>NC_133548.1:45447500-47847500 GCF_048773025.1 Camelus bactrianus
GAGATGATGCAGAGGCATGGTGTTTACAAAGCAGCGGTGTTGCCAGACCACTGTTGCACATTAGTCTCTCATTTTTGGCAATCATAACAGAAAATGGCAGCTGGCAGAATTTCCTGCTACTCGTGGTACCCAACTTATTCTTGGCTAATGCAACACTTGACAGAAACTCTGATCCCATCTATTTCTGTTGTAGGAATATATACTCAGATGCATAATGGAAACCAACTAACTTATAGCCTCTCTAACCAAGAGTCCTAAGCAGCTTTTTGTACCTTCAGTGATTCATAAACCCTGTCCATAATTTGCCAATTTTGAAATTAAAAGTAAAATAACTCATTTGTGGTGAAGAAGAAGAACTTTTGAAGCAATTTTTCCCAGATAATACTATGAAAAACCATTTGCAGTAGCATCAAAGATGTATTTTCCCTACTAACAATGTAATTTATATAATTCACCATACTAATAGCACCTAAAGATGATACAATATTTGACTTCAGGATTAGTATATATGTAGTAAATTAGCTAGCAAGATTTTAAAAAATAATTTAATTTTTTCCTGCTAAAAAGAGGCATCTTTTTCATTTCTTAAAATCTAGCACAGAGTTTACCAAAGTACAAATGCTACATGATATCCCAAGGGGCGGGAGTTAATTCATCAAATTTTGAAGTTTCTTTTAAAAAGTCATTTTTTAAATTTAAATACCTAAAGATAGAACATGTTTTTTACTTTATTAATTTTAACTTTACAGGTAATAAATGAATAGTCTTAGTTTCTTTTTTTCTGACCATTTAATCTTTCTGATCTATCATGGATAACCATGTCAACTTATCTCTCCAAACTTTGGGTTTTTCATCCTGAAAAAAAGAGACAAAAACCATAGGAGAGATAAATAAAATACTTCAAAACGAGAAGCTGAGATAATTGAACTTGAGTCAACAAGCACCTAAACATAAATGAAACTATATTCAGCCCACAGGATCTTCAGAATCAGAATTCATACATCTCGTATTGAGCTACAGACATGCTGCTTTTAAACATGGTAAAACTTCCTGAAGCCCTTTTCCACAACTTTAGTGATGAGAAAACATGGGATGGACCAGATCCCTGGAAACAAGCCAACTCTGTTCCAAAAGGCTGTTACTAGAGGAGAATATAATCCACTCTTCAATACAGCTGGAACTGGCTGAGATTCTGTGTCAACAATTGCTTTTTTTTTTTTTTTTAACCCTGATTTTATCCCTGTCACCATCCTTAACCCCAAAATTAAACCTGGTTTGACTGGAACTCTTTCTTTATCTTGGGCTTGGCTTCTCTCTAGGAATTTTTCTGGAAGAAAGAGAATGGCAGAGACACATGTCATCCTGGAGGATGATGTGAGGAGCAAAGAGGGTGCAAAGGCGGAATGAATGGAAAATTGTGTTGTCGGTGGAGGAGGAGCCAAGAAAGGAAAGGTTTCTCAGAAACCAATATACATTATCACGAACCCAGTATACATCTTCAGTACTGACCATTTCCTGACCTGACTCCACCCCTGAGGGACAAAGCTTGACCAATGACTTCTAAGTACTAGGGGAAAGAAGGGGCCAGCAGTCCAGCAGTAAAGAATAAAAGGTCACACCTTCTGACAGCAGCACATACTTGCTTCTGACACTTCTGCGATCACCTGTCAGCTCCAAGACCTGACATCATGGTGCTTTTTACTGCCGAGGAGAAAGCTGCTGTCACCAGCCTGTGGGGCAAAGTGAATGTGGAAGAGGCTGGAGGCGAGGTTCTGGGCAGGTAGGAACTGGATTTCAGTGCACGGGGGAGGATGGTGAATATGAGCTTGGCAAATTGACCAGGGAAGTACTCAAGGTTTTGGAGAGTTGCTGATCTTCCATCTGCTATGGTCATGTCTCCTAGGCTCCTGGTAGTCTACCCCTGGACCCAGAGGTTCTTTGACAGCTTTGGCAACCTGTCCTCTCCCTCTGCCATAATGGGAAATCCCAAGGTCAAGGCCCATGGCAAGAAGGTGCTGACCTCCTTCGGAGATGCTATTAAGAACATGGACAACCTCAAGGGCGCCTTTGCTAAGCTGAGTGAGCTGCACTGTGACAAGCTGCACGTGGACCCTGAGAACTTTAGGGTGAGTTCAGAAAATACTCATTTTTTTCACTTTTTACTTTGGATTAACAATGAAAGTTGTGTCTTTGGTTGGAAAGAATAGCAAAGATTTCAGAAATCATAGGTTGAACTTGGTGTTGTGGGGCAGACCTCCAGTGGACATAACTAAGCCCATCTTGATTCAAAACTAGTGACAGTAAAGGGCTACTAGTAGCCTGAGTTGGCTTAAAACTTTTCAGGAACTTTTGTCAGAACTGCATGTGTTTACACTAGCGAGTAAGAGGAATGAAGTTGGCTTTTGGTGGATGAAGGCCTGCCTTTTGGAAGGAGAAATATCTTATTTTATGTAGTTCCTGATGATTGAAGTTTAGAAAGAGATTTGGGAGAAAAAAATTTTAGGCAGATTGTCTCAAAGAAAAATACAACAACTAATCTCCAATATTTTAAATTCCTTGTCAGTTTTGTGACTATGTGAAAGCTTATTCCTGCATTGGTTGGAGACTTTACTAAACACTCTAAGAACCTATGTAGCTCTGAAATCCTATGATTACAGAAATTAGACCATGGGTAAATGTGAGAGGGAGGGAGAGAGACAAAGGAAAGTGGGGAAATGTGAGAGAGGGTGGGGATATAGGTAGGCAGAATGTTGAATGGAGGGCCCATTAATTAAAATTAAAAATTTAAGGACTTAAACTTGAAGTTAAATTTAAGAACTAGCTTATCTGAATTCATTGCATAGGCACAATCTTTGAAGAAGTTTAAGATGTGGAGTTGGGAGAGGGTGTGAGTATTGAGATTTTTTTCCCTGTAATTCTTTCTGGAAACTTCTACTCAACCTGCCTAATTGTCATTTTGTCTTTTACCTAACAGCTCCTGGGCAACGTGATGGTGATCGTCCTGGCTTCTCACTTTGGTAGAGATTTCACCCCTGATGTGCAGGCTGCTTGGCAGAAGCTGGTGGCTGGTGTCGCCAATGCTCTGGCCCACAAGTACCATTGAGTCCTCTTTTCAGTTCACCAGAGCCCTTTTGTGTCCCCACCGCCTTCCTTCTGCATGTGGGGACTGGGGTTTGGCCTTGAGAGCACAGCTTCTTCTTAATAAAATACATTCTATTCATTAATCAAAAATTAATATTGTGTCTTCTCCATCATTGACTCTTGTGTTAAAGGAGAAAAGGTTCATTGGCTGAGGGGTGAGGAAGAGACATAGGGAGAAACAGGAGCCCTTTAAGAAGAGTGCTGGGACTCATCAACAGAAGATAGACATTTTGGGAGGATTCTGGATGATCTGGGAGGATGCTGAGATGGAGAAGTTTTCTGGGGTGGAAAGTGGTTAGTTAAGTGGGCAGACCTTATTATGGTACAGTGCAACAAAAACTTACCAAAGGGGGAAAGAAAGGAGGTAGTAAGCCATATCTGAGGGGAAAATAAGGTAGATTTGTGGTACCTGCCAGAGTTCAGTTTAAAAAAGAAAGCTTTGTAGGGATCTATGGTCTAGGCTGGAGTTACTATTTCAGTTGGCTCTAATGTACATTTTGAATGAGCTAAGTTGTCATATATCTTGTGCGTTTGGATTGGAGATAAGAAGATGAGTTGAGGGATGGCTAAGGGTCTTCCAGAAAAAGTCTCCATGAACCGACAACAGCCTGCTCTTTCCTAAACGGTCCTACTGTCTTCCTGGGGAGCCAAGGCTAAGACACTTGGAATCACTGTGCATTCCGACTGAATGTAACATGAATTGAAATAAAGTTAGTGTTAGGATATTGTGTAAATTTTCGGGGGCAGGGGGAGAATGATCAAGTCTTCATGTAGGAGTTAAGATACCAAAAAAAGCTCATTGTCTAAAACTAGCAAGCCAGGGCTTGGTAACTTGCATGAGAATGGCTCTCTGGAAGTAGAAGGGAGAGTAAGACATAGGTGAGTAGAAAGGCTAGATAGTGCAAGGGCTTGAAAAAAACAGTAAAAGCTCTTACTATGCTAATGGCAAGATTAAACAATAAACATTCTTAGAACTTTAAACAACTTAAGGAATAGGATTTGGAGGGAAGTAATCTGCTTAATACACACAAAATGACTTAAAAATTGCAAAGACTAGATATGGATGCTAGTTTAGGGGAACAGACATAATGGCCTCAACCCAAGAGGAGGAGCGAGGACTGCATAAAGTGAGGGACAGACAAAGCGAGAGTGAAGAAGACATGTTTTCTAATCGGGTAGGGTAGATGAGGAGGAAGGAGGTAGGTGGTGGTAGATGACCGAAAGCTCCCAGCCTGGGTCTATCAAGAAGAGATCTGCGATGACCTGGAAACCCTCATATAGGGATGCCATTAACTCAATCACTCTTGAGGGAGTTATTGCTAGGTTGCTCAGGGAATTAAGACCTTCAGGACTTGAGTCAAATTCTCATATCAAAGATTGAGACTTCCACACTTTACAAGTTAGAGTGCCACATCTTGGCAAATTTAACTCTATTAGGCATTTCATTGCTCCCACATGTTGATCAGAATTTGTCCTGTGAATTACCTTCAAATTTGACCTTTTGTGTCCAGAATGGGAATGAGAGACCAATGATTACACAGTCGCAGGCTGTCAACAGTACTGGTCTCTCTGAGCCTTATAGAGGCTCATTATGCCTCTAAACAGAGTAAACAGAGGCTATTCACGGCACTAAACCTTTGTACATAATCAGTCAGTCAACAAATGGGAGCAATGTACATTTTCAATCCATCAATCTCTTCATCTTTCTTGCCCCTCAACTATTATTCTGACTTATACTCTGAGTCTGCAATAATGGGCAACCCCAAGGTCAAGGCCTATGACAGGAAGGAGCTGACCTCCTTTGGAAATGCTGTTAAGCATGTGGATGACCTCAAGGGCACTTCTGCTAAGCCTAGTGAGAGGCACTGTGATGCATTGCCTGTGGATACTGAGAACTTCAGAGTGAGTTCTGGGCATGCGTGTGCTCCATTCTCTCATCCCAGGTATCTGTGCTAGGGCTACTTTTTTTTTAATTCTTATTTTTCACTGAAGCATAGTCGATTCACAATGTTAGTTTCAGGCGTGCAGCAAAGAGATTCAGTTATACATATACATACTTACTTTTTTTCTTTTTTTCATTTCTTTTCCCTTACGGCTCATTACAAGATACTGAAGATATATCCCTGTGTTATACAAGTAGGTCCTTGTTGTTTATCCATTTTATATGCAGTGATGTGTATCTGTTAATTAATGCTACTTTTGATAACAGAAGCAGCTACCTCTTGTGAAATAGGGGTTAGCTGTGGGGAATGGTATTTTGGTGATGGGATTGATTTTGAAAGAGTTCTGTAAATGGCATAGCTGAGCCTAGGTAGAATAAGAAATAGACATAGTAGAAGGCCACTTGCATTTGATATTTCTGAAAAATACATCTTATAAAGAGTACTGACTGAAATTAAACTCAATGTCTTGGACTTGGGGACACAAGTTTGGGCAAGGAGAAGAGCATCTGGCCATTGGTAACTGAAAATTTCTGTGAAAATTGATGGACAACTTTTGGCACGGTTCCTTTTTTTTTTTTTTTTTAACATTTTAAAATTCACAGTTCTTGAAGTTAGAACAGAACCAACAAGGACAAAGTAAGGGCAAGCTTTTCAAAAAGATGAAAATTTCCTCCTGCATAATGATAATTTGTCCTCGTACCCATGGTGCAGGGTTCTTTTTTATATGAATGCTCAGGAAAATTGTACGCATGTAATGACTGGAGACTTACACTACTTCTTTTTTAAAAATTAAAGTATAGTTATTTTGCAATATTGTTTTTCTTTCAGGTGTACAGCAAAGTGATTGTTATACAAATATATACACATATTTTTCTTTTTTCTGATTCTTTTTCATTATAGTTTATTACAAAATATTGAATATAGTTCCATATGCTGTATGTACTATTTCTTAAGACCCCTGGAAGTACTATAGTCTTCCTTTTAAAAAAAAAAGACTAGAGTAAAGCAATTCATAACAATGTTCTGGGGTTGTGAGTTGGCAGGGCAAATGACAGGAGGATAGAATACAACGAGAGACAGAAAGCTGGGAGTCCTATTGAAGCCAACGTGGAGCCCATAGTGACATTTTTTTTTGTGTGTGTGTGGGAATGTGGCCCTGTAAGTTGCTCAAACTCAGGTCAGGCAGCAAATGGGTATTGTATCTATCTACTGTAAGGCCAGATTGAGGCTTTCTGTTTACTGTGTACTATCTTCTTTTCATCTGCAATCTCTCCCCAGCTCCTAGGCAACGTGATTTTGATAATCTTGGCAACCCACTTCAGCAAGGAATTTACCTCACAGATGCAGGATGCCTGACAGAAGCTGACAACTACTGTGATTTATGCTCTGGCCCACAGGTACCACTGAATTGCCTGTCCAACCAAGCTGGTGGAGTGATCTGTGTTCCAAGAGAGTGCCCTGTCTCCAGACTTAACTCCTGATAAAATGAAAAAAATTATACTCTATATGAAATGTTCTTGTCTTTTCCTCTGTGCCTTTTGCTTTTGTGTCTACTCAGAAGATAGCAAGAATTCCATGGGGATTGGATGTTTTGGAGATGGGGCGTGTGAAGAGGATAAAACAGAGACATTTGTGAGATTAGATAAGACAACACACAACTTGTGGGTCATTAAGCTTCATAAGGTTCAGTGCAAGAAATGCAGAATGGAGGGACTCATGACAGATGTAAAAGCATTGCTGGTGGTAGTATAGGATAGATTCCTATCTGTACAAACTGAGGATTGAGCACAGTTTGGGATTAGAGTTTATCTAATGTAGTTTTTGATCAGCTGTACTGGGATGAATTTGTTTCTCAGAGTATAAATAGCTACGTAGGCATATATAGACTCCATTTAAGGGAGAAACCTAGAATTCACAAAGATATTGCTAAGGCTATTAATACATTTGCTGGATATTTGTACAAAATTGCTTCTAAAGAGCCATTTCAAACTTACATCCTATCCAGAAGCAGAGTGACGTGTGTCTGAGGGAGGGAAACAGCCAGGACATGTGGTCTAGAGTGGGCATAAAAAGAAAGCTATGAGTTTTGGGTTTTAAGCCCATAAAATATGAGGTGGGTGGTGTTAAGAAGATATAAAGAGTGAAATTATGGTCAGGTATTAGTCTAGCAAGAGGAATAAATCAGCAGTGTTTAGTGCCTTGGCAAGGCCCCAGCTTTGAGGGAAGTTGACACAGCTTGGTTCCAGGTGGGAGTTGAAAGGCCAGCCTGGAGCTCTCTGCTTACTGTGCATATCTGTTATCTCTTTCCACCTCCACAGACCTTGGGAAGAAGCTAGTGATTTTTCTTGATAAACCATTTTGAAAAAGAATTCACCCCTCAAGTGCAGGCTGCTTGGCAGAAGATAATGACTGAACTGGTTAAAGTCATGGCTCACAAGTATCACGGAGAGCCCTGCCCAGGAGTGTAGAGTCACTAAGGAACAGCTGTTTTTGGTTGGTTTGTTTGTTTTTGTAGGCTGTAACAAAGGTTTATTTCTCCTTTTTTTTAAACACCTTTATTGTGGCATGGTTCCTGTACAGTAAAGTACACATATTTCAGATGTACAATTAGATGAATTTTGATAGATGTATACACTTACAAAACCACACCACAATCAAGATACCTAACATTTCCATCACTCCCCAAAAGGTGCAATTTTTGAATTCCCAATGTATCCCTTCTCACCCTCTTTACCCCCTGGTAACCATAAGTTTATTCTCGATGTCGGTCTGTTTCTATTTTGTAGATAAGTTCATTTGTGTCCTTTTTTTTTTTTTTTAAGATTCCACATATAAGTGACATCATATGGTATTTTTCTTTCTCTTTCTGCCTCACTTCACTTAGAATGGCGATCTCCAGGTTCATTCATGTTGCTGCAAATGGTACTATTTTATTCTTTTTTATGGCTGAATAGTATTCCACATATATATATAATAGTATACCAATACATACATAAATAAAATGGGAGACAATGCTCAAGCATGCAGATTGGCTACTACAGCATTTCAAGAGAGAGAGTTCATTGCAAACTGCTTAGAGAGATGAAGGTTTAGGTGGGGGACATGAACCAAAAGAGGCTCAAAAGTCAGCTCAGAGCCACAGATCAGTACCGTGAGATCAAAAGGAAAAGGAAAGAAATAGCATAGAGTGGTTGGAGAGGCTAGATCACAGGATTTTTTTTCTATGACTAGAAGTTAATGCCTGTTTTTAGGCAAGAGTACAATGTGATAAACAGAGAAGTTAGGAAGATTAGTTTGGATGTGGGCACTGAATAGATGAGACATTATGTGAATGCAAGATTTACACATCTCTACTGGCTTTCATTTTTATTCTAAAGCCTTAGCAGACGTGGGGGTAAGGAGTTGAGGAAGTTGATTAAGGTGGGCTAAATTTATAAACTTCCAGTTATAAGATAAATGAGTACTAGGGATGTAATTTACAACAAGATGACTATCGTTAACACTGCTGTATGGTATATTTGAAAGCTGCTAAGAGAACACCCTAAAAGTTCTCGTTATAAAGAGAAATTTTTTTTCTTTTTTTGTTATCTATATTAGATATTAGATGTTAACTAAGTGTGGCAATCTTTTCACAATATATGTAAGTCAAATCATTACGCTGTACACCTTAAACTTATGCAGGGCTGTATGTCAATTATATCTCAATAAAACTGGAATTAAATTTTAAAAATTAAAAAATAAAGTCAAAATATAATACCCACTCTAATCTCATGTACCAAAATAATAAGGCCTAGGCTCACCTCTCCAACTTTACTTCCTCCCACTCTTCCCTTAACACATTTTACTCTGCCTTTGTAATGTTTTTATCTAAACCTCAAGTTTGTTTTTCCTTTCTCTCTTTTTTCTTTTCTCTCCAGCCTCAGAATTTTGCACTTAACCTTCCCACTTCCAGCAACTTGTTTCTCCACATGACTTGTGCCTAACCCCATCTTGTCATCAAGGCTTTTGCTTCAAGTGTGACTTCCTTTAGGACATGTATCTTTATATTATTTTTCTGTCATCACTTGCTACTATATCATCAGATGCATTTCCTTCTTGTCATAAAACACAATCTGAAGTTATCCTATTTATTTACTAGCTTAATTGTTAATGTTAGTCTTCTCTGTCCACTAGAATGTGAGCATCATGAGATTAGATTAAACTGTTTTGTTCATCCAATATTCCCGCTGTTTAAAACAATGCATGGCATGAGTGGCCTCAATACATGCATGTTTTTAATACATCATGAAGGAGTGGAAGACAGTTAGATGACTAAGATGATGATCTAGCCTTGATGTGACAAGCATCTAGGTAACAGTGGGAGCAGTGGGCATGGAATAAACTGGAAATGTGGAACAATCATGATCAAAAAGAATCAAAAAGTCTCGGAAAGTGACTGTCTAAAAAGGATGAGAGAAAAACAGAAGTTAGAGGTAACTTTTAGAATCACTACCTGGTTTGCTGGAAAGATGAGCAGTTATTCATCAACATTTATTAGTGTAGCCAATGTCCCTGAGTCTGAGGGATTGCACTGTGCATGCACTCCTGTGAAGATGGGTATGAGGACCAAGTACATCAGCAAGTACCTGGAGCCACCCCTGCAAGCCAGACCCACAACTGAGTCTAAGTGGGATTCCTAGCTGTGGTCAGAATTTCCTCTCCTTTCTTTTATTTCATGGATCTCTTCTCTTGAAGCAAATCCTTTTGGCATTAATTCAAACTCTTTTCCTTCTATCTCTGTACCAAAATGCTCACATCAACACAGCTGGGGACTGAAAGCTCACAGATAATCAAGTTGGTCATGGTAAACTAGCTTCTGGAAACTTAGCACTTCTTATCCACATTTTACATTTAAGTCTTTTCTAAACTGAAAAGATAAAATTCTCTCACTATATCAAATATATCAAATATATTTTGATATATCACTATATCAAAATTCTCTCACTATATCAAAGAAAAGATTTCTTTTCTTTTCTTTTCTTTTTTAAAGATTTTTCTAATAGTAGAAATTCAGCAATAATAATATTGGCTTGAACTGTTCAAATTTTAGGATAACACTATAAATATACATGTAGATTATTTATTACACATATGTATATGCATATACCTATATGTATATATTTATTATACAGAATAAATAAACTCCATGTATATATACATATATTTTTTGGGGGTGGTAATATTGATCTCAAGGAGAAACAAAAAAACTGCTTTCTAGAGCTCAAAATGCAAGAGCAATAAATTCTGAGAAAATAAAATAAAATGAACCATTCCCTCTCTCACTAGACGTGTATACCCTGTCTAGTTCTATAAATGCTTGTTTGAGATGCATGAGACCAAAGTACCTTAGATCACAGTGGCAGTGGTGTGTGGTATACTATCAGTGAAGAATGTCTCTGCCTGATTAGACAGAAGGGAACGTTAAACACAGGAAGAGAGCAAACACCAGACACAACTCCCTTAATCCCTAGCCATTGCCAAGGAGAATTCTAATACTCTCTTCACTGATCACAAGAACTCATTTTCCCCAACACTCAATTGCATATTCTCTGACAAAAATGTGTAGATACATGTATTGGCCAGAGACACTTGTCCATATAATCAGAATGAGAAAAATATGTTCAGACAAGTGTATATATTATTAATAGAACTCAACAACAATGAGTTCAACTCAAGCTCAGTTTTTCTCTAAATTACCCAGTCTTATCTATCTTGTTCACAAAGTGATGCTGGACTGGGGTCTTTCTTCTTGTTTACAAGAACTATAAATTATGAGCCCCACCTAAGCTTTACAAAACTTGGTAACTGGGGGAGGGTACAGCTCAGTGGTAGAGTGCATGCTTAACATGCAGGAGGTCCTGGGTTCAATTCCCAGTACCTCCATTAAAATAAATATACCTAATCACCTCCCTCCCGCCCTCCAATTTTTTTTTAATTAAAAAAAAAAAAGAATTAAAAAAATTGGTAACTCAGAAGAGCTGTGGCTTCTTCTATAACCTTGGTGAACAGCAGAATGAAGTCTTGTAAACACTTGACATAATGTCCAATAGATCTCTAATTCTTACCCTTCCTAATTCTAGTAGGTCAGCCTACTGATTGCTTCAGGGATAGTGGAGGTGGAGAGATTGAGATATGAACTGCAGAATAGATGGTAGGGGAGAGGACAGCAGAAGCCCCCTGATGGAGCCACCCAACACTATCAGAGACACAAATGTCCATCTTGCTGACCCTCCCTTGTCCAAGTTCCACCCTTGGTGGTGACAACCCACCCTTGACCAATAGTATCATTTTATTGGGAGAAACAAGGGCCTGGGGACAAGAGAGGAAGAACAAAAGGCCATGTAGAGAAGCAGTGGCACAAACTTGCTCTGGCACTCTGGTGATCACCATAAGCTCTCAGACACCATGGTGCATTTCACTGCTGAGGAGAGGCTGCCATTGCTAGCCTGTGGTCCAAGGTGAACGTGGAGGTGGCCAGAGGTGAGCGCCTGGGCAGGGAAGCACTGGAGGCTGGGGCAGGGCGCAGAAAGGCAGGAAGTGTTCCAGAAAGAAGGACTGGTTAAGTTTCTTACATACACTGACTCACCATCTGCTCTGTGACTATGATCATCCCATAGACTCCTGGTCGTCCACCCATGGACCCAGCGTTTCTTTGACAATTTTGGCAACTTATACTCTGAGTCTGCAATAATTGGCAACCCCAAGGTCCAGGCCCATGGCGAGAAGGTGCTGACCTCCTTTGGAAATGCTGTTAAGCACATGGAAGACTTCAAGGGCACTTTTGCTAAGCTGATTGAGTTGCCCTGTGACAAGTTGCATGTGGATCCTGAGAACTTCAGGGTGAGTTCTAGGCACGTGTGTGCCCTGTTCTCTCCTCCCAGGTATCTGTGTGGTTATGGTAGAGAACACAGGTACTTAAAGCTTATCCTTTTGAGGTATTTTTGGGAGGCAATATTTCAGGGAAAGCCTTGATTTTGGCATTTCAGTTGTTCCAAAGGTCAAAGGTAAGACCAAGTGGAGTAATTACTATGACTAATGAAGGCTACTATTCATCTGATAGCGCTGAAAAAATACATATTGTCAAGAACACTGGCCAAAACTGAGCTGAATGTTTTGGCCTAGGGAATACAAATTGAGTCAGGGAGAAGTACATCTTGACTTGTGCAACTGAACTTTTCTAAGAAAATTGATGAATACATTCATGGTTCCTGAGTTATGAACCAGAACTGTGCAGGGCAAAGTAAAAGAGATTTTTTCATGATTTCCCTATGCCCCCCACCCCCAACCCCAGCAGTCATGAGATGTTCTTGTATACAAGGCACTGGATTCCTTGTCAAATGGGTGTCCAACCCATCTGAATGTATGCAATATCTGGGGACTTAAACTACACAATTAAGAGACCTTACAGTCCTATGATTTTACTTTTAAAAAAAGGAGAGAAGTAGCCCATAGCAATGTTCTGGGGTTGGGTGCTTGCAGGGCAAATGTGGAGAAGAATAGAACACAGCGGAGGTTTTTAGCTGAGAGGCACTGAAGCCAATGTCAATTCTATAATGATGCACTTTTGTGGGAGCATGACCGTGAAAGTTGCTCAAACTCTTATTAGGAAGGAAACGGATGGTGCATCTATTTGCTGCAAGGCAAGCTTGAGGCCTTTTATTTACTGTGTATTATCTTCTTCTCATGCCCAGCTCCTAGGCAACAAGATATCAATTGTCTTGGCAACACACTTCAACAAGGAATTTACCCCACAGATGCAGGCTGCCTGGCAGAAGGTGACGGATGCTGTGGCTAATGCTCTGGCCCACAGGTACCACTAGTTGACTGGCCAACTATGTTGGTGCCTGTGTCCCAAGAGTCCATCTCCTGAAGACTGGAGACAATGTCTTGTCTCCATACTTAACTCCTTTATAATAAAAATAAAATAAGAAACAATGCTCTATAAGGAACATCCTTGTATTTTCTCTGTCTTTATGTTTTATGTTGATTCAGTTAAAAGAAAGCACTCCAATGGGAATGGGAATATGGGAGTTTGGAGAGGATATAGAAGAGACTCACAGGATTCTACAGGATAAGAGTGGCTTCGATGGGTAGTTCTCCTAGGAATGGAAAGTAGACCCTTGAGTTGGACAAGGTCTTTAGAAAAAGGAAGAAAATGGAGTTACTCTTGAGAAATGCAAGATGATTGCTGACAGTGAGTAGTTAAGACATGAAGTAGGGGACCTCTATAGGCTGTTACTTTTATACACTTAGGGTGGAGTTCTTTTTGGACTATAATTCTCTTCTATTTAATATAAGAAACATATTTTTAACAGCAATAATGCAGTTATAGCATCTTCAATGCTATTAATGGAGGAACCATCCCTAAGGCTGAACTGAAAGCCTTGGTTTGAATCTGTACACTACTTGCCAGCTCTGTGACCTGGAACATATTTATTCAATTAAGCCTTTGGTGGAGATAAAAGGCCATTTGTGTGGGAAAATTCAGGAATCAGCTTGCCAGGTCTAATTGGCACAAGAGAAATTGGCCCTTAAAAAGCAGGAAAAGAAGCTATTATCACAAGTAAAAAGAACCAGTGAGGTTTCTTGTACAAGAAAGTGACATCATGAATAGGAAATTTTAGGGAAATTGATCCATGTGTGGGCATAGACCTGACAAGGCAGAATCTACTTTGGATGTGGCTGCAGGAATTTGCTGTGATTACAGTGAAGTGATAGGTAAAGGTCTAAACTTGACAGGAACAATGAACCGAAGGAAAAATCAAGTAAAGGACCATTGTGGCAAAGATGCTTCAGGACTCGAAACATTGTGAAATAGAGAGTGGAGAGCTCACAGATGATAGCCAGGTTCCCTGTCTGGTGAATGAAAAGAAGAAATCTATTAACAGAACAGAAAATGCCTAGAATTCACTTGTGGGCACAGTCACTTTTGTAAAAATCACTTCAAATTTCTCGACCCAAGTCCCTTGCATAGAAGTGAAAAGCCAGGGCTTTGGGATTAATAAGGATCGAATTATCAACCTATCACCTTAAAAAGTTCAGTTAACATTTTTCAGAATCAATTCCTTTGTTTGTAATATGGGATAATAATTCCTAACTCATAAATATGTTCCCAGATTTCAAGGAGACATTTGTAAAGTGTGTTGTCTGTTATTTCTGAAAAGGGAGCAGTAGTGGTTTGTATGATGCACTATGATCTATTATTCCTCTGTTCCCTGTTTCATTCTATATTCTTGAACTGATTGCATTATTTCTGCACTTCAGATCTATATGTCTAACTATTTGCTTAATATTTCATTTTGGATTGCTCAATAGTGCATAAGCAAAGTATGTCCAAGGCTGACCTCCTGATCTTTTCCTAACTGATTCCTGCTAATTTAGCCTTCTTTTTGTGTTCCTCATCTTAATGACTATCACATTATCAATTGCTCATTATTAATTGCTCAAGTCTGAAAATGAAGATGGCATTTGTACTTCCCTCCCTACTCCAATATCATACTATTTTTCTCTCATTATTCTACCCTCTAAAACAAATTTATACAATTTTTTTTTGAAGTACAGTTGATTTACAATGCTGTGTTAGTTTCAGGTGTATGGCAAAGTGATTCAGTTTATATATATATATATATATATATATATATATATATATATATATATATATATATATATATTCTTTTTTTCTTTTTCAGATTCTTTTCCATTATAGATTATTATAAGATAATGAATATAGTTCCCTATGCTATACAGTAGTTCCTTGTTGGCTATTTTATATATAGTAGTGCATATATGTTAATCCTAAACTTCTAGTTTATCCCTCCCTCCTTTCCCCTTTGCTAACCCTAAGTTTGCTTTCTATGTCTGTGAGTCTATTTCTGTTTTGTAAATAAGTTCATTTGTATCACTTTTTAAGATTCCACATATAAGTGACATCATTTGATAGCTGTTTTTCTCTGCCTGACTTACTTCACTTAAAATGATAATTTCTAGGTCCATCCATGTTGCTGAAAATGGCATTATTTCATTCATTTTTTATGGCTGGGTAATATTCCATTGTGATATTCCACATCTTTAGCCATTCATCTGTTGATGGACATTTAGTTTGCTTCCATGTCTTGGCTATTGTAAATAGTGCTGCTATGAACACTGGGGTGCATGTATCTTTTCAAATTAGAGTTTCCTCCTGATATATGTCCAGGAGTGGGATTGCTAGATCATATGGTAAATTTATTTTTAGCTTTTTAAGGAACCTCAATGCTGTTTCCCATGGTGGATGTACCAATTTACATCCCTACCAACAGTGTATGAGGTTCCTTTATCTCCACACCCTCTCCAGCATTTATTATTTGCAGACTTTTTGATTATGGCCATTCTGACTGGTGTGAGGTGATACCTCATTGTAGTTTTGATTTCCATTTCTCTAATAATTAGCAATATTGAGCTTCTTTTCATATGCCTGTTGGCCATTTGTATGCTTCCTTTGGAGAAATGTCTATTTAGATCTTCTGCCCATTTTTTGATTGGGTTGGTATTTGTTTGTTTGTTTTTGATACTGAGCTGTATGAGCTGTTTGTATATTCTGGAAATTAATCCATTGTCGGTCTCATCATTTGCAAATAATTTTTCCCATTTTGTAGGTTGTCTTTTGTTTTGTTTATGGTTTCATTTGCTGTTCAAAAGCTTTTAAGTTTAATTAGGTCCCATTTGTTTATTTTTTCTTATTTCCATTATGCTGAGAGATGGATCCAAAAAATACCGCTATGATTTATGCTAAAGAGTGTTCTGTCTATGCTTTCCTCTAGGAGTTTTATAGTATCCGGTGTTACATTTAGGTCTTTAATGCATTTTGCGCTTATTTTTGCACTCTGGTATTGAAGAGGTGAATACGTTCACAAACCAAAGAGCAGCGACACACTTCAGGCATCTCTGGCAGCAAATACTTTCATCACTACAGGCTAAAGCAGCTGACAGAAATGCTACCCAGCATCTTAATCCAGCTTGGCACAGACAGTCTGACCAGTTTAAGGAGACTGCCTGCACCTCTGCCCAATCAATCTGTGGATGGAAAAACACCACTTGCTACTAGAGAGGATAAGGATTATGAAGTTCCAGATCTTGTGGAGAATTTGATGAGATGTCCAAGAGTGAAGCAAACTGACTTGAGTCAACTTCTGAAGAAGATAAAACTTGAAGAAGTTACCAGGGGCTGCTATTTTATATTATGACTGCTTTTTAATATTTTGTTTATGAATCTGATAAAATCTAGGTCTCTAATATTTTTTAAGCCCCAGCCCCTGAATATTGCAGCTCTTTTCAGTTTTTGCTTTACACATAATTCATTCTTTGGAGCTAATTAAGTGGAAGAAGCCTGGGAATAACATTTGAAACAAAGGTTAACAAAAAAAGAAAATGTTATCTAATGTTGATTTTTCCCTTATCTCTTCCTTTCAAAGCAAGCAGGATAAAAAGTAGTGTTGCTTCTTCATATGGTTCTAAAGGACAACAATGATGACTTAAGTTCGGAATTAAGGCAGAAAGGGAGAAACATTTCTAAATATAAATTCAGGCTGATGGTGGGGGACTCACATCAAGAGCAACCTCTGCACTTCGGCGATCGTTCCGCTTATATTTAGGGGCACAGCTTGGGATGAGACTGAAATACTCTGAGTCCAAGCCGGGTCCCTCTGCTCCCTCTGCTAACCATGCCCTTGCTTCTTATCTCTTCCACACAGCTCCTGGGCAACGTGCTGGTGGTTGTGCTGGCTCGTCACTTTGGCAAGGAATTCACCCCGGACCTGCAGGCTGCCTATCAGAAGGTGATGGTGGGTGTGGCCAATGCCCTGGCCCATAAGTACCACTGAGATCTTGGCTTAGCTCTTGATGACCATGGGAAGATCCTATTTCCCTAGATTCTATCTTCTGAACTTGGGGAAGTCATGTCCATCCTCAGGAGTGTGGCTTCTGTCTGATAAAGAACTTTCAGCTCAGTTCTCTGGTTCATTTCACTTATTTGATTTGAACATATCTTGCTTTATTTTATTTTCCTTCACCATTTTTGAAAGAATGCTAAAACTGAGGTAACCAAGAGATTGTACATCTGGGAGAGAAGAGTAAATAATGACCGTGCTTTACGCAGAAAAATACAGATTAGATTGCTGAAATGGTCTATTTGGGGAATTTAAAACTGAATATGAGAGCATGTACACAGAAGTTCTAATTGAATGTAATTTTTGCAACAAATGACATAACAACGCATCACTGCATAAATGTCCTGATTCTCTTGAAGAAGGTTAATACTTTTCCTCTTAATTATACTCAGACTAGGCACATCCTGGCATAGAAGGGTAGTGATTAGGTAAAATTGACAGACTGAAGTAAGGGGTAAAAAAGGTCTCTCTCTCTCGGGGACTTGTAGTGTGTGTGTGTGTGTGTGTGTGTGTGTGTGTGTGTGTGTTAGTGCTCAGTGGGGCTGGAATCAAAGTACAGTAGACATGCTGTGGATCCTTTCACAGAGGACAAGTGAGCTCGCATTGGTGAAGATGGCAGTGGGCCCAAGAAGTTTTCCAGAACCTTTGAGTGCTGATCTGGATTTGAGCTCAAGGCTTTGAACATAACCCCATTTGTCACTATTCACTCTTTCTTATTTTTGCCTAGGATGTCTGAGCTTTTGATGTCTTATTACAATTTGCAGCCTTGTCCCTGCAGGGTTATGGATATTAGGGGAAGCCTGTTTCACTCTTTAGTCACACTAAGTAGCAACAGTGAAAGTCAGTAGCAACTCTTGTCCTGGGACTCGGATTGTGGTGGCTGCAGCAGTTGTAAGTACAGACAAGTGACTCATAGGCCATTCATGGCAGAGGAAGGCATAAGAAGGATGATAAAATAGGAAAATTTAGGTACACACACACACACATATGCATGCACAATGGAATATTACTTGGGCATAAAAAAGAATGAAAATTTGCCAGTTGCAACAACATGGATTGATCTGGAGGGTATTATGCTAAGTGAAATTAGTCAGACAGAGAAAGACGAATACTGTATGCTGTCACTTATATATGGAATCTAAAAACCAAAATGGACAAATTAATATTAAAAAAAAAACAGAAACTGACATATAGATTTAGAGAACAAAAGGTTACCACTGGGGAGAGGGAAGTGGGGAGGGACACCTTGGGGTAGGGAATTAAGAGACACAAACTACCATGTATAAGATGGATAAGTAACAAGGATATAGTGTACAGCACAGGGTATGTAGCCAACATTTCATTATAATTTTAAATGGAGTATGATTTATAAAAATATCGAATCACTATGTTGTACACCCAAAACTAATATGATATTGCAGATCACCTATACTTCAATAAATGAATGAATTAATTAATTAAAATGAAAATAATTTAAGAAAACCATTTCTGAAAACAGGAAATGGCAGGGAAGTCTTTAAGTAGGTGATCATTTCTGTCATTCAAGACAGCAAAATTGTAGCCTTGACAATTTGCCTCTTTACAGGAAAATACAGTTGTATTCTATATTGTTATTTAATAAGGTCTGTGAGTTTTCCATGACACAGGTTTCCTGAAAAGACATGTCCAAACTTCCCCAGAAGCAGTCCTTTCACATACATATTGCTGACCTCTGATATCAGGGGTGTGAAAACAGGAGCTTGAAAACAGTATGAATGTAAAACAGTGATAAAGCTAATGGAGGTTTAAATTTAATAAAATGAAACTCAAAACCTAAAGTTCAGAGTAAACGTGTTTTTTTAGTTAGTTAGTTTTTTTTGTTTTTAACATTTAAAACATTTGAAAGAGCTCTTTTTCCAGAGGTCATCATGTGGAATTTTGTCCCGGGGATAGACCAATAGTAAGATCTTCTTTGCTTCAGGGTTTTAGAAAAGAATGAATATAAATTGAAAATGTTTAAATTCTTTTTTACCCATATAATTTTTTATGGGCGTATAATTCTGCCCTAACCTCCAGATAGCCAGACAAGAACCAAACCTTTCCTGCATGTCTGAGAATAATCAGAGAGAATTTGTTCCAAGGACTTGATGAAGCTTGGGACAAGTAAAAGGGGTGAGGGATCTTTATTTATTAAGCAATGATGGAAAAAATATTTTGGAGAATGGAGCAATGAAAGTGGGCATTTTATGAATTTCGTTGGAACAACTAGAAATAGCAAAGTCTTTTTCTTCTACTTCACCAAAAAATATTTCAGTTGACATTTCAGAGCATTAGAGCGAAAAGGTTGAGACATTTTTGTTAAATATGTGCTGCCAGTGACGGCAAAGGAGAGAGAGAGGTGATTCCAGACATCGAAGTGTCTGAATCAGAAGAGCCTAAGGAGAAACACGGTAAGTGAAAAATGTATGGCCCTTTCCTTTCTGAAAGGAAATGGAAATTCAGGAAGGGGAGGAGATGTAGAGGGTAGAGATGATAGAAAGTAGAGAAAATAACCAACAGTCCCCCAGGGAGCTCTGAGATCTTATGCTGGCTGATTTGCCCTTTCAATTACATTTTTTTTTTAAATAATTGATAGCATCTTTTTTTTCTATTTAAGTATAGTCAGTTTACAGTGTTGTGTCAATTTCTGATATACAGCATAATGTTTCACTCATACATACACAGACATATTCGTTTTCAGATTCTTTTTCATTATAGGTTACTATAAGATATTGAATATAGTTCCCTGTGCTATACAGTAGAAACTTGTTACTTATGTTTTTTATATATAGTAGTTAGTAACTGCAGATTTTGAGCTCCCAATTTATCAGCAGCAGCAGAATTCTACACTTCAGAAGTTTTTTCCCGCCTAAGAAGTTAACAGGATTCATTACATGGGGGAAGAAAATAGGAGAGGGACTACTGGAAAAGCTATATAGAGCGAAGATTAAATTTTAGTAAAAGAAAGTTTAAACAAACAAAAATGTAGAGAGAAAATAGGATTATGGGTGACAAATTTAAATAAAAGAAATTATATATATGTCCATGAATAACTGAAAAATTGTGCTGAACACTGGAATTTGACACAACATTGTAAAATGATTATAAATCAATAAAAAATGTTAAAAAAAAAAGAAATTATAACAAACACAGCATTCTTAGCGACCTCAGGGAGAAAAAGAAATAATCTGAGGCAAAGCTGGAATGCCTTTCCACATTTCTACCCCTCATTTTAAATCACAGAGAAAATTCTAAGCTCTCCCAGACCCTTTCCCAGGTCAGTCCAGGAAGAAACATGTTCTATGTCCCTGGTTAGCCTTTGAAAACACTGCTTCCCTCGATGTCACTAAAAATCGGGTTTTTAGTATTTTAGTATTTGATTTTTACTTATTTGTATTTCTTACTACATTGAGAGAGTGTTTTTAATCTGTGGATCCCCACATGGAATGGAGTAACTATTTCACAGGACACTCTTGATTCATATTTATTCTACTTTTCTATCGTCATTTATTTGGTCATATGACTAAGTTTAAGAAAAAAATGAATGAATAAGTGAATGAATGCATGAATATTTGTTTTCTTATAAGGAGGATTTAATCCAAGCCAAGAGTCTATACATACTTAGAACTGAGGCACAGGCTTTATTCATGCTGTCCTTGTGATTATTTCATGTTTTCTCAAGGCACAGGAGACAATTTCATATCGTCTTTATTTTTGTTTTGTTTTGTTTCTGTTTTTTCTGTCTTTTAATTATTTTTTATTCTTACATTTTTAGAGATGTGTAGTCAATTTACAATGTCAGTTTCAGGTGTACAGCAAAGTGATTCAGTTATATATATACCAACCCATCCGTATAGTCTTAAGTTGAACCACAGGGGGGCAAATCCCTTCCGCTTTCTGGACCTTGGATTCTTCATTTGTGTATTAAGAAAATTAAGGAGCCAGTCTCTAAGAGATTACCAAACTGTGATTCTAAAAATTGTACAAGTCCAGTTGCCAAGGAAGATGATTTTCGTAGTAAGTGGTATTGCTGGGATGGGACCTGAAGATACGCACAGAGGGGGCTGAATGTCTGAGGTCAGTGCCAGGAATGCCAAGGCAGGGTATGACTGTCATCCTTCAAGCCTCATCCTTCGGAACCACACCCTGGCCTGAGCCAATCTGCTCCCAGAAGCAGGGCGGGCAGGAGGCAGGGCTGGGCATAAAAGGAAGAGCAGGGCCAGCTGCTGCTTACACTTGCTTCTGACACAACCGTGTTCACTAGCAACCACACAAACAGACACCATGGTGCATTTGTCTGGTGACGAGAAGAATGCAGTCCATGGCCTGTGGAGCAAGGTGAAGGTGGACGAAGTTGGCGGTGAGGCCCTGGGCAGGTTGGTATCCAGCTTACGAGGTAGGCTTAAGGAGAGGGACTGGAAGCTGAGCATGTGGAGACAGAGCAGTCCCCGGAGTTTCTGACAGGCACTGACTCCCTCCGTCCCCTGGGCTGTTTCACCCCTTAGGCTGCTGGTTGTCTACCCCTGGACTCGGAGGTTCTTTGAGTCCTTTGGGGACCTGTCCACTGCTGATGCTGTCATGAACAACCCTAAAGTGAAGGCCCATGGCAGTAAGGTGCTAAACTCCTTTGGTGATGGCCTGAATCATCTCGACAACCTCAAGGGCACCTATGCTAAGCTGAGCGAGCTGCACTGTGACAAGCTGCACGTGGACCCTGAGAACTTTAGGGTGAGTCCATGGGACCCTCAATGTTCCCCTTCTTCCCCTTTTTTATGGTCCAGCTCGTGTCACGGGGGAGGGCTGAATGGCAGGATGCAGTTCAGAATGGAAAAGAGATATTCTGGTAATATCACTGTGGGCTCCTCAGAACCATCTGGTTTCTTTTACCCTCTTTGCTCAACATCGTTTCCTCTTGTTCATTTTTTTTTTCCCCTCAAGGTAGCAGGGGAGGTAATTGGTTTATTTATTTTTTTTTAATGGAGGTACAGGGAATTGAACCCAGAACCTTTTACACGTACTCTACCACTGAGCTACACCCTCCCCCACCTCATTCATTCTTGTTTTCCTGTTTGTTCTCTGCAATGTCTTCTTTCTTTTTAAAATTAAACTTTTTGAGTGTTTAATTAAAAAAACCTTCTTTTAATCCACTTCAGGAATGTTACTGAACAGTTTCCTCCCTTATCTCTTCCTTTCAAAGCAAGCAGGATAAAAAGTAGTGTTGCTTCTTCACATGGTTCTAAAGGACAACAATGATGACTTAAGTTCGGAATTAAGGCAGAAAGGGAGAAACATTTCTAAATATAAATTCAGGCTGATGGTGGGGGACTCACATCAAGAGCAACCTCTGCACTTCGGCGATCGTTCCGCTTATATTTAGGGGCACAGCTTGGGATGAGACTGAAATACTCTGAGTCCAAGCCGGGTCCCTCTGCTCCCTCTGCTAACCATGCCCTTGCTTCTTATCTCTTCCACACAGCTCCTGGGCAACGTGCTGGTGGTTGTGCTGGCTCGTCACTTTGGCAAGGAATTCACCCCGGACCTGCAGGCTGCCTATCAGAAGGTGGTGGCGGGTGTGGCCAATGCCCTGGCCCACAGATACCACTAAGCTTCCTTTCCTGATTTCCATGAAGGGCTTACTTGTCCTCAGAGCCCAAAAACTGAATCTGGAAAAACTTACGAAGAATTTTGAGCATCTGGCCTCTGTCTAATAAAAACATTTATTTTCATTGCACTGGTGTATTTCAATAATTTCTGTGACTCTCACTTAGATGGGCACATGGGAGGGCAAGGCACTTAGGACATAAAGAAACACAGGGCTAGTAGAGACCTTGGGAAAATACATTTGTATCTTGGACTCCATGAAAGGAGTGTAAAAGAAAGGTTGTAAATAGCTAATATCAAGGGGGAAACACACCTTGCTGTTTATTCTTACTTTCTGTTAGAAACGGATTCAAGTTGAGGCTTGATTTGGGAGTTAAGATTATTGCTATGTTTTATTGAAATCAATTATTTTATTTAGCCTTCCTTGTAAATGTCTCTTTAATTGTCTGGAATCTCACAGCCCTAAATCTGTTAAGTTCTTCTGCCTAAAGACACCACTGTTCTTCTAAGATTTTTCCTTATGTGCTTTACTGCTCCCATTGCTCCACTTCCCCTGACCACTCATTCTAGTTTCCTCTGTCATCTTATAAAGATCTGCATGAAGAACAGAGAGCAGAGGGAGGTAGCTTTGCTACCTCTTCCATTGAACCCTTCCCCGTCTGTATTGGAAGGAGGGGATTACTCATACTGTGAAAAATATAGGACTGAAGAGAATGTAAAAAGGGGCCTTTGAGGCTGGATACTCACTGCTGTCTTGTAATCACTTCATGCACCTACATCAGATGGAGTCCCATCCGCTCAGGATGCTTTAGCATCCACATCTGGGAAGTGATTGGAGGTCTGCTCTCTTCCTTATCCTGCCTCTGATGGCGTCTCTGCCCTTGTAGTCATTAGCATAGTGTTACCAGCAGCAACACATGCCAATTTCATTTTCTCATTCAATAGTCACCTACATGGATGCTTCATTCTGGAAATAATAGGTGAACTTCAAGCAGTCCTTGTCCCGTCCTGAATCCCAATTTTGATTCTAAAGGTAATGCATCTAATATGTGACTATAAATGAGTGTGTACAGGACTATGAGATCAGAGGGTGAAGCCTGTGATATGAAATGAATGATAAAGTAGATACTTTTAGACAGAGGAGAAAAAAATAAAAAAGGAAAGGGAGGATAGCATATGCGAAGTCACTGATGAATAATGTGCTTGGTATTCTGAGAATTTCAAGACAATTAAAGCAAAACTGCCTGGAATGGAATGGAATGGAATAGAAAAGAATAGAACAGAACTAAAATATGAATATGAAGTTTGGTGAACACTGTGGACAAGAGGATACAATGTAGTCATCATGCATGAGATGCTTGTCCTGCTAATAGTTTAGAACATAATTTTGAAATCAGATAGCCTAGACTGCACACACTATTACTACTTATTAGCTCTGACCTTGTGAAAGATCAGCTAATTTTGCTGAACTTCATTTTTCTTATCTGTAAAATACCTCAAATGATATATATCATTCCTATGGTGTGATTGTAAAGATAAAATTAGATAAAGTGTACAAAAAAGTTTATTGCAATACCTGGCACTCCACAATGCCTGACACAAGGCTCAGCAAATGTAATCTAAGTAGTATTTTTGTTACCATTATCATGAATAGTAAGGGTGTAGAGGTAGCATCATTCATATTGATGATGATGCCTGAAAGAATTGTCTCATTAAAGAGAAAAATCATAACCAGGAATATTATTTCTTGTCTGATACCATCCATGTTCCCCACACCCCATCCCCAACCTCTTATGTACAGGGATCTGTGTGATTTGTTCATTACTGAATAGCACAACTGAATGTATCAGTTGGCGTCCAGCTGGGAGACTGAAAGCACATTGTTCATTATAACAGGAGACTGGAGACAAGGACTAACTAAGACTGACTAACAAGGAGTAAAGAGGACTCTAAAACTCTAAGAGTAGAAGAGTAGACTTCCTCTGAAGACACAGGAAACAGTCACTGTCCCAGATACTGAGACAGAACACTCACAGAAGGAACAGTGTGAGAGAGGTCTTTTTCCTGGGACCTCTTGAGAGAGGGCATGCCCAAAGCTCAAGGGATGGCTGGAAAAAAACTGAGGCTGCAAAGGAGATGCATAAGCACTGGGAAGTGCTCTGTCTACAGCACTCATTGAAAATCTGCTCCCCAGGGTGCCAGGGAGCCACCATGTGGAGGAACTGCATCTCAGATCTTCCTATGAAACTACCTGGGGGTTAAATAATTTATGAGAAAATTCTAGAGAAGCAACACTGACTACAGAGTTACCCAAGGGGGTGCCAGAGGGAGCCACTCACAGGAGGTGCTGCCTTTGGCGTCCTCTGCTGCAAAGCCACATGTGCCATGGGAACCTGGCCCTGGAGAAGCTGAACACCTTACCATGGCATGGTGCTATAAAAGCAGAGAGGATGCAAGGTCCTGCCTAGAGAATCACACCAGAACTAGAAGGAGAGTCCCCTTACTCCACAAGTGCCTGTCCAGAACACTCTACTGACCAAAGTTAACATTGTGCCAACTGGAAAAGGAGAACTTTTATCAGAGTCCACCTCCATTATCACAGGATGGGCAATTAAAAGTGAATTTATATTTGAAACAATATATCGATCACTGACACACGTGGCAGACAGTAGGTACTTGTGTCACTTGAAGAAAGTAGGGCAATATGTAAGAAAATTCCGATTAGAACTAGCAAATGATT
Source organism: Camelus bactrianus (assembly GCF_048773025.1). NCBI lineage: Eukaryota > Metazoa > Chordata > Mammalia > Artiodactyla > Camelidae > Camelus > Camelus bactrianus. Next base: position 45,472,907 of record NC_133548.1, read on the forward strand.
AAGTAGTGTTTAGAGGCTTATGATAAAGTAGGTTTAGAGGCTTCTTCAGTAGAAGAAGGAGGGCAGACTTTATAATTGTTTGGATTAATACTCTCTCCTCTGTATGAGTTTGATATATTTTTCAACTTATTCACACACTGGGCAAACAAAAGGGGTATATTTCTCATGCTCCCATATCCAACAGAAAGATTACTTACATTACTTCTACTGTTTTTGTCTCAGTGATGAGCATAATGATAATAATGCTGAAATTCAAGCACAGAGTTAGTTCATGATACTCTTACTTTATAGCAGATTTTCAACACCACTTTATAAAAGGTTTTGTTTTATTTTATTTTTTCCATTTATCCTTCATCCTTACGTTATCACTTTTAAATTATCTAAAAACTGTTCATGTACTCTTGTAAAATACATAATTTTTTTGCATTTTAATTTACACAAATTGTATTTTCCTATAAAATCTCATTTTAGCTTGTTTTCCTCATTCAACTTATTACATGAAAATTCAGTAGACTGGTTTTCAGAGTTGCAAAAATAGTATCCATTTATTGTGCTTCATTTAGCCACTTCCCTTAGGAGGAAGTGTGAGGATGTCCCCTTTTCCACCAACATAAGCATCAATAAAATGAACATCCTTTAATGTATTCTTTTACAGGAAACCAAATAGCCTGTGTAGTATAACTACGGTGGCACTGCTTCATCATAACATTGATTTATACTTAATTTGTTAATATTGGCAGAGAGCTTTCAAAAACTGTGTATACAGTTTATATTCCTATTAACATTACCCATCCAACACTTGATTTGTTCAACTTTCTAATGTTTCCTCCTTAGGAATGCAAAGTGATATTAAACTTTTTTAAAATTAAAATTTATCTAATTACTACTTTAAGGATCATCTAATTCTCTTCTGGGCAATTCAGGCTGTGTGTCAATCACCTATTCATATAATTTTTTCAATTTTTAATTATTGTCCTATCTTTTGATAAATTTTAAGTTTTCTTTTAATTGATTGTTAATGTTAAAATGTGTTTCTAGGTTGTCATCTCTGTGTTAACTCTGTGGTATCATTCATTGAATTGAAGTGATTAATTTTCCTTTCATTCTTTGTAGCTGGCAATCTGGGTTAAGATTTCTTTCCCTACTATTTAAACACGAACACTTTTTTCTCTTAACATTCTGTTGTCAATTTACTTTAACTTTTAGGTTTGTACTTTACTTGAAATTCTGTTTTGCATATAGAGGGTGATAGGAATACAGCTTTGCTTTTCTTCAAGTAGTGAATGGTTTTTCCAAATATCATCTACTAATCAATGTATTCTTTTGCTTTTCAGTGTCACTTTTGCCACTACTCAGGTCCCCAGACACATATAGATCTATTTCTGAACTCTCTGTATGTTCCATTGTTTTGTTTGTTAATTCTTCTATCAGTATCATATTTTTAAAATATTTATTTTAAACTATGATTCTATAGTATGTCTAAATATCTAATGTATTCTTTCTAAATTATTCTTTCATGTACATTTAGAATGCATCTGTATTCTAAATGACAATTTCTTTGAACAACTTAGTTGGTGATCTGAGTGAGATTACCTTGCATTTAGAGACACATTTGGGGAGAAAAGAAATCTTTACTATACTGAGTTGTACTATCCATTAAGATAACACATGTTTCCATTTATCTAGATTTTGTTTTATGTCATTTTGGAATGTTCTGACAATTTTTATGAAATATATCACACAAAACAAAAAACAAATACATTTCAATAATTACAACTGCATCCTTGATTTCTCAGATATAAACATCGATTTGTCATTTTTCTCTTTTCCAAGATAATACAGTGGAATTAGAACACTTTATCTCCATTTTTTTCCCCTTTCCAACCTATCCTTCTTGTTATATGTTTTGAATATTTTGTTGTTTTAGCCCCTAAATTTTCTGTTAATACTTCAAGCAATGAAGAAATATTTGTAATTACTTACATATTGTTTTACATACATTCTTTCATTACTAGCCTTCCCCTTAAAATCATTTTCCTTTTTCCTGAACATGCTTAATATTACTTTTATTTGTTGGAAATACTTTTGCTAGTTTTGGTTTATCTAAAATTGCTTTACTTTTCTCCATTCGTACAGCATATTAGAATAGGATTATTAATATACAAGTCAGATAGCAGAATAAATTGAAAACCAAGAAATAGATCATAGTGAAATATAATAATTTGGTATATAAATGTGTAGTCTTTATATTCAGCGGGGGAGCAAAAAAAAAAAACCTCAACAGAAAGTGACTTCACAATTTTGACTCTTACCAATAGTTTATGCTAGGTCATAATTTACAAGCAGTGAGTTGACTCATTTAACATCTCCTCATAAATGTCAAAGATCTCAGGCTGGGATGGCAATATTGAACAGTAGGAATTTTGAAGCTTATTTTTAACAGACCTGAACAACAGCAAGGCAGTCATGTTAACAAGATCCAGGTCTAGAAGAAAGTTGAATTGCGATGTGTCTCTAGAATCAACAAGGTAAGGAATCATTTTTAAGTCAAATGTTTTAGGAGGTCAAATCAGAGGTGAAAAATGTCTGATGATAAAAAGGTGTTTGAAAACAGCCCACAGTGGTCTGGGTAGAAGATCAAACCACCTCCAACATTCTCTTAATTAAAGCCTAATCCAGAGCAAAGCTGTAACTCTCTTTCATTCTATGAAGGATGAAAGAAATCAGGAAGCTGCAGAAGGAAAGTCTGAAGCTAGGAGAAGTTGGTTCATGGGGTTTAAGGGAAGAAGCCATCTCCATGACATAAAAGTGCAAGGTGAAGCAGCAAGTTCTGATGGAGTAGCAAGTTATCTAGAAGATTTAGCTGATAATGAATGAAGGTGGCTATCCTAAACAACGGATTTTCAGTATAGATGCAAAATTTGGGAGGAGATGCCATCTAGGTGTTTTATAACTAGAGAGGAGAAGGTAATGCCTGGCTTCAAAGCTTCAAAGGACAGGCTGACTCTCTTGTTGGGGGCTAATGAAGCTGGTGACTTTAAGTTGAAGACAGTACTATTTTAACATTCCAAAAATTCTAGGGCCCTTAAGAATTATGGTAAATCTTCTGCTCCTGATCTCTATAAATGGAACAACAAAACTTGGATGACAGCACATCTGTTGGACAACATGGCCTACTGAATATTTAAGCCCACTGTTGAGACCTACTATACAGAAAACAATTTCTTTCAAAATATTACTGACAATACACCTGGTCACCCAAGAGTTCTGATGGAGATGTACAATGAGATTAATGCTGATTTCATGCCTGCTAACACAGTAGCCATTCTGTAGCCCATGGATCAAGGAGTACTTTTGACTTTCAAGCCTTGTTATTTCAGAAATACATTCACAAGGCTATAGCTGCCATAGACTTTAACTCTTCTGATGGATCTGTGCAAAGTAAACTGAAGACTTTTTGGAAAAGTTTCACAATTCTAGATGTCATGAAGAACATTTGTGATTCATGGAATGAAGTCAAAAATATCAAGAAGAATAGAAGTTTGGAAGAAGCTGATTCTAACCCTCATGGATGACTTTGAGGGGTTCCAGGTTTCAGTGGAGGAAGTAACTGGAGATGTGATGGAAATAGCAAGTGAACTAGAATTAGGAGTGGAAGCCAAAGACGGTACTGATGTGCTGCAATCTCATGATAAAACTTTAAAGGATGAGGAGTTGCTTCTTATGGATGAGCAAAGAAATTGGTTTATTGAGATGGAATTTTCTCCTGGTGAAGACGCTTGTGAAGATTGTTGAAAAGATAACAAAGGATTTAGAATATTAGATAAACTTAGTTGATGAAGCAGTGGCAGGGTTTGAGAGGAATGACTGTAATTTTGAAAGAAGTTCTACTGTGGGTAAAACACTGTCAAACAGCATTGTAGGCTACAGAGAAATCGTTCATGAAAGGAAGAGTCAATCAATGTGACAAACTTCATCCTGTCTTACTTTAAGAAACTGCCACAGCCAACCCCAACCTTCAGCAACCACCACCCTAACCTTCAGCAACCACCACCCTGATCAGTCAGCAGTCATCAATATCAAGGCAAGACCCTCCACCAGCAAAAAGATTATGACTCGCTGAAGGCTCAGATGATTTACCGATTAAGTATTTTTAAATTAAGGAATATATACGTTTTTTTAGACACAATGTTATTGGGCACTTAATATACAGTATAGTATGAATATAAATTTATATGCACTGGGAAGCCAAAAAAATTGTGTGACTCCTTTTATTATGATTTTGCTTTATTATGGTGGTCTGGACCTGAACCCACAATATCACTGAGGTATGTCTGTACTTTTTTGTTTTTGTACTATTTTCCTGACACTTCTCTCCTTCTGAAACTCTTTAGCTGTGGTTTTCATCTGTGTTTCCATAGCACACAGATATGCATTAAAAGTGCACAGTAGATATCACACCAGATTATTACCCACTAATCTCTCTAAAGTCTGTTATTCTGAGCACTCTTTTTTTTTTTTTTTGCTGTGATCCTTACTATAGAGCTTGGACACATATGCTGGCACACAGTGTATTTTCAAAAAAAAATAGGGGGGAGGGTATAGCTCAGTGGCAGGGCATGTGCTTAGCATGCATGAGGTCCTGGGTTCAATCTTTAGTACTTCTATTAATTTTTTTTGTAATAAAGGAAAAAGTTATTTAAAAAACCCCAATATTTTCTTCTATGCTCTGGGGACACAATTACCTCTGCATTAACCAGTCATCTGGGCCTAGACTCCATTCTCAGCAAAGTAGGGCTCTCTCATTTGGGGATAAAACAGGCAAATCTGAAGGACTAATTTACTTCTCCTTATATCCTCTTTTAGAGGAGGGTAAAACTGGAAATTAATGGCAGCATATGAATTCAAATTTTCATTATCAAGCAGGTAAAGATGATCATGGTAATATGAATTTCTCTGAATAATTCAAATCTTCATTCTAGATGTAAATAAAAATTTACTTAATATCCATACATTTTCTAGGTTTCTTTCTGAAGACCTTACTGATTTAATGTGACAATGTTTTGTTGTAGTTACTGGCAAAGCTATTCTTCTCTATGTGAGGATCAGAGAGCAGGAGAAGCGATGGAGATGGTGATTCTTGGTGGTTTTGAGACAGGAAGTGGGCAGGGCATAGGTACACACTCCATAGACAGAGTGTGGGCATCTCCGAAGAGGGAGAGAGGGAGCAGCAGCCGGGAGGCATCATGTTGCCAGTTTTTATGGGCTCAGTGGCTTCATATGTTAATAAGTGGAAGGACCAGTCTAACTAGTCTAGGGAAGGGGCTGGGATTCCCAGGAAGTTGGCCATTTCCCACTCTTTGACCTTTTGTGGCTAGCCTTGGGACTGCCATGGTGCCTGTGGGCGTGTTAGTCACCATGTTAATATATTACAATGGGCGCATAATGAAGCCCAAGATCTGCTAGACGTCAGATCTCCCACCATCCTGAGCCTCCTGGGGGTTGAATCTTTCACCTTTTTGATGTTAACTGCTGTAGCATTCCTTGAATGGCTGTGCCCTGCCCTCTTCCTGTCTCATTTTCACTGAAGTCATAGAAATGCGTCGACAGTAATTGGGCCTGGAGTCTAGCAGTATAGATTTTGGTACTCAATTTCTTAGAAAGTCCCTACAAGTCTCTTTATCTTGAAATGAAGAAACTGAATTACTTGTCTTGGCCTAGTCTGTAATTTTTTGGGAACAATTTTAAAAGTGTGTAACACTTTCAGTATTTAGACTGAAAATTTAACTGGTTACTTTAGTATAATTAAAGATAGATTTAGTTGTCACGACTTTTACATTTTTCGGCTTGGTTTTCAACTTTCATTCAGTATTTGTAATTTGATGACATCTGGTTTTTACTAAGTTGTCTCACATTTTCTTAAATATAGGGAAAGTATTAAAACAAAATCAATAAATTCCCTTAAGAAAGATAATTTATGTCTAATCAAATCATACAAATCCTGCTAAAAACTTCTCAACAACCAGATGGCCAGTTAGATGCATCATGCAATATAAGTTTTTATCATGCTTCTAAATTTTGGATAATCATTGTTCAACATTGTAATATGTAAAATAAATACATATATATATATATTATATATATACACACACACACATACACACACACACAAATAATATATAATAAAGGAGAGCATTCAGAAAATGAATGGTTGTAACTATTCATATAAACTGGAAATTTTAGCTCATTCTGTATTTGGCGTGAACATTCTGTCTCTGAGGCAAGCATATTTAGAACACCTAAATACCAGCTCTTCAGAGTAGCCTTATAGAAAGTTCGTATCTTTTCATTCATGCCAAAACCCTTAGAGGCTTGGCCTCGGTTCTATTTATTTATTTCTGAAACAAACCTGCTTTATGTATCTTTGACGAAAGGGAAAAATCCATGGCCTGCTTCTGCCCTCTGCTGGTTTCCAGATGGGAACATTAGAGGAATTGTCTATAGAAGATGGACAACATCATGTATTGTTCAAAGCAGGTCCTGTGTGAGCACCATTAAATAATTTTGCTGAAGTACAAGAAAAATCTGGACTGTCCTGGAAAACAGATAATTTGTATTCATTGTAGTTATAAAGATACTGACTTTCAGACCCAACACTGTTCTTCTATGCCTTTACAGTAAGCAAGTACTGTTGGTCATTACTCTACCTAATCTGAAAAAGTCAGCAAGTAATCACATAGGGAATCAGCTCCAAAGGGCAGAAAAAAAGACAGAAGTGTCTGAACATGTTGGTCAGTCTGAATCGGAGAACATGAGAAAAGCCTTCCCTGGAAAAAATATTCTGTTTAATTTGATTACACACTTCCAAATCCACATTCCCAAAAAAGTACACAGAGGGAATACCATAATCCTAGCATCACTTTAGACTGAAATTCACTGTTGCTTGTCCTCTCCAATTATTTATTTTATGCCAGGCATTGCTCTGATTGCTAGAAATTCAGAAAGAAGTATTATGCACACTGACTTTGGGGTGGTCACATAGCACAGCATGATGTTTTAGGAAATGGTGGGTCTTTTTTTTTTTTTTTTTAGTACAGGTAGGGTAGAGCATTTGACATATCTGAATACTTTCCTCTTGGAATCCTCATTTATTAGTCTCTCAACACTATCCTCTCCCAAATCCCATCCCATATATCAAAGCAAAATTTAAAAAATTCTCCAGTATGTATTGCTCTTCTATTGCTATATGACTGATATTCTCTGGGGCGGCACCATTAACATTTGTGGCTAGTCTAAAAAACTCAAAGGAGAGTATATGCTTTCAGTGAAGGTCTACATTCACAGAATGTTTGCATCTTTTGTCATCAATTCCAGAACCTAGCCTATATGTCTGGGCATGGTTGAAATCATATTTGAATTCTGAGTGCCATGACCAAAGTCAGCAATAATTCCTATATTCTTGTTTTATATGTCAATAAAAATATACATCTTACATATGATGACACCAGATTGATAGTGTGTGGTCAGCAAGGATCAGATGTATACTTTAAGACATGAGTGTTCAGGTCTCTGCATTTTTGCAACACTTTTGCTTTTATCTTGTTTTTATACCTCTGTAATGGTACAGCTATTATTTCATAGATTAATTCATTAATCTAGCAATTATTTGATAAATGCCCACTCTACGCTACACTTCAGTTTATATATCAGTGAGCCCAAACCAGACTTGACTCCAGGTCTTCTAGTACTTCCAATAGATAGAACGGGCAGTCAGCATATAATTAGTGGTATAAATACAAAGCAGGGTATTGCAAAGAGAGTAACTTATTTGAGAGAATGGGAGAAATAGTGGTGGGGTTACAAAAATCCTTCTGAAGAAGCAACACTGAACTGAAACCTGGGTGATTAAGGGAGCTTTTGTATAAATACTTGGAGTAGCTAATTCTAAGCAGATAAAAGATCAAGGACAATAATCCTGAGACAGGGATACTCTTACTTTGTTTTGAAGAAGAGAAAGATGCCTAGTGATTAGGGCGTGAAGGTAACAATGGTCTATGATGTAGAAGTAGAGGAGGATGGGCCAGGTTATATAAAGTTTTCTGACCATGATAAATAATTTATATTTTATTTTAAGAGCAATGAGAATCCATTGGAGTGTTTTTTCAAGGACTTATATGATCTAGTAGATGTTTGTAGACACGCAGTATGGTTTCTCTGGGAAAAATACATTCTTAGGCAGCAAGTACAAAAACAATTATACTAGCTGTTAAATTATTACAATAACTAAGCAATAGATAAATGATGGTGTTTATGAACCAAGATATCGGCAGTTTATGGGTGTATAAGTGAAAAGTGAGCAGACTCAGGATATGTTTTAGAGTGGAAATGATAGAAATTGATGAAGGATTTGATGGACAGGGGAGGAAAGAGAAGAGAAAAATCAAGAATGACTCAAGAGTTTTCTTAAGCAATTGTGTGACTGATGGAGTCATTTTATGCTATTAGGAAGAAATAGATAATTTGTTTCTGGGGAAAATCAAATATTTGATTGTCATAATTCTAATTTTTAAATTAAATATGCACATGTAGATATCAAGTAGATAAGTACATCTATGAATATAAAATCACAGGAGAGGAAAGGATGTAGCATTGTAAAGTTTCAGACTAGCAGAGTAAGTAAAAATTGACACTGTACCCATTTTCAGGGAAATTCAGTTTGTAACAGAAACACTGTCAAATAAGCTGGCTAATGAATATCAAATTATAAATTGAATGAGTCATATAAAGATAAAGATGTATTACCAAGTAATAGGTATGTGGAGAAAATCTGTCTTTGTTAAGGGGCGTTCTGAAAAGTGATGGTTCAGATGCAGAAGGAAAATACAAGATTGCTTCAGAAAGAGAAGAAAGGAGTTGGGGAGAAGATGGGGAGGAACATCATAGGAAGAGAGAACATAAGGAGAAAAATCTCATGAAAAAAGAAAGAACAATGGCAGATTTGAAAAATATAAGCATTCAGGGCTAACACATTTTTCCCTCCAAGGGCAAAGAATCTCCAAGAATTCACGGAAGAAAATGTACTAAAAAGAGTAAGCTAAGTTATCTAATGTTGAAAGGGGCTCAGGGAAAGAAATAAAAATGGATAGTCTCCTAGAAGAGATCTGACAGGTATTAAGGGTATGTTCAGCCTGAGGAGCTGCTTGGTGAGGCTAGTATGACAAAGATGGAGATTTGGTCACAAATTGAAGCCAGAATCTGAAGGTACTTCAATATGATGGAATAATTAAATCAAACACAAAAATCAGTATGGACTTTTATTAAACACCTGCCTATATTATAAGAGCCTTTAAATCTTATATGATGACTTCCAGGGCCAGAACTCAAATCACAAAAACAATGTGAAGAAGAAGCCAATCAATACGAGAACTTTTAAACATTCTACACTTAGCTTTTGACATTAGCCTTCTGATCTTAAGAATGACAAGTCCAAAGGAAGAGAAGATAACTGCTCATCCTTTCAATAAATGCTTAATAAGTGAATATTTAACCATCTGATGACATGAATGAATTAATGAGTGGAGAACACTGGGCTGATGTCAGAGGCTGAATGTCTTTAATCTAAATTTCAGTCATAAGAGCACAAACGAGTTGAAATCTCACGGGAACAGAGCTCTTGTGGGAAATCATTTGCCAAAGGTCTCATGCATAAATATTCCTCTCTGCTTATCACCAAGGTAGAAAATTGTAATTGTTGGCTACAACATTCGGAGTGGGAGAAAACAGGATTATCTTCACTAAGTACTATTTGGTGGAAAAATGCACTTTGAGACAGCACAAAATGGAAAATTACGGGTGCCAAGAAACTACTTAAGTGGAATTTGGATTCTTAAAGGTCAAATATGATCCTTCACTTTAAATGATTAATGAATTGGAAGGTGAAAACATAATTCTTTTGAGAATTTTAGCTCTTGATTTTACAGGTACATCATCTCACCAGCATCCCTGGGAAAATGTCCCAGGCAAAATATCCTTTCTGAAAATGAGTTTCCTACTCTTGTCTATTCATTTTTTACAGGTGGCTTCTAAGGATATCTCTGTCCTCTGCCAGTGGATAAACAATGGCTCATAAATGACATCAGGAGAACACCACTGTCTTCCAGCCAGCAGATAATATGCCTCTAAAGTTAATTAACTTTTAGCGTAATTTTGTTTACTAAGAAATTCCATCTAACTCTTCTGAAATTGGAGCGTTCCCTTGAAAAATACTTTCTTGCTGCCGAGAAAAATTACGTCAGTTCCAGAATGATTGTTCCAGTAAGCCCTAGCATGAATACCTCCTCCTTCCTTCTCAGTGGATTTTCTGGTCTGGAGCAACAATACCCCTAGATCTCCATTCCCTTCTCCACCATCTATGCTATGGTGCTTTTGGGGAATTGCATGGTACTCTGTGTAATCTGGACTGAGCCGAGCCTGCACCAACCCATGTTCTTCTTTCTGGCCATGCTGGCTGTCACTGACTTGTGCATGGGGCTGTCCACTGTGCACACAGTGCTAGGGATCCTGTGGGGAGTCATTCGAGAGATCAGCCTGGATTTCTGCATTGCCCAGTCTTATTTCATCCATGGTCTTTCCTTCATGGAGTCCTCTGTTCTTCTTACTATGGCCTTTGACCGGTATGTTGCAATTTGCAATTCACTGCGTTATTCCTCCATCCTGACTAATTTCAGAATTATCAAAATTGGGCTCACCATATTAGGTAGGAGTTTCCTCTTTATTACACCCCCTATCATCCGTTTGAAATGCTTCCATTACTGCCGTGCCCACATCCTCTCTCACTCATTCTGCCTACACCAGGACCTTCTCCGCCTAGCCTGCTCAGACATCCGATTCAATAGCTACTATGCCCTCATGCTCGTCATTTGCACACTATTGTTGGATGCTGTTCTTATTCTCTTCTCCTATGTCCTGATTCTTAAGTCAGTGCTGGCAATCGCCTCTCGGGAGGAGCGGCGTAAGTCATTTCAGACCTGCATCTCCCACCTTTGTGCTGTCCTTGTGTTCTACATCCCTATCATTAGCCTAACAATGGTGCACCGTTTCGGCAAGCATCTGTCCCCAGTGGTTCATGTCCTTATGGGCAACATCTACATCCTTTTCCCACCTTTGATGAACCCCATCATCTACAGTGTCAAGACACAACAGATTCGTAGCAGAATGCTCAGACTCTTTTCTCTGAAAATATATTGAGATACTTTGGTTTTCAAAAACAAAACAGCAACAACAAAAATAAACACAGAATTATCAATACAAAAAATAACTTTGATTAGAATTAGAGCTTTACCTCTGAGCCCATAGTTCTTGATTTTGGAACACACTTTAACTGTAATCAGAGATTCACCTACAAATAAACCCCATTTTAACCTATGTCCTGGAAGTGGGTTGTTGTTAGGGATGGAGGTTGGAGACTCGATCTGAAGCATTCCATAAATACCCTACCAACTGCTGATTTGTATAAAACAAGACATATGTAGGTCATGTCATAAGCATGACCATAGTCAAGAAAGTATGAAACTAGTTAATGTGCCCAGAGTGTATTTTCAAGCACTTTCTCTGAAAGTAAAGTACAATGAAGCTAGATTTGAAGAGTTGGTCTTTCAGTTTCAAAAGTGGGTAACTTGAAGCTACTTCAGTTCTCTGAGATCCAGTTAATTAATCTTCAAAATGAGGAAAATACCCAACCCACAGAAATATTGTGATGATTGTATGGGCCGAATTTTCCAATAGAATTTTTCTAAAATGATAAAGATGTTCTATAATATAAAGTAATATGGACCATCATATTAAGGATATGTTTTTAGTAAAAATAATCTGCTGATAATAAATCCACAGGTGAATGCTCACTGTACACTCTACCTCCTAATTTTCCCAGGTCTATAAAAACTTTGTCATTAAATAGACTTGAAAGATTTAATATTAGTGTTTGGGATGCTGGTAGTATTCTCTTTCTTGGACAGGGTATTTGTTATAAGCTTTTGTTATTTTTGTGGTATTTAATCTAGCTGTATCTTTATTTATGGACCTTTCTGTGCTTATGTTAATAATAAAAGACAAATTTAAGGAGTATGAAAGTGTCAGTTTACAGGTACACCTGGCAAGTGAATAAACGTTTTTATTTCTGTCACTTGCTATAATCAACTGAAACTACAGAAGTACACAGAGGCACTGTGAGAGAAAATAATAATGTATATGAAAACCAATTTTATAAATACAGAAATTTTAGATAGTATTCTTAAATGATGAAACAGGATAAATAAATCTGAAGTCTAGGTGCCTACAGAAGGAGATACAAATGAGAAGAAAACTATCTGCATAGGACAATCCTGGAAAAGCACCCATGTTTCTTATAAAGTACTGGTAAGGGGTGGGACTGAGAGTGGTAGAAAAGGTGAACATCTGTGTAAGTTTTCCTAACTAAAGTATTCAGAAACCCACTCCTTTCTAATTCAAGCAAAATGATTGTTCTCTGTAGTAACTGATCAAATATGACCCAGATAGAGGGGCATAGAAGACAAAGAATGCCAGGAGTGACGTATCATATATAAAAGAGAGAGATTATGTAAAATAATACATGTTGAATGCTGAAGTCCATGGACACATTTCTCCCATTTCTCCCATTCATCTCCTAAAGTGCTAACCAGACTGATACTCCATAGTCAGGCAATTATAGAATTATTCTCTGTAAAAACTGTCTCAATACAAAAGAATAACAGATATTGGTATTTGACTATTACTCACTGAATTGGGTGGGCTCCTTCCTCATCTGCCCGACACATAACTAATCAGATAACAAATCCCACCATATTCATAGGAATCTCTAATAGATCTTTGGTCCCTCACCATGAAATATGAATGGACAGCCAAGGATTACCAGGAGTGTGATTAAACCCACCAGTAAAAAACCACATATCCAAAATAAATTTTAAACTAGAAAATTAACTGTATGGAGCAGAGTTTATTCAGAGTAGGCATTAAGATATGAAAAGAAAACAAGTCCATAATTTTCTTAATGAGATATTCAGTAATATTAGATCCTTGATATAAGAACAGAATACTATTAATAGGAAACAATTAGAGAACAGAAAAGATTATTTGTAAATTGAACAACAATATGAAAGATGAAAGAAAAATCAATAGAAGTCTTAGGAGACAGAATTAAGAAAGCAGAGCAAAAGTGATAAATAGGGGACTGGGAGAAAAAAACCATATAAGGGGTCAAACCAAGAACACCAGAATTTTACTAATAGGAGTTCTAGAAAGACAGAAAGGATAAAAATATAGGAAGAATTTATTAAGAAATTATACAAGACTTTTCCTAGAACAAATAACAAAAGAACACAAGTCCAAATTAAGAGTATCCACCAAGTACCCAGTTAAAAAATAATACATATGTTATATTACATATATATGTGTGTGTATATATTATATATAAAATATTGTAGTAAGTTAAGAGAATAAAAAGGTCAGCCACAGACTGGCAGGAAGTATTTGCAAAATACATATCTGATAAAGGTCTTGTATCCAAATGCAAAGAACGTTTAAAACTCAACAATTAGGAAATAACCAACTCAGTTAAAAAGTGGGCAAAAGATCTGAACAGACACTTCACCAAAGAAGATATATAAATAGTAATAAACACATGAAAAAATGCTCAATATCATTTTTCATTAGGGAATTTCAAGCTAAAACAAGGAGATACCACTACACACCTTATTACAATGGCTAAAATCCAAAACCCTGACAACGACTCTGGTGAAGATGTGGATCAACAGGAATCTCATTCATTGCTGGTGGAAATGCAAAATAGTACAGCCACTCTGATCGAAAATTTTGCAGTTTCTTACAAAACTAAACATAGCTTTACCATGTAAAACAAACAACTGCACTCTTAGATATTTTACCCAAATGAACTGAAACTTACATCCACACAGAGACAAGTTTATAGCAGTTTATTTGTAATCACCAGAAATTGAAAGCAACTAAGATGACTGGATAAGCAAACTGTGGTACATCTATACACTGCAATGATATTTGATTAGAGAGAGAGCTATCAAGCTGTGAAAAGACATGAAAGAAACTTAAACACATTTTACTAAGTGACAGAAGCCATTCTGACTACATATTTATATGATTTCAACCACATAACATTCTGGAGAGGCCAAACTATAGGAAAACTATAAAGATCAGTGGTTGCAAGGGTTTCAAGGAGAAGGATGGAGGAATGGATAGGTGGAGCACAGGGGATTTTTAGGGCAGTAAAAGCATTCTGTATAATACTGTAATGGTGAGTATATGACATTATGTATTTGTCAAAACCATGGAACAGTAAACAGAAAGAGTGAACCCTAATGCAAACTGTGTACTTTGATTAATAACAAGATATTAATATTGATTCACCAGTTATTTAAAAAAAGAAAAAGTTATTCTAGGCATATACTTTTCAATTTTAATACAAAATATGGGAGTAGAGAGAACACACTAATAGCTTCAAAAAGAAGATGAATGCATAAGTAAACAAACAGCTTGTATCTCCAGGATCAGAGAGCAGAATGGCACTGCTAATTTCAACAGCAACACAGGGATCTAGAAGATAGCTGATTTCTCTTCTCAATTTTGAGGGAAGCTACTGGCAACCTGGGAGATAATGGTAGTGATATATTTCTGAATATGTCTACACATTTCCTCCTCTCTCCTCAACTCATAGAGATCAACAAGAAGGGTAAATTTAACCACTCATATTTTCATATATAGAGAAATAGACAATTCCAAATTTTAGTGTCAGCTCCAGAATCCACACCAGAACAAAGACTGTGCAGGGAAGGAAGGTTGGGGAGTGGTAGCCTATAGTTAGTGAAACACTGATAATACCCCCAACCCCAAACTACATACACACCAAATTAAAAAAGAGAATCAACCCCAATGCTGTAAAATAGTGAGAATAGGTTCAAGACCCTTTGAATTACATATTCCCAACTGAGGAATTAAAAGTAATATTTGAAAGTGCATGGAAACAGGCTTAAAAGTAGTTTGGGAAAGTGTTAATTTTGCGGTAGGGAAAATGCTTGGAGGTGGAAGGAGTTATTTTGAGGCTTGGTAGTAAAGGAAAAAAGAGTAAGAAATCACGATTAAAGAACCAAAAGGAACATAACTGAATCACAAAAAAAAAGGATACGTCATCTCTATCCCAACCAAAATTAGCAGCAGGGAATTAAAAAACTGCCATTCGCTTCACTGATGGAAATGGGTGTCAGTTAGAACAAAGAACGAGTAAAGTCATCTTACCCTTCTCGCCTGCATACAACTGTTATCAATATTCCAAGAAACATAAGACCTTTCAACTGACAGTTTCTATAAAAAGTGGAAAGTGAAAGTAAAAATGTTTCTGCTGATGAACACTCTACCTCCCACTACTGAAACACACACGCACACACATACACACACACATCATAGAAAAACTACAATTTATCTTTCCAGCCTAAATAAACTATCTTTATGATTAATTTGTAGATTTGGGAATAAAATAATAAAATTAAAGACAGAACAGAAATGTATAAAAATGGATGATATGATTTAAGAGTTGTTTGAAAATCAATATAAAAAGTGAAGTACAAAATCATGTTAGAAATAATGATTACATTATTATTGTTATCTATTGTGTAACAAATCACCCCAAGATTTAGTATCTTAATGGTTTATTTTTTCCCACAATTCTGTGGGTCAACAGTTTAGATAAGATTGATTACATGGTTCTGCTTCACGAGGAATCAGCTGTGGTCACTCAACAGGCAGCATACAGTTAGGAAATGGGCTGAGATGGAAGGGCCACAGACGTCACTCACGTGCCTGGTGCCTCAGTGCCCCTCCACATAGTCATACCCCCTCCATAAGGAAAACTTAACTTCCTCATAGTATGGTGATCTTAGTGTTTCTCACATTGGTGGCTGACTTTGAATTAGAAACAATGTAGAAGTTGCCAGTCTTCTTATTACTTTGGTTCAGGAACCCAAGAACATCAGCATCATTCCTGCCACATTCCACTAAATAATGGTAGAAACAATTCTCTTGAATCCCAGATTTAAGGGGCAGTGGGAATAAGTTTCACTTCTGATGACAGCAGTGGCACACACACACAAAGAAGGAGACAAGTGATGACAGTTCTCTTCTCAGATTACCTTCCATGTTGTCCAAAAGAGAATAGTGGAGATAGTAGATATAATGAAGACAAAATTGTTTAATACATACATAAATGGATTTTCTGGGAAATAAAAGGATCAAAGCCAAATAATAAAACAAAGATAAAATTAATATTTTAAAGACATTTTAAGAGCTATTTCTGGAAACAAAAAGAAAACTTTCATCTTTACATTGAAAGAGCTTATCTTATACCTTTGGCAAACAACCCAGAAAATTCTAATGCATTGAGAGAAAAGTTACTGGAACCGAGAAACTTACAAAAAAAAAAAAAAAAAAGCTCAACAGAAAATAAAAACCCACCTTGCCTTTCATCAGGCTAGAATAAAAATTATAGCTACAGTCAGCTGCAAAATTAACAGGAAACTACGTTTCTCCTAAGGACAAGCTGTAACTGTAATGCATCTTAATAATCCTCTTCTTTGGGTAACTACTGATTTGGTACTCACTGAGATACTTTGTTCTTTAGAATCATATACTACATCAGAAATGCTGCTCTTTAAAATTACATCAGTAAGAATGAAACATTCCACCTTGGCTAGAAGATAGATGTCACTTTGGAACAGAGAAGTAGCCTTGGTATACAACTCAGGTGCAGAACTTCAAAAAAGAGATACCCAAACATAACTTTCCAGAATGCATTTTGCAGCTTAGACTTGATGTTGCCCCTTTAAACATCCTTGCTTTGCTTTGAGCTTATCGAAATATGGCTTTATCTGATGAGTTTGGACATATGCATACACCCATGATATCATCACCACAATCAAGCTAATAAACCTATCTGCCACCTCCAAAAGTTTTCTTGTGTCCTTTTGTTTGCTTGTTTGTTTGTTGTGGTAAGTACAGTTAACATGAGGTTTACCCTCTTAGGCATAAAACACCATACTGTAAAATTGCATGTATTAAATATGTGCAGTTTTTGTGTTTCAATTATACCTCAATAAAGTTGTAAAAAAACCATGGATTTATTTAAATTTTAGCTAAATCTCATCCTTCTCCTGAATCTTATAATAACTTTATTATTTCCTTTGATTGGGAAAATGTCCTCTGGTTCTTCTGGTATGTTCTCTTCCTCTTCAAAGAATCAATAAACCTCATGTCAGATGACAGTTTGCTTCTGGTGTCTTTATACAACTTTGTATGTCACATTGAGTTATGTTCTATTCAGCCTTTAAGTTTTAGATATTTATTTCTACTAAATAACATACCAAATATTCCCTATGACATGAACACTACTATAAATTTGAAAAAACTATTAACCAAATATATTTTATATACTGTATTACTAACTGCATTTTCTTTAACTGTACTCATCATTCACCACCTATTACTCTGTCAATCTATCTTATTTTGTTATTGAAAAACATCCACCCATTTATTTCATTTTATCTTTCTCCCCGATAACTATTCCTCAATTAAATCTGAATGCTCAGGAAAAGACAAATAGTGAATAAAGTATGGCACATCCATCTACTTAGTATTAAGCAGTTGTTACAAACAATGAAATAGACCAATATTGATTGAATTGGGCATTGTCTATGATTTCTTAAGTGCTAAATAATAAAATAAGATGTTAAATAAAGCATTAGTATCTTCCTATTGGGCTAACACATACTTAGATAAAGGTTTCATGTCTCTGAGCATAAAGAAATGAATAAAATGATTCATCCCACCCTGACCACATTTGGATAGCATAAGAAAGAGGGAAGGAAGATTATTAATGTTTGGTGTATGCATCTTAAGTTTTATTTGTTATAATGGGCATGCATCACTCTTGTAATTAAGCAAAATCCAATAAAATACATTACATTTTTAAAAGACAAAAGAAGGGATTGACGTTTGTTCCTTTTAATATAAGAGATTGCACTGGCCTCTACGCAAGTTTGTCTACATACAAAACAGATGTTACGATATATCAGAAAAAGCATAAACCCCCTTAAGCCTTAAGGAAGATCCTTGTATATTCTTCCTCAAGACAAGTCACTAATAACCTTACACTAGCAAATCTAAGAGATACTATATTAGTGATTCTTCCCAGATAAATATCCTCACCAAAGTGGTTTACCAGATACAAGTGGAGAGAATAGTTGCTGTTGCTAAAGCTATTCTTCAATGCGGCAGAACAAATTACTTTGAGAAAAGTTCAAGGCTTCAGAGATCCTGCTCTCAATCACTGAGAAATTCTACATCCTACTAATGAAAATAAGTAGTTCTGCTCTTTTTTCTGATACCAACTTCCAGCTGTGTTATCTCAAGAACAAGGAGAAAACAGGAATCCAATTATGTCTAATTAGCTGTCCAACACAAGGACTATCTGGGATGCCTTCCTAATCCTTCCCTATTTAGGTTTTATAGTAAAATGAAGGCTTCATGGACATTCTCTCTCTCACTTTTTGGCTGAGGAACTAGCATTCAGGACTCTATCTTGCCTGTAAAACAGCTATCCAGGGACAGTTTTGATAATCTTAATTGTTAAAGCAGATTTAGAGCTAAAATCCCAACCAGTTTAACATCCTCAATGTACAGGAAAGAAAGCTTAGGCTCAAGAAATTTCTTTGTTTTTCTCTCTCTTTTTTAATTGAAGTATAGTCAATTGACAATGTTGTGTTAGTCTCTAGTGTACAGCATGGTGATTCAGTTATATACATGTACGCACACACGCATATATACATATATACTTTTTCATTATCGGTTACTACAAGATATTGAATATAATTCCCCGAGCTATACAGTAGGACCTCATTGTTTATCTATTTTATATATAGTAGTTAGCATCTGCAAATGCCAAACTCCTAATTTTCCCTTCCCTCCTTTCCCCACTGGCAGCCATAAGTTTGCCCTCTATGTCTATGAGTCGGTTTCTGTTTTGTAAATAAGTTCATTTGTGTCTTTTTTTTAAGATTCCATATATAAGTGATATCACATGGTATTTGTCTTTCTCCTTCTGGCCTACCTCACTTAGTATGATAATTTCTAGAAATTTCTACCACTATCTCAGAGAGCCACATTCTCTTATCCATCTTCTTGAAATCCACAGAGCTTTGACACCTGAAGCTTTTGGCTGCACAACCTGATCTAAAGCAATGGCAAAATCTAAGATGAACTGATGTGAGGATATTTATCACCTTTATTTATCCTGCATAGTTAAATATTCATATGCTCTTTGAAATAACATCAATCTATTTGATTATGAAGATGTCATCAAGGCCCCAATGATATTGTTATCTAATATAAAGAGTTTGACCGTGTAACTTTTCTAAAATCTGGAAAATTCTTTTCCTAAAACATGTGGCTCCAGGATTTCAGATAATGGACTATACACATCTGTAAGAGAAAGTGCATTGAAGGTCCGGATAATGGTGAATTCACCTCTGCAGGGTATTACTGGAGATGGGTTTTAAACTAGTAACAGTTCACTACCCTCTTGTGTTTTATATATATCTTAAATTACTATCTGCTAAAACTTTTTTTTAATCAAAGGAGGAAAGTATGACTATTTCAAGGAGAAAATATGTATCTGAAATCATAATTTACCCAAATCTTTTGATTAAAAAAATGCATGGCCCTTCAAGTAAATGAGGAAGCTAGAGCTGTAGAGTTTCAAAATTTGAAAATATCAGAGTAAGTTATTAGTAGAGTCTACAGCCTCCAACTACGGATCCTATTCTTTGTTTTCTAGTCACCACCATACACTTAGATACAGACGCCAGTTCTTCTATTGTCACCTAATTTGTCACTGTTCTTCCTCAATCTCTTTTCTTTTAATACACTTTGGTCCCCTAAATTTGTTGTCCAAGGACAAGTGGAGAGAAAAGTACTGTTCCTTTTTTATATCCAAAAGTGCAAGGAGGAACTATACAATTAGCCATCATTTATGTTTTCAAGAACTTTGGATGGAAAATATTTGAAATGAAGGGAACATTTGTCTCTTTCCAAATAGTACTCATACCTGTGTAATAAGATACAACTTCTCTCAGCCAGCGAGCATAAAACATCTAAGTAACTGATTGGGGGATTGGGGCACTTGCTTAGCACTAATCATCCAATCGTGGTCAGTTGATGGTCAGTCATTATATTTACAGGGAAGTCCCACTAATACAGATTAAAAAGATTTCCAGGATGTTCTTGCCAAATATCAGCAAACCAGGGATATCTCGAAAGCCCCACTTGAAAGAAGTTTATTTAAAACATCTTCCTCCACAAATATCTTTCAAGTACATGGAGTCAGTTTTGAATTCCATTATTGTAAAGGAATTTATCTTTATCTCTTCTTTCCTCCATCTGGATCTGGATCCCTCATTAAAGTGTCCTTCAAAGAATGAAAGGGATCTTTACAGTAGCTTATGGTATTTCTGGATCCCTGTGGTGCTGACTAATTCTAATCTGTAAACAATGGAAGAGAGGGAAAGCCAAGGAGACTTAAAATTTCAAGGTAACTAAGATGAGAGCATCAGTTTCAGATGCCTTCTAAGTATGGTACAGTTCTTCTTCTATATGTGGCACTGGCAACTTGAATTTGCAGATGCCTCTATGGAGACATGTTATCATGCAGCAGCACGGGCCTCTGACATGAAAAGGAAACTTGGATATTTATCTGAAAGTATGTGTTAACTAGGGTGTCCAGGAGTGCTAGCCAGAGGAAAAACTACGCAAATTGTAAGGGAGGAGAAAATAGGAGTGTTTCTCCCTAAGGACCATGTACCAGAACCAGCCCCAGGTGATCTCTTTACACAAAAGGAGTGAAATTCAATCCTCAGGGTCTGAATATCTTGGGTCTGAGTGATGCCTAGGAGATATAAATAGATAGTTCCAGATTTCCTGTTTGTATTTGGGGCATCTCTTTGTTTCCATTTTTTAATTTACTCAACTAGTTAAACATCTTCAGGATTCTAGACAATATAGGTAAGTAAACTGAGTAATGCTCAGTGAAAACATATAGAAAAGGACACCAGAAAAACAGTCAGGAAACCGCAGGAGATGCTCATTCTTCCTAGAACTTAACCATTTTGCATTTCCTTCAACCCTGACCTATGAAGTATTGGACATGGATTTTACTGGATGTGACCTACAATTGTAGAATCTCTGTGCTCTTCTATTAAATTAATCCTCTGCAAAGAGCATAAGTAATTCTTTTCTTTTAGAATGTGTTTATGCTATAGTCATTTTTCTTTTGATGTGAAGATCTGAATGTTGTGCTTAGACATGTCAAACTTAAACGTATATTCCAGTAGTTAAAAACAAGACTCAGTAGTTAAGCAAGTTTAGTAAAGATAATGTGTATATGTACATATACACAAATATATGCATTAATTTTTCTGTAAATGTCCTCATTTCATCTGTTGTTGGGCTAGAAGTATAACTGATTTGTGATAAACCATCCTACAATACTAACTTCAGAATTGCTTGTAGATTTAATTGATGTTTATTTGGAAGTATTTTATAAATGAAAACCAAACTTCAAATTAAGTAACTTTTTAATAACCATGTAGTCAGAATAAGACTTAACCAGTATTTAAATCTAATTCCAGATGGCCCTAAAACCACGCTGTTTCTACTAACCACATGCTGCCTGTGTGCATATATTCATGATTCAGTCAGACTATGCCATCAGTAATATTACAGAATAATGCTACAAGGCATTCCAGTCCTACAAATTACGTAACCGTAGGTGATAAGGCTACAGTTAAAACAGAACCAAATAAAATGAAACAGATCATTAGTGTCCCAAAAGATCATCAGTACAATTAAAACAAAACCTGCATATATATGTGTATATGTATGACTGAAACACTATGTTGTACACCAGAAATTGACATATTGTAAACTGACTATACTTCAGTTTAAAAAACCAACCAAACAGCAAAAAAGAAAACCTGCAAATTTTGTTCCCCTTCCTTCCTTCCCATCTTCATTTCTATGTTTCTATTGCTTAGACTCTTCTCTTCCCCACCCCTAATGTCCTAACGAAGCCCGCCTCACTATAAGCCCCCTCCTCATGACTACACTTCACTCACATATGTGGTTCTGGCAAAGATCTGTGCCAGGTATGCTCCAAAATTAATCTTTCCTCTCACTCTCTGAAACCTAAAAATCCCATTTAAAAGAAATTTCAAACAATTAATTTATATGTTAAGTGGTTAAAACAATTGGTTTATACATTGAAAGTGGATCCAAAGGCTTAAGCATCTCAACATTTTATTATAGTATTTTGAAAGAATCACAAACCAATTAAGGAAAGGCTTAATGGGCTATTTGAGTACTATATGGTCTAAACTGTAACTCCCAAAAAGGTGTTCTTAACATTTCAGTCATATAAAAGGAGGGAATAGGATAATGAATACTTCATAAAAAATAAAAGTAAATGGAATAAAAGTGTACTGTACAATGATTAGCATCCTGAACTGCAGCAGAGTCAAGGGGTGAAGAGACAATTGTTTCTAAAGGCCCAGATACCATCTCAAAAAATAAGAAACTTAACTAGATTTATTTGAGAATAGGGACTGGGGGAGGAAGGGAGCCACTTGTCATTCACTTATTTTATATCTATGTCTCTTGCTATACTTGCTATATATTTTTTATTTGTGTACACACACACACACACACACACACACACACACACACAGCCTAATCCTAATGTTATATCTTCTAGCCTGCTTTTTCACCCAGCATCCTCTTTGCTTCTATCCACATTCATTTGGAACTAAAGAAGAATTGTAATCAATAAATAATCATCCCTCTCTTTTCTGAAGAACTATGGATGCCTGATTTATAATGTGAAAACATTTATTTATTTATTTTTTTGCTGCTGTGGTGATACCTTGAAATATAAAGTATACAGCCTAATTTTCAATCAGTGATTGAAGTAGGATAGAATATTTTTCACTTCGCCATATGCTTGGCATATCCATTTAAGAACCCAGCTCAGTTTGGCATTGCACATGGTTTAGGTTTTTCATGCTCATTCTACAACTTTAAGGAATGTATTGCTGAACAGACAGGGATTGATTTAATTCACCTGTGTATCTTCAATGCCCAGCATGGGACATTTGTCTATTTTACACTGAGATATGATCAATGAAAAATCTGATGGCATAGTTTTGTACCTAGTTTTTTTTTTATAGGCAGTGTTGAATGATAGTCAAGATCAGAGCTTTCAAGTTTATCCTATCTGATGTTGAATCCCATGGGAACTAGGGCAAGAGGCTAAAAGTCTGGAAATTAATTTTTTTCTATAGGGATAAGAACAGTATCCATGTCATGGGATATTGTAAAGGTCTTCTCAATGGGCTACTGTGAGGATTTCACAAGTTAATACATGTAAAGCACTATGACACATATTACACACTTATTAAATGCTATTATTTTTCAAGATACAAGATTTAATCCTTCCTTGGAAAGAGTCAGAGTTCAATTTTAGGTTAATCTATCTCACTGTCCTTTCAGAGAAAACATATTGGGAAAAAAAATCGGACCTGACGTCATTCAGCCTAAGGCAAATCCTCAGTCATCCCTCTGGTCTTTCATTAAAAGCCCCAGGTTTGGAGTAAGTGGCCACAGATGGCCTTTCACAATTACACCAGTCCTCAGGATATGTCGTATGTCCTGATTGGAATCCCAGGACTACAAGATTTGCACACCTGGATCTCCATCCCTATCTGTTTCATGTACATTGTGGCTCTTGTAGGTAACATCTTCTTGATCTTCCTGATCGTGACCGAGCGGAGTCTCCAGGAGCCCATGTATCTCCTCCTTTCCATGCTGGCCTTGGCAGATGTCCTGCTCTCCACAGCCACAGCCCCCAAGATGCTGGCCATCTTCTGGTTCCATTCCATGGGTATATCCTTTGGTAGCTGCGTATCCCAGATGTTCTTCATACACTTTATCTTTGTGGCAGAATCTGCCATTCTCCTGGCCATGGCATTTGACCGCTACGTGGCCATCTGTTACCCACTGAGATACACTGCAATCTTAACCTCCTCAGTCATTGGGAAGATTGTCATAGCTGCTGTGGTTAGAAGCTTTATCATATGTTTTCCATTCATCTTCCTGGTACATCGACTTATCTATTGTGGGAGAAACATCATTCCCCATTCCTACTGTGAGCACATGGGCATTGCCAGATTGGCATGTGATGATATCAATGTCAACATCATTTATGGCCTGACGGTGGCCCTACTGTCTACAGGAATGGATATAGTGTTCATCATTACATCCTACACAATGATCCTTTGCACAGTGTTTCAGATACCTTCCTGGACTGCCAGATTCAAGGCCCTTAACACATGTAGTTCCCACATCTGTGTCATACTTATATTCTATGCCCCAGCATTCTTTTCATTTTTTGCCCATCGCTTTGGGGATAAAACTATCCCTCATCACATCCACATCCTAGTAGCCAACCTCTATGTGGTGGTGCCCCCTATGCTCAACCCCATTATTTATGGGGTGAAGACCAAACAGATCCAAGACCAAGTGGTTTTGTTTTTCTCTCCCATTAACACATGCTAAAATGAAGAATAATGCTAAATATTGGGTATTTTGAATAACACACACACACACACACACACACACACACATACACACTATTTAAAAGTCTGTTTCAATGAGGCATAGGAATAAATGAAATTCATGAAAACTCTCAAACACACTTAAAGGGATAGAATCTGCCAGAAATGCCAAAAGCCTATACATTTTCCTAAGGCACTTAAAGATTTTGAAAAACTATTTTATTTTATTTTTAATTTTTAACACCTTTATTGTGGTATGGTTCTTATACAGTAAACTGTACATATTTCAGATGTATAATTTAATGAATTTTGATAGATGTATACACTAAATTGTCAATTCTCCTAGACATAATGTTATGCATTTTAACTTATTATAAAGGATAAATAAAGATAACTGAGAAAAATATTTTAGGATTTAACCCAGATGGACATCTCCTGTGTAGAGCAGAGAAATGGGAGTGATGGGTCACTGAGCTTTCTTATAGACAGTTGAAATTCTGCTGAAATACTAAACACTCCTACGGCAATCAGCAAATACTTGGACCAATGGCATGAAGCCACTAAATTATAACTCTTTTTGTCTGCATTTATTTCTTAAGTTAAAATGTGAGCTGTGAAATCAGATATTTTCTGATTCACTGATACCTCATAAAGTCTACTGTATAAAATAAGCACATAGTATATATTTATTGAGTTAATTTTCCTACACATTGAGGATTTTAGGCCCAAATCATCAATGGAGACTTCATAGAGGGACTAAAGGACTGAAAAGTTCTATACTCAAGCCAAAAAAATTAAAGGCAAAGAAGATTAAATAGACTATTATGCAGAATCTTATATAAAAAATTCTCTAAACACCCCAAGTGTAATTATCTATAAGCTGTCTCCAGTCTGTACCTTAATTCCTTCACTTCAAGAAAATATTTTTATAATCTCTCCTTTTTCAAGGTCTAGTACATCATGAGAATGTGATATTTGACATTATTTGCACTTAAAGAAAAACCAAAAGAATAAACATTGAGTCATTCTCTTGAACATTCCAGATTAGTTTTTTCCCTTCCTTTTCAATTTTTTGGAATCATTTGAGGCGAGGCATTAACTCTCAACTGTTTGATAGAATTCACCTGTGAAGCCATCTGGTCCTGTACTTTTGTTTGTTGAGAGTGTTTTTGCTTGTTTGTTTTTGTTTTTATTTCTGATTCAATTTAATAACTGGAAATTAGTCTGTCCCAGAGTGTTTACCAGAGGCAAGAGGTGGGAGGAGGGGAATTGGATAAAGGTAGTCAAAAGTTACAAACTTCCAGTTATAAGATAAATAAGTACTAGTGATGTAATGTACAACATGATTAATGTACTTAACCCTGCTGTTTGTTACATACAAAAGTTGTTGACAGAGTAAATCCTGAGTTCTCATCACAAGGAAGAAAATTTTTTAGTTTTTTATTTTGTATCTGTGTGAGATGATGAATGTTCACTAAACTTTCTGTGGTAATCATTTCATGATGTATGTAAGTCAAATCATTATGCTGTACACCTTAAATTTATACAGTGCTATAAGTCAATTATATCGCAATGAAACTGGACCAAAATTATTAATATGATTTTATTGTTCTTTTACATGCTGTTTTTTTAAATAATTTTTTACTGTAGTAAAATATATATACCTTATAATGTGTTATATTAATCATTTTAAGTGTACAATTTAGTGACAACATCATACCTATTAAACAACAACTTCCCATTTCTCTGGTAACCTCTTATATACTTTATAGTTCTATAAATTTGCTAATTCTAAATATTTAATATGTGGGATCATACAATATTTATTGTTCTGTACCTGGCATATTTCACTCAACATAATGTTTTCAAAGTTCACCCATGTTGTAGCATATATTCATATCTCATTCCTTTCTATAGATTCATAATACTCTATTTATATGTATATGCTGCATTTTTTATTCATTGATCTGTTGTCATACATTTACTCTGGTTTCCACTGTCTGCCAATTGTGAATAATGCAGCAATGAACATTCATGTACAAGTATCTGTTTTATCCTTGTTTTCAATTTTTTGGGTATATATCCAGGAGTGGAATTACTGGGCTATATGGTAATTCTATCCTTAACTTTTTTATGAACTGCTAAACTGTTTTCCACAGAATTTGCACCATTTTACATTTTCACCAGCAACGTGTGATTGTTCCAATTTTTCTACATCCTTGCCAACACTTGTTAGTTTTTTAAAAAATAGTTCAGTAGGTGTGGTGTGGTATCTCATTAAGGTTTTAATTGATATTTCATATGCCATTGGTCATCTGCATATATTCTTTAGAGAAATTACTACCCAAGTCTTTTGCCTATTTTTCAATTGGGTTGTTTGTCTTTTTGATTTGTGGCTGACTGAATTCTATATATATTAGGGGTATTAAATCCTTATCCAATGTGTAATTTGCAAATATTTCCCCCACTTTGCAGGTTGTCATTTCACTTTGATAGTGTCATTTGATGTACAAAATATTTTAAATCTGATGAATTCCAATTTATCTTTCTTTTTTAACATTTATTATATACACTACTTTTCCTTTGAGATTTATAAGGACACCATTTATGCACCTCTGCTTTCTCTAATTATAGTCAGGTAGTGATGACCTCTAAATATTTCTTCAAGAGGACCTTTATAAAATGGGTCTCCACTTAACACCAGTCTATCTGACCAGGAAATAGGTCCAACTGATTTTACTCTGCTGAAGACCAAGAATGCCAGCTTGGTGTGTGCTTCATAATTATACATCTATACTTTTGGTAAACAAATTAGAATTGATGATCCTTTAAAAAATATTCAGTAGCCTAATGACCCACCTCCCAAACATAGATAGGTAAAAATCTAAGTGTGGAGGTATTTTCAAATGTTAAGTTGAAAAAATTTGTCTACCTATCCCGGAGCTAATTAAGGTGCCTTTTCAAAAGTATATAGAATGAACCAAAATATCAATAAAACATTCTGGCCCTATGTATCTGGAACAGAGTAAGAACAGCTGAGTTGGAAATATTTTATAGGAGCTGATTTAATGAAGGTGATAATTAAATTATTTCAAGTAGATAGAATTACTAACACATTTTTATAGTTTGAGGGTGAAAAGGACCCAGGATAGAACTCTGGGGAGCACAAAAAGGGTGAGGGGGAAATAATTGAAGAAGATCAAGAGTCACCAACTACCAGTTATAAAATTAAAAAATCACTAGGATGGAACATATAGCACAGGAGATATAGTTAATATTTTATAATAATTTTGTATGGTGTGTAATTTATAAAAATATCAAATTGCTTTCTTGTGCAGATGAAACTAATATAATATGTAAGTTAACTATACTTTGAAAACTCAGTAGAAGAGAAGAGAAGAGAAGAGAAGAGAATCAAAGTGGTAAACTATTCAGAATTGTTTGTTGGTGAGTCAAGAGTAAACTGAAGATTAGCTCAGATGGCAGTCTGACCTCTGAATCAATTCCATTCAATAGGAATCAGAACCATTGGTTCACTCTCTATCACAGAAGAAATTCTAGGAAAAGCACTTAGGGTTCATTCCTTACCTTTTGATCCTTATCACTTATTCTTCCTAAAATCCATTATGAATGCCCTTTTCCACACAACCGAAAGTATTCTACCTAAATTTGCCAATGTCTCAATCTTACATCAAGTATCCTAAAGCTTAGTTACATAGAAGAAAGTCTACAAACCAGGTAAAACATGTCAAGAAGAAAGGTCCTGTGTGCATAAATCTATCTTAGAATTTATCATTTATTCTTAAGACAAAAGACATACTAATTCATTTTCACATATTTCTAAAAATGTGAAGGCACATATATCTTTTTTTTAAAATCAAGACCACAAGGCATGATTCCTTCGCATATATGAGGCATATAACAACTGCTTCTTAAAGGAAAAAGGAAGAAAAGAGACATGGTATTAAGAGGGATGGAGGAAAATTTAGTCAAATGTGCAAACTTGCTCAGAGCTCAGTATGGTAGGATTTAGAAACTCAGCATCATAAACATAAGGATACAAAGGCTACAAAATCATGAAACATAAGCAGTAAGTCAAATTTATCATTGTGCAAGTATTTTATAGCATTATATTGATAAGACTGTAGGTTTTGATAACAATTGATGAATACATAAAGAACTAAACAACGGAGGTAATAGAAAAAGTATTAATGTGTAAATGGGGACACATTATCCTCATGATTTTTATGCATGCAATTTTCTGAATAACCTTGGAAATATACTAAAATTTTTAGACTTTATTGTCCCATCATATGCAAAATGTTTTATTGTTTTCTTTTATTTCAATAAAAACATGGTTAAAATATACTTCCTCTGAGTTTTGTTGTTAACATGACTGTTTTGATCAAGAAAAGAGTCCAAACTTCTTTTAATTGAATGCCTCAACACTCCAGAACAGTAAGCTAGCAAGAAATCCATAATTTGTGAATCCTAATGCAGAAGGATTTATAAAGGACATAGCTCAACCTGGGACTAAAACATAAAAGAGAAAAGGAAAAAAAATATATGTTCATTAATATGCTCTTTCTACATTTATCACTCATTAAACCGGTGGGATCTAAAACCCTATTTTTTCACTATACTTGTCATGAGCTATGATGATCTGTAAATTAGCTATCATTCTGGTAACTATCACAAAATGATTATATAGAAACCTCAAACATCTCAAATTACATGGATTTTTGTTGTTTTATTTTGATTTGAGATATTGTTACTTGCACAGAGTAAAGCCTGAAGATATTAATTACAATGCATTTTATGAACACATTTTTACCATATGGATACAGATCTGCTTGGTCTTTGCACCACAGACAAGGGGATTGAGAAATGGAGGGACCAGCAAGTAAATGCTAGAAAAGAGGATATGGATGTAAGAGGGGATGTGAGTCCCAAATCTATGTGTGAAGGAGAAGAAAGCAAGAAGGTAGAAATGGAGGAAGACACAGATGTGAGCGATGCAAGTATTGAATGCTTTCAACCTAGCCTCCTTCTGGGGCAGACGAAAAACCGTGATACACATCTGTATGTAGGACAATGTGATGAACATGAGGTCAAATCCCGCCACAATGAAGGCCTCAAACAAGCCATAGATTTTATTAAGCTGGACATCTTCTGCAGCCAGTTTCACAATGGCCATGTGCTCACAGTAGGAGTGGGAGATGACTGTTGTATGATAAAATTGCAAACGGTACTTTATCAGCACCATGCATGGGGCTACCAGAATGGCAGCCCTGAGTGTTACTACAGCCCCAATTTGAGGGACTAGCTGGTGGGTGAAGATGGCAGCATGTCTCAGAGGATAACAGATGGCCACATACCGGTCCAGGGCCATGGCCAGCAGGATGCCTGATTCAGTGCATTATAATGTGTGGATGAGCCACATTTG
The DNA here is from genome assembly GCF_048773025.1 of Camelus bactrianus. NCBI lineage: Eukaryota > Metazoa > Chordata > Mammalia > Artiodactyla > Camelidae > Camelus > Camelus bactrianus. The sequence continues at coordinate 45,503,108 of NC_133548.1, forward strand.
AAGCAAGCAGGAATCAAAATAAATCTCTGGTACATGAAACCAGAAGATTCCAAGCATCTTGGGCACAATGCTGGTACTAAGTGCAATATCTGTGACTCCGAGCATACCTAAGAAAATGTACATGGGCTCATGGAGGCTGCGTTCTGATTTGATGATGATCTAAGCAGGGAATTTCCAATCACAGCAATGACATACATGGCACAGAATGGAAATGCAATCCAGCACTGCACAGACTCGAGGCCTGGGATCCCTAATAGTGTCAACACAGAGGGCATGAAGACTGTGCTGTTGGAAAAGGACCTAGAGTCCTTGGGTCTCATGATGCAACTGAAATAAGTTAGTGCTACTGTTTCTCTTCTACTTTCTAATTTCATCCAGAGTCATCATTTTGCTAGAATTTTGTTGAACTCTGATTATATCATGCATTATGTTTACATATAGAAGGGAAAAGACAGATCCTTAGTCACATCAGCATTTTCAGGAACGACATCCACAGCACTGCACCACAATAGGGTGCTATAGCATGACAAGCCAAACACGTCAGAACCAGCAAAATACCTGGTCAAGGGAATCAAATGCTGACCTCTGTTATTCTTTTCTGGACCAGTGGACAAAATAGACTTGTTCATTTTGTTTGGAAATTTCATTTTAATCAGCTGGTGAATCTCTTCATATCCCATATCCAGGTCCCTTAGGACTCTATTATTCCCAGTTGTCTTTAATTCAGGAACTGTTGGTTTGGACCAGCAAATTCTCAGACTTTGATCTGTATATTAGGATAAGAGACTACCTATGAAAGGAAATAGATATAGAAACAGGTGACACCCAAGATCATAATCTCTCTATATAGCTATATCTCTCTCTGTCATCTCTATCTATATAAAATGGATGTATTTTCAAAAGAAAGTGAAGGAAGAGCTTAAGGAAAGATCATTCAAGTCCATGTTTTTTGGTGATTCTGGGTCAAGTTTCTTACTAATTTTACGTGCCTTAAAATTAGCTGTGTCTTAAAATAGTTAAAATTCCATAATGCATATTATAGAATACCTAGAGAGGAAAAATCTCTGTGAAGCAAGCGCATTGGCAACAGCAACATCTGAGGGCAAGATGACTCATTCTTGATGACTGCAGAATATAGAAAATAGGTGAAATGGGTAACTTAGCCAGAGAAAGGCTATTTTATTGGAGTCAACATTTCAGAGCTACAATGAGCATGATTTTTGACCAATTTAGTCTCATTCATTCTTAATGAAACATAGATCATAAAGAACATTTGAATCATTATATGACCTGAGACATAAGAAATTAATAGAAAATAAACCGTTGAACACATTCTCTAAAAGGAGTCAAGTGTAGAAATACATATGGAAGACAGAGGGCAGGTCTTAAGACACCTGAAATGATCCAGCAGAGGGCTCTAGAGCAACTGATGGACATTAATCACTTCTCAATTCACTGACTACTATTTTTCCTTAAAATTTCAGCTGGAAATCCTTCTCTGACCAAAATTAGTATTTTTTAAAAATTATGTATTCTGAGTCAAGATTCTAAGATTATACATTAGAGAACTGTTTGTGATTATGTGAAAAGTAGAATTAGCTTATTTTATTGTTTGGCAGACTCTCCAGGAATGTTGCTTTTGATCAGTCAGATCATGATCAACTAAGTATTTACTAAATGTTACCAAAAATTCCAGTAATGCAGGAAGCAGCTGTGGTTTATGCTGGTAAACCTCAAGTGAAAGAACACACTCAGCCGGGCTCTTCTATGACAGAAGGAAGGCTGTATCAGCTGACATGTATTTAGGATAAACTAGACAGTCAGCTAAGTACCTTGATTTCCACAGGTTTTCTCCCCAGTGCTTAATTCTTTGACTCTTCCATCCATAGATCACTGACTCTAGTGGCAGTAAAGTTTTTCCTCTTCAAATACAATCAGAATTAGAACAGGATCCTTTAATAAAAATCATATTTTCTGACTTGTTCAAGAGGTAAGAAGATGATGTACGAGCATCATCAGACAAGAACAGATCGTGGGATGGCAGGCGAAGAGTACATCTTTTACTACAGGTCTCATGGGATGGGCTTATCATTGGAAAGGCTGGTAATGAAAAATTATGGGATTAAATTTGGGAATAGTGAGAATTACTTGCCAATTTTTCTTGGAACCTGGGTCTGCTACTTCCTGACACCTGAAGAGTATTACCAGTTCTTCATTTCACTATCATTCATCACTTACCATTCAATAACTCTTCTGAGATTTCAGCCTCATTTCCTTGCATTATGGGTTCTGCCATGCTTCTTCTTTCTCTGCACCCTCTGTAACAGCACCTCGTTAATGTTATAAACTCTAATCCACTTGGTGCTGGGACGCTCTGTCAATACATGGACATCTCTGGGATAGCCTTTCATGCTTTTCTCTTGTCTCTGCAATGTAGACACTCTCCATCATCTGTTCCCATGTCTGAGATCATGCTGGTGTGTTCTTCCTCTAAGAAAACTCATGGAATGTCTGTGTTATTCTGAGATGAAGCATCAATTTATTGAGCTCAAATTGGAGAAGAAAAGCCTTATCCACCAATTTTAATATTCCCTAATGAATATATGGAGAAGAGGGACTTATGAATATGGAATGAGGAATTTATTAGTCACTAGACAAAACCAAAAGGGACCCAACATGTTTTAATTAAGCGCTCTTTAATTCATCCACACTTAATATCCCTAAAATCATTTCTACAACTTGTAAAAATCTCCTTGTTTTCTCTTTTGACTTTTCCCACAGGCTAAATGTAGAGAAATTAATATACACAAGATATATTATTATAAAGGGAGCTCTTTTTGTACTGTCCTTATTTGCAAAACAGTAAAGTCCTCTTAAAGATTGGCATGTTCCTATGCCAAGTGAGTTCTAATGATACAAATATCTTTGTGACCCTCCCTTTCATTGAGGTATTCTGGAAAAAAACTTGTATCCATAATTGAGTTTTTATTAGACTTTTACATCGAATTCTCCTGCAGGATTATTATTCAGATTTTTACATTATTGAATCCAATTCTGTAAGTTCAGTAATTTCTCAGAATGACCAATTATGATGGAATTTTTTAAATCCTATCATATTGAGCTCTGATAAAGTTGTTGCATATTTGAATAATTTTTCTCCATCTTCCCCTTTTCCTTTAAAAAGCGTTCTTTGTATGCCACATATATGTGGAGGAATTATGGTGTTTGAAAAGCATAAGTGTTAACTCTTTTCTAAATGCTTGTAAGACTTCACCATGAAGCCATCTGGTCTCAGACTTCTGTTTCTTCAGAATGTTTGGTTACTGAATCATATTCATTACTTGTAATTGGCTCGTTCATATTCTCTGTTTCTTCCTGGTTCAGTCTTTTGAGATTATATATTTCTAAGAAATTTTCCATTTCTTCTAGGTTGTCCATTTCATTGGTGTATGACTGTTCATAATAGTCTCATGATCCTTTGTATTTCTGCAACATCAGTTGTAACTTTTTTTATTTCTGATTTTATTGATTTGGGTCTCCTCTCTTTTTTCTTGATGAATCTGTCTAAAGGCTTATGAATTATGTTTAGTTTTTCAAAGAATCAGCTGTTGGTTTTATTGATTTTTTTTCTTTTTTGCCTCTATTTCACTTATTTCTGCTCTGATCTTTATGATTCCCTTCTTTCTAACTTTGGGTTTTCTTTGCTTTTCTTTTTCTATTTCCTAACGTATAAAGTCAGGTTGTTTATTTGAGATTTTTCTTGTTTCCTGAGGTATGATTGTATTGCTATAAACCTGCCTCTTAGAACTGCTCTGCTGTATCCCATAGATTTTGGTTTGCTGTGTTTTAATTTTAATTTATCTCCAGGTGTTTTTTGATGTTCATATAGTTAACAGTAGTGTGCAGCACACTTAAAAATTGTTAAGAATGCTGATTTCATGTTATGTGTTGTTATTTTACTTTACCAAAAAAAAAAAAAAAAAAAAAGAGTCAGCATTATTATTTCCCTTGAAGAATTGGTGACTGTAAAGGAGAAAGGGGGGTTGGATTGCTTCCAGGGCCAAGAAATGTTACGCTTCTTCATGGGGTGTTTACGTATTACATCTACCTTGTGAAAATTATTTAAGAAACTCTATCACATATGATTTTTGTATGTATGTTAAAATTCAATAAAGCCTTCTGTAAAATGTTACACAAATAATTGCTCAGAAATAAAACAAACAAAAAACCCAAAAAGAACAAAAAGAAATACTGAGGAGCTGGAGCAGATTAAAGGATTCTGAAGATATATCAGTGTTACATTACTGTGTGAGCCTATATTGGATTCTGGGCAAGAAAAAGTGTTAAGAAGTCAATCTTCAGATCATTACCTAACTTTGAATATGAACTATAGACTAGCTTATAGTATTATTTCAACATTAAATGTTCTAACATTGAGTATAATATTATAATTATGCAATAGAATATTATTTTCCTTGGTAAATACAGGGAGAATTATTCAGGAATAAAGAGGCACCATGTCTTCAACTTAGTCATAAATGGTTCAGAAAAACAATTATCAATCAATCTATCATCTTTCTATCAAATGAAAAAAGGTAAATAGGTCAAAATATAAACAATTTGTGAATTTGGTTATGTGTTATAAGGGAATATCCTGAAGTATTCTTGTAAAATTCTATACATTTAAGATTATATCACTATGGTTGGATAAAGAAGTTGTGAGATATATATATATAGTATGTACACACACACAATGGAATACTACTGAGCCATAAAAAATAATAAAATAATACCATTTACAGCAACATGGATGAACCTGGAGGTCATACTAAGTGAAGTAAGACAGAAAGAGAAAGGAAAATACCATATGATATCACTTATATGTGACACCTAAAAAAAATGACACAAATGAACTTATTTACAAAACAGAAACAGGCTGACAGACACATATAAAACAAACTTATGGTTACCAGAGGGGAAGAAGGGTGATGGGGTAAATTGGGAGTTTGGGATTTACACATACTAACTACTACATATAAAATAAACAACAAGGTCCTAAAGTATAGCACTGGGAACTATATTTGATAGTTTGTAATGACCTATAATGAAAAAGAATATAAAAAGGAATATACATATAGATATATATATGTGTGTGTGTTTGTGTATCTGAACCACTATGCTGTATACCAGAAACTATCATCTTATAAACTGATTACACTTCAATATAAACAAATTTAAAAATTATATCAATACAAAATTTTAAGCACTATTTTTGAAAATGATCTCAGTTCAGAAAAGGGTACAATTATTCACACACTCGACCAATCGAGAAATAAACTCATTTGCCTCTGATAGCAGCTTACACTGATTCCTACTCAATCACCAAGTCCTAGCAAATATCTCTTAAATAATTCCAAATATGATTTCTTCCTTGTATTAGTTATTACTTACTCCTATTTTCAATCTTACATGAGATCTTCTGAGAAATAAAATATATTTTTTGGCTTTTCAGTTCTTGATCTTTCTTATATATGTCCTACTTTCAAAAGTTACTAAAGTTAGCATTCTGAATCTAAAAACTAGTCTGGCATCTCCTGATATGATGCAGTATTTGTTTTCAGGGTGCTTTAAATTTCTTGCAATATCTACAGAAAATAAGCTGCCTAATGTATCTGTATACAGTTCCTTCTAGTATGTATACAAACTCGTGTCCTTTTGTGCTAGCCTAACTGCTGTTTAACTTTTAGAATTTAGTTAGGTCGTCTTTAAATCAGGAACTTCGGCCATTTTCATTGTTTTTTCCAAACCCCTTCTAAAAGCTTCCAAAATATGTATGACAGTACCCCTCATTTTCAATTTATGTAACTATATCCTCTACTTAGATCATACGTCTACTTTATCTGTATGCTCATGACCTACTTAGTATATGGCACATATTAATAATAAATATATACTGAATGAATAAATGAGAGAATAAGTACACATTTTTAACCAAAATTTATATGATAACCATTAATTCTCACAATAGCATTATTTACATATTTTTTAATTCAAAGCACATATAGAGGAAAAGGTGTTCTTTCAAATATCTCCAACTCAAATAATTTAATCACATAACATTTCAACAGCCCTGCAATAAACTTTACAATGCCTAATACTAAACGTTCTATATCCTAATTTTAAGTTCAAAAACACCAATTATTAAAATCATAAATTTATTTGGCAAGGGCTCTATGCAGTATAGCATTCTAAGTGATTTATATAGATTAAGATCATTTAATCAACACAAGAAATATATGAAAAAATTATCAGTATTTCTAAATAGTAGACATATGAAAATTAAAAATAGTAAACTCAAAAATAATGCCCCAAATTACAAGGTCCGTCAAGGGCAGAATCCAGATTCAAACTACATTTATCTTGTTTTCCCTGAAAATATTTCCGTTTACTTTGGGTCCACCTGTTACTTTGGTGAGTGCTTGGCACTCTGATACGCAGTGCTGTTTGTTTTAGCTTTCCTGGTGTAGATACTGAGCTATGGCTGATTTCAATCAGCCGATGTGAATCACTGAGGGCCAAGCTGGGAGATGCACAAAGCTAGCTCTCCTAATCCAGGGTGAGCTGGCGCCTCCATATAACAGCCCCCAATCCTATACTAGTGCTCTTCCTAGAATGATTATAATTTTACAGCAGTTTAATAAGAGGTTTGGGTTAAAGAGTCTTTCAAATCTAAAGGAACAGGACTACTAAATAGGGCCAGACCCAATGACACAGGACAAAAACAGTGTGGTTTCAAGTAAAGTCATCAGATCTCTCAAGCAGCTTCAAGTAATCCAGGGTTGTTAGCCTTTCTCTAGCACTATTCGGAGAATAGAAGTCTTTCCCCTTACTGTTGATGCTGAAGCTTAAAATTCCTATTGTAAGGCACAAACCCTTCTTTCAACCAAGTTAATACTTGCCATAAATAACTGTTTCAGGTTGGGAAGTTGATATAAATTTTATGACTGACCCTAAAATTTTTGAAAATACATATCATCTTTCATGAGAATTCTGAGCATGACTGGGACAATTCAGAGAGAGCTGGTTTGGACAGATGAATAATTTCTGTGACCAAACTTCATGTGGAAGAAGGTCAGACAGTGAATGGTGAGTGAGGCTCTGAGAGATGAGCTTTCCCAGGTCAGTCCCTTTCATGAGTCCAAATAAGAAATCATTGCTTCTCCAACTAGAATTATACTAAAAAATATTGTTTTATTTCTCTTTTATAATGTCTGCCCTGATTAATCTGAATATTTCAAGATGTTTCTTATTTACCTTTAGTGACTTTTTGTAAATTAGTATGATTGGCTAGTTTTGTGTTGTCTTGGGGAACTGGACTCTCTTAGGAATTTTTTAAAGGAGGCTAATTTTGTTTCCTAGTCCAAAAGTGAAAGCAAAGTTTAAGATTTTTTTTAACGTGCGAACTACTTTTAGGCAATGACTGTCGTCTGCTCTAAACCATACTGAGCCTCCTTTTCCACCTTTGTCCCAAGTGAACCTGAAAGCTCACCAGGGATTGGTGAAAAACAGTCCTCCAAGTGTGTCTTATAAAACACTCATCCTTCACCATCTGAAACAGCAAAAAGATCTCCACTTTACGGCTTCTATGTGTATTACCAGACATGATCCCTGGTAAGTCTTTGGGTTTGAGATTCTGCACTAGGTGTAGGGAAATGGAAGACTGGTTTCAAAAAGAATGTACATATCATGTAATCTAATAAAATGCCAGGATGAAAAACAATCAACACGATCTTAACAGTAGTTGAGTGTTCAAACAGTATGACAATTGTGTCTCATGCTTTCACAACATTGCTGAATCAGTTAATTCGTCACTGGGTGACACATTGTAAAGTGAAGATGACAAACAGGAGGACCTCTAGGGAATGATACTTGTGATGATAGATGCATGGAAAGCTTATCTGTTAAAAGATCAGGATATTATGCATGTTTAGACTGGGAAAGATGCAGGGAAAATGATGCCCTTCAGTAATTCAGTAGAAATGCTCATTCAGGTAAAGTGCTCATCAAATATCTCAAGTTATTCATGAGAGGGAGAGGACAAACTCCCATGGATTAATAGCTGGCATTTATTGACAGATCAATACAGTTTATATTTCCTGCTAAATATAGATGCATTTTGTGATTGAATGCTCAAACACTGTAATGTGTTTCTATCCTTGAATATTGTCTTAACAATAAAGAAATTGAGACAATTAGATGTTTTATAACTGGCGGCAGGGCATGCAAAGCTAAGTAGTGACAGCCAGAACTTAAACTCCTTGGACTGACTTCAGATTCTGTCATGATCCATGGCCAAAGTGTATCATTGGAATATAGATTCAGGGCTTGAAGGAGACATTAAGAAGGGGGAAGTTTGAGGATCAATATAAATAAGACCCATTGGACATTTGGAGCTGTCCTGAGCTGTGGCAAGCTATCTCAGAAAACAAAGAAAGCCCTCTATCACTGGAGGACTTAAGACAGAGATCAGTATGTGTCTTCACAGAGGGAAAACTTTCCTGAAAATGTAGCGAGTGTGGATGTAGAGCCCCAAATTCCTTAAATCTTTTAAATCCTGGGATTCAGCCTGATTCAAAATTGGACTTGTAAGTAATACTAATAATTCAGATTTTATGCCATAAAGATGACTCAAGTATTTTACCTTGGCCTATGAATTTTAAGGGTTTAAGTTATCTTTCCTCTCTCTTATAAACAAACACTTCTCTACACACAAAGTTGCTTTCAGCTTGTCTTTTGTCATTCATTGCTGCAATTCTCAACCCAAGAACACCTTTAGCCTCATCCCTCCCGACTTCTCCTACACAAAGACAGTGAGTCTCATAGGCTTTGTTTCCTTGCTTTTCTTTTGATCCACATCACTTCCTAGTATCCCATGTGTACTATCACAAGTATCTTTCTAACTTGATCTCCCTACACCTATCTTCCAGGCCCTTGAAGCCATTCATCAAGCTGCTAGCAGACTGAATTTTTTACCTTCCGAAAAAAAACCCTGTCATTCCACCCTCCTGATTTAAAATTATTTGTTTTTAAAAGCTAACTTCACATTTGGTGTTCCTTTTCTTTAGCCTCAACACCTATCATTCCTGCTTATGAAACATTTTATATGTGAAAACTATTTATTGATTCACAGTCCCGCCATAGCTTATATGTTTTGTGAATTTGTACAAATTCTCTTCTCCTGAAATGACGTACTTCATCTCTCTTATATGGTTAATTTCTACTGAAAAATGATCTTCCTTCATAGGCAACTTATCCTGCCCATTTTGATTAAAGGCACATAACCATTAATTCCTATTCATTAAAGATTTTTTCCCAATGCAAGTCTATAACAATGATTTAGCAACCAGAAGTGATATGCATTTCCCTGCACACCCAGAGGACATTTGGTAACACCTGAAGACATTTTTGATTTTCATGACAAGTGACAGCTACAGACATCTAATGTGTAGGAGCCAGGGATGCTGCTAAACCTCCTACGATTACAGAGACTTACCCCAAACAAAAAATTTATCTAACCTACCATGGCAATTGTGCGGCGATTAAAAAACACTTCCCTAGAAGAATATCATTAGGACTCATAAAGTTAGAAATGTAGACCTATCATCCGGGAAAGTAACTACTTTGTTCATATGAGATATGAACTTTTAGACTGAAGAAAATACTTTTGTATTTTATGTACCTGCTCATTTGTTTACTTGCTTTCTTCTCATTTTGCCCACCTTCCTCTAATTATTCACAATATTTACTTCTCTAGAGCTTTGGCTTCCCTGTTACACTTAAGTTTTTCTAGGCCAAATATTCCTCACTTGGCCATGCTAAATCTCCCAAATTAATATTCTTGATAGAGACAGTAGCATACACTTTTGAGCCAAATCACAGAGATTGTTGACAAGTATGTGCATGATATGCTGTTGCAAAAGGAGTCCTCTGTCAGAAACATAGCATCTAATAAACATGTTCTATAAAATATGTATTGTAACTATTTGGTGACTGAAGAAATTAATATAGGGGTTGCTTCTTTCAGATTCTGAAGCAACACAAACTGATTGAAATTTTTATTGTACAACCCAACCTGATTTAGTTACATTCTGATGTGCATCTCATAATGTTTATGAATTATAACTATAAAATCTCAGAGGACACAAATTACACTTTCTTGTTCTCTCTAGGTCAATATTCCATCAAATTTGGATCCAAGTAGATCTACCTACAACAATAACAAGTCTTAGCTTTCCATTAATAAAATAGGGTAGTGATGCCAATATCATAATTTAAAAGTTTAAAAATCTTAAGAAGTGAAAAAATATTGTGCATATTTAATAAATGGTTGATGCTACTTTTTGAATTCCAAGCACTCAGCACAATTTAGATACCTCCTAATTATAGGATAAATAAGTTTATCTTTGCTCCCCAATTGCTTCAAACAAGACTTGGATCACAGTGAATGCTTAAATAATATGTATTGAATAAAACCATTAGAAAATAAACTTCTAAAATGTATGTCATAGTGTTACCTTCTGATTTGAAAGAGCTCTAGTTTATTATATTATAAATTTGCCCAAAGGAGAATTCCTGAACAGAGGTCTTTGAAAGGAAAGCCATATTGAGAGATGAATAAGTTTTAAGAATAAGAAGCAATAAATGCTCTTGCAACTGACCTAAGGTGGGGTATAGATACCCTTTTATATCCAAGGGACAATCCAAGTTTATCAGTGGCAACAACTTGAAGAATGATGGAGAGAATGTGACTGTGAGATTTTTCTTGTCCCAGATCTGTTGTTTTAGGCCTTCCTCATTGTCTTTTATCTATTTATACTTTATTTTAATGGTTTCAAAATGACCTGTATGGTTAGTTAAAAAAATAGTAAAATTTGTAAGTTAGTATTTTGCATATATGGGGGTCAAATATATCTATATTTGTGTATGTATACAGATATACATATAATTTTCTTTTTGGAAGAGATAAATGTAGGGAACTGCGAGGCAGGAAAAATCCCAAGGGATTTGGAAAACAGTAAGCCAAAGCTATCCATAGAAGGCCCAGGAAGCATGTAGTGTTATGTGTGAAGTAACCAGTGAAGGGCAGAAGAAAGAAGGGGATGGATCTAGTCCTATGCCAAATAATGTGTCAAAGAAATATTTCAACTGTACAGAAATTGTATTTTGAGTAGCTGTAAGATGGATATGTCTATAAGTAAAGAAAATATTGTATTTAATAGAGAGTCCTGTGTTACTGCAAATAGTTAAGAAAAGTAACTATTCAGGCTTAATAGTTACTGATAATGAGGGAGAAGAACAGAAGACATTGACACTTGAAATTGAATAGAAGTGATGTGCACGTAGCAAAGCACAGCGAGGATATATCTAAAAGGAACTGCTGAGGAAAACACCCATGAATTTAAAAGTAACACATTTATTTTCTTGGAGTTTAAGTGGGAGAAGGTGCAAGATGTATGGTTGTTTTTTGGGAAAACGCAGGAAGTCTGAAAAATTAGGTTGAAAGCATTCTGAGAGAGTTGATTGCAGGGGATCAGACCATGAAGAGACTAACCTGGAAAAAATAGTTAGTGAACTTCAAAACTGAAAAATATTCTAGTAAAATTAGTTTTCTGATTATGATCAAGCAGAATGGTTTGTCATCACTGTAGATCCTTCATGTCTAGCCTAGGTAGAGCCTAGTTCTTGAAATATCGTTATTCTGGAGTACATTTTTTTCTTTTAATTCCAACAGGCAGGGCACAAAAAAGCACAGATGGTGATTAGCGAACAGAATTTGTTCCAATAGTCATGGACCAGAAAGAAGTCATCCCGTCTACTTAATTTTTCTCATTGAAAATGATTAGGGTATGCAGACATGGAACCTGAGGATTGGTCATTTAATGGCATTGGCAAAAGAGATAGAAAATTAGAGAGGAATAGTTGGTATAGAAAAGATAAAATGGTATGCTCCTAATCTAACTACAGTATACTTTGCTAAAATAAATTAATTTCTTCTTATTTTTAATTTATGAAGTCCTAACAGGGACTAGAAGATGATACAGCAGTACCTCTGCGTGATTCTACTGACCAAGTCACCATGCTCATATTCAATGTCTCTGTCTTCATGCCTTCTGTACTAACGCTCGTCGGGATTCCTGGACTGGAGTCAGTGCAGTGTTGGATCGGGATTCCATTCTGCGCCATGTACCTTATTGCTGTAATTGGGAATTCCCTAATTTTAGTTATAATCAAATATGAAAACAGCCTCCATAGTCCTATGTACATTTTTTTGGCCATGTTGGGGGCCACAGACATTGCACTTAGTACCTGTATTCTCCCCAAAATGTTAGGCATCTTCTGGTTTCATGTGCCAGAGATTTCTTTTGAAGCCTGTCTTCTCCAAATGTGGCTTATTCACTCATTCCAGGCAATTGAATCAGGTGTCCTGCTGGCGATGGCCCTAGATCGCTATGTGGCCATCTGTAACCCCTTGAGACATGCTACTGTCTTCTCTCGACAACTCTTGACTCACATTGGAGTTGGGGTGATACTCAGGGCTGCCATTCTTACAGCACCATCCATAGCGCTTATCAAATGTCATCTTAAACACTACCGAACTACCATCATCTCCCACTCCTATTGTGAGCACATGGCCCTTGTGAAGCTGGCTACTGAAGATGTCCGGATCAACAAGATATATGGTCTTTTTGTTGCCTTCACTATCTTAGGGTTTGACATAATTTTTATCACTTTGTCTTATGTTCAAATCTTTATCACTGTCTTTCAACTGCCCCAGAAGGAGGCACGAATCAAAGCCTTTAATACATGCATAGCCCACATCTGTGTCTTCCTACAGTTCTATCTCCTTGCCTTCTTCTCTTTCTTCACACATAGGTTTGGTTCTCACATACCACCCTATGTTCATATCCTTTTATCTAACCTTTACCTGCTAGTCCCACCTTTTCTCAATCCTATTGTTTATGGAGTGAAGACTAAACAAATTCGCGATCATGTCCTGAAAATGTTCTTCTCCAAAAGACATCTTGATCATTAGTGACTCCTTCTATAGAAATTTTAGGTTGGTTCAAAGTTACAACCTGGATATGATGAAAAGCTATAACTTGAACAAGTATCTACATCTGAGAAAAGCTTTACATCTCAGATGCTGATAATGTAAGGAGGTATTTAATAAATCATCAAACATTTAAGAACTCTGACTTCCTCTCCATATAAAGAGCAAACTCTATTATGCTGAGATTTCAGATGGTTTCTGTTATTCGTCTGTTTTTGTTCTGTTCCTTTAAACCTGGAATTTCCTCTCTGGCAACATACAAGCCCATACAGAAAGCAAAACTGCAGAAAACAACACTTCATTCCAGGTAACTCCCAAGAAACATGTAATACATCAATATTTTCTAACTGCTAAACTAATCCATAGCTATAATTCTGGTTGTCTCATTTTCTAGTATCTTTGTGAATCTATCTTTTGACAAATTACCCAATTTGAGTTTTACCCAAAACTAGAGGTTTAAGTTCAAGAATTGAATACATAAACAAACGCATTCCCCTGCATTTAGAAATTTCATACTGCAAGTGTCTTGAATACAGGAACTGTGTCTGATTTACGCTTGAATCAACAGTAAGTCAATGCCTGAGACTACTTTGAATCTCAGTTAAAATGACACTGAATAGTGAACAATTTAAACATGTTCCTGCTGTTGATCAAATGTATTCAAAAGCAACAAAACAACAGGCTTTCAGGTAATATGAAGCATCATCTTACAGAAAATCTGAATGCTAGAGAGTTCATTCCAGTATTAGTAAGCTAAACAAAGAAGAGCAATGGAATGAATCATTACATCATCTTGAAACAAAGTATGAGCCAAACACAAACTGACATGTGAGAAACTGTCTTCTAAAACAGGGACTACAGATCTTTCTTCACTCTTTGCTGTTTCGCTGCACACACACCTTCAGCCTCTTTTCAAGATGCTGAGTCAGTAGAGATCAGGCTTAGATCTTCTTCAATCAATCTTAAGATTCAGAACAAATAAGATGATTCTTAAAAAGAACCATGTAGACATAGAGGAATTACTGTTTTTCTAAGTTTTAAAATAATGCATAGTCAAAGAAAGAAATAAGCCAAGCAAACATTTCAACCAAAAAGAAAGAAAAAGAAAAATAAGAAACCATGTCATTCAAGAAGGAGAGGTAGAGGATATTTTTGGAAAAAATAATCTTGTTGAATAAGGCAAAAATAAAGTTGAATCATACGATACTTAGTTTTAAACAAACTTTGTGGAAACAAGAAGTACATGAACAAAGGAAAAATACAGTGAGGAAGAAATAAAAGAGTATATTAGTAGATATGAGACATAAAATTGCTTGATGAAATTATGAAAACTTAATTCATTTTAATTCAATGTTAGAATATCAAATGTTCCAAAATGTTGCAGCAACCATACTGAATAATGAATAACTGATAAGGACAACTGAAAAGAAAGTAAAATGGGAAATATATGAGTTCTTTCCAAGAGATCATCATACATAAAGGATACAGAATGGAGATAGTAAGTATGTGATATTCCTGAATAAGAGACCAAGGCAAATAGAATACGAGGACAATAACAGATTAATCATGTGTGAATGGAAGAGCAATATCCCAAAATATAAAGTGTACAAATGCACCATAATACACACATGCTGTTAGGAATACATCTGTATTTGAAAAGCATAAGTCAATAAGAAAAAAATCGATCTAGCTGTATCAAGAAAAAACAAAACAAAACAGATTCTTTATACTTCAGAATACCTGGTTTCATTTATCCTTTGGAGTTGAGAAAAGACAAACAACATAAACCATAAAAATACTCATTTTGAGGCAGAAAAATAACTTTCAAATGGAGACTGTAGAGAATAATATGACTGTGAGTGGGCAGTCAAGCTATTTAAGCCTGTAATTAATTAAACAGAAGAGTAACGTGTAATAATTGAGCAAACATTTTTATCTCTAAAATAGAAGACTGAAGTTGATTCATACGAGTTGACAGTTGAGTAGAAAATACAAACAAGGTAATTAGCTTAGCTTACATAAGGATGAGTAGTTAGAATTCAATCTGTGATTTAGGTGATTAGAAGCCAGTAAGTAATATAGCCACTAGTGCAGGCATATTTTCTTTGTCTTTTGGAATATAATTCTCATACAGAACAGTGAAAATAACAAGTTACTGTAAAGGAAACAATCATGAAAACACCATCTAGTTGAAGAAATAAACCATCTCTCATTCCCTACAAGCCTTGTAAGTGTCCCTTTGTCATTACAATCTCTCACTCTCCCCAAAGGTAATTTCTGTACTAATAACTAACATAATTATTTCTTTGTTTTTTCTGTATACTTTTACAACCTAAGCATGCATTCTTAAACCTTATAGTTAAATTTTGCTTGTTTATCAGTTTTCTATAAATGGAAGCACATAGTATATATTCTTTCTGTTTTTCTTCTTAAGAATTTTTATCCAGGATACTGTTTGTAATATCTATAACGCTCATTCTTTCCCTACATAATGTACCATAGTATAAATATACTACAATTTCTTTACCTATCCTCTGTTTATGGGAGTTGATAAGGGTCAATTAAGAAGAATATATTTATAAACATTTGTGTATATGTATTTTGGTGCACTTAGAATGCTGATTTCTGCATCTAAAAGTGAAATTGCTAATTCATTTGGTACTAACATCTTCCAAAATCATTAGATAATATAACCTGTTTCTCAAATCACGTGACAGCTGGTTTCAGGTAGGCTAACTGTTGCCACATGGATCTAGTTGGCATTCTGGTCGTCTTTGGTCTCCTTTCCAGGTCAGATTTGTTCCGTGCTGTAGATCCAGGAACATATACACTTTTTCAGGTATAAAGAAGACCTGGCCCCAAAGTGATGTTGCATACACAGGCCCTGAGGGTCTGCCTCACACCCAGGTTTGATGTGCCCTTCAACTGAGGGCTTAAGCTAATTAGACATAGAGCCCAGGGCAACAGGCACACTACTTGCAGCAGCTAAAGAGTTGAATGTGTCTCAGATTGGCATATAATGCAATGAACAATTTTTTTTTATTAAAGTATAGTTGATTTGCAACATTGTGTTAGTTTCTGGTGTACTGCAAAGTAGTTCAGTTATATATTTCTTTTTCATATTCTTTTCCATTGTGGTTTATTATAAAACAATGCAATGAACATATTAAATGAGGGACTTACTTCTAGAAGCTTAAAATGAGAGTTTAAAGAGACTGTCTTAAGTTAATAATGAACAGTGTTATATCATTAATTTTATACAATGAGAAAGTAAAAGCCAAAACATAACATATATACACACACACACACACACACACACACACCCCTTAAATTAAACTATATATTAAAGCTATTTAAGAGTATGGAAGTTCCTTTGATCAAGAGATTGTTGAAAAAGCCTATCATTTCCTTCTTTAAGAAGAATTATCTTCCTTTACCCCGTCATGTAGATAGGAAATGTGCCATCTGTGCATTGCTGATTTTTTTCCCTTAGTTTTATCAAGTCTTACTTCTTACAGAGCTTCCTACACAATAAACCCCGTCCCCCCTACTATTTCCAAGCACATTCCTCCCTGGGATCACTAAAGTGTATCTAGATAGCCTTTGAATACCCATATATGGCCAAGAGTAAATGAGTAGAGCAAATAAGAGTAGGCAACTACTTGTTTGGTTTCCAATTTCCTTTCCTTAGAAAGCATGAGCTAAAGCAGGCCAATTTGCTCAGTCAAGGAATGGAGTCCTATTATATATACCCCTCCACTTTGGTGTTCCTTTTCTCTGTTACGTATGGAAGAACAAGATGAATCTCAATTTCTGGTGCTGTGAGAAACCCAGTTGCACTGTTTGACAAAGAGAACACTGCTGTCTCCTGGCTGGACTAGAGAGATCAGGTCCCCTGGGAGTTGAGTAAGAAGAGAGTCCTAAGAAATGCTGCCTGCCCCTCTGGCCCTAAACCTTCTTCTTTGCCCTGGAGAGTAAACAATAACTCTTAGGATTTGCAAAAGGCTAATGAACTTTGGTCAGCAGGGAAAATTATATTAGGAAACATAAATCTTCCACAACTGGGACCAGCAAAGAACAACCTTCTTCTGCGCTAGTCCCTTCCCCACTGCTGCTTCTGGATACTGAGAAAGTGGATCACTAAAAATGTGTACCAGATTAAGTGGAGTTGAAATTATATATCTTGAAGTACAAACACAAGTATAGTTAATTCATATGGACTGCATACAAAAATCCAAGTTATGAAAGTAAAGTATATAAATACATTTTTGATAGAGTCTGACTTCGAAGTTCTAGGAACTACAACTGAAGAATAGTCATAATAAATTGGAGAATCTGATTTGGAACATTGAGAGGTTAAGGGCAGGTACCAGCATGGTATTGGAGAAGCTGGGTAGACTTGCAGATGTTTTGCTTGAAAGAGAGAGCATCATAAGTAACTTGAATCTTTGTGCTATTATTTCTAAAGATATATATTTCAAAAAGGAGGACAGCAGTTACAGAGAACGTGTTAGCTCAATGTAAGGAAGTCTTTTTGTGGAAGTTATTCAGTAATTAAGACTGTCATGGAAAGGGATTGACATACACGTAGCCAGCTGTCAAGAAGCTACACTAAAGAATTCTGTTTGAAGAGGGCAATTTGGTAAAATACTCTCCTAAACATTTACAATTTACAATTTAAGAAATTAGGGTTGTTTGGGGCTAGTTCTACACTTCACTGAATTCTTACTCAGAATAATATTTGGAAGTGATGACTTGATTAATGGAGAGATGTTTCAGAATGCTTAGAACAACAGCACTTAAAAATATATAGATCACCTTGATTTAGTTTTAGCTAATTACTTATGCAACTCCTCTGTGCTCTCTCTCTTTCTCTCTCCATATATATACACACATACGTATACATATATTTTTTTTCATTGATGTATACTCCTGTCATCCCTACAGCTGAACTATGTAGTTCATTACTGGTGTTCAGGTACTGAAAAGTGTCAGGTGTTCCCAGCAACAACCTTTGTATGGCAACGAGAATTTTGTTTCGGGCCTTCTCTTCCTGTCTCTGCTGCCTCCCAAGGCACTTCAGTGTACCTATGTGTTTGTCAGTTATTCTTCATGGAATATCTTACGATTCTCACAGAGGCCCACTCCCTCATATTTTTCTTGTTTCAGCTTTCAAAGAAGATAGAAAAAAAATAGAACCTTCTACTTCCCTTCAGTAGTAAGTAGTCTTGATTTCTATACAAGGATTACATCTTTCAGCACTGCCTCCAGATGGAGATATAGCCTTCCAACTTCATTCCCTTAACTTTACCTGTAACTATTGCAACATCCTTCTCATCACTCTCCCAGTGAAACATCCGAGCTCTCTCGTCTCCTCCATCATGTACACTTTAAACTTCTTACTTTTTTTAACTAATATTTTCAACCTGTCCTTACTCCCTAATGTGTAGGAAACAGTCTGTGTGAGGACCTGTAGGCATTTACCTAATTGAGGAATTTGCATTTAAGTCTTGTTTCCTGAATCAGAATTTCCATGGGAAGAAACAAAATTATGTAGCTGCCATTGTCTATGTGGATGTCGGAGTCCCAAAGCAACGTCATATTTGAAAATTCTTCTGAGAGAAGAAAAGTTCAAAGTAAAGAGAGGTCCTTTAATTAGTGAAGTCACAACCCTAGAAAGGGAACTTCAACTGATATTTTATCCCAGAAGTCTTCGTATGTTCTGTACAAATGCCCAGCCCTGATAGTCTAAAGTGAATGGACAGTAAAGACGAGAGAGAAAGTGGGGAGGAGAGAAAAGTGGAGCTCAAGAACTTTGGTGTTCCTCTGTCTAAAGTGCTGTTCCATTTTTTTTTTTTTCCTTTTCTGATTTCTATGGACAGATTAGAAGAAGAAAGAGAAGATGGAGTGGGAGAGGAAGGAGAGCACCAGTGAGAAGCCTGATCACACTGGGGTTGAGCCATGAAGGTGTGAGATAGTGCAGATAGGAGAGCAGCACGCGGCTGGAAGGGCAAGTCCCCCTCCCAAATCTGTGGATCATGGGCCAGTGCAGGGCATACAGAAGAGCAGCACAGCACAGACCTGGGAGACACAGGTGTTGCGGGCTTTCTAGCTCTCAGCCTTGGAGGCAATGGACAACACTCTGCTGGATGAGCAGAAACTATAAGGCAAGTTATGGTGAAAGAAGAACCATTTATGAAAAAAAAAAAAAAAGCAAAAAGCAGAGGCAGGCTTATCATATTTGAGAAAAGATTTATTATAGAAAGAAGAAAATTGGGTTTTTGTGTGGGTACACTTATCTGGATGTGAGGGTGGGTGAGTCCTAATGAATCATCTATATTGTCCTGATAAAAACTATGAATTGTGGTTACAGAGGGAGAGGTGGGTGATGAGCAGACTTTGTATCCATGAACGTGCTTCTGAAAAGTTTTATTATAGGCTTTTAATCACAATGTTTTTTGAACAAATAGGATAGGCAACCCCACAAAATGTATAGACTGAAATTATCATAAATGTACAAAATGTATTGTTATTAAGAAAAGTAAAATATCTAAGATTCAGCACGAATATTCCTAGGAGAATATTTAACACACTGGTATAAATAAAATAGCAAATCAATTCCTGAAACATCACAAGAGTAGGAAAGAAGATACTTTATATTCAGAGGACGTAAGATGGTATGTGACAAGCTGGTGATCAATTCACAAACGGGAAAAGTCTTCGGGGCTACTTGGAAGGCTTTGATTTGGCTCCACTGTCCACACGTATCAGAAAGGAGAAGCTGCTACTCTCAGGCTCTTAAGCATAGACTCAGGGTGTAGTTTCAATCCATGTGTCTCATTCTGTTCAGGGAGAGGTACTGAACGTATAAGGAACCAGTCACATCAGAAATGCAATTTCTACCGTACCAAGAAGAATGGATCCACAAAACATGAAACTGGGTGAGAAGAATCAGGCACGCTTGGAATGCAGGCAGTTAACTTGCATCAGGAAAGCAAGGGAATAAAAACAGTAGTGGGCACTTGTGAATGGTAAGAACTATTTCTTTCAGCAAATCCAATGATTATTGTGGGTTGACCACACTGCAGGACTTGCAGAGAGGTAATGGGATATGTGAAGCCAAATTCTGATCAAGCATAGTTATCCAAAGAACAGCACGTCACCGGAGTTAGGTGTGAACATTAGTGATGAGAAGAGAGAAGTATGCGTAGGAGGCTCAGTCACGTGGGAAGTGTTTAAGGAC
Organism: Camelus bactrianus; assembly: GCF_048773025.1. Taxonomy (NCBI): domain Eukaryota; kingdom Metazoa; phylum Chordata; class Mammalia; order Artiodactyla; family Camelidae; genus Camelus; species Camelus bactrianus. Next base: position 45,523,462 of record NC_133548.1, read on the forward strand.
TCAGTAGATACAATCAAACACAGGTCAACAGCATTTCCCTGCCTATTTTTCTCTGCTGTCCACTGCTGAGTGTGAACGGATGGGAGTATTATCTCTCCCATATGAATATTGGACAAGATGTTTTCAGTCACAAAGGGAGCAACAAAAATGCCAACTTCTTTGTTTCAGCTTTGCTCCCCCAAAATCATAAAAACAAAATTTTAATATTTTTCAAGGTCATCTTGTCCAACTTCTGCTAAACTGACTCTGCAACATCCCTAAGGAGAATGTGCAACTCTGTCGTAGAAAGCCATTCATTCTACTGTGATAAGTAATTAAGGAAATCTACCTTCCTGCATGGAATTTGTGAATATTCTAAGCCCTCACTTGATAACTGATTGTTTAGATTTTACCTGTGCTGAAGGATTCCAGTCTGCATTCTTGTCTGAAAAAATCAGCCACTTGGATATTTTCTCTATTCCCAAAGACTGCAAGATTCTTGTAGCTCTAATATTCAATAAACAGCAGCTATACACTTTTAAGAATTCATCTGCATGAGGAGAAGAAACACACACTACAAAATGTCTGGATTTGCTCACAAAGAAATTCCAAAATGGCAGGAGTTACTGAGGAACGGAAGAGATGACACCTCGGGACAAAGGCCAGAGCTTGCGGTGCAGGCCAATTGCACATCTCTCTTTGGATAATGTTCCCTCTAAGTGTCTCATCATTAGAAACCAAACAGTTATGACATTTTGTTGGACAGTGTCTAATATGTGTAGAAGATAGTGTAAGTTTGACTTCCAAAAGTCTTTTTCTTCCAAAAAAGTACAACTTTCTGAGAAACTTTGCTGCATTGCCCATATGCTAGGAGGCTCTCGAGCTCTACAAATCTTTAAAGGTTCCAATGCTGCTCCACAGCACTAGCACCACCCAAAAGGAGTCCTGGAGTTTCTCACATGGCCCTAAGAAACACTGCATTAAACTAAGTCTAACAGTTCTTCAAAGCATAAGTACAGAGCTGTTATGCTTTTAAAAAATCTTATAGCCTAGATTCAGTACTGTCAGTCCTTTTGATTATTAAAGAGAAGAACACTCCATAACTTCATTCTGATGGGTTCATTGGTAAATATTTGGTGTTGCCTCTTTCACAATGTAGTGAGAAATTTAAAAATCGTATTTCCAGTTTTCTATCTTCTCCTTTGTTTGTTCGCTTGTTCGTTGCTTCCTTCCTCCTCCCTCCCTTTCTGCCTTCCTGCCTTCATTCTTTTCCAACCATATCTAGACTAGCGTGTGACTTCTCTTGACTCCCATCCCGAGTATACTTACAACATGATATGAGCTAAACTTACTTAAGATATTTCTGTCACTCACCAGACCCAGGTCAGGGACACAACCTCTGTGGATGGTGGTGCAGCTGGGGATCCATGAGGCTCCCTGGCCTGAGCTCAGTGGCAAGTGAGCAGGTTTATAAAGCACTGTTCTGGCTCTCCCTGAAGACTTACACCCAATCCCTGTACTATAGGGTCTGAGAGAAGCATCAAACGTGCATGTGCCAGATAGAGTGGTCCATAGTTCATTTTGGTGGGTCTCTGCCTGCTCTCCAGATGACATAAGCTTAGAACACACACCCAGTTCTGCTTCAGGCTTGCTTTCTTCTGTTTCCAGACAAAGACCTTTTTAACTCTTAGAGATAGAATGTATCACATAGGTCATAGATATTCTAGACCTAGAAGCATCTGGCATGACATTTAGATCTTTGGGACATACAGTCCTTTATATCCTCCAACCCTCCTCCTCCAAATCAAGCAGTGTTTTTCCTTGAATTATAAACATCTTTTCTGAGTGAGAGTGGAGTATCTCCAGCACTAATCATAATATTAGATACTATTAATACAGCTCCTCCAAAATAAATTCATTTACACTGAACTGGTCTTTGTTACAATAACATAGAGCTTACTTTCCCCTTGTGTTGTCCCATCTGCCCTCCATCCCTCCTCAAAGTGAGTTCTTTATATTTACTGAGGAATGGTTTGGGGTGAGAAGATAAAATGTTTTATTAACAGCATATGAAATGAGGCTGGATTTTGTTTAGAAGAAGAGGGAAGAGTGCTGTAAGACACAAATCTTGTGTGGAGATAGACAGGAATGTTCCAGAAAAGTGAGGTAGGGACCACACTGGGCATGAAGTAGAAGAACCATCTCAGAGGTCCCACAACCATGAGCTGGTTCAGTGATTCACTAGAAACACTCGTGCAGCTCAAAATAAAGTTATACTCATGGCTAAGATTTCATACAGCAAAGGACACCATGTAGGAACAGCAGAAAAAAGGTAAGTATAGAGGAAGGCTGGAGAAGTCACACACAGCCTTCCAAGTATCTCCTCTCTTTCTTCTAGGGTCACTCTAGCTACAAACTTCAGAGACGCATGAGAGATGTTTCTATCCAGGGAAGTCTGCTTGGGTCTCTGATTCCAGAGTTCTTAAAGGAAGCTGGTTATGTCAACCGTCACATGACCAGAATATGCAGACCCCAAACCAGGCAACACATGTGATATTTGTAATAAGTTCTATGATATCCTATGCATGCTACTAACTTGGTTCATCCTGACCTAATGTTTTGGGCATAAATAATGCTGTTGTTACTCACTGACTATATGAAGATTGCAGAAGATTAGTTCTCAGAATCTGGTCAAGGACCAGCCATTGATATGGCTACAGAGAAAAGCAAGAGCTGAGTAAAACAGATCAGTTGCATTAACTTTTTTCTTATGCGGATCTTCTGTGCATTTTCAGGAGTTTGCCATGACCATACTGATCATGTGTTAGAAATGTTTTCATTCAGCATGTGTGAAACATGACTAGCTTCCAATATGACATAAAAATCATTCTAATCTTAGGTGACAAACTAGGACTGCAATTATCAATTCAAAACTAAGTGGCACTTTATGGGCCCTTAAAAAATAAGAAGAATATTTAAAGAAAAGAGTATTGCAGTAGCAATTGTAAGAGCTTGCTAGAGATAATCAGATGGTTAAATGGGAAAGTTATTCATTTCAGAGCATAGAATATATAGTCAGAGATGAACATGACAAGTTAGAAAATTATCAAAGAATAACAGACGTAGTTGTGTGCACAGACTAATCTGTAAGTGAAGAGGAACAATGAAAAAGCTTAAACAAGTGTGCTCCATAATCATGTTTAGATTTGAAAGCTATTTACAGTTCTTCTTGGAGTTGGTTGAGAATGAAGGCAGAGAAGCCAACCAGCAGAACGGTTCAATAATCTGCTTAATTATTCAGGTCTAAATTGAGGCAGGAACAGTGGAATGTAAAAGTGAGCACTGATGGCAAAATACTAAGAAAGAAAATCTACAATATTAGTAAGTGATTGGAAATTATGAGTGAGGGAGGGAGAGGACCACCTAGGAGATAATTCATACTTATGGCTGGAGTGAAGAAGTGAATGGACATGCCATTCACACCAATGCAGAACTCAAAAGTGGGAGCATGAGGAAGTAGCACTGAGGACGGAGCAGGAGACAGGAAGTTGTATTTGGGGCTTTTGAGTTTAAGATTTCTGTGTAGCACACACAGGGAGTTATCCAGGAGTGAGGCAGTAACCTGCCTAGAATCCAGGGGAGAGGGTGAGTTTGGGATTGAGGAGGGAAACATTTGTATTCAGGGGGCTGGCAGAAAATGCAGTAAGTAGAATTATCCAGAGAGATCAGAGAAGAACCAGAATGCAGAGATACTGGAGAAGCCAACAAAGCACAGATATTTAATAACAAGTAAATAGCTATTAGCGTGAAATATCAACCAGAGGTCCAGTGATGAAGAGGCAGGATTCCAAATAGGGTATTTGATTTTGGTCATTTAGAGTTCACTGGTGACCTTTGCCCAAGCAATTTCAATGGAGTAGTAGACACAAAATATGATTGTATGTGGAGTGGAAGAGAAAACAATTTTTACTTCAGTTTAATTACAAGTAAACTATATTCTTTAAGGAGGTACACTTAAATAGTCACAATAAAAAATGAAATGAACACTATAAAAGTCAATATACTGATTTAATATAGTGACAGTGGTGAGGTTATATTCAGGAAAGCTGCAGAGGAAATTTGGATGTTGACAATTTATTATTTCCTTACTAAGGTGATATTTACATGGATTATCATTTTACAAAAATGCACATTTATCACATTTTGTCAGATTGCACGTTTATCACATGAAGTTCTCTGTATGTGTTTTATATTCCACCATAAGATATTTTAAAATGATTTGACAAGAAAAAGAGTAGAACAATTTACGCAAATGTTTTTATGTAGATTAATTGTGGGCCAAAGGGAAAAAGTAGATTAAGTGCTTAGAAATGGCCATATGATTAATACAACTTTATCTGATGAAAAGTCCTAGATAAGTTTTTAAACTGTTGTGAAGGAGCTAGTGAAAAAGGGGTCACTGGAGATAATTTTTTTCTAGTTAAAGAAGTGGAGTAAATTCACTCTTGGTAAGAAAAATGTATTAATTTCCTGTTGCTGCTGATACAAATGGCCACAAACTCAGTGTCTAGAAACAACACAGTATTGTTATCTTGCAGTTCTGGAGATTAAATATCCACAATGAACCTTACTGGGCTAAAATCAAGGTACCTGTAGGACAAGCTCTTTCTGGAGACTATGGAGAAGAAACTGTTGTCTTTTTCAGATTCTCAGGAGTGTTTGCCTTCCTTGACTCATGGCCTCTTTCCTCAACCTTCAGAACCATCAATGTAGTGTCTTCTCTCTCTCAGACATCCTGCCTCCCTCTTATAAGAATCCTATGATTATCTCAAGCCCACTTAGTAAATTCAGGGTAATCTCATCTCAAGATCCTTAACTTAATCACATCTGCAAAGTTCCTTTTGCCATGTAGGTAACACATTCATTCTGATGTGGAGACATTTCATGGGCCAAGATTAAGCCTACTGCTGGAGGAAATTTTAGAGGCAGGATAAAAATTTGGTTGAAACAGCAGAATATAAGTCAAAAGGAATTTTATGCAGCCATATGAGAATTAAAGCCAATGGATGAGATGAGAGTCATATATACAGGAAGAGCAGGTATAATGAAATTACTCCGGAAGATCTCACCCAGAGATCAGGGCTGAGTCACAGGATGTTAAGCAGATGGGATGAATATGTAGAGTTCTAGGGACCTCTTCTATCCTACGAATGGTGATGTGCAGGGTAGAGAAAGAGGCAGGATTAGCTGGAGGAACTGGATCTCCAGAACTCCTTCTTGTATTCTGAACAACGGAGGAATGTTTACAACAATGAAAATGAATTTTTCATGTTGCATGTGACAATACAGGTGAAACTCAAAAACATATTTGTGACAAAAATACTTGGTGGTGACTTTTTGGGAAAGTGTTTAAAATAATGTCATATAGCATTTGTATTCGTATTATATATGCTTATGCATATACTTGTTATATACACACAGACACATATGCATTAAATATAATAAAACAAGGAAGGGAAGAACAAACAAGAAGATTAAATTGTGTGATTACTTTTGTGACTTGACTTTGAGGTCTCTGATTTAGCAAGAAATCTTTTCCTTCATTGTAACTTGTTTTACTTAAGAAATTTGGACTCAGTTGGTGGCAAAATGTTCAATGGAACCAAGTAGAAAAATATATGCAGGTTGTTGTATCGTTTTATACATCTTTTGTATGCTTGAACTATTATGTAATAATATATAAACAAAAGAGAAAAAAGTATGGGGAGGCAGGCAAACATGAACACCTCTGATAATATTGAAATAAATGAATTCAAAAGTAGAGAAAGTTTGATCTTCTTTGAATAAAGGAGTTTAACAATACGTCTTTGATATGGGAAGGAAGAATTTGAGGGCACAGCTAGATAATAGATTCATTTACGTACGTCCTAGTGAAGAGTTGTGAACGTTTGAAATTGCTACTGTAGATTATGTAAAATGTCGTCAAGGGTTTAAAAAATATGTATTTAGGCACTGAAGGAAAAATTAAAGATAATTCATTTATACTTACTACAATATAAATATTAACATTTTTTAGTCTTAATTAGAATTCAAACACATGAGTGTAAGAGTAGGAAATATAAACATATTTAAATTGATTCCAAAGTTATGTTTAGAGTTGAAAAATATAAAACACAAGAAAGAATAAACATTGGTGGCCTTTTTCTGGAGTATGTGTGATCTATAGCAAATATCAAAGACAATGAAATAACAATGGTTATCATAGACTTATAGAAGGTGAGGGTTTTGAAGGAGTGGGACTAGAGATCTCAAGGCCAAAGTCCAGATGCTGTGAAGTCAGTGAGAGCATACTTGAAAGACTGAATTTAAACATTATACATTTTTTATAAATGATGGTGGTTTTTAGAATCTGGTACTAGAAACTTTGATATATCAAAGTGTTGACATTGTAAATTTCATGGTTTTATAGTTCTTTTCAACAGCAATGTTAGATGATTGTTTGTTTCTTTCATGTCATCTTCTACTTCAACATTAAGAAAACAAACCACTGTGAAAGCAAGAACTTTGTTTAATTCACAGTGTATCTCCAGCTCTTCAAAAAGTTAAGGATAAAGTAGATTCAGTAAATAGCTATCACCCTGTCAAGGGTGATACATACATAGATGGTAACAACGAGCACTTTGCTTTGCCCAGAATGAACTCTAAGACTACAAACTTCTCTGACTGAAATATATGAACCACTGGGCTAAGAAATAATGAGAAGAGTTACCTATTTCAAAGTTTATTTTACTGATAATATTGTTCAGTATATCTTCATTCAAATCATAGAGCAGAAATAGTTTTTGAGGTTATCCAACCTAATAGTCCATATAATTCAGAAGAATCAGTGGTCAAATAGAGTCTTTGCAGGCATTTGGAATATCAGCAAGCTCTTTGTTGCATGAGGCAGTCTTTCTCTGTTAGGATACTGCTCATTCATGTAATAAATGTGACTTGAGATTCTCCTGGTCCTTTTTTGATGACAAGTTTCAGAATTTTATCTCGTATCTGCTTGGTTTTCACCACGTACACAATGGGATTCATCACAGGAGGAATGAGAAAATGCATGTTGGCCATGGTCACGTAGACGTGGGCAGGAAGTTTTGGGCCAAAGCGGTGCAGAATAGAGAGGCCTATCATGGGTGTGAAGAAGAGGATCACAGCAGAGAGGTGGGAAATACAGGTGTTGAGAGCTTTGAGGCGGCCACCGTGGGACGCGATGCTCAGTACAGTTTTCAGTATCAGAACGTATGAGAAGAGAATGAGAAGAAAATCAAGTCCCATGGTGGACAGTACCACAAACAGTCCAACAGTGCTATTGATCTTAGTGCTGGAGCATGAGAGCTTTAAGATATCAGGATGCAGGCAGTAGGAATGTGAAAGTACGTTGGAGTGACAGAAGCACAACCCCCTTAAGAGGATCGGGAGGGGCACCTGCACAGTCAAGGTTCGCACAAAAATTGCCAAACCAATCCTGGCAATTACACTGTTGGTGAGGATGGAGGAATAGTTCAGTGGACGAGAAATGGCCACATAGCGGTCAAAGGCCATTGCCAGCATGATAGCAGACTCAGAAATCTGGAAAGTGTGAATGAAAAACATTTGGGTGGAGCAAACAGGGAACGTGAGCTCTCGAGCATCCAGCCAGAATATCCTCAGCATTGTGGGGAAAGTGAAGAGGGACAAACCCAGGTCAGAGACAGCTAGCATGGCCAGGAAGAGGTACATAGGCACATGGAGGGCGTGCTCCTTCCATATAAGTGTCATGATGGTCACATTGCCCACCCCGGTCATCAAGAACATGGCACAGAAAGGTATGGAGATCCAGACGTGCACAGCTTCTAGCCCAGGGATGCCTGTCAGCAGGAAGGTGGAGAATATGGAGTTGGTGCTATTGGTAGGAAACATGATGCCAGGGCTGCATGCCTTTCCTAGAGTGAAATGCATTGTCAGACACAGACCTTAGAAATTGACTTGAGCATTCATATGACTACTGGTAATACTTCTTATTTTAATTTTTCTTATTTATCTGATATGTGTCTAATACGAAAATAAGTGCTGTGTCCTAATATAGAGCATCTGAGCCTTTGGACTAGAAAACAGGACCTTCTTTTTCTGATCAAATTCCACAGATACTGTAATTTATGGAGAAAAATGAGAAAAAATACACTTGATATTAAGTTTACTTAAGTCATTTAATTGGTATAATGACATATTAAAAGGAGAAGCCAAAATAAATAATATACTTTAAATAAATTTCTTTTAAAAATGCATGCAAATTTATACCTATAATTTTAGTTATAGTAGTATATTGTTCTATGGTATTTCTTACTGCCTTGGTGAACATGATACATATGAGATATTGCTACCCAAACTGAAGTTCAAGTTCACATTTTATATACTTTTTTTTTTTGCCATGAGATCAGTGTAGAAACTTAAAATAAACATTTGGAACTTTTGCATTGATTTGCTATAATAATTATGTTTGTTGAATTTAATAGTTATTATTAATATACAGTAATAAGATTGTATTTTGAATGTATTTTTATTTCATTTTTCTTACATATTTTTTAGTCGTATTTTAGAAAAATTATTCTATGATTTAAAGTTTTAAAAATGATCCTTCAGTGCATGATTTATGATTAACTATTATATGATTATTCATTGTTGAATACAAATGTTATTTTTTGTCAATTGACATAAATAAATAATATTTAGTTGTATTTTTCAAAAGCTAAAATCTTTAACAGATTATTTTTTAAAATCATGTTTATCTTTTTTTAGAAGTTTACAGTTTTTAATTTTAATTAAAAGGATCTAGGGACATTTTACACAGTTACTATGTATTACTGGTAGTAAATTGTCCATTTTTAGTAACAACAAAAATATTATATGATGCCTATTTTGTTGATCTAATTCAATATGATCTAATTCAATATTTTCTCAAAAATTCAATAACAATTAATTATTATTCTCTATATGCCTGGCTTTAGGCTTTATTTAAGATTAAAGCAAAGATCTAAAAAAGCACAATTAGCAATATTTACTAATGAGGTGAGAAGTCTGTTTAAGATTCAAATAAAATATACCATACATCAGAGATGAGACCAGTCATGGTCTATGTTACCCAAACTCATTTATTCAGATAAGATCAGTTGTGGATACATTGAGTCTACTTCCCAAGGCAGCAAAGTACAGATTTATTTTTTCTGAATCCATCCCTCACCATATTTTGTATTTATGAAACTAAATGGGTATTGCATACATACTCTTGTTCCCCACAAAAGATAAGCCTTACATTATTTGCATGTAAAAATTGTCCCAGTTCTCCCCAATCCTCACTCACTAATGTCATTAGTTGTGTTGCTTGTGGTCCATTGTAGAGATAAACACCTCAGAATCCCTATTCCCTGCTTGTAGCATGCATACAGATCTTCACTCTGGTGGCCTGAGTATTTCCCAGCTGCTCTGATTCAAATTTCCCCACAAGTCTAATCTTTGGTGAAGGTAAGATTCTTAGAAAATAAATAAAACAAAATCTTTTTTTTTTTTTTTATATTTTAAAACCTCACTGCCTTGCCCTAGTACTGAGGACAAGAAACACAAGGATCCTATCCACTTGTCCCTGCTTTCTTTCACTCGGCAGGCTAGTTAGTTTTTCGAAAATCTCAACCGGAGTTAATTTAGACGATACTTTCAGAAATAATAATAAGGCAGCCACTACAGTTCTACACATTATCTTTAAAAATTAAGGAAATTGGAATTAGCCTCAGAAGATCTATTAGCTTTTTTTCTTTTTAAATCTTGACCTTTGTAAAAATATAGAAGGTGAGAGAGGGTCAAGAAAATTCATTCTTAAAAAAATTTTTTTTAATTGAAGTATAGTTAATTTAGAATGTTTTGTTAGTTTCTGTTGTACAGCAGCAACATGGATGGATGTAGAGATTACCATACCAAGTGACGTAAGCCAGAAAGAGAAAGACAAATACCATATGATATCATTTATATGTGGAATCTAAAAAAAAAATGACACAAATGACCTTATTTACATAATAGAAACAGACTCACAGGCATAGGAAACTTGCTTTTTGTTGGATAAGAGCATGTTCTGCTCAGATCAATCATTGTGCCCTGCAGTGTTAATGGTCTGGTGCCAGGTATCTTCTTAGTGCCTTTTCTTATTCATTGGTTTTTAAGCATTTTCAGAACCTGTATTCTGGTCTCAAAGAGTGTTTATGTTCAGGGAGAGGCTGAACTCCATGGTTAGTGTCAACACAGGTCTGGATAGTTCTGCTCGTCTCATGTTCAAGGTTGCACTAAATCTACTTCCTTTTATTTGGTTCAGTATCATTGTCTAAACATCTCAGGTTCTTGAGGGAAACGAATCAGGGGTATTTTCACAGAAATACCTCTATACTCCTGTAATTCTTTGTATGACAGGCGAGAGTTTCTCTGGTAATTTATCCAAAGTATCTTTAATCTTAGTTTTGTTTGTTTGTTTTTGTTTATTTATTTTTTTCCAAATCCATGTAAACAATGTTTTTTATCTTACCTGTCATCTCAAGACAGAGTGTTTGCTAACGTCCTGCAGGGACAGCTTTCTTTTCCATGTGTCCTGGTTTGAATTTTTTTATTATTGATGCAGCTGTCTCCTGAGAAGAGTAATCTCCTGGGAAGTCCCTTATTGATTTAAAGTCTACTTTTCATTGCTTCCAAGGAATGCTCCACAAATGCCCCAAGGACTGGGTACTTTTTTGTATCAGGTGAACTGAAAACCATTCATTAAGTTTTGGAGTCATCACAGTTCACTCTGAATTTTTGTAATATAGTATCTACAATTTTAATGTAATATCTAAATTTGAGGGTTATTTATATTTTCTATCACGTATTTTATATTTCTATCACGTATTGCATTAAATTGAATTTTAATGCAATTCTCTAAAGTTAATTGCATTACAGGCATCTGTTTGAACTCTTTTTCAATTCATAGTATATGTTTTAAGACATGGAACCCAAGTGAATATATGTAGAAATTACCATAGAACTCTTAAATGATAAGCAATGTGTGTTTTCCTGTCATCATCCCACACCCTATCCGTACACATCCCACTTACTTTACATAAGCATAAACATGTAACTGAATGACAAGGGCTTTTTTTCAGTTATGATACTTGTGCTGTTTAAAATTAAAATATTCACATGATCTTTCAGGCTAGTAAAATACACAGATTCAATGACATTCACAAGAATGGTCAAATTGCCATGAATTCAGTTAGGAATATTGTAACTGTAGCAGGAGACTCTCCTTATGATGAGTCATGCTTGGGAATATAGAAAAGCAATTTCATATGTCTTTTATTGTTTACTTTTTTATGTATAAAGTTCTCAGATCAATTCAGTGAATTACTAGAGAAGACCCCATGGCAGGCAGTGTAGGATTCAAAGGTCATTCATGATCTAGAGCATTTTCCCCCCTAATAAAATATACTTTAAAAATAACATCAAAGTTATAATTTGCATATGTCTGAGTTTAAAACTCAAATATTCATAATTGCCCAAAACTCAACACAAATACCCATCAAAAGGTGAATGAATAAACAAATCATGGTATAGCTACATATTGTAATACTATTTGGTAGTAAAAAATCAGTGAATTTTCTACACATGTAACAGCATGTATCATGCATCTTAAGAGAATAATGCAAAGTGAAGGAATCAAAATACAATAGCTATCTACTGTATATCTATTGTATATATCCACTTTTATGACATTCTGGAAAAGTATACACTATAAAGAAATAAAAGAAGTGGTTTCCAAAGTCAACACTCCATGAGGGAGTGGGTTCCTCAAAGCAGCATGTGGAACATTTTTGGTTGATTAAAATATACACATTTTGAACATCGTGATGTTCATGTGAAAGTATATGTATTTGCAGAAGTCACAATGAGGCACCTAAAAATGGTGAGGTTTACTATATTTAGATTACATCTCACTATGCTGCTCTGAAAAAAAAAAGATAACTAACTATGAGTTTTACCACATAGTATTCCCCAGAATAATCTTAAATTCAAGTATTTTGTCACAATGGAAGCAGAATCAGAGAAAAGGCTATAAAGATACAGAGTGGTTTTGAGGGCTATTGTGAATGGGGTCCTGGTTTAGAAATTTGGATTTAATAATGTTTCCCAATCAATTACCTACGTGGACTCATTTTCTGAAAAATAATTGACTTGCCTCTATCTTATAAAGGTAGACCTGAGTTAATACTCCAGAAATATCCATTTGAATATTTTGAAATGCCTGGTTAGGCAATTTACAAAAGAAAATGCACAAAAGTCCAGCGATACATTAAAAAAAATTCTTACCTTCACTAATCAATATAACAATATAAATTAAAGGAATAATAGTTCACTTTTTTATTTTTTGGTCTAGCATGTTAGAAAATTTAAGAGATTGACAAGTGGGAAGAAAAAGCAGACAAATCATAGTTCTGTGCATGTAAACTTATTTAACATTTTTGAAAGGAAATTTGACAGGGATGAAATATATAAAATTGATTGACTTTGGTCCAGCAATTTAACTTGAGCATTTTCTCTGATGGAAATACACAAGTGCACAAAATTATATGTGCCAAGATCGTGTGATTATTCATATTGATGAAGTATAAACAATCTAAAATTTAGGGAAATAGCTAATGCATTTTATTACATTGCTATTAAGCAATAGTAAGATCTTTTTAAAACTCAGAGGGACTTTTTATACTGCCCAAAATATGCTTTTGATAAATTCTTGAAAGAAAAAAACAAGGTATGCCTTGTACTAAATCACTTTATTTTATTATCTATTCAAAAAGATAAATTTAGACAGTTTTCTGGGGAAAAGAATTGGTGTTTTTGCTCCCAAATTACAAGAAACAATTCTCTATGTTTTAAGTTTTGACAATGTGTGCGTACATATTTGTATTAAGTACCTTTAGTTAGTATTTGCTAAATAGCTTAACATTTCCTAAACAGTCCATCTCATCTAAACATAGTTCTATATATATGTTTTCACTCCAATTTGCTTTTCATACAATGAAGAAAGAAATGGTTCAGACCCACTGGGTTCCAATAAAATGAGAGCTTTTGGTTTCTCCAGTACACAAGGATGCTCTAAGATGTATCATATTTAAGATATACTCTGTTGTTTCTTAATGATCCCTTGGGGTGAAAATAATTTTAAGCCCTTGGCTGGATAGCTGGGAACTCCCAGGGCTTTTTAAATTTCAGCAGAGCTTTCCAGATACCTGGGAGACCTGCTCTTGGTTTGTAAAGTGCCATTGAATCACCAAGTCCTCGAAGTAAGGCTCTAATTCCCCACACTGAGCCATGGAGTTCAATGTATTACAGTAATCCTGCCAACAGATATATCTGACAGTAAAAAGAAATTACTAGAGTTTGTTTTAAAACAACAATGACTAAGATGAAGAACAATGGTGAGATTTAATAATAAAAGCCTCTGGTTAAACAGTATTTACTACAGTGAGGCATTATTTTCAGTTATTTCACATTAGAACCCTAGGGAGAGTAGGCACTATTAGTCTCATTTTACAAAGAGGGAAGTAAGCACGGAGAGATGACTTAGCGAATGATAAACAACTAGTGAGAACAGGACCATCATTTGAACTCAGACAATCTGGCTCCTGGCTTTTCATAACTACAATATCAACAGTAAAATAAACAGGCATTGCATATGTGATTGTCTCATCAATACTATTTCTGAATATAATACATAAGTTGTAAGGGTTGTGAAGGGTTACATTAACTCTTACGCTTAGGGCATATGTTTGAATTCCTGTGAGGCAACTGGGTAGAGATGTTTATGGGTCTTTTGAACACTTGTTCAGAAAAGGTATGTGGATAGAGTATGACAGTTTGGGAGTTAACTGGAGACTTGAGAGAATTCAAATTGCTCAGAAATTTTATATGAATCAGAACAGAAGAGAAGCAGCAGAAATGTAAGCCAATGAGAAACACAGAATTTTTAAATTTGTAAGGAAGAGGATAAATGTAGAAAGTTAGCACTCTTTGAAATAGAGAAAGAATGAAAAAGGCACTGTTGACAAAAATGGATAGAGTTAATTTTCTTTTCTGTGTAGTCTGTGAACCATTTAGTGGGAATCAGATAGGTGAATAAAATAAAATAGCCTGGTACCCATCCCAGATATAATCAACTCCTGGTAATCGGGGATCAAGTTATTTCACAAACTAGAGTGACATGTCCTTTATGAATGTGTTGAAGGGAAGGAATTGGGGTTGGGGGAATCCTAAAGAGATACATTTTAATAAGCTACAATTTTATGACTTGTAAATAATGTGTAAAATCATATAATTAGTACATGAGCCATAGTATGGAACATTTTGATCTCCCTAAAGGTTAGTTCATACCTGTTTGTAGCCAATCTCTTCATACTCCCTGCTCACCTCTGAAATTTCTGATCAACTATCACTGACTTTGTCTTTTCTAGAATTACATACAATTGAGATCATACACTATTTGGTATTTTGTGTTTGCCTTCTTTCACAGAGTATAAGTGATCCATTCATGCTGTTGCATCTCAGTAATTATGTCCTTTTAAATTTAAAGTATATGGATATTCACAGTTTGTTTATCCATTCAATATTGCATATATATTTGGATTTATTTCCTTTTTTTTTTTGCTGTCATGAATAAAGCTATTTTGACTGTCTTTACATGGACATGAGTCTTTGTGTGGACATGTGTTTTTATTTCTTGGGCAAATTGTTAGGAGTGAAATTGTTGAATGATGCTAACTGTATGATAAGTATGTGTGTGACTTCATATGAAGTCTCCAAGCTGTTTTCCAAAGAGGCTGCACCATCTGTATGCCACCAGAGTTCCAGTTATTTCACATCCTCACCAACACATGGCACTTGTAGTCATTTTAATTCTAGCCATTCTAATGGTATCTTGTATTTCTCATTTAAATTTTCCAAATAAATGGTGATGTTGAGCATCTTTTCATGCTTACCGTCTATATAGCAAGAGAAATAATTTTGAAGTTATACATATAAACTAAATCTTGAGTTCTCCATATCCTAATTCTATAACTCTAGGTATGAACAATCTATTTACTTTTAATTTGGTTTTTGAGTTTCCTGACACATGATTTCTCTTTTATAGGGCCAAAAGCATCCTGGACTTCAGTCCTACCCACATCTTACCATGCTGGCTTTTAATAACACTGCTTCTAATTGGCCCACCTTCTCCTTCATTGGTAT
Source organism: Camelus bactrianus (assembly GCF_048773025.1). Lineage (NCBI taxonomy): Eukaryota > Metazoa > Chordata > Mammalia > Artiodactyla > Camelidae > Camelus > Camelus bactrianus. The sequence goes on from NC_133548.1 coordinate 45,538,762, forward strand.
TCCTGGTCTGGAGGCTGCCCAATGGATCTCCATTCCTTTCTGTCTCCTCTACCTCATAGCCCTTGTGGGCAATGCTCTTCTGTTCATCCTTGTTAGAGCAGAATGGAATCTTCATGAACCTCAGTTCTGTTTTGTGGCCATGCTCGCCCTTACTGACCTAGGCCTTTCATTGTCTACCATGCCTAGTGTCTTGGCCGTCTTCTGGTTTGGTGTCCACCACATTGGCCTGGATGCCTGCTTAACCCAAACGTTCTTCATTCACACCCTCTTCTGTATAGAATTAGGTGTCCTAGTGGCCATGGCTTTTGACTGCTTGGTAGCTATCTGTGCTCCACTAAACTACACCAGGATCCTGACCCACTATACTGTTGCCTGCCTTAGTGTAGCTGTTCTCATACGAGGTGCCACCCTGCTGGCCCCTCTGCCTTTTTTCCTTAGGACCTTTCCTTTCTGTGGGGCCAGCATCCTCTCACACTCTTACTGCTACTACCCAGATATGCTGAACTTGGCCTGCGGGGATGTCACTTTTAGCAGTGCCTACGGCTTGGTTTTTGATTCTGCACATTTGCAGCAGATGTTGTCTTCATCCTAGCTTCATACGTGAAGATCTTAGGCACTATTCTGAAACTGGGGACTCAAGACAGAAACTGGAAATCACTGCATACCTGTGCCCCACAGTGCTTGTGTTTTACCTGCCCCTCATCAGCTTGGCAGTGCTGCATCATTACACCCAGAACACTTCCCCAGTTCTCTACACCACCATGAGTAATGCCTGCCTCCTCATGACACCGCTGCTCAACCCTCTTGTTTACAGCCTCTAATCTCAGCAGATCTAGGCTGCTTTGTGCAAGCGTTTTTTGGTACAACGTGTCTTTGCTGGAGAATGAAATTTTCTCTATATCAGAAGAGATAACCAATGGAAAAAAAAAATGCTATTTATGATCCACTATGTGCCAAATAGAATGTTAGGCACCATGAATTAAAAAATAAAAAATACTCAGGTCTTCCTCTCAAGAAGTACCTAATCTAACCAAGGGGGAAGGAAAGGCAGAAGGCTTAAATAAATGGTTGTAATTGTGATCATGAGTGATGACTGTTTGGTAGTGGTGAGGAGAAATGGCAACAGATGCTTTGGGTTATATGTGTTGAATGAAAGTCACATTTTCCCAGCTGCTAAATTGAGGATTCTGACTCTAGACTATAAAAGATCAATGAGGGGCTGGTTTTATCAGTAAAACAATTGTCCATGTTGATTCTTAATTGTCCATGTTGTTGAAATTGAGGCATTAGAATTTTTAAATGATAAATTTATGACTATATATGTTTAATACTTCTGACTGTTTCTTGTAGTTGGAATAGTGGTTGATATCTGAATATGCCTGGTCATTAAAAAAAAAAAAAAAAAGGAGCTTCCTGAAAAGAAATAATATATAAGAAGCTGAGAAATGGCTATTCTTACTCATCTTGCTACTTCATTTCAGAATTCATACTTGATTTTTGTTTATTTATTTTTTTGTTTCCTATTCCATACTGAAGTAGATAGGGTGATGTCTTGAGTTCTGAAACAAGGATGCATCTCCTTTCTTTAACTTTCCAAGGGGAGAAATGAGTTAGTTTATTCTTGGGGTCAACTCTTGAAGTTAGAGTCATAAACAAATGAAGAATTGTCCTACTGGATCAGCATAGGAAGCAAGTGAAAGAGACAATTCCTGATGGCAGTGAATGAACATGTGGTAGCTTTAGCAAGAATTTTAAGCTACTTTAGGAAAGTTCTAAATGAACTTCTAAATGAAAGCTCAAGTAATCAATTCAAAAATACTTTTTAATATATGTCTGGCATACTTAGTAGGCATCAGAGTCATTCAGATGATGTAAATATAACATTCATATAGCTTGCATTCTACTACTGGAAATCATGGAACAGCAGCAGACCATGTAACCAAACATAATTAGTGAATCGGGGGCTTGGTTTGAGTTGTTACGTGAATTCAGAGGAAAATAAGCCCGTGAAGGCTGGGTTTACTAAGAACTTCTGCCTGCAAGATTGAAAAAATCATGAAAAGACCATGGAAACTTGAAATCTATCTCAATTTCAGAAGCATTCACTTAGTTGTGATCTGCTAGATATTCACAGGATAGAGGGAGTAAAAGTAAATAAGTAAATACATATATGGTCTTTGCTTTTGCTGAGAGCTCATTTGAGAAATGTAATGAATAGCTTCAAAACATAAAATGAAATTCTGATTCTTAAGCCGTTCCTACAGTTTTTAAAGACCTGATGTAATATTTTTCTTTCTTGACTCTTTCCAGTCAAAAACCTCTTATCTCTGACATTCTTAAGCATGATTATAAAGAAGTGGGGGTCATTTCTCAGCAATTGTTCCCTTTTTTAAAAACAGCAGACAGACTTCCTTTGAGGAACTTCTTACCTCTCTCTGTAGTTTGGGTTAGACCAATAATATCAGCATTCTAAAAAGTACCTCTCCTGATCTTTCAGCTGCAGAGATTAAAAACTGAAGAAAAAAAATTTCCCCTTCACATTTTATGCTAAAGCTAGTGTGAAGGGTTCCCCATTCTGTTTGGAATACTGGAAGGACAACAAACCACTCATGGTCATCTTCTTCCCTAGTTATGTGGAAGCTAATGCCAGTCTACATTGGGGGAAAAATGAGTACAAACCAACATAAAAGCAGCTATGAGAGATTGCTTCAGAAAGAAAAAGTAACAAGACAATGTTGAGTCCTTAAGCTTGGGTCCCTGAGATCCTTTCATTGAAACTTTGACCTATTCTAGTATTTTGGTTTACTTGCTTTACTTATACATTAAATAATGAGGCAACTTAATGGCATGTACTGTCTACTATGAGGTGGACTAGATCTTTTTAAAAATTCTGTCTTGAAGTATGGCAAATTTCTGTCTGTCTTATCTCACTCACTGGGTAGTTAATTCCCTAAACGATATCATTTTTAACTGATTCATCTGTCCCCTGATATGTGGCATATAGTGAATATCAAGAAAAGCTGTGTAAAGATGTAAAATAAAGAGAATTGTAGGGAAAGTATAAGGAATAAAGGACAGAAGGTGATAAATAAGAAGCATTATCCATGACTATCGAATCAATGAAGAAAAGATTTATGACTTAATGTCCACATAACGACTAAAAATGGGTGGGCTAGTGACATCTGCTTCCACTCTTAGATAATTAATTTTGAGGCATCATTAGTATATATAATTAATTTGATGCCTGCCCCTGATCTGCAATGACAATATTGAGCAGATAAACATATTTACTACCTTAAATATACATGATTATTTTAATTGTGTAAACCTAGTCTGCACCCTTTAAAACATTTGCAAGCACACATATTTTACATTTAAAAATATTTTAAAATATATAAAAAAGGAACTCTAAATATGTCTTTGAACTTCAGAACAACTATATTCTTTGTGATATCACATCTGAGTAGCAGAGAGTTTATTTTGCATTTATCTTTAAAACCTAGCTTGGCCTTTGTCCTTGATCATATTTTGGCTTGTAATATAATAGTTACTGTTTATTAAGCATTTACTATACACCAGACTTTGTTGTAAACATACTGCATAAGTTATGTGTAACTATTGTTTTTCTTCTTACAATGTCCTTAAAAAGTAGGTCCATTATTAACTCCTTTTCACTAATGGGAATTTCAATTATTTATTTATTTATTTATTGAAGTATAGTTGATTTACAATGTTATGTGAGTTTCAGGTGAACAGCAAAGTGATTCAGTTATACATATATATATATATTACATATATGTATATTCTTTTTCAGATTCTTTTCTATATAGGTTATTACAAGATATTGAATATAGTTCCCTGTGCTATTGTTGTTGTTGTTTATCTATTTTATATATAGTGGTGTGTATATGTTAATCCTAAACTCCTGATTTATCTCTCCCCCTATTTTCCCCTTTGGTATGTTTTCTATGTCTGTGAGTCTGTTTCTGGTTTGTAGATAAGTTCATCTGTATCATTTCTTTTTTAGAATCCACATATAAGCGATACATGATATTTGTCTTTCTCTTTCTGACTTACTTTACTTAATATGATAATCTCTAAGTCCATCCATGTTTTTGTAAATGACATTATTTCATTTTTTATGGCTGAGTAACATTCCATTCTGTGTGTGTGTGTACATATATATACATATATATATACCACATCTTCTTTATCCAGTCATCTGTTGATGAATATTTAGTTTGCTTCCATGTCTTGGCTATTGTAAATAGTGCTGCTATGAACATTGAGATGCATGCAACTTTTTGAATTAAGTTTTCTTCAAATATATGCCCAGGAGTGGGATTGCTGGATTATATGGTAACTCTATTTTCAGTTTTTTAACAAATGTCCATAGTGTTCTCCATAGTGGCTGCATGAATTTATATTTCCACCAACAGTGTAGGAAGACTCCTTTCTCTCCACATCTTCTCCAGCATTTAGCATTTGTGGACTTCTTAATGATGACAATTCTGACTGGTGTGAGGTGATACCTCATTGTAGTTTTGATTTGCATTTCTCTAATAATTAGTGATACTGAGTATCTTTTCATGTGCTTATTGACCATCTGTATGTCTTCTTTGGAGAAACATCTGTTTAGGTTTTCTGCCCATTCTTTGACTGGTTTGTTTGTTTGTTTTTGATATTAAGTTGTATGAGCTGTTTGTATATTTTGGAAATTAATCCCTTGTCAGTCTTGTCATTTGATAATATTTTCTCCCATTCCATAAGTTGTCTTTTCATTTTTTTTTATGGTTTCCTATGTTGTGCAAAAGCTTTTAAGTTTAATTAGGAACACTTATGCACAGAGAGCCTTGATCACTTTGTTCCCTGGATACATAGCAGATACATTAGAGTCCTGATTTTAGTTTAAACAGCATACTTATCTTCAACTAAATGTGAAATCCAATTTAATATACCCTGAGGAAATTAATTATTCATTACATAGATGGTAAATTTTAGATGTAGTGCTTTGTTATATTTTTCTTTAATCTCTTACTGAATTTTTGTGTTGGGGGTTAGATTAGGGTGCTTTCAGAAAAAGAGTCATAAAGCATAAACAGATTTAAATAAAAAATATAAAAATAAAACCTCTCATCTTTCATTTGGAATATTTCCCTCTGTAACATCTCAAACTCCCCAAAGATAATAAATGTCTATGTAATAATATAAATATCTTTTTTTAAAATCAGATTTGAGCCATATAGCTATTTACAAGGGGGTATTCTGTAGAAAATATTTGTAAGACTATTTGGATAGAAATGGGGCTCACAGGTAAGTGGTGTGAACTCTATGGATGAGAAACATAAAGTAAAAGCCCAGGAACGTTTAGAAATATATTTCCTGATCTAATATTTGAAGTTAAAAGGGAAGCTCATAATTCCAGAAAGATTGTAGTAAAACCATACAGCAGTGTACCAAAGGACATCAACACACAGGAAAAGAATCTCCTTCTTTCTTCAACATCCCTCATACCTTTTTTTTTTGTACTTGAGAGCTACTTTTTTTGTTGTTGCTGTTTCTCAAAACACTCTTATCTTGAGTGGGAACAGTCTACATAGTGCACTTCTAATCTGTTTTGTTTTCACACTATAAACTAATGGGTTAAGCACAGGTGTGAGAAAAAGGAAAATGTTGGACATGGTGACATGGGGGAGAGGGGAGTTGTACCGGCCTATCCTGTGGATCAGAGCTAAGGCAATAAGTGGGACATAGAAAGTGAGGGCAGTGAGAATATGGGAAACACAAGTGTTGAGTGCCTTAAAGCGTCCCTCCCTGGAAGCAATGCTCAGGACTGTCTTCAAGATTAGAGCATAGGACAGAACAATATAGAGTCAACCTCAAAGGAGCAGAGCACCAAGGCCAGCCCATAGATAATGTTCACATGAATAGACCCACAGGGTAGCTTCATCACATCAGGGTGGAAGCAGAATGAGTGGGATAGAATGATGTTCTTACAGAAGGGAAGCCATTTGAGCAGGATGGGCAAGGGGGCCATCAGTGCCACTCCTCAAGCCACAGCAGCCAGTCCCATCTGAGTAATGTGGGAGTGGGTCAGGACTGCAGTATAGTGCAGGGGGTTGCGTATGGCCACAAAGCGGTCAAAGGCCATGGCCAGCAGCATGGCTGACTCCATGGAAGAACACGTGTAGATGAAGAACATTTGGGCCAGGCAGCTGTGGAACTCAATCTCTCGGTGGTTGAGAAGAAAGACATTAAGAACAGTGGGCAGTGCAGATGTTGACATGCCTGTGTTGGTGGCTGCTAACATGGACAAGAATACATACTGAGGCTCGTGAAGGCTGGGATTCTTGTGTACTATGTGAACGATGATGCCGTTGCCCAGGATGGCAATCACATACATGATGCTCAATGGGATGGAGATCCAGGTATGAGATGCTTCCAGCCCTGGGATTCCCGAAAGAAGGAAGAAGGGTGGCTGAGAGTGGGTGCCATTGAACAGAGACATGATGGTGAGATCTGAAAAAGAGAACATGTGTAGGAAAGTCAAGCAGTAAAGTTAATTCAGGTTCATTCAATGGTTGAAGAGAGAATTTAGAGGTATAGGCAAGCTAAGTATCTGTTGTGTTTTAGAAAATTCAATAGGGTTGAATTCAGTTTAATTCAGAAAGCCTAGGTGGATATTTTTAGGTGATTTATAACAGCCATTTTGTGGGTATATTTGTTGAGACAGTGGTAGCCACCAAACACCCCCGGATAAACTATGCCAAAAGATTTTAAACAGAAAGTTCTCATAGAACAAATGAAGGTTCACAAATCATGTGGTTAATTTAGTCAATTTAAAACATGCAGTGGGGAGCAGGAAGACGGAGGGGGTTGATTAATACACTTAAAATAGTATACAAGTGGGGAGGAAGGTCCATGGTATCTGAGTGCTAGATTATGCAATAGTAATATGTTCTGTCTCTCTGCTGATGGTGTTAGAAAGACGAGAGATGGTTTGGGCAAGGAGACCCAGCAGGTGGAAGATACCTGGACCCAACACTCACACTTACTCTACCAGACAGACAGCATCATGTAAACATGGCCACAGCTTTAATTTACCAATAAGACTGTTGGACATCTGTGAGTTTTGCCCATATCTTTTGTGCTGAGAACATGAGAGACCATAACAAAACCACAAAGGGTTTCATTAATGGGTGATTGATTTAGGTATAACATAACTGTCATTCTAGACATGGCATTATCATACCTTATGACTTTTTTTCCTATTTATTTTTATCTATAAATGACTCTTTTGTTTGTTCTATAATATATTTCACATATTCTGTATTTAACATGTCCTACAATTTACCTACAATCCACAACTTACTATAACTTATTATGTTGCTTATATCTTATAAGTTACTTGTTTGTTCTTCAAAACTGTACTTAACAAATATCATGCATCCTACCTATTTCTCAAAAAGGACTAGTTTATTCAATATCTGTGTTTAATGCATCTCGTGGGTTTTGTGTATTCCATTGTCTTTTTTTTCTATACTTGAATTGAATATTTTCAAATAATACAACAAATATCCATGACTACTTCTGGGGATATAAAGCCTCTTATTTTTTTTTTTAAATAGGAACAGATTGTATAAACAAAAGAAACAATAAAAGAAGATTTATATAGACAAAACTGATCAAGGAGAAATAAAGATTAGCCATTTCTTATGACCAAACTCTTTCAAATAAGTACAATGAGAGACAGAACAATAGAAAGCTGAGTAACACAGAGGGTTGCCAAATATTTTTTGAGTACTTAATTTGTGATATGAGTGACATGCAGCTTATGATCCTTTCTCTAAAGTTCCTTGTAGAGTATGATCTATTTGGTGGAAGAAGTGTCAATTCAAAACTATGAACAAGGAAAGACATTATATTATGACCTCTCATAAATAACATAACTTTAATCAATATTTTTCCCTCAAACATTATTTTATTTGATAATGACTTCACCCCATCAAGGAGGAAGCAAGGCTTATTTTATCAAAGCCAAAACAAAAATAAAAGCAAACAAACAAGAAAAGAGCAAAGGTATGGTCATCAGAATAAGACTTATTGAGGAAGGGCACTAGAAATATTTTCATGAATTAAATGAAGAGTTGTAAAAGAGAGGGAAAGGAAAATAAGATCGAATAGGTAGAATTGAGTTTTGTTAGACACCATAAGGTCTGGTAAAGAGGGTATGGTATCATGAGGGTAACTAAGTATCAGAATGCAAAGTCATTAGTATTAAAGGCATTTTGGATTCAGTGCAAAGTTCTTGGCAACTTTTACAGCTGCTAAGAGGTCAAGTGGTGAGAACCTACACAAAAGTGTTTGATATACCAGAGAGAAACATAGGCAAGGGGATTTTTGAGGAGAGGAAGAAAAAGCAAACAAGACTCAGTTAACTAAATAAAGGGGAAGAAGCCCCCCACGTCTCATTTTACATCAAGGTTTTTAGCCTGGTTTCTTGGCTTAGAGAATGATACGAAAGGACATTTCAGACAGTTCATAGCAAGAGCTATACTTTTTCAAAGATAGAGTTGGGGAAAAAGTCTATTTTGAAAACATTTAAAGTTATTTGCTTGCATTATCTCTAATGCCTCTTGTTAGTTTGAAGCACTGGATTGGACATAGAGGTAGAACTTATGGTGAAGGGGGCATCACTCACGTGGGGATCATAGCTGTCGTCCAGGAAGCGGAATTCCCCCCTTCCCTCCTGGGTTCTTTTAGCTGTTCTAAAAACTAAATTGCCACAAAACAGATTAACAGGAAAACAATTTAGTGTGTATGGAGGTCTCCTTTATATGGGACCCAAGGAACAGCCACTGTAGGCAATTTTTATACTTTTTAGACAAAGAAACAATACATTTGTGAGGAATTAACACAGACAAAGAAACTTAGGCTTGGGTGCTTAATTAATAAAGAAACTAAATAGAGTTCGGGCTTGGAATAGTAAATTAGTAAGAAAGTAACAAGGTTTATTTATATAGTCTTCTTGGCCCTGAGTTTCCTGCCTCTGATGATAGGATGTCCATCTACCTCCTGGTTTAGGGAGGGTACCTTTCACATGGGAGATTTTTTTCCTGCTTTCAGTGGGCATTGTCTTCTTACAATGGCTGTTTCTCAAGTAAATTTAATTCAAAATAATCAATATGCCATTGTGGCAAATTTTGGGGAGGCCTGCCCTGAGCCCCAACACTATAATTTGGAATAGATGATGCCCACAATGGAAAGTTTAGTCAAGAGGATTAGGGTTGATGATGCTTAATAGATGTCCATTACAGGAACTTGGAGAAGGAAAAAGAAATAGTAATTAAGAATTGATTAATAGTAGTAAATTAAGGGGGAAAAAAAGAACTGAATAGTGAAATGTCCTAGGAATCAAAGAGTGAGAGGGTGCTTCTGCACAGCAAAGGAAACCATAAGTAAAACAAAACGACAACCTATGGAATGGGAGAAAATTTTTGCAAACGATGAAACTGACAGAAGCTTAATCTCCAGAATACATAAGCAGCTCATACGACATAATAAGAAAAAAAACAAACAACCCAATCCAAAAATGGGCAGAAGATCTAAACAAGCAATTCTCCAAGGAATACATACAAATGATCAATAGGCACATGAAAAAATGCTCAGTATCACTAATTATCAGAGAAATGCAAATCAAAACTACGATGAGGTATCACCTCACACCAGTCAGAATGGCCATCATTCAAAAGTCCACAAATGACAAATGCTGGAGAGGCTGTGGAGAAAAGGGAACCCTCCTACACTGCTGGTGGGAATGCAGTTTGGTGCAGCCACTGTGGAAAACAGTATGGAGATTCCTCAAAAGACTAGGAATAGATTTACCATATGACCCAGGAATCCCACTCCTGGGCATATATACAGAAGGAACCCTACTTCTAAAAGACACCTGCACCCTAGTGTTCATAGCAGCACTATTTACAATAGCCAAGACATGGAAACAGCCTAAATGTCCATCAGCAGATGACTGGATAAAGAAAAAGTGGTATATTTATACAATATATGGAATACTATTCAGCCATAAAAACCGACAACATAACACCATTTGCAGCAAAATGGATGCTCCTGGAGAATGTCATTCTAAGTGAAGTAAGCCAGAAACAGAAAGAAAAATACCATATGAGATTGCTCATATGTGGAATCTAAAAAAAAAAAAAAAAAAAAAAAAAAAAAAAGAACATAAATACAAAGCAGAAACAGACTCATAGACATAGAATACAAACTTGTGGTTGCCAAGGGGGCTGGGGGTGGGAAAAGACAGACTAGGATTTCAAAATTTGTAGATACTGACAGGCATATACAGAATAGATAAACAAGATTATACTGTATAGCACAGGGAAATATATACAAGATCTTGTGGTAGCTCACAGCAAAAAAAAATGTGACAATGAATATATGTATGTTCATGTATAACTGAAAAATTGTGCTCTACACTGGAATTTGACACAACATTGTAAAATGACTATAACTCAATAAAAAAATTTTAAAAAATAAAAAAGAGTGAGAGGGTTTCAGCAAATAGTCAATGGAAGAAAATGTCCTATAATTGAAGTTGGAGAGCTGAGAAATCCCCCATGTTGTAGTTGATAATTAGAAGGTTGTTGGTAAAAGCAGTTTTGGAATAGAACACCAGAAATCAGGAATGAGAGGAGGCACCTAGGATTGAATGGATAGTGAGAAAAATTGAATGAATGGTAGCAGAAAAATATAAACTATAAAATATAAATAGTAAAAACAGTACTAGAGTTTTTTGCAAGATAACAGAGATAAGAAAGGCAATTTGAACAGAGTTTAAGAGTTTAAGCTCTGAAATCAGAAATACCCAAATCAGAATCCTACTACCACCACCCCAGCAATATACTAGATTTGTGATCTTAGACTAGTGGCTGAACCAGTCTGTTCCTCTGTATTCTCTTCTGTAAAATAAATCCATGGGTTCTATCACATTGCCATTAGGGGAAGACTTTAAATGAAGAAGGCAAGCAGAGAGTGCACTGTTGGAAGTAAGGAACTGTGAGAAGGAAGTAAGGTAGATAGAGCTTAAGAAGAAATATGATGATTTGGAAAGAGAGAACATCTTCCTTGCAAAGCCCTAGTTCTGTAAAGTCCTTCCATTGCAGAATACAAAAGAACAACTGCATTGTTATTTACCAGCTGTCATTTGTCATTCTGCACAATATACACGGACTTGCTTTCTCTTCTAGAGTATACCTGTACATTCAGAAAATACAATGTATCGCATATTTGCCCTGGGAAAGAGTGACAAAAAGGAGACACTTAGGTATGGCATCTTATCTTCTGCAAGTCATCTTAGGGCCATGGAACAATTGTCTCTCTGAACTATTCCTGGGTCAGGGGTGGGGAAGACTTTATTGGTTGTTATAGGGAAGAAACTTCTCCATGGATCAGGCATGAGGAACAATGAGACCAAATTACCTAGTAACTCTCATCTGATACATTATCCTCAAATATCCCTGCAAAATAAAGAAAGTGAGATTCTGCCTCACTTTCATAAGAGAGGGTAAATAGTACTATGGTAAACCATCTCTGTGACATTTAACATTTGGATAATTTAGTAAAACTCTTGAACTCAGTTGCTGCCATAGATAGTAAAGAATTAACAATAGGAAAAATAAAAATGTTTGGGAAACAAAAATAATGGATTAATGGGAAGCCTGTGGAAATGGAGATGTTAAAAAAAAAGAAAGAAAGAAAAGAAAGCAGAGTAGGAAGTATATCAGCCTCAGCAGTACTTCAGGGGATGGGAAGACATGCAAAGTAAAGGCGACCATGATAAACAGTCTTGATCTGGCTCAGCTAAATGAGGGAACAAACAATCTTAATGGTTTGTTTAACCCTAAACTCAGCCATCAAAAGAGTGTCTTTCTTTCCAGCTTTAACAAACCTATGCCCATCTTCCAGGAACTTCCCCTGAACTGTAATAACTTACTGCTTTCAGGTCTTCATACTTAAAGTTTAGTCAAATAAGTCCTGGGTCACATTTGGGGCCAAGACCCCTGGGAAGAGTTGCATCTGCCTGGACTCTGAATAGTGGTTGGATTTTTTATTCACGTGCTCCAGTATGTTGACACTGCTGGTGCATTTTCCAGGTGGAAAAACTTAGTTACAAAGCTGTTAGTGTGTCCACCTCCCTTGAGGATTGGCCAGGTCTTATGATGTCTTAGGAGATCTCAGAAACCGTCAGAGAATAAGGTTGGCAAGCTAAAAGTGAAGAAAATGGGCCAAAAAAAAAAAAGTCCTCTCATTTTCCTTGTATGGGATCATTTCTAGCAAAAACATTCCTCTGCAGATAATGTCAGTAGCTAGATCTATAGTAAGATTTAGTGTTGTGTCTGCATGTGTGTGTGTCTGTGAGTGGAAGGGTGTGAGGACAAGAGATTACAATTTATTATTTTAGTAAAAAATTTGTTTTTCAAGCACCTTCTTTCAAAATGTCATTATCAATCATACTCAATGTGAAAAACACTGTCACACATTTGGGACAATGAAAGTGTATAGAATAACAGTTGAGCCAGATCAATTTGAAGAGAAAATTTAAAGCATGCTAGATAGTTTTGTTTTGGATAAATTAACAAACTCAAGATTATTGGAAGAAAATCCTCCCTGCCCCCAAAAACAAACAAACAAAACTATGCCAACTCAGTTATCAACAAGTCTTCTCTTAGAGGCATACCCACATAAAATGTTAGAACAAAAAGGGATTATAGAGACCATCATTATAGATTTCTCATTTTGTAGATACGAGACACTGAGCAGAGACATGAATTGTCCATGTTCATATGGCATGTTTATAGAGAAGTTAAGAACATAAATCCAAGTTTTTTACTGAGTTTAGTTTCGAGAGTCACTGAGAAGCAATTAAAAGCTCAGCTCCTGCTGCTGGACTGCCTGGAGTCAAAGCTCCACCAGACTTGGCCACTTACCTTTGGTGTCCTTTAACACCTCACTATGCTTTTGTGTGCTTATCTATAAAATGGGTATTTGTGAGTAATAATGCATTAATACATGTAAAGAATATAGTACATGTGGCAGTGAGTATTGTCTAAGCCTTATGACCATGGAACACAGCTGTTAACCTAAAACAATAAAACAGCCAGTTATTTTATGAGCAAAACAGGTCTATCCAGAAGCAGCAAAGAATTGCAGTTTGGAACATGAAACTGTGACAAGCCACATGCAAGTTCCATAAAGCGAAAGAGAGGAAACTTTTTATAGAGAAGGGGAAGTTGGGGGTGAGGGGTGTTGTAAACAAAAAATCCATTGGAGGAAACTGGGAATTTGAAGCAGAGGCTTTTCATTAGCTGAGTTGTAGCAGTGGCTAATTGACTGAGCTCTTGTCAGGCAAGGAGAAACTTTTTCTTCCTCCTGCTAACAATAGTAAATTAGTGTCACTTCCTGCCAGAGATGCAAGGTATGCCTCTCCCTGTTGGGATCTGTATTGACATCAAGTGATATGTTCATGAGAGGTTCCCCTTTTGCCCTTCCAGTTGCATTTTTGCAAGGTTTCCCTTTATTAATTTTCTCACAGCAAAGGTTAACAATTTCCTACACAATAGTTAAGGAAACTGTTTACACCAAGGAACCACATTTCCCCATGTGACATAGATAAGCTTCAGTGATGCCTTCTTTTTTACTTGTGACAAGGCCAGACACACACCATTTAAATTCCCATTTTTAAAAAATCTCATTAATGATCAGCTGAACTGTTCTGTCTCCACTGATCAATCTTTCCTCCCTTTGCAATAATCCTTTAAAATAAATTCAGATTTGTTTTATACTTGAAAATTTCCTGGCACATATTAAGCACTACAAAAGTGTTACTTATAATTTTTACTATCTGAAGTTATTATTATCAGAAAAACTGAAACTTTATAAAAGAGGCTTACAGACTTTTAACCTAAGATTTTTAATGTAAATTATGGAAAATTTAAATTATTTAAGATAACATAACTGAAGTTTTAGATGACAATTATAAAAAATAACATTTACTAGAAGCCTGGAGAATTTAAAAGTGTCTGAATCACTCAAAATCTCCCCATTTCTAACAGAATTATTATCATTCTTGGTATCACCTTTTTATAGACAGTTTTAGTTTCAATCATAAATATATACTTTTAAGAACTCTTCAAATTTTTATGCTTATGAACTAAAGAATAACTATGAAATTCACATACCATTGTACCCTTTTAAAGTGCACAATTCATGGTTTTCTGTATTTCAAAACGTTAAACATACATTTTTAAGTTACCTTTAAACAAACACAGACCCCTATTGCAACAGCAATGAAGATAGGAGTTGATAGGTTTTGATGTCTGATTTTGAAGGGACAACGGATCCTGCTTTCACCATAAAGGAGATATAAACACAATAGTATGTCATCGTTGATTTGAATTATAACTGCTTGAGTTCCAACTGGAGGTCCCGTTCTTAGGTGCTAAAACAATTTGGAGAAAGGGAAGAGTTCAAATTTTCTTCATAAATACCCTCTCCCTTAAATGTAGATCAAGAGCACATCTCTCAAAACAAAAAACAAAAAACCCACAAGAATTTGAAGAAGTGTGGGGTTTTTTTTTCCTTTTTTTTACCTCAGGGAAAGAGATACGTGTATGTGTGTTAACTAGGCATATTTGCTTGCCTAGCAAACAATTGTCACCTCATCAAGACCCTCTCCAAGACCCTTAACTCACAGGATCTGTCAACCCTAATCTATTATATCATGAATTTTGCTCAATCTTAATCTCTAGATTGACTTTACACTTAAAATCATTACTTTCAGATAGAGTCACATCTTATCTAGGGATTAATTTTCTCCTATAGAGTTCTAATATAACGATTACTGTGCCATTTGAAGGAGGAAGTTTTTAAAGTCCAGGTAAAACCTCCCTTTTTCTTGCACTCCACAGTTACATAATATCATGATATATTTTACTTTGCTTCAAATTTGGACATTAACTTTATCTGAGTAGATAGAATTTATTTTATGTGGAATTTCTAATTAATAATTCCTTTTTGTTGAAGAAGAAACATAAACTTCCTTTATTATAACCCTGTTGCTATCTGCCAATTGCACCCTTCATTCTATTATATTTCTTATTTTTCTTCTTTTTGAAAACAAAACAAAAATTTCTCAAGTTTATTAAGATTTGACATATAATATGTGTAGATGTAAAGTATACAATGTATTTATTTGATATACTTATATATTGCAGAATTATTATCATAGTAGAGATAGTACCTCCATCATGTCACATAGTTATCATTTCTTTTTTTGTGGTGAGAACATTTAAAATCTACTCTAAGCAATTTTCAAGTATATAATACAGTATAGTTAACTATAATCACCATGTTTTATATTAGATCCCCAGAGCTTACTTATTTCATAATTAGAAGTTTGCACACTTTGACCAGCATTTCTCTATTTCCTCAACCCTCTAGCTCCTGTCAACCACTGTTCTACTCTATGTTATAATCAGTTCAGCTTTTTATATAACACATCCTTGATTACTTAAGCAAATTTCCCCTACCCTTGAATATCTTGTGCACCACAGATCTTAACTGTTTGGTTTTTAGGCCATAAACCAAGGGGTTAAGGATAGGGGTCAAGAAGAGGAAGAGGCTAGCCATGGTGACATGGAGAAGAGGAGATGTGAAAGTACCAAACCTATGAATTAGAGCCAGCACAATGAGTGGCACATAAAAGATACAGACTGTGAAAATGTGGGAAACACACGTATTAAGTGCCTTAAGCTGACCATCTTTGGAGGCAATGCCCAGCACTGTTTTTAAAATCAGGATGTATGAAATGACGATGAACAGAGAGTCAACTCCAAAGGAGCAGAGGACAAGGGACATCCCATAGATGATGTTGACTCTGATAGGGCCACAAGCCAGCTTCATAACATCTGGGTGGTAGCAGTAACAGTGCAATAGAGTGACATCCTTGCAGAAGGGCAATCACTTCAGCAGAATTGGCAAAGGTGCCATCAGTACCACACCCCTAACCATGGCTGCAAGCCCTATCCCAGTAATCCGAGGAGGAGTTAAGACCCCAGCATAGTGCAGCGGGTTGCAAATAGCTACAAATCAATCAAAGGCCATGGCCAGCAGGATGGCTGACTCCATGGAGGAGAAGATGTGGATGAAGAACATCTGCGTTAGGCAAGAGTGGAACTCAATCTCTCTGTGATTCAGGAGGAAGACACTAAGTACTGTGGGTAGAGATGATAAAGACAGACCAACATCTGTGGCTGCCAGCATAGACAGAAAGATGTACTGAGGCTCATGAAGGCTGGAGGTGCTTTTGATCACAAAGAGGATGGTGCCGTTCCCTAGGAGGGCAGTTAGGTACATGACACGCAGTGGGACTGAGATCCATATCTGTACAGCTTCCAGTCTAGGAATGCCTGTTAGAAGGAGAGCAGGTGGCTGGAACCAGCTACCATTTATAAGCCCCATAAAGATGTTTCTTGGCATCCAGCCTGGGTGAACTTTTAAATGTTTCTATTGGGAGAAAAATACAGATTTTAAGATAGGAGGATATAATGCATTTGACTCCTCTGGGGCAGCATTAATCCCAGCCATGTTCACATCAAGAAATTGTTCCTTAGAATGTTTCCAAGCCTTTCTGAATAACTACCTGGAGTTAGGGCAATGGACAACTGCTATCAAAGTGTAAGAGCTACTAGACTTCCTTTGGCCTAGAACACTTCGATCATTGATGAAGTGACAAAATTAAGAATTCATTTTTCATTTTTATCCTAATGCTTAGAAAAATTTCATTCTCAGTACTCTTATTTCTTATTGAATTATGTTTGTGAATACTTATATTTTTAGTCATCTTAGCCAAAACTCTGAAAGAAGTTTCTGTACTTTCCCCACATTAACAGCATACCTATAAAAATATTCAACATCTGGAAACTTGGGCATTTTTCCTATTATTTGTACCTGCAGAAATAAAGCATAGGTTATTTCAATAACCCACATAAACCCCAAGTCATTTTTAAAAATTTCATGAGATGCCATTCATTTTTATAATTAATTTCTAGGTTGTTTATTGTATTATTTTTAAATAATATGTTGATTTTTTTCTAAATGTGAGTGAGTAGTAAAATCATCAAAGTGGGTATTGTGTTACTTCTTAGCTGGTGCAAAAATAGTATCAAACATTAAGAAATAATTTCTTGAATAAAATTTTAACTATATTTCAATACACACAAATAATATACTAGGAAATAATAAACACCAATACTTTAGTAAATATCTTAAAAATAGCATAACTGGAGGAACATGTTAGCATTTATGTCTTTAGCCTACAAAGAAGAGTAGGAAGAGATTATATATGATTGAATACAATTAAACTTAAGTGTTTTATTTAAAATTATAAGCAGAAACAAAATAGATAGATGATAGATAATATATAGTTATCCCCCCAAATTTACATCTACAATAATTTCTCTATTTATCTACTTACTGAAAATCATGAATGCACACAAATACAACCTTGAATCCAGTATCAAAAATTTTCTCCCCTTTCACATTTGTGACTCCCTTATTTTTCAGTGAAAAATCTTATACACTTTAGCTTCAATCACATTCTTCATATGATAATTTTTTTGTATGTAACCAGTCTAGCATTGCTAAGGTCCTTTGCCCAGTGCAGATGGGTTCTGACATCCTGCATAGGTTCCCTATGTGGGTGACTCCTGCCATGTGGGTGACTCCTCACCCTACTTGGATTACAACACTTTATGTCAGGCTGCCATCTCCTTTTGTGGGAACACCCTTCTCAGCTCACACAGTTTCACCCCTCATTTCAGAACACTTCCCACGAGTGTCCACTCACCCCACTCTGCTCAGGCTCTGTCTCTCATCACTAGACCTCTACTTCATTAGGACCATATTTCAAATCCAGTTTCATGCCGGGCTAACACCCTCTCGTCCATACCCATCTGAACATCCTCTATGCTCTCTTGTTCTGACATCCTGTGCTGGTCTACTCCTCACAAGGACACCCTCCTCATGACTCTCAGGGTCCAACACCCTGTTTTGATCTATTGGTCATACCCACTCCCTGACCCCACGCACACCAGCATAGATGTCTACACAGCTGTGCTTCAATCAGTGGTTTTAGGACAAAATCATTCAGGATGTGAAAGAAAATAAAAGGAAGGGAAGGAAAGGGAAACAAAAGAGAAAGAGGAAGGGAAGAGCTAACTTTGTTTATATTAAATACAGTGTTTTATTTTACTACTCATTTTTATTAGGTTGATTTTGAGTTGAAGAATAACTTTATATGCCTTGACAATCAAGCCATTGTGTGATAGATATGTTTCCAGTTTATTCTGAGAATTGCTTCCTTAAAATTGACATTTTTTTTCCTATGTTGCCTTGAGCTAAGCATGAGCCTTCATATATCTTTAGTAATACAATCAATGCTTTTTTAAATTAGAGCTTCTGGGTTTATATCATGAAGTGAAAGGGGTTCCAATAGTTATAAAAGTATACTCTGATACAATATACTGATTTTATAGCTAACTTTATGTTCACAACTTTTATTAATATTGGTAGTAAAAATTAGTTGATGCTTTCTGTATGTCAAGCACTGCTGTAATAGTTTGCATTTTTTCTCAGTTAATCCTGACAGAATTTGTACTACTATTATTTCTACTTTACAGAGAAGGAATCTGAGGACTAGAGAGGTTAAGTAACATTAATAAATGATGGTGGAGGAATATTGACCCAGGAAGTGTGGATTCAGAATCAGCTGTTGGAGCCATTGTATTCTAGCTTCTTAGGTTGGTTGTGTCATTATAACTGCATATAATTCTCATTTTTTCTTATGGCATGATGAAAAATCTTACATTATTCATTTAAGGATTTTTCAGATGATTAACCCACTTAACAAATCATTTAAGGATATAATACCAACTTTTTAATAAGCTAAATTCTTATAGTTAACAGTGTTAAAAATGTTCAACTAAATCTCAATAATTAGGCGGCCTTTTTTTTTTCAAATTTTATAGTACTGTTCTCAACTTGATCATTGTTGATGTGTATGTAATAGCAAGTAGAGGTTTCCATGAAATAATCTCCTGTTTAAGGATTAAATCATGTCCTCTGAGTTAAAGAAAGCCTTTGCTAACCTTAAACAATCTTGCCATGAATAAATTCAGTCAACTCAAATTTGAATCCCTATATTGAAACCTTTTCCTTCTAAAAATTTCATTACACTAAAAGGAAAAATCAACATGAAATACTGTTATTACTGCTTAATACTTCCTTAGATCATAACACCCACTGCTGAATCTTCTGTAGCTTGTGTATCTTGTCCAAGTTTAATAATAAAATAACAGCAAAAAAAAAACCAAACCCCAAAAAACCCACTGGTGTCATTGACCCACTCCTTACCTTGGTTCTTTGTAGCTTTACTGAAACTCACTAATGATTTCAAGGAAGGTTGGCTATCCAGTGAATAGACCTTGGCTTTAAGATCGTTGTCCTTCTCAATTTGGCACTCACCTAGCAAGTTCAGGGCAGCACTCCCAGCTCTCTTAAACTACCTTCAGTGAGGTTCCTAAGGGTCCCTGTTTCACATGGTTGCCATATGAAAGTGAAGGGAAATTCAGTAATTGCTGTTTCAGATACCCCTAAACATGACACATACCATTTATATTCTTAAGACAACTGTTTCATGCTAGCTCACAGCTGCCTGTAAACCAGTTTTATTCCAAATTTCTAATCTGAAACTGGACCATTTGCATTCAGTGCCTCCCTTAATATATCAGGTATTTATTAACATGTCCACGAAATCCATGACTGAAGACCAGAGGAGAGGAGAACTCTGGGCTTCATCTTCTTCTCCTTTTTATTCTCCTTTAAAATTAACACCATCATTGTTCACAAGAAGGACTTTTTCCTCTTTGTATCTGGTAAGAATTTTCCTATACGACATCCACTGGATCCCTATGCTAGAACTGCTTTTACTCTAAGTGACATGCATCATACTCTTCCCTTGGAAATTAATCCACAAGACTTTACTACAGAAGGAAACAAACAATTTAGAAGAAAGAAAACATACACCAATATTCTTCAATTATCTTTCCTTAGTATTTTACCTACCTATTTAGAAGTTCAACATACCTAGACTTTCACTGAAAAGCCTGCTTGAGCTTTTGAAATTTGATGGAAATCTTCTTTAAGGACCTCCACTGTGCTAAGGAAGTTGCTCTGCTCCATTCTGTGCTTTATCCAAATACATTCATCCTAAGGTTACAGTACACATATGAAGGGATCTTTGGACTCGTTTACAAAGAAAGTAACTCATTGGAGATTTCAGTTCTTTCTCTATCTGTAATTAAACTTTAATCTGGCTTCTCAACACCAATATCTCATTTCTGACAGTGTTGAATGGCAGCAGGACACCAGCCAACGTTACACTTGTATCTGGCTTTACTATACGGAAGAATTTTACTCTCCAGGGAATTCCTGGCTCTCTCACTGGAGGCTAGTATAAATCCCATAACAGTGGTTTCCATCAGGGCCACTCCTGAGATGTGAAAGTTATGGGAAAGTATATTTAATTGGTGTAGGGTCTTGTTAGTGTAAACAATTTGATTCTAAAAATGCAATACAAAATCCATGGGTCCACATGAGGCATAGTTAATTATCAATGAAGATTTAGAATAATGAGTAGAGAAAAAGAACTTACATATTGTTTATTGTCTATATCAATGCATGAGAAGATTTTTCACAGTGTTGAAGCTCTACCTCTTTATTTTCAGGTCCAAGAACTATCTCTTTGTGTTCTTTACTATCACATGTCCTCTTCCTTGCTAATTTCATATCTTCTACCATAAGAGAAGGGAAAGGTAGTGACACAATTACAACTTTTAATATCTTGGCTCTTTAAGAATTGCTTTATATTTATGAACAATAGATCCTGCTGCCCTTTCAGTTCCATAAAACCACTAGTTACTGTTGGCTGCATCATTAGTCATGACCCCACATCATCCATTATGCTGCTGGAATATATTGGATTCCTGAAGACAAACCACATGTGGACATCAGAAAGAACCAGGGGTTGAGTTATGGCATAGGGCAGAGACAATCTCTGAGTATACCTAGGCAGTGATATTTATATAGAGATATATAGATAGATCTATTTTCACACTTATTTATCCCACTTCTTTCAAATTGGGGTCCTTCTTCTTAATCTTACAGTTCTGGGTGAGGTGGATGTGTAAAGGGGTGTTGAATCTTTGTCATATAGTGTAAATATAATCCATAAACTCCTATACTCTGTGTAGTATTTCACATATAAAAAATAATAAATTGCACCTGAATACTTCCTGGCTTTAAACAAATTATTTTGATTCTATTGGAGAAGCAGTTCTTTTGATTGATCACTCTTTTTTTTTTTTTTAATTGATAACAGAGTGTTGTCTAAGAAGAGCATGAGATTTGACAAAGGCAAACCTTCACTTAATTTTCAGCTTGATTTCTTACTATACGCACAGGTGAACTTTCAAGATGTCAATGTCCTCATCTAGTCATTGGGAAAATAATCGTATCAGGAATCACTGTGGTTTTAAAAGAACTGATACATCAGAAATGTGTTTTAAACCTGAGAATTTCTATGGCAATGATGGTTGATCCTAAAGGCTGATTTCCTCCCATTATACATAGTGCATAGCTCCTTTCCTATACTAGACAGCAGGGGCTGAGGGTTGTATTATATATACTTATTTTTGACTCAGATTTAATAAGAAAAATGTTCTTAGAAATATTTGATGATAAATTGCTCTATTTTTCCCCTACATGGATTTTGTACTATTTTTCAGGAGATAGTAAATTCCTAAGGAGTGTGTTCCCTCAACACTAAAAGACAGACCCTCTAACTTTCACAAAAATCCATACATTTAATAAGTGGAACCTCAACAATACCCCATATTTCTATGATTTGTTTGCGTCTGTCAGAGCAGTCTCAGTATGGGTTGCTGCCAGTGATAGGGCTCTTGTTAATTCCCCAGGATTGTCTAAGAAGTACACTCTTCCCATAAGCCTATTTATCCATTCAGTGGGTCTTTCCTAGCCTTAATAAAAGGATCAGGGGCTCAGAGGACCACAGATAATTTTCTGGATTCCCCAGTTCTCTTGAGTTTTAGTTCTCCTGGTAAAGTGAAACACTGTAGAACCAGTCTCTGAGCCAGCATTGGGACCTAGATCAGGGACAGACTGCCTATCATGTGCAATGTCTGTGAGTTAACAATTGTGAAATAAAGACGGTAATAAGCACCTGGTATTCCATATTGGACGGTAAGTGACTGCTGGGTTCTGAAGGTGACCCATGTGTCTCAGATATCAGATCAGGCACACTCCTGGTCTGGAGGAAAGGACCTATGATTTTTCTCCCTGCCACCTATGCCCATATTACAGCACCTGGCCGGGGCCATGGCATAAACAGATCCACAGCTGGTGGGTGGAGGCATGTCCCCTGCCTGTGAAATAACATTTGTTATCAATGGGAATGTCTGGCTACCTGGCCAAATCATGATCTTTTGAGATAATAAAGGGTCCACTGAATGGTGGTTTATGACTCTTGAAATAGCCAATCTCTCTGAGGAAGAGTTATTTCAGAATGTGAAAGTTGGGATAATTTCAAAGTGGGAGGTCAGCAGAAGAAATAGGACTGGGATTTCATTGCCTTGACTGCAGTTACTCATAGATAAGATTTTCTGTAAGTGAAGAGAGATCCCTGATTTGTTTTTTTTGGGGGGGGGCGGTTTAGGTTATATCTCATAGGTTTTTGTGTGGTTTTCTTTATTCACTGTCAGCTTGCCGGTTAAAAATCTCTTTGAACAATTTAGTGCAGAAGGGGTTTACCTCATGTCATCCAAAACAGAAAAGATGTTGAGACACAAAGTTAGGTGCCATGGGTGTGGAAGCCAGTTTCACAAGATGGTAAGTACTGGAATCTCAGGAGGCTCTGAGCTTTGCTTTGCTTTGCTTTGCTTTGCTTTTCCTTTTTTGAGTGGGGGGTAATGTTTATCTGTCTGTTTGGAACAGGGTAGAATTAGGGTAATAAAGAAAATGGAAATGAGAAAATATGACATAATATGACATAAATCGCAAGCTAAGGGTATAAGAAAGAAAAATACTCAAGGTTGGGAAGAAGGAGGAAAATAAATTTGAAGGAGAGCATTTAGTGAAACTCCCTTCTTGGTGAGTGGTGAGCCCCGTTGGACTGCACTTGTCTGATGACATTCTGAAGTTTCTCAAATCAGTTGGCTTGCTCTTTATAGCTTCTCCTTCTGCCGTAGTTTGTGAGTCTGATCCCACAGCTGCAATGGGACGTTGCTTTGAGTGATGTAAGAGTGGGTATTAGGGAGAAAGGGAAATGATGTAAATTATAATAGAAAATACTGGGGTTCTGCATGACTTTTAGAATAGAACTGAATGACTGAAGGTGAGGAAGGAAGCCCAGACTGCAGACTGAGAGGACCATGCCATCTCTGCTTATCCTATGAACGGTTTTCAAGTTGATATCTAAACTGGTTTCTTGGGTCTGATGTACAGTTTTAATAAATGCTTGCAGCTCTTAGACCTTTTTTAATCAATGAAGCACTTTTTAAATTCATATTTTTCTTTGTAGGTAAAGGAGGAACAGTTACTCTCCATAGCTGTACATGTAACACTTTTCTTCTAAAGAGGAGTTAGTCAGTGCTCCTATATTTTTCATTTTTTCTCAAAAGCAAGAAGTAAATACTTCAGAACTGTTAAATATATAAATAAAGTAAATAAAGTTTTTTTTCAAGTTCCTGAGGCCTGGATATTGTGAACAATGGATATTATGATATATGGATATTGTGAACAATAATACCTTTACAGATTTTATTTTAATATATTAGTACATGTTCATTTAAAACGTGGTATCCTCATTACTTCTGAAAGGAAAGTGATCCTCATTACTTCTGAAAGGAAAGTGAATAGAGTGGGCACAAGAGAAAAAGATATGAATGAGGAAGCTCAACTGCAGACCCGCAGTCAGAGAGGAAAGAGGTTGGAAGGACCCAGGACAGAATCTCTTACCTGATTAGTGTCAGATGAAGAGGGCAAAACATCACACCCTGAACAAACCTGCTCTTTCTCTTTTGGTTCCTTGGCATCTTATTGATCTTTAAGAACCACTTGTCCATCTACTCATCATTTCCTTCAAGTGCTAGACAAACAATGCTCTCCTGTGATTAGGCCCCTTCTCTCTTTCTGTTTAATTTTTCTTGATTCTGGAAAATTGAATACCTGGTGAAGAAAAATCAGTTGACTCTGGTCATGTGTAGCCTCTTCTGCCAGGATGCCGTCAGCTCTACTAAAAATCTTTCTCTCGCCTCCATTCAGTAGCCTTCACCGCTGTTGGACAATTGTTTATTCATTCATTTCTGTTCTATACACCTTTTCCTCAATTGTATCTCTTTTGTATCTCTCTCTCTCTCCTTTTTTTTTTTTTCACATAAGTTTTGGCACTAACTCTAATAAACATTGCCTTTTATTTTATTATAAAGATCTGGATCAAATGTGAGTCTTTTGAAAATCTCCCATATGCTCCTTATCATTTTTCTGACTCCTTTTTGCCTCAGAAGAAGCAGCAGAACACCCACAAAATAACCTGAATGATTTGTATTTTGTCATGATGGGAACTTAATTCCACAAGTTGTTCACTTTCTTCCTTCAAATTCTTCTTCACTACCAGACTCTCTGACCTTAACAGACATGTTTATCTTTTTTGTTCAAAAGCAGATTTCCCAGTACCTTTTGATCCTGTTTATTACTGTTTTCTTTTCCTTCAGCCCCAGTCTTCTCAAAAGTTGCTTATTACTGCTGTTTTCAGCTGTTACACATCCAGCATCTTGCAATCTGTGGTCAGACTTCATCCTCACTAATTCCTTGCAATTGGACTAGACACTAGTGAAGACCTAATATTTTTCACTAGGTGCTAGTGAAGTTCTAATATTTTTGACACCTTACTCTCAACACAGGAAGTGGCACTGAATAATAATAATGATGATAATAACATCAACAGTGCAAATAGTAGTAAGAACAGCACTGGAAAAAAAAAAAAAAAACTGAGAATGTAGTAGGAAGACAGGAATATAATGGGACCAAGGAAACCAAATGAGAAGAAAGTTTAAAGAAGGGGTTGGTCAAAAGTGAGAAATGAAGTGGTATTAAAGGTATTTTACAGCAAGACAATCTGAGTTTGAATCTCTCCACTTAGTTAGATACTAGCTGTGACCCTGGACAAGTTATTCAACCTACTCCATAGTTTCCTCATGTGTGAAATGGAGAGCATACTAGTAGCCATTTTGTTGGGTGGTTATTATAAGTAAATGGTATTTTGTGAGCACCAAATTGTATAAAGTAATTAACACAGGACATAATTCATTTTTAAGTTCCTGGACATGTCTTCCTGTGGAGCTAAGTACCTCACAAGCTCTTATCACCCTGTCACATATTAGTTCACAGATTTAAATTACAACTGTATTGTTAGCCACAGACATTGATAGCAAATAACAGTTCACAAGCACAGACCTTCTGGAGCCTTGGATAAGCTTCGGTTATAGCTCTGGGTGGGTGCTGCAGTGTTGGTGTACAAGGCAGGAGAAAAAGTCACAGGAAATACCCTCCTTAGGAGCATGCGTTAGCAGGTTCAGAATCCCCAATATCCTTTCTTCTTAAACTCAGATCCAGAATCTCATAAACATCGGTATTCTTGAAGATTAAACGAAATGGATAAAGCATGGATCACTGTCAAACACCATGCCTATTTGGCACAGTGTGAACCCTCTAGATGTTTTCTTTAAATTGATAAAATCCAAAGAGTATTCTTCAGGGATCCTCCAGGTTTACAGAGAAGCTAAAAAAATCTGGAAGTAAGATCATCCACTGGTAAGATAATAAAAATAAAAAGGGAAGTAATTTAATTAGAATTGTAGAACCAGGTTAAAGAAACAGGCTACTAGTTACAGAGGCAATGATTCTAAAGAAGGCTAGTCCATGATCCAACTGCATGTTTTTAAAAACAATAGGATTGGAATGGTAAGGGGTAAAATGGCCGTGTAGACATAGACACAGGGAGGGTTGTGAGAACTAATGACTGAGTAACAGAATCAGTGAGGTCTCAGAAGGAGAATATTGTCCAAGTGGATCCAGCAAGTGCAAAGATTTACCATTCCAAGAGGAAAGAACCAGCCCTAGAAAATTCAGCAGGAATTCAGAAAAAATAGAGTTCTCTACAAAGAGAAGACGAGTTAGTGTCTTGGAACTATATAAGGGTTCTCGTAGGAATCTACTGATTCCTTGCTTAGGCGTCTTAATACAGCAGTCTATAAAAAGTATCCTAGATATATAGATATCATATTACTTAAAATGAACTTTAGAATGTACATCTGACATATCAGGGGGAAACTAAAGAAATGTATTTCATAAAAGGACTATTAATAGAGGAGTCAGGGAAATGTAATTGCCGTTGGAGATTACAAGACAAAATAGTGGAGAATACATAGGCTCGTAGTAAAACTTAAGAATGGCAAAGCATAGCACTTTAAATAATTTTAGTGAGTGCAATCATTTTCATGTAATTAATCAGGAAGTACTAGTTTCAGGCATTAGGGCACAGTATAAGCTTGCAACTAAGAGGACAGTCTCTGGAGTCTGACTTCCAGTAATCAAATCTCTGCTGCACTGTTTCTAACTACAAATTCTTAGGAAAGTTGCTTTATATATGTACCCATTTTCTTTAAATTGAGGAAATATATAAGAAGCACTTATAATAATATCCAGAACATAATAAATGTTAGTAATAATTTATAAATATAGTAATAAAATTTAGTTTGCACATTTGCAGAGTCATGTTGGGGTGGGAATTGATTTAAATGTGGTATAGTGAGAAAAAAGCTTAACTTATGCCAAAAATGCATTAGCATTATTTTTTAATAAGTAGAAGTTGCTAAAATTGGGATGTATTACTATAAGGAAAGAATTATTTGAAATCAGTCAGAATATATATATATACACACACACACACAAACACATATACATAGACACATACTATATATAGTGGATATATATATGATGTTTATTATATTATTAATAGGAAATATATGAGCATTAAAAATAAACTATACCAATACTAGAGAAATAGTTTTATAATCATATGGTATATATGTTTTACAACTGCTTTATTCAAAATCAAAACTATAAGATGCTAAAATGTCCATCAATTAATGAATAAATAAACTGTTTGCTGTATGTGATACAATGGAGTAGGATTCAACCATAAAAATAAGCTGTGGATACAGGCAACAACAGGAATCAATCTCAAAACTATTTTTGCAAGTGAAAGAATCCAGACATAAAAGATTACATTATTTATGACTGAATTTACATGACCTTCTCTTAAAAGCAAAATGGGGTACTTGTAAGGTGATGGAAATATTCTGTATCTTGATTGATTATGGTGGTGATCACATGACAGTAAACTTTTTTCAGAGCTCATCAGACTGTTCATGTACATCTAAACAGAGTGAAATTACCATTTGAAATTACATTTCAAAAAAACTTGCCTTAAATATATATAGTAGACTATTTAAGAATCATTATAACAATATTTTAAGTAATTTTACACATACCAGCAGAGTCCAAATGAGTGCATATTACCATCCATAATTTACTTTATTATTTTTTCGCTTTTATTTATTTTATAAATTTTTGTGACGGTTGCAGAACCATTTAACCAATTTTATATTAAAACTTACAGAGGGAAGATAAGAAAGAGTTTTCACGTAATTTGAAAATAAAACAGAGAATATATCCAAATCTGATCCCCTACCACCTCCTAAAAATTTGACATATCGTTTAACCTTTGCGTGTTTTGAACTATCCACGTGTGTAATAGAAAATGGTATTCACCACAGTCTTGATGGGGAGATAAATTAGAACCATATTTACATTACTTGACCATAGTAACACTCTATGCATTCTCTCTCTCTCTCTCTCTCTCTCTCTCCTTTAATAACATAGATAGAGGATTTAAATAAGCTATGGACTCATAGGAAACACTTTCAAATAGTTTTCAAGTGGAATGGCTATTTGTATTATTATTTGGATAAAAAAACTAATCACAAAAGTCTATTTTTTTCCTACTCTGGCAATTACTGATTGTGCTTCCAGTTCAATTACACTTCATAGGATGAGAGTGGAGAAAGATTGTTTGGCTGATTGTTTGGATAACCCAGCATTAAGATTAGTTTTCTATTGTTTGTTTATTTGACTAATTTTTAAATTAGCCAAATAGCCTAAACTCTCTATGATGTTTACTCAATTACATGACCATGTGGCTAAACTGCATAGCAGGGACAATGGCTAAACTATAAACAAGAATGTTGCCTAGAGTAGTGAAAATCAACTGAAATAATTGTTGATCTTTTGGTAATTATTTTAAGGACTTTAATCAGCAAAACTTACATTTTTCATATTGAATGAATTCCAAATTATCTTCCCTCAACTGGCCATTGTAAGGTGAATTTTAATAGCTAATCTGCCTCATACATCATTATGATTCTGAGCCTATTATATGTGTATTTTCTGATTTACAGAATTAAACACAGCATAACCCATCTCAATTTCACTGACATGATAATTACAGAAAAAATACAGAGAAAGATATTTGTAACATGAAAAGCATCATACAAATTAAAGTCATTAAATATATTTTAATTATTTACTGACTCTTACCCTTTTGAGCTCCAGTTGTTGACTTTTAAATACATCCACATTTGATGTCAAGACTTACATTCCTTTCAAGTGAAACAATCTCTGGACCCTCCTTCGTATTTGCTGGGTCTTGATACTGTAAATAATGGGGTTCATCAAGGGTGGGAAAAGGATGTAGATGTTGCCCATAAGGACATGAACCAAAGGTGAGAGGTGTCTCCCAAAACGATGAACCATGGTCAGACCAATGATTGGGATGTAGAATACCAAAACAGCACAGATGTGAGATACACAGGTCTGCAAAGATTTGATTCTCTCCTCTCGTGATGCAATAGCTAAGACTGCATGTAAGATCATGATATAGGAGATAATTATGAGCACTGCATCCAACAACAGGTTACTGATCACCAGGGCCAGACCATAGATGCTGTTGAAGCGAATATCTGAACAGGCCATTCGTATTAAGTCTTGGTGCAGGCAGAAAGAGTGAGAAAGGATGTGGGGACGACAATAATTTAAGAACTTCAGGCGGATAATGACTGGAGGTATGAGTAAAGAACTCCTACATAAGATTGCCAACCCAACTTTGATAATTTTGTCATTAGTTAAGATGGAGTTGTAGCGTAGAGGGTTGCAAATGGCAATGTAGCGGTCAAAAGCCATAGTGAGGAGAACAGAGGACTCCATGAAGGACAGACCATGGATGAAATAGGACTGGGCAATGCAGGAATCCAGAGTGATCTCTTGAATGAGCCCCCACAGAATTCCCAGCACTGTGTGCATGGTGGACAGCCCCACACACAGGTCAGTAAGGGCCAGCATGGCTAGGAAGTAGAACATGGGCTGGTGGAGGCTCGACTCAGTCCGGATCACATGGAGCACCATGCAGTTCCCCAGGAAAACCATAGCATAGATGGAGGAGAAAGGGATGGAGAGCCAAAGATAATGAACTTCTAGGCCAGGAAAACCAGTGAGAATAAATCTGGAACTACTGAAGTTCAAGGTAGAGATAGCAGACATTAATAGAGGCTTAAAAATCTTCCTAGAGAGGTATTAAAAATTAGATCAGTTTATGATCCTCTAATTTCTAGTAATTGTCTGCTTTTGAGAAGAAAATAAAATATAATACAGTTTCCTTAAATGTTATGAACATTTGATTGTTTATTCCTTAGGGCAAGAATCAGTTGTCTAAACATGGATTTCCCAGTGCTAGTGACTGAGAATACCAGCAAACTAGAGGGTTTTATGCAGAAACAATAATGTTAACAGGGTCATGGGATTTGCTGGGAGACTTCTGAGATCTGTTTATTTGTAAAGGAAGATAATATATGCCCACAGGTGTGTACTGCTGCCATGGCTGGCAGTATCATCAGGAAAGTGTGAAATGAATGGGTAATTTTTCTCTTGGGTACCACAGTGCTTCTTTTACTATCACCAAAGTATCATAAGATCCCAAAGGAAATGGGCTGGCTAAAGTAACCTAACTTCACATAAAGCAAAATTAGCCAAGAGGAACCTAACTAAGTGAAATCAGAATGCTTTTGTCACATTCCACACTTTTTAGCCACTCTGTAAGTTGTTTACCTATTTTATTGTTGTACTTTATTTCTGTTCTCTATTTTCATGTATCACTTTATCCTGTACAAGATTTCTATCTTTTCTGACCCTCACAATATTTTTATCTCTTTTATCTTTCTACAAGATATAAAAAGGCTTACACTTTAAACAGTAAAGCACTAACCCAATATTTGACCCTGAGTAATAACTAGGAATGAAATGGCTAGATCATATGGTAGATATTTATTTAACTCTATGAAATACAGTTTTAAAAAAATTTTGATAGAGGCCAGTTTTTTAAGGATTGTACTGTTTTTGTCATACCTACAAACTCATTGTCAAACCCAAGATCACAAGATTTTCTTGTATGTTTTCTTCTAAAATTTTTATATTTTACCTTTAGGGCCCATTTTGTACATAAGGTGTCAAGATTATTTTTGTCTTACAACAACATTTTTTGAAAAGACTCTCCTTTCTCAATTGAATTATCTTTGAACTTTTTCCAAAAATCGGTTTAATATATTGATGCGATCTATCTGAGCTCCCTGTTCTATTAAGTGTCTATCCTTTCACAAATAACACATGCCTTGACTACTGTTGCTTTATTTTGAAAAAGTCTTAAATCTAATAGAGCAAGTTCTCCAAATTTGTTCTTCTTTTCCAAATTTGTTCCTGCTATTATAATTTATTTACCTTTACATATAAATATTAGAATGCACTTGTCAATATGTGCATAAAACATGCTGACATTTTGACTGAGAATGTGTTGAAACTAAAAATCAAACTGAGAAGAATTTATATATCTTTAAATTCATGAAAATGTAGTATTTATTAATTTACTTGTATATTCTTTGATTTTTCCATTAGTATTGTGGAGTTTGCACTGTACAAATTTAGTACAATTTTTTTCACATTTAACCTTGAATATTTGATTTTTTTAAGTGTAATTAGAATTGTATTTTTATTTTTTGATTTCAAAATCAAGTTGTTAGATTCGTGCTTTTAGTTCTGACATACAGAGACTCGAAGTTATCACATTCATTTTTATAGGAGAAATAACAAAAAACACAAACAAACTAAAAATCATGACTTTTCTTGAACCCACCAGAGTGTAAAGTCCCAGGATGAACCACCACCCAGAAATAGAGAGAAACATAAATAAATATATAATATTTATATTTTATATATTATAATATTTATTTTCTATAAATAAAGAGAATGACAACCAACATCAGTTTCCCTAGAACAGAGACTGAGGGAACCATAAACTTGTAGAAATACTTAACCAGCATTTTATATAAATTTCTGGGGGCTCAGTATGGCTTAACATGAGAGTTAAAGGCTTCTGGGGCCTGTAATATTATGGTGGCATACTTTCATGAACTTTACTTCCAGAAGCCCCCTAAAGTTCTCAAGATGAAAATCAAATTAAAAAATAATCTTGCAGCTCTAGCAGGTTGAGGGTAAAGGTAAACATTTTAAAATGTACCCAGTGTGTTGTCCACAATAAAGACCTACTCTCCAGTGAAAAAATCTTTATCAGATCCTGTCTCTATTAGGTGAAAGAAAGAAAGAGAATTACTAATTTTAACCTCTTTAGCATTCTTGTCTCATGTAAAAGGAAGGGAGCTGTAAATAAACCCTGGTGAATGCTACAACCAGAAGACTCAGGCCCACCAAAAATCAGAGATTTACCATAAGATTATAGAATGCTTTCCCTAACCCACTCTTTACCACAATATCAATAGGACTCAGTATATTAACAGTGGTTTACAGCTGAAAAAGCTGCAAGACACAGATTCTATGTAGGGATTTCTTAGAAAACCCAAAGACAATAATGGAGACAAACAAAAAAATAGAGGAATTTGGAGACCTTAGCACATGCAGCTATAGCAAATGTTAAACAGTCCAAATTGTATGCAGATTAACATAAAATCACATATTAAATATTTTCATACCTTAGTACCTATTACTCAATATATTTTGTCCATCTTTTTAAAAAAATTTACAAATCATGCTTAGAAGCAAGAAAATATTCTGAGGAAATAAAGACAACATCAGAACCAGATTCATATATGAGTCACATTCATAGACAAGGAATTGAAAATTACTATGATTAATGTGGTAAGGGAACTAATAGAAAAAGTATATGATGTAGAGGAACAGATGGATAATGTAAGCAGGAAGATGGAAATTTTATAAAAGAATCAAAAGGAAATGTCAGAAATTAATAAAAAAGACATGATAGAAATAAAGGATGACTTTGATGAACACATAAATAGACTGGAAATGCTGAGGAATAAATTGATGAATTATATATGCCAATAGAAATTTCTAAAACTTAAGTACAAAGACAGTGTAAAAAATTAATGAACAAAACACTCTAGAGAGTTAGGAAACCAGAAGGGAGAACGTCCATGCTCTGTGAAGATAACCCAACAGGAATAAGACAGGCTCCTTCTTCTTTACTAGTAAAGACTCAACCAATGAAAAGCCATTGACTTTTTGTTTACTGTAGTCCTCACAACTTCCTTTTCCCTTTTATAAAAGAGCTCTCTTTCCCTTGTGAGGGTGTTCACGCATGTAGCTCGCCAGGGTTGCAAATGCCAAATTGCAATTCTCTGCTGATCTCGAATAAACCCATCTTTTCTGGAGAAATATCTAGCAGTTTATTTGTTCTAGATGAACATTTTGGTGGCCTATAGAGGGCCCAGAAAAAAACCCAAAGGTTCTGGAGCTGGTGAGCAAACAGGTGTAATACCCATAATTGAGCTCACTGAGCTCACTGCTTTAGTTGCCAACCCTGGAGTTTGAAGGTATGTATTTCTCCTGGATCTGAGCTCATCCCTTCTTTATATTTGAAGCTCTTCAGGCTTTATTTGGAATCTATTTTAAGGTTTTATCCTTTCTGGTTAAGATCTTGTTCTGTGTGTGAGTACTCATTGGATACTTCAGTCTGATCAGATTATTTCAACTGAAACTGGCTCAGAGCCTCAGCTCAATCCTTTGGAAACAGGGGCAATTTCACTGAAACTGTACCAGTTCAACCATTGGCTTATTCCTTTGGAATAGGGGCTGTTCTGTGGAAATAAGCCGAAAAGTCTGACTCCTTCTGGACTAAGCTGTTCCCCTAAGAGCTGGCTGGTATTAGGCCTGCAGGCTGTTTGAGCTGCAAGCTGTTTAAGCTGTTTGAACATTGTTATTTAACTCTAGAGAAAAATGCCTGAGAAATAGGATCCCATTAATAAAATATTTCGAGGGTGCCTCGCCTACAGGGACTCTGGCCAAGTTTATATTTAAGAACTGCAATCCTTCCTCATGCATATATCTAACTAAATGTACCAACCTAACCAAAAGCAATTTAGGATATCAATAGCCAATATGGGGATCTTTTGAAATCCATAAACCTAATTTTCCTAAAAACCATTGGAGTACAATAGCTTTAGAATTTCCAGAAATGAATGGAATGCCTATTTCAATTGATTTCATACAAACAGAACCACATAAGCGTGTTCTTTTGTGTCTGACGTTAACTGAGCATAAAGTTTTTCAGGTTCATCCATGTTGTAGCACATATCACTTATCACTACTTCGTTTCTTTTTATCCTGGCAAATTGGCTGTTAGATGTATATGAAACACTTTTTCTTAATGATCGAAGGGTTAATGTTTATTCACCAAAAGCTGTGACCATTTTCTAGTATTATTTGCATATGTTATAATATAGGCACAGAAAGAAGGAAACTTTAAATTGTTGTTAAAGAGTTTCTTTTTCCTATTTAAACATAATGCTATCTCTGTGATTACCATCAGCAGCAGCACTCTTACCATGATTATTAGCTTAATCAGTTCATATTTAAAGTTTTTTCAGTCATTTCTCTAATATTTAAATTTTTGGAGTATTGCAGTCTTCCTTAATTAATATACTATAATATAAACAGACCAGCATCAATCTTACCCAGCATTATTATACATACATATTTCCGTGGGATTGTTTGTTTGTTTGTTTTTGTGGTTTTTTTGTTTTTTTTTTTTTTTTTGCTTAGGGAACTTAAAGAAATAAATTAACATGTTAAAAAAAGCAAGCAAAATTTTGCTCATATATTTTATAGTTAGTAAAAGAGTAGGATTAAAAACAAGTCTATATAGTTATATACTATTCACACAATAGAGGCATGAATTGCATAAAATTTCTCGTAAGTCATGTGGCTTAAAATCCTAGTTTGAAGAGAAAAATACTGTGAATGATAGTACAAAAGTAAGATTTATTTAGGCCTTATAAAGCGATCGAAGAAAAATAGCTGTCTGAGTTTTATGGACTCTAGGGACCCTCTCATGATAACTTTGACCTAACAGACATGATTCTCATGGGGAAACCTCAAAATAATTCAGATACACTGGTGACCACCCCGCCAATACACACACACACATGCCCATAACTGCCCACTTCTAAACATAATTTTAGGAGCATTCCCCATACACTTACGATCTCAAAGTACTGGTCTACCTGGTGGAAAACCAGATATCTCTTTTGTTTCTAATTGGGGTTCCAGGAAAAAAAAGAAGTTTTAAAACTTGTAATTCTTAACCCTAGATTTCATTTCCTCTTTAAGTCCATTTGTATAATTAGATCAAGGCCTTTGGAAAGTGGCTTTCTTTTGAGATCTTTGGTTCACTGTACCTTTTCTAAAGATGTAAATTTCTCTCTGATTCACCTGATTTCCAGAATGACCAATGGAGATGTTAGATACAAACAACAGATCATCAGTAAACAGACAGGAATTCCATGTCATCATTATAGGAGAATTTCTTGGAATCTTATTTATAAAATTTATGATCCTCAAATTTCTCCTACTTGTTTCTGCAGGCCACAACACAGATACAGGTGACATATTTTGTTTTTAAATATAGCAAAGAAACATGTGGTACTCTACTGAGAAATACTATTAATAACCAATATTTCTGAGAAGATTCTATGTACAGGGCTGGATTTTAAATTCTTAATATGAATCATCTAATCTACCCTCACTGAACTCCTATATTATAGGTACTATTACTGTTACTGTCCATAATTTATAGGTTTAAAACTTAGACTTGAGGAGAATAAATTTATCACCCAAGGCCATGCAACTATTGAACCCAAGCAGAACCTATTTTTTGTTTGTTTATGTGTAATAATAGAGTTAATTAAGGAGATCAACACTCAGTCTGGCAAAATTCATGGACTGCACACTTTCTTTTCTCCACTTAATTAAATTCTGTCCTACTGCTTAATAGTTATCTCTGAGGAAAGTCTCTTTACTTCTCTAAATCTGATACTTCATCTGAAAAATAAGTAAAGTAGAAATTTTTACATAGGAGTTTCATAAACTTCGTGCAGATAATCTTAAAAAGTGTTACAGTCCTGGGGGCATAGTAGTATTCCTTTCAGTTGATGTTAGCTATCAGTATAAATCACAGTTCCCTTGAAACAGGGAAATAACCTTATTGAGAATAATAAAATATGCCCATGTAATTAACTGACCACAGTGCAAGTAAAGTTATCTATAAAAAGCATGAATGTGATCATACCATTGACCATCTCAAAACTCACACACTCATGCCCTCAAAATCAGTACCTTTATATTTATTTATTTGGGAATTATGTAAGAATGTCTTAAGATTACTTACTTCTCCTGCCTTGTTTCATAATACTTCTTAAATCAATCATTCATCCACATCCAAAAATCTATTCTGCAAATTACTATAGATTCCAAAACTTTTCATCCCCTGCTTTGTCTCATGGATTTTCTCCTTTTCTTTCCTTTCTCACTTCACAACCCCATATCGGCATTTTTTTCCCACCCTTAATATCTCAGCTTAAATGGTACCTTCCAGAGAGCTTTCTCTGATATCTCACACATGTACTTCCACAGTATTAATCAGTCTATATTTTGACAACAAAAAACAATGTCTAGAATGGGCAGTTTTGTAAGCACATAATCATTTATATATATACATACATATATATGTTTATATTGGTAAATAAACATCAGTATAGTCAAGTAGATATTTATGGCAAGAAGATTATTTATCTAACTCCACACCATTAAAATATTTTAAAATTAAAAAATACTTATTTATGAGAATAGAAGCAGTGTAGCCAACATCATGTTGCTAGTGTCAGATGTAGGAATAGAGTATGGATTTCCTGATCCCCAGTCTTGCTCTTTGGTCCACACTTTTAAAATTAAGTTGAGGGAGAAAGAAAAAAATTCAGAAAAAGTGGAGCCAGAATTTTATTTTAACATGACTCTGGGATTATGTATCAGTAGAGGAAGATTCTAATTTAATCATTTAATCATATGAGGCTGTTTTCCCTGAAAAGATATGGACTCTGTAGGAATGACATTCATGTTTTCCTGTTTCCATCACTCAATATACTTAATGAACATGAAAAGAGAGAATAAGCCTAAGTATAAGGGAGAGGTTTTCCTACTTCCTACCTCTTCCCCTAGTTTAATCTTGAAACTAGTTTTAGGTGGTCCTCTCATAGCATCCATAACATATATTATATTAAAAATTGAAGATAATTTCAGAAACACTAGATACATACGATATTTCATGTATTGAGTAAAACAGTGCTATGTCGGGAAAGCAAATAGCTAATATGAGTTTCATATTATAATTTGTGTATAAAACTTTGAGTGCCTGTATGTTTCTCTTTGACTATAGCTTTGGAAAGGTGGTGAAGGGGATTTATGTAGTAACCAGCATAAGCACATCAGCCCATAGACTCTTGTTTTTAGTAAAAGAAATAAATGTGGCCATAGATGAAAAGACTATAATAAATATGCAGAAGATAAAGATAGAACAGGGAAAAGAAGTCCTAGAGAGAAGGATACACTGGAGAAATACATAAGGAAGTAGATGATACAAATTATCCTCTCTGATCCCCTTTTTCCTCCTCCTCTACATCTGGTCCAACAGCAAACTTTGTTGGTTGTACCTTAAGTTGGTCTCAAATCATTTCATTCACTTTATCTTGACAACCATCATCTGAATTCAAACCACTATTATTTTCTTCTGGTGTACCCCAGTAGTCAATCATCCATTTGCTCCTGCCTCAAACTTAATGGTCATCCTTGATTCCTTTTTGTTCTTCACAATCACTTCATACATTTAACTCCAAAACAGATGCATAATCCATTCATGTTTGTTTATATTTTAGCTACCTTAGAAAACTTGACATCATCTTAAACCTGGTCTTTCAAAATAGCCTTAGTATGGACTTTGTTTCCACTTTTGACATCCTATAGCAGTTCTCTAGAGAGGAGATCAAGTTACACATTGCTGAAAAAAAAATGGTATCTTATTGTGCTTAGACTGAAATTAAGCTTTTTTCTTTGATCTCTAAGGTCTGAATGACCAGACCTGTGCCTCCTTTTACCTTCCCAAGTACCCTCCTTCCCTTTGTGTACCTTGTTTCAGGTATCCTACCCTTTTTCTCCCCCTCAGTACTTAGCAAGAATTTTCCCCCGGTGTACAAGGTACTATTTCCATCATTTCTTTTTCTTGCAGTATTCTTCCTCAGTTTTTTGAATGGCTGGTGATTGCTTATTATCCAGGTCTCAATTCAATCATTACCTCCAACAGACTTCTCTCCTGATCCTTTTTCTATGCTCTTCTACCTCTAGTCAGTCTCTATTACATCACCTCTTAACTCCATCAAAGAACCTTATTTCCTGAAACATTACAATTTTTAAAGTTTATTATTGACTTTTTACACTACAAGAAATATTCCTAATATGAAGGACCTTGTGTGCTTTATTGTATTCCTAGTAACTAGAATATTACTGATTACCTAATGTGTAGAAAGAAGTCAATTTAATGAATAAAAGAGTTGTTTTCATGAATAAATGCAGTAATGTGAAAAAAGCTCCATGTGAATGTTGTGCAGTAAGAGATCACAAAGCTTCTTTGCACAGTCACGTTCAGAGCAGTAGATGCTCATAATTTTGTTTTTTCTTTATTTGTATTATTTCTGTCACACTTACCTAAAGAATTAATCTTCATATTTCTTCCTAATCATTGAAATGATTAAATAACACATTTGTTCAGGAACTGGAAAATGGTTAAATAAATTATGGAATATACATTCAGTGATATATTTTGTGACCTTAAAATTATAATGATGAAAACTTTAACATTAAAAGAAAGATCTTCGTTGTATATTTTCTCATAGGAAATTAGGAATTATGTATACTTAGCCAAGTCAAAAATTGTTACTTGAAGCCTATGTGGTTATAAATTTGAAACAATTTTGTGAAAAAACTATATATGTAAATTAATTATTTTGACCAACCAGTATGTCCCCAGAAAAATAGTTTTACAGTAAAAGAGATTCCACTGGAGAAATTATCTGTTTATTCCTAACTTCCAGGATCTTTAAGGAAAATAGCAGGAGGAAAACTGAGGACTTGTTTCTGTCTTCTGCTCAAAAATCTCCGCTCTGGCATATGCTGGGCTCCACAGGAAACCCATGCACACCTGGGCCACTTTCTTGGCTCCTGGGAGGCCGTGGCTCTAGAACCATTAATATAGTTGAGGTTAGCTGAGAAAGCAGTAGATTATAATGAAGACAGACCGGGAGCTTCTGGCGATACACGACAGGTGAGGTTGAGGATAACACAACCACCTCAATATCTCCCTTCATCACCAAAGGTATGGGGCAGGAGGCCCTGGGTTTTTCATCAGGGCCAAAGAGAATCAGAAAATGGAATGATACTGGAAGATTAAAAGCAGTGCAAGGGGTGAGTAAATGACATGGCGATGATGATAGTATCTTCTAGTAAGGAAACTCCTCATCAAGTCAAGAAGATGCCATAAAATCTTTTTTTATTACAGCTTTCTTCTTATTTTCTGTCCATCAATTCAGGGTCTGAATCAACAGTGGTATTTCTTGAATCACCAGATCTTACTTCTCTAGGATTTTCTTTTTCTCCAGAAGCTTTATATTCTTCCCATTTGATCTTATCTCTAGGAAAGAATGTCATTCAGTTGAGGTTTTCTATGGATAATTAATGCCAGAGGAGACACCAAAGTAACAGTCCATTGACCCCACCCTGTTCAATCAAACTGTAGGGCAGAATAAACACATCAGCATTTGGTATGTATCACAGATGCAAGAATAAGCCAGGTTATTGAAGATATTTATCCAGGACCTGAGACTGAAGAATTCTAGGCTGTGCTACAGAAAGAACTAGCTAGGGGGAGAATGTGTTTACTTTCTTTTCCAATTCTGCAAGCTCAGGAATGCTACCTACACATGTCAATTCTAAATTATATATTATTGTTGCTGAAGTAAGAAGCAGAGGCTTTGTGATCTATTGAAGAGAAGTCAGTTCCTGTAGTGGCAATGAGCCAAGAAAGAAATTCTAAGCAAGTATGGTGTCCAGGTGGCTTCTGGGGAAATAGACTAAATGATGGTGTCCTAAATACAGCCCAGGCTGTCTGACTCTTTGCTTTATCACACTCCACTGTAAAAATATCTTGATCTGAATTTTTAATTGAGGGCTTATTCACTAAATCTCCAGAAGTAAGTGCCATAAAACTGTGAGTCTGAGGGCTGATGAATATAGAAAGAAAATCTGGGCACAAAAGAATATCCTTTTGGCAGAAAAATAGTGAGCCACTGTATGGACCATTTAATCCCCTAAACTGCAATGTGTGTAGGATTTCACATTAAATATACTATTTGCTATTCTGCACTTCTAAGTTTGCTTAATTGGCTTTTATAGTTTTTCTTAAACTTGGTACTATTTTGCCAGGTTTGATCCTCTTCTAAATGGCACTCTCTTACTTTTTTACATTTCTGCTAAATCCCTTTTTTTTTCTTCTCACTATATCCTTTCTCCTGTTTTTCTTGGGATTATTGTTGGTGTTGTTTTACAATTCTTAATTCAGAGTTTCTTTATTAAATTCATTTTTATCATTCATCAAAAAGCATAAGCAATGTAGTTAAGAAATTTATTACAAATATCAGAATTATAATTATGCCATTCACATGGCATATGTTCTCATATTTTATAATTATATAAGTGGGTATTACTTTGAACTTGGTTTACTCTTTAATTGAAGAGTTGTTCTGAAAAGCAAATTTCATTGCACAAACATGGGTGTGCTTTACCTATACTTTGTATATTAATATCTAGTTTCTAAACTACTATTTTATTTGCTTTAGTAGAGCTGCTATTATTCAAAATAAATCTTGAACCATATGTATCAACCAATTTCCTATTTTATTACCAAATAATTTTAGATTTTCCTTTTGCCTTTTCTCTGTTTCGTTTTCTAATGAGAAATATCTGCCCATGCTCAGTGGTTGTCAGCTCCAAAATTGAGAGATATGTCTACTTCTCTCATGCCACCCTCGAGGCTTTAGGACTTGTCGCCCTTTTTAGCTCTCTCACCTGCACTTGAAAGAGATGTTGAGGAGCACAGCTCTGAGAAGTTACGCGTCTTCTGTGTATTTCCTAATGGAGATGGGCTTTTCTGCTTAATCACCTTTTTGATCAAATTAGAATAATAGTGGTAGACTGCAAATTTTTTTTTTTGAAAAGGGTGAGTTTCCTAGATCTTCTCTCGGCTTCTCTATTTTTACAAAATTCAAGATTAAAAAAAGCTAATAAAGCTTCTGAAGCTAATTACAATTTTCTTAACTTTTAAAGATAATGTGTAGAATTGTAGTGGATGCCTTCTTACTATCTCCAAAAGAATCGTCCAAATTCACTCCGATTGTGATTAAAAAATTTTAGGCCTCTAATTAAAATAAGATGGATATGATTTTAAAAAATAAATAACATGTTAAAGATTTTAGTTTTTAAAACAAATAAAACTAAATTATCATTTATATATGAACTGACAAAAAATAATATGTTAGTATTCAACAATGAATTATATAACAGTGCTTCATAAACTGTATAGTGAAGGATCATTTCCACAACTTTCAATCAATCACAAAATAATTTTTTGTAAAATACATCTAAAGTGATATTTAAGAAAAATGAAATAAAAATACATCCAAAAGCAAATAATTACCTTATTATTGTATATTAATAATAACTGTTACTATGTATAAGAAATATAATTATTATGTCAAATTAATGCAAAAGTTTCTAGTGTTTATTTTAAATTTCTACACTGACCTCATGGCAGACAAAATAGGATATAAAGTGTAACCTTGAACTTCAGTTAGTAGTAGCAACATCTTATATGTATCGTGTTGACCAAGGTAGTAAGAAATACCATAGAATGATATATTACTGTAATTATAATTACAGGAATGAATTTGCATGAATTTTTAAAAGAAATTTATTTTAAGCACATTACTTTGGGCTTTTTATTTTAAAGTGTTATTTATCAATTAAATGACTTATGGAAATTAAATATCACAGGTATTTTTTCCTCAGTTTTTCTTCAATAAATTATAATCTCTGTGAAATTTGATCAGAAACAAAAAAGATCTTGTTTTCTAGTTCAAAGGCTCAGATGCTCAGTATTGGGAAACAGCACTTATTCTCATTAGACACATATCAGGTAAATAAGAAGAATTAAAATAAGAAGTATTACCAGTAGTCATATAAAAGCTCAAGTCAATTTCTAAGGTCTGTGTCTGACAATGCATTTCACTCTAGGAAAGGCATGCAGCCCTGGCATCATGTTTCCTACCAATAGCACCAACTCCATATTCTCCACCTTCCTGCTGACAGGCATCCCTGGGCTAGAAGCTGTGCACGTCTGGATCTCCATACCTTTCTGTGCCATGTTCTTGATGACCGGGGTGGGCAATGTGACCATCATGACACTTATATGGAAGGAGCACGCCCTCCATGTGCCTATGTACCTCTTCCTGGCCATGCTAGCTGTCTCTGACCTGGGTTTGTCCCTCTTCACTTTCCCCACAATGCTGAGGATATTCTGGCTGGATGCTCGAGAGCTCACGTTCCCTGTTTGCTCCACCCAAATGTTTTTCATTCACACTTTCCAAGATTTGGAGTCTGCTATCATGCTGGCAATGGCCTTTGACCGCTATGTGGCCATTTCTCGTCCACTGCACTATTCCTCCATCCTCACCAACAGTGTAATTGCCAGGATTGGTTTGGCAATTTTTGTGCGAACCTTGACTGTGCAGGTGCCCCTCCCGATCCTCTTAAGGGGGTTGTGCTTCTGTCACTCCAACGTACTTTCACATTCCTACTGCCTGCATCCTGATATCTTAAAGCTCTCATGCTCCAGCACTAAGATCAATAGCACTGTTGGACTGTTTGTGGTACTGTCCACCATGGGACTTGATTTTCTTCTCATTCTCTTCTCATACGTTCTGATACTGAAAACTGTACTGAGCATCGCGTCCCACGGTGGCCGCCTCAAAGCTCTCAACACCTGTATTTCCCACCTCTCTGCTGTGATCCTCTTCTTCACACCCATGATAGGCCTCTCTATTCTGCACCGCTTTGGCCCAAAACTTCCTGCCCACGTCTACGTGACCATGGCCAACATGCATTTTCTCATTCCTCCTGTGATGAATCCCATTGTGTACGTGGTGAAAACCAAGCAGATACGAGATAAAATTCTGAAACTTGTCATCAAAAAAGGACCAGGAGAATCTCAAGTCACATTTATTACATGAATGAGCAGTATCCTAACAGAGAAAGACTGCCTCATGCAACAAAGAGCTTGCTGATATTCCAAATGCCTGCAAAGACTCTATTTGACCACTGATTCTTCTGAATTATATGGACTATTAGGTTGGATAACCTCAAAAACTATTTCTGCTCTATGATTTGAATGAAGATATACTGAACAATATTATCAGTAAAATAAACTTTGAAATAGGTAACTCTTCTCATTATTTCTTAGCCCAGTGGTTCATATATTTCAGTCAGAGAAGTTTGTAGTCTTAGAGTTCATTCTGGGCAAAGCAAAGTGCTCGTTGTTACCATCTATGTATGTATCACCCTTGACAGGGTGATAGCTATTTACTGAATCTACTTTATCCTTAACTTTTTGAAGAGCTGGAGATACACTGTGAATTAAACAAAGTTCTTGCTTTCACAGTGGTTTGTTTTCTTAATGTTGAAGTAGAAGATGACATGAAAGAAACAAACAATCATCTAACATTGCTGTTGAAAAGAACTATAAAACCATGAAATTTACAATGTCAACACTTTGATATATCAAAGTTTCTAGTACCAGATTCTAAAAACCACCATCATTTATAAAAAATGTATAATGTTTAAATTCAGTCTTTCAAGTATGCTCTCACTGACTTCACAGCATCTGGACTTTGGCCTTGAGATCTCTAGTCCCACTCCTTCAAAACCCTCACCTTCTATAAGTCTATGATAACCATTGTTATTTCATTGTCTTTGATATTTGCTATAGATCACACATACTCCAGAAAAAGGCCATCAATGTTTATTCTTTCTTGTGTTTTATATTTTTCAACTCTAAACATAACTTTGGAATCAATTTAAATATGTTTATATTTCCTACTCTTACACTCATGTGTTTGAATTCTAATTAAGACTAAAAAATGTTAATATTTATATTGTAGTAAGTAT
Organism: Camelus bactrianus; assembly: GCF_048773025.1. NCBI lineage: Eukaryota > Metazoa > Chordata > Mammalia > Artiodactyla > Camelidae > Camelus > Camelus bactrianus. The sequence continues at coordinate 45,582,769 of NC_133548.1, forward strand.
AAATGAATTATCTTTAATTTTTCCTTCAGTGCCTAAATACATATTTTTTAAACCCTTGACGACATTTTACATAATCTACAGTAGCAATTTCAAACGTTCACAACTCTTCACTAGGACGTACGTAAATGAATCTATTATCTAGCTGTGCCCTCAAATTCTTCCTTCCCATATCAAAGACGTATTGTTAAACTCCTTTATTCAAAGAAGATCAAACTTTCTCTACTTTTGAATTCATTTATTTCAATATTATCAGAGGTGTTCATGTTTGCCTGCCTCCCCATACTTTTTTCTCTTTTGTTTATATATTATTACATAATAGTTCAAGCATACAAAAGATGTATAAAACGATACAACAACCTGCATATATTTTTCTACTTGGTTCCATTGAACATTTTGCCACCAACTGAGCCCAAATTTCTTAAGTAAAACAAGTTACAATGAAGGAAAAGATTTCTTGCTAAATCAGAGACCTCAAAGTCAAGTCACAAAAGTAATCACACAATTTAATCTTCTTGTTTGTTCTTCCCTTCCTTGTTTTATTATATTTAATGCATATGTGTCTGTGTGTATATAACAAGTATATGCATAAGCATATATAATACGAATACAAATGCTATATGACATTATTTTAAACACTTTCCCAAAAAGTCACCACCAAGTATTTTTGTCACAAATATGTTTTTGAGTTTCACCTGTATTGTCACATGCAACATGAAAAATTCATTTTCATTGTTGTAAACATTCCTCCGTTGTTCAGAATACAAGAAGGAGTTCTGGAGATCCAGTTCCTCCAGCTAATCCTGCCTCTTTCTCTACCCTGCACATCACCATTCGTAGGATAGAAGAGGTCCCTAGAACTCTACATATTCATCCCATCTGCTTAACATCCTGTGACTCAGCCCTGATCTCTGGGTGAGATCTTCTGGAGTAATTTCATTATACCTGCTCTTCCTGTATATATGACTCTTATCTCATCCATTGGCTTTAATTCTCATATGGCTGCATAAAATTCCTTTTGACTTATATTCTGCTGTTTCAACCAAATTTTTATCCTGCCTGTAAAATTTCCTCCAGCAGTAGGCTTAATCTTGGCCCATGAAATGTCTCCACATCAGAATGAATGTGTTACCTACATGGCAAAAGGAACTTTGCAGATGTGATTAAGTTAAGGATCTTGAGATGAGATTACCCTGAATTTACTAAGTGGGCTTGAGATAATCATAGGATTCTTATAAGAGGGAGGCAGGATGTCTGAGAGAGAGAAGACACTACATTGATGGTTCTGAAGGTTGAGGAAAGAGGCCATGAGTCAAGGAAGGCAAACACTCCTGAGAATCTGAAAAAGACAACAGTTTCTTCTCCATAGTCTCCAGAAAGAGCTTGTCCTACAGGTACCTTGATTTTAGCCCAGTAAGGTTCATTGTGGATATTTAATCTCCAGAACTGCAAGATAACAATACTGTGTTGTTTCTAGACACTGAGTTTGTGGCCATTTGTATCAGCAGCAACAGGAAATTAATACATTTTTCTTACCAAGAGTGAATTTACTCCACTTCTTTAACTAGAAAAAAATTATCTCCAGTGACCCCTTTTTCACTAGCTCCTTCACAACAGTTTAAAAACTTATCTAGGACTTTTCATCAGATAAAGTTGTATTAATCATATGGCCATTTCTAAGCACTTAATCTACTTTTTCCCTTTGGCCCACAATTAATCTACATAAAAACATTTGCGTAAATTGTTCTACTCTTTTTCTTGTCAAATCATTTTAAAATATCTTATGGTGGAATATAAAACACATACAGAGAACTTCATGTGATAAACGTGCAATCTGACAAAATGTGATAAATGTGCATTTTTGTAAAATGATAATCCATGTAAATATCACCTTAGTAAGGAAATAATAAATTGTCAACATCCAAATTTCCTCTGCAGCTTTCCTGAATATAACCTCACCACTGTCACTATATTAAATCAGTATATTGACTTTTATAGTGTTCATTTCATTTTTTATTGTGACTATTTAAGTGTACCTCCTTAAAGAATATAGTTTACTTGTAATTAAACTGAAGTAAAAATTGTTTTCTCTTCCACTCCACATACAATCATATTTTGTGTCTACTACTCCATTGAAATTGCTTGGGCAAAGGTCACCAGTGAACTCTAAATGACCAAAATCAAATACCCTATTTGGAATCCTGCCTCTTCATCACTGGACCTCTGGTTGATATTTCACGCTAATAGCTATTTACTTGTTATTAAATATCTGTGCTTTGTTGGCTTCTCCAGTATCTCTGCATTCTGGTTCTTCTCTGATCTCTCTGGATAATTCTACTTACTGCATTTTCTGCCAGCCCCCTGAATACAAATGTTTCCCTCCTCAATCCCAAACTCACCCTCTCCCCTGGATTCTAGGCAGGTTACTGCCTCACTCCTGGATAACTCCCTGTGTGTGCTACACAGAAATCTTAAACTCAAAAGCCCCAAATACAACTTCCTGTCTCCTGCTCCGTCCTCAGTGCTACTTCCTCATGCTCCCACTTTTGAGTTCTGCATTGGTGTGAATGGCATGTCCATTCACTTCTTCACTCCAGCCATAAGTATGAATTATCTCCTAGGTGGTCCTCTCCCTCCCTCACTCATAATTTCCAATCACTTACTAATATTGTAGATTTTCTTTCTTAGTATTTTGCCGTCAGTGCTCACTTTTACATTCCACTGTTCCTGCCTCAATTTAGACCTGAATAATTAAGCAGATTATTGAACCGTTCTGCTGGTTGGCTTCTCTGCCTTCATTCTCAACCAACTCCAAGAAGAACTGTAAATAGCTTTCAAATCTAAACATGATTATGGAGCACACTTGTTTAAGCTTTTTCATTGTTCCTCTTCACTTACAGATTAGTCTGTGCACACAACTACGTCTGTTATTCTTTGATAATTTTCTAACTTGTCATGTTCACCTCTGACTATATATTCTATGCTCTGAAATGAATAACTTTCCCATTTAACCATCTGATTATCTCTAGCAAGCTCTTACAATTGCTACTGCAATACTCTTTTCTTTAAATATTCTTCTTATTGTTTAAGGGCCCATAAAGTGCCACTTAGTTTTGAATTGATAATTGCAGTCCTAGTTTGTCACCTAAGATTAGAATGATTTTTATGTCATATTGGAAGCTAGTCATGTTTCACACATGCTGAATGAAGACATTTCTAACACATGATCAGTATGGTCATGGCAAACTCCTGAAAATGCACAGAAGATCCGCATAAGAAAAAAGTTAATGCAACTGATCTGTTTTACTCAGTTCTTGCTTTTCTCTGTAGTCATATCAATGGCTGGTCTTGACCAGATTCTGAGAACTAATCTTCTGGAATCTTCATATAGTTATTGAGTAATAACAGCATTATCTATGCCCAAAGCTGTAGGTCAAGATGAACCAAGTTGTAGCACACATATAACCTTAGAACTTATTACAAATATCACATGTGTTGCCTGGTTTGGGGTCTACATATTCTGGTCATGTGACAGTTGATGTAACCAGCTCCCTTTAAGAACTCTGGACTCAGAAACCCAAGCAGGATTCCCTGGATAGAAACATCTCTCATGTGTCTCTGAGGTTTGTAGCTACAGTGACCCTAGAAGAAAGAGACGAGATACTTGGAAGGCTGTGTGTGACTTCTCCAGCCTTCCTCTATACATACCTTTTTTCTGCTGTTCCTACACGGTGTCCTTTGCTGTATGAAATCTTAGCCATGAGTATAACTTTATTTTGAGCTGCACGAGTGTTTCTAGTGAATCACTGAACCAGCTTATGGTTGTGGGACCCCTGAGATGGTTCTTCTACTTCATGCCCAGTGTGGTCCCTACCTCACTTTTCTGGAACATTCCTGTCTATCTCCACACAAGATTTGTGTCTTACAGCACTCTTTGCTTCTAAACAAAATCCAGCCTCATTTCATATGCTGTTAATAAAACACTTTTATCTCCTCACCCCTCAAATCCATTCCTCAGTAAATATAAAGAACTCACTTTGAGGAGGGATGGAGGGCAGAAGGGACAACACAAGGGGAAAGTAAGCTCTATATTATTGTAACAAAGACTGATCAGTGCAAAATGAGTTTATCTTGGAGGAGCTGTATTATTATCTAATATTATGATTAATGCTGGAGATACTCCACTCTCACTCAAAAAAGATGTTTATAATTTAAGAAAAAACACTGCTTGATTTGGAGGAGGAGGGTTGGAGGATATAAAGGACTGTATGTCCCAAAGATCTAAATGTCATGCCAGATGCTTCTAGGTCTAGAATATCTATGACCTATGTGATACATTCTATCTCTAAGAGTTAAAAAGGTCTCTGTCTGGAAACAGAAGAAAGCAAGCCTGAAGCAGAACTGGGTGTGTGTTCTAAGCTTATGTCATCTGGAGAGCTGGCAGAGACCCACCAAAATGAGCATTGGACCACTCTGTCTGGCACATGCACATTTGATGCTTCTCTGAGACCCTATACTACAGGGATTGGGTGTAAGTCTTCAGGGAGAGCCAGAACAGTGCTTTATAAACCTGCTCACTTGCCACTGAGCTCAGGCCAGGGAGCCTCATGGATCCCTAGCTGCACCACCATCCAGAGAAGTTGTGTCCCTGACCTGGGTCTGGTGAGTGAGAGAAACACCTTGAGCGAGTTTAGCTCACATCATGTTGTATTATACTCAGGATGGGAGTCAAGAGAAGTCACATGCTAGTGTAGATATGGGTGGAAGGGAAGGAAGGTAGGAAGGCAGAAAGGGAGGGAGGAGGAAGAAAGCAACGAACAAGCAAACAAAGGAACAGAGGAAGGAAAAGAAAGAAAACTGGAAATATGATTTTTAAATTTCACACTACACTGTAAAAGAGGCAACACCAAATATTTACCAATGAACCTTTCAAGATGAAGAGTTATGGAGCTTTCTTGTCTTAAAAGAAATAATTTAAAGGACTGACAATACTGAATCTAGCCTATAAGATTTTTTATAAGTGTAATAGGTCTGTACTTATTCTCTGAAGAACTGATATGACCTAGTTTAATGCAGTGTTTCTTGGGCCATGCAAGAAACTCCTGGACTCCATTTGGGTGGCTTTAGTGCTATGGAGCATCATTAGCACCTTTAAAGATCTGCATAGCCCGAGAGCCTCCTAGCATACAGGCAATGTAGCAAAATTTCTCAGGAAGTTGTACATTTAAAAAAAAAAGACTTTTGGAAGTCAAACTTACACTATCTTCTACACATATTAGACACTGTCCAACAAAATGTCATAACTGTTTGGTTTCTAATGATGAGACACTTAGAGGGAACATTATCCAGAGAGAAACGTGCATTTGGCCTGCAATGCAAGCTCTGGCCTTTGTCCCGAGGTGTCATCTCTTCCATTCCTAAGTAACTCCCACCATTTTAGAATTTCTTTGTGAGCAAATCCAGACATTTTGTAATGTGTGTTTCTTCTCCACATGTAGATGAATCGTTTAAGTGTATAGCTGCTCCTTACTAAATATTAAACATACAAAAATCCTTTCTGATTATGGGAGTAAAAAAAATATCCAAGTGGCTGATTTTTTCAGACAAGAATGCAGACTGGAATCCTTCAACACAGGTAAAATCTAGATAATCAGTTATTAAGTGAGGCTTAGAATATTCACAGATTCAATTCAGGAAGGTAGAATTCCTTCATTACTTATCATAGTACAATGAACGGCTTTCTAAGACAGACTTGCACATTCTTTTTAGAGATATTGCAGAGTCCGTTTAGCAGAAGTTGGACAAGATGACTCTGAAAAATATTAAAAACTTTTTTTATGATTCTTGGGGAGCAAAGCTCAAACTAAAAGATGGCATTTTTTGTTGCTCACTTTGTGACTGAAAACATCTTGCCCAGTTTTCATACAGGAGGGATGACATTCCCATCTGCTCACACTCAGCAGGGGCAGCATGGGAAAAGTAAGCAGGGAAATGCTATTAACCTCTGATTATATCTACTGAGTCCTTAAACACTTCCCACATGACTGAGGCATACTTCTCTCTTCTCACCACTAATGTTCACACCTAATTCGGGTGACGTGCTGTTCTTTGGATAACTATGCTTCATCAGAATTTGGCTTCATGTATCCTATTATCTCTCTGCAAGTCCAGATAGTGTGGTCAACCCAGGATAGTCACTGAATTTGCTGAAAGAATTAGTTCATACCATTCCAAGATGCAGTACCTACTATTATTTTTATTCCCTTGCTTTCCTGTCTCAGGTAATTCCCTGCATTCCAAGTGTCCCTGATTCTTCTCACCCAGTTTTATGTTTTGTGGATCCATTCTTCTTGGGAAGGTGGAAATTGCATTTCTGATGTGACTGGGTCTTTATATGGTTCAGTACCTCTCCCTGGACAGAATCAGACACGTGGGCTGAATCTACACCCTACGTCTATGCTTAAAGTCTGAGAGTAGCAGTTTCTCTTTTCCTGACATACTTAGAAGGTGGAGTCAAATCAAAGCCTTCGCAGTAGCCCCGAAGACTTTCCCCGTTTGTGAACTGATCACCAGCTTGTCACATATCATCTTACGTCTTCTGAATATAAAATTATCTTCTTTCCTACTCTTATGATGTTTCAGGAGTTGATTTGCTATTTTATTTATACCAGTGTGTTAAATATCCTTCCAGGAATATTCATGCTGGATCTTAGATGTTTTACTTTTATTAATAACAATGTATTTTCTACATTTATGATAATTTCAGTCTATACATTTTGTTGGGTTGCCTTTCCTGTTTGCTGAAAAAACACTATAGTAAAAAGTCTATAAATAAAACTTTTCAGAAGCAGGTTCATGGATACAAAGTCTACTCATCACCTACCTCTCCCTCTGTAACCACAATTCATAGAGTTTGTATTAGGACAATATAGATTCCTAGGACTCACCCACCCTCACGTCCTGATAAGTGTACCCACACAAAAACCCAATTTTCTTCTTTCTATAACACATCTTTTCTCAAATAAGATATGCCTGCATCTGCTTGTCCTCTTTTTTTTTACAGGTGGTACTTCTACTTTCTCCTTAGCTTGCCTTATAATTACTGCCAGAATTTTTTTAGTATTCATTTACCTTGCTTGTTTTGGTGCTGATACCATTGTTGACCTTTCACAGAATTTCTTCATTTGGTTTCCCTTAGACTAACAGTTAACATGGGAAATGGGGATTGTGGGTATTCCTTATGGCTTTACAAGGCAGCATTATAGTTAGTTTATGAAAAATAATTAGAATATAATGAGGATTATCTAACTGATAACAGCTGCCACATAACTGACTACCTCAGAAGATGTTGAGAACTTCATTGTTAGGAGAATTTTCCCAAGAAGTTGACAAAGGAAATCATCATTCAGTGTGAACTTTATATATGTGACCAAAGTTTCTTTTGAACTCTATGTACTCAGATTTTACATTTTACTTTATTTTTTAAAAGTAACTGTCCTTGAAGTTATCCAGGACTATGAAAAAGGTGAGTCATGGAGAAAAGGATGTTAATTCACAGTTAGAAAATTTTATATATCCATGGTAGTGACCACATGAACTAGTTTATGAATGTTTCTGTGTTAATCAGTGGGTTACCCGACCTTCAAAGACATAAGCTATACACTGCTTGTTATTTTACTACTGAAATTGAGCACATAACAAGAGCTCACTAAATGTGTGATGGCACTGAGAACATACTGCATTTCCAACTTACAAATATTATCTAGTCTTCATTTTCTTTCTCTCACATGTTGGTAGCAGCTATTTAGAACAATTTGAGAGAGCTTTAATGCCGATTAAGAAAGAACTTATATCTAGTCAACATACAAATCTAGCTCAGTCTTCCTGATGTCTTCTTGTCACAGATACTATTTTTTTATATCCTGACTGTCTTTCAGGGCAAAGGATACATCTGGTAATATCAGTTCAGAGACAGTATTAACATTCTTATATGGACTTTATTTTCTAGCTCCCAAGCAGTCATTAAATACAATTATCCATATCTCAGTTTTTTTAGAACCCTATATTATGGTACAAAAATAAATTTAGATAATGCACATGGCTTTGTGCTCTCAGTACAGGGTTTCCCTTTGCATTTTTAAACCTTAAAATATCATCATATTAGGAAGGAATTTTCTATATCTAAAAGGCCAAATTTGCTCCTGTAAACTAGGCAAACCACCACGAGGGGAAGCACTACCTTCGGGGGGGGGGGGGTCTAAAAACTAAGATTCAGTTCTGAGGAGAGCACTATCACCCTGCAGGGACAGGCCATGGGTGCCATATGTGATGAAATGATAGAAAAAATGCTGCAAAAGAATAAAATTTTGCTGTTTTGAAAATTTTTAAGGGCAAACTTCTCGGAGTTATGGCCACTGCTACCAACAACAATGCCAGCAGCTTCTTCTTCATACTGATGGATCTCTCAGGACTGGAGGCTGCTCATGGCTGGACAGCTATTCCTATCTGCTCCATCTATGGTCTCTCTTTGCTGGGCAACATCACCATCATGCACGCTGTCAAGTCTGTGCCCAGTCTCCACACCCGCATGTACCTCTTCCTCTCCATGCTCTCAATGGCTGACTTGGGCCTCTCAGCTTCTACACTGCCATCCATGGCAGCTGTCTTTCTCCTAGGCCAGGGGAAGGTGGGAGCTGCAACCTGCTTTATGCAACTCTTCTTCATCCACACGTTCTCAGTCATTGAATCATCAGTGCTATTGGCCATGGCTTTTGACCGCTGGGTGGCTATCCGAGAGCCCTTATGCTATGCCACCATTCTCACAACCAAGTGCATCAGGGCCATTGGGCTGGCCACTGTGACCCGCAGTGCTGCCCTTCACCTGCCCCTGCCTGTACTCCTCAGAAGACTGCAATGCCAGCCTGTGAATCTTCTGTCTCATTCTTACTGTGTTCATCCTGATGTTCTAAGGCTGGCCAGTTCCAGCACTCGTGTGAACAGTGCCTTTGGACTCTTCATTATGCTCTCCACGTTGGGGATGGATGCTATACTCATTCTCCTCTCCTATGTGCTAATTCTGAAGACAGTATTGAATATTGCTTCCAAAGCTGAGCGGCTCAAATCCTTCAACACTTGCATTTCCCACATTTGTGCCGTACTATTATTTTATACCCCACTAGTCAGCTTGTCCATGATCCATCGCTTTGGGAAAAAGAAGCTGCCAGCTCAGCTATACATGCTTCTCTCCTATCTGCACTTTCTTGTACCTCCAATGCTCAACCCAATTGTCTACAGTGTCAAAACCAAAGAGATTCGAATTCGCATTCTGAAGATACTCCACCCTCAAAAGCTCTGAGCCACAGGGATAAAATAGTGATTGTGATAATCAGCCTGCTGACTGAAGACATCTCAGAAAGGAGCCAGAGAGTGCCTTCCATCGGATCTAACAATTAATCATTCAAAACAGACTGAAATGCATTATGGTGTCTTTCAAGCCATCAAAGCAGTGCCTGTTTGATGAAAAAAATAAAAAAGAAACATGTTTCTTATTCTGCAAACGTCATTATCAGTCTACAAAAAACTCAGATTGTTACAGAGGAAACTGACAGCCTCTTGAGAGTATCATTTACATGTAAAGGCAAGTACATCAGAAGAGTTGGGTTCAAAAATGATATCTAAGACCTTTTCCAACTAAAAACCTAGAACCATACAAAAATTAAACCTAAGAGGGCCTCACTTGTACTTTCTGAAAATTTGACAAATATGTGAAATTAAAAAAAATGTTTTTCCTAGAGTTAAGTCTATTTTCCTGAAATAGACTTAACTCTAGGATCCAACAATCCCACTCCTGGGTATATATCTGAAGGAAACTCTTAATTCAAAAAGACACATGCACCCCACTATTTACAATAGCAAAGATGTGGAAGCAACTTAAATGTCCATCAACAGATGACTGGATAAAGAAATTGTGGTATATTTATACATGGAATACTACTCAGCCATAAATAAAATAATGCCATTTGCAGCAACACGGATGGACCTAGAGATTGTCATACTAAGTGAAGCCACGAAGAGAGAGAAAAATTCCATTGTTGGTATTGGAATCCAGAAAAAAAAAAAAAAAGGAAGGACACAAGTGAATTTATTTCCAAGCCATAGACACACTTACAGATATAGAAAACAAACTTACAGTTACCAGTTTGAGATCTTCAGATAATAACTACTATGTATAAAATAGATAAACAACAAGTTTATACTGTATAGCACAGGAAACTATGCTCAATATTTTGTAATGGCCTAAAATGAAAAAGAACATTAAAATAATATATATGTATAAATTAATCACTATGCTATACACCAGAAATTAACACAACATTGTAAATCAACTATGCTTCAATTAAAAAAAAAAAAACTAAAAAAAAGAAATACAACATGAATAACATTGGTAATTTTAAATTCTGATAGCCTCATTAAAAATAATAAGTGAAAATAAATGAGTGAAATTTAATGAGTGAAAATTTAAAAATATGAAAAAATAAAAAGGTGTTTTTCTTATGATTTGCATACTAACTATACATGTCACTTACACTAGAATATACAAGCCAAGTAGACTATTTCAAAAAATTTAAATGCACTTAAAGAAATAAAGATATTAATTATCATAATAGACTGAAGTGTGTCACAATGTGAATATTATACAGCTTAGTATTTCTTTAAGCTCCATAACATATGACTGGTGGATACAGCCTTCAACATTCTTCAGCCCTCTGATTATAGTTAAAGCACTGCTCCTTACTTCTAATGGATACATGGGATATTCTGTGCCCTTATAACTACCATGAGATGCTATAGTTTTTGAATGATGGATGCCATGTACAATTGAATTTTCTCTGAATTTTAAGGAAGATTTAAAAAATAAGCTAAGTAGTCACTCTGGAAGACCATTTTTATGAGAGGTGACTAGGCTTCCACAAACAAGTCAAAGCTGAAGAAACCGATTGGCTCTCTAAGTTATGGTCTCTTTCTTTCTGGATAAACCTTCAGCTTAACTTCTCTGATAGAATTGATCCATTACAAGCATAACCAGTAATAGGTCAAGTAAGTCTGTTGCTTACATGCTAATACTTTGCATCAAATTGTATTGTAGTTATTTACAATTTTGGAATGAAAAAGAGAAAGGAAACATATTACCAATATTTGATTTTTTTCCCCTACAGAACCATTCATTTAAATAATATTTATTCATCTGTGCTGGGCCACTTCCTATGCAAAGCATAAATAAAATAAATTGTGATATTACTTCCTCGGTGTGAAAGTTTAAATCATCAACGGAAACAAAATTGTAAACATATAATTTCCCACTAAGTCAAGGTGCATTGGTAGCAGATAGCACAGCTAAGAGTGAGGACACAAAGAAGGATGTGTCCATTTGATTAATGGGATATTCAGAGACATACCTTTGAGGTAATGAGTTTTAAGTGGAGACTAGAAAAAATAAAATATTTAAGCATAGCAAATAAAGCCTTTCTTGCTCTGACTTCATTTCAACAGATCCTGCATTCCAGAAACACAAAAATAGTTGAAGTGCCCATGAACATGTTGTAGTTTCTAACATCTCACCCTAGTTCATCCTGTAACTCCACCTGGAATGTCCAATGCTCTAACCCCTTTGGCATCCCTGTACTGTACCCCACATATGACATATTATTAAGACACTGCAGATACCTTTTGTTACCCTCCTAATACACTCTCTGTTAAGTTAGCTGACTTTGCTTATGATCTTATAACCTCATGTATCTCTGTTCACTAAATTTTAACTGCTTTGAGATATAACTGACATATAAAAATGGCACATCTTTACAGTGTCCAATTTGATAAATTTGACATAAATACGCACCTATGAAATCATCAGCACCATCAAGTTGCTTTTTTGTACTCCTTCCCCAGTACCTTTCTCCACCTAAACTGTCTCAAATACTGAGTGAGTTTCGTTACTACAGATTAGTTTGCATCTTTCGAAAATTTTACATAAATGTATTCATAAAGTATATGCTCTTTTTGTTATTGCACTTGCTTTTTTCTCTCAGCATGATTATATTGTGATATATCTATGCGGTTCATGTATTATTCTTTTTACTGATGAATAGTATTTCACTTTATGAATACATTTATACAATGATTTGCACTACATAGTAAATTACCATGTAAATACATTATTAATGAGAAAAATTATACTTAGTTTTACTTTACTCATGTAATTCTCTGCATTCCTTAGCGTGTGTCCAAATTTGTACCTGATATCATTTTCTTTTAGCCCGAAAAACCTTATTTTTTTCCTAGAAATTTACTAGATTAGAATTATAAATTGTAGGAATATTTTTCTTATACTACCTTAAAATATTATTTCTCATTTTTTAATTTCTTTCTTGGACAGTGAAAAACCTGGATACCACTGTCTACAATTCATTTTCTCATCATTTTATCCTTGTAGCATAAAAATAGTTTCAAAGTCATTAATCCATATTCCTTCCGGGAACACATTTACAAACTCACGTACAGTGTTTGTATGCAGTTCTTTTTATCTTTAAACTTACAATGCCCAGTTAAAACACCATTTTTCTAAAGTTACTTTCCCCTTTCCCCCTCATGTCCCCCAGTGAGATTATGTCATGTATTGGTAATACAGATGAAATATTTTTTTCACAGTTGGCCATCCATCACGGGATCCCTCAACTTTATTTCCCCTTTTAAAATTTTCATACAACAAAGTTCATACTTTGTGGTTTACAATTCTATTAGTTTTGACAAAGCATACAGTCATGTTCAAACAAACAAATGGGAAAAAGGTGGAATGTACCCCAAGGTGCTAGATTACATATCTGTACACCGTAAATACACATATGTGTGTGACTGCTTATGTCCATATTTTTCTTTGTGTCTGAACATACTTATCACAGCTGTTTTAGAGTTCTTTTATTCTAATTCCAGAATCTGTTCATCTTGAGACTTTTTCCATTGATTGTTTTGATTTCCTCTGATTAATTTTTTGCATTTTTCATGTGTCTATTGTTTTTATGTGCCCATGGGCACTGTAGGCACTATGTTACTGAGAATCACGGTCATACTGTATTACATAAAAAGAGTCTGATTTGACATGGCAGGCAGCTGATTTTATTGGTAGATCCTTGTCTTGGTTTTAGGCGTTTTTTAGGGTGGATGCTTACTAGCCCTTACTTCTGGGTTACAGTAGTCTCTTATGATTGTCTCTGATCCACTCCATTGGCATAAGAGAGAGTTCCACCCCAAGGTTATGGGGATGGGTGAAACCATGACACTTGACATTGCAAATAAAAGTCTGGCAACAGTATACTGGCCACAGGTACTCCCAGACTGGGGAAACAGGATCACATGACAAGCAAGGGACACACAGGAGTTGCACTTGGGAACAGAGTGAACAAGCAGGAGTTATGGCAGGCAACTTCTATATTAACAAGGAGGTGGGGTTACCCCCTTGTTCTCAGAGGACTACTTGACTGGCTTGTTTGAGTAATTTCATGAGTTGGCAGGGAAATGAAACCCATTAGTTGGAATGCAGTTGGTTTCACTGTTAGGGGAACTAGTGAGGGGAGACTTTTCTGCTAGATGTGGGGCATATTTGGTAGCAACAGGGAAACTCATGGTTAGGCTTCTTAATACACTCTCACTTTAAGGTGCCCAAGTAGCACACGACACTGAATCTTAATTTCATGAAACCAAAACCACACCACATACTCTTATTCCAGTGGTGTGGTCCTTCTAAGGTTTAAAATCAATGTCAAAGGATTTCAAAGGATCTTTCCTTTCCCTCTTGTTGAAATTCCAGTATGTCCTAGTACTGTATGAATTCCAGAATCTGTATTCAACCTCCAGCCCACCTTTTCCCCTCAATTATGTTCTCTGCCAAGCTTTCTGGAGCCTTGCTCTGTCAAATCACAGCTTACAATTTGGTGAAAAACTCATGTAAACACCTACACAGATTTCTAAGACTCCTTCCTTCTGCAACTTCCTTATATTCAGTAAATGCTCCAAATTTTAATTCATCATAGACTCTGAAATCAGTTTTCTCTTTTCTCCCTCCAGTAGGAAGACAACTGCTCTCAATTTGCATTCAACTGCCCTGTCTGAACTTTAAAGTGCAGTTAGGAAGAAAGCCAGGATCGATATGGAGTTCACTTCTTGTTCCTTTTATCACAGGGAATTACAACTCTGCACTGTTTTTCAATGTTTGATATATTTTACATTTCTTGCCTAGAGATGGAGCTGACAAATGAGTATGCCCACAAAAACTGTATTTTGTTTTGTTTTGCATCTATACTATGAAACAAAGAATTTCTATAAAACATTATTTTGGGGCACCATGAATTGTCTGCTTTGGTTTTCAACACTGTGGCTAAATTTCTGATCTCTGTTTAACTACAGAGATACATGCTCAAAGTTGGAAAGTCCTTCATTTTATTAAAGTTTTTTTAATTGCTTTTGCAACAATATAAAGTTTCTTTGTTGCACTTATATGAGATCATCCTATAATTTATTAAATGTTTAATGTGCACTTTTAAAGAACGTACTAGTGATTTGAGTATATTATTATATTACTCACTGTATTACTATGAAGTAACACTAATATTAAAATTACAGATAATTATTTGAATATTGGCAAGCATTAAGTTTTTTAATGGAGTACCTAACTGAATCCTCACAACAATATGGTGAATTAGTTTTTTTCACTATTTCAGTTTCATAGATGAGGAAACTGAGTCAGAGGTTAAATAGCATACCCAAGTTTTCCGAGCTAATAAATGACAGTTAAGATTCAAATCCATGCAGCTTAACCCCAAGGCCATTGATGTTGACCATATATTCATTACCTCCCAATGGTAGTAATGTTATATTTTACAGACATGAGAAATGAGGCTCAAAAGAGCTTGTGCAACTTATGTAATTACCAGTGGAGATCATCTTTAACTCAGCTCTCTCTGATGTTGAAGTTCATTCTCTCAAACAGGCTAGTTAGGTTTTAATCACAGTACAAGGGGGCTCAGTAACTGAAATACTCAGACATGGACAGGCCTGTTCAATCACAACAGAGTTTCTTTACAGCCCACCGCAAAACTTGTTTGGCAGTGACATGGTTAAAGGCTGTTGCTTCCCCAAAGCCCAGGATGTCCATCAGGGGAGGTTATCCAGGAATGTACTCTGGAGGAGGGTGAGACATGTCCTCAGATCTTGTCTCCTTGTGGGTAAGTCAACAGCTTAGGGTGTGGAGTGGAAGGGAGTTAAGCCATTTGCCAAGGTTCCTTATCAGTGCTCATTTAAGGACAGTGTTAATATGTTTTGAGTTAAGACCCTGAAAAAGGACAGTACTGAAGATTCAGAGAAAGAAAAGGGGCTCTTCATCTTCAGATATTGTCTGGAAGGTTATTGGATAAGTTTTCTAAAGAATTCCTCAAATGTGCTGCCATAACAGAACTAATTAAATGGGCAAGGAGGAGCTGGCAAATCACCATCAACAGTCCTCCTTGTCTTAAATACAGCCTGATGTGTGTGTACCTGAACTGCAGATGGATTCTATGTGCCTTAAGGGAGACAAGCTGAAATGAGGAAAAGTTTGAGGGATAGAATTGTACGGAGATTGATGGTTTGTGAAAACAGTTTGAAAAGATCTGTTTCTCCTTGCAAGGTGGAAGGTTAACAGAATGACGATGGGATTTGATAAATTGAGGGTGACTGAGATAACTGCCATTATTTCTGAATCTTTGAAGCATCACCTTTGAAAAAGCTCTTCGCATTTTGAGCATGGTAAATAAATTTGGGGAAAAAAAAGGATGGACAAATATAAACAATTATTATTTACTTTCTAAGTATTTTATAGAATACAAGGAACATGTCCATCCACTGTCTTAGTTTATCATCAAATAAATCTAGGATCTAGGTATACTATGAGAATTGGTACAATTCACCGATTTCCATTCTTTAGATGATGGGAAAAGTGAAATTAGCATAGTTATTTGTGAGTACATGCATGTTGTATGAAAAGAGAATGCTTTGTGAACATGAAACCTATTCTCTGGTCATTTCCTATTACTATCACAGCAGAATATTCTCTTAATGCTACTAATCTGAATCCTAATATGGTTGCAGAAGAAAATGGATATTGGTGTTAGGAAATGCAGCCTGGCTTCCCACTTGGTCTTCTCCAAGATGCTACAGGTTTTTGTCTGATTGGAAATCTGCTGACAAGACAAAACAAAGAGTTTCTATAAGGAAGAAACTCATAGTGCATTCTTAACACTTTAGGGAAAATAGTTCCTGCTTAAGTCCAAGTTTTATCCAAGTTGTTTTGTTTGTTTATTTCATTTCACTTTTTTAGTGTTTTGTGCTGAAGCCCGGACCAGAATCAGGTACCCAGCTTTCAATTATATTCTTCTACTTCTTACCACTGAATTCCTCCACCCAACAAGTATTCCTTAAAAATTAAAACAAGAATCATCACATAGAAACATATGTACACACACACACAAACTCACAAAACTCTTCTTCTTCTAGGCAATCAGCTTAGTGCAATATATATGAAAAAAAAATATGATCCACATATATAAGCCTCTCAATGCGTTTTTCAAAGTTCCCTTTTCTCAAAGTCTAAGAAAGAGGAATAATGTCAGGAACCCTGAATCCTCTTACACTATGGACATTCATTGTATTTTTACCTCTAAGTGTGAATCCTTTGGGTGAAGTAAGAATCTTTTAGTTTGGTAAGCAATGTTAAAGATTTTTCCCTAATATTAAAGAAACTGTGCAAGGTGAAATTAGGATGGAGAATTCATAGATAGCAATTAAACATTTATTTTGAATGTACAATAATTCTCACTCAATGTCTTCAAACATTTCTTCACCTTATTTCACATTTTGCTCCATCTGTCAGTAACTGACTAGAAATTCATCAATCTATATGTACAAGGGATAAAACAGCTTGTCCAACTTCCTATAACAAGAGAATTTAGTGGACAGATTACCTGATTAACTATTTGGTACTTCTCAAATAAATTATAAAGAAAAACAGAGCATCCTTATCTACAATAACCGTTATATGTTTTTTTGATCTTTAATGACCTATGCTAAAATCATTTGGTGCATCCCAAAGAATCTGTTTGTGACTGAGCATCCTTGCTGGTCCTATCTCAAAGATTAGCACGGAGATGCAATCTTTCTTTATCTAAGGGTGTTTCTGTTCTCTTAACTCATAATCTTTGCTTCTGCCTCACTTCCTTGTTTAAGTGGAACCTCAACAGCATCACACTCATCTGTTTACCAAGTAATACTATTCTTAACACTGTACCACAGTGACTCTCAGATGTTGGTTTGCAACAGAATCACGTGGAGGGTTTGTTAAAACACCTTAATGCTGGGCTTCAACCCAAGAAATCCTGATTCAGTAGGTTTGAGGTGGGACCTAATAACCTGTACTTAGTACAAGTTCTCATGTGCTGCTGATGCCACTAGCCCAGGGTCCACACTTTCAGAGCCACTTGTTATACATTCAGCACATAAGAGAATATGCTTCCATCCTACTACCCCTGCCTGGTGAAATGCACCTTTCTTCAGTAATTGTGTTGGTTCTAGAAAGTCATCTCTGTTCTCTTAACTCTCCTATTTCTATCCCAGTTCCAGCTATAATAGATAACTAGCTCCTAGTTAACTCGTGTGCTAATAAGCTGAGGTTTTCCCTGATGCATGTCTACATTCCTTAGCAATCACTCACCCACTCACCCATGGACACACGGATCTCCAACTTTCTTGCTCCTTTTTGGTGCTTTGCTTCTCCCATTGCTCCCTCCTCAGAGAGCTTTTACCTAAACTCTCAGTCTAAAATAGCACCCCTTTCTCTTTCCACTTTGTTTTATTTTCTTCACATATTTGAAATAATATTGACTCATGCTTCCCCTATTATTGAGATACTATTTTTTTCCTAGTTCTGTTTTTAGCATCTAGAACATTGCCTGAGACAGTTTAATTACTGAATGAAAACACAGGCACCTAATCTCGTGGTAATAAAGTAGATTACCACAGAAAAACCAGAAAGGCCATCATGAAGGGATTTTTAAAAAACAGCAATTCATGGGAGTTTTTAGTTTACTCTGATTTAAGGATAAGGCTTATGAGTGTGTCAAGTCTATTTGTTACTCGCTAGCATTTGCATTCAAACAACAATATCCAGAGTGAAAAACACTGAGTCAGACAGATTAATTTCCAGTCCTGGATCCTCCTATTATGACCTATGCAAACTTAGGAAAGTTAATGATTAAGTTTCTTAGTCTGGAAAAACCAATCTTCCAACTTATGAAGTCTGAGATGCTTTAAAATAGTCTATGTGAAAATGTTCTGTAAAGTACTTTAGATGAAAGAAAATGGTAATAAGCTACACTTACACCTTTTTTTACCTGCAGAAGAAAAAGTGACAGAATTCATAGATACGTGGACCTACTTTTCAGAGAGTAATACTGGATTGCATTTCCCATGACATAAAAAAGGAAATGTGATAAAATAAAGAAAAAAACAATGCGATCTGTAAAAAAAAAATCCCTGAATATATGATCAAGTAAGATTCCTCAAAATTAAGTCATCCTTTTTCACTATTATTCTTCAATGTTTTGTATTTCTGGAAAACTCCAGAAATCTTCCTCCTTTGTTTATGATTAGAAGGGAAGATGAAAAGCTTTCAAACTGAGTTCTCTTTCACTGTTCTCTGAAAAAAATGGAACTCATAATGGACCAAATATATGAAGATAGCTGAAATGGCATGAGGTGAGACAGCGGACAAAATTCAAGGTAAAGAACACAGGAAAATCAGAAGATCAATCCTCAGACTGTGGTATTTCTCCAGAAATTATTTTATAAGTATACTTAATTATAAAAATTAATGTACTTTTCTATATTCTCATCAGTATAATGCTGAATAGTTACTGATAATCTTTAACATACCTGGTCACTATGAGTTAGGAATCATCTTACTTAATGTTCTGCACACACAGCTCTATAAGAATAAATCATATTTGAATAAATGTCCAACATTTTTGCCATAGCTTGGAATTTTAAATTGCATATGTAAAAAGGATGTATTTGTGTGCTCACACAGGAGGACTGACGTTTAAAAGGGAACCGTTTTGATTTGTTTTAAATCTGAAAGATGGTATCTCTCTGCAAAAATCTCATACAAAATTCACTACATTGCGGAAGTACCTATTGAAAGGCATGTGAAGGAGGTCCTGACAGGGAGTCAGGACACCTAAATTTTGGTTCCAGATCAGAAACACTGACTGTATTGGAACCAAGAGTTCATTGCTCAATATGTACAATATAGAGTTGGAACCCTTTCAAAAGCCATGATTCAAATTCTGATTTTGGGTCAACTCTTGTCATGTGGCTCCAGGGCCAGGCTTATAATGTCTGCAAGATTTCTTCTAATAATTCAAAAATCATCTTTTTTTAAGGGTTCTTGATCTATGAACCAGGTGAAATACTTGGGCAAATTAAAAGGCCATGGTTATCATAAAATCATTTCGAAGAGTCTTTGCAAAGTCTTGATTCATAGAACAGGTTCTGACCCAGCAATCCTTTGGTTCTAGGGCCTGTGATTGTCCTTCTGTCTGGAGTCCTGCCCCTCAGGTCATCATGTCTGACTCCAACCACACCTCCTTCTTCCTAACCAGCCTCCCAGGTCTTGAGGCTGTGCACACCTGGCTCTCCATCCCGTTGTGCGCCATGTACGTGGCATCACTGGCAGGAAACAGCCTGATCCTGAAGGTGGTGAGGTCAGAGCCCTCCCTGCACCACCCCATGTACTACTTTCTGTCTATGCTGGCTGTGACCGACCTGGGCCTGTCTGCCTCCACACTGCCCACCATGCTCACCATCTACCTGCTGGGTGTCAGGGAGGTGGCAGTAGATGTGTGCCTGGCCCAGCTCTCCTTCATCCACACTTTCTCCGTCATGGAGTCCTCTGTGCTGCTGACCATGGCCTTGGACCGTTTTGTGGCCATCAGCCACCCTCTGCGCTATGGCACCATCCTCACGAGTCCCAGGATTGCCATGTTGGGTCTGGGCGTGCTGGTGCGCAGCATTGGTCTCCACATCCCAGCCCCCATTATGCTGAGGAAGCTGCCTTACTGCAGGAATCACCTGCTGTCTCACTCCTACTGCTTGCACCCCGACGTCATGAAGCTGGCCTGTGCTGACACCCACGTCAACAGTGCTTATGGTCTCTTTGTGGTGCTGTCCACGCTGGGTGTGGACTTGGTGCTCATTGTCCTCTCCTATGGGATCATCCTCCAGACAGTGCTGGCCATTGCCTCCAAGGCTGAGCACCTCAAAGCCCTTAACACCTGTGTCTCCCACGTCTGTGCTGTGCTGTTCTTCTACACACCTATGATCGGCCTGTCTATGATCCACAGATTTGGAAGGGGGGCTTCCCCTTCCAGCCACATGCTGCTCTCTTATCTGCACTTTCTTACACCTCCAGTGCTCAATCCAGTGGTTTACACCGTTAAGACCAAGCAGATTCGACTGAGAATGCTGCACATCTTTTGCTCAGGCAGGGCCAGCAGCAGAGATATTCAGGATCATTAAGTCTTTGGTAGCAAGAGAAAACGCTGCATTAAGGAAGGAGGATGCAATAAAGGACTCTTCCTCATGGGGATTATATGTACAGGGATTTTCCAGATTACTTTTGATATCACTGAGTTCCAAACATGAATGAATGACTGGGTTACATTTTTGAGGAAGACTTCTGGCAACAGTGAAATATTCATGAGGCAATAAATGTAATTCCAGACATGTGAGAATCAGGCTTGTGAGTACTTAGTTTCACTTTTAGAGCACTCCAGGATTTAGCTGTTTTCCTTTCCCTCTCAATATAAATTTTAAATGTCTTTGGCAACAGTATTTCACCTAGTTCCTAGTCACCTTCACAAGGATTTCTATAGAGGTTTTGCCCCCACCAGGCTCCCTTTTCCTTTCCTGATTCCATCATCTCCAATCTACTGAATAGTCATCACTTACCCCCCTAGATGAGACAGGAAGACAGACAGCAGGAGCTGGAGAGGAGAGGAATTCTCTTCCCCCAACTGGGATAAGGTTCTGACAGTCTTTACCCCTGAAACACTGGTATGTATTATGGAGAGGACTCTGGGTATATTTCACAGTGGTTGCCCTTCCCTCCCCATCCCTTTGCCAGAGCCACAAGTATGTCTTCCTTTGTTTCTCATTTATAACATAGCTAAGTTTATGAATCAGATTTATTACAGATGACCTGGAAATGGGGTCTACTACTTTAGAATTTTGGTTGCCAATAATAAAAACAGAGTTAAAACAAAATTAAGCAACACGCTGAAAGTTATTTCAATTATACACGGACAGGCTATGAAAGATAAAGGCAGGGATGCAGCCTGAATTCCTGAGTAACAGAATGTCAGATTGGAAAAGAAATCAGGAATGGAAATTAAGCCAAGTCCTCCCTCTTCCATCCACCACACATACACACTCAAGGACAAACAGTTCCTTTTCTCTGCACATTTTCACATGCCTGTTTTGCTGTACCATATCTTTAGATCTGCCGATACATCTGAATACTGACTGGTACCCAACTGTGACAGAACATCTAATTCACATTGAAGAAAGTCTGCATAGAGCAAGACTGTGCAAGTGCATGAGTGGTACCCACTCCCAAGATTACTCCCTCATTCATTAACTCTCTCAGTAGGAAGATAATACAACTTTAGGATAATAAATCCATCTAAGATAATAAAAATCCATTCACAGCAGGGGGAGGGTACAGCTCAGTGGTAGAGCACATGCTCAGCACTTACGAGAAGGCTGAGATTTCTTAGCATGGCACATCCAATCCTCCTCGCTCATATTTCTATAATTTCTTTAGATATTAAATTCCAGAAACACAAAGACACTTATGATCTTGTAGTGCCTAATGTCCATCTTACTGTTTCTCACATTTGTACTTTGACTTATCCTGACTCACTCCCTGAAAAGATCTTCCCAATCCCAAATGTTTGTTCCAACACACAGATCCTCAGGTTTTGTCATTTGCGTTCTGAGTGGTCAGCTCTAAATGATATGGCGATGATGATAGTATCTTCTATTAAAGAAACTCATCAAGTTGAAAAAATGCCATAAAATCTTTTTTTATTACAGCTTTCTTCTTATTTTCTATCCATCAATTCAGTGTCTGAATCAACAGCAGTATTTCTTTAACCACCAGATCTTACTTCTCTAGGATTTTCTTTTTCTCCAGAAGCTTTATATTCTTCCCATTTGATCTTATCTGTAGGAAAGGATGTCATTCAGTTGAGGTTTTCTATGGATAACTAATGCCAGTGAAGAGGAGATATAAAAGGTTATTGATACTTATCCAAGAGCTGAGACTGAGAATTCTCGGCTGTGCTACAGGAAGAACCAGCTAGGGGGAGAAGGTGTTTACTTTCTTTTCCAATTCTGCAAGCTCAGGAATGCTACCTACCCGTGTCATGTCTAAAGCATATATTATTGTTGCTGAAGTGAGAAGCAGGAGCTTTGTGATCTATTGAAGAGAA
Organism: Camelus bactrianus; assembly: GCF_048773025.1. NCBI lineage: Eukaryota > Metazoa > Chordata > Mammalia > Artiodactyla > Camelidae > Camelus > Camelus bactrianus. Next base: position 45,605,400 of record NC_133548.1, read on the forward strand.
GTCAATTCCTATAGTGGCAATGAGCCAAAGAGAAAGAAATTCTAAGCAAGTATGGTATCCTGGTGGTTTCTGGGGAAATAGACTAAATGATGGTGTCCTAAATACAACCCAGGCTGTCTGATTCTTTGCTTTATCATACTCCACTGTAAAACACCTATATCTGAATTTTTAATTCAGGCCTTATTCACTAAGTCTCCAGAAGTAAGTAAAGACCAAAAAACTGTGAGTCCAAGGGTTGATGAATATAGAAAGAAATTCTGGGCACAAAAAAATATCCTTTTGGCAGAATAGTAAGCCACTGCATGGGCCCTTTAATCCCCTAAACTGCAATGTATGTGGAATTTCACATTAAATATACTATTTGCTATTCTGCATTTCTAAGTTTGCTTAATTGGCTTCTATAGTTTTTCTTAAACTTGGTAGTATTTTGTCAGGTTTGATCCTCTTCTAAATGGCATGCTCTTACTTTTTCTGCATTTCTGCTAAATATCACTTTTTTATCTTCTCATCATTTCCTTTTTCTAAATATTTATTTCTCCTATATTTTAGTGGATTATTGCTGATGTTGTTTTAAAATTCTCAATTCAAAGTTTCTTTACTAAATTTATTTTATCATTCATATAGCAAATGCAATGGAGTCAAAAATTTATTACAAATTTCAGAATATGTAGGTGGCATATGTTCTAGTATCTTACAACTATACAAATGAGTATTGCTTTGAACTTGGTTTGCTCTTTAATTGAAAAGTTGTTCTGAAAAGTGAATTTAACTGCACAACCATAAGTGTGGTTTGCCTACCTTTTATGTACTAATATCTAGTTTCTCAACTTCTATTTTATTGCTGAAGTAAAGCTATTATTCAAAATAAATCTTGAACCACATATATTTAGCCAATTTTCAATTTCATTATCAAATAATTTCAGATCTCCCTTTTTGCCTTTTCTCTCATTCATTTTCAAATGAGAAATATCCGGCAGTGCTCAGTGGTTGTCAACTCCAAAATTGAGTGATATGTTTATTTTTTTCTCCTATGCCATCCTCTAGGCTTTAGGATTTTTAATTCTTTTTAGCTTTCTGAACTACAACTGAATTAGATGTTGAGGAGCACAGCTCTAAGAAGTCATGCATCTTCTGTATATTTCCTAATAGAGGTGGGTTTTCTGCTTAATCACCTTTTTGATCAAATGAGAACAATATCAGTAGAATCTGCACTTCTTATTTCTGCAGGCTCTCCTTCTCCACTTCCTGTATCTTCCGCTGTTTTTCTTTTGTTTTGGTTTTTCTCTCCCTAAGGGTACAAAGTGCCACTATTGCATATCTGGTCTATGAGCTGTTCTCACAGTTAATAGTGGAACTTGTGAGCTTGACACAACTTAGCTATATGTCGCTAAATCCCGATATGTCCAGAACTCTGCAGTCTGAAGGTGCTGGATAGAAAGGAAGGAGAAATAAGCAATGTTTGGAGGATGAATGAGATATTAGTTGAAAGGATGACTACTGACTGGTTCAAAAGTAGTTACCTTCCATAAGAAAGTGGCTCCTAATTTTTACTTAGTCTATGGAGACAGATGCAGGATATGCCCTAGTTTAGAACCTTTTGCTGTCACTTACAGTTCTCATTCCTCGGGAAAAGAGTCTAGAATATGTGCAGGTAAAATAATTTATCAATACATGCTAATTAGATGTGGTATAGTGGACACTCAAGTGAAATTTAGGACAGAAACTTCTGTTGTCTTCATTCCACAATATCATATCCATTTCAACAAACAGTTGACACTTGAATTGCACAAGTTCACTTACACACTGATATTTTTCAATAAATACATGCAGTACTACACAATCCAAGGGTGACTGAATCCACAGATATGGAACTGAGGATACATAAGGTTGATTATGGGATTTGAGCATCTGAGGATTTTGGCATCCATGGTGAGTTCTGGAACCAATCCTCCATGGATATCGAGGGAACACTGTATTTCACAAATAGTTCTGAACAAACAAATTTTAAAGTAAAGTAATACAGTTAAGGTTAGAGTCTTCTGATTATGAACTTTATGTTATAATTTTCTCTTTATTTTAGAGGTCCAGAATGCTTCAGAACTAAGATTAAGCATCTTATCTATGAATCATCTGACTCATACAAGTGGAATAAATATCTCTTCCTTGGGTCATAAACCTGTTTGTTCATATACATTTTACTGCATTGATCACACAGGAGTTTAATAATGGATTTGCACTGCTTTCTCCTCTATTAAAAAGTTGATATCTAAAGTTAGAGATTAGGTCCTAATTATCATTTTATTTTTAGGGTAGAAAACATTCTCAGTAATTTTATATTAATAAATAAATGAAGTCATCAGTAAATGAATGGTCATAGAAATAGTGAAAGAATCTATATCATGTGACAGCTGAACAGAGGCGGTCGTTTTCATCATGTCATTGACAAACAATATCAATACCCATCCCAGCACCTTTTTCTCCTTGGCATTCCAGGGATGGAGGCCATCCACACTTGGATATCAGTGCCCTTCTGTCTTGTTTACCTAAGTGCTCCCCTGGGAAATATCTCTATTCTACTTATTATCAGAACAGATTCCAGCCTGCATGAGCCCACGTACTTCTTCCTCTGTATGCTCTCTGTGGCTGAACTGATCATCTCCACTACTGCTATGCCCAAAATCCTCAGCATTTTTTGGTTCAATGACAGGGAGATCTATTTTGAAGCCTGCCTTATACAAGTATTTCTCATCCATTCACTATGCAGCATGGCCTCGGGGTTTATCTTGGCCATGGCCTTTGACAGGTATGTGGCAATCTGCAATCCTCTGAGACATTCCATTATCCTGACACACAGAATCATCAAGAACATGGGGCTGGCTACTGTTTTCCGGGGAACTTTGCTTTTCAGTCCTCAGCCCTTCATGCTTCAGTGGTTTCCCTACTGCAGAACTAATATCATCTCCCACACTTACTGTGAATTCATGGCTTTGATCAAGCTTGCTTGTGCAGAGACCAGGATACGAAGACTATACAGCCTAACTGCTGCCTTCCTTACTGGAGATTTAGATTTCATATAAATCCTCTGCTCCTACATTGTCATCCTTTACACTGTCTTCCGTCTTCCATCCAAGGCTGCTCGGCTCAAGACCTTGGGCACTTGTGGATCCCACGTGTGTGTGATCTTAGTGGCCTACACTCCAGCCTTTTTCTCCTTTCTTAATCACAGGTTTGGGCATGGTGTAGCTCCTCATGTTCACATCTTTGTGGCCAACATCTATCTCCTCGTCCCATCCATGGTGAACCCAATGATCTACGGCATAAGAACCAAGAGGATAAGAGAATGATTCCGCCAAGTTTTGACTTCTCACAAATTCTAAAATAACCAATGCTTACTATAACAACTTTCTAAGACTTCAGGGGGAAAAGAGACATTTAACCCTATTTCTAGAAACCTGAATGCCTACATTTTCTATTTGTAATATGAAGTGTTAATTAGCATTAACTAAATTTTGTTCTCTTCAGAAAACCTGCTTAGAAGATGGGCTGACTGAGGTGATTTATTCTTAATATATTTACCTGGTAATGCAGTATCTCCACTATTATGTAATCTTATTCACTGTTTTCCCCCATGAGGCTACTGGGTTGTTTAGTCTTTTCAGCTTTATCAGAGGTATTTTTACTGACTCACTAACTCTGACTTTCACTAAGCTGCCATGCATTTGTAAGTCCCAACTATTGGGATTGTCTCTGTCTCCTGAACAATAAGACTGGAAGTATTTTAAATCTATAACCCTGGAAATCAGGATGGTTCTATCAAAATGTCTTCTAAACAGGCAGGTGAAGAAACTGTTATGATATGCCTTCCAGAGGCCTTCCTGTAATTTCTTTGTGACATATTCTTATTTTACTTTATCTAGCCAGAATCCTTTTATAGTTTCCAAATAATGTCTATTACCACAGTGTTCCTCCAGTAGACTTAATGATATCCAAAACTGTCCTACCATTTTTCCTTTTTCTGTTTCCTGAATTTGATTCAAGTTGATTTGGTTGATTCTTTGAAAATATCTAGAGCTCCCTCTCACATTCTTTGATGTTCCTGCACAGTCTAACCCTGTTTATTACTAATCTATGTTATGAAATAGAGAAGTATTCTATTCTGACATTTCCTCATTAATCATCTTTCTAGATGCTCTTGATTCATATTTGTATGAAATAATGTATAGAATCATTCACTATGGGTATATAAGTCATTATGGACATATCCAGTCATTATGGATATATAATACAACATAACGTTTTAAGAGCTACACTATTCCTAATGATGACCTAGTTTTGTCATTAGGTCACATAGCATACTTTACCAAGCTCTTCTGCAGCTTGAGTACCTCTCTCAATTTGTAGTTATTCACTATCACATCACTTTTTCTCTTGAATTTTTGATTTCTTTCTGAGCAAGAGGGTTGTCAGGTGTCAGCCATGAGCTGTTGAGCCATGGCTGTTCAATGCTCTATGATTTCACACCTCCACCTTGGAAAGCCAAATGTTCAGTGTGGGTCCTTATTTCTAATTGCCTAAATTTATTTTATTATATTCCATTTCATACTGTGTTGGTTAAGATGGACAATACCTGTATATCTAAAATTCTAAAAGAGGTAGTAAAAGGCAGTGTTTAAGGCAACTGGCTCTCAAGAGATACTGCTCAGTTTTGAATCCCAAAACAACCACCTATATACAAGCAGTGTTGATCCTCATCATCATATTGTCTCTCTGCATCAGTTTCCTGAATGATATTGATAGTAGCTATTTCAGAAAATAGTTCTGACACTAAAAAAGGCCTGCATGTGATTTACTTCCATTGGAGTTAATGTATTAAGAGGTTAAAAAGGTACAGCCTGGAATTAAGAATCATTATCCAGCAAGAATGTTTAAATTGGAATCCAGAGGAATAAACTGGAAATAATTTTACTATCTGGCTCCTGTTTTCACTAATTCACATGACAAATGATGAAATTAGTCAGTAAATAGAAAAGGGAAAGATTCAAGGAAGAAGAACAGAGTCCAATTAGAAAGTTAGGCTGATGAGTTCTCAGAATTATCAATATAGTTTTGTTTATACTAATTCTACATAGGTCTACCTAACATGAAAGTGATGCTTTTGGATCATGCATCAGTTCTGATAAGTAAATTTTTTATGTGTATGAACTTTAGTTAATATAGAAGGAGTGTCTTCTTCTATTTCTAGATCAATGACAACACATATTCTGGAGTAGTCAGGAACCTAGTTCACACTACACTTCAGCCAGTTGTTTAATTAAAGAAGATTCATTCAGTGAATGTATACTAGAATCTTACTGTGGCCCAGGCTGGACAGCAGGTGCTGAGGATGCAATAACAAACAAGGTTGACAGGAAGCATATAGGCTGCTTGCTTTATATATTGTGTATCTTGTGTGGAAGGGTTATTTGGGAAGCAGCAGAAAATAAAGTATTTACCACGTGCATATAAGGAGCAAACAATTTCACATTATGAAGATATATTGAAATATATTAGGTGTTCTGAGAGAACAGAAGATAGAGGCTACTTTAGATGGTATGTTAATTTTATCTTTAAGCATAGATCTGAAATATAATGAAAACATTTTTTTTAACCTAAGGAAAGAAAAATTCATGCTACGTAAAAAGTAAAAAGGTCATGAGGTAGAGAAAAGCTTACTTTGTGTAAGGATAGTTACAAAAACTGTGCTTGGGGAACAAAATGGACAAAGGAGATAGTCATAACAGATGTATGACACACAAACCAAAAACATTAATCATAATTCTTGGGACCATAAAATTGTATCACCATGTTGGGAACCACTGATATAATGGATAAAAACAATGAAATAAGACCAATATTATCCACTCATTTAAATTGAAGCTGGAATTTGGAAGACTTTCTTGGAAGAACATAACCAACTCTCATCTATAGTAATTGGAGAGCTGAGAACACTTAGAAATAGTGGAAGTCCAGGGAAGGTGAAATTCTCAAACCTAGTGAGTCTTACATGCCACCTTCAGGATGATCCCCAGGAGAGAGTGGGACACTGAAACGTAGTGTGAAGGCACCTGAGCTGACTTATCTGGAAATTTTGAAAACTCTACTTAACAAACAAAAGAAAAGAAAGTGATAACAGCAATAATGGGGGGAACAATTTATAAGTTAGATGAGGAAATTTTATTGATACAGGAGCAATCGCCTGTTACATAACTTTTTTGTGAGAACCTTCGGAGTAGTGCTAATATATGGCTAGTTTGATTCTTGGAAGTTTTATTTTACTGAGTGAAATAAAAATGCTAGAAATGCCATCATCTCACATAATGCAGAAATCTATAAAAAACAGTCAGAGATCTGGGCATGATGGAATGGACAGATTATAAAATGCCAATGAATCACTAGCTAACTGTGTTCCATGAAAGGCACTAGAAACATTTTATTACATGAAGCCAGAAAGAAATTTATTGATTAGAGAAGGGCCAGCATCACTGAGAAATCCAGTGATGACTGGCCTCCACAGCCTAGGCTAAAGGTAGCAGGTACTATTATAGAACTAGGAAGTACAAGATAAAATAACAGGGTTAAGGTAACAATACTTAATTATCTGAAACAAGGTGGCAAGATTTTTTTTTTTTTTTTTTTTTTTTGGTAATAAAAGTCAAGGCCACTGTAATGGTCAAGGTTCTGATGCAGAAAGAGAGATGGAGATGGTTGATATAATATGCCATTCCTAGGGGCCATATAAATGTCAGCCAAAAAAGATATTCAACCTACACAACCAAAAGAAATGGAAGATAGGTCATCAGGAGGCTAAAGGCAACTACTTCTATAGTAATGTCACAATAATTTGCTCAGTTTTCAACTTGAGACAGTTTCCAGATCCAGAATCCAGATCTAGACTAAAGGAGAAGCTGTGTTTCCAACAGCAAGAATATTGCAGCAGCATTGGAAGTTTACTTGGAAATAAATCTCCTAGTCCTTCTACAAGGAGTCATAGTACAAAGACATTTGGAGCCATGTTCTGAATTGACATAATGTCAGAAACTCAAAACATCATCTCACCCCTTTACTACAATGAGAAAAAAAAAAAAAACAGGGAAAAGGTTAAAATGGATGTCTGGTTCATCTTTCATTCACAGAATATTAACAAAATCCAATAATTATTTACCTGCTCCCCAAAAGTATAATTTAAAAGAACATACGTAGCCGATAGAAACTTCACATTCATTTCTTGGATACGTGGGTGGGTAAGAGCTATTATAGAAGAGAAGGCTGAGTAGATTTTCCAACTGTCCTTCCTCTACAGATAGCAAATAAAAACAGTATTGCTTCTTGCAGGGAATAAGAGAAAACAAAACACTCACTACAAACATCAAGGTTACAGAAGTGATTACCCCCTTTCACATCCTCATTCAATTCAACAATCTGGTCCTTACATAAGTCTGATACAGCCAAATGTTTTGCCTTTATCTAAGCAAATCATAGAGGTGGAGAGGGAGTTAGTGGGCTACGGAAAACACAACCAATTAATAGAACCAATTGCAGTGCTGTGCCAGAAGTTATTATTTTGCTAGATTCCTCAGGTACATGACATGTGGACACTGATGTGGCAAATTCATTATTTTCCACTTCTATCAGGAAGAAAGTTCATAAACAGTTCACACTCACATGGAAAAACACCACCACCACCAGCAGCATAAAAATACAGTCATGCCCAGGAATGTATCAATTCTCCTACTGTCCTAATATAGTTCAAAGGACTCTGGACAATCAATACATTCTGGAGAACATTCTATCGGTTCATTTTAATAAAACTAATTGAGCCATTAATGGAAATTTCATTGGAGGACTTGGTAAGACACGTTTGTTCCAGAGTGCAGGAAATAAACCTTATGAATATTAAGTGGCCTATCCCATCAGTGAATTTTTTAAAAGGATGTTGCTCTGAGACACGTTTTAAAATAAAGGATGAATGCTTGCATCTCACACCTCACCCCACAAAAATGAAACACAATTCGTGGTATATACCTTTTCATCTACTACAGACAACATATGCCACACTTGGGATTAATCTCTAAACCATTTATCAAGTGACAGGAAAGACTTTCTAAGTTTTGTGTTAGGTTCAAACCAGGAAATAGTTATGAAGCAGGCCGTGGCTGCACTGTACACAGCGCAACCCGCCAGTCTCTACGGTATTAGAATATTTGTGGTGGAACGATACCATGTGGAATTTATAGTTAAATCCAGTAAGAGTCACACTGCAGACGTCTAGAAATCCAGAGTAAAGCTCTGTCATATACAGCAGAGCTTTTTACAGCATTAAAACTAACAAAAAAACAGGGGGCTGCTGCCTCGCCTCTGGCGAATAAGGTTATTGTCTTTCCCTTGCGCTCAATACAGAGCTCCGAAAGTCAGGGACTTTTTGCCTACCTCAGTCAGCCGAAGTTGCTGAGGTGCCAGGTGAGCTGGAGCGCTTCCACTTCCGACCGGTTCCACATCCCCAGGACTGGGATTGAGGGGTGGAGTCGGGTGCTAGGGCCAGGGATTGGCTCACGAACACGGTCCTCTCCGACAAGGAGCGGATGAGGCCTGACGAAGATACTCGGTCTGACAGCGCTAGTGCTTCTGGGAAGTCTCGAGCTGAGTAGAGGCGCCCTCGCGGAGAAGATATCGCGAGAACCATGGCGGCGGAGGCCGCGCGCCTGGAACCTGCAGGTAAGTGATGGTGGCGCCGAGGGATGGCGAAACAAAGAATAGACTGCTTTCCGACCACTGTCTGAGCCAACCCCTTCTTAGCCGACCCTGGGAGCCCTATCCTACCCCTCTGTATCCACCGCCCTTGGATCCAGCCCTGGACGGTGACCCCTGGCTCTCCACCCTTTCACTCTAGAGCGCCCCGTGTTCTGGCTCAGGCCCACTCTTCCGGCAGCCCTGCCCTTTTCCTGCTGTCACTCTCTTTGCCCTCACCTCTCTCTCCTTCCGCCCTCCTTTCTGTACCAGCCACCTCTTTCCCCAGAAACTCCCCTTTCTGGTCACCTTTCTTAGAGCCCTTTCTCCTGCCAGGAGCGGCTGGGTTGTTCCCTTCTGCGGCCCATATCACTAACCAATGTCTGAGGTAAAGGGAGGCGGGGGCACACCTGGGGTGAGGGTCAGTCAGTGAACTTAAGAGTCTACTTCTCGAAGTGTGCACTATGTTTTCGGCCCAAAACAACCATTCACTGAACTCTTTTCCTCACTTACGGCTCTTTTTTTCCCCCCACAGGCTGTGGGCTGTCTCGATTCTTGCCACGGCTTTCAGTTAAACTTTCTCTCTGCAAAGTTACTGTGTTCATGTTGCTGGTAAATAAAGGACACACAGTTAGACTACCAGTATGTTCCAAGTACGTGCAGGAACATAGGCACAAGCTCAGTATCTTTTAAACAGGGGATAGAAAATGGGGTCAAGGTCGGACAAGAGGTCTTAGTTCCAAATTCCTGCCCCAAAGTCTGCTCTTCAGTATGCTAAGCACACCTTCAGCTCTGCCCGTGGGAGGGATCTGGTCCAGATTAAAGCCAGCCTGAGGAGAGGTGGTTGAGCTATGGAGCTGCACGCCTGAGACCTGTGATCTCCAACTCAGTTCATAGCCTTTCCCCCATTGTTCACAGTCTAGCAAGACTATGAGGCAAGAATTACTGCAGGCAGTATTCTTCAACCTGCAGGGAACATTACCCTTCTTACTCCTTATATCCAGCTTGGGATTTTCTTCCTCTGTATTGCAGAGTTTTTAGATAGTATCAGTATTTACCAGATTTCAGTGAGTTTTACTCACAGAACTTAAGCATTTTTAAGATTCTTGGCAGAGTTAGCAAATATTTGTGTTTAAATATGCAATTTAATGGTATCATGTGGAAAATGGGTTGAACAGTTTTGCCAGATGTTCTAACTCATATATTTTCTGTGATCCTTGTTCTGTTTTTCTAGTATCTTTTTTTCAGTAGTAAGCAGTTTCCACCCTATATTTTCCATTACTAACTTCTTGAAATCGTTTACTTTACTTTGTTTTCCTTTCTCTCCCCATAATAATGAGTCCAATTAAGAGTCTTAAAAAGGTAGTTTGTCTTTTGCATCAAAAAGAATCTCCCTTCTCCTGTCCTTTATTTTGGAAACAGACACACTTTCTGATTCATTTGAGAAACTTCTAAGTTGATTTGGAAAAGAATAGAAATGGTAATCCTTCTTCAACTAGGAGTTACTGAAACATGAAACAAACTAACAAAAAACTAATAATTTTTTTGTTGTTATTTTACTTGACCTTGGTAGGTACCAGAGGTACAGAGCAACTTACCATGGAACAAAATATGAATCTGTGGCCAGGCTACTTATTATTACCTAAATTCTGTCCTATCAGCAAAGTCATATGGCCCATCAGTTCATTTTAAGATGGAGATCTTACACCTTGGATCAGGTACAAGCGGGGCCAGAAGGCACAAGTAATCTCCACAAGCCAGTGTCCCACTTGACTCTGTCACCTATCACTCTCGTATCATCACTTCTCCAAGTCACACCTGTTGTCTCAGGATGATTTCTTATGACCAACTGAAGAAAAAGGAAATAAGTCGAGTTTGACCCATGAATGAGTATATCAGTACAGCTTTAAAATGGACTGCCTGTACTCTATAATACCACACAAGTGTGTCCCTGATAGCTAATAATGAAGGGAAATGCACCTGGTATTTGGAACATCTGGCTAAAGCAAATGTACCTGATAGTTATAGCTTCAAGTTGTGTACCTGATCATCATTTTGTGTTCAGAAAGAAATGCCCTGAGGTAAAAATATCTGCAGACTCCTAGGAAGTTTGAAAGACTAATTGGTCAAGAGGCTGGATGGAGAAATAATGGAACCTTGGGAAAAGGATATCTGAGGAGGAGACATGTAGCTTACCCAAAGTAGAGGACAGAAGAGTAAAGATGTGTGCATTTACAGTTAACATTCAGCAGAAAACATTAAGCATGGAGGGAATATGAAACAACCAATCAGACAGAATGACTTGGCCAGAAGCCATCATCTATCATTGGTCACCTCCAGTGCTGGAACGAATGTCACATATATGCAGTAGACATGGGGTTAGAGATGGAGGTTTTGCATGAGCTCAACTCCTTGGGTTCCCACACACCAAGGCTACTCTTGCTGCTGCTGAATGTCCAGCCTTCCAGAGACAGAGCTGATATGATTCCATCCTTTGAGGAAACCAATCTGCCACTTAGTGGCAAGTTAATTACACTGGACCTCTTTCATCCTGAAAGAATCAAAACTTCATCATGATGGGAACTGACACATATTCAGTCAGTTTTCTGTATGGGATTACTTTCTCTGCTCATCCAGCAAAACTGAGGGTTTCCAAAGTAATTGATCCACAAGAACAGAATCTTACCAAATATCACATCAAAGAAACTTTACAGTAATAGGGGTGCAGCTGTGGGCTCATGGTCATGGCATCCACTGGTCTTACATACCAATGACCCAGAAGTTTTAGGCCTAATGAAGTGATGGAACAGCTTTTGAAGGTGCTGCTGAGTTGCCAGTTTAGAGATGATATTGGCAAAGATTGGATGTCTTTCTCCAAAAGACAGCAAGTGCCCTAAGCCAATGGATTGATCTCTGTAGTGCCACCTGATCAGGTAGGATTTTTTTTTTCTTTAGCACTAAACATTTTTTCCTCCCCTCCTAAGGTCCCTTTTTCTTTGTTTCTTTGTTCTTTCAGTTAAATCCAATGTGTCATTCCTCAAAAGACTCCCACTGGCAGTATCAAATATGTTCAGAGTAAATATTTTAAACAACAACAAAAAATTACTTAAGGACTGCTGAACACCCTCCCACCCCAAATATGAAATATCATACACATAACGGTTGCTTTAAAAATGATACTTATTTTAACATTCTTTCTATGACTTTTTCATACCTTCTCAATGCAGGAGCTCTTCTCTTTAGACTTTTCTCACATTTTCAATGACTTCCTTATTTTTAGAATTATATTTCTCTGAGTTTAACACATATTCTTTCTCAAGAAATGATATGTTAATAAATTGATTATTAAATAATTTGTAAACACGTTCTTATTGACATTTTGAATAATTTTACATTTCCCGTATAGTGTGGGATATTTCTTAGGGGTCTTTCATGCTGCTATTTTAGTTTTGTGTTGATATTTATAAGGAGGAAGAACTCATTCAAGCCTGTTGTTTATCCATAGACATAGCGTGTTGACTACTGAATCCATTTATTTCTCTTTGTGTGCTTAAAAATTTTTCTGTATAAATTTGAAACCAATTGGATGCATAAAACTTTACATTTTAGACTTATTTATTCTGTAGATTACCATAGAATTAAGGTTTGATTCGGGGGACATTCTTAGAAGTATTTGTGAAAAAAAAAAAAAAACCTGCTGGGATTTCAATTAAGATTGCATGGAATCAACAGCAGGAGAAAGAATAAAATATATACAGATTGTATATATACAGAGAAAGAACTTATAATTTATTTCCATATAACATGATTACCTATGTATAAAGTCCTAAAGAAACAATAAAAGATGTCAAGGAACTATTAAGTGCGTATAGCAAGGTCTCAGGGTAAAAGGACAATATGCAAAAAATCAATTGATTTTCTATAAGCCAACAATGAACAATTGGAATTTAAAATTTTAAAAAGTGAAAGCATGAACATTTACAATAATATAAAAAATTAAATATGTAGGTATGAATTTAACAAAATATGTATATGCAGAAAACTACAAAACACTGATGAAAGAAATAAAAAAGATGTAAATAAATCTATATTTATAGGTTAGAAGGCTCAGTGTTGATGCCAGTTCTTCACAATGTACTGATTGATTCAGTGCAATCTCAGTCAAAATCCCAAAAAGCTGTTTGTCTGCAAACTGATTTTAATGTTTGTATGGAAAGGCAAAAGACCTAAAATAACCAGTATAATAATGAAGAAAAACGAAGTTTGACAATACACAATACTGAAATTCAAGACTTAGTATAAAGCTACATTAATCAAACAGCATAGTAGTGGAGTGAATCAACAGGTGGAGATGTCAGTATGAACGTATGTCTAGTTAAATATAGATACAAATGGTTATGTATTAAAATATTTATAGTTATATGTATAGACCCAAATTAGTATACACACACTATTTCCTTGCTCTGTTTACTGATAGGGCTGAGACCATGTCATTCCAGTAGGACTGTGCAAACCTAGTTCCCAAATCTTGGTTTCTAATAAAATTCTCTGATAAAAAGAACTGGGCTCATTGGAGAAATAATTTTATCTAGCACTGGGATGGAAAATATTCAAGATGAGCCCTGGAGCATCTTGTAGCACCAGAAACTGAGGAATTTCTGGGGTTGGAGGGTGGGAAACAATGTGAAATGATGAAAGTATGTTAAAGGAACACAGGGACCAACTGAAATGGGTCTCAGTGAATTAACATGAAACAATTTGGGTAAGAAAATGAATATATCACTATTGCACTATAATCAAAAATGTAAAATATATCCCAGAATCTATTCATATGTAGAGAAAAGAAAAGAAAAAAGGAAAGAAAGAATAAATAAGTCTCTCATGTAGAATCCCAAATAGTTTATGTAGATACTGTGCATCCAGGATGTGAAGCATAATTCTCTGCTGTTTAAGTGTGGGTTGTACAAGGTAATTTTCTTATAAGGAATACAGTATAAAGAGGTGGGGGAAAGAGTAACTTTCTAGTGGAGAAATCTGATGCAAACTAGCTCAACCAGCAGATGGTTAATGAGGTAAGTTTGATAGTAAGTCGTGTTGATAGTAAGTTTAATTGATACAATGTGATGAGAATGGCAGTCTGTTGTCTTCCTCTGAAAGATTTATAATCTCAATTTAACCATAGGAGAAATATCAGAGAGACCTTACTTACTGTAGGTGAGTTGTGTTCCCTCAAAAGATGTGTTGAATTTCTAACCATTGAGACCTGTGCAAATGACTTCACTTTGAAATAAGGTCTTTGTAGATGTAATCAAGTTAAGATGTGGTTATACAGGATCAAGGAGGAACCTACATCATATGACTAGTGTCTTTAAAAGAAGACACTGTGAAGACACAGACACACAGAAAGGAGAATGTCATATGAATGTGGAGGCAGAGATTATAGTGATTGGTCTGCATGCCAAAGAATGCCAGGAATTGCTGGCAACAATAGGAAGCTAGGAGGAAGCAAGGAAATATTCTTTCCTAGAGCTCTCAGAGGGAGAATAGTCTTGCTGACACCTTGATTTCAAACTTCTAGCCTCCAGAACTGTGAGAGAATAAATTTCTGTTGTTTTAAGCCACCCATCTTGTGGTATTCTGTTATGGTAGCACTAGGAAACTAATATAACAATTGAGGGATATTCCATAAAACATTTGATCCATGTTCTCAAACCGAGCGATGGTCTTCTGTGTAAGATCATGTCATCTGCAAATAACTACATTCACGATGTTGTGTAGCCATCATCACTGTCAATTTCCATATTATGTCATTACTTCACACAGAATCACTGTTACTATCAAGCTGTAACTCCCCATTCCCCCTCCCTCACACCGTTTTGTAACATCTTACCTACTTTCTGTCTCTGTGAACTTGCTTATCCTAAGTGCTTCGTATATGTGGAATCATACATTATTTGTCGTTTTGAGTCTGGCTTATTTCACTTAGCATAATGTGTTCAAGATTCAAGGATGTGGTAGCATGTATCAGAACTTTATTCTTTTATAGGGTTGAATAATTTTCCCTTGTATGTGTATACCAAATTTCCTTTATCCATTAATCTGTTAATGGACACTTTTTTTGTGTGTCCACCTTTAAGCTACTAAGAGTAACGATGCAATGAAAGTTGATGTACAAGTATCTGTTCCAGTCCTTTCTTTCAGTTTATTTGAATATATAACCAGAAGTAAAATTGCTGAATTATATATTAGTTTTGTTTTTAAATTTTTGAAGGATCACTATATGTTTTCCATAGCAAATGCACCATTCTGTGTTCTCACTAACAATGAACAAAGCTTTCAGTTTCTCCATATCTTCATCAACATTGTTATTTTACTTTTTTTTTTTTATAAGAGGCATCTAATGGATGTAAGGTGATACCTAATTGTCATTTTGATTTGGTTTTTTTCTAGTGACTAATGTTGTTGAGCGTCTTTTCTTGTGTTTATTTTTTGGCCATTTGCATGTCTTCTCTAGAGAAATGTCTCTTCACATTATTTGCCTATTTTTAATTGGCAAATTGTTTTGTTGTTGTTATTGTTATTAAGCTCTAGGAGTTGTTTATATATTCTGGATATTAAACTCTGTGAGTTACATGCTTTGCAAATGTTTTCACCCATTTTGTGGATTGTCATTTCAGCCTTTTGATAGTGTCATTTGATATAAAATGCTTTAATTTTGATGCAGTTCAATTTAGTTTTTCTTTTGCTTTTAATGTCATATTCAGCCATGCACTATTTCAAGCACTGAATATACAAAAATAAACAGAATAACCAGAGCCTCTGCATTTGTGAAGTTATATTTTAGGAGTTTCAAAAATGGTTGCATTGTTAGCCATTTGTTAATATGCCTGATATATTAATGATCTCAAAAAAAAAAGCTTTTAGATTTACTTATTACTTCTATATTATAAATCTTCTAAATCTTTATTTCTACAATTTTAATTATTTTCTTCCATCATTTTGATCTGTCTTTGTTCTTTCTCTAACTTTTAACATCCTGAAAATTTGGTTATTGTATTTTAATTTCTTCTTTAAAAAGTTTAAGATACTTAAGACCATGATTCTTATTGAGAAAAATGTATCTGACTGAGAGCCATTTATCTTCCTATGTGAATTTCAGTTTCATTGAACATTAATGGAGCTTTGATTTTCCAAATATTTTAGTAAATATTATATGAGGAATTTTATTTTTAAGTATATATTTACAGAGCATACCTGGTTTGAGCACTGATTTAAACTAATCCAGTGTAGTAAAAATTTAGTTATTACTTTAGCATGTTTCTGTTTAAAAAGAATAAACCTGTAATGGAGAAATAGGTTCTGTGCTTAGGAGCTGACACTCCTCTGAGATTTAATTTCCTCTTCTCTGAATTGAGTATGATAAAGCATATCTATTTGTGGGCCATATTTAAACAAGATAATGCAAAGCACTTAGAAAAGTGTCCTACTGCATAGTAAGCACTTAGCAAAATGCAAATTTGTTTTCTCTAACTCTCCTTTATATCCTAGCAAGCCTTGCTTCATTGCCCTTAGAGCCAAGTAATCTAATAGAGCCTAGGCATTTAATAAGTGAAGCAGTAGTGGATGACTGTGTAAAATGGAAAGTGATAGTCCCATTATAAAAAGAGATCTTTGCCAAGATGTCTGGAAGAACCTTAGGTATTGCAGGCTTGATCCTGAGAACCATGCGCAATTTGGCCTTGACCACAAACCAACTCAGAGTTATTTGTTAGTTCTGAGGTAATCCTAGATACTATGTTCATTCAGAGCCCTCTCAGCAAGTGACTGGAAGTTTTAAATCTGTAGGTTAGTGGCAGGGCAAAAGGACAAGGTTCCTTTGCTGTTAGCACTTAATTCTGAGATATTTTCCTAATTCAATTTAATGTAACATTAATAAAGTAGTGATTTTGCCTATTTTATTTGCTTTTCTATATACCAGTGTTTTTAATGTGTCTAGTAGGTAAAGGTGAATAAATGTTTGTTGAATGAATGCTAGTGATCTTTGTAATTTAATTTTCTGGATAATGTTTTAGTTTCGCCTTTGGAGATCTTATAGTCAAGTTCAGAGAGAACATTTCACATCTCAAAAACGACATGACAAGTAAGCTCAAATTTAGTGAAATTAAGGATTTTAAGCATTAATGTTAAGCATTTCTATTAGACAATCAGAGTAGAATTTGGTCAGTTGTGGATGTCTTTGTTTAGAATCAGATTATTAATACAAAAGAATACTGTTAAAATACTGACTTTGTGAATTATTGATTCTGTAGCACAGAGTACATAATATTAGATATTATCCTTTTTGCCATAACTATTTTTTCCTTCTCAGATTTTTTGGGTCATTTGTATGCAGACTTATATGCAGATAAATATACTTATTTTGACCTGAATATATCTTTATTTGTTGTTGTTTAGCAGAGATATTCCATATTAGAAATAGATCTCAAAATTAATAATGGATAAATCTAAATTCTAATTAATATAAATTTTTTGATATTTTCTTGAAAATGTCCAGAAGGTGAGTGCGTATCTCATGGGTCTTGATGCAGTAGACCACTGGGTTGAGCACAGGAGGTACCAACAAGTAGACATAGCCCATGATGACATGAACCACAGGTGGAGCGTGCTTGCCAAAGCAGTGAATGATGGACACTCCCAACATGGGGATGTAGACCAGCAGCACAGTACAGATGTGGGAAACACAGGTATTAAGGGCCTTGACTCATTCTTCCTGGGAGGCAATACCCAGAACTGTGATCAGGATTTTCACATAGAGCAGGATGAGCACAGAATCAACTCCAAATGTGATGATAATGACAGTGAGTCCTAAAATGCTGTTAATACTGTGGTCAGAGCAAGAAAGCTTAATAATATCTGGGTGTAGACAGTAGGAATGGGAAAGTTCATTGGCCTCACAAAATTTAAGTTGCTTAATGAGGACAGGGGCTGGGATGAGGACAGTAATGGCCCTCAACACAAACCCTACAGAAATTTTCAAACTGGTAGAACCGTTCAGGATGGCAGTGTATCTGAGAGGATTGGATATGGCTACATAGCGGTCAAAAGCCATAGACAGTAGAATACCTGACTCCATCATGGAGAAGATGTGGATAAAGTACATCTGGGCAAGGCATGCATCAAAGTTTATTTCACGAGCATTGAACAAGAAAAGCTTAAGTATTGTGGGTAAGGTGGTGGCACAGAGGCCCAGGTCACTGACTGCCAGCATGGACAGAAAGAAATACATGGGTTCATGAAGTGATTGTTCCACCCAAATTACTATCAAGATGCTGCTATTACCAAAAATAGCAATTAGATATAAGACACAGAAGAGAATAGAAATGTGAGGATGATAAGCTTCCAAGCCAGAGAAACCAGAAAGCAGCAAAGGTTGGAAATTACTGCTGTTGAAAAGTCTCATAATTGATGTGCTCAATTACTAAATCTTCATCCTGAAAATGACAAAAAATAGGCTATTACATTATTATAATTATCAAAAACAAAATTTCTGTTCTTTTTCTCTCATTTGTTCTACTGCCTTACCCTGATTATTTATAACCAGTTTATAATTACATCCATACAGTAATCAGAGTCATTTGACTCCAGAAATAAGCATTGGTTTTTAGAAACATTGAGTAAACATAAGCACAAATCACAATTTTCAGTTTTGACTATGTGATCCTCCTTAATAAACCTATGTTGGATAATAGACATATATTGCACTATGTATTTAAAGTACTGGCAAGAAATGCTGTTTGACTTATTTTCCACAGCACACTGAGTCACACATATTAGAAAAAAAAAATCAACTAACACAAACTCCAAAAGAATATTAGTAAAATTAATCTGTAAACAGAGAACATTAAAAATTAAAAAATGAAGAAATTATAGCTAGCCATACTTGAAACATATATTTTTTTCTGACTATAAATTTAAAGTCTATTATTTATAAAAGATAGAAGACTAATGAATATAGAGAAATAATTTAAGAATAAAAATAGGTAAGTAAACTATTTTATTGCATATTTTTAATTTATATGTTCATTTATGTATGCTTAAATCTTATTCGTTTGACAATATGGGCACATTCTAAGTAATCAATTATGTTTTAAATGTTTTATGATATTATATGATTGTACCCTGACTAAATAATCTAATCTTTTTATAAGGACAAAAATACATAAGGAAGAATACAATGAGAAGTGACTGTACGTCTTTGGAGAAACAAAATTACTTTTGTTGAAAAATATATATTTAAATTAAAAGAAGGCTGTCAAAATTTTGAAAGTTATAATGGAAGTTGTAATTGAGGGATAATTTCTTCTCAAATATATATTTTATTTGGTTTGTGAATGATGTTCATGTACTGAATCTTTTTTTCCCATACTCTATAAACTACCTTGCTAAGTTTTATTTGTGTGTGTGTGTGTCTTACCTACCTGACAAACCTAATCTTGTATGAAACTCAAATATGTATATTCTCCATATATACTTGCTGCACACTATGGCAAAAACCTCATTACCTGGAAGATTCACCAAACTCAATTTTCAAAGTAAATCTATTTTTTTTAATTTACTGTATTTTTGATTTTGTGCAATTACTAATAAAAATCCTTAACTATTCTTAAAGTCTTTCCCCTCCTTCTTTTTTCTCTTGCCTACTGCTTTGATACCAACTTCAAAGAGGTATCAGAGGAAAAGAGAAGGAACTACAACTTCAGCTTATCAAATCTACTATGTACTTACATCATTTTTTCCTTCACTGCTGGTGAACAAATGGCTAAATATAGAACTCCCAATCACAATTAAAAATTAGTAGCATGACAAAGTGAATTGAAAATACATCTATAAGAATTAAAAATAGTGTGGGGCTACATCAGTTTGGGAAAAAAAAGCGTAGTACTGTCCTTTTAACATTTCTTTATGATATTTGGATAGTAAAATAAAATACTGGACCAAAAATTAACACAGTAGATGAAGCATTAGTTATTCCTGAATTCAACTGTAATTGGAAATTTTAAGATAATTCAAATGTAGTTAGAAATTGTTGAGTAAGTTCATATATAATATAGCAAACATCACAGCCGATTGTTGTGGAGAATAATTGATAGTGGAAAAGTTATCTAATATTTGAAAAAAAAATCCCTTCAGAGTTTCAGTTTACACAGTTGGTCCAATTTCAGATAAAGAGATGAATTCAGTATCAAATGCAAAAAAGTGGAAAAAAATGGAATATAATAGCAATGATAAAGCTATAAAAGTAATAAAGATGTTGCTAACATTGACAATAAAAAATCCAGTGACAGAAGTTTCATGAACAGTGCTTCCAGATGAAGATGGGAAGAAATTAGTCATGTCATAATCATCTGTAGCTAGCTTAAAAGTTTATATAATAAAAATAAAATAAAAAGCACATGATCCTGCGACAGAAGAAATCAAAATAAACAAACTCACAGGCCACAGTAATTTATTTCATCGATAATAAAAGACAAAAATTTTCATCTTTCATGATGATAATTATAAGCTCAAAGAGTATTCCGCGTCAATAGCAACTACCAGTGGACACTAAGTTGTTTTGATTTTGTGGTCCTAATTGGTTTTGAGGTTTCTTTAGAGAAAATTGAGAGTACCTTAAGCAGTGTAATATCCCATGTCTGTTTGATGGATGGCAGAACGGAAAATGATGGTATGAGTTCACGCCCAAATCTTCTTTTTTAAGTAATGCTTTAGTGACAAGGGCTATATGTTTTTAGTGTATATTGGTGAAGTGTATTTTTGTATGTGAAAGAGTTTATGCATTACGTAGTCAACAAAGTCTGTAAACTCACCGGACAGAATCTCTTAAGGCCTGAGTGTCACAAAGGAATCATGCCAAATGAACCATGATTTATATAATTGAGATTCCCCAATCCTGTGTTTCAGGTTAACAATCTGGAATAAATTTCCCAAATGGCAATTTTATGCTTGTTCATCTGGAATGAGTTGCTCCTTTTCTGAATAGGAGCATCTCTAAGCCATGGAATAAAGATATCTGCAGTATCATAGATAGATTATAAAAAGGTGTGTTGATGAAAGATGCATAATTTAATGCCGTTTATATGTTAAAATACAATCGTATTAAACAGTACGCCTTTGGCAAAACCACATACAAAGATACAAATAAATGCATTGCAGATTGTGGCCTTATGGATACAGTGCCACATAGTGTTTCTTCCAAAACAGTACACTTTTGAGTGTGAAAGAAGACACTAGGAATAACCAGTAATTAGAATTTCTCTGTCAACAGGAGAGAAGAAAGGACTGGGATATATAGATACATGTAAATAAATAAACAAACAAGTTAAATAAGTAAATAGTAAAAGAGAGGGACCTTGCATAGATCAATGTTAATAAGCCAGGAACTGATATTTGTTATAAGTCACCCCTCTATACCCAAGATGAAAACAATATTTTATGCTGAAATGAGCCCTGTAATTGGATACAAAATGTTTTTGTTTACTCTTAGTTCTATTTTGTTATGTCTGTTTTCTGTTCAACAGTTTACTCTCTCATCTTTAATATACTTAATATGTAAAATCAGATAATATTTTCAATAATATAATATACTTGAATGTATACTTTGTATCTGGCATCTTTTGGTACTTAGTACATATGTTTGAGTAAAGTAATAAATATACCACATGTGAGAAAATAATTCTTAGACAATAGATAATAATAGCTTATTATAAATATGGGTTTGATGACTACACAGAAGAATCTGGTACTTAGGAAGTTATTGAGTTGTGTCTATATGATATTGATATTTTCACTCCTGTTAGTATTAACAGTTTGCATAATAGCAAAACCAATTCAAGTCCTCAGTTCCAATAAAGTTCCAGTAAGCCTCAGATACCATTTAGGATTTCTGAATAGTTCAGCAAAAGCTGCTCAAAGTATGCTGAATTATTTTACATCCGGCTTCTAACTCTTGCTTCTGATCTGTCTTATATTCCTAGAGGCTGAAAGGTATCAATGCAGATAGGTGACAGAATTTTATTACAAATGTTAAGTTATAATGAGGTGGTATTAGCATGAAGGATGTAAATAGTAATAGTTTTTCACCTTCCTAGAGGCTGCGTATCAATACAGCAATTAAAGTTTGTATGTAACATACAGTCCTTCCCACTGTATCCTCCATGGATTGATTCTAGGACCCTTATGGATACAAAAATCTGCAGATGCTCAAGTCCCTTACATAAAATGTCATAGTATTTGCATATAACCTATACATATCTTCCCATATACATTAAATTATCTCTGAATTATTTATAATACCTAATACAATGTAAATGCTATGCATTGACAGCTTGCAGAAAATTTAAGTTTTGTTTTTTAAAGCTTTCTGGATTTTTTTTTTTTCCTGTTTTTGATCTGTGGTTGGTTAAATCCATAGATGTGGAACCTGTGAATATGGAGGGCCCACTGTATTATTACTGACTCGAAGATACGGAATTTAATTTTAATATTAAATAGAAAAGCCAAATAGCAAAAATAGTAGTTTTAAACAAACATTTGTCATCTTTCTGAAGTAAGTAAACCTAACTGACTCTTCCTTTTATTTTAGGAAATCTACAATCTTCTTAAAAACAAACAACAAAGAAATAAATAAATGAGTCTCTCTTCTCTGAATCCCAGTGCCATCTTACACATCTGAGAAAACACTGTAAATTACCTTTATCTTTTTATGAAGAATTTTTGTCTTAATCCTGTTATCCAAACCAGTACAGCTCACTCCCTTTCCAGAACCATTCAAAACACAAAACAAAATGGTAGATACAAATCTGAATGTATGAACCATTGCTTTGACTATAAAAGACTATTGTAAGTCTGGTATTACAAGGGTAACCACATATGGATCACAAGATGTATAAGAATGGATATATTGAAAATAAAAGAATGAGAAAAGTTAACACTATACATTTATCAAAATAAATTTTGCAGTTTCATTAGTAAAAGATAAATGTTACTCATTATGATAATATGACTAGAGATAATAAGAGCTATTAATCATGAAGAAATTCTAATTAACAAAAAATTCATATTTTTAAAAACTTGTACATAGTTAATAATCACCTCAAAACATTATGCATGTAAGTGTAGAAATAAACAAAGATCACCCAAATGAGAACAAACATAGGCTATTTATTTATATCTTGCTACAACAAGGATATCAGCCACCAACACTTGCCTTTGGCAGAGAATCAAAGGTCATTTGGGGAGTAGGAAACCTTGTCTTGGTAAATAAAAGGGAAATCTTCAGGTATCCTCTTGATTGGAAGTTGTTGGCAAGAGGAAACCAGACGTGGCTGCCTAGACTAGGATCTGTTATATGATCAATTAGGGAAGCATATTTGGCTCTCTTTCATTGGGTCTCTTAGATGTGGGAGCAAAAAAAGGTGAAAAAAAAGGAAAATTGGCAGTTGTTGACCTGGTCTGGTCATTTTGAGTCACTTATTATGGAAGTTGTAGACTGGCTTACAGATTTCTTATGTAGATCAGAGTTCTATGGTCTTATGGTCTGGTCATTGTACCTTTGTGTGTTCAATCCTTCACAGAGAGAAGACAATGAGAGACAAAGAAGCTTTTTAGTTTGATGCAGTCGGATTTGTCAGTTTTCCCTTTTGTTGCCTTTGTTTTTGGGATTATATCCAAAAACATCATTGCCTAGACTGATGTCAAGTTTTTTTCCTTACAAGCCTTAAGCTGTCACCTTTTGGTGAAGACACCAACAATTCATTCACATATCTTACAAAAAAAGACTTTCTAGGACTGACAACATCGTGCATCCTATATTCAGACTGTGTAGCTCCACTCGGTTAAGTTCCGTCTGTAATAACACAGAGTTAAGTATTCTAAGGAAATAAATGTGTAGACCCTTACGTACAGACTGTGTATAAACAACTTTTGTATATACATATAGGATAGCTTTTTTGAACTTACACAGCTATATACATAAAAGTAGCTGTTATTAGTTAAGCTGGTGTCAAAAGTTTGGATTTTTTTCACTTGTACATTTGGGACTTTCTTTTGGTTGATTAAAGTTGCATGTGCTAAGTATGTGAATGGAAAAAAAAAGAAGCTTTTTTTCTATATTTCCTTCCACTAGTATTATTATTTCAGGTCTGATGTTTAGATCTTTAATCCATTTTGAATTTATTTTTGTATATGATGTGATTAAGTTTCAACCTTCTTCTTCTGTGTCATTATCCAGTTTCTCAAAGCCAATTTTTGAAGAGATAATTCTTTCCCCATTTTGTGTTCTTGGCAATCTTGTCAAATATTAGTTGCCTATCCTTGGGTGGGTTTATTGCAGGGCTCTCTGTTCCATTTGTTTATATGTCTGATTTGTGCCAGTACCATACTGTTGTGATTACTGTAGCTCTGTAATATATTTTGAAATCAAGAGGTACAGCGCTTCCAGCTTTGTTCCTCTTGCTCAAGATTGCTTTGACTATTAGGATATTTTATGGTTCCATATAAATTTTAGGTTGTTTTTTTTTTTTTCTATTTCTGTGAAAATTGCACTGGAATGTTGATAGGGATTGCATTTAACCTGGGGGTCACTTTTGATAGTTGAACATTAGTATTTCTTCCATTCTATCAACATGGGATATTTTTCCATTTATTTATGTCTTCTTCAATTTTTTTCATCATAATTTTACTATTTTCAATGTACTTTTTCATCTCCTTGTTTAAATTTATCCCTTAGTATTTAATTCTTTTTGATGCTATTATTAATGGGATTGTTTTCCTAATTTCTTTTTTGGATATTTTGTTGGTACCTTATAGAAATATAACTGATTTTTGTATGTTGATTTTATATCCTGTGACTTTACTGAATTTGTTTATTAGTCTTACAGTTTTTTGGTGGATACTTTATGGTTTTCCATATGTAGAGTGTCTTTGAGGAAACAGAGGAATTGGAGAGCAAGGGAATTGCATTAATGTGTATCCAGTGTTTGGTGAGTTTGAGTTTCTTAAATAGCTGGGGAAAAAGGTTATGTGCAAAACAAAACAAAAACATATCTTACAAAAATGAAAAGACTCTGAGGTTGCACATACCTTGCATTTTTTATTATCTGTAAGAAAGCTGGAAAGAAGTATACAATGAGATGGTCACTTGTAACAGTTGGGATCTGAGACATAGAGGTCCAGAGGATGTGTCCCCTTGTAACAATGATAAAAATTAGTCTTTCACTTTGAGTAAAATGAGAGATCCAGGCTAGTTTTCAAGTAGGTAAATGTCATGATCTGAACTGTATGTTCAGAGGATAATTCTGACTGTTCTTTTGATCTTTGTCTAAAGAGGGAAATAGTTGAGAAAGGAGGCCATTTATGATACTGTATCAAGCAACATGAACTAAATAATATTATATCAAAATTAATTTCCCAAATCTCGTGAGCTTGTAACAACAAAAACAGCTAAAAGAATATATTGCTCGCTTATGTTTTCATCTTTGTTGCTTTGATCTGAAATTTATTTTGAAGTTCATGAAGCCCCTGTATAGAACTACTGCTGTTTCATTGAGAAAAAGAGACAATAATACTAAATTATGGCTTTTAAATCTTCAGTTCATAAGTAACACGGTTAAATCTACTTACATTGCATTGACCAAAGCAAGTCCCAGGATGAAGACTGATGTCGCTAGAGTAGAAAAATAATACTCCCACAGTGAGAAGCATGCTTAGACAGCTGCAGTATTATTTTGAACTATTACATCCTACATTGTTATTACAAATACTCTATTAATAAATAATGGTTTGCAACAGAGCGTTATTAGATAAGTACTTGTTCTGGATATTTTGGTAGAAAAGTGAATAGGATTTGCTGATTAAGATGTAAGCTATCAAAAAAAAAGAGGTACAGAGAAGTATTTGGGGAATTTTATTATAAGCAATTATAAGATATATTTGCTGTTAGTGAGATGGGAAAAACTGGGGCAAAACAGTTTTGGGGGTCGGTATCTGAAGCCCAGTTTTGGATGTGTTAATTTAAGATGAATATCATTGTAAAGGCTAATACCCAATAGACAGTTTAATGTGTGAGTCTGAGTTTCACTTAAGTGTCCTGACTTACAGAAAAGCATGGAATAAGGAGACAGTGAGGCTAGAGAGAATTAGTTGTGAGGTGAGGAGAGCAGTGGGAAGTCAAAGAGAAAATGGTAAGGCATTAAATCATGAGCCATATACAGCTTGTACTAAGGGCTCTGGGTTATCATTGCATGAGGTGGAAAATCATAGTTTTGAGCAAGGTAATGACAGCATCTAAATTAGATTTTAATGGGGTTACTCGTGACTGCTTTTTATAGAGTCAGTTGAAATTTGTGGGAGTTGAGGAAGACTGAGAGAAGAAAGACAAGTTAGGATATTACAGTAATTCAGAATAGAGATAGATGATCATGGTTTGGATAAGATTGATTGAAATGAGTTTGTGAAATTAGTTTAATTTTAGATATGTTTAGAGACACAGGCAACAAAAATCTCTGAACAAATGGCATGTGGAATGTGATGGAAAGAAGAGTCAAGAATAATAGTTTAAGTAAAAAAAAAAAGATATCTTCTTATAGAAGCAGAATGCCCCTAGGCTGCTCTCTTATTTCTTTATTATTTTACAGGGATTATCCTGATTTTACTACCTGAACATTTCTTAGAGAATATTCAGATTGCCTCTGTGACTCTTCATCTGCAGAAAAACCCACACATTACTTTCTCCACTGCTACATTGCTTTAACTGGGCCAGTTCCCTGGAAACCAGGGCAAAAGTAACAACAGTCTTGTTGACCAAAAACTAAAAACCAAAAATAAATAAATATGAACACGCATACAACCAAAAATATATATCTAAAATAAGAACAGCATAATGACTTTGGAATAAATGTTGCTTTAAAGTGGATATGAAATTATTAAGAAAAAATATCATATGAATCAAAATATGTTCTCTGACCTAAAACAAACTAATTGTCAATGGCAAAATAGTATGATCTCTAGAGAATTCTCAAATATTTGGAATTTAAAGAACATACTTCTAAGTGATCCATGGCTCAAATAAGTCTAAAAGAAAATTAGGAAATATTTAAAACATAATAAAATAAAAATACAAGATATCAGAATTTCTGTGGCAAGTAAAGCAGTTCCTAATGGCAAATATGATAGCATTTATTTCTTATATTAAAAAAAGAACAAGAGCTAAATAATTTATGCTTCCATCTTTTTAAAAAATGGAAACCAAAATAACCCAAAACAAACATAAGGAAGGAAATACTAAAAACAGGAGCAGACTTGAAAACAATAGAAAAAATAAATAAATAATGGAACCCAAACCTGGTTCTTTGATAAACCTGTAAGCAGATTGACAGAGAGAGAGAGAAATCACCAACATCAAAAACTTACAAAGAAGGCTTATAAGTACTGACCCTACAGACAGCAAGATGTGAATAGTGGGATAGTACAGACAATTCTATGCATATAAATGTGACAATTTAGATGAAACAGATAAATTTATTGAAAGAATAAATTACCAAATTACACTCAAGAGTAAATAAATAATCTGGTTTTTTTTCTGGATCATATCTTAGTGAATTTTTATCAAGTGTGTAAGGAAGAAATAACACCAGTTCTTCCCAATATCTAGAAACTAGAAGAGAAAGAAAACATTTCTAAACTCATTTTATGAGACCATTTGCTCATAATGACAACAAAAGAAAGATAGTACAAGAAAAAAAGCCACAGATCAATATTCTTTATGCATATATATCTCAGAATCTAAAAATAGCAAATTGAATTCTGCAAAATAAAGACAAATAATACATCACAAAAAGTAAGATTTATCTCAGGACTGTAAGGAGAATTGAATAGTGAAATCAATCAGTGTATCCCAACACATAAAAATATGTAACAAGAAAAAGAATTATATAATTGTATTGATACCTACAAAAATCATTTGGAAATATTTTAATATCTAATCATTATAAAAACTTAAGCAAACTGAAAATAGAAGCAAACTTTCTCAAACTGATAAAGGACATCTCAAAAAAACCATTATAAGTAATATATGAAGATTCAATTATTTGGAACAAAGTAAGGGTGTTCATTCTCATCACTTCTGTCCAGTATCATATTTGAAGTCCTAGTATGTGCATTAAGGATAGAAAAAGAAACAAAAGACATTCAGTTTGGAAAGAAAGAAAGAAAACTGTCCCTCTTTGCAGATGACATGCTTTTACATAGAAAATACCAAGAAATCTAAGAAAATTTAATGGAAATAATGAGTGAGTTTATCAAGATCGATGGCAAAAATTAATCATATTTTTATACACTAACAATGAGCAAATGACAAAATAAGAGTCATTTATAACAGCTAAAAAAAGATCAAAATATGTGCAAAATCTACATGCTTAGAGCTACAAAACACTGATGCAAGAAATTTTAAAAAGACCCAAATGAGACATACTGTCATCTTGTATTTTAAGAATATACTTAGGATATCAATTTTCACTAAAGTAATCTAGATTCAGTGCAGTTTAATGTATATATTTTCTTCCTGTGTCTTCTTTCAGTTAGTAGTGTCTTTATGAACATAAAATCTTAATTTTAATATAGTCCAGTTTATTAATGTCCTAAAAGCTATTTTTTTGTATTTTATTTAATGCTATTGAAGAAAGCTTTGCTTGTCCTAAGATAATGAAGATACCTCCTCTCCCATATTTTTTCTCATGGCTTTATTATTTGGCCTTTCCATTAAAATCTAAAATAAATCTGCAATCTACTTGATTGTTGTAATTAAAATTTATTTTAGAGTAATGGATATGAATATCCAGCTTACTCATCAGCGTGTGTTAAAAGGAAAGAACATTCTCTACTGTGTAGTGTGACACCTTTGTCATATTCAGCCAATTGTCCATTCTAGATTTCATATTTCTTACATTGGTCATCTTTAAAATCATTGTTCAGTCCCCCTTTGTCATAATTAATAAAAATTTTTGTGTGAACCATATAGTGAGGTCTACTAGGAGTAGAGATGCATGGTTTTAGTCATCTCGGCTGAAGTCGGCTGAGGACATGGAGCTAGGTTGCAGTGTAGGTGTGCAGCTACATACAGTGCAAATACTCTATACTGAGAACACAGAACACTTATCTATACTAAGAACATGGAACACTGAGACAAAAAAAAACTGATAAGAATGTGACATGATTTGTACATAATTTGCATTAATGTGTTTTCCCTTGTTAATTGATAAAATTCATCTGAGACTTTTTTGGCAGCTGCTGTGCAACCTTTGTCAGAAGTTCAGGGAAGATATAATTTATATTCAGGATTATGAGAAAAAATATTAATTGGTGAGGAATCCTAGAACATTTTGAATGGCATATGTATCCTCAGTTGGCTTATACAGGTTGTTGTAAAGTAAATTGCATTCACAGGGATATTTGAAAATATGTTTCACAACACTTTGAGCATTGACCAGAGTTATAGGTTGACCTAACAATGTGGCTGGCTTAGAGGAAGAGATCAGATGAATAAATTCAGGCTGAGAACATTCTAGGATGCCTAGAAGTGTAGAAACTCATCCTGTGTTCAAGACTTCATTGAGACAGTATAAGTTAAAGAAATACCTGGACTATTGAAACAACTCTCTGGGTGCAGCAGTAATGACAACTTGATTATCCATAAATCAGGAAGAGGGCCTTGCTGGCACAAAACAGTACTGTGCACCATGGTATAAAATAATTTCAGATATGCAACCAAAGAAATGACTATAAGTCGATGAACTGGGAAAGATGGTGCAGGCTCAGTTTCCATCACCATGACTGGGTTATTTATTACTCACATCTAAGGATCCAAATCCAGAGGAAAAATTTATGAAAGTTGGAATGGAAGTAAACATGTGCTGGGAGAAAGACCTTTCTTATCTACTTATGGACCATGAAATGAGCCTACCCACAAATCTAGACATATCTCAGCTGATACAAAATGATAATGCCCTTGGGGCAGATGATGGTTATAGGCCAAACCAAGGCATGCCACCTGGCTGACACTGAGACGGAATACCTGCAAGACCAAATACCAAAATGTCAACAGGCTTTGACTCCTATCATTATTGGGATATGTATGAGAGTCTCTTCCAGAGACGGGACACATTAGACGTACTGCTGAATGGCAGACCACAGGGCTATGCAGAGGTGTAGGAAACGAAGCTGAGTACTCAGTGCTGCAGTGACTTGTAAATGGTTCTGAGGCTGAGCTGTGGGTTGGCTCTTACTCTATGAGAGCTCCAACTCATGGAGAATCACCTGGGAACTTCTGTGTGCCTGCCTGAGGGCTGGAGTTTTGGTACAACAGCCAGATTTCAAGGCCAGATGCAATAATTAAAGTGGCAGTTTGACATAGGTGTGTTCTAGGGACAAAAAGGGTGATGCCAATGGCAATGATAGAAACTATATGCTAACAGCTGTGCACCTGGACAAAAGCTCCTTCAGCTGTGACTGTTACACTAAGATATCTATCCTAGAATCTAACAACACTCTCTGCTGTCATCTAGTAAGATAGATTAGAAATGCGGACTCACAAAACTTCCTAAAATGAGGAGGTAGCTTGACTTGGTATTTTTGAAGTTCCAGCTAGGAAGTTATGAATAACAGTTTGTTATTTAGGTACTGGAATATTGCTGTACTTTAAGACAAAATGTCAAAATTTTGGGATACAGCAGAAGCAATAATTTAAGATGTATCTATAGTTTAAAATGCAAATATTCCAAAAGATAAAAACTAGAAAAATCAAGAAGTTTTCTTAACAAAAAGTAACATAATTACAAATTACACAAATAAATTAAAAGAAAGTAATAAAGATGAAATTAGAAATAAAATGAATAAATAGATCTAATATCAGTCTTAACTTGAATAGATCTTATTTCATCCTGGCTTGTAGTTTGTGAGGTGAATGTTTTTAAGTTTGAGCATGATGAAGCCCCTATCAATGAACACAGAGAGTTCAGTCTATCTCCATCTCTAGGAAATAAAAGTGTTCTTTCCTTGAACTTAATATTTGATAGATCACTGGTGTTATCAGCGATTCAGTAAAAAAATCTGTGCCACATGTTTACGAATTACATTATTTTTTACACCATAGACAATAGGGTTGAGTGCCAGTGGCACAAGGAGGTAGATGGTAGACAGAAGTATGTGGGTAGAGGGGACAACATGTCCGAACCGATGGCTGAAGAAGAAGAAGGCAAGAATATAAAACTCAAGGAAAACAAAAATGTGAGCTGTACAGGTATTGAATGCTTTGAGCCGTGCCTCCTTTTGACGTAGACGAAAAACAGCCTGGAAAATAAGGATATAGGAAATGAGGATAAAAATCATGTCAAATCCCAGAATTGTAAAACCCACAAAAAGACCACATGTTTTATTGACTTGGATGTCTTCTGCAGCCAGCTTGACCACAGCCATGTGCTCACAGTAAGAGTAGGCAATTACAGTGGAATGGAAAAGGTGCAGTCTTTTAATTAAAATGGGTAAAATGCCAATGAGCACTGTTGCTCGGATTGCCACAACCAGCACCATACTAACCAGAATGAAAGGTGTGAGGATGGATGTGTGCCTCAGAGGATCACAGATGGCAATGCAGCGGTCAAAGGCCATTGCCAACAGGATGCCAGACTCCATGCCCTGCAAGGCGTGGATGAAGAAGAGCTGGGCTAAGCAAGCATGAAAGGCCATGGAGTAAGAGCCAAACCAGAAGATAGCCAACATCTTGGGAGCAATGGCTACACAGAGCCCTACATCTGTAGCTGCCAGTACTGCCAGGAAGATGTACATGGGCTGATGCAGGCTGCGTTCTGCAGGGATGATTATCAGTAAAACAGTGTTTCCCAGAAGAGCCACTAGGCACACTACAAAGAAGGAAAACCCAATCCAAAACTGCACATGCTCTAATCCAGGGATGCCAATTAGTGTCAATGTTTTGGGGTCCAGGTATGACATGTTAATGGATGCCATGAAAGTTAGTGATCTTTCTTTTCACTGCTGATTCTCATACCTATGGAAGAGAAAGTAAATGAGAAGTGAAAAAGGACACAGACCTCACTATCATTTAGACGTGTTTGAACATTGAAGAAATAAGTTCAGTTCTTTAGATAACAATCAGGCCAGAACATTCAGAGGTTCTATACAATATGACAGGACAACAATAGGAAACCATCTTTCAAAAGCTTTGCTAGAGCCATACATGAACAGGGGAGAGTTTCAGGATTTCTGACTTACCATTTGTGTAAATAGAAACCATGACCCTGAGAATACTCATCTTTTGCATTTTCCATGGCCTCTAGTCTGGGCTGTCTGAAAAACCACCAGGCTTTCCTTCTTTATTTATTTCTGAATGCCAACCAAATTTTGCTATAAATGCAGATTCCCCCTGGGATCCTTAAGGACCCAGAAGAGAATGTTTTTGTTGCCCCATGTGCATTAGTTCATAGTCCTATTGGAGACTTCACCCTCAACCATCTACTCCTGGTCCCAGAGAGCACATTATTTATCCCTGAGTTGTTTGCATTGGTTATCAATTGGGAAGAGAGTTTAGCTATCTTATATTCACTTATTCCATTGTAAAAATGGACCAGTCACTGCAAGGCACTTAAGAATGACCCTTAGAGAAGATGTGAAGATGGTGGTCTATTTTTAAAGGCTGTTAGAGGTGGTTAGTTCTCTAAATTAATTATGCCTCATATGTGTTTAGGGTAGATTTGTTGCATGGAATAGGGAAAGTGAAATATGGAGGGTTTGTGTTTTTTTTTTTTTAACAGAGAGACTTAGGAAATTTAAAAACATAAGGAGAATACAGAGAAATATTTCAAGAAGAATAACAGCTAAAAATAATGTAGCATCTAGTCAAAAGCAGAACTTATCTAGCCTAGAGTTACCACACAGCTGGATGAATGTGATTATGCATTTCCCCCACAATATAAAGGTCCATAGGTTACTAGTTAAGATTGTATATACTTTTGCTTTACACAGTGGGAGTCCTACTTTTCTTTTTAATAACTGTACACATGTTATGACTCCATACTATACTGTGTTTCTCTGTTCTACACCATACTATGATTAATTAGCTGTGGTTTGAATTCTGAAGCACAATTGAATATAATGACCAATTCTTAATACCTCCCTAGTTTAGCACTCTTTCTTGAATTTGACCTGAGTTCCCTTTTATGGGGTCCAAATTGCAAATTTAAGAACTCAGTTTTTATTTCTCATTAATTTCTATTTCATTCTCTAATGTTTGTACCATTTCACATTTTACTCCAATCTGTTCATACCTAAACACTGATTGAAGTTACTCCCAGGAAGAGATTTTCTCTGATCTGGTCAAATCCATACACTGTAGAAAAACAAGCATGGAGGTCTCTATTTATCTCTGGGAGCAATCTCTTGAAAAAGGTCATCTAAATAACTGTTTCATACTCACTTGAAACAAGTGTATGGAGGTATAAAAGCAATTTTTGGTCCAATAATTCTCATATGAATGAAAACCAAATCAATGGAGGGACACTGGGACCTCTTTCCTTGTGATCTTGTAGCAATACTAATGCTGTATACTGTACTAATAGTAATACTGTAGTCAAAATACTCATAAAATAAGGATTAAAACAAATATGACAAATAATTTCCTTTGATGTCCCTGTGCAGTATTTGGAAGGATATGGTGGGAGAAATGATGAAATGAGTGGAGGATGTTGCTAATATTTATGAGTTTGAGTTGCCAGAAATGATAGAAGCTAAGAGAGAAGGAAATCTCAGAATCTAAATAAATCAGCATCCCCTGAATTCAATAATTGCCTGAATTGTAAAGGCAAACATAAACAGTATTATAGTTAGTCCCACCCACTTGATGATAATGCTGTTACCAGATTATTTGTCTAATAATCAGTAAGTAGTTAAAATCAAAGGCTTCAAAATGTGAAAAATGACCTGGCTACTAATCCCGGACCACCCCTGCCCACTTAACTTTTATGGAATCTTGCCGAAGATTTTATGGAATCTTACACATTGCTCATGGTTCACTCATCGGTAAGTTAAGAATAGTAATCTCACTTACCTCTGTGCTAAATAAGAGCACATATAGAACAGATCAGTGGTTGGCACAGTTTAGACTTTATGTATAGTAGGTTATGAAAAAACTGGTTATTTTATCAAGACAAGAACAGCCTGCACAATATTGAGGAGACAAAAGAAATCATGCAGAAGTGAAAACTCCCTGATGATAGAAATGAAAAAAAAATTCCACAAGAAGGTGAAAATTCCAGAGTTGAAGAGCTTTCTTCCATCTTCTTATATATAATATTGATCATAGCCAAAATACTAAAGTGGTATCATAAATAGTTTGTAGATTTCCACGCAGTTAGAAAATGTTACATAATTTTTTAAAAAATCTTTTTGTATTGATTACTCATTTTCAGGCTTTGTGAATTAGTAGGAATAAAATGGGGTGAGCCTGGTACGTCTAAGTTACATTAAATACAGTTACTATGAGAAACAACCAGGGTGTGAGTTTGATGACCTTTAACTTTCAAAATAATCTAAATACAATCACATAAAGGATTTTCTACTTCTCAGTTAACTGAGTTGAAGAGAAAGAAAAAATGTTAATAGGTGATATCCAACAGAAGCAAGAGGCCAGGGAAGAGGTTGGGATATTCTTTGTCTCATGACAAGAGGACTTGCACTCTGTGTAAATTGATCAGATACTAAAGCTTTTTAAGGCTTACAATTTTCCTGTATTTCTTCTACTTTCCATATCACTCAAACAACCCCACATCTCCGCAGACACAGATGGTTTCCTGTCTCATAATTATTCTCTTTTGTTTTCAGAAAACTAAAGAATGTTAGAGTTCTTTAGAACAGGCATCTGGGTGACTAGAATGCAGAATCATAGGAACCACCTTGCATATATGATAAATTAATTGAGGGCCATAAATAACAAGACCGTACTAAACTACCTGTAAAATTCTTTCAAATCTGAATTACTTTAATCTAGCCCCGCCCCCCAGCTCTCCTTTTGTTGATGAAAAATTCTAAACACAGAGAACAGAAATGGCATGGCAATGGACAGAAAAAAATTAATGACCAAAGCAGGATTTTAAAATGTCAGTCTATGTCCTGCTAAAATAAATACTTATTACAGCTTATCAACTCCCAGTTCCTAAACTGCAGGGACAGAAACTTATCTGGATAGAATTGAAGGCTGATTTGGCATGTGAGTGAGCTAATTGTATCTCTGTTTCCACCAACATTTCCAGCAGATGTTAACGGAAGAAGAGTTGCTAGGCCTTCCTGAGTGCCTGGGCTGATCCCAGAGCACCATTACCTTTCTGATTCCTCTAGAGTATTATTATCATTCTGATTCCTAGGCTTCCTTCCCAGGAATGAGGCAGTCTTGGCCCTGGAAATTGGGTCAGAGAGTTCTCTGAATTCCAGAAGGAAGTGTCTGCCTGGAATGAGAATCAGGAAATATCTGACCTTGGGTTACATTCAGAGAAAGTTGAGTGTAGCTCATGAGTGAGGTCAAGAGAATAGGAGAAATGGAGATTTCTTAAGATGTAGAAATGAAGAGCAATTATCTTTTCCATCCTCTGTTATCTGGCAAGATCTGTAGATGATGTAGTTTAGTTGAGGCTATTGTGTTGGTAAGTATAATAATAACCTTGCTCCACCTCCTCTTCCTTTTCCCACTACTCCTATTATTATGTTCCCTCTCCTATTCTGCCTCCTACTGCTATTACTACAAAGAATGTTACTCCTGTTGCCTAGTATTTTATAGTCATTTTAAGCTTCAAATGAACCTCAAATACATTTTTTCAAGGACAGCAGTCTCTAATTTCTCCTGGTCATTAGATATTTAATAATTCATCATGCTTTCTCCTGTTATTTGATAGGAGTTGGCACTAACTTTAGTGACAACACTTTTACTGTGTCACAGTGATCTAATCAGAACCTCCAGATGACAAGATTTATAGGTTACTAGCAGTAATGGGTTATCCCTCTCAGCAGTTGGAGGATATTTCAAATGCAGGCTACTTTCTGACTGAGAGCTTTAGTTCACTCACTTGCCATAAAAAAATTATTAATTAACTAAGAGTACAATGTGGAGGTGGCAAACTGCCCTTCTGTAGCAAGCATGCAGGTTGCTGGGTCTTAGAATGGTAGTGACTAAAATACGAAGGTTTTTAACCTACTATTCTTCTAAGCAAGGCTCTGCTGCCTGCTCTCACTTTCAATCCTCATATGATACCATCACCTTTTTGCTTGTTTATTTACTTATTTATGTTTTGTGGGGGTTTTTTTTGGTATTAAGTTGTTAGTAGTTGTTCAGCCTCAGAATTATTTGTCTGGCTTCAGTACATATACGAAATCAATTTGAACTGTGAAGAGAAGAAAATGCTTTCATGCACTATCAGTTATCATCATTTATTTTTCCTATTCTTTTTTCCTCCCAGTTCCTTCAGGAATTTTTTCTAAGGGCTGACATCTCTCCCTTCTTCCCATCTTGTTATCTCGACTTCTTTTCTCTACTTTCTGATTGTTCTCCATTTTATTCGTTTGTCATCTTTCTTGTCTTTCAATTCTTTCTTCTTTGTCTCCTTCCTTGCTTCCTTCCTTCCTTCTGCTTTCTCTTTTCCTTTCTCTCTTTTATGGCTTTCTCTCTCAGTTTTCTCAGTGTCAGGTTTCCATAAATTATCCCCTCTTTCTGAAATATTTAACTTTCCCCTCTCTCCTTTCTTCAATATGCACATATCAGTTTGAAATTCTCATTGAAATAATATAATATCCTTTAGCCTGAAAACATCTCAGAGATATTCCTCATTATATTTTATAGCAAAGCTTTTGAAATAATAGTAATAATATATATTATTATGAATAACATTTAAAAACAACATATATTAGTATAAATAATAACATATAAATTTTTTTTTCTTTTTAAGTCCCATATTAGAATGATTTAATCTTTATTTTTTTCTACTAGAATTCTTCTTGCAAAGAAATGCACTTTTCCCTTTTGACCCAGCA
Organism: Camelus bactrianus; assembly: GCF_048773025.1. Lineage (NCBI taxonomy): Eukaryota > Metazoa > Chordata > Mammalia > Artiodactyla > Camelidae > Camelus > Camelus bactrianus. Next base: position 45,642,303 of record NC_133548.1, read on the forward strand.
GTTCTACTACTTGGTATGTACTAAAGAGAAACACACATGAGTCCACAAGAAGTCTTGCATAATAATTTTTATAGCACTTTTTTCAGACTAGCCCTAATGACCCAAATGTCCATCAAAAGGATAATGATTTATAATTATTCAGTTTGATGAAGTTTAACATATGTATACTGTGTAACCATCACCCAACGTAAGATGTAGAAAATTTTCAGTACCCGAGAGAGTTCCTTCATGTCAAATTCCAATCATTAGCCAAATCCCTTTCCACTCCAAACAACTATTTCTTATTTTTAATTACCACAGATTAATTTTACCTTGTCTCAGATTTTATTTGAATGTTAAATTGTAAATTGAAGCTAATTGAGTGAAAAATGAAATGAAGAGATTCAAGTAAACAGTTGGATATGGCAAAGGAAGAGTCTTGAAACAAAAGTTGTGAGTAGTGTACATTTACATATCAGTCCAGTTCAAAACATGATATGGAATATTGTGGGAGAAGTAGAAGCAAGTTTGTTGGTATATATACACATGTATAAAAGTTAAAAGTGTTTGAAATGATTTAAGCAAGAAATAATGTAAACATTTGCATGTAGCAGTAGAATACACTAAAGACGTCCTCTTATTTACTCATGTCTCTATGAATATTTCGCCTTCTTACTACTTATCTTCCAACCATATAGTTCATGTAAAGCTCTCCAAAATTCTGAGCCACTTCATGAATGTGTGCATTGTTTGGCCATAACTATTACCTGGCCTCCACTGATGCTACTTTAAAAAGAGACCTTCTCTACCTGGTGCATGGAGCTGTAGTGAGGAAGGAGTCAACATGTTCAACTGTGCTATGCAGGCACAAACAGATGTTCAAGCTGTTACACTTGCCCTCTGTTGTCAGACCTTCAGTTCTGACATGATCTTTCAATGAAGTAGCCTATCTGGGATAGTGAGCCCTTAGTTGTGAGCCAGACACTTGAGGCTCCCTTACATAAATCTTTTCTCTTTACATAGTTGGAAAATGGCTTATTCCAAAATTGATAACAAAAACTATGTTTTCAAAGTTTTTGAATATATATTGAATTAAATACTCAATAAATGCATATGAAATGCACCTACGTATATGTCTGATACTTAACGTCAACTTAAGTATATAGTGTAATGTAAACCAGTTTTTTCTGTGTTTCTAAAGGGTGTGAAATTTAGGCTTTGAGGGAAATTAGCAGTAAAGATATACGGCAGTGTGGAATGGAGCCTTCTAGTACAATGCAAATAAGTGAGTTTAGCACCTCCATTGGAGAACCAATTGAAGACTAGTATGACAAGAGTAAATTCCAGAATCTGTCACTACTCCTGTTACCAGTGAATAGTTTAGTTTTTCAGTTTATTGACTGTAACTGTTAGAACTAATAAAGACCAGTTTCACAACAAAAAATCAATATAAAAATCATTGTATTTCTGTACATAAACAATGAATTATCCTAAAAGAAAATTAAGAAAACAGTCACATTCAAAATAGCAACAAAAAGAATAAAATACTTGAGAATAAACAACCAAAGAGGCACAAGATTTGTACACTGAAAATTATAAAATGTTTGAGAAATGAAGATAAAGATAAATGGAAAGACATCATGTTCAAGGATTAGAAGAATTAATATTGTTAAAATTTCCATACTATTCAAAGTGTAATCCCTATCAAAAATGTAATGTCATTCTTTGAAAAACAGAAAAAAAAACCCCTAAAATTTATGTGGAAGCACAAAAGATCCCAAATAGTCAAAGCAATTTTGAGCAAGAAGAAAAATGGAGGCATTGCACTTCCTGGTATCAACATATATTACGCACCACAGTAATCAAAACAGTATAGAACTGGCATAAAAGCAAAAATAATAGATCAGTGAAACAGAATACACAACCCAGAAACAAATCCACACATCGATGGTCAACTGACATTCTACAAGGGTGCCAAAACACAATGGGAAAAGGATAGTCTCTTCAATAAATGGTGCTGGGAAAATTAGATATCCACATGCAGAAGAATGAAAGTAGGAGCCTTATATGCCTTCATACAAAAAATGAACTCAAAATGGATTAAAGACATAAAATAAGACCTGAAACCATAAAACTCCTAGAAGAACATCTAGGGAAAAAGCTTCTTGACATTGGTCTGGGCAATGATTTTTTAGATATGACATCAAAGCACAGCCAACACAAGCAAAAATGAATGAGTGGAGTTGGATCAAACTAAAAATTCTGCACAGCAAAGAAAACAATCAACAGAGTGAAAAGACAATCTATGGAATGGGCAGAAATATTTGCAAGCCACATACTTCATTAGAGGTTAATACCCAAAATATATGAGGAATTCATATACCTCAAGGAAATTAAATCACTCTCTGGATTCACGTTATAATTAAGTTGGGTTAATCAAAGGAATAAAGAATATGTTATTTGTCTTTTCAGTCCCCTTCAGGATTTTAGGTCCTGTTAAGTGGTTGGCAAATTAAATTATATCATATTACTGAAGGATGGCTACACTGGGAGCTAAATTCTGAGGAAATGCACAGGTAAATTACTAACTCACAAATTATGTGGATTATCAATCATTACCAAGTATATAAAATAGTCTCCTTTCTGACAGTGACTCTACAAGGACCCATTTGTTAAATATTATTCTTGCTTATCCTCTGAGAATATTACACTGAGGCTGATACACAACAAGGACCCATTTGTCAAATGTTATTCTTGCTTGTCCTCTGAGAATATTACACTGAGGCTGATACACAACAAGGACCCATTTGTCAAATGTTATTCTTGCTTATCCTCTGAGAATATTACACTGAGGCTGCTACATATAGAAGCGTGTCTTCGGGTTGCTTGTTGACTCTGAGTCAGTTTCTTGTGTGACCTAATCAGAGTTGTTATGAAGTAGAGAAGGGTAGAGAAAAGGGGCTAACCTGAGTGATCTCAGTACAATTTTATAGGACATGATACTCCTCCAAACACCACCTTCTTATTTTCTGAATGATCTAAATTCAAAAGAGGAGAAATAAATCTTTGAGCAGAGGAAATAAACATTTCTTATTCTCAATGTATGAAATGATGAAAGAGCCATATATTAGGAGGCAGAGATCTTTTTTAAGGATCTCATGGAAGTGAGTATTATCTCTCCTTTAGGAATTATTTTATATTCCATGACATATTCAAAGAAATAAAACATGGGTGGCAAGAATATGGATACCTTGTGACATCTGGACTCATGTACAGGTTGGTATTTTCAAGAGGATGTTACTATAGTGATCATATCATGTGCTTGTAAAAAAAAAAGTTCTTTGGAAACCAATGTGTGTATCCATTAGTATATGCACTTTTTATCTTTTGCAGTGTTCTGTATTGTATCTATGCACCCATAATATATTTATTGAGCATCTAATAAGTCAAAGATAGTAGTCTAGACATTGGATTATAAAATTCCCTGTACATGTATTATGTATTTTTTTACCCTTGGAATCTCAGCTATTGTGTACTCTTTGAGTCCAAACTACAGAAAATTTCAATTTGTTGTGTTATAGTTGTTCTTCCTAATGGAACTTATTGCTTTTATCTTTTGGATATCTGTATCTATATATCTATGTAATATATATGATATATACACACCTCCATATATATATATATGTATGTATGTCACATATGTACTTATTTATATATATGTGAATTTCAGTTCCCAAGACCAGAAGTCACATTTTTTTTAGATTCCATTCTAGGTGCCATTTATTCAAGCAGTCTTTCTCTCAGTCACAAAAATTAATTAGGCTTATTGCTGTTATTTCTGTAGAATGCATATCCCACTCATGATGATTTACTGCCTTATAAATTACTTCTTTACAGTCTGTTTTATAAGGTTAATCACTCAAAAAGCCATATCTGTGCAGTTTGAGAGTTTTCCACTAGAGAAAAACCTAGGTTTAGTAAATGTAGATGCCTAGAAAATAATCCATCAATTAGTGGTTATTTGGAGAATTTAAGTGTGTTTACATGATTCTTGCAAGCATATGAAAGAATAAGTATGTACTTTTTATGAGTGCGTATTATATTTATAAGGACTTGTTTAAGACGTTAAGAAGTGTATTTATCCTCAAGAGCTGATGGCATTACAACTCAGGGTCGCTGCCTTGATGGAAGATGAAGGAGAACAGAAAACTTGTAACCAAGGGTGTCTCTACAGCCAAATAATTTGTAGCATCATAAAGAGTCCTTTTCTTTAACCCTCCCAACCCCTGCCTCCACACTCACCCATGGGCTTATCCCCATGGGTTCTCTGCCATGGAGGCTCAACCCTCCACTGAAATCATGAGAAGTGTAAAGAAATATGCTTTATTCAGTAAATGATATTTTGGATATCATTAGGTCAATTTATCAATCAAGTAAATGAACTGCTCTGTGTGTGTCAGAATGTTGGTCTCTGGAGAAATAAATGAAGGAGCACAAGGAGGGTTGATCTCCATAGTGAATTAACCTAAGTCTAAGAAACTGAGTATGAGAAGGTAGTGAATGGTGTTAATGTTAAGAAACATGTAATTCATATATATATATATGTATGTATTACATATATAGTGTAACCACACATGTATGTATGTATTAGTCTCATGTATATGATGTTGTTTATATATTTTTCAAAAGAACATACAATAATGTCTTTATTTTGAGGGTACACAATAGGAAAAACATAGGAAAAAAGTGACATCATAGTAATACACTATACTTCATATTACTCACATGCAGTATGGCAAATGAGATCCAGAAAGCATGGACTATATCATTCTTATTTAACAACCCATTGCAAGGGTGTTAGTAATCATGTTCACAGCTGGAAGTATTCCAAGGGCTATCACAGTCTTACAACATGTAGTCCTATGAATTTTTATTTGTCCAGATTTAATATGTAACTCCAGAAGCTTGATTGCCTGCATTTTAACTTTCTTCCTCTTAAATCAGGAGATAGATATTATTTATTTCTATTCTCTAAATCATTTAAGAGCGTGAGTTGTGCATTCTTCTACCTAAAACAAGAGTCCTTTCAATAACTCCCCAAAGGTTTTACAAGGTCTCTACTTGATGACTTACAGTGAAAGGAGGTCTACTCACTCGAGAGAGATACTGACGAAGAGATTGAAGAGGACATTTTCAAAGTCCTACTCCATCTAAAATAGTTTCTGATTATCACTGATGTGAAAGCAACCCATAGAGAGAAGTTAAAGCTCAAAATGGGTTTGGAAGGCACTTCTGCATCTGAGGAGTAATATACTGCATTATTCAGCTTGGGGAATCTGAAGCGTACTCTCTTTAGGCTCCAATTTATCAAAAATCATATATCCATAGTTTAAATATAACTGTGTATCTCTTATGTTTGACACTGGATTTGGCATTTGGAAATGTGTGTATATGTTAGCAATATAATTTTCAAATAGGTATCAATAGGAAGGAGTGGAAAGGAAAAATAAACTAAATACTATGTAGTAAATGGTATGAAAAACTTACAGTGAGTGATGGATAAAAATATACCAAGTTATCTACAACGGATTTGTCACCATATAATCAATGGAAAATTTGATATTTTTCACAAAGTTCTGATAGAAGAAAATGAAGCAGAGAATTTTAGAATATTCACAAGATAATTATTTATGCAAATGATGTTTTTCTAAAATGGACAGAAGGAAAAGTGAAGGCAGTTATTAATACGGAGAAATTGCCTTCATCTCCTGCGACTTTTTCTCTTGATTTGTTAAGTTCCAAAAACACTGACATTCACGTCTATTTCTATTTGTTCTTGCTTCACAGCAATTTTTCTCACTATTTCCATTCCCAGAATGTGTACTATCCTAGATGGAGTGTGAGCTCCATCATTCAGATGCCAGCTTATATGTACAATTCTAATCACCCATACATACCAGTTATTCTTCATTGTTATAATGCTTTTCTTGTAGAGTGTACCCTCCATGAGAAAAATATCTGATTTGTGTGTTACTTTATTTCCAGTGCCTAGAACATGATTGGTTGTACAGTAACTTGTTAATAAACAGTTGTTGAATAAACAGGGAATCCTTTTACTGGAAGTGGATGGATAAGATGACTTATATACTCCTATGAAAATATTAAATTATGTATGAATTATCTTTTTGTATTTCAAAACAGAGTATTTGATATGATGTTACACACTTTATTTCTCTGCTCCTAGGGAATTTAAATACACCTGATTATGAATTTGAACTGTTTTTTAACAGCAGATCATTAGGGATATTCCTGAGCTCAATCTCCATGTTTTCAGTATCTGGTTGTGATCATCTTGGCATAGCAACTTTATCTTCAGAAGTACTGATGAAAAGCAAAGGAAAGACCATAATGCCTCCTCTCAATACTTCTCATCGCTCTCCTGTAACCTTCTTGCTGATGGGTATCCCAGGACTAGAGCACCTGCATGTCTGGATTGGGATTCCCTTCTGCTCCATGTACGTGGTGGCCCTGGTGGGGAACGTGGCCATTCTGGCCGTGGTGAGGGCAGAACGAAGCCTGCATGAGCCTATGTTCCTCTTCCTCTGCATGCTCTCAATCACTGACCTGGTCCTCTCCACATCTACACTGCCCCGCATGCTCTGTCTCTTCTGGCTTGGAGCCCATGACATTGCCTTTGATGCCTGCCTGACCCAGATGTTCTTCATTCACAGCTTTACTACCATGGAATCGGGTTTTTTCCTGGCCATGGCCATTGACCGTTATGTGGCCATTTGTCATCCACTGCACCATACCACCATTCTCACCCATGCGCGCATCACTGTAATGGGTATCATTGTGGTGATTCGGGGGGTAGCCTTCTTTTCCCCACATCCCATTCTGCTCAGACAGCTGCCTTACTGTAGAACACGAATCATTGCCCACACCTACTGTGAGTTTATGGCTGTCCTGAAGCTGGCGTGTGTGGACATAGGAGCCACCTCACGTTATAGCCTCAGTGTGGCTTCTATCATTGGTTCATGTGATACAGTTCTTATTGCTGTGTCCTATGTCTTCATCCTCCACTCTGTATTCCACCTGCCATCCCGAGATGCTACCTTTAAGGCTCTGGGCACATGTGGATCCCATGTTTGTGTCATTCTTGTCTTCTACTCCACAGCTGGTTTTTCCATTTTCACTCATCGTTTCGGGAAAAATGTGCCTGCACATATTCATATTTTTATTGCAAATATGTACCTTTTGGTGCCCCCTTTTCTCAATCCTATTGTGTATGGAATAAGGACCAAGAAAATACGGGAGCATGTTTTTAAGTTGCTGCATGTTAAAGTTGCCTGATTGTAGCTGGATCAATAAAAGACATGGTTCAAGATATACAGAAATACAAGAGATGATGTGGAGAAAATAATTAACTGCTGTGACTTCCATAAGCTGAATTGCATTAACCACCTGAAAGTTGTTATTTATCAGATGTCTAGAATAGCTAGGAATTCTCACTCAACAAAGTATTTTAGCTTTTCATTTAGTAAATATTGGTGACAAACTTGTTAATTTCATGCTAGGTATGTACGCTTTAGAAGTAGGCACAATAGGGAATGAATAGTAGGTAGAAGGAAGAAAAACTGAAGTAGATACTTCCCCTCCCCCCCTTAAAATGGAAGAGCTATCTCAGATCTAATTGCTGAATTTTATAGACTAGGCAGTTTGAAAAAAATTTTAAGCCATATATATGGCTGTGATTTTTTTAGAACAGGTAATAGATGTTGTAGCTCTAGTCTGATTGAATCAAATTAAAGTCTTGAGATAAATAAATAGGACTCATAATAACACACAAAGACAGAACAAAGATAATTAAGAAGAAATGAGCATTTTCCTCAAGGAAAACAAAAACAAAATATGAATTAATAAATTCATAAACATGAATTTTTGTGAAGGTGCCACCATTGGTGTTAGAGCTTCAAAGGTTTTTACAGCAACTTTGATAAAATAAAGCAATATCCTGGATTCTACTGACTGGAAAAATGTAATTCGTATATTCCAAATTTGATATCTACTAGCAAAAATTACCAAACTACCAGATTACCATCTGCACTGAGTTTTCCTCTTTGATTACTTGACTTGGAACCGGTATCAAGACACAAAATGTGAAATCTCTTTATCAGCAGAGTCAAAATATCACCCCTTTTTTTGCCTTAATACCTAGGACTAGCTTCCTTCTTTGTTCATTTTGTTTCTCAGATTTTATTAGTTTCCCAGCTATATATTTCTCTTCTTTAAAAAAATATTATCTAAGAACTATGGAATATTTGTTTTCCTGGAAGCCATCAAAAAAAGGAGTCTGATACTTGTGCTCTGAAACTTTCCCCCACCCCTGGCTTATTTATCCTAGGGAACTTACATCAATAGCTAAACACAAAGACTAACATCTGTGCATTCACCAATTACTCTATAGTTTAACTATAGGTTGATTGTACATTTTTCTGTTTTGGAAAACTAAAGATATTTGGCACTATTCTCTTGACACAGGAATTCAGGAATGGAAGCAATTTGAAAGCTACATTAATGAATGCAATTTAAACATGGTAGGTTTGAGATTCATGTAGAATATTAAATTGTATAGGCCCTGAGGGAGAATGTCTCAGCTAAGGTAGATATTCATGTATCTTTATCATATAAATGGTGGTAGTTGTGGGGTCTATTATGAGTAAATTCACTCAAGTAACAATTACATAATGATAAAATTAAGACAATCTGAAAAATGCTGACATTTTTGCTTCCATGAGAAGGATAAGTAATACCCTCAATGTTAGGTCTTAATAGAATCAATTTATCAATTTTCATCCAACCACCTTTCTCCTTATTAGAAACCCAGAGCAGGAGGCTTCCCATCACACCTGGGATTTCCATCCCATCTGCCTAGTCTTTCTAAGCTACCTTCTTGCTCTGACTGGGAATTGTGTCCTTGTGTTCATCATCAAGACAGACCCCAGTCTGCCTGAACCCACTTATGTCTTCCTCTGCATGCTCTCTGTAAATGACCTGATGTTTAAGGATCTCTTTCCCTAATCCTCACTTTCCTCCTTGTCACTGAGAGAGATCAATTTTAAAGCTTACCCTACTTAGGTATCATGCATCTACCATGAGACCACAGAAAGACAACAGTGATTACCCATGAGAAAGAATGAAAAATTACCAGAGCAAAATAATTGAATTACAAGACAGGGTAGCTTGTATCACACAAGTGGAGAAGTTGGCCTTTGTAAGGACAAAGACAGTTCATTCATAGCAGCAGAAAGTCAGTGGTACTTGAGCTCTGAGGCAGACAGATGTGTAGACAAGGATCTTCCCTTTCCTCTTTTTTTCTCTCAGTGAAATTGGAATCGAGGTCATCATCTAAACATGGGGTTGCGGGAAGAGTGACAGAGGTTTGAATTAAGAGAACATATAAAATAATTTTGAGGAGACTGAGAATTTAAGAGACTCCAAAATTATATATAGCATTAGGGGCCCACTTGATATAGTAAATGTGAATTCAGAGTGGGACCAGAAGCTTGGTTGCAGAAAATATTTTCTATAGCACAAGTGCAAGCATGGAGTGGTCTGTTATATAAATGAGCTAAAGATTGCCTCTGTATATAGGCCTTTCTGATCTAGAGACTGCTTATCTTAGAGTCTATGAGATTGATATCCCCACGATTGTATAGATTACAACCTGTGTGACTGCGTATAAACACCTAGACTGGCCTTGTACTTATTTTAAAACATTTACCAATATGATAAACAAGACAGTGGAAGAACACAAACTGCAATAGAAGTATAAAACATAAGCATAATTTAATGTTAAAAAATAGTCCTCCTTGAAGCAGTGACATTCCATTATAAACTTAAAATGAGTGAGAGATGAGAAGGCATGGGTGAGAGAGATGGGGAAAGTATTAAAGGCAGAAGCAAAACCATGAAACAGAATTTAAAGGAGACAGTGAAAAAAGTCTGGTCTTTTGTTTTTCCTGCTGTGTAGCACAAAGCGATGCCAGAAGGGTAATAGGGACCAGATTATGGTCATTTTGGATATTATCAATTATAATCTGTAGAATTTAACCACTTCATATAAGAAAGAATATAGACTTTAATTCAGTCAGATTTCATCTTAAAATCTTGGTCATATAGTAGTTAAGTAAATAAAATGTGGATTCAGAGATACCTGAATTCAGATCCTGATGTCACCCTTCACTTGCTATAGAATTTTACCTAAATCATTTAATCTGTCAGTCTCTGTTTCCTAATCTGTTTAGTGGTAATTTTCTATTTCCAAAGGCTGTTTTGAAGATCAGTGAGAGAAAGGACTTTAAGCACTTAATGTAGGACCTAGAAAACAATGATCTCTCAGTATATGAACATATTTTTTTCTCATGGCTCTATGGTTTTATAATATTTTTCTACAAATATATTTTCTACCCAAGCACTCAGTAGTCCTTTGGGAAATAATAATGTCCTTTTTCATTCTCTTAAGGGGTAGTTAATATTAATTACTCTACCCGAAAGTAATTTAGGTCTTCTAGTTTGGGAAAAGTCCCCATATCCTGGAGGACCACTGATTCCCCTGCCACCTACACCTTTAATCCAGTGGGATTTGGCATTGGGTATAAAACCCAGCTCGTGTTCAATGAGCATACTTCTTAGCATCTGCCCTTTATATAAGCTGGCTCTTTGGATGACTCTCAGCTTTTAATTTGGGTGAGTTGACAGAGATACAGGACAGGAAGAGAGAGGAAAGGGCTACATTCAAACAGTTGCATTTAAAATTATGAGATCCTCAAAAATGTAATGTCCATCTCTTCAAATACCCTTGGTAAAGTTAAGAATAAATACTGTAGACATAATCCACTAAGAAGATGCAATGGACCCTTTCTTCCATCACTGATGTAAATGTAGTCTGTTGATTAGCTAAAGTATAGGGAGCATATGGTCATAGGTACCCCAAGTGAGAATTAAAGTAGCATTAAACCTGATTAACCAGAACAAGCTTTAAGGTCAGAGACAGCTCTGAGTAAAGAACAGCCAGTTTCTTCCCACTGGACATTAGATATTGATCAATCATGGCAAACAGTATTTTTGGGGGGAAGAATATTTAGGAGTAAGGTGAAAAAAAGGTGTCTGTTTATAGAGATGATCAATTGGGTAAGACTAGGCTATAGCCAACCTTTTCTATTTCCTTTGTTTTCAAAACACTCCAGACCACTACATTCTTTTAGTCACATTAGATATTGTTATTTTTGATGTGGTTAATCTTCAAACTAGTTATTCTATACAGACCATAGAGAGTAGAATATATAGGAAGACTTCCACACTGAAACTTTGTGGGGAGTAAAAATTTCACCTGAATAAATTTTCTAAAAGAAATCTGCTGACATCTCTCTGTCTATCATTCCTACACCCAGATGTTGATTCCTGGCCTGAAGTTTAGGAAGACTAATAATTCTGAGAGAAAATTCAGGGTGTGGTCTGATAGGTTTACTGGAGTATTTTGCTTGTGCTTTTAACTATAAGCTTATTTTAATATATCCATGCATATTTGAATGCACTCATTTGAGCATTGACGTGGTATGCTTGTTGGGGCCTTTACATATATGGTATTCAGAAAATTAAAGAGCCCCTATGTGTTTGGATCTCTGGATATATTATACTGTAATTTATGATAACATATGAGCAAACTTCAGATGTAAATAAATCTGATTGTTTGTCTCTTTAGACATATGTAAATACAGCTATCTAGATCTTCTCTGAATTAATATGTTATTTTTTAACATTTTTTATTGATTTATAATCATTTTACAATGTTGTGTCAAATTCCAGTGTTCAGCACAATTTTTCAGTCATTCATGGACATATACACACTCATTGGCACATTTTTTTCTCTGTGAGTTATCATAACATTTTGTGTATATTTCCCTGTGCTATACAGTGTAATCTTGTTTATCTATTCTACAATTTTGAAATCCCAGTCTATCCCTTCCCACCCTCCACCCCCCTGGTAACCACAAGTCTGTATTCTCTGTCTGTGAGTCTATTTCTGTCCTGTATTTACACTTTGTTTTTGTTTGTTTGTTTGTTTTGTTTTTGTTTTTTAGATTCCACATACGAGCGATCTCATATGGTATTTTTCTTTCTCTTTCTGGCTTACTTCACTTAGAATGACATTCTCCAGGAGCATCCATGTTGCTGCAGATGGCATTATGTTGTCGGTTTTTATGGCTGAGTAGTATTCCATTGTATAAATATACCACATCTTCTTTATCCAGTCACCTGTTGATGGACATTTAGGCTGTTTCCATGTTTTGGCTATTGTAAATAGTGCTGCTATGAACATTGGGGTGCAGGTGTCATCCTGAAGTAGATTTCCTTCTGGATATAAGCCCAGGAGTGGGATTCCTGGGTCATACGGTAATATGTTAATTTTTATAATTTGGGAGGCAACAGAGAAGTGTGAATAGTTTTATGTTTCTCTCAAAGCGGAGATCTAAGTAATCAAGATCTTCTTGCCCTCAGATAAAGCAGTAATTGACCTGAAATCCTCTTTTGATTAATTGCTCTCTCTCCATGTACCTGTAGTCCTGTTTTCCAATCATGGCAGAACAAAGATGTAATAAAGATCTGCCAAAGAGGGGAAGCCCTTTTATTTCACTAGGCACAGAGGTGGCAGGGACAATTCTTTTGTCTTAACTCTGATACAAGACATCTTGTGGAAATCTCAGTTAATATAAGAAATAGTATCATATTAAGAAAATCTTAGGAAACAGCAGAGAGCTGTAGCTAAGAATATGGCTTTGGAGTCTCACAGACTATGCAGCTACTATATTCTTTTAATCGTCATCATCCAGTGCCAGCCTTTGGGCTAGGTTATGGTAATACCTAGTTGTGACATAGTTTCTAGACTGAGAAGAATTTAATCTTATGACAGAGATAAGCATCGTAATAATAATATATTTATGGATCTAATCCATGATGTGATAAGGTTTTTTTTCCTTTCAAAATATCCTTTAATATTTTATATTCTTTTTCTACAATAAATGGGGGGAAAAGATAACTGTTAGGAAGGCCAAGATCCTCATTCTCACTTTCAAGACTCTCACAGCCCTCTTTCTTCCCTGATTATCTTAGAGAGATCAACCCTCACAGTAAATAATCAGATCTTGAAATTCTTGATGCAAAATTACAATCAGCAAACAGAGCTTAAAGTGTGACTGTTCACTAGAGAACAAAGTAGTATGGATGGGAAGGAGTTAGAGATCAAAAATAAATGTTAAAAAAAACCCAAAAACTTGTAAAGATGCAATGAGAGCAAAGAAAAATATCCTGCAAATTTCTGTCTGAAGTGATCAAGCAAAGAGCCATAGAGGAGATTACTTTGACCTAGACATTACAAGAAGAACAGTGGTTTCCAAAGGGAAGTTAATAGAAGGGAGGGAGAGGAACACTGAAATTGAAGTATGTGAAAAAAAAAGCACAATTTCACAAAAGCATGTTGTATTTGGGAAATAGAAGTTTAGTGTTACCCCATGGAGAATATAGAAAGAGTACCTGGTATAAAGTCTGAGGAAGATGGTTTATCTTGTTGTCTAAAATGCAAGTCTTGTTATGCCATGCTTAGATGGCTTATTGAAGCCACCTTTCCCATGGAATAATTACCAAACCAAAATGCTTACTTTCTTGAATTGCTCTGTGTGAAATAATGTGCTAATTTGCTAGCATGTATTAGTTAACTTCATCTTCCTATTAACTTTTCATTTTCTCCATTTTACATTTGAGAAAACTGGGAAACAATATATGGTCAGTATATATAACACAACTTAAGATTTATTATGGAGATAAATAATAGGGCATAGAAAGAGCCTGTGATGGGTGAAAATAATCAGATAGAAGGAAAAAAAAAGAAAAAGAAAACAAGTTATATCATTACATATGATAGCTGATAAATTTCAAGATTTATTGTACTTTATTTCTTCTGAGTCACATATAATAATTTGAAGTATTGTGTAAATGATCATTTATAGAGCTCAGGTCTAACTGGGAAATTTTTCAAATGGCCCTGGGAATATTTCTACTCAAACGGTAGTCAGTTGAACATGCTCTCCATTACCCCCAAAATACTGGATAATGTAAGTCATATTCCAGTTTAATGAGATACTTGATCAGACTTTGAAAATTACAGTGAAGGAAACAGATTTCACTATTTGTAATCTCATTATTATTAAGTTCAACAGATGCATTATACTAATTAATGAATAGTAAGTAGAGTACATTAAATGGATAAACATAATTTTTTAGGACAATGAAAAGAATTTTGTTATTGACCTACACTTATTTCAAAATTATATTTCAGTTGCTTCATTATAGATGTTAAATACCTTTCAAATCAGCAGACAATACTCATTAAATTCAGGGTGTGAACATTGATAAATACATAATAATAAAAATATATGATAATGATTATTTTAAGGTAGTATCTAAAATAATACACTATAGATTATCAAGTTTAAATGAAAAGGCAAAATGTTTAAGCATTTGCCTAAAATTGCTTTAATAAATATGACTTTAAACATTATAAAAATATCTGTAGGTTACATTTAACTATGAATTTCACATCTGTGACAGGAAATACTGAATTTGGCATAATGAAAATAGTGTGAACTTTGCAGTCATGCAGAGTTGTGTTAGAATTCTGGTGTCTCAGCCATTCTTTCTGTGATGCCATTACATTGTCTGTGACACTTTGGGCTACTATTTTTTAATTGGTAAAATTGGAAAAGCAATATTTAGCTTGCATTGCTTTTCCAGCTACAAATTAACATATACAAAGGCTCCAGGACAATATATTTTTCATGTTAGGATCACTAATATTACTTTTCTTCCTTACTTCATATAAAAAATGATATGAACTGAAATCACACTAATAATGTATAAATCAAAAGAGGTACCAAGTACGTGGATTGCTGTAGTGACTAATCTGTTCTGACACAACCAATAAAAGTTAACAGCAGAGCACTCTGGGGAATGTACAGAAGAGTTGAGATAGAAAATCAGAATTTTTGAAAATTAAGCTTAGTAGGTATGTAGGTATGTCAGTCAGGAATGTTTCACTGAAAAGGAGAGGAATTAATGGAAGAATGTCTGCTAAACCTCAAGTTTTGTGAGGACTTCTATGCATAAGACAGATAAGTCCGTAGAGCTCTGTGGGAAAGGGCAGCACTGTCTCAGCTCCTCAGGGTAGGCACTGTGACAGTACTAGGAAGACGTGTAATGGATTGTCTAAGAAATGGGTAACCATACTTGAGAGTACTCAGACATTTGCTAGAAAGTTATATTTCGGAATGATGTTAAGAAGAAAGTTGAGCTAGATCAATTCTGAGATCTTTTCCATTTATAATATCTGGTATTTCTATCAAAATAATTTGGTCTTAAGGTTAAAAAAATTGTGAATTTAAAAAGTGGAATTGAATTTTATTGTGCATAGATGGTTAACAAATTTGGGGGGTTTTGTTTATTTTGTTTTTAACAAAAGTGTGAGATTCATGAGTTGATTCATAATTAGTATCTTGTGGCTTCTTGCAAAATATTTACTTTAGGAAAAGTGTAGCATTACCAAGTTTTTTTTCACTCTAAGTTATAACCTTGCATGCTTTCTAACGTGATGATGTTTTGGGGTCTTCCAGACTTGTTTTTCACTTGTTTGGCTGTGATGATCTTGGCAGAAAACTTTTGCCATAAAAAGAAGGATTCCACCCACAAAACAGAGATAGCAGCAGCACAATGGGACCAGCCAATAAATCTCAGACATCTCCAAACACCTTCTTGCTGATGGGTATCCCCGGACTAGAGCACCTGCATGTCTGGATTGGGATTCCCTTCTGCTCCATGTACGTGGTGGCCCTGGTGGGGAACGTGACCATTCTGGCCGTGGTGAGGGCAGAGCGAAGCCTGCACGAGCCTATGTTCCTCTTTCTGTGCATGCTCTCAGTCACCGACCTGGTCCTCTCCGCATCTACACTGCCCCGCATGCTCTGTCTCTTCTGGCTTGGAGCCCATGACATTGCCTTTGATGCCTGCCTGACCCAAATGTTCTTCATCCATAGTTTTACTGCTATGGAATCAGGATTCTTTTTGGCCATGGCCATTGACCGTTTTGTGGCCATTTGTCATCCACTGCGCCATACTACCATTTTCACCCATGCTCGCATTGCAAAAATGGGAGCTTCCGTGATGCTCCGAGGGGTGGCCTTCTTTTCTCCACATCCCATCCTGCTCAAGCACCTGCCCTACTGCAGGAAACAGATCATTGCCCACACCTATTGTGAGTTAATGGCTGTGGTGAAGCTGGCATGTGTGGACACGGGGTCCACCAAGCGTTACAGCCTCAGTGTGGCCTCTGTCATCGGTTCCTGTGATGGCTTTTTAATCACTGTCTCTTATGTCCTAATCCTCCGTGCAGTCTTTCGTCTTCCATCACGGGAAGCAAGTCTTAAAGCTCTAGGCACATGTGGCTCCCATGTCTGTGTCATCCTCGTTTTCTACACCACAGCTGTCTTTACCTTTCTCACTCACTGCTTTGGCCACAGTGTGGTCCCCCAAATTCATATCTTCATTGCCAATATGTACCTTCTGGTACCACTTTTTCTTAACCCCATTGTTTATGGTATAAGGACCAAGAAAATTCGAGACCATGTCCTTAGTTCTCTAAGGGTAAGGATTGCTTGATGATGCTGAAATTGTCCGCACATATGGTATCAGAATAAGAAGAGAAGTATACAATTAATTGGTCCATTTGTCATAACTGACATGAAATTTTCTCCCACTGAAATCAGACATTTTGTCAGATTTTAATGGGGAAGAGTGACCACACATAATAGAATTTCCATTAGAATAGAATTCTAATGAAACTAGTAAGCTTAATATATTTTGTGTGCCTCTCGGTTTTAGGGAACTTACTTAGAATTTGATGAATTGAAAATGAATTCCTTTCTGCTCCCTGCTGCTACTGATCTGTGGTGTTCCTGGGGTAGTAATTTATTTTCAAATAGAGAGCAACTAAAAAAAGGAAGGGACCCGTGAGAACCTCAAAGAATTCCACATGAAGTATCTGCAATTGAAAATTAATGATCCTTGTAAATATTCTATAGAAGAGGCAACATATCAGGATTGATATCCTCTGAATACAACAAATAATTGTGTATTTTATTCATAAGAATTGACACATTGGACAAGGTGTCAAATAGAAAAGTGGAAAAGTTCAACATGGCAAAAATCAAATCCACAGACTGCTAAATATTGTATTGCTTATAGAGTGTTCTCTCTCCACCAAGAATAACGTCTGCTATTGTTTTGTTACCTGAACTAACATAGGGATCTCTTTAAACCTTCATCACAGAGTATCTTGAAAATAATCACTTTATGATTGATGTTATATACTTTGGAGTTTGCCCAGTGCATAGGCAGGCCCACTGGGCTAGATTCATGTATGCTGGTTTTTAGATGTCACATGTCCTTATTTAAGGAGGGAGTCTATTATTAAAAATAACTCAATTTAAATTTTTAGTGATTGTGCTACTGGTGACATTGAAAATGAAATCATTAAAAAGAATATAAATATTTTACTGGAAAAAAATGAATATTTCCTCCTTAAAAACCATGACTGATTCCTTTACTTCTTGGCTTAAATAAAATGGAAATTACTCTGGGTGTAACTGAGCAAGCCTTCCCAGGACAGACCCCTCCCCCACCCTCTACTTTAGCTCCTCTCTGAAGTACCTAGATAATAGTATCTGATGCACATTTCCTGAGTTGTTTTTCGGATGCTAAAGCCTTCATCAAATGAAAGATGTTAACTACTTGCTGGCCCTGAGTACACAGCCCTTAAGCTTGCTAGTGCCTAAGGATTAATAATGTTAACCCCTTACACTGCCTTGTTACCTCACCACCAACCACTCAGAGGATTGTGCATGAGCTGATCACATATCCTGGGGCTCCCCTTCTTCACCTTCCCTTTTAAAATGTTTTGCTGAAAGTCACCAGGGAGTTTGGGCTTTTCAAAATTAGCTGTCCCAGACTTCTTGTATGGTGACTTACAATAAATGATGCATTTTCCTTTACCACAACCCAGTGTCAGTAGACTGGCTTTACTGCATATAGGTGAGTGGACCCAAGTTTAGTTCTGTAACAGAGATACTCAATAATACATGCTGAACTTTATTGGGTTGATCTCTTTTTATGATTTATTATTTGTAAAGTATTACTTAATCTTTTTTCCTTTCTCACTATTTTCCTTCTTTTTAGTGTAGGAGCTTCTTAGACATTAATATCTGGGCTGCTTCTCTTTGTTCTTCTTTTAATTGTATTAAATACCATTGTTCAAGTTTTTATCATTTCCCAGTAGGGGTGTATCAACAGTTTCCACTGATATGGTCAAGGCACCTTAGCTTTTCATTACTATGTGCAGTGCATTCTCTTTCTTGAGACCATAGTTATCCTCCTAAAAATTAAAACAAACAAACAGAACTTTATTTTGTCAGAACTATGGAACCTCCAGGATGGCAAAGCAGAACTTTCTGAATTACCCTTTCTGCTGTCTCTCTCGTTGTTTTTATACATCCCTTGCATTCTTTGTTCAATTCATTAAGATTTTTATCCTAATTCAACAATAATTCTCTTCATATTTTCATGTTTTTGCTTAGAATGTTTCTCTCTGACTTATCCTCTTTCTTACCTGGAAATAACTTAGTTATCCTTCAAGATATAGATCCTATTTAAACTCCTTGCCCTTTTCAGAAAGATTAAGTTTATTTCCTTGAGTCAAACTAAACAAAAATTCTCTCTACCACTATTATAAAAAAATGAAATGATATATTGTAGTTAGCTTTTAATATGCCTTTGGTCAATTAAACTCTTGATATAGTTAGAGGTTAAATGCATTGAGTCTAGAGTGAGTGCCTGAGTTCATTATTCATCTCTGCCACTTGCTGTCTGGGTACTCAGGTACTTTGCTGAAGTTTTCTAGGTCTTGTTATCATAATAAAATGGGGGTTATAAGATTTCCTTCCTCATAGAGTTTGTTTTTTAAATTTTTTAAATTGAAGTACTCCATAGAGTTTTAAGGATTAAATGAGTGAAAGCATATAAGGCACTGATAATAGTATCTCACAGTAAGCTTTTAATAAATAAACATTAGTTAACATTTAATGAATAAACATTATTGTAACAAGTATAATTTTTGTATATTGTGTGCCAGACTTTGTGAGACATATATATGTTGCATATATAGGTATGTAAGTGTTTTCACACACACATACATAATTTAAATTATTTAATTATCACCGTAATCACCAGATTGTTAGTCTGATTGCACAAATGAGGAATTTAGACTTTGATTAAATAATTTTTTAACATCACATGTTGATAACGTAGTGCAGTCAAGATTTAAAAAGACATGAAATTAGTTAATTCCATAGTTAAATACCATCCTTTATTTACTTTTTATGCCTAACACCTCTCAGTGTCCTATAAACATAAATGTTCAATGAATGATTCTGAAGGAATGAATGAAGCTAATAAGGTGTTGAATTCACTTGTCATATATTTCAGAACTCCTGGTCATGTGATAATTATATTTAAGGAACCTGGATTAAAAACATAAGGATAGGTTTTAATGATCTTTTTTGTAAGGTAGTAGAGAGACATGACAATGACAAAGGAATAGATCTCTCCCAGGCTTAAGAGAAGAGAATTTCTAGAAAAATTTAATCTTTGAAACTATTTGCCATTATGTTGTGTGTTTCTTGAAGGTAAGTTGCCAAGTCTGTACCTTCAAGCTGTATTTTTTTTCACTTTGGAGTATGATGAGTCATGAGATCTAATTAATATATATTTTTCTGACATGGATCATGCTTGTTTATATGCTAGGTTTGGAAATACAAACTAAGGAATTAGCTTTTACAGGTTATTTACCAACAGATCTCAAATTGGAAATGTTCAACAATAATAATGATCATGCAACTAAATATTCAAAATCTCTGCATTAAATTCTAGTCAATAGAGGGAAGATGTATAGTTTATTCATATATTCACATATTCAACAGAAATAAATTTATGGAGTAGCTAAAATGTGCTAGGTTGTGCTAGATTCTGAGAAGAGGTTAGTGAAAGATAAGTCCATGTGTCAGAGAGTTTACATTCTGGTTGAAGTGACATGACTTCAACTGATGTTCAGCGCATAACTACATTGTTAAGCATTGTTAAGCAACTGATGTTCAAATGCATAACTACATCGGTTATTAAGCACTGCCAAGTAGAAACACAGATTTCTATAAGGGCATGTAACATGGGGTTTTGATCTAGTCTAGGGGAACCAAGGAAAACTTCCTTTAAAATAGCATTTATTTGAGTGCTGAATGGGAGTTAACCAGCTGAGGAAAGAGGGAGGAGTCATGAAATGGGGGTAGTAGTATTACAGGAAGAGAAAACAGAATATGTGAACATGTATGGATCTTAAGATAGATCTTAAGATAGGCAGGCACATCATACGTTTGAAGAGCTAAAGGAAGTCCATTTGTGGGCTGGCATACAGAGCATGGAATGAAGAGCCTGAGTAAGGCTAGGGTAGTAGGATACAAGGATGGGTTAGGCATGCTAAGGATTCACAATTTTATCCTAAAAAGAAGAAAAAGACAATGAAAGTTTTATGCACAGGAATGACATAATCAGGTTTGTGTTTTAAAAACACCATTGTGGCTGCAGTGAAGAAAATGAGTTGAGACAAAGAATGGATGGAAGGAATGGAGAAGACCTTTTAGGAGGTTATAAGTTTTCTAAGACAATATGATGATAACTTGATCCAGGTTGGTAGTAATTATGATGGAAAGAATTAAGTCAATTTGAGTACCCTGAATATACTTCAGGATTTGGGACATGGCTTAATGAAAAGTTTGACAAGCTCACAGGTTTTATGTCTGTTGCTTACCCCTGCAATATGATTCTAAGCCTAGAGTCTAGAGTGGATGATTGATGAAGAGCCTTTGTGTGTGTGTGTGTCTGTGTGTGTGTATGTATGTGTGGTGTGTACCTATTCATATAAAAATATTTGAAGACCTGTGGTTTGCCAGGCACTGGGGAAATAGTGAACAGAGCCCCAACCACAGTCTTCAGGATGTTTACGTTTGACTACTTCCTACAAAAAAATTCTTGCAATTTCTCCTTTTATATTTATACTCAAGTTGAGCTTCTGACTTCTGCCAAGTCTTTCTGAAGCTTAGTCTATCCTAAAACTAGTATTGTGCAGTTTTTCTAGAGCTCATCTCTTGCTTTGACTTAAATGTCATTCTCTGTTTTTCTTTTTACATATCTCGTTTACCAAGCAGTAGTCTTAATTTAGTCAATTAATATTTTATTTACAGCATAGATTTTTTGCCACCTTTTTGTGTATCCTTGTTGCATCTAGGAAATCAAAACTCATAATATCAGTTTTAAGTTTTGTTTATGGAGGCCCCAAGGTCACTGGAAATTGAAATGATTTAAACTGTTGATTTTGAAGCAAACCATAGCAATTAGTATATAATTATGGCTGCAGTCAGCTCTGCCTTCTGTTGCTCCAGGTATTCTTTAATTTTTCTTCTAAATGACTCTCCAGTCTTCCTCCACTTCCTAGAGTTCCTAAACCATAACATACCACACCATATCCCACAACACACCAGCAGTTAGTTTAGCAGTGTGCCTGAACAACTGTTCTTTTCCATCTGTGCTCTCCTCAGTCATTGGCTCTAGGATTTATTCCCCAGAATATCAAAGCTAAGTAATGGCCCTCTGTTAAGAGAGGCCACTAGGGACCCAGGAGGGCCAAAACAAACCAGCATAAATCTGCCTCCAGCTCAGACACTCCATCTTATTCTGAACATCCGCAGATCTTCACCATATCTCAAGTAGACAGTTGCTTTGCTGGTCCTAGCATCACTATCACTGGACTCACAACCATCTACAGGTACTATACTAGGAAAAGGAAGAAAAAGAGGGAGGGAAAAGAGTACAAAATCCTGAGACACAGAGTCATGTATCTCAAATCTTTTCATCAGTATGTCACAGTCACCAACCCTTGTAAGATAATGGTTGGGGTCTGTAATCTTTAGAATGCTCTATGACATTCTTTAGCAAATAGTAAGTAATATCTTTCTCATTTTTATACCTTAGCAGATACTGTCTTTACTCATAATTAATATTGATATAGTTGTTGCTGACAACTGTTCCTAATAGCTCAGACAAAACTTTACCATGTTGCTTAATGCTCTAATAAAATCCTAAGGCTGCCACCACATGGAGAATTTTTTTTTTAATTTACAGTATTCGTGATAGATTCATTCAGATTCTACCAGAAAACTCCCACTAATAGTGAGCTTCTGGTTTCCCAGAGCTGTCTTTTCTGTTTGAGTTTGTGGTAGGATTCTTTCCCCTATTGAACTAAAATGCACCTTTAAAATTTTTTTAACATTCTTTTTATTTTGATCAGGTATCTATCTCTGGTAACACTAAATATTTTTTTACTTATAGCATGTAATGAATCAAAAAAAAAAAGTCATGATAAAATTACCAAGATCATCAAATATTTCTTCTTATGGTATCAACTCAAGACTAGCTTTTATCCTTGTTATTATTTTTCCAAGAAAAACACAAAACAAAAAGAACATTATTTTTTGCCTATCTCACTTAAACTTTGTACTTGATTGAAAAAGAAGAAAATTTGCATTTCTAGAGCACCAAAACATTCAAAGAATTATGCCAGGAAAATTGCACGTTTTATAGTGTGTTGGAATTTAATGATGGATTTAATCCTTACTGTAAGTTTTGCAAGGTAAACCTCATCCCAATTTTGAAGTGAAAAAATGAGCTCAGTGCCTTAAAGAACTCGGTTAAGTCACATAAAATAAGAAACAGGACTGAGATTATAACCCAGCCATGTAATTATCTAAAAGATCTTGTTATTTTTACTATACCAAGTTGCCTTCTAGGAGACCTGCCTGTCATTCAGCTCTGGTGTGCCTTTTACCAAAAGCGGTTGATATATGAAATACTTAGATCTGTAAAACTCAACTTATAATGTATAAATGCTACAATGTATTTTGGCAAATATACAACTCTATTCTGTTATCTTAAGTATTCAGAGTAAATCTACAAAAAGACAAATAATCCAACTTCATCAACTGAAACAAAAAAGGACACGCTATTAATATTACTGTACTTTTATTTTTAAAGCAACTTTGTGTTTATGGTTTTTATCCCTTTATTTTAAGCTTTCATTGAAACTCCTGCTTTTCTGTGATTCTATTTTATAAATATTATATAATTGGAATATTTCTAATAAAATGTGAAGTCTAACCTGAATAGTGAATTTTAGTATTGTATGCTCTTTAACCTATAGCTGTCATCAAATAATTTGTAAATTTGTATTTCTATTCAGAATAGTTCTGTAAGTTAAAATATTTAACAAATACAATAGTCTTATTTATATAGGAATATATTTTATCATTAACCTCTAAATTATGTTCCCCATACAAAAACACATAAATACACATATATGCAGAAGACTATTACTTTACTTTTATCCATTCCCCGACCACACTTTATTGAATAATCTGGAACTTTAATACTAAATTATTATCTGTTGAGGCATTTTTGGATTCTACCTTTGTTATCCAAAATATCAGTTATTTCTCCAGAATACCATCATACTTTTCATATATGATTAACAGATTTCCTAGGTTATTTGTCAAAATCAACATTCCAGAGAAAAATCCCAAAGCACCAAGGCCAATCTCAAGAACTGAGGACCCTGGGATGATGAAATTCAGCTTCCTCATCTTGAGTGAAAACCATGCTTTCTATTTGTCCCCCACCTCAATCCTGTAATGTTAAAAATTTTGGGTTTCCTGCCAGGTCCTGCCTTCTGGGAAAAAAATCAACAGCATTGTATACTTTGAAAATTAAACAGGCTCAGGGCCACAGGAGAATCTAAACAATGGAGATGATATGTCTTTTTTGAGAATTTACCCCTGAGACTGCTTCTCTTTCCTGAAGCGAGAATAACCCTACGGTTATCTCCCTTCTTATCCCCATTAGCTGCAGCATTTATCTGATCACTAGTTGATAAAGTGTAATTGTAATTATCACCATAAACTACTATAATACCCAGCATTTTTTAAAATTATAATCATTTTATTTTTTTAAATTTTTTAACATTTTTTATTGATTTATAATCATTTTACAATGTTGTGTCAAATTCCAGTGTAGAGCACAATTTTTCAATTATACATGAACATATATATATATTCATTGTCACGTTTTTTTCTCTGTGAGCTACCATAAGATCTTGTATATATTTCCCTGTGCTATACAGTATAATCTTGTTTATCTATTCTACAATTTTGAAATCCCAGTCTATCTCTTCCCACCCCCCCCAACCCCTTGGCAACCACAAGTCTGTATTCTATGCCTATGAGTCTATTTCTGTTCTGTATTTATGCTTTTTTTTTTTTTTTTAGATTCCACATATAAGTGATCTCATCTGATATTTTTCTTTCTCCTTCTGGCTTACTTCACTTAGAATGACATTCTCCAGGAGCATCCATGTTGCTGCAAATGGCATTATGTTGTCGATATACCCAGCATTTTAGATTCAAATGATGCAGTAATTTCAAAATGTCACTGTTTCTTTCTCCCTAGGAATCAGAGCTTGAGGAGCTCAGGTTAGGAATGTCCTCTTGCAACAATTCCATCCCTCAACCCTTGATGTTTATCTTGGCTGGAATTCCTGGCCTCAAATCTTCCCATGGCTGGTTCTCTGTGCCTTTTTTCTTGGTATTTGTCATTACAGTCGTTGGCAATGCCACCATCTTATGCATCATCCGGGTGGAGAAGAGTCTTCATGAGCCCATGTTTCTTCTCTTGGCCATGCTGTCAGTTGTTGACCTGTCTCTGGTCAGTGTCACTGTGCCCCGCATGCTGGGTATTTTCTGGATGAATGCCAAAGAAATCAGCTTCAATGCCTGCCTCACACAGATGTTTTTCATCCCTTCATTTTATGTAATGGAGTCTGGGATCCTCCTGGCCATGGCTTTTGACAGATTTGTGGCTATCTGGCACCCTCTGAGATATGCAACCATTCTTGCTAACAACATGCTTGTAAAGATGGCACTGGCTGTTCTGGCTAGGGCAGTGGCAGTGCTGGCTCCAGCACCCATCCTGGCAAAAAGACTGGAAAGCTTCCAAACCCACATCATTGCTTATTCATACTGTGCCTACATGGCTGTGGTGCAGATAGCCTGTGGAGACATCTCTGATCACATTGTCTATGGCCTTATGGTTCTTGTAGCATCTGTGGGATTTGACCTATCTTTTATCATTCTGTCGTATGGGCTGATCCTTCATGCTGTCTTTCGGATACCCTCTTGGGAGGCACGAGGAAAAGCTCTCAGCACATGTGGCTCTCATCTTTGTGTCATTGCTCTCTTTTATTCTCCTGTTGTCTTTTCAGTTTTGGCCCAGATTTTAGGCTACCATATGGCTCCTCATCTACAGATTATCATTGACAATCTCTACTTCTTGGTGCCTCCCATGGTCAACCCCTTGATTTATGGGGCCCGGACCAAGCAAGTACGGGAGAGGGTTCTGCGGATCTTTCACTGTCATGGAGACTGAGCTTTATACCTGAGATGGACAGGAGACCTAGGATATGGAGCTGGAAATCATGTTAGGTTGGAGGTAGAGATAATTCCTGCTAGATTTGGGAATTCATGGGGAAAGGAGTACTCAAATCTAGAAGAGGACTCAGTCAGTGTGGAAATATAGCTGGGGCATGTTCTTTCCTTCATGATATAGTTGTTATGAAACCTTCATGATCAGAACCCTCCCTAAATGCTCATGCATGTAATAAAGTAGGGGAACATTTTGTTGTTAATTTGTTTATCTAATCGTATCACATAACATAAATTGGAAGCCCATTTTTTCAAATGAGATAAAATGAATTTAAGCATATATCTGAAGACCCATGAGTAAAAGTAATTATTCAAAGATTTTTGTTGATTTAATGATTTTTCTTCAATATTATGTTTCAGATACTTCACCAACACAGGATTATATTTCATTGAAAAAGTCCTAGTGGAAGTAAACATGTATAAATGTCCATGATCATATCAGTGAATAATGAGCTCCTTTTCTATTGGAAGGGTTTTAGTAGAAAAACTAAAGTCATCTTTAGGGAATTACATTAGTGTCAGAATATAGAACCAATATACAGTAGATTGGACTTGATAGGTAAGCATTTTATAAATGAAAAAAAAAAAAAAAAGACCTAACCTTAAGTTTTTGAGGCACTGCCATACTGTTTTCCATGGTGATCACACCAATTTACATTCCCACCAACAGTGAATGATAGTTCTCTTTTCTTCACATCCTCTCCAACACTTGTTATTTCTTGCCTTTTTGTTACTAGGCATTCTGATGGGCATAAGGTGATATCTCATTGTGGTTTTGATTTGCATTTCCCTTACAACTAGTGATGTTAAACATCTTTTCATGTGCCTATTGGCCATCTGCCATGTGATCCAGCTATTCTGGATATTTATACAAAGAACACGAAAACACTAATTTAAAAAGATATATGCACCCCGTGTTCTTCACAGCATTAATAATGGAATGCTATTCAGCCATTAAAAAGGTTGAAAACTTTCTATTTATGACAGCATGGGTGGGCCTTGAGGTTATTATGCTAAGTGAAATAAGTCAGATAGAGAAAGACAGATTCCATATTATTTGATTGATATGTGGAATGTATATAAATGAGTGAATAAATAATATGAACAAATCACACCAAATAAAAAGCGAACATATAAATACAGAGAATAGAGTAGTGGTTACTAGAAGGGAAGAAGGATGGGGGAAGGGTGGAATGGGAAAAGAGGGTCAACTCTATGAAGATGGATGGAAACTAAACCTTTAGTGGTAAGAACACTGTAGTATATACAGAAGTTGAAATATAATATTGCACACATACAATTTGTATAATGTTATAAACCAATTTTAAAAAGACCCAAAGAAGCTATTTTTTCTCTAGCTTCACTTTTTCTCTTCTTCCCATCTGACCTCATATGTTTTCACAAATTCAAGACACCCAAGTCTGTATCTTAAACTATGAGTTAGGTCTGTGTTTCAGAACACATTGCAACAGCCTTGTAATCCGCTTTTCATATACACCTTAAACTTAAGTCTTTCCAGACTAAACTCCTAATCTCCTTGCCAACTACATTGTTCCTCTGTAGTCCCCATTTTTATTCATTTGACCTGAGTTAAATTAAGTTTAAAACCTTTAAATTACTTATTTTTATTTCCTTGCCTTCACCCAACCAATGCCTGAGATTTCCCTGTGCTTTTTCACTCTTTTTCCTACCTCATACTTTCATCACTTTCAATATCTGTACTGCAAAATCCTCTAACCTCCCTGTATTAAATCTCTCTCATATTCAAAATTGTTATTAACATTGTAACTGGAGTTGTCTTCCTCAGACAATTACCTCATTTTGTTCACTTAAAATCTTCGAAAGCTTGTCCCTCAATCTGTTCTCAAGATAAAGTCTTAACTCCATAGCATGGCCTTCAAGTTACTGCATGACTAGGCGTCAGTCTGCCATGCCACATTCTTTACTTTCACTAATTCACAGGATAGGCATCAGTCTAGCCAAACCTGACTGCTTTATTTGTAAAGAAGTCACACATTCCTTGCTACTCTAGGCATTTTTCTTTCATCTTTCTTAGTCAAAACTCTTCCCACCTCAAGAGACACTTTCTTTGATTTGTTTTCCTTAATGCTTCTCCTCAAACAGTACCAACCAGTCTGTCCAGCCAGACACTTTAAGTTTCTTTGACATTCACTTATTTATGATCTTTATTGTAGTTCAGTTATTAGTCTTGATACGATGCCATTATTCTTAACACTGACATTTCTTTAAGGCAAAGGCCATGTCCAGAAATTCAACTTTTCACCTCACATAAGCAGGTTCTAAACCCTGGTCTTAGGTTTAAAAAAAAAAAAATGTAGTTAAACACCAACTCATAAACCAAGGGACCTAAACATGTAAGTCATACCCATCTTCCCATTCCTAATGTGCATAAATTAGATACCATAATTTAGATACCTAATCTTCTAATATGAAGATTGCATGATTTGTATTATCTCTTTTTTTGTCAGATGAGGAAATAAAAGCATAAAGTTTAAAACAACTTTTCCAAGGTCACATCTAATAAGTGGCAGATCTCTGATTGTATATTAAATATGCAGTACTTGAAAGCCTTTGATCTTTGGGCAATCCCAACGGACCTTCCTGCATACATTATCATTTGATGTGGTGTGTATTGTACCAAGTACATCTACTGTGTAAAGCACCTTGATCAGACTAAAGACATCAATTAAGCATAATATTGCATTAATCTTTAAACATCTGAAAAATGTAAATTTTAACTCTCCAACAGTTTGAGATCAATTAGACAAGAAAAAAAATTCAAAGTATGTGTAATATAATAGCATTTTTTAAAATGAAAACATGCACTGTTGGTGAAAATATGACTTGATATAGCCATATGGAAAACAGTAGTACTCTGCTCAAAAAGGATAAACTTTCACTTATAAAATGAATAAGTTCTGGTGATCTAATGGACATTACAGTGATTATAGGTAACACTATTGTATTATATAGTTGACCATTGAACAGTGTATGGGTTACAGACATAGATTCCCCACACAAAGTCATGTATAACTTTTGACTCCCCCAAACTTAATTACTAATAATTTACCATTGACTGGAAGCCTTACCAATAATGTGAACAGTCAACACATACTTTGTGTTACATGTATTTTATACTATATTCTTACAATAAAATAAGCTAGAGAAGAGAAAATGTTCTTAAGAAAATCATAAAGAGAAAATACATTCACCATACTGTACTGTATTTATTGATACTGTAAGTTTATATCGTCTGCTTACAGAATGAATTGTCTGTTTGACACCTGCATCAGTATTGTCTTATATGATACAAAACACTGTAGATGTTATGTGTATTACTAACACTGGACATAAAAAAATTAAAACATAATGTGAAAAATAAACTCATATTTATTTAGAGGTATAATAATTCATGCATTGATAATGAAGAAACAATAATGCTATTGTTTTATGGCAGCCTTGTAATCAATATTATGGTAGCCTTGTAATCAATATTATGGTAGCCTTGTAATCAATATTATTGCTTCATGATAGCCTAGCTATCATATCATGAATGAATCTTTATAAAAATTTTATGGCATACAGTATTCTAGTTATATTCATAATACCATATTGGGAACATTGTTGCATTTTTAAAAAACCTGTGGTGATAGGCAGATATGCAATTTCTCCAGTTATGAGAGAGGCATACTGTACAGTAATATAATTCTTTGAAAGCAAATTTATAAAATAGTAAGAAAACTAACACATTATTAATTTTATATTAACTATCACTCACCTTATGTCTATGTAAGACTGGGCTAGTCTCTACATATATTTCATGCATTCATGACATACCTACTCTTTCTTAATTTCAGTAGTTTTGGGTGGTGTGATTCAACTGGAAACTTTTTCAAACTATGATAAATCTGCAAAGATTTTTCCAATGTATTTATTGAAAAAAATCCATGTGACCCACACAGTTCAAACCTGTGTTCTCAAGGGCCAACTGTACACTTGAAAATTGTTAAAAGAATAGATCTTAAATGTTTTCACAGCAAAAAAGAAATGGTAGGTATGTGGTGTGATGCAGGTGTTGGCTAATGCTATCGTGGTAATCATTCTGCAGTATGTAAGTGTATGAAATCAATACTCTACATCCTAAACTTACACAGTGTTGTATGTCAACTATGTCTTAATAAACCTGGGAAATAAAAGATTACAAAACAGAACTGATTTAATTCCACTATTGTTATAGAGTAGGTGCTTGAATCAGATTGGACATGGGAATTTTCTCTGTAGGTGATCTTATTTGGGCATTTGTATATGAACATCTATTAAAATGGACAGTCATTGGAACATTTACAGAATTGAACTTCAGTTTTTCCATAAAATTAATTTGAATTAGGACTGATAAAGTGCTCATATGTTGAATATTTTAACATGCTTTAAATTTGTATTAATTACCATTAAGAATAGGTATTCTTATTTCAATTCAGAAGAAGAGACTGCATATCAAAAGGACTAGAAAAGGAGTATAAATTTTAATATAGCAAGATCTTCCTTAAAACAGTAAACTATTACAGTGGAAGCAACAAAAAATACCCAATGTTGCTCTGCTCCTTCTATTTTTCCTTATCTCAGATAGCTATCATAACAATAACTCCACTGAATTTTATGTTGTGTTTTTTTGTACCAGTCCTTATTGTTATCAGTTTTAATAATGATAATAACTATATTTTAAGCACCTTATTATTATGTGCTATGCTTAAAATACATTTTAAATTGTTATGTTCATACAATAGTTCTTTTAGGTAATTGTTATTATCCCAGTTATAAGAATAAGGAAAATTAGGTCAGATAATTCAAATATTTTTAGTTTTCTTTTTATAACACACAGGTAATAGATGGTAGAGTCAGAAGCCAAGCCTAGGTCTGTCTCATCACAATATCCATGCTTTCAATCTTTTCACAATACTTTTTCCTTGAAAGAATTTCTTGAAGGCGGAGACTAGATGAACATTATTTTCATCAGCCTTTCATAGTATGTGGACAGTATAGATAGTGAGTTAAAACAGAATGTATGAGTTAAATATGGATGAATAGAAGAATAGATCTCATATCTTCTTTGGATCTAGAACAGGTAGAGGTAGGAGAATTGAAAATGTCTTCCACTTTCAATGGATATGTCATTCTTCTGTTTGAAGACAATGACTTTATATTATTTGGAAATCTAATTATTTTGGTCTGTCTTTTGTGCTTATTTCTCTTGAAAGTCTCTATATGGAATTCTAATCCCACAAAATATATAGAATAATCTTATTTTTAAAATTACTGTAAGATAAGAATTTGATCCACTATGTCTCAGGATTGCTGGTGGAAACAGGCAGGATTATACAAAAAATGATTCTGTGAGCACTATCTTGTCTGGCTGTGAACTTTGACATGTCCCATCCCTCCCAGTAGAAAAGGCTGCAACCAGGCATAACTTTCCATTGGACTAGGTAACATGCAAAATCTCCACATATTGGAAAGCTGGTGTTTCCAGTTGTTCTTCTAAACAATTGGCTTATTAATATGAAATTATTGCCATGAATCTTAGGCAGCTTGGTACCTGATGCCAATGTGTTAATTCTCTTCAAGGCTGATTTCACAAGGTGTGGGGATTATTTCCCTGGAACACAGTCCATGATGCACTCAACAGTGTCCTATACCCTGTCTACCTCTCTGTGAGATCATGAAGGGACTTAGAAAAATGCCTTCTCTTTCTACATGTTTTTTTGTATGTTTTCCCAATAAAACTTTTTTTTTTTTACTTTTTAGCTAATTTAAAAAAAACTAGCCATATAACTTCAGCCTTCTCCATAAATTGCCTGTAGATTGCCTCTGTTTATTCCAGTAGATTCCCATGACTCTGTCTGAGACCTTCCTCTAATCTGGGGAGCATGTTCTATTCATTAGTGGAACATGTGAGAAGTGTTGGGAAGGTGATACTTCAGAAGTTACCATCTAACAATAAGAGATGGAGATTGGTGGATAAATACCCCATGTTTCTATCCCCACATTGGTACAATCTGGAGGTAATGTTTCTCACATATTTTCCAGTACCCCTGGCAGGAAAGGGCTCTGGTCATCCACAGAATTGGTCTGCTTGACCATGCACACTTTAATGGTTTTCTTCCCTCCTTCACAAGTTTTTCCTTGGATCAATTCCCAGATATAGCACATACATTGAAATTCTTGCTTTGGTTAGCTTTGGGGAAAACTCTTGATAGGAAACTCTTCTAAGTATGCTCACCTATTTATAGACTGAGACCATCATAAGATAAACTTTAATCTTCCCTTCCTACTCTAAGAAATAATATATGTCATTAGCTTGATCATCAAGAGGAGGAAGACAAACAACCGTGGTAGATGAAGAAACTGAGTTAAGATTATTGGTGTTCATGTGGTGGTAATGATGGTAGTATATATGCTCTTAACCTGTGGAGACCCTGGACAGGAAGGTCTAATGGGAAAAGGGGACTGAGGGTAATATGGCTAAACTTCAGCATCTTGGATTTTCTTCATTAGCTTTTAAGCTTCTTTGAGCTGTACGGATAAGAAGAATGGAATACAATAAGCTGTTTCATGCCCATCATCAGAGAAGTTGCTCAAATTAGTGGACAACATCTCAAAACCTTTCAAAGTGTCTCCTAATGACCTTTTGGGAAAAAACAATAAGTTCATAGTGAATTGCAATGATACACAGACTGAAAATGAACTCCTTCTAAAACCATCACAAACAAGCAATGCTAATGAATATAAACTCTGAAAAGCTGAATTGTTCACTTACCCAATAAAAGGACTATATTTGTACAGTTAAATAAAACAAAGTTACCATATTATTGAGATATGAACATATAATTTTCTATTGTAGAATGATTTGTATATTTTGATCCCTGATGAAGGCACAGATGAGCCTGCTTTTCATGAAACAAGCACTCAAGGAAGTTAGATTCACACACATCTGCACATACTTCTCTATATCTACATGAGTTATGATAATTTATTAAAAACTTGAAGTTATGGTTGATACAATTTCATCATCTTAAGTAAAATGCATTATTCAGATCTCACGTTTGCAATGACTTTCTATATAAGGTCTTCTCTGATTCCCTCTAAAATCTAAATTAGTTGCTTCTTACATGTGAACATAAATCTTTTGTTCTTATCTTACCGTGGCCTAAATCAAATTAAATTATATTTATTCCTTTGAAATCATGAATATGTCTCTGTCACCATTATACTTCCAAAAGATAAACTGCCTCTTGGTATCGCAGAAAGATGCAATAGATGTGTAAACAAGAAAGGAGGTGGGGCAGAGAAAGAACAATGGGAGGCACAAAGATGAAGGAAGGAAGCAAGAGATGGAGGGATAATAATGATAGGAAATTATGAGATACATGTATACTTTTTTACCCAAGTTTATCTTATATTCTGATTGCCCTCGCCTGGGGAATATATCTTTAAGGGATATCATTATAATGTAAAAATCCTACCAAGATACACATAGTGCAATGAGTTTCCATCTTAAACAGGTAAATATATATTTCTCCTGTGTCATTATTATTTTTGGATGACTGCTAGGTGTCACACTTCAGAATACCAAGTGAGCAACCCGCCTGCGGATCTCCTTGGTCTTCACACCATAAACAATGGGGTTAAGGGCAGGGGGCACAAGCAGATAGATGGTAGACAGGAGGATATGGGCATAGGGTGATATATGTCCAAAACGGTGGCTGAAGAAGGAAAAGAAAGCAAGAATATAAAACTCCAGGAAAATGGCAATATGGGAAGTGCAAGTGTGGAATGCTTTGAGTCGTGCCGCCTTATGGGGAAGATGAAAAACAGCCTGAAAAATCAGAATGAAGGAGATAAAGACAAAGATCATGTCAAAACCTAGAATTGCGAAAGCCACAAAGAGCCCATATGATTTATTAATATGAACATCTTCTGCAGCCAACTTGACCACAGCCATGTGCTCACAGTAGGAATGGGCAATAATCACAGACTGGAAAAGTTGTAGTCCTTTGAGTAGAATGGGTAGAATCCCAACAAGCACCATTGCCCAGATTGCCACCATCAGTACCATCTGAATTAGAAAGACAGGTGTGAGGATGGATGTATGCCTCAAAGGATCACAGATGGCCACATAGCGATCAAAGGCCATGGCTAACAGGATGCCAGATTCCGTGCCCTGCAAGGCATGGATGAAGAAGAGTTGGGTGAGGCAAGCATCAAAAGACATGGAGCAAGAGCCAAACCAGAAGATAGCCAACATCTTGGGAGCAATGGCTACACAGAGACCTAGGTCAGTTGCTGCCAAAACTGCCAGGAAGATATACATGGGTTGGTGAAGACTGCGTTCTGTAGCAATGATGATTAATAAGAAGATGTTTCCCAGTAGAGCCAGCAGGCACACACCAAGGAAGGGAAATCCAATCCAAAACTGCACATGCTCTAGGCCAGGGATCCCAATCAGGATCACTGTCTTCAGGTTCAGATATGACATGTTAGTAGATCCCATATGGTTGATAAATCCTTTCCTCATCACTGATCTTGGATGGAAAGAAAGAAGAGAATTATCTTCATCATTTCTTCTAGATCATGAAAAAAAAAAAAGGAATGAAAATGTGGCCATGTGACATTGAATCTTTCAGAGTCAGTTTAAGTCAATCTCAAAATAGAATTCTTGGATACCTTTTCCAAATACCAGTGTGGGTATTTGTGGATGAAGAAGATGAATCCAGTGTTTATCACCTAGAAATTGTTGAAATCAAAATTATGATTCTAAGAATGTTGATCTTACTAGCTTTTGAGGTGGGCTTAGATAGTCCCACAGATGGCAACATTAGCTTTTTTGTCTATATCCACCTTCAGACTGCAGACACATTTCAGATGAGGTGAAATTCCTCTGTGACACTTGAAATTGTAGACTAGATCCTCAAACCTATAGCCCTGTCCATTTTGTTCAAAGGTCAGAATCTCCAGAAAGTGGTAGCCTTTCCCAGTCTTCCCATTTTCTTTGGTTTAGAGAGTAAAATATCTCCTTACAAATCTTAGAATTGAGTATCAGATTGGGGAATGAAGAAGTTTGTTCCACAAAAATTGGTTGAGTAACCCATGTGTGGGCCCATTATCCAGGTTCTTGAAAGTTATATGGAGGAGATGTCCTTTTATCAGTAGTGACGGAGCATTTTTGACTCAATGAGTTACTTCTTGCCCATTAGCTTTCAAAATGGATGTGTAAGCAGAATGGGGAAGAAGGTGATACAAGTCCTCACAGATCTTAGATAAGACAGAAAGTTGAGAAGGTAAATAGGAAATCAATTAAATAAAAGGGCACCGTAAATCAGGACAGAATGGTAACATTAAAAACTGGCCTACTGGATAACCCCTTTAGCTGAAATGTTTTGATTTTGTTCATCTGTTTCAGATGCAAAAGGATAGGGTTGCCTGTGGGCCACCATACTGTTTATAATGGAACTCAACCTAACCTAGATGCTTTCTTTCAGTTTACTATGTTCATTAGGCAGTAAGAGTCATTTCTGATACTTTGTATATTGATTATATTACTTGACAGTCCTCCCAAATTTCTGATATTTTTATATTTTTTCTGCTCTCTCTTTCTTTAGAAATATACTCACTAAAGCTTAAGATATCTTTATATACTCTCTTTTTTATTTTTCATTAATCATTCTGCAAGCTTAAAATCATGCAAAAGTTTTAGTCTATGATTTTTTTGTCATAGCCAAATACATTGAATAGAGAATACCACTCTGAATAGGATTTTATATATTTTCCTTTGAAGGGAAACTAGAGGAATTACTGCTGTGAAATTATATTAAAAAAAAAAAAAAGACTGATTCACAGTCAATAGGAATATATATGTGGGTATAGCTAGAAAGTTCTCAATGTAGTAAAGTATGAAATACTTCAGTGGAGACGGAAAGTAGGAGGTCTTTTTATATAAGCTTCTGTAGCTACATTTATCAGTAGACTATGATCAAGGCACTAAAGAGATATAGATTTTTTAAAAATTAGAAATTTTGTGTAGAGAAATTCCATTTGATGTTCACGTGAAATGAGGTTAAGTGGGAATAGTGATGGATTCCCTAGAAGAGATTGGTGATAAATATGAATATATCTTGTTAAGGGGACATGAGCAGACAAAGGCAGAGCCTAAAGGAATTACAAAAAATGATGTATCTTAGATAATTATTTATAAGTTGTCTGACAATGTAAGAGTAAAAGTAAAATTTAGCTTGTCTCACAATTGTAGGTGTTAATTTATTGCATTACTTTCCTTCTATACAGCATAGTACATGTATTATATATAAATGTGTATGTATTTATATAAACATATAAATAAAATAGATATATATTATATAATATATGCATAAATAATATATAAATATATATTTGTATATATTTTATATGACACTATATATAATAAAAATTTATGTATAATGTAAATATATCACATAAATATAAAAATATATAGTATTATATATATGTACCTTTCTATATATTATGATCCTTTAACATCTTAAAAAGCCATTCTGGCTGGGGTGAGGCTGTCCCTCCTTGTCTGGGTAAGCCAATTCATAGAGATAGCAAAAGGCCCAGCCAGTAGTGTACTTTTGATATGCAAACTAACCAATCTGTATCCCCTTTATCTGGCCCACATACTCCAAGAAGCAATATTTCTCTGCCTTGAACATCCCAGGGCCAGGTACCAGGCAATAGAGCCCACCCCTACACTGCAAAGCCCACCAAAATTATTCAGAGTAGCCAATCCTATACTGTTTACCCTTCCCTGTCTTGACTTTACTATGGAAACCCCAATAAAGGGCTTGTTATAAGTGCCTAAGTTCTTCCTCACCCTACCCCTTCCTCCTGTCTTCTGTCTCCTGATCCCCCTGATGATTTTCCATTTGGCTTTGCAAGGCCTGCTGTGCCTCTCATCTAGGACCTGTTAGTAGCATAACCATTGTTTTCCTGAGATTCTCTCTCTTCTTTTGTGGCCACATCTGATGATTATCTCATAAAAATACAAAATATTTTATGTAAAATTATACTATACGAATTTAGAAATATGACATAGCTTCTCAAATGCTGATTCTACTATTTACCTCAAATGGAATATTGTCCAGATTCCTTAAGTTTACTCAACTGTCAATGGAAATAATGATACCACTTAATTCATTGAATGATTGAGAAGGCTAAATAAGTTTATATATGAAAAACTCAGCATAAGGTATGGGAGAAAGTAAGCACTTAATATTTGGTAGCTCATGCTTGTCAGAATCTGAACAGAACTTCTGTGAAGACAAAAACACATTACTGCCTTCTTGTGGAAGTATAAAACAAAAATACAGAAATGAGGAAACTTCATGAGGAAATAATTGATTAAAAATCCATGAGACAATGAATAAAAATCATCATGGTTGTAACAGAAAAATGACTTCCCAGTGATGTGTAGACCTTGGTGGAGTCAATAAATTTCACTTATTTAAATTGATTTGTCCACTTCACCTGAGAAATAATCATATTCTCCTTTAAAGTCTTACTAGGTAAATGGAAAATACATGAATAGGAAAACCAGTTTTCTAAAAAAGTTTAGATTAAAAATGCTTCTAAGACAGCAAAGACATGCAATTTATGCAAGTTATCTCTTATAATCAAATGAGAAAATGTTTGTTCCTAATCTCTAAGAGAAAGAGGAGAAAGGAATTGGAAGATATCTTCAATGGAGGCAGGGCAAAGTGTTAGAAACAAGAGACGAAAATAGAAGATTGTAATGCCCCAGATATAGAGAGGACTGTATTTCAGGGGATGGGATATAAGTTGTAGTTACAGTGGCAACAAGACCAGACACCAAAGCTATTAGAGGCAATAGGATGCTTCTACTTTTGACCTCTCCATATTTTACAAGCTCTTCTTCTCAAGCTGCAAACATACACACACACACACACACACACACAGAGACAACTTTCCAAACCACAATCCATCTCTTCTTATTTTTTTAATAAAATAAGCAACATTCGGTTACTTTGTATGTAAATATTGGAAGAGGAGCCTGAAACCTTATTTTCATGTTGCCCTGGCACTAAGTAACTGGGACTTGTCAGTTCTGAGTTTTCTTCACACGTAGTTAAGAGGATGGTGCTAGGTTACCTTTGCATCTCTTTCATCTCTGTAATAGATTCTGACATGAATTTATTACAACTATCATATTATTGATAAATAAATGTAGATCAGAAAAAAAAAGTGACCTGCCAAAGGAAAGATTGTTACAGGTTTGAGATCACCTGATTCACTATCCTTTCCATTTCCTTTAAAAATTTGCTACAATTAGAAACAATGAGCCGTACATAGGTTCCAATTCATGGAGAAGAAACTCACCAAGAAAAACACATAGCCAGGATGTAAAAATCAATGGAATAGCTCTTTTCTGCCAGAATTTGGATTTGAAAATGTATTAATAATCAAATGTCTTTCATCATCTGTCTTTAGCTGTTGCTTTTCTTAGCCTTGGATTCTGAGCTGATCCCAGGGCAATTTTCAAACCTATCCCTAAAGAGATCATTACACCACTGGAACTCAGCTTTTTCGAATCATAATGGTATCCCTTGCCTGAGGGCACACAGCCAGAAAGCACTCAGTTACTTCATAAATTGTTTCCAAGGAATGAGAATCAGGGAATTTCAAATTATGGGTCACCTTCAGAGCGTGGTGAACCTGAGATCATTAGGCGTGAGGAAAGAAAATCTGAGAAATGGAAAATTTGTAGACTGGAAAGATTGAAGACAGTAATTTAGTCCATTTTCTGGCCTTTGATCAGACTTGTAGCTTAAGGAAACAAAAGATGTTTATCTTTATAAATATAATGCTACTATATCTGAAACAAAGCTGTAAGAACTTCTACTCTTATTATTATACCACTACTGATGCAGGAAAACAGATGTGGGGCATGAGAAGGGCTATGTCCCAGGCTTCAGTTGAGCCCCTGGGACATGCCCTGCCAAGTGTGGGTCCTTGGCTTCATGCAGGAAAGAATTCAAGAGTGAGCCAGAGTTGAGTAAAGGTAGATTTACTCTACCTCAATGTATTCAGAGGGATACATTGAAAGGCAAGAGAAAGGCCACGAGGTGTGGGGATTGGGTGCTCAGATTAAAAGTAGGTATACATTCCACAGACAGAGTGCGGGCTGTCTCTGAAAGGGATGTGGGGGAGGTGGGGAGAGAGAGAGGCAGTGGCCACAAGGCACTGTGTTACCAGTTTTTATGGGCTTTGGTAGCTTCACATGCTAATAAGTGGAAGGACCAGTCTAGCTAGCCTGGGGAAGGGGCTGGGATTCCCAGGAAGTTGGCTATTTCCCACTTTGACCTTTTGTTGCTAGCCTTGGGACTGCAATGGGCCTGTGGGCAAGCTATTCACCATATTAATATATTACAATGAGTGTATAATGAAGCTCAAGGTTTACTAGAAGTTAAATCTCCCATCATCTTGAGCCTCAAGGCCTACTGGGGGTTGAATCTTTTCACCATTTTGATGTTAATTGCTGTAGCATTCCTTGAATGGCTGTGCCCTGCCCTCTTCCTGTCTCACTACTACCACTAATAAATTTGTTTGAAACCATTATTAGTTTTCCTTTGCAGTTTCAAAAAACAAACAAACAAATCTACTCGAGATCTCCTGGTGACTTAAGTTTCTTAGAATCTTGAGGAATATACATCAAATATGACGTTGGGGTTCTTATCACAAAATCAATGCAGTACCTTTGTATGCCATAGGACATTGTTAATTGCATGCAAAATTATGTCGGAAAACTTACTTTCTTCTTTTTTATTTCCAGAAGCAGGGCCTGGTGTTCAGTTGATAACATTGATACAGGAAAAAGAATGTGGGGCGAGAGGATGGTAGTGTCCCCAGGTCTCAACTGAGCCCCTGGGACATGCCCTACCAAGTGTGGGTCCTTAGCTTCGTACAGGAAAAAATTCAAGAGTGAGCCACAGTTGCGTAAAGGCAGATTTATTCAGAGAGATACATACTCCATAGACTGAGTGCAGGCTGTTTCAGAAGACAAGAGAAAGGCCACGAGTGCAGGGGTTGGGTGCTCAGTTTAAAGTAAAAGTAGATACACACTCCATAGACAGAGTGCAGTCTCTCTCACTCAAAAGAGAAAGTGGACACAAGACATGGTGTTGCTAGTCTTTATGGGCTCAGTAACTTCATATGCGAACAAATGGGAGGATTATTCCAACTACTTTGGGGAGGGGGATGGGATTCCCAGGAATTGGACCATCATCCACCCTTCATGTTTTATGGTCAGCCTTGAAACTGTCCCTGCACCTGTGGGAGTACCATTTAGCACGCTATTATATTTCAATGAGTGTATATTGAAGCTCAAGGTCTACTGAGAGTTGAATCTTCCACCATCTTGGTGCTTGGTATATCTTTCTTTTAATGGTCATGCCCTGCCCCCTTCCCTCCTGTCTCAACATGATGTTTAATAATGTGGTATTTATTACATTTAAGTTGATAACACTACATTGTAAAATTGAAATTTTCTCACTTAAAAAAAACAGGTAAATATGTGAGGTGATGGATATATTAATTAACTCAATGGGGGAAATCCTTTCCCAATGTATACATGTATCATATCATCATGTTGTACACTTTAAATTTCTTACAATTTTGTCAGTTATACCTCAATAAAACTAAGACAAATGTAAGAAAGATTTTTAACTAAGTCTGAACCAACTCCCTACCTTCAATCATGAGGTGGTATTTCAATTGTGGGTTCTTGTTGAGACTTCTGGGATTGTGTAAGCAATGTATGACTATATGTCCCAGAAAATATATATGTCCTATATACCTGATATTTACTAGAATTAAAAGGGATGGATGAAATATCCCCATATCTTTGCTTCCTTATTTTTTTTCATTGCTTTTCCTACCAGATATGGTCAAGTAATTTCTCCACAAATGGACTCTAAAGTTGAACACATTTGTTTTCCTTTCCAACCCACATTTTAAACCTATTCTGCAGATATTTCATCTTCATTTTGTCCCTGTGGTATCTTTTCCTTTAATTTTCTTTCATTTTCTCTGTATCAATTACTTCATAATAAGTTTCCCATCAATTGCCTTTTCTTCTTTGTACTTTAAGTATTTTCTCTCAATTTCTGTCTTTCCTGAACAGATAAGCATGTTCCAGTCATATAAAAAATAACCTCTTCTGAAACCAGAACTCTAGAGACTATCTCACTTTTTATTGAAGCAAAGGTTTTGAAATTGACTATCCTTCATTTCCTCTTTGTCTTGTTTTCCAATTGCTTTTCTTTTCATCATAACATTATATTATTTCCTTTCTCTTTTATTTCCTTTTCCTCAGTTTGTTGAAATCACCCATGTTTATAATTAGCAACCTGAGCAAGTACTTCCTTATCTCCATGGAACTTAATGGGTTCATAATTGTATAAATTATTAACACCAAACTTTGATGTTATTTACTATATTTAGTTTTGCCACCATTGTCTAATGCTTCATCCTTTATTTCTTGCATCATTCCTTTCTTCATGGATTAATTTTTAAAATGTATGTTGTTTCCCTAGTTCCAGTGGTTGAAACTGTTGGATATGTGTTTACATATATTCTTACATATAAGGAATAATAGATTTAATAGAGAGAAAGGATGCAATATATATGTATACATATATATATGGATATATCCTTGTATGTGTGTGTGTGTGTATTGTTCCATTGAAGAGACATAGCAATTAGAGGGCATGTAGAAAAAATGTACAGTTAACATTGTACTTAATGGTGAAATACTGGATGGTTGTTCTCTGTTATTAAAAACAAGGTGGAGAAGGGAAGGTAAAGGTATAGCTCAGTGGCAGAGTGCGTACTTAGCATGTATGAGGTACTGGGTTCAATCCCCAGTATCTCTATTAAACAAATAAATAAATAAACTTAATGACTCCTCCCACCCCCCAAAAAAGGTGGGTTGCTCTCTGTTATTGAGAACAGTGTAAAGATGTTCATTCTCACCATTTCTATTTCAATATTATAATTCAAGTCCTAGCATATGAAATGAGGATAGAAAAGTAAGTAAAGAGCATGAAAAATCACCAAGGTCTCTAAGAAAATCTCCTGGAACTAATGATTGGGTTTATTAAGGTAACATGATAAGAGAAAAAATCAGTGTATAAAATTAATTATATTTCCATTCAATATCAATGAACAATTGAAAATTTAAAAATTTAAAGTACTTTTCAATAACTAAAAGAGAGAAATACTTAGGTGTAAATCTACAAAATATGTGTAGAATCTGTGTTCAAAACCACACAGCACTAATGAAAGAGATGATAAGATCTAAATAAATAGGTTTACCGTGTTCATAGATCTTTCCAAGTTGATTGATAGATTTAATGCAATTTAATGTACATATCTTCTCTCTATGTCTTGCCCTTTGCTTAATAGTGTTTTTAGATGAACAGAAATTCTTAAGTTTAAGTAATATCTTCCCAGGATTTCATTTTTTATATTCTATTTAAGAATCCTTTGCTTATTCCCAGCTCATGAAGATATTCCCCCCATGTTTTCATTCATAGCTTTGTTATTTTGCCTTTTGCATTTAGATAAAAAATTAATCTAAAACTAACTTTATTTTTAATAATGTGAGGTTATAGTCAAGGTTTGTTCTTCTCCAAATGGATGCTTAATTTGTTCAACATATCATATGCTGAAAAGAACATTATTTTCTATTATATTTTGTGGCATCTTTGTCATATTCAAATAATTATTCATGTATGAGTTATTCTAGATTATACTTTTTTTACAGTAGAAGCTATTTTTATCTCTGTCAAGACTACAGTATAATAATGAACATAACTTTATGTATGAGACTTAGGATAGCTTACTAGGTATAGTAGAATATTGTTTTAATTCCTCATCTGAGAACCTAGAACTATATTATAGTGTAGGTAGACAACTCCATATGATACAATTATTTCTATATGTAGAACACAGGATACTTACTTAAATTAAAACCTTATAAAAGCATGGCATAATTTGAATTTTTTGTGCTTATTCTTACT
Source organism: Camelus bactrianus (assembly GCF_048773025.1). NCBI lineage: Eukaryota > Metazoa > Chordata > Mammalia > Artiodactyla > Camelidae > Camelus > Camelus bactrianus. Next base: position 45,685,234 of record NC_133548.1, read on the forward strand.
AATTGATATAATTTACCCAGGGCTTTCATTGTATATATAGACAAGATGTGCTGTGAGGAGATGAAATTTGATGTATGTGTGCATCTTTAATGGATACTTTGGAGTATTTACATAATAGTGTTAAATTATATCAATAGTTGAACTCAGTTCAGGTTACTACTAACTGATGTTTGCAATGAATTAAATCCTTCAAACTTGCAAATTCCTCCTGTTTAAGTATCGTCCAACTCTGTATTTAATCAAGTGACTATGACTAGCACAGTGTGATATTATCTTTCAATGAGTGTATAAAGTTTCTAAAGTGTTTAAGTTTTATAATGAAATGTTCAGTAGACTTTGTGCTTCTTGTCTGTATCATTATCCCATACTTATGATGTCATTGCATTGCTTAATCAAAAATTGGAAGATACTAAAAACGGTGAATCACTTTTCAGAATTAGTTCACTTTTCAAAATTTAAATGAGCATTTGCTTAGAAACTTGCTGATAATTTAATCATATAGCACAAAGAGTTGCAACATTGAAAAGATTTATGAAACCCATTAATGGCTTCCTTAAGCTGGTTTGTGATAGATGGTTATATTGGAGAATTTGGTTACCATTAAAATGGCCATGATAATTTACTTTTGGTATTCATTCATCAGACTGTTGTTTACTATATAATTGAATAATCTTTGATAATTAAATTGAAAGGCAAGGACTGAGAATGATGTCATAGAAAACAGTAGAATATGGAACCTAAAGAATCAGTTACTTCACTCAGAAAACTATAAACTGTCAAAAAAACTGACAGAATAAGCTTTTTAACAATGCCACGGTCTAATCTACACATGACAACAAGATGACTGCTCAATGAAAGGAAAAAAAAAGGGACAGCTGAATTTTGATAGAGATTGTTATGGCATTTTTGGTCATTCATCTACCATCTTGCCTTCTACAGTACAGCAATAGCTGTGGGAATGGGGACCCACATTTCTGTTGTGGCTTGCAGGTACCGGGGGGTGAATGCAAACTTTGTTCCTAAACATTGCAGTTGTGCATTTGACTTGTCTGTTGAGAAACCAGCACAGAGCATCACCTTTGCTCCCACACCCTTAGGCTGGAGCAGATTTTGAGGGGGAAGCAGGGCCTGTCAAAAAGATTTAAAGACAAACACTGCCTGTGACCACCTAAAGTGAAGCACAAGAGTGAGAGCAAGTAGCAGACAGTTCCAAAGCCCCAAAAGAAGGAGATAAAGGGAAATGTTTCTGGAGGGTTTATGAGCTCACAAGGGCCACTGCATCTGTCATGGACCATAGTATGCACCACATGTCCAGGACTGGACACTTGCTCAGAAAAGACCTGAGAGAATCCTAGACTGATACAACTGTTGGGTCTGTGGGCTCCAGTCAAATAGGAGGTAGAAGCTAAAGCAAAGTTGTCGGTGGCTTGGCTCAGCTCTGCCTTGAAGGAGCGACACAAATCAAGGCCAAGCTGCAAAGTGTGGGAGGGTAGTTCTCTCATTCAGAGATCAGTGAGGCTATTCTCATTTTGCGTGATCAGCTTTAAAATACCAAAACCAGATAAAGACATAGCAGGGATGAAATTTAAGACGAATATCCTTTATGAATATAGTTGCAAAATTTCTCAACAAAATTTGAGCTAACTGAATCCAATAGCATATTAAAGGATTATACACCATAACCAAGTGGGATATATTTCAGGAATGCAAGTGTAGCTCGACAACATCAACAAAATCAATATAATAAACCACATTAATAGAACAAAAGAAATAAACAAAAAATAGCACATGGCCATCTTAGTTGGTACAGAAAAACATTTGACACAATCTAACATTCTTTCATGATAAAAACACTCAGAAAACTAGAAGTAGAGGAAAACTTCCTCAACAAGCTAAAAGACATTTATGAAAAGTCCATGGCTAACTTTATATACAATGGTAAAAGACTGAAAACTTTTCCCCTAATGTCAGGGTATATGAAAAGGTGCTCGCCATCACTTATCATTAGGGAAATGCAAATCAAAACCACAATTAACTATCACCTCACATCTGTTAGAATGGCTGTTATCAAAAAGTCAGAAGTTTACAAGTGTTGGTGAAGATGTAGAAAAAAGGGAACCCTTGTGCACTGTTAGTGGGAATGTAAATTGGTAGGGCCATTATAAAAAACATTATAGAGGTACTTCCAAAAATTAAAATAGAACTAACATATGATCCAGAAATCTTATTTCTGGGTATATAGCCAAAGGAAATAATATCAATATGTCAAAGAGATATCTGCAGTTTCATGTTTATTGCAGCATTACTCACAGTAGCCAAGATATGGGAACACCCTAAGTGTCCATTGAAAGGTGAATGAGTAAGCAAAATGTGACATATATATATAAATATATATATTTATATTATTCAGCCTTAAAAAAGAAGGAAATCTTGCCATTTGTGGCAACATGAATGAATCTGGAGGACATGATGCTAAATGAAATAAGCCAGACACAGAAAGACAGATATCACAGTATCTCATTTATATGTTGAATCTTAAAAAAAAAAAAAAAAAAAAACTCACCAAAAAACTGTCAAAGTCATGAGTCATAGTAACAGAGAAAAGAATGATGGCTACCAGAGGCTATGGCATGAGGGGAAAAGGGAGATATTGATCAAAGTGTACAAACTTTCAGTTATAAGTTGAACATATTCTAGAGACGTAATGCACAGCATGGTGACTATAGTTAATAATGTGTTGTACACTTGATATTTACTAAGAGAGTAGATCTCCAGTGTTCTCACCACAACCCAAAAAGTAACTGTGTGAGAAGATGGTTATGTTAGTTTCCTCCTAGTAGTATTTTCAGAATGTGTATGTCCAGTTTTAAAAAATTGCATGTTTATATATAATATATATTATATATACAATTTTTACTTTTCAAAAATAATTGAAGAAAAAATTTAGTTGCATTTTAGATATAAGGATATTCAGGTTTTATATTTCTTCTTTTCCAATTTTTGTAATTTATGTCTTTCAAGAATTGTGCTTATTTTGTTTATATTGTTGAATTCATTGGTACTAATTTATTCACAATGTTCCATTGTTGATATTTTAATGTATGTGCTATGTAGTAATAAGTCTTTTTTTTTTCTTTGTGTCATTGATTTTTATTCTCTCTCTCTCTCTGGCTCTTCTTCTATAATTTGCTTCATATTTTATTAATGCATGTTCCATTATTATCATTTCTTTCACCTTATTTATATTTAATTTGCTCTTATTTTTTCTTACTTTTTAATAACAATATAATGTACATTCATTTCAAGGATACACAAAATAGACCTTAAGCTGGGATGTAATGAAGTATTAACACATTTCAAATATTTAATAATGTAAAGAGTGCATTTTCTGTCTAAGTTAGAATTTAAAAACATTATTCAATATTTTAAATATTTGGAAATCAAGCAGCACATGTCTCAATATCTCATTCGATAACACAGAAATCACAATGAATATTAGTCTTATTTTAATTGAATAAGAATGAAAATACAGAATGTCAAATGTATGATATGCAACAAAATCAATGGTTAAAATAAACTCATAATTGAAACCATATACATTCCAAAACAGAAAGTTTGAAAACTAACAAAGTGTTCTTATGAAGAATTAAAAGAACTACAAATTAAAAATAAAGATAATAAAAGGAAGAGATGATAAAGATTAAATTAGAAGTGAAATGCATTATAGATAGAGAGCTAATATCAGTGTTAACTTGAACATTTTTTATGTCAACCTACCTGTAGTCTTGGAAATAAATGCCTCTCAGAGAATGATGATGTGAAATCCCAACAGTTAAAAACAGAATCCAAATTCTTTCCGTTTGTAGAAAATAATTCTCTACATGATTGCAGTCACTTGATAGATCACTGCTGGGATCCATGATTCAGAAGAAAAATTTGTGTCACACGTTTACAAATTACCTTATTTTTTACACCATAGACAATAGGGTTGAGTGCCGGTGGCACAAGGAGGTAGATGGTAGACAGAAGTATGTGGGTAGAGGGGACAACATGTCCGAACCGATGGCTGAAGAAGGAGAAGAAGGCAAGAATATAAAACTCAAGGAAAACAAAAATGTGAGCTGTACAGGTATTGAATGCTTTGAGCCGTGCCTCCTTTTGACGTAGGCGAAAAACAGCCTGGAAAATAAGGATATAGGAAATGAGGATAAAAATCATGTCAAATCCCAGAATTGTAAAACCCACGAAAAGACCACATGTTTTATTGACTTGGATGTCTTCTGCAGCCAGCTTGACCACAGCCATGTGCTCACAGTAAGAGTGGGCAATTACAGTGGAATGGAAAAGGTGCAGTCTTTTGATCAGAATGGGTAACAGACCAACCAGCACTGTAGCTCGTATTGCCACTATCACTATCATGCGACCCAAGACTGAAGGTGTGAGGATGGATGTGTGCCTCAGAGGATCACAGATGGCAATGTAGCGGTCAAAGGCCATGGCCAATAGAATGCCAGACTCCATGCACTGCAAGGCATGAATGAAGAATAGCTGGGCTAGGCAAGAGTTAAAGGCCATAGAGTAAGATCTGAACCAGAAGATAGCCAACATCTTGGGAGCAATGGCTGCACAGAGTCCTATGTCGGTGGCTGCCAGCACAGCCAAGAAGATGTACATGGGCTGGTGTAGGCTGCGTTCTGTAGGGATGATGATTAGTAAAATGATATTTCCCCAAAGAGCCACTAGGCACACAGCAAAGAAAGGAAACCCAATCCAAAACTGCACATGTTCTAGTCCAGGAATTCCAATCAAGATTACGGTTCTGGGGTTCAAATATGATATGTTAATGGATGCCATAGAGGTTGATGTTCTGTCTTCTCACCACTGATTCTGATACCTGCAGAAGAAAACTTGGATGGGAAGTCAAAAGTCTTCAGGTTTCACTGTCATGCAACCATACTGAGCATTGAGCAAATAAGTTCAGTGCCTTGGATGATTGTTTGGCCAGTATCTTCTACAACACCTGCCAAATGGCAGAAGCAAACAATCTTTTCGAGAGCTGGAAAATGGGAAAGTGTCAGGATTCTTGATGTCACTCTTAGCTCTTGTGGAAATGAAAACCATGAAACTGAGAGCCCCAACCTTTGACATCTTCCTTGAGCTCTAGCCTAGTTTGCCTGAAATGCTGGCATTCATTGTCCCTTATGTACTTCTAGATGCCATTTTCATAACAGTTGGTAATTCTTCTGGGAGCCTTGGTGTCCTAAAAGAAATCCTGTTTCTCTGGTCCTGTGACCATTAGTAGGTAATCCTGGGGGAACTTTCAGTATTAGCCACACTGCTCCTGGGCCCAGAGAATGAATTGTTTATCCCTGAGTCATTCGCATTGGTTCTCAAATGGACTTTGTCAGAACAGAGTTCACCTTTCTTGTGTTAATTCATTTCTTTATTAAAGTATAGAGCAGACTACTTTTTTTTTTAACAGTAAATGTGGCCCTGAGTGGAGATTTGAAGAATATGGTCTTCTTTCAGACACAGCCAGGTCAGCTTGGTTTTCTAAGTGAATTAAGGCCCAGTTATGTTTAGGGTAGATGTTTTGAGTGGAATAGGGAGTGTGAAATAGAGAAGCTGGTTTTGTTTGTTTTGGTTTTGGTTTTGGTTTTGGTTTTTTACCAGTGTTCAGGGGATTGAGAGAGAAGTGAAAGCAGAAAAACAATACAGAGATGCCAAATTCAAGAAGAATGGACTACATAAAATAGCGTATACACGCAGGATCTGGCTAGTTTCGACATACTCTTAAGCTAGATCTAGATTAGCATAATAATGTTTTTTTCCCCCTCAGAGATTCGAGATTAGTGGATTGCTAGGTTTCTTGAGCTCTGAGTAAGATCACATATCCTTCTGTGCATAGTGGACTCCCTACTTTTTCTTTTTAAAATTTTTACATTGTACTGCGAGTGATTAGCTGTGGCTTGAATCCTGAAGATCGTTTGGTATAATGCTCTTAATACCTCTCTAGATCAACAGTCTTTCCAGATTATGATTCATATTTTTGGGGGGATGATTTGAATACATTTAATAATAGTTTCTCTATTTTTCTCCTTTTAGTCTTAGTTTCATTAATCACACTCTAATATTTTAATCATTTTACATTTTTCTATCTTCCATCTTTGCCTAAACACTGATCCCAGTTGCTTCAACAAAGAGATTAACTCAGAACTGGTCACCTCTATACAACCTAGAAACAAGTTCTTTATGACTTTGTCAACCTAGAAGTGTTAGGAGGCAAAAGTCAAGCAAAAGTGTTTATTTGGGATCTAAGAATTGCAATTTCAGGTACCAGATGTCAGGAGCAACTCCTATAGTGTCGCACTAGGGGGAAAAATTGGAGATTTTTAAAGACAAAAAGGGGAATATTTGCATAATTTACTTACAAAGAATTTTGAGTGGTGTGGCGGCAGAAAGCTGGTCTTGTGAGTGTAGAGAAAAACATAATGAGTGTGTTTTTATTTTATCTAGTATTCAGCAAGTAGTTAAAATCAAGGACTGGAAAATCAGAAAATGACCTGTCTACTAATTCTGGATACCTCACTTACTATTTATGAAATCTTGCTAAAGCACTGTACTTATTACTAATTGCTCATCTGTAAATTAAGGACACTATCCTTACTTAGCTGAGTGTTAAATGAGATCATGTATGTTGACTGAAAAAAAAAAGTGCAACATAAGAACAGTGAGTTTCAGTTACGTTCGGGGACCTTACTAAAGACTGTAGCTTGGACTACAGCCTGTCAATAGGAACTGTTCCAAAGAGTTAGGGGAGGAGCCAGTATATATATAAATTTTGGGTCTGGCAAATATTTGTAGTCAAGAGAAAAAAGATTACTGCTAATCACAAAGAATAGATATTCCAAGTTAACGATCTTAGTGCTTTTCTGTGTATGTGAAGATACAAAAATCTGGGGTTATTGGATTTTTTCCTTAGATGTTAACTATCTAAGGGCCCATGTATGCAAAGCACAGAATGCTTCATCTCATTTTTTCCATCATGAATTCCCCTCAGGAAGCACTGTCCTTGACTGCAGTGGATTGGTTACAAGTTAACCCTTTGTATAAAGGGACAATGAGCACCATTCTTTATTCTTTTTGTTTACATATGTAGAGCAGATTATTGTCCGGAACAATTTGAATCCTTAATGTATGGTAGCTTATAGAAAGCCTAGTTATTTTGTCAAGGCAGAAACAGGCTGTGGAATAATGAGGAGAGATAAAACAAAGTACAGAGAAGTGAAAATTTATTGATGATAGTACTAAAGAAAACTCCATGAGAAGAAGAAATTTTGAGAGCCTAATAGCTTTCCTCCATCATCTCATGTATAAGATTGGCCTTTTCTCCAAGTAGTCATCAAATGATCAGGTTGAAATAATAAGGTGATATTCTAACTAGTTACCTATACAGACCTTTTTTTGCAGTTAAAAATGATCATATGATTTAAGAAAACAAAATTGTAATAATTACTCCTCCTTTCCTGACTCTGAGTACATAGTGATAAAATGAGGGAAACATATGCATCTAAATTTTGTTAAATCTAGTTTCTATGACAGACAACAGGGCTTTATTTCTCTTAGCTTTTTGAAAATAATCTAACTGCTATCACATGAGGGATAATCTCAATCCTACTTACTGAATGAAAGAGGGAAAAAAGGTCCTAATAGGTCAACTCCAACAGAGGCAAGAGGACAAAAAGGAGATTGGAGTCTCCTTTGCCCTGACACAAAGAGGATTGAGCTGCTAGGTAGATATGAATCTCTACAAGACCTATGAATCTCCTGTCTTTCCTCTACTTTCTACATTACTTAAACACCCACCACATCTCCATAGAAACCAAAGGTAGATTACCTCTAAATTAGCCTTTTTCCATTTTTTAATAAACCAGAAAACATTAGAATTAATGAGGATCCAGTCATCTAGAACCCAGAAATCTTAGGGACAACTTTGCTTATATCGTTAATTACTTGGGGTCCAGAAATACAAGAAAATATGACCTAACTACCCATGAAAACCTTTGAATTCTAAATCATGTTAATCTAGTCCTTCATCTTTTGTTGTTGTTTTTGTTGTTGTTAAAAAATTCTAAACACAGAGAAGACATGGACAGAAATATTGAGTAAAACAAGATTTTAAAACCTTATTTGATCATTTTTTCTTAAAATAAACTGTCATCACAACCTTTCGTCAGCTTGCAATTCCCAATTTGTAGGGAATGAGCTGGGGGCTGGCCTGGCATATGAATGGGCTGGTTGCATCAATTTGTTTCCAGCAACATTTCCAGCACATATTATGGATGACTGGCTGGATATTACTAAGTGCCTGGGTTGATCACAGAGCATCATCATCCTCCTGAGGCCCCTCCTGAGCATTAATACTCTTCTCATCCTTGACTTCCTTCCCAGAGGCAAGTTGGTGTCAGACTTGGAACATAGGGTCAGGACGTTCTCTGGTTTCTAGAGGAAAAGGAGTCTACCAGGAGCATATCTCCTGGATCACCTTTGGAGCAAGTTGATTTTGAGCTCTTTAGGAGTGAAATTAAGGGAATGTGAGAGATGGAGATATCTTAAGATGGAGGGAAAAAGGAGTCTCTTCTATCCTACTTATCTGACAAGACTCAGAACATCTTGAGTATATATATGTGTGTGTGTATATGTGTATATATGTGTATATATATATCCAGTAGCAAAAATGTATAATTATAATCTTTCTCCCAGCTTTCCCCAAAAGGACCTCTGGTCTTTTAGCAGGCTGAATGACTGGAGAAAAGGAAATAATCAGGCTACAAAGTTATTCTCTCTTTCCTCCTCTTGGTGACATATTTATTAAAAATTTTATGATTTGTCATCCAGACTTAATGATGGTACTAATATTTAAATTCTCCTAGGATGTGTCATGACTCAGTATCTTAACTGGGTTGAGAAGTTAGTGAGGTTTCAACTTATTACTTCCTAACATAGTAGCCCCTCCCCCAAAGAAATCAAAGCTCAGGGCAAAGGTATTATATGCTATTACCTTACTGGAGGCTCTGATACTAAAAACTATAAATGAAGGACAAGATGGGAGGTCCTTAATTATGATGCATCATTGAAACTGACTGCTGCTAAATGTGACTACGTGTTCCATTTTATGAGACTATTCCTTAAAACTTGTATCTCATTATTGATATTTATAGGAGAGGAAAGGGGACTTGATTTACCCACTGGCTCCCACCCATCATTCATAGAAGAATCAACCCCATTCATTTTCTGATTAATAGTATTGATAGCTTTGACCTTGAGAATGGGGTTTGGCGTGTGGCATAAGGTGAACACTACAACGTTGTGCTTGAGTGAATTTATTCAGAGTCCACCAAGGATTTATCACGTCAGATCAGTTGAAACAAGAGACGTTTGAGGGCCAATGGTTTTGGAGGATGCTTAAGAAGCAGTTTTATTTTCTAAAGCTTATTTTCTAAGCTTTTAAAAATTCTGAACTTTCAATACATTTGTGGATTATTTGGGTTTCCAAACCTAAGTTCTCTGAGTATCTTAGATTAAGACACTTAACTACTCAGTATTAGCTACTTTGTGTTTAAATTTATATATGAAAACATGTAGAGAAATTAAGCAAGCATTTACCTTTGTAAAAATGTTTTAGAAACTGTATTATAGTAGTGATAATAATAATAATTGATAATATTTGTAGTAGTTGTCATTGTAGTATCTATTACGCATATGTAAGACTTGAAGTAAAGATCTGATCCACACAGTAATTATGGTCGGAATTAAAGATGAGTCATTAATGAATAAAGCCAAAATATATGGGAAAAGCAGAAAACTCTTTTCTGTGTATGAGGCTTTTTGATAAGACCAACATGGTGTACACATCTTTGAGGTATCAAATTTGCCATGCATGGAGACACAAATTTTATGAAATAATTTATTTTTCTTATGATTTTATATATCAAATGCAATGTTTAAATGATTATTTTACTGGTGAAAGTAATTATCATCATTCTTAAATGCTAGAGAGTATTATTTTGTATGGAAAAAAATAGTGATTCTGTCCATTCAAGAAACATTTTTCATTCAACAAATATTGAATGCCTTGCTTTTTATAAATTAGGCATTACTACAGTTACTAGTGATATAAACACGAATAAAAGAAATTTCAACATTATAGCAAAATTTTGCAAAGTTGAGCTATGAGATTTATGTGACTTGCGTAGGTGAGATCATTGGCCCAAAGAAATACACAAAGTTATGGTACAAATATGATCTTATACACACTTACATTTATTTTAACTGTATTGAACACTTGAAAAAATAATTACATTGTATATGGACATATAGCATATTCTAAAATGTATAGTTACCCTTATTTTTTTAGTATTTATGTACTTACGAGTTAGGTCCATTCTTTCTGACCAATAGCAAGGTAACAATAATCATGTATCTGAACATACTAATATAGTGGTAATTTTTCCACTGCATGGAAGGAGAACTTCATTTCTCAACACTGACGGGGGTGGGAAGGAACAGAATGGGATTTCAAAATTTGTAGATACTGACAGGCATATGTAGAATAGATAAACAAGATTATACTGTATAGCACAGGGAAATACATACGAGATCTTGTGGTAGCTCACAGTGAAAAAAAAAAGTGACAATGAATATATGTATGTTCAGGTATAACTGAAAAATTGTGTTCTACACAGGTATTTGACACAACATTGTAAAATGACTAACTCAATAAAAAAAAAGTTAAAAATAAACAAACAAACAGAAGAAATTAAAGTTTTCTTACTGTATAGCACAGGAACTATATTCAATATCTTATAGCAACTTATGATTAAAAAGAATATGAAAATGAATATATGTATGTTCTTATATGACTAAAGTATTGTGCTGTACACCAGAAATTGACACAACACTGTAAACTGACTGTACTTCAATAAAAACATGTTAAAAAAAAAGGTCAAAAAAAAGAAAAAAGTACAGAAAGTAAAAAACAAAAAAACAAAAAAACCACCGTAAGGCTCTGGCTCTCTGTCATTGTAGAACCAGGAAGTTCCTTAAGGCTGCTGAATTTAGATGTTCTCTTCAAAACTTTGATCTTCTTCTTGTACTTGAACGTCTATATCCTCATATAATACTCTGTGACTTCTTCAGATGAATGCATGTTAAGAACGTCGTATTTTTAACAACTCTTTCTTGCAGTCTTGAGAAAATTAGAATGCACAACATGACCACAATTTCAATTATGAGTATGCTGTATTCTACAGTTGGGGAGGAAAACTTTAGTTTTGACTCCACAGCTAAGGTTTTAAATAACTCAGTTGTATTGCATGGTTAAATTCATTTAATGTCTGTGACAATTTGCCTTAGTGATTTCATGCTTTAAAAGAGATTTGGGACACAAATAGTACTAGCTGTTCTTTCAAATTCTTTTTTTTTTTTTTAGCTTAATTAGATGAATTAGCTTAAACCACTCTTTTTTAAAGGGACATTTTTATTTATTATCTTATTAATTTGTGCTGGATATTGGTTTATTTTGTATAGTTTTTACCTGGGAACAATGTTCTTGAAGAATTATTTTAACTTGTACTCTCTTGTATATTTTGTCTTATATTGTTTTCTGTGTTATCAGAAGTTTAAGACTTTACCTTATGTCAGTGTTCGTTTTCAAACAATTCCTCCTAGGAATTGCTAGGAGAATGCTAGGTTCTTTCATTCCTCGTCCTGAATGAACTCTGGTAAGGCTTTAGAGAATCTACATAGCCAAAAGCTGAGTTCATAAGGCAGTGCTGTGATATATTTTCAGTACTTTTCTACTGAGTCATTCTTATCTGTGTCTTAACTGCAAATGAAACTAAAATGGGAGCTGGAGATGGACAATACATTGTACAATCAGGCCAATAGACATCATTAGAACAAGAGCCTCAGGTTTTTCTTGAAGTGTTATTTTTTAAGAAGCTGTATATTTAGATAGAGATGAAATTTGCAGGGCTACCAGGAAGCAGGTTTAAATGCTTCTAATTCATGAGAATATTTTGGCGGGGTTGTATTGCATTAAACTATTAAGATAAATGTAAGAATTTAAATATATCTCTTAATAATGTAAAGGATCGTCGCATCCCATACTTTTATGTACTTTACGTGCACATAGTATAAATTCATTTTTCTTAAATTATTACAAATTCATTTTACTTAAAGTGAAACCCACATGACAAAGAATTGAATATTCATTATACACTTATATAAACACATTGAAAAATACATTAAACATTTCTGTCAAAGTATTTGGGAAGACCCTGGGGGCTATGAAAACTTTAATACCTCTAAGAAAATGGGAAGTTAAGGATCCCCCCACTTATGTACCGCATTGTATTATCAGATAACTGTTTCCCATGTTTTATTTTAATTAATAGGTAAACTACATACACCCCCCCCAGTGATGAAAATCACATTATTTCTGTGGTTTCCATCCACTGGGAGCTTGAAAATTTATTGTTCTCTTAACTAGGAGACCAAGCTGAACATTGAGACAGCCCCATGGCAATGAGTTTAAGATATCCATTATCACATACTTACATTATTACCATAATAGCAACATTATGAAGAAGCAAATCCAACTGACTGTTATTCACCAACTTCATTGTCAAAGAAAGGGATTGTAGTTACCTTAAACTCTGCCAAAAATTCCAGCAAAACTAATCAAAGCTGACTCTGAAAAATTATTTTCCAGATCCTTTATCTACTGTGATGTAACATTCATTTCTGTTAGAAACCCTTTGAGTTCACAACACAATGAGTGTTGTTAGACTTCAGGAGTGATGGACTGGGCTCCTGTGGAGGCTATACTGATGGCTGCCAAAAGTTAAAATAACTCCAACCAATGGTTCCACATTGGAATCTGTAATATCAGTTTTCCTTTCTTTAGAGTACCAATTGCACTCTCAAGGATCCTCATTCTTTATTTTACACTTACCTGGAAGTGGATTGATATTCAATACTTAAATCGTTTAAGTCATCTTTTTCTTTTGAGGGGGAAAGGGCTGATTATTTTTACAATCTTTTTGAGATTGTCCTTAAGATTATCTTCAGGAGGTATGACAGAGGCAATATCATGGCAAAGGTTCCTTGATATTTTAAAGTGGGAAAATAAGGAAGTGATCCTTGAGAAGAATATTATAACATTATTATGTACTCCAAAATTTATCTGAATGTTTACAATAGAAAATTAGACTAGGCTTACATCTATCAGTAGAAAATTTATGTAAAATTCTATTACATTATAGGTACACCAAATTTAATCAGAGAAACTCCCAGAGATTAAATTAAGGGACCTATCTGCAAGACTCCTGATCTCTCTTTTCCTCAAGAATAATGAATTACCATAGCCAGAGGCTGCAGCCTATCAGCAAACCTAAAGAGAAGTTACCAAAAGTCTTAAAATGGGGAGTGTTTCTCAAGACTTGAATTATCTGATCATGTCATGTCATTTTGAGGCTCCAGTTATTATTTCCTCACATGGAAAAATAAACCAGCAACTGCTTGTCAAGTATTAATATGGAGATAGAGTCTATATGATTAGATGGAGATTTTCACCCCTAAAGATCAATAAGTGTAATGTTCCTTACTTACCAGTAAATGCTCGAATCACACACTCTCTAATTTGCTTTGTCCTTACCTCATAGATGATAGAGTTGAGGGCAGGTGGAAGTGCCACATAGATGTTGGCAACAAGAATGTGGACATAAGCAGGTATTTTTTGACCAAACCGGTGAGTGAGGAAAGAGAAGAGAGAAGGAGTATAGAAAACAAACATGACTGCAGCATGGGAGCCACGAGTGCTCAGTGTCTTGTCACGTGCATCTTGGGATTTGAGACGGAATACAGTACGGAGGATGTAGCCATAGGAGATTCCGACCAGTATTAGGGCAAGGACAAGGAAGGAAGCAACAAAAAGACCATAGATGGCATTGATTCAAATGTTGATACGAGCCAAGTTGGCAATGCCCATGTGCTCACAGTAGGTGTGGGCAATAACGCGAGCATCACAAAAGGGCAGATGGTGGATTACGTAGATCATGGGCAGTGTGAGCACAACTGTACTCAATACAACACTGAGTCCAATTCCTGACAGTACCCAGACTGTCAGGATGGTTGTGTAATGGCGTGGTGCATAGATGGCCACATAGCGATCAAAGGCCATTGCCAGCAGGACTGCAGACTTCATTCCTGTGAAGGTGTGTATGAAAAACATCTGGGCCACACAGGCTCCAAAGCTAATTTCATGAGCATTAAACCAGAAGATACCTAACATATGTGGTACTGAGGATGTGGAAAGGGCCAGATCTATGGCTGATAGAATGGCCAGAAGGAAGAACATTAGATCCCGGAGGGTTCTCTCCATCCATATGACTGTCAAAATTGTGACATTGCCAATAAGAACCATTAAATACAAACAAGAAAATCCAGGCATGGACAGTCTCAAGCCCTGGGATTCCCAAAAGAAAAACTGTGGATGGATGGAATATGGTTATATTCTGATGGGGCATTCTGGATTTGGCTGGAATTAGGAGAAGATGGGGTCCATTTCTAAAAAGAAAAAAGGGGGGGAAGCACAAGAGCAGTTTCAAATTATAAGTTTTTATTTTATTAGAGTATAAATAAAGCAGTGATATTGTTTCCTATGTTCTTTGGTACTTTTTTTCCATGAACGAAGACTGATATCTGGATTAATATAAAATGTAAGGACTTTCCAAATTGAGGATGTTGAGACCAAATGTAACAAATCATTACGGCAAAGAAAAAAATGTGTAGATGCATACACACAGCCACACTAACATAAAGAAATATACATGTAAAAGCCATACACATATAATCATATACTGTATCCCAAATGGCTTCAGTATGTTTCGTTTAATACTAATTTTCACATGAATTCAAATTCAAAAAGTCACCTATCAAACCAACAGGTATTCCTTGCTAAAGCATTCAGTGAACACTTGTAGATAAACACCATCAAACAAACCCTAAACCGAGACAGGTGCAGACATTGCACAAGTAGAGAACAAGTCTAACCCGAAACATTTCTTATTAAAGCACTGTGAATTCCTTCATACTTAGACTGTAGTGAAACATAGGGCAACAAAGAGAACTTGAGGTTTTTCCCTCTTCTTGTATACAGGCAGAATATCCAAGAAAGACAATAGTCTGAGTAGTTGAAATAAAGGGGTTTAAGGGAAAAACTCATCATGGACCTAGCTCTCCCAGGTCATGAATAATTAGTAATGTTTAAACCCTACTCAGAGCAATATGCAGAGGTTCTTACCCCATCATTTGATAATTCATTTTTAACACAGAAAATCAGACAAAAAAGGAAAGAAAAGAATTTTAGGGAAGCAATAAACATGGGGAAAAAAAGGAAGTTAAGAGGAAAGAAACATGGTAGGTTGTATGGAAAATAGGAAGAAGGAAATGGAAAAAAAGAATTATTTTAAAAAAAAAGTTTAGCTCTAAACAAATTTAGGATAATTGGAGAAAATAAAAGCCCCAAAGTTGTGATAAATGTATGTTTTCCAAGATCTTTAACATTACTGACAAGCTGGCTTGCTAGTCAGAGGTTCTCTGATACCTAAAGTCTCTCTTGCAGGACTCAGTTCCCTGCTGCCTCTCTTGGTGTCTGTTTTTAAGCCTACTTTCATCAAAGTTTCTCCCCAACTTAAATTCTTCTACTGCCGTGAAAGGCCATTACCTTCACTATCCTGCATTTATCAGAGAGAATAGGAATTACTAAATTTTAAATCAATCTCCGTATTTCCTAGACACTGACTATTGAGTAATGAATATGCCAGAAATTGTCATCAGAGAACCTCACTCTTGATCAGTAGTCTGTAGAACAGAGTCATGAGGGATACACAATAATCCCTTATGAAAATCAATTCAAGCCTTCCTTCTTACCTATGAGCAAAGGATTACTTAGATTCCTTGGTCAAGTTAGGTTAATATATAAACTATCTCCAGCAGTAATAGGAAACAGAGAATCCCTATTATGCCTACCCCAGTGTATAAAGTTTGAAACTTCTGGCCCACAGTCTCCTAAGGGACAACTCAGAAAATAAACCCATGATGAATTTGGTTTGTTAGTGTTTTGTTGAGGATTTTTGCATTCATATTTATAAACACATATTGGTCTGTAGTTCTTTTCTTGTAGTGTCTATTCTGGTTTTCATATAGGAATAATGCTGGCCTCAAGAAATGAGTTTGGAAATGTTCATTGATTTTCAGTTTTTAAAAATGTTTTGAGGAAGACTGGTGTTAATTCTTCTTAAAATATTTGGTAGAATTCACCAGGGAAGCCATCTTGTAGGGAGGTTTTTGATTACAGATTCAATTTTCTTACTAGCTGCAGGTCAGTTTATTTAGTCTATTTCCTCATGATTCAGTCTTTGTAGTTTTGTATTTCTAGAAACTTTTCTATTTAATTTAGATTACCTAATTTTTAGCCTTTTTAATTTCTATGAAATCAGTTGTGTCTTCTCATTCATTTCTGATTTTAGTTATTAGAATTATCTGTTTTTTCTTTATAAATGTAGCTAAGTTAATCAATTTTAAATAATTTTATATTTATTACTATTTTTTAATGGAGGTACTGGGAATCATGCATGCTAAGTGCACACTCTACCACTGAGCTATAACCCTCTCAATTTTGTTCATCTTTTCAAAGAACTAAAACTTGGTTTCCACTGACTTTTCTCTGTTGCTTTTCTAGTCTCTATTTTTTCCACCTATGTTTAACTTTAATGATTTTCTTCTTTCTGATAGCTTGAGGTTTAGTCCATTCTTCTTTTTCTAGTCCCTTAAGGTGAAAACTTAGATTCTTTTTCTTTTAATGTAAGGGTTTATGGATGTATGTTTTTCCCCTTAGCATTGTTTTACTGCATCCTATAAGTTTGAAATGTTGTATTTTTATTTTATTGTTTTCAGTATTTGCTAATTGTTCTTGTGATTTATCCCTTGACCCATTGATTGTTTGAGTGTGTTGTTTAATTTCCACCTGTCTGTGGTTTCTAATTTTTCTTTTGCTATTGATTTCTAGTTTTATTCTATTGTGACTGAAAATTATACTTTGCATGATTTCAGTCTTTACATTTAGTAAGACTTGTTTTGTGCCCTAAAATATGATCTCTACTAGACAATATTCTGTGTGTGTGTGTGTGTGTGTGTGTGTGTGTGTGTGTGTGTGTGTATTCTGCTGTTGCTGAGTGGAATGGTCTGAACATGTTAAGTCTAAATGCTCCATAGTATTGTTAAAGTCCTCTATTTCCTTAGCAGTTGTCTGTCTGGTTGTTCAAATTATCATTGAAACTGGGGTATTGAAGTCTCCTATGATTATTTCTTCAATTCAGTCAATTTTTATTTCATTAATTTGGGAGCTCTGATGCATAGTGAATATATGTTTATAATTGTTTCTATCTTATTGGTGAAATGAGTTTTCCTCATTGTATAATCACTGTCTCCTATAACAATTTTTGACTTAAAGTTTATTTTGTCTGATATTAATATACTATCCTTGTTCTCTTTTCTTTGTAATAGCATGGGAAATCTTTCCCCCTTTTTCTCTTTCAATCTGTACATAACATATGTGACAGACTGTGAGGCATCTTTTTATAAACTTATTTGCCATCAATATACCTTCTTTGGTGTGGAGTCTGTTAAGGTCTGTGTACCATCTTTTCATTGAGTTGTTTATTTTTTTATTGATAAACTGTTAAGATTTCTTTGTATATTTTGAACACAGTCCTTGATACGACTTTTGAAAATATTTTTGCCCAATCTGTGGCTTGTTTATTCACTCTTGACAGTGTCTTTCACAGAGCAAACATTTTCCTTTTTAATGAAGTTTGATTTATCAATGGTATCTTTCATGGATCAACCTTTTATGTAATATATAAAAATCATCATCATAACCACTGTTGCTTAGATTTTCTCTTTTATTCCTCAGGAGTTTTAGAGTTTTGTGTTTTACACTTAGGTCTGTAATCCATTTTGAGTTAGTTTTTGTGAAAAGTGTAATGTCTATGTACAGATTTGCATGTGGGTGTCCAGTTGTTCCACTATTGTAACCATTTAAAAATATTATTTGTAAGCATTTGTAAAAATATCATTTTTGCTCCATTTTACTGCCTTTGCTACTTGTCATAGATCAGTTGACTGTATTTATGGGGGTCTATCTATGACTGCTATATTTTGTTTCATTGATCTGTTTGCTATTCTTTTGCCAATACCACACTCTCATTCATTATTTTAGACTACCCAGTCCTCCAACTTTGTTCTTCTCCTTCGTTGTTGCATTGGTTATTCTATTCTCCTCCATATAAACTGTAATATCAGATTTTCTATATACTACATGGCATAACTTTCTGGGATATTGATTGGGATTGTATTGCATCTATACATCAAGTTAGGAAAACTGACATCTTGACAATATTGAGGCGTCCTACACATAAACTTGGAAAATCTTTCCATTACATAGTTTCCTTACTTTTCTGTACAGTTTTATAGTTTCTCCTCATATATATCTCATACATATATTGTCAGATTTATACTTAGGTATTTTATTTTTGAGTACTATTATAAATAGCGATGTATTTTTATTTTAAATTACGCTTTTTTATTGCTGGTATAGAGGAATAAGATTGACTTTTGTATATTAACCTTGTATCAGGCAACCTTGCTATAATTACTTAATTCCACAAATTTTTGTCAATTCTTTTGGATTTTCTACACAGATGATTATATCATCTGTAATCAAAGACAGTTTTATTTCTTCTTCCCCAAACTCTATTCCTTTTATTTCCTTTTATTGTCTTATTGCTAAGATTGCCAATATGAAGTTAAAAATCAGTGGAGAGAGGGAACATCTTTGCCTTCTTCCTGATCTTAGTGAAAAAGCTTTGAATTCTCATTATTAGGTACAATGTTAGCTATAGGCTTTCTGTAGATATTCTTTATCAAACTAAGTTAGTTACCTTCTTCTTAGTTTTCTGAGAATTTTTATCATGAATGAATTTGGGGTATTGTGAAACACTTTTTATCTTCATTTATTCTTAATATGATCATGTGATTTTTTTCTTCTTTATCATGTTAATGTGATGGACTATATTCATTGACTTTAAATGTTCAACCAGTCTTACTTACCTGGAACAAATTGCCCTGGTCATGGTCTGAAATTCTTTTTTTACATTGTTGGATTTGATTTGCTAATATTTTCCTGAGAATTTTTTCATCTAAGTTTATAACAGATATTGGTCAGTATTTTTATTTTTTTGTAATATCTTTGGATTTGGTATTAGGGAAATGCTGACCTCACAGAATGAGTTAGGAAATGTTCCTTCCTCTGCAGTTTTCTGAGGAACTTTTCTCTTAATATTTGGCAGAATTCACTTGTGTAGCCATCTAGTCCTGCACTATTGTTTGTTGGGAGTTTTTAAATTACTGATTCAATTTGAGTACTGGTAATTGGTCTGTTCATATTTTCTGTTTCTTCTGGGGTCAGTCTTGAGAGAGTGTACATTTCTACAAATTTGTCCATTTCTTGTAGGTTGTCATTTTATTCGCATATAGTTGTTAATAGTAATCTCTTATGATTCTTTGGATTTCTGTTGTGTCATCTGTTCCTTTTCCTTTTTCATTTTGATTTATGGATTTGGGCCTTCTCTCTTTTTCTCTTGATGAATCATGCTAAAAGTTTATTGATTTTATTTATCTTTTAAAAGAACCAGCTCATAGTTTCATTGATCTTTTCTTTCTTTTTTTATCCTCTATTTCATTTATTTCTTCTCAGATCTTTATGATTTATTTCCTTCTGTGAACTTTGGGTTTTCTTTTTTCGTCTTCTAGTTTCTTTAGGTGGAAGGTTAGGTTGTTTATTTGAGATTTTTCTTGTTTCCTGAGATAAACTTATATTGCTGTAAACTTCCCTTTTAAAAACTTTTGCTGCATCCCATAGGTTTTTGATCATTGTATTTTTGTGTTCTTTAGTCTCTAGGTATTTTTTTTTTATTTCCTCTTTGATTTCTTCAGTGATCCATTTGTTGTTTAGTGGGTGAAGCTGGAGAGGTAGGGGCTAGAGCTGGAGCTGGTTGTGAGAAGAGATATTCCCTCTGCCCAGTGTTCATCACTGACCTATCAGGGGTGGTATCTGATTCCAAGTTGTTTGTGCCTGAGCTCTTTTTCCCTTTTAGTTTGTGTTTTCCCCTCTTCTTTCACCCAGACCCTTGCCCCAGAATGAGGAAGTGCCGAAAATATTGGGAACTGTGCAGTCTCTCAGCTCATGTTGGCCTCAGGCAGAGAGCCAAGGTGTCTCAAATGTGCTGTCTATGTGGGTGCCCGCAATTGATTCCCTTGCTTCGTGCAGATGTAGCCTCGGGTGCAAGTCCCCTTTGTCTCTCACAGCCAATCACTATTCTTCGCCTCCATGGCCACTCTCCCTGCTTGATTGTAGGTTGTAGTGCCCCAGATCTAATGCTGTTCTGTAACATGGAGTGATTGGGGCCAGAACATTCACTCAGCTCAGGTTGGTACACCTTACACTCACCAAAGTGGTCTTGGGAAACCTGGCAGCCACTAGAGCAGACCTCTCTCTACCTTGAGTTCAGGGCAAGTCAAGCTCATACATGCTCCTCATGAGCAAAGTCCAGGCTTTCTACACCCTCCTTTTACTCCCATTGGGCCTCCAACCAGCCAAGAGAGCTCTTCTCCTGTACATAGGACCCCAAGACTGGGCTGCCCAATCTGTGACTGTCACTGCTAACTCCTCACTCCTCATGGCAGGTGTTTACCCATGTATTCTTCCTCTTCCTCTGTGTGTCCTCCCAGGGCACAGGTCCCAACCCGATCACTTTTCTTCCCTTCTCAGCTAATTACATGTGGATCTTTCTTAGAGCCTTGATTGTACAGGAGTCCTGCTAGTTTCCAGTTAGTTTTCAGTGAGAATTGTTCCACACGTAGATGTATTTTTGATATGTTTGTTGAAGGAAGTAAACTTCATATCCTCTTACTCCATCACCTTGATCCATCGCTGGATCCTGTTATTTAAATCCATTCTGCCATTTTATGTGTGTTGATTGGGGAGTTTAAAACTTTAATATTTAAAGTAACTGCTTATAGGGAAGAAATTTCTATTGCCATTTTTGTTGTTTTATGCATGTCTTATAACTTTATGTGTCCCTCATTTCCTCCCTTACTGCCTTCCTTTGTGTTTAGTTGATTTTTGTAGTGACACTTTTTGATTCCTTATCATTTACCTTTTGTGTACTAAGTATTTTCTTTGTGGTTGCCACAGGTATTAGAAATAACATTCTGAAGTTATAACAATATATTCATAATTGATAATAACTTAACTTCAATCATATACAAAAGTTCTATTTTGTTAGAGCTCCACCCCCACACTTTATGTCACAAATTACATCTTTATATATTGTGTACCCAATAACATAGATTTATAATTATGTTTGTGCTTTAAAATTCATTAGAATAATAAAATTTAAGTTATGAACTAGAATTGTGATAATACTGTTTTTTATTTTTGTATGTGTATTTACCTTTACTGAAGAACTTTATATTTTTGTATAAGTTTCAGTTACTCTTTAACTTCCTTTAATTTGAACATAAAGGATTCCCTTTATTATTTCTTACACAGCAGGTCTAGTCGTGATAAACTCCCTCAGCTTTTGTTTATATAAGTATATTTTAATTTTTTTCCTCATTTTCTGAAAGGCGGTTTTGCCAGATATAGAATTCTCTATTTTTTTCAACTTTAAATATATCACTCCACTCTCTTCTGGCCTATAAAGTTTATGTTTCAAGTTGACATTGGAACAAAGTTGATGTATTTAATGAATATTGAATGTGTTCTGTATCATTTCAGTTTCCTTCAGGACTGTTCCTATTAGATGTTTGATATAATTAGATGGCTAATATAATCATATTAAAATATTGAGTTATGGCTCCATCTGAAGCTGTAAGCCTAAGGGAATGCACAGGTAAATTGCTTCGTAAGTTAGGAAGTTATCAATCATCATCTACAATACAAACACTCCCCCTTCTCCCAATGATTCCCTAAAGACCTGTTTGTGCCAGAGGTCATTCCTGCTTATCCTCCGAGATTACCATGCTGAAGCTGCTACATATAGATGGTACATGTTTAGGTTGCTTCTTGGCCCTGAATCAGTTTCTTCATGAGCTAATTAAGGCTGTTATGAAACTAGAGAGGGATATAGAGAAAGAAACAGTCTGGTCTCAGTGATCTAAGGAAAACTTTAAAGACCATGTGACACACTCAAACAACATCTTTTTATTTTCCAAATGATACAGATTCAAAAGAGAATATGTAATCCTTTGAAACAGAAGGAATACACATTTAAAAAATTTTTCCATGGATGAAATGAATAAAAAACTAGATTCTAGGAAGCAACAATCTTTTTTTAAGGATATTTTAGAAGTGAAGGTTATCTCTTATTTTGACCATATTATATTTCAGATCATATAAATCTATCGAAGGGACAATATGGATACCTCATGACATTTGGACTCAACCACAGGTGGGCATTTTTAGGCAGATAATATCACAGGGATTATATTGTATGTACAAAAAAAGGTGTTTTGCAAACTAATGTATGTATTGGTGTTGTGCATTTTTCAGTTCTATTCTTGTAATGCTCTGTATAGTATTTATACTTCCAACATATACTATTGAGCACCTAGTGAGTGATAGCCACTGGTTAGAGACTAGGTTGTAAAATTTCCTGTTAGTTATGTGATTACACATGAATGTGTAGGGACTCTTGTTTACGTATAGAATCTCATCTCACTTGAATCTCATTTGTAGTCCTTGATCCCAACTACACTAGATTTTAATTCATTACATCATGATTGTCTTTTCTGATGATTATTTATGCTCCTTTCCTTTTCCTTTGTTTATGTGTGTGTGCTTGTGTGTGTAAATAAGTAGATTTATTTAGATAAATGGGTAGATAGATATCATCTATATCTATACCTATATATTTATATTCAGTTCCCATAGGCTGAAGTCATATATGCTTCACATTCTAGCCTAAGGGCATCTACTCAAGAAGCCTTTTATTGACTCACTAAACTTAATTTGATTCCTTGCTGTCATTTCTGCATAACTCATCCTTCCTTCCCCTCTGGTGTAATTTTGCCTTATAAATTACTTGCTTAAAGTTAAAGTGTAATTACTTGTTTAAAGCTAAATAATTTTTAAAAGCCGTATTTGCATTGTTCAAGTGTTTTTCACTAGAATAAAGCCCAGAAATGTAAATGTAAAAGCCTAGGTAAAATTTCTTCAGTCAATGATATTTGGAGATTACATGTGTTGGCATGACTCTGGAAAGCATATAAAGAGGTAACTCTGTGTTAGTTCTTATTATAGTACATATTATATTTATAAGAATTTATCTGAGCCAAGAAAAGTGTATTCTCTTTAAGAGCTGACAATAGTGCTACCCAAGAACTGCCCTGATGGGAAATGGGAAAAGAGAAATTTAGTAACCCAAGATTTCTCTGAGCCCTTTGTGGTTACTAGGAGTCTTTTTCTTTTTTAACCCTTCTGTGTCCTTTCTTGGGTTCAACTACTTTATCCCAGAAATTTTCTGCCATGTATATTTGACTGTCCATGGGAATTATAGTAAGGAGTATAAGGAAATCTGCTGTACTCAATTATTGATTCTTCAGACATCATTAGGTCAATTTACCAATCCAATAAATAAACTGCTGTACATGTTTTAGGATGTGGGTTTCTGGATCAACAAATGAAGGAGCACAGTTAGGATCCAACTGCACATTGAAATGATCTAAATCTAAAAACAAATGAAGAAGACAAGGTAGTGAATGGGGTTAATGTTAAGAAATACATTATCCTTAGCAATATACATCTATTGGTTCAAAAGAACACAACATGTGCTTATTTAAAGGGTACACGATAAAAGAATAAATGATGGGAACAATTTACTTCAGAATATTTTGTCAGGTTAGTTATGTAGGCACAGTGTCAAATGAAAGGCTGAAGTTATGGATTAGCTTAATCCTATTCCAGAAATTATGCCAAAGACTTCAATATCATGTCCAGACAGGGAGGGACAGAGACCGTTTATCCTATTCCTCAAGTAAGAGTCTTTTAAGTAACTCCCTGCAATTTCTATAAGACCTCTGCTTAATCACTTCCAGTTATGGGAACTCTCTCACATGAGAGAAATATTGAATGAAATCTCAGAGGAGAAGCACAGAACTACTCAATAAATATTCGTTCAACTAAGTACATGTATGACTACAGATGAAATCTTTTATTGGAAATGAAGGGAAAAGGTAACTTATAGGTCTTTGAAATAATATGAAATGATAAAAGTGTTATCTTTCTGTACTTCTAAACACAATATTGGTTTGTTCTTAATTATCTGGTTGTAATGAACTTAAATGTGCCAGGTTATGAATTTGAGCTGTTTTTAAAAACATTATTAATGGCCCTCCTCAAGAAATTCTCCATTTTTCAGCATCTGGTTGTGATCATCTTGGCATAGCAACTCTTTCTTCAGAAGTACTGATAAAAAACAAAGGAAAGGCCATCATGCCTCCTCTCAATACTTCTCGTCCCTCTCCTGCCACCTTCTTGCTGATGGGCATCCCAGGACTAGAGCACCTGCATGTCTGGATCGGGATTCCCTTCTGTTCCACGTACGTGGTGGCCCAGGTGGGGAACGTGACCATTCTGGCTGTGGTGAGGGCAGAGCGAAGCCTGCACGAGCCTATGTTCTTCTTCCTCTGCATGCTCTCGATCACTGACTTGGTCCTTTCCACATCTACACTGCCCCGCATGCTCTGTCTCTTCTGGCTCGGAGCCCATGACATTGCCTTTGATGCCTGCCTGACTCAAATGTTCTTCATCCATAGTTTTACTGCTATGGAATCAGGCTTCTTTTTAGCCATGGCCATTGGTTTCGTGGCCATTGGTCATCCACTGCGCCATTCCACCATTCTCACCCATGCGTGCATCACTATAATGGGTATCATTGTGGTGATTCGGTGGGTAGCCTTCTTTTCTCCACATCCTATTCTGCTCAAACAGCTGCCTTGCTGTAGGACACGAATCATTGCCCACACCTACTGTGAGTTTATGGCTGTCGTGAAGCTGGCATGTATGGACACAGGGGCCACCAAGAGTTATATCCTCAGTATGGCTTCTGTTATTGGCCCATGTGATGCAGTTCTTGTTGCTATATCCTATGCCTTCATCCTCCGTTCTGAATTCCGCCTGCCATCCCAAGAAGCTAGCTTTAAGGCTCTGGGCACATGTGGGTCCCACGTCTGTGTTATTCTCGTCTTCTACTCCACCGCTGGTTTTTCCATTTTCACACACCGTTTTGGGAAACACATACCTGCACATATCCATATTTTTATTGCAAATATGTACTTTTCGGTGCCCCCTTTTCTCAACCCTATCATGTATGGAGTAAGGACCAAGAAAATAAGGGAGCATGTTCTTAGGACACTAATGGTCAAAGTTGTCTGATTGTAGTTGGATCAATAAAAGAGATGGTTCAAGAATGCATGGAAGTAAAAGAGATAAAGTATAGAAAATAACTAACTGCTCCTTCTCCCACAAGCTGTATTGCATCTATCACTTGAAAGAACTTTTATTTACTAGGTATCTGTAAATTCCAAAAATTCTAATTCAATATGTCATTTTAGCTTTTTCATTTGTTAAAACTGGAGAACAGATTAATCTCTGTGTCTTTTGAAGGATAATTACAAACATAGACTGAAGAGTAAAGAAAGGGGAAAAAGAGAAGTAAACAATATATATTTTAAAAGAATTTTCTAGAGAACTATATGATGAACAATATATATCTAGCAATTTGAAATAATTTCTTCCATGTATGTGGCTATAATTTCATAGAATAGATGTTGAATGTTGTATTGTTTTCTAATGGAATCAAACTGAAGAATTGTTGTTTATCCACATAAAGGAGTAGGACTAATAATATATAAATAAAAATTAATATTAAATGAATCTCTAAAAAAACAAAGAAGCAGACATGAATCAGTGTGAAGACTGTAATTTTTAGTGTTATGTCTGCTCCATTTTCTAGAGAAATTTTGATAGAGGTGTAGTGTATTTTTTAAAAGCGGCAATATCCTGGAGTCCACTGACTGCTAAAATTGAGGTCATGCATTCCCATTTTCTTATAGTTCATAGTCAGTACTACCAAGTTACCAAGGTCTCATGTGTTGAGTTGGCCTCATTCATTAGGTGACATGGAAATGAGTATCAAGACACAAGATCTGAAATCTCTTATCAGACAACAACACTGAAATAATCCTTTATTGCCCAGATACCAAGGACTTACTTTCTCCTTTAGCTTATTGTCACTACCTTCCCAACTCTGTTAGCCATTTCTCTTTATTTAAAAATATATAACCTAAGATCTATGAGCATTTTTATGCTTTGGATCTGTAAAAATTTTTTTTTTTAATCTTGTGCTTTGAAACTTTTTACCTCCCCTGGCTTATTAGCTTTGGGAACGCACACCCATAATTAAACACATGAAGACTAACATCTCTGGATTCACCAATACTGTTTATAATTCAGATATGGGGAGAGTGTGAAGTTTTCCATTTTGGAGAACTGGAAATATTTGGTCATCTTTTTCCTGACTTCTTACTAGATGCCCAAGCTGAACATATCTTATTACTGGGGTAGAATTTAAACTTCAGGACATTTTTCCAAGTAATTCATTAGCTTATTGGTTAAGGATCAAGCTAACTCCAGGTTTTGGAGGTAGACTGCCAGGGATGAAGTTCAGTATCGTGTGCTTGGCTAATTTTACTGCTGTTTAATTCCTCTTCACCTCAGTTTCCTAATATTTACAAATGAATGATAATAGTACCTATCTCATATGGTTGTGTGAGGACTAAATAAGACATGTGAAAAACATCAGTGTAGTGGCACAGAGGAAACACCCTAAATGTTAATTATTTTTATTTTTCCCCAGTGATTATAATTTCCTATGTTTTCCAACTTTTGTTTGTTTAAAAATGCTTTAAGAAATGCCCATTACATCTTATTCAATGCCTCTACAACTGTGTAATATTTGTATTTTAATATTTATATAATGAATATATTTGATTTTATTCCCTCTTAGCTACATACTGCTAAATCAAACAACTCCTCGAGAAAAAAAATTTTTTTTCTTTTTCTATAGAGTATGTTGCTTATTGGTATGTTGTACATTGATGACTTTATTAAAGCTTCTGGAAAATAATATAATGTTATTGGAGTTACAATAGTTACAAGAATATAGTAATCACCTTCATTTCTTCTGTTGATACAGTCATTTAATCATCCATTCGTTTATTTGTAACACATGTTCAATTAATACCTTTTAAACTGAATTAGATTTATTTGGACTAATTTTAATAACACTCAAATTTATTCTTCTAGAATTATTAAGTAATTCTCTTTTTTCTTTCTTTTCCTTAAAGAAATTTGTATGAAAAATTCATAATTAAGTTATTTAGAATCCTTTGATTTGGTATATATGTGGCAAACATTGTAAACTAATTTACTCGTCTTCTATGAGTACAAGGTTTCTGTGGCTTTCTCTGACTGCTCAGGATCTCCTTTCTCTTGTTTTATCATGCGAATTAAGGATATGGGATCAAATTAGGGTTCTATAGACTAAATTATAAAGACAACAGGCTGTATCATGCTTGATGGCACTTACATGCTCTCATACATGCTATTCTTTCTTCCTCAAATACCTTTTCTGCTAGATATCACTGTCATAACCTTCCCACTCCTATTTAAGGAACAGCTCAGTATACAATTGAAAGAAGCCTCTTAATGTTTCTCTTTGCTAAATTATATTTATATGTTAATAACAAGGAATAACAAGGATCTATCTATCAATATCATCACTCATTTTTAGCATTAGGATGGAATATAACTAAAGGTCATTTCACTGGTGACTTTTGTGTGTATGTTAAAATATACATAAAATAAAATGTGTCATTTTAACTATTTTCAAGTATAGAGTTCAGTGGCATTAGTACATTCATATTGTTGTGCAACCATCCCTACCGTCCTGAAGTGGGAGGAAAAGGGGCAGGGCACAACCGCTGAAGGAGTGACACAGCAATTGAGGGCAGGACAAACTGGTTAG
Source organism: Camelus bactrianus (assembly GCF_048773025.1). Taxonomy (NCBI): domain Eukaryota; kingdom Metazoa; phylum Chordata; class Mammalia; order Artiodactyla; family Camelidae; genus Camelus; species Camelus bactrianus. Next base: position 45,713,511 of record NC_133548.1, read on the forward strand.
AACCAAGATAGTGGAAGATTTGACTCCCAGTGGGCTTTAAGCCTCATGGCATACCCATGGGTACCATGACAGTTTCTAGGCTGACCATAAAAGGTAAAAAAGTAGACAGGGGCAGGGGGAGCATTTCCTGGAAATCCTTGCCTCTTCCCCAAAGTAGATGGAATAATTCTCCTACTTGTTAGCATATGAAATTACCGAGCCCATAAAACCTAACAACTCCACACCTCGTGGTAGCTCACTCTCTTGCCTTCTGAGATGGCCTGCACTATCTCTATGGAGTGTGTATCTACTTCTACTTCAAACTAAACACTCCACTCCACACCTCTCGGTTTCTTTCCCTCTCACCTTTCTGAAATGGCCCACATTCTGCCTATGGAGTGTGTATCTATCTACTAAGCCATTTTCCCTTCTGAGTGAGATAGACCCCACTCTCTGTGAAGTGTGTATCTCTCTAAATAAACTTGCTTTCACTTTACCGTGCTTTGCTCTTGAATTCTTTCCTGTGTGAGGCAAGAACCTATTCTTCCACAACAGTACTTTTCCAGAGCTTTTTTACCTTCCCCAGTTCACACTCCATATCCATGAAACACTAACTCCCAATTCTCTCTTACCCACATTCTCTGGCAACTATCATTCTCTTGGGCAGTTAGAATAAGTGGGGGCACTGGACAGAGAAGGTGGAGGAGAAGAAGGATGGCCTGGAAGTTGGCAATATGCCCACCTGCAGCATAAGGGGCTTTACATTCTCTTAATGAGTTCTAGCAAGTAACTGGGTGGGACAGCTGCAACTGCACCATAGCAACAATGACGTAACTGGACATGACCCAATGCTCATTGTAATATAATTAGCATTGCAATTTAGTTCCCCCTGTTGACTTTCCTTTCTTCATCATGGGTAAGAACATGCGCAAAAGGGGATAGGAATGACTAAGCACTCCGGGGCAAGAGCCGTCAATCAACAGACTGGCTCTAAGCAAGGGTGTAAGACAGAAGGGACAAAGACTGCCATTCTTTCTTGGATCAGCCCACCTTCTGCTCTTGGAGGGGTACTTTTGCTTTGCTAATAAAATCTTTAAAATCTTAACTACACAATGCTTTTGTCTCCCATCTGAATTCTTCTCTTTTGGGCAATACAAGAACCAAGGTCTTCCCCTTTTGGGGTAACAATTCTACTACTGTCTTTATGAATTTGGGTTACTCTAGGTACCTCATATAAGTGGAATCATTCAGTATTTGTCCTCATGTGACTATTTCATTTAGCATACTATCAAGGTTCACCATGTTGCAGCATATGTTAGAATTCTTTTCCTTCTTAACATTATATATAGCTTATCCATTCATCTGTGAATGGACACTTGGGTTCCATCATTTTGGCTTCCACCTTTTGGTTATTGTGAATAATGCTGCTGTGAACTTGTGGGGTACAAATATCTGTTTCAGTCCTTCTTTTCACTTCTTTTGGATATATACCCAGGATTGGAATTGTGGAATTGATGGATCATATGCTAATTCTACTGCCATGCCTTTTCACACAGCAGCTGCTTCATTTTACATTCCTACTAGCTTGTGCAAGGGTTCTAATTTTTCCACATCCACACCAACAGTTGTTATTTCCTTTTCTTATTTTTTTCCTCCCTTCCTTCTTTCCTTCCTTCCTTCCTTTCTTCCTTTCTTTTTCCTTTCATTCTTTCTTTTTTATAATAGCTATCCTAATGGGCGTGATGTGGTACCTCATTATGGTTTTGATTTGTTATTTCCCTAATAATTAATGATGCTAAGCATCTTTTTATGTATTTATTGACCATTTGAAAATATTCTTTGGACAAATGTCCATTCAAGTCCTTTGCCTATTTTTTAAAAACAATCTTTTTTGTTATTGAAGTTTAAGAGCTCTTTCTAAATTTTAGAAATTAATTGCTTTTTGGATATGGCTTGCTGATATTTTCTCTGATTTTCTGGCTACCTGTTTACTCTGGTGATAGTGTCCTTCGATGCACAAAAGTTTTTCATTTTGGTGAAGTCCAGTTTCTTTATTTTCACTTTTGTTGCCTTTGTTTTGGTGTTATATCCAAGAAATCATGTCAAATCCAATGTCATGATTTTTTTTCTTATTTTTTTCTAAGACTTTTATAGTTTTACCTCTTACATTTAGGCCTTTGATCCATTTTGAGTAATTTTTTATGTTGTAAGATGAGTCAAACTTCATTCCTTTCCATGTGGATATCTAGTTTTCCCAACCTTGTTTGTTGAAAAGACTATCATTTCCCCATTAAATTGTCTTGGCATCCTTATAGACATTATTTAACCATATATGTGAGAGTTTATTTTGGGGCTCTTTATTCAGTTCCATTGATCTGTATGTCTGTCTTTATGACTATACTATATGGGTATGATTATCATAGCTTTGTAGTAAGATTTGCAATCAGGAAGTGTGAAACATACAACTTTGTTTTTTCCTTCTTCAAGATTATTTTTGGATATTTGGGGTCCCTTGAGATTTCAGATGAGTTTCAGATTGGATTTTTCTATTTCTGCAAAAAATATCATTGCAGCTTTGATAAGAGATTGCATTGAATCTGTATATTGCTTTGTCTAGTATTGGCACATTAACAATATTAAATCTTGTAACCCATAAACCACAGGATATTTTTCCACTTATTTGTGTCTTCTTATTTCTTTCAGAATTTTTACAGGTTTTATTGTACAAATTTTCATCTCTTTGTTTAAATTTATGCCTATTTTACTCATTTTGATGCTATTGTAAATGGAATTATTTTTGTAATTTTCTTTTCAGATTGTCTATTAGTGTACAGAAATGCAACTGATTTTTTGTATGTTAACTTGTATCCTGCAGTTTTGTTCAACTTGTTTATTAAGTCTAGGGGGTGTGTGTGTGTGTGTGTGTGTGTGCGAGAGAGAGACAGACAGACAGATTTACATATAAAATCATGTTATCTGTAAACAAAGAGAATACTTCTTCCACCCAAATTTGGATACTTTTTATTTCTTTTTCTTATCTAATTGCTCTGTCTCAGACTTCCAATACCATGTTTAATACAAACAGTGAAAGTGGGCATTCTTGTCTTGTTTATGATCATAAAGAAAAAGCCTTCAGTGTTTCACGATTGAGTACAAAGTTAGTTGTGTTTCATATGTGGCCAGCCTTTATTATGTTGAGGTTACTGGTGTGTTTTGCTTATTCCCTTTCTAATATTTAAAAAAATGATAACTAGGAAGATAATGCTCTTTCTATTAATACTATTTCTTTCTTTCAAAGTCACTAGTCCTATGTTATTATGAAAAGCATTTGTGTTAGTCATAATCTAACCAGGAAACAGCACTTGTGTATTTAGTCAGGACATTTTTAATACAAGTAATTGTTTACACAAATTATAGAACTTCTGAGAAGCCAAAATGTTTGACAGTGAAGACTCCCAGATATCAGAAATAACAAGAGACCACACCAACTCAAGGCCAGCAAAACAGAGAGGCACTAGTAGTTTATCATATCACAGAGATAAGAGTCTCCTGGGTGAAGCTAAGACCATGGAAATCCCTTCTGGCAGAATTTGGAACCATAGAGTAGATGCAGTTGAGGTAAGTGAGAAATAGGGAGAAATATTTGGCTTTTCCTTGCTCTTTTCTAATATTTTCCTTTCAATGTCCCTACTGAAAAAAACTCAGCAAAAGTATAGATGATCTGTGATTCCTGAGAAATATGGCTGGTAAAAGTCCACCCCTCTTGAAATACAGAGCAGAAGAGAAGAATGAGGAGGAACATATCTGTAGAAAAGCATATCCAATCTTTGTATAAAATCCCAACCAAAGCACAAATAATGATGCTTCCATACATGGAGATAATGCATACCCTTTCCTTGCAACAAATAAGTTCAGGGTGATGCAGGAGTAGGAACATGACTACATAATGTCCTGGAGCTTTAATTGTTTTTCAGAAGTAAATCTAATTTGGGTGAGTTACTTAACAGTATCTTGAGGCATGTGGGGATATTAATCTGATGACCCCGATTGATTCATAAAATTGTCCCTCCATGATATCTTCCACTGCCAGCTCTCATCATGTAGATTGTAAGAAAGCATTTAGTTCACTGCACTTGCACATGCTTCACGTACAATAAATTTACTATCTCACAACCTGTAGTGGAGATCATCTCCTATTGATTTCTAAGCTCAGAGCTCAGATAGCATGGAGACCACAAGATAGCAAATTGTGCTTGAAGACACTGGGAGAGATTAGTGAAACTGCCTATGATCAGACAGCATTCTCATGAGCGGCTGTATCTAGGCACCTGCTATAGATATAGCCATATTATGTTAAGCCTCAGGCTGAGCAATGAGACCATCTAGTTGTAGAGGTAAGATAATCAGATTATAGGCAGGAGAATTGTGGCTGAGGTAGGAAGGGAGAATTCAGTGCTTTCACAAGAAAGGAATGGTAGAGCCTAGGATGAAGGTTCTAGTAGTGAAGACTTAGCCCATGAAGTTGTCTGAAAGATGGCTCAACTTCTTAACTTGATAAAAAATAATGTAAAAGAAAGATTAACTTAAATATTTAAGCTGAAATAATTTTTTTATTAACCTATCCGTAGAATTTAGTCCTGAACTATATTGATCAAAACCTTATTTTTGATGAAACTTTGTTTTATTCAGACTAAACAGATGCCTCATATTATATAAGCTTAGCATACATTGATATTTGAACAAAGTAATGATTTATCAATTTAAAATAATTCAGTATTGTTAGAATACCTTTCCAAATTAATTGTTCAAACTTCTGAGGCAGGCTTTCCCTAAGCTGGTATCTGGGAGCCAGAGTTGCATTTAAATGTTTACTTGGAAAGCAAAAATCAGTGTCAAGTGCATTGTGTGACTAAAGAATATATTATATACTTTCTGGAAGAGTTTTATTGATCATTCACAGTAGAGCACAAATATCTAGTAACCTGAACACCCATGTTTTCCAGACTGAGTCATTTGTTCTATTGGCGTATCTTTGCAAAATGATGATTTTTTATCATTCATTGTGGATGATTTTATGCAGATGAGTCTTGTCTTTATCAACTCAATGACTCTTCATTCAGTGTAAGACCCATTTTATTCACATTTCTTCATTGCCTTAATTGTTCTTTACTATTTCCCTGGTCTCCTTTTCCTTATATCTACAAGCCGTATCAGTGGGAGTAGGGTTAGAGGGGTTAAATATACAAATGGCTGATCTCATCCATGATGGTTGGACTTTTAGTTTTTTGACTGTTTCAGATGGTAGAAAATTATATCTCCATACTTAGCAATATATCAACTACTATCTCTGTAATGCTATATAATATTACTAAAATGTATCTAACCAACTGGACAACAGTTCCTGAAAAAAAAGGCAAGGAGAGATGGAGAAAAAGAGAAAGAAAGAGAGAGAGTACCTTTGTACAATTTTTTCTTACCCCCCCAAAGCATGGTGTATTTGATGAGTTGAAAGATTGTATTACTGAAGGATTCATTCAATAGCTAGTTGTGTGTTACTGGTTGTCAACATCTCTCCCAGACTATAATAATGAAATAAATTGGTCTTCATATGTTTGTAATCTTTGTGATTTTTAATTTGGATAGGACCGTGGAATAGCCATTGTCTGGATAATGGTAGGCTACAACAGGACAAGTCTTCAACTTACCACCTTCCTACTGCTTGGCATTCCAGGGTTGGAGGCTGCCCACATATGGATCTCCATCCCTTTCTGTCTGATCTACCTGCTATCATTGATGGGAAACATCATCCTCTTATTAACTGTCAAGACAGATTGCAAACTGCATGAACCTATGTACCTCTTTCTGTGCATGCTTTCAGTTGCTGATTTGATGCTTACTTCTTCCACACTTCCCAAAATACTCAGTCTCTTCTGGTTCAATGACAGAGAGATCTACTTTGAAGCCTGCCTTACTCAGATGTATTTTATACATTCTCTGTATACTATGGAATCTGGATTTATCTTGGCCATGGCTTTTGACCGTTATGTAGCCATCTGCCACCCACTGAGACATTCCACTATCTTAACACCTGCAGTGATTGTAGGCTTGGGTTTGCTCATTGTCTTCAGAGGAACTGTACTCCTCAGTCCACACCCTTTCCTACTGAGGTGGCTTTCCTACTGCAAAACTAATGTCATCTCCCATACTTACTGTGAGTTTATGGCCCTGATAAAGCTGGTTTGCACTGAGACTAAGATTCATAGAGCCTACAGCCTAATTGTGGCATTCTTGACAGGGGATTGGATTTCATTTTGATCATCTGTTCCTATGTCCTTATTCTTCTCACTGTCTTTAGTCTCCCATCCAAAGCAGCTCGCCTCAAGACCCTGAGTACCTGTGTCTCCCATGTATGGGTCATTTTGGTGTTTTATACACCGGCCTTTTTCTCTTTTCTCACTCATAGGTTTGGTCACCACATTGCTCCACATATCCACATTTTTATAGCCAATATATACCTTCTTATTCCACCCATGATGAATCCTATTATTTATGGTGTTAAAACCAAAAGAATCAGGGAGGGATTCTTTAAGTCCCTAATGATCAAATGTATTTGACTTTACAAGATTTGTGATTCTCCAGATCATCAGCAAAGATTAGGGTTTTATTAAACAGAGAATGTTGAAAATGAATCAGCATTACCTTGAAGTGGAAGACCTTTCAGCTAAATCTTGGATTCATATAGGCTAGAAAGCTTTGTAAGTGTATTCATTTCAGTGAGCAATAGCAAATATAGAAGATACATAGGAATAATTTCTGTTTTAATAACATCTAATTTATCTTCTATTGTTATGTGTATCAGGCTTTTTTATGTCATAGCTAAGAAATTTATTGCCTAGCTTTGGGTTATGAAGAGTTTTCTCCCATAAATTTTTCTAAAACTATGTTGCATAAGGTATGGAATTTAGGTTGAGTTTCATCTGTGATACAGAGATAATAATCCATAATTCATGATTATGAATTTGAGTCTTAAATAAGATAATGTACATTAATCCATTAATAATTTTGAACATAATTGAATCTATTTCCCCTTTATGTAACAAAGTTTTCTAATGTCTACTTTACCTTCTGAATCAAATATAGTAAGTTAAAAAAAAAAAGTAATACCCAAATAGTCATATAAATGTAAAAATAGCAGCATATATACTTGTGCATGATGATACTAGGTGACACAATAAAGTTGTCAGGTTCTTACACCTATACATAGATTCACCATAAATACGAAGTTTATAAATACCAATGAATCGGTGTATTTTACTGATTACTCAAATGCCATGAGAAATGTTATTATTGCTGTTAGTGATGTAATTTTCAAAAATGTTAATAATTTCTGGTAATTATCTTAACATACATTTCTAAAATATCTGGTGTATGTTTGCATGTTAAAACTATAGAAAGATAATTTCGGATTATTAGTAAAGCAAAATGAATAATCTTAACTCACAATAGTAAATACAAACAAAGTGAAATTCTACATTCAGAACATTACAGCTTTTGTTTTTTTCTTAACTACACAATGTCCAGTTGCATATCTGAAATTCCTCTCATACACAGAGCATTTTGTGGCAGGTGGGGAGGTTGGGAGGAATTATTTTATCTATTGCAGGAGGTTTCTTTATGGTTTATAGTCACTAAATCCAGCAATGCCTACAAAATGCTATCACAATAATAACAAAAACATAACAAAAATTTTCTAAGATGCCCCCCTAAAGATCAGCATCACCTCCATTAGGAAATACTGGTAGAATTATAGTGCTGATCATAGTATCTTACTCATAGTAAGCATATCATAAATGTCAGCCACTCTCATCGTTTCTATTACTATTGAAAATAAAGTGAGTAAAGTATAATAAGAGAATGCCAAATAACAGGCATTTTTGTCATCTTACTTATTGTTAGGTTTTAAGTAAAATATTTTCTTTTTAAATAATGGGGAGAAAATCCACATCCTCTAACAAGTTGTACTCAAGTAGGGAGCTTTTGACATGATGGGAAACTCAACTGATTACATTCCAAATGTGAGTCTGAATAACTCAATACCAAACTAAAATATAAACCCATGGAATTAGTTGAAGTAGTTGAAATGCCATGTTCTCTGTGCCATCAGACATTTGACTTCTCTATATCCATATACTTGTTTTAAGGCTACAGTGGATAGCTCTGTGCTTGAGAAGAGCAGTTCTAGAAAATACTTTTGACCTTTGCGCCTGAGTCTCAAAGGTTTTTTATCATGCTTGGGAATGATGCAGTTAAGAAATTTAACTCTCACCTTTGCAAATGGAGGGTGTGATATATAAGATCCCTTTTAGACTGTCTAGTATGCTTTACAAATAATGACACCACAAATCTTTTAGGCACACATTATTGCCTATTTCTAGTTTTACTGTATTAACAAATTCTTGTTGTTACTTTATTTTCTCCCATTATTGACCATGAAATTCAAGATGCTGGTAAAGATTAGCTCTCAGGTATAAATGATGATGTTACCATTATAAACTATATTCCTTATTAAAAGCATTGTCCTCATAAAAGAGCTTAAGAATTATCAATTTTATGCCTAACTCTGATATTTAAGCTGACATCCTCATAAAAGAGCTTAAGAATTATCAATTTTATGCCTAACTCTGATATTTAAGCTGACATCCTCATAAAAGAGCTTAAGAATTAACAATTTTATGCCTAACTCTGATATTTAAGCTGACATCTCTGAGCAATTATGTTCTAGGATTAAGACTGTTGGAAATAATATGAAGCTATGTATATATCACAGGGAATTCTGACATGATAATACATTTTGGAGGAAGTCTACAAGATATCTGTGAAGCAACCTATCTTAAGAAAAGATCATGGGAATGTAAGGAAGTTCCTTACATCTGTGAGTCAAGATGTTCCACCTCAGAATCCTTAACATGGACAAATTGAAGTTTGACATAATTAGGGATATAGACATCATCTCTTTAAAAAAAAAAAAAAAAAAAAAAAAGCCTGCATGACTTGAGAATGTTTATCTGAAAGAAGAGAGAAGACTAAGAGGAAGCCATACAGATGTCTTCAAGTATTTGAAAGACTATGATAAAGCAAATATACCTTTTTCTGTATGGCAACCAAAAGAAGACACTGTATCTTTAGTTGATGTTAAAAGGGAAGGTTTCAATTTAAAAAAAAAAGAAAAAAAATAGAAATTTAACATTCAAATAAAATTCCAGAACTTCCCATTATATACTTAGATGTATCAAACGCAAATCTCAATTTGAATCCACAAGGGGAGGAAGAGAAGTGGGTAGGAGTCTTAAACGACACCAGCATTGGTGACAGAATCTCTCTGCTCCTTCTGTGTGGTCAGACTAAGTTTGTCAGGACACAGTACAGAGACCTCTATCTGTGTGGTTAATCTCTCACTTAGTTCAAAATTTGAATGTCACTGGGAAGTTATTTATGCCAAATTATTTTATAAATCTAATATAAGTCAGATTGATCCCTGATTGTTCCATTATTCACCATTTCAGTTGACTTTCAACATTTATACATACTCAATTTTTGTGGTCCTAGGTTCAATTCCCAGTACTTCCATTAAAAAATAAATGTCTTTAAAATTCATACATCATTTTAATCTAAGTAAGGAAAACAGAATAGTATTTATTTTTTTACTATAATTCATCACTGGCCTATTATACTGTAAACACTATTTAAATATATCCACATGGAACACATAGAAACACATGAGCGACAGTATCAGATCTAGCCCTGAAGCTCTCCATCCTTAAGTGCCCTCAGTTTTTGGTTGCGAACTTTATATTCAGAACTTTTAAAAATATCTTTTCAGAGTTGAATAATTAATTTGGTTCCTTGTGCTACCTTCGACCTAAATGCCTGGATGCTGTCTTTACTTATTTCTTTAATTCCATGCATTGTAAAAATGGGCCAGTGGACAGGATTTACTCTCTCAGGCTTAATTTCCAAAAAAGCACTGTAAATAATAACCCTTTCTGGAAGAAGGATTTCCAGATGAAATACAGGATACTGAATTAAATTAGAATTTCAAATAAATAGAAAATATATTTAGATAATAATAACATGAAATATGCTGATACATTTATGCTAAAATATTATTTTTTAAAAGCTGTTTATTTTAACTTCAGATTTCACTATGCATTCAATATTTTATTTGCAAAAGCTATCAACTCTACTAGGAGGCAATTTTGGACAATAATTCCCCAAGGAACACATTTGGTTGCTCCTCATTGTCTCATCCAGGGACCAGTGGCCAGAGGAGAGACCTGACACCACTCTTCCAAATCTAGTTCATCAAGAGAAATAGAAAGATCAGTATTCTATAGATGTCCTTGAGTTTTCACAACTGGATCCCCTTCTCCCAGTTTAACCGCCCAGGCCTTTCAGCGGCTTAGAGATTGTTCAGCTAATGGGAAATAGAATAGAGCCCTGTCCTCAATCCCAAGATTTTGGCCTATTCTGCTCTCTGAGAAGCATGTTGGCTGAAATAAAATGCACTACCTATAAGTTAAGAGTTATGTTTTATTTGGTGGACTTTCTGAGGACTCGGACCTAGGAGGCAGCTTCTCAGATTGCTCTAAGAGACTGTTCTGCCCAGACAAGAGAGAAACCAGGCTATACAGGAGTTTTTGCAACAAAGATCAGGTAGTCAGAACATCAAAAGGTTACTGTTAATTAAAGAAAACCAGAAATCTCAAGTTAAGGAATTTAATGGTTTTCTTTGTATGGGAAGGTACAAAGGTCTGGGCTCACTGAAATCATTCCTTTGTTATGCACCTTAGCTATGAGGGACAGTATCCTGTTCTTTCCTGTTCTGAGTTCCCTCAGGGTGCACCGCTGGGGGTGGCAGCAGAGGCAAGCCTCCCTGCTTGTTCACATCCTGAGTTTCCTCCACTCACTGTCGGTGGTGGGGTGAGTAATAGCTGATGACTTGATGGCCACAGCATCCTTTGTTTACTGATATGGCTGGTAATATTTTTCATTCACAGCCAGATACTTCAAGGTCAGTTAGTAGGCCCAAATTTTAATATAATCTAGAAAAAGTTGCCAGAAGCCAATTACAAGATCTGCCAGAAGCCAATTACAAGCATACCTTGGTTAATTCATTCCTAAAACTCTTGCTGCTAAATGAAAAGCTGTTTAATGGGGGGAAAAAAGTTATTTTCAGTAATTAAAATTATGATGTATTCCATCCCAATCAAAGATACCTAAGTGGTTTTCCATAGATTAAAAAATAAGTTAAAAATGATAATTTGACAGTAAACAAATACAGTTTATATACAAAATTGTATAATATTTTCCAGACTATTTCATTGTAAGTTGTTGGTAGAGGAGCAGTGAGGTACATTGCTCAAATTTTCATGCTAATGGATAAAGCAGGTCAGTTAACAGTCATTCTCCCATAAAAACAAAGAGTATTAGGACCACCACAACTCCCATCATCGTTAGTCACCACTACCACTTATTAACATGGTTAATAAATGTTATTCTTTTTATTTAACACTATAACCATATGAACTTATTTGTTTCGTATAGACACCATGATATATGTACTGTTAGTATCCATATTTTAGAGTTTATAAAATTCCAGATTGTAGAGCTTAAATTATACTAAAAAGATTGCACTATCAATAAGTGTCAGAACCAAGCCTGAAATCTCCTGCACAGCATGGGGTCCCAAGGATGCTCTTGCTGGAGTTCACAGCAAAAGGAAAAAGAAAAAGAAAAAACTCTTTGTCCATAGCTCTATCCATTTAGAATCTTTAGCCATTTAGTTTCCCAGAGCAACAGCAGAAGACCTAAGAGCTTTTCATTCGAAGTGTTTTAGGTTATTTTAGTGATCTCAAAGATATATAAATATGTGTGCATATCTGTTTACATATAAATACATCTATTTATTTAGGTGTTTTTAAAAAAGAAAAGAAGTAATAGGATATGGATTCCTGATATTTAACTACTTTTATCTTACAATTTGCCTTCTATGGAATAGACTCCTGACATTAATGACTGTGCTTTACTTGCACTTTACAGATCAGATAAGGGCTTTTAAATGATACTCACTGAGAAAAGGAGACAAGGATATTTGTCTGTGAGAAGGGAAAATCAGATCCTGGGATAAAATATGTTATGTAACATTGTAGTTTTTTTTTTTTTTTTCTTTTTCCTGCCATCCAAGTTAACATATTAAACCCCTCAATTCTAAATGTCTTATTTTGGGACATCCTCAGTTACTCTGTTTGATTTGGGCAAATCACATAGCTGTCAGTATTAGTGATATTTTGACGGGTTAATGTAAACAGCATATGTAAAATAAGCAATACTGTTAAAGGTCCAGGAAAGTCTGTCACTGGAGATTGGTCAGAAAACATTAATGATGAAATATATGACAGAAAAAAGAGCAAATGACTCATCATATTTCCTGTTTTGATTCATGTCTATTAGAACATCTCCTTCATTGATCATCAGTGATTGTCAGTGCTAATTTCACAGATTTTTTCCCAAGGGTATGAATCAATTAAAAAGTCATAGGGGATTTATACTGTACACCAGAAATGGACACAACATTGTAAACTGACTATAACTCAATTTAAAAAAAAGTCATAGGGGATTTAATTACACTGCTTGACATTGCTTTTAGTTCTTTTATGTCTGTTTGGAAATGGAAATCCCAGGCGTATATTTGAAAGGCAGTATTTAAATAGCAACAATAATAATGAATATAAAATGACTTTTCAAATTTGCTAAATAGCACATGGGAGATTTCATTCTATGTATTTTTAATTTTAATATTACAAAATTCCTGAAAAGTAGATAATATTATCCTCCTTTTTAAGATAAGTAAGTAACATCAAATAAGCTGATGCAACTTAGGCAAAGTCTTCTTTTAGAAGCCTTTGAGGCAGGTATTGCGTAGATAATATTTTATAATTGCCTCACACCATATTAGCTCATAATTCTAGTGTTGAAGAATGTGAGGCTATGGAAAGTTTAATCAATTTCAACTGTGAAGACAAATGTTTTCCCTATATAATCTGTATGTGTTTAGTCCCATAGAAGTGCAATTAAACATTCACCATTATGACCCTAATACCCACACGCTTTTAAATTATTGGTTCCTGAGGTTAGTCCTCTAGTGACTACAAAACTTTGGAGGATGTCATCTGCTCAATTAGTGAGAATCCTCTAAAAGAAAGAGAGATACTCTCACTCATGATCATTGACAGCTATACTCATGAGGCATTAGTTTTGTATAACCCTCTGGAAGAGCTTTGGGTGAAGGTACAAAAAGTGTGTTCATGTGGGTTCCTCCACTGTAACAAATGTACGACTCTGACTAGGGATGTTGACAATGAGGGAGGCTTTGTGTGGGGAGAGTTAAGGGGTATGTGGAAAATTTCCATACCTTCCACCTAATTTTACTGTGGACTTAAAACTGCTTTATATAAATGGAATTTTAAAAAAACAACTTAGAGTGAAAATTTAAAGTTAGGAAATTGTCATTTTCCTTTCCAGAGTGTTTTTGGTATTTATATTTCCAACAGCAATATATAAGAGTACCTATTGCTCCACCTCCTCACCAACACTTGTGATAATCAGTCTTTTTTTTTAAGTTTTTGGACATCGTAATAGTGTGTTGTTTTATCTCATGAGATTTTAATTTACATTTCCTAACTACTAATGGCAATAATAATGACTCGTGTTTGTGTTCAATTTTTATATATCTTTTGGTGAAAAAGTCATTAAAATATTTTGCTCACTTCTATTGAATGGTTAGATTTTTTTGACCTAATTTTGAAAGTCTTTTATGTATACTACATGCAGATCCATTACCACAGTTACTCTACAGCATTTTCTTGCAGTTTCAACTTGTTATTTCATTCTTTTAACAGTGCTTTAGAAGAGCAGAAGCTCTTAAATTATATGAAATCAGTTTATTATTTTAAAAATGTATTTGGTTATGAATCTTTAACATAATTTTTCCTAGTAGATTTATAATTTAGTTTTATGATCCATTTTTACTCCATTTTTTTGTGTGTAGAAATGCAAGGTATAGATTGAGGTGCATACATTTGTATATCATTATACAATTGTTTCAAATCTATCTATTCTACATTGAATTGCCTTAGCTTTTTGTTGAAAAGCAAGTAACCCTATATATGTGTAGGTCTATATTTGGGCTTCTTCTCCTGGGATAATGATCAAATTTTGTATGTTATGCCACTAGAACACTGTCTTTATGAGTGTATATTCCTCAACTTTGTTATATTATTTTTCAAAGTTGTTTTGGTTATTTTAGTTTTTCACATGTTGGCATAAATTTTAAGTCAGCTTTTCAATTACGACCAAAAAAATGGCCTCCTGGAAATGATAGGAATATGATTAAATATACATATCAACTTGGAGAGAATAGATATAGCCACAATATCAAGACTGAATACATGACAATTGTGTATCTCTCCATTTGTGTATGTCTTTGTTGATCTCTCTCAGCAATGATTATTAGTTTTCTCTATGCAGGTCATATATATGTATTCTTTAAATATTTTACTTTTAAGCTATGTAATAATATGTTTATTTCATTTTAATGGGATATCATTAATATAAGAAATCCAAATGTTTGTATAGTGAGTGACTCTGTATCCTCTAAACTTGATAAACTCATATATTAGTTCTAATAGTTTTGTAGGTTACATAAGATTTTTCTGCATGGACAGATCATTTCATCAGTAAGTAGAGTTTATTTTTTCTTTCCAAAATCAATGATATTTTTTATCTCCTTTGTTTGCCTTAATGTATTTACTAGAACCACTAGTACAATAGTGAAAAGACATGATAAGAGAAGAGAGCCTTGCATTTTTTCTGGCAATGGAGAGAAATTATTGAGTTTTTCATTATTAAGTGTAATTTAAACTTACATTTTTTAATGGATTTCCTTTACCGGTTGGAGAAGTTTCCTTCTCTCCTAGTTCTCCGAAATGTTTATCAAGAATTCAGGAAGGGTTTTGTGAAATGCTTTTCCTGCATTTATTAACATGATCATATGTTACTACTTTTGTTTGAAAGTATGGTGAAATATGTTGATTGATGTTCAAATACAAAAGTTATCCTTGCATTTGTGAGATGAATGCTACTTGGTCATGATATATGGTCATGTTACATATCACTGAATTCTATTTGCATAATTTTTGTTGTTAATTTTTACAGCTGAATTTATGAAGAAATTTGATAACTAATTTTATTTTCATGAATACCATCTCTGTTTTGGTATGATTGTAGACCTTGCAAAATAGAATGAGTTTTACTCTTTCAGAGACAGAACTGAGGGATAAATAACACACAGATTGCCATAACCCTTTGGGTGAAATTGAAAAGTATCACCTATGGAGGGAGGGTATAGCTAAGTGGTAGAGTGTGTGCTTAGCATGCACTAGGTCCTGAGTTCAATCCCCAGTACCTCCATTAAATAAATAAATAAACCTAATTACTGCCCCTTCCCCCCAAAAAAGTATCACCTAGATCAAAGTAATACTGGTAAACCAAGAGGTAGCTGAAGAACAGACTGCAACATATTGATGGATGAATCAAAACGTAAAGAATTTCATACCACCAGAATCTTCTATTTTATCAAGCCTGTACATAAATTTTACTACTGACATGGAGAACAACACTGTCCTCACATATTCAAGAATTTCATTACATTCTTTACCTAGTCCCACAATCTTCTTTCACTTTCTGTGAGAAAAAACAATATAATGTATTTGAAGTCGAAATGGAGATTACATGAAGGCATTGTTGAGTGTGAGTTTAGGAGACTCTAATAAAGGCTAAAATAATGCCTTAGTGGCCTTTATGTAATCTCAATTTTGGATGCCCTGGGAGATGTACAAGATGAAGGTTAGCTTACAAGAATTTATCAACTACTGAATACATTGAGTCACTCTTTCTTTCCAAATATTCTCACAACTTGGTCCCGAATTTGCTTTGTCCTGACCCCATAAATGACTGGATTTAAACAAGGAGGAACAACCACATATAGATTGGCCAGGAGGATATGAATGTAGCGAGGAATATTTCTTCCAAAACGGTGGGTCATAAAGGAAAAAAATGCTGGTGTGTAAAAAGCTAAGATAACACAGACATGTGAACCACATGTGCTAAGGGCTTTGAGTCTGGCATCCTTGGAAGGAAGGTGGAAAACAGCTTGTAGGATCTGAACATAGGAGAGGGCAATAAGGATCAAGTCAAAGATCAGGGCAGCAATGGTAAATAAGCCATAGATGATGTTGACTCTTATGTTAGCACAGGCAAGACGGGCAATTCCCATATGCTCACAGTAGGTGTGAGGAATAATGTAGTGTCCACAGAAGGGCAATCTTTTAAGAAGAGGATAGAAAGGCATGACAAGGAGGACTGGCCTCCCCAGTACAACAGAGGCCATGATGGCTACCACCTTGTTGGTGAGAATGGTGGTATATCTCAGTGGATAACAGATGGCAACAAAGCGGTCAATTGCCATGGCCAGGAGTACAACAGATTCCATACCAGTGTACGTGTGAATAAAGAACATTTGGATGAGGCAGCCTTCAAAGCTTATTTCTCTAATGTTGAGCCAGAAGATGGCCAGCATTTTGGGTATGGTAGACGTGGAGAGGCCTAGATCAATAAAGGAGAGAAGAGCCAGAAAGTAGAACATGGGTTGATGAAGACTCTGCTCAGTCTTGATCACAAACAGGATGGTGACATTCCCCATAAGGGCTATCAAGGCAAACAAGAAAGAAAGGGAAAGCAATCCAGATATGGAAGGCTTCCAGACCAGGTATACCCAGCAGAAGGAAGGCAGAAGGATATGAGGCAGTGTCATTGACAGAGGACATCCTGCTGTGGACTCTTGGAAGATACTGTGCTATCTTCTTCAGTATTTCTAGGGAGACCTGAGGGAATATATGGTGGTTGGTTATCACTATATATAATAACATACAATTAAACTCTTAAGAACATAATGTAAAGGAATTTGAACACAATTATCTCTCAGAGATATTCAAATTAGTGCCTATTCCATTTAATATTCCATGGGCTTATGGGAGTTAGAGTCTTTTCTAGTGGTAGTGTTGTGCAGTGATTCTTGATTATCTTTTAGCTCATTCTTTTGTGAAATGCTTATCTGTGTATGTTACTATCAACTGAAAACCCTTCCAGTAACCAGAACTTGTATAACATTTTCCAGTTAATCTGGCTACCTAGTTGAGCAAGAGAAACTTCCTCAATGTTATTTTAAAAATTATGAGGACTGGAATGGGAAACTTTCCATATAATGGTAAAGAAAATATCCACTCATGAATCTCATCTGCCTGTCATAGTCCCCTTTCTCTAGATGTTACATTTTCCTTTATTTGCTTTAATTAGACAATGTTTAATCTATCTTTTAATCCAACTGTGCTTTTATGCTATTGTTGAATTGATTATTAGTATTTTTCTACTTTTATAGTAAAAAGGTGTGATTCTCCATATAAACAAATAATGCAAAGACTGTGATAAACTTAATAGAGGTAGAAAAATAATCATTTAATTAAACATCCATGTGTGATATTTAAAATAGTCTGTCAGCAAAATAGGCAAAAAATAAAACTTGTTCAACTAACTGAAAGAAATGTATGAAAAACCTCCAGCTAACATCATACCGAATGGTGGAACACTGAAATATTTGTCCCTAGGATTTGGAATAAGTCAAGAATATCAGCTAGCATCAATTATATTTAATATTTTACTTTACATAGCAAAGTCAGTATATCAAGAATAAAGTATGTAGAACTTTTAAGAATTTAGAACAAATAATTTAGCTTATAAATTGCTCAAGTATAAGAATACTTTTTATATTTGCTATTAACAATTAGAAATTAAAATTTTAAATTACAATTCTGTACAATTCACGATGTCACCGACAATGACATAAAAAACATGGAATACTTAGCAATAAACACTTAAAATTATAAAACATGGCAGAAATTAAGAAGACTTAAAAATTTTTAAACATGTAAAATATATCCATGGTTTAAAAGACTGAGCTTCCCAAATTAGTCAATAAATTTATACTTCAGTGAATACTGAGGAATTTATGCTTATTCTAAAGTTATAGGAATAGCCTCAATTCATTGGAAAAAGAATGACAAAACTGTGACTTATACTATAGAACTTCAAACTTATAAAACTGTAGTAATCAAGGCTTATAGTATTGGGATAGAGATAGACAAGTAGATTGCTAAGATTGGAAAACAAAATTCACAATCCCTTATTTCTGAAAACAAACTTTTGTCAAAGTCATAAAAAATTATTTACAACAAAAAAAATAAGAAAAACAAACATTAGAAAAAGAACTAAAGAGACCTAAACTGACACTTGGCAAAGTAAAATATATAAATGACATTAAAAATTCTCAAAATTATTAGGCATCAGGAATTGTGCATTAAAACTGTAACAACATATTACTAAACAAGCACTAAATTTACATCTAAATTTAAAAAAAACACGATAACACCAAATTTTGACAGTGATGTGTAGAAACCGATTGTCTTAAATTACTCAACAATAATTGAACTCCTAGTTGCTTACTCAAGACAAATGAAAGCATATGGCTACGCAAAGACTTGTACAAGAATTCTCATAGCAGCTTTATCCATAACTACCCCAGAGTGGAAACATCACAACTACTCATAACCAAATAAATAGACAAATCAGTATTGGAATGTTTACATAATGAAATTCTATGCAGCAACAAAGATGGATTGACTACTTATGAATCTAACAACAACATAGATGAATCTAAATCATCAAACTGAATTACCAATTACTACTAAAGAGTCTAACTAATTTCATTTCTATGAAGTTCTAGAGCATACAAAAAAATAGGTGCTGAAAATATTAGTGGTTTCATGGGATTGAAGGAGGTCCGGGACAGACTGGGAAGGAACACAAGAAGATTTTTGAGGTGCTAGAAAAATTCTGTCTTTATTGAGGTGTAGGCTATAGGCTATAAAGGTATATGCATTTGTCAAAAATGTACAGATAAGATTTGTGAATGTAAACGTGCAAATTTTACCTTAAAAAATTAAATCCAGTTCTGGAGAAAATAAAATGTGTACATTTCTTGAAATTGGATGATAAGAGATTCATGCATATCTATTGTTTGCATATGTATGAAATGACTCATAGTTAAATAGTATGAATATAAATCTAGTCAAAATAAGTTCCATCTTTAGTATTTTATGGTATAATATACAATGTAATTTGATTTAATATAATATTCAATTTTGGAGCTTATTTTAGAGATAAAATCATTTGCCTCATTCAGTTACTAGAGGAAGCTAAAAACCCTAAAATCTAACAATATTTCACAATCTCAGTCAAAGAACATAAAATAAATAACCTGTTATACTTAAATATTCAGTAATGATTTCTGTTGTGAATAGGATTTAGCTTTTATTTCTGATATTTTCTCTCTTAGTCATATTTATCAGCTCTAAGACCCATGATAACTATGAAATTGTCTTCATGATTATTTGCAACAAGTTCATTGATGATTGAAATTACTGTGAATAATGACAAATTTCATGGAAATTACAGTCGCACAGCATGCTAGCTTTATGTCACAAGTTGTGGTATACTATTTTCTCTGAGATTTCTTAAATTTATAATTTACTTTTCATGTAGTACAGTATTTACCCTATACCCTACTAAAATTTCTCATATTCCTCAACACATTCAACAAAATTTCGTATTCTATTATTAAAATTTAACACTTATTTCAGGAAGCCAGAAGCCTAATCAACTAGGAAAGTACCAATTGAGATGGCTTTCAGGATGTATATTTTTCTCCAATTCATGTATATAATGGCTATCTTTCTGATTTATTTGAGTGACTATGCTAGTAAAGCATCAGTCGAAGAAAATAATATTTACCAAAAATTGTATTAAATTGCTTTATAAATATTCCCACTCAAATTTCAAAAGAATTCTATGAGGTAGATGTTATTATCACACCAGATTTACATGCAAACAAAGCTAAGGTTAAGAGAGTCTAAGGAACTTGTCTCAAATAATGCATAAATGTAAGTTGTATGATTAGAATTAGATTAGATTAAAAAAAGGTACATGTGTGCTCCTCAGGAATGAAAAGGAAAACATTGACAATTTAGATCATAAATCATCTGGTTTGGAATTGGTGAGGGTCTTTGGGTGGTCCTAGACTCAAGAAAAGGTGAGATTGGAAGAAAGAAACAAAACGCTAAGAAGAATGAATAGATGGAGCCCAAGGGATTTTTAGGGCAATGAAATTATTCTGTATGATACTATAGTGGTGGCTACATGTCATTATGCATTTGACGAAACCCACAGAATGTACATCAAGAGTGAACCCTAATGTAAACTATGGACTTTGGTTGATAATAATATGCCCATGTTGGTTCATCGATTGTACCAAAAATGCCACACTGATGAGGGATGTTGAGGGTAGTGGAGTATATATGTGTGGGTGGGGAGGGCTATGTGCAGACTCTTTGTATTTTCTGCTCAATTCTGTTGTGAACCTGAAACTGCTCTAAAAGAATAAAGTCTATTAAAAAAAAATAACAACAACAAAAAAAACCCACTAAGGATTTGAGTGGCTCTTGTCAACTAGCACAATGAAAACATGCTGACTTTTTGGGGAGTACAGAAAGTAAAGGCATATGAATTCCAGGGAGCTGTTTCTGGCTAGGGAAACATCGAGGACTGTGAAACATATAACTTGACATTCTCTAAGACCATATCTCAACTCCATTTCCTGTTGTGCTGATGATACCATCTGATAAGTAGATCCTCATTAGAAATTCACAGTCATTACATGCATGAAAAAGGAAATTTCAGGGATTTAAAGTTTTGTCAGTGCCATAAATGTGGAAAAGTATAGACTTTAGAGGCCACTTGGTCAAAACTTCACTCTTAATATCCAGAGGGAAAGTTAGTCCTCAACTTTGTATCTGGTGTTCTACCACCATCAGGGGACAGTAACCTGTTTTAATATTTTTGTAGCTCTAATTCAGGGTTTTAATATTTGGCATATATAGCAATGACAACTTCCTACATATAATGTTTAAAGCAGACACTGATAACACATTACTTTATGACAACATATTACTTTATATTTTTATATATGTTATTTTTTAGATAAGTTTATTGCCACAACTTCTCAACAAAGTACAACTGACATTGACTGTCCATTGAAAGATAGCTTATAGGATGAACCAGTCGCCCCCAAGCTCACCTATTCATAAAAGCTGTGAAGGTAGGAATTTATTTGAAGGTCTCATAATTTATATGGTTTCGGATCTTGACTAGCAGATAGATCGTCTTATTAGTCTGTTCTTGCCAGCTGATATCCACTTGGTTTCAGATTCATACATGGACTTTTTCTGTTTACATAAGCACCCATCTGCATATTATGGCTGATCAAGAATCAGTTGGTTTGATGTTCAGGGACATTCCCTTTTAACCCAACAAAACATAGTTTTATGTCTTCACTCTCCCACATTCTAATGACATTAGGAAAATCATTCCCTGAGCCTTATTTTATTTATCTGTAGAGTTTGAGATAATAATAGTACCAACTTATATGGCTCTAGTGCTAATAAAATAAGATGTTGCGTAATCCTCTAACCCTGTGTCCTTAGTAACATTGGCTGAAATAATTTTGCATTATTATTACCCACGCATATGCCTCTTGGTACTAATATTTGATTTTGTAATAAAGCACAAAGCTTACTAATAATATAAACATGGTCCTTTCTAGGGGACTATGTTAACTGAGCCCCACCATTCAGTTTAAATTGAAAGTTAATCCTCTAATCCAATTAGATTAGGAGCTGTGTTTTAAAGCATCTTCATAATATTTGAGACATACATTGCACTTAGGGGACAAATGATAAAAATTTTAGGACTCCTTTATTGACATTCACTTGGGAAAGGCTTTCTTCCTAGGGTAAATTTACTAACACTTGATTTTCATTCTGAAACATGGAATATATAAACTATATTTGACTCAATGAGAACAAAATGGGATGCTGTAACTCAAATTCTCATTTTTTATCACTCAAACTGTGGAAAAACATTGTCATCTCTATAGAATCTGACTCCTGCACACAGGTTAATACCAAAGTAGAACAAGTATTAACATTTTTGTTTGCAGCTCAGAGTGCAGAGGTCATTCCCAAGGTCTTACAGCCGATAAGATATGGCAACTATTTCAGAGAGGTCACTCTACTGATGACCACTTTGATTTCCATGGTTCTGGACTCTGAGCACTCACCCACGCTCATTATCTGCAGTGAACATGCCCCATACAGTGTCTGGATGCTCCCTTTCTGTAGGGGTAGCTGCAATAAAAGGAACCTGGCATTTCATCTGTGATGTGTGTAAATACTACCTGGTGTGATTTCCAGAAACTGTCCTCAATGTCCACTGTGCTCAGCTGCCCCTCCTGTCTGAGCCTTTTCATGGGAAACCCCCTCCACAAGTATAAACTATGACCTGGGCCACCTTCCCAAGGACAAGGTTCTGCCTCTTACTGCATGGCAGGCTGGCCCTCCTGCCCAGGACCTCTCAAGAGGAACATTTTGTGCAAAGACTGTATCTCCCATGAGGAGAACATCCTGGGCCAATCCCTTCAGGGAATAAGAGCATTTGAGAGCTTGAACCAAGCATTCTGAAGTATCTTGGTTCAAACCTGCATCTAGGGAGCCAAGTATCCCTTTTGTATTTGGTCTGTTAGGCACATCAGTTTTTTATGTAGTTTATCTTCATTTCCATCTTTTATCTTCATTAGTATTCTCTAATTATTTTAATCATGGTCTCTTTATATTATATATATATATATTACGTTCCCTTTTATTTACATTTCATAATTAACAGCTATGCTCATTACTTTTATAGTCCCATTTTAAGTTGTATAACATGTTGGCATCTAGCTGTTTTCTTAACCTTTGTTTGCCTGCGTAAATACTCTGTATGTTAAATTATAACAGAGAGGCTAAGAAAACTATGCTGAGACTTATTCATTTAAAATTCTGTTACATAATAGTTGTGTGACTGTGTAATTCACTTAACTTCTGAATCTCTACTTACTTACTATAAAATGTAAAGTACCTAAAGAACCAAATATAATTCCTGTTATAAAGGGTCAAGAAATGTTACATACCATTATTAGTAGTCACATTGCATCTTGTTTCATAGTGTTTATATGATTCTTAAATCATAGAAATTATGGGATATTTATCCCATCTGTACCATATATAAGGAGCCAGTTTTTCTTGCTAGTGGTGTCATATACCTTTTTACATGTAAAATCTACATACTTAGTTTTGTTCCACAGTTTCTGAATATGTTCATGTTACATATTTTTGTTTACTCAGCTGAGAACCAAGGCAGTATCTATTCCAGATTTGAAATGCTGCTTGCCCCAATATAATATTAATATCAATATACAATATTATCATTGCTTATGCTGTTTTCCTGGTTACTTATTGAATTATTTGTACATAGACAAGTCTACCAATTTATAGATCTATCTTATTGTGTATTGGCTTTCACTCTTAAAGGTTCATTGAAGATTTTGATGAAAATACTGATAAAGAAAAGTCTAAAAGCATATGTACTTTTTGTTTGATGAGTGCATAAATGTTTTGCTTAATAATGTCATCTTTACTTCCTGTTATGTTTCATTTGCTGTGAAAACTAGGTTTATGAAATTATTCCTTTTCCTCCCACTACACCTTCTCACTTTCAGGCTTTATCACTACAAGCTAACCCATGTTGGCATGATCTTATCCTGACTTGGGTCAGAAACAAACAAACAAAGTTGTTTTTGCACTTTTTCCTCAAACTCTACCCTTGTTAGTTTGGAATCTTTTTCTCTGATTAAAAAAAATTGTTTAAAACAGCCACCTTCCGTTGCTTAAAACTTCTGTCTCTTCAGATAGATGGATTTCTCTAGTTACCTCCTCCATATACACTCTATTTTATATTATATTATTACCTCAGTTTCCTGAGCTATAGAAAGGGAATCTTAAGTATAGCTACTTCTTATTATAGTTATAAGAATTCAAAGAGTTAATACAAAGTTATGAAAACTGTCTGGCTCATAATATGTCTATGAATGAGTAGTATTACCATTATATTAGTCAGTTT
Source organism: Camelus bactrianus (assembly GCF_048773025.1). NCBI lineage: Eukaryota > Metazoa > Chordata > Mammalia > Artiodactyla > Camelidae > Camelus > Camelus bactrianus. Next base: position 45,737,772 of record NC_133548.1, read on the forward strand.
TTATCAACCTCATTTTTTCCATGTAAATGCTGTTTTATTTATTATGTAGTTGCTGATATTTGTGATATGTGGCTGGAACTTTGCTTATATTAAATATTTATTGTTGTTTCTCTTGGCTTATTGTTTCTAAGATGAATGACTTTATAAATCTGCACATAGAATACCATCTTTCCTAGACATTGTAATGTTTCAATTTTGAAAGGAGAGAAGAGGTTCCATTTTCTCTTACTCAAGTCACTTAATCTCTGAAAACCAAATTTCATAATTTATTTCTGAAAGTTCTAATTACCCTGTCTCTTATCTGCTTGGTTCTGATCCCATAAATAACAGGGTTGAGAGCAGGTGGGATGACAGCATAAAAGTTAGCAAGAAGAATGTGGATGTATTGAGGAACATTTCGGCCAAAACAGTGGGTCAGGAAGGAGAAAAATGCTGGCGTATAGAAGGCCAACATGACACAGACATGGGAGCCACATGTGCTGAGTGCCTTTAGTCGGGCATCCCTGGAAGGTAGGCAGAAAACAGCACGGAGGATCTGGACATAGGACATGACAATGGCTATAATGTCAAACACCAAGATGGAGATGGCTCCTAAGCCATAGATGATGTTCACCTTTATGCTGGCACAGGACAGGTGGGCAATGCCCATGTGCTCACAGTATGTGTGGGGGATGATTTGGTGTCCACAGAAGGATAACCTTAGAATGAGCAGAACAAAGGGGATTGCAACAGCTAAGGGTCTCAGGAGGATGATCAGTGCTATAACTGATACCACCTTGTTTGTCAGCACCAATGTGTAGCGAAGAGGGTTACAGATGGCCACATAGCGATCATAGGCCATGGCCATGAGCACAGCCGACTCCATGCCAGTGCATAGGTGGATGAAGAACATCTGGATAAAGCAGCCCTCAAAGGAGATTTCTCCCATCTTGAACCAGAACATGCCAAGCATCTTGGGGATGGTGGATGTGGACAGGCCCAGGTCAATAGATGACAGAATGGCTAGGAAGTAGAACATTGGCTGATGGAGACTATGTTCAGTCTGAATCACAAAAATAATTGTAATATTTCCCAGTAGGGCAGTCAAATATACAATACAAAATGGAAAACTAATCCACATATGCACATCTTCTAGCCCTGGAACTCCCAATAGGAGGAAAAAGGACGGATGGAACTGTGTGCCATTAGGAGGGATCATGCTGCTCCTGTGGCACTTTTACAGCTGCACATATCATGGACCAGATGTCTCATTCACTGAGAGGCTGCAGCTCTTCTTGTCCAGTTTTATTGATTTATTACAGAATTATACAACATATGTGTAATATTTTTAATCATCAAGCCCATCATGACATAACTGTGTGACTTTTGTGAAAACTAAAATACATGTCATTCTTGTTTAATTTCAATAAGCTAATCAGATTCATTACATTTATTTTCATTCATTCCTTTAATATAATTTACTAAAACATTACTCAAAATGGATCAAAGACTTAAACATAAGAAAAGATACAATAAAACTCCTTGAAGAAAATATAGGCAAAACATTATCTGACATACATCTCAACAATGTTCTCCTAGAACAGCCTACTCAAGCAATAGAAATAAAAGCAAGAATAAACAAATGGGACCTAATGATACTTACAAGCTTCTGCACAGCAAAGGAAACCATAAGTAAAACAAAAAGACAACCTACAGAATGGGAAAAAATTTTTGCAAATGAAACCAACAAAGGCTTGATCTCCAGAATATATAATTAGCTCATATGACTTAATAAGAAACAACCAAACAACCCAATCCAAAAATGGGCAAAAGACCTAAACAAGCAATTCTCCAAGGAACACATACAAATGATCAATAGGCACATGAAAAAATGCTCAATATCACTAATCAGAGAAATGAAAATCAAAATGACAGTGAGGTATCACCTCACACCAGTCAGAATGGCCATCATTCAAAAATCCACAAATGACAAATACTGGAGAGGCTGTGGGGAACAGGGAACCCTCCTTCACTGCTGGTGGGAATGTAGTTTGGTGCAGCCACTGTGGAAAACAGTATGGAGATTCCTCAAAAGACTAGGAATAGACTTACTGTATGACCCAGGAATCCCGCTCCTGGGCATATATCCAGAAGGAACCCTACTTCAGGATGACACCTGCACCCCAATGTTCATAGCAGCACTATTTACAATAGCCAAGACATGGAGACAGCCTAAATGTCCATCAACAGATGACTGGATAAAGAAGTGGTATATTTATACAATGGAATACTACTCACATAAAAACCGACAACATAATGCCATTTGCAGCAACATGGATGCTCCTGGGGAATGTCATTCTAAGTGAAGTAATCCAGAAAGAGAAAGAAAAATACCATATGAGATCGCTCATATGTGGAATCTAAAAAAGGAAAAACAAACAAACAAACAAAGCATAAATACAAAACAGAAACAGACTCATAGACATAGAAAACAAACTTGTGGTTGCCAAGGGGGCGGGGGGTGGGAAGGGATGGATGGGATTTCAAAATGTATAGATAGATAAGAATAGATTAACAAGATTGTACTGTATAGCACAGGGAAATATACACAAGATCTTATGGTAGCTCACAGAGAAAAAAATGTGACAATGAATATATATATGTTCATGTATAACTGAAAAATTGTTCTCTATACTGGAATGTGACACAACATTATAAAATGATTATAAATCAATAAAAAATTTACTAAAACATTTATCAAGGACCAATAAGTTATCAGGCAAATGGACAGATATCTGGTGTACAAAGGTAAATCAAACATTGTTACTCCCTTTTTTTATTGAAATGTAGTCAGTTTACAATGTTGTGATGTTGTATTAATTTCTGGTGTATAGCATAGTAATTCAGATATACATATATCTGACTTTACATAATGGCCTGTGGAGTATTACATAAAAATACAAGTTTTAAGTCCAGACCCTAGAAATTTTGAATCAGTAGGTATGGTATAACACGTCATGATTTCTGTAAAGATTCTGTAATTAATCTGATTCAATTTTTTTTGACATTTGGGAACTGCTGCAGAACAAGATATTGTACATAAGCAGTTATAATATGAGTTAGAATGTGTTAAAATATGTGTACATTTAATAAAAGAATGTATAATTCAGTATCTCATAACCCTGACTTTATATGCCCTTTTCCCTTCTTAGAATTCTCGAAACAAAGTATAGTCACTGATTCTACGCTATACTATGATACTCTCAGGTTTTGTGGTGCTTTATCCCTTCCCTCAGCTGGAGTTACTTGTGGGAAATCTTTTGCTTTACTACATGTATATCTTCCAAGGACTTAAAAAGATACATATTAGCAGGTCTCAAAAGAAGTATGTCAAAGTAGAGTGAACTGGTATGTGGTAAATATAATCATCATTATCATCATCATCACCATCAGCTACTAAAGTTTTCTTTAGGATTTCCCTGTGCCCATGCTCCCCTGTTAGAGGGGAAATAATAAGAAAAAAACATAGAATTGACCTCGATGAGACATTTTCTGTCTTTTGGAGATTTCTGAAGTTCAGAAATTCTCCGAACCCTACTTATTCTCCAACTCTCATGAAGAAAACTTCCATGAATTTCACAATTATTGTGCAAAAGTACCAACTGATATGGGAAGGAATTTTGTTGTTGTTGTTGACTCTATTCATAGGAAGAATTGTAATTTAGGAGGACAAAGCGTTTCAGTTGACTAGTTATGATTGGGCAAGAAAAAAGAATAACAAAGTAGCATAGACTCAGATTATCTTGAGATGTGATTAATAGTGGCGCTATATACCCAAGAGCAGTAATTTGTAGGTAGAAATATATAAAGGGCTTTCTGTGACTATAACTTAGGCTCACGTAACCAAAACTGACTTTGTGATATGTAATAATGGATAAAGGTCGGGATTTGAAGCTTAAAAAAAAAAATTAAATAATAGTTCTACTTCTTTCAAGCTGTCTGGTAATATTCAAGACCTTGTTTTCTAAAAAAAAAAAAAAAAAAAGAAAGAAAGAAAGAAAAAACAAAAAAACCCCACATTCTTCACATATAACTTTGAAATAATAATACGTATGTTGCAAGTTTTATTTAGGAATTATAAGAAACATGGATAATGTATTAGGAGGTCAACGTAAATTAGGAAATTCTAATACTCTAAGTGCTAAATTATTTGAATTTTTCCACTTGTTGGTGTTACATTGCTGTTGTAGTATTTGTCTTAAATTCCAATTAGGAAAAAAATTTAAAGCAGTTTATAGAAATGAAATTTAGATAGACTATTCTTTAAAGATTCTAGATGTATATGGATCTAGAAATGTTTGGAATTGGTTCTATAAATGAGTCAAGCCTTTTAAAAATATTTTGCAATATCTTTGGAAACTTAAGGAATCTTGATATGATATTTTTCACTACTATGTTATAGCAGAATGGTAATAGCTAAGAGAAGGCAAGAGTGACAAGATTGAAGGCTAAGATACAACCACAGTAGGCAAAGTAAAAAGGGAGATAAAGGACAAAGTCAGAGAACACAGAAAGTTATAGAGGTATTTTCATATGCACACACACATATCACTAATATTTAAGAATGAAATTTAATAAAGTCTTTGTTGCAGTATGCATCTGAATCTGTATATACTTACTATCTTGTTACCCTCTAGGCTCACTGATACTTTCCATATTCAATTAGCTTTCCTTTTTTTGTCATCTTTTTAATCTCTTCAATCTACATCTCAATGAAATGGCCACAGTAAATAGTTCCTGTCTTATTGGGTCCTTTCTGCCCCCAAAGCCAAACTTACCAGCAAAGCTTTCTGAATTAGCTAGTTAATCTGGCCCAGAATGTTTCTGTGTCATGTACTCTGACTGAAATGGGAGATTTATACTGTAAACACTACCCTTAAAAATGTAGTGTCTTCAAACATCATTGCTCTCTAGAGAATAGAGGTGCCCAGAGGCACTGAGCTACATGCTTCATACATGAAGCATAACATAGTGATTTAAAAAGTCCTGATCCTGGATGCCGATTCCCAAGCTTGGGGTGACTACTGATGAATTGCCTTATCTCTAAGCAGGAGAGGCTCTGAGGAGGGCTTACTGCCAATGCTGTCTCTTCAAAATTCCTCTAGTTCTAGATTCCCTCTCGTGGGCCCCATGTATCAGTCCAGGTCATAGAGAATCTGAGGTGATTTTATATAAATGTTTGGCAAGTCATTCTGGATTTTTTTTTTCTTTTCATTACTGTGTTGTTTATCTTGCTTTTATCTGGTCAGTTTCTCCAAAACTTACCTGCCCCTCACCCTAGTCCTAAACATATTCAACCTTAAATATAATCATGAAAAAATTGAAGCCCGGTTAGTATTCTTCACTTCATGGAGTCGGGTATTTGTTAGAACTTAATTGGGGGAAATGATATAATAAAATAATGCCCAGTTGTTTTGAACACAAATCCTCCCTTCTTTCAGGTTCTTATTAACAGTAAAATAAGACAAGGTTAAATTTAATGGTAAAAAACTAGAGGCCTAGGGAAAGAAATATGAGATATAGGAAATTGGCTCAGTGGATGGACTTTGAGACAGATTGTATAGATTTGTATCCTATCTCCCCTACTTAATGGACATATGAGTTTGTGCAAGAAATTTAATCTTTGTCTCCATTTTCTTCTCTATGATGAGCAGAGTAATACCCAGTACAAAACATTGTTGTGAATATTTAAAAAACTAACACTTATACAGCAATTAAAACATCTCCTGAGATATAGTAAGGAATTTGTAACTGTTTGTTGATAATAATCGAAGCTACTTAGCTAATACTGAATATTCTCGGGCTGTGATACTCTATGGAAGCTCATACTGATTGGAGTTGCCATGGAGACGTCTTCTAGAATTCACTCCTGGAGTTATAGGGGAGTCAATAAATGACATCATCTTCCTTGTCTAGATTTATCGCCAATAACGAACAAAACATAAATCAAACAAATGACTTTTAGAACATCAGCATTAATACTGAGTAAAAGCTCTGTATTGTTTCTTATCTTACTCAGACATCTAAACTGGCAGACTGGGCTTTTTAACAGTCTTTGCTCCACACTCTTCACTTACCACAGAACCTTAGGTGTCTGTTCGCAGCAGTAGAGTCTTGTTAGGAAACTCATTGGGATTCATGGATTTTGGAGAGTGACCCTGGGGTCTGCAATGTCAGCACTATCATATGACAAATACATGTGTATTTCTAGATTCCCTATTCAGTATATTCATTTTTTGTTTATTCCTTTATCAATTGTCTTCTTTCATAATTTCAACAGTGTATTAAAATTCTTTACATCTCATATAGTATGTCCTGTTTCTTCTAGGTCTGTAATGTAACTTCTGGCTGATTGATTTTTTATACACTTTTTTAAGGTTTTAGGTAAACTTTAAAAAAATTAGAACACTTGTAGGTTAAAGAAAAATGCACATGTGGTAAAGAGAGTTTTCATATAACCCACACAGAATTTCTCCCATCAACATTGTACATTAGTATGGTCATTTGTTACAATTAATGAGCCAATATTAACCAAAGTTCATATATTAATAAAGTTCATATATTATTCAAGTTCATATATTATTCAGGTTCCCTCAGTTTTACCTAATGTTCTTTTTCTCTTATGGGATCCTATCCAGGACACCAAATTACACTTATCAGTTATGTCTAGTTAGACCTCTTAGGATTGTCTTGACTGTTACAGTTTCTCAGACTTTTCTTGGTTTTGTTAACTTGACAGTTTTTAGGAGTACTGGTCTGATTTTTGTAAAATGTTCCTTAGTTGAGATTAGTCTGATTATTTTTCTCATGATTAAACTAGAGTTATGTGATTTGGGGAAGAAGATCAGTGAGGTAACATACCATTTGTATCAAAACATATCAAGAGCTCCTACTATCAATGTGGTTTTATCACCTGGCTAAGGTAGTGCTTGTCAAGATCCTCTTTCTCCCACATTGTGGGAGCCCATGATTGGGTTAACAAATTGTAACAGACCCCAGCCACTTGTCTCCTTAAAGAAGAGCAAATGTGCTTAGTAACTGCCTTGTTTGCATAGTTGAGGTTTTAGATAGCACTCTACTCTAAGCAAAGCAATGACCGAGGCCTTCGGCTATAAACACTGGGCGTGCCTTCTATTAGATAATCTTCTATCCCCAAAGTAAGGAACTGGCTGGTCTGATGGTCTGCTTTAACATATCTATAAGAATGTATCTTCCTCCCCTCTTCCCATGACTTCCCTAAAGGTAAACTGTAGGCCCCCAAAGGAACGAGTCTTGGGCTGGAATGGTAAACAAGTTATAAAAAGCTGCAGACTCAGAGGTGAGAAGGCTGGTTAGCCAATGACTGGTAAGATCCCCAGAGGGGGGCAACCTAAGACAGGTACAGCCTCCTGAGTCCAAGAAAAATGTTAAGCAGCTGCTTCTCATACGCTCCTCCCTGATAAGCTGTAAGGCTTGCTGATGCCAACATGAACATGATTTATCAAAACCTAAAGGGTCTTCTGACCTTGAGCCAGACTCTACAATCTCAATCCCACCCTGTCTTTCCCTAAATTCCTGCATTCCATCACACAACTGTCAGTGATCTCTCCTTTGATTGTACACAATAAATGTGGGAGCATGTGAGAGGTTCGTGGAGTTGGCTCCCGACTCCCTCTCGCTCTCTTGACTTTTTCCACAGAGTCTCGAGTAATTCATTCCATCTCGGTGGGACTTCTGCTGACCAGAACCCACAACTGGTGACGAACCCACACCACATCTCCAAGTTTACTCTGTGGAAGCAAGTTACAACGTACATCCCCCGAATTACACAGTGAGATGTTATCCTCCACTTCCTTAAGATGGAGTATCCTCATAAATTGTTTGGAATTTTTTGCATAAGCAATAAATCTAGTTCCTCCATTTGTTTATGTATTCAATTATTTATTTGTCAGTATAGACTCATAAATACTTATTTTATATTTTAGGCTATAATCCAATACGGCTTTATTCTGTAACGTTTTCCGGCTTTGGCTACTGGGCGCTCTTTCAGTCAGCTCCTATGTCCCTTTGACACATCCCATAATTGTATGTTCTTATTTGGGGGGAGAGGGTGGTAATTTTCTTACTTTCTACCACCACAAGATGCTGTAGGTTTATCTTATGTATCACTTGCCCTAGGCTTAGAATGTGATATTTCTTTAAGGGTCACTGGTTTCCTTAGTTGGATAATGGTATTAGAAACAAAATTCTGGGTGCTGAGTATGCTTTACTGCTGGGTTGTCATTACTTTAAGGCCCTCTCAGCTGACAGCAAGGAAATATATGTGTGTATACTAACCTGTGTATGTTATACATATTTAGAAAGATTTGTCATCTGTTTAAAGATATCATTGTGATGTCTCTAACTAACCCATTACCGAATGAATTCTAGTATCCTCTCATGTTTATTGGTAAACTACCACTCCAACAATGAGAGACCTGGCATCCACCATATACCATGCATTTAAATAATTGCTTAATAGCAGTGTTAGAATTGTTAACCTATGACCCAAGGGGAAAAATGTATCTGCTAGTGTTTGGTGCTTATGTATGTATTTCTTTTTGCCTTTAGTCTCCACAGACTCCACTCATGTCCAAAGTTACTTAGGTTGACACATTTTCCCCTACAAACTTTAGTGAGGATTTTTCCTACATTTGTACTACATTATGTTTGTCAAGAGTTTGCATTTCATCTTGGGATACCCTGAACTCCTTAATGATTTTTTTAAAAATTTGATTCATCTTTTGTGTGGTAAAATTTTATGGACTTTGTGAAATGTGTAATATCATATATCCACCATTATAGTACCATATAGAATAGTTTTACTAACTTAAAACTTCCCATGTTCTTCACTTATTCAATATCCCTGAACTCTTCCTCCCCTTGGCAAACATAGATATGTTTGCTGTCTCTGTAGTTTCGCTTTCTAGAGAATTTTTTTTGCTAGAATCACACAAAATGAGGCTTTTTCCACTTAGTAGTATGCATTTAAGATTCGTCTATGCCTTTTTATAGTTTGCTGTCTCATTTCTTATTAATGCTGAATAATATTAATTGTATTATGTACAATGGATGTACCACAGTTTGGATATGTATTTGTGTATTGAAGGTCATCTTGACTACTTCCAGTTCTTGGCAAAAGTTGCTATAAATATTCATATGTATGTTTTTGTTTGGACATAGTTTTCAAACCAATTGGGTAAATTCCTTGGAGTGTAATTGATGGATCATATGGTAAAATTATATTTAGCTTTGTAAGAAACTTCTAAACTTTCTTCCAAGTGACTCTGCTATTTTTTTCATTCTCACTAAAAAATGAATGAAAGTGTCCATCAATGGATGGATGCATAATGAAGATTCATACACACACACACACACACACACACACACAGGAATACTATTCTGCCATTAAAAAGATAAAATCTTGCCATTTGTGACAACATGGATGGATCTTGAGGGTATTATGTTAAGTGAAATAGGTCAGATGGAGAAAGACAAATACCATATGATTTCACTTATGTGTGGAATATAAAAAACTAATAGACAAGCAGAAAACAAAATGAATGAACACACCAACCAAACAAAGCCAAACACATAAATACAGAGAACAGAGTGGTGATTTCGAGGGACTTAGAGGGTGAAATGGGTGAAAAGGGGGTGGACTGTATGTGTGGAAAATAAATTTTTGATGGTGCACACACTGTAGGATATACAGAAGTAGAAATACAATGTACATACAAAAAAATGAGTGAAAGGTACTATCACTTTGTATCCTCACCTACCCTTGGTATTGCTCTTTTTATTTATTTATTTTAGCCATCTTTTGAGATACGTAGTAGAATCTTATTGCATTTGTTATTTGAAATTCTTCAATGAAAAAATAAGTTGAGCATCTCTTCATATGTTTATTTTCCATCTGTGGACATTATATATAAAAGAAAGTGATGTTGAGCAAGTGAGAGAGAGAGCTGAGGGGAACCTGGACTTGAAGAGATATTTCCAGTGCTTTTGCGACTAAACCACTAAGCCCTACCTGCCTTTTATATGTAGGGCATGGAAGCATAAAGCAAAGTTTATGGTTGAATACAATGAACACAATAAATATAACAGCCATTGTTAGAACATGAATTTAAAGCTGCCCTTTAAAGTTTTAATAGAGAACATCATTTCTTGCAGATTAACACATCTGAGTCCTGTCAAACAGACCAACTGGAAATATGTATGAACTTTCCCTCTAAAGGTAGGACACTATGAATTTAATTTCTTTGAAGAATGGTATTGGTAATCCTGTGTGACATTGAAGGTGGGGGAGGAATCACATATTGGGCTTTTAAATCAGTGTATAAAATTAAATACACAATTTATTAATGTGAAAATTTATTATTTAATGTATGTCTTATTCTTTAATAATATTAAATTTGGGTTATACTTAAAATGGCACGCAATGTCCAAATTAAGGAAAACACTGGAAAGAATGCTGTTGGATGCACTTTGACAAAAGAAGCCATCAAAAATACATTATGTGCGTCTTCCTATCCCTAAGAGAAAAGAGCATTTAATGTGCTCAGAGTTCACAGGAAATAAATTCTTGAGATAATCATACTCACACATCTCTTATGTGACCCCCTCCCCCATTAATTCCTTTTAAAAAGTTTTTACTGAAGTCTCTAGTTCACATTCCTTGTAGTAATGTTGCAGTCATTGTAATAACATTAGACAGTGAACTTACCATCAGGTTGTTTTTAGCCTTCTGCCCAGTCACTCACTCTTATGTTCTATGTCATTATTTTTATGTGCACATCACTTTCTGCTAGCATCAAATTCAGGAAGAATAATTGTTAAAAAATATTTGATGCCCAGGAGTCATGTTGGAGATACGTACTTATAAGGTTACAGAAAACATTTTTATAAGAATATCCAGGAAATTCTGGTGAAAGTTGCTTACTTTGAAAGTATTTTCTACCTGAACTTGCCTGAGACTAACCTACTTTGGCAAAGCATCAAGTCCCAAAGGATGTATGTTTATTGCATTTTACAAATCAAGAGGCAGAAGTGGCCCGTATAAATAGAAACTTGCCTAAATATATTTAACCTGTGGTAATACACACACACTCATCTGAGGCAGGTAAAAGACTGATCAGACATGACTCAAAATCCTACTGTTAGAATTCTATGCATTCAAGCTTCTTTTATGTTCATGATTTTCATTCTTTAATACAACAAAAGGGAAGTAGTTGCACAGTAGGAGAACATGGTGTCTGTAGATTTTCATGAACAGAAAGGAGAAAGGTACTAAAACAAAAGGGAAGGACTGGAAACATTTTAAAAACTCTACTCCATAGCCCAGTGATGTCCTCAGAGAGTCAGGCACATCAAAATTTATACCTGAGAAATTGACCAAGACCTTTCTTACTTTAAATTCAAGTTCAGCTCTCTTTTCAGAGAAAACATGTCAGTTGACATAGACTAATTATGCCCAGCTGGAATATGATCCTGTTTTCAAACACAGGGACCAGGAGTTTCGCTAAATCTCTGTAGTTGAAAATGAAAGGACTTCCAATGGGATGTTTTCCCTAACTGTAAGGTAACCCTACATTCCACAAAAATAAGCACTCAACACCAATATGGAGAGGAAATATTGGGATTTAAGACTAGAAGGTAATCTCCAAAGTTTGTTCCTTTAGGATCTGTAGGATCTTTTGCTATAAGGAACACTTAAAAAGATAACCTTGAATAGAGTTAAAGTTAGCTACTTTAACACACCCCCAAGAACTAAGGAAACAAAAGACCCTACTTTGAGGTGAAAATACGGACCACATGCTCACGACTCTGCTTTGTCCTCACACCATAGATGATAGGATTGAGGGCAGGTGGGATGACCACACAGAGATTGGCAATAAGGATGTGGACATAATGGGGAATTTTTTGTCCAAATCGGTGGGTGAGGAAGGAGAACAGGGAGGGTGTATAGAAAACACACATGACCCCTACATGTGACCCACACGTGTTCAGGGCTTTGTGACGAGCATCTCGAGATGGGAGATGGAAAACTGCACAGAGGATGTAGGCATAAGAGATTCCAACCAGAGCCACATCCAAAATGAGGAAAGAAGCCACCAAAAGCCCATAAATGGCATTAATCCGAATGCTGGTACAGGCCAACTTGGCAATGCCCATATGCTCACAGTAGGAGTGGGCAATAATTCGAGCCTCACAGAAGGGCAGACGATAAGTTAGGTAGAGAATGGGCAACATAAGCAAAACTGGGTGCATTATAATACCAACACCAGTGCCTGCTAGAACTCGGGGTATCAGGATGGTTGTGTAGTGGAGAGGTGCACAGATGGCCACATGGGGGTCAAAAGCCATTGCCAGCAGGACTGCAGACTCCATTCCTGTGAAGGTGTGTATCAGAAACATCTGGGCCACACAGGCTCCAAAGCCAATTTCATGAGCATTAAACCAGAAGATACCCAGCATCCGGGGCACTGCGGATGTGGAGAGGGCCAGATCTATGGCAGATAAGATGGCTAGAAAGTAGAACATGTGGTCTCGCAGAGTACAGTCAGACCAGATAATCAGCAAAATGGTAGCATTGCCCAGCAGAGCCATTAAGTAAATGAAGCAAAAAGGCAAGGAGATCCAGACATGGGCATCCTCAAGTCCTGGGATGCCTGTAAGGAAAAAGGTGTCTGGGTGGAAAGTGGAAGTGTTGATGTGGAGCATCTTGCCACTGATGAGAAGGCAAATAGTTGACCAACTCTAGAAGCAAAAATAAGAGTGATAAAGGCTCACACCTCCAATAGGCTTAATTTTTATTTTTTTTCTTATAAAAGGTAATGATACAACTTGTGTACGAAGGTAGGTATAGGCACAGACTGAGCACTTTTTAGTGGAAGGAAAATTAACTTTATGGAAATCTTTCCTCTGAAATACTAGATTCATATCTTATACTTGTTAGCTCAAACCCCATACAAAATATGCAATGAATTAAAGAAACATGAAGGAGTTTATGTTTATATTGAGATCTCAGTATTCTTTGAAGACAAAGTACACCTTACTTAAACATATCAACACAAAAATCACTCAGCATCAAGATACAGACACCTGCACACAGAACGTGATTATATATGTATAAGAACAGTGTTGTAACTAGATACAAAGAGTGATAGAAGTCAAGCAGGATTTCTTAAACTTGTTTGTTCAGTATCAATTTTTACAATGAATACCAGATCCAAAATGAAGAGGTATGCTGCTTTAGTTTATCCCTTCATACTTATTCATATACCCCCACAGACACACTGTACTGTGTCTAGATATAAAGAGATGCACAAAGATAGACAGCCACATTGTACTGTACATCAGATTTGAAAATAGTTACACAAAGATGGGAAAACCTGATACAATGTGCAGGAGACAAGTGATCTCTTTGATACTAATATTCTGATGGGATATATACAAATAAAGACTCTCCAAAGTTTTACAGGCTATCAAATTCCCAAGAACATCCCAAGATTTCTAGCAATTCTATCTTTCTTTGTATGAGTGTGGAGGAGAGGGGAGTTTGGGGGTGAGCAGTGAAAAGATTTGTTGAAAGGAGATGGTTTGAGAGAATAAAGACCCATTTCTAATGACAATGATGAAGGTCAGCCTCAGGCTGATGAAATCCATGCTCCTGATTTACCACCCTGCAGTTACGGTCTTTCTTTCTTTCTCTCTTTCTTCCACTCCTTGTCTCTCTTATTTTCTCTCTCTCTTTCTTTTCTTTCTTCCTTCTTTGCTTTCATTCTTCTTTCTTATTTTTTCTTCCTTCCTTTTTCTTTTTTTTCTTCCAGAAAAAAAGCAAAAAGAGATAACACAGCACTATAGAAAAAATAAGAAAGGGACAGAGAAGTATAGGATGAAAGGAAAGTAGGGAAGGAAAAGAGAAGATTAAAGACAGAAAAGAAAGAAGGAAGCATAAAGAATTAAGTAAAAAGGAAGGAAGAAAATAAGGGAGGAAGGAAAGAAAAAAGAAAGAAGAAAGAAAGGTAGGAAGGAAGGGAGGGAAGGAAAGTGGAAGGGGAGTCTCAGCTCCAAGTGACTCCTGTTAAAAGTGAGAGACAAAAGTCCAAATTTGGGGAATTATTTTAATAATGATATTAATAAGATAGAGCTTCCCCAGCCAGTAAATCCTGCAAGACTACTTAATCTCCATCTCCAGGCTTCTTACTTCTTTCCTTTCCCCTTGATAATCAACTTTATAAACCTGCACTTAACTCTGGGTCCATGATGGCCTTATTTTTTAATTATTATGATGGAAGACCATGCCCTAATACACAATTATCACTGGGAGTGGAGATCTTCATTTACAGCATAACTTAAGTTCCCTATCTCTATATAATATAGATAGTTATTTAAAAATTTAAATTGTTTCAACATGATCTAGTTCTTTCAGTCAGAAAATCCTTCTACAGTTGTGATATAGAATATATAATAAATTCAACCACAGCCTGTTCTTTAACTGGTGTACAAGGGTCTCTGATCCATCTACATCAAACATTTAATTGGAAGCTCACCTCCAGCAGGAATAGGGCTAGAGAGCTCTAGTGTATCTACTAAAGGGAACAACGACTTATACTACCTGTACTTAGGATCCTTTGGGGCCTGTCTGAAAACAAAGCCAACTCAAATCCTCTACATGAACCAGGAATAACACCGAGAGACTCCTGAGAAAGAGCCCATTATCTGCACGTGGGGCAGAGGGACTGATGTGGAGCCAGACAGCATCTTCTACTCCACATCGTTTCCCCAACACATATACATATTGTAAATAGAAAGTCAGAGTTACAAACTAATACTACCAAAACATATTGATATGAAGTGAACAGAACTTCTTATTGGCTAAATTTTGCATCCTGATTTTATTAGATATAACAATGCTATTTAGATCATAAATTACCAATATGTAAATCTTCCCTTCCCACATCCATGTCTCAGCACTCCTCAAAACTTTATTAACATATCATGACTGTCAAATAAGACAAAGTCTCTGATGTTTTTCCACGAGTACTAGTCTTACTGGTTGTAAATGTAAGTTAATAAAAATTAAATAAACAAAAATTAAATAAAATGAAGTACATTTAAATACAGGAAATAAATGGAAGCCAAAGAAAGGAAAGATGTGGTATCCTAATATTTCAAAGTCACAAATAAAAATGCATTTTTTCTATGTAAAAATAAAAGGAAAATAATATTACTTAGTCATAGAAAAATACAGGAACACCACTTACCAAAATTCCCATTCAGATGGTGATCCAGGAGGACTGGTAGATGATCTTCTCATTACATATGTCAGTTAAAGCACTTCTACTATTACATATTAACATAGACTATTGAAATTACTACAAATCTATAAATGACAAACAACTCAGTATTGAAAAAGGAACAAAAACTTAATCTGGTGATTTAAAAAAAGAGAGTATCTGACAAATATAAGAAAAAATTTTTCATCTCTGCTATGCATCAGGAAAATTCTAATTCAAACCACAATGTGACACTGTTAGCAGATAGAGGGACCCCTAAATTAGGAAGCCCACCAAAATGTGGGTCCTTGCTGCTGGCTGAGAAGGAATTCACACAGCAGAGGCATAGGAACCAAATAAACAGCTGCTTTGTTGCTCAGAAAGGGAAATGGAAGGAAATTGCTCGAACAAAGATATGGAAAGAAAGGGACTCAAACAGAAAGGAAGTGCTCCAGCAGGAAGCCATCAGCCAAAATGGCCAGTAGAGATGGCTGTGGGCCAGGACCAGCCAACAGGTCTTTTGTTAGAAAGCTCTGCCATCATTATCTTCATTCCAGTGGTGGTGTTAATTATTTTCTGCTATGGGCTCCTTCCTCCCTCACAGCTCAGCCCTGAAACAAAAAGCAATTAGCAAAAACTTTGGCTAGAACAAAGGAAGAGATACTGGGGTATGTCCTTGGATTTTGGGGAGCCAGCTGTGGGATAACAGAAACGTAGTCCTAAAGAAAGCACATGGAGATCTGGCTATTAACTTAGGCAATATAAATAGTGAAATGCTCTGCCGAAGCCACGTTACAAAGGCTCTTGAGACTCTATGGTTAAAGGCTCTCAAGATTAAAAAAAGTTTTGAATCTGGCTTTAAACCACTGGTAACTTAAAATTGGCCATGTTGGGAGAACTTCTTGACGGAAATATATTTTCCATTTTGTAAATGCTCCCCAAAATGTGTGTATATATACACATATGTTTGTGAGTACAGGTAAGTAAGTAGATACATACACATACACTTGCGTACGTGTGTGTGTGTACACTCCAGCCTGCAGATGGGGAATAGTGTTCTGTGTGTGCAAGCATGTGTTTCAGAAAGACTGTGCATGTGTTTCAGAAAGACTCTGTCAATGAGTTAAAAAGAAGGTGGGGAGGAGTGAGAGATACAGAATGGGAGGAATTAAAAGGTGGGAGAGAGTGATGTAGAAGACAGGCACAGAGATGATGGAAGGAAAGCAGAGAAATGTGTCATGATTTCTAAGTTTGAGAGTTTGCCTGTATCTTTGGAATCCAGCTTCTAGAAGGATAAAAGAAATGACCACCAAGTGAGAACTAACAATGCAATGAGGTGAAGTCCTTTTGGATTAATAGTTCATTGTAATGTCATAGTGAGATTGATACAATTATGAAGTGAATAGGCAAAAATATTTATTTTCCCCTTTCTAAAAAAGAATCACCAAGAAGAAAACGAGAAATATGGGGTCTTGGGAATAATACAGGAAGAAGACCCAATGGACATTGATTTAAGAAAAAAATTTTTATACACCTGAGTATAAAATTCTTGGTAAAAGAAGACAGAGAATGTTCAGTAATATTATATCACTTTTACCTCTAGCCAATCAACTTTAGTTTTATACTTATATATCTTCATTATATAGTGATACCTGACATTTTAGTCAATTTGAATAATAAACATATATAATAAGAAATAAAATATATATTTATAAAAATCACTAATAACTAAAGTGTTTTCCTCTGTATTTGCATACATATATGCCTTTAAAAGAATGGTGATTATATTTTTCTCTTTTTTTTACTCAGTATGTAATAGTGAAAGCTCTTGTCAAACTTTATTAATAGATATAATATATGTTCATTTAATCATCCCCCAATATTTTACAATTTTCCCAATATCTTACAATTGCCAGTAGTATATACATATATGATCCAAGTATGTAAATGTAATTTACAAATTTCTGTAAGTTTATACTGTAAATTTTTGTTTATAAGAGGGGACATATTTATCTTATTACATTTACATCTGAGACATCAAACAAGATACCTGCCACTGAATGTATTCTTTGTAAATTATGCATTTAATCAAGAACTTATAGTTAATGAAGAAGATATCTCTAGAAATTATGCGTATCTCTAGAAGTTGATGCATTGGGTGTTAGCTCAAGTATGAAATATTTATTCTTAAAATGATTAGTCTAAACCAGTAATGGCAAATCCAATCCCTTTATCAATGGTGTGTTTAGAAATAGTCATAAACTAATTCTGGCATTCAGTTCCAAAAGGAAGGCTTCACTACCCTTGTTGAGAGAAGTTTTTTAGCTCCTAAAAGGCTGTGGAGAAATTAAAACCTATAGATTTGGGCCATTAAAACAATCAACTATGGATCCTGCCTTTCTACTGGGTTTATTGTTATATGAAATAATAACATTCATTATACTGAAGTAAATTCATACTGTGACTTTCTTTTATTTGCAAAGTGAAGCATCCTAACCAGTATGATAATTATAGACATGTTTAAGACAATTATTATATAATATTAAAATCAATTGTCACAAATAATTTTCCAATTTTTATTCCATTTTGCACAATAAATTAATAAGTTAATTGGATTGGAAAGATGTGCTCTACTCACTGACTCACTATTTTTAGAATTCAGTCATTTACTTGCATCTTCTCAATACAGTAACTATTTTTTCAGCCTTTTTCTGTACAATTTCTTTTTTGGCATGAAACTTACACTAATACATAAATTAAACATCAACTTTCTTATATTATACTATGACTAATAATAAGAGCATGAGTTGTTTCATTCTTTGATTTATTCAGCAGACATTTCTTGAGTAGCTTGTGAGTCACATTGTGAGTCACTTAATAGATAAGTAAGTGACATCAAATTCCTTATAGTCTGGAAGGACAGAGGAAGATAGGCAGTCATTGCAAGTTATTATAATACTAAGCTGTAAGTGAGAGAACTATGAATAAATACAGTAAACAAAGAAGAGTAAGTACCTCTCTACTTTCAATGGTGTGAGGAAAATCGACCTAGAATTGCTGATATGTAGAAATTCACTCCCATGTGGACCAATGTTATTCTTTTCCTAAAATAAGATTTTATTTGAATGTTAGATTTGAAAAAATTAAAATGCAAATGCCAGAAAATTGTTGTGACATAAGTCTTTAGTGGATGGGGAATGGAGGGAAAGGCAATAAGTCTTATAAAGCAGGTTTGTCTGTATTGCAGAGTTTATTAGGGAATAGGCATATCTCTATGAAATGAAGACCAAGAAGGAAGTTAAGCGTAATAGGAAAACTGAAGTTGGGAGAGATGTCTGGCATGGAGAATGTAGCAAAAGTACAAATATATGCTGGTCACTGGAAATACTAAGTAAGACAGTAGCATTAAAGACAGAAATGAAAATACTTAAGAGATATTTATGAAATAAAATCAGCTGGTCTGGAAGACTGAATGTGTCTGGTGATATAGGTACTTCAGAGTTATAGTTATCACATAGTTGATGCAAGAAATTAAGATATAGAAAGTCAAGAAGACCAACATGATTAAAATTAAGAGAATATAAAGGAGGTGACAAAAGACTGTGGAGATATATTTTCTCACATTACATGTGGAGAAAGAGAAGAATAAATTATGTAATTAATCATTTCCAAATTATAAGTTTCTATTTTAAAGACTAAGAATGCTAAACATAAATATGTAAATATAAATATAATTTGTGATAGACTTAGGAAAAATGAACATTTTTCCAGTTTCCTTTAAGTAAGAACTTCAAGATAATCACAATGATTTTATAAAATCTCAATAAATTTGTTGTGCTTTAATATTTTGTGTGTGTATATATATATATATATATATATATTATATTTGACACTTTTACTTTAGTTGTGTCACTTCAACTTCAGGGTATTTTATGGGATGTTAAAATAAAAACTCATAAACATCTCTAATAAAAACTCTGTTGGCAAGGGTTTGAATAAATAACAAAACGTGGTAACACAAATAAGAATGATAATATTAATGGCTAATAATTATTTTATGTGTTACTATAAACAACATTTAGGACACTATACTGATTGCTTTAGAAAAATTATATAATTAAGTCTTAATGCTTAACTTTAAAATAAAACTATATTTATAAAATAAGGAAATTGAGGATCATTGAACATATATTAAAGACAGAATTAGGACCAAACTTAAAATTCTGTTTAACTGTTGAGATCATATGAGCAAAGACAGGACAAAGGAAGCAACAATTAGGAAATCAGTCTAAAAATAAGGTAGAAAACAAATAGAACTAAGAAGGTAAAAGTAAGCAACCTTTTAGGCTGTAAGTGGTTTCTTTATTTACATTTATGTCATAGTTTGTTCTATGAAACCTAAATATACTTGTGACAAACTCTACACAAAAATTCTTAGTGAAGCTTTTTTCCTTACTTGCATTGCATGTACAAAATCAGTACTTAATCTATGACACAGTTTTGGATGTTAAAAATATTTATGATGAAATCACAAAATATATTATAGTCCTCATAATGGAATGAAAATGACTGATTTCTGAATACTGGGGAAAAAGGAAACAAAAGGAGCGATAAGAGGGGTTGCAAAGTAAAGAGAGAGAAACAGAGTCAAATGGACACAAAAAGGGAGTGAGAATCATCAGAAAAATCCACAGGAATGCTATAGGGTAGCTAGTGCACAAAAAAAAATGTGTTACATTCTCTAAATTCTACTTCATATCTACTTATACTAGTGATCAAAAAACACATATGAAGACTGTGATGGGCCATCACTTACCATATGAATTGGATAACAAAGCTTAGATTTTTACTCCCTGAACTCACTAAAATAGTTACAGAAGGGAGCCAACATATGTAAAGATTTCTTTAATCACATTTAAATGTACATAATATAACAAGGTGTTTTTATGCTCAAAATTCGCATCTCATACATTTTAGGTGTGATTCCTTTTCAATCCCTTATTTTGGTAATAGTATGTTCTTCACACGATCATAGATCTGCTTGGTTCTGACTCCATATATGACAGGATTGAGCATTGGTGGCACTACGACATAAAGATTGGCCAAAAGTATGTGAATATAGCGGGGGACATTTCGGCCAAAACGATGTGTCATGAAGGAAAAGAGGGCTGGTGTGTAGAAGGCAAGGATTACACAAACATGGGAACCACATGTGCTAAGAGACTTGTGTCGGGCTTCACTGGAAGGAAGACGAAAAACAGCACGGAGTATCTGAAGATAAGAAATGGCAATGGCTATGATGTCAAACACCAGGATTGAAATAGCACCTAAGCCATAGATGATATTGATCTTGATGCTGGCACAAGACAGACGAGCAAGACCCATGTGTTCACAGTAGGTATGGGGGATGACTTGCTTCCCACAGAAGGGCAGTCGCAAAATGAGAACTACAAATGGAATAACAGAAATAAATGATCTCATTAACACACCAAGACCGATCACAGAAACAACCTTGTTGGTGAAGATGGTGCTATATCGGAGTGGGTTGCAGATGGCCACATAGCGGTCATAAGCCATTGCCAAGAGGACTGCGGATTCCATACCAGTGAAGTTGTGAATGAAAAACATCTGGGTGAGGCAAGCTTCAAAGATGATCTCCCTGAGACCAAACCAGAAGATCCCGAGCATCTTAGGGATGGTAGCTGTGGAGAGACCCAAATCAATGGTAGCCAACATGGCCAGGAAGTAGAACATAGGCTGGTGTAGGCTGCGCTCAGCCTGGATCACAAGCAGGATGGTGAAGTTCCCTAGGAGTGCAATCACATACACAGCACAAAAGGGAAAGCTAATCCAGATGTGGAGTGTTTCCAGTCCTGGGATTCCCAGCAACAAGAAGAAAGAGGGATGAAACTGGATATCATTGAGAATGGACATCCTGCTTGGTAATACATAAGTCTATGTTCCTTACATAAATCTGTTCACCAGTCTTCAGGCTACCAGGTAAAGCCCTGCAATGTTTTAAACCTAAGGAAAAATAAGAACACCTTAGAATTGTGTTCATTCTCTTCCTCAGTTAATTTACACAATTAGAAATTTAGTACATAAAGAGGAATGTGAAAAAGTGAATTCTCAATGAGAAAGCTTTGGAAGAAGTTACACAGTAGATTGTATTTTAAAATTCTGTAGAACATATTCATCTTCTTAGCACCTTTCTGTTTTAATTTGCAATTGTTTCATCACTAGTATTATGCTAAGATTTTGCTTAAGTGCTTGCTTTATGAATTATCTTCTCTTATCATCACCAACGTAATGTATTTTCAATTTTGTCATAAACAGGGCTTTGTCAGTCTCTATAGTTATGTCTATTGTTCCATTTGATTAGATGGTAACACACAGTTACTAATACATAAGATTTGTAATAAGGGTTCATGAACACCATAATCATTAAAATGTAATTTAAATTATTAAAAATAAATCTAAAGGATTAAAATCAACCCAGTTGTTAATATTTATTCATTATTATTACAAGATAAGAAGTAAATGTAGTTATAACAGCAGCATCAACTATGATTTATTAAGGTACTGAACCTGTGAAAATATCCTTAGTTTTTATAAACACATATAAAAGAACATTTTAACCCTATGTTTACATATGGATCTGAACCTCAAATAGTTGAATGCTTATAGTTACAGAGCTATAGAAAGAAAATAGAGGAGAAAATAGTAAATTGAAATGGAAAGAGAATGGAAATAAGGAGAAGATAATTCATGCCTCACTCATGTCGTACATACACAGTTCCCTCTCCTCCAAACACATTCACACAAACACCTAATCTCTTTTAAACTCACATCCATCTGAATATGAGATGTCAGTATCTTCATTATAAATCTAAGGCAATCATAATTGTAACAGTTTAGGATACATAGCAAATATGTTGAAGAAAAGACTAGATAGAAAGCAAGCTAAATCTATCATTTTCAAAATTACCTAAACTGTTCTTACATATTTTCTTGTATTTTACTCTGGCAATTGTTACATGAGTATTTTCAAAGAATTTGATCAGTCATTACTTGTATTTGTTTTGTAGGAAAAAGTGGTTTTCCATCATTTTGTATTATTGGAAGATGCCAGGAGAATAATGATAATTATGATCACAGTTTTACTAAGACAATCAGGTATTATCTATACATCCATATATGGGAAGCAAAGCCAAAAAGAGGGTGGAGCCCTTGATAAAACGGCAATAGAAGGAGCAGAAAAGTATGTTTGAGGAAATGGGAAACTTCTAGGAGGAAATAGTAAACATTTGAAAAGAAGAGAAGCTAAAAATAATAGATACAGTTTGTAAGAGATACTCTGTGAACATTCTTTGAGAATAGTCTTTCTTCCAGAATGTTCTGGCCTCATAATGTTCTGGCCTTTTTAGAGTATCCACTCTTAAAAGGTGTTTTATAGACAACACAAAGAGTGAAATTAGGATTCAATTATAGAAGCAAAATTTTCTGTGATTTATTAACATAAGTGCTAATTGCAGATCCTTTTATTAAGTAATTTTTTATATTCCTAAATAACATCTCTGAGGATTAGGAATGTCGTCAGTAGTCTCAGGAAGTTATAAAAATAATGTTTTCCTTTTTCATTGTACCTATATTCAGTAGATCCTCAGTAAATAAGAAAATTACATTAGCTAATAGGTAGAAAGCTCATCATTAAATTGAAAAATAAGCCAAATTTCTGGTTTGTTGTTAGAGGGAGAGATGGTATTATATTTTGTGTTTAAAAATTATCTCTCGACTCAGATAATTATGTCCTACAATGGGGCCTCAGTAGTTGGTTCAGTAGAGAGTCAGTGATATGATACCCAAGCAGAAAGACTTGTAAGACATACACAGAACAAGGAAATTTTGTACTTCTCTGTCTTAATGTCATTACCATTCAGTGAATTGACTAGATCAAAAATCAAATTGTAACTATGTATGGTGATTATGGATGTTAACTAGACTTATTGTGGTGATCAGTTCACAATATGTACATTATGTTGTCCACTTGAAAGTAACATAACATTATATGTAAATTATATCTAAATTTTTAAAAATAGTTTTATAAAGAAAAAAGAAAGAAAAAATCTGAATAGCAGCCTCCCCCTATACACACACATTAAAAAAAAAACAAATTTTATTTTTCCAGCATCTTTAAAAGCAGTGCATTTGTCTCCATCATAATGGGACTAGTTCAAGTCATCATGTTTTCTTGGATTTATTTACAACATAGAACTTTACTATACTTAAAGGCATGAGCTCTGCAGTCAGACTAATTATGTTGAAAGCAAGCTTCATGACATATTCACTCTGTAATCAAAGAAAAGTAAATAACAAGCATTTTTCCTCTATAAAACAGATAATAAAGATAAAAATCCTAAATATCTTGCTAGTTTTAAACAGATTCTTTAAAAAAATACTTTGAACCATTTGAACATTTGAACCTATTCCAAAGATACTGTTATCTATCGTTCTTTAGAGATCAGGAGAGTGATTTTTCTAAAATGCACACAAGATGGATTCAGGCTGAAATCCAAATATTTATACTAGGATCATGTGGTCCTTTCTAAATGTGGTCTTATTTATTCTCTTAAGTTTCAGTCTAGTCTTCTTTCCCCCAGACTTACCCGATGTCTCTTTCCTTTCTCTTTCATTCCTCTTCCTTCCCTTTGTCCATCATTGTGTCCTATGGGTGCACTATGAAATGGGGGAAGGGAAGGCTCACCAGACTGAGCACCAGGATGAAATCCTGTCTCTGTTTTGTCTCTACCTGCTCTGTCTTTATGAGGGCATTGCTCTTTGCCTGGGCAGAGCTTTCAATGGAAAATACCCCAGGGCCAATTTTTTGAAGGACAAAAGTTCTCTGAGGATTCTAGTGCTAACCTCGCTCTGAGTCAAAAGGAAAGAGCCATTAGGGAGCCCTGGCTTCTGAGAAAAAGGCGGCCAAAAAAAAAAAAAAAAAAAAAAAAAAAAATGAGGTTTAGGTTTGGAAGATGACAGAATAGGAGGTCTTTGTACTCTTCCCTGGTGGAAGCACCCATTTAGCAACTGGAAATGGATGAAAATACCTTTATGAGAGTTCCAGAATCTAGATGCAAGGTTACAGGACCCTGGTGGAGCACAGAATAAGAAAAGAGATTAATAAGAATAAGTAGAAAAATTTCATGTCACACACATCAGCCCTTCCCTAGCCTGGCACTGCTCTGCACCAAAAGATTTCCTCAGCCCATGAGTTCTCCCATGGGGGGACAAGAGAGCAAGCCCGCCCTTATACATGCCTGTGTACACATACATATGATATGTATTCACGCACGGTGTCCAATCTTGTTTTTTTAATTGAAGTATAGTAGGTTTACAAAGTTGTGTTAATTTCTGGTGTACAGCATGGTGATTCAGTTATATATATTCGTTTTCATATTCTTTTTTTTTATAGACTATTACAAGGTGTTGACTATAGTTCCCTGTGCTATACAGTAGGACTTTGTTGTTTATCTGTTTTATATATAGTAGTTAGTATCCGCAAATCCTGAAGTTCCAATTTATCCCTCCACCCTACTCTCCCTTTCCCATTTGGTAACCATGAGTTTGTTTTCTATGTCTGTGAGTCAATTTCTGTTTTATAAATACGTTCATTTGTCTCATTTTTTTAGATTCCACTATAAGTGATATTTTATGATATTTTTCTTTCTCTTTCTGGCTTACTTCACTTAGTATGACAATCTTCAGGTCCATTCATGTTGCTGCAAATTGCATTATTTTATTTCTTTTTATGTCTGAGTAGTATTCCATTCTGTATATCTATACATACAGTACAACTTTTTTATCCGGTTATCTGTCAATGGACACTTAGGTTTCTTCCATGTCTTGGCTATTGTAGATAGTGCTGCTATGAACATTGGGGTGCATATGTCTTTTCAAATTAGAGTTTCCTCCAGACTCCAGATATATGCCCCAGAGTGAGATTGCTGGATCATATGGTAAGTCATTTTTAGTATTTTGAGAAAACCCCATACTGTTTTCCATGATGGCTACACCAAACTACACTCCCACCAGCAGTGTAGGTGAGTTCCCTTTTCTCCACACCCTCTCCAGCATTTATTGTTCATGGACTTTTGAATGATGGCCATTCTGATTGGTGTAAGGTGATATCTCATTGTAGTTTTGATTTGAGTTTCTCTGATAATTAGTAGTATTGAGCATTTTTTCATGTGCCATTGATATGTCTTCATTGGAGAATTGCTTGTGTAGGTCTTCTGCCCATTTTTTTGAGTTTTTGTTGTTGCTGTTGAGTTGTATCAGTTGTTTTGTATATGCTGGAGATTAAGCCCTTGTCAGTCTCATCATTTGAAAATATTTTCTCCCATTCCATAGGTTTTCTTTCTTTTTTGCTTATGATTTCTTTTGCTATGCAAAAGCTTATAAGTTTAATTAGGTCTCATTTGCTTATTTTTGCTTTTATTTCTATTGCCTGGCTAGACTACCCTAGGAGAAAATTGCTACAATTTAAATCAGAAAATGTTTTGCCTATGTTTTCTTCTAGGAGATTTATAGTGTCTTGTCTTTAAGCCATTTTGAGTTTATATTTATATATGGTGTGAGGGAGTGTTCTAACTTCATTGATTTACATGCAACTGCCTGACTCCCAACACCACTTGCTGAAGAGGCTGTCTTTTCTCCATTGTATAATTCTGGCCTCTCTATTCTGTTCCATTGATCCATATGTCTGGTTTTGTGCCAATACCACGCTGTTTTGATTACTGTAGCTCTGTAGTTTTGTCTGAAGTCTGGGAAGGTTATTCCTCCAGCTTCATTCTTTTTATTCAGTATTGCTTTGGCAATTCTGGGTCTTTTGTGATTCCATATAAATTTTAGGATTATTTGTTCTAGTTCTGTGAGAAATGTCCTTGGATAATTTGATAGGGATTGCATTAACTCTGTAGATTGCTTTGGATAGTATTGCCTTTATAACAATATTAATTCTTCCAATCCAAGAGCATGGAATATCTTTCTTTCTTTAAATCATCTTTAATTTCTTGATCAAAGTTTTACAGTTCTCCTCATATAAATCTTTCACTTCCTTGGTCAGGTTTATTCCTGTTTTATTTTTTGATACATTTTTAAAGGAATTTTTTTTCACTTTCCTTTTCTGATATTTCATTGTTAGTGTAAAAAGAATGCAACAGATTACTGTATATTAATCTTGTGTCCTGCTACCTTGCTGAATTCTTTTATAAGCTCTAGTAGTTTTGTGTGGAATCTTTGGGTTATGGTATAAAATTTTAAAGTTTAATATGATTTAAGTATTTAAAATCACATGAATATAAAATTATGAAATAAAATTAAACCAAATATTAAGGTGACATTAAAATTGATTTTTTATGTTCTCTCAAATGAAAAATAAAAAGGTACTACTTAAAGCAAAGGGACTAGACACTGTCTTTACTTTTTTATTCATACATATGATATTTTTAACAATGAACAATTCTCTCCCTCATAAAACAAACAAACAAAAAATGAACAATTCTGAGATTCAAGCAGTCCTGCTGAGAATCAGGCTCCAGATAGCTGGGGAAGACTCATCTTTCTTCCATCACCCCTTCCTTGGATTTTCCTGTTATTAAGATATCAGCTCTAAAGTCTTAGAACCTGAATTCTGAACTCAAATCTCTAACTCCCAAATGGTTTCTTTCCCTGACACTATGGAGACCATGCCCACTGAGTGCCCATGGGAGCCTCAGAAATTGCAGAACATGTCTATAACTGAGCTCATCTGGAAAAGCTGTAAGTCATGGAATGTCCCTCAGGCGAGATCCTCATCCCTACAGAAGCCCTGGTGAGATAAGGCAATGCAGTTGCTCTCATTTGTGTCCTGGGCTAGCTGGACCGCAGCCAGATGGAAGGTTTCAGGGCTCTAGTCAGAACAAACAGGCTCTGAAAACAGGCTCATATAAAAAGTTTCTTGGGGCATCTGAGCCCATTTGAGTTTGTGGCCCCTAAATAGACAGCCTCTGTTTTACTGTTATGAGTTGACTCACGCTACAACTTTCCTTGAGAATAAATTTGTGCATGGGCCCCTCTGCTTAGTTCAGTCCCTCAAAGGAAGGCTGATGAAACAAAGGATGGGAGTGCAGAGGCATCAGGCCTATATTCTCAACAAGCCTTAGAAATCGGTGATACATGAGCAATTTTCCACGCTGTTCAAAGTCAACTTAAATGCATTATGTCATTTTACTTTTACGAAGCCCCGTGGAACACTTGCCTCCTAATGGTTAAGGTAAACTTTGTAAAGTTTTACAAAATTACAAACTTTGTAATTACACTTGTGTTCCAATTTCAGCTCCTTGAATTCATAGTAGAATAGCTTTGAGAAACTAAAATGAACATTGTTAGCTTTTTTTCATATCTGTGTTATATGTATGATTACCCCCCTAAAATGTCCCTTATTGATCCAATAGAATAATGCCTGCAATGTAAAAAATACAGTATCTAATAGATGCTTGATTCATCTTAATTTATTTTATGTTTGTAAATAGATTAATAAGGATGTAGAATTTAGCCCAAAGATGTTAGAGGTCATTTATTTTATTTCTCCTCAAAGGCAGACGTGAGTTTCTTTTCCTCCATTCCCTCTTTTTTTTTTCCATCCTGTAATCAGACAAGTTAAAAAATGCTGACAGAATTTAATTTTGTTGCAAACTAATCCCTGGATATATCTTAAATGTTTAGTATTATAAAATAAATACTATAAATAGTATAAAATAGTATTAAAAACTTAATAGTATAAATAGTATAAACTGTCAATGCACTATAGTGTTTGGGGATTAGTATGGACTGTAATCAACTTATAGTGATTCTATTGGCTGCCTTAAATTTGTATAGAAATTATTTACCAGAAAAATAATAATACTCCCTTATCTTCTCCTTTTCTCTTTTTCTTTATTCACTCATTGGGACATCAAACAAATATATGAAAATACATGATCTCTGCCAAGTATGAATTTGTAATATAATAAAGGAGAAAGACGTACAGAAATAAAAATACAATATGATGAGATAGAAGACATGTAAGTGCACATACCATAGGGACTCTGAGGAAACATGTCAATGATGGCTCAAAGCAGCTAGAAAAATAATCTCAGAGGTGCTGATATGTGCATAGAGTCTCAAGTTCTAATTAAGTTGTTGAGGTTTTATGTGTGAAAAAATACCAGGAAGAACAAAGACACAGGGTCACCACTTGCATGAATTGAGTGATAAATTCTCTATGAGAGAGACATGAAGAGATATCTCAAGAGGTTAGAAGAACCTCTTAATATTTTAAAAGGCATGAAAAGCCTCATCTCATTTGTAATTTCTTGGTTTATATTTTTGTGATGAATACCATTGTAACTCTGCATTATTTATTTACTTACTTTAAACTATATAGGTAACATATTAATATATAGAATGCACTGGCACTGTTAAAAAAGTTAAACCATAGTGATACAGCTAAATTACACTGTTTATATTCTTTCCACCTATCCCACATTTTAGACTGTTCCTAAATTGAGTCTATATTTCCTAAGTATATCCTTTAGATTGTTTCCTATGTTTATAAAATTCTTAGTATAGATCTGTTTTATATATATACACATACATATACACTATATATGTTTAATTTTTGCATGTGTATAGTGTTAGTGTCAAATTTCTGTTTCATTTTTCATTTGGATACTTTCTATGTCAGTTTATATACATATATTGTATTCATTCTATGTGCTTCCAAGTACTCAAAAATATAAATATGCCACAGATTTTTTAACTTGATATTACTTTATAGATGCACATTTTCAATGCTTCCATATTTCTCCTATTATAGGCAATTTTACAATGAGAATCACTGTATATACTTCCATGTGTACATGTGAACATTATTCCCTAGGATGACAAAGAGTTAAATTGATTAGCCAAAACTTTTGTTTTATAAGAATGACTACTATACAATTTTTCTCTAAAAGTTGGGTCAACTTTTTCCTACCAGTTATGCATACTAGTTCCTCTTTAACCTAAACTTCACTAATGCTTGTTATCAAAAATCTTGATATTCTATTGGCTAAAAATATGAAGTGTGATTTGTATCATATTCATTTTAATTTTTAATTTCCTGATTGCAGTTAAAGATAATATCTATTTTAAGTGATTGGACATTTGCATTCACTTCAGTGTGAACTTTTTTGTACATACCTATCAACTGATTTTCTACTGGGACAATATATTTAAACTGTTTAAAGGGAAAGGAGAAATAGAAAGAGTAAAACTCCAAGTGAATGAGAAATATGAGAATGATGCTGGAAACACAACTATAGATAAAAGGATTTATTTTCATTTGAGAATAAGAAAAGGATAAAAGACTTTCCAAAGCCAAAGCTCCTTGACTCACATATCCAGCTGTTCTCATGCTCAAAGGAAAATATCCATCTCTAGAGACTTGGAGGGTAAAATAGACAAAGTAAGCAAAATCTTTGACTACAAATCTTCAGCAAAGTAAAAGGCAAAAACATGTATCACTATTGTAAATCGATACTGATACCTAGTCTGCTAAATAAATATTCCAGTCTACTTAAGTGGATGCTGATTTGAGGGCTATTTTTCAGATCAATAAGACTCCATAATCTACAAGTATCTATATTAGAGGGTAGAGCAAAAGGAGTATCTCAGGAAGAGGGCTATTTAATTGTGTTTCTAAGAAGGAAAAGAAAACAAACTGTGTGTTAAGGAAGCAATATACCTTTCAAAATATTGCTCTAAAAGAAGTCTTAAGAAATGGAACAAGTAGAATCAGCAGGTCACAGTATGGGTTGTGGGTAAGGATCGGCCAACATAGGAGAGGTACGCAGAGCAAAGGAAAGCTTATAAAAGAAAGCTCTGATGAAACAGACTGCCTAAAGAGTGAACTTAATCAAAAGCAAGTCATAAAGTCATTTCACTAACTGAATAAATGTGAGAAAGTGAAGGAAGCTCAGAATACAGGTTATAATAATATCGTAATTCTTGCCTGGTAAGGTCCCAAGTAAACACAAATTCAGGGGCCAGTGGAGAGTCACGAGCAAAGCAATGAGCTGTTCATTTGCTGAAACACTATCATCAGGCCCACTGTTACCATCCTAAATGAATTCTTTGTTGGTCTGAATGAACCCCCTAAATGAACCCCCTTCTGATCATTGCACAGTAATCAACATATCCTCCCCAAATTTGGTGTTTAAGTATCAAAGCTGCCCTCTGTAACTTGGCATGTCCTCAAAATATTATAACTAAAATCTAAAAAAAAATCTATCTTCTTTTCAAAACCTTCTATCATCCCTCCCATTTCACTCTAGTTTGTATCTTATAATTGCACTTTTGTTACTAAGGCATCCGAAGAAATGATTCTTAGTTTTCTTCAGCTTTCAACTAATACCTGTTTCTGTTTCTTCTAAATGGAAGATTTTTGATTTTCATGTATTTAAACTCCAGTTTTTAGTATCTACATATTTTCCCTCACTTAGCATCTATAGAACAGCCACACTGAAAATTACAACTCTGAAATATTTCACACTTAGGTGATGAAATTATTTCTGTCTAAATATTTACAGACATTGTTTTTATTCCATGGACTGCAATTCCCTATATTTTGGCTTACTTAGCTTACCAGGGGCTTCAAAATTTATGTTATTATTTGTTTGCTTTAGAGGAAAATTTATGAAAAGAAAACTGAAACATCTAATGCTGATTATGTCAGCATACAATAAAACCGGTGTCCATCCATCAACCTTCATTCTCATTGGCATTCCTGGGTTGGAGGCTGCCCACATCTGGATCTCCATCCCTTTTTGTGTTGTCTACCTTTTGGCCCTACTGGGAAACTGCTCCATTCTCTTTATTGTCAAGACCGACTCCAGCCTCCATGAGCCAGTGTACCTCTTCCTCTGTATGCTGGCTGTGGCTGACCTCACTACAGCTGTGCCCAAACTTCTCAGACTTTTCTGGTTCCATGATGGTGAGATTCGCTTTGAAGCCTGCCTCACTCAAGTGTTCCTGATTCACTCTAGCTCCACCATGGAGTCTGGCTTCTTCCTGGCCATGGCTTTTGACCATTATATAGCCATTTGCAGTCCGTTAAGACATTCAGCTATTCTGACACATTCTTCAGTTGTGGGCATGGGCCTAGCTATTGTACTCCGGGGCACAGCATTTCTCAGTCCTCACCCCTTCCTGCTACAGTGGCTTCCTTACTGCAGGACCAATGTCATTTCCCACACCTATTGTGAGTTCATGGCCCTCATCAAGATTGCCTGTGCTGAGACAAGAATTCGCAAAGCCTATAGCCTCATTGTTGCATTTCTTACAGGAGGAGTGGACTTCATACTGATCACTTGTTCTTATGTCCTTATACTCCACACTGTCTTCCACCTCCCATCCAAGGATGCCCGACTCAAGACCTTGGGTACTTGTGGCTCCCATGTGTGTGTGACCTTGGTGTCTTATACTCCGGCTTTCTTCTCTTTTCTTACCCACAGATTTGGGGACCAGGTGGCACCCCATGTCCACATATTTGTGGCTAATATCTATCTTCTTGTCCCACCCATGGTGAACCCTATCATCTATGGGGTAAGGACCAAGAAAATACGGGACAGGTTTCTTAAATTTTTCAATCTTTCAAAGCCTCTTAACTAAATCCTTTTTAAAAAAATTTTGGGGTATGTAATATCTGAACAAACTTTATGTTATATAACTTTGTGGTTTCTTTATCAAGATCTTTTAATTGTTTGAGGGATAATAAGGTTTTTCTATGGGAAGTAACTCACCCAAAGAAGAGCTATCACATTATCTCATCTCATCTATATTGCAATAATGAAGCAAATATATTACAATGTTAGAGTCTTTTTCAAAATAGTAAAATACTGTTTGAAAAAGATGGAGAATCATATGAGGCTAAAAACAAGAGAAATTTAAAATCAACATGATGTATAATTATATACCTGTGGTTTATTGTATAAGACTTACTACTAGATTTAGAAATTTCCTTTTTTTTTTTTTTTTTTTTTTTTTTTTGCCCCAGTTCTTCCTTCTTGACTAAATGTTCTTCTTTCATGCTTTAACACTTTCTTAGTGAGAGTCTCTTGGTGCTAACTTCTCTGTTATCTGTTCATCTAAAGTTTTCTTCATTTCACCCTCTTCTCGAATGGTACTTTTCTAGCTACACCGTTTCATTCTCCAGTTACTATATTTTGTTAGCCTCTTGAAGTCATAACCCTATAGTCTTCTGGAATCTATTATTACTTTGAAGAGGTTTGCTATTGACCAAATTGTCATTAATTTGTAATCTTTTCACTATGTCATTAAATCCTTTTGCTTTTTTTGATGTTCTGTAGATTCACATGGATAAATCTCATAGGCATTATACTAATTGATAAAAATCAGACACAGAAGACTACATACTGTATGATTCTGTTTAAATGAAACTCTATAGACAGCAAAACTATGGTAGGGTAGTATTCAGGCATCTATGTTTTAAAGTTTTTTCTGCAGTTCATAAACAGCTAAAATTGAGCTGCAACTGTGCAAATTGAGGTACAAAGAAATTAGTTAACCAAAGGAAAAATATTTCAGTCAAGTACTTCACCTCTAAAGCTAAAAATGTAGAGAGAAAAAAATGTGAAGAGAGGTAACATTTGTTAAGCATTGCCTGGTACCAAGCTCATCATTGTGTATTTTATATACATAATCACTTAACCTTTACAATATTTTCTAAAGTTAATTATCATATATACCCATATGATAAATAGCTCAACAAACTCATATTCAATTTGCTAGGATTTAAGTCTGTCTAGCTCTAAAACCATAATTTTCCTCTAATCTTACAATGATTCCATCTATAGGTTTATATTCTTAACCACTACACTTTATTTAGTTACATTACACACTGCTATGTCAACATGACAAGTACTGTGATAGAAGTACAAAATAGGTAATTAACCAAGGCTATAATGTTTAGAAAGTCAAAACACTATTCCATCAGGACATCAGGAACATTAGATAAATAATTAAACAAAGATAATTAAACAAAATTGTGGATTAGGTCAAGTTAGGGGTGTGTGTGTGTGTGTGTGTTTGGGAGAGATGTCTAGTTTTGAGTTAGCCAATTCTGTATCCAACCATCTCACTTCGTAAAGATTATTCCATTCTCTCCATCTGACAATGAACCATTTTGATTATTAATCAAGTTTCAACTTTCCAGAATGATTCTCAATATTTAAAGCTTGAATAATCCTTGAAGTCTCTTAAAAATGCAGATTACTCAGGCCTACTCTGAAACTGTTAGGTTCAAAACTTCTGTGGTGTATCCCATGGATAAAATCTCATTTAAATTTCATAAGTCATCCTGAATATTTATGATTCAGTGGTCGACGGTTCATTCTTTGATAAATACAGTTGTAGGAAGCTGAGAATGGACACATAGATGTCCTTCCATTCAGAAGATACAACACAATTTAAAATTCCTACCAGGGCTTACTTACAGTTTTTAATTAGAATATAGAAAGTTGGAAAGAATATCACTCAAAACTTTGAAAAAATATGCTGGATAATCAAAATTCACCATTTTCTTGACTATGTCAGATAGTTGAAATCAGAGAGCATCCAATTAACACAAAGTCTAAGGAAAAATAGGCAGTTTCAAAGAGAGATGGAACATGATCCCATACTCACCAAGACTGGATGCCAGGTGCCATACAAGCCTGTAAAAAGAATTGACTAAAATTTTTAAACAATTTCTCACAGCAAAGCATGGATCTGTGTAAGAATCGAAAATGCCTGGGAGACATGTGTATATGACACGAGTGGGAATTTACACCCACTCAAGTTTTTCTCACTTGACCTCAACCAGCTACTCATGGAAAGTCTGAGGGCAGGAGTAGAGGCCCGAAAAGGCCTTCATCATGAGATAATCTGGTGGAAGGGAGTAGCAGCCACTGGAGGATGGAACTGCACCTCACCCAAGTTTTCCTCCCTCTAAGGAACAAGGGAGGACCCCACTGCCCCTGAGGGAAAGGAGCAGAAACAAACTCTGTAACCCCAGAACAAAGCAGGTTCATCAGAAGTGTCCTACAGCACTAGGGGAGAGGCAGATCACTGAGAAGTCTCCACCTTCAAGACCCAGGAACATAGCACCTGCCTAAGACAGGCTGAAGGAGAAAAATTAGGAAGATAAATCCTGCTCCCACCACCAGATGAGCTGGGTTCATGTAACAAGTAACTGCGCTCTGCTCCTGAGGGAGTGTCGAGACCATGAAGCGTGGTCTTGTCTGTGGCACAGGAACAAAGGGATGATCTAACGCTGATAGTGGGGTAGATACTAGAAAAGTCTTCTGACTCATCAGCCCTCACCCTGAGTAAGAGGTAAAGTGAGAGGGATATGAATCCTGTGATGCAGTCACCGAGGACATTCAAAGCAACAGCAGGAAGCAATGGATGACCTGATAGTCCTTTAACAATTAAAGAAGTTTAATCTACAATGAGCAATCTTCTAACACACACAGAAAAATTCCAGGCCCCAGTGGCTGCACTGGTGAATTCTACCAAACTTTTAAAGGCTAAATACCAGTTCTTCCACAAATTACCCAAAACATATAAAGAGAGTGAACACTGTCCAAATCATTCAAGAAAAAGTTGGGGCTATATAGTTAGAGTCTATTTCATAAGTAGAATAAATGGATAAATAAGGATGAGTTTGGGGCCACAATAGGGTCCTAGAAAAGCCACAACATAACTGATTGTTTTCAAATTTCAAGTTCAGTGTGTGATGTTAATTAATACAAACTCCCTCTAAGAATTTATGAAATCATATTTTCTATTGCAATAAAAGTAGGATTTTTTTCTAAAGCACATTCTACAAATATGAGTGTCATAGGATGGTCTAAGGAGCAGTCTGAAGCCAATATAATTTTAAAGTTTAAAATAAATATTTGTAATTATAAGCTCTGAGGAGTCTTGCAATAGAAATACAGTTAAAAATGTAGCTTTAATGGCCAAGATTTACAAACATACTTTACCTTGAATCCCTTCTACAAATAATGTCAATAATGTATATAGAAATAGAGAATAATTAGTGATATCACATGGAACTAGAGTTCCATCTTAAACACAAACATATGCACACACACATACATGGGGTGGGGGATAATGCTGGCCTTGTAACATCACTAAGACTTTCAACATTCCATTAGAGTGAAATTCTTCTGTGGTGTGGCAAAAAACACAGAGACAACTGTTTGAAAAAGAATTGTTTCTTTGAAAAGAGGTATCAGCAATCCAGGCTCTGCGAGAACTCATCCAGTAAATGAGAAACACAATTCAGCTTTAAAATTAAAAATAAACTACACACTGACAAAGATGGCCAAGTTTCTTCAGTTCTGTTCATGGAAAATTCCCACCTTCACACGTGACATAGTCACAATGTCAGTTTCATATACTCCAGCATGAACACGGCAAAGCAAGAATAGCATACTTTTTGGCAGGGAGTCCA
This sequence comes from Camelus bactrianus, assembly GCF_048773025.1. Classification (NCBI taxonomy): domain Eukaryota; kingdom Metazoa; phylum Chordata; class Mammalia; order Artiodactyla; family Camelidae; genus Camelus; species Camelus bactrianus. The sequence goes on from NC_133548.1 coordinate 45,773,694, forward strand.
GGCATATGGGAACTGCTCCAGCATCTACTATTTTGGGACCAGCACTAGTCAGCGTAACTCATTTATTTTTGTTTAAATCAGGATATGAATGGCTTTTTTGTTTGCTTGTGATTTGGGGGGAGGAGATGCAGTTTAGTTTTAAACTGATGATGACTATGGAATGTGATTGACTCAGTCATAATGGAAGCAGAATAGAGTGTTGGTTTTCTTCTACATGAGGAATCTAAATTATTTCCAAACAATGGAAAATTATAAAGCAGTTTTATTTATGCATTTGACATGTGCTTAACTTTCCATTGTGGATTTGAGAAGGAAGTTGACAGGCCTCCCTTAAGATGGGTCTGCATAACTTCCAAATGTCCCTTTTCCATTCTGAAAATAGAGAACTGGTGCCACTCCCTTCTTAAATTTGAGTATTTACAAGAGCTATGTTTTTTTCTTGGAAAATACTTTCAGCATTTTTTCTCTAATCTGTTTAGTTCTGACACCATAGATTACAGGGTTGAGAGCAGGTGGAATAACTACATAGAAATTGGCCAAAAGGATGTGGATGTAGCATGATATATTCTCGCCAGATCTGTGGGTCATGAATGAAAAAAGTTCAGGAGTGTAGAAAGCCAACATGACACACACATGAGAGCCACAGGTGCTGAGGGCTTTGAGCCGAGCATCATGGGAAGGGAGTCGAAAGACAGCACGAAGGATGTGGACGTAAGAGATGACAATGGCTATGATGTCAAACACTAGTATAGAGATGGCACATAAGCCATAGATGATGTTGACCTTGATGCTGGCACAAGACAGGCAGGCAATGCCCATGTGCTCACAATAAGTGTGAGGGATAATTTGGTGTCCACAAAATGGTAACCGTATGATGAGTAGAACAAATGGTATGGCAAAAGACAAAGGTCTTAGGAGGATGACCAATGAAATGATGAATACCACCTTATTTGTCAGCACCAATGTGTAGCGAAGAGGGTTACAGATGGCCACATAGCAATCACAGGCCATGGCCACGAGCACAGCCAACTCCATGCCAGTGCATAGGTAGATGAAGAACATCTGGATGAGGCAGCCCTCAAAGGAGATTTCTCCCATCTTGAACCAGAAGATGCCAAGCATCTTGGGGATGGTGGATGTGGACAGGCCCAGGTCAATAGATGACAGAATGGCCAGGAAGTAGAACATGGGCTGATAAAGGTGATTCTCAGTCTGAATCACAGAAAGGATGCTGATATTTCCAAGGACAGCTGTCAGGTACACAGCAAAGAAAGGAAAACCAATCCAGATATGCAGATGTTCCAGCCCAGGTATCCCCAAAAGGAGGAAAGAGTAGGGATGAAATAGGGTGGCATTAAGTGAGGGCATCCTTCTGGGAGCTTTTCTATAGTGAAATGTATCATAGATCAAGATCCTCTCATTCATAGAATAGTTTTCATCCTTGCTCAGTGCACTCAGAGAAAGTGAAGAAATCAGTGAAACTCCTTCCATATCTACTGCATTGTTGCATCACAGAGGCTGGAAAGTTTATAAAAATTAATAGTAAAATGTAATGACAAGATTTCAATATACTTCATCAAATCCACTCAATGGCATTTAATATTTTACTTCAACAAACATTGACTAGGTATCTACCATATATGCACCAAGTTTTATGCTAAGACTGATGCGAAAGATAAGTTAAAGAAGGTTCTTTTCCTTACAGAATTTAAATTTTTAATGATTAGAACAGTCATACAAATCAGCCATTCAAATTAATAAAATAGTTATCAGGAAAAAGTTTTTCCCTTGTTACTTGGGTACACAAAATTTTTTTCTAGTTATCTTTTATTATTATTTCATAGAAAAATTGGTTGATTCATGACTGTATACTTTAGGTACAAAGTGAGACTACATCTTAAACATGATGACAAATTTATGGTATGTGAATTATATCTCAATAAAGCTGTTTTTCAAAAACTTAAAAAGAAAACACCATGATGACAGCCATTATTATTCTGAATGTACCACATTTCTGAGTGGAACATATGTAATACATTCTTAAAAGGAACCATAAATGTAACAAACAAGAGCTTTCTAAGACAACTTTTGATCTGTGCAGGCCTCTCTCTGTTTAAGCTACCCAAAACCATTTCTCATGTCATAGTTATCTTCTGACTTCTCCTTTCTTGTTGGTACCAATATCAAAAAATAACCTGGCATTGGAGTTTTATTAACGAGGCCACAGAGGACTTCATCTCAGGATAATCTTCTTAATCTGGTCTGCTTAGTATGGACGGTACATATCCCTCTTCATTTCTGTTCTGATGGTAGGCATATGGGGCCTTGCCGTTTAAGTGTCTTCCTGTCAAGAAAAAAACACAGATTCACACACACACAGATTAATGTTCAGGTTTATAAAATACCACAAAATTGTCAGGTAAAATGAGTTAATTTATACCTGTCACTCCTAGAAACCAAATCCACTATTTTTTTAACTATACTAAGTTGTCACCGTTATGTATCACCTTCGTAAGTTGAAGTGCACTGTCATCAAGAGTGCTATCTTTCTCATGCTATATTCTGTCTCTCTATCAATAGACTATAGAGAGATATAGATAAATAGGTTTACATATGCAAAACAAGTTCAAGCTGCATTAGACAGATAAACCATAATAGAACAGTATTTCTGGGCATGAAAGAGTGTGTGTGTGTGTGTGCTGAAAGGGTATATTGCTGCTTGAGTCTTGGACACATTGCTTCAGAAATTATAGAAAGGAGAATATGATCCCAGATACAGGAAGGAGATAACAAATGTGAGTTAAGATGATTAGTCAAAGGCAAATAAATTACTAGATGAAGAGGGATATCAAGAAAAAAAATAAGAACTATGTAGAAAACATCCCTAATTTGAAAGAGGATGGCCATATGCAAGGAGTGGTGTTTAAATTCAGGGAATTTCAGAAGGAGATGAAGTTGAATCCTATAATCAGATTTCCTTTCTGTGACTTGGGTTCAGCTAACTTAGAACTTAATGTTTGGAAAATGGCCTAATATTTAGACATAGACATAGGAATTGAAGCCAAGTTCTATTGCTCATTGTCATGTGAATTTGGTGAAAACATATCCCTTCTCTGAGTCTGAGATTCCTCACCTGTGAAATGAGGCTAACAATGCCTATGTTGCCGGTTGTTGCAAGGTTCTCATGGCCCAAGATGGTTCATAAAAATAGCATAGTTACAGTTACTGGTTTACCTGTTGATATGAACATCGTGAACTTGGTTCTGACATATCTCAGCTTGTCAGGTAATTCTTACAGCTGACTTTAAGTCCTGATCCTCACTTCATCTGCATATTAATTTTATGATAGAGTGTGTATATTTATAATGAAGTAAATCTGATTACCTTTATCCCTAGACATTTTCACAGATATTTTCATTACATACTTGATGATTCCACCATTACAAAATGATTAGGACTACCTTCTGGTTGGAGTAAAACAGCAAGTTGTTTGGTTGTGTTTTACTACATTGTAACTGGTGAGGGATAATTTCTAAATAATTTAAAGTAAGTTCAACTGAATATAGGCTCAGGACTAGGGCAGGCACCCATACTTTAAATTAGATTAGAGGGGACTGAAGGAGCCATAGCAGTGAGAAAGAGAAAGAAAACATGAAGAGAAAGAACTTTGATAGATCTATAAATAGGATTCAGATCAGCAGGAAGTACACAGAAACAAATGACAAAGATGTTAAAAGATATATGAGCCTCATACGGAGATTAGAAAAAATGAAGGCAGTGGTTGCTCAAGTGTATATAAGAGATTATGCCAACACATTCTTACAGATTGTTCCATAATCCCTTCCCCTCAACCAGAAGGTTTTCCTTTCACCTACCACTTTTTACCTTGTGCTCAGTTGGCCACAAATAAAGATCCACGCTTCTAAAACCTTACATAGCAGCAGAGACTCCTGGAGATGTTAGCAAAACTCCCCTAGCATCCTTCTGAACTCCATTTGCTTAGGAGGGGGGTTCTTTAGTGCTGTGGCTATAGCCTCCAGAGTGAGAACTTTGTATTGGAACACCTTAGGGATAGGGGTAGCGACAAAGCTCTGAGGTCTGAATTAGCTCTTTTTCCAGTGAAATAGAGTGCCACCAGACATAGATAGCCCATGTCTTTATTTCAAGACCCAGAATTTCAAATTTAGGATTAGTTTATTTCTAAGGGAAAATTATTATTATTATTTTTTAATCTTGTAAAATACTTAAATACTTTTTACAACAAGGTTCTTAGGATTGGTTCTAAGCTTATAATACTGAATGCTTTGAGATGGGTAGGACCAATCTAGATCTCATGATAGATAGTAATGGCTGTATTAAATCTGTGTATATCTTCTTAGTATTGCACAACTACCGTATTGACTCAATATTTAGTATAATTGAAGAGCTAAAAAATGAAGAAATACATAATCATTGCATCACAGTGACTCCATATTTAGCATTATCACACAATGCTAAAGGGAAGAAATGCAATACAGTTTTACATCATACTGAAATCTATCATATCACTCTGGAAGAAGCTTCCTGTCAGTAATGAAAAGAAGAGGTGAAAATCTAGAGGAGAGAAACTAGTCATTTTGCATTTTGTGATCATTCTCCCACTGACTACTTATATAAAACCATTAAATATGTTTCTGTACCCAGTTCCACCATGAAGGAGAAGGTGTTCCCCCCTGCCCCAACACCACCAAGCAATGCTCCAGACATCAACTGGGTATCCTATAGTTTAACTTAATTTTGACACTATCTATCTGGAGATAGTGTCAGATCACACAGGTCAAGGGTTTAGTCTCACAAGACTGCCCCCAACCCACTTCAGAAACCAGTCACAAACCCAATTATCATCTGTGCCTCTGACCACCTTATAAACCAGACTAGGTTGATTATAGTCTCTAAACTCAGTCCTTGAACTTTTGTGGTCAGTCACAAGTCCAGGTTGTTACAGGACTGGCTGACTGGTTTTAAATCAGAGGTTGCCATGATCCCTTCCTTGAGTTCAATTAATTTGCAGAGCAGCTCACAGAATTCAGAGAAACATTTTACTTACTAGATTACTGCTTTAGTATAAATGGATATGACTCAGGAACAGCCAGGTGAAATAGATGTGCAAGGCAAGGTACAGGGAAAGGACATGGAACTTTAATGCCATCTTTAGGCATGCCACTCTCCCCAGGTTTCCATATCTTCACCAACCCAGAAACCCCCCCAAGTTCCATTCTTTTGAATTTTTATGGAGGCTTCATTACACAGGCATGATCAGGTCATTGGTCACTGGGGATTGAACTCGATCTCTAGACTGTCTCCCTTCCCAGGAGGTTAAGGGGTTGAGACTGAAAGTTACAACCCTCTATTTACATTATGGCTCCACTAGCAACCAGACTTCATCTTAGGTGGTGCCCAAAAGTTACCTCATTAACATAACAAAAGACACATTCATGACTCTCATCGGCTAGGAAATTCCAAGTGTTTTAGGAGCTCTGTGCCAGAAGCAGGGACTAAACTCAAATAATTATTTATTATAAATCTTAATATTGCAACTTATGTACAAATTCCTTTATCATCTCAATCTCAGTTGGTTTTATTTAGATATAATTGACCTATAACATTGTGTTAGTTAAAACCTGTTGATTCAATACACTTGAATATTGTAATATGATTACCTTAGTGTTAGTAACACCTCCATCAGATCACATAATTATCACTTTTTTTGTGGTAAGAATATTTAAGAACTAATCTCTTTGCAATTTTAAAGTATATAATTGAGTATTGTTGACCATACTCACCATGCTGTGCATTAGATCCCCAGGACTTATTCATCTTCTAACTGCTAGTTTGTACCCTTTGACCAACATTTCCCCAATTCTTCCACCCTCAGCCCCTGGTAACCACCATTCTACTTTCTGTTTCTATGAGTTCATCTTTTTTAGATTCCACATATAAGTAATATCATAAAGCATTTGCCTTTTTCTGTCTGATTTATCCCTTAACTTAATGCTCTTAAGGTCTATCCATGTTGTCACAAATGGCAGGATTTCCTTCTTTCTTACAACTGAATAATATTCCATTCTGTATATATACTACATTTTCTTCATACATTCATCAGTTGTCAGATACTTAGGTTTTTTGTTTTTTCCATATCTCGGTTATTGTGAATATCACTGCAATAAACATGAGAATGCAGATATCTTTTTAATGTCTTGTTTCAATTTCCTTTGGATATATACCCACATAAGGGTGTTCAAATGAGAGAACGGTCGACAGTTTCACAGGCTGTAGAGAGTTGCAACAAGGACAGTAGCATTTGTCTGGGCCTGGTGACTGGAGGCCACTGATCAACTTAAGGTGTTGGGTAGGATGCCAGATTAAAGAGAGGTGGGATGAGATGAGGAAAAACAGATTATACATTTCATTGTGCTTGTATAGTCCTTCTCACATATTTTTGGACAACTCCAGTTGATCCATGATCCTCAAAGAGTGATGTTGTTCATTCACTTTTTTTCAGATCTTGTAACCAGACATTTGTACACATTTCTATTTCTAAGTTCTAGGCCTCAACCCTCACCCAGGAATTCCCACTTGTTTCATGGTGTTATAAGGTCCTGAGCTAAGTATCTAGTATGGAAACTTTCTGCTCTCACTTCTGCTTCACTGGGGGTTCAAGTCTTGGCAGGAATCTTTCAATCTTCCAGTGCAATTGGATAGCTGTCATAAAGTTAGCGTTCTGTCCCTCTCAGTTAAAGTATCAAAATGCAGCTGAATCTCTGATCGTCTTCCTTCTCTTTTGTAGTACTTTCTGGGTTCCAACAACCAGCTGAGGTAACGCTCCGGCTGCAGAGACTCTCACAGCTCTCCCTGTCACTGCCCTTTGTGCTCAGCAAAAGCTTTTCCTTCCAAGACCTGTGTGTATCCCTCTGTTTCTTTCTTTTTTTTTTTTTTTTTTTGAAACACAAAAGTGAGAAGATAGCGTGTGTTCAGATAAAACTTGGAGGAATATGCAGGACAAAACAAGTATATGCCTCAGAGAAATCTGGAAAAATTGTTCAGAAAAAATAGTCTGAGAGGAAGGGGGCCATTTATGAATTATATCCATCACTCTAATTCCTAGTGTGTGATGGACAGTCATTACCTCAGAGAGTCGAGGCCAGTTTCTGGACATAGAGTTAAAATGTTTCTGTGGAAAGTGCAGAAGCTGTAGAAGTGGGGGGCTTGTATTCTAATCATAACTGTTCTTTAGTTTGCTCAGTGGCATTTCTAAACCTGGAACTGCAAGATCAAGGTGCTAGCTGATTCAGTTCCTGGTAAAGAGGTCTCTTCCTGGCTTGCAAATTTCTGCCTTCTCACTATGTCTTCACATGGCCTCTCCTTTTCTTTTAAGGCCACTTATCCTATCAGGAGGGCCCCACCCTCATGACCTCCTCTAACTCTAATTACCCTCCAAAGACCTCATCTCCAAATATTATCACTTTGGCAGCTAGAGTTTCAGCATATGAATTTGGTGGGGTCAGGGGTGGGGGGCACAAACATTCAGTCCATAACAGGGCCCTGAACTTGCAGGGTATAATGTCTGAACCAGTGTCTTAACTACTGTTGGCTACAGAATTTGAGAAGCCCAGTGCAAAGGGAAGTTGCTGGGGTCCTTTCTGGAAATGCAGAGAAATAAAGAGCTTTTATTTTTTGTTGATGGTCTCTCTCTTTTGAGTAATTATGGTATCTTTTGTATTCTTTTTTATCGTGCTCTCTTCTGGGCATGGGAATTCCTGTGGGGTAGGGGCAAACATGCACAGGAGCACAAGATCCCTGTCCCGTGAACCAGACACTGGTTACCAATGTGGGTAGGTTCAGAATTTGGAGCATGCCAAGGGCAAAGGACAGCAGCAGCCATCTCTGGGCAAGGCTAGAGTAACAAGAGGCCAAGAAATCACTCTGGGAAGATGTGGCAGGTACAGCACACGTTCACTTCTGGTCCCAAATCCCAGGACCTGCCCCATCTTTATATAAGATTTCAATTACAGAACATAAATTCAAAGATAAAGTTATTTAAAGAACTCAAGACAACATTAAACCCAAGCACCACAGAGCATTAAACCCAAGCATTGGACCCCCTTTTGAAAACAGGGTCTTGAGTACTGTATTGATCAAACACCTACTGTCATTAACTAAGCCTCGACAAGTCCAACTTTTGAGATACATTGGTTACTATTTCTGGGGGGGAAAAAGGCAAAAGGACAGTGTAGGACCATAAATGCACTAACAAAGTTTTTATTTTTTATATAATAAGTAGATTTATTTAAAACATTTAAGGTACAATATGAGCATCTGCTTAAAATTATTGGTAAATTTACAGGATTCCATTATAAAATTTTATGTTAATTTTGCTAAATGGATATAAATCAAAATTTAATCACAATGCTAGAGTCCAATAAAAGGAATTGAAAGAATAATTGATTACATTTTATATTAACTATGAATGAGAAATGAGTTGGTGGAGTAAAACAGAAGGAACAACTGGAAAAAAAAAAAAAGAGGAAAACAAAATTAAAGGTTACATAATCTGTCCGATGTCACTTTTGTTACTAAACTTAGAACAGAAGTGCTTTGACTTTGGAGCCCTTGTTCTTGAACAGAAAATTGTACTGTCTCCCTAAATGATGATCTGGGATGGTGAGAGAATGAACTCCATCAATCATTGTGTGCTGTAGCATGGAGCAAATTAACGAAAGGTTAATGGAGACTCACAAGTAATGAAGAAACCTCACTTTTTTTATTATCTTCATTTCCTTAGAAATCATGGCTTTCTATTCATGACTCAGGGCCAGATTAGAAACTAGAATCCTCAGAGACCTCATGCCCTTTACAAAACTGGCTCTGGGGGATTTTATCTTGAAAGCTCCACCCAGGCAAAGAGCAGTTCCCTCATAAAGACAGAGAAGACTGAGACAAAACAGACAGAATTCCATCCTGGTGCTCAGTCTGGTGAGTCTTCCCTGTCTCCCAGCTCACAGTGCATCCATAGGACTCAGTGATGGACAAAGGGGAAGAAGAGGAATGCAAGAGAAAGAAAAGTGACATCGGATAAGTTTCGGGGAAAGAAGACTGACTAATGGTGCAGCTTAGGGAAAGAATAGCATCATATTTAGGGAGGATCATATAATTCTAGTAAAAGCATTTAGATTTCAGCCTGAATCCATTCAATGTGCATTTCAGAAAGATTTTTCTGCCTGATATCTAAAAAATGATGGATGCCTAGTATCTTTGGAAAATGCTTCAAAGTGTTTTATAAGAATTATCTATTCTAAAATCAAGGGTTTAATTTTAAGGGTTTATTTACACTTATCATTTCTATTTTCTACATGAAGAAACTGAAGTACAGAGATGTCAAAGTTCTTGTGCAAGCTCACACAGCCACTTTATGCAATAGACTGTGATGCGGGAGATACAAAAACAAATGATATATATTCTATCTACCATTAAGGAATTCATATTTTGTAAATATTTTATTGAATTTTCACAGCCATAAACAAAGTGCACATGATAAGAGTGTGGCTCAATTAATTTTCTACAAACTGATTATACCTGTGTAACCAGTATATAAATGAATAAACAGACGTTATCAGCATCCTGAAAGTCCCACCCATACTGACTGCCAGTACTCCAAAAAGTCACAACTATCCTGACTTCTTAGACTATAGATTAGATTTTACTAATTTTAACTTTTATTTAAATGGTCGGTTTCTTTCTCTCATCATTATTTTGTAATATACTTCCATTTTATGGCGTGCAGTTGTAGACTGTTCATATGTTTGGTCTTTTACTATATACTATATTTAAGAATACAGAAGAAAAAGGCATCAAGTCTTTATGAGGTCATTTACCAGGGCCCCAAGTATATATCTGAATTATGTCTTGAAGGATGCTGTTTATAAAATTTGCTTGATGGAACTTTCCATTATTGTTTACATGCTTTTATCCATTTTCAGTTTGGACATAACACTGTTATTTTTACCAATTCAAATACAAGAAAGTCAGGGAGAAAATATCAGGGTGTTCCTATGGTAAGATCAAATGGATAGACTAACTCTGAGCAGGAGTGAAATTTCAAGATGTTAAACACAAGATTGTAGGTATCATTGATTTGAAAGATAAGAACCAACATTGCTAACAACCCTTCTGTAACATATCCATCTCACTGTAACTTTGCCTCATCTAAACTTTTGTAATTCCTGAAGACCTTGTCAACAGATATAAGACTACCCTTTGTACCCCTTTTCACCTTCATTTATCTATAGAGGTTATATGTTGCCCTTAGGGTTTTACACAATTTAATCAGCAAAGAAAAACTACTTAATGTCCTCCCTCAGGAGCATAAAGATTTATATAGCTGAGAAATCAGATCTTGTGCCTTTTTCCACATTCCCAGTTTCCACTCTGATGTTTTGTGTACTTTGTCTATATTTGTCTCCCACTTGGTTTATTCATAAAACTTCCTGGCTACTTACCTGATATTTACCCTCTGCATGATCATAGGCTATAACTGTATGACCAGCAAGACATAGTTTTCACTTATTTTATTTGCAATCGAAGAATATAATACCATTCCTTCCCTCTCCGAAAAGCCAGAGGAGCAGCTTATTTTTACCCTTTAGCAATCAAATCTATAACTAGTACGTAAACTTCCGCTGAGAAATTGTTGCATATGTGTATACTGGAAAAAGGAAAACTTTGTTGATTTTAAGATGATTTCCACCCATGGGATTTACAGAAAATCTTGCCTCCATGAGTAAATTCTACATTCCATCCTTCTGTTATCCATTGCCATACCTTTTGAAAATATTCATGATTCCGTTGTGACATCACCTTATGAAAGTAGACTCTGTTCCCGTGGGAGCTGCCTCACAGTATCTCCTGCTCCTAGCTTTGCTTGGAACTAGGAATGGTAAACCATTCATACTCAACTGCTTCTTCCGTAACCTGTTCATTACACTCTTTCTTTCCCTCTTTATATCAATGTCTAGATAATACTCTGACTTTCTTGCTGAAAATGAAATCATAATTAATATTGCTGCCATGGAATCTTCAAATGATCAGAAAAGAGACTTTACACTAGAAAATACTTACACACATGGATGAATAGATACTTTGGAAATCCCCTATCAAATGTTATAAGCAAACAACATGAAGACATAAAGAAGGGTTTAGGGAACTTTGAAAATGATTGAGTTATCATGCATCTGATTTAACAATAATTTTTTTGTCTCTCTGGTTTTTGATTGGCATTTTGACATGTATCTTAAACTCCTAAAGTCATAATTGACTCAGCTATAAATGAGGAATACTAACATACTCTTTTCAGATGGATGCTGTGAGTTTTAAAAAAGACTGTGTATTTTTGTAATGTGTGTGGATTATGTGCTTGTGTGGTACCTATATATATATAAAACATAGGTAAGACATATCCTTTATTTCCATTTTTCTTCCATTTCCATTCACTACTTTTCTCACTAGTTTAATTTCCCAGACCTTCCATTAAAAGTATTTTAAATTTCTGATAAAGCTCTTAAATACTTTGATCCTTGGATAACATATATGTAAAACATGTAAAATTAATGTTCTTCTTGAACTTTTTTTTAATATTAGAGATGATTTTTGCTCAGAGACTGGCCAAAAGTCTTTCAAATAAATGGTAGTTGGTAATTGATGTTGCTGTTTTCAGTACTCTTCTTATCTTATATAATAATGACTAAATACTAATACAATGATTGATTTTAATCCTTTAAAGTAATTTTTAATATTTTGATGGTTTAATATTTTGATAAATTTTGATAAATCCATGTGCTTATTGATTTGTTATTGTCCATCCTGTGTGTCAATCCCTGTTTTGTCATTCAGTCAAGTGGAACTGATTGCCATAATTGTATTTAGAGGCTAGCAGAACCTTAAATTGGTCAGAAGGGTTGGGGGAGGTGTCTATTGGTGATGATTGCAATAATGAGAGAAGGTAGCTAATTAAGTGTTCTTATACTATCTTTCAAAGCCACAGAAAACTATCCAGTGACCTACAGATTGGGTGAGCATACATTCCTGAAGACCTATGCATTACCAAATAGGATGTTCCTTCCCAATGACACCCAGTTTCACCTCTTCTCCTTCTTGTTGCTGGGAATCCCTGGAATGGAAACACTCCACATCTGGATTGGCTTTCCCTTTTGTGCTGTGTATGTGATTGCACTCCTAGGGAACTTCACCATCCTGTTTGTGATCCAGGCTGAGCACAGCCTACACCAGCCTATGTTCTACTTCCTGGCCATGTTGGCTACCATTGATTTGGGTCTCTCCACAGCCACCATTCCTAAGATGCTTGGGATCTTCTGGTTCAACCTCAGAGAGATCATCTTTGAAGCCTGCCTCACCCAGATGTTTTTCATTCACAACTTCACACTTATGGAATCTGCAGTCCTTTTGGCAATGGCTTATGACCGCTATGTGGCCATCTGCAACCCACTCAGATATAGCACCATCCTCACCAACAAAGTTGTCTCTGTGATTGGCCTTGGTGTGTTAGTGAGGGCATTTATTTTTGTGATTCCATTTGTATTTCTCATTTTGCGGTTGCCCTTCTGTGGGAATCATGTCATTCCTCATACCTACTGTGAACACATGGGTCTTGCTCGCCTATCTTGTGCCAGTATCAAGATCAATATTATTTATGGATTATGTGCAATTTGTAATCTAGTATTTGACATCATAGCGGTTGCCCTTTCTTATGTTCAGATACTCCGTGCTGTTTTTCGTCTTCCTTCCCATGAAGCCCGACTCAAATCCCTCAACACCTGTGGTTCTCATGTTTTTGTAATTCTTGCCTTTTATACACCAGCCCTCTTTTCCTTTATGACACATCGCTTTGGACAAAATGTTCCCCGCTATATTCACATACTTTTGGCCAATCTTTATGTCGTAGTACCACCAATGCTCAATCCGGTTATATATGGAGTCAGAACTAAGCAGATCTATGATCGTGTGAAGACAACACTGTGATTGAAACAAGGAAAGGAAAAAGAATGACATGTAATACATATGAGGTTCAATATGCAATTTTATGAAACTTAAGTCAGAGAAATGCCTTCTTATAAAAGTTATGTTAGATGTATCTCTTTATTGGCTACCTCCTGTAAGTATTTCAATGCCTTCTACCAGCTTTTCAGACCACTTCTTCCTCTTATCTACTGCTGTATTCTCTTTGTTCCTTATAATTTCATTTGGCTGGTTATTGCCATTTTACTTTATTCTTTCCAATATCTGATTGATATTTTATACCAAAAGTTTTGAATTCATCCATTTTTACTAGATCCATTGGTGTTTCATGGAGCTTCTTTCTTCTCCCAGTAGAATTATAGTTATTTTCTGAGTGTCTGTTTTCATAACTGCATGCTACTGGGAATAAAATGGTGACTATGCCACTTTCTTTGGCTTTGTGGAATTTATCAAATTTAAAATTAGTCAAAAAAATCAATTTATAAGCATTCATCCTTTTTCTTTCAGCCTTTTAATATCCTGATAATTGTTTCTCTCTGTTTACAAGTTATATTTAAAGCAACCTGACAATTTTATTATCTTAATTATACTACTGATTTCATGCACATTTATCATAACTACTGTTATTTATTCTATTAAATGTATTACATTATATTTACTATCTTTTACTTCAGCCTGGCCTATAGATCTTTCATGACCAAGATTTTCTTTTTTTGAATTATTTTTGTTACTATTGTAAGTCGCCTTTGCTTTGCTTTTACGCATAATTTTACAATTAAAATCACTTTAGCCATTGCCCCACAAATGCCCATACAACCTGTCAAATTTTAGTATAAGTTAGCAGTCTTACCACTTTCTAGTTAATAAGGATCTTTGAAAAATTTTAGTCTCCATATCTGCTTGCTGACATATACTATTGCTGGTTTAATTTACTTCTTATAAATTTTAAAGCATATTGCTTGGGACAGTCAATATTCACTTAAATGTTCCCAAATATTTACTGTTTCTATTGCTATTTGTTCCTTCTTGCATCTTCAAAATTATATCTGTAATGATTTTATTCATGTGTGAAGAATAAACTGAAGTCTTACCTCCTTGATGTAGTTTTGCTGGTGATGAGTTTTCTGCTATTCTTTGCCTGAAATAATTTTATTTCATTTTAAGGTTATTAGAGGACATAGTATTCTAAATTTACTGGGGTTTTCCAGCTTTATGGAGGTATGATTGACAAATTAAAATTATCTATATTTAGCTTGTACAATGTGGTTTTTAAAGTGTACATGTGGTGTTTAATATACGTATACATTATGAAATGATTACCACAATTAAGTTAATTAGCACATCCATCACTTCACATGGTTACCTTTTGATTTTTGGGATAACACTTAAGATCTACTCTCTTTAGCAAATTTCAAGTACACAAACAGTATTATTAACTATAACCACCATGCTGTACTTTAAATCCCTTGAACTTACTCACCTTCTAATTGAAAATTTATACCTTTTACCAATATCTCCCTGTGTTCCCACTCCCCAGCCACTATTCTACTCTCTGGTTCTGTAAGTTTGACTTGTTTTTAGATTGCACATAAAAGTGAAATCTACAGTATTTGTCTTTGTGTCTGATTTATTTCATTTAGCAAAATGTCCTCTAAGCAAGATTTCCTTCTTTTTATCAAGGAATAGTATTTTATAGTTTATGGTTTATATATTCTTTACTACATATTCTTTATTGTTTCATCTGTTGATGAACATTGAGGTTGTTTCCATATCTGGGCTGTTGTGGATAATGATGCCCTGAACATGGTAGTGTATGGTAGTGTACATATTTCTTCAAGCTACTGATTTCATTTCTTTTGGATATATACCTGGAAGTGGGCTTCCTGGATCACATGGTAATTATATTTTTAACTTTTTTGAAGAAATTCCATGCTGTTTTCCATGATGCCTGTGTCAAAGCTATTATATAGTAAAGAGGTTAAAATTAAGCACAAAGGAGTCCAAATGCCTGATTTCCACACCAATTTCTACCAATCCCTAGCCATGTGTCTTTGAGGAAGCTACTTAACCTACATAAGGTTATTCATTGCAGGTATGAAGCAGGTTTATGTAGCCATTATCCTGATATTTTATGTCTACATTGTTTTCAGTTTTTTAAAGCAATATAGGCTTCTCATCCCTCAGAGGGACAATTCTGAGGTGTGTTCCATTTGGTTCTTCAGAGACCCTAGTACAGTATTGTTGCCCACAATGGTAACCAACACACTGATTTTATTGAAGTGTTTTTTTTTTTTCCTTTCCTATGTTAGTGTCCCCAGTCCATTACTGTGCTTCCTGAGATGAACCTTCAAATAAACTGTAAGCCCTTAAGTCCTTGTTGAAGGCTACACTTTCAGGGGAACCCCAACCAATATAGAGGCATTAATAGGATTGTTAGTGTATTAATATAGGAGTAAAATTGCTCAACAAAATATGGATCTATTTTCTCTCTGGTTTATGTGTCTATGGGTATATGTGCACTTTTCTTGTTTTCTGAATGAAAAGCTAATTGTTCTAGAATTATTTAATTATTAGTCCATCATTTTCCCCACTGACATACAACATAGAAGTGCTAAGTACATACATTATATTTTGTATGAAGTAAATAGTTAAAATGAGGTGAATCCCTTCAGGTTCAATAGTTTTTTTGTTTTGTTTTGTTTTTTGTTTTTGTTTTTGTTTTGTATTTTTACTTCTGAAAATGTATTTTTCTTCTCTCTGTCATACTTGATAATTTAGTGGGAATCAATTCTGAAATTGACAATTATTTTTCTTCAGAATAGTAAGAATAGTATTTTATTATCGACTGGTATTTTTGTTGCATTGAAGAACTTTGCATCTAGACAAATTGTCTTTCCTTTTTTTGGTTTTTAAATTTTATTGCTTATATGTCCTTTTATTTTCTCTTTATCTTTGATTATTTAAACTTTTAATGCAGTTGTAGAATGTAATTTTATATTATAGTCTGGTAACTATTTTTGAATAAACTTTTGATGTGAATATTATATATTTATGCATTTATAAATATTTATAATGAGAAAGTATTCATATATCTTTTAAAACATCATCTTCACCCTATTTTTCAGTTCTTTTAAACATCCTATAAATAATAATTTAGAAACTCTTACTCTATGCTCTATCAATGTAAAAACACAACTATCAATTTTATTTTTTTACTCAGTACTATTTGGAAATTCTATATAGTTATCTTTTTAGGATATCTACTTTGTTTATTTTATTTGTATTCAGCAATACTTATTACATGATTCTCCATTTTTTAGTTGGTTGTTTCTTTTTACTCAGTTATTATAAGTATTTATTAAATTTTAAACCTTTCTTTTTAAAGATGATAAATGTAAAAATTTGAATAGGTCTTCATTTTGTTTAGTTATTTCAACTTCTCTGCACTGATTTATTTTCTTACTGTAACTATTTTGATTGACCCTCTTTATGTGTTGTATTATATAAGTCTGAAGATCCACCTCAAGTGGAGTATTTCTCTATCTCCTTTTCCTATTCTTTTTTTATCAGTCTCTTTTTTCCTCTTTCTTTCTCTCTTACTCACTTTACCCTCTGTCCTATAAATTTCACCTACAAATTAATTCCTGTCTAGAAATTTTATGACAGTCTCTACTAAAACTCCTGTGATCTCCAGTGCAAAAATTAGTCTTCTAGTTGGAATTTCAGGATCTCTAAGAGGCAGTGATCAGCAGGTGCTTGGATCATTTGAGTTCAGAAGTTGAGAGTGTGGTCTGTGAACTATAGTCATGCACCTCCATGAAAGTACTGACATAAAAAATTTAATCCCCAGAAGTGTTTTTCAGCTTTCATTCTGTTGTAGTAAATCCTATCCTAAACTTAATTTTGTATAGTTAGGCTTGTTTTAGTCTTCTGAGTCTGGTAGAATAATTTAGTCCTCATCAACTCACAAAAGTGGGTACTTCATCTTATTCAGCATCTGATTTTTTCCTGGAGTACTTTGTATATACTTTGTTTACTTTTCGAGGAATAATTTACATGTAGTAAAATGCATAGATCTTTTGTGTGCAGTTTGAGGAATTTTGACTAATGAATGTACTCAGGTTGCCAACATGTAAATCTGATTATTTATATTTCCAATATTTCAGAAATACAGTTCATACTACTTGCCTTGTCTCTCAAGATAGCAAACATAATTCTGATTTCTATCACCATGGGATTGTTTTGCCTGTTCTTGAGCTTTAGCTACACTGTTATAGATACAGTATGTATCCTTTTCCCTTTAGCTTATTTCACTCAGAAAAGTGGAATTTTTAAAATATGTATTACATTGCAGAATGTACAGTGTTTTTTCCTTTTATATTACTGAGTAATATTTCATTGTATGAATACACTCCAATATGTTTATCCATTGTCCACTTGAAGTACATTTGGATTGTTGCCCCTTTGGTAGTATTGTGAATAAAGTTACCATGAACATTTCAATACTGGATTTTTTTTGGACAAATGCTTCCATGTCTCTTGGCTAAACGATTAAAAGTAGAATTTTTAGGTCATAGGATGGATGTAGCAAAATGTATATTTAACATTAAAATATTTCCCCCCTACCATCAACTTTTATTTTAGTTGTTCCTTATTTGTATTGTCAGTTTACATTGTCATCACTTCATATCATCATTAAATGTGCCAATCTAGTGGGGCATAAAAAGGCATTTTATTAACTTGAATTCTCCTTATGACTAAAATTTTTAGGCATATTGTCTTGTGTTTATTAGACACTATGTATTTTTCTTTATGAGTACATGTTCAAGCTCTTTGCCCACTCTTTTATATAATTTTTTTCATCTCTTAGTTAATTGAGTTATAGGATATCTTTACATAGTCTGAGTTCATGACCTATGTCAGAACTATGTATTCTAAATTTTTTCTTCCCATCTGTGGTTTGTTGTTTCATTTTCAAATGGTTTCTTTATAGAATACAATATTTTAATTTTGATAAAATCCAAGATAGTCTCCTTTAATGTATCTTGTTGAAGAAATCTTTTTCTACCCCAAGGTCTCAAGTAAATTACTTTATCATTTTCTTCTAGAGATCTTATAATTTGAATTTTGATAATTAGATTAAGAGCTTAAATTTATCTCAAGAAATCTTCAGAACTTGGATTTATCTCAAGAAATGCTCAGATTCTGTATAAAACTTGAAGGCAGAGCAAATGCAGGTGACAGTTTTGATGTGGATTTTCAGAGAAAGACGGGGGTCAAGGATAGGTCCATGTTTTATTTTTCTTAGGACTTTAGAAGTGGGACAATGACCAAAAATTAATATATGAAATACAGAAGTGTTATGTGTTTTTAGAAATCTTGGCAACAACAGGCTTTCATTTATAAATAAGGTTAAAAAGTGACCAGAAAAATGTGAAGTAGAAGAAATAATTGAACAGTAGACATTCAATTTGACTTTCTTTTAAACTTCTTCCTTTACATTTTCATGGCTTAATATTTTATGATACACATTATGTATGTTCAACATTAAACATTTTACACAATTAACAAATCTTCCAAAAATAAGTCTCTCACAGTTTAGGGATAAATAATTTAACATCCAGGAAATTTTTTTGTGAAAATTATATTTTCTTGATATTTTGCATACTGTACACAATTTTATAACTAATTTTTCACTTAATACCAATCATGAAAAGAGTTCAATACCAGTAAAATACCTTAAAGTAATTCATTAAAGATTATACATATCATTACATTGTACAGTAGTTGTAAAAGTCAAACTGTGAAATCACAGTGGCTGTTTTGGAATCCAGGCTCCATGTGGTACTAGCTGCCTGATCTAAGGAAACATAATTTGTATCTGAATGTCTCATTTTTCTCAATTGTGGCAGGATAAAAATAAAACCGGAGCCATAGGATTACTGCTAAAATGAAATCAAAAAGTATTTGAAACCTGTGCCTGATACACAATGAGAGCTTTAGAAATATTAGCTATTATATGCTTTTGAGTAATTTTTTTCTTTATTATTAATTACACATTTAAAATCATACTGATTTCAAATACACTCTGTTTTGATACTCATACCCAAGTTTGTGGACATTTCTCTGTTACTCTTGACTGATAGTCTTCAAAGTGTATCATCCAATTTTGAGCATATTAGAGCATTTACTCAATTATAGTTTTAACTAAAAATACAGTAGGACTATATTTTCCAATTAAATTTGAGAATAATACTAAAGCAATAATGTTAAATCTGTTCCAAAAATAGCATTGGTCTCTGAGACAATGAACATAATAATAACTTTCTTAACAGTTTAAGTCCATGCTATGTGTCAGACAGTGTTAGCCCTTTGCTCATATTAATGCTTTTCCTTACAAAAAATATAATTCCCCTCCCACTTACGCAGGAGACCCCCCCTCCCAGCATTGCAGAGTTAGTTATTATAAGTTAAATACCCAGTGTTTTGTCATAGAATATAGGTGGTACATAAGCTGTCGTAAACCTACCCTACAAGCTTCATCCCCACTTCAATCTCAGTATTAACCATACTGCTCTACCTTACACGTGAATCTGCAAAAATAAGGTTTTGTCAAATCTCTGTGATTATCCCCATGTTGTTTTCTCTTCATGAGATGCCTTTGTGTACTAACAGAAAAGTAGTTTTAGGATTCCATGCTATTCATTCACTTATATATGATATCTGAGCATTTATTCACTCCCTGAATAGAAATTACCCCTTCTTATTCAGAGATTTGATTGTATTTCATAGACTTATATGTTTATCTCTCAACATGCTTCATTGCAGAGATGCTGTGTTCTCTCAACACACCAGTTTTTATAAGGCAAATTACATTTATAGCCAAAGTATACAAATAACATTAAGAAATTAAGAAATTGTTCTTAAAAGAGAGAGAGAGAGAGATTTGATATGACCAAAGTACATCCATCACTGTTTTCTAAATGAATAGTGCTTCTATAAAACATATAGGGAATATTTTTAATGAGATGGATATGTATTTAGTTTTAAACATACTGAATTTCTAGTATTTTGTAAGAATACATTTTTCTTCCACTTAGTCCCCTGGCCTCTTTCTTTCACTTTACTTCCTGTTTCTAACTACTCTACTAAGCCAATCAATCAACCCTTCAATTAAACCAATAAGAAAAAAGCTGTTTGTACTCTAAAAGTAAGTGAAATGGAGTACTCAACTAGGTTATGAAAAGAGGGGCAGAGCAGGAAGAGAAAGCTACATAAGAAATATTGAAGCAGGCTGATGGAGAGAAATTTGGAGGACAGAAAGAGAAAAAGAAATAGAGAAAATGAGCAACAGAAGAAGGAAGAGAGAAAATGGAAGGGGAGGAAAAGAAGAAAGAGGAGAAGAGGAGAGAGAGAGCTTGAGGGAGAAAGAGGAAGAGAAAGAGAAGGATGAGAGAACACCTGGTACCCACAGTGGAAATGAAAACATGTCTTCTGTAAATTGACCCCTTAGATATCTGGGAATCATGAACACATCTTATGCTTATCTTCAAAATAATCATATAGAATGTTTGCTAATCCAGCTTGATATCTAGAATCCAAAGCTTCCTATTCTCATTCCCTGAATGAGTTAATACACACAAAAAGACATCCTTCCCATTAAGTGATCCTGGCTGTACCTCGTTTACAAGGCCTAATTTCAGGGCATCTCCTCATTTATCAGATGTATACATGTTAACATGTAATCTTTAGGACCAAAACAGGAGGTGTTTATCTTCTGTTTATTTTGGGATGAATATTCTAAGCACCCTTTCACGGATCTGCTTGGTCCTGACTCCATAGATAACAGGGTTGAGCATTGGTGGAATAACCACATAGAGATTGGCCAGGAGGATATGAATGTAGCGGGGAACATTCTGGCCAAAACGGTGTGTCATAAAAGAGAAGAGGGCTGGGATGTAAAAGGCCAAAATTACACAAACATGGGAACCACAGGTGCATAGAGACTTGAGCCTGGCCTCACGGGAGGGGAGACGGAAAACAGCACAGAGAATTTGGACATAGGAGAGAGCAATGGCCATGATGTCAAATCCCAGGATAGCAATGGTCCCCAGACCATATATGATGTTGACCCTGATACTTGCACAGGCCAGACGAGCAAGCCCCATGTGCTCACAGTATGTGTGAGGAATGATGTGGTGTCCACAGAAGGGCAGTCGCAAGATGAGGAATACAAAGGGAAACACACAGAATAAAGATCTCCCAACCACCCCAAAGCCAATAAGAGATACTGTCTTGTTAGTAAGGATTGTGCTATAACGAAGGGGGTTACAAATAGCTACATAGCGGTCATAAGCCATGGCCAGAAGGACTACTGACTCCATGCCAGTAAAGATGTGAATGAAAAACATTTGAGTGAGGCAGGCATCAAAAATGATCTCCCTGAGGCTGAACCAGAAGATGCCCAGCATCTTAGGGATGGTGGCTGTGGACAGTCCCAAGTCAATGGTAGCCAGCATCGCCAGGAAGTAGAACATGGGCTGGTGGAGGCTGTGCTCAGTCTGGATGACAAACAAGATGGTGAAGTTTCCTATGAGTGCAATCAGATACACAGCACAAAAAGGAAAGCCAATCCAGATGTGAATGTTTTCCAGTCCTGGGATGCCCAGCAGCAGGAAGGAGGAGGGGTGGAACTGGGTGTCATTGGAAAGAGGCATCTTGGCTTGTGATTTCATTTGAATGTGTTCACTGCAGATGTGTGCTGACCCATATTGGGAGGGACCAGTCTGTGACCATTAAGTTTTACAGTACTGGAAAAAAACAAAAACCAAATATCCTACCTGTTTATCCCCATAGCAGAAACCTCATCAATAGCCTTTTTGCCAGAATCATTGAAATCCTCTGTCATAATAAAATTATTCCAATTGAAATTTAGTCACCGAAAACTGATTAATTTTATTACTCTAAAACTTTGTTTCACAGAAACAAAGAGGGAGGGAATAAGAGACTAGAAAGTAGGATATCATGTAATGTTAAGAATGACTTTAGTGGGACCTCTTCATGGTAACACATCACTAACTGTGTCCCATGACTTTAAAGTGTATGCTTTCTGCCAAGAGTGTGGACTGCTAAGAAAGGAGGCTAGAGGAATGAAAGTGTGATCACTGTTGGGTAGAAAAGATTATGAGTGGCAACCAAACATTGTTTCTTATCAAATTACTATTTAATCTCAAGTATCTACCTTCTTTACAATTTAATAGATGTTTATACAGAAGATATTGATGTTCTGAACAGTGAGATATATTTCTATTTCTCTGTCTCCATATATAGAAATAGGAACAAGTGATACACTTACAACCATCCCGTACTCATACAACCATTTTTTTTTCACTACCAGTACTGTATTCAATAAATTACATAAGATATTCAACACATTGTTATAACAAAGGCTTTGGGTTAGATGATTTTGCCCAACTGTAGGCTAACATAAGTTTTTCCTGAGTAGGTTTAAGGTAGGCTAGGCCAAACTATGATGTTTGGTAGTATATAACTGCTTATATAACTATACAACTCTGTCTCCATATATCTATATCTATATCTATATCTATATCTATATCTATATCTATATCTATATCTATACCTATACCTATACCTATATCTATATAGTTGACACTTGAACACTGCAGGGCTTAGGGGCACCAACCCCTACCCAGTCAAAAATCCACATATAACTTTACAGTCAGCCATTCATGTCTTTGGTTCTGCATCTGTGAATTCAAACAACCGTGGTTAGTGTAGACTACAGCAGATATTTATTAAAAAGAATCACCATATAAGTGGACCTTCACAGTTCAAACCCATGTTGTTCAAGGGTCAACTATACACACTCATACACACACACACACACACACATAAACACACACTGTTGTGACAGTTTGCTTAATTTTGCAAATGGTAAAATGAATACAAGTAGTTGTTACACAAATGATTGTTAAAGAATCGTTTTCTGGCCTATAAGGAGAATCTAATTAATCTATGTTCTGGGGAATAATAAATGACTGCAAAAATAGATCTCCCATCTCTCACAGGTATATTCTAGAGTAGTTGACAATGATTTTTTTTAAAAGGTAAAAGAAAAGTAATTCAAAAAGTTGCAGAGGTTGATTTAGGTAGACAGAAAAAGAGGAAGTAAATATCCTATAAATTTGGAGAGACAGGAAGAAACAGTGACAGGGTGAAATCTCCTTTATGTACCTATTATCTTTAGAATAGCTTTTATAAAATTTATTTTAAGTTATATTTACCTACTATTTTGTCTAATTTCTGGACAGTGAGCTCTTTAATGTTAAAGAAACTCTCTCTCCCTTATGTCTCCATACCCAATATCTAGTACTGAGCCTGGTATATTGGTTAAGGGAATTTTTAAATACATATTTTAAGGAATTTTTTGAATAGTGAACCTAAGTATAATACAGAGATTAACCTTGATCTTTGTATTTTGTTTTTTAAATAAGTAATAAACAAAATGTAAGTACTCTGTAAGATTTCTTTGATAAAAAGAAAATGAAATGTGGCTTAAATAGTATACAGTGTTTCCTAAAGTCTTAAGTCTTGAGTGGTAGAGATAATCATGAAGTGGACCCAAGGTTTACTGCCTATCTTTGGAATTTTAGCTCATAGTGTCAGAATTCTTTATGGTTGCAGGAAATGATTAGTCCTTCTAATACACAATACCTGCCCTTCCAAGGAACTACACTCTGAAAATTCTGAACTCTAAGAGATAAGTGTCGTAAGCCAACACTATACAAGGAAATACATTAGCAAAGCCTTGTGAACTCTGGAGATATAATAGTTTTTTTCCCCACTAATGTCTATACATATTGTAAAGTATTTACACAACACAATACAGTTTTTGAGTACGGGGTTGGTCCTTCATCTACAAGTCACACAGCAGTGCTCAGAAATGCACTAGAATATTTCTACTGTTTCTTTTTGTATATCTTTCAGTGTTTATCACATTAGCCTTAGAATATGAGAAGACACATTTAGGATTCCTTTTTTTCTTTCTTTCTTTCTTTATTTTCTACTTTACTCTGATATGAAACAATAAACAAATCTTCCTAGGTTGAGACACCTGGCCTTAAAATGATTGGAAAGATAAAAATGCACACAGGGGTTATCAGGAGGGTGGTAGAACTCTGTGGTAGAGTATGTGCTTGGCATGCACAAGGTCCTGAGTTCAATCCCCAGTACCTCCATTAAAAATAAATAAATAAAAACCTAATTACCTCCCCCCAAAAAAGAAAAAAATGGGGGTTATTAATGATATTTTTCTCTTCTATGTAAATATAAAACCTCATTTCATGAACCCAATCTCAGCCCCTCTGCTCTTTTTTTGTGACACTTCTATCTTTTCCCCCTTCTTCCCCTCTGTCATTTTCCCTGTGGGCTTTGGAAAGGTGTGGTCGACTCACCAGACTGTGCACCATAAGTGATTCTGAGCCCCTAGGTTTTCATGTATACCCAAATAGAGAATGTAGTTGTTATCCTTTATATGATGCTCCTGAAAGGAGAGCCTCCCAGTGAAACTCTCTAGAGCCAACATGCTGAAGATAGGAGGGCCCAGAATTCCCTGTTTTAACCAAGTCCCATGCTAAGTAGAAAAATCCACCAGGGATTTCTGCCCTTTTCTAGGGATTGTTATGATTTTATGTTTAAGTAATTATTGCATATACTAAGTTAGATTATTCTACTAAATTAATTTCTCTTTTTTTAGCTTGTGTAATATGGTTACTAGAAAATTTTAAGTACATGGGTGACTTACATTTTATTTCTAATAGAGAGAATCATTCTAGAACAGTAAGGAGTGGTGGGCATTGTTCAAGGGATAGGTAAGCAATACACACTAAGTCAGCTACATCAGGGGAACATATTACATTTCCTTTGGACAAGGGGAGACTGTCAACCTCAGACAAAGAGAACTGCTTCTAGTGGTAAAGGAGGCTGGGCAGAACTCAGGGTTTGCTTCATTGGGGCCTACTCGTAGAAGACCATTCCAACTTTTAGAACACTCCTCAATAAATCGACTCCTAGGAGATAAATATTTCTTTAGGATAGTCAAAAATGCTTTCTATTTCCTTACCTGGACCTTGGGCTGGGTGTTTAAAACCCTGAACTCATTATTACCTTTATCCAGGTTCTTCAGCTTATTTGTCACAGAAAGCCAAATCCATACTCTCTTTATTCTTATGGAAATCTTCTTTGGCAGAAATACTTGGACATTCAAAGCCTTGCCTTTTTTAAGCACTTGGTTAAGGCTGTCTAGAGGTGATGATAAATGTAACAGTTTTGTCAATGTCCTCCATACACCACAAGTGTCCTCTTTATCAACAGCAGTGGAGGCCTTAATGACCTTAGCTAATCAAATAAGGAACTAATCCCAAATTCCCATTTTTAAGAATATTTTGCCCAGGAACCACTTTTGGTATATATACTTATGTCAGCCTGGATTCAGAACTGCTGTGTGTATAAGGAGTAAAGACAGGAATTGATACAAGTTGGAAGAAGCTAGAAAAGATTTGAAAATAAATTTACTAAACAGATTATTTATGCATGAATGAGTTGCTTTTGCAGAAACTAGGTACATTCAGTTTCTGGGATGGAACTGTAAGGAACTGGGTGTAGAAATTTGTGGAAGGTGATTTGTTATCCACAGCTACTGGACCTTTGTATCTGCAGTAAAGTATCTAGTGCTGGACTTGTGATCACTGTTGGTCAGGAGGGCTTGTTGCCATGGAGAGCTGGACGTGGAGCTGGGGGAAGTGAGGAGAAATTAGAATCCTCTAGTATCACTGTGTTTATCCATCATTGCCTATAAGTTGAACATTAGAAAATAATGGCTGACTTTTCACATTTGCTCTCACACCTTATGCATTTCTTATGTAACCAACTCTAAGCTGGAAGCTTGAAGGGAAGAGAATTCTGGGAAACAGAGTGCTGGTTTAGCTAAGTAGTCACAGTACAAAATCACCAAAGGACACTTGATCATCTGTGCTTATCTCAGTGTCGTGCATAGTTAATTATCAGTTGATATTTTAAGAAATGAATACAGTGTTTAAATGAACCCAAGAATAAATTAACTCAGAATTCCATGAAGATATTTTTAACAATTGCAGAATGACAACAGTTTTTTTTAAAACAAATTATTGTAAAGAACAAAAGAAGAGCAAATAAATTATTGAAGGATAATCAGCTATAAAAGTTATTCAAATACATCATAAATCTGTAGTGATGAAAACATTGTGATACTAGTCCAAGAATAAACAGACAAGCTGATTATATTAATAAAAAGCAGATTCTTGTACAAATTGAAATTCAATTTGAAGAAAAAATAAGTACAATTAAGTTCTGAAGTGTTGAGTTATTAGATCAATTATGTTATAAAAATAAGTTAGGAATGGAAACAGAGAAGTAGTTAATTTCCCACCCTACATTTGACACCAAAATGAATTACAATTAGATTAGAATGAAATATAAAAATGAATGCATAAACATAAATACACATACACAAATCCCATGGAATAGATGTTGGAATGTTAGTATATAATAAAGTAATGCAAAGCCATAAGTCTGAAAGTTATTGGAGGCTGTGCTATAGGTAATATAATCTGTAATGATTTCATTATAAATTTAATCTACCAGATAAACAACAAAGTCCTACTGTATAGCGCAGAGAACTATATTCAATACCTTGTAATGCCATATAATAAAAAAGAATATATATGTAAAAATGAATCACTATGTTGTATACCAGAAATTAACATATTGTAAATTGACTATACTTCAATAAAAAATTAGACAAAAATTTAATCTACCATATAAAAATAAAGTAAATATAAAGAGTTCATAGGAAAGTGTTGATATGCAAAATACATTCAAATAACTCTGTGATGAGACTTTTAGGAAGCTAGGCAAAAAATTTGGTGAAGTGGGAAGGAAATTACAATAAATAAGAAACAAATACAAGAAGCAAGAATATGATCCATTCAATCAGTAACCTACTACCTAACAATTCTAAGTATACAACCTTTAGAAAATGTTCAAATATGCACAAAAAGTATGTCACAACATTGATTCTAAATTAAAAGTAACTAAAATATTATACATATCACCAAAAGTTGAAGA
The DNA here is from genome assembly GCF_048773025.1 of Camelus bactrianus. NCBI lineage: Eukaryota > Metazoa > Chordata > Mammalia > Artiodactyla > Camelidae > Camelus > Camelus bactrianus. The sequence continues at coordinate 45,800,946 of NC_133548.1, forward strand.
GATAAGTAAAATGCAAATGAAAGTTTCTACTACATTTCAAAAGGAAATAACTATATCCCACATGTATCAACACAGATAATCTCTAAATTTAATATTAAGTGCAACAATTGTCTGTGAAATAATACACAGTACATTACCATATGAATTAAAAATTAAAATTCCACATCCACCTCCCCCCACTGAAATTATTGAATTTAAAATGATAAATTTAGACTCTAAGAAAGATTTTTTAAAAAGCATGTGGTAGTCACTCTGTCTCTGAGGATGAGAAAAAAAAAAAAAACTGAAACTAGATTGGAGTAGTAGTCATAGGTTATTTCAACTTAAATCCCTCATATATTTGATTAAAAATACCATTTAAGATAAATAAATCATAGTAACAATAGTTTTTAATTCCACATTATGGAAACAGAGTGCTTTGTTGTATGTTTCCTTGTCTTACTTTTAAGCTAAGGGAAAAATAGAGACCTTAAAATCTAGGGGGGAAAAGCAATGTTAACAAGAATAATGATAGGAAAGGTCATTGCTTGGACTATTCACGCTCACTCAAAATGAAGTAATGCAAACAGTTCTCACTGTCACAATAGAAATCAGTCCTTGAACTTAAAATATTTTGAAGACTATTCCAACCACAGAATCAATAGGGAGCCAAGATCAAATAAATCCCCTGGAATGGAATTGGCAGCACTAAATTTTGACAGAGAAAGGTCTTTGCTCAAAGAACAAACCAACATTTCTTGCTGGATCAAAATGCTTCTTAAACAAAGGAGGCAAGGGTCCTTATTTTTTAATAAGCACACAGAGTACTCGCTCTCGTATCTGTTTGGTCCTCACACCATAGATGATGGGGTTGAGTGAAGGTGGGATAACCAAATAGAGGTTGGCAACAAGAATGTGAATGTAGCGGGGTATGCTGTGTCCAAATCGGTGAGTGAGGAAAGAGAAGACTGAGGGGATATAGAAAACACAAATGACCCCAACATGGGAGCCACACGTGCTTAGGGCTTTTAGCCGTGCATCTTGGGATGGGAGGCGAAGGACAGCATGGAGAATATAAATATAGGAGATGCCAACAAGGACTAGGTTTAGGACAAAGAAGAAAACAACAAAGAGCCCATAAGTACCATTGATGCGGATGTTTCCACAGGATAGTTTTGCAATACCCATGTGCTCACAGTAGGAATGAGCTATCACATGAGCCTGACAAAAGGGTAGGCGGTAGATGAGATAGATCATGGGAAGTGTCAGCAGGACTGGACGAATTACAATGCACATGCTGATGCCCACCAGCACCCGGGATGTCAGGATGGTCATGTAGTGGAGTGGAGCACAGATTGCTACATAGCGGTCAAAGGCCATGGCCACCAGGACCTCAGCCTCCATGCCAGTGAAGGCATGGATCAGGAACATCTGGGCCACACAAGCCCCAAAGTTAATCTCATGAGCATCAAACCAGAAGATACCCAGCATGCGGGGGACAGAGGTTGTTGAAAGGGCCAAATCAATGGTTGAAAGGATGGCCAGAAAGTAGAACATAGGCTCCCGGAGGGTCTGCTCCATCTTGATGACTAGCAGAATTGTGACATTGCCTAGTAAAGCCACAAGGTAAACAAAGCAGAAAGGCAGGGAGATCCAGGCATGGACCTCTTCCAGGCCTGGGATTCCAATGAGGAAAAATGTGGTTGGGTGAAAAAAACTCCTATTGTGATAAAACATCCTTCCAAATAACAGAGTAGGAGATGTTGTCACTCCTAGGAGGAGGAAAAAAAAAGTTGAGTAAGAAATAGTTATGAAAATTATTACCTTAGTGCTTCTATATATGGTGAACATGAAAAAGTTTGCTATTTCGAAGGTTATATTAATTTTCTTTTTAATTTCTAAATTGAACCATTCTCATTTGGGGCATGTCTCAAAGGGCTTAATCCTTAGACAGATTTAATCCTAATTTTTTTAACATGTAAGGTTTATCAGCATACCCATGGCAGAGTTATAAGATATAGGACATAATATTATGTATGGAATAATTTAGTATTCCCCGTATCTTTTGTGAAGTCCTTCTCTAAAGAGGGTCACATGAAAAATCAATGATACACATATGGAAATGCAGGCATAACCCAAAAGGAGACAGATAGATGAGAAAGTAAAGTCATAGGCACAAATGTACGACACTCTCATACTTAGAAAACCCTGAAATTATCTAATGATCCATTCATCATTTGTTGAAAACCCAGAAACTTTCTAATGATCCATTCATCATTTATTGACACAGAGAAAATACCAAAACCATACGTAATATCCTGTTTAAAAGACTGCAACAAAGTATCAGAGATACATATTATCACAAAGAAAAGCACAGACACTCTGGAGCACACACTGGCTAGTCACATACCTCCGTACTTGAAAAGAGCCGAGAAAGAAATATAATAATAAACTTTTGTAGATTTTCATTGATGTCTCTATTTTCCCAAGACCATTCCATTTCATAGAGGCTCATTTTTTAGTGCTATGGTTGTGGTGGTTCCTAGTGGTATTTGAAAACTTCTTCATTCACTTTCCACTCTACATCAGGTCCTCAGAGAAAACCTGCTCATTTTACCACTGCTGCAGAACTAGCTAGTACTTGGTTCACTCCTTCTGCCTGATTAAGACACTGGAAATGTGAGTACAGGACAACCCAGAAGGCTTCAGGTTGTTATGGACCTGAGGAAGGCATTTTTGAGCATCACAAAACTGTCTGGAATAACAAAATCTAATGGAAGAGAGAATTACTTTCTGTAATTGTCTAAAGGAAATAGAGAAGTGTGCTTTCGCAATGCCTTCAAAATGATGGAGAAGCAGTCAGGAGAAGCCCCATAAACTCAAATAATGAAATAAAGAGCCTTTCTCTGGGTCTCTAACTTAAGGCAGAGTAATCCAAGATGAGGATAAAGAAGGACAGACTTCTGTTCTTACCCTTTATGTAACTCTATATTTCCATGGGAAATACATATGGGTGAAAAAATAAATGTTATATATGTTCTGAAGTTTGAGAGCGAGTGTGTGTGTGTGCATGTGTGCGTGTGTTTGTGTGTGTGAGAGAGAGAGAGATGGAGGGAGAAAAAGAGAGAGTTGTATTTTGTAATGCTCCCATATTTGTATTTTTTAAAAACTGAAACTTCCAGGTAATGGTCATTGCCCACTGGCAGGGTACTGGCCAAAACCAAGCCTTCTAGACTTCATGATGCCTACCTTTGGTTCATCTCTGAAAATTAACCCTCAATAACATGCCACTTCTAACCTCAGATTTCCATCATGCTTCATAAGTCCATGTCATCCAATCCCTATCACCTATAGCAGAAGCAGAAATTCTACTTTATCAACCAACTATATAACCATTTTGTAAATAGATTTTCAATGCCTTGGATCTTCTAGATATTTTTAGATACTCAATCTCTATTTAAAAGTTGCAAGATTTTCCCCACTGTTAGATCCAGAAATTGGACTACTACATCATGTATATTGTATCAAGGTGGCAGTTCTCAGCCACCAGTGATTATCTCTCTCATTTGACTGCAACACATACCTAAATCAAAGGAAAATTCACCCGTGATACTTCATTCTTCCACAGGAATAGAGACACAAGGTGATGATCAAGCAGTAAAAAAATCTATGCCTGTTTTTTTTTAATATAATCCAAAGAGAGAAGTTTTATATTAAAGTTCTAGCTGCTTATAGCATTGGAAAAAACAAGTTAACTCAGTTTTCTATTGTAAATGGTGCCTTGAGATCGAATCCTCTGAGATTGCTGACAAAACCCTTAGACTATGGTTTAGAAAAACAGAAGCTCAAGAGAAAGTAACACAAATAGGAAATTATGTAGAGAAAATTATAAATGTGGTACCAAGGCACAGATATGATCATTTGTATATAGCAGAGAGAGAAACAGTCATGCCCCTCTAGGTAAGATTTTGCAGTCAAATTCTAAGGATTGCTGTTTTCCAGATAAAATAGTACTTAATCCATATTCTAAGTTCAAACATAATTAACCTAGCATGAGAGACTCCATTTTCAGACTTAGTTCTCTCTGTCCCCCTTCACTGACTGGGTGTTTTAGGTTCATTGAATGCTTAGCTCTATGGATTCCAACCTGTGAGTCTTTTGTCCCACTGTCCTCAGTCAATGATTGTTCCTCTCTCTCTTCCCCTTTGACAATTATTCATATCTATATCACAGAGGCCATAGAGAGAAGTAGTAAAAATAACCAACCCTGAAACTGACCTGATTCAGTTCAAATACTGGATTCCCATGTAGTGGCAACATCACCACGAGTGATCTATTAATATCTCTATGTCTCAGAACCCTCAACTGGAAAATTAGGGATGATAATAGTACCAATAGCAATGGATATTTTGAAGAATAAATTAAGTAGTGAATATCAGGCATTTGGTACAATACCTGGCACATTTGAAGTGGTTAATTAAAATAGAATTTAGCTCACAAAACCACCTTCATAAACCTTGGACCTATAATAAACCATACTGAGAAATCTCTCATGACATTAAGTCCATAACATTTGGTTTGAGAGTTCTCATTTATCTTAAAGATTTTTTCTTTAGTTTTTTAGTCAAATTATATATATATAAATATATATATATTTCTTATTCTCACTAGAATAAATTTATTTTGAGTGGAAGAATCCTATCTCTACTGCACACTTAAGCAAATATCTTAGATAATACTTAAGAAAAAAAGCATATTATCAGCCTTAAGATTTAAAACACAGACTATAAAGCATGAAGTTAAATCCTTTTGACTCTTGTCTTTCCATTCAAACCTGAGAGTACAATCTCTGGAAATTTAAAATTTCCATATATGTGTATAGATATGTATATACATGTATATGCATGAGTGTATATATTCAAATATGTATATTTAAATACATTTTTGAAATATATATTTGAATATGAGATTTTCTTGGAGCTCAGTTATATACATATATGTGTATATACATGTATATGTATGTATGTATAGTATTGAATATATGTATCTCCAAATATATTTTTCAAGTCAAATTTTGAATATGGCATTTTCTTGGAGATCATGGGCATGTAACTGATAAGTTCAATTGAAGTTAATTTTAGGACATGAGCTGAGAAACATTAGACAAAGTCATACCCTTTTTTTATTGGTTGGGAATGAAGAAGCATCTATTTCTGAGTAGTTGCTGGTAGATGTCTCAGAATCATGCGAGAGCCAGCCTTAGAATCAAGATGAGTCACAGAATGTCAACCCTGAAATACTGAAAGGAACTTGTTCCTTGGTATCAAAAAAATAAGACCAACTTCTTAACTTGTCTGTGACAAGGAACTCAAACCATTTTTATTTTGTTTTAAGGTGAGACGAAATTCCCTTTAATGTTTAAGTAAGTAAGATCAGGTTTTTGTTTTGTTTTATTTTCTTACTTATAATTCATGATGTCTTAAAGATCACACTTAACCACATTTTTCCCTGTGAAACCTTCCTATCAGGGGCCCTTATCCCCTTGCTCTAGTTAGGGCTGCTTTTATTTAATGTGTTATTAAGTAAGAGGTATACACAAGATATCTTCAAAATGCTTTTTACTTTGTTAATCTCTTTAATCCTCAAAACAGCTCTGTGACATAGATCTTAGGCTTATTTCCATTATACAGATGGAAAACTTGAGCTATAGAAAAAGTTAGCAACTTTCCTAAGGATGTACATCTAGAAAGTCACAAAGACCGAACTTGAACCCAAATGTCTGATTCCAAACTCTGTGCTATTATTCAATATATTATACCATCTCCTTTTTCTGTTTAGTTTAATCTTGAGCCTATTTTGTTTCAATAAGCCTATAGAAGTTTCCAGAAGCATACCGTAAGGTCTTCACTTATCATGTGCTTGTAACTACAAACACACCTGAAAATATATGTATATGAGGTTGGCACTGCTTCTTCTGAGTGCCTGCTAAGGCACCTCAACCCTACCCTTCATTTCAGTGAGTGGGTCTCTCTAACCATAGTAATGGTTCTGGTTTCTTATTTTCAGAGATAGTTGGGAGGCTGAGGAGTTGATATCCACACTATCAACTAGCCTGCATGGTTCTGCTTGAACTTGCATTCTGACTCATGATGTGCGATCGTGTCTCTTTTTCATGTTCCCATTTACTGGGTGCAGAAGACAATCGCAGGCTTATTCTGATACTGCCTGCAGTCAACCTACATTGTTCCATACTATCACAATGTAGTACAAACTACGTTGTTCTGTTTTGGTCCTATTTAGAAGAGGAACCCCAGAACTTATTGCAAAGGGTTATGGGAAAATGGGTGGGAATTACTTTTATGAAGAGAATAAAAATTTCCCCATGTGAAGAAATGGATGGAATGTCCTCATTAAGCCACATGTTACTTTCTCAGCCAGCCTTCTGATTCTCACTCTGGATTTACTCCTGAGATATCAAACACTGAATTGGAAACAACTCTGCCCCTAGGTCAGTAAAGGAGTCCTATGCATGTTGCCAAGCAGCTAGAAGACACTAAAATCACCTTCTCCTAAGGGCACATCAAAATTACAACTATTTACAGAGCAACTATTTATGAGAATGACTAGCAGAAAGTACTTTCCAGAACTGAGGATAAAGAGCTCAATGAGATAGGTAGGAGGGGTGGAGATGAGGTATATAGTCAGGCAGGATTCACATCCCAGGTAGGGAACCCACAAATGTGAAGAATATCATAACCACAGTAGGTCCTCCCCAAAGAGTGAGGAGTCTAAACCCCACGTTGGACTCCCAGGCCAGGAGTTCAGCACTGGGGAGAGGAGCTCCCAGAAAGTCTGACTTTGAAAACCAGAGAGGCTTAACTTTGGGAGAGCTGGAGGGCTATAGGAAACTGAGAATCTGCTCTTAAATGCACATATGAAATCTCACATTCTCCATGTCTCAGCATAGAGGCAGTAATTTGAAAGGAGCCTGGGTCAGGCCCACTTGCTGACCTTGAACAGCCTCCTAGAGAGGAAAGAGGCAACTGGGACTCCCCGGAGACAGGAAAGCTGGCAGCAGCTATGTTTAGGAACTCATTCAGTGGCGATGACCATGCCACTAGCAAGCAACATTTTGGAATTCTCCCTCTAGCCTGTTAGTGTCAGGCATTTTCCCTGCCCACCAGCAGGCCTTCAACAGCCACATGCCCCTGGCCAGCTGTATGTGGATCCTGCCCCGAATATCAGCAGGACTGATAAGTTAGCCAGTCGAGGAAGGCCTGTCCCAACCTCAGCAGGCCTGCAGCCACCACATGAAACAGGGCAGCACATCCAAATGGGTCAGAAGCCAGCCTTGTTTACCAGTGTGCCACAATACTTAGCACCCTTACAACAGAAATACACACAGCCCACATAAGGGGCACCCCTAGAGCATATAGTTCTAGTGATCAGAGGGGAGCATGCTCTTGAGCCCCACAGGTCATCTTCTACATAAGGTCATTGTGTTAGTGAATGGAATTCTCTACATAGCAAAGATGTAAATTCTCCCCGAACTAAACTATATTTTAATTCAATTTTTACCAAAAAATCAGCAAGTTTTTTTTGTAGACATAGACAAGATCATTGTACATTTTATATGGAAAGACACAGGTCTTTTAACAGCTAAAATATGTTGACAAAATTAAAAAGTGAAAGGGATCAGTTTACCTGACATTAAGCTAACTACCTGCAGTAATCAAGACAATTAGCAATTATTGGAACGACAGATTCATAGATCAATGAAACAGAACAGATAACTCATAAATAGATCCACATAAATATGCTGAAATAATTTTTGACAAAGATGCAAAAGCAATTCAGTGGAAGAAGAATAAGCTTTTCAACAGATGTTGCAGGAGCACATGTAGGCAGAAAAATTAACCTTTAACTAAACCTTAAATATTATACAGAGATTAAGTCAATATGGATCATAACATAAATGTTAAATGTAAAACTATAAAATTTAGAAAATAGCAGAAGGGGAAATCTTAGAGATCTAGGCCTCGGCCAAGAGTTCTTACATTTAGCACTAGAAATATGACTCATAAGAAGAAAAGTTGATAAATTAGATTTCATCTTTTTTTTAGAAATGGCTTTTTCCTGTGAGGAGAATGAAAAGACATCCCAAAGAGACCCCAAAAAATTATAAATATTTCCGCTTATTTCACAAAGGATATGTAAGTAACTCAAAATCCAACAATAAGAGAAGAAACATCCCAATTAGAATATGTGCAAAATACTTGAAGAGACATTTTATTCAAGAAGATATACCAATGGCAAATAAGAAAAATAGAAGTTGTTCAACATCATTACCCTCCAGTGAAATGCAAATTAAAACACCTATGGGATATCACTGTACATTCAGCAGAATGGCTAAAATAAAAAGTGGCAACTCCAAATGCTGGTGACCACATGAAGAATCCAGATTACAAATAGTTTGTTGGTGAGAACTAAAATCACAGCTGCTTTGGAAAAAAAGTTTGGCAGTTACTTATAAAACTATATATACAGTTACCATATGACCCAACAATCAAACACTTGGACATTTATCCAAGAGGAATTAAAGCATATGTTCACACAAAAGCCAGTGCATGAATGTTCATAGCAGTTTGTAATAACCAAAAACTGGAGTCAGCACAGATGTCTATCAGTAGGTGAATGGTTAAACAAATTGTGGTACATAGCACCACAGCCTATCATCAAGGAAAAATAATAGACTCTTGGTACATACAATAACCTGGATAAACTCCCAAAGAATTATGCTGAATGATAGAAAATAACCCTTAAAAATTATACACTGGATGATTCCATTCGTATAACATTTTTGAATATAAAAAATTATAAGTGAAGGAAAGATTAGTGGTTGCAGGGGCTAAGGTATAAGGGTTTTGATTGATTGATTACAACAATGCAGCAAGAGGGATTTTTTTCTTGGAACTGTTCATTTCTTGACAGTGGTGAATACACAATCTATACATGTGATAAAATTCCATAGACTATACATTCACGTGCATGCACACACACACACACACACACACAGTACAAGGTTAAACTGGGGAAATCTGAGTAAGATAGATGGATTGTATCAATGTCAGTATTCTGATTATGATATTATACTACAGTTTGCCAAAATATTACCATTGAGGGAAATTGACCAAGGTATAAAAGAGATCTTCTCTTTATTACTTACAACTGCATATGAATCTATATTTACCTCAAAAAATTCATTAACAATAAATGAAACACCATTTCCTGTTACCTATTTTCTATTTTGACTTTTCAAAATTCTCTTCAACACATTTTATAGTTTTATGTTTCCATGTGGGATAGTTTTTCTTATCCCAATGACCTCTTATTAATATTGCCTTTATTACAGCTCTGCTAACATAGTATGACCTTAGCTTTTGTGTATTTGACATTGTTTTTATTTTGAATTCAGTTTTTTCATTTTAATTTTTAAAATTTTCTGATAGCATTTTTAGGTATAATTGGCATACTGTAATCTTTACAAATTTTAATTCTACTATTTGAGAGGCTTTGACATATGTATACAAACAACCATGCAGCCATCACCACAATTAAGATTATCTGTCACATACAAACATTTTCTGATGTCCTTCTGTAATTCGTCCCACCTTTCCACCCCTACTTTATTTATTTCCAGATCAGTCATCTATTTTCTGTCATCATACATTAGTCTAACTTTTCTACATTTTATCTGAATAATATCACAAAGTTTATATTATTTTAAAAATATCTTTATCAAGATATAATTCATATACAATGAAATTCACCCTTTTAGTGTACAATTCAGTGGTTATTAGCGTATTCACAGAGCTGTAAAACTATTACACTATATAATTTCAAAATAGTTTCATTACCCAAAAAAGAAACCCTAACTTTGGCAGTCATTCCTTAGTGTCCCATCCCTACAACTATTAATCTACATTCTGTCTCTGCGGATTTGCCTATTCTGGATATTTAATACAAATAGAATCATACAAATATGGCCTTTGATGTCTGATTTCTTTCACAGCATGTTTTCAAGGTCCATTCGTTTTGTAACATGTATTAGTTCATATCTCTGTTTATGCCCAAATAATATTTCGTCATATGGCTATAATGCACTTTGTTTATCCATTGATCAGTTAATGGGCATTTGGGTTGTTTCTAATTTGGGGCTATTATGAATAATGCTACTATGAACATTTATGTCCAAGTCTATTTTGTGGGCATGTTTTAAATTCTCTTGGCTATATATACCTCAGAGTGGAAATGCAAGATCATGCAGTCAGTCTATGCTTAAAATTTTGACGAACAGCCAGTGTTCTCCAAAGTGGCTAAATCATTTTACAATCCCACCACAAATTTTCAAAGATTTCAATTCTTCACATCCTCACCAATACTTGTTATTCTTTCCCCAGAAAAAAAAGAATCTTATGCTATCAAGATCCTGTGTGAAGACATGCAAATAGAGGTGACACAGCTCCCTTTCAGGACAGCCCATTAGCCTTTGAATGAGAGATTCAATGAAGTTCCCACAAGTCTTAGAATCCATTAGTCAGCACTTAGAAACAAATCAACTTGTATTGCAATCTGGCAGCCATACATTAGAACCAGGAGATACTTGTTAAGGCAAGAACACAAAAATCTTCCTAGAGGTATTGAAATCCTTAGTAAAAGAATGCAGCCAGGTGTCTTATTTCTTAATAAAGGCGCAGAGTACTCGCTCTCGTATCTGTTTGGTCCTCACACCATAGATGATGGGGTTGAGTGAAGGTGGGATAACCAAATAGAGGTTGGCAACAAGAATGTGAATGTAGCGGGGTATGCTGTGTCCAAATCGGTGAGTGAGGAAAGAGAAGACTGAGGGGATATAGAAAACACAAATGACCCCAACATGGGAGCCACACGTGCTTAGGGCTTTTAGCCGTGCATCTTGGGATGGGAGGCGAAGGACAGCATGGAGAATATAAATATAGGAGATGCCAACAAGGACTAGGTTTAGGACAAAGAAGAAAACAACAAAGAGCCCATAAGTACCATTGATGCGGATGTTTCCACAGGATAGTTTTGCGATACCCATGTGCTCACAGTAGGAATGAGCTATCACATGAGCCTGACAAAAGGGTAGGCGGTAGATGAGATAGATCATGGGAAGTGTCAGCAGGACTGGACGAATTACAATGCACATGCTGATGCCCACCAGCACCCGGGATGTCAGGATGGTCATGTAGTGGAGTGGAGCACAGATTGCTACATAGCGGTCAAAGGCCATGGCCACCAGGACCTCAGCCTCCATGCCAGTGAAGGCATGGATCAGGAACATCTGGGCCACACAAGCCCCAAAGTTAATCTCATGAGCATCAAACCAGAAGATACCCAGCATGCGGGGGACAGAGGTTGTTGAAAGGGCCAAATCAATGGTTGAAAGGATGGCCAGAAAGTAGAACATAGGCTCCCGGAGGGTCTGCTCCATCTTGATGACTAACAGAATTGTGATATTGCCCAGTAAAGCCACAAGGTAAACAAAGCAGAAAGGCAGGGAGATCCAGGCATGGATCTCTTCCAGGCCTGGGATTCCAATGAGGAAAAATGTGGTTGGGTGAAAAACGCTTCTGTTGTGGTATATCATTCTGTTACTAATCAAAGGAAGTGAAGCTGATCCTCCTGTATGGGGAAAAGTGAAAGAGAGAGAGAGATCAGAGGGAAAAGAATCTGGTATGTCAATTGCTGCTCACTGTTTTAGCATAGAGTCGATGTCATATTTACTATATAAATAGGCTTGTTACTAAAGGACATATATTGAATCATCCCCATAGCCATTTGATAGGCCAGGTCAAAGTGATGTTCAGAGTTTCTATTCTGCCTGCTGATTGAGCTCAAATTCTAAACATGAGACTTGCAGCAAACTCAATGCAGATTTCTAATAATTAAAGCTTGTCATTCACTATGAAAGTTATTGGAGGTGATTCTACTTTAGGAAATCCACTCTGGTGAATGACACTGGAAATATCAAGACTATATGTAGGACCAAGTTAATACACTATAGAGACAGTCAAAAGTGTTTTAAGCAATCCATAAGGAAATAAATTATAGATCCAGGTGTATAGTTACTCACAATCAAAACCTGAATTCTTCTGGTTCCTCATTATTTACTGGCATAGAGAGACATACACAAAAACTCTCACCCAAGCCGAGTAGCCTCCCACAAACACCAAGTCAGGTTATAACAGACATATTTTCATGTTCTCAGACAAGTGTTGGCCCCTTGAGATGCCTGGCCAGGAGCAGGGACACCCATTGTTCATGACTTACAGGCTACACAGAGTATCCGTTGGAAAAGGGAAAAGGAATGTTGTGTAATGCCATTTATACTCTTTTGTTCACTATTCACATCATATGAGGTACTCTCAGAGCACCTGTGAGTTTTTCCTGTGTTAATTTCTCCACTGTTGTGAAGCCAGCACTTGCTTGGTTACTCCTCCTACCAGTTCAATATGCTGCAACTGGGTAGGTAACCCTGACAGCCTCAGGTGGTTTTGGTACTACAGGAGATATTTTTTGTAGCTCTCTGGTATAGCAGTGTCTCAATAGACAAGAATCTACTTTTGCAAGGATCTAAAGGGAGTGGAGAAAGATCCTTGAGAAATGCTTTCCAATGCTACAGAATGAATCAAGCTACTCAAAATGAAGTAAAGAAAGTTACCATGGGGTATGTGTTACAGCAGTTGTAATTCAAAATAAAGCATAAAGATCCTTCCTTTTGTCTTTGCCATTGCTTCACTTTCTTATATTTTAAAAAATTCTTTGTTTTTCAATGTAGGAAACCTATATTGAAAGGTGAAAAAATAATCTCTCCATCTTTAGTGAGTTCAGTTCAATAGAGAGAGAGCAAGTGTTGCAATGTGCACTGACTCTTATTTATGTTCTATAAAAACAGGCAGCCTGGACAAATAAAACACCACTGTCTAGTAGAAAGATGATGGCCATGGCCAAGGCTTGGTGTCCCTGTTGCTTATTTTGGAGCAATACTAGGAGTCCACCTTCAACAGTGGATCCCACTAACTACATGCCTTCCTATTGCCAGAGTTTATTTTACCCAGTGCAATTGACACAAGGATATTAAATGTCTGGGATCTTTCTGAACATTTTAGAAGATAACTTATCATCATTTAAAAACATAATTTTTTTTTACCTGGTGCAGGATGGCCACATGGTCCATCCTTATCCTGCTCTGCCAATGTGTCTCTCCATTTACTGCCACAGCCATTCACCAGAAATCAGCGGCTGATTCACCTCTTTCTTCCGTATTTCTTGGCATATGCCCAGCATTTCAACATATATTCCTCTTTCTGAGAAGTACATGGAGGGCACGTTTATATTAGATGTCTAGCACGTAGGAGAGATTTCTAAGAATACACCGCATTTTAATCCCAACTTTACACAGAGCTCTGGGATTGAGTCCTTAGGGACTGCTCACAAACTTCTAGATTCTACTCCATAAACAGAAGAGGCCAAGGGATATAGAAGCAAACTGAAGTGTAGGTAAATAAAAGTTAAAAAGTAGGTATATGACACACAGGGCTGGCATCTATACTTGATACATATGAAACCAGATATATTGTATCTCCACGTGAATATGAATAAGTGACCCAGTTCTGTGGGTTACTGATCTACATAGACAATAAACTCACTAATTTAATTTCAAATATTTTAACAAGTATGAAAGAAAGGCTTATTTTTTGGCTTTGAATTTCACTATGTCTCTTTACAGACAGTTTTTTCCAAACTTTTATAACTGCTTTGAGTTTCCATAGGTATTATGACCAGTTCTGATTTAAGAATATTAAGTAATCTGTATTTTCAGTCCTTTTTCTAGATGTCCAAGTGGAGCTGATAGTGAAAGTTCTCTCTGCTCTGTTGGGTGAGATGTAAGAAGTGTCCCCGCTGCCTATTTATCCAATTGGTGACCATTTGTCACACCCCCTGTGCTTGCTTCATTCAGAATACTGATAGAAGCAAAGAAGAGAGAGAGGTGAAGAGAGTGACGTTTTCTAGAACTTAAGTGTGATGAAGCCCCTCAGGCTCCTGCAACTTTTACTTCATGTCTGTGAGTCATTATAATATCCCACTTAAGGATGCTGTGTTTGCTTAAGATAATATGATTTGATTTGCTGCCACTTGCAGTGTAGTGTCTTACTAATACAGACTTTCTAATTGCCAGAGTTGAGTTTGAACTAAATATAGTAGTGCTTATTAGAAGGGGTTATTCATTCAGATAACTTTTAGTAAGGACCTAACTAGATCCTATCAATATACATGTGACTACTCCATTTACTTTATGATTTATGACTGCTGTTTGTGCTTGATTTTATTTTATGTCCCAAGAATGTAGAACAAGTGAACTCTATATGTATGAGAGCTTCCAGACATACTCACAGATTCTTTGGCTTTCTTATCATAAAATATATTCATGTCTTCAAAATTTGCTGGAATTACTATGCCTTAACAAACATACAATGAACAACTTATATGTTCCAGGCACTTTGCTGGACATTGACAAAGATAGAAATTAAAAGACCCTATTTCAGTTATGACTCTATTTCATTGATGTAGAATACAGACAGTTAAGAAATAATACTGTTGTTTAGACCTATAATTGTCAAAAAAAAAGATATTATATAGCCTTGGTTAAGGAGCAGCTCACCCAATATGCATACTAAAGGAGGTAATTTATTAAATATGTTGCAGAAAATCAAAAATATAAATGAATGAAATATTTGCTTGTTCCTGGTTTTCACATTTAATACATACTTCACAGGAGCATTTTTATGGTTTCTTTGATTTTGCTGATGACACGTACATCCCCCTACAGCTCTCCCCACCCCAGCGCCACACACATAGCCTAGGTGTTTAGGAGATGCTGATTCTATGTGTGTATGTGTGTACATGTGTGTGAGTGAGTGAGTGACTGTGTGATTAATTTTTTAGTTCACTTTAGTCACTGTTGACCATGTCTGAGTTATTTAGAGCCATATTTGCTTTAACCTAAATGAGCATACTAATTTTCTTTTTTTTTAAGAATAATACTTTGAAGTTTATTTAACCATAAGTAAGATAGTGTTTCCTGTGGCTGTTGTTGATATAGTCATATAGCTGGTTTTGCAGAGATAGGAAAAGGGGAAAAGAAGATGGCAAACAGAGTTATCAGCATATTATTATAATGCCAAGCCATCTAGTATGTTGTTGCTGCTAAATTAAATCAATAATTTGAAATTTGATGAGCTTGCTGTATATGCAGTACATATTTGTCTCATTCTTTATTACTTCACTGTCGCTCTCAAATCCCTACATTTGTTTCACAATTGCCAAGTGACCTGAGCATTCATTGCAGCTGAAATTTCCCATCAACCTGGTTTCCCACATAATTTTGTAAGGATCAGACTTCTAATCTGCTGACTCTTCACCGAGTACACAACGGGATTCATTAGAGGGGGAACCAGAAGGAAAGTATCAGCTATGACGACCCTAATAAGTGGGGAAACACTTTTGGCAAAGTGGTGAATAATAGCCAAGGTGACAATAGGCACATAGAAGATGAGCACAGCACAGATGTGGGAGATGCAAGTGTTGAGGACTTTGAGACAGCCCTTGTGTGAGGCAATGCTCAGAACAATTTTCAGGATCAGGACATAAGACACAGAAATACACACCAAGTCTAACATAGCCATTAGAGCCACAAGTAATCCATAGATGATATTGACCCTGTTATCAGAGCAGGCCAGCTTCATGACATCCTGATGGAGGCAGTAGGAGTGGCATAGAAGGCTTTTCTTACAGAATTTTAGCCTCTTTAGAATAAAGGGGAAAGGAAAGACCAATAGGATACTTTTCACAGCAAATGCAAGGTCAACTTTCATGACTCTGGCACTGGTCAGAATGGAGGTGTATCGCAGAGGGTTGTAGATAGCTATAAAGCGATCGATGGACATGATGAGAAGAACTGATGACTCCATAGTTGAGAATCCATGAATGAAAAACTCCTGAGCAAAGCAAGCACCAGGGAAAATTCTAGTGACGTTGAACAAGAAGATTCTCAGCATGGTTGGAAGGGAGGAGATGGACAGTCCCAGATCAGAAAAGGCCAGCATGGAGAGGAAATAGTACATAGGCTCATGCAGAGAGGTCTCTGTTTCTATGAAAAAGAGGATGGTGCAGTTCCCCAAGATGGCAATGAGGTACATGAGGCACATTGGGATAGAGACCCAAATGTGAGCATGCTCCATGCCTGGGATCCCAGTCAGGAAGAAGGTAGAGATTTCCACTTCAGAGGTGTTAAAGATGGACATTGCTGGAATATGAGGGGCTCAGGATATAAGTCTCAGAATAGACTTCCTGCAATGGCAGAAATTGATTTGCTTAAGTGTGTATTTGTTTAGCCATTTGATCAGTGAAAATCTCATAGTTATAGTGTTCTACAATAATTCTTAGACTAAAACAAAACATTTAAAAAATATGAACAGAAGCAATATCATAACGTATATTAGTAGAATATCAAGAGAACTGTGAAAATATATTTATTCCACATATATTCCTCAATAGTTGGATATAAATATTTGAAAGGCTTTTCTTAGACTCAGTACACAGGAAGGAAATAAAATTTTCCAGCCTCTATTTCCTACATAATATTTTGTTAGGATAGTGATGCTATATGAATTTGGAAATTGTATACATTGATATAGGTTAGGTTCAAATCAAGAATTTCACACTACAAACGCAGTTGCAGTTTTAATATTTAAACTTTGAGAAATTGCATTCTTTTTCAAAAATGATGATAGGAAAACTGGATTGGCATGGAAAAGAATTAATTTCAAACCCTACCTCATACCATATAAAAATAAGACATATCAAAATATTTATTTATATACAATAGCTAAACAGTAAAACTATTTAAAAGAAACTTAGGAGTAAATCTTTGTGAATTTAGGTTAGGCAATGGATTTATATGGCACCAAAAATACACACCAAAAAAAAGAAAAAATACATAAATTAGGTTTAATCATAATTTTTAAAAGTTGTGATTCAAAAGATACCATCAAGAAAGTCAACAGACAGCCCACAGAATGAGAGAAGATATTTTCAAGTCATACATCTGGATATGCATTCAAAATTTAGAAAGAATCCTTACAAATCAGTGATGAACATGGAAGAGATCCTCCTCATCGTTGATCATCGAGGAAATGTAAGCCAAAACCCCAGTGAGAGATCATTCCACTTCTTTAGGTTAGCTAAAATTGAAACAATAGCAAGTATTGACAAGGATCTAGAGAAAGCTGAACATCTGCACATTGCTGGTGGAATTATAAAATGCTGTGCAAACTCTGGAAGGCAGTTTGATAGTTCCTCAAAATGTCGAACACAGTTACCATATGACCCAGAAATTACATACTTAGATATATTGCTAAGATAATTTTTTTAATTAAGAAACAAGTCAAAACCTGTACACAGCCCAATTTTCCATCAGCTGATGTGTGAATAAACAAACAGTTCTGCCTCCATGCAGTGGACTATTATTTGGCTATAAAAATGAATGAGTACTGATAAATGCAATAGCACAGTTGAACCTTTATAACATTATCTCAGTGAAAGAAGACAGTCACAAAATACCACACATTGCATTATTTCATCTATATAAAATGTTTAGAAGCGGCATCCATAGAGGCAGAGAGTATATCAGTGATTTTCAGGGCCTGGGGAAAGGGATGAATCAGTAGTAGCTGCTAATGGATAAAGGATTTCTTTGGGGGTTGTTGAAAATGATGAAGATAGTTGTACAACTCTGTGAATACACTAAAACCCAAAGAACCATATAATTTAAAATCATGAATTTTATGCTATGTGAATTAAATCTCGGTAAAGTTGTTACTTATTCCTCCTAAATACTTACTTTTATTACTCCTTTATATATAAAATTTACAATATGAAAGTGGCATTATGAAAAGTCACTTGGGTACCTTGATTCCCTGTTACTAAGGTACAGAGTAGACTAGTCTGAATGCTATCTAGGAAAATTTGAGGTTAACTGAGACAGCTGGCCTTCTGCTTTAAGGTAAAAGGTCCATGATTTTAGGTACCAAATATGAAATAGGAATACCAATCTTGGGTCATTTTTAAAAGGGTTCTGCCAACACAGTGAGAACATGGGTTGAGGAATTAAGATCAGTCAACTAAAGGAGAGGCAAAGCTCAAAGGAAAGTAGCACTGAGAGGGTCTAGCTGGTGAGGGGTGGGAGGATGGTCTGTGAAGATTGCAGAGATGTCCTGATGAGAAAAAGGGAGCCTCAAATATCTCCCAGAATTGGAAAGCCTAAGCCATCTTATGGCAAAACTAGTCAAGTAAAATGTTCTCTGTCTACAATTTTTTCTCCTCTGTTCCTATACTCCAACCTCTGAAAGATCATCAGCTGGGTGAAGAGGGAAGTGGTATGGGAGAAAGGGCTAGGAAGACAAACATCTCTTCCCTGTTGGGAAGGTGCTATTTGCAACTGACTTCAGCTTGGAAAAAGTAAGAAATCTTACTTTTGACTGAAGATAGAAGCAGTTCACTAAAGGTTTTAATTATGAATTGTATTTTTTAAATTGAATTGACATCAACACTTTCTTTTACCTAGGGATTACCTAGAATGTTATAGTATCTGCCCCAGTTTATATCAAACATCCAGGAATGGACTACCTACATTTTAAAAGTTTAAAAGTGATAGGAGAAGATACCAAAAAAAAAAAAAAAAATTGTGCCTTTGTTTTTTTATTAACCCCCATGATTTCTGCTTTTTGTCTTGTCATGTTATGGAAGCATTTTTGAACTAGAACAAAATAGACACATAATATTTAGCTGTCAAAATTTATGATTTTATGAGTTATCTAAAGAAAAGGAATTGAAAAGTTAGAGTAAAACTACAGTTAATGTTTTACATTTGTTTGATGATATTTACTGTCTAGGGTGCTGAACATGGTACTTTCCACAATCATACTTAATGGGGCCACAAACTGGGAATTTAAAATTTGCCCTGATTGTAGAATACGCCCTGTGATATGATAAGGGCATAAGGATTTTAGATCAAGGGAAATATTGCTTTCCCGGAAAGGAATTTTTGAGTCCCATTAGGAAAATAAATAATACGGATTTTTTTCTTTGTCATGGGCAAAAAATATGGGACTAAATACTTGTAAGAGTGATCACAGCATAATTCAGGCCAGAAAGGGATGTTCATTGCCACTCTCCTCCCTCTTCATATCTAACTTCCCTCTTAATGCCCCAGTCCACTTCCTTCAATTTCCAGAATATTATGCTGTTTCAAGTCTCTTGCTTTTACATGTGGTAAAAATGTTTTTCCTTTCCTTGTCTGCCTTTATTCTAAATCCTTTCCTGGAACATTTCTTCACCTTCCACCCAAAATAGAATATGCCTTTCTTTATGTCCTTTGGCATGTTTATCATATGAATTATGATCCACTTATTTGACATCTGTTCCTTCTACTCCACTGTTGTCTTTGTATTTTGTACTTACCTGGATGTCCCTTGATGTTTTTGCACATTTGGTTCTCAAGAAGTATTTGTTGGATAAATATAAGCTGTCTTTCTTAACTGGAGACTGATGGAATGCAGGCCTCGAATAAAATGAATAAGGGTAACTGCTACACATGGATGACTGCCTCATCTGGCATCAATTCTTTACCCCAAACCTTGACTTGCTATCTGATCTGTATGAGTAAAGTAGTCCCAGAGGTCAATGTTAGTTACCAGTGAGGATTAAAAGGCAACATTTAAGTAAGAGATACACATTTTAATGTAATTGATGACTGGCTGTCATTTTGTGCTGGCATTAAAGCAATATCATTGATGATAACTTGTTCACATTATTTAAACAGATCGTTAATGTCCCAAAGTGTCAAAAGACACATTGCAAATAAATGTAAGTTTAACATATATGGTTTGCTTTCCTACAAATTTCTAATGACTAGGGAATTGGTATTACCTCATAAAGTGGTATATTCGTCAACTGTTTATTACGCCATCTTGTTCTCTTTTTTACTCTCTCTTGTTCTCTCATGTGTTTGTTTTCCTATTGAAGTATAGTCAGTTTACAATGTTGTGTCAGTTTCTGGTGTACAGCATAATGTTTCAGTCATACATATACATACATATATTCCTTTTCATGTTCTTTTTCAATATAGGTTACTACAAGATATTGAATATAGCTCCCTGTGCTGTACAGTATAAATCTGTTTATCTATTTTATATATAGTAGTATCTGTAAATCTCGTTGTTCTGTCATATGTTACAAAAGTCTTGCAGATTCCTTTTCTACACCATCAGTATCAACTTTTCTACCACTGAATCTTTTTCTAAATATGCTTATCCTCTCACTCTCACAGAAAAATAAAGTATTAAAGTAAACAGACAGGGGATAATAGGCTAAATAGTGAAGAATATGGAGAAAATTCTAAATGTAATTAGCACAAAAGAAGATAAAAACATTATAAGCAACTGATTCAATAGCTATTACATTTATGTTTAGAAGGAACTCACCACTACTATCAGAGGAAGCCGTATGTCTCCACAGTGTCTTTGTGCCAGGTGCCAGGCTTGTCTTCCTGTAATGTTAGTTTTGTCTTCTGTCTTCTCTTAAGAAAATCAGAATAACCCCCTCTTCCCAAAGTCAAACACACTGACTGACGTGCAAAGCCCTGCCCACTTCCTTGTCAGGTACACACACTTCCAGCCTCCTGGTCAGCCCTGCTCCCCACTTAAGTCCAATGTTGCTACCAGGTGGGTTGATTAGCCCCTAAACACACCTGTCATAATGTTCTCTGCTTCCATGTTATTGCTTCAGAAGATAATCTGAAATGAAAGAGTGCCTTGATGCATATAAAGCAATAATTACTTTTTAGTTTTACATGGGGCACCCTAGGAAAGAATTTGAAATTTTTGATATTACAAAACTTGAGCAACATCTGTTGTTGCTTCTGTTTGGAAATCCAGTTGTGTTTTGGTGGGGGGGGGGTTGTTTGTTTGTTTGTTTTGCTCTCATTAGTTTGCTTCCTTGTTTTAACCTTGACTAGTGAACATAAATGAGTTTACAAAATTTAGGTCAAGGGCTAACTATGTAATTAGAGTAATAATAACTCAGTGAGTAGTGTCCTTTTGGTGATAATTTTACTGCTGCTTTTCCTCCTCCCTGTATATGGTATCCCATATAATCATATATAATTTTTATATACATTGACATTAGCTGAATTAATGAAAATTGTATCCTCAGCTTAGAGTCCTCTATCTGAAAATTAAATGATTAAATGGAATTTGTACAAAATTCACCTTTACATGATTTATTAAAATTCATGAACTAGTAATAGGTAGCTTTTTGTTAGAACAGTGAAGTTGCTTTCTTGTTAATTAAGAGAGGAAAATATAAAGATTTAAAACTAACTGAAAGCATGCTGTCTTAGGACAGACTATAGAGAGGAAAACTCCAAATGGTCATTATTGTTTTCTGATTGATAACCACTGCAAATTTAGTGGTCTTGCATTTTAAACAACTTATACTAACAATATATGTAAGACAATAACAATAATGTAAGACAATAACTTTACACTCTGCAATTATGTCACCCCAGAGCGAGGTCCAGCAACCTGACTCTGAATTTCTTTCTGTGATCAGATGATGATTCTGGCCTAGAACCTATTTGATTTACATGGGTTATCAGGACATGAAATTCCATCAATGTTTCTGCAGAAATTGTTGGACTTTTTATAAGATTGGTCTGATAATACCCATCCTAATCACTGGAAGACCGCAGTCAGCTAGTCATAATATGAGAAATGTTGCTTGAGCTGGTACAAAGAAAGATAGCAGCTGTGAACAACAAGAAACTTACCAGCAAATGAGTAGAGAGGTCATCGGTCCACACATCAGAGTAAACAAAAAACAGGAGGTACGAAGTTACCGGAGATTCACTGATGTATAGACACACCAATGTACCCCAACCTACAGCGTCTATTCATGCCTCTCTGATACTTTCCCAGTGGTCCAGAAGCCTCTGTGGAATCCAGCTCAGCAAGCTGTACTCAGAGGGAAAAAAAACTCCCTGAAAGATGAACTCTCAAAGTTGAGTGGAGCAAAGGAGAGTCATTCAGCATCCTATAAAGGGTAAATTCGATCTGTGGACAAATCTTAAGCCTCCTCTGTCTCTCTGGCGGAATTATGCTCCTCTTTTCCATGATTGTGAGTACCATGTGAAAAATCTTAGAGCAGTTTCACAGTGTATAACTGTGCCTTTAGGTATCTATTTCTATATCAAATTCAGAGCTTCTTCACATGCTCGAGTCTCCAGAGTCTCTCCATTCTAAAGCTGATGAAGCTGTAGCTGTGCCACAAGGCCACCAAGCTAAAGAGGCTGCCCAGAAAGCAGTTAACGGAGCCACTGGTGGTCCAGCTGTTTAAAACTGACCAGGGACCACGAAAAAGAAACTCATGCTTCACAGAAGAAAAATACCTAAACATCAAAAGACTTAAATATTGTGGGGAAAAAACATTGCAAAATATAAAATAAATAAAAAAAGGAAAGGAAACTTTGAACCTTATGTACTGAGCAAATGCCAGGTCTAGCAAACATAATGCTAGTCCTAGATTACATATTGATTTAAAAACAACAAAAAAGCTACAAAAAAAATAGTAAAATGTAAAAACAAATTAATGTTTTATAGACCCTGGAAAAAAGAATTTTCAGCAAAGTACAAAAATTTAAAGCATTCCTTTCTTTAATTTTGTAATTCTTTACTGTGGAATAGCTCAGAATGTCACTTCTGTTTTAAATAACAGAATTGATAACTGAGCAAGGAAACGTAATTTGGATTATAAAATTCTTGCTTTAATAAAAATTCCTTAAACAGTGAAAAAAAAAAGATGATATAATCTTTTCTATAGGAACTCTTAATGAATCTACTGTTAGACTATTTAGAATCTACTAAAAGACTATTAGACCTAATGAGACAAACAAAGTGGCAGGATACAAGTTTGATATAGGAAAATCAATTATATTTATATACACTTGCAATGAACAATATAAAAAAGAATTTAATAAAATAATTCAATTTATAACAGTATCAAAAATAGTTAAATATTCAGAAAAAATTTAACAAGAAAGTGAAAAACTTATACTAGGAAAATATCAAAACATTAATGAATGAAATTAGAGAAGATCATCAAAAATATTTTTTAAAAAAGATCTTTAAGACAATTTCCATTTATTAGTGGGAAAAATCCCATGTGAAGAAATAAGATTTAACCATGTTAAGATGGCAGTACTTCTCAGCTGATCTACAAATTCAATAAAATCCTTAACAAAATCATAGTTGACTTCCTTGTGCAAAATGACAAGCTTATTCTAAACTTCTTATGAAATTGCAAGACACAGAATGGTGAAAAACAATCCTATTAAAGAAGAATAAAAAAAGACAACTCACATTTCCAGATTTCAAAACTTACTGCAAAGCAACTGTGATCAAGACAATTTAGTTCTAAACATAAAGATAGACAAAACATATCAATGGAATAGAATTGAGACTCTAGGAACAAATGTATATATGTATGGTCAACCAATTTTCAACAAGGATGCCAAGACCATTCAATGTGAAAACACCATTTCAATAAATGCTAGGAATACTAGATAGCTGTATGCAAAGGAAAAAGAAGATTACACCATTTCAAAAATGAACTAAAAATAGATCAAAGATATAAATGCAAGAGATAAAACTACAAAACTTTCTTAGAACAAAATGTAAAGGTAAATTTTTATGATCTCAGATTTGGCAGAGGTTTTTAATATATGACACCAAAAGCATGAACTACAAAAGAAAAAAAAATGGACTTCATCAAAATTAAAATATTTTGTGCTCCAAAGGAAAGGATACCACCAAGAAAGTGATATGACAACCCAGGAAATGGGGGAAAATACCTGCAAATCATATATGATAAGAGCCTTATATCTAGAATATATAAAATAATAAAAAGACAAAAAAATTTTCAATGGTCAAGGGACTTGAATAGACACTTCTCTTTTTTTATTGACGTATAACCAGTTTACAATGTTGTGTCAATTTCTGGTGTACAGCATAATATTTCAGTCATACATTTACATACATATATTCGTTTTCATATTCTTTTTCATTATAGGTTAATACAAGATATTGAATGTAGTTCCTTGTGCTATACAGAAGAAACTTGTTGTATATCTATTATATATATATATATACATATATATAGTAGTTAGTATCTGCAAATCTTGAACCCCCAATTCATCCCTTCCCACCCTCTTCCCCCTCTGATAACCATAAGTTTGTTTTCTATGTCTGTGAGTCTGTTTCTGTTTTGTAAATAAGTTCATTAATATCTTTCTTTTTTTAGATTCCACATATGTGATATCATATAGTATTTTTTTCCTCTTTCTGGCTTACTTCATTTAGAATGACGATTACCAGGTCCATCCATGTTGCTGCAAATGGCATTATTTTATTCTTTTAATGGCTGAGTAGTATTCCATTGTATAAATATACCACAACTTCTTTATCCAATTATCTGTGAATGGTTTCCATGTCTTGGCTATTGGAAATAGTGCTGCTATGAACATTGGGAACATTGGGGTGCATGTATCTTTTCGAATTAGAATTCCCTCCAGATATATGCCCAGGAGTGAGATTGCTGTATCTATTTTTAGTCTTTTGAGGAATCTCCGTACTGTTTTTTTTCCATAATGGCTGCACCAAACTACATTCCCACCAACAGTGTAGGAGGGTTCCCTTTTCTCCATACCTTCTCCATCATTTGTCATTTGTGGACTTCTCAATGATGAGCATTCTGACTGGTGTGAGGTGATACCTCATTGTAGTTTTGATTTGCATTTCTCTGGATAAATAGTGATATTGAGCATTTTTCATGTGTCTATTGGCCATTTGTGAATACACAGTTTTTAAGGAAATGATACAAATAGCCAAAAAACACATGAAATGATGCTTGACATTATTGGTCATCAGTGAAATGAAAATTGAAGCCACAGTGAAATATTATTTTATACCCACTAGAACAGTTAGAATAAAAGAGTCAAATAAGAACAAGTGTTAATGAGGATATGGAGAAATTAGAACCCTTATACACTGCCAGTGAAAATGTAAAATTTAAAACTACTTTAGAAAAGTCTGGCAATTCTACAAACAATTAAAAATTCGAGTTACTATATAATCCAGTAATTCCACTCTGAAGTAAATAGCCAAGAGAAATGAAATTACATGTCCACACAAAAAATATATACAAGAATATATATCTCAACATTATTGATAGTAGCCAGAAGGTGGAAATAAACCAAATGTTCATCAACTATCTGAATGATAAACAAAATGTGTGATACACATTTTGATGAGTTTGAGGATTTGGGGAGTGATCAAGGAAAAGGTTTGACCACAAGATGGCAGTAGCACACACTGAGATTTCTTGGGCAGCACTTTGACAGCTTGTATGGTAGGGCAAGTCCCACACAGCAGGAGACTTTCCAGAGGTAGTGGCCAGTGCCATCACTCCAAGGGGAAAAGGGCAAGGAAAATCCTGGAGCAGAGGGTAATTAGACAGGGGCATATGTTTCTTGATATTATCTTTCAGTGGCATGGAAGGTAGTCTCTGGGTCAGAGAGCCCTGGAGGGCAGCAGTGATTTGGAATCTTTTATAATCCCAGGGTTTGTCTTATCTATAGCTAGCAGAAGTTGGGTACAGTTTTGTGAAGTATACCAATCAAGCAGTTTCTTTATGGTTGTCATTGTGTCTGTTTGGAATGTATTTGAAGCAATTGAATGTGAAGCATTTCAATTTGGTGCCAATGGGCTTGAACTCAAGGTCCTATTTGTTGAAGAAGTAAACAATATACAGATCAATGTACAGGGGCTATCTTTAATTCATTTACATAACACCATAAAGTGAAATGTTATTCAGCCATGAAAAGAACCAAAGTACAGATACAGGCTACATCAGTATGCTAAGTGAAAGAAAACAGCCACAAAATACCACATTATTATTGCATTCATAAGGAAGTCCAGAGTAGGGAAATCTATTGAGCCAGAAAGTAGATTTATGATTCATCAGGACTAGACGGAGGATATGGGATAGAGGTGATAGCTAGTGTGTGAAATTTTTTTGAGAAGATAAAACAGTTGCCTATTTTGATGATTACACATATCTGTTAATATATTTAAAAACAGTGAATCGTATACTTTAAATGGGTGAGTTGCATAGTGTGCAAATTATATCTGAGAAAGCTGTTAAAATTTTAAAATGTAATAAAACAGTACTTAGCAAACTAGGCCCCTAAAAGTATGTACTTTTTAAATAAAGGAATGGAGAAAGATATACCATGCTAATGCTAATTAAAAGAAAGCTGGAAAAGTTATATTAATTTCAGAAAAGACATACTTTAAAATGAGAAAAATTATCAAGGATAAAGAAGGGCATTACGTTTTGATAAAGTGATTTCCAAGAAAACAGAACAAATCTTAATATTTATGCACCTAACAACAAAGCATCTAAATACCTAGGGTAAAACTGAAAGAATAACAAGGAGAAATAGAAATCCATCATAATATTTAGAGCCTTTAACATCTCTCTTTCAGTAACAGATTAAAAGCAAGCAGAAAATGGATAGAAATCTGGGTCTCAGAAGTGTCCCTACTACTCAGAGAAGAAAGACCTCTGTAGGTTCCTAGACACAGAAACATTATTGTTTCTGGATTATCTGAGAGCTACCCAAATCAATTCAATTATTTTGGCCCAAGTTGCCTTCCTTTCATACTTCTGAAAGTGTGCTGAGATTCATTCAGTTATCATTTTCTTTTGATAGAAGTCTTTCCTGCTGGAAATATTTTTTTTTTCTCTCTTAAACAGAAAAATTTTAAATGCTTTAAAAATATTTTCATTTTAAGGTCCATTTTTGTGGGGAAATATTGTTGATCTAGACTACAGAGTCTATATTAGCACTTGAGTCATCTTGAAATCCACTTTTTTTTCATAAATTGAGGACCTTCTGAAGTATAACCAATAACTTCACTAGATGGTTGATGTGGTGACTCTTTTAGTTTCACAAACATTGATTGCTAATTATTAAAAGGAAAGTTATAGCTCTGCTAAATAGCCTAACCTGGGTTTAGTGACAATATTCTCTAATATGTCAACATGAATATAGAACAAAACCATGCCTTTATTCTCTATACTGAAAAGATACAGATTGCTATTACTGAGGTTTCTATCTAGTATCTTAAAATATTATTGATAATATTTCAATTCAAATATCTACGTTAGTATGAAATACTCTCACTAATATAAAAGTAGGGGAAGAAAAGTTGTGTTTTAGGGTCTCTTTCACCTAAACTTTCTGTTGCTTGAATTTCTTGAGGATTCTGTCACGAATCTGCTTGGTCTTGACACTGTAGACAATGGGGTTCATGAAGGGTGGCACCAGCAAGTAAACATTAGCCATTAGCACATGGACAATTGGGGAAGCATGCTTCCCATAGCGATGGATCATCGATAACCCAATCATTGGTGTATAGAAGGTGAGTACAGCACAAATGTGGGAGATGCAGGTATTGAGGGCTTTCATCCTCTCTGTCATGGAGGCTATACTCAACACTGTGCCAAGGATGAGGATATAGGAGAGGAGGAGGAGCACTGAATCAAGTCCCATGGAGCAGATGACCACCATGAGGCCATAGATGCTGCTCACTCGACGGCTGGATACAGTTGTCTTTATAAGATCTTGGTGCAGGCAGAAGGGGTAGGAGAGAACATTGACAGGATGATATTGGAGCTTCTTTAGGAGAAAGGAAGCTGGAAAGACCAGAGCCAAAGCCCTTCCAGCAATTACCAAAGCAATCCCAATGATTACATCATTGGTTAGAATGGTTGCATAGCGCAGGGGCTCTCGAATTGCTACCAAGCGGTCAAAGGCCATGGCCAACAGCACAGCTGACTCAATAATTGAGAAAACATGAATGAAGTACATCTGGACCAGGCAAGCATTGAAGGAGATCTCCCGGGCATGGAACCAGAAGACACCTAACATGGTAGGCAAGGTTGTAGTGGATAGGCCCAGGTCAGTAAGTGCCAGCATTGATAGAAAGTAATACATTGGTTGGTGGAGGGAAGGCTCAGTTCTGATGATAAATAGAATGGTAATGTTCCCTGCAGTGGAGGTGGCGTAAACCAAGAAGATGGGGAGCGAAATCAAGCCATATCTGCTTTCAAGGCCTGAGAGGCCTGTCAGGAGGAAGCGAGGGTATAGGGCAGAGCTATTGAAGACAGACATTGTGCTGATGGAAGTACCTTCAGTCTATATGGGGAGACAAGAACATGGGACAATTAGGGTAAATGTCAGTATTGCAAAAAGAAGCAATGCTCTGATGCATGCTGCTCCATTTACTGTTTTCAATCATGCCTCTGCTCATTATATATAATTACCACCTGTATTATTTTACCAATTATTTTACTCTTTATTGCACATTTATTGAGAACATGTTTTCTTAAAGGAAATCTGGTAGTGTTAAATATAAAGAAATATACAAGAAATGCCTTCAAATATTTACAACCTAGTGGATAGAGAGTGCTAAAATTAAAATAAATCATTAGTTTAAGGCAAGGTCCTTTAAAACACAGTAAGAGAAAACCTGACCCTAGGAGGTCAGGGAAGATTTACTGAAGGTAATTCTTGAATTAAGTCTCAAATGACAAATATGAGTTAGATAGAAACAAAAGGCTATGTAAGACATTCTGTGCTGATTGACACCCCTGTAAATGCAGAAAGATATTAGTATTACAAGTGTAAGTGAATATATTTCAGCAAAGGTATAAGGTAGGGTGGCTCTTCAGATGGTTGTTGGAGCTAAGACTGAATAGAAATGGATCAGAATTTCTGAGGGAACTAATGTATAAATATAAAATGCTTGGACTTAAATCTTAGAAGACACAAGATAGTCATTCTAACAAAAAGTAAAGTATTTGATCAGATTTATATTCTATCACTGTCAAACTACAATCAATGTTAAGAATGGTCTAAATGTAGACAAAAGAGAAGGCAGGGAAATCCTTTAAGAGGCTGTTAGAGTAATAACTTAAAAACAAAAGGATGAAAGCAAATGTAATAGTGGGTATGATAAAGGATAAATAGACACAAAAGTTATATGGGGAGAAAAAAAAAAACCCAAAATAATAGTTATCACATGCTGAGAATGAGAAAAGGAAAGAAACCCAGGACAAGTTATTTGGTAGATTTTGATGTCATTTATTGAAACAAACAAAAATTCAGGAGGACCTGCGTGAAAAGTTGGGGAAACTAGAGGGTAAAATTAGGATACATTTGAGGTATGTGTGTTGAGAAGCCAGTGGTATACTGGGCTTCATAGAAGGTTGTCAAAAGGGAAGTTACCCCTACTAAGAGAATTTGAAAAGATGCCTCGTAGAGCAAGGAGAGAGAGAGAGAAAAAAAAAAAATGTTCCTAGGGGAAAAAAATCGAAACTACCACAAAAGGAACTCATGGCATGTTATAAGAAGAGTGTAAGAGCCTCAGTGCTTGGGGCTCAGGTGCTCAAGAGATGGAACGCACTGTAGGCCACACAAGAGGCAGAGTTTACCCGGGGCTGGAGAAGATGAGGCATTGTGGTGGGAACCATGGAGACTCCCATTACTTAGCAACATGCTGGCCATCCAATTCCTGTTACTCTGGGCATCAAACAGCGATAAAATTTTTCACTTAGCATATTTGCCAAAATTCCCAGAGTTTTCCCCAAATTCATATGGCCCCCAATCTATTTTGTTCCATTAATATATAATTATACTTTATAGTTTCCTCTGACATACTTTTTTAAAAAAACTAATTTCTTAACCCTCCATGGGGGTCATGGTAACTTTTCCAGTCTGACACCACTTCTTCTTTCTTTTGAGGAGCGGATTCAGTAGGAAGAATTCTTTATATATTCTTGTCCTGTGATTTATGTACTATACTAATCATCACATAATAGGCAGTACTGGTCTTCATACACCTCCCTTACCTTCATCGCTTTTTTGGTCACAAACTTCTCCTGTCCCCTTAATCAACATGGAACAATAACTGCCATCACTTTAGCTCTTGCACACAATTATTTTCTTCTTTCTTGATACCCTTCCTCAAATCTTTGAATACCTTCAGAAACTCCACCCTGCCCAGGTATGCCAGGTCTTCCCCTTTAGATCACTTTCTCCTACTTCTTCATAGAAAAGTCTCTGACTTAGGATATTCATAATCCTTTTTCCATATAGGAGTCTATTGGCTATAGCCATAAGCACTCTGCTTTCGGTGGCTGCTCCTCTAGGGTCACAGAAATTCTGATGATAAATGTCATTCACATCTCCATCACTTTGGAGAGATGAATAAATCTCTTTGAGCAAACTAGGAATTGTATTTCTTATAATATATATATGTATATATATATTTAAGAGACTTAAGAAAATATATCTAATTTTGTCACAGTGTCTGAGATCTAGGAGATACTTTGGGCTTCAGTGAAGCAAAATGTTAATGGAGATGCTGAAGTAGCCATAATCTTAAGCACATCAGCCCTGTACCACAGTGATCCAAAAGCGGGTATGACCTGGAGTGCCCAAGTTATCACTTGTTAAAGATGTTACTCCTCAGGGCTTCTCTTCAGAATTATTTTGCCTAATTCCCTTTTTGGCCTGTAATATTGCTAAGTGTGTATAATTTACTTGAGAATGAGATAGAGGAGGTATTCAAATCATCATCATCATCTTCATCATTATTTTTAACATTACAGTTTTTAGTTAATATCAGATAGCAATGATTTCAGAGCCCAGAGGTTTTAATACATGGATTCCCATTATATGTACTATCTATGCCTGGACTTGAGTTTACAGTGGCATCCATCCCAGAGCTCTCCTGAGTAGCTTTGAAGAGGATAGTATGGCCCCTTCAGGGAAATGGCAACCCGCACCTCTAACCTATCCCAAAACAGTGATTTCACAAGAGCAATGGTTAGTCCTACCTGTTGACTTTCCTTTCTATTTCCTGAATTCTTCAAATATATTGAGTATTAATCTGTTACTCATACTTTACACCTCAGAAGCCTTCCGTCAGGATAGATAGCCATTTATCTTGCTGTAGGTTGGCTGGGTCTCCAGTCTGCAAAGCATAGCGTTTCTTGTAGGTAGAGAAGCTCACTGAAATTGGGCATAAGAGAAGAATCAAAACCACAGTGGATCCTAATGCTGATAGTTCTTCAAGGAAGCATGGGTGTGACCAAGTGGGACATCCGTTTCTCCTTCAGCAACTCCAGGGCCAAGATAGGATATTTTTGGGTTCAGCATCTTTGATTCTATCCAGCTAGGTGCTTTATCAGCACTACACTTCTGTGCTTTAACTACTGTAATCTGCATGTCTCCTTTTGACTACTCCATTCCTTCAGGACCAATCTTTTTCTTAATGTGACCTCTAGGGAAGATAAATAATGTCATGGTCATTGGAAGACTGTCTTCTGCTCAGGGAAATGAGGTGATCACGCCAAATTTCCAATCCCAGGGTAATATAAAGGCAAACAGCATGAACTCTAGAACCATGATAGGAAGGAGCAAGGACTGTAGATCTAGAGGCCCTTATCTTTGGATCTCATTCTGGCATTCCTTGACTTTGTAACCTGGAAAATATTACTTAGCCATTTTTGCCTCTGTTTCCTTATGTATACAATGATTGCATAATAATTT
Organism: Camelus bactrianus; assembly: GCF_048773025.1. Taxonomy (NCBI): domain Eukaryota; kingdom Metazoa; phylum Chordata; class Mammalia; order Artiodactyla; family Camelidae; genus Camelus; species Camelus bactrianus. The sequence goes on from NC_133548.1 coordinate 45,832,807, forward strand.
TATCTGTCTCCTATTTTTTTAATGTTAAATGAGTTAGTATATATATATATAGCATTTAGAATATATTAAATACTGAATAACAAATAATCAGAAGTTGATTATCTGTTCCTTTGATACAGATTTGTTATTAAAGTATTTATTCATAGTATTCTGCCAGTCTATCAATTCACTGACCCTGTATTTTGTGCCCTGACCTTAAACTGTTTTCAAAAACCCTGGCAAGTATTTTCAAAGAATACATCAAATTTCGTAGCCATTAAGTAATTAAATAGTAAGACTAATTTCTCTGGGTCTGGTCTCATGACTATCAGGCAGCCTTTTAACCATGATTTAGATTTCCATGTATACTTATTTTCAGAAAGGAAACTCTCTTCCCTTGGGAAGTATGCATCTAGTTTAGAAAAGCTGCATTCCACATATTAATTTAACATGTTGACATTCTAACATATCAAATGGGTTTGGTTTGGGAGAACTAGCTCTCTTATCTTATTAGTCATAAAATATTAATAAGACTGAAATAGTCTAGGGAAAATATAAATAAGAAAACCAACTGATAATCTGTCTGATATTTTTAAACTCTTTTTACCTCCATCTAATTCAGTAAGTTTTGGTTAAATGATTAGTTGCTTTGTTCATTTTTTTCTTGAAGATTACTAATTCCTTATTCCTAGTATTCCAGGATAACATAATTTTCCCAAATCTTGTTTAATATCTTATTTTTCACATATCATTACCATATATTTCCATAGCTACATTCATCTTTCTCTTAAATAAAATTTTATAAGCATTGTTCACTGAGCTGATGAGGGAATGAATAGGGCAATGTTCTATCTCAGAATAAGTTTTCTTTACCAAAGAAAACTATTTAAATGTATTTAAGGAGAGCAGTTGATATTTATTTTATATTTAAGTGTCATCCATACTTAAATTATCTTTAATTAATTCACATTATAAAGGAATTAGGATAGTGTCAGTGTATGTATACGTGTGTGTGTGTGTGTGTGTGTGTGTATGATAGGAAATCTGGGAAGCTTTCATTTTCTTAACATGATATGTTCACAGGAACACAAGTTCATCATTGATCTTGGTTCAAAGAGTTCATGTGGAGGGTGTGTGAAAGTTGACAATGGAGAGTGATACGGCTTAAAATGTGTGACTTAATGAAAACTGGTTATTACATGGAAAAGTATTTGAATTTCATATCCTAATACTGAGCATTTCTTAACTCTTCTTATTGGCTGTTGGAGTTCGTTTTGTTTCCTGAGTCAATTTGTTTATTGAACATAATACAGGCAGCAGGAAATAGAAACCATGGCTCTTTTCCTCAAGGCACTTTATTTGGGAAAGAGCAAACTTTCTCTGAAATAAACTGGTGCTATACATCCAAAATTGGGTATCAAAAAAAAAAAAGATTAAAAAAAAGGCAAACAAATAAATAGAACAGAGAGAAATTTGCATGTGAGACATATTCAAAAGTTCTAACACATAGTGGAGAAGAATAAGAGAAGAGAACCATTTCATTAACTCTTTAACATTAAGATCATGCATTCCATTTTTTTATATATACAGTATTGAAAATAGTAATTGCTACAATAGGTATTTGATACTTCTCAGTATATTTTTTTACTAGATTCATGAATAAGCAATAGTATTTATACTTACAACTATTTATGAGCACTCATGACAGCTGGGGAATACCAGCCCCATAGTGATGTGTTAGAATAGCAGTCATGACCCCATGCTTAAAAAATTTGTAATACAGCTGAAAAGAAAGTGAATATATATAAAATAATAAAATGTCACCAACAAAAGCATATGTGTAAATCATCTTAATGAAGAAGAAAAAAGTAATGGATTATCAACAATAAAAGAATTGAGAAAGAAGATATTAAAGATCCACACAGACATGTAGCACAAGAGGAGAAAATGTTATTAAGAGATGAGGATGGTTATCATGCACAACTCCCAATCTACTCATAGATGAAGACATGAAATCCTGAGCTATAGTACTGAGGAGGAAATGTACACATTTGCCCAGATGTTTAGATATACACTATCAGGCTTTCTTGGGCAACTCCTGTGTGTCTGTCTCAGTATTTGCTGGTGAGTTGAAGAAGCAGATAGATCTACAGTGGCATTGGGAGAAAGAACACATCACCCAGTGATGAGGTGAAGACTTATTCCATACCCAACAGGACAGAAGCAGTTCAAAGTCCTTCTAGGAACTCAAGTTCCAAACTTGCCCTAAGAATCCATAAATATTTTCATAAAAAGTTATGACATTTTGGCATGAGAAACAAAATATGGGCAAATGTATTAGAAAAAGAGAAGTTGATTTCTGAGTTTAGGTCATAAACATGAGAAACTATGTAAACATAGTTACATAAGGAAAATATTGCTATTATCATTAATAACAATGTAATAATATTAACAAAATGTACAGTTTTCAAAAACAATCTCTTTTACATACATTGTCTATTGTATGCTTCATAATTATCTTGGGGCTAGAAAAGGCCATACTTACAATTTGGCTATGAAAAAATCTGAATCTCATAAGGATTGATGGTTAACTGAGATCACATATCTAGGAAGTGAAGAAATTAGACATTTAACCAGATGATCAAGCTTCAGATAGTTTACTTCTCATCTACTCAAACAGCTGCCCCAAGATCTTTTCAGTGGAAAACCTGGAGGATAGAGGTTACTTAAAGCTTCCTCCTTAGTCCAAACTTGCGGAGAATTCCTAGACGAATCTGCTTTGTCCTGACACTGTAGACAACAGGGTTCAGCAATGGGGGGAGAAGCAAGTATATGTCAGCCATGAGGATGTGGACAATGGGAGACAAATACTTCCCAAAGCGATGGACCATTGATACCCCAATAACTGGCACAAAGAAGATGAGTACCACGCAGATATGGGATACACATGTGTTGAGTGCCTTTAGCTGTTCTTCACGAGATGCAATGCCCAGCACAGCCTTCAGAATTAGGACATAAGAAAGAAGTATAAAGACTGAATCCACACCCAGTGTGGCAATAACTACACACAGTCCATAAACACTGTTGATGCTGGCATCCGAGCAGGATAGTTTCAGAACATCCTGGTGCAAACAGAAGGCGTGGGAGAGGGCATTGATGTGGCAGTAGTGATACTGTCTCAGTAGCAAAGGTGTGGGCAGTACAACTCCCATGCTTCTTAGCAAGCAGGTCAAACCAATCTTGCCTATTACACTGTTGGTGAGGATGGTGGTGTAGTGCAGTGGACGGCAGATAGCAATGAAACGGTCAAAGGCCATGGCCAGCAGCACTGAGGACTCCAGGAATGTGAATGTATGGATGAAGAAGAGCTGAACATAGCAAACACTTGCCCGAATCTCCCGAGCATCCAAACATAACACAGCAAGCATGGTGGGAAGTGTGGACAAGGACAAACCTAGGTCAGTTAGTGCCAAGATGGAAAGAAAGTAATACATGGGCTGCTGGAGGGAAGACTCTGTCCAAATGACAGAGAGGATGCTAACATTACCAATAAATGCTAACAAGTATGCAAGACAGAATGGGATTGAGAGCCAGGAATGAACATACTCTAGTCCAGGAAAACCCCTCAGAATAAATATAGGCTCCATAGTATCATTGTTACTCCAGACCACCATGGTGACCCTTGGCAAAGAGTGAGGAATATTTTCTGTTAGCCTTTTTTGTCCCTCAGAGTCATCCCTTGTGAGCATAAGTAGAGCAGTCAGGATACATCTTTCCTCTAATCCCGCTGAGGAAGGAAGGAGTTACAGTTCTTAGGTAAGAAACATTTCCCGGTAGTAATGAGCACCAAATTCTAGAGCAAAAGTGTGTACTACAGAAATCTGGTCATTTCTGACAAGAACTTTGATGGCTTTGCATTGAGGACACTAAAAAATTTAAGCAGCAAAAGATTAGAGAAAGAAATCTTTACTATGTATTATAAAATTACAAACAGAGAAAAGTCAGAGTAAATGTCTCTGGATTTGCATAAGCTTCCAGCCAGTAATGTTCTTGAGTTAACCTTGATTGTTTCTAGGCTATCTTTTAATTCCTGACAACAGAATTTGTCCTAAGGACTCAACATAATTTCGCTTCCTACTTATTTAATACTTATACATACTTATATAATAATTTATAATGTTAAAAATATTTAATATTTTAATAAAATTCAGTACCCATTATATGAAAAGAGGGCATGAAAAAGAATATATATATATATATATATATATCATAAGGTCACAATGTAACTATTAAAGCTCTTCCTATCTGCCTGCACACAAAATAATATTAAAATAAAAAATGTATATATTTAGTTTAGACATCTATTATATATTATGTGTCTTAAATTAGTAATAATGTGTAATATATCCACTTCATTTCTATTTGTCATTTCTTGCTTATTTTTTCTCTCAAAATGAGGCTGATACATAATCACATTTTTAAAAATATTCAATAAAATATTAAACGTTTTTCTAATTTTTATGCCCCTTTGCACCTACCTCCTTGAACCCAAAACAATCTCATAAATGCAGCTCTAAGTACTCACCATCAGTGGCTCTCAGAAACAACCAAGTTCTTTTTCCCTTTTGAAAATGCAATTCTAACGTCTGGCTTTACTCTCCTTGAGCAATCTTCATTGCGATTGCCTCTGCTAATGCTGTCCTTGCTGTACCCCGTGTTGATGGCATTGGGCACAGCAGCTAAGCCCTATGGGATTCTCTGTCCCTTCAGTTCTCTGTTTCCTTATGTTAGCTGTGTCCAGCCCCATTGACTGTCCTGGAGAAAATTCTTCACTAATGTGCTCCTTTAGTGTCTAGACTTCATTGACTTCAGATACCTTCACTGCAATGTCTCAGCATCTCTCTCATTCTTCCTATAGACACTTAGTCTCTAACCACTAAAAAACTGAAAGTTCTCAAGCTAAACAGTCTGTAATTCCAATGAGGACTTTGGCTTAGCATCTGTACCTGAGAAACAGAAGGAAATACCCAGCCATTCTCAGAAGGATTTGCTGCTTTCTCCCTTTTTCCTCCAGTCTGGCCATCCCCATCCTCTAAGAGTCTGATGTCTCTCTGGTACTCTTCTCCAGCCCCAAGCAGGCTACACTGAGCTTTAACTGGGACCCCTGGCTTGGATGAAGCAGTCAGCTACTCACTGTCTTCTGCATCTACCAGGCAGAATACTTGCTCAACACATTTATTTTTCTTTACCTCCAAGCAACACTTCTTTCCTAGTCTTCAGAATTTACTAAAGCCCTAGTTGACTTTCTTTGTTTTTATTGATGTATAGTTGGTTTACAATGTTGTGTTAGTTTTGGGTGTACAGCAAAGTGATTCAATTATATATATATATATATATATATATATATATATATATATATATATATATATATATAATTTTTAGATTATTTTCCATTATAGGTTATTTCAAGATATTGAATATAGTTCCCTGTGCTATACAGTAGGTCCTTGTTTTTTATCTATTTTATATATGGTGGTGTGTATATGTTAATCCCAAACTCCTAATTTATCCCTCCCCTACCCCTTTCCCCTTTGGTAATAATAGTTTGTTTTCTATGTCTGTGAGTCTATTTCTGGTTTGTAAATAAGTTCATTTGTGTCATTTTTTTAAGATTCCACCTATAAGAGATATTTTATGATATTTGTCTTTCTCTATCTGACTTACTTCACTTAATGTGATCGTCTCTAGGTCCATCCATGTTGCTGCAAATGGTATTATTTCATTCTTTTTTATGGCTGAGTAATATTCCTGTGTGTGTGTGTGTGTGTGTGTGTGTGTGTGTGTGTGTGTGTATACCACATCTTCCTTATCCTCACCCATAAATTTTGTTCTATTTCCTATTCAAGTCTCAGCTTATCAAAAGGCTCTAGACATTATCATTGAAGTATACAGAACACATATACACACACAAAGATTAGATTGTGGCCGTATTAGAAAAGTAACTTAATTTTCCCCATGCCAAGAAATTAGTCCATGCATTCTACTTTAATTCTTCTAACCTTAATATAAAACACATTTTCTTTAATTCTCAGAGAAGTTGCAGAAATAAAATGGATCACTGTTTTTTAAAAATGCCTTTCTCCCTGCTCTGAGTCCTCTAAGAGCAGATTTCAATGTTCAGAAAACTTCAGTGGCAGGCCGGTGCATAGACTTAAATTTAGGACAGGCAGGAATATCTCTCTTTCTTATCCTTCTCTCTCACTGACTCAGCTGTCATGTCTTTCACTTTTTCTCAGTCCCTTCATCATTGTCCTTCCTTTCTTCATCCTCTGCTGATGCTATATCTATGTCATTAACAATGATCTTTGGGGTACTTTGCTTATTTTAATACAATTTAACCACAGTGATGTGAAAAATAAATAGTAGGAAGAGACTAGGCTAATGACAAGACTGTCTCAAAGGGCAGAGGCCTGAAAAGACTCATGTAATACAGTTATCTATCCTAAGAAATGGAGAGAGAACCACTGAGGATAAGAAAATCATTTTATTATAGCCCCTCCAGCATCTTACCTGCAGTCCTCAGATACTATCTTTCACTAACCAGCCTATCTTAAAATTGTTGGAAAAGATTGAATTAGGATGTTAAGATACGTCATAAACTTCAAAATTTTTCACCTCTAAAGAGAATGACACCCATATTTCCCTTCTTCATAAATTTGTTGTTCTTTAATGATTTTGCTCTCTTTAGCCCTTGTGTCATAACATAATCTATGCCAAAATCTATACACTACTTATTAATAATTTAAAAATTAACACCTGAAATTTACTCATAAGTCTATTTCATCGATATGAATGCTGAATCATGCAACCAATAACCGGTTTCCCAAAGATCCAGTTTCATATTGCCTTTTTCTGCCTACACTGTCCACCATCACAGGTAAAGTCACATTCTGTTTCTGTTTCTGTAGCATTCTCTCTCTCTCTTTTTGTTACCCCTGCTATTATTCCTATCTTTCTTCTCATTTCTTTGTACTTCTGTGCATTTAGTTCTTGCTCTCTTTGCTTTATCCCTCACCTGAGAAGAGTTCCCATCACCATCTGAAGGTCAAACTTGAACTGATTACAGATGCTACAATTTTGATTCTCCATATACCTTAGGTTTTCAAAACCTTTGACTCCATGGATAGTGAGGCTTAAATGCTTCCATCATCTCTATACATACTCCTGGTTTCTCCTGGGATAGTAAATAAGGGATTGGCATCAGAGTCTTCTGGGTCCCTAGAGATGAAATTAATATAAACAGCCCTTAACCACAGCTGTGCCAAGGGCATAAAATCCCGGAAGTTGAAGAAATGTGTGCCTACTTCTATCCACCACTCCCAGTCCTTTTTTTCAAATGTAATAGTTTTCTCTTCTTGAAAGTGCATCTGAGAGTTCATGACCACAGTCTAATATTCCATAGGAATAGTGAAATCTCAGCTTCATTGAGGACATCCATATAGAACTATGGCAATTAAGTGCATTGATAAGTCCTCCTCTTAGAAAGTGTTTACCATTTCTTGCTGAACAGGGTCATTCATTAGCTGTTTGTTTAATAATCGTGTGTTAAGCACCAACAGGATTCAAGTCTCCATACTCAGCTCTATAAAGGCAAAAACCATTATCTGGTTCGTCATGACTTCCACTTTGCTCAGTATGGAGATGACTTTCTAATCCATTCTTTTTCTTAGCTCATATCCACCTCTTTGCATTTATTTATAAATTTTAGAAACAGCTTATCAATTTGCACCAAGATATACATTGGGACTTTTATTGACGATGTATTGAATCTACAGATCAATTTTGGAAGAATTGAAATATCTAATTACCAGATCTTCCAATCCAAGATAATGGACTTCAATTAATTAATGTTATTATTTTTTCTCAATATTGTTTTATACTTTACTGTTATAAAAAAAATTAATACAGAAAATGCAATTGAATAAAGTTGGGAGACCAGAAGGAGGAGCTCTCACCCCTTGCAATAATAGCAAAGCCCAAGAAGAAGAAGAAAGACTCCTCTCCTTTCCTGACAATGACTCAGTCAGTGAAAAGACATGAACTCTGTTTACCATGGCTTCCCAATTTCCTTTTTCTCTCTATAAAAGCACTTTTCTTTCCTTACCTTATGGGGACTTGCACATGGCTCACCATGGTTGCAAGACCCCAAATTGCAATTCCCTGCTGATCCCGAATAAACCCATCTTTGCTGGAAGACTAGCTGGCTGACTATTTATTTCAGGTTGTCAACTGAAAAAATATACACAACCTAAAAGTTAAGAGTTATGTTTTATTTGGCGGACTTTCAGAGGACTCAAGCCTGGGAGGCAGCCTCTCAGATAGCTCTGAGATATTGCTCCAAAGAAGCAGGGGAGGAGCCAGGCTATATAGGAGTTTTGCCACAAAGGCCAGGTAATCAGAGCATCAAAAGGTTACTGTTAATTAAAGAAAACCAGACATCTCAAATTAAGGAATTTAGTGCTTTTCTATGTATGGGAATGTGCAAAAGTCTTGGCTTCTTGAAATCATTCCTTTGATGTACACCTTAGCTATCTAGGGCCAGTATCCTCTTCTTTCCCATCCTGAGTTCCCTCAGTAGGTGGCTGCAGAGGCTGCCTTCTGGGCTGCCTGCTTACCTCCATCCTGAGTCCCCTCCCGTCACTGTCGGGGGCAGTGGTAGTGGCTGATGACTTGATGGCCACAGCATCCTTTGTTTACTGAAATGGCTGGCAATATTTTTCATTCACAAAGTCAACAGTTAAGAGAGAATATTTATCTTACATTAGATTTGTTCTTAAGTATTTGATATTAATTTATGCTTATGTGACTAGCATTTACAAATTATCTAAATCTTTGGTCCTGATATATAAAAATGAAATCAATTTATATTTGGTCTTTTTTTTCTGAAAAACTTTTAAGCTTATATTTATTTCTATTAAGTAATCTATATAATCTTTATTCCTTACTTTGTACTAATCACACTTTTATTAGTAATGTCAACTTCTCTCTCCCTTATTTCCAATCATTATATCTTTTATTATATTTATTGACATTTTGTGCCAGTCTCAGCCTATTGATAACCAATGTTGTGGCTGGACCAGCCCTTGTGATTCTTACTTCAGTTAGAAAATATCTTCAGGAGACTTTGGGGGAAAAAAAACAGGTTTATTACTAGAAGTTCTGTGTTGGGGAGGAAGAAATTATGAAATTTTAACTTTTAGACTGTGACTGTGCACTTATTTCAGTTGACAAGAGGAGCAAAATTTGCCACCCCAAAATGTGTCTCTTTGGCAAGAGGATTAATTTAGGCTGATTATTTTTAAGAAACAGAAGATTCAGGAAACCTTTCTTTTTAACTCCTCCTTAGCTACCTATAGAATTTAGATAAAGGGCCAGTTCCTGGCTCTCACCAGAGATACATGCAAAGGATATGGGCTAGGTGTGGTGTGGGAAACTCTAGGCAGGTCCTCAAGATCAAAATCAACTCTGTGTCTCATTGTCTCTGCACAGCACTGTAAACATTTGTTTACCAAATATTTGCTTTTCCACCCCCTTGTGAATTGCCTCCCTCCCCTTGAAGTCCCAGAAAACTACTCCCAACCTCCTCTTTTGTCTTTAGCTTAAGATAGTAAGGAGGGGGTTTTGGCCATTTTCGTGAGTTAATCAGTTTTCCTGGGTCTCTAGCGTGTATACATGTTATTAAACTTTCGTCTGACTTTCTCCCATTAATCTGTCTCATATCAATTTAATTCTTAGACCAGCCAGAAAAACCTAGAGAAGGGTAGAGGAACATTTTGTCGACTGAAATAAATGTGCAGCCTAAAAGTTGAGAGTTTTGTTTTATTTGGCGAGAGGACTTGAGCTGGGATGACAGCCTCTCAGATGAGGGACTGCTCCGAAGAGGTAGGGGAGGAGCTAGGATATATAGGAGCTTTACAACAAAGACCAGGTAGTTGAAACAATAAAGATTACTTATTATTTAAAGAAAACCAGGCATCAAGTTAAAGAATTTGGTGCTTTTCTGTGTCTGGGAGGAAGCAAACATTTGGGCTCATTGAATTCATTCCTTTGACAAGCACCTAGCTATCTAGCACCAGTATCCTGTCCTTTCTTATTCTGAGTCCCCTCAGGGTGCACCTTTGTGAGTGGCTGCAGATGCTGGGCTGCAGGCTAGTCTTCACTCGGGGGTGGCGGCAGCTGCTGCTGACTTGATGGCTTCAGCATTCTTTGTTTACTGATATGGTTTGCAGTATTTTTTGTTCACACCCTCCGCCTGGAAATTACAGGGCAGGCTGTGAGCCAAAGAGTAGGTTAAGAATAGAGAGAAAGAGAGAGAGAGACTGTGAGCTCACTCAGGCCTGAGGTTCTGCTTTTATTGGGATCAAGGGTGGGATTTAGCATTTGGGGGGCTCACTCTATTGGTCAATTTAAAACAAGAGCAGAAATTTAAAGTATGAGAAGAGAAAAAACAAGTGGCCCAAAGGGTCAGTTATCTAGGGAGTTTGGTATGTGTGTGGTGAGTGGGTAGAGTGGTGGCCTGGCTCTTCAATTAGTCCAGTACTCAGCTTTGTGTTTATTTGAGATAGCTATTTTTGAAGCAGATTCCTCTTTGAAATAGATGCCTCTAGGCAATCAAAGCTTAAGTTAGGTATTTGCATTACAAAACAAAACAAACAAAAAACCTACCTGTCAGGGCTTACACTACAGTTGATTTGTGGCCCTTTTTAAGGCTTCTAGTGCAGTTTGGGGTAGAAATGATGAGAGTTATGTTATTTTCTCTTTGTAAATAGGTAATACTCTCAACATTTCATCTTTAAAGTATGTTTGCTAGGATTTTTTGTAATTACCTTTATCAGAGAACATGATTACTTTCTATTCGTTAAGTGTTTTATCAAGAATAGATGCTGGATTTCATAAAATTATTTTCTGTGTCCATGAGGTTTATGACTTATGATCCATATGATTTTCCTTTAATATCCTATTAATATGATTAATTATATTGATTGATTTTTAAATATCAACTTTACATTTCCAGAATAGATCCAGGTGGAATCTGTCACTTTATTTTCCTTTATTTATTGCCAGATTTGATCTAATATTTCATCCAGGATTTTTACATCGATGTTAACGAGAATGACCTAAAATTTTCCTTACTTATAATGTATAAATGAAAAATGTTACCTGCCATATCAATGAACAAAAGATGTTGCAGCCATCAAACTAGTACAGCCACCCTGATGGTGAGCCCTGAGGGAACTCAGAATGGGAAGGAACAGGGTACTGGCCCTAGATAGCGAAGGTGCACATCACAGGAATGATTTCAGTGAACTCAGACTTTTGCATTTTTCCATACATAGAATATTATTAAATTCCTTACCTTGAGATATCTGGTTTTCTTTAATTAACAATAATCTTTTGATGTTCCAACTACCTGGTCTTTGTTGCAAAAACCCCTAAATATCCTGGTTCCTTCCCTTATCCTCAGAGCTATCTGAGAGACTTCCTTTCAGGCTTAAAGTCCTCAGAAAGTCTGCTGAGTAAAACATAATTCTCAACTCAGGTTGTGCATTTGTTTTTTCAGTTGACAAATGTCTTTCTCACGCTTTGCTATAAGATTATGAGGAGCTTAAAAAATAACTTAGGAAAAAAATTTTTTCCAACCAGAAGATTTTCATATGGTTTGCAGGTTTATTTATTAAATGACTATCTATATAGTATATTATCAAGGAATAGTTTTGAATTATAGTTTTGATAGATAATAGTTAAAGGACAATTCAGATTTTCTTGTTTGTCAGTCTTTAAATGACTTGTGGCAAGATCTAATTATAAATTTTATTTCCAAACATTTATAGGACTACTTGGATTTTCTATTTCTCCCCTTTGCCTAGTTTTGTAAGTTGTGTTTATCTAAGAATGTGTATTTTGGATAAACATATTTGTATTTATTGGTTATATATTACTCACTATGTATCTTTATGATTTTTCAATGTCTTCAGAAGTGTCAAGATATTGCCTTTTTTCATTACTGATGTTGGTTTTATATGCAATCTATCTTTTACACTTGCTAGTCATGCAGTAGGTAAATAATGTCATTGACCTTTCAAAAGTCATTTTCTGGGTACACCAGAAGTAGAGACTAAGGCAGAATTTGGGATGGAAAGTATTTATTAGGAATCAACACCTGTGAGGGGAAGAGAGAAAGCAGAATTTGGCAAAGAGAAAAGTGAACTGCAACACAGACCTGACAAAATCTTGGCCAACACCGGGGACTCTCTGCAATATGACTCCAAAGAATTGCCCACATCAGGTGGAAGTGGCGAACAAACACATTCCAGATTCACTCATTCATCCAATGTGGGAGCCCTAAGAAGTGTGTGACCTCAGGGAAAAGGCTTTCTGAAACTAAGGCAAATCATAGGACTCTGTTCATGTCATATCCCTTAACTCAAAAGGTTCACGCCAATTTTACTCACTTCTCTCTCACCTACTTTCTTCCAGTTGCTCTTTGAAATGCAACATTATTTTATGCAACTAATTTGAGATTTTCAAAAATCATTCCCAAATACTCTTTATATTTTCAGAAATATATACGCATACATCCTAATATATTAGCTATTTTCTCTTTTATAATGAAAACACTGATATTAAAACACTTTTTAGGAAATCTTCTTTTTATATGACTTCTTTTTTTCTGCCCTTTTTTAGCCCTATTAGTGCAATCTTTCCTAACCCATTTCTGAAATGATGTCTGTAATGTACTAGCCTGACTTTCCTAGGCAGATGTCTTTACTTCAGCTTACCACTCAGAACTCAGTTTCCTCATTTCAGGTTTTTCATTACCAAGGGGATGTTGTGTAAGGCAGAACAGCCCCTTCTTTAGAAAGTTCCCCTAATGTGTCTTGATTCTAAAAAAGGAAAATAAATGCTTATGTCTGGCTGAGTGGACTCATCTTAATTAATACATTGTATAGCTCCTCCTGGCTTCTACTGTATCTGATGACATGCTGCTGCCTACCCATTCCAAACTCTCCATCTGGGGTTTCTTCCTTTAAATGCAGTCAGTGGGATGTGGACTTAGTACATATTTTTATCTAATATCTCAACAACAATATTAATAATAACAAAAAATTGTGTTACCAAGCTTTGATTAATGATGTTTACATTCATTATATCATTTAGCCCTAGAAATTATTGCAATTATTTAGCAAAAGTGAAATTGAGTCAAAAAGAGGTTAAATAACTTGCCCAAAGTCTCAGAGCTAATAAGGGATGGATAAGCCACCATCCTAAGCTGGTCTCTGTAGCTATATCTTCAACAGCATAAACAACGTTCCGCAAACTCTACCCATGCACTAACATACTAAAAATCTATTCCTGATCTTATTTTTTTTTTTCCTTTTCAGCTAATTCAAGAGTTCCATGGCACCTCTGCTAGAATTTTCTACTTTACTATACCATTCTCTCACCCTGCTTTCAGTGACTGAATACCAAATGTTGAGACATACCAAATTGTAAGCACACAATTTCACTTTTAAAAATAGGTTTATTGTGATCTGGAAGTGTTCTGAATTTTGACTCAGCTGCCCTAAGTTCCATTCCTTTGGGGCTCATTCGATTGGTCTCAGAGGTGGATTTAGTGCTTTGAGTTCTTAGATCCTCCAGTGAAGCCACTGAAAGGCCAGATTGAATGATTTCTTCTGTGCCAGCATTAGGGCTTTTTAGATGAACATCTTTCTCCTTATGGGGACAGAAGAAAACAGTAAACTCCAAGTGGAATTTCCTGCCCAGATCCCCGCCCTTTCAGCAGGCACAGACCATAGAGTTGCTGGATTCTTTGGATATCGTCAACACCAAGGTGGAAGGTTCTAAGGTCCCGATACATGTATCTGGGGTACATTATGGAGTTCCAATTCCTGGAGTGCTGCAGGCCCAGAGAGTGACCTAGCTCATGAATGGCAACCAGGAACAGATTAAATCCTGAAAAGGAACAGACAAAAGGATAAAAATTATATATGCATAGGAAAGGCAGAAAGTCTGTAAAAAAAAAAAAAAAAGGAAGAAAAAAGAGAACAGAAAAGGAAGAAAGAGCAAATGTAAGAGTGCAGGAAAAAAGGAAAGAGAGGTGGACAGAATCTAGGTGAGAAACAAAATGGCAAATTAAAATGAACAAACTGGAAGTGAACAGAAGTTGAGAGAATGATAAATGGAAACAAAGGGATAAGAGAGAGAACGCACAATATGATAATGTTTATCATAGAAGTATCTTTGTTCAGAAGTGATCCCACCTCCCCCCACTCATTAGAAGACCCAATTCCTCAGCTAAATCATCCCGCCTCACCCTGGCCACTCTGAATCCTGCCTTCTACCTTCTTCACAATATGCTAGGCCCAAATGGAGACCATCAATACCAACCCCCAAGCTCCCGGAGAGTTCTAGCACTCCCACCAGTTCAGGTCTTTACCTCTGTATGAAGTCGACCAGTGTTCTCCCTTGTCAAAGTGGATAGTTCCTGCAGCTCCAGAATTTGGTAAAAAGGCATGGCCTAAGACACCACCTGGCCCATCAAATGGACAACCATCTCCATGGGCTGTGAACGACAGAAACTATTGCCACAATAGGGTTTCGCAGGCAAGGGCAGGAATGGTCTTAGGTAAGCCTCAGTGCCTCAGTGCCTCATGCACGCTGCAACTGCTACTGCTGGAGAGGTGAGAGGGCTGAGGCACCATCTATGTAGAAAAATAGGATGGGGCCAAAAATCTAGCTACTCCCTATCTTCTGTGGCAAAAAAAAAAAGAAAGGAAAGGTGGAAGAGACTGAGTGAAGGTTGTATGTTAAACACAAAGATCTCTTCCCAAAATGGAGGAAAAGAGGGGAAGGGAACTTAGGCACTGCAGGCTTTCATAAATAGGTTTGATCAACTCAGTAGCATTTCAACAGATTTGAGAGCCACACAACTCTCTTTTGACAGGAGAATGTGCAATAGGCTTTCCCTCACTTTATTCACACAACAGTGCATCCTCCAGTCCCCTACCTACTACCTCATTGTTCCAAAAATATCTTTCCTGGTATAGGTTTATTGATTTCCATTAGGGTTTTGCCTTCCTTTTTTCTCAGCAGCTAGATTAGGCGGACTAGGTTTTTGTTTCAGAACTGAGACCATTTGCCTTTTACATGGGACACCATACCCTCCCTCCCATGTTATTTTCTAACCCAGCTCCCAGAAAGAAATCTTGATGTCTGCATCTTCACTCTCCACTTGCTGGAAGATCAAGGGGGTCACATTGCTCCAGATGGAAACTGCATCATGTATAATGTTTTTCACTGTGGATTGCTTCAGATCATTTGGGTAATTGATAATCCTGAAAGAAGAAATCTTTAAGTAGAATAGCTCAAAGGTATAGGAATAATCCAGCTCTAAAAAGGCATGACTCTGCTTTGGAGAAAATCACTTAATACTTTGGGGCCTTATTTTACTATCCGAAAAGAGAATAAACCCCAGACAAACTGAATCAAAAGCCCAGGAAATTAAACCTGCAAAATACAGATGTTTAAGAATTTTTACAAATTCTCCACATTGTTCTTATCTACACTAAGTCCTGAGAATGACAGCCCTATAGGGTAATTGTGAGGAAAAAAATCATGATGGACTCCATTGAAATGTATGGCATTTCATATAGTTTAGTATTGCTTTGTTTTGGCTATCCCCAATAGCCAAAATGCTTAGGATCCCCAGTAGAATAAGTAACATGGATGTGGAGCAAAAATACATCAAATTATATCCTAACACCCCCCTCCCCCTCCCCACCCCCACCACTTACACACAGGGGGATAAAAGTATGTTTAGTTAAGGGAAGAATGATAGGTTCACAGCCAAAGAATGGTAGTTAGGCTCCACTTCCAAAAGAGATGATCTGGGGAAGCTGGAATGAGAACTGAGAGAATTGCCTTTTCTGAGGAAGACTGGGGGCTTTGGAGAGACTGCCAGCGAAAGCAGAAGACAGTAGAGGTGCCTCCAGGAGGGACATTGCAGGCAGTCACCCCGCTCATCCCTCCAGGCCGTAACCACAAGCACCTGTAGGTCAGAGTGTGCTTATTCCATTTAGAACTTGCTGCAGAGGCGGAGTCGTGATCAACATCAGTAACTCCACAGCGGGGCTGGTGTAGCACAGTCAGCGTTTGCTCCTCCCTCAGGTTTGCCTCGTTCAGATGGAACTGCGGCAGGAGCTGTATCTTTTCCCCCTGGGTAAGGAGTGATGGTTCTTTCTTGGTCAAGAAAAACTGATGGAAATAGTCCTGGGTGGAAGATTGGGAATGAGGAGTACTTAGAGACAGCAAGGACAGACTCACAGCATCAGTAGCCCAGGCATAGCCTCCTTTGAAGGCCTGGGAAGGATGGTGCTTTGTCTCTCTGGTCTTCTTAAATGTCTTATTCTCAGCTGAATGATGGCAACGATGCCCGATTCTCCTGTCACTCAGTAGGTAACATTAAACATGGGTGATAAAATTAAAATGGCCTGGATAACCCGTTAAAACTTCTCTGAAAATAAAGCATTAAATTTTCAGAACAGAGAGGCCCAAAGGCAAAAGTTGTCAGGGTAGGGAAAAACTACCCCCCTCCCCATCTTGAGTTCCTGTCGCTGGACTAATAATAAAATTAACACGAGACAGATTAACAGGCGAAAAAGAAATACATTCTAGTTCATGCACATGGGGTCCCATAGAAATGGGACTTAAGAAGTGGCCAAAGCAGGCAGCTTTTATACTTCTTAGACAAAGAAATGATATATTTGGGAGGAATTGACAGGACAAAGAAACTTAGGTTTGGGTGCCCAACTGGTGAAGAATCTAAACAGAGTTTGGGCTTGGGGTAGTAAAGTTAAAAAGTAACAGCGTTTGTTTATCTAGGACTCTTGGCCTGGATTCCTCTTTGGTGGTAAGGGTGTCCTTCTACCTCCAGATGCAGGGAGCGCACCTTTTATACGAGAGATTTATTTCCTGCTTTCAGGGAGACAGAAAGGAAGATCAGGGTGTCCCTCTTGGGTCGGCCATTTCTTAAGCAACTTTAATTCAAAATAATCATTGTGCCATTGAGGCACATTTTGGGGCAGTCCATTCTGGGCTCCAGAAAGGTCATGAAGGTATAGATGGGAATTGCTCAGGGAAAATGACCTCTGATCTTTCTCATCGATTAAAGTTTTCTCAGTCAGGACAGAATCTATGACTCCTAGGATATAGAATTTAGCTGCTTCTGTATACTCAGTCCATTTGCATTTACATATCAATTCCATTAAAATACTTCTAAAAATCTCATTCTTCACCTACTCCCTGTCCAACACTGACTTTCTTAACAATCCAGTGAACTAAACTTCAACCTCCAGGGCAGGGAGTGAAGGTAGGGAGGCACATTGTATTATAGTAACTCTTTCTACATCTTTATTTGAACTCTAGCTGGGCTGAAAGTACTTTAAGGGCATTGCTCATGTCTAATGAAATTTGGTCTATACTACAATTCTTATAAATCATACTTGATCTTTGATTGATATTTGAGATTGATTGATTTTTGAGTTTTGTATAAAATTGCATTCTTATTATACCTTTAGTCTATTGTGACCTTGGCTGGGCACTCAGAGGCACATGATTTACCAAATTTTTCTAGGTTAGATATTAGCAGGAAATTTTACCAGGTCCCTGAATGATCATAAAGCAGATGACTGAAACCAGTTATAAAGAGTTTTAGGTGTTTTGAATGCAGTTTCTTGAGGAATTTGAAAGTGTTTGGTAGACAGGTTTAAGAGATTTCTCAGTCAATAGGAAAAACACATCAGTCCATTTGAATCACTTCCCCAGATCCCTCACCACCTAGTAGGCTCAGAGATCCAGACCTCTGAGTGTACACTTTGCCATATGGAATAATAGAAGAGTGAGACATGAACATTTGCACTGAATTATTCATTAGGTACCATAAGCAAAATTTATTAAACTCTTACCTGGAAGAGTAATTTGTATAAGCACCATTCTTTTACCAGCCCCCACAAATGATTTCATTTATTTTAAAATCAGAAGAAAAGAAATGAACTTAGAGATTGAAGAGAATGATTTACTATGAAACAGTAAATATATTTGTCTTTATACCATGAAGCAATGTGTATACATATAACACACATCTGGGAGAAGAACCCACCATAGTCATAATGTGATAATGAGGTCCTGATTAACCCACCTACCTTAGCAAAGTCCAGTCCTTTAAGGTCTGTAGCAGGGGGCACTGGGAAGGCAAGGCACCATGGCAGGAAAATTGTAGCTTTGAAGATGTCAGGCTGCATGGCAAAGCTCATTTCTCCCCAGCCTGAATTCATATACCAAGCATGGATCAGCAGGACTTTATAGCCGTGCCAGCAATGCCCAGTGACTCACACTGCCAGTTTCTCCTTTCTTTGCATTGGTTCTTGCCGTCACTGCCCATTCTGGGTTGAACGCAGAGCCAGCCTGCCAGAGTGATGCCAGCAGCCATGGGATTTATTTTCACCTCCATTTCACACCTGACAGCCCTCAGGACACATGGCCATAACCTTGGTTAAGGAAATACTGGAATATCTCAGATTATAGGGGATATTATTCTTTAAAAATAGAGGGGGGGAAAAAAAAGAAACAGGAGACATAGGAACAATTTATTAAAGCTTTATCTGATATAATTTCTTTACTAGTCACTGACAAATATCTTGCTCCAGAAGCTAAAAAGAGAAGTTGAGGAAGGGAATAGCATCCCCTATAGTGAAGACTCAGGTCATAATATGAAAAAAAATCCCACCTAGGAGAGAGAGGAACCCACAGAAAGAGAAAGTTGCTGTGTTTGAGAATGTTTGAGAAAATACATCATTGATAATAAATTGAGAGAGACACAGAGATAAGCATACACACCCATAAGGTTTGAGCTGATAACCTTTGAAATCACAGGTACGGGTCTGAATATCAGCTCTGCTACTTAAAAGCTGATTTGCCTTAGGCAAGTTATTTAACATTATAAAGCCTGACTCTGACTTGTTCTTGAAATTCTGGTGCAGAATTGTTAATAAGTGAAATCCCCATATGTTTACAGACTCATAAACTATACCATAGACTCACTGAGGACAGAAACTTCTTTGATTTGCATTGACAGCTGTAGTACATTCTTTGGAACCTAAAAGGAACCTCTTATTTATTAGATGAATGAAAGTGTTCAGTGAAAGCATCTCATGGCCACTAACGAGACTGGATGTAAGTTCTTTGTGTCTATTTTGCTAGTGGTAAATATGAGCATGTAACTCAGATCTCTTGATGTACAGCAGAAGATAATCATAATAACTTATTAAGTACATATGCTGTGCCAATAATGCACTGTCTCGCTTCATGAACACAACCATTTGTGAAGTAGAAGTTTTATTTTCATATTATTGTTCAAGAAAGGAGGCTTCACGTCATTTAACTGTCATTTAGATAGTCACAATGCTCAAAGTGATATGTAGACATTATAAACAAAAAGTATTCTACTCTGAAAGCAGCATTTTTAATCACTGGACTGGACTGCCAATTTCAAAGGGCTTGCTCCATCTCTCGTGATGCCACAAGCTGCCGTGATGCTGTTTCTGGCACTCCCAGTGTGCACCAGCAGTCTGGTTAGGCAGACTCAGGTGAGCAGTCACCTGTAAGATGGGCCCAGTGTTCAAGTAAATGAGTGCAGGATGCTGAGACCTAGGTAACCTACGAAAGTAAATAAGTGACTTATTAATGATTTAGCTACAGATAAGAAGTATGTATTTGAAGTATAGCAGTGTTTCTCAAAATGTAATGTGAGTACGAATCATCTGAAGATGTCGTTAAAAGTGCAGATTTTGATTTAAAAGGTCTCAGATGGGCCTAATATTTTTAGTTTCTAACAAGCTCCTAAGCGATGCTAGTGCTGCTTGTCTGAAGATTATACTTTTTGAACAGTTATGATGTAGTGGCTGTTGAGAATGTAGGGAGTGTAGAAGCTGTGAATTCAACCAGATAATTTTTAGAATGGATACTAGATTTTTATATTTTGTTTAAAAAATGAGGACCTTTGAGAAATAAGAACCCATGTCTCCTCCCACCCTCACCTATACTTTCACCCTCTTCATCATTCTCATAGCATCTGATGCCTGGGGATAGAAAAAAATCTGGCTTATGTCCAAAATCTTTCCCAGCAGAGTATAGATTGTTTGCCAGCTCCTTCTGGGTAAACTGTCTCAGTGGCAGAAGGAAAAATATTTTTGAAGCACAGAAATATATGACCTCTGTTTCCGTGACTGAGGTAGTAAGGTGGCATAGGGAGATTTGGGGGGACATTTTCCGGAGCTGAGAAATTATTGCCTTTGTCATGCCATCGATAACTCTGCTGGGAAAGGGTGACTCTATGTCTAATTCATCCTGAAATAGAAGAAATGTTTCCACAACTGAACCTGACTTGGTGCTTACACTGAGGAAAGAGTTACTGCTAGAGAGTTTAGGGGATAATCAGAGATTGGAACAAGGGGACTGGGCAGGCATCAAAGTTCCTTTGGTGGTACTGAGCAACACAGATGTTTAATTATCATCCCATTGAATTATTTAATTATGTAAGTGTACATTTTCTCTTCTAAAACTATCCTGCATTTACAATTTAATTTTTCTGTCCAGAGAATGCCATGCAATTTGTGATGCAAAGGTTATTATGATACAAAGCCTGCCTTAAATTAGTTTACCAGCTCATAGAATGACCTGTAAATTATACAATTGTGAGACAGTGACCAGCCTTGTAATAAATATATATACAAGTTAAACTCGAGACTAACTGGATGAGATGTTAACCTGCCTGGGTTGGGCAGAGGAAGTAAGTAAAGGAGATGAAGTACTCTGGGTTTTATATTTTAAAAGTTTGTAGGAATTCAGAAGAAAAAGAACCTTAGGTCATTACTTTTGGTTGGAGTATAGGTTTGTATTGAGCAAATCTCTTTCATGAAGATAAAAATTAAGAGAGATGTAAGAAACAGGCGAGGGTTTTAGAAGTCATATAGAATAAATTATAGTCTTTACATTTTATAAATGTGTATTTGTATTATCAGTGTTTATTCAAATAAATATAACAATAATTATAAAAATGATAACCATAATAATAAGGAGCGGCCAACTTTTACCAGTCATTAAGTGTCACACGCTATTTGCATGAATTGTTTCATTATTCCTCATTTTACAGACCAGGGAATTAAAACTCAGAAAGTTAAATAATTTTTCCAAAGTTGGGAAGCTTTAACTAGCAGAGTCTGCAATGTTTACCTACAATACACACACATACATACACATGGGACACACATACACACACACACACACACACACACACATGCACACATATGTATTTTATAAAAATTGTACATGTGTAACCAAACATGGATCTGCCTACAGATCCAGAAGGAGCTCCACAACCTAGTTCCAACCTTGTTTGACCAATGTAAACAGAGGCATTTCTGTCTGCCCAGGGACCCAGCAAAAATCATGCTAGTTGACACCTCTGTTAACAAGCTTGATGACTCATAAGCAGCCTTTTGACTTGGCTTGACCACAGTCCTAGAGATAGTCCTATCTGTTCATAGACCTGGCAGAAGAAGGACTTTTCTTGCCAAAACCAGACTATAAAGACCAGAAAAGGTGACAGCTCCTTAAAATGCACAGACACCAATGCAAAGCTACAAGAATCATGAAGAATAAAGCAAATATGACACCAACAAATAAAACTAATAAAGCACCAGTAACTGACTCTATAGAAATGGAGCTCTGTGAACTGCTTGACAAAGAATTCAAAATAATAATTTTTTAAAAACTCAATAAACTGCAAGAAAACACAGACCACTAAACAAAATCAGAAAAATAATACAAGAACACAATGAGAAATTAAAGAAATAAAAACCATAAAAAAGAACCAAAGAGAAATCCTGTAGCTGAAGAATGCAATTCATGAGCTGAAAATTCAATAGAAAACTTCAATAGCAGACTTGATTAAACAAAAGAATCAGTGAGCTCAAAAAGAAATCATTTGAAATTATGCAGTTAGAGAAACAAAAAGGAAAAAAAAAAAGAATTAAAAAGATTAGGAAAGCCTACAGGGTTTACACAGCACCATCAAGAGAACCAATACATACATTATAAAAGTCCTAGAAAAAGAAACAGAGAAAGGGGCAGAAAGCTTATTTAAAGATATAATGACTGAAACTTCTCAAATCTAGGAATGTTATTGACATCCAGATACGAGTAAAGGAACACAAATAGGTTGAATACAAAGAGGTCTACACTGAGTCACATTATAACTAAATTATCAAAATAGAAAGATAAAGAGAAGATTTTAAATCAGCAAGAAAAAAAAGTGAATTGGCACATCCAAGACAGCCCCCAGAAGACTATAAGCAGATTTCTCACCTGTCAAGGAGAGAGTAGGATGATATAATCTAAGTATTAAGAAAATAAAATGCCAACCAAGAATGCTTTACCCCATAAATCTGTCCTTTAAGAATGAAGGAGCGATAAAGACTTTACCAGACAAATAAAAACTAAGGGAATTCGTCACCAATAGACCTGCCTTACAAGAAATGTTTTATGTTGTTCAGGTTGAAGAACTTTAAGTTGAAGAACAAGCTGTTCCAGTTAAAGTTCAAGTAGAAGAACTTCAAAGAGTTCTTCAAGTTAAAGGAAAAGACACTTAACAACATAAAAGTAAAAATCTCACTGATTTTGCCTAAGAAAATAAAAATGTCACTGTTAAATATATAAAGACAAATACAGAATATTATAAAACAGTAATGGTAGTGTATAAGTCACTTTTAACATTAATGTATAAACTTAAAAGTAGTAAAAAAAAAAAAAAAGAAACAAAACTATAACCACTGAAATTTGTTAATGAAGAAAACAGTATAGAAAAAAGAAAATTTTGAAATCAGTTGCATAAAGTGTGCAGACATAAGGAGGTGTAGAATATTGAGATGAGGTTATAGTTAGTCATTAGCTTAAAATAGACTGCTGTAGATATAAAATGTTTGATGTAAACCCCATGGTGAACATGCACACATACATACACACACACAATGTATAGTAAATACACAAAAGATAAAAAACAAGAAAATGCTAAACACACAGAAAATATTTAACAAAATGGAAATAGTCATTCTTACCTTACTGTATAAATGAAGTTTGTAGTAATAAACACCTACTTAAAAATGAAGAGAACCTCAAATAAACAACCTAACTTTACAACTCAAGGAACTAAATAAAGAACAAACTGAGCCCAAAGTAATCAGGAAAAAGAAATTAAAAAGATGAGAGCAAAAATAAATAAGGTGGAGAGTAGAGAAGTACTATAAAAATTAAAACAATTTCTTTTGTGAAAAGATAAACAAAATTGATAAACCCTTAACTAGACTAAGTAAAAAGAGAGAAACCTAAAAGCAAGCAAATTAGAAGTGAAATAGATGTTACCACAGAAATAAAAAGATAATAAAAGAATGTTATGAAAAATTATATACCAACAAATTGAACAACCTCAAAATAATAAATTCCTTCATAGAATCTATGAAGACTGAGTAAAAAAGAAATAGAAAGTCATACAGACCTATAACAAATAAGATTGAAGGAGTAAAGAAAAATGCCAAACAAAGAAAAGCCCAGGACCAGATGGTTTTACAAGTGATTTCTGCTAAACATTTAAGAAAGATTTAAAGAATTTATATCAATTATTTTTAAATTCTTTGTAAAAGTGGAAGTTATATCCTGAATTAATTCTATGAGGCCAGCATCACTGTAATACCAAAGCTAGACAAAGACACCACAAGAAGAGAAAGATACAGTACAATATCCCTGATGAACATCATGATGTCAAAATCCTCAACAAATTCTAGCAAACTAAATACAACAGCACATTAAAAGAATCATACACCATGACCAAGTAAGACTCATCCCTGGGATGCAAGGATGGTTCAACATATACAAATTGATAAGTGTGATACTCTACCTCACAAAATGAAGGGTAAAAATCACATGATCATCTCAATAGATGCATAAAAAGCATTTAGTAAAATTCAGTACTTTTAGTAAAACTCAAAAAACTCTCAAAAATTAGATATAGAAGAAACTTATCTTAACTCAACAAAGGCACTTTAAGAAAAGCCCACAGCTTACATCTTACTCAGTGGTGGAAAGCTGAAAGCATTCCCTTTAAGATCTAGAACAAATCAAGGATGCCTCCTCTCATTTCTTCTTTTCAACATAGTATTGAAAGATCTAGTCAGAGCAATGAGGCAAGAAAAAGAAATAAAAGACGTCCAAATCAGAAAGGAAGTAAAACTATCTCCGTAGGTGATACGGTGATCTTATATGTAGAACACCCTAGACTCCACATGTGCACACACATACACACACACACACACACACACACACACACACACACACACACACAAATGTTAGAATTAGAAAGCAAATTCAGTAAGGTCACAGGATACAAAAAGCATACAAATATAGTGACCTATTCAAAAAGGAAATTCAGAAAATGATTTCATTTACAATGGCATTCCTTCACACTTGCCTAGTTTTGATGGTGTAATGGACTTAATATGTGTTTATGTTTCCCTAAAATTCATGTGTTGAAATTCTAACCCCCAATGTGATGATATTAGAATGTAGGGCCTTTGGAAGTTAATTGGGTAATAAAGATGGAGCCCTCATAAATGGGATTAACACTCTTATAGAAGAAACCTCCAAAGAATTCTCTAGTCCTCTTTCTGCCATATGATATAGCAAAAAGACTGCTGTCTTCATCAGATGCCCAGTCTACCAGCACCTTGATCTTGGACTTCTCAGTCTCCGGGATTGTGAGAAATAAGTTTTTGTTGTTTAAGTTGCCCAGTCTATGGTATTTTTGTTCTAACAACCCAGATGGACTAGACAGATAGTAAATAGACAATTGCAGAAGCCACAGTTTGAGAAATGTATGGTGGCCAAAGATGAAGTGCTGGCTGATGCTGGCAAGAATCAAAAATGAACAGTAGAAAAAGAAATAATATATAACAGTTGTGACCTCATAACTGCTATTGTAAGGGGCTATAGATCATTCCACTAACCACCCTCTTGTTAGTTCCCAATTTTTTTTTTTAAAGCCATATGAATCCTTGGAGAAGCTGCTTCCAAAATGCCAAAATTACTGATGCTTGTGGATTCAAGCATGCAAGGAGTGCACTGTCTATACCAGCCAGATCTCCTGTCCTGCCAGGCTTGAAGCACTCATTTCTCTACAGAGAGTGTTAACAAGTGATAGAGCTCATCTGAGTCCTTCTTGGGAACTGCTGTCTTCATATTGAAGCTGTTGCAGGAAAATGGGGCATGAGAGGATGGTCATGAACCAGGTCTCTGAGTCCTTGGAACACACCCTGCCAAGTGAGGGTTCTTGGCTTCAGGCAGGAAAGAATTCAAGAGGGAGCCATAGTAAAGTGAAAGCAAGTTTATTTAGAGAGATACACACTCCATAGACAGAGTGCAGGCCATCTCACTCAGAAGGGAGAGCAGCCAGGAAGTGTGGAGGTTGTTGGCTTGTATGGGCTGGGCAATTTCATGTGCTAATGGGGAGGAGGATTATTCCAGCTATGTTATGGGTGGGGATTTCCAGGAATTGGGCTCCCGCCCACTTTTTGGCCTTTTGGGGTCAGCCTGGGAACTGTGTGGCGCCTGTGGGTGTATCATTTAGCATGCTAATATATTAGGATGAGCGTATAATGAGGGTCAAGGTCTACCTCGAGTTGAATTTTTCGCCATCTTGGGCCTAGTCAAGTTTTAACCAATTTATGTCCTGTCCTCAGTTGCTGTGTCATTCTTTTAATGGTTGTACCCTGCCCCCTTCCCTCCTTTCTCAAAGCCACCTCACCCAAAATCCTGTCTCCTCTCTGTGGACAGATAACATCTAATGGCCAGTTAATGGGTAGTTTAAAAGGCCCATATTTTTCTTTAATTCAGGACAATTCTAAAAGGTCATCTCAGTTCCAGAGATCTCTGCAGGATTGAATGTGGCCTTTATTATAATTGAATGGAGTTTAATCTTAGCAATGTTCTCCTAGGGCTGTCTATCCCAACAATTAAATGGAGTTTAACTTCTCCCTCCACTAGTTCTATTGTATTCTTTCCCCCTAGATATTTAATCTCAGGGCACTCTCCAAATAAATTTCTGCACACAAATTTTCACCTCAGTGTTCCGTGCAAAAGGAACCCAACTTGTGACCAATGTTAACAAAGACAAATACAAGTGACACAAGAAAAAAAATTAATTGCAAGTCACATCATAATAAAAGGTTTTATAATATAGAAAGGACTCCCACAAACTAATAACTATTTTTTAAAAAGATGTACTTGACTAGCCTCTAAAAAGAAATTCAAATATAAAATGTGACAGCGGATCCAGACAGCCACAGCAGTTGCTCTGAAATTGCAGGTGAGGGAGCAATTAATTCTGCTTCATGGAATAGAGGGGCCTTCTGGGGTATTAACTGTAAATGGCTAGTTCATATGCATAATGGGAATTCAGTTGAACTGTCCTTGAATTAACTCATTTAAGGACTTGCCTTTGGGTTTTTTAGTCTTTCTTGGTACAGCTTCCTGAATTGTCATCCCCAGAGACCCTTATTATACTAAAACTGCAGCAGCAGAGAAGGACTAGATTCACACTGTCATGATCAGTCCTTGTGCCAAACAACTGGGACTGGGGTGCCTTCATCCTGAGTTCATCTCTTTTTCCACCCTGAAATGTAAATGAGGTGGCCAACCCCTTGATAAGTACTTGAGAACCCTCATGTTGTAATTATGGATTTTATCAGTCAAGAACATAAAGATGTGTATCTTATTCCTAAGAAGTTGTTATGCTTTTACTGTTTAATAACTGCTTCAATCTCTGGATATACTCAACACCTGAAACAGTATGGATAACACTACCATGCTGATTACATAAAGAATACGATAAACAATCTCATTTAATAATTCTCATATAAATAATGAACTTTATTCTAACTCCATCCTTTAAAGATATTCTGTATCTGTTACTTAAACTGCAATATTTATGTATTTGCAAACCAGAGAATTGGGTTGGGAAGGCTTTCTGAACTGAAAACAACATACTGGGAAAATCTCTGTACAGTATTATGCTTTGCTCTAGACTCTCTAAAAAATGTTGCCCTTTAAAGCAAATAAAATAGCTTTTCTAGGGTATATTATTATCTAAAGAAAGCCATCATTTTTTTTTTTTTTTTGGTAGTTCAGGGCAAGTAGAGGTTGATAATGAAGAGTAAATAATGTGCTTTTTGAAAAATTTATTACTTCATTTTTCTTGATTGATCAGTGAACAGATAAGTTTTAATTCTATTAAGAGAACTGATATGAACACAGAGTTATTCATAGGATTTGGTATGGAAAGATTTATAACTCAGAGCTCAAAATGTTTAAATTGCTGAAAAGATTCAGAACTATTAAATAGATTACTATATGTCAAAAACAACACCAAGTTACAGGCAACCTATGACGTTTGGGATAAAGTTTGCTAGATAACCTCTGGGAGAAAATTGCAAGAGAATCAGTCTCCATTTAGCCAAGGAGGAACTGCTTGGAGTAGGGGTGGAGGCATTGACAAGGAAGGCTGATGTTAAAGACTGATCTGGTGAGTTTAACAGACAAGTCAGACAGAAGAAGATCCCCAAGCAGCAAAGAAATATTCTCCTCAAACATCTCACTTAGCCCTGGAAGTCTGATGCCATCTGTCCTGGAGAGAGAGAGAGAGCCAATCTCTGTTTAACTGTATGATTACACAGATCAAACAAGCAAAACTCTTGCGCAGTCTCTGTTGGAATAAAACTTGTTTTTCTTTGAACATTTATCTCACTCCTTTCAGATTAGCGTCATAAGCAAGTTTTGGAAATTCTAAGACTAGACCTAACAGGTAGCCCTCCACTGATAGTTGTATGCCTTGGCACAACTGGATTAGTGTTTAGGCAGACATATCGCAATGGTATTAGTCACAGTATAAAGTTTATTCATTGCCTTTCTATCAATTTTTATGAGCCTCCCAAAGTATAAGATGAACAATATCCAAACAGCTGCCAGGTTTTTTTTTCCTTTTTTTTTAATGCATGTAATTTATTATAAAATCCAGGACTTCCTAGGCATTTCTTTCTAATTGTCTGTCTTCTTGATATCTAATGTCTAAAGAAAATAAATGTCACTAAAATGTTGCAAACAACCTAGAAATAGAAGTATTTTAGACAGAGGAAAATAATTATAGCAAGATGGAGGTGGAATCCAGACCGGAAAATTCAGTTCAGGAAGCAGTTACAACAGTTCAGAAACAACTGAAAGTGGATTGCAGTCATTAGAGTTTGAGACTGCAGGAGGAGAAAAATTGCAGAAAATAAATGGTTAAGAACGTGAACATGAGCTTTAGGAATTCTCCACCATGGCCACATGATTATAGTAACACAGCAGTTGAAGATATAAGTAGATAAGAATAATAGTACTAAGAAATTGCCTAAATATTTCAGATCTGAGAGATATTATCAAACTCCCACGACAAGGATTGATGATAAAACCTGCAATTAGCTCTAGTATATTATTGAATAAATTGATACATTAATCCACTATTTTACAAACAGCACAAGATCAAATATTTTTTCAACAAAATTATTTTTTCCTGAACATAAGCTTTAACAATTTATATTTCTAAAATTGTATTTAAATTTTGATGGAGCATTTTATTCAATATGGTGTAGTGAGCTGAATCAGGTATGTCAATTTCCACTACACACCAAACATGTAACAACAACAGATACAATAAAAAATGATAAAAAATACATCACCATGCTTCTTAGGTCAAACAAATAGAAAATACATGATAGATAGACTTAGACAGACAGACAGACAGACAGATAATTATGAGATGCAGTGTAAAAACATATAACTGTGTGCTGAAATTGAATCCAGAAAAAATGACCAGGTATTTTTGAGAGGCAGAAAAGAAGATTTGAGAAAAGAAAACTAAAACCCATTTTTACATGAGAAGACATTGTTTGAAAATACATTACTTATCTCTGAATTTTATGTAAAGTCATTGAACTTTTAATGAAATTCTTAACAGTACAAAAATAATTGTATTTACACAAGAAAAACAAAACTTTCAAATTCTTCAATTGGAAAATAGCACTTGTATAATTGTCTAGTTGAACCATTGGCCCTTGTTTTGAAGTTGTGTCTTTTATAATCCATGTGTTGTTAAGTTTCAATTTTAATATCAATTTGTTTTCTTTTTCTCTCAGTTTTCATTTTTAGTTGAATATTGCTATCTACCTCTGTACCTATCTATTTTTCTCCATTTAGATTTGTACCTAAGAATTATGTGAACATCACTTGGATTCACAAGACCTCAATGATTGTAATAGGATAGAGTCAGTCATTTGAGTGAGTCTCTTTTCACCATTGCAGGAAGCCTCTCCTGAACGTCTCATGTTGATTTCCTTGTATACCTGGCATATCCACCTTCAACACCTCTGAAATTGGTGTCTCTGCCTTCTTCCTCATTGGGATCCCAGGGATGGAGTCTGCCACCATTTGGGTCTCCATCCCCATTTGCCTTATGTACCTTGTTGCCATCCTGGGGAACTGCCCCATCCTCATTTTCATAAAAATGGAGCCTTCTCGGCATGAACCCATGAACTATTTTCTCTCCATGTTGGCTCTCTCTGACTTGGGACTGTCCCTCTCCTCTCTCCCTACCATGCTTAGAATATTCTTATTCAGTGCTCCGGGAATTTCCTCTGATGCCTGTATTGCCCAAGAGTTTTTCATTCATGGATTCCCAGCTATGGAATCATCAGTACTTCTCATCATGTTTTTTGATCACTTTATTACCATCTGCAATCCTCTGAGATACACCTCCATCCTAACCAGTGCCAGAGTCATGAAAATAGGGCTTACTTTTTCTCTCAAAAATATTTTATTGATCCTTCCTTTTCCTTTAACTTTAAGACATCCAAGATACTGTAAGAAGAACCTCCTTACAAGGTTAATGTCATCTATGGCTTATTTGTAGCTCTCACAGGCATCCTAGACTTCACATTTATTTTCATGTCCTACATGCTGATACTTACAGCCATGTTGAGCATAGGATCACAGAGGGAAAGACTCAAGGTCCTCAATATATGTGTTTCCCACATCTGTGCTGTGCTTATCGTCTATGTTCCCATTATCTCCTTAGCTGTCATCTACCTGTTTTCCAAACACAGTTCCCAAGTCATGAGGATCCTCATGGCTGATTGATCCTCATCAATCCTCACGCCATTGATGAACCCCACTGTATACTGTGTGAAGAGCCAGCAGATAAGAAATCTGGTTTTACCTCCCTACAAATAAAAGTCCAGGACCAGATGGCTTCACCAGGGAATTCTACCAAACATACAAACAAGAACTCATACCAGTCCTTCTCAAACTCTTCCAGAAGATTGAAAAAGAGGGAATACTCCCAAACTCATTCTATGAAGCCACCATCACCCTGATACCAGAACCAGGCAAAGATACTACCAAAAAAGAGAATTACAGGCCAATATCACTGATGAACATAGATGCCAAAATTCTCACCAAAAAATATTAGCAAATAAAATCCAACAACACATAAAAAAGATTATACATCATGACCAAGTGGGGTTCATCCCAGGGACACAAGGGTGGTTCAACATATGCAAATCAATCAATGTAATACATCACATCAACAAGAGAAAGGACAAAAAACACATGATCATCTCAATAGATGCAGAAAAAGCATTTGATAAAATTCAACACCGATTTATGATAAAAATTCTCACCAAAGTGGGTATAGAGGGAACATATCTCAACATAATAAAAGCTATATATGACAAACCTACAGCCAGCATAGTACTCAATGGTGAAAAACTCAAAAGCTTCCCACTAAAATCTGGGACAAGACAAGGATGCCCACTATTACCACTCCTATTCGACATAGTCTTGGAAGTCTTAGCCACAGCAATCAGGCAAAAGAGAGAAATAAAAGGGATCTGAATTGGAAAAAAAGTGTAAAAGTGTCGCTATATGCTGACAATATGTTACCATACATAGAAAACCCTAAAAGGTCCACACAAAAACTACTAGAGCTGATCAAAGAATTCAGCAAGGTAGCAGGTTACAAGATTATCGTACAAAAATCAGTTGCATTTCTTTACACTAACGATGAATCAACAGAAAAAGAAAGTAAAGAAATAATCCCCTTTAAAATAGCACCCAAAGTAATAAAATATCTAGGAATAAATCTAACCCAGGAGGTGAAAAAATTATACACAGAAAACTATAAACCATTGATGAAGGAAATTAAAGAAGACTTTAAAAAATGGAAGGATATCCCATGCTCTTGGATTGGAAGAATCAATATTGTTAAAATGGTCACACTGCCCAAGGTAATCTACAGATTTAATGCAATCCCTATCAAATTACCTAGGACATATTTCACAGAACTAGAACAAATCATAATTAAATTTATATGGAACCATCAAAGACCTAGAATTGCCAAAGCATTACTGAAGAGAAAGAAAGAGTCTGGAGGAATAACTCTCCCAGACTTCAGACAATACTATGGAGCTACAGTCATCAAGACAGCATGGTATTGGTACAAAAACATATAGACCAATGAAACAGAATAGAGAGCCCAGAAATGAACCCACAAACTTTTGGTCAACTAATCTTCGACAAAGGAGGCAAGAATATACAATGGAATAAAGACAGCCTCTTCAGCAAATTGTGTTGGGAAAACTGGACAGCAGCCTGTAAAACAATGAAGCTAGAACACTCCCTTACACCATACACAAAAATAAACTCAAAATGGATCAAAGACTTAAACATAAGACAAGATACAATAAACCTCCTAGAAGAAAATATTGGCAAAACATTATCTGACATACATCTCAAAAATGTTCTCCTAGAACAGTCTACTCAAGCAATAGAAATAAAAGCAAGAATAAACAAATGGGACCTAATGAAACTTACAAGCTTCTGCACAGCAAAGGAAACCATAAGTAAAACAAAATGACAACCTATGGAGTGGGAGAAAGTTTTTGCTAATGAAACCGACAAAGGCTTGATCTCCAGAATATATAAGCAGCTCTTATGACTTAATAAGAAACAACCAAACAACCCAATCCAAAAATGGGCAAAAGACCTAAACAAGCAATTCTCCAAAGAAGACATACAAATGATCAATAGGCACATGAAAAAATGCTCAGTATCACTAATTATCAGAGAAATGCAAATCAGAACTACAATGAGGTATCACCTCACACCAGTCAGAATGGCCATCATTCAAGAATCCACAAATGACAAATGCTGGAGAGGCTGTGGAGAAAGGGGAACCCTCCTACACTGCTGGTGGGAATGCAGTTTGGTGCAGCCACTGTGGAAAACAGTATGAAGATTCCTCAAAAGACTAGGAATAGACTTACCATGCAACCCAGGAATCCCACTCCTGGGCATATATCCAGAAGGAACACTACTTCAGGATGACACCTGAACCCCAATGTTCATAGCAGCACTATTTACAATAGCCAAGACATGGAAACAGCCTAAATGTCCATCAATGGATGACTGGATAAAGAAGAGGTGGTATATGTATACAATGGAATACTATTCAGCCATAAAAACCGACAACATAACACCATTTGCAGCAACATGGATGCTCCTGGAGAATGTCATTCTAAGTGAAGTAAGCCAGAAAGAGAAAGAAAAATACCATATGAGATTGCTCATATGTGGAATCTAAAACAAACAAAAAACACACAAACAAAGCATAAATGCAAAACAGAAATAAACTCATAGACATAGAATACAAACTTGTGGTTGGCAAGGGGGCAGAGGGTGGGAAGGGATAGACTAGGATTACAAAACTGTAGAATAGATAAACAAGATTATACTGTATAGCACAGGGAAATATACATAAGATCTTATGGTAGCTTTCGGAGAAGAAAATGTGACAATGAATATATATATGTTCATGTATAACTGAAAAATTGTGCTCTACACTTGAATTTGATACAACATTGTAAAATGATTATAAATCAGTAAAAAATGTTAAAAAAAAAAAAAAAGAAATCGGGTTTTAGAGAAGCTGTGTCAAAAATACAGCTGACATGGCAGGTGGAGGGTATAGCTCAGTGGTAGAGCACATACCTGGTGTGCACAAGGTCCTGGGTTCAATCCCCAGTGCCTCTGCTAAAGGGGAAAAAAATTTTTTAATGAAAAAAATGCAGCTGACTTGGATGCTTAATGATAGTGAAAACCCAATCAGTAAATGACATAGAGAAAGCAGAATTAATCAATAAGGAAGCACACCATACGTTAATCACCTTACAATATCATCTCTCAGTATGCTTATGAAGACTGAAGACTCAGCCTCGCAAATTTACTGGTTTAGGATTTAGGATTTAGAGCTCTTATGTAAACATAAAATGTATTCGTAGTTCCACTTTCACACACCTTACCAGCCTTATGAACACAATATAAGCTTGTTTTCATCATTTTAGAGTAATATTCTGTGTGTTCATTTGAGAATTAGCAGTATACATTTATATGACAACTGCCTAGTGATTGGAGGTGACAGAGGATTGCTTATTCATTTACAATATCCCTTTTCAACACATAGTTTTCCCTTTTATGACACATATCTATTCTCTCAGGAATTGAAATTGAAAAGGGCAATGACAATGCACACATGGAACAAATATGCATTCGTGCAGAGTTTACAAAAATATAAGAATTAAATTCATTTATTTGTTTCAATATTTCTTTCCTGAACATTAAAATATCACTTTATAAGTTATTTAGGGTTGAAAATTCTCTGTCTACCAGATTTCTACAGGAGTTCTACCTAATGCCATAACTCATTATACCGTATATGTCTCACTCCCATGCAAGACTGTAAACCCTGATAAAGATTAATTTTCAAAATTTTACTGTTCTCACAAAGAAATAAATTGAACATCCATATAGATCTCACTTAGCTGATTTTTAATGAATGAACCAGGCAAATGATACAACCAGTTCAAAGAGACCAATAAAAGATACATTTATAAATAGCAATGTTTCCATTAATTTTCAAATGAGTTCAACTATGACTTCTTTCACCTGTGGGACACATACCAATTGACCCTCGACCAGTTTATTCACCTGTCTACCAATGTGAATTACTTTGATTGCATTTAGTATCTACAACTTACAGAGTTGGAAAAAAGCTCAAAGACAGTGAAAACTCTAAGTCCCTACATAATCAGAATTAGATAACCCATAGGGGTGGGCTGTGAACAATGCAGAGTTTTCCACTGAAGCACATATCTTTTTTTTCATATAGTCTCCCCCATTTTAATAAAACATTATTTGAAATAAAGATTATTCTTGATCATAAAACAAGGCTCTCCTCATTAGGTTTGGCCTCATTATTTATACAGATGAAAAAATTCACCAGAAGGGCTTCTTAAGTTTGCAGTGCTGGAGACTTTCAGACAGGATGTTATAAAGCTGCTATTATATTCTATATCTAGGAGAGGAAGCTATAACCAAAAAAATTATCTCCATCAAATTACTCCTTCAGGTAGCCACACACTTGAGTAATATTTTATTTTCCTGAACTCCCCAAGACATCCTGGGATCCTTGGCTTGCCTCCCTTTCCACCTCTAAGAGATCGGCCCGTAAGCCAAGCAACAGGCTAATTTACCTGGGATTTTGTCAGCACAGACTCTATAAAGTCAACCTCAGTTCCCTAAAAGTGACTGGTCCTACCTGATTAAATCAGAAACATTCTCAAGTGTGATATTCTAGGAAAGGCCCTAGTTGCACAATCAATTTTTAAAATTATATCTTAGTTAAAAATAGGACAGGTTCTTAAACTGTACCTATAAAAATAATACATTGTCCTGAAAAGCAAGGACACTCAGTAAGGGTTTCCTGAACTCAGAGTATTCAGTGAGAATCAGCTATGACTTCAAAATGTTTGATTTAGTTTACAAAAGCAGATTCTACTAGATTAGTACAGTTTAAGAGAATGATAAAAAGCCTTATTATATATTCAGAAAATAGAACATAAACCACATCAACAATATTCCAAACACATAATAAGATGTTACTTATCAGTTAATTTAGTTCTACACAATTAATTCTTGTTCCACCGGCTCTTGAGTTAGCAGTCTCATGAAGGTGTTTGTCTGTTGTTAGGAAGAGTCATGGAAATCACAACTCAGCCCACTAGAAAAACCTGAAAGTTACCCAAAAGCTGGTTCTTTGAAGTTTGCAGTACTTGCTGCAGTCCTTTTCCGTGAGCTCTGGTGGGGTCCTTCTCTGTTGAAGACGAAACTCCAGCCTATTTCTGATTGCAGATCTTTCATGAATGCATCAGAGCCAAACAAAAATTATCTATTGTTTTAAGATAGTTAAGCTAACTTAAGAGAGTTAAATTTATCTTTATATGTATTCTTTTTCATTATATGTTATTACAAGATATTTATACTTATCTTTAAATGGCCATTGTTAATTTATTACTTATGCATTCAAATGTAAAAAGTCTGATGAGAGTTGATAACACAAATAGTGCAACTGACAAGTAAATTTGATTGTCTCCATGGCATGCAAAACAAGATAATAAAGCTATTTCCAAAAAGAGAAGTTTAAAAAAAGTCTCTAAGGATAATGATATAGACTATATCTGAGGACAGTAATGTTTCATCTGATATATACAAATAAATAAGCATAATTTTTACAATGGAAACAATATCGATACATAGCATAATAATCATGGGAAATGATATGCATAATGTACCAAGGAAATACCAAGATTGCCAAGAATATCAAATAAAGAGATTCAGTGAATCTAGAGTAAGCCTAGATATTTGTATTTTTATAAAACTCCATAGAGAAGTCTTATGTGCATCCCAGGTTGAAAACTACTGTCCTTGAACATGCTAGATGAAAATGAAAATTTCAAAACATTCTCAGAAGAAAACATCTATAAGTTTAAGGGAGTGAAATCTAGAGGAGGAGGCAGACACAAAAAGGCATAGTTGTCACATATGGTGAAAATGCTCTGAGATTATTCACATGATTCTGTCAATCAGAGAAGACAGGGACATAATTCTGCCAGAGGGAGCAGAAGGGCTTAAGGGGTGTTTTCCTCAAAGGATTAATTCTTCCCATTTACAGGGGGTTGGATGACTCTCCTTGGCTCCAGTCCCTGTTGAGTTTCACCCACAGGGAGTTTTCTTTTTCTCTGGGTGCAGCCTGCTGGGCTGGAATCAAAGTTTTCTGGGCTAATAGGAAAGCATCAGGGAGGCAGGACTAGATTCTGTAGGTCAGGATTAAATGGTCATGACCGCACAGCAGTGGAATTGTGGTGACTGACTGCATGCCACCTTCATTTCCTCTTTACTCTGGCATGTGGGTACAATGACTTACCAACTTACTGGTAAGTTTCCTGATGTTCATAGCTCTTTGCACCAGCTCAAGCAAGAAAATCCACATAGTATATCTAATTGTAGTCACTACATGCTTAGGATGGATGCCATTACCCCGACCTTCTAAAAAGTCCCACAGTTATGTAAATGCACGGTAGAATTCCAGGGTCCTGCCAAATTGATGGCAATCAACCAAGTGCCAGGCCCAAAATCACTGACTGAGCACAGAAGGAAATTCAAAATCAGCTACTTGGACCTGCCTCTTGGGTGATATGTTTGCTGAATGGTAGTTATCGCCTTACATGTTACTGTAAGTTGTTTCTGGTCTCAGACCACTGAGTTTGCAGTGGGCATCAGTGAGAAGGGAATAGTGACCACTAGGAGTTTCTTTCTCCATGGTATGTCCTAACTCAGCATGCTTCTTATTAGACTTAAATCTCTGCCTTACATTTTTCCTTTCTTGATAAATAAGAAAGCAATCTTATGATTCTAACAAAAAACTGCCTATGAGTTCATGGATTTTAAGTAATGGTGTAGAGGTGGGTTTTGTATATATTCTCTTCAATCATCTACTCTACATATAGAGGTCTCCAAATTGAGGGTATAACTTCATTCATTCAAGTATATGCGTGTATATCAAAATGATGTCCGCTTCTATTAGATTCTATGAAGCCAGATGGAGGACAAAAAATATCAGTAATATCAAGGAAAGCGCACTATACACCGATACACTTGAATGGGAGGAGGACAAAAGTCTCAGGGAAGGATTGTAAAGGACTTAATAGCTAACTGAGGATTTGAACAAAGAAAGTCAAGGCAAGGAAGAGCATTTTTACCATTTGCAAAAGGAGAAGACTTGAAAAGCACAGATAGAAAAAGCATATTGTAGAAATTTAACAGTAGCTGGAACATGAACTGGGGAGTGAGTTTGGAGAGGGAGGAGGGTGATAATTAATGCCTCTTTGTGGCCAGGATTACACTGTGATCACTACTACAAGTAATTAATCCCACACTTTCTCTATTTTCTGTTCACTGCATGGAAAAATATTCATGTTATTTTCCTAATTTCCTAATGGAATTCAACAATTCCTTTTTGGGAAAGTAACATTTCTCTTGAATTGTCTCTGAAATTCTTCTTCCCTTACCATATCACAAGGGGTATTCCACAGTTTGACTGTGAATTTTAAGTTCCCAATTTGTGGTTCTGTTAACAATGATTACGGTAAACATTATGTTCTGCACCCTGGACTATAAATATAATCAAACAAATATTAAATATTAACTGTGGTTCTGCTATAACTTTCAAATCCTTTTTTTTCTAACTGATTCATAAAATCTTAGATTTACAGAGCTAAAAACATATGTCTCCATCCTGCTCTAGTCCAGATAGTCTGCCATAGCATGACAATACAATAAGCAGTAACAAGAGGCTTAATTTTAAAAAGAAAACAAAAGAGAGTGAGAGCGAGAGAGAGAGAGGGAGGGAGGAAAGTTTATTTATCTCTGTCAGTTTTTACCTGTTTAAATGCATATTGTTTTTTCTTAGCTATTTGATAGAAACTGGATCAAGGAACATGATATTTCAAGTAATTCTTATGTAAAAGAAAGTTTTAGGGTCAATTTAACTTAAAAAAGGACAATTACTATATCATATACTTTACTAAGAGAGAAAGTTCTAAACCCAACAGAAGTGTGAGAGATTTTGCACAAGATTCACCATCTCTCTGTCATACTTAGTTATTAAGGACCTTTCTCCAACCAAAATAGACCCTAATTCAAGGACTAGATAATTATTTCATTTCTTTGGTATTAACTATCTCTGTGAATTTACTGTGTCTGCACATGTTTATTCGCAGTCTCAGAACAGATCGAGGTCAGCTGCAATCCCTGGAGAGCTCAGCACCCCTCAAGCAAGGGCACTAGGAGAGAAGAAAGAGACAAGCCCTCATATATGAAGAGGAGACCTTGGCGACAGACAAATGCAATAACTTCTGGGATTTTATACTAAAATCCTTCTACTTTCAAATATCCACTCTCTGGTAAGTACTCAGATATCTTCATCTATTTTGCTTTCATTTTACTGCTTTTTTTTTTTTTTTTTTTTTTTGTAAATCAACCACATGGAACTTCATACAGAGCAGGAGACACTTCCAAAAGTCATGTATCTAGGAAAATTGTTCCTTTCAGAGACTATACAAATAAACTATTTACCTTTAGGGGAATTGTTCTTCAACAGAATTCAAATTCTCCTAAATTGTGACACTTACCACTTCAGGTTATTGTTCTCTTGTCAACACTCCACAAATGGTCACAAATTCCAGGCCAGGAGAAAATTAGACATAATTTGTCAGTAATCTCTGCAGTGACTGCCCTTACAAATACAAAAATAATTTGAAAATCAAGGGAGTTTTTAAAAGATACTTAAATAACCAACAGTCTAGCAGGGGATAGCACTAAGAGTAGTTTGGTTTTGAGAAGACCATACTTTTGTGAGAATTCCAACAAGTAGGAAGAAATTAAATTTTGAGACTCCTCTGCCTTCACATAGTGTCATTCTGGAAATCATATATTCTAACCAACATCTTATCTAGAATGTGAAAGCAAGAACTCATAGAGGAGTCCGGATTAATTGACTAGGGTCTACTAGTATGTTACTAGTAGAAAAAGAAACCAGCTTTTCATCTGATTGCAAAATATATTCCTGGTTTCTCTATAGGAAAAAAATGGCCAGAAGAACTTCTATAAATCTATGATCCAGGAAATTCCAATCTAAAGTGAAAGCCACTTCTCACTATATAGTCACATAAATAACTTGTTCTATCAAAAGACAGTTGAAAAAACCCAGAAACTTCAGAACTGCTTTTTTTCTACTAAATTTCCAGATATTCACATTTTATCTACTCAAGACTTTCTGTGATTCGCTGCAGAGCCCTCTAAATTAATTGATCATGTCCATTATCAACATGTCACATGTTGAAATCACCACATTCTTCTTGGTTGGGATGCCAAGGCTGGAATATGCACACATCTGGATCTCTATTCCTGTCTGCAGCATGTACCTTGTTGCTGTTCTGGGAAACTGCACCATCCTTTTCATCATCAAGACAGAACCCTCACTGCACGAACCCATGTACTATTTCCTTTCCATGTTGGCCCTGTCTGACATGGGCTTGTCCTTTTCCTCTCTTCCCACTATGTTGAGGATCTTCTTATTCAAGGCTTCTGAAATCTCTGCTAATGCCTGCTTTGCCCAGGAATTCTTCATCCATGGATTCACAGCACTGGAGTCCTCAGTGCTCCTGATCATGTCATTTGACTGCTTCCTCGCCATCCACAACCCTCTGAGATACAGCTCCATTCTTAAAACAGTCAGAGTTGCCCAGATAGGAGTGGTATGCTTTTTCAAGAGCTTCCTCCTGGTTCTTCCTTTCCCCTTCACTTTGAGAAGGTTGAAATATTGTAAGAAAAGCCAATTATCCCATTCCTACTGTCTCCACCAGGATGTCATGAAGTTGGCCTGCTCTGACAACCGAATTGATGTCATTTATGGCTTTTTGGGGGCACTCTGCCTTATGGTAGATTTTATGCTCATTGCTGTATCTTACATCCTGATCCTCAAGACTGTGCTGGGAAAAAACGCATCCCAAAAGGAGCAGCTCAAGGCCCTCAATACCTGTGTTTCACACATCTGTGCAGTGACCATCTTCTACCTGCCCATCATCAACCTCGCCATTGTCCATCGCTTTGCCCGGCATGTCTCTCCCCTCTTCAATGTTCTTATGGCAAATGTTCTTCTACTTGTGCCTCCACTGATGAATCCCATTGTGTACTGTGTGAAAACTAGGCAGATTAGAGTAAGAGTGGTAGCAAAATTATGTCAGAAGCAAATATAACAGTCATATATAGTAGAAAACATCTGGGGGGAATGTCTCAGTAAGAGATTAAAGGTGAGTTTGGCAAAACCTAATATTTGGTACAAATAATCAATATATTTTTATTGTTATTGTCATCAGATTTATTTCAATCAAACTGTATACTGAAGGTGGGCATAAAATAGGAAATGGAGTTCATTCTGGGGTGTCTCCATCCTAATTAATAAAAAAAAAGATGCCTTATGAAGTCATCTTTGATAAAAGCAACAAATTATAGTCAACACTGACAACAGTAATGTCTATCCTTGTGACAGATTTTCATTCCTCATTCTAAGATTCTATCTATCTGTTAAGTCCTTTTGATTCTAGACCCAAATTACATCTCAAGTCTACCTCCTCATTCTCTCCATTTTAATCATCCTTGTATGTCACCAGCACTTCTTTAATGACATGCTGCAGTAAATTCTTTAGTTTCTTAATGTGTACTCTTACTACTTTCTAACTGATTTTCTGTGCAAGATGAAAATGATCTTTTTAAAAGACAAATTGAATGATGTAAGGTCTCTTTTAAATATAAACTCTTACTTCTCTGAGAATAGAATTAAAACAATGAAATACACACCATCAGATGACACATGTTCTTTACCTGCTCTACCTCTCCAACATTACCAGATAATCAAACTCTAGTTACATTGGCCTTCTCAAAATTCATTGAATTTGTAAATTTTTCTGTTTTGTATAACTTCTCACATCTGAACCTTTTTCTTAGAATGCTGTATATAACTCATTTCTATTCACTTTTTTAAAGGTTTCCACTTAATTTCATCATAGATTACCTATCACCCTCAGTTCAAATTATGACCCTCTCTTTTTATTGATCTCTTTTTTTGCTTGTTTGTTCTTTATTCTTCATTATATTCATTATTATGAGTATAATGTATTAAATATAATGTATGTTTATTTCTTTTCTTTCTACTTCCCAAATAGAGTGTACTATCATTGAAGGGAGAGACCATACTTACTTTCTTTCTATCTGTGTGCCTAACATCTAGGATTTGCTGACACAGAGTATGTCTCCAATAAATAATTGTTAACAAATGAATGTGAAAATGAGGCTATATTGAGGAAGATGAAATTGTTGAAGAGTTCAGTAATACTCCATCCATATGGGATATAACTTTCTTAAGTTTGTATCAAGGGCAGGCATATCATAAATAGGCAAAGTTACCGAGGCCCTTTCCTTAGAATCTTCCCACAGAGATGATCTCGTAAGCACAAGAGCTCAGGAAAGTTGGAAGCCTGCTAATTTCTAGAATTCCATCTAGTTGTAATGTGCAAAAACAATTGTTATATTGCATTAAATCAAAGACAGTACTGATTATCACCTGCATTCCAATTTCAGAGATATTAAAATGTAAAGAATGTGCATCTTAGAACACACAAAATACAGTATTATTTATTTATGGAAGTTGCTCCTGGTCATTTTGAATAAGAGTTTTTTCAGAAATATGAGGATCCTCTAAATCTTAAGGTCATCAATGGCAAGAGACTCAGAAATTAATGCCTCAGTTTCTTGCACACACTTTAAAAAGTTTCTTTGCATTGTTCTTTCTCCTTCTCTTTATATCTTTTTTTTTTTTTTTTTTTTTTTTGCCCCTCTCATTCACACTCTATTTCTATTTCTGTGTGGCCATTTCACAATCATTTTTTTTCCACGAGACCCTTAATTTTCAGCTGGAGATGTTTTCCTATAATTTGTTTTTTGCTATCTTAAGCTGTTTCGTAAATTGCTGTTCCCAGAAACTGTGCAAAGATTCTCATTATAAGCCCCTGTTAGAGTGCTCATTGATGGCATGCATATTTAATGATGTAGCATTAGTTTCTTCAAAAGCTATTTGTTAAATATCTACTTTGTTTCAGTCACTTTACTACATGCTTGTGAAAAAATGATTAATGCCATGAGAAAATACTGTATAACACATTTTAACTGAGTATCATCAACCCAGTGAATTGAACTGTAGTATAAGCCCTGACAGTTGATTTTTTTCTCTCGCATAATGCAAGTGTCTGACTTAAGCTATGATTACAAGAGACATCTTCAAAGAGGGATGTCTCTAATGGACACATTTGCCAGCCACACAACTAGAAAAGCCAGGCCAACCCCTTCCCCCAATCAGGCCACTTTGTTTTAGAGATGTTGCTTGATTTCAATAGTTGACCATTTGGAGTCCTTGTTTTTTCCTCTTCTCCCACTAGAAATTCCCACTCCTATGTTTTAAATTCACTAATAAAAAGTGAGTCTGATAGACTCATGGACATAGAAAACAAACTATGGTTACCAAAGGGGAAAGGGTTGGGGAAGGATAACTAGGAGTTGGGGATTAACAGACACACACCACTGTATATAAAATAGATGAACAACAAGGACCTACTGTATAGCACAGGGAACTATATTCAATTTCTTGTAATAACCTATAGTGGAAAAGAATTTGAAAAGAAAAAAAAAATATATATGTATGTATATGTGTAACTGAATCACTTTACTATACACCTGAAACTAACACTGTAAATCAACTACACATCAATAAAAAATTTTTTAAATATGAAAGGAAAAAAAAAGTGAGTTTGATAAACATTAAGGCTCCCACCATCAACACCAATAAACTCAGAACCCAGGTCTGTTTCTCTCTCTCTCTCTCCCCCAGTGTCCTCACTGTGTGGCCCCAGGTATGCCATGTAATTTCTAAGACTTATAAGTAATAAAACTCTTTTTTTCCCAAAGTTTCCTCATGGTTATTGCTGAGGGCATCCTGAAATCATAATAACTGCAAGGGCCAGTCTAGCCACGAACATTGGTTATTGATAGTAAGAGGTCAGCACAAAACAATAATTGAATGTATCATCATTTCTCAGTAATTCAAAATCCCATACACACCACATACCACATATTAAACATGTATATTATATCTGTGCATGTGTGTGTCTGTGCATGAGTGTTCCCCGTGTGTTTCTGAAGTAGATAGGCCTGAAAATTTTCTTCTTTTGATTTTTGTAAGATCATTGCCATTCTTCAACTATATCAGAATTTTTAAAAAATACACATTTAAATCATTTAAATTAGAATAAACTAAAAAGATATCATTACAATAGAAGTTAAAAAAAAGTTCAATAAAGTATGATAGCCATGCATAATTTTAAAAGATTCTTAGAACGCAAGGAGTATAAAAGGACTGATTTCATGTTAAATAGTGAAAATTAAACTCCTCCCTCAAAGCAAAGAATAAACCTTAAAGTCAGTGACAAAATATTAAGATAGCCCTTTAAAATTCAAGAAAAGACCAAGATTCCCTATATTATTATCTATATTCAGTTTTGATTCAGGCCTTAGAACACTAAAATAAGTGAGAAAATAACCAGAATGGGACATACAGCTGATA
The DNA here is from genome assembly GCF_048773025.1 of Camelus bactrianus. Lineage (NCBI taxonomy): Eukaryota > Metazoa > Chordata > Mammalia > Artiodactyla > Camelidae > Camelus > Camelus bactrianus. The sequence continues at coordinate 45,876,671 of NC_133548.1, forward strand.
TACAAGAATTCCTGCAGAGAATCCCAGATAAAAAATGAACAAATAATTCAAAAGGAAAATAATAATAAATTTTAAAATATAAGACAAACTACACTGATTTTAACACAACATACATGCTCGTTAGTCACTCTAATTGAAGAGAGACAATTTTTATCAGTTACATTTACTTGACTATTATCTTTAAGTTTTTCCTTTTTCCTTGACGAAACAAATCACTCCCAAGCAAATCCAACATGACTGACAGATTTGCTTCCATCTACCAAAACTATGTAGTAGGAGACAAAAGTAGCATGTCTCAGAGGGTGGTCTTTGGACCACCAACATAGGCATCACCTGGGAGCTTGTTAAACATATAGTAATTTATGATCCACTCAAGTATCTTGAATGAAAATGTTCATTTTAACAAAATTTTCAAGTGATTCATCTTCACATTGAAGTTTAAAAGACACTTCACTAAACCACTTCTTTATTGCCAAATGTAGAGAATTTGTGTGTGATTGTGTATTGTGAAGGTTGGAAGACTTGCAAAGATCCTAAACAAAAAGTGAAAGCCACAGTGAATTTGTTTCTCTCTAATTTCCAAACTTCTAATTAGATCATAGGTTATTGTATTTGAGAAATTAGATATGATTTACACTGCAAAGACTGGTTGGTCACATGTGATTGCTGACCTATGGTTTGCTCCTGTTAATTCCAAAGGGAATCCCTGCCTACAAGTAAGTACAGCATAAAATCTACATAGCCTAACATGGCTGACTCCATCAATTGAATAAACAGGATTGAGTCAGAGACTAAAGAGACAAGCAGTAAAGTGGAAGAACATAAGTGCTATACATCACCAACAAGTGGCTGAGCCTATATTTATTAAAACACTTCTGTAAATCAATTATGGAAAGACAAACAATCCAATGGAAAATGGGCAAACAGCTTCAGTAGATGCTTCAAAAATAAGAAATAAAAATGACCAATAAACATATGAATAGAGAAATATAATTTCATGTCAGAAGAAAATTAATATACAATATTGGTAGCCTGATCTCTTTCAGAACTTGAGATTCTAAATACCTAGCTGATTTGTCCCAAGAAATGTTGGCAAATGAGCCAAGGGAAAGAGTTGATGAATGGCTGTTGAATTTTAATATGGCCGCCAAGATCTTATCATGCTCAGTTTCCTCAATCTGAGCCTGCATTATGAGCTCAGTCTTAGATCACTGTCCCTTGAGACAACCCTTTAGAAGATTTCCATGAAGTATGGTGTCATTCATCAGGCATCTCCTGCTTGTCGTCAACCCCATGGGTTCTCTAGGCTTTATAAGACAGTGCCTACAAAGCAGAAAAGGGGAGTCTAAAGGATACTTCCCAGCTTCTAATCTCTTTCTTACTTTAGGGTGAACTGTCATCTTGGTGGAAGAAGAGTCACAAAGGAGGTAAGATATAATTCTACTCTTTCAGAATATTTAATATAATTTGCATTCTGTTTTCTATCTCATTGGATCCTGAAGAGATTTAAAACAAAAACAAATCAAGAGATGCCCATGGAGCCTGAGAATCTTATAGAACTACCAAGAAGAGACAGAATGTACACGTTGGTGGGGGTATGTGTCCAGAGATGTTTTAGAAATCCCCAGTCTGAATGATACATGTGACAAGGTATGTATCTCAAACATCACATGATTCATTTTCTTTACGTCTCCTGGCAGGTAGATGCATGACCTTGGATAAATTATTATACCTCTAAGAACTATTGTCTTCCCTATAAAGGGAAAAAGATAATCACATAAGAACAGAAATGAGAAATCTATGTAAGTCATTTAGCAGGATGTCATATTACTATATAAATTATAAAATAAGAATAAATATATAATAAAATAATTAAATTTATGTGTGCTTATCCTATAAGTTAAAATTAAATCTCAGTAGTGACTACCTCTGAAAAACAATGCAGTCTTCAAGCAATGCTGAGTAAAAGGCCAGAACACAAATGGCCACAGATAATTTTAGCCTCATCTAGCATATTTCAGAAAAGTAAGTTCTATGGCTCAGATAAGGAGTTTCAGAAGATGGGTAAACTCATAATATGATGGATATCATGGACTTATCCGCACCCTTGGCCTTTCTCTTAAGTTCCAAACACTTATCTTTAAGCTACAGATCCCCAAGGAAACCAGGTCCATGAACAGTACTCCTGGGTGTTCATCCATTTAGAGATTGGGAAGAAGAGCAAAATACAGCAAAGGAGCAGTTGGCATAGTACAGAAACATTAAGAGATTATATTTTCTTAAAAGCTAAGGTTCTTCCATACTCTCAATATTCTTAGAAAAATCTAAGAGTCAACCCTGACAGGTAATTAAAAATGAAGGAGATTAAGTGGATAATTAAAGTAGAGAGTCAATAATTCCTAGATCATTAACAAAATGGAAATGAAAACTGTAAAGATAATGACTTTGGAAAAGGTAGACACTCTGTGGACAAACTTCCAAGGAACTGTGTTTTCATATAATAAGAAGAACCAGTGTTTTGTGTTGTTTGAGGAGCACCAAATGAGGAATCTAAAACAAAAACAAAAACAAAAACCACAAGCAATCAAAATTCACAGAAATGTTATTTGATAGAATAGATGATGTTCAGTCTAAAAAGGTATAGCTAATAATGGAAGAAATCATTACTTGTCTTCAACTTCAGGAAATTACATTCAATTAAATAAACAATTATGAAGCTACTTATTTTCCACGTACTATGCTAGGCTCTGGAATTGCAGTAGTGAACAGTATGACCCAGATTCCCTACCCTTATATTCTAGCAGTGGGAGAAGACAGATATCAATTATGTAATAATAATAGAAATCATTAAAGAAACTATTTTGTGTAAATGGGACTAGATTCTGCACCTGCAAAGAAAAAAAAAAGATGAAAACTTTTAAAAACATTTATCAACTTAATTCAAAGAAGAAAAACAATATGAGTATTCAAGCATGAAGGCAAAACTTCAGGTAGCAGTTAATACACCAACACTGTGAATAAGCTAGGATATGTTAGTTGATAGTGACCAATGATTTAAAGTGGTTCAGTACAGACAGGAGAGTAAGACTGCATATTTTCTAGACGATTTTAACTCTAAGACCTTCAGTTCTGCCATTACTTCAAATGTTAATCCTACTTGAGATATGCAGATTTGAATATAGGTATAGTTTATGAATCCTTCCCCATTCATTGTAAACTTTGCTTTTTCCCTTCAAGATTTTGCTTTTATAAAACTGAGATAAGAGAACCAAAAAATCATAGAGCTGGTTTTGTGAAATTCAGCCATGGGTAGCTGCAGGTTGTGAAAGGATTGTCTGGAATTGTTAATTGTGCAAAGTCCAAATTGATTAACCCTTTAACAAAATAGAAACAAATAACCTGGATGAAGAAGCAAATCAGATTCTTCTCATTATTTCTGTGTTTGACTTTTCTTACAGCCTGAACTGACAGTAGAAATATAGACCATTTTAAGAAGTCTCTGAAAGTCGTCTTAGTATCTATGATCTACATTGTACCAAAAAGAGACATCTTCTGCCATAACTTTATTTAGGAAATTTCCAACTCCACTGAGGTAAGCACCTGGCTAAGTATCTTTTCCATGTGTCATGTCTCCTCTTAACCACACGAACACTGAAGTTCTTAGATTCCTCCTTATCGGTATCCCTGGACTGGAGAAGGATCACATCTGGATATCTATTCCTTTCTCATCTGTATACCTTCTTTCCCTCCTGGGTGACCTTGCCATCCTCTTCTTTATCAAGACGGAACCAAGTCTCCATGAACCCATGTACTATTTCCTTTCCATGCTCTCCATCTCTGACCTAAGGTTGTCCATCTCTTTCTTACCCACCACTCTGGGACTATTCCTGTTTGGTGTCCATGAAATTCATGCAGCTTCATGCTTTGCCCAGGAGTTCTTTATCCACCTATTCACAGTTACTGAAGCCTCTGTGCTATCTGTAATGGCATTTGGCCGATATGTGGCCATCCACAACCCTCTGAGATACAGCACAATCTTAACCAGCTCCCGAGTCATCAAAACAATGGTCTTACTGACTTCCAGAAACATTATCTTGATTCTTCCACTACCCTTTCTGCTGCAACGGCTGACATACTGTCATCAAAACCTGCTCTCACACTCCTACTGTCTCCACCAGGATGTCATGAAGCTGGCCTGCTCTGACAACAGAGTTAACTTTGTCTATGGACTCTTTGCTGCCCTTTCTACTATTCTGGATTTGTTGTTTATTACTTTCTCCTACATAATGATCTTAAAGACAGTACTGGGCATTGCAACCCCCAAAGAGCAGCTTAAGGCCCTCAACACCTGCATCTCTCATATCTGTGCTGTGCTCATCTTCTATGTGCCCATGCTAAGTGCAGCCATGCTCCACCATTTTGCCAGGGGTGTGTCTCCTATGATCCATATTCTCATGGCTGATGTGTTCCTACTGGTGCCACCCCTGATGAATCCCATCGTGTACTGTGTGAAGACCCATCAAATCCAAGAAAAGATTATGGGGAAACTTTGTCCAAAAAGAAGTTGATTAAAGGAGTGAGAAAGGGAACACATTTATAAGCAATAACTAAATAAACATTGACTGTGTAACTGGGGGAAAGCATAATATAGAAGACAGAGCTCATAGAGTGAATAGTTTTTAATATTAAGTATGCTTAGTACCCTCAGTATCTCTGAGAGCTTCGGAAAATTACTTCAGTTCCCTGATTTTCAGATTGGACATCGAAAAATTCGAGGCTTCAATGACTGGAAGCCTCTACTTCTTCCTTTTAAGAACAGATGCCAGTAAAATAATATAAAACTTACTGATGTCAATGTCTGTATTAAAAGTGAAAAAAAAAAGTTTCCATACTTTGTTTCACTTTCCTAGCTAATAAAATCCTATTAAAAGAAAGACTAAAATATTTCTTCTGTTTTCTTAAGTTTCACAATGATGTAGTGATCTAATTCCTGAACGCCAAAGCTTCCTATACATATTCACTGATTTAAAAATCTATACATCAACAACATATTTGGATATAAATTCAAACTAGAAATGCTATTATTCTGTTGTCATATGAGTCAATGAGATTATTACCAAGGGTATTTTTTTAAAAAGCTTCAATGACCATAATTCATTATTTATTTTAGAGTAGTTTGAAAAATAATAATAATAAACATAAATTTCTCTTCTTTATCTGTGCCTGCTCAGCTCTGGCAATTGTTCTGAAAACTTGTTCCCATATATATCTTGCTTCCACTTGTTAGAATCAGCTAATTCTAACTAAGTGTGAAGGAGAATCTTTTTATGATTTAAAGAAAATTTTGCAGAGATCTTACTATTTCCCTCAATCTTTTATTAAGCTAAGATCACACTTTGTCAGTACAAAGACTTCCCTGACCATCTCCAGCCTAGATAGATATTTTTAACTTCTGAACATCAGACATCAATCTGTCTAATTGATCATCTCATATATCATATATATTGTCTTGTTATATATCTATATCTTAGGTATCCTAGATGTGCTTAGAATAGTAGGTATCATTTGTGTATACATACTTGTTTTTTATAATATCTTTACAAGTACTGTGTGTCAGAATCTGAGCTCCAGGAGATTAGTGACTGTCGTATTCACTGCTTTATACCAGCTACTAGCAAGTGGCTCAAATATTTTCTTTAATTGAAGTATAGTTGATTTACAGTGTTGTATTAGTTTCTGATGTACAGCCTGGTGATTCAGTTATGCATATATATATTCTTTTTCATATTTTTTCATTATAGTTTATTACAAGATATTGAACAGTTCACTGTGTTATACAGTAGGACCTTGTTGTTTACCTATTTTATATATAGTAGTGTGTATCAGCTAATCTCAAATTCCTAATTTACCCCTCACCAACACCTTTTCCCTTTTGTAATCATAAATTAAGCAATCTGTATCCATGTACAAGCTCTGTTTGCAAGCTTTGAATTAGCAAGTGATTTATATTGGCTAAAAGAAATCAAAGCTAAAGTTTTGGTACTCCAGTGTATCAATGCTTTGGTTAAAGATGTCTAGGTTCCTTTGAACAAAATATGTAAAAGTAGTTTAGAGGATGTGTTCTCTGGGAAGCAAATGTTCAGACAGAGTTAGTATGCAGAGTTTATGTGAAGGAGAAGGGTTAAAATTAGGATTGAGTAGCGGGAGCTACTAGACCATGATGCAGATATAGTGAAGTCTCTGCTAGACCTAATGGGAGCTTCGGAGCAGAGATTGATGTATGGAGGAGTCCCCCACTGATCAGAAAGGGCCAAGTACGTGTACCACCATTTGCTCATTCATTATCGGGTCACCCAAAGACTGTGGCTGCGGCTGGAAATCTAAGGTAGACCCTGAAGCATTCTTCAGCTGGCCACACTCCTTGCAACTAGATAACCACTTATTTCTTCAGATGGGATCTGAAAAGTGGGTGTTTACATCTGTTACACCAAATTGGGCTGGTTTACCAAACATTCCTTCAGAGGCTCACCTTTCTTTAAAATCTAATTGAAGGTGATCGGTCAGTAAAAGAGAACGCTGATCGTTCTTTTACTATAATGCTGAAGTTTTTATTTTTTTAAATTGAATATCAGCTTTGTCTCAAAAGTTTCCTAATTCAGTTCCTCAAAATGTGTAGGTAAAAAGAAAATAGACTGGAAGAAGAATTGCTGGGATGTAATCATGAACTGTGTTTGCACCACAACCATTCCAAAAACATGACTGAATGAAAGTTTCTTAATTTCACAAGAACATTGTTTTTACCACATTGTTGTCCTGTAACAAAATATGTATTTATATCATATCTACATTTAAAAATAAATGTATCTCAAATGTTGAGCTTCTTAACTGGATTCAAAATAGCATTCACAATAAGACTATATGTTTTACAGAATAAAATCTGAACAGAATACATGTTCAAAAACTTTACTTTGAGTCATGAATTGGAATAACTAAACAACTTGTATAATTAATTGATTTTCAGAGTGACTTCAGCATTGTGGCAAAATAAGATGCCTCTCATTTATCATCTTTCCAACAATGACAACAAAAAAGTATCCATCCATGAACAAAAGTGCCTCTGTGGGAGTTGTGGGATCCAGTACCATATTTCAAGGGACCTGGGAGGGGTCACACCCACACATTCACTGGGTAATAGGCAAACAGACCTTGATTCTGGCTATTGTCTCCACAACAGCCTATGAACCAGCTCAATACCCTGTCAGTCTTGGTCTTTCTGCACTTGGAAAACACTGACTGGGGCAGTCACCCACGAATGAAAGAAGCTTTGTGGAATTCCAGATTCCCAGAAAAGTTCCAGCATACCTTTGGAATAAAAATACAATTTTAGATGTACTGGAGTGTGTAAGAGGAAAAGCTAGATTTTGTCTTCATTACTCCTCCCCCAGGTAGCAAAGTTAAGGGCTAAGTGAGACCTTCTAGGAGGATGGGGGATGGAGGGAGAGAGAGTGGCTGAGTGAACTCCCATATTCCCCAGGTGTGCGGGACCCTGCAAAAGAGACTTATTTCTCTTGTAGCATCCAGAGTACTAAATCCTACACTCCACGACTGAAGAGAGGAAAGATATCAGGAGAGGTGCAGATAAAATTCTCAGAGGTCATTAAAGGGATGTGGTCCCTGCTGATGATTTGATGAACTCCATCAAGAAGTCTTTCCATGGGCCAATGGGAAAGCATGATCTGAAGATCCCCCTAACTGGGAAAAAAAGCAAAAATCAAGAGGTCAAACTACATCAAGTTAAAAAGCTTCTGCACAGCAAAATAAACAATTAACAAAATGAAAAGACAGCCTAAGTAATGGGAGAAAATATTTGCAAACCGTGTATCTGATAAGTGACTAATATCCAAAATACGTAAAGAACTCTTACAATTCCGTAACAACAACAACAACAAAATCAACCTGGTTAAAAACTGAGCAGAGGAACTGAATAAACATTTTTCCAAGAAGATATGCAAATGACCAACAGGTACATGAAAAGATGCTCAACATCAGTAATCATCAGGGAAATGCAAATCCAAACTGGTTAGGAAACCAAGATAATAACTATAAATTAGGCCCATTTTTGGCAAACTAGAATCACAGTCACTCTACCAATGATTTTACGAATGATGCTTACTGTGAATCCATTAAGTGTCAGCTATTCTGTTCAGGTCTTTCCTCCAGCTATTTAAATCAATCTGAAAGAACATGGCCAGTGGTAATTAAGAAACCTGTATTTTAGACTGAAGGCTGAGAAGGACCTTTTTCCCTAACATGCAAACCAGATTACATTACCAGTTGGTTCTAAAACATGTGAGAATGCCTACTAGTACCAGGGTCTGTGTAGAAAAAAAGGAGGGAAGAGGTTGCTTTTTTAATATATAAGAGAATAATCTCTCTAGAGATTCAGTAATATGTCCCTAGGTTACTGGCTAGAAAGTATCAGAGATAAGATTGGAATCAGCTTTTCTTTTATCTGAATCTGAATCAAAACACTGTCTTGTGCAGCACTGCTTTTCACGCAGAGCTAGGTCTTTCTTACACAATTTCGGAAAATGAATTCATAACTAGAAATGAGAAATGTCCTAACATCTTGAAGATATCCCTTGCCTATGTGCAGGATTGGAGTTTCTCAGCCTTTCACAGCCTCCAGCTCTAGCCAAGAGCCTTGAGAGCTCTTCAGGGAATTTTCAGCCTCAGCTGAGGCCCCTAGGGAGACGCTGCTGGGCTCTTCAAAAAGACCCTGTGTGTCAAGCAGGGAATATTCTTGTAGCTGAGTTACCATCTGTCCTGAGTTCTGACAGGAAGTACACACCCCAAGCACTTTTATCTCTAGCTGTTGGTATTTAGATACGTATTTTAGGAAGAATCACAAGGAACTGCCAGGAACACAAAGAGAACTGGGGCACATATAACCAGAACCATACACAGAGCTCTCAATCGTAGCTACTTCTGAATCCCCACATCAAATTAGTCAAGGAAGTTTTGAGTAGCAGACAGAATGGGGAGAGGGCTCCTGCGGTTTTGTCCTAGCTTTGTCGCTGTGTGTGACCTTGTAAAAGTCATCTTCATCATTCGATTCAATTCTTGTCGCCCTTCATCTCTTTTCTCCTCCTTAGGAGTATTAGTACCTTTATCTTTAAATTAAAATTGTAATCTCTACCTTGCTTACCTTAAACCTGTATTATAATAATTAAATATTAAAATGGATTTGACAACGCTTTGTAACAATCAAGCGTTACACTAATATAAGGTCATAATTGTCCTTAGGAGTAATTTTGCAGACTGTCACCAGCGCAGCTGCTGATAAGCGTAAACACATTTGTGCAATTATCTGAAGAATGAAAATGAGGAGTCCGGTGTCATTGAAATCTCTGTCTAACCCATCTCTTCTCTGTTTCTGCCACAGACCATAGGTTGACATCCCTTTATCTCAATAAATTGGAGCTGAAGGGAGGACCAAGTGTGTGTGATATAGTCTAGAAGAGAAATCAGCTGACACTTCTCTGATTCACTAAACTGGAGGTGAGTACCTTTGAAAAGAAAATGAAGAGTCTCTGCACTAAATAATATTCTGTGTAATTCCTACTGCATCTCAACTCTTTTCTTATCCATTCGTTAATGCACTTGTTCAGTATAACCTATTAGGTTCCAAATCTGCGCTAGGGTCACAAGACTCTAGTGATGCAGAAATTCCATCACTCTGAGTCTAGTTATATTTGCTTTGATCTTTTTTTGCCTCACCATACATGGTACACTTGCCTCTTACCTGCACCAAAAATATGGAATATATTTGGAAGAGGAGATAATAACTGGGATGGGATATTACAAATGCAAATTTTCACTAAGCAGGCAGAATGAACAGTCTCTGTCTGGAGATACAGGAGTGAAATAGATAACCTTTAAATGTTTCTTCTGTTTCTCATACTCTCTGAAATCTCTCAATGTGAGCTGGATGGAAACCAGAATCACTGTGAGTCTGCTGGCTGAAAAGCGACATATATATTTAAACTCTTGTTTGCATCTCCACTTAACAGATGGAAATTTGTCTCTTCTTTATTATCATTCCTTTTTACAATTCTGTTGCCGTTTTTTGTTTTTTGTTTTTTTTCTCCATCACTGTTCTCACTCTCAGAGTGAGACTGCATTGTTATCTATGCCACCCACAGGGCACTCCTCAAATCCTATGACTTTTCCTTCTTCCCTCGTAGCCCATCTTCTCTCCAAGTCTCCACTTCTCTCCTTCATTCTTCCTCTTTCCTAGCTGTGCCTTTTTCTATCCTTTTTCTGTTTCTCCTTTGGGGTCATAAAACAAGAGAGATTTTACTATGATATTAATTATTGCATTATTATCTTTTTTATTACTTGATTTGAAGTTTGAATGGCAAAAGCTGGGTATGGACAGTTTTTTCTTTCTTTATCCTCAAAACACTTCAACGCCTTCTACCTTACTGAGAAAAAAGAAGCTTTTTGAAACAGTACTTTCAAGCTTCCTTCTCTGTTTCTTAAAATATTCTGTCTTCACTCATCATGTAGATTTTCTCTTAGAAGAAAAACAATATACACTTTAAAAAATAGTGTTCCTTTATTTATTTTTTTAGATTTTTTTCATGGGGGTACTGGGGACTGAATCCAGGACCTTGTGATTGCTAAGTGTGTGCTCTACCCAACCCCCCAGTATATCCTTTTTACTTATTCCTCCTCACCCACTGATAATTTAAGCTCTTATAATCTTTCTCCAATATACTGAAATATTCTCTAAAAAATCAACAATGATCTCGCCATCGTAAGGGCAATGCCTTTTTAAAAACCCACATCCTGCACATCCATCTCCTTTTCATGGTCAACAGTAGTGACTTGACTTTAGTGACATTATACACTACTATTTTCATCCTGTTTTTCTGATTCTCCATTCTCTACCTCTTTTCTAGATCTTATTGTATGTCCTACTCTCATTTAAAATAGTTTCCAGTGTTATGAACTGGGCCCTGGTCTTTCCTTTCCACACTGCACTTGCTAGCAATTTTCCCCATGTTCTTGAGTGATACCCTGTAGCTCGAGCCTTCACTGAAACAGAGATCACTACATATAATACCCTCTAGACGCTCTCTGCAGTAACTCGTTGTTAAGCTTACATTCAGCATGCCCCAGCTGAACTCAGTCCCCAGAACATGTTTTCTCTCATCTGTTATGCATATACTAGAAATGGCTGTCCATAGTTATACCAAGGTACAGCTTTATTTTGTTTTTTCCATTGGTTTATTTATTTTTTTTTAATTATCTGACTTTTGTAAGAGCTAAAGTGTTATGTAGCAGCAGTAGTGTAGTCGTAGTAAGAAATATGATGTAAAACAGTAAATGTAGACTCTGGAGTGTACTGTCAGAGTTTGAATTCCATCCTAAACCTTTACTTGCTCTGTAACCTTACCCAGGTTACTTCACCTCCCTGTGCCACAGTTTTCTCACCTGTAATGTGCTCCTTAGAACAAAGCCTATCTCATACGAGTGTTGTGAGAGTGAAGCGGCTTAATAAACATTAGGCACTTAGGAAGGTGACAGGAACACAATATATTAAATAAGTATTAGCTATTTTAAGCAAATAATATACTAGTCATACTGTATTAGTATACATAGACCCCATTATAGTGTGGATTGCAATAAATGTGACTGAATAAAAATTCTGAGGGCAAAAGTAAAGGAGAGCATGGTTTCAGGTTTTACAAGGACCGACCTAAACTGCAGAGGCACAGCTCTCTCTGAGAGCCTCAAGATTTACTTTCCTATGTAAGTACAGATTAGAGGCTTTTCCTGACCATTTCAGGTTCCTCTCTGTTATTACTGTTTCAGAGCTTGTGCCTCCTTCCTCCGCATCCCTATCCCTTCATCTACCCCAGCTTAACTGCCCTGATGTCAGAAACACACCTCTCTCCTGATATTTCTCAGAACTAAGCCCAAAGCACCCTTTCCTAGAATACTTTGTTTTCTGAAGGACATGCCTTCTCAGACATTTCTCAGACTTTAAATTTGCACACCACCATTTGCCCCCTCAGCCATCAAAGGCTTTTCTAGTAGATTCAGGAAAGCCATCATTCTGGTCCCAAGTTACAAGTTTAAGGAGTCAACAAACATTTCCTCAATGCTTTCTGGCATTCCCCTGAAGGCTAGGTACTGTGGAATGAAACGTAGTCTCCATCCAAATTACAAATACATGTAAAAGCTCATGATATGCAACTGATTCTAGTAAATAGTTATGCAAAGTGGTGTGTAGTGCCAATTCCCCATGTATTATGGCATAGATTCTAAATGCTTTGGTGATTGTATTGAAGTTTTTCTCATGTGAAAAACGTGCCATCTGAGATGATCTCATTAAACTCCTGAGAGTCCAACACCGATGGACATACCACCATAACACTAAAACACAGGGCATCTGTGAGCCATGCAAATCCCCTATATTCTGATTTTTATTTCTATTGCCTGGGTAGAACATTGCTAAGATTTATGTTGGATAATGTTTTGCCTATGTTTTCTTCTAATAGTTTTATAGTGTCTTGTCTTATGTTTACATCTTTATGCCATTTTGAGTTTATTTTTGTGTGCGGTGTGAAGGTGTACTCTAATTTCCTTGATTTACATGCAGCTGTCCAGCTTTCTCAATACCACTTGCCAAAGAGACTCTCTTTTCTCCATTGTATATTCTTGCCTCTTTTGTCTTAAGATTAATTGGCCATAGGTGTGTGGGTTTATTTCTGGGCTCTCTATTCTGTTCTGTTGTTCCATATCTGTTTATGTGCCAATACCACACTGTTTTGATGCCTGTAGCTCTGTAGAATTGTCTGAAGCCTGGGAGGGTCTTTCCTCCAGCTTTGTTCTTTCTCTTCAGTATTGTTTTGGCAATTCTGGGTCTTTTGTGATTCCATGTAAATTTTAGGATGACTTGTTCTACTTCTGTGAAAAAATGTCCTGGGTATTCTGATAGGGATTGCAATAAATCTGTAGATTGCTTTGGGTAGTGTGGCCATAGAAATCCCCTTCCTAGACCCTCCAGAAAAGGCTCCCCCACTTATTTCCTATTTCATATGCAGACCCTTCCTAACTCACTGATCCCAGGACACTTACTTAGGCAAGTGAGAATTCAGCCCTGTCACTATCCAGGAATCCCATTCTATATTGCAGGTTGGTGAACTCAAGTTTGTAAAGTCATGACAATCCTTTATAATAACAGCCTCCAAAAAACCACTTTCTTCCTGACAGGCTTCCAAGGTCTGGAAGAGCTCCACGGCTGGATATCTATTCCCTTCTGCTCCATCTATTTGATAGTTATTGTAGGAAACCTTACCATCCTCCACATCATCCGGACTGATGTCACACTCCACGAATCCATGTACTATTTCTTGGCCATGCTGGCCCTTACGGACCTGGGCCTTTGCCTTTCTACACTACCCACTGTGATGGGCATCTTCTGGTTTGATGCCAGAGAAATTGGTATCCATGCCTGTTTCATTCAGCTCTTCTTCATCCATACCTTGTCCCTAGTGGAGTCTTCAGTTCTACTGTCCATGTCCATTGACCGCTATGTTGCCATCTGCAACCCACTGCGTTACTCCACAGTCTTGACACCTGCACGGATTGTCAGGATGGGGCTGAGCTCGGTGTGTAGAAGCGCACTGCTCATCTTCCCCCTGCCATTCCTCCTTAAGCACTTCCAGTACTGTCGCTCCCATGTGCTGGCCCATGCTTATTGTCTGCACCTAGAGATCATGAAGCTGGCCTGCTCTAGCATCATTGTCAATCACATCTATGGGCTCTTCGTTGTGGCCTGCACCATAGGTGTGGATTCACTGCTCATCTTCCTCTCCTATGCCCTGATCCTCCGCACCGTGCTCAGCATTGCCTCCCGCCAGGAGCGACTCCGGGCCCTCAACACCTGCGTCTCCCATATCTGTGCTGTGCTGCTCTTCTATATCCCCATGATTGGCTTGTCCCTTGTGCACCGCTTTGGTGAACATCTACCCCGCATTGTACACCTCCTCATGTCTTATGTGTATCTATTGGTCCCACCTCTCATGAATCCCATTGTCTACAGCATCAAGACCAAGCAAATCCGCCAACGCATTGCTAAGAAGTTTGAGTTTATAAAATTGCCTAGGTGTTTTCGACAGGATTAGGTTGGGATGAAGGGAGGAAGTTTGAGGTGTAAAGCTCACGGATACTTTTGGTTTCAGCTATGATGCGGAAAAATAACGAACTCCCAATTATCAACAGAAAGTGGACTAACTGTACAATATACTGCATGTGTGCCCTTGGAAATATTACCTACCTCTCTGTTCTTTACTTTCCTCACTTGCAGAATGAGTATGGAAATAATGATAATACCTTCTTTGTAGGGATATTGTGAAGATTAAATAAGAAAATACATGTAAGTCTCTGACACAGTGCCTGATACATATCAATTCTCAACCAATATTAACTATTATTATTTGAAAAAATCTCCAAAAGGGTATACAAGTTTCATCTTTTATTCCTCCAGGCAGTGAAATTTGATCAGAGATTTATACATTTGAATTTATATTTTATTACCTTATTTTATGTTACTTTATTATAATTATCATTTTTATTCATTTGCAACAGATTTGCACACATACCTATACCCCAGTTAATAACTTTTTGTGAGGCTGCTTCCTAAATGCATATCTACAAAGTTAAGAAAAGAAGATACCCTGGGAGTCTGAGGGAAGATACCCAGTGAGAACAAAAAAACAGTAACCATAGTTCACCCTCAAAGGAGGTAACTGAGGTTTAGGATAATCACTCATCATCTTCGTAACTAGTCGGGGGACTTGATTTCTTTCTTTAGTTATTTTGTATATTACTGAGTTGAAAAAGCAAGAGAAACACATGCACATTTTATGTTCTTTGCAAGATGTTTTTGTCTCAAAAAGGTACAACACTTTGATGCTATTTGCAAGCAGCATAGATAAGCTCCTGAGTGAAAAGGAAGAATTCCTATGGAAGGTACACTCTTATTCCATGATGAGGGAACACAGTTCCTGAGAAAGCAAATATTTCTCATAATTGCCTTCATTCTCATCAATGTGTATAATTTAATAGATTTTGTAACTATAGTAGAAAAGATGCTGGATTGAACACAATTAACTTTTAAAAATAACACCAAAAATGCTGATTCTGTCTCTAGTCTTCACAAAAATATATATTTTATTTAAATTTCTATTAAATAATTATAGATTAAGATGCTGTTATAAGATATAACTCAGAGATCCTTTGTATATTTTTTCCGGTTTCCTTCAGTGGTAATATTTTGCATAACCAGGATACTGACATTCGTACGTCCACTAATCTGATTCATACTTCCCCACTTTTACTTGTTCTCACTCGTGTGTGTGTGTGTGTGTGTGTGTGTGTGTGTGTGCACATGCGTGTGTACATTAAGTTCCAAATAATTTTATCACCTGTGTAGGTTTGTGTCTTCTCCGAGATATTAAGTGGTTTCAACACAAAAATCTTTCCCTTTTGCCCTTTTATAACCGCATCCACCTCCCTTCCATTCTCACTGTCCTTAGTACCTAAGACTTGGCCACCAGTAATCTGTCTTCCATTTCTAAAAGTTTACCATTTAAAGGGTGTTATATAAGTAGAATTGTACAGTATGAACCTTCTAGGATTGGATTTTATCACTCAGTGTAATTCCTTTGGCTTCATTCAAGTTGTTGCTTATATCAATAGTCTGTCCCTTTTTATTGCTGAGTAATACTCCATGTTATATATACACCACTGTTTATTTAATCATTCACTTGTTGAAGGACATCTTGGCTAATTCCAGCTTTTAGCTATTACATGAACAATTGTGTTTGGGTTTTTTGTGTGAACATAAGTCTATTTTTCTGAAGTAAATGCCCAAGAGTGCTAGGTTGTGTAACAGCATGTTCACTTTTATAAAAAATTGCCAAACTCTTTTCCAGAGTACCTGTACCATTTTACATTCTCACCAACAAGGTATGATGACCAGTTTCTCTGCATTCTCATCAACATTTGTTGTTGTCAAAAAATGCATTTTTAATGTACTGATTGAGCCTATTAATTCCCCAGGTTGATCTTTTACACTTCCCAAACCCCTCCACAGCAACCTCTTTCTCAGACAGATTACCTGTAGAATCAGTATTTCTCCATTTGTGTGTAACCCTTCATTGAATCTGAACGTTATAAAGGGAAAAGTAACACAGTCTTTCTCTTCCCATAGAGTTTGACTTGCCCTATTTCTTCCCACTCTCATCCATGTAATATAGAGAAGTCCTTCTACTGAAATTGAAACCAATGAGTTAAACTCTATTCTTGGACACTGAATCTATGTTCTCTCATATAAGGGTCAGTCAGCCAGTGGCCTTCAAATCAGCTAACGATACATATCCTCTGACTCTGGGCACTACCCCACATACTGTGTACACTGATTCTCTCCCTGAATACTGGATTTTCTGAGTGCAAGAGTATCAAGTGAAAATTCTTCAATTTTTTTGCATTTTATGACTTGACAAAATCAAATCTGAAAACAGTTACTGAGTAACTATTCTATATGAAATACCTCTCTAGTTCTCATCTTGAATTAAATGTCTCAGTGGAAGGAATGTTTGCACTGGTTTTGATCACAGAGTCACACTGAACGTGTTCAATGATTTATTTTACATTCCCTGCTCCTTCTTATTGTTTACTTTCAAAATGGGGGTCCCTTGCCTTTTAGCCATCTCAACTTTAGTGAAACTGTTTCTCTAGACCGTCACTTTTTAAAACTCTTCTCCAGGATGTTCTAAGACCATAAAAAGGGATTTTAACAACTACTGTGGATAGGAAGGTGGGTATGACAGAGATTAATGAGGCTTTGAAGCTCTTTTCACCTAGATTACTGCATCTACATTTTACGTGATTTTCAATGAGAAAAGGGTTCCACTGCCAAGAAGTGGTAATGTTGCTTTATTTTTGGTCCTTTAGCCAGCTCTGTCATCCTTTGGATCTTATAGTCTATTTCAAAGCCTCTCCCTCATCTTTTCAGACCTTTTTTTTCCCCTCATGTTCTCTTACTCTACTTTCTGACTTCTCTATTCTTTAATATCTTCATCTTATCTCACCATCCAGTCTCTTTGTCAAAAATATGTGTTAAAAGCAGATGCTTCTTGTCTAAAACTAGGGAGTTTGCCTGACTGTTAGGAGAAGTGATCAGTAAGGCTTGTCCTGTTCAGACAATTTCTTTTTCATTCCCCGAACAGCTTGATTCATTAACACCTTCATCACAATGCATGCAAATTTGTTTTAAATGGCTATTTTTTTCCAAGGTTTTTTTGGTTTTTTTGCTTTGTTTTAGAGCACGTTTAGATTCTCACACAGCAAAACTGAGAGGAAGGTACAGAGATTCCCAGATACTCTTTGGCTCCACACACGTATAGCCTCACCCATTAACATCCCCCAGAGTGGTATATTTATTTGTTACATTTGATGAACCTACATTGACACATCATAATCTCAGGGATTGCAGTGCCAACTGGTGCCTGCCCTGCACCCAATAAACTTCCAGCCCTTAGAAGTCTGCCTGCTCCTCTTCAGAAGATAAAGTCCTAACAGGTATTGGCCTTCCCAGGGTAACAGCCCTGGGAAATGACTAGCCTCACTGTAGCTCAGGCTGGCTTGTCTCAGCCCACATCTCCTCCTTATCGTAATCATAAATTCCACTATGTTCATTGTGTCAGCGCATGTCTCCATCTTACTGGAGTCGTAAATCCACTATCCTCCCTTATACCAAAGCCCCTCACCTCACTTGTAGCCAATCTATTCCCCATCCCATTGTGTTCACAGCCTCTTCCTCAGTAAGAGACCCTGCACGTTCACAAAGGGTGGGCACGCAGGCACCGCTTGCCTGTGTGGCCTGCTGTTGCCTGTAGCAGCTTAACTATTAAATCTTTCCTTTGTTCTTAAACTTCTCCCTTTCTGCTAAATTCTTCTTACCAACCTGTGTCACCAGCCCACAAAATGTCCCCCAACAGGGATCACTCTTAGTGTTGTACATTCTATGCTTTTAAGCAAATGTATAATGCCATGTAATCCATTATTATTGTATCACACAAGGTTATTTTCCTAGTTCTAAAAATCCTCTGTGCTCTACCTATTCATCCCTGTCTCCAAACCCAATCTCTAGAAACCACTGATCTTTTTAAGATCCATAGTTTTGCCTATATATCATATCATATCATATCATATCATATGATGAATATTAAATAGTAATACAATTAATATATGATATGTTACTGTATTATTGTATAATATTTTATATGCTGTAATTATGAATATTAGTTTCTTTTAACTTATACATATTACTGCTATCATTTTGTTCTAATGATTATCATCAATATTATTGGTATTAATTTACTCTCTCTTTATTTACCTTGGGACTTTCACATTGTTTACAAAATGAACCATGAATCTGGTATACACTGAGTATATGAAGAAATATTTCATAAAGAGATGGTTTCCTTTAACAGTCTAAAATATACTTAATCATCAGCATGAATGTGGTTCTTCACAAAACTGAATTTAGTGGTCATGCTCCTACCAAAAGGTGGAGAACTTACGCTACAGCCAGCACAGTCTAGTTCACAGTTCACTCATTCGAGTGATTCCCACCATTCTTGAGTAGAACACATCTTTGAAATGCATTGAATTACTCAGGAATATATAGAATGCAGGCCAGGTCCTCAGACTGAAAACTGGTAAAAAAAAAAAACAACACTTTTTTTTAAATTGAATTTATTAGTAATGAATGAGTGGAATTGAAATTTTTAAAAATACCATTTATACTAGCACCTCAAAAAATGAAATTCTTAGATATAAATCTAAGGAAATGTCTTCTCCATTAGACTTCAGAGTCTAAAAATTGATGATTAACCCTTCATAATCCTACACTAATACATAAAACTCCTCTGGAGATTTAACCACCCTTTGCAGAAGCTCATGTTGTCCACAAGAATACAAGGATAGACTGGTTTCTCCAGTTGGCTCCTGATGTCTGGAAACAAAGGGCTGTGCTCTGAGTGGGTCAGAGGCAGGAAGAGGAGATGGAGTCCCTGAGTGTAGGCAAGAGTCAGGAGCTTACAGGGTTCCCTGGGGCACCAAGAATAAGCATAAACACTGTCACAATATTTCCAAGAACTTGGTCTAACTTCTTTCCTCCCCTTTGGTGATAGGAAAAACATTTAATCAAAAAGCCCCTTTTCATGTTACATAGGGTTATGTATACTCAACATGCACGCTGTCACATCAGATATGCCTAAACTATACAGTTAGGATGAAAAGGAAAAGGTTGTGGGCCAAGACTGGGCTGGGCTAACTCATGAATTTTAAGTCTCACCTTGGACTGGTTTCGGGTTACTGCAAGCGACCCTTTGCTTCTGCTTTTATGATACTGCCTGGCTGTACTCACCTTACTGGTTGATGGACCCCGAGTTTGCAAGCGACCCTTTGTTTCCGCTTTATACTGCCTAGCTGTACTCACCCTGTTGGTTGATGGACCCCGAGCTTGTAAGCGACCCTGTAAAACCTCACTTACACTTCCCGGGGGCGCTCAGAGCTCCAGAGCGAGAGCCCCACTGAGCCCGCCAGCATAATAAACCTGAGTACTCCAACCCTCCCTCCGAGTGGCATTTGTTTCTTGGCTGGCCTGCTGTTTCTGTAACAAGAATATATCATTGATAAAACACTATCAGCAACACCCGCTGCACTTCCCTGAAGCTGTAGGGGTTGTTCAAAACTTTCACCAGATCTTTAAAAAGTAGCTACAGTGTATAAAATCCTCTGGGTTTCCCAGCTAGACAGCTCACAAGACCACTCTCTTCTTTCTTTTCCTTCTCCCCAGGGTCTGAGATAATGAGAGACAGGAAGCCAGTCCTAGCAGGAAGTTGATTAAAGATCGTTGATTGGGTCTCCATGGGGACCTCAGGCAGTTTTATAAAAATCAGGAAGTTAAAAATCCACCCTCTAGTTTCTCCATTCCCCTCAGAGCTCTAGTTTTAACCTTCCTTCTCCTTTGTTGTTAAGGCTCGGAACCTCTGGGTTTAGTCTTGGTACATTAGGAGTCAACATAGTGAGAAGGTGTTCAGTGCTGAATTGTGGAACCAAGAAGAGATCCCCGAAGGCTCAGCCTTGTCTTTGGAGAGGGAGAGAAATAAAGGGATTTTGAGGCACAGGAAAGGCTGTAGAGGGTTCTCTGCTCAAGGTGGGACTGCTGGAGTCAGATCTTGCTTACTTCGTGGGATTTCAAGGCCTGGTTTTAGCACTAGCCCAGAGAGGAAAGAATAGCTCCCTCACATCTGCTCACTTCTTTAGTTTTGTGCTCAGAGTGTTGCCCCATGCATGGTGACAGTGGGAATATTGCTGAGACCCAGGGAGACAGGCCAATTTGGCAAGTGAACCTGAGGTGCAGGAAGGAGATGAGCTCAGTTACTCTAGGTTCAGTATCTGCCCTTTAGCGTCAAACACAAGGTTATAGAATCGGGAGTTATTTCCAAGAAGCACAGAGATAGAGGGGCAGGAAGAAATGTGATCCTCTAGAGAAAAGCTCGACTGTAATATCAAAGGACATTTCCCTGAAGGACCACAGCATATGACTGATGGAATTAGAAGCAAGCATTGCACTTGTACAAGTCACTCTAGGAAGTGGTCTCCAAGAAGAGCAACTGGGGACAGAAAGGCATTTGTTAAATTTCCCACCCTTCTCTACCCTGGACAGCTACTTTTGGTACTGGTCAGGAACAGTGAGATTCTCACCAGAACTGAGGAGGAATACTCTAAGGACCTTTAAATAAGAAGCCCTTGGAATAATTATCTTACTAAGATCTCTTCAGCCAACACACTAAAGGTGAAACCAAGCAGATATCTCCTGGCTTCACTCTTCTGGATTTTTGCTTATATCCAAGTTCCCTCCTTCAACTCATCCTTATAAGTCCTCTCTTTCTGATTCCTGTTCTGCTCTACTCCCTTAAAATGTGAAGCATAAACTCTCATTCCAGAGAGGCTCCCTTGAGCTAGTAGCTACAAGAAGGTAGGGACTGATACTTTTGATAATTCTCTTTATCATTTGTCATTTAATCACCACCCATTTCAGACTGTCTCGACTTTAAAAACTGCCTGGATTTGTTAACCTAAATGTTTACAAATTCTCAGACTGTGCTTTGGAGCTCCAGAGATTTAAGTTTGGATTCCAGCTCTGCCACTGATTGGCTGTACAATTTTAGGCACGTTATCAAATCCTCTAAGTTTTTCTCACCTTATTTGCAAATTGAGGTAATGATGTTAACTTGCAAGGCTTTTCTAAGGTCTAAATGCTATTTCTTTTGCAACATTTTCGGTCCAGTGCCTGGCAAATTGTAGATGTTCATCAAGTATTATAGTTCTTTCTTCTTTACCACCCTACCTCATTTTCATGTCAAAAATACTTTCTGCCTTAGATTTTATGAGTTATATTGTTAACTACCAAGTAGCTTGGCTGTCACTTACACATAAGTTTATCACTTCTGAATTCACTCTGATGAATAATGTGCTGACCACTGATCACAGCCAAAGCAGAAACTGGGGAACACCGCATGACAGTCAATCTGACCTTCAAGTGAACAGTAAGTTAATAACACCGGCTGTTAATTTCGTTGGATTGGGGAAGAAAATGTCTGAGTATGTATTTGTGTGCATTTCCCCAGTAATTTTATTTATTCACTCAGCTAAAGAGTCAGCACTTTTTTTGAAGACCTATCAAGCCCTTCATTGTATGCTAGTTGCTGATAGTTGACAGTAACTTTTCATCTGTGTGGGTAGAAAATGTAACAGTTGTTTAGAGCCTGGAATCTAGAAGAAAGTCAGATCTTGATTCAAACCCCATTTTGGCCATTTTACTATGTCTTTGATCTTAGAAATGTCTGTTTCTTCTAAGCCTCTGTTTCCTCATCTATAACATGATATTATTAATAGAACTTTATTCATAGGATTTTTTTAAAAGAGATAAAAGTATGCACAAAGTTAGTCGCAGCTAAGTAAGTAAAATTTAACTCTTAGTCATGCATTAAAAAAATATTTGCTGGGCACTTGCCATGTATAGGACACATTCTAAACACTATCTTTTCAGAATTAAACAAAGCAAAGCCCCCACCCACTTTGAGCTCACACTGCAGTGGGATTATTAATGGGAGTGGACCGATCACTGCTCTGGAAATCAAGAGGCTTAAATTGGCAAATGACTTCTGCCTAGTGACTGTCTTCTTCTGAGCCTTTCTCTCTTCATTTACAGAAGAATGAGCCCCACCAGCATCCATGTCTTTTGTTCTGTGGACTCTCTCAGGCTCTGCCCTGTGACTGGGGGTGTGGTCAGATTGCTTCAGTATCTCCTCTCACAGAGGTTCACAGCAGGGAGCCTGCTGCTTTAGGGAATGGCTGTTACTGACTGATATGAGGATCAGAGCTTTGATCTCTTACTCCAACAGTCGAGAATAATTTTACAGGCAGCTGTTCATGCACTCTGCAGTTCTCTCTGGAATTCTGTGAGCTGAGTAGCATTTATGAGCTATCTGCATCAAGCTAGGCTTGTATAGCAGGAAGATCAGAGAAGGCAAGTGAAGGATTTGTCTGTATCTTACATTGGCGATGACATGTGGCCGATGAAGTTAAACAAAAATAGACAGAAGGTAGGAAGGAAGGAAAGTAGGAGGGGAGAAAGGAAGGAGGAGAAGTATATGGTCAGGCCACCCAAAATGGTTGTTTGCTTTCTCTCTACATCCTCTGCCCCACCAGTCCCTGCTTCACCTACTTCCCACTCACAAGACTGACCTCTCACCTTAATCTCAGAGCCTAATCAGTAAATACCTTCATATTTGTCCCTGGCCCCAGTTAGTGATTGTTCTAATCTTTAGATCAGAATGGCTCCCCTTTGATAGTTTAACAAAGGGAAGACCTCTGACCTCTGCCCATTGAAGTCACTTAGCCCTAGGGGCTACAAGGGCCCTGCCAGTCTGCTGGTTTCCTCGAGAATCCAACAATCTGATGTGCCAATCTGAACTCAATTCCCCCCATAATGGATAGTCTCTTATTTCCCCTGGAGCAGAGACTGCTGCTGCCTCTGCTGTCCATGTGGTAAACTATTGATGACTCTGTTGCTGACTCCAGGCTCTTTCTTTGGTCTTGAGGCTGGGCAAGCACAGGGCTCTCAGGCCTGCAGCGTGCAGTGCAATAGGAGGAAAAAAGAAGGAAGGAGGGAGCAGAGGAAGGGAAGATGAAAGAAAGAAAAAAGGTAAAGAAAGAGTAAAGGACCTAAAATAAGACAAAGGAAAAGAAGCTGAGAGAAAGGTTGAAAAGAAACATCAGTGAAAGTTTGAAACCTCATAAGAGGTAGGCAAATTTAAATACAGCCAACTTACATATCTGCTATAGTGAAGTATAAGCACTATAGTGAGGATGCTCTGCACCTCTCAGCCTGAAGAAGCAAGGAGAAAAAATTTCAAAAAAAAAAAATTTCTCTAAAAAAATATTGAGAGGGAATCAAGGACCAGATGGAAATGACCTCTGGAGGAGACACACAGCTATAGGTCTGCTTGATCCTGATCTCTCTCTCTCTCTCTTTTTTTTTTTTTTAATAATTTCTTCCCAGGTACAATCACTAGCTTTTTCTCAAGTCATTTCAGGGATCTGGAGGGACACCACCTGCCCCCTTCCCCGCACACACAATGACGCTGAGGTCCCTGGAGAACAGCAGCAGCACGTCCTCCACCTTCCTGCTGAGCGGCGTGCCTGGGCTGGAGCACGTGCACCTCTGGGTCTCCATCCCGCTGTGCTTCATATACCTCGTTTCCATCCTGGGCAACTGCACCATTCTGTGTATCATTAAAACAGAGCCCTTGCTCCATGAGCCTATGTACCTCTTCCTGTCCATGCTGGCTCTGACCGACCTGGGTCTGTCCCTTTGCACCCTCCCTACAGTGCTAGGCATCTTTTGGGTTGGGGCGCGTAATATTGGTCATGATGCCTGTTTTACCCAGCTCCTTTTCATTCATTGCTTATCCTTCCTGGAGTCCTCCGTGCTACTGTCCATGGCCTTCGACCGCTTTGTGGCCATTTGTCGCCCCTTGCACTATGCGTCCATTCTCACCAACACCGTCATTGGCAGGATGGGCCTGGCCTCCCTGGGCCGCAGTGTAGTGCTCATTTTCCCATTACCTTTTATGCTCAAAAGATTCCCGTATTGTGGCTCCCCAGTCCTCTCACATCCTTATTGTCTCCACCAGGAAGTGATGAAGTTGGCCTGTGCAGACATCAGAGCCAACAGCGTCTATGGCTTGTTTGTCATTGTTTCCACAGTGGGTGTAGACTCACTCCTCATTCTCCTCTCCTATGCCCTGGTCCTGCACACCGTGCTGTCCATCGCATCCAGGGCCGAGAGACTCAAGGCTCGTAACACCTGTGTCTCCCACATCTGCGCTGTGCTGCTCTTCTACACTCCCATGATTGGCCTGTCTGTCATCCACCACTTTGGGAAGCAGGCGCCTCATCTGGTCCAGGTGATCATGGGCTTTGTGTACCTTCTCTTCCCTCCACTGACGAACCCCATCGTCTACAGTGTGAAGACCAAACAGATCCGAGATCGTGTGACCCAAGCCTTTTGTTACTAGCTAGTATTGGAGGCACTATTTCCTTAAATATGCCCTTATTTACTTACTCAACAAACAAGAAATCACAACTGTTACACAACTCTCCCTCTGGGGCAGGGTTGGGGGGTAGGAAATTCACTGCAGTATGGTGTGGTAGATTCTGTTTTCCCAAAATGGCCAGAAATGTTTCCAATCCCACATTCTCTTCTAGAAACTTGTCATTCTTCCATCACTTCTCCCTTTGTAACTGGTTCTGACCTTGTAACAATTGAATGTTGTGGTAGTGACCCCATAAGACTTCAAGGCTAGGTCATAAAAGGCAATATGGTACCCGTTCTCTCTTTCTTTCTCTATCCCCTTTCCATCTCTACGTCTATAGGCATCTGTTCCTCTATCTATCTCACTCAATGCTTGCTTGCTTTTCAAAGCCAGTCACCAGACTGAGCAGAAGCCCAGACCACATAGACAGCCCACATGTAGGGGTTTTAACCAGTAGACCCAGCTGAGGTCTCAGCCTTAGCTGGGTCATTATCAACTACTAGTGAGTCAACAAATCTTTGAACTGTTCCATCTCCCAACCTTCCTGCCTCTCCAGCTGCCACCCAATGAAACAGACAATTAATCCTACTCTGAACCCAGTCCAGATCACAGATTTCTAAGCTAGATAGATGTTTGTTTTTCAGAGACACTGCATTTTGGGGTGGTTTGCTATACAACCAAATGTTACTTGTGTTAAGCAAAGAAATAAATTGATTAATTAAAAAGAAATTGATAGAGGAGCTAAAAGAAAGATATCTTCCTTGAGCTGGGGAAAGAGAGTGGCATGAAGGGGTTCCACGACTTGGTCTAGCAGCCAGCCGTAAGGGACACCTAGCAGTTAGGCAGCCAAATCGGAAAATTACAGTCTATAAGAACAGTGTGTGCAAAACTGAGAAAGAGGTGTGAGAGAGAGGACACTGTAATCAGGGAAATATCTGAAACTGTCTTTGCTGTCACAGTTGTTCCCTGCAAGTCAAGGAAGGGTAGAGAATTACGGGGGTGGATGGCAGTGAGTGGTAAGAGGTTGAGGCACCAACCACATCAGAACAGTCATGAGCCAATGGACTAAAGAGAGAGAAACCCTTATAACTGACTATGTGTGTTTTACAATTGTACCTCCACATTGCTCCAGATGAAAAATTATCTTTTGAGTAATATTTGTCAGTATAGAATCTGTAACTTTGGCTTGGAGGTATCTGTGAGGAAAGCAGGTCTAGATAAGATGCTGCCAAGGAGAACTTTGAACATCTAGAGGGAAGCACGTTCCTGCCTGTGTTTAGTGCAGGGTCAAGAAAGGGAGTGGCAGAGGGAAGAAGACAAAATTCTCCATTACGACCTTTATGTGAAGCCAGTTCTCATTTGAGGTTAGTCTCATTTAAGGCTATCTAGCACCCTTGACGTTGAACTCTTGGTGGGTCGTGCGCCAACCCCCCCACCAGTGCCTCATCCTGTCAGGCATGAGAAAGAGAGTGATTCTGAAATGGTGGTTTATGGGACCTTGGCTGTCACTCTGTGGAAGATCCAAGATCAATTACACAGCAAATAGAATAAAAGAGAATATGTGTTTGAGTGTCATGGGTGGTTTACATCACGAGATGTAATCGTGTGTCTGTGTACGCACAAAACTTCAGAAAAATCATAAAGCCCAGGCAAATTCTGAAGCATGCATACAGCTCCCAGCTGGAATCTATATCCACGCTATCTATGTACCTGACATTTTAGTCCTCCTATGGGAGTCATGTTCTCTTATATCTTACAATGAATTAAAGAGTTATCATGATACACTGGTCAATATACAACACTTGGAGTCAGGTTTGGAAGGTTCTATTTTCTACGTGACTTAGCAAAATTATTTTATTGTTATAAGCTCAGTTTTCTCTATCAATGTCATTCCCACAAGACTCTCTACACATTTTAAATATATGATATAGATGAAAGTTTCAAAAAAAAATCTTAGCCTGTTTTTCAGCTCTAAATAAATTGTACTTACTTTCATGCCTAAAATAAAACCAATAACACAGAGTAAAATCCATCAATCATGGAGAATGTATAATAAGTCAAAGAGAGAGCCCTCCAACAGCCTGAGGGGGAGGAGAATCATGGGTCATTTTCCAGAGGGGCTGCCTTAGCTGAGTCTTAAAGAATAAGCGGAAGTTAGATGAACAAAACTGTGTGGCTGGAAGAACATTCCTTCGTTCCACAAAGGGCGGTTGAGTGGGCTCTTTTCTAGGCAGAGTCTGCATTCTAGGAATACAGAGGGCAAAAGAATGATGGATTGTGTTTTTGGCTTACATTTTGGTGAGAGAGACAGATAGTAGCAAAGTGAATGGTTAACCATTTTAGTCAGTGCTAAGTGCTTTGAAGGAAGCAAAGTAGGGTAACAGGTGGAACGTGATGGAGGAATCTGTGAGCTGGGGAGGTCTCCATAGAGGGGATTTTCAAGCAAAATTCTAAATTATGCAACGGAGTGAGACATGAAAAGATTTAAAGGAAGAGCATTCCAAACAGGCAGAACAAGTGTCAAGGGCCTGAAATGGAAAAAAAGTGGAATGTTATAGGAAAAGCACAAGGACCAGTGTGGCTAGAGCTAAGTTAGCAAGAAGCTACATTAACTGGTGGAAAATTATCAAGTAATTATTTGATATTAAAGACAGGAGAGAAGCGTGCTAGGCAAAGATGATATTTCAAGGTCACTGTCAGAAAAGATGCTTCATGTAGGAAGTTAAAACATGGCCATGAGAGGTAGTTTAACATGGTCTGAGGGACCCAGGATCAAGCGCTCATATCTAAGATCATAATTGTTAAACTTTGCAGCATAACTAACCCAGAACAGATGGGAACAGGGAGGGGATGAATTGTACCTTTCTATAAGAAAACTAAGGCCCAGACTCCTCTGATAAAGTTGTTAAAAAGAAAGGCAGTTGTTGTAAAAGGCCATGACATTGCAGCCAAGCCTGGATAACAGCCTTTATGCATGGAATGTGGAACCAACCTCATTCATTCATTTATTCATTCAACACTGAATGATTGACTTTCGTAAAGGTTACTTGTGATAAATTGGTAAACAAGACACATTTGTTACCCTCAAAGAATTTATAGTCTAGTAGGGGTATCTAGAGTAGTTTAGTGTTTAGAATGCTCTACAGATTGAGTCCTAAAGGTCAGGTTAGAATTATCCATGTGAAAATGAGAAAAAATATAGTTCTCTACATAAAGCAAGTATTTTGGGAAAGAATCAAGAGATGATCAAAGAGCACTACTTGTTTAGAAACTATAAATAATTCTTGTTGAGAACCACCCAAGTGGTAGATTGAGAGAAGGGTATCCTGAGATGCAGCCAGGCACACACAGGGATCAGAACTTGCAGTGACTGTAGACTGAGTAATTCTTTCCACCAATTACTATTGAGTACCTGCTTAATATCAGTCAATGTTCTTGGTTTCAGGAATAGAGCAGTAAACACAACAGAAAAAAAAACACTGTCCTCAGGAGCCTCAGATTCTGTTGATAAGCTTAGATATAGGCAAGTTATAAACCTGAAAAATAAAGAAGATAGAATGTTGAATGATGAAAAGTGCAGTGAAGAAAAATTAATGTAGGAAAGGGGTATTAGCTGTACTCAGCAAACCTGTATTTTTTTTCATTGAATAATATTTTATTTAAAAAATTTTTTTAATTGAAGTATAGTTGATATACAATCTTGCTTTAGTTTCTGGTGTACAGCATAGTGATTCAGGCATACATATATATATTATTTTTCATATTCTTTTTCATTATAGGTTATTACAAGATATTAAATATAGTTCCATGTGCTAATTTTTAGATGGTCAAGAAAATCTTCTTTGAGGTGTTATTTCAAGGAAATGAAGAAGCGACACAAGGATATCTTGGGGAAAGGATTCCATATGAAGAGAAGAGCATGTGCAAAACTTCAAAACAGGAACGTGTCTTGTATGTTTAAGGTAGGTTAAGACTCACAGTCTGGCACAGTGAAAAAGAGAACACAGCAAGAAAAAGAGAAAGGGAGATGGTGGTGATGATATTACTTAAGCCACTAATAGAGATTTGGAATTTCAATTCAGAATGTGATGGAAAGTCATTGGAGAAGAGTGAGCAGGAATATAACATGGTACCCTTTTTTTCCAGCTTTACGGAGGTATACTTGACAAATAAAATTTGTGTATATTTAAGGTGTACAATGTAATGTTTTGATATATGTATGAATTGTGAGAGGGGGGAGGATATAGCTCAAGTGGTAGAGTGCACGCTTAGCATACACAGGGTCCTGGGTTCAATCCCCAGTACCTCCTCCAGAAATAAATAAATAAGTAAACCTAATTACCTCCCCTCCAAAAACAAACAGTAAAAGGTGAAATGATTATACAATCAAGCTAACTAACATATCCATCACTTTACATAGTTACTTTTTTGTGATGAGAATACTTAAAATCAACTCTCTGAGCAAATTTTCAGTACACAATTCAGTTATGATTCACTTTAGACACCATACTGTATATTATTAATCTCTGAAGAGTACAAAGTTTCAGTTATGTTGGATGATTAAGTCCTGAAATTCTAATGCTACTCTTCTCACTAAATTATTTTAGTTGTGTTTCATTCTGCTATTTTTCAAAAATATGTCATTTATGTTAATACATAATGAGCTTATTATAGTCATTTTAATAAATTAATAAGAATTTAATGTTATCAATTTCCTCCCTCTCTACTCCACTGAACAAATGGATGAATAGATGAAGAGTATAGCAAATTTATAGATTAAGATATGTCTCAGAAAGCAGTAGTGCAAAGAATAAAAAAGTTGATAGGAGACTTAACTGTGAGGTATGCATAAAGCTAACTGCATGTATAGACCAAACCAAAGAATAGAAACAGCCCCTTTAATGAGAAGCTGATGAAGTATTTACCTAGGGAAGTACTATAGTCACATTTGCACTTGAAGATGTTCAGTCAGCCTATGACATAGAGAGAATGGATTAGGAAAGGGGGTGGGAAGAGTTGATAAAGGAAGAACACGTAGGAAGCTGTTACAGCAATCCAGATAAGAACTCATCATGTCAAGTACCATGGTAGAATCGTCAAGAAAAGTGAACAGTATCAGGAGATATTTAGAAGAAAGAAATTTCATGACTTAAAATTTTCATGACTTTTTTCATACCTTGGCTGTATATTCATTGGACTAAACAACAGGAAGAAACAGACGAAGTTTTCTCCCAGGTTTAAGCTTTGAAGAATTAAGTGTATAAGAGTTCTACTTAAGGAAATAAAGAATACTTTATAAGGAACAGGCTTCAAGGGAGGAGTTAATTAATTGCATTTTGAAGATACTGATCTCCAGATGCCTGAGCTAACACAGAAAGTATGCAGTGGTTAAGAATTCAGTTATAAGATGAATGAGTTCTGGGGGTGTAATGGACTGCATAGTGACTAGAGTTAACTATGCTGCATTGCATATTGAAATATTGTTAAGAGAGTAGATTTAAAAATTTCTCAAACACACATAAAATAAATGTACCTCTCAGGTGACAGATAAGTGAACTAACGTTATTCGGTAATCACTTTGAAATATATACATATATAAAATCACTGCATTGTACTCCTTAAGCTGCACAATGTCATATGTCATATCTCTCTAGAGCTAAAAAGAAAAAATTTATAGAATAAATGGAATAAAAGTACTCTTTCAACATACACATAAACACACACACAAACACACGAACTCAGGTTCAGGAATAGACTAACATGAGTTGAATCCAGATCACATCACTTACTAGCTGTGTGTCCCAGGAAAGTTTTTGAGTCCTGGAAGCTCCTGCCTTCTTATCTGTCAAGTGGGGAGAAGTAATAGTGCCTCCTAATAGGTTAAAATAAGGAATAAATCTGATAAGGTACCGGATATTGTGTAAAGCATTTGGTATAATATATGGTTCTTAATAAATAATCAATAATTGTGAGATATTATTATTATTATTATTCTCATTACAAAGCAGTGTCAAAAGGTATTTGGAGCTAATGGGTCTAGAGCTTGGAAGAGAATTCCATGGTACAGAAATGAACTCGTGACCTGAGATCCTATATCAAACCTATTGTAAGGCAAGGCTACCCAGTCACTTTACCTCTCCCAGAGACAGCCGAGAACTGGAGTGACACACTCAAATCCCTGCAGAGGCTGTGCGGTAGGGTAAAGGCATGAAGTAAAACTGTGGAAGACAAATAGCGAGTGGTGAGGTGTGACTCGTGGAAAACTCTATCTTAGGGGACATGACCACTCACCTCCAGAATCTGGGCTGATGTTACTAAATATGCTAATTCATAAGAAGAAAATACAAATCCAGATTCTTAGGTAAAATGTCATTTTTTTCCAAAAGGTTGGGAACTAATTCAATTTTAACAGTCCCACAGTTATATGCATTAAATAAGGCATCCTCTAGCAAGCTTTGTCCTGTGAACCACCAGTTTGCACTTCTGGCCTGTCAATGTCTCCCAAAGAGCCATTTTTTTTTCATTTGTTCTTTTTCCTTTATATTCTGAAAGACAATGGAGCACAAGGCTTAACACAAAGGCAGTGGCCCCCAGAAGGCCTGAGCCCAGCCCTCAGGTCTGCAATTTTAGCAATTACTCAATTTCTCTAAACTGTAAGTTTTGGATGAAAGTAATATCTACTTTGGATAATCATTATAAGAACTAAATGAGATACTGTATGTCATGTATCTGGTAAAGTGTAGAACAAATCATATATTATCAATTAAGTCTGGGCAATACATTTGCCCCTCAGATATATAACCTTATTTCTCCAGAGTACTGAGTTTATCCAGCCAAGATTTTACTACCTCCTACCAATCTTACCCCAAATGAAAAGGAGGGTGACATCCCAACACGTCCCTTACCTCTTTGTTCATGGCTTCAGTCTTCCCAGCTACCACAGCCAGGACCAACTCTTCAAGGCCCTCACCTGGAAAGGCTAGAAAAGAGATTTAGGTCTGATACTTTCTTGGACGTTCCTCAGGGGACGTTCTCCTTTCTTCCAATTTTTTTCTTTCTTTTATCCACTGGATTTTTGTTTCAGGTTTTGAGGAGCTTATAATAATATCTACTTATTAAGTTAAGAGTCAAAACATGAATGCGTAGAAATTTTGAGAGCTCCATTTTTTAACCATTTATCATTTGTTGTACAGCCTTGAGGAAGCTGCTGCATCTGTCTGGGCTCTGGTTCCTTTATCTGCAAATAAGGGACTTGGCATCAGTGAGTTCTAGGGCTCCTTCCCTCTTGTAAGAGTCTTTGCTTTCTGGCTATGTCTGTTTGTTCTGGCCCGAGCTTTCATCATGCCTCCAGTGAGAGTGGGCCAGCTGTTTTCTAGGTGCTTGGCCTGAGAGGAAGCAGAGAAAGATGCAGCAGCGAGATCGTAAGATTCCTTCAGGTACATGGACTTCACACTTTACCCCAATCATAGTACCCGAGAATGGGTAGAATGAGTGTTTTAAGTGAGTGGATAATATCATCGGTGTTACTTTTACTAAAGATCACTCTGGCTGCAAAATGGAAAGCAAATTGGAGGGTATTATGGAAACAAGGGGCCAAATTAGAAGGCTGTAAAAATTTCTCACAGGATAGGATGGTGATTTGGACAAGGATAATGGCAGAAGAGATAAAGAGAACAGGGAAAACTGACAGATGGTTGAGAGAAAACTTGTATAGGACTTTGTGTTGTTTGGATGTTGGAAACAGAGCGAAATAGTGCCCATGGGTGTAAGAACAGGTATGAGTAGGGAGAAGTAATAAGTTCTCTGGCCCTTAGGAAAGCAGACAGCAGTGTTCTGGCAGACTCTACAGCCTTTACTTCCAGCTTGGCATCATTGTAGCAATGGGAAGGGAGATGCCTGAGGGAGCGATCCTGTGCTGTTATCTGAGGTGATTCACATAATATAATTTCAGGTCTCTGTCGACAGAGATGCTGGAGACTTTAAGCTTAAGAAATAAACAATGCTTTTATTCAATGGTGGTCACTCATGAACTCACAAACTGATCAATGTATACTGAGCCCTTTTTCATCCAAGTATGTGTTAAACCAATAGGGATGCAAAAATAAGTAAGACATACAGACATACATAGATCATAGAATTTATAATTGGACCAAAGCAACCTATCTTTAAATAATTAATGGCTAATAATTGTCAAAATTTTGTTGTAGAAATCAGTACAGTGTGAAAGGAAATACAATTCAGATCTGTAGTACTATACTTGGAGCAGGAGGGGGTCAGGAATGTATTCATAGAGGAAGTGTACTTAAGCTGGACTCGGTTAAAGAGCTAAATGAAAGAAAGAGGCATTGAAGAAATTTATCTGTTCAGCAGAATAATGCCCCCCACAAGGATTCCAATGTCCCAACCCCCAAAACTTGTGAATATGCTACTTTATAAGGCAAAAGATACTTTGCAGTTGTAATTAAGGTCAGAGACCTTGAACTAGGGAGATTATCTTGGATTATCCAGGTAAAAGCAGAGAACCTTTCCTGGCTGTGGTCAGAGGGAGGTGTGACTATGGAGGAAGGCACAGGGAGATGTAACATTGCTGGCTTTGAATACGGAGGGAGGGAGCCATGAGTCAAGAAATCTGAGTAGCCTCAGAGGCTAGAAAAGGCAAGGAATCAGATTCTACCCTAGTGTCTCCTGAAAAGAATGCAGGCATGCCAACACCTTGATTTTAGCCCAGTGAGATAGTAGGATTCGTGTCAGACTTCTAATGCATAGAATTGTCAGATAACGCTTTTGTGTTGTTTTAAGCCATTAAGTTGATGATGATTTGTTATGCAACAGTAGAAAATTAATATGGCATTCCTGACATAAAACACACCAGAAGCAAAGGTTTAGGTGTAAGTGACAGTGTGATGCATTTCTGTTGTACCAATGAAATGCTGCACTTCATCAGACACATTAACAGGTATAGTAGAGAAAAGCAGGTACTGAATGATGGAAAGCCTTTGTGCATATATAGAGCCTTGCTACTGTCTTCTACTTATCAGACACCTATTGAAAGTTTTCAGATGTGGTTACAGTTATATTTTAAAAAGATCTTTCAAGCAGCTAATCTCAATGCACAGGATGATAAGATAATCCAGGGAAAGTTTTAAATATGAGCTAAAACAACAGCAGTAGGAATTGATGGGCAGAAAAGCGATATTTTATTAAGGGAGGATAGTCATAGTTTGCTGATCCAACCTGGTTTAAAACACGTATTTGCTTCCATGTCTACACCTAAGTGTGACTGTCTTGCAAGTGAGGACAGTGCTACTTTTCATGACAGTTAAGCAGCATGCTAGCCTCCTTTTTCAAACTGTCTTCAGGATGTCTTTGAATATTGTTGCATACGTCTGTAGATGAGTTGCTTTGTGGACTTTGTGAATTTCCTGTAAATTATGTTTGTTTTTATAACAACAGAAACAACAACAAAAAAAACCTTAGTGATTTTGTTCTCTCCCTGCCTGTTCCCAGAACCCTCACTTCATAGTGGAATTATTGTAGCAACTCCCGTTGACCTCACTTCTTCATTTTTCTCCAATTCAACCCATCCTGCTCAGGCTTTCAGACATGTCTTTCTTAAAATTTGATTTATCATGTTAGGTGTTTATGGTACAGATTAAGTTGGTTAGAGTTTCCAAGATTTTTCTACGTCCTCCAAAATCTGGTTCACTCACACCATTGAAAATTGTCCCTCAGTATTTGCCAAATTAAATGCTCTTTTCCAGCCAGACTAACATCCTTCATCACTGCTATGTGCCCTGTTGGTTTACTTCTCCTTGACCACAGAGTGAATCTACATTGCATATATATATAGGTTTAATAAATGCTACTTGAATAATAATCTCAATCTGTCCAAATTTTATCATTCTTTAAGGATTGACTCAAACCCATTACATAGCGTTTTGTTGCAACTACTCTTAAAATGTGAATTAAACCTCTGGAGTCATATCATACATCACCTGTTTATTTAATCTTTTTTAAAATTTTCTATTATATGCCTGACTTTATGATAATTACTGTACTGCACATTTTCTCACTCTCCCCCAACCCCAGGCCTCCACTAGATAGTGACTGCTGTGGAACTGAACATACAGTAGGTGCCAATAAATACTTACTGGTCGATCATTTATTACCTCCATATTTCCCTTCTTATGTCCTATATATGTTAGACAACTTCCCCAAAACCTTCTCCCTGATTTGTCGAGTCTTTACACAGTACACAATGGGGTTCATTGGGGCGGCAACAACAAGAATATATCTGCAATAAGGATTACAATAAGGGGGCTTTTGTGCTTGGCAAAGCGGTGTATGGCTGCCAGGGTGATGATGGGTATGTAGAAAATGAGCACAGCACAGATGTGGGAGACGTAGGTGTTAAGGGCCTTGAGTCTCTCTGCCAGAGATGCGATGCTGAGTACAGTCTTCAGGATAAATGTATAAGACAGAACAATTAAAGCCAAGTCCAGCATAGTGCAGAGAGCAACAAAGAAGCCATAGATAACATTGATCTTGTTGTCAGAGCAGGCCAGCTTCATGGTATCATGATGAAGACAGTATGAGTGAGAGAGGACATTCTTCTGACAATATTTCAGTCTCCTTAGAGTGAAGGGAAATGGAAGCACTAAGAGAATGCTTCTGGTGGCTAAGATCAGTCCCGTTTTAGCAACTTTTTTGCTAGTGAGGAGAGAATTATATCTCAGGGGGTTGTGAATGGCAAGAAAACGATCGAAAGACATTACTAGAAGCACTGAAGATTCCATGACCGTGAATCCATGGATGAAGAATTCTTGAGCAAAACAGGCATTGGGTGAAATTCCCATGGCATTGAATAAGAAGATTCTCATCATGGTAGGAAGAGAGGAGAAAGACAGGCCCAGATCACAGATTGCCAACATGGCAAGGAAATAATACATGGGCTCATGAAGTGAGGGCTCTGTCTTTATGAAAAAGAGGATGGTACTGTTGCCTAAGATGGCAACCAGATACATGAGACAAATGGGAATGGAGATCCATAGGTGAGCATGTTCCAGTCCTGGAATTCCAATCAGAAGGAAAAGTTGAACCTCAGAGTTGTTGAGAACAGACATAATCAGTGGGAATATGAACTCAGCTCGCTGGCCACATCTGAAATCACATAAACAGAAAGCAGTCACACTTTTGGATAAAACTTAGTGTTGGGAGATAAGTCATTTTTAAATACACTACTTAGAAACATATTTGATGTAATATTAATAAAATTTAATTTTGAACATTTATCAAATGTCCTTAAACATGTTCATGTCCTCCAACATGGGAATTTTACTTATAACAATTGATCCTAAGATCCTTTTTGCCAAATATTAAAATTGTGTCAAAGTAAAGCTGCTTTGATTCAGTCAGTGATGGACACTCAGAATCTCTTCAGCATGAAGCTCAGTCATCCCCCCGTTGGCTCCATAACAAGATCCCTGACTTCATGGAAGAAAGTTTAAAAATAATAGTGTAAGAAAATAATCAGAGATCCAGGAAAATATCTACACTACGGTGAATATTAAATGCTAGAAAGTAAATTTATAGACTAATTTGTCTTAAGTTCATGAGGTTGGTACTTATTATCCACATTTTACACATGAGTATAAACATTTTTCTAGACTCTATAAATCATGAACAGATATCTTTAAAATATTAATATTGATTATAGAATGATTTCCAAAAGAAGAAGTGGGAGAAATGGAGCAGGATACACCTTGGGAGTTATGTATCCTTCCTGTCTTCATGTTTGTAGTCCTATACGAAATGTGACAGCTCCTAGCTCAAGGACGTGTGGGCCACACTTTAGGTTATTATTTCACTGTTACAAGGAAAAGTGTTGAAGCCACCTACATTTTCAATAGTAAACTTGTTTTTACCCAAAGTGTGCTTTTGAATATGGGTTTGAACTTCAGGAGAAATAGCTCAACAGAGCTGTCAATTCAGAAATATTGACGTGATATTTGGTATCTGAGGTCATGAAAATAGATGAGGTCAACAGGAAAAATGCAAAAGATACAAAATTTAAATCTCAGATAGAATCCTGAGGAGCGGCAAGATTGTTGACAGCATCTCGCATGAGACTATCCAGAGATCTGGGGGAAAATCCATGAGCGTGGGATCTAGTGGATGCCCAAGGAAGAGACTACTGCAATGAAGATAGTCACCAGATCAAATGTTGCCGAGATTTCTTAAATTTCTATAGTCTGACACAAAAACATCTGGGTATAAATCTCCACTTGGCAATTTACTGTCTGTGTGAATTTATGTATGCTGCTTAGGACTTCAAGCAGATGTTTACTCTTTATCTTTATAAACGATAGTGTCTGTCATATAGTTATTTTAGGTGATCTGTTATAGTCTTTAACAGAATGAAAGCAATTAGTAAATACCAAATAGTAGTAATTATTTCAAGAAAATTCCCTAACCATTTCTTCAACACATCGAGTCCTAGACAGGCTGAAGAGACCTTTTTTTTTTTTTCTTCTTTTAATTGACAATAAGGTTTACTATTATTTCTCATACTATCAAGTAAATGGGATCCTACTAAGATCAGAGTTAATAAAATCATGTTTAATCTTCAGACCATGCAACCCTGTCCATAGTACATTTGCGCACACACGCACACACCCCCACACAAGCCACTTCCTCTTCCTACCCGTGGCTATTTTTTTAGATATGAGCTGTTTAACAAAGCCCTTGCTTTAGGTTTCCAAAGGGATTTTTAACCACTTGCACGTACCAAAGCTAGATGCTCAGTATGTCCTTGAAAGATAAGAGCAAGAACCCTCAACTTTAACCTCCACTTTATCTAGATGCACCTACTTCTATTTCCCTCAGGGATGCAGACCCTTGGGAGGAATAGAAAAACAGCCTGCTCTCTGGGATCTCCGAGGAAACTTAAATAGAAAGAGTTTGACCCAGTACATTAACTCTTCGGTATCCAGGGACTCCAGCAGGACCTAGAGACAAGTTGTGAGGAAAGCAATTGGAAAACCACTCAAGTGAGAGATGAAGGCTAGAAATCATATTGACAGAG
The DNA here is from genome assembly GCF_048773025.1 of Camelus bactrianus. NCBI lineage: Eukaryota > Metazoa > Chordata > Mammalia > Artiodactyla > Camelidae > Camelus > Camelus bactrianus. The sequence goes on from NC_133548.1 coordinate 45,914,510, forward strand.
GAAGCATGATATACAGCAGTCATAGAGACTGGGCAGCACAACTCAAAGAACAGGTTATATGTAATCAAAATATTTCAGTTCCAATTTGAGGCCACACCACTTTCATCTTTTGCCTCAGTTTAATCATCCACAAAATGAAAATAACAATACACAAATATCACATATTTAAGGAAGTACTTTACAAACTATAAAATGGTTTGCCAATGATTCCATTTACTTATTTGATTACTTTTGGCAAATGTCAATAGGTGAGCCTCCTGCCACTCCCTGTTAGATTTCCAACTGAGTAATCCAAAATTATGTGTGTTTCAGGCTAATGTAAAATAATACAAGGGGGAAATTCAAATAAACAGAAAAGAATTAAGAAAACTAAAAGGGGTAAATATGTGAGTAAACATAAAATATTTTTTATCTTTTCTCAATTGCTGGAAAAGTTACTTTTTTTAAGGTAAGAGAATTATAATACATTGATAGATTCATAACAAAGGTAGAAATGTATACTTGGCAATAATTGCATGCAGGTCAAAATGAGATAAATGGAAGTATGCTGTTAAAAGTTTATTATATTATTTATGGGGCAGTATAATATTAACTCATGATGGACTCTGATAAGTTAAGGTTGCATGCCATAATCCAAGGAGTAACTGTAAAAAGACAAAAAACAAAAAGGTGTAGACAAAAAGTCAACTGAGGAAATAAAATAGAATATTGAAACATACTTGAATTGATTTGATTTAAAGATTCAAAATAAATAAGTGAAGTTGTGACAGAGAAGAGAAAACAGATGGGACAATGAGGAAGCAAAATAATGACAGACATAAAAACTAACTGTATTAATAATTGCATTAACTCTAATGGGCTAAAGACCCCAATGACGAAGCAGCACTTTTCACACTAGATTAAAAAACATGCTGATGACAAAAGTTGCATGTGAAATAAAAGACACAGATAGGTTAAGCATAAAAGGATGGAAAAAAAATATGCCATGCATTCCAATACATATGGTGAATGTAGCCATGGATTCCCGACCACATGGGATTTAAAGCAAGATATATCACCAAGAAAAAAGGAGACATTTTGTAGTGATGAAAGAGTCATCAGGAAGTCATAACAATCTTTTTTTTAATTGATGTATAATCAGTTTACAATGTTGTGTCAATTTCTGGCGTTCCACATAATAGTTCAGTCATACATACATATATTCATTTTCATATTCTTTTTCATTATAGGTTACTATAAGATATTGAATATAGTTCCCTGTGCTATACGATATAAACTTGTTGTTTATCTGTTTAATATATAGTAGTTAGTATCTGTAAATCTCGAACTCCCAGTTTATCCCTTCTCACTCCCTTTCCCCCCTGGTAACCATAAGTTTGTTTTCTATGTCTGTGAGTCTGTTTCTGTTTTGTAAATAAGTTCATTTGTCTTTTTTTTTTTTTTTTCAGATTCCACATATAAGCGATATCATATGTTGTTTTTCTTTTTCCTTCTGGCTTACTTCATTTAGAATGACCATCGTCAGGTCCATCCATGTTGCTGCAAATGGCATTGTTTTATTCTTTTTTATGGCTGAGTAATATTCCGTTGTATAAATATACCACAACTCCTTTATCCATTCATCTGTCGATGGACATTTAGGTTGTTTCCATGTCTTGGATATTGTAAATAGTGTTGCTATGAACATTGGGGTGCATGTGTCTTTTGAATTAAGGTTCCCTCTGGATATATATCCAGAAGTGGGATTGCTAGATCATATGGTAAGTCTACTTTTAGTCTTTTGAGGAATCTCCATACTGTTTTCCATAACGACTACACCAAACTACATTCCCACCAGCAGTGTAGGAAGGTTCCCTTTTCTCCACACCCTCTCCAGCATTTGTTGTTTGTGAACATTTGAGTGATGACCATTCTGACTGGTATGAGGTGATACCTCATTATAGTTTTGATTTGCATTTCTCTGATAATTAGTGATACTGAGCATTTTTTTCATGTGCGTTTTGACCATTTGTGTGTCTTCATTGAAGAATTTTTGTTTAGGTCTTCTGCCCACTTTTGGATTGGGTTGTTTGTTTTGTTTTGTTTTTCTTATTAAGTTGTATGAGCTGTTTATATATTCTGGAAATTAAGCCCTTGTCAGTTTCATCTTTTGCAAATATTTTCTCCCACTCTGTTGGTTGTCTTTTTGCTTTGCTTACGGTTTCCTTTGCTGTGCAAAAGCTTATAAGTTTAGTTAAGTTCTGTTTGAAGAAATCATAACAATCTTAATGTCTATCCATGTAATAGGAAAGCTTCAAAATACACACAAACAAGTAACAGGACTAAAAACAAAAAGACAAATTCATAATCAGATTTGAAGATTTTAGTACTTCCCCAGTTGAATGTTACTTGGTTATATATGTAGATAAAAATCATTTGAACTTACACTTCAGTTGTCTACATATTACTCTATGTAAATTTCAATAATAGAAAATGGAAAGCAACTCCATTGGCTATAAGAAAAAAAAGAAGAAACAAAGAAATGATGAACTTAAACTAATATATCAATTAATTTGGAATTAAATGGTGTCTTGGTAGCTTTAAGTGCTTTCCCTAATCTCTGGGGCAGGCTCTCCTTCGTATGATATGTTCAGGTCTCCAGAATTGGTGGAATATCCCAGTCTGAACTTTTCATGGCCTGTGGAAAGCAATGAGTTAACACTATGGCCCTATACCAAGCCCTCTGCTGGGAATTTCTACAAAATTTCTCAGGGAAGTCATTTGTTTACAGAACATAGTAAAGATGGAGGAATTGGTGTCCCGTGAGTACAGAACTCAGAACACAGTTCAAGGAGTCTGTGATCTCTAGATAAAGGTCTCAGTCAACAGATGTGGTACTGAGGCTGAGAAGTCTCTGGCCTAAAGTCACCTTTGTTTCACTGTGTGGTTAAATGGTAAGTGCAATAGTGCTCTAACATAATATTGTCTCAGTATGGCACTGTATCCTGGCACGTGTCTGAAATATGAGTACTCTATGAACTAGGCCTTACAGAAGACTATGACTAAGGGTGGCTTGATGGAAGCTCCAGAATTTTGATATAGGAGGGGCTCAGAGGTTAAAAAATAATACAATGGGGAAATGGAGGGAACTTTTTTGGGAAGAGGAACTGGAGGTTGGATCAATTGCCAGAGGCCAATGATTTAGTCGATCATTCCTACGTAATGAAGTTTCCATAAAACCTGAAAGACAGGGTTTGGAAAGTTTATAGGTTGGTGAACACATGAAGATTTGGGAAACAGTTACACACTCAGGGAAGCATGAAGACTCCATGCTCTTGCCACACACCTTGTCCTATGCATCTCTTCCATCTGACTGCTCATGAGTTCTGTAAGCTGCTCTAGCAAATTAGTCACCCTCTAGGAGGGTTGTGAAAACCTCTCATTTATAGCCAGATGTTTGTAAGTACAGGTAACACCCTGAACTTATGACTGGCATCTGGAGTCCATGAGGGGGTATGTGGAACCCTCTAATCAGTAGCCAGTTTGTCACAAACACAGGTGACAACCTAGACTTGTGGTGGGCACCTGAAGTGTGTGTTTAGGGGGCAATCTTAAAGGACTGAGCTCTTAACCTGTGGGGTATGATGCTATCTGTGGGTAGACGGTGTCAGAATTGAGTTGAATAGTTTTAGGACACCTTGCTGGTATCCCAAGAATTGCTTGGTGTTGTCTCGGAAGCACCCCTCCCCCACCAACACACACACACACACACACACACACACACACACACACACATTGGAACTGGTTCTCATAAATCTTTTAGTCATAATGTATTGAAATAGATGCTAAATTTATAGCAATAACAAAAAAATAAAATTGACACTGCAATGGGTCAAAATTGTAGTAACTAGGTATATGTCACAGTTTTGGATATCAATAAGAATGTAAATTATATAGTTCACTGTGATCTTTGAATCAGAGGTAAATGACAAAGAGCTAGTCAAAGCAAGAAACATACCTCTCCCCATCTTCAAATCAGAGAAAATCCTCACATAAGGCTTATGGATAATACTTGCTCTGAAACAAGGAAAGAATCTTCAAGCACCTACTCAGAGGGAAGAAATAATTCCCAACATCAGTTCAGTTTAATGGAAATCAATTCAGTTTAATAAGGTTCAACTAATAATGACTGAATGTGTGCTGTTTGTCAGGAACCATGCTTGATACTGATAATATCAAGATCCTTAAACACAAACTGTGATCTTAATGAACTTATTGGCTACTGAGGATCCATGGAAGGCAATCAAGTAATCAGCCAATCGCAGGACCACTGTGATACTGTAATAGAGTTAGAATGCAAGTTACAGTGAAGGGCATAGACTCTGCTTGGAGTGATCAGGAGGGAAGAATTCAAGGAGTAAGCCACTGCTGGTTTGACCTAATTAGACTTGTCAAGGAGCTATCTCTGTACACTTTCACCCTGGGGATTTTAGAGGTCAGAGAGTGTCTACTACCCAGATTACAACATAACCACTGCCTTATCCTTTTCAAAAGTGCACCTCAGGTCTAGAAGAGGCTTTATCTTTAATGACAATTCACTAGCATCTCATTCTGGAGGATGAACTGGATGAAAACATTGTGTTTCTGATTCCTAATAGTCAAGAGTCCTCTAACAAAACCTGAACCTCTCAATTAAACACTTTCTCTAGGCAAAGAGGGTAGAAACTGATAAGCATTATGTATCTTGAAATCTCATTGTCTCCAATAAACTTAATTCCAAAAAGAAAGGTACAGTCTTAAAGGTACATAGTTAACTCAGTTGTCTATGAAAAATCTCTATAGTTGTAGAACATCTATGTATCTTATGGTGTCAGAAAAAAAGGGATCCAGACAATATCTATCTCCTGCATCACCAACATACTATGTCTCTAACCTTGCCACCCCCCATGGCTGGCCAATAGTCCAGCTGACCAAACCACCTTATATCTATGAGAGTCTATGCTGGACTGCAGAGAAAGTCCAAGAATCCTTTCTCTCTCCCCAAGCTCAAGGATGGAGAACACTGCTATGTATTGGTCATTTTTAAGGACATTCTATCCGCTTACATACAGGAAGATGGGATTTTTCGCTGTGCTATAAGAGAGGGTTAACAGTCAAGCACACATGACCTATTTTCTGTCCTTCCTTTGTGCTGCTTCCAATGAAGAGCTTGTGAGTAAAATCAACTTTTAAAGCTCAAGGCCTGGCCTGAAAAATGTTTGGAGCAAAAGACTCTAGAAATCAGAGAAAACACTTAATAACTGCTGTCACATATTGCAATCCTCCTCTCCTGATTTTTTTTTTTTTTTTTATTCTAGGCTTACTCTGAATCAAGCAAAAAGAGTTACCTTATAGTTCAGCCTGACTTTCTAAGTTGCTTCATTAGATTAGGGGTGAGTAGGGGCAAAGCCTCATAGTAAAAGGGGAATTTATTTGTAGGTCGTGCTCTTTATGTGGATATTATTTTCTGAGCACCTTATGGAGAAGTGTGATTGATCCAGACAGTACCTATATTCCTGATTCTCCTTGTCAATTAACACTATCTGACTCTATTATCAATAGTCTGTTTAGAAGAACTACCTCATTCTTTTATTGCCTATTATGAGAAGGCTTTCAAAACTGTATTTTCTTTGTTTCTGTCTTAGAAAAAGTACGGAAAGGAGGGAGATGAGAGTAATAGACCTATATTGAGAGTGTCATTTCAGATCCAGGAATAAATACTTTCCAACCAATTCATCATGCACACTCTCAATTCCTCTAAAGTTGAGATCACCACCTTCTTCCTGATTGGCATCCCAGGGCTGGAGCATGTTCACTTATGGATCTCTGTCCCCATCTCCCTCATGTACCTAGTGGCCATCTTGGGCAACTGTACCATCCTCTTTGTGATCAGGACGGAGCCCTCACTCCACGCACCCATGTACTACTTCCTTTCCATGTTGGCTGTCTCTGACCTGGGCCTGTCCCTCTCATCCCTCCCCACTATGCTGAGGCTCTTTGTTTTCAATGCTACAGGAATTTCCCCAAATGCCTGCTTTGCTCAAGAATTCTTTATCCATGGATTCACAGACATGGAGTCCTCAATGCTCCTGGTCATGTCTTTTGACTGCTTTTTGGCCATTCACAGCCCTCTGATATACAGCTCCATCCTCACCAATGCCAGAGTGGCCAAAATGGGCCTGGTGTTTCTCATTAAAAGCATGTTCTTAGTGCTCCCATTTCCTTTCACTCTCAAAAGATTGATCTATTGTAGGAAAAGCCTGCTTTCTTACTCTTATTGTCTCCATCAGGATGTTCTGAAGCTGGCCTGCTCTGACAACACAGTCAACTTTTTCTATGGTTTCTTTGTTGCCCTCTTTATGATGACAGACAGTGTGTTCATTGCTGTGTCCTATGTATTCATCCTGAAGACTGTGATGGGAATTGGTTCCCATAAGGAGCGGCTCAAGGCTCTCAACACCTGTGTCTCTCACATCTGTGCAGTGCTTATCTTCTATGTGCCCATCATTGCTTTGGCCTCCGTGCACCACTTTGGCAAGCACAAGTCCCCAGTGGCCATGGTCCTCATTGCTGACATTTTCTTGCTGGTACCACCTTTGATGAACCCCATCATCTACTGTGTGAAGACGTGGCAAATTCGTGAGAAAGTTCTGGGGAAATTGGGTCTAAAATAAAGGTATGGAGAAAATGAGGCAGGGTCAGCCAGGGTCAGGGAATAAAAAATACTTTTTGAAGCAAGGTATTATGGATGTTACATTCTTTTCTTTCGTAATCATCCTTCTGGTCAGTACAATACATGGACTGGGCACTGAGTTTTGCAAGCTTAGGACTGACATGGACATTGACAGGTGTGTGTAGGATAGTTCTGTAATATGATTAGAATCATGAATCAATACAAGGATATGAAATTTTAGTTACACTGTTTACTAGGATAAGTATACATGGAAGTAGCAGTTGCTCCCTCTTATAAATAATGAATATCAGAGTAGCTGGAGGTTAAGGACGTAACCCCAAACCAGTTACTGATTTTCTTTCATGAAACCTTCAGACATGGTGTATTTGTTGAGGGGACTTCAGTCAAGTTAATGTGAATTCTTGATTTCCCATTTAAGTGAAAAATCTATTGTCAAGTATGAGTTGGTTAAAGATTTTCTGCCTTTGCTCTTTTCTTAACAATCAAATCGGGACAATCAGTAATTCTCCTTTACTTTAGAGCTCTAATAGCCTTGAATCATGATAATAAGCTCTCTCATGCCTTCTTTAATACAGACCAGGTTTTTTTCTCTAACCTACAACAGGGTTCCAGGTAGTCATAGCTACTAAAAGGAGAACAGAGGGACAATTCTCCTATTGGTAAGAAATAGGAATCCTACTAGCACAGTAATTTTTAAAGCACCAATATTATTGATTAATTGCCCTAAAATATATGTTCTAAAATAATGGTTTTCATGCTTGTTTCAATACTTGGTATTTTCATGTTTGGTAGTTGGCATTAAATTACATTAAACAAGCTAGTAATAATTTTAAACTAGCAGAAAAAATGACTGTATATTAAGCAATATAAAATCATATTCATGCAGATATAGTTCCATTTTTTAAAAGATAAATAGCCAACTAAAGATGATTGGCTATCTCAAATTATTTCCTATAAATTCATTTGTTTCTTGTTCACCTTTTATTTATGGGTATTAAGTAGGGGACAAAGGTATAAAGTGTAAAATTTAGAATAAGCTAGCCAGTCGTTCACAATTTGTACTGTGGAAGTCAAAGAAAATTATTGTTAATAAATTTCAATGTTCTACTTCCTAAGTTGAACTCACAAATTGTATTATTGTGTTCCAAAGAACCATTTTGAAGAAGTTGTTCTCTGATGGCTAAACATTCATGTAGATTTGATGTCCCCAGGTGAGTTTCAATGAGTTCTTGTTGTTCAGTAGCTGACGTTTTGACGTCCCCAGCTTAATCAGGAAAGGGGAGAACAGCCTTTTGTACCTCCTCCCAGTTTTTATTACTCAGTTCCTTCTCTGTGGCCCCTAACACTCTCCAATTATGTTATGATTATTAGTTCACATGTCTGTCTCTCTTAGTTGTATTTTATTTCCTAAAATAACTGCATACAGCAAATTTATTGACATATCACCAGTACTTGTTCTGTGCACATAAAGGATATCTGGATAGTAGTCTGACACGTTTCCCAATTCCTTTTGGAAAAAAAGCAATCAGAACAACAGAAATAAAAGCTTTGACAATTCATAATATGATGATAAACTACAAGTACACAAAAGAACATCAGGAATGATAGAAAACCTATGGCCAAAATCTGTAAAGAGTAACTATCATTTTAAGTCAAAGAAGCTGCCCTAAAAACAGTTCATGCTCTGTTTAACCACAAGAAAAAGCAAATACATTGCCATGAAAAAACATGAGGAAGAATACTTATTCTCTTTTGAGCATTTGCCCTTAACTCAGAAATTAAAATCTTTACAATGGCTCAAGTCATAAGATGTCAGTAGATGTCATTTCTCTATCAAAGAGTGAATAGGTTTCAAATTTTCTGTTTTCCTCAATTTCCAATCAAGCATACAGTAGCATGTATTTAGGAATTTACCAAAATAATCCTAAAAATAGATTTATAAGAGTAAACTGGAGAATATAAGATAAAAATAAACAGAAATTATAATAAAGCTCTGTAAGAAAGTGACGTTTATTAAACAGCTATAAATTGTGTGTAGTTTGCTTAACAAATCAGTGGTAAGAACAAGGAACTATAACAAACACACTACAATATACCATACATGATATGAAAACTTAACATATAATTAAGGAATATCAGACCGTGATTGAAAATAGATTGATTATTCAAATAATAGTAGTAGAAATAATTAGCACCTATTGAGAAAATATATTTGTGTGTGATCTTTTATCATACACAAAAATGAACTAAAATAAATTAAGAATTAAGTACAAAGGAAAATTTTAAATCTCCATAAATATAAATAAATAACATCATCTCTGGATGGGAATAATTTACTAAGGAAATAGCAAAAATGGAAAAGCAGAAATGAAAAGTGTTATACATTTGTATTGAAAAGCAATTAGGTATATGAATAACATTTAAATAGTTATAATTTAGAAGACAATAATGGGATATACTCAGTGTTGACCAGGTACCAGACGTTGGGCTATATATTTACCTGTATTAACCCCACTAATTTTTGGCAAGAATGTAGGAAGGTAGATTTCATCAGATTGAGAAATTAAAGCTTTGAGAAATTCAACAACTTTTCCAAGGACACAGAGCTATAGTGTTAGAAACTTGAATCTAACCCAGGCAGTGTGCTTCCAGAGCCTACAAACTTTTCCACTAAATTTAATAATTCACATTCTAGATGTGATCAAATATGTATTTATAAGAATATATTTTCAGGGTTATTTGCTATGATAAAAATACTATAAACTACTGAAATAAATAATAGGAAATGTAACATAAACCATGATGTACATATAATATTAAATATTATTTACCCATGCAACACAGCATCAGCAAATAAGTGGTTAAGCACTATATAAGATGCTAAGGATTAAATAAAACATAAATCTTAGGTCTACTATCAAGGAGCATATAGTCTGGAGGTGGAGAGAAAAAACAGATAATTAACTTCACTGAGTAAAGTATGGTAAGTTTAAGCACACATATAAAAAAGCACAAATGAAAAAATGGCAATTTGCCTACTTTATTGAAGAATCAGAGGAAAACTTCCTGGAGAAAGTTAAGTCTAATGTAAAATATGATTTAATAGAGAATAATGATTAATGACAGGCAAATAAGTAAGATACACATTCATATGTACACTATTATTTTTGTTTATAAATATAAACTGTGTGTGCATATATGTTGGCTTATTAAAAAAAGATTAAGGCATAAATCATATAATTCTCATTGACAGGATTGTGAATGATTTTTCTGTCTTTTAATACTTTTCTATATTTCTCAATATAGTCACAAAATTTTAATTGTATATAAATATATATACATATATGACATTTATAATCAAAAAACCCTCCAAATATATTAAATGCATGGCTTGAATAACAACAAAGTGCAAAATCATGTCCTAATAGCAATTACTATAAAGTACTCTGATGAACATGTTTTTGGCATTGAGCAGGCGATTTTGGCTTTGAGCAGTTGCATTTTTGAGTCAGATATGAAAAGTACATTTGGAGAACTAAAAGATTAACACACATGTGGCGCATTGCCTTCAATACTGACCATCATAAAACTGGAAGAATGACTACACATTTCCATAATTACTCATCCAAAATCCTTGGAATTGAATTCAGAATTTTTTATACTTTAAAAAGATCCTATAACCCTTGAGGAATTATCCTGTATTCTAGCACAACTGTATCACTGAAATCAAATGTGTTAATATTCACTCAGTGGGAAATAAATAATGACCATAAATATAGTCATAGCAGTCCATGTTAGCTTTATTGTTTGCTGCCAATATATTTTCATATCAGATTTGTGAAAATGAAAAAAAAAGGACATGTTTTTCCAGTTGTTTTTAAACTTATGAATTGTGAATAGCAGTATGGATCCTCAAAGAAAAAATTTTAGAAAGGTCTTCCAAAGAAGCAATTAAAAAGCCATGGATATTGTTGAAAACTGGTGAGGGAAATTTTGATGGTTAGATTAGGGTGCGGCCTGGGCTGTATTCTCTGCCACAGGTTGGTTGCAGGCTTAGAGTCTCTGCTGTAGTGTGATACTCTGTAAGGAAAATTATTTTTTCTTCCCTGTTTCATAGTTCTTCCTTTCTATTGGCCTTTCTTAGCTGCTATATAAGCCTCCTTTCTTCTCTAGGTGCAGTAATGTCTGGGCTCAAAACCATAAATACTGAAAAATATCATTTGGCATTTTATGTCATTTCCTGGAGTCCTCAGAGAGTACCATGTAACCTCATCTATAAAATGTCCAATTTTGTGAGCATTTTCTCTGCCTCACCCTTATCCTTCCAACCTTTATCTAACTTCACATATTGAAATTTATAAATTCTTTTACTTAAGTCTCTTTCCTTAAGATGGTTTTATTCTGGGCTTACTAATAGGCTGCTTGACTAATAAAAGTCTTCTATCCTTAATCCTTTTTCTGCAACAAGGTATAGACGTTCTATGTCTATAGCTAGATGCATCTTGTGACTCTTAAACTTTTACATAATAGTTGTATTTTATTCTGTTGAAGGAGTTAGAACCAAAGAGACACTTATTAGGCAGCAACATGAGCACAGAGAATTGAAATCTGAAATACTGAATTGTGATGTAATGAAATACAAAGACTTCCCACAAAGTGCATGAGGCCAAGAGAGGTTCTGGTTGTGATACTGGCCTTGGAGGCTCAAAAACTGAGTGTTATTTCCAATTGCAGTACTTTCTGGATGGCCATACATTGGTCTTTCTCCACTTAAAATACTGGCTTCGGCCACACGCATGTGTGATGTTTAACCTACCCCAGGGAGATAGCAAAGAACCCAAATATGCTGTATAAAAGAGAAAACCATACAAATAAGGTTCACAATAGTGGATATTACTGTTAAGGGTTAGAGAAAAGGGGATTGGGGCTTAGGCAAAGCAGAGTCACGGATTTGTCAGTGCTTGAGCTGAGCAGAAAACCAAGGCAAAGAAACCAGAATTTATGTGTTCCCTGACCACTGGGAATAAGAAGTTGATATAGGGAGAGGAGACAGGTGGCTCTGATCAGAATATCTGCTTGGTCCATGGAGCTCAAATATGAATTTCTGAGGGGAACTGAAATTTCATAACTCTGTGTATGAAATAGAAGTTAGGAGAAGTCTCCTAATTTCCTGTCAACCCTGTCCTGAGGTTACTTCTTCACAAAATAACTATTGTTAATAGAGGTAATCCAAAGATTTCATATTAAAAAGCATCAAAATCACTGTGCAATTCTGTAGTAACAATTACACCAAAAGTTCGAGGAACCTAACAGCTAGGTAAAATATTAACTCAAGAAACAGGGGCAAATGGAGAAAAGGTACAGTCCTGAGGCAGAGTCGACACTGAAGAGGGGCTCTGGGATCAGAATCAGAGCAGTAAGGCTATCTAGGCAATGGGAAAAATTATAACAAGCAATGTGTGATCTTATAAATTGGATTCATTGGAGGCATAACAAATAGCGATTAGAACTGGGAAAGTTTCACTTTTGCTAAAGAGGAAAAGGATTAAAGAGAAAAAAAACAGAGATTCAGGGAGTGTATCCCTAAGGAGGCAGGGCTCTCTAGAGGTGATTCTAGGAAATGAAACCACGTGCAGAATTTCCCAGAACTTTAAATTACAAATCTCTATATGTGAGCCCTTGCTCACACGTGTAACCCTTCCGTCTATGAGCTCAGGGAAAAAAATTTCTTCAATTCCCCCTGGGAAATTTGACCACAGAAATAAATGATTTTGTTCAGCTGAGTGCAAAAATAAAATTATTGGCATTTGCTTTGGGTCTAAGAACTACCTTTTTTAAAGCAGATAATTCAATTGTTTACCTGGAATGAAATGATCTTATTGTGCTTTTAATATGCACAGGTGCTCATGTAATTGTTTTAAATGTTTGAGGGACATATACATAATTAATCTGGTTTTGAATTGTTGTTGGTTCACTTGTTTGAACTTTTTGATAAACGTAGGGGAAAATTATTCTCATTTTCTTGCTCCTATAATTTAATTGAGATTGTCTTAGTAACCACAATGTCTAAGGGTGACATGGACACAGATCCCTCTCCTATGTAATTATAATTTATGTGCTGACATAATTTTCTCTCCTTCAATACCACGGTCCTCTAAGACGCCTCAACTGGCGGCCCCGTGAACCTTTAGAGTGAAGCAGCTGGAGCATGGCCCGGCGAATGGTCTTGGTCTTCAAGCTGTAAATGATAGGGTTCAGTACAGGTGGTAAGAGCAAGTAAATATTGGCCAAAATGCTACAGATCACCCTTGGAGTGGAGTTAAGGAGGCGGTGTGTAAAGGACAGGCTGATCATTGGCACATAGAAAACAGTGACAGCACAGATGTGACAGACACAAGTGTTGAGAGCTTTTTGTTGCTTCTTAGGGGCCACGATGCTCAGGATAGTGCGGATAATCAGGACATAGGAGAAGAGGATGAACAGTAAGTCAATACCAGTCAGGTAGAGCTGGAGAAACATGCCCAAAAAGCTGCTGAGCCAGGAGTTGGAATATGTGTATCTGATTATATCTGGGTGGTAACAAAAAGGATGGGCAAGTTCTTGGCCTCCATGGAAAGCTACACCCTTCAAGGCTAGAACCACAGGAAAGATGTAAATTACTTGCCGCAGGCAGATGACCAGTCCAATCACCATGATTATCCTGTCTTTGAGGACAGTGGTATATTTCAGAGGGTTACAGATAGCCATGAACCGGTCAAAGGCCATTACTGCAAGCACTGAGGACTCCAGGAAGGAGAAGGCATGTACAAAGAACATTTGAGTGAGGCAGGCTTTAAAACTGATCTCCCGGGCATGAAACCAGAGAACTCCAAGCACAGTGGGGAGGGTTGAGATGGCCAGACACAGATCAACGGCTGACAGCATGGAGAGGAAGTAGTACATGGGCTTGTGGAGACGCCGCTCAACAGCGATGACTAACAGGATCGAGCTATTTCCCAAAAGAGCAATGATGTAGAGACAGCAGACAGGGATGGAGATCCAGATGTGAGCAAGTTCCATCCCAGGGAATGCAGTGAGGAGGAATGAGGAGGGGGAGGATGTGGTATTATTGAAAATTGCCATGGTGTGCTGAGGACACACCCTGAAAAGAGAGACAACAATTATCGTATTTGTCATATCGATCCTTTTTTCAAGAACTAACTCTTTTATAAACTCTTTCCAAATTACACAATGTTTCTTGGTATTCAAAATCCCCAATTTAATTAAGGTAGCTATCACCTAAGTCTATAGTATTTTGAATTTTTCTTGTCAGACCTGGTCCATTTTTCTTCCTCTACCCTATCCCAATTCTAACATTAATCTCTCTAGGCTCATCCCCACCCTATTGCCCAGACTAACTGTGACTCAAAGTAGCAAATGCTTATAGACTGATGCCACACACGTGCACAAACATCAATAAAACAACTGCTATTACAACTGTTGGGTCTTTGTGTGAAATCTGCAAGCTATGTTATTTGCTTCAGAAATAATGGAGAAGCACTTAAGAGCCACTGGGCACCTTTGATAGCATCCTTCATAATGTTCTTGCTGGATAGTGGCCTGGGATATTGTATCCAGAAATATCGTTGTACATGAATCATTAGCGATTCTCTCCCTGTAGATTCCAGATCTACCCAGCTCAATAACTTAGTGATCCAAAGGTTAGCATCTCTGGTTACTGGCATCAGTAAGGTATAGACCCATTCTCTTCATTTACCAATCCCCACCTTCTGTTTGTTTCTCAACACTGAAATTTATTCTCTCTGCAAACTGGATCCTGCCCTGACAGCTCCAGGCTTATAATAAACCTGAAACTTCCCCTCTGCTTCTAAACCTCTGCACCTCTTTATGCTTGGATCTTTCATTTGACACAATAATGAGGCACAGTTGATATTGGTAACTTATACATGCAAGCACCATCTCCTTTTTCTGCCTGGAGTGTGAGTTCCTTAAAAGTCTGAATGTGCCTGTTTTTCTTCTCTCAGTGCCAGCTACTAAAGAAGGATCTGGAATAATAGAAATCTTCAATTAATGTTAACTGCTTTCTGAATGATCTTGGCCACTGGGAGAGAGTTCTGAGTTCTGTCTCTTTTTCTCTTCCTTCCTCTCTTCCATTCCCTCACGTCCTCCATCTCCCTGTCTCAATTTCTTCTAGGCTCCTTGGAACCCCTCTATTTCAGGCACCCCTCTATTTCTTCATCCCGCCTTATTGGTAGCCTCTGTCATTTCATTGCTCTTCTCCTTTCTCACTTTTTAATCCCTTCCCCATCTGTTCCTTTCCATTTATGCACTCTTCTTACCTGCTCACGTCGGCAGGAAATACCACCAACTTCTCTGCAGTCCTGCCACAGACCTTGGAGACTAAGCCGGCTCCCAAGAGTGGAGGCTTTATAGAAAGCTTAGTAGAGTCACCAGGCAACAGAGGGCTATCTTCATTAGAGAGTGTACTGGTTGGATCAAGAGTTATGGCGCCCATAAAAATATGTTCCTCTCCAACAGCTCAGACACATCTCCCTGACACAGCTTCAGACCTGCTTCCGGGCCCAAGCAGACCCCATACATCAGGGGCTGTAAGCAAAGCCCGGGCCCTTGGGGCTGACAGTAATGGGTATCTTCAAACACTGCCTGCCTGGGTCAGATAACTACAACCATTCCTCTTCACCCCGCCTTAGGCTACCCATTCTCAGCCAGGGAGGCTTCCTGAATGTCAGAGCAGGATCAGGAGAGTGCACAGAGTCATCCTTCTGTTCTCAGCTCCAGCATGTACTTTTCCTAACAAGTCTCACTGTCCTCCTTGCCAGTCCCATGTTCCTCCTCCTACCCAGGAACCCTTTCTAAGAAGCCACCTTATTAATGGAGTCACAGCTGCAGCCCACCTACCCTTGTACGCGTAATTCAACTAGCATTTGATGAACTCATGATGTGTGCCAAAAATCACACTACACTCTTGAAATACATTGTTGTATTTTGTATATTCATTTATCATCATGCTTATGGGTTAAGTATTGTTATCCATTATTTCACAGGTGAGGAAATTGAAACTCAGAATAGTCTTGAATAACTGTACCCTTCGAAGAGTTAGCAAGTTACACAGCTGGTATTCAAGCCCTTACTCTAAACCTCTTAATCTTAACCAATATGCTATACCCCCTTCCATGGCCAACTGCTCCCACTCATACCTTCAGAAGATGTGGCTGTAACCCATGGTCTTCAATCTATCCATCCCGTAGAGTGCTTGATTCCCAACTACATGCTCACATTCTGGTTTTAGCCTCATGTGGACCAGAGTCCATCTCTCCATAGTAGGCAGTACATTAATAATTCTTACTGTATCTAATGATCCCTGACTTTTTATCCTTCTCGAAACACTTTCCATCCATATTTTTGTTATATCCTTATCAGACACACTGAGCAAAGATGCCTGTCTCAATGAGTATCTAGAGAGATTAAGTAACCAAAAAAGTATGCAGCAAGTAATGTTTAGATTCATATGTAAATACCATCCTTTTCCACTGGTTCTCATTAGTGAAAATGAGTGGCTCTGGAAATGTCAAATGAGACTTACTAATATTAAGTGAGACAGAAGAGTCAGGAAGTATGAGATCAATCTTGAAAAAATACAGTTTTCACTCACTCGTTACTTCAAGTACATATAGAGTATCTACCATATCTTCTGAACTATTTTAAGTACAAACTTGGAATAGACTAATGTAATATAAAAAGTCTCTGTTCTTATGAAGTATATAGAATAGCAGGGAAGACATACTGTTAGGTAACTATAGTATACACACTGTGAGAAACTCTAACATAATAAAGGGCATGTCAGAAAAGTGTCCTGAATAGAAATAAAGTTGAAATTGAAATCTAAAACTTATATAGAGATCCATATTTTTCCAGCTCACTGAATGCACCATTCTCTCTTACTTTTCACTTGCTATTTTCTTTTTAATATTCTTCTCTCCTGCTACTAGCCCATTACACATGCATACCGTATTTTTATAAAATGTCCTCAAAGAACATATAAATAAATGCAAAAGGCAAAAAAAAAAAAAAAGTCCTATGTTCAGCATTGAATACCAGAGTGATTATAATGGAACAAAAACAATCTGGGAACTTTTTCTTGAATAAGTTGTTAAAGAATGGTATATAATGGAATACTACTCAGAAATGAAAATAAACTACCAATATACACAACAATATGGGTGAATCTCAAATGCATTACACTCAGAAGCCAGACATAGAAAACTACAAATTGCAGGGTCCATGACTCTCTGGAAAAAGAAGTATAGGCATGGAAAACAAATCAGTGCTTCTTGGGGTTGGCATGAATAGAGAGGTTGACTACAAAGCATTAGCATGAGGGAGTTTAGGGGGCTGATGTTATTTTTCTATATCTTTGTGTCAGTGATGGTTACTCTGCATTTGTGTAAACTTAAAAGAACTATATACAAAACCAGTGAATTTTATTTCATATAAATGTTGAAAAGTTGTTATATACTGTTTCGAGAAAATTCATATTTTATCAAGCTAAGAAAAATTATTGCTTTCATCAAAACGATTATGCAATGGCATATCATACCCATTAGATTTGTACTGTTCAATACAGTAGCTACTAGCTACGTGTGATGTTTAAATTTACATTTCAGTTAATTAAAATTAAACTTTAAAAATTCAGTTCCTTGGTTGCACTAGCCAAGTTTCAAGTGTTCAATAGCCACATGAAGCTCTTGGTTACAATATTAAACAACAGAGATTTGGAACATTTGCATCACTGAAGGAATTTCTATTGGACAGAGCTGTATTTGATTATCTTTTCTAACTTGACTGTATTTGCACAGAAGTTGTAAACGCCATTAGAAGCCAGTCCTGCCTCCACTGAACACTTGGGCAATTCGCTGCTGGATCTCCTTGGTCCTAACACTGTAGACAACAGGATTGAGCACAGGAGGTACCAGCAGGTAGATACTGGCCATGACCGTGTGTACTACTGGTGACAAATGCTTCTCCAAGCAGTGACTCAGAATCATGCCAATGAGAGGTACATAGAAGAGCAGCAATGCACAGATATGAGAGAGGCAGGTGTTGAGAGCTTTGAGTCTCTCTTGCCAGGAAGCAATGCCCAATACTGCCTGGAGGATTAGAAAGTAGAAACCAAAAGGATCAAGGCATCCAGTGCAATGATGAAGATCACAGCCAGAGGGCATAGATGCTATTGATATAGGTGGAGGATGCTATTGATATGGGTGGAGGCAGTATGCATGGGAGAGGATGTTGGAGTGGCAGAAAGGTAGGCTTTTGATGAGGAAAGGCACTGAGAGCACAGCTCCCACACTCCACAGCAGGACGGCTGCTCCAATCTTGCTGATGACTCCATGAGTGAAAATGGTAGCACAATGCAGAAGAAAGTGAATATCCACAAAACAATCAAAGGCCATAGCCACCAGAACACCTGATTCCCAAAGGTGTGGGAAAAGAACATTTGAGTGGTGCAGGCATCAAGGGTTACTGAGCACCAGTTGAACCAGCGGACCCTGATCATGGTGGGCATGGAAGACGACGAAAGGCTGAGGTAAGTGGCAGCTAGCATAGCCAGAAAATAACACATGAGCTCATGGAAACTTCGCTCAACTTTGATGACAACAAGGATGATGACATTACCCAGAAATGTGAAACCGTAAAGAAGACAGAGGAGCAAGGCCAACCAGAAGTCCTTCTCGGGCATTCCTGGAATCCCAGTCAGCATGCAGATCTAATGATTGTCAGCAGTTTGGTTGAATGGCAACATAGTGGAGTGGAGGTTTGACTAGGGAAAAATAAAAACTCATTAAGTCAAACAGTTTCAATTAGAATCAGTGACAATAAGTATTGAGATGGTAACCATAAGAAAGAGTGACTTAAACATTATTTTGACACATGTCAGTGTCTGATACAGAAACTGACGCCCCACCCCCATAAAGCAATAATTCTGTTACTGACAGTCATATGGTAAAATGTCCAGGAGAATGAAAAAAAAAAAAAAAACCTTCAATCCCCTAAAAGGGATATAATTCATGTAGAAACATCAAGGAGTTAACTGTCTTGCCTCTGTGCTAAGGAAAAATTTGATGCTATATAAAACAGAAACAGACTCACAGACTTAGAAAACAAACGTATGGTTACCAAGGGGAAAGGTGTGGGGGAGGGATAAATTGGGAGTATGGGATTTGCAGATACTAACTACTGTTTACACTTACATTAATTAAACGAATTAAAATGTCAGTACCTTAGCTGCTGTAGCTGTGTTTCAAGTGTTCAATAGCTACATCAGGCTAGTGACTACTTCCCTGGAAAAATACAGATGTAGAACGTTTCCATTACTTCAGAAAATTCTATTGAAATTTAAAAATTTGGTCATGCAGACTGCAGATTATAGGATACCAACATTCTAGTGACCTCTTGACAGATCTTAGACCCAAGTGGATTTGAGGGTTTTTCACTTATATACTGTATAACTTCTGTTTCTCTTTACCAGTATGTCTTTGTCTCTCTTTTGGAAATTTGAATAGGAAAATAGCATTAAAACTGAACCCAGGAGAGTGACCACCTGGGTTTGAATCCTAGCTCTATGACCTTGGACACGTTACTTAATTTCTATGCTTTATTCCTCACCTTTTTAAATAAAAATGAAAATAGTAGCTACCATGGGATAGTTAAGAGTACTCATTAGAGATATTCATAGGGCATTTAGTTAAGCATCCGCCAAATAATAAACACAGTAAAGTTTAGCTATAATCAATGATCATCTATTATCTATAAACTTTGTAATGTTTGGTTCACTGTGAAAATTCTCTCTCAAAATATTGATAGGCCATGAAATTTATTTACATACTGATAACTGTAACTGCCTACCCATATATTACTTATATATTTTGATCAAATTCTATATTACCTAAATATCTCTATACATCAGTGAACACTAAATATCAGTGGCTTGCCAGTGGTAGTTGTTGTAGTGCTCAGGGTGGTGGTCTGTGCTCAGTGACTCAGCATGTAAACATGAATGTTTACTGTAAAAGATTTATTGGAAGAAGATCCTAGATAAATCAGAGATGAAAAAATGATATACTGGTAGGAGTCATGGGTAGTGAAAATCAGTAAGAGGATGAAAAGGGTACGGAACACTGATTCCAAAGAATTAAGACCACAAAAGAAAGACTACACTGACTATCTGAAGAGCTTCATCTAAAGACCAAGACAGCTCTACCAGAATTCAAAGACGAGGATGGCAAAGGAGGCTCTTGATTCCTTAAGAGGAGTGCTATCATGAACTCAGATGCACTCAGGAAAGGATTTTCACTTCTAAGTAATTTATTGATTAATAATTTTGCTGAATGCCTACTAAGTACTAGACGTGTTATGATAGTCAGAGGGTCAAAAGGAGCAACATTTTTCCTTCTAAGACCCTTAGCAAAGAACACATGGAAAACAAGATCAGAAAGAGGAATGAAATGTGTGCCTGGGGTAGAACACAGACATGCTTTACAGATGGGTCAGTATGTTCAGCTTGTATCCTCAGCTGGACTCGGGTTAACGCTGTCTCTGTCAATTCTAGTGACAGACAGTGCAGACCAAGCCTAAACTTTCCTCCCGGCAAAAAGACAGAAGCTCTGTGGCTTAAGAAGAGTGTGGAGGGATGGAGGTGGAGGAAAAGAGGGCAGTGAGAGTCTTTCTCTTCTACCTGCTACAGAAGTATCTGTCATTCAATGTTCTCTTCCACCCAGGCAGCCAGGTGGAAGGGCTATTCTCTAAAGGACTGGCCTGAGCAATCTATGCTTTTTTTAAATTGAAGTATATTTGATTTACAGTGTGTGTTAGTTTAGGTATCTAGGATAGGATAGATGTATAGAAGAGTGATTAAGTTATACAATATATCCTTTTTCATTATAGGCCATTACAAGATACTGAATATAGTTCCCTGTTCTATACAGTAGACCTTGTTGTTTATCTATTTTATATATAGTAGTATCTGCAAATCCCAAACTCCTAATTTATACCTTTCCTCCCTTTCCCCTTTGGTAACCATAAGTTTGTTTTATATGTCTATGAGTTTATTTCTTTTTCATAAATAAGTTCGTGTCATTTTTTTTAGATTACACAGAAAGTGATATCGTATGATATTAGTCTCTCTCTGTCTGACTTATTTCACTTAGTATGATGATCTCTAGGCTCATCCATGTTGCTGCAAATAGTGTTATTTCATTCTTTTTTATGGCAGAGTAGTATTCCATTCTATATATATACCACAATTTCTTTACCCAATCATCTGTCAATGGACATTTAAGTTGCTTCCATATTTTGGCTATTGTAAATAGTGCTGCTATGAACACTGGAGTGCATGTATCTTTTCAAATTAGAGTTCTCTCTAGATACATGCCCAGAAGTGGGATTTCTGGATCATATGGTAAGTCTATTTTTAGTTTTTTAAGGAATATCCATACTGTTTTCCATAGTGTATGCACCAAGTTACTCAACCTATACTTTTAAAGTGTCTTAGCTTCAGGCTGAAGCCGAGTTCTGGCTCCTTGGATTTGTCCTCTGTAGGAGCCATGGGCTAGTCTCTCACTTGGAGAAGGCATGTATTTGCTATTTGACTTGAGCTGGGACTTAGAAGGGAAGGGTAAAGTTTTAAGGGGCTTTTGTTGCTTCTCTAATTAGCCTTTGGTAAAATAACATACTCTTCACTTAATTCTCACAGCCACAATTAGAAGTGTTATTTCTATTTTAATTTAAAAAAAAGGAAGAAATGAAAAAAAAAAAAAACAATTCTTGCTGAGATTTCAGTGATTCTAGGCTTTTTATAGATACATAGAAATCACAAGCAGTAGCTTTATATGATGTCATAGGTGGACAATGGAAGGGATAATGGGCAGACATTTTAAATGATTTTAGTCCTTTAATAATAAAAGCATGTACTATTTATTTAGTGCTTATTTATGTCACAGGCTTTGCTTTTAGCCCCTTTACATATTCTACCTCATTAAATAATCGTGAAAACTTTATGAGGAAAGTACTGTTTATTATTGCCACTGTATTCATGAGTTAAAAAATAGGGTCAGATAAGTTAATTGACCCAAATTCCAAAACTGAAAGTGAGATTGAGGTGCTCTGATCATTGTATTTAAAAGTTCTATTTGTTCATAAAGAAGAGGATTCACTTTTCAAATTCAAATTGCAGAACAAACAGCAAATTGGCCTCAACAGATCTGATCTCCTTCACTCCCACTACTCAATATTGATCTCTAAAGATTTTCTAAAAATGGCCCACACTACCATCCCCTCCATTCTGTGACAGCATCCTACAAAAAGCACTGCCCAGGTCTCAGGTTGTTCTCCAACTCACCCAGATCTCAGTCTAAGAGATGAGAGCCATTTCTGATGCTGATAGCTACAGCAGTAGAGCCAGAGATTAAAAACCAGAAGCAGCTAGTCCAGAATTCCCTCCGGTGTGATCCTCTGGAGACAAGAGCATCAGTCTTGCTGGAGATGCTCCCAGAGCCAAAGACCATATAGATTCAGGCTTCTGGGCATATTGATTTTCTTTGTCTTGATCTCAAAGTTACCGTTGTTTTCCCTAATGCAAATCTGAATCAATCTCAGTCCTACATGAATGGTACTTCACTAGCTATATCAAAATACAAATATACTATACTGTCTAATCTTTGTCATTCTGTCTTTTAAAAAAAAAGGAAAGAAGGAAGAGAGGAATAAGAAAAATGTAAAAGTAGAGCTCACTCTTATTTCCATGTATTGTCTCATTCTTTCCTCTGCTTCACAGTAAACACTGTGGTCTGTGGTCCCTGTTCCCACTTTTTCCTATTCTGTCCTCAGTTCACTTCAGTGAGAGTTCTTTCCCACTCCACTGAAACTGTCTTCGCAGATGTCACCCATGGCCTGCTTATTGCTAAACCCAGTTTAATAATTGCTAAACACTCCTCATCTTACTCTCCTTTGCAGAAAAATTAAATACAGTAGAAAATAGCCTCCACATTGAGTTACATTCTTATCTGTGTGGTTTTTTTGTTTGTCTGTGTGTGTATGACACCGTGATTTCCTCTGGCTTTAATTTCCACTCTTCAGTACCCTTGACAGTGTATCTCCTTCCTACATCACTAAATGCTGGTGTCCCTCTTATTTGATCTTTTCCCCTAAACTTTAATCTAGTTCCACTCTCCCACTGAGTGATATTGTCAAATCCCATTGTGCTAAATATTGTCTATACACTGATGACCTCCAAAAGTATTTTTTCAGGCCTGAATTCTGCCTTGATCACCAGATCAACTTCCTACTTGGTAATTTCACTTGGACTGAATGTTGAGTCAATAAGAAGTTTAATGGCTTTAAGATCAAACAGCTGAAAAATTAAAACTGTGATTTCAAGCAAATTGTATCAGATTTCACACTCTACTCTTTCTGCTGAATTTTGTGCATCTTGGATCCGGAGAGGCAGACCCTTCATAAGGTAGAGCTCCAGCTAATAGGAACTTCTGTTTGTTAGAATAATCTGGGAGTCTGCTGGGTGAGGTTATGCTAAAGGAGCATCAGATTCTATAGATATGAATGGGGCAAGTCCTGATGTCTTCAGGGGAGTCCTAGTCACCTGTCAAGCACTCAGATCAAACGTCTTGTGTATGCCTATTTTTGTCTCTAACAGCACTTCAGAGAGATTGGGGGGGGGGGGGTCCGTTAAACACTCTCACAGATTAGAAACTTGTCGAGGGCAAAGATTTTGTCTTTTAACTTATTACCTTTAATGGCCAGGGGTGCTTAAAGATAACTTCAATAAAATAAAAATAAAAGCTGATCTATAGAAATATATATATGTGCACATATATCTCACATATAGGATCATGTAAAACTAAAACTATACAGAAAATCATACATTTCTAGATACAGTCACACACTTATATTAGAAAATATATGGAAAAACTTATTATGAAACATTAGCCCTTAACATTTATGGTATAGTTGGTCTCCTGTAAGTTGTAATATACACTTGGAAAGAAAATGGGTTTAAAATTAAAAATAGACAAACTTCTGCCATACATTCTCTATTATGCCTGAAAAAAAAAATTAGAATTATTTATATTTGGCTTTTGTTTTCTGCTGTTAAAATGTAAATATGTCTATGAAGGAAAAGGCATAGGATCAAAAGGGGCATGAAGAGGTGGTGGAAAGGGTCTGTGGACATTTTGAGGACTGACTGCGCAAAGGCACACACTGATGAGTAACCAATTATTTCTATAATTTTAAGAATTACTTTGTTGATGAAGAAAATATCATTACAGAAAAATACACTAAAACAAATGAAAGAAATCATACTTTATATATTGGAATAAGAACCTAGGGAACCAAAGAAGTCCCCAAAATTCAAAGAACTCTGTCTTCTGGGTTCCTGACGGAGAGTCCAGGCAATACTTCGACCCATCCAAAACGGCAGTAGACTTCAACCCTATTCCAATACAAATCACAACACTATGTTAGCACTGAGATTGAAACTGGCTTTGGAGTCAGAAGACCTAGGCCAAAACTGGGCTGCAATCCTAAGACTTGTTTAGTGATATAACATAAGGTGAAAAAAAAAAAAATATATATATATATATATAGTGTTTATGTGTGTGTGTGGTTTGGGAAAAGAAGCAGATCCTTTTGTCTTCAGTTTTGGCTGAGAGAATGCAAATAAATTCAAAATGAAGGAATATTTGAAATAAGTGTTGGTGGAAGAAAGGACAATTTGACAGATGAAGGAGTTTGGAATTCTTAGGGAAACTGGGATGAGATAGCCCAGGTGGCACCACATAACACACCTCAGGGGATTTCTCCAGGGGAATTGTGAGATTATGTGGAATCACGATGGCTCAGACGCCACCCGAGAGTTTGAGAAGTCTTCATAAATGCTCTGTTTTTCTAGTCTCAGGAAGGAAAGGAGCCAAATCAATTCCAAACTGGAGCACAGAGGTTGATATAGGTAATAAATTAATCTTAAAGTCTTTTTACATGCCCTCCATGTAGCAAGCTCTGTGAAGGGTTATTTATGTACTGTATTTCATTAAATCCTCATAAAACTTCTAGTGAGAGAAATGATACAGGCAGATGAGAAGAGTCTATAGTGTCACGGGGTGGTGGGGAGGTACAGAAAAGATGGAAAAAAGTAAAATGTAGGTGTTGGTATTAGAGTATAAGAAGGCATATACTGCAGGGAAGGGTCTATTATGTACAAAAATTGACATGAAGATTGGATGGAAGAGTAAATGAGGTTTGAATTGGAGGCTAGAGGAGAGAGGGGACTGAAAATTCAGGGAGAATGGAAGAGAGATGGAGAATAGAGAGAGGAATGAGATTTCACACACAAAAAAGGAGAGGGTGGGTAAAAGATATTCGGATAAAGAAAAACAGTCAAAAGCAGGAAAAAGAAATGGAAAAATATAAGAATCAACTATTTCCATAGAACAACAATGCTTCAGCAGGCCCTGGGAACTTAATCAAAGACTATCAGAGATTTTGAAAGTCTTTCCAAGGAAAACATCCAGTGGGGATGAGCCAACTGATTCTCCCCAAGTGAAAGCTATTGAGAAGAGGGACCAGCAGGACCTACCAGCTGAAGGGCTCTCACTTATCGTGTAAAGTATAAAAAAGTCCCTTCCTCAAAGTACTCCAGAGAGTTAGACTGGCAGCACAAAGTACTTTGTTTAGATTTGAGCATCATGATTTATTTAGAAAGACATCTGGATTCTGTTTGCAATAAACAACACAACCTTTGTGAGTGGACTACACAATCTTTCAGATTCCTCTGTGTCTAACAGATCAGAATCTGCAAAATAACTTCTTTGTAGTGTTGTCTCCCAAACAGCAAATTCTCCTCTCACAGCAGAGAAACAGGAGGCAGAATGAGTCCTGGAAGCCCACCTGCTCTTGTGCACCTGACAGCACCCCACCCCCTCATCCCCTACACCACATGGACTCAGGCGCCCAGAACTGCTCTTGAGGTGCTTCTTTTTCCTTTCTTACAACAGGTACCTAGGTGAGAACAAAGACACCATAATACCTTTCAAGGATCCCTCATTTAGGTGTTTTTTTTTTCTATGCCCTGTTAGAAAAAGAGATTTTTATCTAGGTTAATGATTTTCAAGCCACATGCAGAAAATCAAGGAGGAGCTTGAGGATTTGTAGAACTTCTAGAAAGAAGAAAGGTATTCAGTCATCCAAATTCATTTATTCTTTGTTTCATTCCTTCATTCAACGCATATAGAAAAGCTTGTATATGCATGATTTATGGTCTACTAAGTGATGAACAGAAAATATTCCTTTCTTTCAGGGAGTTCAATTCTAGTAGGAGACAGAGAATTAAACATATGTGCAATGTTTAATTAAGTGTACTTACTTATAAGAAGGAAAAGCCCAGAATATGAAAAATGCATACTAACAAGGCAAACTATTATGGGCAATTGGAAAAGACTTACTTGGGAAGGATAGATAGGCTTTGATTAGGCAAAGAGGAACTTGAGAGCAGGTGGAGAAAGGCATAAGGAACAGGGAAGAACACATGTGGAAGTCCCTTATCAATAAGTATCTTACTGAGATCCAGGAACTTAAACACTGCAAATTTGGCTAGATTGAAGAGACCAAAGGGGAAAGAAGTGTTATCAGTTGGTGCTAGAGAGGTAGACAGGGAATGAATTGTGCTATGCTTTGAAGGCTGATATAAGGATTTAGGACTCTGTTCTGGATATAACAGAATCTCTTAAAGGAGCTTTTGCTTGTGATGAATAAATCATATTCCACACTTCCAAAGTTTATTCTGACTGCAGAATGAAGAATCTTTGGAAAGGGGCATTTGTGAATGGAGGACGATCAGTTAGGGTGCCTGGAAGAAATGGGCTATTGCTGTTTATTGGCTATACAAAGGGAAGAAAGGTGATAATAATTTCATAAGTTTTGGAATCAGATTTGAAATTGGTTAAGTGTTGGTTTGATGAAAGAAGAGCTTTTAAGAATAGTCCCAAGTTTCAGGGGGTTAGGAGACTCTCAAAATAAAACTCCTATTGAGTGGGTACTCTGATAGCTTACGTATGGTTGTTTCTGAGTCAATAACCTTTAATATTTGTCCCTTGCTGCTTTAAAATGAGGTTATGGAAAATTATAAATTATCAAAATTTGTGAAGATTAAATATTAATTTGAACAGTTTTATCCACTAAGGTGTCTATTTACAAATGTAGGTCATTATAAATACAGTGAGAAAGATACCTAGGCATGTGGAAGAATATACACATATATGTGTATTGAGAATATACATATATATATATACATACACACACATACACATGGATTTATGTGGATGTGAATTTGTGATGGAAATTACATTGTGTTTAGTGTGTGTGTGTGGTAATAGTATTGTGAATTCAGTGTTGTTTGATTATTTAAAATGCTCTATGCTATTAAGTCCTTGCATGTTGCTCCTTTCTGCCAAACCTCACCTGCTGTTAAAGGAGGAGATAATCAAATTTTCTACTATCTAAGCACGAGGTATTTAGTCTTACTTCCAGTTTTCAGATAAACAAATTAAATTCAAGGGAAAGGACACCATCTAGTGTGATGATCTAAGAAGCAAAAAGAGTGTTGCAAAAACTTCTCAGACACTGATTTTAATGGAGTTCTCCCCTCTGCTATTCCACTTATATATTCATAAAACCATTTACCTATCTTATATGAAAACATATTTTCAGTTTAGGAGCTGTGAGCTAAGTGGGAGAGTCCAGCCTCACCCGATGGTGAGAGCACCATGATGAACTCTAATGCATCACATGCCAACCACCACAGTTTCGTTTTGACAGGTATTCCAGGGATGCCAGACAAAAACCCGTGGATGGCCTTCCCCCTAGGATTTCTCTACACCCTAACTCTCCTGGGAAATGGTACCATCCTAGCTGTCATCAAGGTAGATCAGAGTCTCCACGAGCCTATGTACTACTTCCTCTCTATCTTGGCTCTGACTGATGTTAGTCTCTCCATGTCCACCTTGCCCTCCATGCTCAGCATCTTCTGGTTTAATGCCCCTGAGATTCCCTTTGATGCATGCATCACTCAGATGTTCTTCATCCATGGTTTTGGAGTGGTAGAATCAGGAGTCTTACTGTCCATGGCCTTCGACAGATTTGTGGCCATCCGAGACCCATTGCGCTATGCTTCCATCCTCACTCATGGCGTCATCGGCAAGATTGGAGTAGCTGTTCTCACCCAAGCAGTTTGTGTAGTTTTCCCTGTGCCCTTCCTCATAAAGCGGCTACCCTTCTGCCGTTCCAATGTCTTGTCTCATTCATACTGTCTCCACCAAGATGCAATGCGGCTAGCCTGTGCCAGCACCCGCATCAACAGCCTCTATGGCCTCATCATTGTCATCTTCACGTTGGGGCTTGATGCCCTGGTCATTCTCTTCTCTTACGTGCTCATCCTGAAGATTGTGCTGGGCATTGCTTCCAGAGTGGAAAGGCTCAAAGCCCTCAACACCTGCCTCTCTCACATCTGTGCTGTGCTCCTCTTCTATGTTCCTCTCATTGGTGTCACCATGATCCACAGATTTGGGAAGCATCTGTCACCAGTAGTGCACACACTCATGGCCAATATCTATCTGTTACTGCCCCCTGTGCTAAACCCCATTGTCTATAGTGTGAAGACCAAACAGATACGGAGGCGGATCATCCATGTGTTCCAGAGAAGAAAGAACAGAGCCTAGGGGAATGGACTCAAATGTAAGGTGCAAATGAAGTAGCATTTTCAGTAGTTACGATGCAGTCAAATTACACACATCTGGTAAGTTGTAAAGTGGACAAGGCTTGTGGGTGAAGATAAAACACAGGTCATTCTTGTTCTGTGTATACTCCATTTTAGAATGTATACATTTTGCTATATGGTGTCAAAACAAACTATAATTTAATTAACATAATTTTCTTCTTGGAAACTGGAGATGAGCATCAATGGTCACGTAAATTACCACCTTTTTATCCAGATACCATTTATGAGTTTTTATTCATCTAATGCTAAATAATATTATTTCTTTAATTATCAATTAAATAATATTTACATCAGGAACAATTCAAGAAACTCAGTAGTACTGCTGAAAGATGAGTCGCTGAGGCTTTTTTTTTTTTCTTAAAATAGAGCAAAGAAAGCTGTTACATTATGAATAGTATTTATTGGTATGTTTCAATGTTTTTTGGGTAAAGAGTGCCTTTGATAAAATCGACACAAACAGATCTGCGGTTACTTAATATATACCTTTTCTTTTAAGCGTTATCACTTCTTTACACTTAAAATGTTTCTAGTTTCCTGCCACATACTTAGTAAAATAATAGGTGTCATGCCTTTACTCTTTTAACCTACCTAGCATGAGTGAAGTCTATTTTGCTTTATACAAGAGGACCTAGCAAAACTTTACCAAGAAAAATTACTGCTGGGCCTTGTATGAAGACAAGTAGAAACTTTCAGCGGTGGGAAGATGTTTAAGAAAGCAGCGTACACAGGCGTGGGGATAAGTATGTCAAATGCAACATGTCTTTGCACTGATGCTCACACCTGCTTTAAGTATTTTGTTGATCATTACACAATCAAGTTGCTAGGGGTATTACTCATTCAGTAAATATACATTTAACACTAATGAAATGCCAGCCATGATGCTAGACCCTGAAGACACAGAAAAATGCACCAATTTTCTGCTCAATCCCGGGCATATTTCTCTGTAAGGGAATATGTACACAATTACAAGTCAAGTAGGTATTTAATTACAGTATTACATTTAATTTGCTCATATGAATAGTGCTAGTTGTCTTCAGATAGTCTCTCAATTAATTCTCCCAACAATCTTTGAGAATAGGTGTTTTCACATTTTACACATGAGGAAGTGAGATTGAGAGCAGTAAGCAACTTACTCAAAGTCATACAGTTTCTAAGTGGAAGAAATAGATTCAGATTTAGCTCTGTTGATTCTGAATCCTGTGAATTGAGCCTAGAGTCGTGGCTCAGAGTGTCCCAGGCTTGCAAGCAAATTCCAGAAAGAAGGAAGGAACCACAATGATTCTAAGACACGGAGGTATGAGACAGAAACTAGGAGTCAATATTGCAGAAACCGTAAGGAAGAAGTTCATCTTGCCAAGATGAAACCAGATGGAGAGGCAGATTTAGACTTAAATTGCAAGACTGATAATGGAGTTTTCATTTTCAATGTTATAAAATTACTTGAAAATTGGTGGCTTGTGCAATACAGATATCAGCCGAGTCCTCTCTCTATATAGATATAGATATAGATATCTAAATGGAAAATGTGAATCCCAGACAGGACACATTATCATCAATTCGCCTACAAGGAAAAAATAATAGAGCTTTTATTTATATTTAAGTTCATCTTATCCTTCCAAAATGTTATTTTTCCTAATGTGTTAGCATAGATGTAGTATATTAGTACAGTGGTCCCTGTATACAATTTTTGAATGAATTAATATATTAAGGAGCATCCACTTTTTTTCTTATACAGTTGCATAACCCAAAACTTGAAAACTACCACTCTGGACTAAAGATAAAAGCCAGCCCCCCATGGATTATATTTACAATGTTCAAATACTGTGGTAACAGAGGCAATTAACAGAAAGTACCCATTAAATGACATCTTCTTTGATTCTGCAATGGGGCCACGTAGTGGCAAGATGAAAAGCCTAACTTCTTTCCCAGCAATACCCACATACTCCACGTTCTCACTGTGCACTCCCTTCCCCAGTTCCTGCAGTCTCAGTGTGTCTCCACCGCAACATGAAAGTGGTGTTTTCAATGGGTCAGATCTCTTTCTAAATAAGAAGTCAGTATTTCTCCCCAGCCCTCCTTCAACTTGATGTATTTGGATAAATTACACATATTTAAAGTCTCCTGCTTTTAATCTCTTTGCTGATTTCAGGGCACCCAACCACATCTCCTCCTTCCACCTTCTCCTGTTTCCTCACCTGCCTTCCTTCACTTCTTCCTCTCACGCATGATGTGGCTATTTCTCCAAGTTCTCCCCTTGTCATTCGGTTGCCTCAGTAAATTTCTTTCTCCAAGTTGCCATTCATTCCAATGGCTTTAAAATGGAGTCCATGTGGATCTCTGTCTCTCTTTCCCTCTGTCTCCTTCTCCCTTTCTCTCTCAAGATCGAATTCTTAATTTTTAACTGCCTTTGCAAAATCTCTAAATGGAGGTTTTGATATAGGACAAAATCCCACACAATCTTTGCTTTAATTCTTTTAAGATGTACTTGGACATATTGTCTCCTGTGCTTACCATTTTCTTCCTTGTAAGGAAAGTACCCCCCATCCCATCTCACCCTCATAAATCTGATACAAACATGTATCTTACATTTGCAAGGGGGCTAAAATAGAGTGGTCTTGCTTTTCGCTACAGTAATCACTTTCCCTTTCTTTAAAGGTATGAACAGTCTCCATTTATATAACATTCAAAAATGTACTGGCACCCATCCAGAAACTAAGTCTTTGATTCTGTCTTTGACTGGCCTCTGTCATCCACGTCCCTGGTAATCACTCTGGTTTGTCCCTGGGGATGCTTGCTCTTGGAACTGAGCCACCGTGCATCTCTTGGTAGCAAAATATTGCCCATGGGGGTTGTGTTATTATGTTAATCAGTCCTATTGTTAGATTTGTTGTTACTATCCAAGAAGAGGACAAATTATGCAAATGTATTGTCATTTTCATATATAGGTCCCCCCTCAGTTTCTAAAATTGCAATTGTTAAGAAAAGACAATAAATATTGTATCTAGTTTCAGATTTTAAGCTATGTTTTCTTCTAAGCTGCTCATTCTCGAAATGAATTAAACTGCTATCCAGACCCTAGATTTAGTAATAGAGTTCATACTCTCTCAAGGTTAATTTCAATCTGAGCAAAAAATAGCTCTGACACTAATGATGGCAAGTATGTGTATATTAACATCACCTAGTTTTTCCTAATTTTTTTTTTTAGTGGAGATACTGGGGATTGAACCCAGGACCTCATGCATGCTAAGCATGCGCACTACCTCTATGAATATTCATTATCCATACCCCTTTTTCTCACTAATTTTTTTTTTCACCTAGTTTTTAGAAAAAGTTTTCCTTCTTCCCTCAGCCCAGCAGCCCTGGTATGGAATGAGCCAAGAACAGGTGTTCTTATGTGCCACTATATGGACTTTTTAATGTGTGTATATACCTGTGTATATGAATAGAGTATGGGTGGGGTTATGTGGGTCTAGGAATATCTACCTCTATGAGGTTTCAAGAGTGTTTAAAAATACATTGGTTTTTATACCAGTTGTATAAGCGAATGTGTCAGCATTCTGGTGGTAAAGTATGTATGCACACGTGTTTAGATGTGTGAATTCACATGTGTGAATCCATCCCACTGCTGTGAGGTGTGATGTGTGTGTTTCTGTGGGGGTACACATCTATTTGGATGGATTTATATGGAAGCACATGCATGATTGAAAGTGGTTACACATTCTTGTTCGTATCTCCATGTGTGCATTTTTCAAATGATATGTGATACTTATCTATGAAAATATAGATAAGAAAATATATACAAATGGGATGACATTGCATCCCAAAGCCTGTTGCAATCCACCTAATACAGGATTGCCTGTATTTCTTTCTACTTTTAAATTGTGATTACTCAAGAGCTATTTTCTAAAGCAATGCCTCTTTTCATTAGGACAGTGGACACTGCTGTTCAAAAAGTACAGAGTGTTTGCCACCAGGGTGACTACATAGAGCTTAAGCACAAATTCAAATAGAAAGAACTAGGAGATAAGCCTAGAAGTGTGCCTATCTGT
This sequence comes from Camelus bactrianus, assembly GCF_048773025.1. Taxonomy (NCBI): domain Eukaryota; kingdom Metazoa; phylum Chordata; class Mammalia; order Artiodactyla; family Camelidae; genus Camelus; species Camelus bactrianus. The sequence continues at coordinate 45,947,136 of NC_133548.1, forward strand.
ACACAAAGTCCCACCTTTGTTTCTTCATCTTCAACACTGTATTAGTTTCCTGCCACTGCTATAACAAATTACCACAAATTTAGTGGCTTAAAACAACATGAATTATTATCTTACCATTCTACAAGTCAGAAGTCTACAATGGGTTTCTCTAGGCTTAAATCAAGATTGTCAACAGGGCAGTGTTTCTGGAGGCTCCAGGGGAGAATTCATTTTCTTATTTTTCCAACTTCTAGAAGCTGGTCTTATTTTTGCTTTGTGACCCCTTGCAATGCTGACAACAGCAAGTCAAGTCATTCTTCCAGCACATCACTCTGACATTGATCTTCCGCCTCCCCATTCTAGGGCTAAGGGACCCTTGTGATTACTCCAGCCCCACCCATGTAATCCAGGATGATCACTTTATCTTAAAGTCATTTTTATAGCAACTTAAATTCTGTAATCTTAATTCTCCTTTGCCACATATCATATTTTCACAGTTTCCAGGGATCAGGTCATGGAAATTTGTGGAAGTCCATTATTTTGTCTACCACAGTCTCTGATTTTGCGAGTGGGATATGTGCATCGGGGAGCTGACGTAGAAGCCAAATGAAAGACTTCCGATAAAATTGGAGCTATTGTTTTGTTTTGTTTTGTTTTTTTGACATGGCAAAGAGCAAAACTCAGGTTATTGAACAGGGTAAAAAGAAGTAATAGTCTATCTACATTCCTGAAGCTAATATAGAGAAAGAACTTGAAATTATATCTGGCCCTATGAATTTAGCCTTGGGGCTCTGATTAGAGGATAATCAAGGCACTAAAAGGATTAAATTCACATATCAATGAACTCAAAAACATGCTGACCTTGGACCATCCTCATCTGGGAAGGCAGATGGTACATCCCACTTTCCAGGTACCTAGAAAACATCCCTGCTGTTTACATGCTTGTCTCCATCATTACACTACCCTTTTTTCTGTACTTAAGTATTTTTTTTTAATTGAGAATAATAATAACAACAGTAATAATACCAATTTATTGAATGCTTGTCATTTCCAGGTCCTGGACCAAGCCTTAATAACTCCTTTAATATTCATTACCCTATAAAATAAGCACTTGTCCCATCCAGATTTTGTAGGTTGGAACAACTAGCATGGAATAAATTTGGTGTCTTATCTGTATTACACAGTCGTAAGTGGCAAAGGCAGGATAAACCCAAGCCCTTGCTCTCAATATATTTACTCACAGAGTTAATTCTGGGTGTAATGAGGCAGTATTTAAAATATGAGTTATGGAGTTATTGTTTAGTGGATGGCAACACACCCAGGACTACTGCTGCTGGTGCTGCAGCTTTCATCATCCTTATCTTCAAAGGAGAAACGTGAAGGAGACGGAAAGGGGATATAGGGAAGCCACAAACTCCCTCATCTGTACCCTTGCGTCTGAGGTCAGCCTTTATGTACTTATGGCACACAGACAACAGCTATGCAGGGCATTCCGTCTGTCTCTAAAATGGACAGTATGATCTAGAGATTGGGGGCATCAGTTGAATTTCAGGCACTGCATTGGGTGAAAACACCCAAGACCTGAAAGTCCTCAAAGAGTTTTGTTCATCCCCTGAGGATATTGGTCACTTTGCACTGTTTCTAGGACCTTTCCCCTCATGCTGGAAAGAGCAGGTTGAGACCTAGCCTCTTAACAGCAACTGCTGGCAATTCCTGCTCCAGACCCAGGGCTGTAATAGTGTTGACAAGCTCTTAACAACTTCCTCCAGGAGTGGTAGAGCTCCACTCTCCCCACAAAACCCAGAAGGTTTAAATGATATTTAGCACTCATATTATTTTATTAATTGTCTGCAATGTGCTCTTGTTTCTTATAGAGTTAAGAAAAAAATACTTTGGGGTGTGTGTGCGTGTGAACCTATCTAAAATTAACTCAGAAAGACCTGGTGAACATGAAAGGAGTATTAAAATGGAAATACTCTTTTCTTGTAAGCACAGTCTTACTAAATGAGTCTCAGCTAAGCTAGTGTCTACCCTAACAAACTTCTAAAATAGCTACCAATTTGAGTAGTAGATACTGTCACCACAAAAGATGCAAAGAATTTTTTATGTTATATTTTCACAATCAAGTGGTAAATATTTTAGAAAAGGTGATTTGGATCATGTAAAGGAATATAGACAGCTCACTGCATACATGTGCCTTTGTTCTCCTACGTCATATGCTTTGTTGTCAAATAAAACTCATAGTGATTTTTTAACCTTCTACTCTGAGTGTCATCCCGATCTGCCTCACCCATTTTCCCTATCTCCCACAATATGGATAGTGTCCAGGATTCCCCCAGGAAGTCTGCCCAGCTGAGCCTTAGCCAGCAAATGAACTGCTCTGAGACTTGATATCTTCATCTGGAAATCCCTCACAGGGAGACTGTAGTTATTCAATAAGACAACACGTAAAAGGCTCTGGTACTGTGTCCTTTACTTAGTGGACAGTCTGAAATACATGTTTTCTTATTCTTATGCATTCAATATTTTTGGCTCTCTATAATCACACAGCATTCTGTAGTTCGCAAGTAATTGTCCTTATATGATTAAATTTATTTTCATAACAATACTGAACGTTAAGTGATAATATTTCCATTTTAAAAATAAAGAAATTGCCACTAGGAGAGGGGAAGAGAGTACCCAGTGTCACTCATGGAACAGCTAAATGTCACCCTCAATCTGTTGATCCCGAGTTATGCAATATGGTTGGCCCCTGCTCAGTTATATGCATTTATATTCTTAATCCTAAAATTTGAACATCTTTCTAATTCATATTTTATTTAATAATGCATTATCCCCAGGTGTTCTCTTATTATTTAATGAGTATAGTTCATTTTCTCCTATTAAGCTAATGGAGGCCATTCCTAACTCTTGAGTTAGAATGTTAAATTAAATAAATTTAATGAGTTTTCATTTAAAAGGCATAAAACTTGTGGCCTATTTATGTTCAAAAGAGTTATTAAAAAGTGGAATTATTAATATTCCCTGCTGTTATATGCCACAGGACAGTCCATTGAACAGTTCCTATAGATGCCACTCTTTCTAAACTGGGCAAAAGATGAATTGGTACAGGAAAAGGAAAGTATGTTCTGAGAGCAGGGAACTCTCTCTTTGCCCAATTCAAATCACACAGAACATAGGAAAAAGTAGAAACCTTTATTTTTTGTCATAGCCATAGTTGAGCCTTTACAGAATAGATTCTCCCTCTCTCCAACTGGCAGACCCTAACCCCCTTCAGTGATCTTGGTTTGAACAAATATCTGGATGATCTTCCTCCGTATCTCTTTGGTCTTCACCGTATAGACTATGGGGTTTAGAACAGGGGGTACAAGGAGGTAGGCATTAGCCATGAGGACATGAGTCAGTGGTGAAAGGTGCCTTCCAAAACGATGAATGACAGACACCCCAATGAGTGGCACATAGAAGATGAGCACAGCACAGGTGTGTGAAACACAGGTGTTGAGCGCCTTCAGCCGGCCCTCCCCTGAGGCAATTGCCATTACTGTTCTGAGTATGAACACGTAGGAGAGGAGGATGGAGAGGGAGTCCAAACCCTTGGTGAAGATGACAGCAATGAGGCCATAGAGACTGTTGACATGGGTGCTGGCACAGGCAAGGCGCATGACATCTTGGTGGAGGCAGAAGGAGTGAGAAAGGAGGGTGGAGCCGTAGAAGGGGAGCCGCTTGATGAGGAAAGGCACAGGGAAGACCACGCAGACTGCCCTTGTCAAGATGACGGCCCCTGTTCTGCAGACCACACCATTGGTTAGGATGGCACTATACCTGAGGGGCTTCCAGATTGCCACAACCCGATCAAAGGCCATGGCCACCAGCACACCAGACTCAATGGCTGAGAAGGTATGGATGAAGTACATCTGAATGAGGCAGGCATCAAAATCAATGGACTTGTAGTTAAACCAAAATATGCCTAGCATAGAGGGCATAGTACACAAGGCAAGTCCCACGTCTGCCAATGCCAGCATACACAGAAAGTAGTACATGGGCACATGCAGGGACAAGTCAGACTTGATGGTAGAGATGATGACACCATTGCCAAAGAGGGCAATGACATATAGAGCACCCAGTGGGAATGCCATCCAGTGATGCTTTTGTTCGAGCCCTGGAATTCCAGCTAAGACAAGGTAAAGGTGTTGGAAGTGGGAGTGGTTATGATCTGCCATGACATCAATGTGACCTAGGCATGAGGAGGGGACTTGTGAGATCCTGATGGATGTCTTCCTAAAAATATAGTGACAAGGATTAGAATCTGACTTTCCTGGGAGTAGAGCCATTTTATCTTCACATGGGTGGGAGAGACTGTCAGAGAGGACTGAATCCCTGAAATTACTGCTCCAAGGAATATCTACTGGCCCAAAAGAAAAGACTCACCCAAGTCAGATAAGTCCCATATTCAATTTAAAGCACACACTGGAGTGCCAATGCATTGTTAGTAAAATGTATTGCTTCCCCTGTCCTCTTCTCTCTCTTTCTAATCAATTCCTACAAGCTTTTGAGTTAGAGGCTGAGGACACAGTAACTAAGACAGAATTGATATAAAGTATAAATTGGTTGATTCCTCACAAAGGATGCCATGTCCACCCATCACACTGCTTTTGCCCAGAACTCTCATGAAGACAACAGATTGCTTATATAGGGCGGGGCTAGAAATGCCCAGGCCTTCTTTTAACCATAACCCTCCTTCATTTCCTCTGAGCCTGGATGTGGCCTCAGAATCATTCTCAACCCAGGAGCCTCAGACTGCCACTTCTAATCACGGGAAATGAAAGGTACTTGATGTGTCAAATCTAATGAAATCTTAGTAGAAGGGTAAGTAAGTTATATTTAGGAAAGCGACAACAGCAATTCTTTGTTTTAGACTAACGTATTTCGTCCAAAAGGAAGTGAAGTCCCCAAGGCTCACCCCAATCAGGATCATCTGGAAATTGGATTACTAAGGCACAGTGAGCATTCACAGTGCCTTGTTACACTCAGAGAGTCAGTATAGAGGCCCTAGTAGAGATCTGGAAGACATGCTCATATGACCAGAATCAGTAACTACACTTATTCCAAAGGGCCCCCTGAGGGACTCAATCAACTTTCTACATGAATGCCAATTCGAGGTAGAGCATACTGTCCTTGAGAAGCTCTCAAACCTTAAGACACTCCTCAGCTGCCTTCGTCAATTGATTAGAATCAAGTTGACTAAGAGGCAAGGGAGTGTTAGGAACATAGACTCCAGATCCACACGTCTTGTAATCGAATTCTAGCTTCCCCTGCTCCTCAGTCTAGCCCTATCTATGTAACACATGCACAACAGTGCCTACTCCATAGGAGCAGTGTGAGGAATATAACCGAGAGGCCTTAGTAAGCAAACGGCGTGCTTTTTTATTGTGAGCACTGGGAGCACATCCCCATGTTCTCAGTGCTGGTACTGGGTTTTTCATTTGCTTCTTTCTTGTTTTTTGTTTTGTTTCTTTGTCTGTTTTGGATTTTTTGGCCAGCGTTTGTTGCAGTTGGTGGAAGTGAAAACTGATGGATTCTCTTCTATCAGCAAAGAATCACATTTGCTTTTACGTCCCTTATAATTTTTGAATTATTCACCCTCTGCTCTGCAAATATCGAGTGCCTCAGCCCCAGGCGATGTATACATCTCTGGCTGATGGATGCTTGTGTGGAATCACAAACATATCATAACTGTTTCTGAAATCTCCCAAAACATCCTCTTTCAAAGATTTCTGATTCAGATTTTCCCAGCCGTAGCCAGGGCATTTTTTCTATTTTTATAAAGTATTCATTTCTTTCCATTGCTCTTATGTAAGATAGTTAGCTGTTGGTTCAAAAGACTCTGGCCTTTTAGGCAGCATCCATTTTCTGCCCTCCCAGTAAACTTTTGTTTTAGTTTTTTGTTTGTTTTAGTGAGTTTTGAGAAAGAAAATGTTTATTAAGTTTTTCAAGTGATTGTAATGGAGTGGAAATGAGAGAAAATTTTAAGAGGTAAACAAATGAAAGAGGGGGAAAGAAAATAAAGTGGGGAGAGAAGGAGAGAAAAGGAATAAAAAGAGAATAACATAAATTCCAAGAATAGCAGAAGTAAAAGCTGACCTATTTCACATTTTACTAACAAAGACATCGAAGCCTAGCTAAAGAAAATGACTTGCCCTGAGTCAAAAACCTAGTTAGTAGGAAAACAGATGAGAAGAGAGGAGAAAGGAAAATTATTACTAAGTGCACTGGGAGCATGAGGGTTCAATTAGAGAAGACAAAGTCAAAATTACATCTCCTGGCCAAGATGCTTATTCGCTAATACATGTCCTTAAATTTTGTTCTTCATCAGTATTGCCCAGAATCTAGAAAACAGGTAAAGTTCAAATCTATCCCCTGAAGATTAGGCTCTTAGATCCCAAGTTCTTCTTTTGAAAGTTTCACCTAGTCCTGATCCTCTGCTGTCCATACTGCCACATTTATGGAAAAACAAACTGTGTAAAGTGTTTTATTTCTGCCCCATAGGCTTCCACAAGCTATATGACCTCATTATAGATCCCAAGTTGAAGGAGAGGGGAACAATTAAACAAAATTATAAAATTTCTCTACTATGTGAAGACATATGATAGGCAGGCAGGACCTAAGGAGACAGGAAGAAAAGCCTTCCTGACCTAGAGAGTAATTGTGACCACCCTTCACCTGATGGTAGAGCCATAAATTCCCTTCTCAAGAGGCAAATCCCCAAACTCCAATCATTCTAGGGTTCTAGATGAAAAAAATTTTTAAGTCCAATATCTTACTGATACAGAAACATTCATGCAGTATTCTATAGATGACATTTCTGCCTATTAGTTCCAGTGACTGGGAGTTCCCTAATTTCTAAGGTGATGCACTCAGCACAAAGGATCAGACACCTGTCCACCTCTTAGAAAAAGGTGACTTACTAACCAAGAGTTTAAAGAAGTCTTTGCATCTTTCCCTTAAAGCCAGCACAAATGAGAAACTAGGCAAGAATGCAAGGAATGAAGTGCTTGGGTTGGAGAATAAAAGACAAAAGAGAGATAAGGGGACACAAAAAGAAGTGGTTGGGGGACCATCTGAAACTTTAGTAATGATATCTTAAGATATTCTGTTGATAAGGCAGTTGTATCCTCTGATTTTGCTCTCAAACTTACCTTGTTGCTCAGAGTATCCCTAGCTGGAAGACGGTTCTCTAGCAGCCTGAGGCTTACTGGGCAAAACCATTAGTTACATGAGGACTTTAATTTCCCGAGCTGCCCCAAAACTCCTCCCCTACCATACCAAGGAGAGTTTCACAGATCAGTGAACAGGCTTATTCCCTGGAGCTTCCAAGATTGAGGAGGTCTCTCCAGGGCTGAAAAATCACCTCCTAGATTCTCATGTCTGGGAATTAAGATAGTATTGGGGAGGCTAGTAGGAAAATGTGTGTGTGTGTGTGTGTGTGTTTGAAGGTTGGGGGGTTTCAAAGGCTGGTCAGTACCCAATCACACTCTGTTAGGGCCATCTTAGCCATCTCACTCTTTCCATGCCCTGAAATGAATGACAGTTGCCTTTATTTTTTTCAAAACACAGCAAAAGTAAGAAAAATATTCCAAAGAAAGGTGACTCCATGGTTTTCCCATTCAAAAGAGATTCTAAAGTTGAAATGATTCTCTAATGAATAAAGTTTTCCTGATATTTCACCTGTGTATTTTCAGTTTTCAGTATCAACTTAATAAGTCTAATCGTGCTCTGTGCAAAAGGAAGGCAAGAGGCTCTTGAGGGAGCCATTAATAAACAGAAAGGACAACAAATTTTCCACAATATCCAATTATCATCTGCAGATAATTCTACTGTCCCTACTTGCCCTCTGAATAATAATAATAGCATCATCAGTAGCAGTAACATTAATAATAGCAGTAGTAACATCTAGTATAATATCTGAGCATTATCAGTCATACGTTTGCTTTATACATCACCATCATGCCTTCAACATTCCTGTGACGTGGATATGGTATTATCATCCTATCATTCCAAAGAGAAAAGAGGATCACACTGGGGACTGACCCAGATCCTTGACATAATTGTAATTATTTAGCTGTAGAAATTACTCAGGATAGAAATAACAGAGCAGGGGCTCCTCACTGCCCCAGGTGTGTTCTGGACTTCCTGATGTTGACAGCTGATTTATAATATGATATCATTTTAGGTGTACAGCATAGTGACTCAGAATTTTTGCTGATTAAGCTCCATTAAAAGTCATTACAAGATAATGACTATAATTCTCTGTGCTATACAATAAATATATCCTTGTTGCTTACCTCTTAGATGCTTCTTGAACTATACCCACACTTACCCTTTTCTTCTCAGCCTTTCAGTAAATTGCCTTTTCCCAAGTTCAGTAGTAACCTCACTCCAGTCCCAGTGTCTTTGACTTCATTTCCTACCCGATCACTTGCTTTTCTCATTCTACCTTCTTTTTTGACAATTGAATTCATATACACATATTACATAATATATATGCATATAAAAATTCAATATATAATATTATATACACATATATTCAACTCCATATATAAGCAGATTTCTTCCAGACCTGTATCTCTGATACTGATCCTTATGATAAGTTCCAGAAAATTATATGTATCTGCCTGGTGGCCACTGCAGGGACAGAAAACTTTTTCCTTCTTCCCATCTAGGTTCTTTGGATGGTCTAATAATTAAATTAACATAAAACAAATTAACAGGAGAAAAACAAATTTAATTTGTATATATGAGAGCCCATAAAAAATATGAGACTCAAAGAAGTGACCACAGCAGGCAAGTTTTATAACTTTTACACAAGGAGACAATAAATTTGTGAAGAATTAACAAGACAAAGGGGTTTGGGCTTGGGTTAGTAAATTGGTGAAGAAGTAGCAAGGATTGTTTATACAGCCTTTTCAGCCCTAAATTTCCTGTCCCTGGTGATAAGGATGCTTTTTACTCTCCTGGTGCAGAGAGGGTATATTTCACATGGGAGATTTACTTCCTGCTTTTAGAGGGACAGAGGAGGGTCAGATGACCATTCTTGCACTGGCTATTTCTTAAGTAACTTTTATTCAAAATAATCCTTATGCTGAAATGGGATGTTTGGAGGTGGCATTTTCTGCTCCCTTTCACCATCTTCGTCTCCACTGTGCTACACATACTTAGCAAAATCAGTAAGTCCAGAACTTTAAAAAGAAAATTTACGTTTCTCTCCCATACTTTAACTGCCTATTTCTTTAACCTTTATGTCTCAGTCCCTAATTCAAACCATCTAGTCATGTAAATTAGTAAAATATAACTCATTCAATAAAGCATAAGTCCTGACAATTTCACCTCTTAAATATTTCTATTGTTGCTCCTATCTCTCCATGTGTTACAGTGTTATACAACTCCAGACCCTCTATTTCTTCTACATGGACTTTTTCAATAACATTTTAACTTTCTTATTCGCATAAAAATAAATTGCTTTGCTTATTCTTGTTTTTCTTTTTCTTGTTTATTCTTTCTCTTAGCTTTGAGTGAGAAATGAGGTTTCTCTTAAGTCTTGTCAATTTTTCTAGAAAATATTACTCTAATAATATTTGGCACTAACCAGTTTTGAATTAAACATATCTCTTATTACACTTAGGTAAATAATTTAATTGCCACATAAATTTGATTTTTTAATGAAAGCCTTATGAAAAATCATTTTCATGAGCAGTCTAAGATGCATTTGTAATAATTTGTAAGCCTATATAATACATCTTGTCTATCCTTAAGCAGTTTTCATAATGTCAAGATAATTTTTAGCTTTCATAAAAGTGTATATTTTTTCTAACACATAGTTTCTTATTGACTCATTCTTAATACATTTCTGAGGCATTTTGGAAACTGGATTATTAGATTTGTCAAACACAGATACTTCAACCCATAACCCAGTATTGTATGATCAAGGTGACCAAAAAGTATTGGTTATATTAAAAAAAAAAAAAAAAAAAAAAAGACAGGATGGACAGCTCGGTGCTCCACTAGGTGGCCTCTCTCCATTGCTCTGCAGTCTCCGGCTGCGCGTGCGCAGGCCGAGCGTCCGATGTAATGGGCCGTAGTGGTTGGCGCTACCGGCCGCGTTGGCCCACTGGTCTCGCGCTGAGGGAATGCCGGGCGCCGAAAACCTTCCCCGGAGCCTCGCGGCCCAGGGCCAGCCGTGCTCCTCCTGTCCGCAGGCCTGGGGCCAGCGGGCAGCGACGGCGGGGAATGGCAGGATGGAAGAACAGAGGAAGGAGAGAAAATATAAGAAAATGGAAGAAAAGACAGACGGATATAAGAAAAGAATGAGCCTCGAAAGGTACATTTTATTTAAAATTATTAAAAAGTTTACAGCTTTATGATACTTTTAAATTTTATGTCCACTGAAATTCACTTTCTTTTGTACAACTCTATGAGGTTTGGCACCTAATCCAGATAGGGAAGAGTTCCGTCAACCCAGAACATTCCCTCATGGGACCCCTTTGTAGTCGACGCCTTCACCCATCAAAAGCCCTAAGGCGACCACTGACGCTGTCTAACCCTATAATTTTGGTTCATTATACAGTATGTAATCTTTCAAACTGAATTCTTATATTTAACATAGTGTATTTTATATTTGTCCATGTTATTACTGAACAGTATTCCTTCGTATGGACGTCCATTGTGTAGACATAGGTGATATTCTGTTTATGCATTCAGCAGTTGAAGGAACTTTAGTTATAAATAAAGCTGCTATAAGCACTCATGTTTAGGTTTTTTATGTACATAAGTTTTCTTTTAGTTAAATACCTAACTAAATGGATTCCTCAGTCATATGTTAAGTATATGTTTAATTTAGCAAGAAAATATCAAATTGTTTTTCAGAGTGTTTGTGCTGTTTTGCGTTTCCATCACCAATGTATGAAAGTTTTAGTTGCCTTGCATTCTGACCTCAAATTATCTCCCTATCATTCCAATAGGTATATAGTGGCATCTCATCATGGTAGTTTTAATTTGTGCCTCCTTAATAACTAACATGTAATGTTGAGCCTCTTTTTTGCCATATATATATGTGTATATATATGTGTGTGTGTGTGTGTGTGTGTGTGTATATATATATATATATATATCTGGCATATGTTTGCCGTATCTCTCTCTCTCTCTCTTCTTTGGTGAAGTGTCTGTTCAAATTTTTTGCCATTATTTCTTTTTGGGTTACTTTTTTTTTTTTCCTTGTTGTAGAATTTATGAAGTTTTCATTTTAGTATGTATTCTGGATAAAAAGCTTTTGTTGTTTATGTGATTTGTGAATGTTTTCTCTTAGCCTATGTCTTGCTTTTTCATTCTGTTAACAGTGTCTTTAAGTATTTGTGTAAAATTTTTGATGAAATATACTTTATTTTTCTTTTATATGTTGTGGTTTTGGTGTCTAATATAAGAATGGTTTATTTGTGCAACAAAAAGTCTCAAATGTATTCTCATATGTTCTCTTCTAAAAGTTTTATATTATTATGATTTACTTTTAGGCTTTTTTTTGGTCAAAAATCAATTGAACATATTTCTGTAGGCTTATTTCTAGATTCTGAATACTGTTTCACTGATTTATGTATCTATCCTTTTGCCAAAACCATATCCTCTTGATTACTGTAGCTTTATAGAAAGTCTAGAAGTCAAGTACTGTGGGTCTTTGAACTTTGCTCTTCTTTTTCAAAATTGTTTTGTCTGTATTAGTTCCTTTGACTTTCCATATACAGTTTAGAATTGGCTTTTCTGTATCTACAAAAAGCAGTGCTGAGATTTTGATCGAAATTGTATTAGATCTTTAGAACAATTTGGGTAGAATTGACATCTTAATAATGAGTCTTATAATTCAGTCTCTTCATTTTTTTTAGTCGTCTTTGATTTACTTTAGCAATGCTATATAGTTTTCACCATAATACTGCACAAATTTTGTTAGATATATACCCAAGTATGTCATTTTGATGCTATTGTAAATGGTACTTTAAAAATTCACTTCCAATTATCTATTGCAAGGATGTAGAAATATCACTGATTTTTATATAGTGGCATATATCCTGTGATCTTGCCAAGTTTATCTTTAAGTTCTAGAAATATTTTCAGAATTATTGGGATTTTTTTTATATGGACTGGCGTGGTATCTGTGAACAGACAGTTTGATTTCTTTCATTTCAGTCTGTATGTATCTGCCTCCTTTGTTTCTCTCTCATTGCACTGACTAGGAATTCAAGTACAATGTTGTGTGAGTGTTGGGAGACATACTCTTCTTTTCTGTCCTAATTTCAGGGAGAAAGCATTAAGCCTTTCATCATTAAGAGGTTAGCTAGAAGGCTTTCTGTAGATGTCTTTTATGGAATTATGGAAGTTCCCCTTATATTCCTAATTTGTTAGGAGTTTTTGCCATGAATGTATGTTGGATTCAGCATGCCATCACTGGATTTGAAGATGGAGGAGACTACATACAAGGGTCAGAGCAGCCTCTAGGATACGAGAGTGACACCCAGTCAACAGCCAACAATAAGCTAGGAAGCATGCAGACTGAGTCTGGTTTGCCTTTTCTATCATGCAGCTCTTTTGGGCTTGAGGCAAGCTGTTTTATGGTGAGAATATTGGATTCCATTGCCACATATATTTGGGGGAATACTAGCTAATAGGGAGCTAGTATAAATTGATATTAATACTGCATTGATTACTAGCACACTTGCTCACTCTTGTATTGATGTGTATCAGATGTAAGAATGTGTCATAAAACTTGGAGTGAATCATTGCTCTAAGTGCTACATTTCTGTGACAACAATGGCAGTGGGCAAAAATGGTATTTACTGACTTTCTGTTTTTTTTTCTAAACAATTTTATGCTCAAACCTTTTGAGTTGCTTCACAAATCAGAAATTTCCCTCTTGGGTTTCAGCCCAGGAAGTTTGGAATGAACGTTTTTTTCAAAAGAAGAGAGAATGGGACTGAGATTACTTAGACAACATGGTCTGTCATGGTCATATCTATTTTGACTGTACCAACTTTTTCCTTCTGGGGCTTTCTTCTTTTCTCATCGCCTTTTCTGGGGAATTCTGTACCTGGATAGAACAAAGACTCTGAGTGAGTTCCCAGAAAAGGTAGCTGTAACTTTTCTTTTTTTCCCTTTTCTGTTTGAGCTTGGCTTTTTTTCCTTTCTTTGGGGGCCTTTCACTCCTAGCATGCAAGATACAAGTTTTATTTTTTACCTAACTGTGAATGCTTCTTTAAAGTAATTTTCAGCTGTTTGGTTTGCTTGTAAGCATTTAAAGGTTAAGTGTGTCAGGCACTGTAACTTCTGTTGCAATTTACACCTTCCCTTTCTGACCTATGTGATGTGACCAACATGCAACTACAGCATCATTTGCTCTGTCACCATGTACCTCCCAGAGAGCAAGAAATGTTGAAAGGAAGGGTGAAGTAAATGTTCTAGAACAGAAAAACAGATGTGTACTCTATATCATTTCTTCTGCATTATCATCTGGAAATAATGACCCCACTAAATTCCATAATTGTGTTGTACTTTGCTATTAGTAAAGGAAATATTTTGTAGTCAAAAGGAACATACATTCTCCAAGAGTAAATATTAAGCCACTTGATCTTCTATGAATACTTCTTTGTTACTAAATTCGAATTCTTTGTTTTTCTGACTTACAGTTACCTCTCTTAAAATGTTTGAATGATAAATTTTAGATAGGCCTTGCTATCATGACTTAGCAGCTGCATCGCATAATCAGGTCTCTATTGTACAGTAGAAAGTGAAAACAAAGCATATTAAACCTTTAGATTATCTAGTAATTAATGTCTCTAGTCTCTGTCCCATTGCACTGAGCAATTAAGAATAATAATCTTATGTGTAAATAGACTATACTATGTTTTTCTCCCCCCTTAATACTAACTCCACTGTGTAGGCACCAGTGGAATAAGAACAGAGCTTTGTGTTTTTGACAACTATATTGCATGTTCATTTTGTTTGTTTGTGTAGTTTGTTTTAATTTAACAGATATGGGCAATATTTTTTGAAGTTCTTTATGTCATTTGTGTGAAAAAATAACATTGAGTTGGGCTTCATTTTCAAAAGCTGTTTATATAACCATGTGTAACGATACCCTTTATCCATCAAATTGTTTAAGACTTTTTAAAGATACACATATAGAGAAAGAAATCTAATCAAGTGTAACTACTAGTCTCCATAATGATGAAAACTTTGTCTTAATTTTGAGTATCTTTATGGAATATGTCATGAACATTTTCTTGAATTAGTGGCTAAAGTTCGAATATTCATTTCAGCATTATCTGGTAGCATCAATTATCAGATGAGATAGTCTGTAAATTTTCATTTTGTAGGACAAAAGATGCATTTTAAGGTATTGTTAATAAATGAACATCACTAAAAAGTAGTTGCTATTGGAGTGTCAGAAATATGAGTGATACTCTTAATACTGTAAGATTTTACTTATATAAGGTATCAAAAGTAGTCAAAATTCTATTTTCTGTTTCTTTGGGGAGAGGAAACAGGAGAGCTGTTGTTTAATGAGTATAGAGTTTCAGATTTGTTAAGACAAGAAAGTTTTGGAGATCTGTTTCAAAACAATGTGAATATAATTAACATCACTGAACCATACACTTAAAAATGGTTAAGATGATAAATTCGGTTCTATGTTTTTTTAATCACAATAAAAGAGAGATTTAGAAAAGAAATAAAACAAGTATTAAAATAACTACAAGAAAAGTTAAATGTGTTACGGGCTGCACAAGGAGGTCAGACCAAGACAAGGCTTTTAAAATTAAGAGCATCACTGCCAGCTGATAGGGGCAGGGAAGACTGAGGAAATTTAATGTAGGAAGTGAAATTTAAATTAGGTCTTAGAGAATCAGTAGGATTTTAGATTGAGGAGTTATTAGGGAGAGTAGTTCAGGCAAAGGGAAGAGCACATATGAAAGCAGGTAGTTGAGAAGGTTAAAAGCATTTTCAGGAGACAACGCAGTAGCCCCACATGGCTGGTTAATAGGATGAGGGGAGAATAGCGGTTAAGAGTGGAAAATATTGGAAATAGAATGTTAGGGGCTTTGAATGCTTTAAGAATGTGGAATGTTTTCAAGAGGCAGAGAATAAACAACAGAAAAATTCTGCAGGAGAAAATGACATTATCAGATAAATTCTCTAGAAGAGGAGGGGGCAATAGGGAACGGGAGACAAGGGATGACTCAGCATTAGTGAGAGTTGGGACAATAGGATAGAAAGAACAAGCTATGATACGAATAGCATCATAGAGACTCAACAGAGCTTGGCAGAGATTCAGTGATTGGGCAGGACATGGAAAGATAATTTTGTAATTTCTTTCCTGACCAACTGGAAGAACCTTATCTATTTTAAGTGTACGCTTCTACAGACAAATAAATATAGTTGTCTCAAGAGGTGTAATAATCATGTTTTCTCTACTCCCAAATGCTCTGAAGGGTACCCTTAAATGGTTTTCCCACTTCCATTTTTGTCTGTCAAAGTCCATTCTCCCTCTGTGTGGCAAGTGGAAGTTGATTTTTAAATCACAAATCACATCTTTATACTTCTCTGCTTTTAAAACACCCAAGGTTTGTTCCTTAGACTTCAAACAAAAACTCTTAACCATGTGTGATCTGACACTGTATGGCTTAGCCCTGTAAGAATTTCTGATCCCTTCTTGTGTTAGTGCCTCCTCCTTCCTTCTACCTGAGTAAACTGGCCATCTTCTTGTTCCTCAGTGATGCCAAACTTAGCCTCACTGCCTGAGTGCTTGCTGGAACACGTTTCCTCCATATCTCCACATGGCTAGTTTTTCTCAGTATTTAGGCCTCAGCTTAAATATCATGTTCAGAAACGTCACCCTTTCTACAGTATTCAGCCACTCTCCATTTATTATCCTATGATCCTTTTCTCTTGGCTTCATAGACCTTAGATAGAGCCATCTGTAACTGTTGTAATTGTTTACTCAGCTATTGTCTATCACTCTCCCTACTGGAAGCTCAATAAAAGAAGCAACCTTACCTCCCTTGTTTACTGCTGTAGCCCAGAATAATACCTGGCATATATCAGGTGCTCAAAAATCATCTGTTGAGAGAAAGCCATTTTGGACAACAAAGAGGGAAGATTGGAGAACTGAGATTGATGTGCACGTGACGTTCTGGACACTTCACTAACTACACGTACAAACTGTTTTTACTGATGAGGAGATTGAAGCTCAGAGGTGTGAAGGGGCTTGTCCACAGTCTTATAGATAGAAAGTAGCAAAGTGGGGATGTTTACCTGGATTGGTCTAAATATGAAAGCCACAGCACCATACTGTGGGTTCCTGAAATATAATATCAAATGGTACACGTGTCAATCTGAGAAAAGGAGGGATCCATGGATGGTTTAATTCTGTCCCTTCCTCCAACCTACAAAGGTAGATTCATTAATCACATTGATAAATATCTATCCTGAACATTAAGACCAGACTTTAGAGATACAGGGCTCTTTCTGTGGTTTGGAGATTAGAGGAGTGACAGCCCTGGATCCCAGGGTGAAGGAAGGATACTAAATGGAATACATTGAATTGAACAGGGAGCCTAAGACAGGACTGGCTATTGGGATTGTGGGTGTTCTGAGGAACTGAAACCAACCTTGTCAATGTCCTCAGTTCCATTCCTCATGGGGTTAACTTCAGTTGGAGAGTTTGAGGGCTGCCTCCAGATCTAATGGATCACACCTGCTAGAATTGTCTAGAAAGGAGTGAGAGGAAAGATGCAGTAATCTGAGTCCAGGAGAAATCTAGCTGTACCCTGGAGATAGAGAGATTAAAGCAGCATCTCCTAAAAGGGAGTAAAAGTGACAGCGATAAGCCAGGATCCCACAAACCTACCCACAAGCTGGAATCTGGTTACCCAGGTCTGCTGCAGGAATTCCAGGAACAAAAGCGTCCCTGAAAGGTCTCAGATTAGGGAGAAGCAATGGGTGGCATGACACACAGTGAGTACCCAGGCTATTTACAGAAATTAGGGCTGATTGTGTCCAGGGAGTGACGGAAAAGCCACAAGCTGGTGTGGGGACCTCAGGTGTCTGATACTTGATCCATCAGAAAACAGGGCATCTATAAAGAACAAGAGATGGCAGGGAGAATGAGGAAGTGCAAAGTACAGGGAAGAGAAGGAAAAATAGTGAGCCCAAATGGCCATGGAGTGAGGGGGTCCAGTCAAATTAGCTATTATATTCCAGACAGATCTGACTTTATGTGTAGCAGAGTATGTGTGGCCAGGGATGGGCATCAAATTTTAACAAGGATAAAATGTAGTTCTGTAGCCATCTTTGAATTGATTGATTGTTTGAACTGATTCAGTCCTTAGGCTGAAGATGCAAAACACAGTGACTAAGTGAGCTCTACAGAGATGGAACCTGTGACCTTAGAGCCATTAGCACCATGTGATACCTACTGAGCTAATGGCAATTAGTCAAAACAAAGATGTGCAACAAAACCAGAAGGTGTCCCTATGGACTGAGCCTGGGGCACTCTCTGGGGCTCATTATCTGCTCTCTCAAAAAAAAACAAAAAAAGGCTCAGGAGATGTTGTGGTAATTGTGAAAGAACAGACAGGCCAAGGCAAGACAGGACATCGGGACTGACTGGATCTGTGAGCTCAGGATTAGTGTGGGGCAGAAGAGGGCCTGCTTCACAGGCTATGAGAGGAGGACTTGATGCTAGGGATGGAGGGATTCTTCCATTCCTGCTGCAGTTCAGAGGTCATCATCGTGCTTCCTCTGGGCAGAACCATGGACCCCTAACTGACCACAGCATTCTCATTGAGGGTCCCCATGGGGCTCTGGCAACAAGAGGCTGGATACCTGTGCTCACCTTTCTTGTATCCCGCACCTCACCCACTCCCCGGGATACAGTACAACGAGGGTAGCATAAAGAATACACCTGAGGCAGCCACTAGAACACCAAAGTGTGTGAGGTCGCTGGGAGAACCAGGTGTGGTGAGTGAGCTTCACAAAGGGAGAAGCAGGTGTGGGGAAGGACAATAAGATTCAAGGTAAGGGTGGAAAAGTTAATGGGGAGAGGGGAAGTGGGGAGATGAACCAAGAAAGAAAGAGGTGGGAGACACAGTTGTGAAAGTTACTGTTTCTGAGCCTGGGAGGGCAGAAAGGAGGGGGCAAAGAATTTGACCATTCTTAGAAAGTTACGTCAATTTTGGAAGAGTAGGACAGTAGATTGGGGTTGGGGAATCAGGATGGAGCAGGTGGAAAAATCAGAAAAACACAGTGTCCTTTGCAGAAGGCAGGGAGCTATGAGGCTCAGAATCTGGGCAATTTTTGTATAAGCAGACTCTTTAAAACAGCTCATGGAATTCAACAAATGTACTTCATGCATAATAGAAAGATGCCATTATTATAGGAATGGAAAATATAAAAGATAGTGTGTGTTCAGATAGCTCACAGAGTAAGTAGGAAGGTGTGGGAAGAATTCTAGTAGTACACTGGTTTATGCTAGAGGGATGCCCAAAGGTAAGAGAATAAGTGATTTGTCTGGAGGGGAAATATATTAGCAGGCCTGTGGGAACTGGTAGCACCTGAGTTCTAGTAGGAATAAATTGCTTCCTGAGATGGAAAATGGAGAGGAGGTGGAGATAACTGTTGGTTCAAAGGCAAGGATGATGAACCAGCATGCAGTATTTGGGACTGGATTAAAATCTTGCAGTCTAGACATAAAGGACTCTAACATTTACTAGGAAGTCACTTGCAACAGACTTTGCAGACCAAATATGATTACCGAGCAATGTCTTAAAATTAATACAGTATAGTTTTAAGCTATTGGTGGCCCAAATCTCTGGATGGTGGAACTTGGGGAACCTCAAAAAATTCAGTAGTGATATCTTCTATCCCTTATACATGGGCTGGTTTTCTGCCTGTCTTGCACTACTGGTAATCTGCTGGTGTCCTTTCCCCCAGATTCTTCAGGGCAGAAGTGAACCCCATCAGTGTCCTCGTCAAAGACACAGTATGAGGAAAAATCTGAAAATAGGGAGCAGCAGAACTGATCACTGCCTTATATTACAATAACCTACAAAGATCTGAGACTAAGAACAGGGAGATGATTACCTAGATTTAGGCTCTGTAATTTACCAAATCATTTCTATTCCCTGAATTGTTTTATTCCTCAACCCCACATGTTATGCTTTTTTTTAATGCTTCCTATATGCCCAGATCTCTTGCATATTCACATTTCATAATGTATCTGATGTAATCTCTTACTTTGTTAGGTAGTTATCCATGAGACATACTACCTGTCTCCAGCAGATTTGCGGGGTGCTCAGCACTGAAGATACCTCTTTCAGGACAGTCAAGGTTAATACGGAGACAAATGGGGTCTCTCGGGAAATGGAAAGGCAATCACCACCTTGGAGATAAGTTCAGTCTCTTAGCCATTTCTTCCTACTGTGGTTTATCCCCTGTGACCCAACTTTTAGGAATTCCTCTCACATTGGCCACTTACTGAAGCCTTTCTAATTCTGTAGCGCTCAATCCCAGGGCCTGGGAGGAGAGATGGTCAGCAGGGGTTCAGGGAAGAGGAAAACAATATCTGTGGCAGAATGCATGTGAGGTATGATGATACAGAGAAAGAAATTCCACTTACAAAATGTATTTTTGATGGTCTGAAAATCAGTGACATATCTGAGGAATTACAGGAGTTCTGGAAAGCTAAGATGCATGAGTCAAAACAGATTAAACAGTAAAGGTTGTCTGGAGCCAGATGGTGAAGGGGTTTCTATGGCAAATAAAGGTGTGGACTTTATTTTGAAGCAGTGGAAAACCAGCTGGGTTTAAGGAAAGACACCACAGCCACATTATCAGATTGCAAATTAGAAATAACACCGTGGGATCTCTGCAGAGGAGGGATTAAAATGCAGAAGAGTTGATAGCCCGGAAACTAGTGGAGATAAAGCCCTCAGCAAAGGCCACAGCCATGTCGATGAGTGAAAGAATTGGATTCGGGAAAAATATTTGAGATGAGACAATGGAGTTTACTGAGTAATTGACAGTTACTCATTTGATAGGAGAATATGTCTTTCCAAGAAAAAATAAAGAATTTGGGGTAAGGCTAAAGTCATCTCTGAATTCTATCCTCAATTCAGCATTATTCCCTTTTCCCTAGCCGTTACTTCTTTAGTCAAATCAATTTAATGCAAATCCTTCTAGCACCTCTAGGCACTTAAGTACAAATGTAGCTATTTGGGAGATAGAATACTTTAGGAGACTTATAAAACATGTATGATACCATAATGCATAAATCACTATTATGCATTTTTTAACTTAGCAATGTATCTTCATTCCTAACTATTAAGATTGTCGTGCATCATGGCCATCTCCCTGATTAGTTATCAGAACTAATATGAAGAATTATAAAGAATTGTTTCCCCTTGACAACAAAAATCTATTTTTATGCCTCTTTAAACATGAGAGCCTTTCTCTCTGATCAGTATTTAAAAAACTAGAATTGCCAAACCAAGCAGATTTCTTGTTTAATGGGTTCTGCCAAATTGTTCCCAAAAGGGCTACCTTGTTTTATAATCTAGACAACCTTGATTAAGAACAATCTTTTAATATCTTTTACAGAATATAGTTTTATCAAATTTTATTTATCCCACATGATGGGTTAAGAAGTGTCTTGTTATTTTTAAATGTGTATTCCTTTAGTAACCACTGAGATTGATTTTATACATTTGTTTAGCATTTGTATATATTATTATATGAAAAAAATCAGATTTTGCCAGATTTGACATGATATTGCCCATCTTTTGTTCATAGTTTTTTTCTTAATAAATTTCAAATTCTAAATGTTTTTCAGTAATGTAAGCCGCAAATATTGTCTAATTCTGGGACACACTCTTCCATTGTTTCCCATTATCTTTCAACCTCATATAAGGTACCATGGTTACATTAGATTTTTTCTTTTTGCTGTGAAATTATTTTATTATTGTAAAACAGTTAACATGAGATCTAACCTCTTAAAATTTTTTTAACTTGGTAACTCTAGGCACAGTGTTGCACAGAAGATTTTTAGAATTTTTTCATCTTGCATGACTGAAAATTGATTCTCATTAAACAAAAATTTCCTGTTTCCCCCACCCCCAGAATCTGGGACCACCATTCTCCTCTCTGTTTCTCTGAGTTTGGCTATTAATATACTTTATATAAGTAGAATCATGCAGCATTTGTCCTTCTATGACAGGCTTATGCAACAACATCCTGGAGGACAGTATGCTAAAATAATAAAAAATTTGATTAGAAAATAATAAAACAGTATTATTGTATATACATTTACAATTATTGTATCTTAGAGATATTGACCTTATTTCATAATGAAATGTCTTTCTTCATTTAATAATATTTTCTGTCTTGAGTCTTTTTATCTGATATTGGTATAGCCACTCCAGCTCTTTTATGGTTATTGTTGGCATGATGTATGTTTTTCCATTCTTTTACTTTCCTCTTATTTACATATATCTTGGAATCCATATGTGTTTCCTGTGTGCAGAATATAGTTAGTCTTTTTTTTTCTACTCTGTACAACAGTGTCTGCTTTTTGTGAGGATTTTTTAGCCCATGTACTTTGTAATTTTTGGAATTATGGTTCCAGTGGTTGGAAATGGTTGGAATTTCATGTGCCATTTTGCCAGAACTCCTTGTTAAATTTCCAGTTACTCTGATGATCCACAGCTTGCCCCAAAGAAGACCACTGGCTCTGGGTGGTAGAACATCTGGTCCTCCCTTTTTGCTCACCACCAAGATCACCACACTAATTGGCAAGCTCCAAGTCAGGGAAGCCAGCTCAGGCAGCTAGACCAAAGCTGTCGGCTTTCCCTGTCTGGTGACTGCTGACAACTGAAGGCAGTGGGGATGATGAGAGCAACCCCAGGCCAGAAAGCCAAGAACATGGTGGTTATTTCCCAATATTCAGTAGTCTTCATGAATAGGCTTATATCTCTGATGGATTTCAGAGTGCTGAAATTATATTAGTGACAGTTTTCCCAGTTTTATAGTTGCTTTTTTGGAGAGAGGATGTTTCAACCTCCGCACTTCATCATACCAGAAATGAATATTTGTTTCTATTTATACATCTTTTAATATTTTCCTTTTATAGTTTAAAAGTTATTACATTTTATTTTAAAATACTTCACTTCATGTTTTAGGATATGTGCATTTAGAGTTTTCCAGTGAATGTTTAGAGTTAATTTATATCCATAGCATCCCCTAAGAATATAATGTAGCATGTTTTTATTTTGCTCTTTCCCACATCACAATTTCATGGTCCTTTTGTCTGGAATTTCAGTTTTAACTTTTTGAATATTTAACTAAAGGAGGGAGATCTGACTATAGTGTGTGTCCAGTCCTTGTTGAAATTATAAATAATATTTGGATATTAAATGTGAAAAGAGTCTAATTATGAGGCTCTTATTCTGGAAAATTGTTGAGTGGTAATGCCACCAACTGATTTAGGGAACCAAAATATGTTTCTTATTATTATGCATATATATTTTTTGGTTGTTGTTGTAATTTTCCCACCACTGCCTCCTAACTGAGAAAACTGGAAGAGGTTTAAAGATGCATCTGTTAAGATCTGTTCTGTATTACTGAATTTAAAATGCTTCTGACATCCAAGTAGAAATTTGGATGAGATAAATATAGAATGATCAGGGAATATATTTGTGATTCATCAATTTATAAAGTTTAGTTGAAGTCAAGAGGAATACCACTGAGGAAAAAGAAAAGGAAAAGTGTATATTCATAGCAGCCAGCAGTCATTGAGAAAATGATCAGTTTAGGAAAGGTGACTACCTTTGATTTAGTAATAAAGGAGTAATTGGTGACCTTAATGAGAGCAATTAACATTGAAATGTGAATGTGTTAAATCAGCTCAAAAGTCAGATTGCCTGGGACTGGGAGGAGTAGAAAAATGTGTCTATAGGAGTATAGACCCCCTCCCCCGTGTTTGCGATTAAGGGAGGAGGTAAGTTAGGGAAAAGATAACAGGAAAAACAGGGTTGAGGACAATGGGAAAACAATTCAAGAGTTTTGAGGACAGCTATAGAAAAAGCTCCAAGGCAAGGGATGACAGCAGTCTAGTTATTAGAATGTCTGTGTGTGAAAGGAGGGAATGTGTGTGTGTATGTTATGTCTGGGGCAGGAGAGGAAGGAGGCAGGCTGTTTTCGAAAGCATTATGCAAATATGTCATAAGATTAAGTATGTCTTTCTAATCAGTTTTCAGGTTGCACAGTTCAAAGTGGGACCCTGAACTATGTCTACATTCCTCACCCAGTCAGCTCCCAATACCAGCACTTCAATGGCCCCCACCTTCCTGTTGGTGGGCATGCCGGGCCTGTCAGCTGTACCCTCCTGGTGGGCGATAGCCCTCCTCACTGTCTACCTTCTCTCTGCCCTGGGCAATGGTGCTATCCTCTGGATCATTGCCCTGGAGCCCGCGCTACACCGCCCAATGTACTTTTTCCTCTTCCTTCTCAGTGTGTCTGATGTTGGCTTGACCGCAGTCCTGATGCCCACCCTGCTGGGTCTTGCTCTTGCAGATGCTCATGCTGTCCCTGCCTCAGCTTGCCTCCTACAGATGTTCTTCATCCATGTCTTTTCTGTCATGGAGTCCTCTATGTTACTCACCATGGCCTTAGATCGGGCACTGGCCATCTGCCGCCCTCTCCACTTCCCAACACTCCTCACCAGTGGCATCGTTAGCAAGATCTGCCTGGCCATTGCTTTCCGATGTCTGGGTCTCCATCTGCCCCTGCCATTCCTCCTGGCCCACATGCCCTACTGCCGTCCACAGGTCCTGACCCATTCCTACTGCTTGCACCCAGGTGTGGTCCGTCTGGCCTGCCCCGGAGCATGGGGTGCAGTCTACAGCCTCTTTGTGGTCCTGTCAGCCATGGCGTTGGACCCCATGCTTATTTTTCTCTCCTATGGCCTAATTGGCAGAGTGTTACAAGGTTTGGGATCCAGTGGGGATCGCTGGAAGGCTGGCCAAACCTGTGCTGCCCACCTCTGTGCAGTGCCTCTCTTCTACGTGCCCATGATCCTCCTGGCACTCATCGGCCGTCTTCGGGTGCCAGTCCCTCAGCCTGCTCACACTCTTCTCTCCTATGTCCACTTCCTGCTTCCTCCATTGATAAACCCTGTTCTCTATAGTGTCAAGTTGAGGGAGATGAGACAGAGGATACTCAAGAGGCTGCAGCCCAGGAAGGTGGGTTGTGTTCAGTGAGGAGGGTGTTCCTTCACGCTTGGTGGCTCAGGGCTACCGGATTCAAAGGTTTCTGTGACTGAGAACTCATTTTATCATGCATGAAATGGTCATTCAGGTGCACCAGAATGCATATACGCCAATATATCTACCTGCCCCTAGAAGCATGCATGTGCTCATTGATGAAAACTTAACAAGCCCCAGAGAATGTACCCACTTTTATACCACAGATGCCGGGCATCAAAAGGGCCAGAATCTAGGTCTTGTCACTATCCTTCAAGTGTGTGAGAGTGTACCTTTTTCTGCATATCCACCAAAATTCACCAATACCCCTATTCTTAAATTTTCATAGTGAGAATAATCTCATTTTACTTTGTGTCATATTTCCCTAATAGTATCAATGAGTGTCTTTCACATATCTACTGGTTATTTTATTTCCTCCTCTATGAATAGCCTCTTCAAAAATCCTTCACCCATTTTTCTATTGGATTGTTTATGGTTTAAAAACAAATGTGCAAGATGTCCTAGTTTTAATCTTTGCCAATAGAGTATTTGCCTTTGTCATTATTTAAGCAACCAAATTTCAAGTAAATATAGTTTTACGTAATCAAATCTACATTTATATTTCTTTATAATTTTTGTGTTTCATATGTCTCTTTTAAGACAAGTATCTTTGACCCGTATGTTCTACATATATTCTCTTACGATTTTTTTTTTCTAGAATCATTATAATAGTTTTTACCTCTAAGTCTTTCTGTGTCAGGAGTCCAAGTTATATTAACCAAGACAATTATGTACTAGTGGCAGCATCTTCTATTAAATACATTATCTTTTTCTCACTGAAATAAAATACCATGCATGTCATCTTTTAGATGTGTCTGTGCATATAGACTTGGCTTTAGAGATCTTTTTATGGAGCATGATATATGTGCGTATACACACACATGAGATATATACATACATACACATCACTGATCTGTTAGAATAGCCTCATAGCGTGATTTAGTTAATAGATTTAGTTAATATGTGGTATAAAGAGATACCTCACAAAACAAACAAGAGCTTTGGAAAACTAACAAGAATTACATTATTTTTATAGATTAAATATAAGGGAATCAGCATTTATGAAAGTTTTCATGTTGAAGAATTTAATAGGTGTTTTAGTTATTAACACCTATTTTTTACTTTTCAGTAAAATTATTCACATAGTTAAATTTATCTGTGTAGTTTTTAAATGTATGATTGTGTTGCTACTGTAAATAAGACATTCCCTTCTTCTCTCTCCATATATATATTGCTAGATTGAGAAAAACATCTTTTATCTTGCATTAATATATACTTTACCAAATTGTCATAAACATAATAGTAGTATTTTCTTAATTTTTGGATTTTATTTGCAGTTAGCATTCATAAGTAAAAACAGGTGATTGGTAACTTTCCCCTAATACTCATATAAATTATTTCATTTTCTTATTTTATTCATTTCATTGGAATCTCCAACCTATTATGAAAGTTTGAGTGAGCATTGAAATGTTGTTTCTCATTTTAATATAAATGGCATTAGTGTTTCACCTATTTGAAGAATGGTTGGCGCTAGATCTTTGGGTAAACTTTATAACTTTAAATAGTTCATTAGTATTCCAATTTTATTAATTTTTAGTAAGCGTACTTAATGAATCCTATTACATTCTTTGTCAGCATGCACTAACACAATCATAATGTCTAACGTGTTGAACAACTGAAATATCCTTGTTTTCTTTTTTTTAACACTTTTATTGATTTATAATCATTTTACAATGTTGTATCAAATTCAAGTGTAGAGCACAATTTTTCAGTTATACATGAACATACATATATTCATTATCACATTTTTTTCTCCATGAGCTACCATAAGATCTTGTATATATTTCCCTGTGCTATACAGTATAGTCTTGCTTATCTATTCTACAATTTTGAAATCCCAGTCTATCCCTTCCCACCCTCCGCCCCCTTGCCAACCACAAGTTTGTATTCTATGTCTATGAGTCTATTTCTGTTTTGTATTTATGCTTTGTTTGTTTGTTTGTTTGTTTTAGATTCCACATATGAGCAATCTCATATGGTATTTTTCTTTCTCTTTCTGGCTTACTTCACTTAGAATGACATTCCCCAGGAGCATCCATGTTGCTGCAAATGGCATTATGTTGTCGATTCTTATGGCTGAGTAGTAGTCCATTGTATACATATACCACCTCTTCTTTATCCAGTCATCTGTTGATGGACATTTAGGCTGTCTCTATGTCTTGGCTATTGTAAATAGTGCTGTTATGAACATTGGGGTGCAGGTGTCATCCTGAAGTAGTGTTCCTTCTGGATATATGCCCAGGAGTGGGATTCCTGGGTCATATGGTAAGTCTATTCCTAGTCTTTTTAGGAATCTTCATACTGTTTTCCACAGTGGCTGCACCAAAATGCATTCCCACCAGCAGTGTAGGAGGGTTCCCCTTTCTCCACAGCCTCTCCAGCATTTGTCATTTGTGGATTCTTGAATGATGGCCATTCTGACTGGTGTGAGGTGATACCTCATTGTAGTTCTGATTTGCATTTCTCTGATAATTAGTGATACTGAGCATTTTTTCATGTGCCTATTGATCATTTGTATGTCTTCCTTGGAGAATTGCTTGTTTAGGTCTTCTACCCATTTTTGGATTAGGTTGTTTGGTTGTTTCTCATTAAGTCATATGAGCTGTTTGTATGTTCTGGAGATCAAGCCTTTGTTGGTTTCATTTGCAAAAATTTTCTCCCATTCCGTAGGTTGTCTTTTTGTTTTACTTATGGTTTCCTTTGCTGTGCAGAAGCTTGTAAGTTTCATTAGGTCCCATTTGTTTATTCTTGCTTTTATTTCTGTTGCTTGAGTAGACTGTTCTAGGAGAACATTTTTGAGATGTATGTCAGATAATGTCTTGCCTATATTTTCTTCTAGGGGTTTATTGTATCTTGTCTTATGTTTAAGTCTTTGATCCATTTTGAGTTTATTTTTGTGTATGGTGTAAGGGAGTGTTCTAGCTTCATTGCTTTACATGCTGCTGCCCAGTTTTCCCAACACCATTTGCTGAAGAGACTGTCTTTATTCCATTGTATATTCTTGCCTCCTTTGCCGAAGATTAGTTGACCAATCCTTGTTTTCTTATAATTATAGAAGAACACATTTTAAATGAAAAGTAACAGATTGAATCCACATAGTGCCAAGACAAGAATACACAATGATATATTAGGACATAATTCTAGGAACACAGAATAGCTATACCTCCATATTACATCAAGCTTTCCTGCAAGGTACATTATATAGTCTCTTATTAAACTAATCAGATAAGTTAGTCTGTCCATTTCATGAATGAGAATACTGAGGCTGAGAAATTAAGAATGCCCCAAGTCTATAAAATTAGTTATGAAACAATTTATTTTCAGATTCACCCTAATCAAAAGCCCCTACTACAGAAGACTTCTTAAAATTGTTGAATGGAGAAGCTGCTTGGTCTTGAGGCAATAGGGATGAGGTCTCTGAGAAACCCTTCTTTTCCCAAAGTTCACTCTTTCCTCCTCCTGGAGGAAAACCTACCCCCAATTTCCTATTTATTTACTGAGGGTAGAGTGATGTAAACAGAGTTTGGAGTCACACAGGCCTGGTTTTGAATTCAGGCCACTATTCCTGTGTGGTTTGACATGGATTGTCCCATATTTATAAAATGGGTATAATGAAGATTTCATAAAATCAGTCCCCTGAATCCTAGTGTCTGAACATAAGAGTTATTCAACAAATGGTAGTTTGGGGAAATTAAAAATGAAATTAAAATAGCTATGTTTAAATGTTGTATGCATACTCAATCTCAATAAAGAACTTTACAGCTGGAAGTTTCTTTAAGGTCCTACCACCTCATATAGACAGAAATCTGCAACCTGTGACCTGCCGAAAGCACTTTTGGGTGGACCTTTGTAGCTCAGTGGTGGATGAACTGAAAGCAGAATCGCTGGCTGCCTCCATGTGTTTATTACTTCACTAGGTGAGGGGAGCAAATAACTCTTCCACAGCAGGGTTTCAACTACTCTTTCCTGGTCCTCACTCCTAGTCACTGGCCACATCCACATCAATCCCCTTGAATCCTTGCTGTCTACTGGTTGCTGTTACCACTGCATGACATCAGGGGGCACTGTTCTCCCTGAAAATCATTCCACATCAATTTAACTGATAAATTTTGGGAAGAAACATTCTTTTTCCTCTAACAGCACATGGGAGAATATAAATACTAGCAAGAAAACTTCTAAGTGTATACAAAATGTAACTGTGATACACAGAAGTTGGATGAAAGTGCAGACCAGGAAAAACTTTGCAAATCCCAGATCTCTGGGTTGGTCCCACAGATTAACAAAGCCTGCCAGACTTGTACCCAGAGTTTAAGAGTGTGTGTGTGTGTGTGTGTGTGTGTGTGTATGAGACAGAGAGAGACAGATTGAGAGCGAGAGGGTTGGAGTAGGAGAAGGAGAGAAAGATTAAGAATTCCTAACAGGGATCATAAATCCAAATACCGTAGAGGAGGAAGTGATAATAAAACAAGTGGAGCAAGTGCACGCTCAGACTGTGATTAGTAGGAGCTGTGCTAACTTAAGGGGCCAGCCACTTGTCAGTGCGTTCCTGCTGAGTATTTCCATGTGGGGAAATAGAACTGGTTTTGCCATATCTTCCCATTTTGAAGATAATTTGAAGTCATCTAAATATCTTGTCCAAGCAAACCTTGCTGAAGACCGTATTTGTATTGTATAGCTTTAAAAAAACATTAACTGATTGATCTATACAATGCAGAAAGAAGAAATTCTTTTTTTAATTTTGAAGTACACATGAAATAATCAAAATACATGATACATAGCAAGTAATTTTCTCAAGACCCACAGCCAGGAAATGGCAAAGCTGAAACCAGAGGACTGTTTTGTTGGTTTTTTTTTTTTGTCTGTGTCCAGAGAGCTTTTCCACATATCTTGCCTCCTGGTTGACAGGACTAAGCTATCAGAGTGGATGGTTTAGAGGATATCTAATTCCTGTTGAGATCTATTTGCTCTTTCTTCCATGGGTTGGTACCAGCAAGAATACATCAGCTATCAGAATCATGGCCAAAGGGGACTTATGCTTGGCAAATTGATGAATAGTAGCCAAGGTGATGATGGACACATAGAAGATGAGCACCGCACAGATGTGGGAGACACTGGTGTTTAGGGCTTTAAGCCGTTTCCCATGGGATGCAATCCCAACTGCAGTCTTGAAAATAAACACATAGGAGACCCTAGTAAACACGCTGCCTGACATCACAGAGTGCAACAAACAGACCATAGTAAAAGTTAACTCTGTTGTCAGAGCAGGCAAGTTTCATGACATCCTGGTGGAGGCAGTAGGATTGTGATAACAGGCATTTATTACAGTATCTGAGTCTCTTTAAAGTGAAAGAAAGGGGAAGAAATAGAAGAACACTTTTAATAGTAAATGCCAGCCCAGTTTGCAAAACTCTGGAGCTGGTAAGGATGAAGCTGTATCTCAGGGGGTTGCAAATGGCTACAAAGCGATCAAAGGACATGATCAGGAGCACCGAGGACTCCATGTCTGTGAATCCATGGATGAGAAATTCCTGGGCGTTGCAGGCATCAGCAGAAATTCCCATGGCATTGAACTAGAAGATCCTTAGCATGGTGGGAAGAGAGGAGAAAGACAAGCCCAGGTCAGACAGGGCCAGCATGGAGAGAAAATAGTACATGGGCTCATGCAGGGAAGGCTCCGTCCTGATGACAAAGGATGGTGGAGTTGCCCCAGATGGCCATGAGGTACATGAGGCAGATAGGGATGGAGACCCAAACGTGCATATGCTCAAGCCCTGGAATCCTGATCAACAAGAATGGAGAGATTGCAACTTCCGAGGTATTGAGAGGAAACATCATAAATAGATCTCTTATTAAATGATGTACTGCTTGTGTGATTTTTAGAAGATTAAAAAGTTAAAAAGTAAAAAAAAAAAGGTCTCTTATTTATCTGCTCCTGGTAGATAAATAACATCAACAACAAACAGAAATTCTCTTAGTTATATGTACTGAGCACAACTAATTTCAATTGT
Organism: Camelus bactrianus; assembly: GCF_048773025.1. Lineage (NCBI taxonomy): Eukaryota > Metazoa > Chordata > Mammalia > Artiodactyla > Camelidae > Camelus > Camelus bactrianus. The sequence continues at coordinate 45,977,572 of NC_133548.1, forward strand.
CAGTTAAATTCACCATCGCTCACATTTAGGTGTCAAGTAATAATGTAATATAACTTTTTCTATATGAAGAAAAATATGGAGTAGATTTAAACAGTTTCTTCATGATATTTATTTAAGACCTTTACAATCTTCAAGTCTGTCTTTATTCCCTGACATACCTCTAAACAACTCTACAGAAGTAATGAGGTGCTTTATTAACCTTTTTTCCCTCTGTTTTTAATTTTATTTTTTAATGAATCATAGTTGATTTAGAATATTAGTTTCAGATGTACAGCAAAATAATTCAGTTATATGTATACATACATATATACACATATTTTCAGACTCTTTTCCTTTATAGCTTATTACAAGAAATTGAGTGTATTTCCCTGTGCTATACAGAAGGTCCTTGTTATTTATCTATTTTATATATAGTAGTGTGTATCTGTTAATCCCAAACTCCTAATTTATCCTTTCCCCTTTTCCCCCTTGGTAACCATAGTTTGTTTTCTATGTCTGTGAGTCTTTCTATTAACCTTTTTTTAAATCACCACTTTTTGAAGTTTATGCATCACGTAAAGTAAGTTGGAATATATTGTAATCTGGAAAAGCTCTTAACATCATGAAAGTGGTCAATGGTCGTGTACTCATACAAACCACAGATGCTGTAGTAGCAGGAGTTAAAGGAAGCCTAAATCTTGTGTTATTGTTCATGGAACATGTGTGTGAAAATATAAAATTGATCTGCCACAGTGCTGAGTTTCCCTTTTGTCTCAGCCTTTCAAATGTGGTTAATGTTCCTTTAACGTGTAGCACATACCACAGTTGTCACTTGTAGATGCCTAAAGCACTCACATCCTTTCCATGCAATTGCTACTGGTGCTGCTCAGAATAGCTACAGTGTTTGCTCTTCTCTCCTTGTTATTGAATTTCTTTCCCATTGCTCTTGGCTTCTCTGTGTCTACCGTTAGGTTGGTGACCCATTCAGTTCTTATCTCTGGTATTCAGACGTGATCCCACTCATAACCCTGGTGTCAGCATCACTGACACCTTGGGTAACTCTGCTTTTAACAGCTTTAGACCAGAAAAGCCCCAGTGGTGCAGCTGACAATCTGCCCATGTCCTTGTCAGAGGAGTGGGATTCAGATACAGAGAAAAGGGATAGAACATTGTCCATTCTTACTCGATGAGTCCCTTCAAAACAGGTCATTTCCAAAGTTCCATGTCTGTGGCTTTTCTTGACAAGCTCCCAACCTAACTCGGCTAACTAAATAAATGACTTACTGTTAATAACATTTTTTCCCACTATGCTTATCATGCAAATACAAAGATGTATCCCCATCCCACATACAGACCCTAATCTTACCAGTAGTCAATGCTGTCCCAAATGTAGCTTGATCTCTTAGACTGGAGAACCCGTGAAACATCTTCACCTCCAGCCCTCTGAAAGGTATAGGGTTAATGTCTATAAATTGCAGGCTTTTTTCTATGGAAACATAAGATCATCTTAAGGAAGGTCAATTTCAGTCTCTAGGACACCTACCAGGCTCCTGGTTGTCATATCCCAGAGCAGCAGTGGAGAGGTTTCAAATGACTCGGGTTCTGCAGTTTCTTCACTTCAGCACCCTGTTGGGAATCTGCACCCTTATTTATACTCTTATACTCTTCTCTAGCACAGGCACACCCTCCTGAGAATGAACAGACACCTGTGTCCCTGGGAATAACGACTCCACTTGCTTCATCACTGTCTGTCAATAAGGTGCTCTCCTAAGAAAATGCAGAGTGCAGGCTCTGCCTCACAGTCATAGGTTTAACTCTTGTGACTGTCTTCCCACATGAAGTGTGGGCTATGGGGACAGCCAGTCTCAGATATTGGTAAGGCAACCCATGGCTCCAAAATTAAGTGTATGCTTTAGCAGACTTGGTGTGAGACTATCACAGACCGTATATGGAATTCTGCTCTCAGAGGTGTTTTCTTTGGTCATCACAATGTCCAATTTTATTTTTATTGTGAATGCATTTAAGTTGTTCACAAGCTCTCAAATTTATCATAAAATCCTCTTTTTTTCATTGTCTTATATTCAGTCCTTCACCTTTATTGACAACCAAAAGCATTTGACTTTATAGAACAGAAAGCCGAGGGTTGCAAGCAGTCTGGTATCTTGGACCCTCAGGTGTAGAAGAGGAAATCAGTTTTTATCCAGTTCTCAACTTTGCAAACTGGAAGTAAACAAAAGGTGTAATTCTGGTAATATGGTTATAGGAGGACATACGATTTTCAGGCAGAGAGTAGAAAATAAGATCTAGCAAAACATCTTACTCCTGAAATGGTATAACAGATATAAATGAATCAACTTTGATAAGCCAACAATGTATTCAAGTTAGTAGAAGAGGGGGTATGCTGGAGGTGAGGGCTGCAGTCATCAAATTAGGTCAGGCAGAAACTTAAAGAAAAGAGACCCGTAAATTATTAATTTTGGTTTTCCACTTCTCCCCCCCAAAATGTATATTCCGTTAAATACATTGGATAAAATAATACAAATGTCTAACCTTGATGTACTTATCAGTTCAGGATCATAATGGAATTATATGGCTCAAGTTCATCTATGTTACTTCCTCCCAGCACTTTTTGACAGATGTCTGCATTATTCTGAGTTCAAAATTCATTGGTCTCCAGGTCACAAAATGGGACCAGGAGGAAAAGCAGCTGGTACTAGAAAAAAACTGCTTCTTTGTTTGTTTGTTTTTTCAGGGAAGATAGCTATGAGAACTCTGGCCCTAGAGGGGCTTAATTTAAGTAAAGGGTCCATTTATCTAAGTAAATGTAGGTAAATTCAGGTAAAAAATGAAATAAAATGTATTATCTTCCTCCTATATTATCCTTCCAATTCACATTGCTGCCCCAGTCCCTCCTGTTTCATTTCTTCTTTCCCTGATTCCTCTTTTCCACTTATTGTTAATATTATTATTTTAGTGTAAAAGGCTATGAATTTAACAATGACAAATAGTTCTCATAAAAGAAATTGCTCTCAGCAATCTTTCTGAGCCCACTTCTGTAAACTTTATGTACTCATAACCCCAATGGCATTTGAGTGAATAAGCCCCAAAATCTTGAAACCTTTCAATGTCTCATGCCATCCAAAAAAACTCTCATCATTTTACAAAGGATATTTATTTTGTCTTGTCTGAATACCTTACAAAACCAAGCCTGAATACAGTGCCTTTCAAGATAGTATTTTTCCTATGCAAGATCACTTCTCATTGTACCCAAGCCACTAAGCAGTCAGATCTCAGCAAAGCATGAGCAGGGAAATGTTATTACAGTTTGGAAGAAAATGGCTTAACCACTAAAGGCGTTACAGAATCTTACCTAATTGAATTAATGAACATTTGTAGAAGCATATTTTAAAGGTGTTAGATCTGAGACAGTAGAGGAAATGGCTGGTGGCATGAATATAAATTGACATGGAGAGGAATTTATTGACATGAGGACACTCATCCATGATTGGAGTTCACTATTATATCAAGGAAACCTGCCTACTGTGATAATGCACTCTTGAGATGGTTGCTTGAAGCTTTAACATGATGATTGCCTATAGAAAATTAGATAGAGATGCCATATCTGGTTGGCATCATACAGAAATCTCAAGGAGGTAGACATGTTAGAATGGATGTATCATGGAGGGCCAGATAATTTATCACATGATTATTTTCTCTGGAAGGAAAGAGAGGGCATTCCTTCACTTAAGCAACAAAGAATGCATTTGTAAGAGAGTGTCTGACATCTTTGAATAATTCAGTAGTTGCTGTTCTCTGTAGACTGGGCTTGGCAGTGAAAGCTGCTTCTATGGAAAAACTCCCTAGTAACAATGAGAATAGATGGATTTTCAGACCACATGGTAGTACTTAACAATCAGAAGTAAGGTAAGTAATTACTGTTGAGAGTAGCAAGGCTAGAATGACAATCACAGTGTCAGTGCCCATAGTGATCTGTTCCATTAGATGATAGCATTCCTGCAGATAAGCTCAGTGGACAGTGACTAGGGTGTTACTTGAAATACATTTAAAATAGAGAACTTCTGAGCGTCAGACTGACATCATCCACTCTAACTGAACAATGTGGTTCCTTAGCCTATTTAAAGATTTAAGTCACTTGACATACCCAGTGTCCATCAATTACACATGAGCCTTAGTTCCCTTGATGAAATAACCTGCAGTGCCACTGTAAATATGAAACAAAAAATATCCATGGAAATATGTCCATTTCCAAATGTGCTGGCTCACTGGGCAAAGGAGAATACTCAGAGTCTTTGAGGACTGCTGGATATAGGATATGATCTCTCACTGATAATAGGCACCCAGACATACCATCCTGCTCTTTTTTGGTTAAAGCATGAGTTTATTGAAGCAAGATTAATGGAATTCTGGACGAAGTTTATCTCATAGTAAACCCAATGATTCTTAGCTCTGCCTGTGCTTATTCCATAGATGCCTAAGTATGTAACTGGCAATATTACATTTAGTAGCTAGGGAAAATCTCATGTTACCACATCTGTGAAATTTAAACTGTTATGATAGGAAGGGCAAAGTACAATATCACAAAAGCACAAATAAATAATGTGAATAGTTATTCCAGAATCCCATGGAACCTATCACTTTTATATGGATGCTTCTCCATTATTTCACATCCATAGCCTTACTGGAGGTTCCCAATAAGTTGTTAGAAGAGAAGATAAATATTCAGGCTTGGTTTCTGGCTGGATTGGTGGGCAAGTTGGTGTTAACCAAAAATAGAATATGACGTCACAACAGCCCCACACATTGTGGCCAATAAAAAGAACAGTGAAGGAAAATCCTCATAATGTACAGTACTCTTGGTTGTCAACTTTTTGTGAAAAGAGAGGCTGTCTGATGTATGTGGATATGCACGGGCTTCTGTACTTTAGTGAAAGGTTTGGATAGTTGATCAGGTATGGAACTAGCAAATTTGAAAGAGAAACAAGGAAGTCTGTAGAAGATGTACATGAAGTACATATTGAAGTGGTCATAAAGGGTGAAAATCTTTTTATCTCATACTACTACCCACCAAACAGTACTCACCCCAGTGGAGGAACTCAACAACCAAGTGGAAAGAACCAACATGTAAATATCACCCAGCCTTAGCTATACCACTGCTGGTCGCCTGGGGCACAGGTGAAGTCATCATGGCAGAGAGAGAGAGAGAAGGCATGAGCAACTCCCTTTTGCCAAGGCTAATCTGGGGAAAATGTTGAGAAAACAGTGTGATCCTCACTCCTGGGATGTTAGTAACGGCATTACAAGCTTAACGTTCAGCTAAGTGCCAGATCCAGAACACTTTATATGGCCCTTTCTATTTACATTGGATATGACCCTACACATAATAAAGGGCAGAAATAACTTGGCCTACGTAAGATCCAATGTTAAATTACATTCATGTGTATTTTAGGATTCACTCTATAGTATGTATATTTCAGAAGCATGCAGAGAATTGAGAGTTTTAAGAAAAAAATCCAATTAATTAAAGTGCTTTTTGTACATCATTCAGAAAATAACAGCTGTCTTGTTAACAGAGTTTCCTACGTTAAATCTGGATTGTTATAATTGTGTACAGAGTCCGAATGAATATTTTATTCAGGTCTCGTACTACCTGCAAATATAAATAGTTTTTAACTTATATTATTTCACTTTATCTTGAAAACAAAATTATAGTTTAGGTGGTATTAATATGGGCTTAACTGAAAGGGGACCTAAGCAAATATCATACAACCTATAAGTTGCAGAATCTGGACTGTTGGAGGCATATCTAGGCACTTTGGGGACAATTACCCTATTCTACCAAAGCACTCACTCATAAATGGACTTACTCTGAGATAACTAAAGATTAGATTTGGAACCTCTTCTGAATTAAGGCCTTGATAATAGCCTTTTGAATCTGCTTAGTTTTCACACTGTAGATGATAGGGTTGAGCACAGGAGGAATGAGCAAGAAGATATTGGCCATGATGGTATGGACAAATGGAGGTGCTGAATGGCCATAGCGATGGACAAGAGACAGGCTGATGAGAGGGATGTAGAAGATAGCAACAGCACTGATGTGGGATATGCAGGTGTTGAAGGCTTTCTGCCGCCCCTCTAAGGAAGCAATGCTGAGGACAGACCGGATGATCAGGACATAGGAGAGCAAGATGCAAGGACAGTCAAACCCTGTTGTGGAGAAGAGTGCAAACAGACCAAGGATGCTGTTGATTCTGTTGTCTGTGCATGAGAGTTGAATGAGATCAACATGGTAGCAGTAAGAATGTGAAAGGACCATAGAACTGCAGAAGGATAGCCGCTTGACCCAGAGCACAACTGGCAACATGACAGCAACATTCCTTATTGCCATGCTCACCCCAATCTGGGCAATCCTGGCATTGGTGAGGATGGTCGTGTATCTCAGTGGGTCACAGATGGCCACAAAACGATCAAAGGCCATGGCCAGAAGAACCCCTGACTCCATGAAAGTAAATCCATGGAGAAAGAACATCTGAGCGATGCAGGCGTTTAGGTTGATCTCTCGGGCTTCAAACCAGAAGACACCAAGGGTAGTGCAAAGTGTGCACAGGGACAAGCTCAGGTCTGTGGCTGAAAGCATAGAGAGGAAGTAATACATGGGCTCATGGAGGCTCTGTTCATGGAGGACCACCAACAGGATCATGCTGTTCCCAGCCAGGGCGATGGCATACAGGAGACAAAAAGGAATGGAGATCCAGACCTGGACTGCTCTCAGGCCTGGAATACCCGTCAAGAGGAAGGCCAGAGGCTGAGCACTGGTATTGTTGAGGACCAGCATAGTGAGGTACTGGGAAGACAGAGATATTTGAATAATTAAACTTAACACATGATGAAAATGCAGCTTGTCACTTAGACCATCTTTCTGGCACTCTGGGATTCACTGAATTACTATTGCTGATTCTCCAAGAACTTTCCTATTCTCTGAATTGTCTAGAACTGCAAGCCTCTTTTTCTGTCTCAGTATTTCTCATTTGTTGAGAAGGGAGGAGTCCCTGAATTGTTTCACATCAAATTTTCTTACATCTCTAGTTGTCTTTTTTGGCAACAAATACCACAATTTTAAATTATCCATTGGATTTAATTGACTTCAGAAGTCCCCAGTAGAATACCTAAACAATATGCTGATAAATCTGGTTTCCAGTATTTTTTTTGAAAATAATTTATTGATCCTGGAATAAAGCACTGAAAAAGCAGCTCACAATTGAAATGTGAATATTATGAGGCTTTCCTGGGATATATCCAGAAGGATGTCAGGACATCCTCAAGATACACATGTCTATGTAATGACAGGGTGGTCCAAAGAATCACCCTAAGAAAAATAAGTATAGCCCTGATTTGTCAGGAGTTCCCTGTATTATTGACAAATATTTGTATGCATTACATAATTTTATCCATATTCTAACTCCTAGAGTATATATGTTTTGCATATGACAAAACCAAGACTCAACAGTTAAATAATCCCCCAAGTTTTTATAAAGATAGCAGATATTGAGAGAAACCACATATATAACAAAGGTGAAGGAAAAGAAAGAAAGAGAGAGAGAAAGTAAGAAAGAAAGAGAGAAAGAAAGAAAAAGGCAAACCTTGTCATTATTTTATCACATTTCAGTAAGCACTTCACTTTAATGAATAGCATCGGTTTACTGCGAAACACAAAGAACTCTAATAGCTAGCATTTCTTGAACACATATTATGTGCCAGATCCAATTATCTTCATATCCATAATCTGATCCAATAATCATAACTATCCAATTAAGTACTGCAAATATCATCCCAAATATACATACGGGGAAGCTGATGTTTAAAGTGATTAAGTAATTTGCCCCAAATTGTGTAGCTATGCAGTTGAAGAGCTGAAGTTGGAATCTGCAGCTATGACCCCAGTGCCTTCATTCAGTGAGGCTGAGACATGCATAGGAGGAATCTCTACAGTCTGAGGAAGGTCCCTGGCGGTTTTCAGGTGTTTGCTTTCCGAGATACATTGTGGTCAATGTGGCATTTCTGGAGTAGAGTCCTAAGTTTTAGATGTTATTTCTGTGTGACTTGTACAGATATGAAGCTGTTTAGGTTTCTCAGGAAAGGAATCTCATCGTGAATAATCTGTTTACAAGGGGCCCAGAGAACTAGATGTTGAGGATACAGCCACTATGGAAAATGACACCAAAGCAGAACTGTCAAATGCAGTTGACTCATTTTAGTGACCATCTCATTTATCCACCACTTACATATTGTGCTGATGATACTTTCCTTCTGGAAATTTTCTCTCCGTGTGTGTTATTACATGGCATAAGTTTCTATCATTTTTTCCCCCTTCCCCCGGCAAAAGAACCTTAAATATGGTATCCTTCAGGTATCTGCACTTTGCCCACTCTCAAGCCATTTAAAAAAATATCTCACCCATTTTTACAGCTTCATTTTTCACCAATTTAATGATAAATTTCTAATAAATATCTGAAAACCAGCTCCAGTGTCCAGGTACCTGAAGATGGAACTTTCTTCTGAACACAGCTGTATGGATTTCTCATGATTAAATCAAATTCAATATATTGAAAACCAAATAGATCATTTTCCCCAATAATTGTTCTTTTTCCTAAATATTCTATATAAAGTTTATAATTTTTCACAAAAATTAGCCAGTTATCTAACTAAAAGCTCTGAAAGTTATCCTGTTCTTTTTTCTAATCGTCACCACTCCCAATAAATTACCAAGTCTTTTCTATTCAACCTGTAATATCTCTCCTTCTTCTTCCTGCTCTATTTAAACACAAAATAATCCATTTTTGATCTTCATACTATATAATTTGAACAATTAAGTTAACCTACAAATAGTAATAATTTGTTATAAATATAAAATAACAAGGGCTGCAAAACAGTAGCAGTAGCATTCATTTATTAAGGATCTTCTCTGTGCTAGGAAAATGTAAGTGAGAAAAACAGTCTTTCAAACTTAATAAAAGTTTGAGAAACAGATACCAGATCCTGTGAGGCAAGGCACTGGAGTACAATGTATAGGCTGAAGAATATACATTTATTAGAAAACAAAGATATAAAATATTATTTTTTATGTTTTCAACTTAAGATGCTAGAAAAATATTTAAATAAATGTCAAAATAAGCAATTAATAAAAAAGAAGCAATTAATAAAGATAAAAAAGCACAAATGAATGAGTTAACAATAAAACCAAAGGTGATTATTTAAAAATAAAGTATGTGAGCTTTTTTCAAGAGAGGTCAAGAAATTTTAGAAAAAGCATGATTAACTGGACAAGAAGTGAAAAAGAAAACAAAAGTATAGCAAAATAAAACTTTGTATCAGAGCAGTATGCATAGTATAATTCTGTATTTGTCAGTAGATATAAAATAGATAATTTATAGGAAAACATTAATCACCAAACTAGCCCAGGAAAGCAAATTCAGAGTAGAAGAAATGGTAATGACAGGAAAAACTCCCACAAAACCAAACTTAAAGAAAAAAGTAGAGTATTTCTATTCTATACAAATTCTAGTAGAGCAGAATAGAGGAGATTTTGAGCCGCAGGGTCATTTGGCAATGCCTGGAGACAGTTTTTGTCACAACTGGGGAAGGAATGCTACTGGCATCTAGTGGTAGAGGCCAGGGAGGCTTACATCGAAAAATACACAAGACAGCAAAGATTATCCAGCCTCAAATGTCAATAGAGCAGAGGTTGAGAAACCCTATTCTAGAGCATATGAAAAGATGTAAAGTACATTTTAAATTTATGCAGTGATGTATGTTAATTGTATTTCAATAAAACTGGAAAAAAATTCAAAGAGTACCTATGTCTCACAAACAAATCAGCATATGTTTTGCAACCAGGAGAAAAAAAAAAGATGGAAAGTTATTCATCTAATTACTTAGGATGACATATACAAACATTATATATAATTTTTTTGCCAGCTAGATGCAACTGTGCTTTTAAAGAATATTGCACTTTGACACAGGAGACTTTGTCTTATGAATGAAGAAATTAGTCATCTTAAGAAATCTATCCATGATATGACTACACCAGCAGAGTAAAGGGGGCAAAACGTGATTTTCTCAAGAGATGAGGAAAAAATCAGAAAATGCAATGGTAATTCATGATAATTTTTTTAATGTTTAGGAAGAAAATAAGTTTCCAAATGAAAGGTATCTTTCAGAAATTTGGAGCAAACATTTACTGTTGACATATGAAAAGCAATTTTTATTAAAATAAGTGAAAAGATAAAGGAAAATTTCCCCCTGTCATTACTGAGTTCTTTCGACTAGTCTAATAATTGAATTGAAACCAGACAGATTAACAAGTGAAAAAAGAATTTAATTTGTATGTATGGAAGTCTCATAGAAATGGAACCTAAGAAGTGGCCAAAGCAGGCAGCTTCATACTCTTTAGACAAAGACAACAGATTTGTGAGAAATTGCCAAGATAAAGAACCTTGGGCTTCGGTGCTTAATTAGTGAAGAATCTAAACAGAGTTTGGTTTTGGAGTAGCAAATTCATAAGGAAGTAATAAGGTTTGTCTGTGTAGCCTTCTCTAGTGATAAGGATGTTTCTCTACATGACAGATTTGTTTCCTGCTTTTAGAAAGAAAGAAGAGGATTAACGTGTCCTTCTTGTATTGGCTGTTTCTTAAGTAACTTTAATTCAAAATTCAATAAGCCATATTCTATCATATTTTGGGGTGGTCTGCCCTGAGCCCCAGCAATATCTACTAACACAACTACTATTCAGCATTTTATGAAACAGTCTTAGTAAATGAAAAAGACAAATAAATAAAAGGAGATAGAGTTACCTTTGAAAAGAAACAAAAATGTATTTAGGTTTTAGTTGATTTTTTACTTGAAAAATCCAAAAGAATAGACTGCACATTCTTAAAGTAGAGTCTACCAAAGTGATTGCATAGAAGATCAGTGTCACAAATTAATAGCTTTTTCTGTTCACAAAAATTAAACAACACTGATGAAATTTTATGAAAATAAGGATTTATTTACAATAGCCAGAAAACTGTAGAATACATTGGTATAACAAAAGTTTGTGTTTGGCAGAGATAGGGGAGGTCTGTTCAAATTTACTAAAGAATATAAAGTCCTTTATTCCTTTCCTGAAAATAATAATGAATACTCAATAGTGAAAAAAATGTAAATTCTCCCATTAACCCTGTCATAATTTCAAATCATTATCAATCAATAACATACAATCATTTTCAGTGAATAGTGACAGATGGATTCTAAAATGTATTAGGTTCTAAATGTGAAAATATATTCAGTATAATAGAAAACAAAGAAGAGAAGTGATATCCTTTAATATATCAAAATGTAATATAAAGTTATTATAATGAACAAAATGTAATAATCAAAGTTTTAAAAATATATATCCCCAGAAAAGAGTAGTATTTCTAAAAATGTAAATAAAGGTTAAGAATAAAATGACAATGACATCTTATATCAATAGAAAAAAACCTGATATGTGATAAATAGTGCTCGATCAATTGGCTAACAATTTATAAGAATATAAAAAAACACTATTTCACATGTCTCTCCATTTGGATTAAGAATTTCAAGGCCAAAAAAAGGCTATAATAATTAATAATAGAATAAAGAAGGGAATTGCTTTTATGGTATTTTTTTTAGGGAGTGCCTTCTTTAAGAAGATGAAATCAAAGTGACTAAGTAAAACATTGAAACAGAACACTACGTCAACTTAAATACAACTGATTACAAAGATATGTGTAAACAAAATAATAAGAAATATAAGATGCCACATATGCATTAGAAGGTAGAAGGCAAGATCAAAGAACACTCCTGCATCTGCTTCAGTCTAGATTGTGTATCTGTCATTTAATTGGTGACAGCCTATGGTTGGATAGATGGTGAGAGAGCTGGGAAGAGGAACAATAAAGTAAATAAATTTGTACACCCAGAGGTTTTGGTCATGAAGGGAATGGGGGACATTGGGATGTATTATTCCGACCCAGCATATTAATAAAGATAAAGGCAGAAGTCCTTGTTTCTAAACTGACATTGATGAGAGGTAGGACCTTAGTAAACTATTCCCATCTAAGATTGCTCATCTGTAACCCTGGACTTATACAAGTATCCCTGGTCTGTGTATATCCAGTTGTTTCTGTGATAGTTAATTGCCAAGATGTGTTTGAAGTACTTCTTTCTAAACATAAAAAGTTTCTATTAAGAGTGCTATTTGAAAGCTTAGATATGAGGATCTAGTACAAAGATGGAGCTGATGCCAAGTGAAAGAACTCAGAAAATAGAAAATAAGAAAATACAGAAATCAGTTAAAATTAAAAGCTGAGTGAAACAACAATAAAATATACAACAAATATCAAATTTGGGCCACACAGAATCACAGCAATCCACTCCCTTTCCTTGACATAACTGACTTTGATGCTTTCTCCTGTAGAGAAATATTAGTTTGTAAACGCCTTGCTGATGTCTCATTTCATTCGCACAACTTCAACTTGAGCCTGTCACTCTGAACCCCTCTTCCTGATATCTACTCCTCTATCTCTGATTTACAGTCCTTTGCCTCCCCTCTTCCTGTCCCCCCTCTGCTCTATCCCTTGCCCTCCAGGTTAGCTCTCATCAGTCCTTCTCCTTGGTCTCCTTTCTGGTTCTAGCACCTTACCTGGTTCCCAACAGAGGGAGACTTGTCCTTTCCACTACCACCCTGCAAGTATGTAGTGGGTGGCTCTTGGATATGGCCTTCTGAGGAGCCCAGCATGTGAGTCAGCCCTGCTGCCAAGAGACCCTTGGGGCTTGGAGAGAATATAATCAGATGACCAACCAGCGAGCAGCATAATCCTAGAGGTAAAGACTAGAATTTCCCTGGAGACTCACCACACTAGAATGAAGCAGGTCTAAATAATATGTTTCCCATCTCCTTTTTAATTATTTTACGATCTTTGTAGAATATCCATGAATATATAAACATTTTTTCCCCATTAACTTTAGATTCTATTCACTGCTATGCAGGAAATGCCCTTACACCTCTCTCCTTTCTCCATCCCCAAATTTCATCATCTACAGTGTGATTATTTCCCTGAATAGGTATATAAATTTACGTATAGCCTTCTAGCTGTGATTAAATATAACATAGTTGTGTTTCAGTTGTTTGAACTTTAAAGCAAATAAATTTTGATTGAAATATGATTAGATAAACATTACTTAACACAGAATCTAGAATACTTGGTGTGACTTGAAAAAAGGATGACATATCATTCTACATCACTAAACACATGTCATTGTAAGACAAGGCATCCTTTCAACAAAATAAAATCAGTTCTTTCCTTTTTCTCATTCAGTTGTCCATATTTACATTAAATTTCTGTCTAATTTACACTGGACCGTGGTTTTCTGGGACAAATTTCTGTTTTCTCTGGAGTTCAAATTCTCTTCCATTCTGTCCCCTCACAGGATACAGACAAGCTTTCTATACCATCTCACCAATGCCTTACTGTCTTTATTGGTAATGGTAATTAATTGCTTGCAAAATTTAATGAGCATACAAATAACCTCAAGATCTTGTTAAAATGAAAATTCTGACTCAGTAGGTCTGGGATGGGATCTGAATCCTGAATTTCTGACATTGTGTCTGCTTTGAAGTCATATTTTGTGCAAGACTTTAATATATTATACATTTTCAAGACGTTGGATTGCTGCTTCCCTGAGATTACATGACACCTCTGAGTAGTTTCTACTTGATTATGAATTGTTATCTATTGTTGAACTTTATTGGATATCTGCTTCATTTTGCTGAAGCGCATAATCCAATTTTATTCAGAAAAAAATGGATGTGTTGCATAAATGATACATTTTATGTGTGTTCCTACCTATCTAAAATCTTCCTCTCTCTCTCTCTTTTTCTTCCTTTAATACTTCATTAATAGGTTGGCTGGATATAGAATTGTTAGGCTTTAAATAATTTTCTCTGAACGTTTTTAGGTTTAGCTTAATGTAGTGAAATAAGACTAGAGATAAAATTCTGGTTCTGTATGTCTACTTTGTAAAACTTTAAACCTTTCTGTGCCTTGGTTTCTGTACCTGTAAAGTAAGGGTGCTGATAAACTACTTCATTCGGTTGTTGTAGAGAATACATAAATATATAATTTTTAAACCTTTAGAGCCAACCTGGAGTGTAGAAATTATTAAACAAATCTCACCTACTCATTACTAGGCCTGAGTAGACTAAACCTAAACTTAATAGCTTTCCTTTGCGTATGATCTTTTCCCTATTTTAAAGCTCCATCCTTTATCCTTGGCACTTTGAAATTCCACAGTGTTATTTCCACAAATACTTTTGTTCCAGTTCTTTACTTTTTTTCCCTTCTTTACTGAGTAGTATTTTATTGAATACGTGTTGCAGAATCTGTTTAACTAATCTCCAACAGACAGATTTTGAGTTTCCAGGTTTTAGCTGTTACGTATACAGCTACTACAAACATTCTCTGACATTTTTGATGTAAATATAAATCATTTATTTGGGGTATGCGACTTGAAGTGGAACTGCTTGGTCAAAAAGATGCTCAACTTTATTACAAATTGCCAAAAAGATTCCTGATGTGTCTGTACTCAGTGCATGAATGCTCCAACTGCCCCACATTTTTTTGCCAATACTTAGTGTTGTCAGTGTATTGCATTTTAGTTATTCTAATGACTTTATATTGGTATCCCATTGTGGTTTGAATTTTCATTTCTCTAATGAATAATAATTTCAAGCACCTTTTCATACGTGCATTAGACATTCATTTATTTCTCTTTAATGAAATGCCTCTTTAAATCAGAAGCTTAAAATTTTAATGTGAGCTTTGTCTCTCTATTAATTATGGGATTTTGTTTTTCAGATCTGTGCATTGTGAATATTTTCTTCATCTGTGGCTTTTGTATCTTTTGATAGTAGTAGGTTGGTTTTTATTTTCATGACGTTCAGGGGTTTTTTTTCTTTAAAATCCCTTTTGTGTCCTGGCTGTGAAATGTTTGCTTTCTTCAAGTTCATGACAATATTATCTTAGTTTTTTTCTTTGGAATCTTTATAGTTTTATCTTTCAAATTTAGGTTTATGTTATATCTCAATAAAGATTTTTTTTCATTGAGGTAGGAGTGAAGGTTTATTTTGTTTTTCATACAGATATCCAATTGTTCTAGCCCCAAAAAGATATTTTCCTGTCACTGAAGTGCATGGATTTATCTGTTGAGAATCAATTAATTATGTTTGGGGCTATTTCAGTTTTCTTTATAATTTTTTTCAACAATGTATTGATCTATCCTTACATAAATACAAGGTAACTCCTAGGATATGTGATACCCTAGGCAAATATATCCTTAGGGTTCCCATCTAGATGAACAGTTTCATTAGAACTATATTTAAAAATCCACTGGCTCATGTTATATGAATTATTTATAGATGATTATTTAGAATAATGGAAAAAATACATTTATTGTTATATTAGTTTATGAGGGCTACTGTAATAAAGTACCACAAACTGGTTTAAACAACAGAATTTATTATGTCACAGTTTGGGGGCTTAGAAGTTCAAGATTAAGGTATGAGCAGGGCTGATACCCTCTGTCAGCTGTGAAGGAAAATCTGTTCCTTGCCTCTCTTCCTAGCTTTTAGTGATTTGCTGGCAATCTGGGCTTATAAACACATTACCTTGATCTCTGCCTTCATGTCTACATGCCATTCCCTTTGTCTGCGTATCTGTGTCCAAATTTACCCTTTTTATAAGGACAGCAGTCATTGGATTAGGAACCCACTCTACTCCAGTATGACCTCTTCTTAATTAATTACGTCTGCAATGACCGTATTTCCAAATGAGGTCACATTCTGAGGTACTGGGGGTTAGAATATCAACATATGAATTTTGGGGTGGTGCAATACTGTGATTTCTCATATATTTAGTAGCATTACTGAGAATTGTAGCCCTGGATAAAGCCTCTCAGCTCTGAGGAACTGTTTTAGGAGGTAAAGGAGAAGCCAGTATATATAGTTTTTGCTGAAACAACAACAACAACAACAAAAACAACCATGTAGTCAAACATCAAAAGATTACCGCTAGTCACAAAGAACAGGTATCTCAAGTTCATGATTTTAGTGCCTGACTATGTATGGGAAGATGCAAGATTCTGGACTAATTGAAATTATTCCTTTGCTATGCGTCTTAACTGTCTAGGGCCAATATCCTGTTTTTCTCTTTCCAAATTGCCCTCAGGGTACATCTTAGTAGTACCGAGGAGGTGGACTGCATTGACTGATGGCTGAATGGCAGACAACAGTCTTTGTTTACTGAAATGAAAGGCAACATTTTTTTGTCCACATGTATCAGTGACCTTGCTCTCACAGAGCCCTGGTATCACACTAGATATGTATATTTCATGCAAATAATTATTCATACTTGCACATGTATATAAATTATACACATACATTCTAAAACAAATCTAGTCCTTTGCACACATATATACTAGTATCTCTCAGTATACACATTAACACGCATGATAAATGAACGCTTCCGCATTGTGCAAAATATCCCTTCAATCGTAAATATACATACTCTGACTAACAATAAAATACATGCAGACAGATAAACTTACGCTCATGTAATCTCAACAACATACATTCTTAAACATGCATTCAAATCCCATGCTTTTGTATTTGTGTGTACGATGGAAAGAGAAAACTTAGGGTTAATGCTTCCAGCTTTGGCCCCCAGTCTCAGAGGAAGCCAGTTTGAGTGTGAGGCACTGGGACCTAGGAGGAGGGAGAGAATTAATGCTTGGGGGAAGGGAAAGGCTAGACTTGAACAGGATTTTAAATAGGCTCTAATGGATGGTCTCTGCTAAAAGCTGAATCCCAGGAGCAATTTATAGCTACTTGTGGTCATGCTGGACTTGATGAGAGATGAAGCAGTGCCGACAGTTAGTGGTTCCCTGTACCTCATTATCTCTCATCTCTGCCCATCCCAGAGAGCAGTAGGACTCACAGAGGCTTCCAGGAACTGGAACACAAGGTGTGCAGAGTGCATAACTGCCTGACTCACTGGGGGCTCCAGGTACAGGGTCCCATGACTGCTGAGCTTCATCCTGAGATGGGAAAAAGATTTGCTGTTTGTAGTGTGTCTTCCAGGGACACTCCAGAAAAGCAGGAAGACTGCCCCATACACAATCCTTCTATGAAGGAGGTCGGGTCTGAACCCTGCTCCTGCATTATTGTTCTATGCCTTAGTATTAGATACCCCAAAGTAAGAAAACAGTCTAATTTTCCCTGAGGCTATTCCTTAGCAAGATCTCAACTCATCTTACTCTTTATCCCTTCAGCCTTGAACAATGTGGATTGAACTGATGGGTATTTTCCACATAATGAATGATTTGGAAGACACTAGATTGCATGGGAAGGCAGAATAAAGTGCAGAGAGGAAAGAGAGGTATCTCTCCAGGGCCCCCATCTCCCACTTCAGATTTGGTTCTCAGGTCAGCTCTGCTTCTCCCTTGTCTTCCAAGAAAGAAAATCTGAGAGTGGAAAATCAGAATGGTATGAGGCATCTCTTATGGGGAGGCTTTTGGTTTGTGAAAAGGCTATTGGAGAGCCTGAGATATAGATGAAGCAGGGAAGAGAAACTGGCTTTGTAGAGGGGCTGCTTATCTGAGTAGCTGAACCCTGGTTGGGAAGAGATTCACCACCGCAAAAAGTGTTTGGAGAACAGGTGAGTTCTCTATTCAGGCTCTGGGCAGAGGCCAATAAAGATGCCATCCTAGAAAAAGTAGCCTATACCCAGAGATGCTAGAAGACCAACCTGGACAGAGGCATCCAGTCCAATGATGTAGCAGGTGTTCCAGGTTCAAATGCAGATCTATCTGTAATGCAGTATATAATTTTGGAGGTCTCCTCTGTATTTGCCTTTTTCATGATAGGGCAACAGTCTCTGTTTTACACAACCAGAGTGAGTATTCCAGAATGATTGTTCCAGTCAATCATTTTCTACCAGAGATAGTGGTGAGTACCACCAATAGCACTGGCTGTAGAGTTATGCACTTGGCACTAAGTTATTATATGGTCTTGGGCAAATCATGTAACTGTTCTGAGCTCTATTCTCCTCATTGTAAAATAAGGATGCAGAGGCTTTGTAAGAGTTAGAAACAACAAAATGTAGAAGCATATAGTGTTATATCTACAAAAATAGCAATATCTTCCAGAATTTATCAAAGAGATTATTAAGCACTTTGGTAAATTGTGTCTTTAGCTAACATCTTTACCAGTGCCCAGTGCAGGAGTGAGTACGGTCCAAGTATGCTTTTCCAGGTACCCCTGAGCCTCAGTGACTATATCCTCACAAGTGGAGGGTGACATATAGGAGGCAAAAAGGAGGGAGGGAGGGAAGCTTTGGCTCAAACAGAATTTATGACTGTTTGGGAAGACCAGCACAGGCAGAAGAGGATAAAACAAAACCCTAGCCCCCAGATAATGTGTGTGTTGCTGAATTTTCACCATACCTTAGATGGGAGTATTTGTTTTGAGCAAACCAATATCTATTATCTAGGTAGGATGGTAAAGTTTCCAATTGAGATCAAAACTTATAAGGTCTGAACTTCATTTTTCTCACAACATTATAAATCTAGGGAAAATCAGAAAAAGGCTAGGACCTTTAAGCCAGAGTGTTTTTCAAACTGACTTCCTACCCTGAAAAATTGCCCAAAGGTTTTGTTGTTGTTTTGTTTAATTCAGACGCAGGAGGCCACAGCATAGACCCTGTTGTTTTACATCTCTAACTGTCTCATCTGGATGTCTGTCTTTGTATCTATGTGTATATCTCTATGGAAGGGGACAAAGGGACTCTTCTGTAAAAATCTGAAACACATTCAGATTATGAACACCTACAATGCTGGTCAGTCCAAGTGTGGCTGTGAAGTCCCAAGAAAGAGAGGGCACATGGGGTCAAGGCCTGACCCAGCCTCTAACCAGCCCCACCTCCCCAAGGTCAGCCAGCCCTGCAAGGATAGAGAAAGAAGGCACAGTCTAGCCCTCCTCCAGGGGACTTCTAGGAGACAGTGGGGTCCCTGGCTTTGGGAGTCTCAGAGCCCATCAGCAGGGAGATGCTGGGAGATGATTATCCCCTTTGGAGATGTAGGAGCCCTCTCCCAGCTAGAAGAGCACAGGCAAGTTGCTGTTCCCCACACCTACGGAGCCCAGGTCCACTAGGAACGGGTTCCTCAGCGTGGTGTAATACGCCAACTCCTTCTCTGAGTCACGGATTCCCAAGGGATGAAAGGACCTATGGGAAAGGTTAAACACATCAGTTGTTAGTTCTAAACAGAGTGAAAGGAAAAGACTTACCACAACATTATTTAGATGGTTTTCCTTTAGCAGATTCTACTTTCAAAAAAATATTGATTCTTGTAAAATATTGCACTTGCAGCTAGTATGTTTTGAAGGACGTGAATATGAATAAAGAATAAAGAATAGCGTCATTTTATATTGTGAAATTTTATTTATTAAAATAGTTGAAATGATTCTTGTTTACCATTAAACCTGGTTGCCTACTATTCAATTATTCCATCCAAAAGATTATAAACAATAACAATGATTTTTTTTTTTATTATCATCTGCAAAGAGTAGGTTACCTTCCCAATGGAGAAAAATTAACCATCCTGTGATGTTGGCTTCAGGGAACAGCTCTTCTCATCCTGTGTCCTTCATCCTGCTTGGGATTCCAGGACTCAAGGAGTCTCAATTTTGGATTGCCTTTCCATTCTGTGTCATGTATGTTGTGGCTACAGTGGGCAATATCACTGTCCTTCATATAATCCGAACTGATCACACATTGCACGAGCCCATGTACTTCTTTCTGGCCATGCTAGCTATTACTGACCTGGTCCTCTCCACTTCCACCCAACCTAAAATGCTTGCCATACTCTGGTTTCACACTCATGAGATTGAGTACCATGCCTGTCTCATCCAGGTGTTCTTCATCCATGCATTTTCTTCTGTAGAGTCTGGGGTGCTCATGGCTATGGCCTTGGACCGTTATGTGGCTATCTGCCTCCCACTCCGTCACTCTAGTATCCTGACTCCATCTGTAGTGGGTAAATTGGGGGCAGTTGTGATGATGAGAGGGCTTCTGTGGGTGAGTCCTTTCTGCTTTATGGTTTCCAGGATGCCGTTCTGCTCTAACCAGATCATTCCGCAGTCCTACTGTGAGCACATGGCTGTGCTGAAGTTGGTGTGTGCTGATACTAGAGTAAATCATGCGTATGGGCTCTTTGTGGCCTTCTCTGTGGTTGGCTCTGATATGATTGTCATCAGTGTATCCTATGTGATGATTTTGAGAACTGTGCTGTGGTTGCCCTCCGGTGAAGCCCGGCTTAAGGCTTTTGGCACATGTGCTTCCCATATCTGTGTCATCTTGGCTTTTTATATCCCGGCCCTCTTTACGTTCCTCACCCACCGCTTTGGACATCATGTGCCCCGTGTGGTACAAGTCTTGTTGGCTAATTTCTATGTACTGGTACCTCCCATGCTTAACCCCATCATCTATGGAGTTAGAACCAAACAGATCAGGGACAGGGTTATTCAAGGATGTTGTAAAAAAGACCCCTGAGTCAAGCAGCACAGAGCCTCAGCCACCCCATTTGCCCCACTGATCTGGGGACATAAATGCAGAAAGTCTGCCAGGCTGTCACACATTGTCACAAAGTCATCTCTGTGACCAACTGGCTTAGAGGTCAGCAACCCTCCTGAAGCAAGAGGAACAATTCTCAGGATACCCAGAACAAGAATTCTCTAAGAGAAGTGATTAATAATGGATGCAAAGTTGACCTACGTTCATTATCACAAGAAGACGGTAAAAGACATATTCACCTATCAAATTAGTGAAGATTTGAAAAGAATATCATATTCCACAGACCGCTAAGGTGAAAAATTATTTCTACATTGTTGGTAGAAGTATAAGTTGGTATAAAAGGAATTAAGAAATTTCCATTAACACAGTTTAAAAGTCATATATTTCCCCATCTTTATTTCTGTATAAAAATAGAATTTTAGAAAAAATATACAAAGACATGTAAAGACCCATAATTTATAAAAAAAAAGGAAAACATTTAAATATCAATCTATAAGAAACCAGATGAAATAATGAGCAATTGAATGTCATGTATCATGTAACTGCTACATTTGCAAAAAGTATCTCAAGATGTGAAAATGATCAAGATATAATATGAAATTTTAAAAATTGCCCATACAGCTGATGCCAATTCTAAAAAAGGAATATATATGCATAGAAAAAGTTTTGGAAAATACATCCTAATTCTAAAAATAACTAATAGTAGTAGTGAGATTTGTTCTATTTTAATTTGCTTTTGCACCTTTATATATTTTTAAAAATTATCCTTAATTGATGTTTAATTTCAGTATGAGAAAAAGTAATTGAAATAACAACAAAAGTGTGTAGAAGAAGTTCATTCCATGCTGAAGCCTAACAGAGTGCAGTGGGCATTCTGAGAGCGGGAGGAACTCTGGAATAAATTTCAGAAAGGTTTGAAAATCTAGATGTAAAATTGCTGCCAGAGTCACAACTTCTTGAGACTATTAACAGAGAGAATTAGGTAGGCTAAATGGTGGTCTCTCTTGGCATAATTTGATTCCCTGGTAACAATGAATTTCAAATGAAGAAGTTTTCAAAAAGAATAAGGAAAAAGAGTCTCCTCTGAAGATAACTATATCATATGGTTAAACTTCATAAGAAAGTCACTAGAAATTTTATTATTTGTTAATATTCAATTTCCTTTTAAATTAAAATTTTAACCTGTTTTAGAAAACTACATATCCTTCCTTTATTGTTTTTTTGTTTTTTGAACTTTATTGAGCTGTACTTAACATGCAAGTAGTTACACATATTTAATGCATACATTTTGATGAGTTTGAACATACGTATACACCCAATACCATCAGCACAAGCAAGATAATAAACGTGTCTATCACAGTCATTGCATTTGTGTTTTTATCTGCACTCACCACTCTCTTGTCAAAGTCAATGGTGAAGAAGGTTCCAGAATTCAGGATCTTTTGTTATTAAAACCAACATCAAATGAAGGTGTTTTAAGAGAAATCAGGAATATGTGTGCTTTTCCCAGAAGGAACAGCTGTTGGAACCTAAAAATGCCCATAGAAGTGAATAGGTATTCTAAAGGAGCATTTTCAAAATTCCCAAATTTTAAAGTTGCAAGAAACCATGATACCCTTATCAGCAAATCAGTTAATGATTGCGTATCTTTTTCTTTTGAAAATTAGCTTTGTGTCTTAACTTGTGACAATAAAATGCAGATATATTAGTACATCACTTTAATGAGTTCTGATACATGTAAATGTCTGTGTGGCTACCAGCCTAATTAAGATACAGAAAATTTCCATCACTTCAGAAAGATTTTTGTTGCCTCTTTGTAGTCAGACACCCACCCCTCTCCATCCCAAGCAGGCAAATCTTGATCTGATTTCTTTCTCTATAGATGATTGTTTTCTCTCACTAGGATTTGACTCTGGTGTCTCGCCTAGTATAAAGCTTTTCAGATTCGTCCATACTGTTGCACATAAGAATAGTTCATTTCCTATTAATGCTCAGTAGTATATTTTATTTTTTCAAAATACCTCAATTGGTATATTGTTACCATTCTCCTTAGCTTCAGCCCTTCTAGACTTTTACTTCCAAATGTATCAACCTCTTATCTGTCTTAGGGCTTGGCTCTTAATCATTCCACTTCCTCACATTGTTCTTTTCTAGGACATTCTGTATCCCTGTCATTATCCGTTAGGTCTCAGCTGTACCACCTTATCAGTGAAATGTGTTTTAACCTGTGTATCTCAACTAGATGCTGCCGCTTACAATTGTCTTTTAACACAAATATTTGAGTTCCTCCCTATCTTAGCACAATATGTAATTATTTAAATATTTATTTATTATCTGTTCCTTTGACTTGAATATAAATTCTATGAAAGCCTGGCATAATTGTTTACTATTCTTTCCCCAAACCTAGCTCACTACAAAAACAAAACAAAACAAAACAACACAAAACAAAACAACCCAAAAAACTAGTTATGTTAAATGAATGAGTTTTTACGTGTTTGATACCATTGTCCCAACAATTCCACTATGGAGCACAAGATGGCATTTGCAGGTCCATTTTCCCCTCATTCCTCCAAAACTAGGTACCAGACTTTTCAGTCCTAAGGGCTCCTTCCATTATCCCCATGGGAATTTTGAAAGATGTTTGTCAAATGAGATAAGTTTGCTATAAAATATAAATAACAATATTCCCTCACTCACTTCTTTTTATTAACAAATATGAAATGTTTAAAATTACAGTTTAAATTTCTATTCAAGAAATATTTACTGAACAATTATCTGCACCATTCTGTAAGGGATGGGAATAGAGAAGATAAACTGTCCATTACAGCATCTAAATAGTAGGAGACAATGAAAATAAGCACCCTGCGTATCTACAATGCCAGCCCCAGTGTAAAACCTGAGTACTTAAGCTATGCAAGTATGTCACAATTCAAAACATCCTTAAGTATTCTGAATCAATGAAAATGGATGATTGTCTTTATCACACCTTAAGAAACAGTGGATCCAGGACATTACATTTGTAACTAAACTCAAGCTTGTCTGTAGTCATTTGTGAAAACTACCCAGTGAGCACTTTGAGTGAGGGGCTCAATTTCCCACTTACAAGGTGGGCAGAGTCATCACAGTGCCTCCCTTCTCTCCAATGTGACATAGTGACTGAGAGAGGCCAGATGGAACTTAAGAAAAGCAGTCCCTGGCAG
Source organism: Camelus bactrianus (assembly GCF_048773025.1). Classification (NCBI taxonomy): domain Eukaryota; kingdom Metazoa; phylum Chordata; class Mammalia; order Artiodactyla; family Camelidae; genus Camelus; species Camelus bactrianus. The sequence continues at coordinate 46,001,453 of NC_133548.1, forward strand.
GTCAGCTTCTCATAGTTTTTAAACCTTGCTAAGAGCAAGTCAGGCTCTCAGAGCACAGTTTTAGACTAATTTCAAAACAAGAACACTTGGTGCTGGGATTATAGAGATTAAAATTTCATAGCTCATCCTAAAAACCCCTTCTCTATGCTCTCAGAACACCTGGTGCTGGGATTATAGAGATTAAAATTTCATAGCTCATCCTAAAAACCCCTTCTCTATGCTCTCAGAACACCTGGTAAAATCTGCTGTCATCACACTCATGGCCTAAACACCCTAATGAACTGATTGTGTGTTTTAATGTTAATTCTGTCTTCTAATCCTGAAGTCACTGCCTAATTCTCTAGCTTCTAAATCTAGAACTCCCGGGGCCGGAGGAGGAAGGAAAGGCCTGAAGAGGTACGATGCCTGACTTTGCAGAGCACAGCCTTTGCCCCATCCCCATCCCAGATAAACCTGGAGTCTCAGCCTTTGGGTTCTGATTATCAACGTGTCTATCTTAGGTATGGACCATCAAGGAAAAGATTTGAACTCTTCGGTTTCTGGAAGCCCTCCAGATACCAGCCCCAACATTTCTTACACTCCTTTGCATCACTGCAGGTGCATATATGTACAGGTAGCTATAATTATCCAGTTACATTTTGTAGATGAGGAAACAGAAACCAAATAATCTAAGTAATATCCTTGAGTGTATTTCTGAGCCAGAATGTATAGATAGCAGAGCCAGAAAGTGTGTGTGTGGTAGGGGGCTGGGGGAGATCAACGAACAAATAAATAACAGCAACAGAAAAACAGATCTCCTAGGTAGAACTTGACCCTTTCTAAGAAATCAGCTACGGATCTTATAGCTCTGAGGAGAAATTTATAGGGTAGCCCACATTAATGACACCCCTGTTGTACAAAATGTCTCACAAGGAAAAGTTGTAAAAAGAAGTATGTATCCATTTCTGTTTCTGGAATGCGCCAGCTCTATTGTAGATCTCATATGGGTTTTAAAAGAGGACCAAGGCCAGTGGGGAGGTGATAGGGACAGAATACCATAGCATAGTGGCTATGGAGAGGAATGAGGCTAAGAGCAAACACAGGCTTGATGTCACCTAGGAGCTTAGGTTTTAACTTGCAGGACAGAAATCCTCTACTGTGTGTGTGTGTTTTTTAATTGAAGTTACAATTAAAGTAACAGTGAAAGTAACAATGAAAAGTAACTGAAATTTGTAATGAAAAGTAACAGTGGAAGTACAGTACAATTGAAGTAACAATGTCAGTTACATGTGTCAATTTCTGGTGTACAGCATAATGTTTCAGTCATATATATACATGCTTATATGGATCCCAGGCAAATTCAGGGTGAGAACTTGTCCTGCTGGGACTCAGACAGAAACTAGGATCCGAGGGAAAAAGAAACCTTAACAGATAATGCTGCCTCCAGATCAGGGTGAAATCAGGAAACAGACTTAGCAGGCTATAAAGAATTAAATAGAGTGGAATCTAAAAAAATAATGACACAAATGAACTTAGTTACAAAACAGAAATAGACTCACAGACATGGAAAATAAGCTTATGATTACCAAAGGGAAAAGGAAGGGGGAGGGATAAATTAGGAGTTTGGGATTAACATATACAAACTACTATATACAAAATAGATAAACAACAAGGTCCTGCTGTTGTTATATATATATATTGAATAAAACATATATATATATGTTTTGAATATATATATATATATATTCAATAGCTTGGAATAACCTGTAATAAAAATTAAAATGAAAGAGAATATATATATGATAACTTGACTCACTGTGCTGTACACCAGAAACAGACAACATTGTAAATCAACTATGCTTCAATTTTTAAAAAAAGCAAAATAAAATAAAATTACATTTTTGTTAAAATGAAGATAAAAGACTGTCTAGTCAACATATGACCAAGGTAACAACAACAACAACAACAACAACAACAACAACAACAACAACAACAACAACAAAGGATTAAATCAAGCACAAGGAGAAGGATTAGCTGATGGAGTGAGGTGTCCTTTTTCTCTCTCTCTCTTTCCCATTTTCTTGAGCTTTCCAATTTATTTTAATCAAATGTATGTAAAAGAGAAGAGTGATTTAATATATCCATAGGCATAGTGAAAAATAATTTCTTTAGACCAAATTAACTTTTATGTGGAAAAAAAGGACAAGGGTTAATGTAGTACTGCTGTGACTCATTTCCATTTGGAGACTTTATGTTTGAAGTGTTTATTCTTCATTCCATAAATCTGAGTCTGTGATTTATAAACACTGCCATCAGGAGAAAACGTAACACATTTTAAAGGTTTAATTTAGGAAAAATATGTGTATTTATTAACATATGATAAGTGGTTTCCTGTTCAGACAATTTTCTAATGACTCAGTTCTCGTAACTCCCAGTCTCCTCAAAAATAATGTGTTTATGACTTGGTTAGTCTCTTCAGAGGATAGGTTCCTCCTCCAATGATAATCTTCCCCTGGTGCCACCAGTGTAGACTAGGCCTCCACCAACTTCTTATGTCTTTTCAAGGTGGGAGGATTCCCAATTCTGGATCTGTTTCCTGTTCTATTCAGCTATGTGAGGGCTGTTGTGACAAACAGCCCCCCTCTTTGATGTGGCTTACACTGACTACTTGTATCAACGTGCATTTCTTCCTGACCCTGCCAGCTTTCATGGTGGAGATCCTCTTACTTCCACCCTAAAATCCTGTCCTTGTTATTAGTTCCAAACCCATAGAATCAACTGCTATAACTGCCTCTACTCTGCCAGGTCTGCTTTATCCTTACTTTCTTTTCTGTCAGCAACTGGAACCATGGATTTCTCCAAAGGTCAGTAAAAGATTGCCCCACAGTGGAAGCTCAAGTTCTCCAGCTGTCTCGTTATAGCCTGTTCTACTCAGAAATAAATATCTGTTAGCACAATTGTTCTGAAAAAGCAGAAGGAATAAAGAAGATCGAGAACGGAAAGGATTATAGTGTCTTTTATCCAGGATTGCCTAGTATGCAGTATACCTGTGAAGTGTTCCAGGAGTAGAACTGGATGTCCCGCTGTCCTTAAACTGTGACATTAACTGTGTCATCTGCATTTAGAGGCAACGTGATATCCAGGAAGTGCACAGAAATTAGAATCAATAGACCTGTATCCAAATCTCAGGTTTTTTTCCTTAAGCAAGATATTTAAAATCCTAGTCCCTTAATTATTTCATTTCTTTTTTTTTAACATTTTTTATTGATTTATAATCATTTTACAATGTTGTGTCAAATTCCAGTGTTCAGCACAATTTTTCAGTCATTCATGGACATATACACACTCATTGGCACATTTTTTTCTCTGTGAGTTATCATAACATTTTGTGTATATATCCCTGTGCTATACAAAATTGTAGAATAGATAAACAAAATTATTTCATTTCTAAATTGGGATTATGAGTACTCATTTGAAAGAGCTATGGTTTGAGCTAAATAAAAGCATGAGCTTAAGAGCTAAATGCAGAACTTGAACAGAGTGGGTGTTCAGTGACCATTGCTGTTTTTAATGGTAGAGAAGAAACATGGGTCAATGTGGGGAAGAAAAGCAGCAGAGAGAACAACTAAATTAGACTGATCCCAGCAGAGAAATCTACTTTTAAGGAGAGGAAAGGAAAGCTCATCTTGAAAAAGTGAGGCAATTAAATTCAGGAAGAGTAGCCTCCATCAAACATCTCCCAGTTTTGTTGGGAAGAGCTTGAGAATGGCCCTGTGGATTTGTTTAGTTGTCACATTGTATATGATGGTGTTCAGCACAGGGACCATGGGAATGAAAGTTGAACAAGAGTGAGTGGACAGTTGATGAAGCCTGTGGAAAAACCCAGGGACAACCGAAAGAACACCCAGGAAACAGAGAAGACTACAGCTGCCCCAACGTGGGAGACGTGTGCTAAGGCTTTATTCAGTGCCTCCAAGAAAGTGACCTTGACTACAGAGCAGATGATTGGGATGTAGGAGAGGACAGCATATGGTGGATCAACCCTTGTGATCAGAGTGAGAACACTTAATCCTCCATACCTGTTCATCCTCGAATCAGAACATGCTACCTTAAGCACATCAGAGTGGAAGCAATAAGAATGAGAAAGGACATTGACTTTGCAAAATGACAGCCTCTTAATGAGAAAATGAGATGAACAGAGGCTGATGCACATTCTAAGGACAATTGATATTATCAATCTTTAGAATTGTAAAGTCTGCCACATGGTGGCTTATCAGAGGGATCTGCAGATGGCAGCAGAGCGGTCCAAGGTCCATGGCCATTGTCCTAAGTAGTGAGGGTTCTGTAAAGTCAGAGCTGCAGAGGAAGAAGAGCTGGATGATTCATGCAGCTAGGTGATTTTATGAGTGTTGAACGAAGGGACATTGAGGCATTGTGGAGAGAGACAGTGCCAGGTCAGCAGTGGACAGCATGGAGAGGAAATAAGACACGTGCTTATTAAGGCGTGGCTCTGGAATCACCACCAATAGGATCACACTGTGCTTAGAAGGAAGAAGGGAATTGAGAGCCAGATGTGGGAGGCCTCTCACCCAGGAAAATCTGTTCAAAGGAAGATTAAGAACTCTGATGTAATGTTTCTGAAACAAGACATGGTGAGCTAGGGAGGCAGCACTCACTTTCACTGAACCCCCGTACTGCCCAGAGGAAGCCACACCCCAAATCTATCTGCCTGAGAGGTTGCTGAGCAGATTCTCTCCATCTGTAGAGCCAGATTGAGATGGGGTGGGGGGAGACACAGTAGCCCTCATAGATTTGGCTTCTAAGATACTTTCTACACTCATGTTACTGTCTCATCTATTTCACAACAGTTTTCTATCAGTTAGGTCTTACTGCCTTGCATTGATGGGAAAACTGAGAGGGAACAGGGATTGAGATAATGTTATCCTGCTTAAGGAATCCCTTGAGCTACTCTCAAGTCCAGCTCATTTAATTGTCATCAGTTATGAGAGTCAGAGGCAGGAACCAGGCAGGACCCCTAAGATTTTGGAAGGACCGTTGGCATTACGTTCTGAATTGACCAAACAACTGTCTCTCCTGTTGGAGTCAGATCCAGAATGCAGACAGAATCCCGATCTGCCTTCATCTTTTTTGAGTCTCAGCTGTCATCTTTCCAGGAGCTTGGATCTGCAGCTCTGACTGTGCCTTCCTGTCCTGGAGACTAATACAGCCTGGCACTTCCATACATGCCCAAGCAGGGAGAGGAAATATGAGTGATTCTCCGGCTAGGGCTCTCTGTTGAATCCCAAGGAGCCTTGTTCCATTCCCTCAGGTCCATGAGGATCAGGGAGAAGCTTTGAGAAAAGTAATTAAAACACTTTATTGCCAGGTAGCAGGAAGTTGTCATTCTTAATACAGTTTTCCCAGGTGAATCCCTAGCACCTCCCGAATGAACTGGAGCCCTTGATCCAGATACATGTCCCTGAACGGATCTGTTAGAAGGTAAAGGAAACTAAACCATTGAGAAAGCAAATCCCAAGGGATCAGGGAATGATTTTGAAATTTTGAGTAAACTTCTGAAAACTCTTTCTTACACATTAGTATGATTATCTCCTGGTTCATTTGCCATCTCATGAGGCTCTTTGTTTAGTTTAAAGTCACATTCTATTTGCAGAATTTGAAAGGAAAATATTTGGTAAGGAAATTGGAGATGTTATACACAGCTATTCCTGATTTACAACGATAATCATCAAAATGCTAATTAAAATCATGTAATCTGGCTGATGATGACATACAACTGATAATTTGAAAAGTCTGAATTTCAAAAGCAGGTAAAGTATTATCAGAAAGAAAAAAATCTGTTAGTTAATCAGAAATACACACTAAGTCCAAAGAATGGTACAAAATATTGCATATTTCCCTACTGAGTGACCTTTCAGCTCATGAGGCCAAATAGATTTTGAAGAGTATCTTCATATTATAGTTTTTTTCCTCCTCTATATTTTACCCAATCCCATCAGCCCAAGTATTAAACTTTGTTCTGTCTGGTTCAGTAATTAAAGAGCATGAGTAGATCCTTAAAATGAATCAACTATTAAAGTCCCTAGTAATAGTGAACTTGGGTAGAATATCTACAAGATGAACAAATCCTTGCTTACTCATTTAGATAGTTCCTCATACCATAAATCTGGGTGTATTACGTTTTTAAAAGTTCCTGTCTTCTAGGAGAAGGAGATAAAAAAAATGAAAGGAGTAAAGAAACCAGAAAATTCAGTTCTTGTTTCTTTTTTCAAACTAGCAATAAGAACAAATGACATTTATTTTTTTAGTTTTACTGTGTGTCAGACCATATTAAACAGTATACACACACACACACACACATACACACACACATATATATAGATATATAATTTTATTTAAGCCACAACTAAAATATTTTAAATACTTCAAGTGTAATGACAAAAATATCAGTTTTTAGAAAGTTCTACCCAGATAAGTCCCCCATTCATTGAACATCATCCATGGGTCAAGCACTGTGTTAAAATGTTGTACAGACTTTGTCTCAATCTTCATAATAGTCATATTATTATTCATATTTTATTATTGAGACAAATAACATGCCCAATGTCACATAACTAGTGATGACAGAGTTAAGATTTAAATATTAATCTGTCAAGATTTCAAAATGGTTGTACTTTCAAAATGAACTAATGAAGTGACAGCAAAAAAGGAAAATTATATTGTTTATATTTGTTGCTATTCCTTTGAAGTGTGCGCTCCATTGGATGTGATAAGGAGCAGTGACTAAGTGGAAAAAATTTCATATTAAATTCAAGCTTTACAGTTTACCAGCTGTATAAACTTGAGCATATTGCTTTAACACACTTGGACTTCAGTGTCCTCGTCTGTGTCCTCATCTGTTAAATGAGAGTGATAATTATAAACAAATTGTATAGGATTATTTTGTGGATTAACTGATATAATTAAATATGAAAAATACTTTGTAAAGTATATAACTCTTAACAAATGTTACATTTTTAAATAACTCATATAGTCCATTCTTTCTTGGTGTTTTAAGCCTGATCTCCAATTAGCATCAGGAAAAGTGTCAGGAAAAGATGGTTAAAAAAGGAGACATCTGAGTTTTAGGTGCTCAAAGCAGTGTAGTGTGCCAGCAGCAGAAAGGGCACTTGGTTACCTTCAGAGTAACAGAGATATGACACATAAGAGTGAGGGCAAAAGATGTATCTCAGTTATCTAATGCTGGAAAACAAACCTTTTCAAAACCCAAGAGCTAAAAAAAAATTATATTATTGCTTATGTTTCTTTGGGTCAAGAAGTCAGTGGTCGGCGGGTGACTGGCATCAGTGGAGATGATTCACGCTTGTGCTCTGCTGGCATCTACCTGGGCTGAGGGATCCACAGCGGCCTGGACTACATGCCTGAGACCTTATGCTGGCTGTGGGTGGGTTCTGAATTAGCATCCTCTCACTGCTTAACAAATTACCATGCATTAGTATAAACTCTGTGGCTTAAAACAACACAAATGTATTATCTTACAGTTTTGGAGGTTAAGGTCTGAAATTAATCCTTTGGGATTAAAAAAAAGATTTCAGCAGAGTCTTAGTTCTTCTGGAGGCTCCAGGGGAAAATCTGCTTCCCCTCCTTTTCCAATTTCTAGAAGTTGTCTGCATTTCTTAGCTTGTGTCCTCTTCCTTACAAATCTCCAGTCTCTCCTTCCATAGTCATATGTCCTACTCCAGCTCTGACCTGCCTGCCTCTTTCTTACAAGAACCCTTGTGATTGATTACACTGGGTCCATCTGGATAATCCAGGATAATCTCCCCATTTCAACATACTGAAACAAAAGTTGGATTAAGTAAATTTAATGTGTCTGTTTTCCTCATTCTTAGGCCTTGCTTTCAGAACAGGGCAGCACATAGTAAATATCTACCATTCGTACTACATTAAATTTGTCAACTAAAACGGGCACAAATGGATGAATTCATTAAGTCATAAAATATAGCATATAGTGGCTAATAAAAAATGAGTTAGGATTATTTCAGAAAATGCCCCCAAATTATATGTATTAAAAACTTGCTTTCATGATTTCCTCTGGCCTTTTTCTGTCCCTTTTTCTCCTTCTTTAATTCATGGAAAAATATTTACTAAGTGCTTACTTCCTTCTGTTAATGATTCTTTCTTTTAATGCACCATGAAAAGAATGAGAGGCTAAAGCAGGAACATTAGATCATAGATGTAATAAATCTCTCCCTGTGCCCTCCTGTGTTAATACTCAGTTACAGTTACTTTGCTTCTTTCCCTTTCTCCTTCAGAGGGTGTAATCCACAGCAGGAAAGATCTGGTTAATGTCTGCACGAGAATGTTACTGTAATGGGGTTTTCCTCAAGTGTATGAAGCGCCTAAGGAAATCCATGCATTTTCTCTGGGATGGGTTAGGAGGCCCCACTGGGGCCAAGGATTCTGCTCTTAAGAAGTCAGTCATCTGGGAAAAAGCCATTTGAATGGCTCTTTGCTTCATCCAGGAAGGGCTGAAATTGTAATCTCCCCAACCAAGCATCTCAGGAAGCAGTTCCATCAGCTTGGGAGTTTTCACTTCTGGTCTCTCTGATAGGGTCCTGTGAGGGCAAAGTAACTTCTTCCTCCAGTGAGTAGCAGGGTAAGGAGATGAAGAAAAGAGGAGAGGGTGTGGGGGGAAAGTGTTAAGGTCATGGGGAAGTGGGGAAAGTTGGAGTAGAAATTTGAAGGAGAAAGATTATCTCTTTTATGCCTTTCTAGCTTTTGTGGAATAGCGGGAAAGAAGATGGAAATAGGAGTGAGTGTTTGAGAAAAAAAAAAGTCCTTTAGCAACTCTCTAGAAGTTTAAAATACTAATGAGTATTGAAACTTTCCCCTGAAACTCAGAATCATGAAAATACTTCTTGGCCTCATTCATGCTGGAATGGGGAGACACACCAAGGACAGCAACTGCCAAAGGCCAAGGCTGCAGGGAGGGGAATGCAAAATTTAGGGGGACATCAAAACCTGCAGTAATATGAAAAGTAATATTTTAATGCAATATTTTAATCAAATTTTTAGATCCATGATCAATAAAACATCAAAAGTTTAAATAAAGACCAGTGCCACACCAAGTCATATTACAGCCTCAGGCAAAAGAAAAAATATGAACCCCTAGTTTTAATGGAAGCAAGCTTATCAATAATATATTTTTAAATCTACTTTTTTGCTTATCTCATTTTTCAATTGAGAAAACTCCTATATTGGAAATTTTCACTTGACTATGTGAGAATTCTAAATAATTTTTAATTAACTTTAGCTGAGGTAAAATAATTCTGTTATGGTATAAGTCAAATGTTTACACTTAAAATCATGTTGTAAGGTTTAACACAATTGATTTTCAATTTTTTCAATATTTTTTCATATTATGTGATTGTTCTAGAGAACATTAAATATTAAAAAATACATAAAAACATGTATAGAGGAGTGTACATTTTTAATTTTGCCTTAGACTCTAGTGTGGTTTGGCACAGTTCTGATCATTACATAGAGTTTCGGTGTTCTGTTTGTCATGGACTTTTTGCATTGGTTTTGACTTTTTAAAGTATTTCTTAAAAGTGCTCTTTACCCAATTGCTGAGTTTTTAGCACCTTCCTTATATTCCATAGCCAAGGCAAATGTCTTACTTTCAGCCCTGCTGTTCATAACATGTGACAAGCATGATATAGTAGAAAGAGTGAGAGCTTTGAATCAAAAGACTTGTCTTCTACTCTTGTTTAATGAATTAATGTAACCTACCTGAAACTTATCTGTAAAATGAAGATGACAAATAAGAGCTACCTCTAGCCCTATAAGGACTACATGATGTATAGTAATTAAACCAGTTATCAAAATATCTGCCAGAAAGTAGCTTTGACCCAATGAAATGTGTCATTGCAGGAACTTACTGAAGGGGAGTGCCATTTCATTCAGCCTACCATGCTATCCGCTGGTAATTCCACTCCCCCAACTTTCTTCCTGACTGGAGTTCCAGGGCTAGAAGCTTTTCACATCTGGGTTTCCATCCCTTTTTGCTGCCTTTGCACTATTGCCCTCTTGGGGAACAGCACCATTCTGTATGTAGTGATCACAGACTCCAGCCTCCATGAGCCCATGTACTATTTCCTCTCCATGCTCTCCACCACTGACATAGGCATCACTGTTTCCTCTCTTCCCACAACACTGGGTGTCCTCTGGTTCAATGCTAGGATCATCAGCCTAGATGCCTGCATTGTGCAGATGTTCTTCCTGCATGGATTCACCCTCATGGAGTCCTCTGTGCTTTTGGCCATGGCTTTTGACCGCTTTGTTGCCATCTGCAACCCCCTAAGGTATGCTGTGATTCTAACCAACTCTAGAATTATCAAAGCTGGTGTGGTGATTTTTGTACGAATGCTGATCATCCTGATGCCCTTGCTCCTGCTCCTTAAGGGGTTGTCCTTCTGTGGTCCTAATATGCTTTCTCACTCCTATTGCTACCACCCTGATGTGATTAAGTGTTCTTGCTCAAGTATCAAAGTTAACTGCATCTGTGGCTTTGTTGCTCTCATTCTGACATCGGGTATAGATGTTCCCTGCATTTTACTCTCCTATGTGCTGATCATAAAGTCCATCCTCAGCGTCGCCTCTCCAGAGGAGAGGCAAAAGGCTTTTGGCACCTGCATCTCTCACATTGGTGCTGTTGCCATCTTCTATATCCCCTGGGTCATCCTGGCTTTGGTACATCGATTTGGGCATAAAGCTCCTCCGTATATCCATACACTGATGTCAAATCTCCATTTCCTATTTCCCCCAGTGCTGAACCCTATTATATATAGTGTGAAGACCAAACAAATCCGTAAAGCTTTCTGCAGGCTGTTTCCAAACACAGACTAGCCAGTTTGACCATGCAATGGTCTAGAGATAGTCTTCCTTCCTTCCTCTTTTCCTTCTTTCTTTCCATATTTTATTGAGTAACATTAGGCTTTTTCCTAGTTGTGGTAACTAATACAAAATCACATAAGAATATCCTTGTCCTCTCAAATAGTTCATGCAATCTACTGGAAAGGACATAAAATTAAATATATAATAACAACAATGGAGGTGAACTATTGTCACATAATTATATCCAAGAGGCCATATAGACACTGAAGAAAATATCTAGATCATGTTGGAGACTTAAAGAATTCTTAAAGGAGGTGATTACTTGAACTAAGAAGAATATGTAACACATAAAAATGTGAAAACCTTCCAGGCCAAAGGTACAACGCTGTGAAGTCAATTAAATATAGATAGCCTGATACACGAAGGAATTGTATGTGGTTTGTATAGGTGGAGTAAGGGGTCTGTGTGATAGTGGAAGGGAGAAGAGAGGTTTTATGTGAGATTATGAAGTAATATTTGTGCTAGTCAAAGTTAAAATATGGAAGCTTAAAGAATGGTCAACTGGAATTGGGAAGTTTTATTAGATTCACTTTTAAGGAACATTCATTGTGCCCTGGAGAAAAACATTCTCCCTTTATTCTTCTGATTTGAGGTAACCTTCAAGAAATGCTATAGTCTTGTGTTGTTAGTTTGGACTACTTTGTAGTAGTCTTCACTCCCTTAATGCTAGGTAAATTTCCCATCTGTCCTAGTTCATACATAGGGAGTCTGCAGTTCTGGTATTATGATCTAGTATTGTTGGACTTAAAATGGATTCTGTGATTCTAGTACAGGCTCAAATCCTTAAGTCCTCAAGAGAAGATAATGAAGATCACAAGATCTCAAGAGCTCAAAGTAGAAGACAGAATTGGTAGTAAAATTTAGTGACTTCTTGTCTCTCCTGACAATATCCAGTTTCTAAATACACTCCCTTTTATCCCCTCACAAAAAATCCTCTAACATAAGATATAAGATACGTGAAGGGAGGACAAAATTGGAGGAAGAGTATGAAATAATGCACTAAAGGAAAGATATTTTTTGTGCCTTATTCTATATCTTGTAGAAAAATTTACATCTCAAGGTGATGTGTATGTAGCTCGTTGAGTTTAAGAGCATAGTAGCATTTCTGAGCTTACTGTAAATATTAATTTTTTACTTTGTTAAATTTTCCCAAAAGTCGTAGTCAGATTGAACAGTGGTACATAGAGATGATAAATTAGTAGAACTGTAACATTAATTATGTACACTGATGTATTTATGTATTAATTATGTACTCTGATCAGCACCTGGCAGGTTCAGTACATACCTTACCTCATTTTCACCCTCCACAAGCGAAATCTCACCTTTTTATGTGTTTCTTTTCTGTCATAAAGTCTGCGTCCTCTTCTCCTTGCCATTTCTTCTTCAACAAATAAAAAATTTGTAGATAAAGCTAAAACTGGGCTTATAGAGAAGATTTTAGTAGAAAATGCATATATTAGGAAATAAAAAGTCTGAAAACAAATTATTTAAGTATCTATCTCTAGAATTTAGGGGGAAAAAAGTTAAGAACTCCCCAGAAAGGAGAAAAATGAAACAAAATAGTAAATGTTAGTACAAAAATTTATTTTAAAATTATCCAACAATAAATACGATTAAAAAGACAAAAATTAAAAGACATAAAAATAGGAAGGAAGAAAGAAGAAAGGAAAATGAAGAAAAGAATGAAAAAGGGAGGGAGAGAGGGAAGGGCAGGACAGAAGAAGGGAAGACAGACAGAAATAAACTGACAGAACAATTGGCTTTAATCTCTAATATATAGGTTCCAACTTCACATAAACTCTTTGAGAATAGGAAAATAAGGAACACTCCCTAATGAGTTTTATAAAACCAATTTTATTCATCATTGCAGAGAAGGACCCAGCCAGTGTAACCACACAAAGGAAAATAACACACACACAGAATAAACAGAAAACAAAGAAGAAATATAAATACTATTACTTATAGAAAACCTGATAGATTGTATAGAATACAAAAAAAAATCAACAAATAAACTTTTAAATTAAAATGGAGTTAGCAAGTCTTATGATACATCACCATACAGAGTATTTTTCATATTTTTCACTAACACTTAGAAGAGTAGATTTAAAGTGTTACCATTTAAAATACATGAAAAACCAAACACCAAAGAGTAAACCTCACAAAGGTATAAAGCACCTCTACTCTGAAAACTATAAAACAGCATTGAAACTACAGAAATCCTGAGTAAATGGAGGTATAAACCATATTCATGGATTGACTGATTCAGTACTTTGAAGTATTATGAAATATTCTCCCCAAGATGGTTCAGTACAGTCCCACCAAAACTTCGGAATTTCTGTGTGGATTGGGATGTGTGTGTGTGTGTTAACTAGTTGTTCTAAAATTCATAATGAAAATTTAAAAATAAAGTTTTAAATCTTACCCTAGTCAATATCAGAACTTTTGCAAAGCTACAATGATTATGATAATGTGGTTTTTTTGCCCAGAATTAGAAAAATGGAGAATTAAAGCATAATAGAGTCCAAAACAGACACACTACATAAATGGACACTATTTGTAATAAATATGGAACCATAGACCAGTGGAGAAAACATGGTCTCTCCATTGAAAATTGCTGAGTTAATTTTATATTCATGTACAGAAAATAAACTTGACCCTCACCTCATACCATAAACAAAGATCTGTTCCAAAGGGATTACAGATTTGAATGCAAACAATAAAAGATATAAAGTTCCTATAGATAACATTGGACAATGTATTTAAGTTGTTGGACTAAGCAAATATTTCTTTAACATAACATATAAGGCACTAAAAATATGTGTATATATGTGTGTGTGTGTGTGTGTGTGTGTATGTGTGTGTGTGTATATGTGTGTGTGTGTGTGTGTGTGTGTGTATAAAGAAGCCTAGCTTGCTCTAAATGAAAACAGGACATTCTGTCCATCAAAGGACACTTTCAAGAAAGTGAATATTAAAAAGAGGATTTGTGTACTATATGTATAAAGAACTCTATAAAATCAATAATAAAAATCAAGCAAGCCAACAGAAAAATGGGGTAAAGTTTGGAATGGGCACTTCGTAAGAAACTAGATGCAAAGTGCAGTTAAACACATGAAAACATGTCTGACATCATTAGGAAAATGTGAACCAATTAATACCAAAATCAGATAGGCTCTAAAGCTCCAGAAATTGCTAACATTAAAAATACAGATACCACCAAATACTGGTAAAGATATGAATCAGTGGGAACTCTCACATGTTGGTATGAATGTAAATTAGTACAAACTCTTTCAAAAACTATTTGATAGTGTCTCAAAGTTGGCCCAGAAATTATACTCATAGAATATAACCAATAGAAATGCATATATGTGTGCTCAAAAAATATAATAATCTTCCTAGCAGCATTATTTATAACCAAAACCTGAACACAATGAAAGTGTCCAGAAAAGGAAAAATTGACAATTTTTGGTGTGTTCATACAATTACAAGAATATTTTAAATAATGAACACTTCCAACACACAGCATTGAGAAGTCTCATAAAGATAATGTGAAATGAGCCAGAAACAAAAGCATACATACTGCATTACTCAATTTATATACTTATATTTTATTATTTTGTAAATAAAAATTATAAGCTAACCCATTCTAAGGTGTTGAAAGTCAGGATAATAGTTACTTCTGGTGTAGAAGGAGGGGATAGCTAATGGGATGTGGCTGGGGATGGGGTACTAGAGGATATCTAGGAAGGATGTATACCAGAATTGGCAAAATCTGGCCTGCAGGCCAAACCTGGCCGCCATCTGTTTTATAAATGAAGCTTAATTTGAACCACGCCAGTTCAGAATAGTCTTTGGCTATATCATGCTATAACATCAAAATTAAGTAGTTAAGACAGAAAACTCTATGGCCTGAAAAAGCCTAAAATATGTACTATCTAGTCCTTACAGAAAAAAAGAAAGAAAGAAAACCAAACTCACTGGCCTCTATTCCGTATATTTGGCTGGGTAACTGTTATGTATGATAAATCATTGAGCAGTGCGTTAATGAAATGCATAATTTGATGAATGGATGTTATTTTCTTTCTATCAAAATTTTATTTACAATCCAACAAATCATTATTTTCTTCCTATGATGTACCAGATGTGTTGTGGGCGTTTAGATGGTGTGTAAAGTGTGAAGTGCACAGTCTTTGTCCTCCAATCACATCAAAGTCTCAATGAAGAGTCGTGGCATGTCACACAGGGCAGGAGTAAATGTCACTGTATGTTAGTGTTTCTACACTCATTAGCAACAAAAGAGAGTACGCAACAACCAAAACAGATTTGGTTATCTATCTAAGTAGAAGTTATCTATAGCTGCATCACAAATTACCACAAACGCAGTGGCTTAAAAGAAGTAAAAATGTTTATCTCAGAGTTTCTGCCAGTCCAGAGTCTGGGCACAGCTGAGCTGAGTACTCTGCAAGGATGTAGTCAAGATGTCATTGGGGCCACGGTCTCTTCTGAGGCTCGACTAGGGAAGAATATGCTTTCAAGATCACATGATTGTTGGCAGGATTCCGTTAGTTCCTCATGGCCAGCTGGACTGAGGAACTCAGTTCTTGCTGACTGCTGGCTAGAGGGGCCACACTGAGTTGCTAGCTGGTTGTTGGCTGAAGACAGCCTTCAGTTCTCTGCCATGTGGGCCCACCCTACATGACAGCTTGCTTCATTAAAACCAGGCTTTATGTAACAGAAGCACAGAAATAATATCCTGTCACCTTTGCCATGTTTTACTGGTTAAAATAAGTATAGGACCTACCCACATTCAAGATCAGAGGATTACACAAGGGCTCAAGAAAGCAGGGGTAACCAGGCCCTATTTTATTATTTTATAATCTGTCCGTAACAGAAGGATGTGGGTGGAAACCATAGTTAGATTCTAAGCTCTTTAAAGGCAATAGTGGGACAACTTTTCATTCTTTAACACTGACTCATTAAATTTCAAACATGATTTGCTCTTAGTTCATTTTTATTGTTGAAGTATCAGTCCAGACATTTGTTGGAGGTTCCAAGTAGAGCTATAGTGCTTGAATTGAAACCCTCACACTTTCTGCCATAAAGAGTTCTCACACAAGGAGACACAGGAACAATAGCCAAATAGACATTAAAGACAAATATCTAAGTGGGGAACACATTAGTGGATTTATGGATATCTAGGCAAATATATGACTCTCTCTGCCAGTGTGGGGCTTCTCTGTAGGAGAGGCACACAATGTTTGGGTGTGGATTTTTTACCTTTCCTATGGATCTAGAATTGCTAGGACTGTACAGTAGTCTGCATTCATTACTCTCCTGGCCACATTGACAAGGACAACCAAATTCCCCCAGGGGTCTCTATCCTTAAACTTACTACTTCTGGAAAATAGCAAGTAAGAGAGCAAGAACACATGCACATGAGACCTCATCATCTACCTATAGTGACTGCAGCCACTAGCAAAATTGGGTCCAATTAATATATCAGGAGCTGACCCATTTGCCGGGAAAAGCAAGTAGGTGGCTGAACAGAGATGGATTTGGGAGAGGATGTATCGTCCTCCCTCTGGATCAGTGTGGTAGTGTAAAAACAGGCTAGGAGACTGAAGTGCATGTTTCTTCTCTCTTCGTTGTCGCCATGATTATTCCAGTGAACACTGGTTTGCTTTCCTGTCTTCCTAGCACACTGATAATCTAGACATAATGACATGAATCTCTCTATTCCCCAGTGCCTAGAACAATGTCTAAGCTTTCCATTTATACAGATTATTTGGTTTATTTTGCTTTGTATTATTGTCCCTGTGGACCACTGGTCACTTGAGTTAATAGCCAGATCCCTTCCGAGATCACACAGCACTGTCCTGTATTAATAGATGGAGAGAGGAGGATTTTGGTATTCTCTGTCTGCAGCCCCAGGGAGATTCACATTTTACCAATGGCCCCATAGATTAACTCCGCTTTCCTATAAAATCAGTGGCGCCAGAGCTATAGCTCATTCTCTCTCTGCTGTTGAAGACAGAGAAGGCTTCTCTTTGCACGTAAAACTGGTAAGAAACAAGAGAAAGGTGTTCATTCTGTTGATTTTGTGCTTTGTTATCTATTCATAAATATTCATAGGAGCTAAAGAAAGGCAGATAACATTAGGTTTTACCTCTTCCATATAACACACAGATGGCTGAACTCTTCTAGTTTATAGTTAAGTATTACAGTGTTTTTTTTTTTCTCAGATTGAAGTGAACCCTGGAAACCGGCAATTAAAAGGGAACTGTAGAAAACGAGCATGAAGGGAATGGTAACATGTATACTTGTTACAGGGAATTCACTCTCAGGAAGTAAACTCTACCTAGTATTTTAAAAAGCTTGATTGAAAAATAATAGTATAATAACAAATACTGCTATTATTTGATTTTAAACCTTCCTAGAATTTATTATAACAATGTAAATTTACTACTTCAAAATTATTTTTTATATTTTAATTGAATAAGACTCTATAACATTTGTAACATTTCTGAGTGCATTGAGTCAACTGCCTCTTTTATTCTCTGCTGTGTCTACTAAAAACCTCTCTCATCCTCAAACCAGCCCCCATTACCTTCATAGCCCTTCTGCAGTAAATTTCCTTCTAATAATTCATGGAGGAAAAAAGTAGGCACTGGTTTAAAAGGAAGGAAATTCTAACATACGCTGTGATCTGGGTACTCTTGACGACATGGTATTGAGATAAGCCAGTGACAAAAGAATAAATACTCTATGATTCCATGTATATGAGATACGTAGAGTAGTCAAAATCATAGAGACAGAAAGTAGAATGGTGGTTGCCAGGGGATAGGGAAAGGGGAGAATGAGGAGTTGTTGCTTAATGGCTATGGAGTTTCAGTTTTGCAAGATAAGGAGTTATGGAGATGGATAATGGTGAAGGTTGCATAACATTATTAATGTATTTAAATCCACTGGACTGTACACTTAAAAATGGTTAGGGTAGTAAACTTTATGTTAGGTGAATTTGACCACAATTTTAAAAACTATAAAAAAAACACACACACACACAAAACAAGTAGCCCTGAGTGACATTTCCCTCAGAGAAGCTTCCACCAACCTGCCACCTCTAGTGTCAGTGCAGATGTTGGCCCTCATCTTTGTGAGGTCTAATTACTGTCATGCTCTATCATCTATTCAGTCACCTGCTTTCTCATGGACTTTTCTATACCAGTTAACCCCTGTCATTCTATATTTTAATCTCTCAGTATGTACCATATCTTTAATCTCAGTTTAAAAATATGTACGTTTCTCTAAGTCTTCCCAGTCTTATGAGAATCTTCCATCCACCTTATGGTCTTCTTTAGTCATGGCTTATTGTTCTTGCATTCACTGATATGTTTCCAAAAATAATATACACTACTTACTTTTCCATTCATTCTTCAAGCCCCTGTAGCAGTTCCTCAGCTTTCATCACCGGACTTCACGTGTTTTTGATTTTGTTTTTGTTTTTCCTGTGTCATAGGGTCACTAGTCTGCTCTTAGTAACATTTGAAATTTTCGATCCTCAGAAGACGTGACCACTCAAGCAATTCAGCACTGTTGTTCATGTAACACCCAGTCATGGCACCATGCTCTCTTGATTTTAGTGGTTTCTGGAAAGCTGTCTAGTCTCATCTTGCTTTAGTGTATATAGTCTTTTCCAATAATTGCTGCAGATTTCCATCTTTACTAGTTTTCTCTTATAAATCTACTCTCTGAAGGTATTCACCCACACTATTGGATTAAAAATGGCACTTAGAATGATAACTCCCAAATGTATATTACCAGCAAAAATCTGGAGATGTTTGCCTGGAGATTCACACCCACATGCGCACTGAAGAGTAATGGATATCTTTAGGTGAATTACTTCTAGTCATTTCATACACGGTGTATTCAAAATTGAGTGTATTGATTTTTCTTAACTAATTCTTTATTCATTTAATCTTATGATCTGATGAAGCTTAAAATTCTGTCAATATAAAATGTAATTATCATCAAAGTGTATAAAATTATATTAACATATTTTCCTTGAATTTCAGAGTAAAATGTTTATTTATATACCTGTATACATGTAATAGAGTTTGACTGAGAGCTTTCACAATGACAAAGTACTTATCTATAACTTTAAATAGTGCTCCTAATCAAAAGAAAATTTATCTAGATATTTTTATATAACAACATAATTTACTATTTCTATAGGAGGTGAGCATCGTGAAGAGAAATGGTACAAATTTGGAACAACAAGGAGATCTTAGGTAACTTGACATCTAAATTTCTGACTTTCTTATTGACCGGCATTCCTGGCCTAGAGTTTGTCCATGCCTGGATCTCCATTCCTTTCTGCTGTCTTTATGCCACTGCGCTCTCTGGAAACAGCATGATCCTGCTTGTCATCATTACCCAGCAGAATCTCCATGAGCCTATGTACTATTTCCTCTCTATGCTGTCAGCTGCTGACTTGGGCTTGACTCTTTCTACAATGTCAACAACGTTAGGTATCCTCTGGTTTGATGCTTGTGAAATCAGTCTAGATACCTGCATTATCCAGATGTTTTTTCTTCATGGACTTACCTTCATAGAATCTGGGGTGCTGGTGGCTATGGCCTTTGACCGCTACGTGGCAATTTGTGATCCCCTGAGGTACGCTACCAAACTCACTAATTACAGAATCATTCAGATGGGCCTCTTAATGATTATGCGCACAGTCACATTAATATTACCACTACTTTTGCTCCTTAAACCCCTCAATTTTTGTGGAGTGAATGTCCTTTCCCATTCCTACTGCTATCATCCAGATGTGATTAAATTAGCATGTTCAGATACTCGGGCCAATAGCATGTGTGGGTTAATTGATCTCATCCTGACCACAGGAGTAGATATACCATGCATCGTCCTGTCTTACATCTTGATCATTCGCTCTGTCCTCAGTATTGCCGCCCCTGAAGAACGACACAAGGCCTTTAGCACCTGTGTCTCCCACATTGGAGCAGTTGCTATTTTCTACATTCCCATGATGAGCTTGTCCTTGGTGCATCGCTATGGCCAGTCAGCCCCCAAAGCGGTCCATTCGATGATGGCCAATGTATACCTGCTCTTGCCCCCTGTGCTCAACCCCATCATCTACAGTGTAAAAACAAAACAGATTTGCAAGGCTATACTCAGGTTTCTCCTTAAAAAATAAACAGAGATGATTAAGTTTGAGGAAAACATGATAGAAGTGGCTTTCACTGTACAAAAGCAATCCTGGTATGTTACTGAATATTAGAAATTTTTTCTCATTTTTTTCACTTATTCAACAAATATTTAGTAAGCATTTTTGTGTTTTAGTCATGAAATATATGTATATAGTCAGGATTTTACAGTCCAATCAGGGAAACAGGAAAATAATAATAATGAAATAATAAATATAATACCTATAGTAACTATAGTAACCATAGTAACAGACAGATCCTTAAAACTCAGTTGCCAAAAATGGTAGAAAAATTCAAAGGAAAAAGGAGATACAAACCTGATGAGAGTCACATCAGTTTTATTGCAGTTGGCACAGTGGTCATTGGTAGGAGGGGGGCTTCATGAATCCCACAGCACTGGGGGCAGCAGTGTGCTGGAGCCAGCTCACACCTGCTTGCAGGAAGACACAGTGGGCATCTCTTCTCAACTCTGTGTTCAGTGATGTCATATTGGCAGCTTGAAATCAGCATTTACAACCGTGGGAATTGATAAACACGACAAATGAAGAGTTTTGTCTCTTTGTTTTAAGCTTCAGTTTACTAGCACACTAGTGACTGGGGGGTCTATCTTATGTTTGGCCTTGTGAGAAGCAATAGAAATTAGAATGTCCAGAAAATGTAATCCCTTGCACTCAAGAAGCTTGAAGTCTAATGTGTGAAAGTAGTGATGTAGGCGAAAATGTTACAAAACAATGTATGAAGTGTTGTGATAGTTGATAATACAAGATTATACCCCTTGTCTGTGTTGCCATCTGAGTTTAAAATGTTCCCCAAGATAAATGGAGGAGAAGAGTACTTTGGAAGTAACTGTGGGAAAACGTAAAGTACTGTTGTGTCACCATGTTACTCTTCATAGAGGAATGCTCTCCTGAATTTTAAATTCATACACCCTATCTGGACATAACACTGAAAAATAGGAAAACACAAAATCTTTTTTTTCTTTTATCCTTTTGTTTTCTCTATCCATCAGATCCTTCCAGGTGAAATTAGATTATAAGATTTTCATTAGTTGCTTAGGGAATTCATTAGTTGCTTAGGGAACATCTCTTGTTTGAACAATACTATTTTATAAAGAATTGATTTGTAGATTTGGTTTAGAAATTCGGCTGTGCTCCCTGAATTGTAAATGTGGGGAACTTTTGTTCTGGCAATTGTACATGCCTGTTAGTTGCTTCAGAAAGAGAGAATGCATCAGAATATTAAAGTTGAGGGATTTTGTTTTGAGATTCTCATAACACTACAGCATTATAAAGGTACTCCTAGCTTTAAAGAAAAGAATCTAGATATCTTTGGAAACATCTGGCTGGAACTGAGCATGAAAACAAGATGATGGGCAAGGAGAAAAGTATTGGGGAACTTCTATGAGGTGCCAACAAAACTTAGACAATTTTATTTAGCTTGGGTTGTCTTGGTCAACCAAATGTCTAGGATACGACATATACATGCCACTGAGTGTGAGCCATTAAAGGGACTAGGCTAATGCCTGACTTAGTATGTCTAGTGGACTTGAAATATGTTTATTAAATTAACATTCTAATAAATCACATTAGCTCAAGGGAGCATCATTAACAAGATGCTCATAAGAGAGCCTTGAAGATCTGGGTATCTCATCCCATAGGTCACAGGTAGAAATAAGAAAGGGACAAGGAAGGAAGAACAGCTGTATGAATGTGAAGTCATAACATTGTTTTCACTGTTTTTCCATACGCTGTGGATGTCCTGATTGATTTATGTGTACCTGTTGTTTTCTCTGTCTTTTCTCTCTATTCAATTGATTTATCTGATCAATTTGTGAAAAAAAAAATCCATCAAAATGTTTCCTGCAGAAGGATGGATCTAGTTGATGTTTCTCAGCCTTGAAGTAAGATGCTTACTTACCTACTTCATTAGCCAGTTTTACAAATAGGCTTTTATTGTCACCATTCCTCTGATGCAGCAGGTTAACCCCATGTTCAATTATGCCACTTCTCACTCTAAAATACCACATTCTTTCTTCTTTAGCTTTAACCTACATTGTATTCATAGTTCTACTTCTATGAATCATTCTTCAACCAACAGAATAAAGTGGCTGAGGAAAGTGAGCAAGCTGGGATGGATAGATCACATAGGTCAGAACACTCACCCTCAGATGACTTCCATGACAGGGCCCAAAGGACACACAATTCACTAAGGCTATTAGGAGTGACCTGTGAAAATTATCCCAGCGTACTAAGAAGTTAAGCAGTGGCTCTCCTCGTCTGACCGGGGATGACCGTAGGAGTTGCAGTCACAGATCCAGGCTCATTAATATCCATGCATATGGTGAAGTCTTGACATAATAGAGGCCAGACAGCAGTGGTTCATCACCAAAACCCAGAGGGCTGTGATGGTGAGAACCAACAAAGTCCAAAGGGCAGACAAGAGAGTTTAACATGCAAGAAGTTGTAGAGATGGTTAATTGAGCATGTCATCCCTGGGGCAAAACAGACAACCAGCTAAAAAGGGCTAGCTAGGTAGCATAACAAAAAGAAGACAAGAATGGATGGATGAGAAAGAGGCTTAGAAGAACTGTTATACTCTGATATGAGCTTGACCTTGGGTGAAGGAGAGATAAGAGTAAGTTTTGGTAGAATGAAACATCTTAGACTATAGTGCAGTTCTAAACAGAATTAGCCACGGCTACTGGGTATCCACAAGTCAAAGTCACCTGTCAGCGGAGTCCTGTGTGTTCCAGGACTGGACCTGCCTTAGTTTCCTGGCCACCCTCAACCATTGGCTGGAAGCTGCTTGTGGGAAGTGTGGCTTCCTTGGACTGTGATGGGTTTAAAAGCACAGCAGCTAGGACCATTGTTCATCCTAATCTCAAATGTCAAAGGCACATTTTAATCACCAGCACATCTGTCAAAATAAGAGGCAAATATGTAGGATAGTACAAGGTGGAACCAAACCACCAAACCTTGAAACAAGAGAAACCAGAGCATGTGCTCAGGAGACATTTAACCATCTGCCACTTCCCGGTCTGCATGTGCCTCTCTTGAAGCTTCAAACACTCAGGAAACGGAGTAGCAGAGTGAAGAATATATGAAAATTTTAGAATTATTTTTGCAGCTTTTCCATAACCCAGAAATTATTTTGAAATATGTTGAAAATACTCATTAGGAAGCATCTCATTGGTCCTGCTGGAGTCAGGTATCAAAAGTCTCTACTACTCATCAGTCATGTGTACAAGCGCAGAGTATTGGGCCCACCTCTGTGTCTAAGGCTGCTGTCAGAAAAGGGAGAATATTTTGCCAAAGGACTACCCAACATCACTCTAACACCCACTCTTTATCCAACAGAGTGCATTAAGAACATTCAATTAGAGACAGATGTCTTTAAAGCAAAGTCAAGATCCTGGGGATTAAATGATTGGCTAAACAAAAGAATGTAGTCAAAAGTTTCCCTTTTAGCGAAACTGCTCAAGGCCAAAGTATCAAAGATTACAAAATCACTGATAAATAACAGAGCAGTTACATAAAATTACGGCGTGTAAACATGTTATTAGCACTCCATAGGCCAAGAGAGATGGCTTCAGATATTTTGAAGCAAAGATTGAAAGGTAATCAAGATAAAAAAAAAGTTACTTTGTTAGGCACAGAAATAATAAAATATCCCTTGCATATAATTTATATTCTTATAAAATTTTCATGTTTATTATGTTAAATAATTACTTATTCTGACAATTACTCTTTTATGAACTCAATTTAATACTAAATACTTTGATGCTAATAACAAATAATGCTACACACCATTAAACTTTAAGGAAACTAATAATTCTTAGTCTGGGACAATTTATGAGAATTAACCAAAATATGCAAAAAGCAACTACAGAATGTCTGTAGTAGCTTAAATCTATGTTTCTGTACTCATTGTCCTATGTTGTGTTGGACAGACAGGAAAGAAATCCATTACTGAAAACTAATTTTCACAAAAATATACATTTATTTGTCCATCATTTATTCATTTGGTGAATATTTATCTACACCTACTATGTGTAAAAATAAATAAAGCATACTCTCTAAAAACATGTATTCTCATGAAGTATTTTTAACCATGTCTTTTTACCATAATAACCCACATGCCCAATTAATACCTCAAAGTCAGCAAGTCTGAAACCAAACTTATTTGGTTTCATTAAGAAACAAATCCTGTTGATGAGTGAAATTATTTCTGATAATGAAGGATGCAAGGTGATTCAAAGTTTTTCTTCTTTGAAAACACTTGACCAGTTGATCCTCTGACCTGGACATGTTTCTGTTTAAATTTCTGTTTGATCAACTGTGTCTACCAGTACATGTCAGAAAAAGAAAAAAATATGTTTTAGCCTAAATAACTAAGACTAAATAAGATAATGTACTTGAAATTACTTGGAAAAGAATAATCACTATACAGATGTTAATTAATATAATCCTTGAGAACCAACCTATTTTTTTTCTGAAAGTTGCTTCCACTTGAGTCACGCTGTTGCCAAATCTTTCTTCTTGTATTGAAAGGGCTACCCCTCTGGTGCCCCTTGACTTGTGATTCTGTTTTACTCCTTGCTTCTGAATTGTAGGATACATGTTTTCGTTTTAACAAACAATGCATATACACTGTGTACGTGGTACTATGTTATTACCTGGAGATACTTTCAAAGCATTCACTTAGTTGTACGTAAAAATCTATAGATTCTTTACAAGAAGTACACAGAATAAAAACCAAGAGGAAAATACCAGATCGTCATCTTAAATGCAGTATCTATGTTCAAAGTAACAGTTCAATTTCATTTTTAATTAAAACATGTAAACAGAGAGTTACTGCATCATTATGTTTATTTTTCTTTGTTTGGTTCTTTTTCACCTGTCTTAGCATCCACATTCCTTGATGCCAGATAAGTAATCTGGAGCCAGGGAGGCAAAGCACTAAAGAAGAAATCCCCCTAGAGTGTGTTTATCCCAGTTGGGTAAATGACTACACCATCAAGATTCCATATAAAAATTCTCCATTCATAGAGGTAAATGGGTGATCTTCATATACCCACTCTAAGTAAGAGTAAAAGAAGTCTTTCCTCTCATCTAAAGGCCAAGTCAAGCAGCAGTTTTCAGATCAGAAACAGTACTTGCTCCTGTCTCTAATAAAATCTGTCTGATGACTCTAAGCTGCATCATGAGTAGCTTAGCTTAGCTAAACAAAGGGAAGACTTTTCTTGGAAGTGAAGTTAAAGACAATAATTCACCTAGTCTTGTGGCATTTGCTCCATCAACATCTCTATTTGTATTCCTTCTAATTTTCCAGATTTTGAACAGTAAGACTTTTCCCACTTACCCCTGGTACTTTATCTTCAAGCCCTCTGAGCTCCTGGTTATTCTTAATTCCCACTCTTTTATTTACTTTTTTGACCCTGATGCCTATTCAGAAATCCCAAATCCTGTATAGATGTTTCACTTTAGTTTAGTTTAGTTAATGATGGTAAAAACTGTTCTATATATATATAGAACACACACACACACACACACATATATATATTTCTTGATACATACAATAGTCAAACCTCAAAATACAGTCATTGACATAACCTCACTATTGTTTAACTTACATTTCTAATTGGTTTACATTTACTGCAGCATATTTATTGCATATGGTGTCCTAAGTCTGCAGCAATCTGATTTATCTTTTTTATTTTGAACATAAGGGCCAGTATGGCACAGGAAAATGACCATACCTTTAGAGTCAGACAGATCTGGACTCACACACTGGCTCCATTATATCTACTGATGGGAACCTTCAATAATTTCTTTTCTCTGAACATAAGTCAGCTCACCTGAAAACAAGGAATGTCAGTCACTGCCTATTTCATGGTGCCATTAAAGTAACAGTGTAGAGATATCTAGCAAAGAATCTGGCCCAATATTAATTTTTCTTCTCTCTAAGAACAATTAAAACTATCCTCTCATCAGTCTTCCAACCTTTCACCTACTTCATATTTCAGGTCCCAGACATTGAGACGGCAGTGCCTCCCTTCAACATAATCAAACGACAGTCACTGCTTCACCTCCATGTAAGTAACTTGTAACATTGCACAGACTCTTTTCCTAAATTCAGAAAATGTATACATTTTGTTTTTAATCGGGTAAGTCGAATGTTTGAATGTGTTTTCATCTGATTTAACTTGGAACACAATGAGCTCTTTTAGGCTCCAGACCCCACAGTCTTCTTTTGGAACAGTCATTTTTCTTCCACTTGTTTTGGTTTGTTTTTCCAGGGATGGCGATTATCTGTATGTTGTCTTTTCACTTTTTGCCCTTCACAAATATAATTGTCTCATTGTTTTCTTTTTATTATTTACTCCTTTGCATTATGGGAGAGTTTTCAAATATATTCTCCTAATTGAACTGATTTAAATTACTGTACCTCAATTCTGCTTTTGATTGTATCTAATATTTGCTTTAATTCATTATATTTGTAGTATCTCATTATTTTGGCCTTTTTCCCCAATTTTTTTCTTTAATAATGCTATACAGTGCTATTGTCTGAGTTACCTTAGGGTATTTTCTTCTCAGTTCTACAGGGATTTTAACATCTTTGATGATGACCGAGTCTTTATGATGTAATAAGGAATGTGCTGTGTGGTTTACAGACATTATTAAATGTTCATATATGCTTATACTTTGACTTTTCCAGATGCTCTTCCCTTTTAATTTGTATGCAATATTTTAAAGATTTTATGCTAGCATATATTTTCCTTTATACACTCCCTAGCAGAAAGCAAGGTCTGTCACACCTAGTTTTTCAATAAACTCTTCATGGGGCTTGCTCATGGCTGCTGTGTCACAAGTATGATTATGTAGAGTGCACTTTCTGATCTGATTTCCAGTTTCTAGAAGCCTGCAGTTTCACTAAGTAACACCCATGCCACTAACATCGTCTAGTTCTTTGCCACTTTGAAATAATGGAGGAAATTAAAACCTAAATTCCAAAATTGTGCTGTTGCCAGAATTATTCTGTTTCCTCTTCTGCTGACAAAGATGTACTTGAGCGAATATTTCAAAATTCAGTGTGTCTCTACTAATGCTACCCCTCGCACCATTATCTTTGCCTGTTTTTCTTGAGGTGAGATGTCTGGTGCAAGGAGAATGCTCTGGGTCACTTTATAGTTAGGCATCTTATAGAAAGAGATGCCTCTTTTTATTTTGGTGTAGACTCTGGATTCCTGAGTGTAGACTATGGTAAAGGTGTTAAGTGCTATCCTATGTTTTAACTTAATTCATCTCCATATTCCTTAGTTTGGAGCAGTTAATCACTCTAAAAACATTCTGGAAGAAGGCTACCTATCAGTTTAACATTGATATTTCTTTGGTCTATTCCTTTTCCCCTTTTTTGAGAATTTGATAGAAATTGGGAGAGACTGTTTCAGGAAGTACTGGTTAAAGATACTTTATAATGAAAGTCTACTTAAAATCTTAGGAAAACTCTAAGAGTGATACACTGTATAAATTAGAAAGAATTGCAGTACAGACAGATATCGATGATCAACACATGGGAGGTGAGAATACATTCATATTTCTGAATTTGGCAACCTGATACATCAGGCTAGCGTAGATCTGTAGACCTACAATTGAGCCATAGAGCTATCAATCAAAACGGGAAAAAGCAGAATACACACGCTGCGGGGGCTCTGTGGACTAATGCAGGTGCGGTAATTTTGCGCTTGAGTTACCTTGAGACATTTTAGTGGAGAAATCAAAGAGGTAAACATATGGGTCTGATATTTAAGAGGTTAGCCTGGGATGAATTAAATATTTTAAAGTAGTAAAATAAATGAATAAAAAGGATTGTCCATGGAATGCTATGGAATTGAAAGTATGTAGAAATAAGTAACATGTTTGGAGAAATAAGGATGCTGATTTTTAACTAAATCTGTAAGTTATGTAGCTAATTAGATGATAAAATTGTATTAAAATGGGCCTACTTAGTGGAAATGATCTTAGATGGCATCCAAAGGAACTACAGAAGACTTAAAGAAGTTAAAAATGTATTTTGAGCAATAGCTTTATTTTTATAAAAATGTTATGTCCACTGCAGATTAATTTCAATTAGAGCATCTCATGTTATGCTTAAGAATTTCCTATTTGCTAAAATTAAGCTGCATTCATTTATTTAAATATCATACAAAACATATACAATCCAGAAATAAAACTGTTTGAACTCTGAACCATAGAAATGTCAAATAAGAGATTTACATAGATATCTCTAACATATTTGCCTTGTTTATTAATAGAGAATTATATCATTGTTGAAGTAGAATTATATCATCATTATTATAATTATTATTTTCATTAGAAAATGTAGTGTAGTTTTTAATAGCACAGGCTCTAAAGTCTTAATTTTCTCATTCCTAATGTCATCCCTTTCAGATTTTACATTTGGCAATTTATCCTAACTTTTAAATTTCTCTTTATTTTTATCTGTAATAAAAACCTCTCTCTTTTAGGTTTGCCATAGGCTCAAGTGAAATAATCTATATAAAATACTTAAAACATTGTATAGGGTATGGTCTTAACATTCACATAATGTTATATATCTGAGTAACCCTATAAGAGATCAAAGGCCAGATTAAGGACCAGGGTATACATGTTACAAAAGATTATTATTATTTTCCTTGTTGATTTTTACCACAACCCAGGCAGCCCCATAGTGGTAAGCAAGGCAGTATTTTAATGTTACAATTCAAGAATATCAAGCTTCAGATTCACGGGACCCGAAGCATCTTCCCTCTAGTTCCCTTTAATAAAAAAATGTAATGAGAAAGGATGAACTGACATTATCTAGGGTGGAGTCTTAGGTATATGTAATCCCTGAAAAAGAGATGTTTCCCTGCAAAGTTACAATGATTTTTCACTTAGATTCTGAGTTTAATAATTCTAAAGGTCCAAGGCAGAATTAGTCAATTATTCTCTTAGGCCAAGTCCTGCTCATGGTTAAATAGAATATTTCAGGAAG
This sequence comes from Camelus bactrianus, assembly GCF_048773025.1. Classification (NCBI taxonomy): domain Eukaryota; kingdom Metazoa; phylum Chordata; class Mammalia; order Artiodactyla; family Camelidae; genus Camelus; species Camelus bactrianus. Next base: position 46,030,669 of record NC_133548.1, read on the forward strand.
AGCAAATGAAATACAAATCAATTAGTAAATACATATTGAATATTTACTATGAGCGAAGAAATCTACAAGACAGAGATAAGCTAAAATTAACCTTTTATTCTAACGAGTCCTCATTAATAAGCATCAGTTTATAATCCAGTTGAAAATTTAAAATGTAATAGAAAATACTGGTAAGGGTACAGGATAATAAGTGATAAACACCAAATAGATTTAGCTAAGTAAAATGAAATTAAATTGAACTCCAATAAATATCTTATTTCAGTGATGAATTTCACAGACATGATATTGAGTGAAAAAAAAGCAAGATGCAAATAGTATACACTGCATGATTCCATTTACATCAAGATCAAGAACAGAAATTATGGTAATAGAAGTCAGACCAATGGTTACTATAAAAGGGGACATGGATGAGGATGAGGTCTTCTTGGTTAGTGGTAATAATTTATAGTTGATCTCAGAAGTGGTTACACTAGTGTGTATAGATGCCAAACTTAACTGAGCTGTACTCTAAAGTCTTGTGCACTTTACTAAATGTACATTTAATTTCAAATAAAAATAATTTTAAAATTCTAAATTTAGAAAGTCAAGCTCTTACAAGAGAATTCTGCTCCTGCAGCATAATGACAATTTTCCATAATTCCACTTTCCCTACTTTCCTCTTGACTGGGGCTCCTGGACTTGAATGGGCCCATGTCTGGATCTCCATCCCCTTCGGCTGCCTCTATATAACTGCCCTTTCTGGAAATTTCTTGATCCTGTTCGTAGTCCTCACTGAGCCAAGCCTCCATGAGCCCATGTACTATTTCCTCTTCATGTTGTCCACCACCGACATTGGCTTATGCATCTCCACACTGGTGACGGTACTGGGAATATTCTGGGTCAATGCCCGGGAAATCAGCTTCAATGCTTGCTTATCACAGATGTTCTTCATTCACCTTTTCACTTTCATGGAATCTTCGGTGCTCCTGGCTATGGCCTTTGATCGCTTTGTGGCCATTTGTAACCCCTTGAGATACGCCACCATTCTAACGCACACAAGGATCGCACAGATTGGTTTAGCAGTTATCACCAGAGGGACAGTCGTTCTAACACCACTAGTCCTGCTTCTTAAGTGTCTATCATTCTGCCACAGTCATGTGCTCCATCACTCCTACTGCTTCCACCCTGATGTGATGAAGCTCTCATGTTCAGATACAAAGATTAATAGTGCGTTTGGATTAACTGCAATTATCTCTACTGCTGGAGTGGACTCTGTCTTTATCCTGCTCTCCTACATCTTGATTATTCGCTCAGTTCTCAACATCGCATCCCCAGAGGAGAGGAAAAAAGCCTTCAGCGCTTGCATTTCTCATATCACTGCTGTGGCCATATTTTACATTCCTCTGATCAGCCTGTCTTTTGTTCACAGATTTGGAAAACATGTTCCACGCTACGTGCCCACACTTATTGCTAATGTATACTTGCTCGTTCCCCCTGTGATGAACCCCATCATCTATAGCGTAAAAACAAAGCAGATTCAGAAAGCTATGCTGAAACTTGTATGTTCCAATGGACTTCGTATTTAACAGTTCTGCTCCCATAATGACCTATTTCAAAGTCATTGAAAATTTACCACAAATTGGAGTTAGAAACCTGTACAATTTTAGAGTTGGGTGGAGCTAGACATTATCCAGTTTGAACATCTCCACAATTTAGTTAATTCCACCTAAAGCAATCTTAGCTTTTCTACCACTAAAATATTAATTCAGAGATTCACTACTTCTCCATTAACTTGTTCCTATAGATGACTAACCAAACTCTCATCTCTATTCTATTTCTGCCCAAAAGTACCCATCACTCACTATGAACTAATTTTCCAAATATCCAGCTCAAATAAAATTTTAAAACAAACTAGTAGGTATCTCTTTCATGGTTGTTTCTTATACACCAACTAAACGAAGCAAAAACTCCCATCTATGATGAAGTCCTCCGCAGTTAGGGTTCAACTTTCCTTTAAAGTTTAATCTACCTATTTCTCTCTTCACATGTTTTGTAAGTCTAAGAAAATCTGTCCGCTAACTGCTCTGTCATGTACGTGCAATTTTCCTAATGGTGTGCTTTACTATTGATGCCACTTTAACCCCAACACCTACTACTACAACTGGAAACTCTACCTATGTGTCAAGGGTCATCTTTAAATATCTTCTCTATTAAATTTTCCACGATTACTCCAATGACATCTGATCTCTCATTCTCATAATTTGCCTTTTATAGTGCTCTATCTATATCTTTTTTGCCTTCAAGTGTTTTTGACTATACACTTGTATATAATTATTATAGTTTCCACAAGGCTGTAAATTCCCTAAATTAAAAAAAAGTCTTGATTTTCTTTTTTTAATATAATTTTCTTTTTTAATTTTATTTTTATTGAAATGTAGTTGATTTATAATGTTAGTTTCAGGTGTACAGCAAATCGATTCAGTTATACATATACATACATGCATATATATACACATGTATTTTCAGAGTCTTTTCCATTATAGCTTATTACAAGAAATTGAATATAGTTCCCTGTGCTATACAGTAGGTCCTTGTTTATCTGTTTTATATATAGTGGTGTGTATGTGTTAATCCCAAACTCCAAATTTATGCCTCCCCCCTCTCTCTTCTTCATAGTTTGTTTTCTATGTCCGTGTCTCTTTCTAGTTTGTAAATAAAATGTGTTATCTTTTTTTCAGTTCAAATCTAAGATTCCAGTAGGTCTCATTATACACTATACCTTGTAAATTTTACCAGCATCTTACTAATTTAGCATGTAAGGAAATCATGCTTTTCCATCTCCCTTAAATGTTGACAGGAAATAAGTTTTAAGTAGAGCAACAAAAATCAGGATGTAAAAAACATATCAAGTGTTTGAAATGATAATACCTATGCATTCATATGACTGTATAGAGATAAGGAAAGATGATAGCGTATGGCTGTTGAAGAAAAAAAATCACATGAATACTAGACATTTTACTAATTCACATGTATATATAACATGAAAGTTTTTTTTTTAATGTTGTTCTACCAATTTTACTATCTTGGGGAAGCACTGATATGTACCATGGTGGAACTTTTAACAGATTTTGAATTTACAAAAATGGGATTCAAGGCCTAGTTTTTCCACTGCATGAAATATTGCAAAGTTTATCTCTCTAGCTTTTACTTTCTTGGATGAAAAACTTCAATTTTATAAGAAATATGATTTTTACATTAAATGAGATAATTCACTTAAAGCACATAGTATGGGACGCATTGTGGGATTCTACAAATGATGTGTCTTAGCTTCCTTTCAAAGTAACTGTAAGTATTATCATCTCCAATTTACCAGGGAGAAAATTTGATCAAAAATATTCTAAGTCCTCTGATTTGAAAAATTTTGCATATTAACTTTTGAATGAGGCCAGAAAACTGAGTTGAGATTTTGATTTAATTTCACTTAATATACTTTCAGTCAGATAATTATGAAGTCAATGGAACATGAATGACCTTATCATCAGTAACTATTCTATAATCACTAAAACATGCACTTGAAATTTTCTGCTTAGGGCTCTTTCTATAACCTCTCACGTCAGCGTGATATCATGTACACACGAACACCGTGCGGAGAGAAGCGAAGCAGTTCTCTGTTTACTGATTCTTGTAAAAGGGTTTATGTAGGACATGCACGATGCCTCACATACCATCTAAGTTATAACAATGTTAATAATCTTGATCTATTAGGCTCCCAGGCTACTGCAGTAAGCATAGGATGTTACATATCAAGGACAGATTGTTTTAAAGTTCATCACGAAACTTCATTAAGTAGGCCATCTCTTAACCAGCCGGCTGTGCCTGTTTTAGGTTGTCCTCCTCTGAGGATCTTACCTGTCATTGGCTATCCAGCTGTCCATACTGGATACATTAAATAGGCCATCTCTTATCCGGCCAGCTACGTGACATTTCTCACACCTTGTTTATCAGTTCAGCCCATGGCTTATTCTCTAGAGCCTTCAGGCGGGGGCCTATATTTCATATATTTAAGATACTAAGTAATGTCTACAAGCACGTTTCTGTGATGTCTTTTTCAACTGCAATTGCATAGAATAAGGAAACAATAATGGAGATGATCTAATTCAATCACCTTAACATTAACATTAAATGACAAGACTAAAGACGTATCTCTTCTGAACCCAAGCTGAGTATCCTCAGACATAAGGTATGCTGGGATCCCAGTAGCCTATAAGAGGAATAAAAATTGAGACTGGGTAGTAATAAAAGCTGGAGATTAAAAAAGAAATGTAGACAGCAACACTACATGTATTCACTAGAGGTGTCCCAAACTAAGATTTGGAGCCAGAATATTTCACTAAGGAAGTAAAATTGCGTAGGTATAACACAGCTGCAGGAGTATATTCCTCACAACAAACAGTTGGAGCATTGTGGTTCTGAATGTTCATAAGTGACCAGTGGGATTCCAGCCAATGATTGGGACTATGACGAAATCCTCCCGTCTTCAAGAAGCCAAAGAGAAGAAACTTAAGAATAGAGCACCACCAGATTGACTTAGTGAAGATCTTAGCAAGACCTTCTGGTGTATAAGGGGACTAGATCAAAGAGTTCAGTCAATATGAGAAAGGAGAAAGGAAAGAGAAGAACATGTATCCAGGACCTCATCTACATAACAATAAGTCTCATTTCAGTTGCCCCCCCCCCCCCCGCCCTCGGTGGAGATGAAAGCTCAAATGTGTCATTTACTTTGATGAAGACAGGCTCTGTAAGTGTACTGTTCTGAGGCTGTAGGCAAGTAAAGGGTGGCAATGATTCCAACAACACTAGACTGGAGAGGGAAGGATCTAATATCAGGTCTGTGCATACCCAGTTCACTCTTAGCCCTGAAATTTAATTCAGTTGCCTCTGAATGGACTAATTGCTAAAGGTGAAGTTACAAAGAATTTTCTTTAACACTTACGTATCAACACAACCACAGTGACAACACATATGAAAAGAAAAAGAAAATCAAGAGCAGAAATGTAACCATAGATTAGAAACAACCTTAGCAAGACGGGGTAAGATCAATTGGCCAAGAAATAATGAATAGGATATTTTGATGTGGGTAAAATTATTTCCTTAAATAAAATTACTTCCTAAAAAGACTATATATTTTTTAAATGTATGATAAAGTTCCATGATAATGTGCTAGTATTAACACAAATATTCTAACACATGTATTTTTTAATTAAATAATAAATCTTATTTTTCAAAACTAATATAATTTTTGAGATCTCCATTAAATTCTTTGTATTTTTGAATTATATTGATCCAATTCTCCCTCTGTGTTTGGAGCACAAAAATGGGGGACAATGCTTAGGATCAAAGTGGAAAATGACAAAAAGTACCCCTGAGATTGAAAAGAAAAAAAAAGCTCTGTTCTCTATTGTGAATCAGGAAACAAGAATTTTGGAGGGGAAGTTTAATACAGCAAAAAGAAAATAAAAACTGAGGAGCAAGAAAGAGAGGTTAGCATCCTAGGAATAAACTCCAATTTGATTTATCAAATGGCAGTTAATAAAAATCACAATGAAATTGCTGAATGATGTTTTCATTTCTCATTCTAGGGTATTTGATTTCAGCACCATTATTCTTCCATAGCCATCATGTCACTTTATCCTAACATCACTTCCTCTTCTCTGATCTTTTTCCTGACGGAGTTCCGGGACTAGAAGCTGCCCATGCCTGGATCTCCATCCCCTTCTGCTGTCTCTACATAATTGCCCTCTTGGGAATGGCGTAATCCTATTGGTCATCATCATTGAGGCATGTCTCCATGAACCTATGTACTATTTCCTCTCTATGCGCTCAACCATTGATCCGGGATTGTGTATTTCAACGCTGGTCACTATGCTGGGCATATTCTGGTTCCATGCAAGATAGATCAGTTTCAATGCCTGTGTTGCCCAGACATTCTTCATTCAACTTTTTACTGTCATGGAGTCTTCAGTGCTCCTGGCGATGACCTTTGACCACTTCTTTGCTATTTGTAATCCACTGAGATACACAAACATTTTGACTGATTTCAGAATCATGAAGGTGTGGTTTGCCATCCTTGTCAGAGGGGCAGTGATCCTAATGCCTCTGGCTCTGCTTCTTAAATGTCTGTCCTTCTGCAAAAGCTGTGTGCTCCATCAGTCTTACTGTTTCCATTCTTATATAATCCAGCTCTCATGCTCTGACAATAAGATCAACAATGTTTTAGGACTTACTGCCCTCATAGTTACCGCAGGAGTGGACTCCATCTTTATCCTTCTCTCCTATATCCTGATTATTAATATCGTCCTGAGCTCCGCTTCCCCAGAGGAGCAGCATAAGGCCTTTAGCACTTGTGTCTCCCACATACGTGCTGTTAACATCTTCTACATCCCTTTCATCAGCTTGTGCTTTGTCCACAGGTGTGTGAAAAAGGCACCCCCTTATGTGTACACTCTCATGGCCAATGTGTACTTGCTTATTCCGCCAGTGATGAATCCCATTATCTATAGTGTAAAAACCAAGCAGATCCTTAGGGCCATTAAAAAAGTCTTCTTCCCCAAGCGATCTGAAGTCTGACTCTTAACAACTCTGCAATAAAAGCTACTCCTTAGTTATCACTTCTAAGACCTGATGTTTAATCAATATGATCTCTTCTATCCGTGACTGGAAATCAAAAAACACAGAAAGTTGGGTGGGGTGGGTGGGGGATGTGGTTTGGTGGAAATTTATATTTTTAATTTTTAGATTTTTTATATTTATTACTGAAGTATAGTTGATGTACAATATTATATAAATAATAGGTGTGCAATAGAGTGATTCAGTTTTTAAAGGTTATACTCCATTTATAGTTATTATATAATATTGGTTATATTCCCCATGTTGTACAATATACCTTGTAGCTCATTTTATACATAATAGTTTGTACCTCTTAATCCCCTACCCCTATTTTTTCCCTTACCCCTTCCCTCTCCACACTAGTAATCACTAGTTTGTTCTCTGTATCCCTTAGTCTGTTTCTTTTTTTGTTGTATACACTAGCTTGTTGTATTTTTTAAATTCTACATATAAGTGTTATCATACAGTATTTGTCTTACTTGATCTGACTTATTTTACTTAGCATAATGTCCTCCAAGTCCATCCATGTTGTTGCAAATGATCTGCTTTTTTTGTATAGAATATCCTGAGAAATCTATTTTAAAAATTCTTAAAACTAATAAATGACTTCAGCAAAGTTGCAGAAAACAAGATCAATGTATTAAAAAATTATTGTATTTTTATACACTAAAAAAGAAAAATCCAAATGTAAAATTAAGAAAATAATCATTTACAATAGCATCAAAAATAATAAAAATACTTGGAAATAAATTTAGCCAAGGAGGTACAAAACTTACCCAATGAGAACATTGTACACAAAAACACTGCTCAAAGAAATTAAGGAAATCATAAAGAAATAAAAAGATATGCCATGTTTATGGATTTTAAGACTTAATGTGGTTAATATGGCTATACTTCCCAAATTGATTCTTAGGTACAGTGAAATCTCTATCAAAATTCAAGTTTGTTTCTTTACCTAAATTGACAGACTGCTCTCAAAATATGTATGGAATTTTAAGGCACCAAGAATAGCAAAAGTCATCTTGAAAAGGCAGCAAAGTTGAAGGGTTCACACTTAAAAATTTCAAAATGTACTACACAGCTCCAATAATCCAGATAGTGTAATACTGGCATAGGACAGACATGTAGTTCAATGAAATAAAATTGAGAGTACAAAAATAAGATATCACATTTCTTGTCAATTGATTTTTGACACAGGTATCAAGAAAGTTCAATGAGGAAAAATTGTTTTCAACAAATGGTGCTGCCACCCAAATGTCCATCAACTAAAAAATGCCTATCTATAGCTTGATATATTCATAGAGTAGATTATTACTTTCCAACGAAGAAGAGTGAAGTATTTACACTTAACTACAAATGGATGAACCTTGAAAATACTATGCTAATTAAAAAAAGCCAGTAACAAAAGACTACATACTATATTAATTCATTTATATGAAACGTTCAGTATAGGCAAATCTACAGATACACAGAGTAGATTAGTGGTTGCCTAGGGTTGTGGGGGATGGAAGGTATTGAGATGTAACCGCTCATGGGTAGGGTTTCCATTGTGGATTATAAAATGATCTAAAATTTACTGTGGTGATAGTTTCACAACTCTGTGAATATACTAAAAGCCATTGAACTTTTACATATTAAATAGGTAAGTTGTATTGTTTGTGAATTGTGTCACAATAAAACAGTTATGTTTTTCAAAAAAAGAAGATTGGAGATTATATAAGAGAGGTAGAGAAAGTGCACATGTCCAAACTGCTCTCGCTCTAGAAAAAGAAGAAAATGTGCTCGAAATAAAGATTAAATTAATAGTAACACCAGACTATAAATACATGCATAATCAGTGATCTGTAAATTCGGCCAATCCATGAAAGATAGAACAAAAATAAAATAACATTGGTAGATGAAACTGTAGCCCAAAATATGTACAAGAGAATACTGAAGGGGAAGTGGAAGTTACTCTAAGGGATAGTCTGAGTTCCGGGCTATTGGATTGGAGAACTCCATTAAAATATTCAGTCATTTCACTTCTGTCCCTCTAACCCTAACCTGGCTCTCTTTGTGTCATATTCTAGGCCACAGAGAAATTTGCTTAAAGGTAGGAAAAGTGAATGCAAATGGTTCTGCCAACTGAGGCAGGTCTGCACCTTAACTCATTGGCAATATCCAGGGGGAACAGAGAGCCTCTATGCGCAGACGAAGAGCTAATAGTATATTTTCCTTCCCCACGACAGGATGTCCCCTTCCTCACAATACTGAGGGCAGTAGATCTGTAGAAAATAGAAGCAATATCCATGAAAATATGAACAGAAAATCTTAAATATACAGAAGATCGCAGTGTAGAATTCCTAGATACATCATTTCAGAGGGGCTATGAATTAACAGGAAATAGCAACATGTATACATACACACACACACACACACACACTCTCTCTCTCTCTCTCTCTCTCTCTCTCTCTCTTTAACATTAGAATTAAGTGATAGAATATTAAACCCAGGATATTTTTGGAGTATCAGAGTTACACATGTGGCATATCTAAGCGTACCTTCACTTATGCACTAGAAACCTAAATGTGGGGGAGAGGTAGGGGAGAGCAGAGCTGCTGAAAACTGTCTTCACACGTTGGGACATGATTAGACCAGAGCCTGATTTCTTAACCAGCCATAGTCCTTAGGTCTGCAAATACTTAGAGCTTCCACCTTTACTCAGAAGGAACGTACCCAAATAAACTAATTGGTTCACAGAAATATGTACAAATGTCTGAGGTATTCAAGGAAAGTTCAGTGTCAGACAGCTAGGGCATACCGAATAATGTGTGCAGAGACATGGGGAGAGAAGCAGTCAGTGTGTAGGCCTCTAGAACCTGAAGGGGCCCACTAAGCATTGTGCATCCTTGGGGCTGGAAGGCAAGACACAATATTTGCCCTTTACTGTTCAAGAGATGTCCTGGCATAGCTCAGACACTGGGCCACTAAAAGTTTTACTGATGTGGCAGGCCTCTGTTTTTGCAGGCTTGCCAGCCAGCCTCTGGACTGTGTGTGTTACTAGCTACTCCTTATCCACGCTGCATGATTAGCATGATTTTATCATTTCATCATAGAGTGGTCCAGTGTGATGCTCTGTGGATACCCTATTGTTCCAGGTCTCTTAATACTATATTATTTCAGAGTTCCAGAAAGACAACATAGCCCTGGGTCAAGACTATGAATGTGAGCAGAAGGGTGGAATAGGAGTTTTCTACCATACTCCCTCCAAAAATCACTGATTTTGATAAATACCTACAGACAAAAGTATCTTTTTTTAACATTTTTTATTGATTTATAATCATTTTACAATGTGTCAAATTCCAGTGTTCAGCACAGTTTTTCAGTCATTCATGGACATATATACACTCATTGTCACATTTTTTTCTCTGAGTTATCGTAACATTTTGTGTATATTTCCCTGTGCTATACAGTGTAATCTTGTTTATCTATTCTACAATTTTGAAATCCCAGGCTATCCCTTCCCACCCTCCACCCCCCGGTAACTACAAGTCTGTATTCTCTACAGACAAAAGTATCTTTGTGGGAGTCTGGGAGTTCAATGGAGAAGTTCCAGAGAAAAAAGTCCAAGAATAGAGGCATTGAAGAAGAGAACAGTTTCATTTTACCTGCATCACACTACCCCAAAGAAGCAGAACTCAGTGCCAGGAGAGATCCCCTCTTCCACAGGGGAAAGTAGCAGGGGAGAACCTGGATCCCCTGCCTATGCAAGGTGCTTCCAAAGAGACCCATGTGTTTCTCACCCCACCCAAGATACTGAGGTGACCTGCATGACTGAGGGACAGGGAGAGCTGGGAGCACAGCAGCCAGGGATTGGAACTCACAGAAGTTCCAATAGGATGCAGATCCTATTAACCACTTTGCAGACTCCACTAGGAAGCCCGGGGATGCCTCACTTCAGACCTTCTGCCTGATCAATAGGCTCTGTCCATTGCTCCATGTGCCTTACCACACATCCTCCATAGCTAGCTCCCTGTGTGCGACCCCACGGGTGGAGAGTGCAGGGTTTTATGGATGACCAGTGAGCACACACAGAAAGCTGGCTGGACTCTGCAGGACTGGGAGAAGGCACACAGAGTTGAACTATCAGCACTACCCTAGGGAGAGCAAATGGGAGGCCAGCAGCACTCAGCCCGGCTCTGCAGGATCAAGAAAAGGTGTACAGCCTTAAGAATCATCCCCCTCCCATCCCCAAGAAACAAACTGTGTGAGCAGTCACACCCACACAAAAAGTCTGAGAAATCCTTAGAATCTCTAGCAGGGCTGACAGGTAATTTTTTAAGACTCGTTTTATATAAACAAGCGAACATATGACTTATCCTGGAGAATGTTCCTCCTGTGCTTGAGAAGAATATGTATTCTGCCTCTGTTGAATAGAATGTTCTGTATATATCAGGTCCATTTAGTCTAAAGAATACTTCAAATTTAATGTTTCCTGAAAATTTTTAATTAGCAGCATTCCAGAAGGCTGTATGTAGAAATGCTTGGTAAACTGTAGAAACACTTGTCTATCTATAGTTAATAGATACTGTTGTTATTATCAGTTCAGATGAGAATAATTAAGAAAAATCTCGTAATGGCCATGTCAAGCTTAATTGTGTTGCACGCACATTGCCCCACTGTGCTGGCTATGAAGATATTGTACCTCTGTTCTAAAACCACCGTTCTTTATGCTGTGCTGCTGCTAAGAAGGCAGGCTATCATAAACCACACTCATTGTCTGCCAGCTGGGCTCCCTGCTGTATTCTATTGATTGGAGGATGCTGGAAGGAGGCAGGAATCTACTAGAAGGACAAATATCTCCTTAGGTTTGCTTGCTGTTCCTCGCATTGCCATGACAACAATAAGTCTTTGCAGACTGGCATGGGGGTCCAGTTTCTAGTTTTAATCTTTCCCACACTTCCAGCACCAATCTCATCATGCTCCCTTGGAAGAAACAGACCCTGACACCAGTGGGCCCCTTTTCAGGAGTCTGACACCCAGTACTACTCCTGAGGCATAAGTTCCATTTAAAAAGTGCCCTCGCCACAGAGGTTTGGGTCTTGGCTCCATGTGGTCTGTCCTGTGAACTTCTGAGATACTGCATCCAGCAGGGCAGTACCTTCTCATCACAGGTCTGAGTGTCAACTCTGGGGAGACCCTCCACCAAGCTTCTAGGTTTTCATAACCTCAGATTCATCTCTTTGTTTTCATAGACTTAAAGATGGAAGTGACATCCTGCAGTTACTATCTCGGTATTATGTCTGTGTTCCCTCTGTGCCCTTTCAGTCCTCTAATACCTATTTATCCACTTCCTTGGATTAAATACTCCCAGTGTTAACCACAGGTATATGTTCTGTTTTCCTGTCTGGAGCATGACTAATCGTACCCACTTCAGCTCTCCTTGAGGGGAGGGTCCGATATAGCAACATAAATCCAATCAAATTAAACTATGTCTGCATTTGGTTCCTGATGAACTTGGGACTTCAAAGAAATTTACTTTATTTCTAGATGATACTCGCTAAAACTAAGAACAGATTTATTAAGCATTAAGCATGATGACAGTACTTCTGAAGAAACTATACAGATTGGAGTTGAATTAAGCAGTTATTTTCTCAGAATGATTGTGGTATAAATCTTTCCTGAAGAGTTGGGGAAAAGTAAAAATATTTGACAAGAGAGTTTAGATTATGGGCAAGGCAGTAAAACATATATTGATGATGATATTGGCTATTTTATTAAAGGTCAGAGATGCCAGAGGAAAAAAAGAAAAGTAAAAATATCTGGAACAATTGCATAACCATGGACAATGCCAGTCATACTTGCAGATTTAGATGATAAAATTTGGTAGTTTATGATTAATACCCTTTTTATTCCCATCTTTGTCTTACAAAAACAAAAATAAAAACACAATTAATTCATTTGAAACCAAAACTGGGTCATCGGTTATCTTTATCATTATAAATCTTTCATCTTGAATTAAGAAATATTAAATAATTGTGGTTTTCTGAGGAAAACAGTAATAGACAATTTCCAGCCTAAATTTGTATCTTTTGGCCCAGAGTCTTCTTACTTAAAACGAAAGTGATATTTTGGTATGCTTTTATTTCAAGCATGAGTCTCAACATTTTGGCTTCTATAAATGACATTTTGCTCATCTATACAATGCTCAGGACTAGAAAAAATTGAAAAACCCATCTAGTTCTTTGTTGCACTGGGATGGAGAATTTTTATCACAGCTTTGCATATCTGTTTGGTCTTCACACTATAGATGATGGGGCTCATTACAGGGGGGATCAGCAGGTAGGCATTTGCAATCAGAGTGTGTACATAAGGTGGGGCCCATTTCCCAAATCTGTGAACAAGGGACAGACTGATCAATGGAATATAGAAAACAGCAACAGCCCCAATATGGGAGATGCACGTGCTGAAGCCCTTCTTCCTGTCTTCTGGGGATGCGATGCTGAGGACAATCTTGATAATCAAAAGATAAGAAACAATAATGAAGATTGAGTCCACCCCAGCAGTGGTGATCAGGGCTGTCAGTCCAACTGCACTATTGATCCTGGTGTCTGTGCACGAGAGCTTCATCACATCGGGGTGGAAGCAGTAGGAGTGGTGGAGCACGTGACAGCGGCAGAAGGACAGTCATTAAGAAGCACCACCATAGGAGTCAGTATTAGTGTCCCCCTGGTGACGATTGCTACTGCAATCTGTGCTATTTTAAGATCAGTTAAGATAGAGGCATATCTAAGAGGATTAGAAATGGCCACAAATCGATCAAAGGCCATGGCCAACAGCACTGACGATTCCATGACAGTGAAGAGTTGAATAAAAAACATCTGTGACAAGCAGGCATTAAAGCTGATCTCCCTGGCATTGAACCAGAATATCCCCAACATGGTGACCAGAGTGGATACGGACAAGCCAAGGTCAGTGGTGGACAGCATGGAGAGGAAATAATACATAGGTTCATGAAGGCTGGGCTGGGTGACAATGGCATAGAGAATCAGGCTGTTTCCTGAGAGAGCGATTACATAGAGAAAGCAGAAGGGAACAGAGATCCAGGTGTGGAAGGCTTCCAGCCCAGGAACACCAGTCAGCAGGAAAATAATGGACGAGTATGTGGCATTTTTGAAAGCTGACATAATTGAACACAAACTGAAGAATCTTAATCTGAGTGTTCTGCAGTTATAAACTGTATTTATTATGCAATCAACATGAAATTAATTATTTCAACAAGTAAACATTTATCAAAGAAAAAATCTGTATTATATAAAGAGCTCATGAAGATCAATTAAAAAAAGAAAACTAAGATCACATCTAATAAAGGAGCAAAAGACAGAAAATGAACAATTACGGGAGGATACAGAATTTGTATGCAAACAAGTTTCATAACAACCCATTTTATTTAAATTCACATGTCTGTTGAGTGAGATTGTACCCATCAACTTCCTGACTTCATGTGGTAGAAAATGATTAAATATTTGTTGAAATCTGTCTATAGAGATGAGTGAAATTTTAGATGAATAGCAAACAGTATATGCAGTGAATCTGATATAGTAAATAAAGGAAGTTAGCGTCTCTTGGCCCCCAAAAGAAATCCTCTCTTCATCTCCTGGATACTTTCAATCAGGTTGAATATCTTCAATCTGAATAAATAACTAACATTTGTTGAGCCCCTACTAGTGGTTGTGATAATATCTTGTATAAACATACAGTCTATTTGCAACATCATAACTTGAAATGTACCTAATTAATTTTCATACCACAAAAAGATTATAAGCAATCAAGACAATTATTCCAATTACAAATAGACTGATTTGAGTATAGAGGGTCTCTAAAGTAAATATTATGGGACTATTTTGATGTTAACTTTTTGGCATATTAAATCAAGTTTTAGGATTGCATATTCTAAACTTTGATGTATTCAAACATGGATGAAAGTATTTATTGGCTGAGTTACTCACATGATAATAAACTGGTGTGCCTGAATTTCTCCATCTCTAAACTAATAATGATATATATTACCCAGGGGATGATTGTGAGGACTAAGTTAGTTAATGTATGTGAAAAGCTCAGGAGGGTACTTAACAATGATGCAAAAGTTCACCAAATACTAGCTATTATCACTTAAAAATTAAAGTTAAAATGTAATATGGTCATTTCCCTCCCTTCACCACTTCTATTTGCATACCCCTCCCCACTTATCCATGTATCTTATTATCTGATAGCTGAGAGAAGAGGTGAAAATATTATATATTAGAAAGTTGTGGTGGGGAGGTGTCAAAAAAAAAAAAGGCTTCCTTGAGAACAGGAAGATTACTTGTGCAGAAGTTGATAGGTAAAAATCACCAGGAAAAAATTCTAAGCACATCCGAATTTCACATATTTTCAAAATGCCACTACACTGTGAGATATAAAGTGTTAAAAGGTGGTGTATAAAGGTAACAGGAATCCAGTATGGAATTATCACCATTTAAAGGGTAAGGAATGTGGACTTTTTCTAAACACTAGTTAAATAATGAATATGTAAATCTTTTTGTACTTTGATATAATCCCAACAATTTTTCCTTCTTTTTTTTTTTGAATTTGTATTCCCTTTATTTGCAGCACTATCACAGTCTGTAAATATTCCAACTTCTTCCTCAACCTAAACAATTTGTTAAAGAAAAAGGAAAAGGAGGGAGAGAATGAGGGATTGAAAGAAGGAGAGAGGGAGGAAGGGAAGAAAAAAGAAAGAGGGAGGGAGCGAAGGAGTGAGGGAGAAAGAAACCCTTTCTTATTAACCCTGACTCCCTGTTGCATGTTTCTCCTTCCTCATTTGTCTCTTAAAGGGTTTACACCTCTTTAATGAGTCATACCTAGAGTGGAAATCTGACTTCTTTTTTACTGAAACATACTTACGAGGTTTCAGCTAAGCCTATGTTCTCATCTGGAGCTCAGAGTCCTCTTCCAGACTCATTCAGGTTGTTGGCAGAAGTGAGTTCCTTGTGGTATAGGATTCAGGTCTCCATTTTCTTGCTGGCTGGTAACTGGGGATTGGTCCTAGCTCCCAGAGACTACGCTCAGTCTCACCCATGTGGACCTCTCACAATATCACATCTTGCCTTTTCTAATCTAACTGCTCTCTCCACTGCTTTTTCTCTCTTTTAAAGGCATACATGATTAGGTTAGGCCCACCCAGTATAATCTCATTTTTTGTTAACTCAAAGTCAAGTAGTCATGGACCTTACTAACACCTGTGATCTCCCTTTGCCATAAATGTAATGTAGTAAGAGAAGCAATATCCCATTACATTCATAGGTCCACTCAGACTCAAAAGATGGGTTTTTATACTAGACAAGTCCATAAGAGGCAGGAATCTTGAGGCTTCTTTTAGAATTCTGCCTACCATAACTGTCTAGGCCATCTAATCTCCAGATGTTTATAGGTTCATCTTCTGCAGTATCCTTTGACTGACTATCCTTATCCTCCAGCTCCATCACCAGTACTTTACATAACAATCATTTGTTTTGCAGGAACCTAGCAATATTCTCGTAAGTAATTTCCCTGCCCCAAATTTCAAGTGTTTCCAAACTTTCTCCATATTGATGACAAAGTGATCTCTCAAAAATACATCTTCATGTCACTCCTCACATAGAGCTCTTCATTGCCTCCAGCATGAAGTCAGAACTCTGTTTATCATAGCAGTCAAGGATCTTCCCAACCTACTTTAACTGCCACCAGTCCTCTTTCCTGCCCCAGGAACCTTTTGACATAGTCAGCCTTGGCTTTTTCTACTTCACCAAACTACCAAACACAGCAAGTTCTTTCAAATCGCTGTGCTTTGCTTAATTCATGTACCTTCTACCCTTTGAATTAGCCTAAATCTTTAGACTCATTATTTGCTCCATTTATAAATTGAACATTTCATTTATTTACATTTAAACATTAAATGGTTACACTAGAAAACATTTGGTGGCAACATCTTCTCCAAATCAAGTCAGAAGAAATTACTCCTTCTAGAGTCATATCCGTTTTTATTTAAACATCTAGAACCGTGGTTATTCCATTGTGAGTTATTTGAAAATATGTCTCTCCAAATGAAATAACTGACTGGAAGGTGAATCATTTCTTATTCATCATTATATTACCAATACTGGATTGTGCAGTGTGGGAAGAAAATATATATTTCTTGATATAAATTAAATCCAAGAGTTGTAAACTGACAATGGAAACTCACTGAACCTCCTTCATTCCCACAAAATGACTGGTGTGTGTGTGCAGGCACGCGTGCACATGCACATTGGGTGTTTTCAATGGAAGACTGTGTCCTGGTACTGTAGAGTAAACTTTTATGTGTCCCCTTCCATTTGTTGGTGGTAATTCGCACCTTATATGAAGGTAATAGTCCAGTCCCATTGTAAGAACATGCTGCAGGTTCTGTGCTGGACTACCTTGGCTTATCTCTCCTCTGACTACAGAAAGTTGTTAATATGGTTGTTGGGTCAGGCAAACCTAGGTTTGTTTAAATGCTGCCTCTGCCCAAAACTAAATTAAGTTTTCCAAATGAGCATTTTACATTAGAGTCTGCTTCTGTGAAATCGGTAGCTTACCAATAGTATTAATTTGTAAGGATTAAGTAAGATAGCATTTGCAAAGCATTTAATCTGCTGACTAGTACTTGGGAGATATTTAATGATGGTAGATGAGGATGAGTGTGATGCTGGTAATGAATGGTGATAGTAATGCCAGATGGCCTTAGACATGGTTTTGAAATGTGGCACAGCTAACCAGAAGACTCACAATTAACCAGAAAACTCGCATGCTAACAAATCATTCTAAACAGCAAGACATATGGCCCATGGATCAATTGAACACCATCAGTCAGAATATTATGTCCCTAATGATACAGATTTCAGGAATGAGCTCTCCACAACTTTCTCTAGGCATCCTGAAAGCTTTTTGCAGTTAATAAAATCTTCCTCATTCTTAAAGAAACCAGTGTGTGTAGAGTCTGATATTTTCCCTGAATGCAGTAGTTTTACTTACAAAGTATGGAGGTGTGTTCTTTTCCTGCCATTTGCCAGGAAAGGGCCTGGGGAGCTGGGAGGTTTACTACTCAGGGGTAGATTGCCTGTATAAGGAGCTGTGATGCAGGCTGTGTGCAATTTGTTAATCAGAAAACTCCTGGTGGACTTTCTTGCGTCCCCCAGGGTATAAGGTTTCCCAAGGGTTCATTCTACTTCAGAGCTTCCTTTCCTTTCTATTTTATTACAATTACTTTTGTCATTTACATGCAAGGACTGATATTATAGTTCTTTGACCTTGTATCCTGGTAAAAGTTTGTTAAAAGTGAATTTGAGGGTAAAAATTCCAGAGAAAACCACCTGCTGTATGCCTGAGCTCACTCCCGATCCCTACACCATCCCTGCACCCAGCTGATAAATATATCAGCCTCCAACATCACATGGCTGAATTTTGTACGTTTTTAATACAACGTCCCATTTCTTTTTTTAAAAACATCACTAATTCTTTCATAAAACACATTAAGTACCTGTCACATTCTAGAGTTTTCCACCAGGAATGCAGAGACTAGAACAGAGTCACTTATCTCTAAATGCTCAAAGCCCAGTGAAGAAACAGACATAAAACTTGATAATCACAACAGGACATGTTTATGGTGAATGCATCGAAGAGAAGTATTTATCCTGCAGGAAGGTCAGCACCAAGTTTGTCAGGAGACAAGGAAGAACAGAGTCTGGGAAAAACAAAAGTGACTAATAATATATTCAGCCTGCCTGGACCCCTGGGTGCAGATCAGAGTGCATGTGGCCAGTGAAACTAAACCAGGAGGCAGGATCCATGTTGCAAAAGATCTTACAGGCATTCTAAAACATTTGAGTCTAAATAATGTAATAGAAATTGCTTAGTATGAAATTTAATCTTTCTCTTTCCTAGAAAAACACATTTCTACATATTCTCGTGAAACAACTGAAGCATTCAGGCTTCGTATTTGAGGCTCCATAATATACTGCAGTTCCCTGTGTGGTGCAGTATCAACTGAATGATAAGAATATAGTGTTTTCCTTCTAAGCAACAATATCTGTTATACAGAAACACAAATTTAGGAAACATTCTCAAACAGAACCTCAACAAGCTCATATAATCTCAGCCAAACACTTCATCACTTACTCTTCCAAATTCTGCATCAGATTAACCATGCGATTATTTTCAGCATTAACTCAATTTTTTTTCATATTTCATCAAATTTATTGTATGATTCATCATTCGTTTATGTATCACTAGAATAAAAGACCCTCACAGCCAATTAAGCTAACATGCCATTGATTATAAGAAGTATATAATTGTACAGCTTAGAACCGAGGAAATACATGTCATGGGACAAGGCAGGCCAGTGTCACAGGCAAAAAAAGGATTTACCAGAGACAGAAAGTGGAAGGAAAAGTTTATTAGGGGTACCCTGCCACAGACAGCAGCAGGCCACACAGATGAGAGGTGCCCGTGTGAGCACCGAGGGTAGGTTGTTGAGGTCTTTTATTATGGGTAAGGCATTGGTGAACACACGGGGTTGGGGTCTGCATGCATGCACAATTCTCTGGTTGTAGGTGAGGCAAGAAATTTAGGGTCTATGAAGGGCTGGTGGGGTTTATGACTCTCATAAGGTGGGCTGAAACTAACCAGCCTGAGCTATTGTGAGATTAGGCATTACCTAGGGCTGTTAGTTTGTTAGGGCAAACATGCCCAGTATAGAATGTACTTTATCTGTTGAGGAGGCGCAGGCAGACATCTGAGAGCCCAGGAATGGGGATCATTGGACTTTGAAGGATGCCAGTTGGCCCCACGATACATAAGTAGTACATAACTTCTACGGTTCTTTTAAAGATTAGATGAATTAATATAAATCATATTAACTAACAAATAATGTAAAAGAATAGTTAAAAATTACTTGAGTCACCACATCCTGTATTATTTTGGCTCTTTTACATATTCCAATAGCATTTACAAAGTTAGCCAAAATCTTTAATATATTTTCATTAAAATTACAAGTCAATAGTCAGTTACTAGGTTAAACATTTTATCTTTTCTTTTTATTATTTATATAGTCAGTTTACAATGTTGTGTTAGTTTCTAGTGTACAGCATAGTGATTCATTTATACATGCATATATATATGTATATTAGTTTTCCTATTCTTTTTCATTATAGGCTAGCACAAGTCATTGAATATAGTTCCCTGCACTATACAGTAGGTACCTTGTTGTTTATCTATTTATTTATATAGTAGTATCTGCAAATCCCAGACTCTCAATTTATCCCTCCATCCCTCTCCTTCCCCCCAGTAACCAGAAGTTTGTTTTCTATATCTGTGTGGCTCAGACAATCTTGAACAAGCATTGTTTCCTAGGGTCTATAAATAAAAGCAAAAGCTGTAAAAATGTACAGACCTCTCTATTTGATGATATTGAATTCGCAGAAAAACATAGCTCATAGAAAAGTGAAAAGTATTGCCTGAAAGAATAAAAGGGAAAAAAAAGTATACTTACGTAGTTTTCTGTGAATTGTTGTCATTTTATAAAGAAAGAAAAGTAATATACTTTAAAATGGATTGTGCTGATGTATGCATGACTGTATTATATAAAATTATATGTAATTCATACTTCTTGAGTCACTCACCATTCTTATTACAGCATAAGTTAATGGTATAGCTTTCATGAGAGCATTCTTTAACACATTTATTTTAAAACACACTAAACAACATGGTTGCCCTACCTTTAAATTCTCCATTTTTGAAATTTTACTGAGCATTTATGAAATTTGAATCATTGTATTTATGTTTTTATTGCTTGGACTTGAATGTGAATTATGTCCCTTCTGTTAAATAGTAAATTTCTAGAAACTAATTGTTCTCATCGGGCTAAGAGTTTCCTAGGTTGGTGATTTTCCCTCTATTTCATGCTCTTCCTATAGAAAGAGACCACTAACTATGACTCCTCTTAGTATCTGGTACAATGACATGTATACAGTATCATGCATAAGAAACAGCTGTTTGAAACATTATTTCAATTTAGGTATGTATAGTCAGATAGTTATTCCTTGAGAATGGAGACCATGTCTTCCTTGTTCACTGTTTCACTCTAAGTACTTCCCATAGTGTTTGCCAAAATGAAGGTGTTCCAAATATATTAGAATATGTACAAAGTTATACAAAAATAAATTTAATTTAATAAGTTTTTTTAAGTTAGCCGTTATTAACAAAGCACTGTGATTGGGTCTGTGCAAGATATATCAATCCCCAAAGGATAATGCCTGTTTTCAAAAAGTTTCAAATCAAGCATAACCAAGATGGAGGAATAGGAAGACCCTGAGCTCACCTCCTCCTCCAGGCACAGCAAAATTACAATTTACAGAACAACTATCAATAAGAACCACCTGAATACTTGCAGACAAGCTCTTCTACAACTAAAGGATATCAAGAAGGAACCAAAGGAGTGTGGGAGTGCTGGGGGCGTGGTATAGTTAAGACCCACACCCCCAGTGGGTGACCCACAGATGGGAAGATAAGTACAGATGCAGAGGTTCTCCCAAGGAGCATGGGGTCTGAGCCCCACATCAGCGTCCTGTGCTGGGAAGATGAGCCCGCAAAACATTTGGCTTTGAAGGCCAGTGGGGCTTAATCAAAACAGTATGGTATGGCACAAAACAGACACATAGATCAATGGAACATAATAAAGAGCCCAGAAATGAATCCACAATTATTTGGGCATTTAATCTATGACAAAGGAGGTAGGAATTTACAATGAGGAAAAGATAGTATTTTCAGAAAGCAGTGCTGAGAAAATTGGGCAGTTACATGTAAAAGAATCAAGCTGGATTACTTTCTTACTCTATAAAAAAAATAAATTCACAGTGAATTAAAGACTTAAATGTGAGACCTGGAACCATTTCATTTCTACCCGAATTATAGGCAGTACACTCTTTGGCATTGGTCTTAGCAATATTTTTTTGGATATGGCTCCTCAGGCAAGGGAAATATAAGAAAAAATAAACAACTGGTACCACATCAAACTAAAAGCTTTTGCACAGTGAGGAAACCTACCAATACAAAAAAGGCCTCCTACTGAATGATAGAAGATATTTGCAAACAATATATTCTGCAAGGGGTTAATATCCAAAATATACATACAGTTTATACAACTCAACATCAAAAAACAAACAACCCAATTAAAAAATGGGCTGAGGTCCTGTACAGATATTTTCCCAAAGAAGACACACAGGCCAATAGGCACATGCAGAGATGCGCAACATGTCTAATCATCAGGGAAATGCAAATCAAACCCACAATGAAATACCACCTCAGACTTGTCAGAATGGCTATTATCAAAAAGACAAGAACTAGCAAGTGTTGGAGAGGATGTGGAGAAAAGGGAACCCTCATGTAATGGTGGAAATGTAAATTGGTGCAGCCATTATAGAAAACAATATAGAGATTAATCCAATAAGTTAAAAATAGAACTGTCACATGATCCAGCAATTCCACTCCTGGGTATTTATCCAGAGAAAACAAAAACACTAATTTGAAAAGCTACATGCACCCCTATGTTCATTGAAACATTATTTATAATAGCCAAGATGTGGAAGCAACCAAAGTGCCCATTAATATTTGAGTGGATAAAGAAGATGTGATATATATATAATTGAATATTACTCAGCCATAAAAAAGGGTTAAGTCTTGCCATTTGCCACACGTGGAAGCACCTAGAGAGCATTATGTTAAGTGAAATAAGTCAGAGAAAGATAAATACAGTATGATTTCATTTATATGTAGAATCTAAAAAACAAAGTAAATGAACAAACATAATGAAACAGAAACAGAGTCATAGATAAAGAGAACAAACAGGTGGCTGCCAGAGGGAGGTGGTTCAGGTGTTCAGAGGAGAGAAATAGATGAAGGAGACTAAGAAATAGGTGAGGGAGATTTCAGATACAAAATAAATGAGTCACAGGTATGAAATGTACAGTATGGGGAAACGTACAGTTTAGTCAATAATTATGTAATATCTTTGTGTGGTGACAGATGGTAACTAGACTTATCATGGTGATTATTTTGAAATTTATAAAACTATCAAATCACTGTGCTGTGTAACAGGAACTAACATAATGTTGTAGGTAATTATACTTCAAAAACAAATAGTCCCATAGAAAAAGAGATCAGATTTGTGGTCACCAGATGCAGGGATGGGGGATGAGGGGATTGGATGAAGGTAGTCAAAAGTACAAACTTCCAATTATAAGATAAATAAGTATGAGGGATGTAATGTACAACATGATAAATATAATGAACACTGCTGTATGTCATCTATGAAAGTTGTTAAGAGAGAAATCCTGAGTTCTCATCACAAGGGAAAATATTTTTTGTTTCTTTAATGTGTCTATATGAGATGATGATATTTATTACTAAACTTACTGCAGTAATCATCTCATGATGTATGTATGTTATATTATTATGATGTGAACTTTAAACTTCTGCAGTGCTGCACATCAATTATTTCTCTATAACCTGGAAGAAAAATAATGTAGTATCAAATCAATCAGGGAAAAGAGACCTGACTATAAAAAAAGATTTCTTAATAGCACCTAGAAGAAAGAGAAAGAGCAATACCAGCAAAAAATAATAAAATAAAAATATTTTTTAAAAAAATTTGAATAAATAAAAGCAGGTGGCTATTTCAGTCAGAGACTGAATGAAATGATTGAAGTCTATGGACAAAATATTTATGGTGTTATTCAGAAGTGAAAACATCTTACAAGAGTGGTACTCTAATATGCATGATAACCTATAGGTAGCTTGTTAAAATGCAGATTCTTGTGCTCCATCTGAAAAGTTTCTGCTTAAGTAGTTCTGGGGTGGAGTTGAAGAATCTGCACTTTAAAAAAGAATTTCAAGTGGTTCTGATGCCCTGGTGCTGGACCACACTGAGAACAGTGAAGGATGCCAATGGTAAGTGGGTGTCATAAATGTATCCAATTGGTAGTATGAAGACAGACTGTGAGGACCCACAGGAATGAAGAGCCTGGGAGATGACGAACAAAAAAGTGTGGTTTCATGAAGTTGTTAAATGGGAATCGATAATTTTATTATCTGCAGTTAAAAAGCAACAACAAAAACTTCATTATTGAGCATTTTTAAAGTATAAGAAAGTTTTTTTAAAGTGTAAATAAACTAATATTCAACTATCAGCATATAAGTAATTTTGACATTTGGAACATGTCTTTCTATACCTTTGTAACATATATGTTATGAGTATATACTTATACCCTTGTGTATATTGATCATGAAATATACACACAACAGTGATAAAAGTACATTGAAGACTAATCTATCTTTTAATATATCATTCATATCTATATCAGTATTTAGCTTGTTGCATGATAGTTCATATCTTATTTATCAATATTCTGAAGTAAATGTCTAAGTCCTTTCCAGATTACCATTGCAGTATATAACGATGTATCACTACCACACCACTGCGCTCCTGCCCACTTTCCCCTAGCACACACATACTTAGAAGATGAATCACTAGACATTAGATCCTTAAATATCAGTACATCTACCAAAGGGTCTGATGAACTTTAAAATTTAGAAAAGTATCCTTTTTTATATATTTTTATTGAAGTATAGTCAGTTTACAATGTTGTGTCAGTTTCTGCTGTACAGCACAATACTTCAATCATATAGGAACATACATTTATTTGTTTTCGTATTCTTTTTCACCATGAGTTACTACAAGATATTGAATATAGTTCCCTGTGCTAGACAGTATAAACTTGTTTATCTACTTTATGTATATTAGCTAGTATCTGCAAATCTTGAACTCCCAATTAATTCACATTTCTTCTTGCTTAGTGTTGTCCATGTTCCTGAGTCACAAATAATCTATTTTGGGGAATAGCAATCATTACCAATATCTGTAAGAATTACTAAAACCTAGACTTTCCTACCGATCTAAATTATATCAAACATACCTTGATAGCTACATACCCTAGAGGTGGTGAGACTATTTGGACTCCAATTTATGAATTAATTTGTCCACTTTGCAGACATGTTTTAACCATGGTCCTGGTCTGCGCCAGATACAGTAGTCTGATAGGGTTATAGGTACACAAGACATAGTCCCTGTTCTCAAAAAATTCAGTCTAGAACTCTGTAAATAGTAAGTTACTGGATCATCAGAAGAATGAAAGCATGTATAGACAGACTTTTTCTGCATACAGTGGTAACTCACATTAGTGAATGATCAAATGTCAGTCAGAGAAGACAATGTAAAAAAAAATACACTGAAAAATGTCCTAAATTAGCTTAGAAAGGAATATTTTGAGCATGGTATTACGAATTTGCTTTGTCTTCACACTGTAGATTATGGGATTCATTACAGGAGGGATGAGAAGATAAACATTGGCAATGAGAGTATGCACAAGGGGAGGGGCATTCTTCCCAAATCTGTGCACCAGTGACAAGCTGATCATGGGGATGTAGAAGATGGCAACAGCACTTATGTGTGAGACACAGGTACCAAAGGCCTTTTTCCGATGTTCTGGGGAGGCAATGCTGAGCACAGCGTGGATGATCAGAACATAGGAGAGGAGAATCAAGATGGCATCCAAGGCAGCAGTAGAGATGACAATGGCCAGACCAAATGCACTGTTGATCTTGGTGTCTGTGCATGAAAGCTTCATCACATCAGGGTGGAAACAGTATGAATGGTGCAGAACATGACTTTGGCAGAAGGACAGATGCTTAAGGAGCAGGAGTAAAGGCACAAGAGCCACTGTCCCCCTAATAACGACTGCAAAGCCCACTTTGATGATCCTTGAATTGGTTAAGATTGTGGCATATCTCAGTGGGTTACAGATGGCAATGAAGCGGTCAAAGGCCATTGCCAGGAGCACTGAGGACTCCATGAATGTGAAACCATGAATAAAGAACATTTGACCAATGCAGGCATCAAAGCTGATTTCTCGAGCATTGAACCAGAAAATACCCACCATAGTGACCAATGTGGAAAGGCACAGCCCTAGGTCCATGAAGGACAGCATGGAAAGGAAATAGTACATGGGTTCATGAAGGCTCGACTCACTGATGATGACAAACAAAATCATGCCATTCCCTGAGATGGCAGTGGTATAGAGACAACAGAATGGGATGGAGATCCAGGCGTGGTAAGTTTCAAAACCAGGGATGCCAGTAAGAAAGAAGACTGCAGGGTAGAAAATGCTCTGGTTGAAGGATGGCATGATGAGTGAAGGAAGTAGATGTCCCTTAGGAAGAGGAGTACTTCCTACAAAAAATAGGGAAGAAATGTTTTCACTCTCTTCTACATATACAGTTTAGGATCACTAGTGAACCTTGTCCTGGTCTTCAGTGGAAGTGCACACCTAGTTATTCCTTTCTTAGATTTGGAGTTAATCTTGAAAGAACTAGAACTAGGGGAAGAGACAGAGCACTAAGTTGTATGAGGACACCTGGGTTTCAGTAAGTCCCACTTGTTATCTCTAGGCTTCAGTATGCATTCATATACATTCATAAAAGAGGAGGTTAGATTAGAGAATGCTAAGTTATGTCCCACTTCTGTGATTCTAGGGTCATGGACAGGTAGGGCATTCCTGCACAAATCTAGGACAACACATTTCACCCTGCTCTTCACTTCTCACTTTCCAAGGCAGAAACCCTGAAGAGGTCCTTAAGAGTTTAAAGTCCTTGCATACCAATGAAAATAGTATAGTGAGATACTAATAAATATTTTACAGGAAAAAAACTTCTGTTTGAATTAGATATGCAAAAGCTCTTGATAAAAATGAAATACTATGAAAGAACCAATTCAATCTTTGCAAATAGACTACAGTAGGTGATAGTTGGGAAAGCATTTATTGAAGTAGCAGCTGTAAACCTGATATGTTTAAGGGGAATTCTCCATGAAGAAGCAGAGCTTAAGTCAACTTAGTAAGAACAAAGGAATTCACTGCAAGCTAACAGATAATTGGACCAGAATTATCTGAGTAAGATTCTTAATATTCAAAATATTCAAATATACAAAAGGACATTGAAAATGAATTCAGGGGTTTGGAGGTGGGGGTGTGGTCCCTCAAAAGGCCTCACTGAGGCTGGATGCATCTCCAGTCAGACAAAGGATATGACTGAACAATCTGTTTCAGGATATCAGCATGTACTCACCCAGATCAAGGAATCTGTAGGATCAAAGAAGTTCCTCTATACTGGTTTTTGTCCTAAGTTTTCTAACACCCAATTTTTAACTATAGAAAGAATGCTTGGTTTTTAAAGTATGTGCATATCCTCTTTCTCTCATTCATGCATGCATTATTTCAATAAATACGTAAAAAAAAAAACAGACAAAATGCCTGTGTGCCATGAACAGAGTTAGAATTAGACCTAGTATTCCAAGAAGGCCTGTACATGACTCAGGGAAAAAAATATCTAAGTATAGGTTAATTTGGCGAGTTTCATTCCAGCTCCTGAGTGAACAGGGAGTGGCTTCAACTTGAGTGGGAATAATTGGTTACAGGGCGTGTGATAAAGAGGACATTTGAGAAGAGAAAAATGTTCAATGTAGGAAACCTCTTGAGGACTGACTTTGAAAAAAATTAATGGCTAGAAATTTTGAATTGAGAGGAAATGCATAACAAAATAAAACCCATGGGTTTGATCCAGCTCTTGGACCTCAGAAGACAAGCCTTACTTTTTCACCTGGGACTTGCAGGAATTGAAATATGTACTTACCTTTGCATTCCCAACAAAGGAAGGCTTGAGAGTTGTCAAACTGATGCCTGGGTTGAAGTCACAGGAGTGGTTAAAAAAAAAATATATATATATATATATTTATTTAATATATATATATATATATATCCTAGAGTAATCAAATCTAAAAGAAGCAAGGTCTGGAAAAAAAAAAAAAAAAGGCCCCAAGGAATAGCAGTATTTAAGGAAAAGCCAGAGTAGCACCTCCTAATGAGACTGCAGAGACACGGCCACTAAGGTGCAAATGACCCCCAGGAACATGCAAGGACCTCATCAGTTTTTCTCAGACCTTTCATCTCAGAGACAGGAAAAATGCCTGGCACAACAGGGACTAAGAGTGTCTAAGAGTACAAATGAATGAATTGCATCTAATAAGTGTGATAGACCCTAGACACTTAGTATCAGGCATATATTGTGGTTCCTGATATATGGCCCCTTCAAATTGGAAGTAAAGTTCATGTAACCATATTGTTATATTTTTATACAGGAGATAAACTAACAATTTTCTGATTAATCTGGTGTTTATCTTTGATACTTGGACTTTGCTCAAACTTAGATCTGGTGATAAAAAACAAATATTTCTGGATGAAGTTGTAAGGACATTTAAATCATAAACTGTAACTGAACAGGACCCTGTGGGGCCTTCCTGGGACAGACCCCTCCCCATATCCTCTGCTTTATATTCTCTGTGAAGTACCCAGATAGTAGTATCTGACGCACATTTCCTGAGTTGTTTACAGATGCTAGAAACCCCATCAAATGGAAGAAATTAACTACTTGATGACATGAGCACGTAGCCCCTAGACTTACTGGCGCCTAAGGATTGATCATTAACTCCTGTGACATCATTACCTCACCATCAACCAATCAGACAATTGTGCATGAGCTGATCACAGGCCCTAGGACACCTAGCCCTCACCTTGTCTTTATAAATCTTTGCTGAAATGCATTGGGGGAGTTTGGGTGTTCTGAGCTCCTTGCTTGGTACTCTGCAATAAATACTGCACTTTCCTTCACCAAAACCCAGACCCAAATTTGGTTCGGTAACAGAAGCAGGCTCTAAAGTTCAATGCTCTTTTATCCAAGTGTCCTTCTCCTTAACAATGGTGATAATATTTGAATGCCTTCTATGTGCCAAACAGTTTACATCATTTTCTGAATCTTTCTTTCCACTCTTCTACAAGCTTCTTATGGGTATCTTTTTTCCAACTGGTATAATCAAAGGGAAAGAAAGTAAAACTATTCTAATTCAGGGAACTCTATTAGAAAAGCTTGTGGGCAGGAATAGCTTTCCCCTTTAATTCTATTATTCTTAAACTAAATGTTATTGGATGTTCTTGCACTAAAATTAATGAGCAGATATTAAATAACTACTCATAGAAAGCTATATTTAAATGTCTCTTTCTTCCTCATGGAGAATTCTTCCAAGGCAAGGGCTATGACTTAAACATCCTTGTAACAGACCGCCAAGAACATGTAAATAGATCACTCCCACTACAGAGCTTCACACCCATCACTACCACAGATGCACTGGGTATTTTTTAGCTCTCTTTCACTGATGAGGACATTGAGGCTAAGAGTAGAAAACCAAAGCTTAGAAGAATCATGTTACTTTCTCACATTTATCTCTGTAACAATGGCAAACCCAAGCATTCTCTCTGACTTCAAATGGTATGCTTTATCAATTCTTATTTAAAAAGAATATTTTTAAAATTTGGAATGAATGAACACATGCAATACAGCAATTGTTTTTAAATTGATATATGAATATATATAATATATGAATCTATTTAATACGTACAACTGAGTTTGCTAACTTCCTCCAAACTATTGGTTTTATAAGCTATCTGAAGATTATACAGTACCTGATGTATTCAGAAAAGACTTCAATACACTAAAACACTGACCTCATGCGAAGAAGACTTCTTGGGTCTGGAATATAAGGTCATTTGATCCTGCCCTCTGCTCTTTGAAAGTCATCCCAGGCAGCAGCAGCCAAGAGTCTTTTAAAGCAAAAGAGAGTATCTCAACCAAACAAACTTACAAGCAGAAAGGTCTTCTGACCTAAGGCTGGGGAAACAGTGTCTGATCAGTCCTGTCCCTGTAAACCATCTCCGAAGAGATTATCTTTTGCCAGAATTCATAGGCAGTTCTCAGGAATGAGAGAACTCTCAGATTTAGAGAGTTTATAAGAAGCCCAGGAGCTGCCAGGTGAGAACCATTTACCCAGCAGAAAAACAAATTCCTAGGAGAAAACTCTATAGCGCTGTGTCCTGCTAACCCTTTGTGCCTCAAACAACAGACTATGAAAGGCAATTTCTTTTCAGTCTAACTTCTCTGCCTTCCCCCGAGGAGAATTCTGCAGATTGATTATGATTGTAGTTCTCATTCAAGAGCAAGTTTACCCCTGTGCAGCTTACAAGAAGCAACTCAGCAAACAAGCATGTGAAAACATGCTTCACATATGTCATCAAGGAAGTGAAATGAAGACAATGAGATACCACTACACCTATTAGAATATCCAGAATCCTTAACATTGTCATCATATTCTGGGGTGGGTTTGGAGCAACAGGAAATCCCATTTATTGTTGATGGTAATACAAAGTGATACAGCCACTTTAGAAGCCAGTTTGGTGGGTCTTACAAAACTAAACATACTCATACCATACAATCTAGCAGTTGTACTCCTTAACATACACCCAAAAGAGTTGAAAACTTATGTCTACACAAAAACTACACGTGGATGTTTACAGCTGCTTTATTCATAATTGCCAAAACTTGGAAGCAATCAAGATGCCCGTTAGTAGGTGAATGAATAAACAATGGAATATTTTCAGTGCTAAAGGGAAATTAGCTGCCAAGCCATGAAAAGACATGAAGGAAACCGAAATGCATATTTACTACTGATTGGAAGAAGTCAGAAAAAAAGGCTCCATACCATATGATTCCAACTATATGACATTCTGGAAAAGGCAAACTATTGGAGACAATAAAAAGATTAGTGACTAGGGTTTGAGGGAAGGGAGGAATTAATAGGTAGAGGATTTTTAGGACAGTGAAAATACTCTGTATGGTGCTATAATGTCGGATACATGTCATTTTTATGCATTGGTCCATAACTGTAGACTACACAACATCAAGAGTGAACCCTAATGTAAACTATGGACTTTGAGTGATAATGATGTGTCAGTGTAGGTTCATCAGTTGTAAGAAATGAAGCACTCTGGTGGGGGATGTTGATATGGAGACAATGCTTATGTGTTGGGACAGGAAATATATGGGAAATCTCTGTACCGTCCACTCAATTTGTTGTGAACCTAAAATGTATCTAAAGAAAAAAGTATTAAAAACAGAGAGAGAGAAAACAACCAAAGACCACAAAACTTTGTGAGTACCTTGTGTGTCCCTTGCTAGCTTACAAAGCCACTAGGCTTTTGTGATAACTGGCCTAAAACTGACACCAGTATATTTATCACTGTGGCGAAGATGTTAACCATGTTAGACAACTTCTGTTTAAATTGTGAAAACTCAGAAGTTGCTTTCAGCCTTGTCCATTTAGTACAGCCTTTGACAATTTGTGGTGAACTGAGAGGGTTGATAAATTTCAAGAACAATAATTAATTAAATATGTTGCTTGGCATAAAAGGCTGTAATAGGGATATAAATGTGGAAATCCTGCTGGTCTTGCTAAGGATTCCAGTCTTCAGAGCTTTGGTCCATAAGCAGGGCTGCAGGAGATGGAACACAGTTAGTAGAACCTCAGGCTCTTTTCCAGCACAAACCCAAGGGATTTAAGCTATTCATCAGCTCAGGTCTAATAATCAGTGGATACACAAAGGCCATAATAACCAATGTTCCTTCTGACAGGTAGAGTGTCTTTTCTAATTGACCTATCCCAGGACTTGAATATTTTAAATATCTTCTCTGCAGTCATCTACCCATTTAGAGTTCAGTCCTGAAAGCACTGTCTTTCTACTCTTTTCGCTTCAACCCTACTGAACACATCTTCAGTTCCCTGAACATGGAGTGCTTTTCTTGGTCTACTCATTCTGTTCTCCTAGGTAGTGTTAAGGTGTTTACTAATTCTGAAATTCTGCCTCAAATGCAATTCAAAAGAAATTTTATTTTATATTGGCATAAAATTTACATTTGTGTTAAAATAGTTTTTCTTCCTAGATGTTCTGATTTCAAATTTAAAGAAACCTTAATGGAAGCTGAATGTGGTGTGTTTGTGCTGTTTTTAAAAGAAATTTTGCTTTGTTTTTGTCTTGTTGGGGTTTGTTTTTTAGTTGTCCTGCTTCATGGTTTCCTAATATTGTGGTCAGCCTTCATATGGGATAAACAGCACAGCTGTTGCCTGTGGCTGCAACATTTCCTTAACCTTCTATTGTCTCCTCACTCTACCCCCGACTCTCCCGCCCTCATCCTTGGCTCCCTGGGGGAGGGGGGCAGATTTCTTCTCATTTCCTAAAATCTCATTTTAGCAATTATATTTGGTTAGCCTCCCTTGATCAAATGGGGCTAGATTGTCCCAACACCTTTGCATCAGTGCTTCTCAAATGTGAATGTCTCATGAGTCCCTTTAGGTATCTTGCAAAAATACAGAATATAATTCAGTACATCTGATGTTCTGCAGTTTTAACAAGCTTTCAGGTAATGCCAACACTGAAGGCAAGTTACTGCATTGTTACTGAATGCAAGTTCGTGTGCCCCATGCACTGTGAGGCCAAAGAAACTAAAACGTCGGAGTTTGGAGCAAAGAAAGGTTTATTGCAGGGCCAGCTGTGAAGGACGGGGTGGCTCATGCCTGAGAGGCTCCAGACTTCCTGATGGGTTTCAGCAAAGCATATTTAAAGACCAGGTAAGGGAGAGGGGTTGCAGGATACGTGATCAGCTTGTGCATAATTCTGTGATTGGTTGATGTTGAGGTAATAGGGGGTCAACAGGATCAACCCCTAGGCACCAGAAGGTCTGGGGGCCACGTGTTCACGATTCTTAAGAAGTTAACTTCTTCCATTTTTTGATTGTTTTTAGCATCTGGAAAACTCAGGAAATAGATATGAGATTTTATTATCTGGGTACTTCAGAGAGGAGCTAGGGCAGAAGATATGGGGTAGGCGTCCGTCCTGGGAAGGCCCCACAGGTTCCTGCTTGGTTGCATTATTAGTTTTTTAGTAGCAAAAATCTCTATTAATTCCCCCTTTAGAGTAGTTGTAACACAGTATTGTAATTTCCCACATAATTGTAACCTCCACTAGACTTTGCAATACCTGGGGCAATGTTACATCCTCCAGTCGTTCAATAATGTGTATAGTGTGCATATGATATTTTTGTAATGACCAATGAATAAAGAATGTTGATGGAAGAATGTACAAGACATGATGGGAGCAGAGAGGAATGAAATAAATAGGAATAAGAGGAACAGCCCGAAGAAGTTGATAGAAAAGAGGAAGAGCTGCAGTTCTTTATCCACTAAAATTGAATGGTTAATGTTGGCCAAATCAGCAAGGGAGAACTAATTTGATATGGCTGAATCCAGGAGGAAAATGAGACCTTCACCAGACCATGGAGGGCCGCTAGGCCTTGTAGGACCTTAATACTTCTTGTGAATAGTGGCCTAAATGGAGCAATCACTGATGCAGCAACCAGGCTTTGCTGTTGTTATTATAGTTCGCTTGCTTTTAAGTTTATTTCTACAGTTTGAGTACATTAGCTCCGGATTACCCGATTTGCTTCTGGCATCTTGCTGCTGTCTCAGACACTCTGTTTCAGAACTTACAGTGTTTACTGCCTTGTAAAACTCTCAGCCCCGATTCCTGCTTTCTCGTTTCCTGATTCAGGATGACCTTCCATATCAGCTGCTACACACCTGAATTTTAAAGGTTGCATAACACCCTATGACTGGATATAAATACTTTATTTCTGCACATTGAGAATTACCTACAATTTTTACTAGTGTGAATAATGCCATAGTAAGTGTTCCCCTACGTAAACCGTGGCCTGCATTTCTGATGTTTTTTTTTCTTTAGATAAATTTCTAGAAATGGAATATTATGGACACTTTAAAGCAATAGTATAATAGAAAATTCACTTCCGTAAAGTTTATACAAATATTGTAAAGTAGTGCTTAGTACACCCTAACACAGCAACACAACACTGTGTATTATGTTTAAAAAATATTTGCTGATTTGATAGGTAAGAGTATTTTATTGTTTACTGTAGGAAAATTTTAACACTAAAAAACAGTTTCTTGCAAGTACCTATGGCACAATTTTTTTGTTTCTAATTCTGCTCTTCCTGTTTGGGTAAAAGTTTGGGAAACATTAATATGAAGTCCAGTGACATCCCAGACTGGTATGTTTCCTGGGATCAATGTTACTGGTATTGACACATTGCTAACTGCATATTCCTGTTGCAGTTGATTTTATTGAGGGAGGTTTTGCTCAGGTTTTCAGAAAGTTGGATCCAATTGCCAGCTGCAAGTCTGCTAGGCTGGCGTGAGAGGAGGGCAGTGGGAAGGGCCATATTTTGGAAGCATGTGCACCAGTGTGCGGGTCAGTGCTTTGCCAGTACGCACACCAGCTCATGTGAATGCACCACGCTCTGGCCAAGAATGCACTTGATACTGCTATAGTAACTCTATCACTCTGAGAGAAAAGTATCATTTTTTTGTACAGGGGAAAAACAATTGTGGTCATGGTCAAATAGTTTCTGAGACTGGTGGGAAAGCAGTCACTGCCCTAGAATTTGCCCAGCCTGCTAGAGAAATTGTCTTCAAAGGTCTCAAGGAGTTCACTGTGAGGAGACACAACAGAACAAAACTTCATATGCAAAATATAAACATACACAAGTGACAACATGTTAACATCCACTCTGGCACTTAGGCATGCACGCATGCTATAGGTTTAGAACAGCTTGTTGGATTAGTGGTGGATGAATGGTCACGTGAAAATTCTCCAGCAAATAAGTTTTACACCTTTAAGGGTCTTTGATAGCCCAGACTATGAATACTAGTTGTGCCATTTATTAACTGAGAGACCAGAGTAAATTACTTAAACCCTGTAACCTTTGGTAACTGCGTAAATCAAAGTAATAGCGGATTCTTCTATCAAATTTATCATATTTTAGTTGTGTAGGTCAGAAGTCTAACATGAGTCTCATTGAGGTAAAATCAAGGCATCAGCAGTCTTTTCCAGAAGGTCGAGGGGAGGATCAGTACCCTGGCCTTTTCTCTTTGTAGAGGCTGCCTACATTCTGTAGCTCACTGTCTCCTTCCACCACCTTCCAGGCCATCAAGCCCTTCCCATGCTGCCATCTCTCTGGTTCTCCACTTTTTAGGACTCAAATGATTAAATTGGACTCACCCAGATAATCCAGGATAATCTTCCATTTCAAGAGCTTCAACTTTAATCACATCTGCAAAGTCCTTTCTGCCATGTAAAAGTAACATATTCACAGATTTCAAGCAGTAGGATGTGGTTGTCTTTGGGGGCCATTATCTTGCCTACCATGAATATTTGACATAGTATCTTGGACATAGAATGCATAATTAAATATTACTGTTGTTGCTTTGGTTACATTATAAAAAATAAAATAATTCAGGCCAAGACATTTTCTGTGGGGAAATAGACTTGGTGGTGGGGATGGAAGAATGATTAAGAAATGACTAAAATTATCCAAATAACAGATAATTATGACTCGGATAAGGGAGGCACTTTTTGGAGGTGATGGAGAGTGATTAAATTCTGGTTATGTTTTCAAAGATATTTGTGTGGTTTGCCAATAACTTGTATACAGAATGTAAGAGATAGAAATTGAGGATGATTCTAAGGCCCATATGCTCAAGAATGGTCCAGAAATGCTGGAAATATCTGAGGATCTAAAGGCATCATAAATAGAGAAGATGGACAGTCCATAACAATCTGTGGGTACCAATTACTAACGGCCAAATGAGGCAGCGTTCACCCCACATCAGATGTACATCGGATGCATGGTGTAAGATCCTCCAAATTTGAAAACAAGTAGGGAAAGCCCCAGATTACTGTGATTAATTTTCTTCCACCTTGTGGGCTGGGACTTAAAAACAGAAAGTTGGTTGAATAGTGAAAAATTAGATAAACTTTATTTCCTGCCCACTTAAATGATATGCTAAGATTTTTGTCTGCTGTATTCACCAAGCACTCCTTGCAACCTCTGAGATAATCTTATCATTGGCTATCTGTGTTGGTAATTATCAGTTAACCTGTCTGTTTTCTACACTAAACTAGAAGACCCTGGACAGTAAGAACTATGTTGTATTCTTTTCTTTTTATCTCTAGCACTTAGCATGATATTTGGAATATAGGACACTCCTATGAAATATTTATTGAGTATATGTAGATCAATAAGTTATTTTTTTCTTAGTTGTAAGAGAGGCTTCGAAGAAGCACAAGCAGGTTGATGAAACAGGACTGCTGTTAACGATAGATACTAAGGGTTACGGGTGGAGGGTGACTTACACTCACAACAGGCAATACCTTTTAGCAATCTCTTGTAATATTTCAGTTTTAAAAATCCCCTTCAGAGTGACTGCAGGTGGGTCTGGGGTTTCTTTTGGAGGTGATGAAATTTTTCTAAAATTAGACTGTGATGATGGTTGTTGTGCAACTCTGAATTTACTAGAACCTATTAAATCATGCACTTTAAATGGGGGAATGTATGGTATGTGACTTATACCCCAAAACTCTTTTTACAGTAAGTCCTTCAATAAAAGGACACAAGGACAAAAATTACATCAGCCTCTAAAGCACATGGCTACAACAAGCAATTGCATAATGCAACAGATATAAAAAGACAGTATGAGGCAAAAGAAGTCTTCTGGGAACCCCCGTACCCTGGAGACACAGTGAGTGACACCCGCACCGGGAACTGGCCTCTCGGCTCTGTCACTGTCTCCAGCAAGGCTTGGAATAAGTCTCCTCATAAGCTCCCCTGGCATCTAAAGCCTCCTCAGTGCTCTGAGACAGCCTGAGAGGGACAGAAAAAGTGCTGTATGGGCCTTGTAAGTAAAATCTTTTTTTTTTTTTTCAGTGGAAAAGCTCAACTCCAGACAAGCTGAACCTTCTTACCCACAGAGAAGTTTCCTCACACTGTGCAGAATTAGATTAGATAATGGGATAGTGGGCTGATGCCAATGGTGGAATTTGTAAAATTATTTATTCTCTGGAAATCTGTAGAGAATGGGCATTTTTTTCTGCCTGGTGTGGGTTGGATATCTCATTGTTAGTCCAGTGACAATCAATTGTTAATATATTTATCATGGTTAGTAGTTTGGTGCTCAAGAAAATGGAGGAGGTTTTCAGGGGCTGAAAATCCCATTTCTAAGCCCAGTGATTCTTACTAAAAATGAAAAAAAAAAAACAAAAACAGTTTTCAACATCTGCATGCCAGATACTGAACTAAGCACAGTGCGTATTCTACCTCATAGAGAAGGAAACTGAATCAAACTAAGTTTACACTACTTTTAAGTTTCAGTGAAACAATTGTGAGAGCGTGAGCATTGGAATTAAAGAGAAATGGGTCTAGAAACCCAGTTACTGTATCCACTAGTTGTATGTGATCCTGAATGTTTCATAACTTCTCTGATGCTCCATTTCCTTATCAGAAAAGCGAATTTAGAGTGAATGTAATAATACTTGCCACCTGGTACTGTAGTAAGAATGAAAAGATAGAATGTTTATAAAGGTCTTAGCAAAGTAACATTCATAGAACAAATTCCAATAAATGGTAGCTATTATTATGAGTAATACTTCTTGTTATTATCACTGTACAAGGTCTCAAAACTAGTTAGTGTTTGAGCAAGGATCTGAACCCACATCAATCACACATACCAGAGCCATACCATTGACAATGGCTAGGACAATGTTGATAATGCCAAATGGTCTAATTCAGCAGTTAAAGACATAGCCACAAGTTACAGTTCATGGCAGTGCAATGAGAGAAGAGCATCACTGTGGTCTAAGTGGACCAGAAAATTAGTTGAGAGACTATAGCTTATGAGAAAATGAAGGTTGTACAGGAATTGGAGAGGATGGATTGAACAGATACATTGGTGATGGCTGCACAAAAGAGTAGCTTGGGGGAATTTTTGTGCTTCCCCTAATAATACCCATTAGTTCTCCTTTATTCTTGAGCAAAAGTATAATGAAATTTAACAAAAGTGTAATGAAATACAGCTACAAGGACCCACTACCAACCAGAATGCAATTACTTAGCCTTCATATATAGGTCTCCTGAAGGTTCTAGTTTCTGACATTTCAGTAGCAGAATCAATACAAAGTTAATGACTATGTGTGTGTAGGGGATGAAAGAGAGGGAGAGAAGTGTGTGAAGTGTGTGTACATGAGGGAGGCAATTCTAAGTAGATGATTTGCTACAAATTGATGTCATTTAACAACAAATGAAGCATGGAGGGGAGAGCCAGGTTTGGAATGGGAGGAATTCTGTTTGTTCCTATTGAGGTTGAGGTGTCTGAGAGTATATGAGTGGAGATGCCCCTCGGGGATAGTTTATTCACTTTTTATTCACTGGCACTAAGGAGAGAGCTTTGATTGGTTCTCCTAACTGCTACCAGTTATTTTTATGAATCATCAATTTGATTGCTTCACTCTAGTTCCATGATTCATTACTGCCTTCAAGTTTAAGCCTAGAAATCTTGCCACAGCTTCAAAGATTGCATTAACTTTTGAAATATAGAACTCAGGAGAAGCCATAATTAGATTTCAGGTTTGTGAATCATCTGGGTCTAAGTGCTATTTAAAGCCATGGGAATAACAAATATATCCCAAGGAGAATATATGGAGAGCAAGAAAGAAGAGAAACTTCTTGGAAGAAAAACAGACTCCCAAAGAACATCACAATTGAAAGACAAAGAACAAGAATATTATTCGATAAACAGGGGAGAAACCTACAGAATTACTGTCATTGAAGCTAATAAAGGAGAAAGTTTCAAAGAGGGAGGTGGTCAACACTGTAAAAATTTCTGATGAAGGAGAGGAAAACAAATCTGAAAATAAACTTTTGGACTTGGTGACATCAGCTGGAGAATGCTCTGACAGTTATTAGAGAAAGAATCCAGCTTGCTGCTGAAGGTGAAGAAATAATAAGCAAAAGCAGACTATCCCTCAAAGTACATTTTTTTCATTATAAAATATATGGCAGGAAATTGGGGGAGAAACAGCGTTTATGTCTTATTTCCCTCACTAGCTAAGCACAATGGCCAATTATGAAAGATATTCAATAAATCTTGGTTGAATTGGATGTGTTGAAAATATCTATGTAAAAGTGTAGGAAGCTTTCATTAACAAGATGGGGTAGAACTCAAGTACTGTAGATTTCAGAAAGAGAGTCAATGGTACTAAATAAGATACTAAAGAAGGAAAGGAATTTTGTTGGAGTTAAATTAGACAAGATGAAGAATGATTTATTTACTTACTCGTAAAATATTTGGAAATGCTTGACTTTTGATGTTCTAAAACTAAAATCTAAGTTCCTTATCCTTTCCGTGGAATTTCAAGATCTTCATGCCCTGGGCTCGCACACCCTGGCCTCTCTTGTTTCACCTCCACAGCACCCAGCTTCACATTTAAGGCTCCAGCACAATGATTTTCTGTGGTCATCTAACAGATTGAGTTGTTATTATTCCATTCAGCCTCTGCTCATGTCATTTCTACCTCAAAAATACCTCTTTCCTGCTTTCCATCCTTGTGAACTCATACTCACCCATCAAACTTTACACAGTTATAATTCACCTACTCTGTTAAGATTTCTTGGAACTAATTCCTCTCAACACACAGCCAAACACATTCATGTATATATGCACTCAGAATCTGTCACGCCACACTATTTCTGTCTTAACTATCATTTAGGAATGTTTCATCCTTGTGCACTCTACAACTAGCAGCATTTCTTGTCTCTGATTCCTCTGATACGTGTTGTGCCTAATACAGTTCCTGGCATGTAGTTAGGGTTTCAACATTGGTAATTTTTCATTTTTCATTTGCATAAGGGTCACCAGGCTCTTACTAAAGACAAGGTTTTCAGCCTTACAAAGGTGAGGTCCTGACCATCTCTCTGATTGTCTCAGGCTCCAGACCACTGTCATCTGACTTGCTTCATACCCTCCGTGCTGACACAATACACAGTGAGCTCCCAGTTGATGTTGAAATGAACAAAGTGTTTTCGATGAATGATCAAGAGCTTAGATGGTGTTATCGGCTATGAAAAGGAATAAAGTAAACCCTGTGTCTGAGCCCAGCATGGATGATGAAGGGGTGCAGGAAGGTATCCATGGTTGTAGACCAATGGAGAGGAAGGAATTTGAGGGAGCTCTCTTCTGCCAGCTCAGCATAGATCATTTCAACCTGTACTTTTCTTCCAATCACTCAGCAACAAAAGGAATTTTAAAAACTGACAAAAAGTATGACAATAAGCAATGAATAAATTGTTTGATGCAATAATGTAAGCAGAGCCATGAAGAAGTTAAGATGAAAGAGAAATTGTTCAGACAGCAGTTTTTTAAACTGCTCTCTTACATAGTTTCCCAGAACTCAGTGGCAAAAATTACAACTCAGTCATTACATATGATCATGAAAGTCATTGTGACAGGAAAAACTGACATATATGAAGGCCTTCTGCATTCCCATAACTTTTTATTCATCATTATACACTGGATATTGAAGTTATTTATAAACAGTACCATTCTTTCTCCCTTACTTGATTATAAACTCTTTAAGAGGGCTTTTGTTTGTGTTGTCTTAGCTTTTAGCACAGCACCATGCACAGAGTA
Organism: Camelus bactrianus; assembly: GCF_048773025.1. NCBI lineage: Eukaryota > Metazoa > Chordata > Mammalia > Artiodactyla > Camelidae > Camelus > Camelus bactrianus. The sequence goes on from NC_133548.1 coordinate 46,070,975, forward strand.
GGTGCTTGCTAAATGTCTCTGAGAGTGTAAGGCAAGAGTCAAGGAAGACATATTACAAGTACATTCTAGCTCAACACTTTCACATATGCCATTTGAAAAGCCCTGAATTTTTCACCTCGACTTACCCAAAACGTAGCAATCTTTCAAGCACTGATTTCCTGGGAAAGGCTTCTTCTCCAAATACCCCAGACTTTTTGTACACAGAATTGAAAAGCTCCCTTTTTCGTAATTACCCTGCCTCCCAGTAATCCCCAGAAGCTGGTAACTTTAAGAACTGAGTCCCAGGTTCTGTGAATTAATAATAAATAAACAGGTCAAAGACTTGTGGAAAGTGAGCAGTGAATCCATTATTTTATATTAGCTTAAGTATCATTTACTTACTAGATTTTTAGTGTATCTTTCTGATCAACATTATTTTCAAAAGACTAAGTAGAGCTACTAAAAATGTTTTTCAGAAATCAATCTATTTATGAAATCACTAATAGAACTTATCAGCCTTTCACCTTATCAACCTTATCAACTTACCAAACTTTCACAATTAATTGGAAATGCATGCCAGTTGGGCAAGACTATATCTGCTTTGTTCCTATGTAATGTTGGTTGAATTCATGACACTCAATAAATAAGCATTGGAAGCAGTGTCAAAAAATGCTCCTTTTCTTATTAAATGTTCCCTTTCTGTTAGCTCTTCTTTCTATGTTGAGGTTTGATAATGCATTTCTGACAGTAATTTCATTGTTTCTCTGAGGATACTCTCATTACTCTAAACTGGAGATGCTGAAGTTATAGTTCACTTATTTGGTCAACTCAGTTCACTGATTTATTTTTTCTCTTATTTCCCATTAATTTGAATTAAAATTTTCCTAATTCTTTAAAAGTAAGAGACTTATTTAGGGAATTTTTGAGATGGCGCTTTGAATGAAGTCATGTGGTCTGGAAACAGTTAGGTTCCCCTGAGGAACAGTTACCTTAGCATTGAATACTTCTCACTGGTTGAGCCCTCTTCAGCTATAGCCCCAATCTCTGTTTTCCCCTGGATCCCCTCTTCCCACTCATACAGACCCATCTGCCTAGTCTACAATTCTCTGCTAAAGGAAAAAAGAAATATGCTGTTTGCAATAATGTTGTATATCCCCCTCCAAAGCAAAACAATAACATTCTGTTAGGTATGTCCTGAGAAGTATGTCTTAACAAAATGGAGAAACTGTGTTCTGGAGAAAAACTAGTCTCCAAGCGTACTGAAGAAAGAATACATTTGAACGTGACAGCACGTTATATAAAGTGGGGAGCAGAGACCTCTGTAGATGTCTCATTCTCCATCTCTCGCAACTGTAACCTCAGGTGCTGTACTGCCAGGTGACTTTAAAGATTAGATACTGTAGGCACCTGCACATGACTGCGCTGGTGCCTGAGCCATTTATTGTCACTTCATAAGTGTTGATTTGCATTATAAGTATCTCATTCTCAGTATTTTCTGGCTTCCCAAATTATCTGCAAATTTCTCTACTTTCTGTTTTCATGGCCAATGTACTATTGCCATCCCATAACCCCAGTCTATTTTTCTCTGATCCCAGCTATACAGAAAAACTAACCTGCTACCTCTTTATCACACTTTGAATACTCCAGAGAGGATGGAATATGATTGGCCAAATTTGAGTAAAGTGTCTTTTCTTAGTCCAGTTATCACTGGTTAAAGAAATAGGAAGAAAGATCACATAGTATAAACCTAGCTACCAGGAAAGGGCCTCAGGAAAGAAAAATTGTGGGCAGGAGCAAATGCAAAACTAAAAACATTTTTTGAGGATACCTACTACAGCAGTTGACATCTTACAATTATTTTATAAATTTAAATGAGCCACTCATATTCATATAGTATCTAGATACTCATCTTTCGTTAGTGTTTGGTTGAATAAAATTATTTGTAATTGGATTCATTTTTTGAATGTAGGTTTTCTTGATTGTTCCAAAATTTCATCTTTGAATTCCATACTTTTAATCCAGCATGTCAAACTTCCAGAATACCTCATCCTCATCCATTATTTTCCTGCTGACTGGTGTTCCTGGGCTGGAAGCCTTCCACACCTGGATCTCTGCTCCCTTCTGCTTTCTCTATGTAATCGCTCTCTCAGGAAACAGCCTGATTCTCTATGCCATTGTCACCCAGCCCAGCCTTCATGAACCTATGTATTATTTCCTCTCCATGCTGTCCACCACTGACCTTGGCTTGTCCGTATCCACTCTGGTCACCATGTTGGGGATATTCTGGTTCAATGCCGGGGAGATCAGCTTTAATGCCTGCTTGTCACAGATGTTCTTTATTAAACTCTTCACTGTCATGGAATCTTCAGTGCTGTTGGCCATGGCCTTTGATCGATTTGTGGCCATCTCTAATCCCCTCAGGTATGCCACCATTTTAACTGACTCCAGAATAACTCAAATTGGAGTGGCAATTGTCATCAGGGGGACACTAACACTGACACCAATGGTAGCACTTCTTACAAGACTGTCCTTCTGCCGCAGCCACGTACTCCACCACTCCTACTGCTTCCACCCCGATGTGATGAAGCTCTCGTGCACAGACACCAGGATCAACAATGCAGTCGGGTTGACAGCCATGATCTCTACCGTTGGTGTGGACTCAATCCTCATCCCTGTTTCTTATGTTTTGATTACTAAGATTGTCCTCAGCATCGCATCCCCAGAAGACAGGAAGAAGGGCTTCAGCACGTGCATCTCCCATATTGGGGCTGTTGCTGTTTTCTATATTCCATTGATCAGTCTGTCCTTTGTTCACAGATTTGGGAAACGAGTCCCAGCCTACGTACATACTATGATTGCTAACACTTACCTGCTGATCCCCCCTGTAATGAACCCCATCATCTACAGTGTGAAGACCAAACAGATACGCAAAGCTGTGATAAAAATTCTCCATTCCAAAGACACGTAGAGTCACAGAATTCTAGAGATGGTCTCTGTCAGGTCATATTATCTACCCATTGAAAAATAAATCTGGTGATTGCTGAAGCTAAGGATGCAAATATTTAAAATCAAAGCTGGAATATGTTTAGAAAATTAGCTTGACTGATCCCTGTATTTTACAGATGAAGAGACGAGAGACATAAGAATGGGAGGAATGAGCAGCCTAACTCTAAGTCTGGAGGTTGTCTTCCCAACCACTGTTTGTTCTGAGCTGTTGTTTATCCTGCCATTACCCTTTCTCTTCTTACTTCATCCACTTCACAGCAGTTAGAATGACACATTATGAAAATGTCATTCCTTTTTGAGAAATAGGTACTATTTTCTAACAGTAATAATAATTTTAGCTAACATTTATTATTTCCTTTGACTGGTCATAGTTCTGTTTTTTATATATAAACACATTTTATATTCAAAACAACTTCATAAGGTAGTTACTTGTATTACCAATGAGAATATTGAAGCACACAAGTGTTAAGTAACTTGCTTAATCAGCTAGTAGGTGACAGAGTTCACATCCATGCAAACTGACCCCAGGGTCCACCCACTCTTAAATTTAATGCTGTATTGCTGCATATAAACTATATATATTATCTATATACTGTATTTATATATAATATAAACATATATATGCACTGTAATGTATATTTATACATTAATTAATTTGTACTGGGAGACATAATTTGATCGAAGAAGCAAACAAAAACTAAAACTCTGTCCTCTAGAAATTTTCAACCAATTTATGGAGGAAAAGCTCAAAACAAAATCTTTAAACCTCACAAATATATTTCTACCTGATGGTCTTTCCCAACTAAGCATATTCTAGAATTTCTCTTCACCCTCCATAAACTTTCTTTGATTGATTGATTGATTGATTGAGGGAGGGAGGCAATTAGGTTTTCTTTGTTTGTTTTTGTTTTTTTAAACAGAGGTACGGGGGATCAAACTTGGGACCTCGTGCATGCTAAGCACGCACTCTACCATTGAGCTATACTCTCCTTGCTCCATCAGCTTTCTGCCCCAGCAGAAACTGAAAAATGACTAGAATTAGAAAAGAATTACGATTTGTGTTATTTGCTTAGAAGTTTTAAAAGCTCTGGCATATATTTCATGTAATGGCTTAATCCAGCAGCTTAATTATTTTTTCCAATCTGGGTATATCCAATAAATCTCAAAGTTTTAAAGACATATTTCAATGACACGTTGGTATCACTCAGTAAAGACAGGCTCTGTAGCTGGTTTCAGATCCATCAAGGAAGCAGAAGTAGTCGTTCATTTATACAGGGAATTTATTAAGTGACTACAGTACCAGTCACTTAATAATAAGGATGATGTCAAAATCCTCAACATATTCAACAGTAAAATTTTCAGTCTCAATTATTATCAGTCGTCAAAGACCTGATCTTTGTATGTTGTAATGTCCAGGACTTTGTTCTCAGACCTATTTTTTCCTTTGTTATATTCTCATTTTTGGTCATCTCATCCACTTTTGCTTTGCAGTACAGTCTAGTTCCCCCATCGTAGTTAGAGTATTTTTATACACAAGACAGATCGTGTCACTTCCTCTGTTCAGCATGTCCCAGTGGCCTCCTGTCTTACTGAGGGAAAATTCACAGTCATTATACTCTCTTATAAGGATGTATGTGTTCTGACTGCTCTCCATCATCGCGACTTCATCTCCTACTACTCTCCCCTTTATTCACTCTGCTACACCCACACTAGCCTCCAAAATATTTCCTTATGCTCACCCAGCAGGCTTCACCTTCAGACTTTGCACTCGCTGTTCTCCCTGCCTGGGACGTCTTTCTCCAGATGCCCACATGGCTTACTGCCTCACTTCATGCAGGCTCGCTCCATGTTTACGTGTCCTCTCATTAAAGGGCCCTTTACACTATAAAAACTAAAAACGACAGCAGCACCTCTCCACTAATTCCTGCCTGCATTCACTCTCTTCCTTACCCACCTTGTTTTAACTTTTAGCACTTACAACCCCTCCTCAACATATTACATACATACCTATTTATTTCTTTTCTAGTCTCCATTACAAGGAAAGGTCTTTGAGAATAAGGACTTTGTTTCATTTATGCTATCTTCCAGACCCTAAAACAAGGCTTGCCACATTGAAAAATAATAGAATCTCTGGATGGCCTGACTCTATTTATCTCTCAAGCCTCACTGCATCCCCTCTAAGCAGTGCTCCAGGCACGACAAATAACTGGCATTTCCTTAACTCTGATTGTTCTGCCTCATTCTCAAGCCTTTGTACAAGCTGTTGCCTCCACCTGTAGCACCCTCATGCTCTCCTTTCTGACTTAGAAATTACTTTCCTTAGAGACTTTTTAATGACTTCTCAAGTCTGTCTGGTGTCATTTCCAGGTGCCCCTGAAGCACCAATGTGTCTTCCTCATGACATCCCCTCCCAGACTCTACTGTAACCAGTCTCCCCACAACAGACTCTGCCCACTTCTCAAGACCAGGGAGCATGTCTTCTTCACCACTGAAAATGAGTGAAATTTCAGATGATGTGAACTTACAGACTGCATTTTTGTCTGTCTGTCTCTATACATGATATACGATGGGGTATGGAGAAAGGGAAGAGAAAAAGAGAAAGAGGGGCTCCAGCTAGAGAAGAAGGATGAAGTACTCAGAGTCCCAAACTTGGGAAAGAGAAGATAGAACTTCAGTCTTAAGCCAGACAGCCAAGACAATCACACTGCTGCTACAGATGGTCCTCCCCCACCTCACCCCCAACCACACTAACCTCCCTGTCCCTGTCCAACATTCCTAGAAACTAGCAAGCTTCCATTCCAAGGGAGTGTGTAATTTGGACACTTGGGGAAGGGGGGATTGCAAAGAAAATGTCATCTCTGACCCAAGTGGACAAGTTCACAACTAACTGGAGACTTTCCTAAAAGCCAGAGTAGTGGTAGACACATGGCCGCTGTCCCACTACTTGAATTCAGAGTCCAAGTGAAAATCCTCAGTGTCCTGTAAGACTTACATGATCCAGTTCCCCATTACCTCCCTGATTCTGTCTCCCCACCACTCTTGCCCTTGCTCTCTCCCCTGAGGCACAGTGGCCTCCTCGGTGTTCTAAATCACCTTGCACACCCCCTTCTCAGGAACTTTGTACTTCCTGTTCCTTCTTCCTGGAATGATCTTCGTCAGATATCTCCATGGAAATAAGTCTCACTGCCTCTGGCTTCTCCTCAGATGTCTTCAGTATGCTCAGCCTTCACTGACAACTTCATTTAAAATTTCAGCTACCCCCTTGATATTCATCTGTTTCCTTCATCCCTTTGTTCTTTCTCCTTAAGACTACCTAACATCTTATTTCACTTTTTATGTTAACTCCATTTACTGTCTGTCTTCCTTACCAGAACACTCCAAGAGGGTGGGGATTTGTGTGTGTGGTGTCTGTTTTTCTCATTACATTGTAGGCGCTTGATAAATATTTGTCGAATGTGAATGAATAGTCAGAATACTGGGTTCTCTGAGCAGTATTATCACTCATTAACTATGTGATCTAAGCACAGAGCCTCTGTGTCATGTGTTCTTTATCTGTAACACAGGTGCAATGAACAGTGGCTTCCCTACCTCAAGGTCTGTTGCATTAGCTGAAAGAAAATCTGGGAAAAGAAAAGTTGAGGAAGTGCATGAACTTATTTTGAACTATTTTGAGTACTCATCTGGGTGAAAAGGATGTGAACTCCTAGAGCCCGAGGATGTAACTATACTCACGTTGACTGTTGTGTCTAGCAAAGTGGCTAATGAGAAAAAACACTCATCACTGTGGCTAACAGGGCATTTGAGTTACTTGGAGGAGCGGACACAGACTGGTGACAATCCTACATGAGCAAGTGTGGGAGTGGCGGCAGAGGCAGCGGGCCGTTGGTGATTGCCTGCCCCCCACCCCAAGACTGAAATAGGGGAAGCCCATGGGAGTGACACACAAGTGGCCATGAAGATACTACACCCTATCTGCCAAGCCCCGGGGTCCTCAGTCCATATTACCACAGCCTGTCCCCATGGGCTTCATGGGCAGCGTTATAAATAGACCTGTGCCTAAAGGGGAGAGCCAGCTTCAGCTGCATCTCATCAGGACCGCACCGAACTCAAGTGAATGCACACTCACTGGGGCCCAGCAGCCCAAGGTCCCTGCCATCCTAAGGGACCTCGAAGACCTCACAAACTGCCTCCTGGCAGGATAGGGGGAAGCCCTTGCCACCCCTTCACGTCTTCATTGCCCGAGAAGAAATGTTCCAGAGCATTAACAAACATCCAGAAAGGCAAGTGAGAATAAATGCAGCAGCCACATCCAGACCCAAAGAGAAGCTGAACTGGCCGGGGCTCACTCTAGGCAGAGGGCCTGGCCACATGGGAGGGAAACATGAGGTCTTCTGGGATAGGTAAGTGGGAAGATGAGATGATGGCCCAAAGTCTTAGACTGCTACCAGCAAAGCAGAAAAGATGCCCTGGGGACAGAAGACTCAGGAAGGTATCTGACTCTAAGGCCAACACAGACCCTTATGTCTGCCAGTGCTGCTGCAGGAGCGTGGGCAAGAGGCCTTGAGGAAGGGGAAGTGTGTTAATTACTGTGCTCCCCCTGCTACCTTCTGTGCCCATAATTATCTGCCTCTGAAAAAGGCTTTTCATTCCCTGACAGCAGCTGAGGGCCAAATCTGGGATCTAATATCTATCAAGGAAAATAGCTGTAATATCTTTGCACATGTTCTGAGAATGGAGAACAAATAGTAGTCAGAGGCGTGAATTTTGTGACCTTTGAACCCTGGATCTCTTCTTCCTTGCTTATCCAAGATGAGGATAATCCAGTCAAAATGTCTAGTTCTCATTTTGTCATGTTATTAAGACTACTGGTCTCCAAACCCTCTCCTCTATGGCCAAATAGGAGAGCATGTCCCAGTTGCAGTAAGAACCCAGGTTAGGAGTGAAGAAGAATCCTAGGGGGATGAACAGGTTAGCCTGAACACCACTGCAGAGTTTATTCCCAGGATTCAAAACCTCTTCTAGAAGTCAAGCCCTTGGCTGTTTAGAGACAATTAACTCTAAATACCAGGGCACCTAGGGAGCCTATCAAGGAAAGAGCTTGTGGTGGCCAGAGCTGCAGGTCGGGTTTGGGTGAGGCAGAGCCACAGCCACACTGGGCTTCCAGAAAAAGAAATGTCTCCCCTAACATAAATGACTCGTTGGAGAGGTTCCAGGAAAAATAGAGCTCTAGGAGTAGCAGGACGCTAATCAAGCTCTCTCTGGGGCAATGGGAGTGGCCTTGGAGGCGGCCTTTAAGCGTGGAGGAACCCACCAACCAGGAGCAGAGAGAGGAGCCTGCACAGGGCCATGCCAGGCAGCTAGGGTCCTGCCAGTGCTTTCATCTGCAGGGAAGTCACTGGTGGGAGCTACTGCCTTGCATTCAATAGCCCTAGATGAGTTTCCTTTTTACCTCAAGAGATTGTCTCTTGGCCTTTCTTCCTTAGTTTTTGTTTTGTTTTTTAAATCATGGCTGTGTTTCTTTCCTCTCTCGCTGACCTTAGACCTGGGGACCTGAAATCCTGAAAATTTGCAAAAACAAAAACAAAACCCCTCCTGTCTCCTCTGTTTGGTACTCCTTTTATTCCCTTCTCTATCTGTTTAATTTCTACTCATGTTTCAAGACTATAAGGAAGGATCATCTTTTTGGGGGGATGTTTCCTCTGATTGTGCCTCTCCCCCTCCCATGCATTATATGCACATCTTTTGCTAACACTTATCCCAAGATTTTAATAATTTTGTTACTTGTCTATCTTTTACCCGAGTCGGCATCAGAAGGGCAAAAGATGTGTCTTTGACCACATCATCAGCATCTAGCAAATAGCCTTGTCTATGGTTGGTCCTATAAGTAAATGCTTACAGAACAAATGGGTGATAGAGAAGGGGAGGGGAGGGGAGAGAAGGGAGGAGGACACAGCCTATCCGGAAGAGGTTCCTAGTAAGGTATCACTTACCACCTATCTGAGAAAAAGGCCACCCACTATCTAGACAGTGAAGGTATGGGCCAGGACAAGGAGTCTGCGGAACTTGGGATGGATAGATTTGGGGAGAATCATTGTTCTCTCCAGGTTCCCTTTTATAAATGTAAGTGAACCTTGAGAGTAGTGGTGATAAATGAATTTTGGCTGTCATTTCCCCCTTTACCAGAAGGCTTCAGAGCTTATGAGAGAGCCCAAATGACTTGGAAGAGTGGGAGGAAAGAGTAGGGGAGGGAGAGCTAAGGTGCGTTCAGCAACCAGGGTCCAGGGCTGGACTCTCTGACTGTGCTTCATGTCCTAGCAGGCTAGCAGACTGCCAGTGTGACCTCACCCTCTCCAGTGCCCCCTTCTCGGTGCCAGCTATGAGTCCCTGCAACTTTACACATACCACCTTTGTGCTTATTGGTATCCCAGGACTAGAAGAAGCTCATTTCTGGATAGGCTTCCCCCTGCTTTCTATGTATGCCGTGGCAGTGTTTGGAAACTGCCTCGTGGTCTTCATCGTGAGGACAGAGCACAGCCTGCACGCTCCCATGTACCTCTTTCTCTGCATGCTGGCAGCCATTGACCTGGCCTTGTCCACATCCACCATGCCCAAGATCCTTGCCCTCTTCTGGTTTGATTCCCGGGAGATTACCTTTGATGCCTGCATGGCCCAGATGTTTTTTATTCATGCTCTCACAGCCACTGAGTCCACCATCCTGCTAGCCATGGCCTTTGACCGTTATGTAGCCATCTGCCATCCACTGCACCATGCTGCCGTGCTCAACAATATGGTGACAGCCCAGATCAGCATGGTGGCCATGGCCCGTGGATTCCTCTTCTTTATCCCTCTGCCTCTGCTCATCAAACGGCTAGCCTTCTGCCACTCCAGTGTGCTCTCACATTCCTACTGTGTGCACCAGGATGTAATGAAGTTGGCCTATGCAGACACACTGCCCAACGTGGTCTATGGTCTTACTGCCATTCTGCTGGTCATGGGTGTGGATGCTCTGTTTATCTCTTTGTCCTATTTTCTGATTATACAAACAGTTCTACAACTGCCATCCAAGTCAGAGCGGGCCAAAGCCTTTGGAACCTGTGTGTCACATGTTGTTGTGGTACTGGCCTTCTGTGTGCCTCTCATTGGCCTCTCAGTGGTGCACTGTTTAGGAAACAGCCTTGATCCCATTGTTCATGTTCTCATGGGTGATGTCTGTCTACTTCTGCCTCCTGTGATCAACCCCATCATTTATGGTGTCAAGACCAAACAGATCAGGACTCGGATGCTAGCTATGTTTAAGATCAGCTGTTACAAGAACTTTCAGGCTGTGGGAGGCAAGTGATCCTTACCACTCCTCTTACTCTTATCCTTAATGAATGGATATAATGACTTCCTAATGCTGGCTTAATCCCAGTTGCCCATAAGCACATCAGTGCTTTTCTCTGATTTTGCCTCCAAATACTTCTGCTTGGGGTGAAATTTTTGAGGCTGCCATAGTTCTTTTCCACAGGTCACAATGCTGTTGATATCTTTATTGTATAAAAATCTTAAATTAGAAAATCCACTATTGCCCAGTAAGTAGTAAAAGAACATGAAGAAGAGTAACAAGAAGTACAGTTGGCTTTGAAACAAGGGACAGACTGTTCTCTTTGACTAGTAATACAGGAAACCTGTATTACAACAATAATTAGGTAACATTCTGTCTATTAAATTAGCAGTTTTCATTAATAAAAAAATCACAATGAAAAAGGAGCTTGTGTTGAAACATATATCCTTGACAATCACAGCTGATGGTATAATTGGCAAAATACAGCAAGAACTTTTTATTTTGTTTTTTTTTTCTTTTTGGCAGGCTAGAGGGAGAGGTAATTAGGTTTATTTATTTAGTTCTAATGGAGGTACTGGGATTGAACCCACGACCTCATGCATGCTAAGCACGCACTCTACCACTGAGCTACACCCTCCCCACTAGCAAGAACTTTTTTAAAGTTACATACTCTAATGCTGTAATCTCATTTTTGAAAATTTATTCTAACAAAATATCCCTAAATGCAGAAAAGTTTTTCATAAAATATATCAGTTATACCATTATTTAGAGTAGTTCTATATTAGAAATCCTAAGGTGTGATCTATAAAAGTAAAGAATAGTAAGCTCAAGTATGGTCCATTCATTTAATGGAATATTATGTGAAATGATCTATATTAAACAAATATTATGTGGCTTTTAAAGACTCTGCTATAAAATGAAATATACATATAATGTTAAGAAAAACAAGAACACGTGATTGAAACTAACTTGAAAAACAACCTATGCCTTAAAGGAAATGTGCTCAAATTGCTAGTGACTTAGTTCTGTTTCTTCCTTCTAATTTTTGTTATTATTATGGAGGTCTTGTTTGGTTAAGATGTACAACTTTTAAAATGGAAAAAATGAAACTGATAATTTACATAAGCCAGGGCTTGTCACAGACCTCACTGTTGTTTTCCTCTTTGTTATCTGGGAATTTAAGCCCTAAATAATAATGCTATTGAATATATTTTGAGTGCTTGCAATGTCCCAGGACTATAAGTGCTTTATAGGTTTTGCCTGATCTTTACAACAACTTTACCGGGTAGGTACAATTTCTGCCCCACACACCAGTGAGAGAAACGAGGTTTACATTAGTGAGAAAACTAAGTCACAGAGTTTGTGGTGCTGTGCCATGATTTGAAATTAAATTTCATAACCAAATACAGTTATTTAATGTCCATGATCTATTGTTTCCTGTTTAACATCTGGCACTTATTTCCACAGTCTGTGCAAATTTTGTTTTCTCTCTTCTGTCTGCCTTACGAGATGAATGACTGTATTCGTGTTGAGAGTAACAAATCCAAGTTATTCTTCATGTTGCACAGCCACCTTGCGTGTTCTACAGGTTGCTGCTTTCCAGATGAAGGGAGAATATTTTTGTCTATTTATTACTTACATCCGCTCCATCGTGTTTCCATTTAGTGTATTCTGTATCTGTCAGACATTTCCAATGTCTGAGTTTTAACTTAGGTATGACATATTATGAATCTTATTCTAAATTTTACCAAGTGTTACACCTATTGCTTTCACGTTTATAGAGTCCCATAAACTCAGATTTGGAGATGTGAGAGGGTTCCTTGGTCTTCTTTCCCACCAGTGAGAGAATTTGAATGAATCTTTTCTCAAGATGGGCTGTTCCCATTGTATTGTTAAGCAGGTCTGATAAGAAGCTTAAATCTGACCTCAATCACTGAGCAAATGTTGGGTGGGAGACTAGGGTGGATAAACCATGGGGGAGACTCCCACCTGCGGGCTCTTTCTTAGGAGAGGGGTCCTCAGACTTTTAACCTCTCTCCTGGAAAAGGGCCCTCCTAGCATAGGTATCTGTGAGCATCCCATTGTGACTCCCTGCTCAGAGGCAGTAAAACAGCCTTCAAAGTCATGAGGCTGATCAACGCAGATGGACCAGGGCTGGGAGAAAGAGCCGTGGGTGGTAGCGGTGACTGTCCTAAAGGAAAGTAGGGGTGCTCGTGCTCCCTGCAGGCACTGGGCCTCCTCACCCCAAATAATGAGGTCAGGAGCCTCGTTTTATGAGACTGATCCCCTCTGTGTCTTGCCACAACTTCCATCCTCTTTTATCTTCCTGTGCATTATTCTACCTCAAGTCACACCCTCCCGCCTCCTTCCATACACCTAAGAACATGGCTAGATTACCAATTTTATAAAGTGCGTATCTCTTGTGCCTAAATCCCTCACTGTACCTCACTGCAGTCCAACTTAGTCATGTTCTATCTGTCTCCCCTACTCCTCCTTCTGCCCTAAAATTTTCATTTTTTAAAAGTAGTCCAAAGACTGATATGCAAATATTCATTAGCAGCACTATTCACAGTAGCCAAAAAGGTGGAAACAACCCAAGTGTTTATCAACAGATGAAAGGAGAAACAAAATGTAGTAAATACATACAATGGAATATAATTCAGCCATTAAAATAATAAAATTCTGACACATTTGACAGCATGGATGAACCTTTAGAACATGATGCTAAGTGAAATAAGCCAGACCCAAAAGGACATATGTTGTATGATTCCACTTATATACAGTACTTAAAACAGGCGCATTCATTGAGACAGAAAGTAGAATAGAGGTTACCAGGAGCTGAGGGGAAGGGAAATGAGGAGGTATTGTTTAATGGGTGCAGAGTCTCAGTTTGGAATGATGAGAAAGTTCTAGAAATGGATAGTGGTGATGGTTGAACAACAATGTGAGTAGACTTAATTGCACTGAAATATACACCTAAAAAAATTGTTAGAATGGTAAATTTTATGTTATGTATGTTTTACCATAATAAGTAATCACCAAAGAAAGAATAAAATAACTCATCATCAGTTTTATAAACAAGAACATGTTGAAATGATTGCATTTTAGGTACACTGGGTTAAAGAAAACATATTATTAAGGTTTTTTAAAAATATCTCAAAGAAGAAGGTATTTAATCCTCAGTGTTGAGAGGAGGGCAGAGCCTTGGGATGGGGTTTAGTTCAGAACTCCTGTTCTGCCACTTAGTGGGAAACCTTGTCTAAACTATATCACCTTTTTGAATGTACTCTGTAAAACATGGTGATTAAATTAGATAAACCCTAACTCCATCTTCTTCTAAATCTTATATACTCTGAATATTAAGAAGCCAGGAACAATTCCAAAGGGGCTCCAAGGCAAAAACTCTCCAGGGACTCCTTGGGAACTGCTTTTTGATCCACTTGAGAAAATCAACCCCCTTTCCTGAGGCCACACCTGCTGTTTACTGAAACATGGCATTTATCAACTCAACCTCCTAACCCCTGCTTCTGCCAGTTATAGCTCTTTCCAAAAATTCAACCTGCTCTCAAAGATTGGGGATTTTCCACTGAGGAGGTATTCACGGGCTCTCTGAAAGGAAGGCCAGTCCAACAGAAAGAGCAAACCATTTCTGTGACCCATCAAGTTAGCTCACTCTCTGAGGCTCGTTTTCCTCACGGGTTTATTAGGGGCAATGATAGTGTCTACCCTCAGTGCTTTTGTGAGGATTGTGGGCAATAACCCATGTGCAATGCTTAGCACAGTGTTTAACACATAGTATGAACTCAGTAAATACTCATTATCATCATGGAGGGGGTGAATAATAATCCCTGCCTCACCGGTATATTGAGGGGACAGAAATGTGGGTTTCTGCCTTTGGCAAGCAAACCATACAGATCTTTTTTAAACACTCAGCTAGTCACACTAGCCTGGGAGCTGGAATTTAAGAACTGGGCTTTTCTCTCTCTCTCTCTTTCTCTCTCTCTCTCTCTCTCTCTCTCTCTCTCTCTCTCTCTCTCTCTCTCTCTCTCTCTCGTCTTTAACACCAGTAACAGGACTAAGATTGGGAGATGGGAAAAAGGAAGGGAGTGTGGTGGGTGGAGAAGGTGGGATTTAAATGAGATTCTGACCAGATTGAAATGACTTCCTTTAGGAAGAAGACAAACACAAAAGCCGTAGTTTTCAAAGTTGTCACATTCTAGAAGGTGGCAAACTAAACGGGGTTTATGGCCATTGCTTATTCCGTGTTCACGCAGATGAAGATCCTGGGAGAGTGTTTGCCTTCTGGTTCCCAGTGATCTGGAAGGGCTCCCAGGAAGAAGGCCTCTGGGTGCTTGAGTTGCTGAGTCAGCTCACAGAGGTGGTCCCAGGCAGCCCCAGCCGTGAGAGGCCTCTGGGTCTCAGGCAAGTGCTCACTGTAGTGAGAGTATCTTTCCCAGTGAAAAAGGATCTCCAGGGACTGAGAGCCATAAAAGCGCTGCCCTGTTCCCAGCCGTGTTTATGTTGGCCTGGACAGTGGATGGCACCAGTTTGGGTAGCCATTCCCCCGAGAGCCAAAGAGCCTGACGTTGCCCTTTAAGCAGGACAGCCCCCACCCCCCTAATAATTACATTTAGCCCCCATCTCTGAGTAGCACTTCATTTACTTAAGACTGGAATGACAAGAAATAAGGACAGAGCACAAGTTTGTTTGTTTAGAGGGGGATAGAGATTTCCCCAGGCTTTTTTTTTTTTTTTTATTGGAAAGAGAGATGTACTCTCAATATTTATTACCAGGGATTACCAGCATCACATATCTGAGATTCTTTCCAGTGATGATCACCACCAATTCTCCCAGCTGGTGCCAGAATTTATGCCCAATGTGTATTTTTTAATACGTTAACTAATTAGTTACTGAGAATTGAGCTGGCAGGTTGGATAAAGAGCTTGAGAAGAATGGGGACAATTTAAAAATTGAAAGGAAAAGAATTTTGGAGTGCTGCTAAAGTCTCAGCTCAGGTTAATAACCGTGAATTTGTTTTGATACAAGATGTCTAAGTTGACTAATTTTTCTCAAGTTTACTTATCACCTTCAGAGGAGAAAGGTAGACAGGCTGGACCCATTTCGGCTGGGAGAGTGCAGCTAGAATCGAGGAGGAGAAAAGCCAAATGTGTTCACAGAAAGCAGTTCCAGGTGAATGACTGTAGTCCAGACTGATTTAGGAATAAGCTAAGGCCAGAGCTCTGGAGTAAAACTCTCAAGAAAGCGAGAAAGAAGGGACATGGACCTTGTACGTGGTAAGAAATTGAGCAAGAAATAGAGAAGAATTCAAGCCCAGTTCTGAGTGGCTCTGTAGTTCGTATTCTTTCCACTCAGTTCCCTCCCTTTTGAATCTGTTGGATGCTGCAGGTCAGCCCCAGGACTGGGGTGCGGGCAGCATCCGTGTCAGCCCCAGTCTGCAGCTGCAAGCCCTAGAGTCCTGGAGTCTGCCCAGCACGAGGGCTGAGCGTTTAGAACAGGGTCTGTGGGCCTTTCGGAAGTCTGCCTTCTCCCCACTTCCTCTAGGAAGCCTTCCCTGACTCCCTTTGGCTGGGTTAGGCCAGCACTACTAGGCTCCCAACACACCACTCCATACCCCTACCCTCTACAAAACCCAGGTGCTCATCCTGCAGGATTCCTCCTGGGGCCTGGCGCAGAGGAGGCTGACTTCAGGAAAATTGTCTTGGAAGGATTTCAAATGCAGATGTACTGGTGAAGTTGATAGTCTTTGAAGAGAATTTAAACTTGGTGGGATATTGTAGATTCTGTGATTCCATCTTCTTTACCCCTTATTGTTTAGCTCCTCCAGCCACTTCCTGATTCCAAAAACTAGCCCCAACTTGTTTAAACTCCCTACCCCCCAGGGACCTGTGTGGAGTGACTCCTCTGTGGCTCAAGCCTGGCCTTCCCTAGAGATGGGCACGAGATGGGCACTGCCCCAAACCATCCCTTTGCAGTGGGATAAAACTCAATCCCTCTGCTGCAGAGACATCGGGGCCCTTGCAGGATATGGAGTGGCAGAGCAGCCGGTGACAACAGCCGGGGTGAGTAACCTGGGCCCTCAGCACACCCTCTTCTCCACTTCCCAGGTGGATGGCTGCCAGCACCTCCACCTCAGATGGAGATATCAGTGGGAAAGATCTAGAAATAAAGCAGAAGAAAGAGAAATAACCAGTTTTGGACAATAGGAGACAGCAGTGCTATTCTTTGCTTGAAGAAGAGAGTCTCAAAGAGAGACCCTTCCTGGGGTCCGGGAGTTGACAGCTCAAAGAACTGCAATCTTA
Source organism: Camelus bactrianus (assembly GCF_048773025.1). Taxonomy (NCBI): domain Eukaryota; kingdom Metazoa; phylum Chordata; class Mammalia; order Artiodactyla; family Camelidae; genus Camelus; species Camelus bactrianus. Next base: position 46,087,604 of record NC_133548.1, read on the forward strand.
GACCACATTTCCAGGGAGAGATGTCCCTCATAGTCTTTCAAGAGAGGGAAGACATGAGAGGATGTCAAGTTCACTCTGTACCTGGCATTCACTTTCTTTTTTATTATCAACTATTTTTATACTCTAATATCAAAGAAGTTTAATTTGGTTCATAATTTATTTAATTTCTTTATTTAAAAAATTATACAGAATTTCCCTCTTTCCTGAATAATTCCTTATCTCAAAGAGTATTTTTGCCTGTCTTTAACTTGTTTTATCCCTTTTAATTTTTACAAAATATGCTGCACAAGATCTGTGTTTGAACATCTCTGTTTGTTATTCACCTTTGCGTAGAATGAGTTGCATCAAGTTTTGATATTTTCTCAGAAGTAGTGTCTGAGAGAGAAGGGATGGAAGGTGCCAGCTGACACTGTCAGCAACTTTTCTTCACTGGATTTACTTTAAAAATCTTCTAACAAAATATGGACAGTCCTCCACTTGAGAGGCACAATGCTAATCACCCTCCCTGAGAGAAAAAGGGAAGGCAAGGCAAGGAGAGGGAAGATCATGCCTACCTTCAGAGGGAGCCGATTATGTTCGCTAGAAATAACGCAACTGCAGCCCCCAGGGTTCAGAGCAAAGCTCTTTTAAGCACACAGACCTATTTTTGGAGGGTTTTAAGTCTCTGCTAAAATATATTTAGGTGGCTGTTTCCCTTACGTTTTTTTGACCTGTCTTGAAAGTGGCTTTTGTTTGCTTACTTACATGTTTTTGTTTCAATAATGAGATTTAAGGGGCAATCCAAAAAATAATAACAAGCCCGTGCTGTCAACCCTTCAGGCTTCTGCAGTATGTTTGCAGTTTACTTCCATGAGGCCATTGCTTCTTCTTTAAAATAGAGTGTTTTTATTAGATTCTTTATTTTCATCTCATATTTTTAAAGAAAGCTTTCTTCAGTAGGTGAAGAGATCAGTGTTTCACACTATGAAATGATACTTTCATAGTCAATAGGTTTAAGTTATACTTATCCCCTAGTTTCTTTTTAGATGGAGTACATTTTTCGATCTCCTTCTCATTTCATATTTGCTACTGTGCGTGAATCCATGTCATCTAATATCACAGCTGTTTTTCCAATGTTTTTGTCTTGTATTATTCTTCTGCCCAGATTGAAGAGGTCACATCTATCTGCAGACCTCATCCGTATCCCGAGGATGCTCCCTTCCCAGTCCTTCATCAACATCTCCCTCTTCCGGCCCCCTGATTTCCTGATAATTGGCATCCCAGGGCTGGAAGCCATTCATGGCTGGATCTCCATCCCCTTCTCCTCCATGTACACTGCGGCCCTCACTGGAAACGGCCTGATCCTCTTGGCTGTGAGGAGGACCCCCAGCCTGCACCAGCCCATGTACTACTTCCTGTCCATGCTGGCCCTCACCGATGTGGGTCTCACCTTGTCCACCATGCCCACCACCCTGACTGTGCTCTGGTTTGACCATCGGCTCATTGGCTTCAATGCCTGCCTGGTCCAGATGTTCTTCCTCCACTTCTTCTCTGTGGTGGAGTCCTCAGTGCTCCTGGCCATGTCCTTTGACCGCTTCGTGGCCATCTCCAACCCCCTGCGCTATGCAGCTGTCCTCACAAATAGTGTCATCATTAGGATTGGACTGGCCATTGTAGCTCGAGCCACTGTGTCCCTCTTCCCATTGCCCTTCTTACTGAAGCGATTAAGCTTTTGCCCCGGCAAGATCCTCCTGTCCCACTCATTCTGTTTCCATGCAGATGTCATGAAACGGGCCTGTGCTGACATTACTGTCAATATCATTTATGGGCTGTATGTAGTTCTGTCCACGATGGGTATAGACTCGTTGCTTATTGTCCTGTCCTACACCCTTATTCTTCACACAGTGATGGCTCTGGCCTCTCCCAGGGAGCGCACCAGGGCCCTCAACACTTGTGTTTCTCATATTTTAGCTGTTCTGGTTTTCTTCATCCCTGTCATCAGTGTGTCCATGATCCACCGCTTTGGGAGGCACCTGCCCCCCATTGTACATACCCTGGTTGCCTATGTGTATCTGGTGGTGCCCCCTGTGCTCAACCCCATCATCTACAGTGTCAAATCCAAGCCCATCAGGGAGGCCATGCTCAGGGTGCTGAGGGACAAGAGGCAAGACTGATGCAACCAAGAAGGAAAACGAAGCCAAACTATCATATCTTATATCCAAAAGGCCCTTATTCAGAGCCCTGACCCGGACAGGTTATCAACAGAATGAGAAGCAATTGCCCATGCTCAGACTCAGACTTGTGGGTGAAAAACAGTCCTGATTCTTTCCTGCAATCATTAACCTCAACTTGTTTTTTAGTGTTTAGTGGTGCAAGAATCTGTGCTCATTAAAAGAAATATTAAAATGAACCATACATGTAGTCTCTTCCCTCCATGGAAGACTAGAAGCTTCTAAATGCACCATTACAACAAAGTGTAATAAGGCTGTGAGAGGTTCACACAAAGTGCTACAGGAACCCAGAAGAGAGTTTGCTGCTTTGCCAAGAGAAAATGAGAAAGGAGTAAGATAAGAAGGAGGCTGAAAGGTAAGTGGGGATTTGTCAGGCAGAAAAGGTAGGCAAGGGGAGAGCATATATAATAAAACATGAAAAAACTGAGGTTTGGGATTATCCGGTGAGCTTGTGGGAAGGTGATGTGGCTCCGCATAATCTGTGTGCGTGTCAGAGGGAGAATGACGGGAGATGAGCAGGAATGACGGACAGTGGTGAGACGTGTTGGGGCCTTTCAGATCTGATTGAAACATTTGGCCTTCATTCTTTGTTTAAAAGTCAGCCGTGGAAAGGCTACTGCACTGTGAAAGGTTGCACAGGCTTAGCTGTGCAGTACGAATTAGGAAGGTGAATGTGGAGGAGTTAAAAGAGTGCAAGGAAGGCATTTAGGAGATTGGAACATAATGGAGCTTTCACAGTGTCACATGAGAAGCAGACACAGGAAGTGGGACTGCTTAACCTGCATGAACAACCCTAGGGACTGAGGAGAGAGTGAGGGAGATACACACAACTAAACCTCAATGTCTGTATATTCCACTGGATGGTTGCTCACCTCCATCCCTGCCACCCTGGCCACTCAGATCAAGGGCCCTTTATGCAGACACTGGGTGAGTGAGGACAGAAGTTTGCTGAGCACTAGGTGTGTCCTCCAGTCGTCCTCTTTACTTGGTTGTTCAGGGCTCCCTTTAGGGTTGAGGCTCTCTCGTGAGCATTAATGTGAGACATACAGAGTTTCACACTGTAGTTACATTCTCATACAGCCATTCACATGTCCTCCGTAGACTTTTTTGTTTTCAATCTTCCAATATTTTTTTCTTCCACGCCTTATCACTGTTCTTCAGGACCACCTCCGAATGAAGCTGTAGTGAGGCAGCATTGTTTGTTTTACTTCAACCAATGTATTAAAACACCCCAACCAGGTCACTTGCTCCTCTATCAGCTAGATGTAGGGAGAGTCCCATGAGACCCCACGTGCAAGCTGAGGAAAAGGCATTGATGCAAAAGCAGTAGGTGGCAGGAAGTGCAGGCCACCTGTTTACGTTAACTCACTGGTGCCTGCTAATCTTGTACCAATGTAACTGATGGTTGCTGTCTGTACTCACCCTGATGACATGGGTGGGCCTGACAGTAGCCATTAAATTAGGTAATGGACCTGGTGATCGTTATACTAAGTGAAGTAAGCCAGAAAGAGAAAGAAAAATACCATATGATATCACTCATATGTGGAATCTTTAAAAAAAAAAAAAAGACACAAATGAACATATTTACAAAACAGAAACAGACTCACAGAAATAGGAAACAAACTTATGGTTACTAGAGGGGAAAGGAGGTGGGAAGGGATAAATCAGGAACTTAAGATTTGCAGATACTGACTACTATATATAAGATAGATAAACAACAAGTTTCTGCTGTACAGCACAGGGAACTCTATTCAATATCTGGTAGTAAACTGTAAAGAAAAGAATGTGAAATGGAATACATGTGTGTGTGTGTGTGTGACTGGAACATGATGTGGTACGCCATAAATTAGCGCAACATTGTAAATGGACCATCGATAAATAAAAAGAAGAAAAATACTTAATTTCAGTCACAGTCACGTGATGTCCCATGATCAGAGGGTTAATCCCTACTAGGGTCCAGTAACATTCCAGCACCTGCTTTTTGAACAGAGAAAACTCTGCTGGAGACAGCATGGCCTTGCTCCGGAATCTTAGGAGTCTGTGCTGCAACTATCCTATTGGGGCTTTATGGAGACTTCACAGATATTTATTTCTCACAGATACAACTGGCCTCATGGTTTGGCCAACTTAAATGACCAAAGTGACTTAGATTCTTGCATCACAGACGACCTTCTGCAAAGCCGTCTGTCACTCTATGCCCTCTCAAAACCGACAGCCTGCTGTGCACTTGATAAATGGATCAAAGAATTATTCCCAACAGTAAATGTTTTATCTCTAAAATCCAAGGGAAATTAAAAGGTGCTATGCCTCTTTGCTAACCGTAGGAAGTACAAGGTGCAATATTCAGCCCTTTACCTTAGAGGGGATATGCTAACAGGACACAGAGCCCTAGACCTGTAAGAACTTCACTGACGTGTCAGGCTGGTTAGTATTTGAGGACTTTATCCTCGCCCTCTGGTGTGCTTATGTCTTACCTGGGCATTCAGAGGACTTAACCACTTCCTGGTCTCCAAAACCTTGGTCAGTAATTTCAATATCCATGTCCAAACACCATGTTCCTTCAGTTCTTGAGAGCTCTTTTGAAAAGCACCTTTCCTTCTGTGACATAGACATTACTTCTCTTCTCACGACCTACTGAATGTTCGATCTACTTATTAGTCCCAAGTAGTCTCACCCCAGTGTTGGCTAACTCTGCCTCTTCCCAGCAAATAGAAAGATGCTCTTTTGAAAAATGAGGGGAACGGTATAGATGGGCCACTGAAGCATTGAAACCTGTTGAGAGCACATCTTAGAGAGGGCTGGGCTAGAAAGCCAGAGTCTCCACATTCCAGAGAGTTACAATTGCTCACATCTCTAATCTCTGAGTTTTCCTTTCTCTTCAGAGCTCCCTTCAGTCTCTTCCATCTTCCTTACCCTGCCATCGCATGTCACCATCCCAGGGATGAAGCTCAGCAGAGAGTAATTGTCTGTGACCCAAATGCTTTGGGTGCTGTCCCCAGACACTGGTGCATTTCCCTACAGCAGCATAAAAGGGGTGTATCTTGGTTTCAGGGTCTTCCCAGGCTTCTGTAGGATATTGTACAACCAAACAGCCTGGGGAAGAGCCAGAGTAAGTAGCAGGGCTCAGACTCAGGTCTTTCTCTGTGTCCAGAGTCCTGGGGGGCACCTCTGTCACCTCCTCCTTTCCTCCTCCAAAATAAGAGTCAAAGAGAAAGAAATGACAGAAGGCAGAGGTAGCAGAGAAACATGGAGATGAGAGTGTTGAGTATCCCCACGGGTGGTTTCATGTCTTGCATCAGGGAGAGATCAAGGAGAATCTCTTCCTGTGGCTCATGGATTAGCTCAGAGGAGGGCACAGAATCTCATAATCTGTTTCTAGGAATGATGCCTAAATTGTGATCCAAAGTGGTAATGGTTAAGGGTACCTAAATCTCTTCTGGGCTTCCATTCTAGAAAAACAGAAATGTTCATGCTTGGCAACACGCGAGCATAGTCCACAGACGTCTCCAGTGAATTTTTCATTCACTCATTCATTCACCAAAACAACTGAATTCCTAAGATGTACCTACCATACATTGTGCTGAGGGGAGCCTTATCAAAATAAATCAGAATTACTGTTCTTGGCAAACTCAAGCTAGTTGAGAGAGAAATTTGAAATTACCATGTAAATGATTGAATGGGGTTTCTAAGACACATGAGTGGACAAACAGAGGAAAGAAAAAAAATATTTGGGCATGGGGAGGGTTGTTCAGCAAAAACAAAAGGTTAGGAGCAAGAAAACCTTAGGGGAAGGAGATTCAGAGGGGGGAAAAAAACAGAAAAAAGTGAAGAGGTGGGAAAGTAAAAATAAGTCTATTTCAGGAACACTAGGTTTTGCAATCATAGAATGCCAGGATTAGAAAGATAGATAATCTAGTCCAGTTCCATGATTTTACAGATGAGGAAATTGAGGACCAAAAGGAGAAACTGACAATGTTTAGTATGCATGGCACCAGGTACAATCTGTGACAAACAGTGCAGTTTATTTGAAAGAACAAGGTACTTTGTACCAAACAGAACCAAGTTTAGATCATTCTGTGCTGTCTCCTTGCTAGACATTTGACTTTTCTAATCCTCAGGATCTTCATTGATATACATGGAGAAAGTTACATCTATCTTACAATATTGTTTCAGAGCTGAGGGAATTCACTGATCATCAAAACTTGACTAATCTCTAATATGTACCTTATATAACAAGCATAACGCAATAATACAGTGGCATAGCTGGATCCAGAAACCTCTTCTCTAATCCTCTACGTTAAAGTAAGTTGAAGTGCATTGTATCTGCCTCATGAGGTATGTTAGCGCTCCTCCAGCAATTACAAACCATGGAGAGAGAACCAGGGGTCTCTGCCCTTGCAGTTGTCCCAGAGATTCTAGTGCTAGAGCCTTGAAGGGATGTGCACCCAAGTGACGGTGCAGAACTCTGGCTGAATGCACTGATGGACTGGCCTAGGAGATGATTATACAGTTCAGTGGGGCAGGAATGTGCCGATTTCAATGTGGTACCTTACGAAAATTAAGCTGGTTGAAGCAGTTTGGAAAATCTGCAAAGAGAGGAAGGTGGTGGTGTATGCTGAGAGAAATAATACCAGCCAAACAGCTGCCCTAAGGAACTCTAAGAGAGATGACGAGATTATGAGCAATTGAATTAGGGACTGAATACTGGGAAGGAGAGCATAGATGTAATAAGGCACATTGGGCAGATTGAATGAGTTGATTAAAAGACATCCATTAGCTTTAATTCTATGTAGATCATCCAATAGTAAGGTTGTAAGTACACATATGTCTGTGAGAGCCCCCATCACACTTCTCAAAGCAGGGTAGGGATAGACTCAAATACTTGATATTCATGTGGACCTGTTATGAATTTATTTTTCAGAAATTTAACCAAACACTTTATTGGAGATTTCTTCTGTGCCCTGTCGTCCATAAATCCAACGTGTTTCCAATTCTATAAGGCATCATTGCCAGGGATAAGACCTCAACCACCCACCTCTTCAAAATCAGCCACGATCCTAATATCTGGAGCATAGGGGAACAGAAATTTTCTTTTACTTCCTCTCCTTTCATGAGTTTATAGACTTGGTTATTGACCCTGCCATTTATTTATTCAACAAAGCAAATAGTGACTGAGAATCTACTCTGTTCCGGGTACTGCACAATGCAAGAGCCATGTGTCAGCAAATAAAACCATATGGCTGCTGTATTCATGGATCTTACAGTCTAGTGAGAGAGAACAAAAGATTTCAAGGAAAGGAGCAATCATAAAATGTTAAAATGTGTTGAGTGGTATAAAGGAAACTAAGAATGTGTGGTGTGAGGATAATGGGTGGGATATGTGGCTCAGGACACCTACTTAGTGAGGGTCATCCCAAATGGTGCCTGAGAAAATGATGCTTAAGATCTAAGGAATGAGGAGTCAGCCATGTAAAAAGCAAAGAGTGGGGTATGGAATGAACATGAAAGTCCCAAAGTGAAGAAATAGCTTGGCTTATTTAATAGACTGAAATAAGGTCAGTGTGGTTAAAGAACACTGAGCAAGAGGTAGTCTGCTATGTGATGAGGGTGGAGGGTTAGGCTGGTACTGGAAGATATGGGTCAGTATCAACATATATCACATATCACGTCACAACTATTTTATCAAAGTGCGTTGGGGAATGACTGAAGTGTTTTAAAAAAGGGAGTAACATAAACCAGTCACTTCCCTGAACATCAGTTACATTATCCCTGAAGTAGGAGTAGTAATCTTTCCAGGGTCTACATCACAGGATGATCGTGGAGATTAAATGAATAATATGTAGTGAAAGATTTAGAGAAATGTAAAGTGTTAGACAATACAGTAAAGATAACAAAAATCATGGCTATGGTGCTTTGCACCTGAGATAATTTTTTACATACTTTGTCTCATCTAAAGAAAAGGTCAAAGGATTTGGAATGAGACAGACCTGGATTCAATGTCCAGGACTACAGTATATGAGCTGTTCATTCAGAGGTCAACCACTACAGTTGAGTCTCAGTTTCCTCATCTGTATAATGGGACGGGGAAGATGGTATTATCCAAAGTCTCTGTTGATTCTGAGATGGAGAAATCTAGTCAAAAATACTTAGGCACAAATCAAGCAATTTATTCTACAGCAAAAGTGTATCATACATATTATTATCATTGTTATTAAAATAATCAGATTCTGTATGATGAAAAATTACCTGGTAAATGATTTTGTTCAACATTTGCATTGTCACTGAAGGGTAGTACAATTTTCTATTTCATTAAAAAAAAGTGTATCATACAAAATTCAAGAGCCAGAAAAATTGTGACTTTAGGAAGACTCAGTTTCAGGAAGTACAGAGCCATCTCCATAGGGGGAAAAAAGCAGCTTCTCACTCCCTCAGACTCTGTCTCTGTGGGACTGCATGAACTCTCATGCTTGCTTCTCTCTGCATATCTGATTCATTATCCTCTCTTTCCAAAGAGGTATTCTCCTTTTCTCCCTATGCACATGGAAATAGCACGTCCTCAATTTGGGCAGCAAGTGGACAATCACTAGTTTCTCTGAATTCCAATCACTATTTCCTGGAGAGAAATTTCATGCCATCAGCTCATACCAGGTGTCAACATTGGGGATGATAAGCTTTTGCAGGATAGGTAAGATTATGTAGTAGTGATGTGACTCTTAAGGCGCTGTAGATGAGAGGGAACAGCCTTACAAAAGAAATTTATTATGTTCATAAAAGAAATGAGACAATCTAGGCAAATGCACTGGCATAGTTCCTGGAATATAACATAATAGGGAGTCAGTGAATATTTTAATTGTTGTTATTATTATGTTTTGAACATATCAGTAAATGGTATAACCAGTTATGGAGCTTGATTTTTAGAATTTGGATTCAATACTAGATTGTTCTTTCCTATCATCCTGGATCCTCTCAGTGTCTGCCCAGATTGAAGAGGTCACATCTATCTGCAGACCTCATCCGTATCCCGAGGATGCTCCCTTCCCAGTCCTTCATCAACATCTCCCTCTTCCGGCCCCCTGATTTCCTGATAATTGGCATCCCAGGGCTGGAAGCCATTCATGGCTGGATCTCCATCCCCTTCTCCTCCATGTACACTGTGGCCCTCACTGGAAACGGCCTGATCCTCTTGGCTGTGAGGAGGACCCCCAGCCTGCACCAGCCCATGTACTACTTCCTGTCCATGCTGGCCCTCACCGATGTGGGTCTCACCTTGTCCACCATGCCCACCACCCTGGCTGTGCTCTGGTTTGACCATCGGCTCATCGGCTTCAATGCCTGCCTGGTCCAGATGTTCTTCCTCCACTTCTTCTCTGTGGTGGAGTCCTCAGTGCTCCTGGCCATGTCCTTTGACTGCTTCGTGGCCATCTCCAACCCCCTGCGCTATGCAGCTGTCCTCACAAATAGTGTCATCATCAGTATTGGACTGGCCATTGTGGCCCATGCTACCCTGTCTCTCTTTCCTGTGCCATTTTTGATTAAGCATCTTAACTTCTGCCCAGGAAATAACTTCCTGTCCCACTCATTCTGTTTCCACCTTGATGTGATGAGGAGAGCCTGTGCTGACATCAGCATCAGTATACACTATGGGCTCTGTGTGGTTGTGTCCACTGGGGGCATTGAATCCCTGCTCATTGTCCTGTCCTACAGTCTCATTCTGCACATGGTCATGGGACTGGCTTCTCCCAGGGAGCACATCTGGGCCCTCAACAACTGTATTTCCCATATCCTGGCTGTGTCTTCTTTATTCCAGTTATCACCATGTCCATGATCCACCGTTTTGGGAGGCACCTGCCTCCCCGTTACACATGCCTTTGTTGCTTATGTGTAGCTGGTGGTGCCCTCTGTGCTCAACCCCATCATCTACAGTGTCAAATCCAAGCCCATCAAGGAGGCCATGCTCAGGGTCCTGAGGGGAAAAGACCAAGGCTGATGTAATTATGAAATATAACAGGGTCTGAGCACCATAAAAGACACTTGCTGTAGCCTCATAGGAACCAGCTACCCTCAGCAAGTATTGACAATTCCTAGTCTTTGCTAATACAATGGAAAGACCATCAGGCTTGTTCATGTTATGAATGTATGTTCACTGTTTACTTTGTCCTGGAAGCAGTGCTGAGGATTAACGACTGAGAAATATATTTAACATGGCCCTTTCTTTCTAGGAACTCACCATCTTGTGCCTGGATAAAGCATGTAAATACACAAGCAGAATTTAGACATATTCGTACCATACAAAGTTCTGTGCAAGAGATTACTAGGGATTGCAAACTGGTACTTGCCAGAACCTTCCTGGGAAGATTGGAGAAACCTCTACTACAGAGAGTGCTCTTTATTTCATCTTGGAACATGTGTAGGGTTTTTCTCCGCAAAGTAAGAATTAAGAAAGAGAAAAATGTAGGGAAAAAAGAACAACACAAAAAAGGCATTTTTATATTTTTTCCATAAATTTGTATTGAACAAGTGAATAAATAAATGTATTGATCAGACGATAGGATTCCACTGGCCCCAGCACTGACTTCTTGTCACTCATCTCAGGAGTGTCCTGTTCTCCAAGAGACTCCCTTATTTGACAGATTCCATAGTAAAGTCTGACAGTGACAGTTGCATCGTCTTCTATGTCCACTTCAGATCTCCTCCAGATTCTCCATACCTTCATTCTTCAACCTTCTTAAAAGCCCTACCTCTTTGTTGGCTTCCTTAGGAATGGAAGAGGCAGATTATAATCTGGTTCTGCACCAGCTTCATTCCCTTTGGATTGAATCTAAGATAAAAAGCTATTAGATGCAAGGGGAATGGACAAGAAGAACTTTGAGTGTACCTTGTTTAAAAGATCAGCAATGAACATCCACTCTGAAATCCTAAACCAATGCTGGAATATAACCAGCATGGAGGTTTTGACAGCTGTCCAAGCAAGAGAGAGGTCTCTGGACTAGGATGCTGGCAGTCAGAATGGAGAACACAAGGCATGTTTATGAAACATTTCTAGATAAAACCAAAAATAAATGAGCAAGTGACTTACGGACTGAGAGTTCCTATCATTCAGACTTCTCTAGCACCCAGCAAAGGTCCAAGTAGCTGAGATGGTAGAGGCAGAGACAGGAATATCCAAACAAAGAAAATGGGAAAGGTAAAAGGATGCCCATGTAAAAGATATATGATGAAGGTCTTTGTCCGGAAGATACCCTAACTGCCTGCCAAATCACCTAAAAGAGGCAGCGCTCTCTCTTATTCGAGTTCTTAATTCCAGGCCCTTCTCGGTGACCTGATGAGTGTTCATGAAGTAAGTGACCAGACATCTGGTCTAGAAATTAGGAGATTCTTGCTCTAGTTTTATCTCTGGGTCTGGTATTTAATACTTATTGAGAAACACAGGAAGGTGGTGGTGGTGGTAGGATTTATGTGTGTGTATGTTTATATTCACTAAATGATTAACCCATTTAGGATCCAACCCATGAAACTTTATCCTGAGCTTATTAACTATCATAGACTTGGAATCCCTTTTGAAATCTAGGATAATGGCTGCATCCCCAGAAAAAAAAAAAAAGTAAAATGTGTCTGATTTATCTCTTTATTATCCATCTATGTGTGTCTCCAATAAAATTTCAAATATAAAACGAATATACACATTCATCCTATGTCCATACAGAAGCATGTACACAAGCATTTATTAAAAATCTGGAAGAATAAACACCAAAAAGCAGTATTTTTCAGGTGACAAGTTTATTGGAGTTTTATTATATTTTTATTTATTTCATATTTTCGAAGTATCTAAGATTTTTCTTTACAGTGATCACATATTGCTTTCCTAATAAGAAAAAAATCTGTCTCTTTCTCTCCCTTCTTTCATTCTGTTTCTTTATTACAACCCCAGTGTCAGGGCACTACTGGGAACTGATATGATCTTCCACATAGTTCAAAGTGACCAGCACTGAGTCTAGTTTATGTCCGTCATTCTCCTAGCCAGCACTCACCTGGGCATAGCAGATTCCACGCTGTCACAATTCTCATCTTCTGGATTCTAGTTCAAGAAACTGGGTATTCAATCTCCATAGCCTTTCTACTGAGTAGCCCTGTGCTACTAGCTATGGCCAGAAAGTCTGGCGGGCCATGCACCATGCTCTCCACTCTACTACCTGCTTCTCACACTTACCTACCTCTCTTTAGGTCTGACTAGCACTCCCCTGTGACTGGAGATCTCATTTCTGCCCCATTCATTCCCATGGCACTCCTGTAGTGCCAATGCTACCTCCTCCCCATTCTGCTTCCTTCTGGAAGTGCTGTGCCTGGCTTGTGGGGCTCCTGAGTGAGCCTCCGGAACCATACTCATGCTAAGTACAGCTATCAAGGACACAGTCATTATTATTGGTCTCGCCTATGGTCTTCTTCTCTGAACCTTGATGCAACAGGCTTCCCCTACATGGTAGCTCAGAGCCCTCAGAGTACATGGTGTCCACTTACATGCTCTACTCTCTTTCTGTGGACCCATGCTTGCCTTCACCTTGCTTCCTGGCTAGTCTCAAAGTGCTTCCTACTCTTGACTCCCTGGTCTATGGTAAGCAGCCCAGCCATTTTTACTGTGAGCTTCTAGATTTTCCCAGCTGCATCTCTCCATGAAGTGTCTCTCCAGAAATCCAGTGAATGCCCACTGCTGATTATACTGTTTCCCAAACTAGCCGCTGTTAGGAAATTACTCATATTGCTACTACATATTGCAAATTACTCCTGTTGCTACTACACAAATACAATGGCAAACAGACCAGGAACTATTGGGATTAAAGCCATCAGCAACATTAACAGGAAATTCCTAAATACAATACTGGCTGAGTGAGAAAGGAACTTAAATACTTCCCCTAGAAAATGCAAAACTCTGGAATGTCTAACTCACTACCCAACTAGTCTAACAGTCCCTCCTAACAATATGGCTAGAGCGTCAAAAGATTTAATTTTTTTTTTTTTTTTTTGAGCCTGAGTGATCTCATCAAACATCAATTTCCCCATTGGTACAATGAGGGTACTAATCATATTTCTACCTAAATCAAAATGTTGATAAGAAAATTACATAAGGAAAAGCATCCAAGGTCTGTTTAACTCTCAGAATACCATGTGTCATCTTTCATTAATGTAGATGAATATAATCTTCCTGTGGATTTACTTTTAAGCCTCTTCTTAAGAACTGGTACTCAGAAGAAATTTTTTTTTTCTCTATAGAGGTCATTTTGAAGAAGGAAATCTAGGTACGACTCTTTCCTAAGTTCCAAAGTGGTTGGAGATTCTGAAGAGGAAAGCATAGTTTGAAGCCAGATTATCTAACTGTATTATATTCTTATATTATTTTATTTTTTGCCATGCTTAATCCTTTGGTAGTAAATGGTCTTTAGATGCATCATCCTCATCTCAGAATGCTGTGGACTATCAGGGCAAGTGATAGTCTGAATGATTTGGACTTAAGAATTGGACTGAAAGGTTAAGTGGGAAATCATAACCCTCCAACCACAACTACCTCAAAGAACTAAAGGGAAAAATAATATTGAAAAATGGGGATTGAGAGTATACAGTTCTACCAACATGGAGATTCTCCAACCAGTTTCACCTTTGAAGGATCAGTTGCGTTTTTAAGAATTTTCTCCCTAATACTGTCTTCCAAAATCTTGATATTAAAAAAATGAATTGAAGGACTTTGCATGAAAAAGAAATCTGATCCCTGCCACCTAGGGAACTGAAGTATGTGTGGTCACGTGGAAAAGACGGAGGATGCGCTGCCGGATCTCCTTAGTCTTCACTCCATAGACAATAGGGTTGAGCACAGGAGGAACAAGCAGGTAGGTGTTGGCCATGATGATGGGCAGGAGGGAGTCATGCCGTTTTCCAAAGCGGTGTACCATGGACAATCCAATGAAAGGCACATAGAATATGAAAACAGCACACACATGAGAGACACAAGTGCCAAATGCCTTTGCCTGGGCTTCACGTGTCAAGCCCAACACAGTCTTTAGGATAAGCAGATATGACAAAGAGATGAGAAGTGAGTCCAGGCCAATGGCAGAGATGATGACAATGAGGCCGTAGATGATATTGATGTGGATATCAGCACAAGCCAGCTTCATGACATCTTGGTGGAGGCAGTAGGAATGGGAAAGGATATTGGAGCGGCAGAAAGGCAGCCGTTTGATGAAGACAGGCAGGGGTGCCATAAGCGCAGCACCCCGTACCACCGCAGCCATGCCAATCTTGATAACACGAGGCAACGTGAGCACAGTGGCATGGCGCAGTGGGTGGCAGATGGCCACGTAGCGGTCAAAGGCCATGGCCAGCAGCACCGTGGACTCCATGCCAGATAAGGAGTGGATGGCAAACATCTGTAGCAGACAAGCATCAAACTGGATGGTAGTGGAGTTGAACCAGAAGATGGCCATCATTTTGGGCATAGATGAGGTGGAGATGAGGACATCAAGGCCAGAAAGCATGCAAAGAAAGATATACATGGGTTCATGTAGGCTATGTTCTGTCCGCACGATGTAGATGATTGTCAGGTTACCTAGCACAGCAATAAGGTAGAGGGAGCACAGCGGGAAGGCCAACCAGAACTGAGCTTCTTCCAGGCCTGGGAGGCCTATTAGAATGAAATATGTGGCACTGGATTCATTGCCATTGGAGCCCACCATATTGAAGAAGCTGAGCTGTGACCAGTGCCTGACGAGTAGAGGCTGGAATACAGAGATAAACCATTATTAGATCCTCTAGAATTCCAGTATCATTTTTATTTCTCTTCATCCTGATGACCTGTTCTCTGACCCATACTCTAACTTCATTGCTTATCTAAACTCATTCTATTCGAAACTCAACCTAGCCATCCTTCATAACTGAAGGACCAATGAATATTTACCCAGTCCTACTTACTAACTCCACCTCTAAAGTTACTCCCGAAAACAAATGAAATAGTAAGGCAAAAATTCTAAGCATATTTTAAACCATTTAGTTCACCAAGGATAGGTTATTGGCTAAGTACACATCAGACTTAGATGATAAAAACAGCCATCACTTCTTCTGTCCTGTCCTATACTTATGCTCCCCTATGCTTAATATCAACCGTAATTCTAAATCTATCATTAGGCTACCTTTAAGACTAATCCCAGTCCAATGTAGTAATTCTAAGAGTAACATAGTTAACACTGAAACCTAACCTCTTCACTGCTCCTAATGATCTCTCTAACCCCAACTTTAACATTAACCTAAGGTTTTAGTAGTTATTTCTAATGTAATCTAAAACTTAACATCTATTTAATGATGATAAACTTTAATTCAATAAAAATACCTGACATACTAACTTCATCCTGAACTCTACATTTCACTCTTGCCAAATGTCCATCCAAAGTCTTACACTTGTCCAGAACGCCTAGTTTATATCATAAAAGGAACAATGGCTGCAGTGGGTGCTGTTGGTGTCCCACCCAAATCCCCTTCATCAAGTCAGTGCATCTATGTTTCATCTGCAGTGAGTGTTGAATGCTAAAGGCTCATAGTTCCCACTTTCCCCAGATCAAAGGAGAGGCACTGCACCCAGAAAGTTATGCTTTCCCTACCAGGGTACATCTAGAGGTCAATGAGTGCCTGACATAAAGGTACAAAGGCTTAGCCTCCTTGCCTCAGGGTGGGACCAAATCTGTGATGCAGTGTTCCTGAGGAACCAGAGCTGAAGCTGGTGTACAGCTGAGACCACAGCCTTACTTAGCTTTCTTTCCCTTCTCTATCCCACTCCCCTCACCCCTCTTCTCATGACAGTAGTCCTTCATATCTCCTTTAAACAAGAATTTCTACTTCAAGCTCTGTTTCTAGGAGACTCACCAAGCTTAAGAGAGTGGGGTTGACACCGAGGACTAAACCTGATAGATGATGGTATCAGAAGCACTGGAGGAACAATAAATCCTGTACCAGGGTTCTGGTATCCCCGACTCTGGCTATTAAGGTGATGGATATAAGTAGGAATTGCTGAGGTAGAAAATGTCAGACTTGCATTTTCTCAGATCATATCTCTCTGATGAAACAACTATAGAGTTAACTAACTTCCTCTCTTTTTTTCCCTTTCTTTCATTCACAGATATTCACATGCTCCTACTTTTCACTAGATTATATAAATTGTATATATTTACTCACACAGTGTATGTGTATATTTCACATACATACTATCTATGTATATACTAGCTGTCTCCTCTTCCCGTTATGAAAATAGTAACATTTATTGCTAGAGTATATTTAAGATAATTTTATCTTGGCAAGAAAAGAGAAAGGGTTGGTTCTTAAGACCTGGCCCTTGACAACCAGGGTAGGGTATTCTGCACGGGCTACCAGAGAGCAGGTGAGTGTGGAGAAGAGCTCAGGGCCAGCATCAGGAGGGGCTCACACCATTCACTGGGCTCAGGACACACTGATGATCTTTGCTCCACCACTGAGCTGTCCCCCAGAGGTCCCCTCAGACCAGGCACAAAAGGGGAATTACTGGCAGCATGAGTTTTAGAACAGAGAGTGACAGAGTTTAATTCAAACTGCTCGAGGGAGAAGATATAAGGAGCCAGACTTATCCAAGAACTTCAGGTTAAGAGGCCAAAGTCATCAACATCACATAACTCTTCTGTACTGACCTCTCTGTAGCGTATGCCACTGTGATCAGTTTCCTCCTTCTTAAACCTTCTCCTTGCCCCTTCTGCTTCCCATCTATCTCCGAGCACTAGGTCTTTCTGGATCCTCAGCCTCCTCCCCTTGACCCTGAAGCATACTTTTAAATGATAATGCTCTCAGAATTGTATCCTCAGAGCTCTTCTTGTTCTAGATACTCTCCCCGGACTATCTCTTCCCCTTCAGTAAACCCCCTTGTTTACTATTGATTCCGAAACTATTGACCCCAAGTCTACTTGGGAAAGCCTGACTTAACTTTTGTGATCCAGATTCATCATTCCAAAGTCACTAAAAGCGTTCACCTAGCTTTCTCTCAAACATATCAAACCCTCCGTGTCTGTGTCCACACAGATCTGACTAGCAGTCAGTCTCTCACAATGACAGAGACCAAGCACTGATATGGAGATAACCAGGAATCAAAGAGAGGAGGATGCAGCTGGCCTGGAAGTAAGGCGCCTTGACAGCATGAGGTGGGCAACTGTCGCTGGAGGTAACAGCAGGCTGGACCTCAGAAGGCAGCAGCAGGAGAGAAATGAAGGAATGGAGAGGGGAGCCAGGTCCAGGACCCAAGCATCACCCTTCAGTCTGTCAGCCCTGAAGCAGCCCAGTCTCCCACTTGACAGACAGCCTGAGCAGCTGTTGGTAATTAAAGCCATCGCATGCACCCAGAGAATATTTGGCACTCCAAAGAAAACTGGAGCTAAATCATTCTGTTTTGAAAACAAAACATAATCCAGGAAAAATATACAAAGAGGTTTTTTTTTTCTTTTTTCTCTCATTTTTAGGAAGCCTTCACTGCCTTAACCCCCAGGGAATAGCTCTCTGTGCTTGAAATTTCCTCTGAAAAAGTCACACTATTTTAGCAAATCCCAGAAATGCTTCTTGGAGAACTGTGAAGGACATCTTAGCCCTTTCTTGATGATGGGGGAACAGAAGCCTCCAGTGATACCGAGAAATCCACTTTGAGGCCTTAAATCTTCCTCATTCCTTCCCCGTGGCCTCCAGGACTCTGGCCCCTGTCCAGCTCAGCCCCCTTACCAGTCCATCCTCATATCCTTCCCCCGAGTTCTCTGAACTCCCTTCTTCCCAGAGACATGGAAAAGCAGTCAGGGGGACAGAGTCAAGAGAACAATAGGGTCACTCCCAACAGGGGCCCTATCGGTTTTACGATTATAACAGAAATCGTTGTATGCCTATAGTGTTGAATGCAGACACTGAATAAAGAGTACCTAACCCAAGAACAATTCTGCATAATAGGATTTCTATGTATCTTCTCTATATTATAGGTGAGAAAACTGAGGCCCTCAAGGAGTTAAAAAAATGTTTCCAGGGTTTACCAGTTGACTGGTAAAACAGAAATTTGACCTAGACTGTTCAGCTCCAAGGCCTGTGTATTTCCCCTTTGAACTGCCTTTAATGTGCTGTACCTCCTGAAAGCTAATCAGATCTGCCCAAGAGGCAGAGGAGAAGAAGGGCTTGGTATGTAAGTCACCTGGCCCAGCTAGAGCCTTGGAAGGCAAACCAAGGGAGCTGTAAAGAGGACCCTCTGGGACTTGAAGACTCTTTCCTTTTCAGCCCCGACTCCTCTGGCTGTGACTTGGGCAGAGCCCACAGTGGAAAGTAAAAAGCTTTATCCTCTTCTGAGTACTTCCTTATTATACAATACAAGCCTCAATACAAGGAGGTATCAGTAATCCCATTTGACAGATGAGGATGGTGAGAGTTGGTTAGAGCTCTCTGTGTCAAATCCATGTGCTTTCCACAAGGCCAAGCCCTGCCTCTCTCCCAGTCTCCTTTACAATGAATCAGTGCTTTATACGGACTATTTCAATGTTAATTCCAATGAATCCAAAATTTGTAGAGCCATGAGTCCAGAGGGCCTCTCTAGGGCTCAGGACGCCTGACCAGCTCTCTGCATTTGGGCTCAGTGTGTGGGGCGTGAAGAGAGGGAATGTGAGAGGAGATCCATGGTCACTGCCATTATCAGGCTAAGCACACAGAATGTTCCATGCCTGGATCAGTGGGGTGAGAGCCTCAGGTGCCCCTGCCTGCCTCTGTGGGAACATCTGGAAGAAAATGTCCTTGGAGGGAAGCCCAGGAATACCTGGGAGCCTCTGGCTCTTACTCCCAGGCACAGAGTGGGAAGGCAGACTTCAGGGGCCATGCTGTGGCCAGCAGGGATGATCAGAGCTCGTCATTCACAGGGAGGGACCCCCTTCCTTAACACTCCATGAGGGCAGTGGGCCCAGAATCACATCCATCCTGGATCGTCTGCATCGTCTATCCCCCACACCTTGCTTGGATTTGATAGAGGAGATGAACCCTTACAGGGCCTTGGCCATTCTTTATAGAATGGCCACAGTGAGAATGGAAAGATGGGAGAGTGTATTTCTAGCTCACAGAAGGCAGGGTGAGGCCTCCAGCCCTACCCTCCTCCACTTCCCAAGCTGGACCAGAGCCAACAATATTCCCACACACCTGCGAAGTTTGACCTAGGTATCAGGACCTTTCAGAGCTACTCTGACCATTGCCTACATGCACTGGGACTTTGATTGATACACTGATTTTTTCAACAATTCTTGATTAAATAACTACTGTACGCCCAACTCTGTGCTAAGCATCAGAGAGACTGGGACACAGAGCAAACAAGTCACAGATCAGCCCTCCAGTGGTGGGGAGAAACTGAGACAAGTATGCCATTACCATAACATGTTGTGATAAATGCTAGGGCAGGGGTAAGTCCCAGGGCCTCAGGAGCAAAGCAGACAGTAGCTTACAAAGTTGTCAGGCTCGAAGGGCTTCCCTGAAGAGGTGACATGTGAGCCAAGACTTGAAGGGCCAGGCACAGTTAATCGGGCAGGGCTGGGGCATGGGGACAGCAGCATTTAGTTAGACAATGAAATGTATTGAGTGCCTACTGTGTGCCCAAAACTAGAGAAAAAACAGTGGATAAAACAGTGTGATGAGAAAGCACCAGCCATTCTAAGGTCAAGGCAAAGAGTGTTGTAGGCAGAGGACGTAAGAGAAAAAGGTCTTCTGTTCTGGGGGTTCACTGAAGAAAGAAGGCCAGTGTGGCTGGAGTATCAAGATCACAGGAGAGTTGTAGAAGATGAAGTCAGGGGAGGGCAGGGGCCAGATCACGTAGGGGCCTGCAGGACAGGGCAAGGAGCTTTGATTTAATTCTGAGTGACTTGGGGAATTTAAGCGGTAGACCTGATCTAATTTGTTTTCAAAAGTGCATTCCGGCAAATGCAAAGGCCCAGAGAGAAAGAGAACATGCCTTGTTTGAAAAGCTGCAAGTGGTTCAGTGGGAAGGGATTGGGGGCAGGGGGAGGGGGGATATGCAGTTTGAAAGAGTGCAAGGCAGGGGAAATCACCATGTGGACACAAAATCCGCTTTTTAAATGGGCTGAAAACGGAACCCTCATCCTAGATCCAGACTGGGTCAGGGTCAGAGCCCCCTGGGAAGATTGCTAAATCCCAGCCTCAGCCACAGCCTGACTCCTGATGCAAAGTATAGAGTGAGTTCAAACCCACTTGGAGCCCATGCCCCAAACAGAGCTATAGTCTGAGAATAACTAAACAACAAAGTCCTACTGTACAGCACACAGAACTATAATCAATGGCTTGTAGTAACCTGTAATGAGAAAGAATGTGTGTGTGTGTGTGTGTGTGTGTGTGTGTGTGTGTAACTGAATCACTATGCTGTACACCAGAAGTAAAAAAAAAAAAATTGATTTTGTAAGTCAAAGAAAGAAAGGGGAAAAAAAGCTACAGTCTGACCCCTGCACACAAACTGAGCTTCGCCTGCACTAACGCCCTGGGTGGGACTAGCCCTGTCCACACACTGAACCCTAGTCCAACTCTAGCCCAGTCCCAGCCCCATCTGTTCGCTGTCCCTGTCACCTTCATTTAGGTCACCCCCTTCCAGGCTCTAGATGGGCACCCAGTAACCTGATCACTAGGAAGTTTCTTGAAAACCACATAGGAAGCATCTAACACCACCCCTGCTTCCCTTCACCACACAAACATAGAAACTGCTGAGTCTGTCTGTCCTTTGAGTCAGGGGCCACCTTCACATCCCCGGCCCTGCCCTTGTACTTTTCTGGTTCTTTCTGTCCTGGTTTCTCATTCACTCAACAGGTCTAAAGAGGGACCCCGAGCTGCAAGAAACCCACACAGCTGGACCCCCCCCCCAACCTCCTGTACTCACCTCAGCTGCACCGAAGGCACTGGGGCCCTTTTCTCCAGTCCTCTTCCGGAAGCTGTCTGGCAGGCTGCGCTGGAGAGCAGCCCTCTCTGTCTCCACCCCCTCCTTTGGGCCTCCCTGGTCAGGGTTATTTATTCTCTGTCTTACCTCCTCCCTCCTTCAGCTTCTCCCTGCTAGGCGGCAGGATGCTTCCCAGAGGGTCTATCAGCAGGCACCCCTTGTAGCCAGCTGGGGGTCTGGTGTCCTTCTTGGCTTCTGTGTCTTGGGAAGGTGTGCCTGGGGGAATGGGGAAGGCGGAGCCATGGGTAGAGGGGTCTCTACAACCCTCCCCAGATGGGCCCTGTGTGAGCTGTGACGTTTATGGCAGCTCCCAATGCGAAGCTAGGGGGAATGAGTGAAGAAAGGCTAGAAGAAACTCACTAGTGTGGCCTTGGCCTTTGGGAGGAGCTTTTCTCCAAGTTTCTACTCAGGCTATCGAACTCAGCCAGGGGAAAGGAAGGAAAAGCATCCAGGGAGACCCCATGATTACATGCCAGCTCATGGCCTCCCTGAAGCTTTCTCTAGCCTCCCCCTTCTCTCCACTGGTGGCGCCTGCCTGGGTCCCTGCTGGCCTGGCTTCCAACGGCCCCACCTGCCTTTCCCCGAAGCTCCAGGGATGCGCCTTCTGTGTCCCCCAGACTCTGGGCCCTGTGTCTGGCTGACTCATAACAGGGATCCCCGGGGACCCGGCCTCTACCTTCCACTCCCTGGCTTTGAGTTTCTGGACTTCTTACTGAGGAAACAGAATGTGATTTCTTAACCCTCCCCTCCCTCTGACTGCAGCCGTCTAAGACCAATGCCATCTGGTTTCTCTCTTAAGGGCAAAAATAGTGAGGGAACATTTTAGAGAGTTTAGAGAACAGTTTGAATGTGACACTAAATAACTTACATATTTAAATAAGTTGTTTAAGTCTCTTAATAAGGCCAAGTGAATTTTAGTTGGTTTCTCTCTATTTTTTAATGACCAGTTTCACAACTATAAGCTTTAAATTCACAACACACGGCATGCTGACATAAGCTATCCAAAATTAGACAATGTAGTTTCATAGTGCAGTGGTTATCACGGCCTCACAAAATTAGATTAATGTCAAATCGGGCCATTTCAACTCAGACCACATCAAAACTAGTGATTACAAGACCTGCATGTGCCTGTCAACCTGCAGCCTGACACTCAACGCCATCACTCTTGAGCCATCTGTGCCGCCTCCCTCAATCTCCTATAGAGTTAGAGAGTGTGAAGCCGTAAAAAAAATGTTTTTATGGATAATATATATAAAACAATGATTTGCAAGATACAGGATATCAAGCAGTGAAGGACAATGAGCTCTGAGTTATGGGAAACACATGAGGAGAATCCTGGGGTTTCCCCAGCTTACTGCCTGGACAGCGTGTCCACGCAGCAGCCCAGGGAAGGAGAACCCAGGCAGAGGCCAGAGCACACCATAAGCTAAGGATGTGGAGCTGAGAGTCCAGGAACTTCCAGCTAGCTAGGATTTGAAGGCAGAGTATGGGAGGTAGTCTCTCTACCCAGAGAGAGACTCCAGAGGTACATAGAGGGCCCTCCGCCAGAATCCAGCTGAGAACTGAGCAGCACGTGCCTGTGAACAAGCTCCCTGAAGCTGGGGAAAGAGCCACCTGGAAAGATTAGAGGTAGCACCACCCAGTGTTCACGTAGGGCAGGGATAGCGACTGTTCCCACCAGCCAGACTGGGAAACTTCAAGATTCACAGGCATTGAGTAGAGAATACAGAAGGATATTGCCTCAGTGGTGAGGAATAATTAACCAAGCATTGTCTGCAGTCTAATGCTAGTTTTAGATCACAGGTGATCATTAAGAGCTGGGGAAAGTACTTTGTGGACTTCATAAAATAGCACAGTCAAACTAAGGACTATGATGTGTAGAGACAGGAACAACAGATGAGGGTGGACAGGAGGCGGGGGATCATTTTGGTGAGGGGATAAGTGAATGTGTTCATCGACAATGAACCGGAACCCACTCAGCCTCTCCTCTCTGAGAAGCCCCAGCCAAACAGACATTGAGCACCTTATACGTCAGGTCCCAGAGACAAAGATACCTAGTTCTTGTCCTCAAGGAGACAGACAACCATCATACAGATATTTCAGTTCTATGATGAAAGATAGACAGCTGTCGTAAAACTGTTTATGCCCTATGACCAAGGAATAAACATCCCGTAGGAGTACACAGCTTTAAGGCTTATGACAGAGGGAAGCACAGAGACTGTAGGAGCCTAGGGGAAGCCCTTTTTATTGGTAAGTGGGGAGGTAATTTGGTTTATTTATTTAATTTTTTTAATGGAGGTACTGGGAATTGAACCCCCGACCTCATGCTTGCTAAGCATGTGCTTTGCCACTTGAGCTATACCCTCCTCCCTGCCACCAACATTTATTTATTGCTTTTTATTTTCCACGTGTTTTCACACCTATTATCCTACTTAATCCCGGCAACCACCCAATGGGAGCTACATTGTATTTGTTTTATAGCACTTACAGTTCCCAAAATTGCTGAGGAGCAAAGTAACCTGCTCAGGTATCAAAGCTAGTGATCCTAACCTAGACTGCATCTAATTCCAACCCCACGGTGTCTCTTTCACTGATACAGTCATCAACCATGTCTAAAGGAACTTCTTGGCAATGTTGTGCTTTCTTTGAATTTCATTTGTAAATTTGAGCATCATTTGCAAATCAGACACCAGTACAGGAAAATAAATTTCAACTTATCTGAAGCTTTATGAAAACATTTTTTTAAGAGATAGAGAGTTGTTTTAATTAATCACAATAAGTCTGGACATCCAGGCATGGCCAAATGGGTGCTGCCCTGCACAATATGGGAGCACCATTTACATAGACCATGATGTAGATGGTGTTTCCTAAAGTTGTGCAATGAGACAACCATGAATATGATCATTTCTTGCACATTTACAACACTTTGCAATCTACAAAGGATGTTCATAGTGTGTAAGCTTTACAACATCACTGCTTTTGTTTTCCGAAGGTTCTGACCTCCCTAAATTCCTGGTCTTCTGCCTCAACAGCAGGTCACAGTATCTTTCCCTCTGCCTTTCCTTTTTTGCTGTTCTACCAAAAACACTCAGGTGTCCTTGATTTTAGAGAGTTTCTTTTAATCCCTATGGGGAGCAATGAACAAGGATGAGGGGGTAGTAGGGAGTGGGGAGACCAATACAAGACACAGCAAGGGTTCTGGCACCTCCAGGGCCTCTCCCTCCAGGTGTACTCACTTAACTTCTAGCACTTAGAATCTGTTAGGTCAAAAATGTTCACATTGAAGAACTGTAGGTAGAAAACAATAGCAATCAGGGACATTATTCATGAAACATACATGCCGGGACACAGCTACTACACAGACCAAAACACAACTGGCACATTCTGTGTGCACTCCCACACACACTAAAAGTCACATATAGTCACATAAAGATACCTACATACTCGTAGACACAATCAGGGTAAATATTACACTTGTGGGAAAAGTCTCCAGTAGAACCACAAAAGATGTGTACTGGCAGATTCCACATAAATACACCCACATGCACGCAGAAATGTCAACATTTCATGTGTGCTGTCTCTTTTCCTGCTATAGACTCCGTCCCCTCCTTCCCATTACTACCACCCAGATACTTTCATTAACCCCTAAAAATGACTGTGTAACCACTTTGGGGTCCAAGAAAGAAGCTTTATAGCTAACACAGACTCACTGACATGGATACATGGGAGCAAAATAATTAGAATCACACATCAGAATTGATATGAATCGTAGGGTGTGGCATGTACAGCCTTCTTATGTCAAATTACATGGATTTTCCAGCTGGGAGAGAGGAGTAAGTCAAGGCCACCGTGGCAGAGAGACTAGGATGATCCTTCTCCAAGATGTCCTGTCCAGACTGGGTCATGAGCTCTTCTGTACTGATACATTCCTGGAGATAGATATCTAAGGTCTACTTAGATAACTGGGAGCAGACAGCCCAGTGGGTTGGATGGTCCAGTCACCAAGACATTCAACAGGACTGAGTCCTGCCGTCTTTCTTAGGGTTTGAGGACACTAGGGAGGTTATCCTGCTCACCTGCCATCCTGTGAGAATACATGGAGGACCCGTGAACGAATCTCCTTGGTTTTGGCTCCATAGACTATAGGGTTAATCACGGGGGGTAGCAGTAGATAGATGTTAGCCATAATCACGTGGAGCAGGGAGGTGGGGCCACCCAGCCTGTGCACCACAGAGAGCCCGATGAGGGGCACGTAGAAAACCACCACAGCACATAGATGTGAGACGCAGGTGTTGAAAGCTTTGAGTGCTGCCCCCCGGGAGGACAGCTCCAACACAGCCCTCAGGATGAGGACATAGGAGAAGCCAATGAAGAGGGCGTCGACGCCCATGACTGAGAGGATGATGAAAAGTCCATACACCACGTTGACCGTGGTGTCAGTACAGGACAGCTTCATGATATCTTGGTGCAGACAAAAGGAGTGTGTGACAGTGTGCCTTTGGCAGTACGACAACCGCTTCAGGATGAAGGGCAGAGGGAAAAAGAATACAAACCCTCTGGTCAGGGCAGCGAGTCCGATCTTGGCGACCGTGGGCCCTGTGAGCACAGCAGCATGCCACAGTGGGAGGCAGATGGCCACAAAGCGGTCAAATGCCATGGCCAGCAGGACAGCGGACTCCATGGCTGACAGAGCATGGATAAGGAACATCTGGGCCAGACAGATGTTGAACTCAATCTCCTGGATGCCCGTCAGGAAGAGGCTGGCCATCTTGGGCATGGTGACAGAGGAGAGCACCAGGTCAATGGTGGAAAGCATGGCCAGGAAGAGGTACATGGGCTCATGCAGGCGCCTTTCCACACGGATGATGAGGACAATGGCCAGGTTGCCCAGGGTGGCCAAGGCATACATACAACACAGTGGGAAGGCCAGCCAAAAGTGTATGTTAGGACCCAGGCCAGGAATGCCCACCAGCAGGAAATAGGCTGGATGGACCAGAGTTACATTTGATGTGGCCATGATAGGACCCAAGAGCTGAGGCTTCTGCATCCCAAGTCCACAGTCTATGAAAGGGAAGAGGAGAAATATCACTCAGTCATGGCTCGGAGGAGAGAAAGGACTTATCAAGACAGGGGGCTGAAACAGCGATGGCAGAAAATAGAAAGACTAAGTACTGGTCATTCTGAACTCCAGGCTCTTTCTGCTCTGATTCTCCGTAGACGCATCTCCCTGGGGGTCCCGTGACTCTCAGTGTGTGAAGCCCACTCAGAACACTCAGAACATACGTGTAGCAGCTCTTTATTTCCAGAGCTGATGTTGCTGACCACAGGCACAGCTCCTGGCCAATTCTAAACCAGAGCCGCCAGGCTTGCACAGAACCTCCCAAACCCCAGATTTTCTAGCTCATGTTGGGGTTAGGATCCTTCTGAGTCCAGAGTTTGAGGCTCAGTCTGTGGTTGCCTTTAAGACCCAATCTGATCCAAGTTTAGGGCAGGAAACAGGGGCTTAGACTAGATTTCAGCAGACAGGTTTGTGTTTCAGCCTGAGTACCACTTCTCAAACTTCCTTGATAGAATCATTTGAAATAGTCATTGAAAACACTGTCTCCACAGTCCTACTCCAGGCTCAGAGAATCAGATTTTCCAGAGATGGGGTCCAGAAATCTAGTTGAGACAGTAAATCCCTTCTCTCTAGGTGATTTTTTTTTTCAATTGAAGTATGGTCAGTTACAATGTGCCAGTTTCTGGTGTACAGCATGATGTCCCAGTCATACATATACATACATATATTTGTTTTCATATTCTTTCTCATTAAAGGTTATTATATTGAATATAGTTCCCTATGCTATACAGAAGAAATTTATTTTTTATCTATCTTTATCTACAGTAGTTAATATTTGCAAATCTCGAACTCCCAGATTTATCCCTTCCCACCTCCTTTCCCCCAGAAACCATAAGATTGTTTACTAGATTTTTTTCTAATCGGAGAAATTTGGGGAAAGCTGTCCTGGAAAAGCTGTTCTGGTGTTCCATGAGATGGGGAGGTAGGAATAAAGAAAGACAAACATTTCCAGCCCCCAGTGAAGAACAGAACATAATCTTTCATTGGGATCTCTCAAGGCCACGTGAGAGACAGTCCCAGATTGTACCTGGCTGGGGTGTGACATGGAAACCAGATGCAGCTTAGACATGGAAAGAAAATCAGTCTGTGCTGCAGCCAGTGCCAGCCGGTGTGCACAGGCACATCCTCCTTCCGCCACTACCCTCCCTTGTAAGCACAGAACACCCAGGCTAAACATCCTTTCTCTACACAGACTACTCTGTGCTAAGCCTTTCTCCTGAGATCCGAACTCATACAGCCTGCTGCCTCTTCATACTTCTGCTTGAATAGCTTGTGGCCTCACACTCATCTTGTCCCAAATAGGAGCCCTCCGAATGGTACCACTGGGTTGCCCACGTCATGCAGTCAGAGTAGCTAGTCTCATTTTGATTTTTCTGCTCTGTCACCTCCACTGTGATTTTGTTTTCTCGAGTAATCTATTATGGCCTCTCCTTTTGTTTAACACACCCTGCCTCCCTCCCAACCTCATTCTACCATCCACTCTGCTCTCATTATGAAAAGAACTTCCTAACTCACCTCCCTGCTTCCAAACCCAGATATTTCAATTCACCTTCCCCATATGCTGCCATCTAAACAGCAGAACGAAACATGTCAGGCTCCTGTTTAGCAAGGTACAGGTGACTCCCACAGCCTTCAAGATCAAATTGGAATTCCACAGTCTGCATTCAAAGTCATTCCCAGGGTGGCTCCAACTTCAACTTTGCAGCCCAGATTCTCAGTTTGTTTCTTCCTTGTCAATCGCCACCACCACCACCAGCACACACGTGTATTTTTCTCTGGGTAAATTAATTCCCCTTGCCTTGTTTTTTCAGTGAAGGGTTGGAAGCTGGAACTGGGGAGCCTTTCCTGGCACAAGGGCTTAGACAAAGTTTAGAATGAGCCTCACAGCGGTTTGAAGAAATTCCTCTTTGGGTAGGTCACTGAACAAGGTCTGAAATCAGACGCGGTCATCAGGATGAATGCACGCTGGCGGACATCTCCAAGCAACCAGGCTGGCTGAGCAAAGGCCAGGCTTCCTTATGCAATGCGCCCTCCCTGCCTGAGCCTCCGCAAGCTTCCCAGGCCGTGGGCAAGGCTGCCCTCCTCTCCTGTTCCCTCCCCACCCTGGGCTGAGCCTGGCATACTCTCCAACAGTGCCTCCGCCCAAGGCAGCTGCCCTTATATAGCTTCTCTGAGGACCCTAGGGAGCGTGAAAGGTGATGAACAGTGAACTACTCCAGGCTCCCTGGGAGCACCGCTCCGCTCAGGCGCCCAAGGACAGCTGAGCTCCGACCCCTACCCAGGGGGGCTGTACTCTGTTAGTATTCTAGGGCCAGCACAGGAGACTAGAAGGAAGGGGAGTGCCATGGAGAAGAGGGATGACCAACACTGGAAGAAAGGAGCTACTGGAGTGGAGGCGTGGGTGCGCACCTAAAAGCGTGCGCTCAGACTTGAATACTCTGCTCACTCTCCGCACGCATTATCCAAGGGGATGCAGCGCTATGTTCAGGCACCGCCTCCCGCTTCTTGGCTGCCCCCTTGTGGTAATATGGGAGAATTGAAGGAATTTGGGCAATGGCTCTGAGGTTAGGGAACCAAAGACCTAACTGACCTTGAATCTGAGCTCCTGCCACTGCGCTATGGCCCCTTAGTGTTCTCTCCTCTCCCTAACAAGCCAGCCCTTCCTTCCTGGGGCTACTAATCATAGCTCTCCTGTCCCTGTACCCTGTCCCCACAAATGAGATAGTGTAGAGTGGTTGTTTAAATGTAGCTCTGTCAGGAAACAGACTTCTGTCCAAATCCTGGCCCAACCACTTACTAATGGTCTGACCATCCTTAGCATCCGTTTGATGTGAAAAGTAAAATGAGATGCTAGAAATTCTCCAGTGAATGTTTGTGTTCATTATTATTGCTCAAAACCACTGGAAGAGCCGGTGAAATAGGAGGGAATCCAGTTGAGATGGTGCTGCAACAGCCAGAGGAGGAAAATACACAGGGAAGGAAGAGTGGGCAGCAGTGCAGAAGGATGCTGAGACATCAAGTAGTAGGAGGGCTGAAAACAAACACAAGGTCACTGGTTACCTTGGGAAGAACTGTTGAGGTGGGTTGGTGGGAATGGAATCTTGAATGCAGCAGAGTGAAGGGTGAGTGGGTTAGGAAGAAATGGAGAAAGTGGATGTAGACCACTTTTTAAAGAAATTTATATGTGAAGAGAAGGAGTGAAATGGGCAATCCATGAAGAATTGGTAGGTCTAAGGAGAGTTTTTAAAAATTTGTATTTTGGAGCATGAAGAGATTGAACACAAGTAAGTGTCAACGGGATGGAATTAGTAGAGAGGCTCCCTGTCTTTTACTTCCCACATTCCTGGTGGAGCTCTTCAAGGCTGTGACCCAGGTAGACCCTCTGTCCTTCTACCTCTGTGTAGTAACCATGAGAAATCTCAGCTGCTCCCAGAACTTCCATCACCCAAACAGGCCAGACCAATATCTTGAAACCCAGACATGGTAATGTCTGTTGGACATTATCATTTATGCATCCCTCAGGCACCTCAAACTCAATGCCTCCAACTAAGTTCATATCTCTGATCCCCAGTCTATGCCCGTAATCTGCATGTTCTGTTCCCTGTCACAGAAATGACTGTTGCCCAAGCCAGAAACCTAGAAGTCGTCATCTCTGCCTTCTCTCCCTCTCTCTCTTACCCACGTCTTTGATCACAACTAGTCACCAAGTCCTCTTTATTTTAACTCACTGATGTCTCATGAATCAGACTTTTTTTTCTCCATCTCCTCTGCCTTTACTCCAGTCCAAGCCCAGATAATCTCTTTCATAAGTCATCAGAAGAGCTTACTTACCAGTCAGCCTCATTGAAGATCTTTCCTACCAATTCATTGTCCACACTGTGGCCAGTGTGATCTTCCAAACACAAGTTAGTTTATAGCATCTTCCTATTAGCTTTAGAAAGGTTGATGTTCACACTCCCTCACCCAGCTCATAGAGCCTCCATGTGCCATCTCAGTGCACCTCTGCATCCTCATCTTCAGACATCTACCTCCCTTTTTGCATGACAAGTCCCAGACGCACTGAAATTATCCCACTGCTTCAACGTGCCTATGTCTCAACCTTCAGTTTTCACGTAATCTTCCCCCATGGTAAAAATACTCATCCTACTCCCTGTTTTTATTCATTCTTAGTCTTCAGGTATCTCTCTAAACAATACTTCCTTAGGAAGATCTTTCCTAAGCCCTAATTTTGATGGATTCACTTTACTTTTTTTCCCTTTGTTTCATTTAATGTCTTCAACATTATGAGATTATTTATTCTCATAATTCTGAGCAGATCTTATCCTCCTATTTCTGTAGTGGGGTGGACACTGATGTGTACATTTAAAAAAGGAGGTTTACAGAGTCGTCTTTCATTCACTCTTAGTGCAGAAGTTATTTATCCTCTCATTGATGTTCGTTCGTAACTCACAGTTCTGTTACTTCAGTTGAGGCCCAGTTTAAGGGAAAGTTTCCTTACATTTTTGGTTGCAACATCAAGCACCAAGTTGGCCCCAATTTTGAATGAAGATTTTTCATGGGAACTTTTCAAGTATTTTTTCACTTGTTACAGTAATAAGGATATTATCTCACTGAGTACTGTGAACCGTGGTATGACTTTTAAAATAATGGTATATCCCTATATTTTTGTTTCAATATTTTTCACAAGAAATAAGGAAGAAAACAGTCAATATAAACAGAATATTTAAACAGTCAATAGCAGAAAACTCTGACCAGGGACATACTCAAATTCTTAGCTTAGGAGGGCCTGAATTATATGAACTTTATGATCACAATTCCCCAGCCCCATCTCATGACGCACCAACTGTCCTTCAGTATGGTCCTACACTAGCATTATTTCACTTCCTCAAATGAAAGTTCTGTTTCCTTACACCCACTTCTTGCTCAAGAGTGGGCTGGCCAGCTCACCTGTGTCATTCTTTATAACCTTCCTAAGAAGAGGCCCAATCTACTATTCACTGAGAAGGAGGCAGAGCTCTGTGAGAACCTACATCAGATAAAAACAGTAATTTGTCAAACCATCATTCATAACCATGAAAAAACAAAGGGAAGCAACTAATGTGGAAAATATCAGAGCTTGAAAAAGGGAAACAAATATGAGAAATAAGATCAAATGGCCCAGTAAAAAACAGGGCAGAAATGAGAGACCTTAGATAAAAAAAATTGTAGCATCATTGAGAACTGAGAAAATCCTGTTGTGTTAAAACAAGAACAGATTGCTACAGAAGGAAAGCAGTGTGCAAGCAAAAAAGAATTATTGGAATTAATAATAACGATAATGAGAGTGTGCAAATTTTATGGTTGGTTCTGAAGCAAGACGGGGAAGAGATAGGAGTATTTTCTTGAATCCCTAAGTCCCCCAGGTGTAAAACACAACAATAATAACAACAAAACCAGAAACTGAGTAGAAAAAGAGTATTCGTTGTCTTTCTGCACAACATTTTGGAAGAATCTCTCAAGTTGACCATGCATACTTCTTGCATGAGACTTGCATAAGAAAAGGTAAGACACATGGAGGGCAAAGACAGGCATTCCAGAATGAAGGAAAGGAAGGGGTGGAGCAGATGGAGTAAAGTCAACAGTCCAGGAATACTTCCTAAAAGCCTCTCCTTCTCCACAAGAATTCTAGGTCTTATTTTTTAGACTCACCTCACCCTCCATCCCTGACTCCCTCCCCTCGCCTAAGTGAGAGTATTAGCAAAGGCCTGTGGCTTTGCTGCCCTGAGCTGGGATTTCCTTTCTCTTCCTTGGGCTGCCATTGAGGGGATGGAAGAGGGAGGCCCTAAATTCTGCTACTTGGATTCCAGTGAGGTATTTATCGATATCATGAGTTGCCTTCTAGAACTGAAGACAGCCTAAAATACTGGAAGAACAGAGGGTATTAACCTCCATTATAAGAGTTCCAGGAAGAGACTTTTGAGCTGAAGGAGGGCAACTACCCGTGGTCTGAGCTGCACTCCTCCTAGCCTCCTCCTTACACCCTCACAGGTTTTTTCTTCTTACTGCCAAGTCACTACCACAGGAAGCTATCTCCTCCCCTTCAAAGTTTGGGCCTAAGATTGTATGAAACTCCTTGAGGCTGTGGCTCACATGGAGAGAGAGAGAGAGAGAGAGAGAGAGAGAGAGAGAGAGAGAGAGAGAGAGAGAGAGAGAGAGAGAGAAGGCCAACGCGGGGAGGGAGGTCTTTCAGCAGGGTGTATGGCACGCAACACGGCCAGTTCCTAGTCTCCGTCCACAAAGTCAGGCCCCAGGGTTTGTGCCAGCTCCTACCCCTTTCTTAGCCCTACTTCCTCACCTCCTCCCCTGCCCCCCACCCAGCTCCCAGTCCTTGTTTCTCCTTTGAGTGCCACTCCGCTCCCCTAGTGCAGGTAGACACCATCCCATAGTTAGCCATTCAGCTTGTTGTCCTGGTCCATCCTGGATTCAGGCAGAGGGTTGGGGTCTGCAGTTACAGCCATGGGATGTATCTAAGACAGAACCTCACCTGGACACACCTGTCTGCCTCTCACAGCAAACAAAACACCCCAAGAGAGTGAAAATATTGAAAAAAATAAGAAAAAGTACATCATGAATGCATAAATTATATGTAGATACTAGCCTATCCTTACATAGGCATAAAGTGATTTATATTTAATATAAAATTAAAAATGTGTTAGTTTTCTTACTATTTTATCTTTGCTTCCAAAGAACTACATTACCATACAGTATCTCTCTTTCTCTCATAACTGAAAAAACTGCGTAACAGCCTATGATCACAGGTAAGTGGTTCTTTTAAAAATGTAACAATGTCTCCAATACTATATTATTAATATGACTGTAATTCTATATGCCATAAAATTTTATAATGATTCATTCATTAGTGTATAGGCTAGGTTATGGTGAAGCAATCATATCAATTACACTGTGACCATAGAGTAATCATATTGCTGATCATTATCAATGCATAAATTGTATACCTATAAGTAAATATGAATTTCTTTTCATATTATCTATTTTTTACATCTAAGGTTAACAATACATATAACACCTACAGTGTTTCATGTCATATAAGACAATATTGATGTAGGTACTGACAGGCAGATGATACATCTTGTAAATAGAATACATAACTTATAATATCAGTAAGTACAGTACAGTACTGTAAATATATTTTCTCTTCCTTATAACTGTCTTAATAACATTTTCTTTTCTCTACTATAAGAATACAGTGTTTAAAACATACAAAATATGTGTTAATAGACTGCTTATGTTACTGTTAAAGCTTGGGGTCAACTGTAGGTTACTAATAATTAAGGTTTTGGAGGAGTGAAAAGTTATATGGAGAGTTTTTACTGTGCAGAGGTTGGTGTCCCTAACCCCACAATGTTCAAGGACCAACTGTATAACCAACTTGATTTTGAGTTCCTTAGGAGCAGAGCTCTGTGGCCCATAGTTGTAATCCCAGCACCCAGCACAAAATGCACAAAGTTAATGCTCAGTAAATGTTAAAGAGGCTTGTTTCAATTAATCCGTTTACTATTTCTTTAGGGCAGCCATTTCTCCAGATCCAGGTGAGGCACAGGGTACAGCTCAGCCCTCAGCTACCTCTTTCCTTTTTTCTTTGCTCCTGGCCCCATTTGTTTCAGAAATTTTCTGGACCTCACCCTTCAGAATTTTAGCCATGGCCTGGGCCCTGACATTGGCATGAGGATCCAAAAAATATCAGTCCCCACAGGGAAATCATTTGGAACTGGGCTTCAGTTGGAGGATTTCCTGGTTGTTTTCCATACAGGCGGGATGTGCCTTTATTTGCTTATTCAGTGTTTAGTAAACACCTAAGTACCAGAAAAAGGACATGGTGCAGGCAGTACAAAGAAAAACCCAAATCACTGCCTTTTGCAGTTTTTGTGTGTGTACATGTCTCTGTGCATTTGGACGAGGGATGAGTACCCCTTGTTTTGGGGGGGGGGTTGGCGGGGGGGGTGTTTTGCTTTTCAGTTTCTATAGCAGTTTCTGACCAGGAATTCCACTTCTGCTTCGTCAGTTCCCAGTATCTGCTTCTAACTCTAAAGGGGGTTGTGGCAATAGTGATGAGAAGTTGCCTGCTGAAGCTTTGAAGGATAGGAGCTCGCCAGGAAAACTCGGGGTTTTTTAATGAGAAACCACTATCTGCAGCCTAGAGCCAGGAGAGGTCGCTCATCTTGCAGGTAACTGCAGAGTCCACTGAATTTGAGTCCCCAGCCCTTCGCTAATTTGGGTCACAGAACCAGACATGGCTGGTCTCACACGCTGCTGAGTTTAATGTGGAAAACTGTCAAATGAGCAGCATTACGTCCGGCTCTACCACCCGGAAGGGAAAGGTTCGCCCACAAGAGCCACTAGTCATCCAGAGCGGAAGTGTGAGAAGCAAGGAGTTCCCCGGGCCTGGAGCCAGCTGGGCCT
The DNA here is from genome assembly GCF_048773025.1 of Camelus bactrianus. Classification (NCBI taxonomy): domain Eukaryota; kingdom Metazoa; phylum Chordata; class Mammalia; order Artiodactyla; family Camelidae; genus Camelus; species Camelus bactrianus. The sequence continues at coordinate 46,122,390 of NC_133548.1, forward strand.
CTGCTAATGCAGGGCCTGAGCGGCCTCACCCAGGAGCCTCAATCCTTCGACCCGTCCTCAACTGACTCCTGTGCCCTTTTACAGTTTAAAGAACTCTGAGTACGGTAAGGGTCCAGAAAAACCGAACAGAGAAAACGAGCCGCCCAGCCTAGAGGTGCGCGGAGCCCGGTCCCCCGCTCCGATTGGCTAGGGACTTCCCGGTCCCTGTCTGTGACTGGTTGCTCCCACAAAGACGCCGCCGGCAGGGCGGGCCGCTCATTGGCTCTGGCCCTGTGGGCGGGGCCTCGGAGCCTGTGTATGAGGTGGAGGAGCGGCCGGCGGCTGGGGTTTTCGTCTCCTGGCCGGCGGTAAGTGCCGCGCTGGCTGGGCCCGCCGCTTCGGATGCTGCGGACACTCGGCCGTGGGAACCGGGCGTCTCCGTTTTCAGTTTCCGCTTCGGGGCGCTAGTGCCGGCTGAGGAGGGAGGTGGGTATACAGTTGTGCCCCTTCGGAATTCAGAAGTCCTGCTGGCGGCCAAGCTTATTACTCAGCCCTCACCCGCGCGCTGCCCTCAGGCCCTGCCGGGCGTCATGTGACCGGAGGTTACCACCCCCTCAGCTCCCGAACGCCGGAGGTCACCACCTTCCCTCTTCCCACTCAGGCCACTCCTCTGGCGTCTCTTCCAGGCTCTGTCCTTTACTCCGCAACTGTCTTTCTTAGAAGGCTCTCCACTCTGCCAAATGCAGGGCAGGAGCAATTAAACGTTTAATATTTAAAGTTTTGCCAAAGTAATTTGTGTATGATAAAAATAAGGCAATTGCTACCCGACCCTAAATCCTTTTTTGCAGGGGCTACCGCTTTTCATTTTCTCATGTTTAGAGCTTTTTATGGCCCTACTAAATCTAAATAATATGCTTCCATCGCAAGTTTTATTTTTTGAGGAGGGAGCAGAGAAAGGTTTATTGCAGGGACGGGTGGCTCATGCCCAAGAAAACCCCAAACTCTTCCATAGCATTTCTTGACTCAACATTTTTGTATTTCTTTACCCCACTTCCCTACTGCCACCATCTTTCCATTTTCAATAGCAGTTTTCATTCTTTTGTTGATCTTTATAGCTTTAAACCATAGATATCAGCTTCTATTGTGTCAGCTTCAGTTGGTAGCTCCGTATTAGACGAGGGTATTGACATTTTTTCCACATCCAACCTATCAGCTGGACTTCAACATTTCCGTTATCTCTCATGTCTTCAAAAATATTTGAGGCACTGTTTTTGCCCTTAGATATGGTAGTGAACAAAGTAGACAATGCCACTCATGAAACTTGTACTCTGAAAAGTAGGACAGTAAACACATACATGTCAAATGACTTTAAGAGCAGGAAGGTGGAGAAGTCATTTCAAACTGGGAGAACAGCAGGAATCCACGTGGGGTGGAATGAGTGGACATGGGGGCTGCAGGGAAGTGTGGAAGTGTCTCTGTTTGCTTGACTGGGCTGTTTCAGGGTGAAGAGAGACCTTCCTACTGGACTGCGTGCCAGGGAAGCAGGATAGGCTCTTCAGTACGTTAGTGATTTAGCAAAACAAGGTTTTAGGGTACTGGATCCTACAGTTTGGTAGTGACAGTGGAAGGAGGAAAAACAGGAGGCAGGGAGGCCAGTGAGGAGGCAGGGCCTGCTAATGGCCTATAACGGAGAGTCCTGCAAAATCTACTGAACCGTCCCACTTCCTTCAGGCAGCCTTACTGGATTACCCTAAGCCACAATGATTTCCCTCCCCTCTTGAATTGTTATTATACCTTAAAGCTAGGGAGGTTAAGAAATGAACTCACGGTCATGTAGGATGGGGAGACTGATTACCAAAGTGGAAAGTATTGGGGAGGGATAAATTGGGTGTTTGGGACTGACTGATACATACTGCTATTATAAAATAGATAAACAAGGACCTACTATGTAGCACAGGGAACTATATTCAATTTCTTGTAATAGGCTATAATGGAAAAGAATCTGAAAAAATACGTATTATGTATATGTATAACTGGATCGCTTTGCTGTACACCTGAAAATAACATTGTAAATCAACTGTACACTTCAATAGAAAATAAAATTTAAAAAGAAAAAGAAAGCTAAAGAGGTGAAGTACTTTGCCCGAGATAGAATTGTGGAGCCCAGGACCAAGCACCTGTAAAATGAGAACAATAGAATAATGGTTTCTGTAAAATAAATTGAGTCAGTCCATGTAAAATGCTCAGAGCAGTGCCTGACTTATAGTCTACTCAAGGAGTGCTTGGTATTATTATTAATGCATAATACGCTGTCAATTCCCTAACACGTTATAAAAACATTTTGGATTTAGAAACTATTTTCTCTGTCTAGCTGATTTATTCATTCAGCAAATATGTATGCAGCAATAACTGCATGACAGCAACCATTTAGGTGCCGAGGATACAACAGTGACTAAGACCGTCTTGGCTTTTCCCTTTACTGACTGGTAACAGACTTACAAGGTGAACACATAAAAACTGTGCCAAGAGCCTGCCGTTGATCATTCAAGTTCTGTGTCCACACTTGTGGCCCTGGCAGAAATCTCAAGCTTCTTGCGGTAATGAATTCATAAATATGGGTTTAATTAACATCAGATGACCTTTGTTTTATCTTCCAAGTGATGTTTGTTCATGTCTACTACTAACATATCCCTGAGGAAAGTGTCTTGGCATGTTAGTGAGTATCACTGCAGAGGTTTACAGGGGGTGGAGAAGATATTGCTGGTTCCCTTATACCTTACACTGGAGTGTGCAACACGAGAAAGCAAACTGAACATAGAGGCAGTGGGCTTCCAGCATATTACCTTTTCTGCACCTTGAAGTATGTACATAGACATAGAAACATGCTAGAGAGTGAGGCTGGGGGTATTTCTGGCCTTATTTTGGGTACTGAAATACCACATGGGTAAGTTCTCTTAAACAGACCAGTGCTGGTTTGGCGAGCATGTGGAGGTAGAATAAGAATGGTCTGGTGAACAAACCCAGAAGAGAGTCAGAGGTGACCAGGTGAATGAAAACAGAACTCCCAGCATCCCAACGCTCGGACATCCCAAGATGTCCCTTCTGTGGTGTGAGTAGCATGACCCAGTCAGAACTTCAGTTGGGAAGGCCAGTGCTTATTATTAAACAAGGTCAATAAAGGGTCCAAATGAGGAAGTTATTTTTTTCAGTCACTAAGTATTCCTTGAATAGCTCCCTTTTCTCCTCTTCTCAGCGTTCACTGCCTCCACCTGGTTTTATTCACATTCTAAGGAGAGTGTGGTGGGGAGCCATGGATCCCGCAGCACTGGTGGAAGCCGTTGTGGAAGAAGTGGCCTGTCCCATCTGCATGACCTTCCTGAAGGAGCCCGTGAGCATTGACTGTGGCCACAGCTTCTGCCACGGCTGTCTCTCTGGGCTCTGGGAGGTCCCAGGAGAATCCCAGAACTGGGGTTACTCGTGTCCCCTCTGCCGGGCTCCCGTCCAGCCAAGGAACCTGCGGCCTAATTGGCAGCTGGCCAATGTTGTAGAAAAAGTCCGTCGGCTAGGGCTGCATCCAGGGATGGGGCTGAAGGGCGACATGTGTGAACCCCATGGGGAGCACCTGAGGATGTTCTGCAAAGAAGATGGCCTGATCCTGTGCGAGGCCTGCAGCCGGTCCCCTGAGCATGAGGCCCACAGTGTCATGCCCATGGAGGATGTCGCCTGGGATTACAAGGTGGGAAATGGAGGCCAGCCCCGCTGGACTCTTCCCCTGCCCCTCACTTAGCTATGTCTAGATCAAGAATTTGACTGGAGCCCCAGAGACAAAATGAGAACTAATTCCCTTGGCTTCTCACATCCCCAGCTCTGGGGGCCTGCCTGATAACAGTGAGCCACACCTCTCCTTGCATGAATGACCTCCTTTGACTTCCTTCCCTCCCATTTCCACACCTCACCCCCAGTCCCAGCATGCCTTAATGCCTAACCCAAACTTGCTTTCTGTACTGAGAATTTGTGGGAGAGCAGTTTGGTTTAGCTGGGGTTCTGGGTGCCCTGGATGAGGTCATCAAAGTGGTGCGTGTCAGAACCTGCAGACTCCTAGCAGTGCCACAGCTAATCACTCGACATCAGGTGAGTCATTTTAAACTCATTTTATAGACAAAAGTAGGGCTTAGAAATGTGAGATCACAATTATTGGCTTTAGAGCTAGAAGGAACTGTGGCTGAGTCGTTTAGGATTGAGTGATAGTGTCCAATCTAATGTTGTAGGGTCCTTTCTGACTTTAGGTTAAGTTAGTCAAAGAAAGATCAAAGGCTAGGACTCGGGTCTTCCTGCTCTTTGGCAGGTGTTCTTTCTCCTCTCCCTAGCTTTTATTTATTGGAAGAGGTGGTGAGGAGCCATCTCTGACACCTGCTGCTCCTTTTTTCGAGGTACCCTCAGCAACTTCTAACTTGTTCTTTCCTCCAGTGTCCATGCTGAGTGTCTTTATCTGAATCATCCCAATAATTCTGTGATCCATTCATCCAGTACTGGTCTTAATTTTCTCTCTTGAAGTTGAGATTAGGAGGAAATTAGCTGTTTTCCTATGTGAGAAGAATTTCTGAAATACTAAAATTATTTACTTACTCATTTTATTTTGGGATTATTAGAATATGGAGGCAGTACAGCATAGGCCTAAGAGTTAAAGAGCTGGGTTAAGTCACAGCCCGGCCATTTACTAGCTGAGTGACTTTGGATAGGTCAGTTTTCTTGATGAATCTTTGATAAAATGGTTATTGTTATGAGAATACTTTATGCTTTCCAGTAGTAATCTTCTGCGTTAGTATCTAGGATGGTGCTTCTCACCTTTAATGTGCATATGGGCCACCTGAGGGTCTTGCTAAAATTCAGATTCTGATTCAGGAGGTCTGGGGTGAGGCCCGAGAGTCTGCTTTTCTAACAAGCCCCCAGGTGATGCTGATACTGCTGACCCACGTGGATCACGCTTTGAATAACAAGGTTTTAGGAGGTCATAGGATAACAAGGCAGATAAGGATAAAAAGAGGCATGGATAGGAAAGTCCAAGGTAGTTTTCTGGCAGGGTTGGAAACAGAGCTTTTCTTCTACTTTACAAACAGTCAGAGGCTGTGGGAGTTGAACTGATTCTCAGGTGAAGAGACCTTGGATGTTATCTGGACAGGAATCCGCTCCCTCTGTGACATTCCCATTTCTTCCATCGTTCATCCTGGCTCATTGCCTGAGGGATTCTTGTTTTCCCATCACCTACCAATGCTTGGAAGCCTGGCTCTCCATCCAGGTGGCCTCATGAGGTTTTTATCTCTTTCAGTGGAAACTGCATGAGGCTCTGGAACATCTGAGGAAGGAGCAAGAAGAGGCCTGGAAGCTGGAAGTCAGTGAGAGGAAGCGGACTGCCAACTGGAAGGCAGGTTGCCACCTGGGAGAAGGAGTCTCTGTGGTCCTTTGTTGTCTTGGAGGTGGCCCAGGATGGCTTCCTCACCTCTGAGAGGCAGTGTGGGGCCTGAGGTCAGAGAGCCTGGGGTCCTCGCGCCAGCTTTCTCTACCAGATGTGCTGCCTTACGCAGGCCCTGGAGCCACTTAGTTCAGCTTCTTGACCGTGACGTGGGGACAACTCTGGGCTTACGTCCTCACGCATGAGAAAGGAGAAGTGCACACCTCGTGTATGCTCTAGCTCACAGTGGTGTTACTAAAGTATTGGAAAAATCATCCGGGAAATAAACTCAAGGCCCATAACTATCAAACTGTCAGAACTTTTGACCAATCGAAGATAACACTAAACCAGTCTAAAACATGTTGGGCTGATATAATACTAGGAAGAAGCAAAAGCATCTAACAGTCTAGTTGTTAAACTGTTTTACAAGCTTAAAGTATAACGCTTCTTGTCAGTGTTCTGAAAATAGAATATATTGTTTGAAAATGGAAGATAGTCTAGAGCATAGAGTAAGTACCAAGCTAATATCCTGGGCCCTGCTGCGGTCAGTAAGAGCTAGTAGTAGGGACCCAGAAGCCTGTACTGAAGCTGTGGGAGCAGGAAGGTAAGGAAATAGTATCTTTTGTGTTTGCCCGTGCAGTACCTGGCCCACGGTGGGCAGCACAACATTCAGAGTGTGTGTATATGCACGTGCCACTGTCCTCGCTCCTGGGGGGCCCTTGCACAAACAGTATCTGTGCCAATTTCTGATCTTGGTTCTGTAGGTACAGGTGGAAACCCGAAAGCAGAGTATCATGTGGGAGTTTGAGAAATATCAGCGGTTACTAAAGAAAAAACAGCCACCAGGACGGCGGCTGGAGGTGGAGGCGGCTGCAGCTCTGGCCAGCCTAGAGCAGGAGGAAGGGGAGACCGTGCAGAAACTGGAGTCGAATCACAATGCGCTCATCCGGCAGAGCCGGGTCCTGTGGAAGATGATCACGGAGCTGGAGGAGAGGTCCCAGAGGCCTGTCCGCTGGATGCTGCAGGTGAGGAGAGGTTTTCCCAGGAACACTGAGCCAGAGCTGAAGATGGCCCAGGACTCTAGAGAGAGGATCAGCACTTTGCCCGCCAGACATAGCCCCCACACCCACTGTAATGCCAGCTGTTCCGCTACCCCTGGTTGGGTGCGTGGCCTGGCCCATTGCAGTTGTGGCCTCATGGATGGGGCAGAGTTTAGGCAGCTCTGGCATCATACCAGTCCCTCCCCTCTGGCCAGAGAGTGAGATGGAGCCTGAAGTTGGCCAGTCCAGCTAGAGCTCAGCCTGCCCTGCACCCCTCTCTAGGCTTCTCCCCCTCTACCCCTGCATGCCTTCTCTCCAGCCTGGCTCTCTGCCTGCCTTTCCCTTAGAGAAACCCCCTCCCAGAGCTCTGTGTCTCCCTCTGAGGAACAAGCATACTCATGTGCTGCATTTCTTTTTCTCTTTCTAGGGTATTCAGGAAGTCTTAACCAGGTATGTTCCCATCTTTGGAGCCCCTAGACAGCCCTCTAAGGGATAGTGGGGCCTGGCCGGAGCCAGAAGTGGGGAAGGAACATAGACTAAGTACCTATAGAAAAGTGAGTGCTGGTCCACAATCTTCTCCCTCTTCCATTGTATTGGCTAAGGAAGCTTTGAACATCTTTCTCTTTTCTTCTGTGTACTTGGCCAGATTCATTTCAGGCATTACCAATAAGAATTTCAGGTAAAGTTGTAAAATGTATGGCTTCAAGTAGATGGCCCAAGAAGGGAAAAGACTGCGGATGTAGCTTCTAAGTCTGTGTATCAGCTGTTCTCCTCCGTGGTACACCTCTTCCTCTCCCAGAGTCAAATTCACATCCCATCCTCCCCGTGGCCTAGGGATGTGAATGTTCTCTGTGTCACAAATCGTCCAGCTCAATCAAATAATCCTCATGTCTCTGCTTTGCCTGGTGTTGCTGGGGAGGGCAACTCACTGACTGTGGCCCTGGCCAAAACCCTCCTCCCTGTGCTAAGGGAAGGCCCATGTGCAGAGCCAGGACTTATGGCCCCAAGGCCTCCCCCTCTCTATCAGGAGCAAGTCTTGGAGCCTGCAGCGACCAGAGCCGGTCTCACTGGAGCTGAAGACGGACTGCCGCGTGCTGGGGCTAAGAGAGATCCTGAAGACATATGCAGGTAAAGAGTGCTGGGCGGGACTGTGATGAGCAGTGGGGGGACCCCTCCTGAAGGACCGAAATGGTTCCATACCTCTGAGTGCCCTGCCCAGCAGAGACCTCACCCAGGCCCCCTGGTTCTGGGCCAGGGGACCAACCACAGTCTTTTTCCTTAGCGGACGTGCGCCTGGATCCAGACACTGCCTATTCTCGCCTCATCGTGTCTGAGGACCGAAAATGCGTGCGCTACGGAGACACCAAGCAGAAACTGCCCGACAATCCTGAGAGGTTTTACCGCTACAATATCGTCCTGGGCAGTCAGTGCATCTCCTCGGGCCGACACTACTGGGAGGTGGAGGTGGGAGACAGGTCCGAATGGGGCCTGGGTGTGTGTAAGGAAAATGTAGACCGGAAGGAGGTGGTCTATCTGTCCCCCCACTATGGCTTCTGGGTGATTAGGCTGAGGAAGGGCACTGAGTACCGGGCAGGCACCGATGAATACCCGCTCCTGTCCCTGCCCGTCCCGCCCCGCCGGGTGGGAGTCTTCCTGGACTACGAGGCCCACGATATCTCCTTCTACAATGTGACTGACAACGGCTCTCACATTTTCACCTTCCCCCACTATCCCTTCCCTGGGCGCCTCCTGCCCTATTTCAGTCCTTGCTATAGCATTGGAGCCAACAACACCGCTCCTCTGGCCATCTGCTCCCTGGATGGGGAGGACTAAGAGCCCCCTATCCTAGCCAGGGGCCTTGGAATTGTGCCTGGCCCACAGGGGGCTTGGAGGGCCCTGCCCCTGACAAGGGTCCTCTTGAACTGAGCCGAGCCTGGAATCCAGGGATTCCTCTGCCTGACCCAGTGCTCTGCTGCTCCTGGGGCAAAGTCTCCCACCAAACCACTCGTGTGAAAAAGCCAAGACTCAGCAAAACAGCATCACACCCCTGAGGTGCTTATGGTGAGGATCAGGGCGGTTCTTTCTGCCGCTCCTGCCCCTCCTCCCCATCCCCGTCAGTGCCATAATTCAGTCATGAGGACGATGAAGTGGATCCAGTCTTCAGGAAACCTGTTGGATAGGGTTTACCAACGAGCCAAACACATAATGTCCGTATCCAGAGCTGGCTGCTATGCGGGTACCAGCAGGAGGATGCCTCAGTGAGGTCTGCTGCCTTTGAGCCCCCACATCTGACCCCAGCTTTCTGTCCTCCCAGCTAGAGAACGGCGTCACCCATTGCCCAGACCACCCCAGTGGCCGTCCCCTCTCTGAGCAGCGGCTGGGCAAGTCACCCTCAGACTCTAAGGAGACCTGACCTGGTCATGCCCTTTTCTCTAAATGTCAGGACCAGAAAACCTGTGAGCCTTGTTTCCATTTTCACTTCATGGATGGAGAAACTGAATGGCCTTAGTGCAGCCTGATACGTCTCACAAAGCCGTGGGAAGAAGAGTGTAAGGATTATACATATTCAAATGAAGCAAAATTGACAAACTCGCTTCTCAGGTCACATGTCTGCGTATTATTCATTACATTCAGGTCTGAATCACTCCTGCGTTTGAAACATTTAAAGTGTCCTCAATGGGAGAATGGGTATAGTAACTGTATACTCACCTACCTCGTGGGATCGTGGTGAAGATCTCAGGTCCATGCCGTGCTTTTGTTCCTTGCTCAGGGACAGGGAAGGCAGGCCGGGGATTTTTGCCTAGGTGACCTTCCCATCTTGCCTTGTTCCAGCATCTTTGCAGCACTGCCTTAGTTTCTTAGGGCCTCTCCTGACAGTCTGGAGCCCTTGAGACAGAGATGCCCATGCCCTGGCAAACTCCAGGCCACAGTGATGTATTGTGCATCTATTATATGTGTTTTGTCTTTGAGCAGCGACTGTGACAATGAAAATGATAACAAGAAAAGTGTAAAACAAACGCACGGAAAGGAAGGCTCACCCACGAGCTCTTTGGGCTAATGTTTGGGTCTTTGTATGTCACCAAGGGAATCCTCCTGGTTCTGGTAACTACATAATATTCTACCTTTCTCTTCTCTAAATCTGTGACAGAAGGAGGAAAGCAGCAGGGAAGTGTAGGGAGAAAGATTAGGACCCAGCACAAAAAGCCATATATTATAAGGAAAAGGAATTAAGACTATATCTGGACCCTTTAGAGTGACTGTTGTGTGTGGTAGAAATAATTCATTGCAAGTCTTAAGAGTATGATGTGGGAATGATTGCGTTGGAAACAAACTGCAAGGCAAGCATATGAGAAGTATTGGTTTTGCCTATTGTGAGAGGCTACAATGTACACTTCACATACTGTCACCATGATTCTCCGATGTAGTTTCAGCTTGAAGGTAGTGACTGGTGAGTTAGGATTGGGCAGCAAAGTAGATACAGGCAGAAGGGAAATAATTCCTGTAACAAAGAATAGCAAAAATTGTCTTTCTACCTTAATTGTGTTGGTTGTTCACAAATGAAGGAGGTGAAAACAGGCCAAAATGGAGAAATAAACTCCTGCCCACCAGGCTTCCAAGTTGCTCTTTGAGCATTAGCCGTAGAAGAGGAATGAACTGGTAAGTCACAGACCTGGTCTTGGCAAAGGGTTGAGCTGACCTACGTTAGAGGGACCGTATGTCTTTGTGTGGTGGGAACTCCCTGGGGAAGTGTGTATAGACTTGAGAAATTAGGGCATGCTTCCAGTTATATCCATGGACACTTACCAGAGGGGCTAGGGGCCGAATCAGTGTTGTTCTTGTACTTTGGTTATTTATTAGGACAAATCTTGGAAGATTCCTAGAAAAAGGATTATTAGGTGATAAATTCATTCTAACCTAGAATGAATTAAGGAATGGAATGGCTTCATTTGTAATATGCTCTTTGGGTTGCTTTCTTGTTTGTTTTATTTTGTTTTTACATTTATAAGCTGATTTGGGTGCTATGATTACTTGTTAGAAGAATTAAAAGGTTAAACACATTATATGTTATCATAATGCCTGATCTTTAAGACCAGGCAAGAAGAGCTTAAGGTCTTAAGTGTATGAAAAACCCCTTTCTCTAAGGGGGTTGCTTAGAATTCCCTTCTAAGAACTCCATGAAAGCAAGGGCCTCATTTGTCTGGTTCACCATTGTAGCCCCAGTCTAGCATATTGTATGTGTGTGTTTGTGTGTGTATGTGAAAAGTTAAGTGAAGGAACTTTCATCCATATGCCTAGAATCAAAACAAAAATCAGATCCTCTTGCTTCGTAGGGGCATGAAAGACTGGATGCTACTTAATTTTAACCCTATTCAAAAACTGATTTGATAGATAATTACAAAAGTGGTCTGGAAAGGGAAGAGGCAGGTAACCGAGTGGAAGGGAGAATGCCCTGGAGGCAGGTGGAGGATAGAATTCTCTGGAGTGCCTAGGGTTGTAGCTCCAGCTGGGTGTGATGAGGGAAGGATGAGCTTTGCCCGTCCTTGTTTTACTGGTGGACAAACCGACGGGTGCAATGCCTGAGGCTTGAGGGGAAAGGCCCTTCAAAGGGTAAAATGCTTGCATTCTGCAGAAGGTGGAGACAGAGGGCAAATTCTTGGGTTCACTACTCCCCAAGGAAATCCGGCCTTCCTTATTTTCAAGCAGAATTGGTTGTAATCTGAGCATCTCCTGTGGGTCCCAGGCTCTAGTCAAATGAGCACACAGTGCTTCATGTGATAGGGCAGGGTTCGTATCTGAATGTGTCGGGACAAGTCCAGGGTTTTCTTTTTGGGATAGCCATGAAAGGGAACCAGTCCACTTTGGGAAGTATGTAGTTCGATATGTGAGTATCAACGGTGGGTCCCAGCTAGTTTCAGTGAATACCATTGTGAATGAAACAGCTGGCAGGATGGCCTTCTGATGGAAATGCTGGGAAGAAATCTCTTTTGGGTGCAGGCTGGACTATCCCTTTGTCACTTTCCATCAGATTCTTTAAGGTGTCTAACATTCTTTGACTTAATGAACACAGCCAATTCATTGGGTTGCTCGTGGAGAAAGAATAGTGTGACTTGTCAAAATGGAAATCTTATCAAATAGACTTAACCATCTCGTGATCTTGATTTGGTTTTGTGTTGTGGGGTTGTAAGGGGAGGAGAATTTCTTTTTACTACTCTAGGAACTCATTGCATCATTATCTGATTGTTAGAGGCTGATTCCTACTTCTCTGATATTCAGAAGTAGAATACATTCAAGGTAGGTAAATAATATCAAGATTAGCAAAAAGTATAGATGCTAAGTCGTTGAGCAGCAGCTCTCTTTGGAACAGTTACTACATGAATACTGACATACACAGGACTATAGTTTTGGTGGTGCCTAGGACTACCCTCTTAAAATTATGGAATTAGGAATTTATTGGGTATATTTTTAAAGTATATACAGTAAATCAGATGTTGCATTATGTACTTTTATTCATTATTGTATTTAATCTTTAATACCTTCTACAAATTAGCATGTTTTCCCCATCAGTAGAAAGGAGATATTAAGACTTAGAAACAGTAGCTTGCTATCAACACTTAGTAGATTGTCTTTTATTAAGATTTTCAAATGTATCAGAGTCAAATACATGTTATCTCTTACTATGAAATCTTTTTCTTTTAATGTATACTGAATAGTCCGTGTAAGACTTTCTGAAAGGGGAAAATAAAAACAGAAACCAATGAAATAACTGATGACTTGGAGAAGAGCAGTGATATTTCAGCTTCAGGATTGTTATTGTTCTCTCTTAACCTTTTCATCCCAGGGCATACTTCCTTAGAGGTGTCCAAAAGAAGAAATACCTGTGTTATATTTGATCTGTTTTGTATCTTGTAGTAAAATTGCACAAGCAGGACTAAGAAGCAAAGAGAAAGATGTTCAAAACCAAACTCACATTGCCTTTGCTTCTGTTGCTTAGAAACAGAAGGCTGGTTATTAGTATACTGACTCCAGCCAGCTTAGCAATAGTGGGTCTATTAAAAGGATGTAGAGATGTTTCTTACAGAACAGAATGGATGTACCTAGGTGTTCAAAATGAATTGGAACGGGCGAACCAGAGACTCAGTTTCTTCATCCCATTTTGCTAATCTGCTTCTCTTGTTGTAGAACAGATTTCTCTTTCCAAGTTGATGTGTGGGAAAATGGCCACCATCCGTGATCCCAAGTTCATATCTCCTCAGGTAAACTGGAATCCACTTTGACTGGAGGACTCTGGTCCAGGTATGAGCACATGACCCAAGTTGAGTGGATTCATCAGTGGGCCAGAAGGCAGGGTCATAGATTAATAGTTACTTCTGTATAATCACATAAGGAGATGAACAGTTGTGAGAAAAATCAGATGTGGGGGAACCAAAGAGTTGGTTGCTTCTGCAGAAGGACTGGTAGGATACTAAGTTGGAAATGTAGGTCAGAATCTAAGGAAAGAACAACCCCAAATCTATACTCTCTCTGCCCAAACTTCAGATACTAGTTGATTGAAATCATCGAAGGTGTTGTCAGAAAATTAATCATTTCATACACATCCTTGTTAGAAATTGAAAAGTTAGGCAAAGAGACCCCTTATGGCTTCATCTTAGAACTTCCGTGGCACCACGTAAACCAATAGTTCCACAGATCTGTAAGGTATCTTTGAAGTTAGCTGAAATGCTTAAGGTTTGAACATACTTTGTATTCACGAACCCCGGCTGAAGTGGTCAAAGAGGCAGTGCATCAGCAAGCTCCTTGTTCGCTTTCGTATCTGTTCGGTTCTCAGGCCATAGATGATGGGGTTTAAGGTGGGTGGGATGATCACATACAAGTCAGCTAACAGCACTTGGGTGTGCAAAGGCACTATGTCCTTCCCTAGCCAGGCCACATAGATGGATGCCATCCCGGGTAGGTAGTACAGAGCCATAACTGCCACATGGGAGCCACATGTGCTTAATGCTTTCAACTGTGCATTCTTTGAGGAGAGACCAAATACAGCCTGGAGAATCAGATTATAGGAGGCAGTAATAAAGAACACATCAGAACCCACCATAATAGAGGACCCAGTCAGGCTGTAGAGACTACTGGGCTTGGGATCAGCACATGCCAGCTTGGCCACAGCTATATGCTCGCAGTAGGAATGGAGAACAACACTAGAGCCACAGAAAGGTAGATGACTCACCATCCAACTCAGTGGAGTCATAAATATGATAGCTCTGATGGTGATGGTCACACTCATTCCCAGCATCACTTGAGGTGTGAGAATCCTCTTGTAGTGTAGGGGCTTACAGATGGCTACATAGCGGTCAAAAGCCATGGCTAACAGCAGCCCCGACTCCACAGCTGTGGCTGCATGGACAAAATACATCTGAGTGAAACAAGCATTAAAAGTGATGGAGCTGTCTCCTGAGGAGAAGATGCTCACCATCTTGGGCACTACAGAGGAGGCCATAACAATGTCCACGGCAGCCAGAACACACAGGAAGCAGTACATGGGCTCCTGTAGAGTGGAATCCACCCAGATTACGGTCGCTATGAGGGTGTTTCCTAACAGGGTTATGGTATACATGACACTCAGTGAGATGGCCAGCCATAGATGTGAAGACTGCAAACCTGGGATGCCCACCAAGAAAAAGGTGCCAGGGGTTTCCATTGTATGGTTGTAGGGTGGCCCCAGCATCACAGATGAGACTGCTTTCCTGTTAATGTATAAAGTGATGTTAAGGATGCAATCCTGTAAGACTTATTTCCAGCTATGGTGTTAGGAAGTCTAATGATAGTCTCAACTCAGTGGGCCCAGAGTTAGAAAGCTGACATCTGGGCAAAGGTATCCTGCCTCTCCTCCCATCCTCCTCAATATTCTTTGCCTTACTAATTTCTGTTCGTTGTTCAGAGATCATCTCGTGAGCTGCCTCCTTTGGGCAGTCTTCTCTACCTCCTCCCCCAACCCATGCTGAAACTGAATTAGGTACCTTCAGAGCTTTTATGGACTCTTGTCCATGCTGATCTCTGAGGGACCTAACTTGACAATCCTAGTACTCTACCTGTGACTTTATTGTGCTCACTTGTGTGTCTTGTTCATGGCCTTATACCTTATACCAGCCTTATAGCTGTGGTGCACAGGTCCATGGAAAGAAGGCATATGTATTCATTATAGCAAACAGTTGAATGAATGAATGAATGTGAAATCAGAGGAAAGAGTTTTCCTTTTATCTTTGTTCAATTCCAAACAATATTTAATAATTGTTGAATGAAACAGTGAACTTCCTGAGATTGAATGTGTCACACTTTGCATCTCCTTCCTCAAACTCTCACTGCCCTAATGCTGTATCTCTCAAGGCCCTAGGCTAGTGAGTCACCACACCAATTGTATGACTAGTTGACTTTACAATAGTCATATAAAGCCCAGGAACTATTTCCTAGGTGTCCAGGCAGTTTTAAATGAAGAGGGCTTATTTGCCAAGGCTCAAGACTAACCTGCCCTTAACTATCACCTCCTGTCTTTCCCCTTAGTAAGGGACTTTCAGGCTAAGAACTCTTCATATCTTTGGACACTGTCTTTACTTCACCCTTTTTGATTTTTCATCAGGCCTGGCTTCTCCCTGAAATATTGGGTAGATCAGATTGACAGAGTACTAGCCTCAGAATCCCATCAGCTGCAGTAGCATTTTCTTTGTTAACCAAGCACTAGACAAACATTTACCTGGTTCTCAATTCTAACCAGGTGGCATGCATTTGCCTCTTCCATTAACCCCTGGAGAGCCAACCACTCACTGGCTGATTCCACTCACTCACTGATTCCACACCCAGGTACCAACAGCAGCCTTGATGAGAGTCCCCAGAATGCCAGATTTCTGGGATGATTGCAAACTATGATCTTTATTGAAACAGACAAACCAACAACAACAAAAAATCCCTAGACATAAGAAATGCCTTATAATGGAACAGAGTGAATAAAGTAATGAGCTCTGTTTCACGGTCAGAGGCTTGCTGTTCCACTGGGTGAAACATCAGTGACAGATCTAGAGAGGATAAGGGGAAGCTTTTTGAAGTAGAATGGTAGTAAAGAGTGGAATTATTTCATTCAGGATATCCTTAAGACTGCTGTGTGTTTCCTGGATGCAGCAAACTTCAGGTTGAGCATTATTCCTTAAAAAGCCAAAGAAGAGCCTGAGGACCCAGAATGCCTCCCCTACCCCCTCACCTCTGATCCAGGATCTCCCTCCCACGTCACTGCCCTGCACAAATCCACATTTCTTCTGAGAGCAGTCTCAGCTGCTGCCTGCCCGTCCTCCTCTATCTAGCCTTGGCAACTTGAAGCTAGTCATACGTTTCATTCCCTCGAGGCTTTTCCCTCATTCCTTTTCTTCTTGATTAGCAGTGCTAAAGGTTTATGTATCTTATTAGTCCTTTCAAACAACAGGACATTTAGTTAGGTTGGTCTTTTTTTTTTTTTAATCTTCAGTCTACTGCTGCTGAAAATGTTCTTGCTAAGATCAACAATGCTCTCCATCAGTGACATGCTGCCAATGCAGTGTTTTCATTCTTTATTTTACCTGACCTACCTAAAATATTTAACAGTATTGCCTGCTCCATGCTCATTTTTGGGTTAATTTTTGATTGAAGTATAACATACATACTGTAAAATGCACGAATCTCAGGTGTATAGTTGATAAAATTTTATAAAGTGAGCACATAAACACACCCACGTGGCCACTACCCAGGTCAAGATACAGACATAGTTGGCTCCTGGTCGTTGAGGTGCACTGTTCTTCACAAAGGTCTGGCCAAGCTCTCCTAAGACATTTCCAGCCCAGAACCTGCCTCTGCCTTCAACCCTGTGGAGACATTCACATGTAGACCTGGAGAGCCGATCACTAAAGAAAAGCTTAGACAAGTCACTTCAATAAATAAACTATAGGATATGTAAGGATCCTTTATTCCTATTTAAAGGATGAGAAATATGCAATTCAAATTAAAATTGTCTTAAAGGTAAAAGCAGTGATGCACAGTTCATTTGAATGGAGACTTTGTGTTTATGATAACCCAATGCCTCCTCTCTACAACCAAAACCACATGCTCCTAATCAGCCCTGCTGCTCAGTTTCTACTCTCTCAACTTCCCCTGATCCCTGAAAACTGTCTCCATCATCCCAAGATTAGACTTACCCCTCCTCTCTCAGCTTTGAACCAAAGTAGTCATGTGTTCCCTGTTCCTTTTCTCTCCGCAATTGCCCCATCATTTCCAGAAGGTAATTTTGGTATCAGCAGTAACCCACCAGACCTGGCCAGCCCTTTGGAGGGGTTGAGGGTTTTTATCCTCCTTTCTAGGGTGACTGCATCAGCCCAGCACCCAGCCCCCAGGTCAGTTACCCACATCCCTGGAGTCTTCTCTATTTGGCTTCCTCTGGTAGTCCACATTTCTTTCATGCAAAAGGATTTATACAGGACCCTTCAGGAGGAGTGGGGAGAGCGACGCTAGATCAAAGACAACATGGAGTCATGGTAAGGAGTATTGTCACTTCAAAGACCTCCCATTGGGAGCCCTCTTCCCCCTTTAGACTATCATCTTGCTTCTTCCCTGGACACCCCGGCTTCCCTTGGCCTCTGTCCAGCAGCCAAACAGTGTAACTCCTCCAGAGACTGATTTTTCTCTGTGCTCTGACCCCAGGGAGCTTTCCAGATTACCGGAAGAGGGAGATGCTTAGTGGATGATGAGCCTTTGTTTCTTCATGTCCTCAGATGATACATAAGAGAATATAGTGTACATTCTGAAAAGAAAACAAAAGGCCCAAAATTAGATTTTTGGAAGCCTGATAGGTGCCAAGCACCCTGCTGAACACTTTTCAGAGATGACCTTTCAATTTTTACAACCCCCTGAACTAAGCTGCCATTATTACAGCTACATTTTTATAGATTAAATTGAGGTGCATAGAAAGTCACAAAGCTAGTAAGCCAGAGAGCCAGGATTCCAATTTTAGCAATCATAATACATTTTTCTCAGTTGAAGGACTCTGCACTGATAGCATACTTAATCTCTCAAAGTCCACTTCACCTTCCGCTTCCTCCATTCTGTCTGGGGACTCGTGTTCAGCTTCATTGGTTAGATACTTTGCCTAGCATGGTGTTATGAAGTCCTTTTTGAACAGAGAAGGGAATAGAGCATTAGGGAGACTAAGGAAAGCTTTCAAACTGAGGGGAGGTCATGAACCTTAGCACAAAGATCTGACAAGACAAAATGTTCTCCAAACAGAAGAAGGTAGAATGCAGGGTACTTGAAAGAAAATGCAAATAAATGAGGCTAAGGGGTGTGCGGGCCATATTTTAGAGGTCCTGACTTCTCTCTGGGCATCACCATGGGGCAGGAATAAAGCTGAGATAAAGAAGCCAACGGTAAGATAGCAAGTTTTTTTTTTTATGGCAAAAGATAGAGATATATGGAAATATGAAAAGTCAGGAGATGATGTTACATGCCCCCAGTTCCCTGAGTCCTCAGCAGAGATATAGTTATTAGTGATGTGAATGGGGGAGAGTCATTCTGTTGCCTTTTGGAGGGGCATGGGGTTGCTTCTCGCCTTCCTCCACCAGCACATTTCTAATGACCAGGGGGTAGTTGAGGTTCAACTTACTAGGCTTAGCATCCATTAGAAGGTGCAGTCTTCAAGCCTGCGAAAGAACTAGTCCCTCAAACTGCTGCACTGTGCTCATCCCCAAGGTACAAGAGGAGGCATTCAGAAAGAGACCAAAGATCTATCCTTGGGAAAGTGCCATCCAAGTGTATTAACTGGCTATTTACATTACTTGATGCAGAACATCGGTTCCCAAAACCCCTGCCCCAAATATCACTGAGATCTCTCAGGAGGTGCCTGCAGTAGGTACCTGATATTCATGCCCATTTTTAATCCCCTCCTCTTGAGGTTGGGCTCAACCTAGTGACTCACTTCTAATGAGTAGAAAGCTGCAAAAGTGATGGGATTTCATTTTGGAGATTAAGTGACCAGCAGACAGTGCCTTCCATCTTGCTCACTCTTTTGCTGTCTTTGTCACTCTTTCTGAGGTCCTCAGGTAAGCCAGCTGCCATGTTATAAGCTGCCCTATGGAGAGATCCACATGGCAAGGAAATTATGAGCCTGGAATTGGATCTTCTGAGGCTTGCCACCAGCCCTGTGTGTGAGCTTGGAAGCAAATGCTCTTCCAAGTGAACTTTCAGATGACTGCAGTCCTGGCCAGCACCTCATTGCAACCTGTAAGACATCCTGAGCCAAAGGCACCCAGTAGAGCCACACCCAGATTCTTGACCACCCCCATCAGAAACTGATGTAATAAATGTTGTTGTCTAAATTGCTAAATTTGAGCTAATCTGTTACACAGGAAAGATAACTAGTCGAGTCACTGACCACATTATCTATAGTTTCACTTTTATTACAAGAGAAGAGAGTTAATGCCACCACCACTGGCCATTTTTCCTGTTGGGGGAAGTTACTTGATCATGACCATCCTGGACCTCTGGGTCCCAAAACTTCATGGTGATTGATGTGTGGGGAAGATGACCCTTTCTTGCTGCTAATGATCTGATACTGCTATTCCACTAAAAACTGAGAGGCAGACATCAAGGCAGTGTTGCTTGTGACATGGTATGTCAGGATTTATTTAAAAACTTCTGTGCATGGGATCCACATACATATCCAGAGGGATGGAGAGGGGACGGATGCAATTAACAGCCTTCAGGTTGTCCAAACTAAATAACCTCTCATTCAACATACCTGCCTTCTATTCCTATTAGGAGATATTGTCTAGATGATCTTCACTGGCATTCTGCAGGCACAAGCAGAATACTTTTGGAACATCTGACTGTTCAAATCCTTGACTGAGGATCAGCTTCTGAGAAAACACAATCTAAGGCAGTGGCATTCTTGCCTTATTCCTGATCTTCATGGTAATGCTTTACTGTTTCTCCCTTAAGTAAGATGCTGGCTTTAGGAATTAAGTACACATATCACTTATAATCAGTTCTTATTTGAATGCTTTATGCGCAATTGATGTCAAGAGCCTTTTTAACATCTTTGGAAAGAAGCATATTGTGTTTCTCCTTTGATTTATTAATGCGGTGATTTATATTAAAGGATTTCCCATAACTGAACCATACTTCAATTCATTGAATAATCTCACATGGTCATGGGGTATTATTTTCTTAATGTGGTTGGAGTCTGTTTGCTGATATTTTAGTTAGTCTTTTTGTATCAATACTTATAAGGAGGTTCAGCTTTAGTTTTCCTTTTCTGTGCAATATTTCTCAGGTTTAGCCATTAATGGAACTCTTCCTTTGTAGGAAAAAAAAATGGGTGTTTTCTTCTTTCTCTGCAAATTTCTTTCTCTCTTTTTTTCTGTGAGTCCCCTGTGAAATTATCTGAACCTATTGTTTTTTTTCAGAGAGGAATTCTTAGCTTTATTTCTTTCATGCAGATTTGTTTGTGCTTTCTACATCTGCTGGTATCAGTTTTGAACAAACGTATTGGATTGCATTGTACTGTATTGTACTGTAGCAACTTCACCCAGGTTTTCCAACTTATTGCTTAGAATTGTGTGAATCTAATCATTTTTATTTTATCAGTTTCACTGGTTACTTCCTCTTGTTATTTCTTTTTTTAACTCATTTTTTTTTAAATGAAGTATAGTTGACTTACAATGTCATGTTAGTTTCAGGTGTACAGCATAGTGATTCAGCTATATATATACATTTTTTTTCTCTTTCTCAGATGTTTCCCATTATAGGTTATTACAAGATACTGAATATAGTTCCCTGTGCTATAGATTAGGTCCTTGTTGCTTGTCTATTTTATATATAATAGTGTGTATCTTTTTAATCTGAAACTCCTACTTTATCCCTCCCTCACCCCTTTCCCCTTTGGTAACAATAGTTTGTTTTCTATGTCCATTAGTCTGTTTCTGTTTTGTAAATAAGTTCATTTTTATTATTTTTTTAGATTCCAGATATAAGTGATATCGTATGATATTTCTCTTTCTCTGACTTATTTCACTTAGTATGATAATCTCTAGATCCATCCATGTTGCTACAAATGGCAATATTTCATTCTTTTTATGGCTGAGAAATATATAGATATAGATATAGATGTAGATATACACACACCACTTGTTCTTTATCCAGTCCTCTGTTGATGGATACCAGGTTGCTTCCAAGTCTTGGTTTTTGTAAATAGTGCTGCTATGAACATTGAGGTGCGTGTATCTTTTCAAACTAGAGTGTTTTTGTCTTTTTGGATATATGCCCAGGAGTGGGATTGCTGGCTCACATGATAACTCTATTTTTAGTTTTTTAAGGAACGTCCATACTGGCTGCACCAAACTACATTCCTACCAGCAGTGTAGAAGGGTTCCCTTTTCTCCACACCCTCTCCAGCATTTATTGTTTGTGGATTTTTGAATCATGGCCATTCTGACTGATGTGAGGTGATACCTTATTGTAGTTTTGATTTGCATTTCTCTGATAATTAGTGATATTGAGCATTTTTTCATGTGCCTGTTGTCCATCTGTCCATCTTCACTAGAGGAATGTTTAGGTCTCCTGCCCATCTTTGCATTCTTCCATACATTTTTCTATGTATCTCTTTGTATCTGTGTTAAAATAATAAAAAATGAACATATTCATAAATATAGGCAGACACATATGTAGTGTACATTTAGAAAATGTGGAATGCATTAATCATAGAGTGTAGTATGTACCATCACCTAACTTGTCCATGACTTGCATGAGTAAGTTGTGAAAGGGCCGTATGGGTAAGTGTTACTCCCTGAAAAGGACCACTGGCCGTGGACACTGGAGGTGGGGTTCCTATTCTTGACCAAGGATAATCCACTGGTATGACACTGGCTCTTGGGCAGGGGAAGTCCATGATGGCCTAGGGAGCTGCCCTATTGTAGCCAACTCCCTGAATGGTGGAACCACAACATGCATTTTTCCTGGTTCCGTTCACAGCAGCATGTTATAGTGGAAGATAAAATAGGTTCTGTGCTAGACCCAGGGAATGTGACCAGGAACCACTGCATGAACCCAAGGCAACACCATTAGATTTGAAAAGATTTTGCCCATGAAAAACATACCATAGAGATGGAGTCTAAGCAACTCCCCGAAAGCCGCTGTGCATGTAGCACAAATGCAGGACAAGCGTAGAGATTGCTCATGAGCTCATCCTGAGTACCGTGGAGTAGAAGTTTGCCTTAAGAAGTTGTCCCACATGTGTGTTTTCCCTTCACCTACTCTGGGTCTTTGAATCCGTATTTCAGCCTGAATAGTGCTCACAAAACCCCAGTGTCATCCCACCTCGTGCCCCTGCTTCTTGCTTAGAAACAACACAAGCCACTACCTCTACCACAGGCTATTGAATGAGTTGCTTTGTATAAATGGATTCAAGCCATTCACATAAAACACTCTCAGGATTAAAACATATTTAGACATGTATTTCTCAGCCTAAACAAACAAAAATAAAATTTTATAAATAAAAGGAGTGACTCAACAAACATTAACTGGTGCCTATTGTAAATTACCAGAACTAAGCTTAGGTCTGGAGATAGAGAAAGAAATACCATGTTCCTCTCTCTCAAGGAGTCCATGCACTAGAGTAGGCAAAAATTAAGCAGTTAAAATGCATTGTGATCAATTAAATAGAAAGCACTGTGGAACGATGTGCTTTCTTGTGGAATAAAGGGCAGTCACTTCGCCCAGCTGGGAGTGAGAGAACGTGTCCTACAGGAGCTGATTCCTGGGCTGGATGTTGACAAGTAGCAAGAGTTAGCCAGGTCAGGGGCTTGGGAGGAGCAAGTAGCCAATCTGAGAAGTGAAGAGGAGAGGCAGGAGATGGTCCTTAAGCGATAGGCAGGGGAGACCAGCAGGGCCTTGGATGTGCAGGTGCTCAGGACTTGCCATCCCAGTATTTGCCTCCGTGGAATATTGATTATTTTGAGCTGAGGGTGCTTGAGAAACGGCAGATGCAAGAGGGCTTTCTGACCTAGCCCTTTCCACCTAAAATCAGGCCATCAGTTTCCCATGAGAAAGGTGCTCTTCCTGTACCAGAACAAGAATATCCTTGTGTCCAGAGACTGGGCCTCAATGCTGAAGTGGGTCTGTACAAGCAAGTTCACTAAAGTAGCCCGTATCTGCACTCGTTCCCGCCTCCCTCCACCGTGTGTCTTCTAGTCACTTCCCCACAATTTACTGCGCCTAGCCCAAACCCCTTTGTCTTGTCATTTCTTCACAAATGTGCCATTTCTTTGCCTAAAAGATGTAAAAGCATCAAAATTCATCAAATTGTACATCTGAAATATGTGTAGTTTACTGTACAGGAACCATACCACAGTAAAGGTGTTTAAAAAAGAAAAAAAATACATAAAAGCTATTTGCTCTGGTCCCTTACTCAGGTCTTCATTATCTTATGAAGGTCCCCATGCACATGTAAACATTTAAAAATCTTGTATACTTTTCTGTCTGTTTACTCTGCCTCATGTCAGTTTGATTCTTAAGCTCAGCCAGAGACCCTGCAAGGGTAGAGGAGAATTTTTCCTCCCCCCCAGATTCCACACTAGAGATTTGGACATTAACCTGATGTTCAGAGGTGGCTGGCTGAGTGTTAAGGAGTAGAAAGTCGTGATCTGATTTTGAATTTAGAAAGTAAATTATACTGATTTTGACCATTAGGATTTTGGTAGGTGGACTCAGACTCAAATTAACTAGACTCAAATTTTGGAAAGTAGCAGCATCACTAATGCGTCAGAACATTAGAGGCCATCATTTGATCACATCCTGCTGCCACGTTTCCCATTATAAATAGAGACAGTCAAGTAAGTGAGATTTATCACAGTTTATTCCAAGTAATTGTTAAGAGCATATGTGCTGTTTTAACTACTTAAGATTAAAACAACCTCATTTTTAACGAATTAATTCAACAAATACTTATTAGATGACTATTATGAGCTGGACATTTGTCGGCAGTCTTAAGTGAGTAGGCCGTGGGACCCAAGTCAAAGTTCACAATAACTTGCATGTGTATGAGGTAAGAAGTAAATGTACGCATGCGCTAGTAGCATGAGTCAGCATTATGAACAATACGCATGCGCAGGCACAATAAAAGGACAAGTGCATACACCTGAGGGCATGCCACCCGCTTGTACTGCAATGAAGTGTTGTTTTGCTCTATGTCAGCTCCTTGCGCCATCCAGTTAGGCAGCTCGCTTCCTCGGATCCCTCTCCAGCCCCACGGCGGCAGACAACATTATGCTGGATACTAGGTAACTCGGCAGGCAAAAGCACCTAGAACAACTACCCTCCAGAGCTTTCAATCTGACAAGGAAGAAAGAGAGCAATCAGCTTATCAAACAAATGTATTCACTTCCATGTGTGCCTTGGGATTTCTAAGGAAAAGTTGTTTGAGACTTGGTGGGAGCATAGGCTTCCTAGGTGGAAATAAGTTTAGGCTGTGACCTGACAGCTGAATAGACCATTTACAAAGTGTTTGTGGGTGAGGTGGAGACCGAACTTTGAAGGGAGAGACACAGCCTGTGCAAAGACATCAAGGCTAGGTAGAGAATGGTACCTTAGAAGGACTAAGAGGACTACAAGAGCCCCAGGACGTCCTTCTGACAGGTAAGATTAGAACCGTTTTCATTTTTTTTTAAACAAGGGAAGTCACTGAAGTGTCTAAGCAAGGGTCACTCGTGATCTGATTTGTGTTTCGCAAGTTGTATTCCTTTGCACTGAGACCTAGAGCAGAACGGAGCAGAGCAGTAGCAGAGACTTGGGTGCGTACTGCATGCAGAGTTAGGGAGCGGCAGGTAGTTCCTTTAAGATACCTGATTTTGAAGCACTGTAACCTTCGGACCTGAATTGTCCTGGTGTTGGCTCTCTTTTGTGTAATTTCTAGGGCTTTAGTGTTCACGGTGTGGCTCTCAGCCTGGCTGCTCTGGTGTCATCTGGGAGCTTGATAGAAATGTGCAATCTTGGATCTCACTTTGGTTTAATGAATCAGAAACTGCATGTCAGGAAGAGCTGCAGGTTAATTGAATACAGGTGATTAGAGTAACACTGCTTAAGGTACAAGACTCAAATTTGGTTGCATGTTAGGGACACCTGGCTAGTCTGAGGAACTGTTTCTATCTAGTTCCCACCACCAGAGACCCAGATTTAACTTTTCCCTGAATCTAATGATTTTGAACAAGTCCCCAGGAACTTCTAATGTACAGTGGATGTACGTAAGAAGTAAAGATGGGACTTTCAGAAATGTCTCCCCTATGGCAGTTGTTCTCAAAGTTTGGTGGCCAAAGGAATCATCTGGAGGGCTTTTCATAATACAGATTTGGGCTTCATCCCCAGAGGATCTAACTCAGTAGGTCTGGGTCCATATTTTATTACTTTCAAGTTCCTACCTGATGCTGAAGCTAGTGGTGTGGGGACCACCCTTGGAGAAGCACTGCTTTAGAGCGTATAGTGATTTTGGAAAATTTGCAATTAACAATCACCTTCCATAAGACAGGCCTGAAAAATACAGCCTGTTCATAGATTTTGTCCCTGCGCAGCCATAAAATCTTTTGTTTATCTATCCTTTTTGTTTGCTATTTTTTGTAATTTCTAAGTCTATAACATTCACTTAAAATTATGACACATGTGAAAGTAAAAATAATTTAAAATGTATTACATTTCTGAATGGAAATGCCCAGACCAAGCTGTATTTGAAGGCTTAAAAAGTAGGCAGAAGCTTGCATCAATTCCTGGATTTTCTTGAGAATCATGATTTTAAGAGCATCTGTCAACAACAGAAAAACAATGCAGGAGGCTGCAAATAAGAAAAGAGTTTATTTGGGGGTAATAAGAATTCCAATTCAGTAGACACAGTTTCAAGTATCTTCAAATGACTGTTCCAGGGAAGAGAAAGTGTCAGGGGCTTGCAAAGAAAAAAGCCATGAAGTTACAAGTTGCTTCACAAGAATCAGGATGGACCCTGATGCAAATATTTCTCTCTTTAAGGAGAAAATATTTGTCCTTAAAGTATCAGGAGCTATTTTAGGGGAAATTTCTATAAGTAGATCAGCTGTCACAAGTTATTTTTAGGTTAAGAGTCCAGTAAGTATCTTGAGTAACTAGCAGATGTTCTGGATGACCTCATCAGGTCTAAAGGTCAGATTCTATCCCAGCTGAGACATGCATAAATCACACTTCCTCAGTGGCCTCCTGGTTCCATTTTAGAGCTGTCTCTTAGCAATACTGTGAAGACTTTGGTTTTCCTTCCAAATTTGAAATGCAAAAAAATGCTAATAAAGCAGGGAGGTAGTCCAGAATGTGATGTTTATATTAGTGACCAATTTTATTAATTTAGGGGCAAAGCTTGCACAATCACCCTATGATATACACACATACATTTCTAGATTATCCAAATATATATGAAAGTTCTGGAATACTACTTGGCCTTAAAAAATAATTAACAATGCCATTTGCAGCAACATGGATGGATCTGGAGATACATTTTAAGTGAAATAAGCCAGAAAGAGAAAGAAAAATACTATATATCACTTATATTTGGAATCTAGAAATAAAGACAAATGAACTTATTTACAAAACATAAACAGACTCACAGACAGAAAACAAACTTATGGTTACCAGGGGGTGAAGGGAGTGTGCAGGGATAAATTGGGAGTTATTCTGCAATAAAAATATATATATACAAAAAAAGTGCAACTATACTTGTAATTATAGGTATAATTGAATTGGATGTAAGTTCTAAATTTTGAAACAGATTATCCAAACAAATTCATGAACATTTCACTGCAGTGTAACAACATTTTTACAGTCAGCCCAGTTGACTTAATCACTAGGCTAACTGTAGAAATTTGGTCAATCTCAGACCTCATCCACAGTGCAAAACAACACAGCCAACTCCAGATTTCAAAAACTCCTGCTGGGTGCTGTTGAGATGTAGTGGTTGAGTCAATCCAATCAATTCCATTGTTCTCATAATTAGATTAGAACCCACCAACCCAGATTGAATCAGTAAAGAACTAGCTATTTCTCCTGCACAGTTTTTATGTGACAGAATTAACTCTCCTTACCAGTTAATGTCTGATTCAGAGTTTTTAAGTCTGTAACACTTGTTTAGTCAACTATGGAAATGAGTAGAAAAAAAGTAATACAAATATTATATTCTGAGTATGAGGTGCTCAGACAGAGTTGTATTTGAAGACATGATAAAGGAGGTGGCATTTACCTGGCTCCCTCCAGTGTCATTAGGAATTGAAGAAAATCAAATGGAGAAAATTTGATGTTTCTGTAACTTGTGAGCCACTATCAGCAGGGATGATTTCCAGAAGTTGCTATTGACACTGGTGGATCATTTTATTAATTTATGGGCAGAACTAGGGATATCATGCTATGATTTAACAAAATTGTACTTCTAGAGTATCCATCATACCTAAAAAAAAAATGACCAGCAACCATTGTAATTCTTTGTATCATTGAATTAGGTGTACATTTAGAAATTTCTAACACCTTTTCCACATGCATGTCCTCAGGTCATTGGAGTGGCCCATGCAACTGCAATGGTCTGGTTGTTTTGCCCACATTAATACCAGCCCCAAACACACCTCAACTGACAAGGCTGACCAATTTAAAAATGCTTCCAGTTAGTACACAAACGCTTGTGAATAATGAGAGATTTGGATGATTTAATCACTGGATTATTTTGAAGATAGGACTAGGTTCTCCAGTCAGAGCCCACAGTCTAAAAGCTTTCACTAAAGAGCTAACAACAGCCATCAGTGAAGAGAACTGCTCCCCCCCAGCTGCAGAGGTGACCAAATATAAAACTAGTTTCTGTTACTCTAACTATGCTAGTTGGAAGAAAAAAGATGTCCCCAGGTGATCATCACCCTGGCTTCAGAGTCCCCTACGCCACTGAAGACCATCCTTCTAGCTGAAGAATCAAGTGACTGGCATCCGGCCCTCGTCACCATGCAGAGTGGCTGTGGCATGTATGAGTAACGTGGACAGGAGCATGGAGGCCCACGGCATTGTCAGGGTGAAAGGGTTCAGTATCAGGTCTTTTGGAGCTACATCCCATGTGAGGCCTTCGGGACTGGCACCCAACCATTCAATCAACTGTGCCAATAGAGGGAAAGCAACTAACAGTACAGTATTCTGAATGTGGAGTGTTCACACAGAGCCCTACGTGGCAACATGATAAAGGAGGCAGAGGCTGCCTTGCTCTGCTCCCTCCCAAATCATTATGATTTGAAGGAAATCAGATGGAGAAAATGCAGTGTTCTTTTAACTTATGAAACACTATCAGCAGGGATGTTTTCCAGAAGTGGTTTTTGACACTGGTGGATCATGTTATTCATGGGCAGAACTATGGATATCTTGCTAGGATTGAACACAATTCTAATTCTAGAGTATCCATTGTCTGTGGGGGGAAAAAAGTGCTATAAGCATTGTGATTTCGTGTCTAACTGATTTAGGTAGGCTTGGAAATTTCCAGCACCTTTTCCACACATGTCCTCAGGTCACTGGAGGGGCTGGTGACCAGCCTGCCTGTAGCCTAGTTGTTTGCCTAACATCAGTAGTAGCCCCAGACCCACAGGAGTGGGACTGGGCTCACTATAGATTGCAAAATGCTCCCTGGGGTAGCTACACCCTTGCAGAGCATGAGAGGTTCGGGTGATTGAATCTCTGGGGTGCTCTGAGGACCAGACAAGTTTCTGTGGTCACAGCCCATGATGTTCACCCAATCAATCGAGAGCTAACATAATCAATCCATCTGGAGCTAACACCATCAATCAAGAGTTCTCCACCCACTGCCCAGAGGTGACTCCACATAAACCCACATCTCTTTGACCCTTGGCTAGTTGGCAAGAAGAGTTGGACCGGGGCGGTCATCTCCCTGGCCTCAGAGTCCCCTCGGACCCTGAGGCCCACCTGTCTGGCTGGAGTCCAAAGTAGCCGCCATCACCATGCCCTCTTCCCCACTCAGGGTGGCTGTGGTGTGCATGAGTAACATGAACAGGAGCATGGAGGCCCACGGCATCCTCAGGAGGAAAGGGTTCAATGTCAGATCTTTCGGAGCAGCATCCCAAGTGAGGCTCCCGGGACAGCCAGGCAACCCTCCAGTGATTTACGATTTCTCGGTGACGTACGGGCAGATGCGCAAGGACCTTTACCGGAGAGACCGAGAACGCTATAGAAGCAATGGCGTCTTGCACATCTTGGGAAGAAATGAGAAAATCAAGGCCCGCCCAGAAAGATTTCAAGAGTGCAGAGATGCCTTCGACGTCATCTTCACCTGTGAGGAGCGCGTCTACGACAGGGTGGTGGAAGACCTGTGTGCCCGAGAACAGGACACCTGCCAGCCGGTGCACGTCATCAACGTGGACATGAAAGACACCCTGGAGGACGCCACCCTCGGGGCGTTGATCATCTGTGAGCTGTGCCAACGCCTCCAGCAGGCGGACGACGTGGAAGGCAGTGTGGCGGAGGTGCTCCTGTCAGCGGAGGAGAAAACGGGAAGAAGCTTCCTTCACACCATCTGCTTCTACTGAGGCTCTCGGCTGGTTTGGGTTCCTTCCGCGGTCAGACCTTGTGCGTGGACTTTTAGACTAGTCTGGATTTTTTGACAAAAGTGTCTTGAAAGCCCTTTCCACTAAAAGCCATTTGTATGATTTTTCAGGTTTTTCAAGAAATAGACCAGAAAAGCATTTTATGGGAAAGGGAATGTGGACTACCAGTAGTCATCAAAACCCTTCCAGTGTGGGGGACAACTTTTTATGGATTTTACCTTCAAGCAACAATTCAGTGCTCACATTGCTCTGCAAGGAAGTTACCATGAAGGACTCCATTTTCCAGATGAAGAAAGCAAGGCTTATAATGAAGTGCTGGACAAGTGATTTGTTGAAAATTATTCAGAAAAAAAACAGTGTCTATTCTATCATTTTATAACAATTTCCTTTTGCTCATTTTGCATGATATATTAATTATAAAAGGGTGAGTTTTTTGTGAGATAGGAATGTATTGAATGCCTGAAGTTATAGATGCATTTATTTTTAGATTATATGTCTTTAACAAATGCCATCTTCACTGGAAACTCAGGGTTGATCATCTGCCACATGTTATTGAGACAGGAAGGGGGCAGGGCACAGCTGGTCAAGGAATAGCACAGCAATTAACACCAGAATGGCGGAAGGTTCAACCCCTAGTAGGCCTTGAGGCTCAGGACGGAGGGAGATTTGACTTCTAGTAGACAGTGAGCTTCATTATACTCCTATTGTAATATATTAACATGGTGAATAACATGCCCACAGGCGCCATGACAGTCCCAAGGCTGGCCTCAAGAGGTCAAAGAGTGGGAAATGGCCAGTTTCCTGGGAATCCCAGCCCCTTCCCCAGACAAGTTAGACTGGTCCTTCCACCTACTAAGATATAAAGCTACCGAGCCCATAAAAACTGGCCTTCAGGAACAGCCCGCACTTTGTCTATGGAGTATGTACATACTTTTACTCTAAGCTGAGCACCCAAACCCCACACCTTATGGCCTTTCTCTTGCCTTCTGATGTATCTCTGTAAATAAATCTACCTGTATTCAACTGTGGCTCACTCTTGAATTCTTTCCTGCGCGAAGCCAAGGACCCACACTTGGCGGGGCACGTCCCAGGGACTCAACCAAAGCCTGGGACATGGCCCTCATGCCCCACATCCGTTTTTCCTGCATCATTATGACTAAAATCTAGGAATTATCTGTTCAATTAAATAGTTCATCATATGAAATGAAATAAAAACATCTAATTTAAAGAAAAGGTGTATTCTTGTTTCTGGTAGGGGAAAGTGTTGACAGTCTTAAGTGAGTAGGTCGTGGGACCCAGGTCAAGGTTCACAATAACTTGCACATGTATGAGGTAAGAAGTAAATGTACGCCTGCGCCACTAGCACGAGTCAGCATTATGAACAATACGCATGCGCCACTAGCATAATAAAAGGACAAGCGCGTACACCTGAGCACGCACCACCCGCTTGTACTGCAGTAAAGTGCTGTTTTGCTCCATGTCGGCTCCTCGCGCCTTCCAGTTGGGCAGCTCACCTCAAATCCCTCTCTAGCCTCCCTTGGCTGACAGATGGATTATGACAACATGAGCCCCTTGGTTTCTTACTGTTAAAGCTCTATGAGTGACATGGGGAAAAGCACTCTCTCAAAGGAGAATTTTATTAAACTGAAAATGTTCATGATTTGGATATTGGGGTCCTCGGAAAGTGGATCCTCACTCCTGGGAAGTGAAACGTTGGTGATGATCAGCAGTGTCACCAAGGCTTGTGTGATTTCCAGGAGGAAATAAAGACAGGTCGGTGACAGAGTTGAAGGAGTTCACTTGCTGTGTAAGGAAGCAGATGTCAGCTTGCTTTATGGCGTGTAGCCAGGGTGGAGCAGGGGTGGGCCTGGAGGGAGCAGCTAGTACAGTCATTCTTGAGAAGACGAGGGGCCTGGGAGTCGGGTGATGGCTCTCGACAGGCGGAGTAGATGGCTCTATGATCGAGCTCCTTATGGTGGCTATTCGCCTTTTCTCCATTCATCCCTTGCTTGAGCAGTGTCTGCTTCACCTCTGCCTTTCTCACATACCTACATATTTGCCCCAGGCCCAGCTAATGACTGTTTTAGCTTTAGATCTGAACTCTCCTCTCTGCTTATCAAAGGGGCAGTGTGGGCTGTGCTTCTCGGCTGGTCTCCCTGTGAACTGTTGAAGCAACCTGAGGTCAATTCTTCTTGTAATCGGTACCCTCCCCCTGCTTCAGGGCATGAAGACTGCAGCTGTGTCCGGCCCCATTGTCAGCAGCACTTGGTCGTGTTTTGCTCCCGGACCTTGCTTCAGACATGTAAGTACCACTATCTGTGAAACCATTTATGTCTCCGTCCCTGACTCTGGGCTCTCTTTGGTCCTGAAGCCGTGCGAGTACAGGTATTGCAGACCTGTGTGGGGTAGCCCAGCAGTGTCGGGTCATGGAGAGCTGCTGGAGTTGAAATGACAGGACTTGGTGAAGAGGAGAGAGAGGGAAGAATTTTGAACCACTGTCAGTTTTCTGTCTTTGACCACAGGCGTACAGGTCCACATACCTGCATGTGGCAGTGCTGGTGGTGGGTGGTGAGTGTTCTTTCCGGCTAGATTCACTGTCCTTTCTAAGTTTCTTAGCGGATGGTGGGTAGTCCAGGTCAGGATCGGGAAGGGACAGGGATCACTTCAAAATATGGGAATGATGCAGGAAAACAGATGTGGGGCGTGAGGAGTGCAGAGTCCCGGGTCTCGGTTGAGCCCCTGGGACGTGCCCCGCCAAGTGTGGGTCCTTGGCTTTGCAAGGGAAAGAATTCAAGTGTGAGCCACCGTTGAGTAAAGGTAGATTTATTTAGAGAGACACAAACTGCATAGAGTGTAAGGCAAGAGAAAGGCAAGGAAAGGGTGTGGGAATTGGGTGCTCAGGTTAAAGGAAAAATAGGTACACACTCCATAGACAGAGTGCGGGCCGTCTCCAGAGGGGAGAGAGCGAGCGCGCAAAGGGCCACTAGGCGTGGTGTTGTCACTTTTTATGGTCTCAGTAGCTTCACACACCTACAGGTGGGATCAATCCAACTGCCCTGGGGAGGGGGCTGAGATTACCAGGAATTGGGCCTTTTGCAGTTAGCCTTTGGTCTGTCATGGCGCCTGCGGGCTTGTTATTTGATCACGCTGTTAGGAGCATATAATGAAGCTCAAGGTCTACTGGAAGTCAAACTTCTTAATCCTTAAGGCCAGCTAGGAGGTGAATCTTCCACCATTTTGGTCCTGTCTCAGGAACACAAAATGGAAGTAGCTTTTTAGGTAGTGCTGGGAGCTCTTTTGAAGAAAGAAATGATTTTCCCAGATGATATTATTTTTACCAACAAAACCACGTGGGAGAAAGTTAGAAAAGGCTGTGAATTGAGCTCCTCTTTGGGCATGCACAAGGCAAACATGACAGAGAGAGGAGGCAAGGGCCGTGGGTGCTAAGATGACGAGTGATTGCACTGATGAATTACAAAATATAAAGTGTGCATAAAAATGAAAGGGAATGGGACTGGATTAAATCGGTTGTGGAATATAGTCTGTCTAAGAGCCCTTTTAGTTCAAAAAATATAAAAAATTGGGAAGTTGGAACTTTGAGTTTGGTGAATGTACTTCTTGAGATTTTGATCAGGTGGTAGAGTTCTTGGTGTAATTGTGGAAGCTAACATCGCTGGTAGACTTAGACAAACACAGCTGAGGAAGAGGTCAAAACACTGAACATTGTGAGTATTGAGTGGGGAATCTTTTGTTTGCTGGAGCTGCTAAAAATTAGAGTAGTAGTTGAGTAAAAGGACGCCTGAGAGAGTGCCCGGGGCCCGTGTTGCTTTCTGAGCCCCCAGTGCCTGGGCCTGTGTTGCTTGAAAATTCTGAGATGAATTAGAGGCGATGATCACAGCTCAGAGATGGTTTACGTCGAGCTGTGGATGTTACCACATTGGCCAGGACGGTGAACGCTGGCAGCATTCCACAGGCGGTTCGGGATCTTACTCGTGGTGAGTGTGGTCCCAGGATGCAGAGTCCTGATCTTCATTATTGCTTGGCCCTTTTATCTGTATCTTATGATGCTCCTCATTGTGGCAATGTCTTTCCAGCTTTGGATCTGCTGAAATCGAGCCAGAGCTGGGACCAGATGGCTGCTAAATTCTGCCCTGGGCTTGGGGGTACTTCATTAAAAAGAAATCATGGGGTGGGGAGATTCGGGCTAGATCAGGTGTTACATTGTAGTGGGAGAATAGTTTCCAGGTGGTGTGAACTCCACTATTATTCTTAGTTTTGCCAAAGGGAGAGGAAGTTATATTTGGAAGTTGTAATGGTCACTACCAATATCTACCCGTCTAACCATGAGGAGTGGGAAATAAAGGTTTCCACGTGCCGTATTGAAAATACAGTGATTCTGTGAGTATACACACAGTTCTAATTAAGGCATAGAGGCAAATGAAATGTTTACATGGTTGTTAAAGATGAAATGACAGCATTTGGATGAAAATTGCTAAAAGATTTGACTATAAATGTAACTACAAAAGTTATTTATGCCAAAGGTGGCTCTGTGACTGGGACTGGTTCAAAGGCATTGCCACGGGTGTGCATGACAAATTTGCCATGGATGTGTTTATTTCTTGACCTGGGCGATGTCTGCCATATAATAATCCACTAAGTCATTCATTTGTTTTGTTTTCTGTGTTTGTGTGTGTGTTTACAATAACAAGTTTAAAAAATCCAAAAATGAGAGGAGTACTTTATAGTCCAAGAGGCAACAGCCTAACAATATAAGTATGTCAGTCGCTACATTTGTAATTATTTTCTTTCTTATCCTTCACTTCCCAACTCCAATTGGCCCTGATGTTGCTTCTTGATTATATATTCACCTTCTGATAGTTGTTCCTGCTTTTACTTCACTCTAGATCCACTGGCAAAGGATGTAATACTTCAACCTTATTCTGTTGGTCAAAGCAAGTCGCAAGGGCATCACACATGCAAGGGAATGGGTAATAGACCGCAGTTCAGGATGGGGGAGTTGGCTTGTGAGTACAGGAGAGGGAAGAATTGTTGGCATCCATTTTTTGCAGATAGTCAGCCATACTTCACACACTATCAGACTGACAAATGTTTGAGAACTTGAGAGTATACTCTACAGGCAAGGTTGTGCAGGGAAAGGTACTTTGATACACTGCTGGTGGTAATGAAAGACAGCATAGTCTTTATCAAGTGAATCTTTCACACTAGAGCAAAACTGCAAGCACGTCTCCCCTTGACTAAGGTGATCCTCCTCGCAAGAATAGACCATAAGATCTTTCCATAAAATTATCCAACTGAAGAAGAGGGAGAAGAAGAATAGAAAAAAGAGGCTTTCAGATACTAATGCAACAATGTCAAAAGGTCTTACATATATATTGTTAGGATTTCGAAATGAAATGAGAGAATGGGATAGAAAAATGTTTTCTAAGAAACGCTTGCTGAATATATGCAAATGAGGTAACAATAATCTGTTTACAGATGAAAAAAATCCCAGTGAATTTCAAGGAGGTTAAAACAAGGAAAGCTATGCATAGGCCCAGGCAAATCAAACTGAAAATTAAGATAAAGTGAACAATTCTGAATGCAGCCAAAAGAGTTAGGCAAATCAAATGGAGATGCATCTAAGATAATCAAGTCTCACACGTCTTAGACTGAGTGCTAAGCTTATCAAATTATATACCCTTAGCCAACAGAGCTAAACATCATTACTCATGATTTTGAATTTGAAACTCATGTGAATTTCGTGTAATCCTTTTCATGAAGAATAAAACTTTAAAAACCACAAGTTCATATTAATTGTAAGTATTTATATTCCTGTTGCATTAAAATAGGCCTGTAGCAAAGCTGGTTTACATGATAGATGATTTCTGTATCAGATTATGTGGAGACAAGAGAGAAAAGGAGCAAACGGGAGTGTGAGGGGAGAGAAATGATCTTAGCTACCTAGCCCACGTGAGAGGGGGGTGAGCCTGACGGAGACAGTGCTGTCCCCGGAGCCCAGGTGTCAAGTGCTTCCCTCGAGGGCTCTCATGACAGGATAAACAGCCCAGATTCTGCCGTGCAACAAGCTAAATTTCGTCTCCAATCTGATGTCTGTTCCTGAAGACCCAGTCTAAGGCTGGTGAGTGAATCAGACATCTGTAGATGGGGGCGGTTCCAAGATAAGGTAAGGCCAGGGCAGGTGTTGTGTCCCAGACAGGCCAGATGGGACAGGACTCTTGAAGGCTATTGATATACATACACAAAGAATGGCAAAGACCAGAGACACAAACCTGGTTGGTTACAGCACACGTGAAGGGTGAGGTCTGGGAAGGGAGGTGAGAGTACACGGTTTTTTCCGATGTTACTGAAGTTAGTAAATAGATACCATCTCCCAAATAACAGGTGCCCTAGTAATTCAACTGGACATGAGGAAACAGAGATACTGATTTAGATCACAGATGTGACTTGGCAAGTATGAGAAGAGCCTGAGCATGACTGGCATCTGTGCTGGGGCTCCCAAAGCAGGATGTGGAAAGAAGAAATCCAGGCCTTCTTAGGCAGATTGAGAAGAAAATATGGGAGAGGAAGCATTTGAAAGGGGATTTCTAGGATGAACATGTATTAGACTTAAGTTGCTCCATCAGACCAAACAGACAAATACCCTGAGCTCCCTGGCTTCAGTCTTTGCTGAAATTAAAACACACACACACACACACGCCAAAAACAGAACAACACTTCCCTTCTACTTCTTTTGTTCAAACGCATGACCATCATCAGCCTCCTATAATCTCCTCTCTTCTCAAACCCCTGACTTTGTTGAGTTGTGTCTTCCCTGGCTTCTTCCCTGTCACAGAGCAGTCCTATGCTCTGTAAAGACAGTTCCCTGTCTCAAGGCCAATGACTGGGCTCACTTGACCAGTAACTCTAATGGTAGAACCACTTCTTCCAGTACTGGGAGGATGAAAAGGAGACGATTTTCCTCCTTTCAAAGAAAAACAGAAGCACCAAGAGAAGTAACCTAGGTGGAAGGTATAATGTTAATGTGCAGAACATATCACTTAGGTATTTTGAGATAACCCTTCATCAGAGCGAATTAACATTTGTCTCCAATTCTCCAAAACCATCGACTTATAATTTTTTTTTTACTCTCAAATTTTAAGCCCCTAGGATCCTGTAAGTTTCCCATTTTTTTTCTAAATCCCCAGTTTGCAATATGGTGCCTTGAAAATCGTTAATGCTCAAAATATACTTGCTGATGACTGAATTTATCAATGAATGAAAGTACACTAGCAAATACATGATAAAAATTTCACCCCTAGAAAAATCTAAATATAATGCTGTTGCATGTCCAGCAACAATGCCTTTCTTTTTCCAATTTCAATCATTTCTAAAGTTAGTTCCCTAAAGTGTGAGCAGGAGTGCCTCATTTCAGGCACACAGGCCCTGTCAGTGTTACCTCTTAAGGTCTCTTGACTCTCTTCACAAGTGAGCAAACTCTACATGATAAATTCAAAGCTTTCGAATCTCATTTCTATCAATTATTGGTTTGCTATTTGGAAAATGATTCACATTCACTGAGTCTCAGTTTCCTTTAGTGTGAGAGGGAGATACTATCCAGTCCCCAAAATGGATGCAATATCTAAATGCGAAAATATACGAAGTGCCACAGACGGTGATGACTGCTGTCTCTGGCATAAAGCAGATGCATAATTGATATTAGTTTAATTCCTCCATGACTATTATGTTCAGACCCAGTTTATTCATTGACCATTTAGACTCCTGTCTCTTTAGTCAATTACAGTTCCAGTAAACCTCTATTGGTAATTTTCAAAACTAGAGTAGTTATTCTAAACCACTGTCTTCAGACATCTTTGATGGCTACCCTCTGTGTAAATGATGGAGTCTAAGGTGATCAGGGTCATTCACAATCAGGAAAAATCAGCCTGTACAACTCCTCCCTTGCCCCCTCCAATATTTCCTATGCATAAGACACCCTGGGTTGGGAATGTTTTAGGAACTCAAATATTTTCCATGATGATTCTCCATTTTCATTTTTCACCTTATGATAAGCTACTCAATGTCAAGTTTAAGTATCATCTGTTACTCCCTTCCAGACACACACAATGGTTTTCTCTCTGCATTCATAACCATCTGTTTGTAGAAGACATACGGCAATTATCTGTAATTTGATTAGTTGGAAACATGTATCTCTGTTAATTAGTGTGTCACTCATTGAGCTCAGAGAATATATCTTATTCACTTTTGCGTTTTCTTATTTGTATGCTCAAAGAAGATGAAGAGTGTGGAATACGCTAAAATCTCCTGGTGACTTTAAAAAGAAAATCTGTGTTTTCCTCTGACTCTGTGAGTTAGAAGTGATGTCTGTAGTGGTCTCCCTCAGCATGACTACCTTAAACCACACTGGTGTTAGCCACAGAGTCTTCTGCTTGCTGGGCATCCCCCGCCTTGGGGACCAGCACGTGTGGATTTCCATCCCCTTCTTCATTCCCTATGCCATCGCCCTGCTTGGGAACAGTCTGCTCATCTGCATTATCCTCACGAAGCGCAGCCTCCACGAGCCCATGTACCTCTTCCTCTGGATGCTGGCCGAGCAGACCTTGTCCTCTCCACGTGCACGGCACCTCAGGTCTTAGCCATCTTCCGGTTTCATTCCAGGGAGATCTCCCTGGATCGCTGCATCACTCGGATCTTTTTTCTTCTCTTTCACTGTCATCTCTGAATCAGGGATCTTGCTGGTGATGGCATTTGACCACCACATTGCCATATGCTACCCACTGAGATACACCACTATTGTTACATACACGCTGATTGGGAAAACTGGTGTTACCATCTTTCTAAGAAGTTATTGTGCAGTTTTCTCCTTAGTATTTCTTTTGAAAAGATTGACTTTCTGCCAAAATAGTATAATTCCACGCAACTTTTGTGAACACAGTGGCTTGGCCAAATATGCTGGTAATGATGTTCAAGTGAATATCTGGTATGGACTCTGTGGTAATGTCAACAGTGGTCTTAGATGTCCTGATAATTTTTGTTTCCTATGTGCTGTTTCTCCATGCTGTCTACCACATGCCTTCCCAAGATGTACATCACAAAGCTCTCAACATGTGTGTCTCCCACGTCTGCATCATCATCCTCTTTTTTGGGCCTGGAATCTTCACAACCCTCACTCAGAGGTTTGGACGCCACATTCCACCTCATATCCACATCTTGTTGGCTAATGTCTGCATTCTGGCTCCACCTATGCTGAATCCCATCATTTATGGGATCAAGACCAAGCAAATCCTGGAGCAGGTGGTTCATACCGTTTTTCCCAAAGCAGAAATAACTTTGGAGGAGGAACAGAGTCTTCAGCATCTCTAGCTATCAATGGTGGGTGACAAGGGTCTGCTGAAATATTAAGAAATAGCACAGCAAATTTTACCTCTGGAAGAAAATTTATCAGTGAGTTCCCAGGAGTTGTATCTTCTATTGGCAAAACAATCTCAGAAAGCTTTGTAATGTCTGACTGGGCAAACTACATCCTGCAAAGAACCTGAGATTCTTTTCCTGGAGTCGTGTGTCTCTTTTAACACTAACCTGATAATTGAAAATAGATCAATAAGAACGGTATTCTGGCCCAGAAATTTGCTCAACTCTTCTTAACTGAGTTTCTCAATCTCTGAGACATCTTGTGATATCTGAACAATCACATAGAAATCTCTGTTCCTTTATGTGCTTCATTCTAAGTAAATGACATTCTTTTATCTAGAATGGCTCAGTGGCTCCTAAAGTTTGCAGTTATTTCTATTATTTTATAGTTTATATCCTACCATCTTGTGTATCTGTTTTAGGAGAGTGGAAATGAATTGTGTGATGCATATGTTGCAGATTAACACTTGAGAAAACTGAGGCTAATCACTCGTGCTGGGAAAAGACTTATGTGGTTTCTGATGGGGTGGCATCTGCTGGGAGAATGCTGAGGAAGGGGAACTCCCCCAGTCTCTGTGTCAGGGCATGTTCTTCAATGATCTCTTCAGCAGAGCATCCAAGGCCTTTGCTGTCCTGATTCCTGGCCTCTTTTATTTTTTTTTAAATACCTTCATTGTGGTATGGTTCCTATACAGTAAACTATACATATTTCAAATGTACAATTTGATGAATTTTGAAAGATGTATATACCAATAAAACAACTACCACAATAAGATAGCTAACATTTCTATCACTCCCCAAGAGGTGCAATTTTCAAATTCCCAATTTATCCCTTCCCACCCCTCTTACCCTCTGTTAGCCATAAGTTTGTTCTCTATATCTGTGAGTATATTTCTGTTTTGCAGACAAGTTCATTTGTGTCCTTTTATTATATTCCACATATAAATGATATCCTATGGCATTTTTCTTTATCTTTCTACTTCACTTAGAATTATCATCTCCAGGACCATCCATGTTGCTGCTGCAAATGGCATTATATTATTCTTTTTAATGGCCGAGTAGTATTCCAATGTATGTATACACCACAACTTCTTTTTCCAGTTATCTACCAGTGGACATTTAGGTTGTTTCCATGTCTGGGCTATTGTAAATAGTGCTGCTATGAACATTGGGTGCATGTATCTTTTCAAATTAGAGTTCCCTCTGGCTATATGCCCAGGAGTGGGATTGCTCCATCATAGGGTAAGTCTATTTTTAGTTTTTTAAGGAACCTCCATACTGTTTTTCATAATGGGTGCACCAAATTATATTCTCACCAACAGTGTAGAAGGGTTCCCTTTTCTCCTCACCCTCTCCAGCATTTATTATTTGTGGACTTTTTAATGATGGCCATTCTGACTGGTATGAGGTGATACCTCATTGCAGTTTTGATTTGCATTTCTCTAATAATTAGTAATGTTGAGCATCTTTTCATGTGCTTGTTGGCCATCTGGATGTCTTCTTGGAGAGATGTCTATTTAGGTCTTCTGCTCATTTTTTGATTGGGTTGCTTTTTTTTTTTTGATATTAAGATGTATGAGCTGTTTGTATATTTTGGAATTTAGTCCCTTGTCGGTCACATCATTTGCAAATATTCTCTTCCATTCTGTAGGTTGTCTTTTCATTTTGTTGATGGTATCCTTGACTTTGCAAAAGCTGTTAAGTTTAATTGGATCTCATTTGTTTATTTTTGGTTTTATCTCTATTACCTTGGTAGACTGCACTAGGAAAACATCACTACAATTTATATCAGAAAATGTTTTGCCTAAGTTCTCCGCTACAAGGTTTATGATGTCTGCTCTTATGTTTAATACTTTAAGGTATTTTGAGGATTTTTGTGTGTGTGGTGTGAGGGTGTGTTCTAATTTCGTTGATTTACATGCAGCTGTCCAGCTTTCCAAACACCACTTGTTGAAGACACTGTTTTTTCTCCATTGTATATTCTTGCCTCCTTTGTCAAAGATTATTTGACCATATGTGTGTGGGTTTATTTCTGGGCTATTCTGTTTCATTGATCCGTATGTCTGTTTTGTGCCAGTACCATGCTGTTTTGAATACTGTAGCCCTGCAGTATTGCCTGGCATTTATAAGAGGTGTTCCTCCACCTTCATTCTTTTTCTTCAGTATTTCTTTGGCACATCTGGGTCTTCTGTGATTCCATATAAATATTTGGATGGATTATTCTAATTCTGTGAAAAATATCCTGGGTAATTTGAAAGGGCTCACATTAAAACTGTAGATTGTTTTGGGCAGTGTGGTCATTTTAACAGTTTTAATTCTTCCAATCCAAGAGCATGGGATTATCTTTGCATTTCTTTAAATCATCTTTAATTTTCCTTATCAGTGTTTTATAATTTTCTGCATATGTATCTTTCACCTCCTTGTTCAGGTTTATTCCTAAGTTTTTTTTTAATGTGATTTTAAAAGCAATTTTTTTTTCTTTTCTGACATTTCTTTGTTAGTGTGAAGAAATGCAACTGATTTCTGTATGTTAATCTTGTATCCTACTATTGCCAAATTCTTTTATCAGGTCTAATGGTTTTTCTGTGAAGCCTTTAAAGTTTTCTATATATAACAATATGTCATCAGCATATAGTGACAGTTTTACATCTTCTCCTCCAATTTGCATTCCTTTTACTTCTTTTTCTTATCTGATTGCTATGACTAGGACTTCCAATCCTATGTTGAATAGAAGTGGTGAGAATGGGCATTCTTGTCTTGTTCCTGATTTTAGTGGGAAGGCTTTCAACTTTTCACCATTGAGTATTATGTTGGCTATGGGTTTATTATAAATAGCTTTTATTGTGTTGAGATATTTTCTCTCTATATCCACTTTGGTAAGAGTTTTTATTATAAATGGGTGTTGAATTTTATCAAATGCTTTTTCTGCATCAATTGAAATGATTGTATGACTTTTGTCCTTTCTTTTGTTGATGTAGTGTAGCATATTGATTGATTTGCATATTTTGAACCAACCTTGTGTCTCTAGGATGAACCCAGATTGATCATAGTGTATGATCTTTTTTATGTGTTGTTGGATTCTGTTTGCTAATATTTTGTTGAGAATTTTTGCATCTACATTCCTCAAAGATATTGGTTTGTAATTTTCTTTTTTGGTAGTGTCTTTGTCTGGTTTCGGTATCAGGGTGATGGTGACTTCATAGGATGAGTTTGGGAGTGTCCCTTCCTCTTCAGTTTTTTGGAAGAGTTTGAGAAGGATTGGCATAAGTTCTTCTTTGTATGTTTTGTAGAATTCTCCTGGGAAGCCATCTGGTCTGGAACATTTCTTTACAAGGAAGTTCTTTTTATTATTGATTCTATTTCACTTCTAGTGATTGGTCTGTTTAAATTATCTCTTTCTTTTTTATTCAGTTTTGGTGGACTGCATGTTTCTAGAAACTTGTCCATTTCTTCTAGGTTTTCAATTTGTTGCCATATAATTGTTTATAGTGAGAGTAGTATTTTAAAAACAAGTTAGAGCCCCAGGTATGTTCATTGCTATTTTTGTTTCACTGATTCATTTATCAGAGTCAAGGAGAACAAAAGCTCTTTTATTCTCTCCCTGAATCATTACTTCATACTGATAGCTCTCTAATTCCAATGCAAAATCACAGGGTTGGCATTTGGTAAAATTCAAGATCCACTCAGAATAAAAATTCTCAGCAACTATGAATAGAGGTGAACTTCCTTAACCTGATAAATAGCACCCCTGTAAAATCAACCAGTAACATTGTATTCAAATGTGAAATTAAACACTTTCCTAAAATCAGGAACAAGGCAAGGATACCTACTCTCACTACCTTTATTTAATATTATTTTAGAGGCCATAACC
Source organism: Camelus bactrianus (assembly GCF_048773025.1). Lineage (NCBI taxonomy): Eukaryota > Metazoa > Chordata > Mammalia > Artiodactyla > Camelidae > Camelus > Camelus bactrianus. The sequence continues at coordinate 46,164,807 of NC_133548.1, forward strand.
ATTACAATAATGGAATAAAAACAAAAAAAGGTATTCAAGTTGTTAAAAAAGAAATATAATTGTATTTATTTGCAGATGACATTAAAAAGTATGTAGTGAATCCTAAGGAATCTACATAATAACCACCAGAACTAATACTTGAATTTATCCATGTCACAGAATATAATATAAATAAATTATATTCTTATATATAAGCATCAAGTAATCAGAAAATAAAATTAAGAATTATTTCATTTGCTATAGAATCAATGCCTCCATTAAATGTCTAAGAACGAGTTTATTTAACAAAAGAAATTCAGGGGATTCATACAGATAGCTACAAAATGTCACTGAAAAAAATTAAAGCAGACCTAAGTAAGAGACGAGATGCTTCATGTTCAGGGACTGGAAGACTCAATATTATTAAGATTCCAGCTCTACCTAAAATGATCTATATATTCAGTGCAACCTCAATTGTATTTCTAGCAGTGTTTTTAGAAAGAGATTTATAAATTGATTTTAAAGTTTATACAGAAATGCAAAAAACCTAGAATATCTAAAGCAAACTGGAAAAGAAGAACAAAGTTAAAAAACTTACTCCACCAGAAATAAGTATTTACTATAAAGCTTCAGTAGTGTGGTACTAGCATAAAAAATAGACAAATACATTAATGAGATAGAATAGAATAGAAATCCCAGAAATGGAGACTGACTTACAGGGACATTTGGTTTTTCAACATAGTTGCCAAAACAATTCAATGAGTAATGGAAAGTCCAATTAAAAAATGATTCCAGGAAAACTGTATATCCATATGGAGACAAATATATCTCTACTCTTAACTCACACTATTCATAAAAATTAATTCAAGAATGACCATAAAACTTTTAGAAGGAAATAGAATATTTCTGTGACATGAGGGTAGTGAAAGATTTCTTATCAGATCACAAAAGGAATAAACAAAACACATTTGTAAGTTAGATTCCATTAAAATAAAAGCTTCTCTCATCAAAACATATATTAAAGAAGAAAAAGTTAAAAAGTGAAAAAAAAATGTTAAAAAAAATTTTAGGCAAGCCTCAGGCCAAGAGAATATATTTATTGAATATGTATCTGACAAAAGACTTGTATCCAGGATATCTGAAACCTACAACACAATTATAAAGAGACAAAAACACACTAAATATGGGCAAACCATTAGAAAAGACACATCACTAAAGACTTGCAAATGGACAATAAGTAATCAATATTTATTGATCATTAAAGAAATGCAAATTAAAACATCAGTGAGATACCATTAGCCTCCTACTGCAATTGCTAAAACTATAAAGACAAATAACAAACACTGGGGAGGATGTGGAGCAGACAGAATTCTCATACCACGCTAGTGAGAGTATATAGCCACTTTGAGAGAAGTTTTGGCAGTTTCTTATGAAATTAAACTTATACTTTCTGTATGACGAAGCAATTCCAATCCCAGGTATTTTCCCAAAAGAAATTAAAACATATATCCATACAGAGTATCTTTGGCCTCTGTATTAGTCAGCATTCTCCGGGAAAATAGAACAAATAGGGTGTGTGTGTGTGTGTGTGTGTGTGTGTGTGTGTGTGTGTGTGTGTGTGTGTGTGTATGTGTTTATCTACTTTAAAGAATTGGCTCACTGATTTGTGGAGATTGGCAAGTCCAGAACCTGCAAGGTAGACTTCAGGCTGGTGACCCAGGGAAGAGTTGATGTTGCAGCTCCCGTCTTCCTCTTCTTTAGGGAATTCTCTTAAGGCCTTCAACTGAGTAGATGAGGCCCACCCACGTTGTGAAGAGTAAACTACTTTGCTCAAAGAGTCTGATTTAAAGGTTAATCTCTTCTAGAAAGTAGTTTCACAGCAACATTTGACCAACTACTTGGGTCCCCTGGCCTAGGCAATTGGACTAGTAGATAGTATTAACCATCAGCCTCCATCAGTAAGGATGGATATTTTTCTACAATGAAAGTACAACTCATTAACAACAACAACAATAACAACAATAAACAAGTAAACATTTTTATCCAGCTCCTTTCTAAGTGGGAGGAGAGTTCTGAATCAGCTTCTAATATCATTTTGACTAGACTTCTGTGGTTTTATCATCATACACAGACACAAAGGTGCTTCTTAGACATAAAGCTGCTTCTCCTTTACAAATATGTGTGTACTAGTCCCTTGGACTAACTAAATAAAAATTAAAATTTAGGAACACAGTAAAAAGGAGGAGACCATTTTATCGGCAAGAGGAACTTTACTGAAGTAGGTTTCAGTGTAGGTTATTTGGTAGCCAAAGGAGAAGATAGTACAGAATGTTCTTCATAGTTGATCTTGGCTCACATACATAGTGTAAATAGATTTAGAAAAGACATTAAAGTCTTATTACCTAAATGTTTAAAATATCATTATTATGAATCCCATAGTTTAAATGACTTTAAACATATGGCATATATTTAATTTCACGTTTATCTAAACTTTGAAGGAATATATTATACTCAGATTAAAAATAATTTATGTTAATTTCAAATTACTTGTGCTGGCTGAAAATAGAATTAATATTTGCTGATTCCCATTCAAATGGAAACAGATATATTTGTGCTGTAATACAAACAATTTATTAATTGGCAAAAGCACATGTGCCCACCTGTCCAGGAATGATGTTGTGGGGAACAGAGTTGTATGGGCAGGGTTGGAAAGCCATAATGATGTGACCCAATTATATAGGTCAGAGAGGGTGTTGCTGAAAAGACAGCTCTATGTCTGCACTCCCTGGGGTAACAGTTGTCCCTGAGGGCTTCAGGCAAAGGCACAAAATCTCAGATCCCTGGTCCCCGTCACTCTTAAAGTCTTATTGCAACTAATTCCATTTTAGCTCATGAGAACGCCATATGAAACAAGTGAGTGCAATTGTGTTTCTGTGGGGTGAAATTGCAGCGGGGAAGACTTACTCCTGACTAGATGTGATGGGGCCTAACGCAGGCTGAAAATATTAGGAACTTTCTTTGGTGTGAAAGAGGCCCAATTGGAAAGAATAGAGCAGTTGTGTGCTGGAGCCATTTACAGATTCACAAAATATGAGATTGTGCAACTATGCATATTTCTTTCAGATTCCACACCCAGTGATATCATGTTAGTAGCTTGAAATAGGCCATGGTGGGGGTATATACAGCATAGAAATTGGCAAACACTATGAAACAGGCTTTGTTTTATTTTATTTTATTTATTTGTATGTACGTATCTTTGTGTGTATGTTATGTATATACACACACACATTATGTGTGTGTGTGTGTGTGTGTGTGTGTGTGTGTTTATATATAATATATATATTTTGCTGAGCCAGTTTACCAGCACAGCACTGGATCAGAGTCACAATTATGGAATGTTCCAGTAGAATAGAGAATTTGATAATGGAAGGGAGAGGGAGGGAGAAGTGGATGTGAAGAACTCTTTACCTCTTATTGTGCCATAGAGCACTAAGTACTTACAGGTAAAGTTCTACATTGGTCCCAAATCCTGACTACTGTAAACTTTTAAGGTATTTATTTAGGGGCTTATTCATTACTTCCTTGCCCTGATGTATCATCCACTGATGCAATAGTTGTTACTTGTTACTGGATTATTTTGTTAGGCAGTTTGAGGACTAAACACTATGTCTCAGTGTGCTAGGTTCTAGAAATGCACAAAGGAAAAAGATATCACACAAACCACAGAAAGTTCACAATCAATTGGGGAAATCATAGACAGCTAATTAGACATGCTTCTATTCATGAGATAGGTACTCTGATATTAGACTTCCTGTGAAAGCAAGGAAAAGAGTAGCTGAAGGGGAGATGTATCATGCAGGTGGTGAGAAGCACCCCGAATAGGGATAATTCTCTTAGCAGAACAAAGCAGGAAGATTGAGATGACTTCCTCAGGATGCTGAAGGCATCTGGATCAAAACTGTGAAAATCTTCATGAGGCACTTGAGAAGTTCCTTATCATTACGTTGGATTAGACGAGCAACCATTCTAGTACATGCAAGTTTACCTGTGAACCAGACCTTAGTTCCTGAGCTCCTTAGCTCTATTCTGTGCCTCCATAAGAAAAACTCTCTGTGCCACTCCTGCCTATTGGGATATCACACTACCTTCAAGAGTTACTTGGGGTATGTGCTTGTTCTTTAAAACTTCACAAATACAGAAAGCATTACATCTCTTGTGTTACTGTGTTTTATTTGTACAACTAAGATAGTAACTTAATTTTACTTTCTTTAGTTGTGCATGTCTATATTGTTTTTTCTGATTAAGATCTCATTTAGAGAACAAACTTCATCTTTTATATATAACATAGCTCACAGCACCTTCTGAACTGAATGTGATCAGGACGGTGCCAAAGTGCTAATGATATCAAAGAAAATCTTTGAATGTGATCTGCATTTTTTTTTTCTGTCTCTGCACATAGATGGTGGATTCCTAGTGGTTTTATCAGACATGGCTGCCTTAAACCACACTGGTGTTAGCCACACAGTCTTCCACTTACTGGGCATCCCTGGTCTAGAGGATCAGCATATGTGGATTTCCATCCCATTCTTCATTTCCTATACCATCGCCCTGCTTGGGAACAGTCTGCTCATCTGCATTATCCTCACGAAGCGCAGCCTCCGTGAGCCCATGTACCTCTTCCTCTGCATGCTGGCCGGAGCAGACCTTGTCCTCTCCACGTGCACAGTACCTCAGACCCTGGCCATCTTCTGGCTCCGTGCTGGGGAGATCTCTCTTGATCGTTGCATCACTCAGGTATTCTTCCTCTCCTCCACCTTCATCTCTGAGTCAGGGATCTTGCTGGTGATGGCGTTTGACCGCTACATTGCCATATGCTACCCACTGAGATACACCACTATTCTTACACATGCACTGATCGGGAAAATTGGTGTGACTATCTTTTTGAGAAGTTATAGTACAATTTTGCCCATAGTATTTCTTCTGAAGAGACTAAATTTCTGCCGGAGTAACATCCTCCCAAACACGGCTTGTAAGCACATTGTCTTGGCCCATGTTTCCTGTGATGATATACGCGTAAACATTTGGTATGGTTTTTTTGTCCTAATGTCAACTTTGGTCATAGATGTTGTACTAATTTTTATTTCTTATGTGCTGATTCTCCGTGCTGTCTTCTGCATTCCAACCCGAGATGCTCGCCACAAAGCTCTCAATACATGTGGTGCCCATATCTGTGTCATCATCCTTTTCTATGCACCTGGCATCTTTTCAGTCCTCACTCAGAGATTTGGACATAACATCTCACCCCATATCCATGTCCTGCTGGCCATTGTCTATATTCTGGCTCCACCTATGCTGAATCCCATAATTTATGGGGTCAAGACCAAACAGATCAGGGACCAGGTGGTTCGTGTGTTCTTTAGAAAGCAGAAATAAATGTGATGATGGAAACTAACATTGTACTTTCTCAGTAATTCTCTCTGTGAGCTTTAGCACCAGTCTGCTATTCAGTTTTTTTTCTTGATCACTGATTATAAAGTTTTTCTTCTTTTTATGTCTAGTACTTTATAGTTTTATACTTACTATGCTAATAAAAAATCTGTAGAGGCTACGGACAGTGTTATCCTCTCTCAGAAGTGTTTGTTTTTTCTATCTTCTGTTACTCAGTTAAGGTGAGCAACTGTTCACTTCACTCCAGTGAAGCTTTGGCCTGAGTCAAGGCCAGGTTTCAGTTTTAGTCACACTCAGTCTTTGTCTTCTATGCTCTTATTTCTAGGACAGAAGTATTCAGAGATTTAAACTAAGATCCTGAAAGACCCTTTTCTCCTCAGTCTTAGAAACTGTGGAAGATTCAGTTCTTCCTATGAGAGATCTCTTAACTTGGCCTCTTAGACTCAACTCTGCAGTTTCAGAAGATGAAAAATGACAGAAATGAGAGGTTAGAATATAGTTTAGTCAGCCCTCTCACACTGGTTGGTTTTTCTGTCTCAGGAGTCACAGGAATTCAGGAGATGTCTTACTGCCTTTTAGATCTCTTGGTTTAGCTCCCAGTACCTATGCAGCCACGATACTCAGCAGATGTCCCGTAGTTAAAAACAGCTATGCATTTGAGGCCTCCAAGTTTTGAAATTTTTACTGCAGTGCTGTATGGCTGCTAAAAGCTCTGCTGGCTTCTCTTTCCCCCAGGAGAAACTCCCTTCCCGGGACAAGATTGATCCTTAGCCCACGTCCAGAATCACCAAATAGCTGCTGGGGCAAGAAGTGGTTGGCAGCTTTCTTTTGGATGGTTCTCCGGGCTCTTGAAGTTTTATTTATCTTGTGTCTGTTACTTTCCTAGCTCTCTGATGGCTTAATAAATGATTTTTGCAATTTATTTATTTTTTTCTATTTGCCACAATGGAAACATTATCATGTTGTGTCCTAGTATATCATACTCAAAATAAAAATTTTAGAGACTAATTAACGCTTGCCTTGAGAGCATAAAAGTAACAAACCAATAACATTTTGACTGAAGAGAACAAATTTGTATGTCCTTGGGTCAATAAGATCTATTATTTCTACACTTTTCCTCTGAATACAAAAAAAAAAAATGTCAGAAGCCTTTTTCATTATTCTTGGAGATTCATTTAATTTTGAATTTTAAAGATTTCCCCACTTGTGTTCATCTATATAATGCAAAATGGGGTCTTTTTTTTTTTTTTTGAATCCTACCTAAATTGATAATATATACAAAATAAAGGGACCAGCTTACCTTGGTGTTTTTAAAGATTATGCTCCTGAACCTAATAAATGTTGACTCAGCTTTCTGTTTTTCTCTTGTGGTACATAATTCCCATTATACCAACAAGACAGAAACATTACTTAGTTTCCTAATTATCTTGTATAGTGTGCTTCTGACAGCTGCACTTTTTCTCCCAAAACACAATCATAATTTTTAAGAATATCAGGAATTTCCAAACTCTTTTCACTCCACCAGTTCAGTCACAGTGAATCCAGTCATTCCTGTGATATTTGCTAACTCCCTGCAACTGCAACCAGTTATTCAGTGCTTCTCCTGAAGGGACCGTGGTGGCACATCACCCTCCACTCTGCATTGCACAGCCTTGTTACATGGGCAGTAATGGTGCAATTTGTGTGTTTAAGTTGTCCATGGTCATTTTTATCTCTTTATTTCTTTCAGCCTTTACATGGCATTTGAAAATGGCTCACAGTTCTGACCCTGAACTGTCTACTCTGCTTCCATGGCATCAATTTCCACCTACACCTGCCCAGTGATTTTCTAAATCTTCAAATTTTACACTTTGCATTTGGACCTACCATACTGGGCTCCTTTTTATATCACCTATTTTATCTCCTTCCTCAGCTCCACAACTACCTTGCTGCAACCCTTTCTTTCCTTTTAACTCTTCAATCTCATTATAGGTTTAGGCCCTTTGAACTTTCTTTTTCCTGTGCCCAAAATGCCCTTTCTGCCTGTTTTTTCTGTAGCTTTCTATTTATATAAGTCTCGGCCAAATATTTTCTTCTCAGTGAAAACTTCTCTAACCATCCAATGTTTTTTATTGAAGTATAATCGGTTTACAATGTTGTGTTAATTGCTGGTGTCAGCATAGTGATTCAATTATACACACGCATATATGTATTCCTTTTCATATTCATTTTCATTATAAGCTATGACAAGGTTATTTTTTTTAAGATTATCCAAATGAATTTATTTAACTTCATAAGAGCATATTTTCTGTCTAAGACAAAACAGTGATTTTCATTTCATTGTGCTAAAAATATATTTCAGTATACTGTCATTTTTCCTCACTCCTTATCAACAACTGCAGATGGTAACAGTCCTCTTGTAAGTACTTTCCAAAGAGAGATACTGGGTCAGTCTTTTCTGCAATATATTCTTTGTAGATAGGTATTTTTATTATCCTGCTGTATATTCCATTTTCCTGGTATACGCAATTGGTGTGTATATTGGCAGAACTTTTGGCCATCACTTGAATCATAACTTTAGTTCAAGTTGCCTTTTCTTTTTTTTTTTTTTTTAACATTTTTTATTGATTTATAATCACTTTACAATGTTGTGTCAAATTCCAGTGTTCAGCACAATTTTTCAGTCATACATGGACATATACACACTCATTGTCACATTTTTTTCTCTGTTAGTTACCATAACGTTTTGTGTAAATTTCCCTGTGCTATACAGTATAATCTTGTTTATCTATTCAACAATTTTGAAATCCCAGTCTATCCCTTCCCACCCTCCGCCCCCCGGCAACCACAAGTCTGTATTCTCTGTCTATGAGTCTATTTCTGTCCTGTATTTATGCTTTGTTTTTGTTTGTTTGTTTGTTTTTTAGATTCCATGTATGAGCGATCTCATATGGTATTTTTCTTTCTCTTTCTGGCTTACTTCGCTTAGAATGACATTCTCCAGGAGCATCCATGTTGCTGCAAATGGCGTTATGTTGTCGGTTTTTATGGCTGAGTAGTATTCCATTGTATAAATATACCACATCTTCTTTATCCAGTCACCTGTTGATGGACATTTAGGCTGTTTCCATGTTTTGGCTATTGTAAATAGTGCTGCTATTGACAAGGTTATTGAATACAGTTCCCTGTGCCATACAGTAGGGCCTTGTTTATCTATTTTATATGTATATAGTAATTAGTATCTGCAAACCCTGAACTCCCAACTTATCCCTCCACCCCCCACCCTGATTCCCCCAGGTAACCATGTCTGAGTTTGTTTTCTGTGTCGGAGTCCATTTCTGTTTTGTAAGTAAGTTCATTTGTGTCATTTTTTTAGATTCCGTATATGTGGTGATATACAGTATTTTCCTTTCTCTTTCTGGCTTACTTCACTTAGTATGACCATCTCCAGGTCCATCTATGTTGCTGCAAATGGTAATATTTTATTCTTTTTATGGCTAAGCAGTATTCCTCTCTCTCTCTCACTATATATATATGTATAATCTATATATAAACTATATATATATAATCTCACAACTTCTTTATCTAATCATTTCTCTGATCATCTAATTTTAATTGCATATACCTAAGTAGGAAATTATAGATTTTCAAATCAAAATTCTTAAAGTAACTTCATCAAATGAGAACATGGACAGCTTAGCCAGCCATTCTCAACTCAGACAGCTGAATCCTAAAGCAAGATTCAAGAACTTATTTTGATCTTTTTTATAGATAACCCTTGCTTAGAGCTCAACAAAACACTTACTGATTTTTCCCAAAACCTGTTTATACCCTAAATCCTATAATAGTTCTGCATTTCCATTTGTTTGATAAGACACTCTACTGTGTCTCTGGTCTCCCTACTTGCAATGTGTCAAAAAACAAACAAACAAACAAACAAAAAAACCCTGAATTTGTTGGACTACAAGCTTGTCCTTGAGGGTCATAGGCTGACAGGGCTGAGATGGTCTCATTAACCTCTAATACCCTGCCTTACTCAGGATTGTACCCATGTTGAATTTTTTTGACAGCTAAGCATTGCTGAGGGCACTTGTGTACTTTTAGCTATTGGACGAAGGTAACCATTTTTGCAGAAATAAAAACATGTAAAAATTTCTGCTTGCTAAAAAAAATCTGTGATTTAAACTATAATTTAGTTCACACTGACATCTTAATTTAAGAAATTTTCATTTAATTATTTTCAGTAGAGTTGAAAAACATAAATCACCCTAGTATTTATAACATGTATTTTCTTAATACTTTGTACACATTCAACCTGTCCAGAAGCATGTTAAATGTAAATAACAATTTTTCAAGATCCTATTCCATATTGAAAACAAAACAAAAGCATAAACAAAAGTTTATGTATAGTTATGTTTATGACAACTTCTTGATACTGGCAATCATTTGAAAATAATTATTCAACAAGAATCTACTAGTTAACTAAAATATAAGTTTTTAAATATATTGTTTACATGAAGGTATATTAGGCAATAATCAAGTTTACATATAAAGTAATTTTATGTGAAAGGAAATGCATGTTATGTAACAACAAATTAAAATATGACATACAAGTATTACACAATATAGTAATATATAAAAATATGGTTAAATGACAAAATATTTTCTAATAGTTAACAGTTATGTTTTATGAGTACAATTATTTGTAATTATATCTATTGTGTTTTATTTTTAAAAGTCAATATTGGTGAAATAGTAAATATAAAAATTTTAAATCTAAAATAAATTGGAAAAAAAAAAGGAATGGATTTACCTTAGAATCAGTAAATCTTGAAGTTAAAAAGAAATTATAGCAATGTTTTCCTAGGTCAGCCTAGCAAGACAATAGAAATAAAAGCAAAAATAAACAAATGGGACCTAATTAAACTTACAAGCTTTCGCACAACAAAAGCAACCATAAACAAAATGAAAAGACAACCTACAAAACAGGAGAAAATACTTGCAAATGAGGATACTGACAAGGGCTTAATTTCCAGAATACAAAGCTCATACAACTCAATAGCAAAAAAACAAACAACTCAATCAAAAAATGGTTAGAAAAGCTAACAAACATTCCTCCAGTGAAGACATATAGATAGCTAGCAGGCCCATGAAAAGATCCTCAATGTTGCTAATTATTAGAGAAATGCAAATGAAAACTGCAATGAGGTATCATCTGATACCAGTCAGAATGACCATCATTAAAAAGTTCACAAATGATAAATACTGGAGAGGGTGCAGAGAAGAGGGGACCCTCCTACACTGTTGGTGGGAATGTATTTTCCTGCAGCCATTATGGGAAATAGTATGGAGATTCCTTTAAAAATTAACAATAGACTTACCCTGTGATCCAGCAATCCCACTCCTGGGAATGTATCTGGAGGAAACTTTAATTCAAAAAGATATATGCACCCCAATGTTCATAGCAGCACAATTTTCAATAGCCAGGCCATGGAAGCAACCTAAATGTCCATCAACAGATGATAGGAAAGAGAAGTTATGGTGTATATATATGCGATGAAATACCACTCAGCCATAAAAAAGAATGAAATAATGCCATTTGCAGGAACATGGATGGACCTAGAGATTGTCATATTAAATGAAGCAAGCCAGAAAGACAAAGAAAAATACCATATGATATCACTTACATGTGGAATCTAGAAAAATGACACAAACTTGTTTACAAAACAAAAAGTGACTCACAGACATAGAAAACAAACTTATGATTACCAAAGTGGAAAGGAGGGGGAAGGATAAGTTAATATATAAACAGCTCATACAACTTAAAAAAAAAAAAACCCAATCCAAAAATGAGCAGAAGACCTAAAGAAGAAATTCTCCACTGAAGACATACAAATGGCCAATAGGCACATGAAAAAATGCTCAATATCACTAATTAGCAGAAAAATGCACATCAAAACTACAATGAGATATCACCTTACACCAGTCAGAATGGCCATCATTCAAAAGTCCACTAACAATAAATGCTGGAGAGGGTCTGGAGAAAAGGGAACCCTCCTACACTGCTGGTGGGAATGTAATTTGGTGCAGCCATTATGGAAAACAGTGTGCAGATTCCTCAAAAAACTAAAAATAGATTTACCATATGACCAGCAATTCTACTCCTGGGCATATATCCAGAGAGAACTTTAATTTTAAAACATACAGGCACCTCAGTGTTCATAGCAGCACTATTTACAGTAGGCAAGACATGGAAACAACCCATGCCCATCGACAGATGACTGGATGCAGAGGTTGTGGTATATACATACAATGGAATACTGTTCAACCATAAAAAATAATAAAATAATGCCATTTGCAGCAACATGGATGGAACTGAAGGTTGTCATTCTAAGTGGATTAAGCCAGAAATAGAAAGAAAAATACCATATGATATCACTTATATGTGGAATCTAAAAAAAATGATATAAATGAACTTACTTACAAAAGAGAAACACATTCACATAGAGAACTAACTTATGGATACCAGGAAGGAAAAGGGAGTAGTAAGGGATAGATTGGGGGTTCAAGATTTGCAGATACTAACCACTATATATGAAATAGATAAACAAGTTTCTACTGTATAGCACGAGGAATTATATTCAATATGTTATAGTAACCTATACTGAAAAAGAATATGAAAAGGAATATATGTATGTATCTGTATGACTGAAACATTATGCTGCGCACCAGGAATTAACATAACACTATAAGCTGACTATACTTAAAATTTTTTAAATGGTTAAAAACGGGGATGAGAAGTGAATTTTCATCCTTGGAAATAAAGAATCATCCACTGTAAGCAAGTACAGAGACCAAGTTTGGTCACACGGTAGTACTGAGCTTCCACACGTCTCCATCCCAGCTCTTTGTCTGTGTCTCCTGATCTTCCCTCACCTACACGCGCCTTCTCATTTTTCCCCTTATCCACTAGCCAGCAAGTAATTAAGAATATGAGAAAGAGGGATGATTAAATAAAAAATTCAAGAAGAGGACACTAGAGGGAGAGGAGATTAGGATGAAAAGGAAAGAAGGTTGAGAACGAGAACCACAAACAGACATAGAAGAGAGTAGAAAAGAGTGGAGGAGGGAAAGCTGCCTTGCTCACGCTGGTTTCTGAGATAATGGTGTGTGACTGTGTTCTGGTTGCTGGTTGGGACAGAGATAGTGAAACTAATGAGTCCTGTGGAGATAGCCCATTTGTATCCCTGACTTAAGTTGCAGTATTCCTTGCAATCCTTTGCATCAGATAGCCAAACCCAGAGAGAAAGAGGCAGGGAGAGAAAGGATAAGGTCTTCTAATGTGATCTGGGGGAAGGAACCCTGGACCAGGACGCCTGGTTTTCCATCCCAGTGCCGGCTCTTCTGTTACTGTGATAGTGAACAAACCCCCTTGCACCTTTCTGTCTCGTCATCTTTTCCTCTGTGTGCTTCCTACTTTCTCTTCTGTGCTCTCTCCCTCTCTGAGTTTCCACCTTTTAGCCTGGGCCCAAGTTTATCCAGAGGGGATTTTAGTTTTGGTGGTGGCTGAAGGGTCAGGGGGAGAGAAAAATCTTAGTGGAGAGAAACTTGTGAAATGGTATATGTAAAACTGTTCCATTCTGTGAAGGGACACACTGTGTGTGTGGCTGAGCATGTGATTATGTGTGTCTGTATATGTCACTGGGCAAAATGCGCGAGCAAGGCTGTACTTAGAAGACACAGGTCCACATATCTAGGTAAGATTGTTTTTGGAGTGTCCGTGCTTCAGGGCCCTTTCCTGGTGTGGAGAAAATTGAGAGATGAATAATCCAGATATCAATGGGACGGCCTTGCTGTCTTCCCTTCCCTTCTTTTATTTTTCCACCCAGTCTTTTAATAATTAGTCTCCTCAGTCCCGAAGCTGCCACTCAAAGAACTTTTACTCCAGCCTGGTAGATACACAGCACAGTGACCACAAGCCTCAGCCCCAGTTGCAGAGATGGGGAACATGAAGCAGGGGTATTTTATCTCAAGCACAGTGTCTTGGGCATCTGGGAAATGATGCAGGCGGGAGGCGGGGCAGCATCACCAGTGCTCTGAGCCGTCCCACTCTGTGACTCGGGGCCTCTGGGCTGTGGGCGGGGAGGTGGGCGGCGGGGCTGCGGAGCGCTCTCCTTGGTGAGGCTGAGCAGCTGCAGGCTGCTGTAGCTTTCTTCTCTGCCTGTCCACCCTCTTCTGCTGTGCTCTGCTGTTTCCTCCTGACTCCCCTATCTCAGGGGTGGCAAGGAGAGAGTCAGCCTCTTCCAGATGACTTGCCCAGAATAACTTTTCTTGATGCCCCGCACCTCTCTTTGTCCTGAATTACTTAACGTGTGGCACAAGAAAGGCTTTACTTAAAAATAGGAGCTAAAGTACCAGGAATAAGGCTGTCTCATGAGGGAAGGAGCAAGTTCTTTGTCACTGGAGGTTTCTCACGAGTATCTGGAAACTCCCTGCCAAGACTTCACCAGATGTCTGGTCTCGATCGAGTCACCCAACCTCTCTCAACCCGCTTCCTCATCTGTGACGCGGAGAGGAGGATTCCTACTTCACAGGCTACTGTGAGGAATCATTACAGGAGACACTTGTCTGGAGCAGTAGCACCACTCAGCACACAGCACACAGCAATGATCAGAAGTTGTGGTTCATTTGTAAGCCCCTTTTATCTGAAGTGGAGACCACCTCAGAGAGAAAGTGACCTTAGAGGCAGTCAGGTGTGCCTTTTGCAGGGCTGAGCGCACAGACAGACAGACTCACCAGGGAAGGGGAGTGGCAGTGGAGCGTCAGGTCCTGCAGGGCTTAGAGTGTGGGGAGCAAAAGAGCTGGAGTATTTATCCTGTAATTAGGGCCCTGGCTCAGAGTACAACTTCCTTGGGGATGAAGGTAATAAAAAGACCTCTGGGATGCTGGAAAGAGGCAGAAAATAGAAGCTGGGAAATTTGGGCTGTGGTTGGGTAGAGCTGAAGAACAGGACAGCAGAGAAGATCTACCCTGAACGTTCAGTGTGGGTAGGATGGGGGTAGGTGGAGAGACCCCTGAGCACAAATAATGCTAAAGGCTTTTTGGCATAGAAGCACTAATTTGCTTTTCCTCTTGGTCCCTTCCATCTGTCCCAAATATTTGCTTCTTGGTGTTTCCTTTGGGAAAGCTACTTAACTTCTCTGATGTCATTTCTTCATCTGTAAAATAGGGAGGTAATAAATATTAAATGAGGTGGTATAAGGGCACATAGCATTTGCCTGGCTTATGCCAAGCACTCAATAAAAAGTAGGGTTTTTAAAAATTATTTTATCCAATTCACTGATCACTGACTGAGCATCTGTTACATGCGAGGGACTATGCTAGCTGTTTGGGCACAGAGTTGAAGGATTACGCCCCTGTTCTCAAGGAGGTCATAGTCTGGATTGGAGAATGGACAGACATATACAAGTTAGTTACAACTCAGTGAGATACATGTAGGCATAGAAATGACACAGAGACTCATTTAGCAGGGAAGGAGCTAGCTCTGTCAAAGTTAATGATTTACGGTTTAGAAGTATAAGGTGGACTTGGAGGAAGGGGCACACAGGGGGAGAAGACGGCATGTGTCAAACACGACAGGCGAGGCCCAATGAGTATTTCCTGGGAACCACCGAGCCCAGTTCAAAGTTTACATTTTTATGAGTCTTCTCTGATACTCTGAGCCCCAGTGAGTGTCTTTTCTCCTCTCTTGTCCACACAACATCTTATCAAATGCTGTTTGTGTGACACTGTCTATGTTAAATCTTGTTGGCTTTACCTTAGATAAATTAAGTAACAGTTCTTAGCCTCTAGTTTCCCGTCTGTAAAAATGGGGGGTGTTGTCGTATTACACATAAGATATTTAACACGGTGCCTGGAATATAGTAAATTCTCAACAGACTGTTGTTACGATCTCTACGTTATTCTCTTTCAGTCATCTTCCTACACGGTGGGTTTTGTGAAGGCACATATCAGGGTAGTCCATATTTTTATCTGATGGTGCTTGAAAGAAGATCATGATGAAGTTAGGTTTTGGGAGAAGACTGCTGAATGAACAGATGGGATTCTAATCAGATGTAGGCCAGGCGGACATGAAGCTTGATTTCAGACAATCATTAAGTCAACAGATATATAATGATGACTCAGTATGTATCTGACATTGTCTTGGAGATACAAAGGATTGAAACGATTCCTGATTTAAGGAGCTTTCATGTAGGTGGTGGACGGAAAAGCTAGTGGGGGTCAGCATGGCCCAGATGATAGAGAGGAGCTCATCCTTCAAGAATTAACTTTCAGGTATCCTGAGTTTTGGCCATTCTCCCACTTAGTTCCTTCAGAAATACAACTGATTCTAATAAAAGGGATACGTGGCAATGGGAGATAAATGAGATGACTCTTAAATTTTACGTGAGCATCACAGTACTCAGAGCTGAGCCTAGGATCTCCATTATCTTGATGGGGCTCGGGGATAGGCATGGCTACTCATTGTTAACTTGGGATTTGACCGGGCAGATCTTTATTCAACTAATGATATTTGTTCTACAGAATATTATTGAGCACCTATTATGTGTCAGCGTCTTTCTAAGTACTAGGAATGTAGTAGTGAACAGAGAAGGCAAAATCCTTGGAACTTCCAGGTTAGTAAGAGAGTTTTATTTAAAAAGATGCATCACATTAATAAGTATTGAATAAAAAAGTATTGAGACAGGGTAAGAAAGAAAATAGGAGATGAAGATAGAAAATGACATGGAACACGTTTTTAGGCAGATTGGTCATGGGCAGCCTTTCTGAGGAGGTGACATTTGAGTAGAGATTTTGATGAAACACATGAGCAAGACATACAGCTGAATGAAGGACAATGTGCCAGGTGGAGGGACCAGCAGATGCAAAGGCCTTGAGGTCTGTGTTTGGTGAATTTGAGGGACAGTATCAGTCCAGTTACTGAGTGAAGCGACTGAGAGGAGAAGGTAGGAGATGAAACTGGAGAGGCAGCCAAGATTCAGATAAGAAGGGGTATCGTAAGCCATGGTGAAAACTAGAATTTGTTTGAAGTATAGTGGAAAGCTGTTGGACAGTTTTGAACAGGATTCTGTTATGCTGTGACTGAAGTTTTAAAAGGTCTACTCTGAGTTCTATATGGGGGACAAGGATGTAAGAGAGAAGCTAATTCAAAAGTTATTATTATACTCAAAGGGTGAAATGATGGTCTGAGCCAGCGAAGCAATGGTAAAGACAATAAAAATCGATTATATTTGGAATATCCTCTGAAGAGGCAGTGGATAGGACTTATTGATGGATTGATTGGATGTAGGGGTATGAGAATATGCTGAACTTCAGACTGGGGACTTCCAGCCTGAAGAACTGGGTGAATCGGAGGGCTTTAGCACAATGGGAAACAGTGAGATTAAAGTAGGTTTACAAAGATGGAGGAAGAAAGGAATCAGAGTTCTGCTTTGGACATGTAAGCTTGGAAATATACACTCGTCTATGAAGAATAGATTTCAAGTAAGCAAGTGCATTTACCAACTTGCAGTTCAGGGGAGATACCTGAGTTGAAGCTCTACATTTGAGAGTCATCAAAGAATCAATAGAGCCATGAGAAATGAATAAAGCACCAAAAGAATGAATATAGTGAGAGAAGAGACTCCAACATAAGAGGCTGGGACGAGAACTAGACAGTAAAGAGTATTCAGACGACATAGTGAGGTAAGAAGAAAACTTTAGCAGACAGTCATTTAGGAAACAAGGAAGTAGGGAGTGTGTGTGTCTGCCACATGTTGCCAGAGAGCTGGGTAAGATGGGGTTTAAGAACTGATTATTTGTAGTTACCAATACTGTATCATTTCCCTGATACTTGACTCACACTTAATTTGTCACTCACAACCTTAGCCCACAGCTCTGTCCAAATCAAATAAAAAAAGTGAGTGGAAACCCTGAGCTAGCTGTGCCTGCACCCCATTTTATAAGTCGCACTCAGAAAGCCCCCACAGCAGGCGTCCGTTTGCGTGTTCTGAGGAGGCTCTGTTTCTCAGCAGGCACTGCAGGGAAGGAGGGTGAGGGTGGAGGGAGGCTCAGCGGTTGCTGAAAGGAGACTACGCTGTGCCTCAAGGGAGTCGTGACTGACGCAGTAGAATGGTGAGGGAGGCCAGGAGCAAGAGCCCCGGAAGACTAGGGACTGGGACAGAGAAAGTCCCCAGAGCCACCCCCAGGAGGACACCAGGCCCATCGTGGGTCCCTTTCAGGATGTGCTTTGGGGACAGGCCTGCTGTTTCCTTTTTCTTTTGGGAAAAGAGTAACTGATTATGGGGACGCAGCCAGACCGCTTTATAACTCCGTTTTCCCCACCCTTCTCTCACAAAGAGAGGAGAACGGCATCAGCTTGTCCTGAAGCTGCAGAAAATGACCTGAGCCTCATGCTGCAGGGGGAGAGCATGCTGGGTCTGCAGTGGTCGGGGAAGACCAGGGGTACACAGGGCACAGGGAGGGAGCTGGCTCAACTCGGGTGAGAGGCAAGCAGACCAGGGAGGGGGACTTATGCTGGGGTCTGCTGGCTGCTAGAGGGCTGGAGCAGGAGACCTAAGGGGCCCAGGGCAGGGAGAGAGGCTGTGTGAGCTGCAGCCAGCAAGAAAAACTAGGACAACCAGGATAATGGCAGAAATCAGGCTGAAAATAGTAGTCACTAGAGGGAGTCCCCAAAGGCTGAGTGAAGGGCCCATAGAAGGAAGAATGCTTAATGGTTGAGGGGAGTAGGCTCGGTCAGGGCATGAGCTGTGGAATGCACAGGGCAGAGGCATCTCTCGTGTACCATTCATGCCCAGACAGATCGTTTACCCTTGTCTTTGGCACCACCTCATCTCCTGATTTTCTTGTCTTCTGTCATCCTTATCCTTGTAAGTCTGTCTCCATCTAACAGGATATTTTCTCTTTAGCCTCCTCAAGTGCTTTATCTTCTACAAGCCTCAGATCCTTCCATCCCACCACTATTAGAAGAAACACTTTTCTGTCTCCCAGGTCTGTTCTCCTGTACTGTGTGTTAGGGAGCAGCTCAAGAAGACCTTCTCTAAATAACCTGGACCAGGGTAGTCGCATCCTTCCTGTTAGGGCTACCTGCTCTCCTCCTGTTTCACAGTCTTGCCCCACCTCCGCCATAGCTGCTGTAATAGTCTGGGGCGGGGGGGGGGGGGAGAGAAATCCAAAATAAGGAGATAGAAGAGACAGGTTAGTTATCTTGCTTATTGAAGATTTCAGCAACAACCAGCTGTATCTTTTCATTACGGTCCTATAGACAGAATCCTGGCATAGGAGTCAGAAGATGTGGAATTTAGTCCTTTATCTACTACTTACTTCCACCATGATCATTTGGGGACTCAGTTTTCCAAATATGCCATTGTAAAGTTCTCTCAGGACCGAGGTGCAGCCCACCAAGTGGTTTACAGCTCTGACTGAATAGTCTCTAGGTAGGGAGCCACATCCACTTTGGGGAAGAAATGACAGGGGCTTTCGTATGTCATTTGCTGACATCTTGGCTGTGGGGGCAGGAAATGAAAGACAAGAACATGTAAGGACCAGACAAAACACTCATGCCAAGCAGGGTGACAAGTGTTGGGACTCTGAGAGGAGACCAGATAAGCAGAGTTGAATTGTGAATGAAATTATAGGTATATCTTTGTTGCATCTGGAAAGAGGGAAGCTTGTGGATTATTAGGCATTCTAAGCAGAATAGGGAACTGTGAGACTGAGGTGTGGGCAGATGAACTGGAGGGCCAGTGATGGTCAGCAGAAACACTCAGGTTGCAAGGGAGACAGGGGCACTCAGGGAGGAAGAGAGCCCTGTCTGGAATTGGAGAAAGCACATTCATTTAGGATAAGGGTGACAACATGTATAAAATGCTATTCCTTTATTCATTTAGGAAGTATTTAGGAAGTGCCTATATCCATGTGATGGATATAGTGGCAGTAAATGTAAACACAGCCCCATTGTCATGGGGCTTCCATGCTGTCCATGCCAATGCTGAGTCCTAGAGAAAATGAAGATATCCATTAGACTTGGAGGAGGAGTTTCTAATAAAAAGTGGGCTTTCTTCGTAATCTAGTTAATCAAAACTGATGGAAGATTTCATAGAACTTCCATCTGTGGAGGGAATTAAAATTGCGAGATACCCAGTGAGTCTCAGTTTGGATTAGATGGTGATGAACTGTACAACAGCAGAAAGAAGGCAGTTTCTCCAGGAAGGGAGTCATTCATGCATTTATTTAAAAAGCACTTACTGAGCACCAACCATGTTCTGTGAAAGTAGACATGAATAAGTCACAGTCCTTGTAAAACTCTCACAGTCCAGTGAATGGACAGGTAAGTGCGTTGGTGTCATAGATCATAGTCTCCTTGTGTTAGTTAATTCAGCCTATTAATGAGTCCTCACCAAAAACACGGAGAAAATCTGCCGGGAGGAGTCTGAGACGGCTTCACCGAGCAGGTGGCAGGATCTTGGCCTGGTGTGGAAGTGGGCAGAAGGAAATATTCCAGAGAAATAACTGTGAGCTTACAAGCATGACTTATTTCAGCAAGTGGCAGACAATCCAATGTGGCTGAACCTAGGATGAATATTTAGAATGTACTAGAATTCAGGCTAATAATTTAGGCAAGAACAAATTTATAAATACGTTGAATAGTCTTAAATATTCCTCGTAGTAATGAGATCTCAGGTGGTTTTCAGTAGGTCTGTCACACTGTGGTGGATAGATTGAGTGGGGGTAGAAAACTATAGGGGAAGACTTTACAATGACACAGGCAAGAGACTATGTGGCTTTGGGAAGACAAAATGGCACAGAGAGAAGCAGTGTGAGAGAATTCAGGGTAAGGATAAAAGGGCATCATTATTGAGAAAGAGCTGGCCAAAGGCTGTGTGACTGGAGCATAACAGAGAAGGGAGAGGTGGAAGGGATTGAAGCTGAAAAGTGGTTAGGTACCAGACCAGGCAGAGACTTGTAAACCGGGGCTAGGAGTGTGGATTGCATCCTTAGTGCAGTGGTAATTCCAAGAAGGTCTTAGGCAAGGCCTGGCATAATATAAATTTGCCTTTTTAGTAGTCTCTTCAGCTGCAGCACGGAGAATGGATTATAGCTTGCCCAAGATTCAGACCAGGGAGGCTAGTGAGGAGGCTTTTGCAGTCTGGATGAAAGGTGATGGTGAGTCAATAAAGATGATGGCAGGAGAAAAGGAAAAGAGTAGGGAGGGAAACACATTTTGCAGATTGATAGGATTTGCTAATGAACCAGGTATGAAGAGGAAAGGATTAAATTAAGGATTATCCCTGGGTTTCTGACCTGCTACAGGATGGATGGCAGTAACACTTACTAAGATGGGCAAGTCATTGGGAGGAAATAGTTTGTGGGGAGATAAAAAGATTTGTTTTGGCTGAGCTTTGTTTGAGATGCCTGAAGAACATCCAGGTGGGGATATCGCATAGGCAGTAGGATGTACTAGTCTGAAAGAGAGAGTAGAAGCTGTGCACTTGGGAATTCCCTGAACAGAGATGGTAAAGATGCCAAGAGGAATGAAAGAGAACACCTAGAGAAGTGTGAGAATAAAAAGAGAAGGAGGGAGAAGGAGAGAGTTGGGGGGAAAGGAAGTGATGACAGTGGACGGAAAGGAAGTAATAGAGATGGAAGCCAGGTTGGAAATGACTGGAAATTAAATGAGACGAGGAAGCAGAGATTTAATACAGTCAAACTTTTAAGCAAGTTGTGCTGTGAAGAGGAACAGAAATAAAGGGTGTTAGATGGAGGAAGATTTGAAGCCAAGGGATACAGGACTGTGCTGGTGTTAATCAAGATAAGCCTTTTAGAAAACAGGCAGACTTGTGCTAGGAAGGAAAAGAGTAAGGACAGAGAGCATGTGTGCAGTGCCGCACAGTTTTCAGGGTCTGTTCTCACGCGTGATGGCACCTTTCCTCATGATGAAAGTCAGTAAGGTGGTCATGGGAGGTATAGTTATTGCCTTTATTTATAGGTGAGGAAGCTACAACTTCAAAAATATCAATGATTAATGTAAGTTTCTGCTGATGGCCTTACATGGGCCCAAGTCCTTAGATTCTAAAGCTTTTCCCTGTATTCTGGTAATGAGTTAGAGTTTTATTTATTTAACATGATCACTCTGGATTTGAACTGTTTGTGGAGCAACAAGGTGGAAGCAGAAGAGTATAGTGATTGAAGACACTGAATTTGAAGGCAGGGAAGCAGAATTCTCCAAATTCAAGTTTACCAACCATGTGATGGTCAGGAGGTAAATTAACCTTTAGTTTTCTCAATTAAAAAAAATATGCTCACATTTACTGAGCCCTTTTTAATGTTCTAGATTTGCACTATGTTTTTTTAGTTAAAAAATTTCCCGTCTTATAGAGATATAGTTGACAATGACATTGTAATAGTAAACACATTGATTTGATATACATGTATATATTGCAGAATGATTGCCACTAGTTAACATCTGTCACCTCACATAGTTATAATTTTTTTTCTGGTGATGAGAACTTCAAGAGCTACTCTCATAGCAGCTTTCAAATATGCAATACAGCATGGTTAACTATAGTGACTATGCTGTATTTACATCCCCAGAACTTATTTATCTGATAACTGGAATTTTATTCCTTTTGACCACCTTCACCCATTTCCCCCAACTCCCACCTCTGCAACCACCAATCTTTATTTTCATGAGTTCATTTTTTTAGATTCCACGTATAAGTGAGATCACACAGCATTTTTTTTTCTGTCTGACTTATTTCACTTAGCATGATGCCCTCAGTGTCCCTCCACATTGTCACAGATGGCAGGATTTTCTTATTTGTTGCGGCTATATAGTATTCCATTGTGTACATACCACATTTTCTTTATCCACTCATCCATTGTGCTAAGTGTTTTAAAACATTATCTCAAAAAATCCTCAGAAGAATCTTTTTATGTAGGAACTGAGAAGAAAAGAGAAGGGACACAGGTCAAAATTGGGGAAACAAATGACTATGCATTTTCAAAGTAAATGATGATAGAAGAGGGGAAAAGGAGACAAAGGGACCCCAGAAGGAAAAAGAATAATGTGAAATTCCAAGAAATTCAGGGGTCAGTCTTGCAAAAAGGTGAGAGTGGAGCATCTCTTCTTCTGAATGTCATGAATGCTAGAAAGAAAAGTAGGTGAAGTTGGAAGTCTATAGAGATGAAAGTTAAAGTTGCTTGAAGAAGAACAATAGGACTTCTCACGTTCTCAAGTTAGCTGGAGGTGGGGCTTTATGGCGAGATTTCTGAGTATCAACTAGGGACCTATTTAACCTCTCCTAGAATCTATAGAACTTGGAGGGAAGTAAATTATTAGAAGGTCCTGGGCTTAATTGTTTTTTATACAACCAAGCGTGACATTTCAGGACAGAGACTCCCCTTTCATAATTGAGGCTGAGATGGGAGGAAGAAGGAAGACAGTGAGTGTTCTGGGGTAAGATTTGAATTAGACAGGTGCCTATATCCTTTATAAAGCTGTCCTTGGCCACACAAAGACCACAGAAAGCTCTTCATCCACTCAGTTCGTTTATGAAGGCTGCCTTCCAGCTCATTTCTATGTAATGTCCTGACCACCCAACAGTTTTATAAGCATCTTGAGGGCAGAGATGATGTATAATGTTCTACAGTGTATATTAGGATTATTGTCTAATCTCTTTTAAGGTCCAGAAATAGGATCAAGGGTTAATTCTTCCACATAAATGATCCGAGTTTTAACTTGAACACTGTAATTCTGCTGACGTTGGATACTCCCTGGAGGGGCCCTGTGGAATTAGACAAGAGAAAGAATTCCCAGTGGCCATGTCAGCCTCCAACATCACCTCAACTCATCCGGCAGTCTTCTTTTTGATGGGGATCCCTGGCCTGGTGCACTTGCATATCTGGATATCCATTCCCTTTTGCTCAGCCTATACACTGGCCCTTCTTGGCAGCTGCACCCTCCTCTTCATCATTCAGGCCGATACAGCCCTCCACAAGCCCATGTACCTCTTTCTGGCCGTGTTGGCAGCCATCGACCCGGTCGTCTCATCTACAACGCTTCCCAAAATGCTGGCTGTTTTTTGGTTCAGACATCGGGAGATCAACTTCTATGCCTGTCTGGTCCAGATGTTCTTTCTCCACTCCTTCTCTATCGTGGAGTCGGCAGTGCTGCTGGCCACGGCCTTTGACCGCTATGTGGCCATCTGCAAGCCACTGCACTACACCACAGTCCTGACTGGGCCCCTTATCACCAAGATTGGCATGGCTGTTGTGACTCGGGCTGTGACACGAATGACTCCACTCCCGTTTCTGCTCAGACGCTTCCACTACTGCCGAGGCCCTGTGATTGCCCACTGCTACTGTGAGCACATGGCCGTGGTAAGGCTGGCCTGTGGGGACACTCGCTTCAGTAGTATCTATGGCATTGCTGTGGCCATGTTTATAGTGGTGTTGGACCTGCTGTTTGTTGTCCTGTCTTACGTCTTCATCCTTCGTGCAGTTCTGCAGCTTGCCTCTCAGGAGGCCCGCTACAAGGCCTGTGGGACATGTGTGTCCCACATAGGTGCCATTTTAGCCTTTTACACACCTGTGGTCATCTCCTCGGTCATGCACCGTGTAGCTCGCCGGGCCGCCCCACATGTACACATTCTCCTTGCCAATTTCTATCTGCTCTTCCCGCCCGTGGTCAATCCCATCATCTATGGGGTCAAGACCAAGCAGATTCGTGAGCGAGTCTTAGGACTATTCCTGAGAAAGGATGTGTAAGTGGACAGTGAGGGACAGGCGGAGAGAGAGTGGGACAGACTGAATGCTGGAGTCGGGGTGAGGGAATGATAGTAAGTAGAGGGCTCCAGAGTTGCCTTGTGTTTAGTTAGTTTATAAGCAAGCGTGTGCATACACATACACACATAGAAATAATGTTCTACGTTTAGTTCGTATATGGTCAAAACCTTTTGCTTGTTTGTTTTGAGTATAATTGGGATAGATGGAAACCTTAAAAATAATAGTAAATACTAAAACACATAAACATAGAGTGTAGCATGCCTTAAAAGAAGCTGTTTCCAAAACAAACATCTGCTTATCTTTATTCTTACACAAGGAATGTCACCAGCCAATAAGTCACATATCACTCATAAAGAAGGAATGGCTTTGCTTCCAGTACGAGTCCAATATTCTAAGGCTCACCTAGCCAGATGATACCTCTAACACCAGAGCAACCATGATTAGTCACAAACATGAAAGGAAATTTTGTTACCTGATGTATTCACTCATTTGAGTTTAGCATTCCAACAAAGCACGAACACATGCAGCCCATAGGCACAAAATTTTCCCATCACACAGGGAATATGAAATTAGGAAACCTGGTGCTGTAGTCTGGGCCTAGTGACAACATTTCCAGTCACCTAACGAGGACTTCCCAGCATCCTAAATGAGGGTGCAGGGCTGCATGTCATCCATGAAGTAGCAGGGACAGTGCTTAAGTGTAGGACCCAGTTCAGCTCAGTGATCCCACAACTCCTTCCTTCCTGCCACTCAAAAGTCTTGTGTTACCTTTGAATCTCTTTTCTCTCACACTGTGTATCTAATCTGATAAGAAATGCCATTGGCACATTTTACAAACACACACAAAATCTGATGACTTCTCAGCACATACATGCCACCACCTTGGTTATGAGCCGTCATCTTCTCTTTTCTGGATTACTGTAGTTTCTCCTTACTTATTTCCTTATTACGTCCCTCAACCGTTTGTGCTATTCCCATCATAGAAGACATAAAAAACTTTTAAAAATACATGTCCACTTATGTTATCTATTGAATTAAAACTCTGGTTTTTATTCTGAGAGAAAGGTCGAACCTTGAAAAGTCCTTACAGTGGTACTTACAAGGCCTTGTGTGATCAAGAAGTTCTGGTAACCCCAGGAAGGCTAAATAGAAATAAAACTATACCTAGACACATTGAAAAAGTGCAGAAAGTTAAAAAAGTTTTAATAGCTAGGGATGGTGGGTTCATTATAGTCAAGGGATCCACAATTAGATTGACATTTGACTTCAACATAAGCAGTGGAGGACAGAATGCAGTGGAATTCTATCTTGGAATAAATAAGAACTACCACTTTAGAATTCTAGTACCTGTGAAAATGTCTTTCAACAAAGAAGATGAAAGGATGGGTCGTAATAACAAAAATTGATGGAGTGTGTCACTATTAGGCCTGCACTAAAAATGTAAATGTAGTTCTTGAGGCAGAAGGAAAATGATCCAGACAGAAACCGAGACGTACGGGTAGAAATAGTTACTCAAAGCATCAGAAGCCATGTTCTGACAGCAGAGTTTCTCCCTCAGGCTTACGGCCTTGTGAGGTGTTTCCTATGACTAACGGGCAGCGGGAAAAAGAACTAAGGCTTGGTTCACAAATGGGTTGGGAGACGTGCTGGTGCTAGCTGAAAATGGACTGCCGCTGCGTTACAGTCGCCGTCACGATATCCCCACGTGCCGCTCCTAAGTGCTGGAAGTAAGCTTGGCACTGCGTTCAGTCACCAATATCTCATGGAGGGAGAAGTAACCTAAGGTTCAAACACACACTAACTACCCAGCGGTAGCACAGGCTGAATAGTTTGTCCGGGACCTGAAACAATAAGGTTGGAGGATTAAGGACAAGCATGTCAGGGAATAGATCTGTTAATGGGGCCATGGCAGTGGGCGCAGAGCATTCAGGCCTTTTTCTTCTCACCTAGTGCCCACCAGAGAGCGCCCGCTCTTAAGTAGGCTCTCACCTACTTGGGATCTCATCTACAGGGGCAGATGACTTACCTAATGAATGTCTGCCAGCTTCCCTCTCTGGCCCCCTAATGCTGGCTCAGTATGTCCATGAACAGGGTGGCCATAGTCACAGAGGTGGAGACTATTCACGGGCCTAACAACATGGGCTGCTCCTCATCAAGGCTGGTCCAGTTATGGCCGCTGTTGAATGCCCAGCCTGTCAGCTGCAGAGGCGGGTGTCATACCCTCACCCCACCCCATGCCTCCAAGCAGTAGAGCAAATACATCAGACACCTTCCAGGCTTAAGTGGGCAATGATCCGCCCTTGCTAAGTATATTCTTTCTCTACATATGGATTTGCCTTCTTTACTCAGAGTACCTTCTCCAGTACCACCATCAGTGTACCTCAGTGTTCTTGACCCATCAACATGGCGTGCTATATAACGTCATCTTTAGGCTAAGTGGCTGAAAGGAGGTGCAATGACAGTTTAATGGCTATAGAGTTTACTGAACTTACATATACCTCCTTAGAAGGAGCTGGTCGAATTGAATGCTTGAATGGCTTTATCAGTGGTTTAGCCAAGATGTTAGTTTGGGAAGGCCTTGCGGAGCTGGGGAGCTGTGCTCCAGAATGAAATATTTTCTAAACCGACATCCAGCATATGGAACCATGTCCCTAATGACTAGAACTCATATTCCAGTAACCAAGAAATGGGAATGGGTTTAAATTTTCTCATCATCACTCCCAGAGTTCCAGTTTTGGTATTTAAACTTCCTGTCCTCGCAGTCTGAGGATCTGTTTGGTTTGAGGGAATATTTCTACTAGAATTCTGGTTAAACTTCTATTGAGCTTGAAGCCTCAACTACCACCTGGTCTCTTTGTCTTTTTCATGTCAGTGCACGAGCAGGTAAAACGTGTATCTCTACTGATAAGCTTACTTGACCCTGGTTACCACGATGAGCTAGGGCTGTTGCTGCACAGTGCAGGCAGAGAGGAGCACACCTGGAACCCAGGGGGTTAACCAGCATGTCTTGATTTTTCCATGCTCAGTGGTAATACTGTATGGGCAAAGGAAGCAACTAGCCTGACAAGGACAAGACATAGAAGAGTTCAGTCTCCGTGGGAGTAAAGATCTAGTTTACCCGCCATGCAAGCAACCTATACTAGTTGAAAGGTTAGATAAGAATAAGAGAAATCTACGAGTGGTGGAGGAAGAGGAGATGAATATCAAATACAACCTTAGGGTCAGCTATGACATTAGAGATTATAGCTTGTTTTACTCATTCTCAAGCCATAAATCCCACCAGAGATTGCAGCTGCCTACTACCTCGAAGGGGAATATATAAGTGACCGAATTCACACCTTCTATTTCTAGGAAGAAGTGAAAGCATCTTGTTTTGACAGAAAAGCTACATACTGTGGTGTGAGCGCTGGATATAATGGATGGCGTGGGTAGATATGCGTGGTGTAAGGAGAGAAATATATTGAACACTTTGTACACACCACTCTGGCTCTTCTCATCGTCATCTGTTCCCTGGACCTTTGTCCATTTGTTTCATTCCAGCCACTGCTGTGGCAACGGCTCTGTGTGGGGTCTGCTCAAATTCATGTGGGCTGGGCAGTTGCACACAGTCCTTCACCTCATGCCCAAAAGGCTCATCTCTACATCCCCACTCTAGGCTTCCTTGTTGACCCTGTCTTAGGGTCCTGTAGAACCTACTTGGTACTCATGTATGGGCAACCGAGAAATAGGACAAGTTAACACTTAATGCAGTCAGCCTTTATCAACAGGACATGGAAGCTAGAAGATAAATTCGCCTCGCCCTATCCCTACTCCAATCAGGTTTTTATAATATGACATCGTTCATGTGCACTTCTACATGATGCTGCCATGCTGCTAAGCATTCAGTCACACTTGTTACAAAATGGTGATCAGCTTGGTGAAACACTGTTACATTGGCTTGCCTTTCTTCTGTACATTGCTTTACCTTTTCCTCACTCCTGCTTTCCTGAATTACAATCCTTAATTAAGTACCAGTAAATAAGCTTTTCACTCAGGCTCGCCTTTCAGAGGAACCCAGGCAAAAATAATCAGTTTCATTTCTCAAGCTTTTACTCTAGAATGTTCTTCTATGCAGGTAGGGACTGTGTCTTTCTGGTTTCTGCCCTTTTTCCCCAGTGAAATTTGGCTTGTGTAGCAAAAAGTTAAATATTAGTTGTTCAACATAAGCATAAGTTCAACAAATATTAATGTTGCATTAATTCTATTGATGTAATTTAAAAGAAGAGGTATTTCAAGAATGAAAGAGGCTGAAGGTAGAAATATCGGATGATCCAGGGGCACTAACCCTGCTTTCTAGCCCTTGATGAAATTGTTGCCTTGTTGACATTGAGTCTGCTTCAGCAAGCCAGAGGGCCTGATTTTACAAACATTCCTTTCAATGATGTACATAAATTAGTGTTTGTTGCTGAAGATTTTTCTTGAGTGGTGATATAATGTCCGAATCAAAAGTTCCAGTGCAACAAGTTTTGAGCTTCCAGATCCAGGGGTATTCTAAGTGTGATTCCCTCCTTCCCGAAATAGGAACCCTTCTGAGATATGGGTATCCACTTCTTCTCTGGATACTCTTAATCCAGACGCTTAATCTGTGATAAATTTCTACTTCCAAGGTAGGGGGAAATCATGGTTTCAAATAGATTTATAGTAAATACATATGCGATCTCATTTTTTCTAATCTGTGACCTGTCAGGAATGCTTTGAAAAATGGATTGCATTAATAAGTTAACTAATGTTAACCTATTTTTGCATTTTTGGATTAGAATCTTTGTTATGTATATATTATCTTTATAATGCACCTTTGGTTGGGTTTACTGATTTTTATTTTGGGGTACTTTTGTATCCTTCGTCATAAGTGAACAGTGTATAATTTTGTTTGTTTCTTTTCTATGCTATTGTTCTGTTTCGACTTTAGGATGATGTTACCTTCATAAAGTGAATTGTGAAGCTTTCTATATTTAACATATTCTACAGGTGGCTCCCTTTGAATTTCTATCAAAATTTTTCCATAGAAATTACCTTTTGTCTATGCTTAGTAGTTTTTGCTACATAGATGTTTGAATGTCTACTTATCATTCATTGATGTAATAACTAATTGAACAAGAAATTCTGCAGTGCTGCTGTTGAGCTGCTGGCCTGCTCCTTTTATCTGTAGCAAATTAGATAATCTTAGGAAAATAAAAAACAAAACAGTGCTAGGAGGCTACCTCGGGTTAATATAGTTTAAAATCTTCCTTGTTTAGCTAGGGAAGTAGAAGTGGTCCAGAGAGAAGGTCTTTTCTTCACACGACAAAGAAATGCCTCAACTGTGGTCTCCTACATGTAGAATTGTGCTTATGTTCTATGACACTCTCCTTTCAGAATTTTCTATATTGTGTGAATCCTAGCTCCTCTATAATTTCCAGCAGTCCATAAGTTACTTTAAATCACCAGTCATGTCACACTTCAAGTCGGCTGATTCTGTTTAGTGATGAACTGCTGGCAGTGGCGGGGACAATAACAGAGTGTGGTTATCATCAAGCAAGTCACCTTCTTGAATCTGGGCTTGGACATGTGTTAAATGTTTATTTTTGAGTAGGTTATTTAATATCTAAAAGCCCCAGTTCTTCAAATATTACAGGGATATGAAAATAGCTACGTCACAGAGATGAAATAAAATGGTAAATTGTAAAGCACTCAGCACTTGGCCCTACATGAAGTTAGTTCTCTATAAATCAGCTGGATATATTGGCCTGAGGGTGATGAAGGGAGGTCAGGACCTGAGGTAAAGATTTGGTAATCACCTTCGGTTTGCACTGAGATGGTAACTGAATTTGTGAATGATGAAGGCAGTGGTTAACAACCTGGGCTGTACATAGAAATCACCCAGAGGACTTTACAGAAGCTACTCTTGGTGTTTAGAAAAGCAACACAACCCCTGCCCACCCCCCACAAGATTCTGAGGGAACTGGTAGAGAGCAGTGGTTCTCAGACTCCAGCCTGCATTGGAATCGCCTGGAGGGCTTGTTAAACCACAGTTGCTAATCACTATCCCAAGAGTTGCTGAGTCAGAAGATTAAGAATTTGCATTTCTAATACTTCTCAGGTGATGCTGCTGATGCAGCTGCTGGAGAGATTCGTGAACTTAGGAGTACTCTCCTGGCAGCATAAGCACCCCTGTACTAAGGCGTCAGAGTAAAAATAGTAACTGCGCTCCAGCTGTCCTCATTAGAGATGTCAGCAGTTTTCCTAAGCTCACAGCTGAGGATCAGGATGAGGACGCATTGATGAGAAAAACTCTAAGCCATGGAAAGTGGGTTTTGATATCAAGTGCCGTCATCTAGAGGAACAGTTTGAGACCCTGAAGTGACTGAATGCCCACCAGTTACACAGTCTGGTTTTGCCCAAACAGGTTTCTGGAGGAAGGGGGATGGACCTGTACGTGGAAGCCATGCAACTGAGGGAGTTAGCGATGTTTTCTGCTCAGAGATAAGGGATATGCCTCTTCTTCTATAATAATTAAGGAAAGAAATATTTACTACGTTTCAGGTGGAATGGTGTAATATCACTGTTTCTTGAGTTTATTTTCATTCATATCAAATTTAAGATTCTAGGCCATTTCCAACAAAAGCTGCAGCTTTTTTCCCCCCTTGTTGGCTAGTGAATTATACTGTAGTTACAGATGGACATACTCAGAAGTCTCCCAATTAAAAAAAAAAAAAAGGTAAGCACCCGTCTTCAGCTGCCACTTTACCTCTAGTTTAACAGATCCAGGAAGCTCATTGGCTCCAGCCTGACCAATCATGTCCGGCCTCCCCGCTCTGACCAATTAGGCTCCCTCAGCTTCCTCTTAGGTGAGCCTGGCCAGCTTGCCTCCTTCCCTGCTGTGCACTGAGCTGAGGGGCGGGTTGATGCTAAGTGTTCGCTGAAGAGAAAGGAGTTTTCAAACTTAGGTGCTCTTTTCTGTCAGGGTCTGTTTTTCTCTGCCTTCTTTGAAAAACAGTGAATTTCCTGCTGCTTGGCTTCGGGGAGGGGGAGGACAGACAGAATGAACTGAAGAGACGGGTGATCCTAAGAGTTACCTGAAGACATGGGAGTTACCGAATTTAGATTCTCTTTTCTGTCAGGGTCTGTTTCTCTCTGCTTTTGTGCTTCTGCCTTCTTTGAACAACAATTTCCTGCTACTTGGCTTCAGGGAGAGGGCCTGGGAAGACAGACAAAATGAATAAGGCCCCTAGATTTTAGTCCCTTTTCTTTCATCTCACTCTTCACAAAACATTTACAAGAAGTCAAGTCTTGGGCTTTCCTTCCAATAATGAAAACAGGAAAAGTTGGTACTGAGTAAAGGAAACCCTTGAGGCTGATCAAATACTAGAAACTACCTCTTGAGGGAGTTCTCTCCTCCTATACCTGCTGCCTTTACTTGGCTCCTTTGGGCTCTTGGAAAACCTGGGGTGGGAAATAGTTCTCCAAGATGATGCTAGCTAAGGGGCAGAGCTGTGAGCACCAACGCTGCTTCCATTGGGAAGGGCGTTTCTGACGCTCCATCTAGAGCCCCTTACAACGAAAGTCTGCAAGAAGGACCTTCTGTGGTTGGGTCAAGCTTTGTTTCTAACTCTTGCGTAGTCTCTTAAAATTAGCCTCACTGTCCCTGACAAGGGTGGCTTGTGGGCTCTCCTGACTCTTCAGTATCTCACATCAGAGGAAAACTGCATACAGCCCACTGTCTTCCTGGTGCCTTCACTACGCTTGCTTTATGGTTAGCTTCTGCCCCAGAGCCACCCAAACCTTCCAGGAAGGACTCGGTGTCTACTCCATTTTGCATCTAGACCTTTTTGCCTTGTCTGAGATCCAGTTTTCAAGGCTTTTTCGGGACACGAGGGCTGTTGGCCTAATTTAATTTTGGTGTTTCTCTCCATGTCTCTTAATCAGGAAGCTTGAAATTGGGTATTGATTCTGATTCCATTTGTCTTGCTGGAACTTGGGGGACACAACACAAGACCAGGAATGACTTTCACAGGGAAATGGACTGCACCCCCATGATGCCCTCTCCTTTCTGCTGTCGAGCTCTCCCAAGCCTGAGGGGTAAAGAGGGACTTAGCGTTTTCCTCCTCATAGAAGCACCTGGTTCCTCTCGTGCACTTTCTTGGCCCCTAGCTCTTAACAGTCCTTAAATTCTTTAATTCTGTCTGAAGTAGCCTTTATCTTCTATGGCCCTAGGATTTTAGACTAGAGTTAATCATAACAATACTGCTGAAATGACAGTCTGAAACTTTCTTTAGGGTCCCCAGACCCAGGAGTTCCCTTCCATACTTTATGTTCAAACTACAGATCCTTGAGTTCAAGAATCTCCACCTCAGAGCTGTTTTCTGGTAGGGTTTGCTGCTGCTCCCCAGCCTGCAGCTGAGCCTCTCCTTGACCTCACAACTGACTTGAACAAGATCCCTGTCGTGTACATGGGCTGGGGGTTGGAACTGAATTAGTAAATGGGATGGTGACACTGATCTAGAAACTTTCCTTCTTCCCTCCTGCTACTTCTGTCCTCGCAGAATGGAGGACTCCTGACATACAGGAGAAGCTATGAAATGCTTTGAGACACTGTTGATAAGTGAAATCTAAGTTTACTTCCTATAGGACTCCTTTGTCTATTGCTTAAAGGAGATGGAAAGTTTTCTCCTTAGTGCATGAGTAGTTGCTGCTGAGGGCTGAGCTATGTCGTTAATTCGGAAGCTCACAGATGCTGTTCATCACTTAATGAGACTTAACCCGCAGGCTTAAATAGCCTCACCTGTGGCTGACTTTCCAGAGCGTATCGTCTATGCAGAATAGACGCTTATTCCTCTCATGAGCCATCACAACGTGAAGCAGAATATCTTAGGATCCTGTTTCCTATGAACTTAACAGAATTGTTAACTTAAAGATGTCGTGGGGCAGACCAACAACCCACTAATGATGCCAATTAGTGTGGGAGTGGCAGCTGCCATATTGGAGGGGGGAGGGGCGGTGGTCAAAGCCTGGATCAAAGGGTGGGGAGGGAGCTTGGAGCAGGGACAAGGAAGGGGACCTGCCAGGTGCAGGAGAAGGTGCTCCTTGTAATAGGGTGAAGTAGGTGTTTGTGGCCTCAGGGGCTCCCCTTACAGAATGCAGCAGTGCTATGGGAGCAGGAGTTGCTGCTCAGCCTAACATGTATCTTCAGCTGGCATGCAGACAAGACATTAGATCCCACTGGGAGCTTCCTACTTCCTGTTTTGCTAACAGTATCTGGGACTAAAATCCTAAAACGAGCCCAAAGAAACTAAAGGTTGCTGGTTTGAAGGTGTTCACCAGATTTGTGTCCCTGAGTAGATGTTCTCCCAGCTGAAGACTACTCAGGTCACCTGGGAGCTTTTTGTTCCTGGTCATGTGATAACTCCTGAGCCGGATTCACCTCGGGGTGCTGTAAAGCCGTCTTTAAAGCTTCTTCAGTTGTCTCATTTGCTGTGTTGTCACTGAGGATTCCAAGCCCCACCACGTGGGGCTTCTCCAGGGTTTGCATGTCCTATGGTGATATCAAGAATTCTCTTGAGTTGACCTAAATAGGAAGCAATTCTTTTGGGGAATAGGGAGGTGCGGACTCACTGCACATAAGTTATACTGAAGGCCTTTCTGCAGTTGGATACCTGCATTTCCTACATTCCTTACGATTGTGGTTTGAAAGACTTTCCTGAACCCATTCTCCCTAACCCACCTTCAAAAGTGCTTGGTTTCAGGCTATACTGAATTGTAATAGTTGATAAAACTCACGATGCACACTATCACCTTGTTTCCTTCCTGTTCCTGTAAGCAGACTTCAGGTTGGCTGCCTTAACTCCAAGTTCTTCACAGAGGTGGTGGCATCAACAGCCATAAGAGTAGGGGGATGTGTGTCCCTGGGGACTTAATGCTACCTCAGTACATGCTTTTTCCTTCTACCTGCTGTTAGACTCGTTTCTTGGTCGGCAAAATTTGTAACATCTCTTCTTCAATGATCACCAGCTAATGCATCTTCTTAAACTATCGCTCTAACATGACTGTCAAATAACAAGTCGTGAACATCCATCCCTCTGACAGAGTACCTCTTACAAGCAGTCGTCACCCCACCAATGACTGCCTGACATTCAAAAAGCTTCCGTATCCTTGATCTCAAGAGACAATATTCGGATTTATCCAGGTTCCTTTAAAACCTTACATTTTGGTTCCTGAAACTGGAACTTGGATTAACAATCTACAGTTTCCAGAGTCAAAAAACTCCTGGTGTTGTGGCATAGGAATCCTGCTCCTGCTGGCTCCTGCTGCTTCAGCAATGTGAGAAGGGCGCCCAATCTCCCTGGTTCCGTGAAGGAACTTTACTCCCCTGAGGGGGGGCAGTATTAGAAGGAACTGCTGACCCTTCTCTCTCCGTATCTCCCTGGCCCGGCACAAGGGATGCGTATCATCTGTTGAGTGGAGATTGCAAACACCAAATACTACTTGCCCCCATTCTACCGAGTAACCGTCTCTAATCCTGTGGCTCGCTGCAGCCCGCAGGTGAAAAATAGGTGTTTCTTCGTGAAGCTGGTTAGTGTCTCCTCAGTCCATCAAAATACCACCTTGTATTGTGAAGCGAGCAAGTAATGACGGCTTTAGATCTTGGTCCCATACTCCATTCCAGTTTAATTAGCCAAACCAATATTTTCATTCCTGTGGTGATGAAATACAGTGTGTGTTAAAAGCATGGGATTCTGATGTCACACTACCTGCGTTTTGATACATGACTTATTACCTGTGTGTCCTCTGAAACTGCTTAACCTCTCTGTTCCTCAGTATTTCCTTGCCTGTAAAAATCAGGGTAATACACTTCTACTGTAAGGTGGTTAATGGAAACTAAGGCAGCAAAGAAACCTGAAGAGCTGAGAAGTGTTAAACTGATGTCAGGCACTAAAATATTTACTTGGCTCCCAGGTCTTAATTGTCTCAGTACTTACAGGAGAAAGGAATGTAACTATCACTTAGGAACCCCAGTTCTTAACTCCCACAGTTCACTGTGCCACCTTTTTTCCTGGGGAATACCAAACTCTTCTCTCAATATCTTTACATTTCCAGTTCCTTCAATTTGGTAGATGTCTTTAAGTGTGGTTATGTCCTTCATCACTTGATCATTAGCTCAGATATGTCTTAGAGGAATCATGCTTGAAGTCATGTCTTTATGCGGCCTTTTTCTCCTGTTAGACTATGTTATACTGTGAGAACGTGTTCACGTTTATACGACCAATGGCTAAAACGTTCTAGCAGCAGAAGATACTCCAATATATTGAGGCCCAGAACACTCATCAAGGGATCAGAATATGAGACCACCTGGATGTTGTGGGTTGCAAGTCAAGGATGATACTAACCGTGTCCCAGGTGACAGTGTGGGCAGCACTCAGTTCGAGCCGGGACTCAGGCTGAGGACGTTCTGAGGTAGCCACCCTCTCCCTGAGGGACCGGGCCACACTAAGCAGTCTGGACTTTCTTGATGTGATAGTGGAGGCTTAGAAAAAGCCCAAGGATCCTTGTACCTCAGGAAGCAGTGCTGTGTTGTATCACTGACAATGTGGTGGTTACTCTGCCAGTCAGCAGGAAAATAGAACCAGCTCACAGAAGTTAGCTGACAGAATTCATAGGATGAATTGGATCAGGAGGAATGACATGGTTAAGGAATCTAGTTATGCACCCAGTTGGCCTTCTGCTCTGCCTTCCCACAGGATTAAATCCTCATTCAGCAACAAGAGATCACAAGTTTTTTCCTTGAAGTTCATGAAAAGTTAATGTTTGAGGGCTGAGGTTTGTCCTCCCTAATTTCAGAAGATCCGTAATCTTCTCGTAAATTCTGACACCACTGCCTCAATATTCATGCAGAGGCTCACAAATACCTTTCAACATTTGCTGATGAAACTGCTGACCCGGCAGGGTTAGATTGTCCTCACCTGCAGCTTACCTCTTAGAGAGCTGATCTGGATCCAGTGTCGCACAAAGATTCTTCTGTTTCAGGCCGGGATGGCTCTTGATGGGATTATCTCAGGATCCTGTGATTTTTCTACCACTTGGCACTGCAGCAAAGCAGTCTCTGCTCCAAGCTCACTGTGCTCTGTAGCCTGAGAAGGACAGATGTAGTCAGCAAACAGCTCAGGTTTCGTGAGTGCTATGCACGGTCACTTCGGAGTTTCTCTCTAAACAGATGGGAATAGATGTTATCAGTTCTCCCAAATTACCAAACAACTTTCTTCCCTTCTGCAGTTATCCTCACCAATTGAAAAAATGCAAACAACCAGATCAGAATGGAGTATTAACTTGAATGCACAATCTAAATGTCTTTTTTTGTCTCCTGGGGAGGAAGAAGACCAGGAGACCAGCATCGTCCATTTTTGGGGAAATAGAGCAGAAGTTCTCATGGGGACAGGGGTAAAGAACAAGGAACAGGGTTTCTCCCACACGCCTGTCCCCAGGTGTGAATTCTTTCATCTTAACTGTTGAGCTTAATACAAGTTGTAAATCAGGCTGGTCCTTCTGGTGGAGACGACCATCTGAGTAATAGGATGGTCCTTGTAGTGACAAGGACTTCACAGGCACCAGTCACAAGTGCACAGGCAAAGCTGTGCCCGTTGACAGGGCTCCCCCCCACCACTGTCAGTCAAGGCCTCCCTGGAGTGGGATTGTCGTGCAGCAGCCATCCAGCCTTGCCTTGCACTCACAAGTAGATCTATCCATGAATCAAACTTGACCATTTTCTTTTCTCATTTCTGGAATGCATGTGACTCAACAAGGCCTCCAACATGCTACATTTCATGTGCTCGATAGCCATGTGTGACTCGTGATTACTGAATTGAACAGCATTAGATGTTAGAGTTGTGCAGGATGTTAGAGTGCCCTGCATTAACGGAGTAAAGTATGCAGAGAAATCAAACTAGTGTACAGATCAAATGGTAGCCTTGGCTAATTCTGTTTTCAGAATGGCCTTCCAGGTTTCTCCAGACTTGGCTACATCAACAACATTTTACTCCCTCATTGGTCAGTCGTTGGGCTGCCCTAGAAG
The DNA here is from genome assembly GCF_048773025.1 of Camelus bactrianus. Lineage (NCBI taxonomy): Eukaryota > Metazoa > Chordata > Mammalia > Artiodactyla > Camelidae > Camelus > Camelus bactrianus. The sequence goes on from NC_133548.1 coordinate 46,202,140, forward strand.
AGCTGTGGCCTTGAAGTCTGAGGCTGCGACAGTCCTGGAGAAGCCGATAGAAAGGCTGCTTGGTAGCAACAGCTTTTGGGGCATAAATGCTTCACTAAAGGGAAGTCTGGTGGCACATCAGTGTTGCTACCCTGGACCAAGGGAGACCCGCAAATCTCCAGTTCTAGATCTCTAAACCTCAAGTTTCTTAGGCTCCTTGAATTCAGCCTGTTCCAAATTTGAGATACATCACTTCATGAAACATTTGAGTCTGACTTTTTTACCCCCAGAATCCTAACTCAAATAGATCACTCCTTGTTCTTATGATTGGAAAGGAATGCAAAATCTCCATGATACCCTTTATGGGTCAAATAGTAAAACTAAGTTTAATCAGCCAGTGGCTTTGCCTCTGGTTTTTCGGTATGGGGCCCTGTGAAGTTCCCCAAAGGAGCCCAAATGGGAATTTTTCCAGACTGAGTACTTCTGAGGACTCCTTGGTCTACTGAAATTCCTTTCTTCCTTATCCATAATAGAACCCCTTTCTGCCTTCCCCCCTCCTTCCCCTTCTCTCCCACCTCAGATAAGCTAAACAGAGAAAAGGGAATGGCCACAGGCAGATGGTGTTTCAGGGGGGTTGATGGCAGAAAGGCCATGGGTAGGCTTAGGTGGGAAGCGTGGGACCCCCCCCCTCCGTCTCTGGCTGCTTTCAGAAGCCAGCCATCTCCCCCTCCTCCCACGTTCTCCCAGTGCTCCTTTCACTCAGTCTCTGACATAAGATCTCAATCTTGTGTCCACTTGGTAACACTAAACACATTTCTGAAGTGGAAATTCAGTCTATCCCTTAGTCTCCTTAGGCATTCTACTAGCATTTCTTAAGGATTTGCTTCAGTGTGAAATTCTATTGGTATTTATTCAGCTTACCTTAACATTGAGTAAGCTTGTGCATGCCTACCAGTGATTTCCTGTTATCTAGGTACCCTAAGCCAGTCTGAGCAGGTTTTCTACTGGGAATTAGGCTTGTGCCTCATGGGCTAGAGGAACAATACCCAAACCCTCAGGCTGAGCACTTGTGTTCATGTCCTGGGGGATTTTTCATCTCATACCTTGTTTGAGTCTAAGTGGGGGGATATTGCTTAGATGGCTAGAAGTATGGAAGATGTCTTCTGAAATGGCACAAGTAAGGGGTATTTCATGCTATAACTGAAGTCTCTTTGTGGCAAGGAAATAACTTATTTTTCCCCACATCCTTCTGCACTTTTGTCCAAGTGCAGAATTGCCTTCCCCTTTGAAGTCATCCAGGTGCATTTTTCATAAGCTACGAGATGCTCAGTACTGACTCGCATAATTCAGTAGCATGGCACAAAGTTTAGGAAAACCCTCGGGAACTGCTGTTCTTAGTGGAAGCTTCCCCACTATCTCAGTGATTTCATCACCACTGGGTTGATGACTAGTGAATGGAAGTATCCCACTCATCTGTAGGCCCTTCTCTTTGGAAGAAGCAATATGCAGCTAACTTAAAGAATTTACGTTATGGAGTCTATATCCCCTAAAGAGATTTTCTTAAAGGGCATATCTAAGTTTGGAAACAACTTTATATATGTTTTACAATGGGCATATCCTAGACTTCAAGACATGCTTTGTTATATGCATTATGGAAAAACTCCATCACTTACCTGCAGGGTTGTATGGCCTCAAGTCTGCTCTAGCTGGAGATGAGCACAAAGAAGAGATTGGGAAATGTATGCCTCTTTGCCACATAGATGAGATTTCTTTCCGAGAGGAACATGCATTCTCATTAAGTACCATATTCTTCCTCCAATGCTTAGCACTGGTACAGTGTTCTGTACTCTTAACTGGGATTTATTCCTTGGCCCCTAAACCCCTGCCGCCCCCTTGTTGGCACTATTTCACCCACTCCTGCACATGCACTCCCTGTATACCTATGAAGAAAATGAGGCTACCCATAGTCTTCTGCCTAGTCCTTGGTTAGTATTCTTGACTCCTGCTTTTTCCTATCTATATTCTTAGATCTTCTATCTTTAGTCTGGCCTCAGTTACTAACCTCAGTTATCAAGAAAGATTGTCTGATTCATTATCTTGTAAGCATGGTGAAAAAGAATATGAAATGAATGTATGTATATTCATGTATGACTGAAGTATTGTGCTGTACACCAGAAATTGACACATTGTAAACTGACTATACCTCAATAAAAAAATTGTCTCCTTATTAGTAAACATAAAAAACATAGGTCATTCAGCTGAGAGCTCAGTGTTTAAACGTCCAAGAAAGCAATTTCCTAGTTTTTTTTTCTTCTAAGTTGGTGGTATTGTAGTTGAGTTGATCTTTCTTTTTAACATTTTTTATTGAGTTATAGTCATTTTACAATGTTGTGTCAAATTCCAGTGTAGAGCACAATTTTTCAATTATATGTGAACAGCAATTTCCTAGTTCTCAGAAAAGTAGTGACCCTGGTTGTCAGGTGGTTCCAATGATGTGTTTATGAAGAATTCTACTTGTAAAAAAAACAAAAATAAACACTTAGCAGCACTTCTCTGGGGAATGTAAAACTTAGTCAATTTTGATGTGACCAGTGTTGAACACGGCATGGGGCATGATGACCACTAGATGTCTAGGGTTTCTAGACTGAAAACATGTGGGAGGTAATTACTTAAGGTCTGTAGATATAAAATAGGTGATAGCTGGACCGTGATCATTTTCAATAGTCAGATTACATTGGAAGCCAGGAGAAAATACCAGTAACTTCTAACAGCAAGCATCCTTACCTGAACCCCAATCATCCCAAGTTAGGCATCCCCAACCTTTTTTTCCTACTATGATCCTTCTTCATAGGTATAGAGCACCTGATAGGAAATGGCACCAATCAGCCAAATTTTGCGTGTCCTCAGCCTCTTGCTCAGGGCATGTGAAAGTGCAAAAGCCCAAATCTCAAAGCCAATTATGCCAATTGGAAGAAATCGATGAGACACTTCCTTCTCAGTGCATTTATGTCAGTGAACTTGATCTTCCTAATTGAAAACAAAGCCTTTCATAGCAAAAGAGATACCTAAAGACCATAATAAAAACATATATAAGATTATAAACTGGAGAGGACAGCCCTATTTTAGTCTTATTGTCAGAAACATGAGAGCTTAGACACCAGAGAACGTAAGTCTGAGACTCTTACAGAGTTAAAAGAAATCACTGAAATCAAAAGATCTCCAGTGTGAAAGAATCTGAATATTTGGAATTTAGGTAAACTAAAGTGCTAATTTGGTATTTAAACAGGCAACATATTCTCTAATAGAGATGAGTTTCTGTGAAGGTAGAGCAGTCCAAAGACGACTCTATTTCTGATCTTAACTGCAGAGTTTGGGGTCCACAAAACCACCCTCACTACTGACACCAGTTGCATGTTCAGAGATCTCCAAGACCACCCTAAGATTTGGTAACTCTCTGGAAGGACGAAATACTCACTAAAAGCTGTTATACACATCGCCACACTGTATTACAGTGAAAGGATACAGGTGTAAGTCAGCACAGACAGAATCCAGAAAGGTGCCCTGCACAGAGCTTCCAGGTGCCTTCTCCCAGTGGAGTCACAGAAGCACTAACTGTCCTGGCAACAATGTGAGACCATTCGTGGAATACTTTCCCTCTAGCGTTGCTCATCTTATGTCCGGAGACTTGACTGGGGCTTGGTCATATAGACTAGGCTGACTGCCCGTGTGGCTGACTTGTCTCCAGCCCCTGCAGAGGTCAGGTGAATACCGTGTGACCACCACCCTAAACCACACGGGACTACCTGGTGTGGCCCAAAGCCCCCAGGTAAAGACATTTATCAGGCATGGCATTCCAAAAGCTTAGAGATCACTTCCCAGGAAACTAGAGAAAAGGCCAGCCCACCAAATCACCAGATTTGGGTGAGATCAATTCTTCACTACACTTTTTTAAAGCTCTCTCTAACATGAGAGTTTTTGAACAATTAAGAACTAAGAATTAACCGTGAAAACCCATAGTTAAGGATTCTCTTGTTAAAGTTTAAGTGGACTTCAGACCCAGCTATTTCTTTAAAATGTCTGAGTTCTAAATGCACAATGTTTTGCTTTCATCAAGCAAATGTAAGAGCATTACTTCTGATAGCTGCTGTTAAAAAAATAAAAGAAAAAAAGAAAAGAAAAAAAAATACCTGAAGAGGAAGGAATTCTGTCTTCAGACTGCCTTCAGACTCAAGGCTGCACCATCAGCTCTTGCTGGAATTTCCATTCTGCCGCCCTGTCCTACACATACTGGACTTGCTAGCCCCGATAATCACATGAGCCAGTTCCTTAAAATAAATATCTCTCAATATATTAAAAAAAAATCTGACTCCTGGAGAAATCTGTATTGAAATGCATTTTAAGATTGTTGAAAAACATCTGAAGACACGATGACTACTTCCTCAAAGCAACCTCTTCCTACCTCTGAGTGTGTAACTGTATGTAAAGGTTATAACTAGAACGTACTCTATAGTAACAATTTTTATAAGTTACCAAAGACTGGACCAGCTGGGCCAAAATCACCTATGGTATCTATTGAAAGCGTAGACTTTTCTCAACCCCATCCAAGACTAAAGCAATGTCAGGGTGCCATCTTAACAGATAACTTGATATTCTGGGTTTTCACTTTATATTCTGCTACACAGAGGTCTTACTTTAAAATGACTTTAACTACATCCTATGTTATGAATGCAGTATTAATACCAAACAACTCCTGTAAAGATTGCAGTTATGGGGGTAGGTATAGCTGAGTGGTAGAGTGCATGCTTAGCATGCACTAGGTCCTGAGTTCAACCCCAGTACCTCCATTTAAAAAAAAAAAAAAAAAAGCCATTAGATACGTTTCTTGTTGAACTAGCAAGTCTTTTAAAACTAATTACTAGTTTTCTGATGAGAGAACAGCTGAGTGCCAGGTTCATAGCTAACTAAAAAAGGGCACATCACAAACTTCTACCTTCCTAGAAATAGGAATTTTCTTAAGGAATTGGAAAGTACTACGTGAATTCTAGAGTATTCTGTGGTGTATGATTAGGCACTGACTCTCTAGCCTCACAGCCACCTGCTGAAATAGCAATAGGATTTGCCTACTCCTAAAAATGCTAAACACGAAGACGCCACTGTATGTACTAGTGCGATGTGAGCTGAAAATTGACTCAGGTACAGACCAATTTCAGGACTACACCTCCAAATGTAGATTGGTAAACTAAATGTTCTTTTGGTTACTTTAGTTGGATTGGGTGACACTGACTTGAACTAAAAGTTTACTGAATCTGGAAGACTTTCTATTTCCAGTGCTGAACATTGCTAACATCAGACTCCACTGACAAGCTAGCTATCTGCTTAGAATACACATTTCAGGAACCTGCAGCTCTCATGTATGAATACACTGTGCGTTCCTTAGCACAGATAATGTACCTCAAATGAGTGAGTCCTCATGGGGAGGCACTTTGTTCACACTTTCCCAACCTCTAGGGAACCTGGAGGCAACTATCAATACAGATCTTCGGGAGAAGAATATTGCACCTCAGATTGCGTTTCAATTTGTCAATCTCTGTAGCATCTTAAAACATGTAGACTTAGGGTGGGAGTCAGGTTTTTTTAAAGACCAGAAAAAGACCTCAAAGAAGTCATGGTGGTAATTTACCATGAGCTCTAATGTAACATGGGCCTACTGTGTATCTGGAATCTGAATACAGAAATCAGGGGACTGAAGTCAGTGGTCAAATTCAAATCACAAATTTGCTCTGATGAATAATATCCTGAATATCATAAACTGTCAATATTCATAGCTCTTAGCAAAGCGTGTTTGCTTAATTCTGTGAGAGAAACAGTGTGATTGTTTAACAAGTGATCCAGTTACCACACCAACTCCCCAAATTCCTTGCAATCCATTATGAATAAAATGGACCATTGTGGAAGATGGGATCAAGATCTCCTAATATTAGGAAAAGTCAATTGTCATTGAGACATAACTTAAGAAGCCTCACTCCAAGCTGGGGAAATTTTCCTATCATTAAACTTGTGGGTAGTGAGACAACTTCTGGTTAAAAGTAACAGAATCTGAGTGAGATACCAAGAAACTTAGTTAACATCCTACACTTAGGATCCTGGGGCTTTGTAGTATCTTGCTGACAACTTGAGTCAGCATCCTAACTAGTTTTGAGGAAATAACACGACCTCCTGCCAACATGGAACCTCTCCACAAACACAAGAGAAGTTATGAATAAGCATTAGCATGTGATACATGCCACAAGCAACTAAAGAGATTGCAAAGACAAATTTTTATCCATTTTTATAGCCAAGCTGATAGTTCCAATTACATGCATGTTATCAAGATAGATGATAGCTAAATACTGAAAAACACCACTGGTCACACAATTATCCTTAATTCGCAGGTAATTGGGGTGGCCACTGTATTTAATGTTGTGTACAAAGAGCTGATTGTCTTGACTGAGACCATACCTGGACTCCGGGTCAGCGGCACACATCCTGGAACCTATGTGATTGAAATGACACAATTCCAATGGGAAGTCAATTCACGGATCTCTGTGTCAAGGTAGAAAGTAATTCATTTTAGACTCACCCTTTCTTATCCTCAATAATTCATATCCCTGCAGGGATGAGGGGTCCAAGAGGCTACATCATTGTAGGGGCCCCAAAATGGGATTGAGTATGGAGAACTGCTCTATTTCCTGTCCTGTGTAGTTCTACAAAGCTAAGCCAATGTTATGCTAAGTTAAAGCCTACTGTGTCTGGTGGACATTAATCCAAACACATGACCACTGCTGGTAGTCATCCATCTGTCCTGATAATTCACCTTCCGATGGACTCTAATTCAGTGGGGTCTTTTTTCTTAGTTTCTCAAATATCTTTGTTCTGTCCTGTAAGTTCACCTTCCCTGGTGGTATTGGCAACTATCAGACACTGAGCCTGTGCTGCAAATTTCCCAGCATCAATCAAAGGGTGTATGAGCCCCTTGGATGAAGAGCTCAAGGCACCAAATATAGACAGTAAATCTTCCCCTACCCCACAAAAAACCATGTGCACTATGGAGAAGCAGACCTGGGGTGGGGTGAGAGGCAGAAATGTCCTTGTATGACTTGTCAATCCTAAAAGTGTAAGAAGGGTGGGAACACTTACCTGGGGTGAGTTGTAACACCAAAATGGGCGAAGACCACTAGCTATGAGCTGTGAATGTTTTAATACCAAACCGTAGTTTGGGTCTGAGAAAACCCCTGTAGGTAATAGCTATTAAACAAGTAACAATTTCCAAGAGTGGGCTCAGTAGAGATGAGGATCGTGCAACCTCAGGGAACAGGTGGAGAAAGGGGCCTCCACATAGGAAGAAGAGCCGAACAACTCAGGGCCTAAAATTCAGCAGAGTGGCTGGGATGCTGAGGAATCTCCAGGAGTACTGCAGTCTGCTTACTCTAAAAACCCAGAGCTGTTCACAGGTTTTGCCTCTATGAGGGCCAAGCAGTTGGTAATATATCCCCTTATATGCTCTTCCCATCCGTTCTGAGTACAGGAGTTGCAAGGGAGAGGAAGGAGCAACTTAAAATGCAAGCCTCTTTAAGTGGTAATCCAATAATGGTATCCAGGTTGGCTGCTACAGAGGAAAACTGGAGAAAAGGGAACCCTCCTACACTGCTGGTGGGAATGCAGTTTGGTGCAGCCACTGTGGAAAACAGTATGGAGAGTCCTCAAAAGACAAGGAATAGACTTACCATGAGACCCAGGAATCCTGCCTCCTGGGCATATATCCAGAAGGAACCCTATTTCAAAATGACACCTGCACCCCAATGTTCATAGCAGCACTGTTTACAACAGCCAAGACACGGAAACAGCCTAAATGTCCATCAACAGATGACTGGATAAAGAAGAGGTGTGGTATATGTATACAATGGAATACTACTCAGCCATAAAAACCTACAACATAATGCCATTTGCAGCAACATGGATGTTCCTGGAGAATGTTGTTCTAAGTGAAGTAAGCCAGAAAGAGAAAGAAAAATACCATATGAGATTGCTCATATGTGGAATCTAAAAAAAAAAGTAAATAAATACAAAACAGAAACAGACTCATAGACATAGAATACAAACTTGTGGTTGCCAAGGGGGCAAGGGGTGGGAAGGGACAGACTCGAATTTCAAAATTTGTAGATACTGACAGGCATATGCAGAATAGATAAACAAGATTATACTGTATAGCACAGGGAAATATATACAAGATCTTGTGGTAGCTCACAGTGGAAAAAAATGTGACAATGAATATATGTATGTTCATGTATAACTGAAAAATTGTGCTCTACACTGGAATTTGACACAACATTGTAAAATGACTAACTCAAATGTAAACAAAACAAAACAACAACAAATAAAAAATAAACCTAATTATCTCCCCCCTAAAGCAAACAAAACTGCCCCCAAAATTTTTAAAAATTTTTTAAAAAATTTTAAGTATATTATGGCCCAGGAAAAGAGTTAACGTGCTCCTGAGGCATACAATATGTGAGAACTATTGCCCATCCCTTGTTAAGGGAATATCAAACAGTTTCCTTTAAATAGACTGAGGGAAAAAACATTGCCAAATTCTCTAGCATGCCCCCAGGAAGCGGCTTTTACATTCTTGGTGGAGAGAAGTTTAGAGGTTATTTGGCATTCCCCACTCTGTGACTCTTACCTCAAGGCCGGCAAAACCACAAGGTAGTCAGTCAGCTACCAAGTATAGTAATTCTAATTATGCATTAAGTGCCTGAGACCTGGCTTTCTCTGGGACTCCATTTACTAACCAGACTATACCACCTAGAGGAGAGCCCCTGCTCTAACAGGTGCTATTGACTTCTGGGTATCAGTGTCAACTCAGACTCCAGATAACTTTCAACGTCTTGGTATTCCCTTGTTTCTGTATAAAATTGCCTGAGTAAATAGCCATAGTTACCTTTAAGGAAGGTTTCAGGGAATCAGTATGGTATATTAAAACATTGCTTTTCATAGTTCTTCCACTTAGGGATCCAGGTACCTCTTTAGTTAATCAGTTCCAGATCCTCATGTTGGCACAGATCTGGGAACTGAGCAAGAGACTATCCGTGACCATCCTCAGCCTTCTAATCTTCCATGATCGCCTTGTTCTTATACGTGGTAAACAGAGCTTTGCTGTTTGTCCATCTGTTTTGGCCCTTGGGACATAAAACCCTATTAACCATCTTTATGATTCTCTGTAGAGCGAGCCCCTTTGATTTTGCCACTTTTTAGAGTAATTTCAGCCTTCTGACTTGGGGTGACGTGCTTCACGTGGCCTCACTATGGCCCCACTGCTGTAACTACCTTTGCTCCCATCAACAGTGGTATGCAGAGGAGAGAGAGCCACCATTGGACTTCTTGGGGTGCTGGTGCCCATGACACTAGGCTTTTTATGATGGCTTTGAGTGTCGTATCCTGTGTGTCCTCCCATTGAACATAATTCTCTGATGGTCTTCTGCCCTTATGTGATCTGTGTATGACAACATGACCATTCCCTCTTTCTTTCTCTGTCTTCCAGGACAACATAAGTATTTTCATTTTGCTGAGCATTAGCTATGATTGTTTTCAAACTTAAAAAATCCACCCTAGCAGTGAGTTTATGCAAACCCCTATGGTCCATGCAAGGGTAATAAATCCCACATCCCAAGAATGTACCCCCAAGCTGAATTTTTCCATTTTTTTCTTGATCAAGGGGTATATAATGGAATCTATCCCCAAAATCCACTCCCAGGGGCATTCTTGTCTCCTGTCAGTGTGTGCTAATTCTGAGAACTCTCCTGCTGTACAGTTACTTTCCTCCCTTATCAGGCCCTGCCTGCCCCCAGCAAGGGTATGCTGTCTTCTAACCCTAGTTACCAGCCTGGCAGCCCCAAAAGAGGAAGTGAGAGCAGCTCCTGAGGACAACTGTTGCTTCTTACTTTCTTACTTGAGAAAGTGGGTCACCTCTGAAACCCATAAGCATCTAGGGTAACTGCAGTGCCAACATACTCAGTGGCAGCCATCCAGATGTCCCCATGCCAAGTCTTGTTGTTCCAGGTTTTCCCAAATAGAGCCCTGACCTTAAAATGTTAGACTTTGGGCTAAGCACCCAAACATCTCCTGAGGTCTGTCTCAGTTATCTTCAGCCTGCTGCTCAGACTATGTGTGTCATTGCAAGAGAAGAGGGGCTTTTGTCTGTTACCAAACACACTCTGGTTCTCACTTATCCACTGGCTGCTTGTTAATAGCCCACAATTTCACTATCCTGCTGGACATCAGAGAAATTTAAAAACGAACTTCTGTCTGAGGGTTCCTCCTACCCTACCATTGGCCTGAGTTTTTCAAATGCTTAAATCATCACCCCTGCAACAGTGTTTCCTTTTTCTGGGATGTTTTCTTAGTTCACCACCAGTGGAATATTTAGCAGATGAGCCACTATCTTGTGCAAGAAGCTACCTGTGCCCTGCCTACTGACAAGGATGACATTCTTTTTCATCTACCAGGCAGTTCACGAGCAAGTCCCAGATCTCCACCTTATCTTCTGCTTGCTGTAACCACCCCTGGTCCTTGAAGAAGCAGAGCACAAGATATGATTAAACATGTGAGATTTATTGGAGGATACTTCTATGTGAGAAAATGCAGAGGGTATCAAAAGACACTGAGTGAGCCACCAGATCATAATGCTCATCTCTGTAAATGATTGAGGGGAGGATAAGGAGCAAACAGACTGTATTTCTAAATTCAGGTGTGAGCTGGTGAAGAAGACAAACTTTCCAGAGGGTGGAACAAAGTGACCTCTGAAAGGTTATAGCAGATGACTGGAGCTCAGTTTGTGTCTGCCCAATGGTAGATCCATGCAAGGGCTTTCTTCCTTCTGTAAGGCTGAATATGAAGATACAAATTCCAGAATTTGAGAAGGTTATCTCTAAAAGGAGAAAGATAATCAGTGCAGAGTAGTAGCATGAAGCCTAGTTGAATATTTAGCCAAGGAAATGTTCTTACTCAGAATCAGCTGGCTAAAGGAGAGGCGTGTATTTAGAAAGAAGGCATGGAAATAGTTTTGTATTTTCCTCAGGGTCTATAGGATCATACCAGAATGCGGTTCCCATGTATACTAGAGGAATGTCAAGAGAAGAATTATAAGAGAAACTTTTTCTTCTACATCTTGAGCCTAGTTGGGTTGAATATAGCAAAGTAGTCAGGAGTTTGGGCTTTGGAACCTTCCAGATCTGATTTCAGATCTTGACAACAGGAGCCTGCGGCAAATTACTTTATCCCACTAGTTAAGTACAAATGACCTCATTCTACAAAACGCTTGAATAGCATGGCCTAGAGAAGTCATGAGGATTAAATGACAGGATACTATCTGAAGAACAGTAACACTAAGTTTACACAGTTAAGACTAACGTGTAAAATCAAAAATACACTCAGCAGACATTCCAAAGTTCCTTAAATTTTATCTCTCCAGGCAGTCATGGTGCTGGTAAGATAAACTAGTGTAAGCCGGCTGTAGTGACTTTATCCCACAGAATTCCTCTGCTTGAGCTGGGTTTCCTCTCCATCTCAAGGACTATGAAAACTAGAGGAAGTGTTGGGAGTAGCAGGAAAAAGGGAAGATAAAAAGGCTGACTCATGGGGGCTGGGCAGGAAATAAGTGCACAGCTAACCAGCCAGTAACTGAAGTGACCAGGTGGGCTGAGGCTGGGGGCTAGGCTGGGGACAACCTGTCTTGCTTTTCTTACTCTGTGTGCTCTGTGTATTTTCCATCTTTCCCTCCAGATCTCTGTTCTATGTCCCCAGAAGTTGACATTTGAGCTACTGCTTTTCTCTTCCCCTGATTTCTAGGTGGGCTCAGCCAGTGTGTGGCAGGGGAGACAAGAGGGTGAGACTAGAGACCAAGAACTTATTCCTCAGCTCCACTTCTGCCAGGCACATTTGGCAGTGCTGCAGTTTTTTACCAAAAGGCGAGAACTCCTGAATAGTGACTCCACCTGCTGTACTTGTGTTGTGGCAGCTGCTGCTTGCTCACCTGGTAGGCCTGACTTAGGTGATGCTGCTCAGAGGTTAGTCCTGGGGCTCCACCATCCCTTGTCAGTTTCCTTAACTCTTCTCAGGCCTCAGATAGTCCTGAGACTTCTTCGGTGTATCAGACAAGAACCCAATAGTACACAGTCTTCATCAGTATCATCTCTTGAAAATCTGTCTGCTCCCTCAGCAGGACACAATCTGAAAGCTGACAACTTCACAAACTAGTTCCAAAGGCAAAAGAGCTATACTTTCATGGCAGTCAAGGATAAGTTATCTTTATCATAATTTCTCAGTATACAGTAAAAGGGGACTTGTCTACCTCACCCCTTCTTCCTATCCAACCGGCTTTCATAAATTGATGTTAAACTACACAAAACGTAATCATGTGAAGAAATTTTGTTTCCCTCCAGAAAAGGGAGTCCTTGAATGGAAAAGTCAGGACTTGCCAAGTGAATGTATTCTGTTCTGACACCTGTCCCCCTTAGTGTTTATCTTCCTCCCCCGTTAGTCACAAAGGTGTTTCAGTGTCTGTCTTCCCTTCCCATGCCATCTGAGTCCATCACTACTGAGTCACATTTGGGGCAGTGATTCCCCCTAGGTTTGGGCAGAGAAGTCATATTCTAGGAGGATCTCCCAGTCCAAAGGGCATAAGAGGCTGAAGTGTACACCTAGTGAATCACGGGCATAAGACATGATTTCACTTGAAAGTAGGGTGGCCCCCTACTATGTCCCAGACCTTGATAAATCCAAGCCAGATGTCCTTAGTCACGTGAACTGGTTTCAAGCGCTGGAGAATGTGGATTTGATTTTTATCCCTATCCTTCCTCATACCTGACAACACACAGCTGTTTTCCTGATAGCTGTTCCTTCTCCATTTCATCTCCTCCTCCTCCCCATCTCTAGGATCGTATCATGAAACTCAAAAGTACCATGAGTGAAGGGATGTACTTTAGAGAGGTGGGCTGTGCCTTAAGGTTAACTTTGCTGACCTCTATCCTTTCCTTAAGATTCTAACACTCCTTAACTTCTGCCTCCCTAGTCAGAAAGTCACCCCTTACACCTCAACCACAACAGAAGGTGAGTGTAGCATCCTGTGCAGGGATGCAGTGAGTATAAGCAATCACGGCGCCCAGCTCAGCTATATCCAAGTATATCTGCCACCACCAGCCACAACTTCTACCATTCTACCCCTGCTCACTACCTTCCACATGACTGAATTTTTCCATTTCCCAACTGTGTCGTGTTCTTTTGCCTCTGATAATTACGGATGTTCTTTTCTGGTGTTGGAATAGCACGCTCTCATCTTCCTCACTCAGCTAACACATGCATGTGGCCCAGCTTCGGTATCATCCTAAAGGGGTCCACCCTTGTTCTGCACGCACTTCGCACTCTGAACTGCCCGCTTACCTGTCTGTTTGCCCAAACAGAAAGTAAGTCCCAGGAAAGTAGGGAGCACATCTGTCTCATTCACTAGCGTGATCCCTGTGCCAGCACAGTGCCTGGCTATGTTGACAGTAAAACAAAGTCCTCCTTAAGGGACACGGAGGCGCTGCTGAGGGGCCTGTGTTGGCGTTGGCGAATTAGAGGCCTCTTTAGCCTCCTTGGGTGTGGTTCTGGGCGGACTGCTCCCTTTTGAAGTCCCCTTACAAGAAACCTCATTCTCTCCATGCCTTGGAAACTTACACAGGAGCAAGATCTGAAGTGGGATGCCCAAGGGTCCCCCGTCTGTTCATTCTTACAGGTTGGGAACTTTTCCTGATGACCCTTTTCTAGGTTCTCCATCTATAAGATGTTGTTACCTGAGCTGGACAGTGTCAGCAGGAGCCTGGGCTCTGTAAATACCTCTGGCACCTATTAGCATTCTGGTCAGGGGAATTTCTCCTGAACTCAACCTTTCCGCTTCCTCCAAGGAGAAGAAGAATATCAGGCTTTGTCCCAGAAGGATGGACACAGAATCTAAATCTAAATTACAACTATCCTTGGCATGTCAGGGTCGGTTCAGAGACGTCCAGGTCTATGGAGGACTGGATCCAAGTTCTGCCCTTGTTGTCTGGACTGGCTAGTTTCTGCAGCTCTTCTAAGGACACCAAACAGAAATCAGGCCTTTCTAGAGGAGGTGTGAAGAATCATCTTGGGATTAGAGTTTATCCTGTTGATCTCCAAAGATGTTCCGTATCCCTACAGCACTTGGAGATGACAGTCCTGAATTAACTTCAAGACGGACAAATGCCATATCTTACTTTTAGGTAATAGCCAGACTTCCCCCTCACTCTGGTTTACATTTATGTCCCAACCTAAAATCCCATTTCTTAGAAAGGAGAAAAGTCAAAGGAGGTTCTCCCTTGGGTGTACTAAAGGGATGTTCTTGAGTTGGTGGGGCATTACGCTTTAGGTCATGTGGCCGTTGAAACTCAGAATGCTTGAGTTTGCAAGCCAGCGAGGTGGCATGCCAACTGTGTGACGTAATCTTTACTTCAAGAGCAAAGTGGGAATAACACCTCTCTGTGGTAACTCTCCTGAGATGCTGTATATAAAGGGGCTAGTAAGGAAACAAACACGCCAGGTTCTCAAACAGCACTGTTATTAACATCACTGCTGTTTTTGTCTCTGGGAGGAAGGCAGCTATGCTCGCCACTATACAACCGACGCCTCCTGTCTCTGGGAGGGATTAAGCCTGGGTGAGATCCTCAATTGTCTCCTTCAGACCAGGAGCCAAGATAACAAGGCAGAGGCTAATGAAGTAGAATCAATACGGAAAGAAACTAATTCTTACTCCTATTCCCTTTTCAGAGGATCCTACTTCTCTGGCACCTCAGGAAAAGCTAGGAACTTCTAGAAGCTTGCTACCTGCTCCCCATACTTAAGCAGTTTTACACAGAATGTAGAGTTTATAGTTGCTGCAGTATACAGGGTTATTTTTCTGTGCCTGTGTACGTTTTATTCCATCAGTCCAGTAAGAGTAGGAATGTCATTCCACACAGATTCACAGCTAGCTTTGGAAACCTGGTTTGGGAATCACCTCACCCAGTTGGTGAACTCTGCCCTTAGAGTTTAAATGTTTTTTTGTACCTAGATCTCTTGGATGATATTTAAAAATAAGAATTCAGAGACTGGTAGCCAGGATGGTGGAGTACAGGTTGCTGGAGCTCACCTCCTCTCTCACCAAAATCACAACTACTGCAGTACAATTGATAAAAAGACTGGAAACTACTGGAAACTACCAGAAAAGATCTTCTATAGATAAAAACTTAAACCATGACAAGACTGGCAGGCAGGGTGGACTTATGGTGCAGTCAGGTCCCACACCCCCCGTGTGGGCGACCCACACACTGGACAATACTTATATTGCAGTGGCTCTCATGGGAATGAGATCTGAGTTCCACATCAGGCTCCCCAGCTCGGGGGCCTGGCACCAGAATAGGAGCCCCCGGAGTGTGAGACTTTGAAGGCCAGAAGGGCTTGATTACAGGGGCTCCGTGGGACTGGGCGAAACAGACTTTATGCTTGAAGGTCACACACAAACATCTCAAGCTCACTGGGACCAAAGGCAAAAACAGTAATTTCATAGGAGCCTGGGCTAGACCTACGTGCTAGTCTTGGGTCTCCTGGGGAGGCATGGGGCAGCTGTGACTCACCCTGGAGACAGAGACAAGGTGGCAGATATTCAGGGTGTTCATCTGAATGAACTCTCCTGAGGGGCTTGGACATCTTGCTTGGACATTAGCACTTGGCCCCACCCAGCAGCCTTTAGGCTCCAGTGCTGGGACGCCTCAGGCCCAACAACAAGCGAGGTGGTGGCATATCCCTACTCATCAGCAGACAGACTGCCTGAGGGATCCCTGACCCCACAATGGCCTCTATACATGCCCCTACACATGGCCCTGCCCACCAGAGGGCCAAGACCCAGCTCCACCCACCAGTGGGCAGGCACCAGCCCCTCCTGCCAGGAAGCCTGCACTGCCCTCTAGACCAGCCTTACCCACCAGGGGATAGACATCAGAAGCTAGAAAACCTTGATCTTTCAACCTGCAAAACAAGTCCAGAGACACAGGCCAGAATGTACCCTGGGACCAGGTGGCTACAGGCCCTTGGGTGATGGGAGTGGGGCACTGCTGGGATGCATAGGGTATCTCCTACAGAGGGCCACTTCTCCGTGGTGGAGAAATATGTGTCCTGCCACACACATAAAAATAAAAATAGAAGTGTATACAAACAAAATGAGGCAGTAGAGGAATACTTTCCAAAGAAACAAGACACAACCCCAGGAGAACAACTGAGTGATGTGGAGGTAGGCAATCTACTCAAGAAAGTTCAGAGTTATGGCTCTAAGGATGATCAAAGATCTCAGGAGGAGAATGGATGAATGGTGAGAAGATAGACGTTGTTAGCAAAGATATAGAAAAAATGAACAACCAGAGATGAATACAATAACTCAAATGAAAAATACACTAGAAGGAACCAATAGCAGACTAAATGAGGCAGAAAAACAAATCAGTGGGCTGGAAGACAGTAGTGGAAATTGCTGCCACAGAACAGAAAAGATAATAATAAAAAAAGGCAGTCTGAGACCTCTGGGACCATGGAAAGCACACTAACATTTGCATTATAGGGGTCTCAGAAGTAGAAGAAAGAGGAAAAGTTCCTAAGAAAATACTTGAGGAGATAATAGCTGAAAAATTCCCTAACCTGAGGAAGGAAACAGTCACCCAAGTCCAGGAAGCAGAGAGTCCTATACAGGTTTGATCCAAGAGGAACACACAAAGACACAAAATTAAAATATCAGAAATTAAAGATAAAGGGAGAGCATTAAAAGCATCAAGGGAAAAACAACAGACATACAAGGGAACTCCCATAAGACTATCAGCTTGTCTCTCAGCAGCAACTCTTCAGGCCAGAAGGGAGTCACAGGATATATTTTAAAAGATGAAAGGGGAAAGTATGCAACCAAGAATACTCTATTCAGCAAGGATCTAGTTTGGATTTGATGTAGAAATCAAGATTTACAGACAAGCAAAAGCTAAAAGAATTCACCACCAAACCAGCTTTACAATAAATGCTAAAGGAAATTCTCTAAGCTGAAAAGCAAAGGCCACAACTTAGAAATAAGAAAAACACAAAATGGAAAATTGGTAAAAACAAACATACATAAAGGTAGGAAATCATTCTTGCACAAATTAGTATGAAGGGTAAAAGATAACAGTAGTAAAAATAATCTGTATCCACAATAAGTTGAGATACACAAAACAAATGTAAAATGTGATGTCAAAAACAATCAAGAGGAGAACAACAATGCAGGGTAGTTAAAATAGGTTTGAAGATAAGAACAGGAGCTTAAAGCAATCACATGTATACAGAATGTTATACCAAAACCTTATGGTAACTGCAAACCAAAAATCGACAATAGAAAACAAAAGAAAGGAAGAAAATAGACCTAAAATAACCCAAAACCATTGACAAAAAGGCAATGAGAACATGTATATGGAAAATTACCTTAAATGTAAATGGACTAAATGCTCCAACCAAAAGACAGACTGGTTGAGAAAGAGAGAGAAAATACAATATGCTATCACTTATGTGGAATCTGAAAAAGGACACTAATGAACTTATCTACAAAACAGAAGTGGACTCACAGATAAAGTAAACACACTTATGGTTACCAGGCGGAGGGCCGAGACCCAGCCCCACCCACCAGTGGGCAGGCGCCAGCCCCTCTTGGTCATTCATAAATAGGGACGCTAATGCGCAGTATAGGTAAAGCATCTTGACAAACCCTGACATGTAAGTGGTAGAGCCAGGATTTGGGGTCAAATCTGAGCTCATCCTTGTTTGAGAGATGTGGTATACTGGTGGTTAAGATCTTAGACATAAGCCCACAGCTGCCTGATTCTAACTGCCAGTACTGACACTAGACGTGTTCTGGACCAAGTTACCCCTATACATGAAGTCTTTATCCTCATCTGAATTTGATTCCACCCCTGAGTTTCACTCCTTTTATGAGGTTTCCCACCGTCTTTATTCCTGTATCTAGCTCCCTGCATTTATTATGGATTCCTTGTATATTTATCCTGCCCATAAACTTCCTCTGAGCCTGAACCCATCCGGTCCCTCGCCTCCCTGTAGCCACCGTACGTGGGGCATTGATAGGGTACACTTTCCTGTTTCCCAGCACTTGGGAGGATTCTGCTAGAGTCTGAAGCAATCGTGGATCTACAGTTAGATGAGAATTCCCTTCAGATACATATCCTCTTCGATAAATCTATTTGGCTAGATACCACTTGCATATGTCAATTAATTTAGGTGTCAGAATGACTTGGCAAATGTGAGGCTGTATTATCCTAATGAACAAAGTTTCAGTTCTTTCCATTGAGTGAAATCCATATCCAACATCACCAAGTATTCCTCTTGTCTAATACTCTCATCCCCTCATTGCCTTGGGCTGCTGTACTTTGCTTCCTTTGACTACCATGCTTTGAACCTTTTACTCTTAGTCAAACAATGATATGAGAGATGAGATATTATAATCCACACTTCTCAGATTATGGAGCAAGGCCCAGAGAGGCTATGTGCCTGAGGTTTACATAGATAGTGTTGAAAAATCAAAAGTTTAGGGTTCATACACCCTAGATACAAACTCTACGTTTTTCATTCCTAGTTTGCTAAGAGTATTAAAATTCATGTTGTCAAATTTTTCTACATCTATTGACATTTTTCTTTAGCCTGTGATAAATTACAGCATTTATTTTGAATGCTGAGTCAGCTGTGCACACCTGAAATAAACCGCACTTGGTTGCAGAGCATATTCATTGTTGGATTTGTTTTGCTGAGAACTGTTGCATCTGTGTTTGAGGTAATTACCAGTAAACCCACATGGGTTAGGTGCCTTGTTTTGGAAGGTTATTAATTGACTAGTTTTCTTTAATGAACATAATCACACTTATTTCTCTTTGTTAGAGAATGTTAGATTATCTTTCAAGGAATGGGTCCATTTCATCCAGGTTATTAAATGCATGAGCATAGAGTTGTTGAAAATACTCATCTTAACATTCATGGGAACATTAGTGATGGTCCCTCTTTCATTTCTGAGATTAATTTGTAACTTTTAATCTGCTAAGAGATCTGTCACTTCTACTGATAGTATTTTTTTAAAAACAGCTTTTGGTTTCATTAACTTGGTCTATTGAGTTCCTGTTTTCAATTTTATTGATGTCCAATTGCTTTAGGCTTTAAAGTCACTCTTGGTCTAGTTTTCTAAACAAGAAGCTTAGGCTATGTTAGATCTTTTTTTCTAACATACACATTCAATGCTATACACTTTCCTCTAAGCACTGCTTTCACAGTAGCCCACACATTTTAATATTCTACTTGAGTCACGATCTGTCAGCTGAATAAAAAATAAAGCACAACATCAGAGCTGTTTTGTTTGGGGGCTGCTAAAGTCTGTAGTCCCGAGTACTCTGAGGAACTGTTCTAAAGAGGTGGGGTCCAGGAGGTCAGAATACATGTGACTTTTATGGCATTGCGTGCAGTCAAGCATATTTCTCAGTAAAAGGTTGTTCCTCATCTCAAGGTTGCTGCAAGTCATGAGAAATAGATGTCTCCATTAAGGACTTTAGTGTTTTTCTAGGTATGAGAAGATGTAGCAAATTGGGGTCCATAAAATTTTCTCCAAAAATATCTACGTGAAGACCTGTTCTGCCAGATATTTCCAGAGCACGTAGTGTCTCACTCCTGACCTCAGACCTAAACTTCTTTCAGGGAGTGTTAAAAGTCTGTGACTGCAGTGGCCAGTGACTTAATTCCTGTAGAACCAGATGGGAAGTGGCATTCTTTAGTTTGTAGTGCTCCCTCATGGTCATAGCTGTTACCATGGTTTGTGGGGCATTTCATGACCATTTTGTCTCATGTTGCTAGGAATGCTTATTCCTAGTTTAGGTGAAGATTTCATTGATAGGCCCCTCAGTGTGCTATTACTGGGACTCGGCCCTATTAACAGTTGCCTGAAGTCTCTGGACCACCTGTCTTCCTAGGCTGATGTGGTCTATGAAACAATTCCCTCTTGTTGCTTCTTCCCATTACACTGTTACAGTCATTGATACTATATAGAACCACAAACCTGGTCAGCTGTTTCAGGTGACCTGGTTACTTTGTCAGAGGCCCAGTCAAACATTTGGTAATACAAGAAATAGATCTTAAAAGATGGAGAATACAAATAACAGTTTATTAGTAAGAGTTTACACTGAGAACTCTCATTACATGTGGCCCAGTATATCTCCAGGTTGTCTGTTTTGTAATTGTCTTTAAGGGAAATGTTACACCGGCATTGTTCATAAGACGCCCAGCCCAATTTCTTAATGTTATTAGGCTGGTGGTCCTTAGTATGATTTAATTGTTCCCAGCATACAGGGGGACCTTAGACTTAAATGATTGGAGACTGTTGGTGTTAGCCATAAATTCCATCCCCAAAACAAGGGAGGTTTTATCTTTGAATTTTTTCTTTTTGCCCTGATTAAGCTTGAGTAACTTTGAAAATTATATTTATGGCCATGGTCAGAGCAAGTATGATTGGCCCAGTGGGGGAGTCCCATCTAGTAATACCAATGCTAGCCCAAATGTAAGTTTAGCTTATTCTAGAATAAACTTCCTAAGGGCCATCCAATTAAAGCCTTGAAGTGCAGAAACCCACCAAGGTAACCCAGAAGTGCTGGATATCAGTAATTGACCATCAACCCAGCAGTTGGGTTAATTTTAAACTCTGCATACAATTGTGCCCAAGAAATACATTCAGCTTGTAAGCAAGGGTGTGAGCAATGAAAGTGACTAGTATGGAGCCCTGGTCCAGCATCCTGGGAGCTGTCTACGTCAGATGTTGTCTTTCTCTCATCCTGATCTGGTAGTTTTCCCTTTGAGAATTGTTTCAAGGTGACTTTGAGGTCAGCGGCCCTCCCTATAGGCCAGTACAGCACAGGAGCCCTAAGTGGGAAACACTAATCCAAGAGTCAGTTCTTCTCAGTTGAGCTGTGCAAGAGCTAGTTAACAGTACTTGGTAAAGGCCCTTCCATTTTGATTGGAGATAGTCCTCTTATGCATACTGGAAAAGACATCATTGAATCTCCTGGTTGCAGGTCATGGGGCATCTGATCTTCATCCAAAGATTGATTCTGAAGCTTATCTCAGTAATCTAACTTCGTGTCTCTTTAATAATTTAAGCTCTTTCATTAAACTTTACAATAATAACAAGGAACTATCTGGGAATTGAGTCTTAGGCAGTCAGTACAGACTTCGGTTAACAACTAGAACTTAATAACCACTGAAACAATCTTTTTCTCTCAAATACCCTCATTTCTACCCAACAGAGCCAAATTGAGACAAGAACAATTTCTTTGCAATGTAATTCTTACTTCAGTAGCTGGGGCTGATGTGTGTAAGTGTAACTGACCATAAAGGCTCTTTTCAAATTACTGTTGTTGGAACCTCTGGAGGACTCCCAGATGGAACTTTTAAAAGACCTCCCAAGATCAGGAAAGCCGCGCCGAAGGCTTGTCACAGATTTCACCTGCTGTATCTGTAGATTTGTGTAAATTTCCCCCCAAGTACCTTGAGATTTCTGTGCCTGTTAGGAGGTGGCCTTCCTAATTTCCCTGATGAAGCTGCTGGGAACCTAAGTTTTTGATCTCTGGGAGAGAGGAGATAAATTAACCCTTTGGAAGCAGAATTGTACATTTACCAAACAGCTAAATCACAATCAACTTGAGCGGAAGTTTCCTTTCACCTAGAAAGCAGACTAAAAGCCAGGTGTTTCAGACAAGACCATAAATTATAACCATATTCACCAGTTCACTCAGTTCTATGTAACTAACCCTTTCAATCAACAGTTTTATGAAGCCATCAGGTTTTCCATTAGAATTCTCTAATTTCTTACCCAGTTCAGAGGTATGATCTGTAAGTTACCAGAAACCTGTACTTGTCAAAAAGTTCTTGCTATGAATCTTGAAGCCAAAGCACTTTTGCAAAAACATCACAGTAAAACTACGTGTCTATGCATGACCAAAGACTCAAGAAGGCACAGCTGAGACCTGATTGGTGCAATTATTGCTGTGACATACATTTAATAACTACAATTATGACAACATTTTTAACAGGAATATTCAAATTTTTAGGTATTCCATATACTTTGTAGACTATCTATATTAATAACACTTACCCATATAACCTGAGATTTTCTACCTACTTGACAATGCTTTCCATGTAATTTAACATACGAAATCAACCTGATCAGTTTACTATCTCTATTTTGGGAGGTTTCAGGGCCTTTTAAAGCATCTCAAAGTTAGCTAGAGGTAAAGGAATTTCATTAGAATTTGATAGTGGAAGCTGGACCCCAAAAATCAAAGTTTAAAACATTTGGTTAAATAGGATCATAGATCACCATGAAGCAGCATTTAATCTACTTCACCAGTGTGACAATAAAAGATTTCAAAGGCAAACACAAAATGGATCACTTAACAGATTTTAAATTTCTTTACCTTTTATCGAAAGCAGCTCAAGAGTCTAAGAATTTTGAACAGAAAGAGAAAATCAAACTCCAATCTTGCATCAGCTTACTTTTAATAATAAAATTATTTACTTAACTTCAGTCTAAACTTAGCCAGTCCTGACCAGGCACAAAATTCTTTATCAGGGTTGCTTTTCTGCAGACCTTCCATAACTTTGTATACATAAGTTCATCCCTTATTTTTTTCATCCTGAAACAACTAGTCTACTTTCCTTCCCATAGAATGATGGAATTCCATTCTTAACTTTTACTGAAAATATGCATCCTACTTTCCTACTTCATCCTAAAATGTTTCTTGTATTATTTCTAGAAGCTTTAATGACACATCTAAATTAAAATTCTTCTTTCCTACTGTATACTGGAATGTTTCATTTATTTCTAAAAGCTTTATTTACACATCTAAATTACAACTTTCAACTCCTAACCTTCTAGTGAAAACCAAGAAGTAAGCCATTATGACCTGTCATTTTATATTGGTATTCTGTATACTGGCAAGTAAATACCAGTAGTTTCCTTTTCAATGTGCTTTTTTAAATTAAAATCTCAATGTGACACCAAACATTTAATAGTCCTAAATATCTTTATTTTCTCTGTAAAAGGAAGCCAGTGTTCAGTGACCACTTCGGTATCTTATTTGGGAATGACCCAGATAGTCAATAAACTTCTATCATTTGACTTAACTTAGAAAAACTCTATAAAGTTTCAAGTTACCAAAATCTGGAAAGATTATTTTTAAGTAGATATTCCTAAAACATTATTCGTAAAGAGTTTAACTAGAAGATCTTATCTCATTTATATTTAATTTACTTATAAAAATTTCATCATACCAAGTTATTTTTCTTGCTGAAATTTGCAACAGATAAAAGATCTTATTGAACTACTAAAAGCTAGATAAAACTAAAGTGTTAATGTTGATGACTCTAAAAACATAGCTACATCAATCAAATCAACAAACTAATTTTCATGCCAGGTATTAATGCTAAATATTTCCCACTTCACATGAACCTGAAATGCACGTGGGTTAGATACTTCTATATTTCTGAGTTGATCGAAGAGCTTATTTTCCTTTCAGCCAGTTAAGTAGAGCTCACTTACAAACTAATGTTGATAACACTAAGGTAAAGGTAAAGGCATGTATTTGTAATGCACACATAGACATGTAAACAGACACGAGAAATCTTTTGGCTTCAGCTTAAAACTTAATTCTGAATCAGGCATTACAATATAAAACTCACTAGTTTATAAATAAAAGTTGGAATAAGTTGAGCTTAAGAACCCTCCCCCCCAACCCTTTCTCCTCACTCTCAGGAATAAGATGGCCTGGATGAGTCTGAGAGCCCTGCTAGAACATTCTCAAGGCACAGGGAGTGGAAATCAAGTTATAGAACTTATTCTCCCAGGATCAGAATTCTTAAAAGAGGTTTTTA
The DNA here is from genome assembly GCF_048773025.1 of Camelus bactrianus. Taxonomy (NCBI): domain Eukaryota; kingdom Metazoa; phylum Chordata; class Mammalia; order Artiodactyla; family Camelidae; genus Camelus; species Camelus bactrianus. The sequence continues at coordinate 46,226,164 of NC_133548.1, forward strand.
TCAAGCCAGCTTTCTTTAACAATTGTGTACCCAAGAAAATAGCCCTTCTGGGCCATTTCCAGGGCAAGATTTTCCTTTTAATTCTCTAACTACTTCGAAGCATAAGTTTTGTATGTCTGTAACCTTAGCTGGGGTGTTTGTCAGAGGCTGGCTTTTTGACACCCCATGTTTCGCTGTCTGTGAGGCTCTATTTCCCATTTTAAAGTTGAATTTTTCAGGGATAGAACTTACTAATAAAATCATGTCGTGGCCAGTGTGCTTGCTGCTTGTGAGCTAAACTCCTCTAGGTGTCACCCTAGTAATTTCAGCTCTTAAGTGTCTGTTTCTCCTTTTGGTCTAAGACCACTGTGTGCACTTGGATCACTGAATGGCCAGTTCTCATATGGGGTCCCCAGGTGAACATATCTTTTAATGAGTGAGTTTCCCTATGGAACCACAGCACTCCATGAGGACTCTGCCTCCACCACTCCCATAAATTTCTATTACTTAAGAAAGCCATAACTGACCAGGTGGAGACTTGTCCCTCTTCTTCAAAGCAAAGCTCTCATGTAATATCTTCATTCTTATCCCAACAACTTCTGCTAAGGTGTATAAATTGAGGAAAAGCATTAGACCAGCCTCCTACCTACCCACTCAGCCCAAACTGCTCACTGTCTTTCACCCGAGCAAATCCCAGTGTCTTAGAACAGAGAGGACAACTTTGCCAGTGACTTTGAACTACGCGGGCACGTCTGTCAGTGTCTGTAAACTTGGCAACCAGGTACATACAACACCCTGCCAAATAAAACTCATGTTCCTAAGCCAAAAATCAGGAGATGGAAGAACCAGGAAATACACACCCAAATTCATCTTGACCAGAATTCTGGACTCCTGCCTTTTCCTCACTACCTATATTCTTAGACCTTCTATCCTTAGGCTCAATTACTAACCTTGGTTATCAGGAAAGATTGTCTCCTTATTAGCAAACCATATTTGATTTCAAAACATGGGATCATAGCTCACTTGGGTGAAAGTTCAGTGTCTAAACTTCTAAAGAAAGTAATCTGCTAGTTGACTTAGAATTGTTCATAAACACATCATTGGCACCACCTGACACCCAGGGTCACCACTGTTCTATTTGTGTAAAAAGAAAACCAACGCCACTTCTCTGGGGAATTTAAAACTTTGTCAGTTTTGATGTGGCCGGTGTTGAACATGACATGAAGCATGCATGATGACCACTAGATGTCTAGACTTAAACATGTGGGAGGTAATTACTTAAGGTCTGTAACTTTTAAAATAGATGACAGCTGGACCATAATCATTTTCAGTAGTCAAATACATTACATTGGAAGCCAGGAGATAAAATATCAAAGAGTAATTTCTAACAGCACACGTCCTTATCTGAACCCCAAACATCCCAAGTTAGGCACCACCACCATTTTTTTCCTACTGTGATCCTTCTGCATAGGTATAGAGCACCTGATAGGAAATGACACCAACTGGAGCTGAATTTTGCATGTTCTCAGCCTCTTGCTCAGGGCATGTGAAAGTGTAAAGGCCCAATCTCAAAGCCAATTTTGCCAATTGGAAGAAATGAGATACTTCCTTCTCAGTGCATTTATAATGTTAGTGAACTTGATTTTCATAGTTGAAAGCAAAGCCTTTCATAGCAAAACAAATACCTAAAGATCACAATGAAAGCATGCATCAGACTATAAACTGGAGAGGACAGCCCTGTTTTAGTGTTATTTTTAGAAACATGAGAGCTTAGACACTAGAACTAGACAATGTAAGTCTGAGGCTCCCAGAGGTGTTTATGACCTCATGAAAATTAAAAGAAATCATTCAAGTCAGAAGATCTCTAGTGAAAGAATCTGAATATTGGGGATTAAGTTAAAGTGCTAATTTGGTATTTAAACAGGCAACATATTTTCTGATAGAATGAATTTCTGTGAAGTTAAAGCCGTCCAAAGACCACTCTGTTTCTGATCATAACTACAGAGTTTGGGATCCATAAAACCACTGTCACTTCTGAAGAGATCTCCCAGACCACCCTCAGATTTGGTAATTCTCTGAAAGGACTCAGAACTCACTGAAAGCTGTTATACTTGTGGGCACGCTGTATTACAGTTAAAAAAAAATACAGTTGAAAGTCAGCATAGGCAGAATCCAGAAAGGTTCTCTGCACGGACCTTCCGGTTTCTTCCCAGTGGAGTCACAGAAGCACAGACTCTGCTGGCAACAACATGTGACCATTCATGGAATATTTTCCATCCAGGGAGTCACCTGAGCCCTGTGTCCAAAGACTTGACTGGGGCTTGGTCACATAGACTAGGCTGACTGCCCATGTGGCTGACTTGTCTCCTGCCCCTCCAGAGGTCGAGTGAATACTCTGTGGCCACCACACTAAACCACACTGTTGGACTATCTGGTGGGGCCCAAACCCCAAGATAGACACTTACTATGCATTGCATTCTAAGAACTTAGAGATCACTTCCCAGGAAACCAGAGAAAAGGACAGTCCTCAATTTGAGTGAAGTCAACTCTTCACTTACTTTAAAACTCCCTAAAGTGAGAGCTTTTGAACTATTAAGAACTAAGAATTAGCCATGAAATCCCACAGTTAAGGATTCTCAGTTTAATTTTAAGTAGATCTGAAACCCAACTATTTCTTTAAAAAAAATAATACTTGTATTATATCAAAATGCAATGTTTTGCTTTCATTAAGCCAATAAAAGAATGTTACTCTGATAGCTGCAAAAAAACAAAAACAAAAACAAAAACAAAAACAAAAAAAAACAGCTAACTCCTGGAAAAAAATCTCACTTTCTACTGAAATACATTTTAAGGTAGCTGAAAAACATACCTGAAAATACAATGACTACTTTCTCAAAGCAACCTATTTCTACCTCTGAGCTGTGTAAGTATGTATAAAGGTTATAATTGAAGCACTCTTCTTAGTAACATTTTTGATAGATCACCAAAAACTGGACCAGCTGAACAAAACTTACCTGTGGTACCTACTGAAAGTGGATTTTCCTCAACCCCATCCAAGACTCACTGAAGCAATGTCAGTGGGGCTCAAATATTACCTTGAAGTTTCCTGAGTAACTGTACACAGTCAAGTCTGGGATCTGTTCCGCATGGAAATGAAGTTATACACATTAATTTCTTCCAAGTAGCTACATGACCACACTAAGCAAAACAGAGGCTACACCTTACCAGTTAACTTGATATTTTCGGTTTTCATTATTTAGACTTTCTTCTGAACAAATGTTTTACTTTTAAAAAGTGATACTTACCCACATCCTATGTAATGAACTCTGTATCAATACCAAAAAACTCTTGTAAATAACGCAACTATGTAAAAGTTTCTTATTGAACCTGCAAGTCTTTTAAGACTAATTTCTAGTCTTCTGACAAGAAAAAAATTGAGTGCTCCTTTTTATTTAGATGTGACTCGTGGCATATCACAAACTTACCTTCCTAGAAATAGTACTTCCCATTTCTTTAAGTTTCTATGGCTTTGTCTTTAATTCTAGGATAGTTTTTGGTGTATAATTAGGCACTGACTCTCTAGCCTCACAGCCACCTGCTAAAATAGCAGTAGGATTTGCCTACTTTTAAAAATGCTAAACATGAAGACGCCACCGTATGTACTAGTGCGATGTGAGCTGAAAATTGACTCAGGTACAGACAAATTTCAGGACTACACCTCCAAATGTAGATTGTCTGGTAAACTAAACAGTTTTATCTTTGCCTATCTGGAATATAAAAATGTCCTTTTGGTTACTTTTGTCGAACTGGTTAATACCTGCATGTGAACTATGAAAGTTTACTGAATCTGAAAGACTTTCTATTCTCAATACTGAACACTGCTAAATGCCAGTTCTTTGACTAGCTATCTGCTTTGGTCCGCCATACAAATTACACACGGTACGGACCTGGAGCTCTCATACATGAATATGCTATGTGTGTTCCTTGGGAGCAAAGGTAATATATTTCACATGAGTTTTGAGCCCTTGTGGGGAGGCATTTTGTTCACACTTTCCCAATATCTAGGAAATCTTGAGGCAACTATACATACAGATCTCTAGGAGAAAAATGTTGCATCTCAGTTTGCATTTCAATTTGTCATTCTCTGTAGCTTCAAACATCTAGACTGTAAAATTAGGATGGGAATCAGGTTTCTAAGAACCAGAAATGATCTCTAATGTAACATGGCCCTACTCTATATACTGTATTCTGAATACAGAAAATGGGGGCTGGAAGTCAGTGATCAAATTCAAATCACAAATTTGTTCTGATGAATAACATCCTGAATATTACAAACTGTCAACATTCATAGCTCTTGGCAAAGGATGTTTGCTTACTTCTGTGAGAGAAACAGTGTGATTTTTTAACAAGTGATCCAGTTACCACACCATCTCCCAGAATTTTTTGCAATCTATTATGAATAAAATGGACTATTGTGGACGATGGGATCAGAGGACCTCCTAATGTCATATAAGATCAATTGTCATTGAGAAATAAGCCTCATTCCAAGCTGGGAAAGATTTCCTAAAATTAAACTCATGGATAGACTGAGACACTTTCTGGATGAACTGAATCCTGGGGCCTTGTAGTGTCTAGCTGACGGCTTGACTCAGCATCCTAACTAGTTTTAAGGAAATAGAACTTAACCTCCTGACAAAAGAGAACCTCTCCAAAAAGGTACAAGAGAAGTTTTGAATAAACACTTAGCATGTGAGGCATACCACAAGCAACTAGCTAAAGAGATCAGAAAGACAGGAATTTTGTCCATTTATATAGCCAAGCTGATATATCCCATTACAGGCATGCTATCAAGATAGATGACTAAGGACTGAATAGTACCATTAGTCAGGCATAGTTATCTTTAATTCACCTGGTAATTGGGGTAGTCACCTATATTTAATGGCCTTTATCCAAAGAAAACATTTCTCACATTTTTATGAGATTAGCAGCTTCGAGCCAAGTGTTGGCTGAAGTTAGGATGCTACCCACCTCCCACAGAAACTTGGAGATAGACAAGTAGAACTCAATTTTAGATGGCTTAGAAAACAGGGGAGAGCAGGAGATGAGATATCTATGAAAAAAGATGTGGTACTCCCAAGTTGATAGTCTACACAAGACTTAATCTGTTTTTGCAGCAGCTCAAATGAATTGAGTCTGACATAAAGAGCACAAAATCCATGTTTTTCTTTATCTAAAAGTACATACTGAATTAGAACTTAGTCATTTTCTACTTTAAAACAGTGTTCTGTGTAATCCCTTTCTTCACACAATCTATGTGAAGACTATCTGTGTTCCTGTTGTTCATTTTGACTTCTCTGACGTTTCATTGTATAAGTATATATTTTAGTTTGCACGTATTATTGGTGAGTGAGAACATAAACTTGCCCTGCTGTAGAACACTTATGGTAGTCAGATGTATTCGAATTAAATAGAAAAAGACAGGGGTATTCCTTGCAAGTTTCAAAGAGACAAATTGAGCGTACACACAGTGAGACAGCAGGAGCCTGGTGTCTGGGAAGGGAACCATGCCTCTGAGGGAGTCTTAACTCTCTTCCTGTGGCATCCATGTTATTTAGCCTCGTATTTGAAGTGGACATTCTTTATCTTAGATGAAACAGATGTGCTGTGTGTTTGATAGGCCACGAATTAGGTTGTTCTAGTTTGTACAAAGTTCATGCTGAACCAAGTATAAGCCAAAACGAGCTCCACGTACCTCAATATGTGACCATGTTTCCATCAGGTTTATAGTCACAAGAGGTATTAGCTTTCCCCAGAGGACAGACTTGTGAACACAAATTTAAGATTTTTCAGTGGGAGTTACCATAATTGCATTAGAATGGCCCTCTGAGGCCCAGGGACCAACATGAAATTAGATGTGTCAGAGGTTTACTGAGGGGAAACGAAGGAAGATAGTGAAGGGATCCTGAGCTGGAAGAGCCATGAAATGACAACACAGATCTGACCTGAGAGGGAGGGAGGAAAGTGAAGGAACATTTTAAGGTTCTGTGCATTTCTAAGAACACTTTGACAAGGTTGCAGGTAGCTCTTGAGCAAAAAAAAAAAACCCCAAACCCCATGAGGACTCCAGTATCTCACGAGAATAGACCTGCCTTAGTAGCGCTGTGCTCATCCCTTGGTTGGAAGCAGCCTGTAAGTGGAGCTTAGGCAACACCCTGAACTTCAGAGCACAACGACTGAGGCTGTCAGTCAAATATGCTCTCTGCAGACTAATCTGAGAGGCATAGTTTTTATGGCCACCACATCCATTCTTGCATTGCACAGATCTCCTGCAAACAGATTTTAGGAGCAGATCCTCCATAGTTCCCCCATGGGCCTCACTTGATAGGGACAAAATTCAAAAAAGGAAGGTATAAATTCTACAGACCCAGTCTCTGAAACTCATCTTAGAGCCATGACTGTTACACCTCCTCTCCTTCTCTTTGGGATTGTCTTCACTGTCAGATATCCCCACTGTAAATCTTGGTGGCTTGCCCATGGAGTGACCCAAACCTTCATTCTTGATGGGGCTGAAACAATAATCATACTCAAGATTATTGCACAGGTACACTCATGGTTACAATGAAATAAGGGAATAACTAAATATGCCCAAGTAGATCATCTTACTTCTGCGGATATTTACAAATTCTTCGCTATGTCCATTGTATAAAAGGAGATCTATATCTTCAATATGAATTCATTTATTTCTGCCAGTATGGTAAATCTTCTCACCTGTTTTCTCCTGGTCATAGGAGTCTGCCTGATGGTAGTTATATCTTGTGACTCTGTGGGATCCTTGCTGTGTCCCTTGGCAAGAGTGAGCCTGATCTGAGGATCAGGACTTGCAGTCATGGAGGACCAAGATTTGCTGAGACAGGAAGCAAAAATCTGCTAGTGGATTATAGGGAGTGATATATGAAATACTGCTACTTCTACCCCTTTAATCCTGGGTTACCACATTCTTCCTATGTGGGGTAGGGGGACTCAGCATTATATAGAGATCTGGTTCAGTTCGTAGATGCATCCTATATCATGGCACTCCACTTCTGTGAAGTGCTGCCTTTTACACTGCTTTTTAAGCTATGTTTTCACAAGACTACCCTGGCATTCTGTGGGGCCAATAGCCTCTGGTTGGAGAGGTAATGTAATACTACCAGTAGATCCCATGGTCATGAACCCTATCCTGCACACCCTTCCTTGAAGAATGTCTGTTCTCTCAGTACTATGTCATGTGGGATGTCCTGCCTGTTAATCAGGCATTCAGGAAGCCCTCAAAGAGAAGTGCTGGCCAAGGCTCCGTGGGCAAGAAAGGCAAATCAACACCCAGAATAAGTATGTATCATTGCAGGACAGACCACTGTACTTTCTAGGATGGAAGACACCCAGAGCAGTTGAGTTGCCACAAGGTGGCCTCCTTGAAAAACTGAGTTCACCGTCTGGGTTTTGCATTGACCTCTGGTGCTGACAGGCGTTCAGAGGCAGCAGTAGCTAGTCAGCCTTGGTCAGTGGGCATCTACACGGCTGGTCCACACTTAGTCTCCTTTGCTGCTACTCTTGCCAGCATATAAGACCCCAGTAGGAGTGACGCTTGTACTGTAGTGTGGATCTGAAACACTCCTTTCCCACACCAGGCCCACTCAAAGCAAGCCTTCCATGTCTTTCGGTATACGGACTAAAGCAGGATTCCTAAGTGAGGAATACATTCTCTTCAGAACCCAAGGTTGCCCACCATGCAGTGTGCTTTCTTTCTGTTAGAAGTTGCAAGATGAAGATCTTTTACTTTGGAAACATGTCTTGACCATTGAACCCCTAAATTCACGTAAGTTCTAGGTTCCTGAATATTCTAGGATAGTCTCCTACCCTCTAGAGCATGTGTGTCTTACTAGGTCCTCTAGTGTACTTAACACCTAGGGCTCATTTTTCCCAATCAACATGATGCCATAGGCAGGCCATTGTGGTGCTCTGTGGGATGCCCAGTCACCTCTCAGAACTACATTATGGCACAGAACGCAAAGTTAACATGCCCCTGAGGCAAACTGTACGTGACAAGTATTGCTCATCCCCTGTTAATGGAAACTGTTCCTTATTTTCTCTTATAACTAGAATGTAAAACAATACCTTTGCCAAATTCTCTTCAATGCACTTGGCAAACAATTTCTACTCTTGGTGGAGAGAAGTTTTAAAGGTTATTTGGCCTTCCTTGTACTGACTCTTACCTCACAGGCCAGGGACACCACATGGTAGTTACTCCAACTACCAAGTTTACTCATTCTAGTTATGAATTGAGTGACTGAGAACTGACTTCTCCAGGACTCCATTTACTAACTGGACTCCACCTAGCCTAGAGCTGTTGCTCTAACAGAGGGACCCATGACTGCTTTTTATTTCTGGGTATCAATTACAACTCAAACTCTGTTGGATACCTTTTGATGTCTTGGTATTCTCCTTTTTCTAGTATAAAATCGCCTGAGTAAATGGCCATAGTCACCTTTAAGGAAGATTTCAGGAAATCGTTATGGTATATAATCATGGCTTCTCATAGTTCTTCCACTTAGAGATCTAGGCACCACTTTAGTTAATGAGCTCTAGGTCCGAAAGTTGGCACAGGTGTGGGAACTGAGCAACAGACTCACCTTACGGAAGTGACCATCCTAGCCTCCTAATCTCCATTCTTGCCTTGTTCTTATGAGTGGTAAGCAGGGCCTTGCTGGCTGCCCATCTCTTTTGGCCCTTGGCTCACAGGGAATTGTAAAGATGGTTAATAGGGTATTGTGTCCCAAGCCCCCTTAATTTTGCCAGTTTTTAGAGTAACTTCAGCCTTCTAACTTGTAGTAAAGTACTTCCACTCAGCCTTTACTGTGACCCCCACAGCTGTAACTACCCTCACTTTCATCAGCCGAGGTATGCAGAGGAGAGGAAGCCACCGCTGAACTTCTCAGTGGCGCTGGTGCCCATGTCACTAGGCTTTTTATGTTGACTTTGAGGGTGGTGTCCTCTGTTTCCTTCCATTGAAGATAATTCTCTGGTCTTCTGCCCTTACATGATATGTCTATGACAACATGACCATTCCCACTTTCTTCTTCCGCCTTCTTCCAGGGCAACATAAATATTTTCACTTTGCTGAGCATTAGCCATGATTGTTTTTCGGGCTGAGAAGAGCCACATGAGCTGTTAGTTTGTGTTAACGTGGGTCTTTGCAAACGTAATAAATCTCACATCCCAAGAATGTGTCCCCAGGCTGAATTTTTCCATCTAGTCTTACATTCCATTATATCCCCCTTATTCAAATACCTTCAAAATCCAATCTAAAGGGCACCTTTGTCTCCTGTCAGTGTGTGCTAATTCTGAGAACTCTCCTGCTGTACAGTTACTTTCCTCCCTTATCAGACCCTGCCTGCCCCCAGCAAGGGTATGCTGTCTTCTAACCGTAGTTATCAGCCTGGCAGCCCCAAAAGAGGAAGTGAGAGCAGCTCCTCAGGACACCTGTTGCCTCATAAAAGTGGTACCTCTTGCTAAGGAAAAGTGGATCACCTCTGAAAGCCAGAATTGTTTAGGGTATCTCCAGTGCAACATCCTCAGTGGCAGCTTTCCAAATGTCCTCATGCCATATTTTGGTGTCCAAGGTATTTCAGGTTTTCCCAAATAGAGCCCAGACCTTAGAATATCAGACTTTTAAGGCTGAGCATCCAGACATTTCCTGAGTTCTGTCTCCAACAATCTTCAGCCTGCTGCTCAGACTGTGTCATTGCCAGATATAAGGGCCCTTTTGTCTGTTATCCAGCAGACACTGGCTCTCACTTGACCACTGACTGCTTGTTAATAGCCCTGAATTTCACCATCCTTCAGGCATCAGTGAAATTTAAAAAAAAACCCAAAACCAAAAAACCAACCTGTACTATCTCTGTGGTTCCCCAAACCCACTCCCAGCCTGAGTTTTTCAAATGATCAAATCATCATACCTGCAACAGCATTTCCTCCTTCTAGGATGTTTTCTTAGTTCACCACCAGTCGAATCTTTATCAATTGAGCCACTATTTTGTGCAAGGGACTCCCTATGCCCTACCTACTAACAATGATCACATCCTTTTTATCTACCAGGCAGATGAGCCTGGTAATGAGCCAGTCCCAGTCTCCATCTTACCTCTGCTTGCTCTGACCCCTCCTGGTCTTTGAAGAAGCAGAGCACAAGATGGGATTAGACATGTGAAGTTTATTGGAAGTTATGCATATGTGAGAATCCAGAGGGATTCAAAAGATGCTGAGTGAGCCATTGGATCACAATGCCCATCTCTCCTTTGTAAAGGATTGAGGGGAGGAAAGGAGTGAACATCTTAGACTTTAATATATTCCTAAATACAGATGTAGGCTGGCGAAGACATTTCCCAGAGGGTGGAAAAGAGTGATTTCTGAAAGGTGATAGCAGATGACTAGAGTTCAGTTTGTATGTCTGCCCAAAGGTAGATCCATGCAAGGGCTTCGTGCCTTCTTGGAGGCTGAATATATGAGGATGCAATTCCAGAATTCAATAGGGTTATCTCCAAAAGGAAAAAGAACAATCACTGCAGGGCAGCATGAAGCCTAGATGAATATTAGGCCAAAGAAATGCCCTTACTCAGATTCCAGAGCAATTGGCTAAAGGGGAGATGTATATTTAGAAAGAAAACATGGAAACAGTTCTGTATTTTCCTCAGGTCTAAAGGATCATAGCAGAATGTGGTTCCCATGTATAGTAGAGGAATGTCAAGAAAAGAAGCATGTGAGAAACTGTCCTCTATATCTTGAGCCTAGTTGGCTTGGATATGGCAAAATGGTCATAGTCTGGGCTTTGGAATTTTCCAGATCTGATTTCAGATCTTGGCAATAGGAACTTGAGGCAAATTACTTCATCCCAATAGTTAAGTACAAATGACTTCATTCTACAAAAAGTTTAAAGGCATGTCCTAGAGAAGGCACTGTGTGACATAGTAACTGTAAGCATTACCTCTTTGGCAGTTGAGACTAGGCATGTTAAACCTAAAATACATTCCAAAGTTCTTTGAAGTTTATTGAATGTATCTCTCTCCAGGTAACAATGGTGCTTGGAGGATAACAATTCCTGTGAGCAGGTCCTGGTGACTTATTCCCACAGATTTCCTCTGCATGAGCTGGTTTCTCTCTCCATCTCAAGGTTCTCATGGATAACCATGATTGAGGATAGAGAAAGTGTTGGGAGTAGCAGGAAAAAGGGAAGATGAAAAGGCTAAGTCACTGGGGCTGGGTAGGAAATGAGCATACAGGAACCAGCCAGTGACTGAAGTGAACAGGTCGGGTGAGGCAAGGTGCTAGGCTGGGGACAAACCTGTCGTGGTTTCCTTACCCTAAGTGCTGGTTATTCTCCATCTGTTTCTCTAGATCCCTGTTCTATGTCCCCAGAAGCTGACATTTATGGGCCGCTGCTTTTTTCTCTGATTTCTAGATGGGCTCAGCCAATATGAAGCAGGAGGTAAGAGGGTGAGACTAGAGCTCAAGAACTCATTCCCCAGCTCCATTCCTGCCAGGCACAAATGGTAGTTCCATGGCTTTCTACTAAAGGCCATAGAGCCTGAAAAGTGACCCCCTCACTACACACAAACACTTGTGTTGTGGCAACTGCATCTTCCCTTACCTCATAGGCTTGAGTTAGGTGATGCTGCTCACCGTGGTTAGTCCTGGGGCTCCACCATCCCTTGTCAGTTTCCTTAACCCTTCTCAGGCCTCTGTAGATAGTATCTTCAGTTGCCCCCTTGACCATACCACTTCTTTGGATATATCAGACAAGTTCCCAATGGTATACAGTCTTCACCAGTGTTGCCTCTTAAAGCTGTCTGCTTCCTCAGCAGGACACGTAATCTGAAAGTCGACAACCTCACGGAACTAGTTGCAAAGGCAAAAGAGCTATACTTTCATGGTAGTCAGGAGAAGTTATCTTTATCATGATTTCAAGATACACAATAAAAGGGGACTTGTCTACTTCACCCCTTCCTCCTACTTAACTGGCTTTCATAACTTGATATTATACTAAATAAAAGTGTGATCACATGAAGGAATCTTGTTTTATTACAGAAAAGACTACGTCCTTCCATAGAAAAACCAGCAGGACTTGCCAAGTGAACTTGTCTTCTGTCCTCTAGTTCCGCCCTACAGTGAATACCTTAATGCCTGTGTTAGTGGGGAAGCTGTTTCAGTGTCTATCTTTCCTTCTGATGCCATTTGAGTCCCATCACTACTGAGTCACACACTCTGGGGCAGTGGTTCCCTTTTAGGTTTGGGCAGAGAAATCATGTTGGAGGAGGATCTCATGGTCCAAATGACATAAGAGGATAAATCTATACCTAGTGAATTATGGGCATAAGAAGTGATTCACGAGGGGGAGGGTGTAGCTCAGTGTTAGAGTGCATGCTTAGCAGGCACAAGATCCTGGGTTCAATCCTTAGTATCTCCATTAAAAAATAAAGCTCATTACCCCCACCTCCCACAAAAGTGATTTCTCTCAAAAGTAGTCAGGCTTCTACCATATCCTAGATCTTCTTAGATCCAAACCAAATGTCCTCAGTCCTGTGGGCCTCAAGCCCTGGAGAGATCGGATTTGATGGTTATCCCTTTCCTTCCTCATATCTGACAACACACAGAGCTGTTTCCCTGATGGATGTTCCATCTCCATTTCATCTCCTGTCCATCTCCAGGATCACATCATGAATCTCAAAGGCACCAACGACTGAATAGATGCACTTCAGCTGCTAGAGAGAGGTGGGCTGTGCCTTCGGGTTAGCTTTACTGACCTTTTCTCTTCCCATAAGATCCTAACACTCCTTAACTTCTGCCTCCCTAGTCAGAGGCCACCCCTGACACCTTAAACACACAGGAGGCTACTGCAGCTCCTGGAGGGGGGGTGGGCAGTGAGTGTAAGGAATCACTCACTGCCCCCTGAGCTCCCATCTGAGCTACATCCAAATACATCTGCCACCACCAGCCACAGCTTTTACCATTCTCCCGCTGCTCACTACCTTCCTGCATGGCTGAATTTTTCCATTTCCCAGCTGTGCCATGTTCTTTTGCCTCTGATAATTACTGATGTTCTCTTCTGGTGTTGGAGCGGCATACCCTCATCTTCCTAGCCTGGCTAATCCTCGTGGATTGGCCGCAGCTTAGGTATCATCTTAAAGAAGCCTGTCCTGGCTCTGCACACATAGTTCTCTGAACTGCTTGCCCAAAGAGAAAGTAAGTTCCAGGAGGGTAGGGAGCCTGTCTATCTCGTCTCTAGCGTAATCCTTGTGCTAGACAAAAGTGTAAGCACAGTGCCTGGCTATGCTGAGTGAGAATAAAATATCGTTCTTCTTAAAGCATCTGGAGGTGTTTTCAAGGGTCCTGTGTTAGCATTAGTGAACTAGAGGCCTCTTCAGCCTCCTTGGATGTGGTTCTGTGTGGATTCCACCCTTTCAAAATCCCCTTCTAAGAGAATTCATTCTTTCTAGGTCATGGAGACTATAAAGGAGCACTATCTCAAATGGGGTGCCCAAGGGCCCCCAGTCTGTCCATCTTCATACCATGGGAACTCTTACTGATGACCTCTGCTCCTTCTCTAGATTCTTCTTTTTTAAGATGCTCTTAGCTGGATAGTGTCAGCAAGACTCTGCAAATGCCTCTGAGGCCTGGCACTTATCAGCATTCTGCTCAGGGGTCAAGGGAATTCCACTTGTAACCTTCCCACTTCCTCAGAGGAAAAGGAAAATAGCAGACTTTGTCCCCAAAGGAATGACACAGACTCTAAATCTAGACTAAATCTAAACATAACTATCCCTGGCACACCTGGGTTGGTCCAGAGAAGTCTAGGTCTAAGGAAGACAGATTTTTTCAACTGAGTCACGAACTGTGGATCTACATCCTGGTCTTGCTTGTTATCTGGAGTGGCTAGATTCTGCAGCTATTCTGAGGACACCAAGTAGAAGTCAGGAAGGCCTCTGAGAGGAGGTATGAAGACTGATCTTGGGGTTAGAGCTCAGCCTAGCTGTCAATCTAATGGCGTTCCATATCCTTACAGCACCTGGTGAGGGCAGACTCCTGAATTAACTTTAAGACAGACAAATACCATGTCTAATTTTTAGGTATAACCATATTTTTCCCCCTCACACTGGTTTACATCGTGAAGGAAGGATCCCATGGACTTTTGTGGAGCAGTGCATCTCCTTTGTCTCAACCTTCCCAACCTAAAATCCCATTTCTTTGAAAGGAGGAAAGCCAAAGAAAGCAGTTTATCTCCTTGTGTGAACTAAAGGGATGCTCATGGGTTGCTGCCGTCATCCTTTAGGTCACATGGCAAGACATGGACTTTGAAGCTCCAAAGGCTTGAGTTTGCAAACCAGCAAGGTTACATACACCCTATGTAACCTTGAAGGAGTTATTTTAATCTCCAAGTATAAAGTGGAAATGCTACCTACCTCTGGGCAGCTCTTATAATTGAGATACTGTATATGAAGGGGCTTGTAAGAGAACAAGCATGCCAGGCGTTTCGAGTATTATTACCATCACTTGTTTTTGTGTCTGAGACAAAACTCAGTGCTTAAGCCTGGGGAGAGACATCCTTAATTGTCCCCTCAGACCAGAAGCCGATATATCAGAGTAGGGCATATTAAAGTAGAATCAATACAGAAAGAATCTAACTTTTACTCCAATTCCCCTTTCAGAGGATCCTACTTCTCTGGCACCTCAGGAAGCTAAGAACTTCTAGAAGCTTGCTGCCTGCTCCCCATACTTAAACTTTATGTACTATGTGAAACTGCTGGTAGTTGCTGTAATATACAGGGTTCTTCCTTCCTTCAGTGCCTGTGCACATGTTATACTCAGCCAAGCAAAAGTAGGAATGTCATTCCACACAGATTCATATCTAGGTTTGGAAACCTGGTTCCATAATCACCTCGTCCAGCTGATGAACTCTGCCCTTAAGAGTTTAAATGGTGAGCCATGTTTCCTTGTATCTGGATCTCTTGCATGATCCTTAGAAATAAGCATTCAACAAATCAATGCATTTAAATAGAATAATATCTAAAGTTAAAATAAGGTTTCTCCCTTTAATAGTTTGACTTTACAGATGAACTCACAACAGTCTTTCTCAGTTGATGGAAAGGTATGCAGATAAGCTGTGAAGAAGAGAGAGATTAACTTTCTCCAGAGGCTGTATCTGAAATATATACTAAAGAATTCAGATGTGTTTTAAGCCTTGGAAACAGTGATGAATCGGAAGCAAACCTGATCTGTGCTCATTCGAACACTGTCCAGGAGAGCATCCTGGCCTGAGGACGAGATAGCAATGGCAGACTGAGCTCTACAAAACAAAGGAACATCAAGCTTGCTGTTTATTAAATATCTTAACCCTTCATTTGAATGTTCCAACACAGGGCTAATTGAATAAGACAAAGTGATCTTGGAACTTGGCTTCCCATATAGGTCAATTAGAGTTGAAGAGAATGTGCTGATTCAGGCCAACATAGTGATAAGAGGAACCCAAAATATGTAGTTCCACTTCCATTTATAAATTGAATATTGAATTTCTGGTTTATGGTCTTATCAATGACTTGTTACTCTTGCTCTGAAATAAGCCATTGTTCATGTTCAACTCTGGAGAAAAATGGAATCTCAGCTTGTTAGACTAGGTGCTGAATTGGACTATGTAGGAATAAATGAGTCACGTAAAAATTCATCTTTTCTGAAGCTAGAAAATAAATGCTCATTCACAAATAAGAGTACTAATGCTCATATAGGTAAAGCATTTTGTCAAAATACTGACTTTTAAGGGGTACAGCCGGGATTTGGCATGAAATCTGAGCTCATCCCTGTTTGAGGGAAGTTGTATGCCACAGCGGTTGAGGTCACAGACATGAGCCCACACCTGCCTGATTCTAATCGCTAGTACTGACAGTGGACATGTGTTTTGGGCCAAGTTATGCCTTTACTTGAACTCTTTACCCTCATCCGTATTTGATACCAACCTGTAAATTTCACTCCTTTTGTGCGCTTTCCCACATTCTTCATCCCTGGCTGTGTCCCTTGGCAAGAGTGAACCTGCTTTGAGGACCAGGACTTTAATCCTGCAGGACCAAGGTTTGCAAACACAGGATTCAAAAATTCCCTAATGGATTATTCAGCGTGACATGGGGAATATTCCTATTTCCACTCCTTTGTTCCTGGCTTCCTTGATTCTTCCTGATAAGGACCTCGCACCATACAGAGATGTGGTTCAATTCATAGTCTGCATCCTATAGCATGGCACTCCACTTCTGTGAAGTGCTGCCTTTTACACTGCTTTTTAAGCTATGTTTTCACAAGACTGCTCTGGCATTCTGTGGGGCCAATGGCCTCTGGTTGGAGAGGTAATGTAATACTACCAGTAGATCCCATGGTCATGAACCCTATCCTGCACACCCTTCTCTGAAGAATGTTCTCTCAGTACTATGTCATGTGGGATGTCCTGCCTGTTAATCAGGCATTCAGGAAGCCCTCAAAGAGAAGTGCTGGCCAAGGCTCCGTGGGCAAGAAAGGCAAATCCACACCTAGAATAAGTATGTATCATTGCAGGACAGACCACTGTACTTTCTAGGATAGAAGACACCCAGAGCAGTTGAGTTGCCACAAGGTGGCCTCCTTGAAAAACTGAGTGCACCGTCTGGGTTTCAGCATTGACCTCTGGTGCTGACAAGCGTTCAGAGGCAGCAGTAGCTAGTCAGCCTTGGTCAGTGGGCATCTACACGGCTGGTCCACACGTGGCCTCCTTTGCTGCTACTCTTGCCAGCATATAAGACCCCAGTAGGAGTGACGCTTGTACCGTAGTGTGGATCTGAAACACTCCTTTCCCACACCAGGCCCAAAGTGAGCCTTCCATGTCTTTCGGTATACGGACTAAAGCAGGATTCCTAAGTGAGGAATACATTCTCTTCAGAACGCAAGGTTGCCCACCATGCAGTGTGCTTTCTTTCTGTTAGAAGTTGCAAGATGAAGACCTTTTACTTTGGAAACGTTTCCTGGCCATCGAACCCCTAAAATTCAGAGATTCTAGGTTCCAGAATATTGTAAGATTTGCCTCCTACCCTCTGGAACATGTGTGCCTACTAGGAGCTCTGTTGCACTAGACACCTCTGGCTCATTGTGACAAATCAATGCGCCATAGGTAGGCCGTTGTGCTCTGTGGGGTGCCCAGTTATGTCTTAGAACTATATGATGGCGCAGAATAAAGTTAACATGCCCCTGAGGCAAACTGTACATGACAAGTGTTGCTCATCCCCTGTTAATGGAAACTGTTCCTGATTTTCTCTTAACTAAAATGGAAAACAATATACTTGCCAAATTCTCTACCATGCACTTGGCAAGCATTTTTTTACTATCTTGGTGGAGAGAAGTTTTAGAGGTTAGTTGGCCTTCCTTCCCTACTCTGACTCTTCCCTTATAGGCCAGGGACACCACATGTTAGTTACTTCAACTATCAAGTATGGTAAATCTAATTATGCAGTAAGTGACCGAGAACTGACTTCTCCAGGACTCCATTTACTCACCTCACACTACTGCAGAGTAGAGCCCCTGCTCTGTTCAGAGGGATCGTGACTGTGCTGCTTATTTCTGGTATCAGTGTCGACTCAAACCCTGGATAACCTTCACTGTCTTGGTATTCCCCTCTTTCTAGTATAAAATTGCCTGAGTAAGTCGCCATAGTTACCTTTGAGTAAGGTCTCAGGAAATCATCATGGTATATAAGAGCATAGCTTTTCATCATTCTTCCACTTAGAAATCTAGGCACCTCTTTAGTTAATGAATTCTAGATCTGAAAATTGGCACAGGTCTGGGAACTGAGCAACAAACTGATTTTATTGAAGTGACCATCCTAGCCTCCTAATCTCCATTCTTGCCTTGTTTTTATGAGTGGTAAGCAGGGCCTTGCTGACTGCTCATCTGTTTTGGCCCTTGGGACACAGTACCTTGTTAACCATCTTCAAAATTCCCTGTGAGCCAAGCCCCTTTGATTTTGCCAGTTTTTAGAGTAACTTCAGCCTTCTGATTTGGGGTAAATCACTTCCACCTGGCCTTTATTATGGCCCCATAGATATTAATCCCATAGCTATAAATACCTTTGCTTCCATCAGCTGTGGTATGCAGAGGGGAGAGAGCCACCATTGGACTTCTCAGTGGTGCTGGTGCCCATGTCACTAGGCTTTTTATGATGGCTTTGAGAGTGGTGTCCTCCGTGTCCTCCCACTGAACATAAATCTCTGATGGGTCTTCTGCCCATACATGACACATCTATTACAACAAGATCAATCCCTCTTTCTTCTTCCACTTTCTTCCAGGACAAAAGTATTTTCACTTTGCTGAGCATTAGCCATGATTGTTTCCAGGCTTAAGAGATCCACTCTAGCAGTGAGCTCATGCTAACTCCTAGGGTCTTTGCAAGGTTAATCCCACATCCCATGAATTGTGTCCCCAAGCTGAATTTTTCCATCTAGTCTTACATTCAATTATATCCCTCTTACTCAAATAAACCTTCAAAATCCAATCCCAGGGCACCTTTGTCTCCTGTCAGTATGTGCTAATTCTGAGAACTCTCCTGCTGTACAATTACTTTCCCCTCTTATCAGACCCTGCCTGCCCCCAGCAAGGGTATGCTGACTTCTAACCCTAGTTACTAGCCTGGCAGCCCCAAAAGAGGAAGTGAGAGCAGCTCCTCAGGACACCTGTTGCCTCATAAAAGTGGTAATTCTTACTAAGGAAAAGTGGGTCACCTCTGAAAGCCCAAAGGATTTATGGTAACTACAGTGCCAATAGCCTTAAGGGCAACCATGCAGATGTCCCCATGCCATGTCTTAAGTGTCCCAGGTTTTCCCAAATAAAGCCCAGATCTTTGGATGCTCAGCCCTAAAAGCCTGATATTCTAACATCTCCTGTGCTCTGTGCCTGTGACAATTGTCTTCAGCCTGCTGTTCAGACTGAGTGTGTCATTGCAAGACATTAGGGCCTTTTTGTCTGTTACCCAACACTCTGGCTCTCACTAAACTACTTTACTGTTTTAATAGCCCTCAAACTTTATTTAAACCTTTATTTAAAAAATAGTCTACTGTTAGTTTCCATGAGCCCTTTACCTTTTTCACAAACCACACAGAACTACTGTACAGAGAATTTGTAGGTAACAGTACTCCAACTTCCAGCATGCAGTTAAAATGCTAATCTCTTCTTGTCACTAGGTTTTCTACATTGGTTTAAGTTAACCACCTGTATGGGTTTGGGCTATTTTACTGTTTCCCATTTAGCATGTCCGGTTAAAACTGGCCTGAGAATAGATTCTCCTGGCTTCTGTTTACTATGTTAGGTAGGGAAGCAATCCCCAGCTGGCCATACTATCCATACCAGTGACTCAGGTAAAGCAGATGTGACTACCTCAAAGCCTACACAAAATCCCAGCTCTCATCTAAACATTCACCTTAATCCCATCAACAGTTGTATCTCCAAATCTTCCCAATCTAACCTTAGCCCTGGTTAAGACTTCACCACAGATTTCAGAATCACAGTGCCCTGGGCTCCTGTGTCAAGACTCCCAGAAGTGCTGCTTCTTCCCCTGCATCACCATTTTACCCGCACATGTGCTAAGGACCTTGGGTCCCTGGCTGGGGTGGGACCAGAAGACACGGGCCCCTGTCATCAATTTACCAAATTGAACTCTTGTTTGCTGCACGCTGGGTAAGCAAATGCAACCTACTGGCACCAGGTTGTGTTTAAAAAACGAAAAACAAAACAACGACCAAAAAAAAACTACAGTGTATTTGCAGGGTGTTAAGCAAGGAGAATAGGCAGCTAATGCTCAAAAGGATCCAGGCTCCCCAGTGGCTTTCAGGCAAGGGTTTTTACAGACTAGAATTAAGGGTAAGTGTCTTAAGTGCATGATCAGCCTGTGAGTCCTTCTGATTGGTTGGATCTTAAGCAGCAAAGATTTCTGGCATCTTGGTCATCACTCTTCTGGTTTCAAATTGTCTGGGTCTCTGGGGCTGTGGCCAGCACTTTCCATCCCATGGGGTCCTGGTTTCTCTAAAACCACTAAAGGATATGTGCCAGGTTGTTACCTGTCCCACTTGGGGAGAAACTAGGAGTCCTGTGACTTTTATGGCTGAACTGTTGTTCGAGTTTTTTCTCAGTTGGCTGATTTTTCCACTGTTCTGCGTTTTCTCACTTCTCCA
This sequence comes from Camelus bactrianus, assembly GCF_048773025.1. Lineage (NCBI taxonomy): Eukaryota > Metazoa > Chordata > Mammalia > Artiodactyla > Camelidae > Camelus > Camelus bactrianus. The sequence continues at coordinate 46,246,404 of NC_133548.1, forward strand.
ATTATTAACTTCTGGAGTCTACTCTTTGGAACTCGGAAGGCCTAGGAGACTAAAGCTTTTTCTACAGGTAAGCAGGCAACATGGAGGGGCTTATACCCAGGAAGGCCTCACAGGGTTCTGCTTGGTTTCAGTCCACATTTTCCTTTGATACTCCTCAGTCCTGCGGGGCACAGGGATGACACAGCTCTGGCTATGTCCTGCTGAATGGGGATGGTGTTAACTTGCCAGGATTAGAGGAGAGAAAGGATTTCATTTCAAAGAGTTCCTGAGTCCCAGACCTAACACCAGTATTTTGTATTATAAAAACACTCACTCCCTCTGCTTTGTCATAAAACCTGGATAAACACTTGAGAATTAACAGACGCATTACAATGAGAATGGTGATCAAAATGCAGCCTTGAAGCAATGCCCAAAGAAGTCCTATCCCCGATGGCAACCAGGAAAATAAGTCCAGGAGCAAGTCTTCTTTACATGCATCCTGTAACCAAGCAGCCTTTTGACTTATTTATTCAAGTTTCAACTTCTCCAGAGGTATTTATATACGTGCAGCACGTGGTGTGAGCCACTGCACATACTCCTCATTTTGCCAATAAGGAGTTAAGGGCTATTCTCTTATCAAGGAACACTCAGACCAAGGAGTCCAAAGACGTTATTGGGCCACGACACTTTTAGCCATGTCCTCAGAGTTTGTCCAGTTGTGGCAAAGTTATGAATCATCTCTGTATTGACATGAACTCCACCACTTGGTCTGAAGATGGCAATACTTCCTCATATTGTGTTCATACAATACCAATCTCTCTCTTTAAAGGTGGGGGTTTGCTTAGAGAGGGAAGTGCGGTTCCCTGGGCTGTGCAGGAGAAGAGGGGTTATACAGTGTCCCAGCAGGCATGACCCTTCAATTTGCCAGCTACCTAAGCAGTCATGTGCCCATCCTCATGCTGGCGAGTCACTCCCTGTACCACAAAGATATAAGCTGGAGGGGTGCAGGTTATACCTCCCAGGATAGTATCACTTCTGGGGAAGTTCATAAATTCTTTTGGGGTCCTTTTTGGAGAGTTCCAAATTTATCAAGCCAGGGGCAAGAGACGTTGCAAGCCTTCCATAGTTTATTTACATGATGTCCAACTTGCTTGGCTCTCTGGCATAAAGTGACGTTATTTTTAGCCCTTACCCATCTGTCAGTTGTACATTTCAGGGGATGTGGGGGCATCACATTTTCTCACAAGAAATGCAAGGGACTGCGGAGGCCCAGGAGTAACTTCCCCTGAGATGGATACTACCTCAGACAGGTTGAAGCAAGGGACTGGGATATGCTGAGGTCCCCTGACTATCTGAATTAGGAATGTGAGGTTTGAAGGAAAAAGATTATAGGAGGTCATGATACTGCTGCAGTATCAAAATGAATTGTTAAGACCACTGATGGGAGATTTTGTTGATAATAAGTTTGGGGGATCATATGACATATCCAACAACCACTTAAATTTCCACATCTGGCTATGCTCTGAGACAACATAGTTATGAGTATTTTCATTCCAGGAAGCAGCAGACACCAGTGAGATGAGACAGTAAAGAAAAACAAGAGCCATTGTTTCACTCAGGGCCAGAAGCTTAAATGAAAAAACAATGGTGACTCTAAATTTTGGAACTAACCCCATTATTACAAAGGTTAAATTACTGCCAGGGTTAAGTGTCTCCTATCAATATCATGACAAGTAACAGTGACTACCATACCATCAGATAAACGATTAACTAGAAGAAAGCTAAGGATATAAACAACTATCAGAAAAATGCTATTATGAATGGCTATGAGTCATTCATTACTTATTTAAGATACTTGAATTTTAACTACAGCCCCCAGTACAGACTCGAAGAGCAGTACTGACTTTCAGCTAATGTTGCAGATGTTTTTTTTATAACTGTGGAAGACTGTAGATTTGTAGTTGGGTCGGGAGCCAGCTTCACTCATGTGATGGGCCCACAGCTTGACTCCTGCCAATTTAACCCAAGAGTGAGTTACTAACAGATACTGGTAAGGCCCCACCCACCAGGTCTGGAGTTGGTTCTCCAGATGTGCATTCTTCCAAGTTTTTAGGAGCACCCAGTCTCCAGGTCTAAATTTTTGGAGGGAAACATTTGTGGAACAGTTATATTACTAGTAATTTTATGAATAACCTTTCAAACTAATCAGAATGTTTGTACTTAGTGTCTAGTACTTTTACTTTTAAATTAAATTAACTACCCAGAGTAGAGGATAAACTGCCTATATAATATTTTATAAAGACTCAATTAGAGCCTGCTTCTAGGGCACTGCAACCAACAATGCTCTATCCCAGGTTAAATGAGTTTCTTGATAGATTTTGGCCACACTCCTTAAGGTATGATTCATCTTTTCCATATTTCCAGTTGATGAAGGCCTCCAAAATGCATGCAAATTTCATTTTATTCCAAGCTGTTTAGATACCTCCTGAGTCACATTCACAATACAGGTGCCTGTACTATCCCTTTGAATTTAGCAGAGTAGCCCAAATCTAAGACATCTCCTTGAACAAAGCCTTTACTACCTCTGAAGCCCTCTCAGCCTGGCAAAGGAGTGCTTCTACCCAGGCTGCAAAGATGTCTGTAATCTATAGTAGGTAGCAAAAATTCCCTCTTGCTTTGGGCAGGACCATAAAGATTGGCCAGTCTTCCACCAGGCTTTCTGCTTTTGCTTGGATTCCCATGCAGGGTAGGGGAGGCCCAGTTTGGGAATTATTTTTATCACAGATCACACTTTTTTGTATAATTCTTTGGCCTGTCCTTTGCCCATTTGGTCCTTTAATGTAGTCCTGTGTCCACTGGAGGGTGGCATCATGCCCATAATGGGTGTTCTGCTGTATTGATCTAATTATCTCCTCCATTAGATATTCAGGAATTAAAATCATTCCTTGGTCATTAACCAGCCATGCCCCAGATTCTAGATGGGTGGGATCAAACCCCTATTCTTGTGACCTTTCAAGGTCCTCAGATGAGCATTTCGGGCTAAATTGGGTCAGGAGTGCACTCGGGATCTGAGTCACAGCCAGAAGAGTATTTGTCCTGGCGGCCACTTTAGCAGCTTGGTCAGCTTTGTTTCTGAAACTAGTCAGACCTCTGATGTCCCAGGCAATGCCTGATTGCCACATCCTTTGGCTTGAGCACTGGGTCTAGATGTTTCAAAACAGCTTGGGCATGTTTGATTTCTTTTCTCTGAGGTGAGCAGTCCTCTTTTTCCAAATTGTGCCATGTGCATGCACAACTGAAAAGGCATATTTTGAGTCAGTACAGATGTTAATTTTCTTACTCTTATTAAGATGTAAAAATAGAGTGAGGGTGATCATTTCAGCCTTTGGCCAAGATATCTGACAAAGCTTCCATTTTTAGGATCTCTTGCAAGCTTACCACCGCGTATCTGGCCATTTGATTTCTCTGGTTCTCAACTGCTTCCATCAGTGTACATCCGAGTCTGTATCTCCCAAGGAAACGATGGTCAGGTCCAGGTGGCTGGAGCATACCTGCTCAATGCACTGCAAAAACTCGCACACAGCCCCTTCAACGGGGTGGGAACGATGCGGCTAGGTTCAAGGAGGGACACAGTCTTTACAGTCACATGTAGACATACCCAGCAATTTTACTTGATAGTTTGCACGCGGCCTGAAGTAAGCCAATATCCACACTTTTGTTCCAAAAGCAGCAACACACAGTGGGATGTAGGCACCATGACGGCTGTTCTAGAATGAATTTCTCTGCCTTTGCAGAAAATCAAGAGGAGCAGCTATGGCTCTCAAACACTTTGGCCATCCTGGTTATAATGTCCGAAATCTTTGAGAAATAGGCTACTGGGTGTTTCGTATTCCCCAGATCCTGGGTCAATACCCCAAGACCCACTCCTTGTCTCGTGTACAAAAAGCTTGAAACAGTTCTTTCAAGTCTGGCAACCCCAGAGCAGGGGCAGTCAGTAGTTTTAACTGTCTGGAAGGCCTTTTGACATTCTCCTTTTCACACTAAGGGCTCATTTTCAGCCTCCTTTAGGGCCTCATACAGTGGGTTTAGCTCTTAGCCCAAATTTGGGGATCCAAATGTGGCAGAATCCTGCCGTTCCCAGAAACCAGCACAACTGTTCCTTGGTGGTGGGCACTGCCACTCTGGCTACTGCTTCTTGGTGATCTGGGAGCAGATTCCTCTGGCCTCTTTTCAGTTTGAATCCTAGGTATTTCACTGCAAGGGGGAAATTTGGGCCTTTTTCTGAGATTTTATAGTCTTATTCAGCCATAAAGTTCCAAGTAGTCAGTGTCTCTGAGTTCTTCTTTGTCTTGCTATTAAGATAAATCATCTACATATTGGAACGCTCCTGTAGCTGGAGATCTCTTAAATCTTGAGCTAGCACTAGCCCAAATACTGTGGGGGAGTTTTAAAATCCTTGAAGCTGCAATACTTGTTAGCAGTACTCAAAAGCAGGTAACTCTTAAGACTCAGGACTCGAGGAATACAGGAAAAACATGTCTTAAGTATAGCACAATGAACAGACAGAACTCTCCAGATAACGCAGTCAGTAAAGTATAGGGATTTGGGACCACAGGATAAACATCTTCCACCATCTGATAAATGGCTGTCAGGTCCTGAACAAATCAGTACTCCTCAGTGCAGGGCTTTTTAACAGGCAGGATGGATGTATTATACGGTTGCCTTTTTCAAATACTAGCTTATTCACCCCTGTCAAAGGCTGGATCCTTGCTTTGCTTGCTCCTCTAAGGGGTATTGCCTTAGGCTCGGAGCTTCAGCTTTATCTTCTCTGGTCCAGTCGTCCTGGCTCTTCCCGGCCCCACAACAGCCCATCCCACTGAAGGATGTCTTCAGGAATGCTGTTGGCGGACTCCTTTATTCCTTGACCAAGGGCCATCTGCAGGATACAGGTTTATTCTGTGGGCACCTCGATTTCCAGTCACCCAGGTGCAAAAGCCTCTTTAACGTTCAATTTAGTAAATAAAGCTCATGACCAGCAGTGGGGACTGGCCACTCTGGCATGTATGCAAACTGTGTTTTAAATTAGTAGCCCCCATCTGACAGTTGAGAGGGTGCAAAAAGATTTTGGAGAAACTTTCTGGTAACTGTGGTCACTACTGTGTCTTCTTGGGTTAACTTGGCTAATCAAGTGTTCAAAACAGTAACTGACTCCAGTATCAACCAAAGTCTGTCTCCTACCAAAATGTTTACCTGAGGCTCATGGTGGAAATTGGGATGGAGCCCGTTTCCCCAGACAGACTTTCCGGGCTCCCTCACTCTTCATCACTTTCTGTTCTCTCTGGCACAAGCAATGCTTTCTCTTCCTCTTTCAGCTTCTTTCCTAGGCCAATGTGAGGGAAATTGCTCTAGCTTTCTTGTTTACAATAGGCAGTGGGGACCCATCTTAACATGTCCCTTTTTGTGGTCTCCCTGCTGTGGGCCATCTTTCACTCCCTTGGGCCCCAGGATCTTACCTTCTCCTCAGATTTCTTGCTCCCTTTTACTTTGAATGCTGCCACCAAAGGGGACATCTGCTGTTTCATTTTCTGGTACTTTGTTGGTCTTGTATTTTCTCCTGACTGTTTAAATCTTTGAAAGCAAATTCTAATTAATGATATCAGCAGATCCTCAAAGGACCCAAACTCCCCAATGGCTTTCAGGCAAGGGTTTTTAAAGGGTAAATTTCCTAACACATGATCAGCCAATGGGTTCTTCTGATTAGTTGGGTCTTAAGCAACAAAAAAAAATTTCTGGCATCTTGGTCATCACTCTTTTGGCTCCAACTTGACTGGTTCTCCGTGGCTGTGATCAGCAGTTTCCATCCTGTGGGGTCCTGGTTTCTCTAAAATGACTCAAGGATATGCACCAGATTGTCAGCTCTATCCCTTGGGGAGAAACTAGGAGTCCTGTGACTGTTCTATGGCTGAACTGCTATTCAAACTATTACTTTTCTTACTCAACTGCTTTTCATTTTTCTGCATTTTCTCACTTCCCTATTAACTGCTCTAGTCTGCCCTTTGGAACTCAGATGGTCTAGGAAACTAAAGATTTTTTACAAACAAGAAGCAGTGGACATAAAGGAGCTTGTACCTGGGAAATCCCTACAGGGTCCTGCTCAATTTCAAAAGAGGCTAATCTCTCTCTTAACAGGTCACCCTATTTACCTGATTTTTAAATCATCCATTGCTGAGGTCATCCTTTGGGCATTCACATGGGACATAAATATTCCTTTTTTTTTTTTTCTGCCCTTGCCTATCTTTTTCTCTAAATTTTCTTGTTACCAATTTTCTAATCAAGTTCCTTCCAAGTCCCTGACCATTCAGCCAAACCTTTGGCCACAGCCTGTGAATCAGTAAATATTTGGACCTCTGGCCATTTCTCCTTCCCAAAAAAGGCAACCAGCTGTGCAGATCAAAATTCTTCCCACAGGGGGATGTTGTTCAGCACTGGCCTTCAGGAATGACCCAGAGAGAGATTGTAGTACTGCAGGTGTCCATTTTCTGGTGGTAGCTGTACAACATTGCACAGAACCTTCTATAAACCAGGCCCAGGTCTTCTGTTCCTCTGTAGCCTGATCCTAGGGAACTCCTCCTGAGGCACAGCTGTGGGCATGGAGAAAGCGCGCAGGACTGCAGTACAGACAATGGGCATTGGGGCCATTTGGGTAGCTTGTGCCGTCAGGGCCTGCGTGGGCCTGGTCACGTGTGCACCACTTCTGTTTGATGGAGTCCTGCCGTTCAAGCTCCACTTGATGGCCTGGTGGGTCAGAGCAAACCCAGTTTGTGACAGGAAGCTCCAGTCACATGGTCACTTGGCCCACGCTCTAGCATCCAGCCCCTACTAAGGCCCAGTAGCAGGCTACAAGCTATTTTTTAAATGGAGAGTAGTTATCCACCAAAGACAGCAGGCTGACGTCTGGTTTCCATAGCGTAGTGGTTATCACGTTCACCTAACACAAAAGATGGCAGGGCTTTACTCCAAAATCTTAAGGCCCCGAGAGCAGTTCACCTATCGGGGTCTGCCAAAGGCTCCAGTCAGCATGCCTGTCTGCCACTGAGACTTCAAATGTCATGGGGTTTGCTGGATCATATGGCCCAGGGGGCAAGGCAGCTTGTTCAGCAGCCCCAGCCTCTGCAGATCCTATTTCTGGATCCCAGTCAAAACCAGCAGCTTTTGGTTTTTCTTAGTAAGTGGGCCAGAGTAACACACTGAAATGGGGAATGTTTTTCTCCTAAACTCAGAGAAGCCCACTAGGCATTGTGCCTTTTTTTCTTTCCTCTTTTGGTTGTAGGAGGGGCCAGATGCACCAACTTATCCATCCCCTTAGAAAGGGATTCTCAGCATGCTTCACATCACTGGACCCTTAGAAGTTTTACTGAAGGAGAAGGCTCTGAATGTAACAGACTTTATATTTTAGCATGTTTTAGGTTTACAGCAAAAATGAGCAGAGGGTACAAACTTCCTCTGTATTTCCTGCTCCCACACACTGGCAATACCTCCGATCAGAGCAGTACATGTTACAAAACTGAACTACATAGATACATCATAATCAAAGTCCATGGTTCACATCTGCGTTCTCCTGGTGTTGTATGGGTTTGGACGTGTATCCTCTATTATAGTATCATACAAGGTATTTTCACTGCCCGAACATCTGTCTTCGCTACCAAGTCATCTTTCCCTATCCCCTAATCCCTGGAACCACTGTTCTTTTAATTGTCTCCATAGTTTGCCTTTTCCAGAATGTTACACAGGTCAAATCATATGGTATGTTGTCTTTTCAGGTTGAATTTTCACTTAGTAATATTCACTTGTTTCCTCCATGTCTTTAACTTTTTAATTAACATGTAATGAATGTATACCTAAAACTGACATAACTTTATAACATTTTGATACATGTATATATTGTGAGATGATTACCACAATAAGTTCTGAGTGCTCTCAATGGAAGACTGAGAGATGAGCATTGCTGTCTGCTACCTCTGTGCTGTGCCCTGGGGTTAAGCTGGTTAAGAACCATTTCTGTTACGTTTGCTGGTCCAACCAGGCTGTAAGCCATGCTGGCCACAAGAGCCTCATGATCAAAGAGTGTCTCCCTTAGTGGCAGCCACAAAAACCTGGGTGCCAAGCGTGTGCACAAGCTCCTTTACAGGAGATGCTTGTAATCTGGAGTGAGGCACGACAAAGATGACTGCCAGCCTCCCCATCTCTGGGAAGTACTGCTGGCCCCTTCATGTGTGTTAAATTAGCCTGGCTTCGGCTATTAAGATAAGCTAATGGGCCTCTTTCATAGAATGACTGGGCGCTTCTGTACTGTGCCCTGAGGAGTTAGGTCTAGCTTTTTGTCACAGTTCTGTGGGACCTACAAACATAATGCCCTGGTGGCCACCGGAGACAGGCAATCAAGGAGTGTCAGCCACGAAAGCCAGAAAGCTGCACGTGTGCACCAGCTCCTTTCTGAGATACCAGCAACAAGGAGTGAGGCAAAGAGCGTGGAGATGGCGCCTAGGGGCCTTCCTAGTCTCGGAGAGTACTGTGCTTGGCCCTTAGATGTACATTAAACTAGAAGCCGCCCCTCCAGCAGAAATGGAAAATACAAGCAGATAAACCTCTTTCATGAGACACTGGTGTTCCAGTCTGCCGCAGATGTGCTGGCCCCGGGGCATTAGCTCAGGTGAGTTCGCACAAGCCCTTTAAGAACTCTTGGTTCCCTATAGCCTCGTGGGTCTTGAGGGGCAAGCCCTGTTGGCTTTCAAAACTAGATGTTTTGTGGGCTCAACTCTCAGGTGGATGCCTTAAAAGTTAGGACACCAGATATGAGGTCTAAACCCTTAGCTCCTCAGGGAAAAGCTGGCAGTTGTGAGTTCCTTCCCAGTTGTGTGTTGCTGTAACAGGGGATGGAGCTTGTGGCGAAATTGTTTCCTGGCCTCCCCTACCTGTTTCAGTGTAGGTTTTTTCCTTTGTTCACCTGTTGTGTAGGAGTTGCTCAGCTAGTTTCTGGATTTCTTCCAGAGGGAATCATTCCATACGTAGCTGTAGATTTGGTGTGCCTATGGGAGAAAGTGAGTTCTGGAGCCTCCTACATCCCAGAACCCAACCACTCCATGACTTCTCATGGCTGGGTAGCTCATTTCCTTTTAGCACTGAATAATACTCTGTTGTCCAGATGTATAGTTTATCCATTCACCTACTGAGGGACATCTTAGTTGCTTCTATAAACAAAGTATCACTCATCATCCCATTCTACAGAGGGTTAAGTCACAACCCACTGCAGCTGCACACACACACACACACACACACACACACACACACACACACACACACACACAAATGGTCACTAGGTGATGGATGTGTTCACTAACCTTATTATGTTAATCATTTAATAATATATGTATATTATATCATCACACTGTAGACCTTAAAGTTACATAATTTTATGTCAATTGTAGCTCAGTAAACCTGGTAGGGGGAGAAAAGGAGCTTTAAAATCAGACCTAACTCCTCTAATCTACATCTAGATCTCTGTATCCTTCCAATTTTGCCTAAGACTTTAACAATTCCTCTAACAGGGAGATAGAGATAACCTCCTAGAATAGCAGATATTAATGTGTTAAACCAGGTATCTTCTGGTTGGGAAATTAGACCTGGATGAAAAAATAAATCGCAGATAATTTCATTAACATTTAGTATAAGCAATCAATTTTGCACTTTCAAAATGGCACCCAAGTAACAGGAGAACAGAAAAGTAAGGCAGGAGCCAATTAGGAAAGGTTAAAATAAGAGTTCAGGGCCTAGTAAGATGGATACGGAAGAGAGAACAGTGTACAAATATTTAGGAAATCTCAGGGAGGGTTGTCACAATCAAGATGGAATATTCTGAATCTCTAATCGTGATTGTGTAAGTACCTCTCTGTATATATGTCAGAACTTCCTGTAAGAAATGACTTTGCCAGACTTTCTAAAATCACTCTCTGTACTTTAAGAATATTAAGTATATGGTAGAAAAAAATTGGAGAGAAATTGTTCAAAATAAATACACTGGCCACAAATTGTTCACATGTTGAAGCATTCATTCTGTGTAGAAATCAAAGAAATGAAAACAATATTGCATTTTTATTCTCTGTATAATATTTTTAAATTGATTACAGGGCAGTTTAGCAAATGAGCTCACTTGATGCTTGGTTAAACACAAACTGGACCACTTTCGGAGAACAGTTTGACAACAGGATTTATGAGGCCTGCACAATGGTCAGTAATTTTACTTCTGGGTTTTTACCCTACGGTTGAGGAGAAAAAGGTTATTGACAAATATGTCTGTGCCACATAGTGGAAAAAATGAAATGAGCCTGACCTACACTTTCCAGAGTAGTAGGAAAAGTAACAGCCATGGACACAGCTATTGTAACTTGTTAGTATAAATATTTAAGCGAACACAAATTGAAAAAATAACAATGAAAAAGACAATATTGACAGATTTTAAGTAGTTTTATTTTTGTATAACCTAGATCTTAACATTTTAAAATAATATAAGCAATAATTAACAAAAGTGTCCATGTTGGTTATACCCGTATCTGATTTTTTTCCCCCCATCCTTCTGTGAATTCTCTCCAAATGTCACTCTTAAAGTCCTTGAATACCTCTGGACTTCAGGGATGACAGTCAGAGACTTGGGACCAGCCAAGATCCCCAGTAGAAGACTAGGAATAAAAAAGTCTTATCTAGTCCCGGGAGGGAGAATGAAATAAGGAGTGACAACTACTCCCCTGGAGGGTAATTCAAGATCCAGAGGGCAGGTGCAGGTCTCTTCATGCAACCCTTGGGAAGTAACTGGCCATTTTCAGTACCTGGATAAAGAGGGGACACAGAAGAAAATACTGAAGAGGTCAGGGCCATGGCTTCTCCTTGACTGTGAACTAAATCAATCGAAGCATCCAGACAAGAGGTGACCACTGTAAGGAACAGAGCCTAGAGCTCTGTGGACAGCACTCAAATGGGTACATACATTCTAAACACGAAGACAGTCACTTGGAATCAGACTCCAGTTTTTGGAAACTACATATGTCATTTGATCCATCCAGAGCTTATTTTCACAGTTCTAATCAAAAGTAGAAGAAATAAGTTGAGTATAAATTGGACGGGGTTATGAATCGAGGAGGAGAAACCCCAGGCTAGAGAGCTTTTCCTAGTACTCCCCATCGGCACATGAAAGACTGAACTATTTCATCCTGATTACACCTCTTGTCTTTTGCTCCACAGTCGGGCAACCGTCCGTCTACCTCAACCACATCTCTACACTATCAGCAGGTCTCTTTAATTGTTTTTATCCATGTTTAAAAGGCTATTCATACAGTTGGGAAAGAAGAACATGGAGTTACTAAGGTCATATGAAAATAGTGGTGCCTGTGTTCTATGGCTGGGGGCAAAAACAGACGGAGGTTTAGGTAAGGAGGAAATACAATACCTATTCCAGAGACCAGGCGTCCTAACACTTCATCTTCCGTGTGTGTGCAGACACAGTCACAAACAGTTCATTGTAATATACGAAGCAACTAAGGTAGCTGTCACTCCCTGCATTTCACAGGCAGTGTAATCCTCTGCTTGCTATGCTGTTTGCCAGTCTAAGTCACAGAGCCAGAAACAGTATTTGAACTAATTGTGTCTTCCTTCTAACTCTACTAACTCACGTTTTTCACAACAGAACATCTCAGGAACTTCAGGCTCAGCATCAGAATACCTCTTCCAGGACTTGCAGGCATGTCCGTGGTGTCCAGGTAAGGTTGCCCTTACGTGACTGATACGGAAAATGTCACTTTTTCTAGAACATTCCAGGGAAACAAGGTTTAGATGCCGCAACCTAGTTCAAACCACTGCTTAAGATGCCAATTATCAACTGGGTGGATTTTATGTTTATACATTTGTTCACATTCTTTGTCCCAGCCTAAAACTCAGTTACGATTTCATTGACTAAATGGGGTCTGGCACAAATCAAAGTTAGAAATCTGTGTTTAATTCCATCCCATGAACACAGTTTGTTTGTTTGTTTGTTTGTTTTTAATGATAAGTAGCCACTGCTTTTACCTACCCTGACTTTGAGTAATTAGCCTCCTTTCTGTTTTAGGATGGTGGTCTATCACAGTATTTTTATAGAACACTTCAGATATTCTCCCTTTTCTGAGAAAAAAAAAATAGCAGCTAGTGTTCCCCATAAATCCTATCACCTGTACTTCCTAGACTTTTGAGGAATCTTCAAAGGTGCCCCACATGATAGTGAAACAAAGGAAACTGTTCCAATTTGTAGAGTGTAAATTTATGGTCTACCCTCCATCCCATAGAAAAGACTAAGAGTTTGAAGGAAAGGAGGCTGCTGCCATGTGCCAAGAGCCTCATCCTCACTTCACTTGTTTTTTTTTTTTTTAACATTTTTTATTGATTTATAATCATTTTACAATGTTATGTCAAATTCCAGTGTAGAGCACAATATACATGAACATGTATATATTCATTGTCACATTTTTTTCTCTGTGAGCTACCATAAGATCTTGTGTATATTTCCCTGTGCTATACAGTATAATCTTGTTCTTTATCCTTACCCTTTGCAGCTGATAGTCTCCCCATTTTTCATAAGAAAAAGACTGAGACTTCAATAGGTTAGGCAATTACCCACACACAGGGTTAGATGGTCTGGCATGGGAAACCTGGTTTTGCACTCTGTTGGATGGCAAAGCTGGTGCCCTAAGCTGCCTCTGTGATTCTTCTGCCTCCTGTCCTTGCCCTTTCCTATCTTATCCTGTAGATTCACAGAACCTTTACATTTGATCCCCGAGGAAGTAACTTCACACGTGTCATCATTTATTGTCACATTCAAGTACTCAAGTCACAGAATTGCTGAAGTCAGAGTTAATATAAAAGAACATTTGTGAACCATTTTAAAGTTCACAGAACTTTTTCTTTTAACACCCACTCAATACCTGACCCAGAAGTAAGCAAACTCGTAAAAAATCTAAAATTGTGTGTTGGAACCTGAATTATGAACCCATGAGGTTCTATAGGGGCCTTCCTTATACTACTTTGCTGTGGAAATGTAACTGCTGTTTATATTTTAGACACAAATAATTTGAAATGTGCATGAATTTGAGACAATTGAGAGGAATTCAGTGACCACTTGCCCAGCTACTCTGGTATAGACTAGAGATATCCAAGAAGGCTTCGTAGAGGATAGATGGTTTGGAATGTGCCTTGAAGGGTGAGGGAAATTTGCCTGGGTGAAAACTAAGAAGGTGGTGAGCCCTCTCAGCAGAAACATGGCTGTGTGAAGACAGTCACCATGTCACCATCACATGAGTGTAGGGAGTCTACACTCCCTACTGAGCTGACCCTGCTGAGAATCAGTGGGGAAAATGAGTGCAAGCCCGAGACAGGGCAAGACCCAAATTAGACCCTGTGCTCTCAGGTTCTGAACCCTGAGGAGATGAAGCAATAGGAGCCATTGCTAGATTCTTAGAGGGCCTGAAGGGCAGAAGAGCAAGAAGTGGACGGGGCTTTTTTAACAAGTACTGGCCAGTGCTTTAGTGTACTGTCTCTTTAAAGAATAGGAACCAGGAAGGATGTGATCAGTAAGAAGGGTCCTGTTACCTGTTTTCTATCGGTCCATTTCGTGTTTAAATTGCTATCATCAGATAATAGGCAAATGTCTAGTGAGATTTGCTCATAAGTAAAAGACAAGGTGCATTTTTTTATCTCAAATTACAGATAATGCCCAGATTCTCAGAAAGCTGAACAGTCTGTCCTTAGAGTAACTATTTCTTAAGGAATATTAGCTATTCATCTTTCTACCCATTAGATCTGGGCCACCTTAAATAAGAATTTTTTCTTTGAAAAATTAGGTCCTATGCCAAATACCTCTTGAAAAAGTCAGAGTCAATAATCTGATTGAACCATTGCTAAACCATTAAAGACAAGGGAATTGTGTACCTCACTAATACTTTCCTTAGTAAATTGTCCCCTTATGTTTTTTATTGGGTTTTGGTAATCTTAAGATTTTTAAGCTTTTGGCTATTTCTCAAAAAAGAATGTACATATACACAAAAGGGAGAAAATTAGAGTTACATCCAAGGTATATTAATATAACACACATTTTAATGAAATATCATACTTTAATCTGCCTTCTGCCATCCCCTCTTCACTTACTGTAATATGATGTAAACATTTTAAATGTTTAAATGTTAGGTAAATACATATAGCTCTAAATGTAATAAACATAATGTAATTCATTAAATGGAGCTACCAGAATTTAAACAATGCTGTATTTTTTAACACATTGCAATTCTTGATTTTATAATGAGAAGTTGGAAGCAAACAGCTAATAATGTTGTTGGCTGATGTTACTCTTCATACAGTGATAAGAGGCATATGCAGAAGCATGCTTGCATGGACTTACACTTAATCATTGCATGTAATCATTGCACACAGAACTTTGAGAAACATTTCCTAAAGGAAAGGGAAAACACAAAAGTTATTGGATCAAAGGGGATGAACAATTTGGGGACTTGTACACTGGAACAGGGCAATTTAGCAGTGAATTCATGAGCAGGCTTGTTTCTGCATTTACCAGTGGGTGTTTCATGCACAGTCTCTTTTATCAAATATGTAATATGTCCATTTTCAAGTAGGCATTCAGAATTCTTTATTATAGGTTCCACCGCTTACCTAGGATGGAAATAAGGATCCAGCAGTCCAGTTTCCAGAGGCAATGTCTATCATAGGAGTAAAAATCTAAGACTAAGAGCTGTCTCCTAGATTCTCTACACCATCGAACATGTTCATGTCTAATAATGCCTGCTCGGTGCCTACTTCTTTCTGGCTTACTGGCATCCCAGGGCTAGAGTCCCTGCACCTCTGGCTGTCCATCCCCTTCAGCTCTCTGTACCTGGTGGCTGTGGTGGGAAATGTGACCATCCTGGCAGCAGTAAAGTTGGAATGCAGCCTGCACCAGCCGATGTACTTCTTCCTGTGCATGTTGGCTGTCATTGACTTGGTCCTATCAACCTCTACTATGCCCAAAATGCTAGCCATCTTCTGGCTCGGTGCCCTCAACATTGACCTGGACGCTTGCTTGGCCCAGATGTTCTTTATCCACTGCTTTGCTACCGTAGAGTCAGGTATCTTCCTTGCCATGGCTTTTGATCACTACGTGGCCATCTGTGACCCACTACACCACACCTCGGTGCTCACCCATGCAATGGTGGGACGTCTGGGCCTGGCCACCCTCCTCCGTGGAGTACTCTACATTGGACCTCTGCCCCTGATGATTCGCCTGAGGCTTCCCCTTTACCGGACCCAAATCACTGCCCACTCCTACTGTGAGCACATGGCCCTGGTCACCTTGGCATGCGGTGACACAACAGTTAACAACTTATATGGAATGGGAATCGGCTTTCTGGTTCTGATCCTGGATTCACTAGCCATTACTGCCTCCTATGTGATGATTTTTAGGGCTGTAATGGGGTTGGCCACCCCTGAGGCGAGGCTTAAAACCCTGGGGACATGCAGCTCTCATATTTGTGCTATCCTTGTCTTCTACATCCCCATTGCTGTTTCGTCTCTCACTCACCGATTTGACCATCGTGTGCCTCCCCATATCCATATCCTTTTGCCAACTTTTACCTCCTCTTCCCACCTATCCTCAACCCAGTTGTCTATGCTGTCCGCACCAAACAAATTCGAGAGAGACTTCTCCACGTTCTTAAGGCAAGGGCTCAATCCAAGTGACAGTTCTGTACCTGTAGGGCATACAGAATACTTAGTGATGGTAGGAAAAAGCTCTGACCAGGGAATCCAGTGAAATAAGACCCATGCCACCAAGTCCTACCTGAGTTGTGGAGATGAGGGGCTAGCATGTATTCTGTTTGACCATGGATTTCCTCAAAGTAGAAAGGGGAATATTGGAAATACTTGAAAGGAAAAATCAGGCATGAGTTTTTATATAATATTTTCCTATTTCACTTCACAAAATTAAGCACAATAGACACAAGTATGCAGACCACAGAAGTAGGCTCATTTATCCTTTTGAATTTTTTTGGTAAAGGATTTCTGGTCTCTTTGAGGAAAGCTTTCCACAATTTCTAGAAAGTAAAATTATACTTGAACACTGTGAAGACAGTTTACAACTTCTTTTACTAAAGGTCTGGAAAACAACTGTGTTGGCAGCTTTTCCAATCTTCTTTACTTGCCCCAGAAAAGGTCTTTTGCTAAGGATGGAGGCAGTATAAATGTTGCCCAAACAATGCCTCTACATGACTCCTTACCTGACCTAGACATCCCTTTTAGCTAGGACAGCTGCAGCCCATTGAGTCCTTGGGAATGACCAAATGACAGACTTAGAATACCAATAAACAAAGCAAGGAAGGCAAGCTTCAGTCTACGTTTCAGCAAACATATTGGAAGTAACCAAAGTTACTTGAATATCATTGCACGTGGTGTTTCGACTGGAATACTTCTGCACCACAGTTGTGCTTGTTACTTCCCTCCACTGTATTTTTCTCAGATGTTTTCATTTTTTCTTATTGTAATTTTCATAGATAAATGTACATTTTAAAAATCTCCAATATTGTGATTTTCACCTCTGAAGGTTTGATTTGGTTATCTTCCGATGCTTCTGTCTAACATACTCCGTCCTTCCTCTAGCCACTTGAATGTACAGAATATATTTATAGCTGTTTAATATCTTCACATGCAAATTTTATCATATGTACCTATCAATTTGTTTTGATTGATTTTATTATGTATATTTTCCTGTTAATTTTGACTGAATGCCAGATTGCTGAGTTTTATTTTTGAGTACTGGATACTTCTGTATTATGTATATTCTTGAGCTTTGTTCTGGTACATGGTTAAGTTGTTAAACAGTTTGATCCTTTCAGATTTTGCTTTTAGATTTTGTTAGTCAGAACTAGAGAAGCTTTTAGTTTAGGCTTAATTTGTTACCACTACTAAGTAAAAACATTTTTTTTTAATCTATCTGATAGACTCTAAGCCATGAGGCTTTCCACTCTGGCTTGTGGGAACAGAAACTTTATTCTTAACCTTGTATGAGTACTAGAGATTGTTTCCTCTAATCTTAAGTGGTCTTTCCTTAGTTTCAGATGATTTCCTCCCACGTAAGCACTGAACAGCACTCAGATAAAGACTGAAGAGCTCCAATGCGTTCGCTGTGTCTTCAGCTGTCTCTTCTCTGGTCCTCTTCCCTATGAACCCTAGTTCCCTTGGATGTTTATGTTTGATATATTTTGGCGGTATCACCTGCATAAAACTGGAAGTCAGATTTGTTTTTAACGTGTATGTGATCACTGAAAGAGTATAAAACAAATCCAAGACCATGGCCAGATCCTGGCATTTCTACCTCCATGAAACAAAACAAAAATCAATGATGACATAAAAACAGGAGTAGTCATCAAAACCTAAGGAAGTGTGGAGTTGGATAAAGAGCTGAAGAAATCAAGAAGCAACAGACTGTCCACATACTGTAGAAGCAGAAATCTGAACTTAAACTGTTGAAGATGTCAAAGTTGTGCATATATTGTCTCATAGATTCCAAAGTACCCAATTGTCTAAAATGATTGGTCTGCAAATTAGGGCACAAAGTGTTCTACTCAGGTAAAGAATCTTAAATTTTCATTTGTTATTTTCTTAAGCCTTTTAATATTTACATTATTGTAAATTATTATTTTATAATATATTAACATAATGGAATGTGATAGGGTATATGTCATTGTATGTATATATGTATATGCTTTATTACATACAAATACAATATGTATATATACATCTTCAATAGTTCCGATTTCTGCTTTTACAGTAAGTATATGGACAATCTATCACTACATGATTTCTTTAGTACTTTACCAACTCCACATTTCCTCAGGCTCTGATGACAACTCCTACTTTTTTTACTTATTGAAGTATAGTCCATTGAATTGATCTCTTGTGTACAGCATAATGTCCCAGTCATACATATACATATGTATATACATATGTGTTTCCACATTCCTTTTCATTAAGTTATTATATCTAATTCAATATTATCTATGTTGAACTATATTCAATATATAGTATTAGATATTGAATATAGTTCCCTTTTCTATACAGAAGAAATTTGGGTTTTATCTATTTTATATATAATAGTTAATATTTACAAATATTAAATTCCCAAACTTATCCCTTCCCACCCCCTTTCCTGCCAGTAACAATAAGATCATTTACTATGTCTGAGAGTCTGTCTAGTATGAGTTCATTAGTGTCTTTTTTCTTTTCTTAGATTCCACATATAAGTGATATATGGTATTTTTTTCTCTTTCTGGCTACTTCATTTAGAATGACAATCTCCAGGTCCATCCAAGTTGGTGCAAATGGTATTATTTATGGCTGAGTAGTATTCCAGCGTATAAATATATCACAATTTCTTTATCCAGTCATCTGTCAATAGACATTTAGGTTGTTTCCATGTCTTGGCTATTGTATATAATGCTGCTATGAACATTGGGGTGCATGTATCTTTTTGAATTTGAGTTCCCTCTGGATATATGCCCAGGAGTGGGATTACTAGATCATATGGTAAGTCTATTTTTAGTTTTTTGAGGACTCTCCATACTGTTTTCCATAATGGCTGCACCAAACTACATTCCCACCAATAGTGTAGGAGGGTTCCCTTTTCTCCACACCCTCTCTAGTATTTATCAGTTGTGGACTTTTGAATGATGGTCATTCTGACTGGTGTGAGATGATACCTCATTGCAGTTTTGATTTGCATTTCTCTGATAACTAGTGATACTGAGTATTCTTTCATGTGCCTGTATAGGCCATTGGTATGTCTTCATTGGAAAATTGCTTGTTTAGGTCTTCTGCCCATTTTGGATTGGGTTGTTTGTTTTTCTGTTATTAAGTTGTGTGAGATATTCATATATTCTGGAAATTAAACCTTTGTCAGTTGCATCATTTGCAAAAATTTTCTCCCATTCCATAGGTTGTCATTGTCTTCTAGGAAGTTTATAGCATCTTGTCTTATATTTAAGTCTTTAAGCCATTTTGAGTTTATTTTTGTATATGGTGTGAGGGAACTGTCCAGTTTTCCTAACACCACTTGCTGAAGAGACTGTCTTTTCTCCATTATATAGTCTTGCCTCCTTTGTCAAATATTAATTGACCATAGGTCTGTGGGTTTAGTTTTAGGCTCTTTATTCTGTTCCATTGATCTGTTTTTGTGCCAATACCATGCTGTTTTGATTATTATAGCTCTGTAGTATTGTCTGAAGCCTGGGAGGGTTATTCCTGTACCTTCAATCTTTTTCTTCAGTACTGCTTTGGCAATTCTGGGTCTTTTGTGCTTCCATATAATTTTTAGGATTATCTGTTCCAGTCTATGAAAAATATCACGCATAATTTGATAGGGATCACATTAAATCTGTAGATTGCCTTGGGCAGTGTGGCCATTGTAATAATATTGATTCTTCCAATCTAAGAGCATGGGATACTAACTCCAACCCAGTGGGTGGGGCCTTATCAGTATCTGCTAGTAACTCATTCACATGTATTAAATTGGCAGGAGTCAAGCTGTGGGCCCATCACATGAGTGAAGCTGGCTCCTGACCCAACTACAAATCTATAGTGTTCCACAGTTATAAAGAAAACATCGACATTAGCTGAAAGTCAGTACTCCTGCAAGTCTGTAAGGGGGCTCTAGTTAAAATTAAAGTATCTTAGGTAAGTAATGAATTACTCATAGCCATTCATAATAGCATTTTTCTGATAGTTGTTTATATCCTTAGCTTTCTTCTTGTTAATCATTTATCTGATGGTATGGTAGTCATTGTTACTTGTCATGATATTGATAGGAGACACTTAACCCCGGCTCTAATTTAACCTTTGTAATAATGGGGTTAGTTCCAAAATTTAGAGTCACCATTGTTTTTTCATTTAAGCTTCTGGCCCTGAGTGAAACAATGGCTCTTGTTTTTCTTTACTGTCTCATCTCACTGGTGTCTGCTGCTTCCTGGAATGAAAATACTCATAACTATGTTGTCTCAGTGTAGCCAGAGGTGGAAATTTAAGTGGTTGTTGGATATGTCATATGATCCCTCAAGCCGTTCATGAACAAAATCTCCCATCAGTGGTCCTGACAATTCATTTTGATACTGCAGCAGACCCCATGACCTCCTATAATCTTTTTCCTTCAAACCTCACATTCCTAATTCAGATCAACATATCCCAGTCCCTTGCTTCAACCTGTCTGAGGTAGTATCCATCTCAGGGGAAGTTACTCCTGGGCCTCCGCAGTCCCTTGCATTTCTTGTGAGAAAATGTGATGCCCCCAAATCCCCTGAAATGTACAACTGACAGGTGGGTAAGGGCTAAAAATAACGTCACTTTATGCCAGAGAGCCAAGCAAGTTGGACATCACATAAACTATGGAAGGCTTGCAATGTCTCTTGCCCCTGGCTTGATAAATTCGGAACTCTCCAAAAAGGACCCCAAAAGAATTTCTGAACTTCCCCAAAAGTGACACTATCCTGGGAGGTATAACCTGCACCCCTCCAGGTTATATCTTTGTGGTACAGGGAGTGACTCGCCAACATGAGGATGGGCACATGACTGCTTAGATAGCTGGCAAATTGAAGGGTCATGCCTGCTGGGACACTGTATAACCCCTCTTCTCCTGCACAGCCCAGGGAACCGCACTTCTTTCTCTAAATCAAACCCCTACCTTATAAGAGAGATGTTGTCAGGGTTTGAGGACAAATAGGATAAAGTATAGTTGGCATCTTTGTACCAGATGCTGGAGTTTGTCAATACAGAGATGATTCATAACTGCCACAACTGGACAAACTGCCAAGAACATGGCTAAAAGTATCACTTCCCAATAAACTCATTTGTACTCATTCCCTTGAGTGGTCCTCAATAATAGAATGTCCCTTGATTTCTTAGTGGCAAAATGTGGAGAATGTGGGATGGGGCAAGAAGAAACTTCTGGGCTTCTTGACACAGGAGCCGAAGGCTCTGATTCTGAAACCTGTTGTTGAAGTCTTAACGGGGCTATTTAGATAGGGAGGATACGGAAATTCAAGTGTTGATGATCAGATATATTGAGAGGTTGAATTAAAGCCTCCTCAGGACATAATACCTAAGGAGAATGGCCTGAGGAGGAATTGGATCTAGATAATCACCCAGCTAATTTCTGTGCTAAATAGTGCTGCAGAAGTTTAAGGCACAAGTAGCAGGAGGTGAAGGGGAGAAAGAATAATCAACCTAGTACAATAAAGTAAAAATGTAATGGCTCTGTAGTACAAAGGAGTTGCTTCTTTAAATCTATTCCTATCCTACGCTGGCCTCTCCAAGTGAGTCATACTTTTGTGGGTACTATTATATCTGTTCTATAAATGCTACACCAAATATAAGTGCTCAGATAGGTGTGATCATTTCTAAGACCAGGGGGTGGACAGCTTTACTGTGGTTAGATCATCTGGAAGACTTAAGTATATTTCTCAGATATATATCATTTTCATTTGTAGTTCCTGGGCTTACTGCTCCCAAACCCCTCGGAATTTCCTGAGTGTTGAGAGCAATAGGAGCATCTTTTGCTATAATACTTGGTCTCGTCCTCAGTTCCTCAAAATGCTTCAGAGCCATAAAGGTGAAATGGATATCTTGTTATTCATAAAAAGCCCCTTTCCACCACAGCTAGTTTATGTTAATGAGACTTTTGAGAAGCACTTAAGGATGAGGGCAGGATGTCAAGGACACCAACTGTGAATAGAGGGCACTTGTCTTCTAAACATGACAATCACTTCAAGATTCCTTGGGAGCCTGGTTACTGACACTTTATAGGTTGCCTTTTTGTTCAATACTCAATTCATGAGCTGTGCTCCCCTCTTGTCATTTCTCCCTGTGTCTGCATCGGAGTAATCCCCAGGCTTCTAAGGTATTCTAATTTTCTTGTGCAGGATGGATACAAAAATACTAAAACAATGTGAACTAGCAAAGAAGAGTCAGAGTCTAGAGGAATTAGATATTCCAGAAGACATCTCCAGCCTCATGATGAGACTTCAGAGACTGCTCAGGATCAAAGATCAGGTACCTAAAAATGATTTGTTAGCTAGAATTTATATGCCAGCTCTGACTTACTAATAAGGGTCTGAGACCTGGAGAATGTTTACACTCTTGGGTTTAAATCTGTCTTTTAAAAACGGAGTGGGGAGGGCAGTTAAAGTGGATTTGAAAAGCAAGACCCAATTAGATGTTGTCTTCATTTACTTTAAGTATAAAGACAGACAGATTAAAGCATATATATATGTTTCACTATCCCTTTACTAACACCAATCAAAAGAAATCTGGAAAAGCTGTATTAATTTCAGGCAAATCAGAGCTTAGCGCAAGGAAAATTATCAGGGGTAAAGAGAGGCATTAAATAATGATACTGGTCATTTCCCTAAGAATACAATCCTTAATGTGTATGCACTTTACAACAATAAAAATATGCAAGGCTTAAACTGTTAGGAAAAGTAGACAAATTCAAATTACAGTTGGAGAGCAACACCTCCCTGGCAGCAAGTTACAGATTCAGCAGACAGAACAGAGAGGATGTAGTTAAACTGAACAGCACCATTAATCAACTCGGTCTAGCTGACATCTATATATTGTCATTTAACAGAATACATTCTTCAAGCTCACATGGAATATTCACCAAAATAGACCACATTCTGGGCCAAAAAAACCCCACACCTTAGCAGATATAAAAATCCTATAGAATATGTTCAGACCAAAATGGAATTAAACTAGTAATGAATAAAGACAGCTGGAAAACCCCCCCAAATACTTGGGAGATAAACACTTCTAAACAATAGAGGGGTCAGCAAACTTAATAATGTCACACGCCATCTGGTTCTACAAGAACGAAGTCACTAGCCACTGCAGTCATTGATCTGAAACACACCCTGAAAGGAGTTGAGGGCAGAGATAAGGAATGAAGCACTCTGTGCTATGGGAAACCATGGCAAAACAAGCCTTCTTATAGTTACATATTTTTAGGAGAAAGTTTTATGAACCCAATCTTTTTTTAAATTTTATTTTATTGAGTTATAGTCAGTTTACAATGTTGTGTCAATTTCCAACGTAGAGCACAATTTTTCAGTTATATATGAGCATACATATATTCATTGTCACATTCTTTTTCACCATGAGCTACCACAAGATCTTGTATATATTTCCCTGTGCTATGGAGTATAATCTTGTTTATCTATTCTAAATATACCTGTCAGTATCTACAAGTTTTGAACTCAGTCTGTCCCTTCCCGCCCCCCTTCCCCCTGGCAACCACAAGTTTGTGTTCTATGTCTATGAGTCTGTTTCTGTTTCATGTTTATGTTCATTTATCCTTTTCTTTTTTTTAGATTCCACATATGAGTGATCTCATACGGTATTTTTCTTTCTCTTTCTGGCTTACTTCACTTAGAATGATTCTCCAGGGACATCCATGTTGCTGCAAATGGAGTTATGTTGTTTTTATGGCTGAATAGTATTCCATTATATAAATATACCACAACTTCTTTATCCAGTCATCTACTGATGGACTTTTAGGCTGTTTCCACATCTTGGTTATTGTAAATAGTGCTGCTATGAACATTGGGGTGCAGGTGTCTTTTTGAAGTAGGGTTCCTTCTGGATATATGCCCAGGAGCAGGATTCCTGGGTCATATGGTAAGTCTATTCCTAGTCTTTTGAGGAATCTCCATACTGTTTTCCATAATGGCTGCACTAAACTGCGTTCTCACCAGCAGTGTAGGAAGGTTCCATTTTCTCCACAGCCTCTCCAGCATTTGTCATTTGTGGATTTTTGAATGATGGTCATTCTGACTGGTGTGAGGTGATACCTCATCATAGTTTTGATTTGCATTTCTCTGATTGTGAAGGAAAAGCCGGGCTGGTCTAACAAGGTAACTCACAAGTCTAGGAATGTGAAGGAGAGGCTGGGCTGGGCTAACAAGATAACTCACAAATCTAAGTATTGGAATACTGATCTGAGTTCTGCTAGACTAACTTGTAAATCTAGGTTAGTTAGTGTTGGTTTGCTGTTCATGTTTTTTTGCTAGCCAGCTGGGTTTTCAAAGATACATATCTAGCTTTGGAATTTTGGTTTGCTGCCTCCCCGCCTCCACTTTTGTGATGATAATGCTGCTAAAGCTGTTCCATGCCTATTGGCCTAATACCCCAAGCTTGTACTTTACCCTATAAAACCTCATGCACACGTCTTGGAGGTGCTCAGAGCTTCGGAGCAGAAGCCCCTCTGAGCCCGCCGGCGTAATACATCTGAGTACTCCAACCCTCCGAGTGGTGCTTGTTTCTTGACTGGCCTGTTGTTTCTGTAACATGATAATTAGTGATACTGAGCATTTTTTCATGTGCCTATTGATCATTCATATGTCTTCGTTGGAGAATTGCTTGTTTAGGTCTTCTGCCCACTTCTGGATCAGTTTCTTTGTTTTTTTCTTAAGTCATATGAGCTGCTTGTATATTCTGGAGATCAAGCCATTGTCAGTTTCCTC
Organism: Camelus bactrianus; assembly: GCF_048773025.1. Classification (NCBI taxonomy): domain Eukaryota; kingdom Metazoa; phylum Chordata; class Mammalia; order Artiodactyla; family Camelidae; genus Camelus; species Camelus bactrianus. Next base: position 46,271,009 of record NC_133548.1, read on the forward strand.
TTTTGCAAGTATTTTCTCCCATTCTGTAGGTTGTCATTTTGTTTTGCTTATGGTTTACTTTGCTGTGAAAAAGCTTGTAAGTTTAATTAGGTCCCATTTGTTTATTCTTACTTTTATTTCTGTTGCTTGGGTAGACTGCCCTAGGAGAACATTACTGAGATGTATGTGAGATAACGGTTTGCCTATGTTTCCTTCTAGGAGGTTCATTGTATTTTGTCTTATGTTTAAGTCTTTGATCCATTTTGAGTTTATTTTTGGGAATGGTGTAAGGGAGTGTTCTAGCTTCACTGCTTTACATGCCGCTGCCCAGTTTTCCCAGCACCATTTGCTGAAGAGATTGTCTTTATTCCATTGTATGTTCTTGCCTTTTTGTTGAAGACTAGTTGACCAAAAGTTTGTGGGTTCATTTCTGGGCTCTATTCTGTTCCATTGGTCCATATGTCTGTTTTCGTACCAATACCAGGCTGTTTTGATTACTGTAGCTCTATAGTATTGTCTGAAGTCTAGGAGTGTTATTCCTCCAGTCTCTTTCTTTTTCTTCAGTAATGCTTTGGCAATTCTAGGTCTTTGTGATTCCATATAAATTTTATTATAATTTGTTCTAGTTCTGTGAAATATGTCCTAGGTAATTTGATAGGGACTGCATTAAATCTGTAGATTGCCTTGGGCAGTATGACCATTTTAACAATATTGATTCTTCCAATCCAGGAGCATGGGATATCCTTCCATTTTTTTAAGTCATCTTTAATTTCCTTAATCAATGTTTTATAGTTCTCCATGTATACATCTTTCACCTCTTTGGTTAGATTTATTCCTAGGTATTTTAGTACTCTGGGTGCTATTTTAAAGGGGATTGTTTCTTTACTTTATTTTCCTGTTGATTCATCATTAGTGAAAAGAAATGCAACTGATTTTTGTACGTTAATTTTGTAACCTGCTACCTTGCTGAATTCTTCAATCAGCTCTAGTAGTTTTTGTGTGGAACTATTAGGGGCTTCTATATATAGTACCATGTCATCTGCATATAGTGACAATTTTACCTCTTCTTTTACAATTTGGATCCTTTTTATTTCTCTCTCTTGCCTGATTGCTGTGGCTAGGACTTTCAAGACTATGTTGAATAGGAGTGGTGATAGTGGGCAGCCTTGTCTTGTCCCAGATTTTAGTGGGAAGCTTTTGAGTTTTTCACCATTGAGTACTATGCTGGCTGTAGTTTTGTCATATATAGCTTTTAGTATATTGAGATATGTTCCCTCTATACCCACTTTGGTGACAGTTTTTATCATAAATGGGTTTTAAATTTTATCAAATGCTTTTTCTGCATCTATTGAGTTGATCATGTGGTTTTTGTCCTTTCTCTTGTTGATGTGATGTATTTTATTGATTGATTTGCATATATTGAACCATCCTTGTGTCCCTGGGATGAATCCGACTTGATCATGGTGTACAATTTTTTTTATGTACTGTTGGATTCTGTTTGCTAAGCTTTTGGTAAGGATTTCTGTATCTATGTTCATCAGTGATATTGGTCTGTATTTCTCTCTTTTGGTGGTGTCTTTGCCTGGTTTTGGTATCAGGGTGATGGTGGCTTCATAGAATGAGTTTGGGAGTATTCCCTCCTTTTCAATCTTCTGGAAGAATCTGAGAAGGACCCTTGTAAGTTCTTTGTATGTCTGGTAGAATTCCCTGGTGAAGCTGTCTGGTCCTGGACTTTTATTTGTAGGGAGGTTTTTTTATTGGTAATTCGATTTCACTTCCAGTGATCAGTTTTATGAACCCAATTTCTTATCTTTTCATATCTAGAAGAGCACTAAAACCATTAATGGAGACATCTGCTCCTTGTGACTAGCAGCAACCTTCCACTGAGAATTGTGCTTGATTGCAAATAACCCCTTCACCAAAATCGTATATATACTGAATTCTACACCACTACCTCTTGGAAGCAGTTTCTCAGAGCTGAGAAGATGTGTCCCAGGCTATAGTTCTCAGTAAGTCCCAAACAAAACTGAACTCACAGCTCTCACATTGTGTGTCTTTTTTCCTTCAGTTGCCAGCTTTGGCAACCAATGAAGGAACCCAAAGCAGACTTCTCTCTTTGGCCTGAACACTACAAGGATCTAAAGACTTAGTACCAGCAAAGGCCTCTTGTGCCCATCCACCTCCTTGCAGAGTCCAAATTTGGGTGAGTCTCATTCTTATATTGACTGATTATTCATTAATGATCCTGAATTTTATTTGACAGTGTATGATAGGTACCTGGCTGTACAGTTAAAAGACACTGGCCCAGGTGCCCGCCTGTCCAGTTGAAAGATGCTGGAGACTGATTGAAAAACCCTGAGTAATCTGGACTGAGTGGTTAGGTAAGAGGCTGATCTGATGCTTTCCCTCAATTTGGCTGCCTTACCAGGTAATTGTCAGAGTAAAAGTGGAGATAACACATGAGAGCTTTGCTCTGAAGAAGAGGGACAAGCCGCCTCCTGGGTCAATTAAGGCTTTCTCAGGCAACTGAGACATTTATGGGAGTGGTAGAGGGCAGAGTCCTCACACAGTGCAGTGGTCCCATAGGGAAACTTACTCATTAAAAGATATGCTCATCCAGGTATCATGTATAAGAATTGGTCATTCGCTGATCCAAGCACCCATGGTGGTCTTGGACCACCAAAGGGAGAAACAGACACATAAGAGCTGAAACAACTCTAGGGTGACAACCTAGAGGAGTTAAGCTCAAAGCAGCACACTGGCCCAGCACAGAAATGAATTAGTAAATTTTATCCCCAACAAGTTCAACTTTAAAATCGGAAATAGAGCCCCTCTAACAGAAATGAGGAATGTCAAAAAGCCAGCCTCCAACTAACACCCCAGCTACATTTATGTAAGTGTAAGTTTTGTATGTACAAGTACTTAATTGGGGATTAAAGAAAAATTGTGCCCTGAAAATGGCCAAGATGGGCACTTTCATTGCATATGCAGTTGTTAAATAAAGCTGGCTTGATAAAACATATTTTCAGAATTTTAATCCTGAGAGAACAAGTCCTTCTAGAACTTGCTTTCCACTCTCTATGCCTTGAGATGTAAATGTTCTACTAAGGTTCTCAGAAACCCTTAAAACCACCTCTCATTCCTGTGACTGAGGGTTGGGGAGAGGATGGGGAAGGGCCTTTTAAGCTTCACTTATTCCAGCTGCTATTTATAAAGTACTGAGTTTTATAGTATAATACTTGACTTATGAGTAAGTTATAAAAGAAAGTAATGAGATCTCTAGTTCTGTCTGTCAGTATATGTGTGCATTATAAATACATGCCTTCATCTTTGGATGGTGTTATCATAGTTTGTAAATGAGCTCTAGTTAATTGGCTTAAAGGAAATTAAGCACTTATATCAACTTTCAGAATTAGAAAAGAACCCAAATTAATTTCAGGCTCATGTGAATTGGCAAATAGTATTAAATTAATACCTAATATTAAAGTTTATTTGTTGATTTAATACAGATATGTCTTTAGAATCATCAACATTAAGTATAATACTTTTATTATACCTAGCTTTACTAGAAGTTGAATAAGCTTTTATATCTGTTGCAAATTTGTCAGCATAAAAACAACTTGATATGAAATTTTATAAGCAAATTAAATATAAATGACATGAGTGAGGTTCTCTTTAGGAATAATTGTTTTAGGAATATCTACTAAATTATTTTCATAACTTAACAAAACTCTAAAATTTCAAGTTAAGTCAAATGATGGAAGTTTATTGAACATCTAGGTCATTTCCAAATGAAATAAGATACTGAAAAATTAATTACTGAACACCAGCTTCCTTTACAGAGAATTAAAGCTATTTAGGACTATTAATAAATGTTTGGTGCCACACTGTGATTTTCTTTTAAGAAAGCACATGTTTTTAGAAATGATTGGTATTTGCCAATCTACAGACTGTTAATATAAGAGACAGTACATAGCATAAAAGACAGTTCATAATTGCTTACTTCTTCATTTTCACTAGAAGTTAAAGTTTTTAAGAATTGAAAGTTATAATTTAAGTGTGTAATTAAAGCTACTAGAAATAAGAGAAACATTTCATTATATAGTAGGATAGTAGGATATGTTTTCAGTAAAAGAATGAGGAATGGAATTGCATCTTTTATAAGGGAGAAGTAATTTTGTCCTAGGGTTAGTTGTTTCTGATGAAAAAAATAAGGGGCAAACTAATATGGATACAGAAAGTTATGAAAAGTTTGTGGAGGAAGAACCCTGAGAAGAAAATTTTGTGCATGGTCAAGACTGACTAAGTTTGGATTAAATTTAAGTAAATGAATTTTGTTATTAAAGTAAGCTGATACAAGACTGGAGTTTGATTTTCTCATTCTGTTCAAAGTTTTCTTGCACTATTGAGCTACTTTTGATAAAAAGTAAAGAAACTTAAAATCTTAAGTGATCCATTCTGTATTTGCCTTTGAAATCTTTTATTGTCACTTTGGTTAAGTGACTAAGTATTGTTTCACAGTGACTTGTGATCCTATTTGACCAAGTATTTTAAATCTTTAATATTTGGGGGTCAAACTTTCCAAATTAAATTCTAATGAACTTCCTCTCACCTCTAGCTAATTTGGGGGATACTTCAGTGGGCCCTTGAAACATCCCAAAGTGAGTTATTAACTAATTAGGTTCATTTTGTGTTATTACATGGGAAGCATTGTCAAATAAGTAATAAATCTCAGGTTATACTGTATGAGGAAATGATATTAGACATTCTAGAAATTATATGAAATTTCTAAAAATTTGAATATGTGCTGGTAAAATGTTGTCATAATTGTAGTTATCTTAAAATGTATGTCACAGCAGTAACCAAAATTGCCAATTGCACTGTAACCAGGTCTTTAACTGTGCCTTACATCTTTTGTCATTCCTAGACAGTTACTGTTTTTCTCTGATTTTTTTGCAAAAGTGCTTCCTCTTCAAGAAGATTCACTGCAAGGACTTTTCTGAGAAGTACAGGTTTCTGATAATCATACTGCTGAACTGGGTAAGAAATTAAATAATTCTAATGGAAAACCTGATGGCTTCATAAAACTTAAGAAGGACTAGTTACATAGGACTGAATGAACTGGTAAATAGTTTTTTTTTTTTTAATATAGTTTCTGTCTGAAATATTACTGGCTTTTAATCCTGTGTTTTCCAGATATAAGGAACCCCTTCCCATCAATCTAATTAGGAGTTAGCAATTTGGTAAATTATACCTTTGTTAAGCAGAACTGAAACACTTATCTTTTCTCTCTACCTGATCCCTCCAGAGATTGGAAACTTAGGTTCCCAGCAGATTTATCAGGTAAATTAGGAAGGCCACCTCCTAACACGTACAAGGATCTTAAAGTATTTTGGGGACCTTGAAAAGGGAGGGATTTACCCAAATCCATTGTACCACACTCGAAATCAGTGACAAGTCTTTGGCATGGCTTTCCTGGCCTTGAGAGGTCTTGTTAAGAATTCAGTCTGGGATTCCTTAAAAAGTTCTAGCAAAGTCAATTTTAAAACAGCCTGTATGATCAATTACTTATGTAAGTAAGGCCAAGTTTATTGAAACCAGACTTATTTTGCAAATAAATTAGTCTTAATTTGGCTGTATTTCTTAGAAATGAGGTTAGTTTTAAGGAAAAAAAGATTTTCAGTGAGTATTAAATTCAAGTTTTTAAATAGAGGTCTGTTTTTATTAAGAGTCACTTTCTAGATAGATCTTTGTTGTTACTGTAAAGTTTAATTGAATTATTAAAAGGACATTCTAGTTAGATTACTGAGATAAGCTTCAGAAACAATCTTTGGATGAAGATCAAATGCCCCATGACATGCAACCAGGAGATTATGCATACTGGAAACTCATTTAAAGGACTATCTTAACTCTAGGTTGGAAGGACACTTACCAGGTACTCTTCACTAGCTCATGCACAACCTAACTGAAAGAACTGAATTAATATATCCCACTTAGAAAGGGCCGCTGTACTGGACAGAGAAGAATGATGACCTCAAAATCACCTTAAAACAATGCTTGACCAGAACAGAAACTACCAGACCAGGGTAAGAGAAAGACAAAATCCCAATTAGACGGCTGATGCCAGACCAGGCCTATATACAAATTACCTTGATGATTGCTCAGACCTTTGCTTACAAATGTTATTTCTTTCTTGGGCACAATCTTATGCAGAGTTTAAAATTAATCCAACTGTTGGGATGGTAGTCATTTGCCTATATCCAGCACTTTGGGGTTATGGTGGTGGGTTTCTCCACTCCAAGGCTCTAATTGGATGGTCCTTAGGAAGTTTATTCTAGGAGAAGTTACAGTTCTGTTTGCTTCACGATTGATATTAGTTGGGACTTCCTCACTTGACCAATCATACTTGGTCTGATCATGGCCATAAATGTAAATTCTTTTAAATTACTCAAGCTTATTCAGGGCAATAAGCACAAATTTAGCCAAAGAATAACCTGGCTAACATCCGGTTATGATCATTTAAGGCCCCACTTACGTTGGGAGCAATTAAATCATACTAAGGCTAAACAGCCTAGTAACACTAGGAAATTAGGCCGGGTGTCTTATGAACAATGCCTGAATAATGTTTCCCTTATAGATAATTAGCACAGAAAAGACTAAGTCAGACAACCTGGGGACATACTAGGCCATACCTCATGGAAGTTCCTGGCTTAAATTCTTGTTTATGACCTTACTGATACTACTAGCTGTAACACTCACATTCTCCCTATTTTACAAGATCGTTATTTCTTGTATTGCCAAATACATGACTGAACCTCTGATGAAAGGAGTAGGTGACTGAAGCAGTTGACCAGATTTATAGTTCTATAAGATCAATGACTGTAATGGTATAACTCTACACAGGGGAAGAAGCAACAAGAAGGCATCATTTCCTGGACCACACCAGACAAGTGAGACAGCTGGTCCAGAGGCTTTGGCTGCTGTCACTAGGGTCCAGTCCAGTGACAGCACATTAAGTGGCCTATCAACAAAATCCTCACCTGACCTAGGAATGAGCATCCCTATCACCATGGAACAGAACGGTCATGAAATGTCTCCCAAATCATGGTCAAATTTGTGACCATGGGGGAGCACTGCAAACTAAAGAATGTTGCTTGTCACCTTGTCCTGTAAGAAGTCACTAGCCACTGCAGTCACTGACACGTTAGTACACCCTGAAAGGAGTTTACGGCAGAGATCTGGACGGAGGCACTCTGTTCTCTGGAAAAACCCGGCAGATCAGCCCTTCAGGTTATTTTAAAGAAATTTTACGAACCTCAATTTCTTGCATCTTCTCATACCTAGAAAAGCACTAAAAATCATTAATGGTGACATCTTTGACTAGCAGCAACCTTTTAATTGAAGTATAGTTGATTTACAATGTGGTGTTAGCTTCTGGTGTACAGCAAAGTGATTGTGGAAAATATGAAAAAAGTGATTTAATTATACATATTACTAATTTTTTCCAACTATAGATTATTACAAGATACTGTATATACTTGCCTGTGCTGTACAGTAGGACCTTATTTATTGTAGTTTATATCTGCTAATCCCAAGTCCTAATTTATACCTCTGGTCACTTTTCCCTTTGGTAAACTATGTTTATTTTCTTTATCTGTGAGTCTATTTGTTTTGTAAATTAAGTTCACTTGTATTACATTTTAGATTCCACATATAAGTGGTATCATGTTAGATTCCACATATAAGTGGTATCATGTGATACTTGTCTTTGTCATTTAATTTAGTGTGATAATCTCTAAGTCCATCCATGTTGCTTCAAATGGCATTTTCATTTTTTATGACTGAGTAGTATTCCACTGTACAAATACACAACTTCTTTCTCCAGTCATCTGTCAATGGACATTTAAGTTGCTTCCATGTCTTGACTATTGTATATAGTGCTGCTATTAACATCGGGGTGCATATATCTTTTCAAATTAGAGTTCTCTCCAGATATATGCCCAGAAGTGGGATTGCTGGATCATATAGTAAATCTATTTTTAGTTTTTTGAACACTCTCCATACTGTTTTCCTTAATGGCTGCACCAAACTACAGTCCTACCAACACTGTAGGAGGGTTCCCTTTTCTCCACAGCCTCTCCAGCATTTATCATTTGTGGACTTTTGAAGGATGGTCATTCTGACTGGTGTGAGGTGGTACCTCACTGTAGTTTTGATATGCATGTCTGATACTGATATTGAACATTTTTTCATGTGCCTATTTACCATCTGTATGTCTTCATTGGAGAATTGCTTGTTAACGTCTTCTGCCCATTTTTGGATTGCATTTTATTAAGATATATAAACTATTCTGGCAGAAAATCAAATTATTAAAAGTAGAAGCCTTAAATTAACATGATTCAACTTAAATGCATTATTTGTTCTCAATATCATGCAAGAGATTCAGGTACTCTATGGGCAAAGGTCATTAAATGGAAAAGGTGTTTACTGAATGAACTTCCAACATCTAGATATAGATCTATATGGAATGACATTTGTACTTTGAGAGTATAACATGCACACCCATAGTAGAAAGAAAGAGAAAGAAAGGGAGGAAGGAAGGAACTTTGAAAGAAACTTAAAAGAAGAAACAAAGAGAAACTTAGAAAGAAAGAGAAACTTAGAAAAGAATTCAGAAAGAAAGCAACTTAGAAAGACAGAAAGAAAGAAAGGAACTTAGAACAAATAGAAACTTAGAAAGCGACTTAGAAAGCAACTTAGTTCCTTTCTTTATGAATTCCTTTCTTAGAAAGAAACTTAAAAAGCTAGAAACTTAGAAAGACAAAAACTTAGAAAGACAGAAAGAAAAACTTAGAAACTTAGAAAGCAAGAAAGAAACAAAGAAACTTAGAAACAAAGAAAGAGAAAGGAACTTAGAAAGGAAGAGAAAAAGAAAAAAAAGCAAGAAACAAAGAAAGCAACATAGAAAGAAACAGAAACTTAGAAGAAGAAACAAAGAGAAATTAGAAAGCAACTTAGGAACTTAGAAAGGAATTTAGAAAGAAAGAAACTTAAAAAGAAAGGAACTTAGAACAAATAGAAACTTAGAAAGAAACAGTTCCTTTCTTTCTCAATTCCTTTCTTAGAAAGAAACTGAGAAAGAAAGGAACTTAGAAAGCAAATTAGACAGAGAAAAACTTAGAAAGGAACTTAGAAAGACAGACAGAAAGAAAAACTTAGAAAGAAAGACACTTAGAAACAAAGAGAAATTAGAAAGGAACTTTGGAAGGAAGGAAGAAAGAAAGAAAGAGAAAACAAACCAAGAAATTTAGAAAGGAAGAAACTAAGAAAGAAAGCAAATTAGACACAAAGAAAAACTTAGAAAGGAATTTAGAAAGAAACGAACTGAGAAACATAGAAAGAGAGAAACTTAGAAAGCAAGGAACTTAGAAACTTAGAAAGAAACAAAGAGAAATTTAGAAACGAACTTCGAAAGACAGACATAAAGCAAAAGTTAGAAAGAAAGCAACTTAGAAAGAAAAAAGAAAGAAAAGGAAGCAAGAAACTTAGAAAGCAACTTAGAAACAAAGAAAGAGAAACAGAGAAATTAGAAAGGAACTTAGAAAGAAAAGCAAAATTTAGAAACAAAGCAATTAAACAGAAAGAAAAACGTAGGAATATAGAAAGAAAGAAAGGAACTTAGAAAGGAACTGAGAAACTTAGAAACTTAGAAAAAGAAACATAGGAACAAAAACTTAGAAACTTAGAAAGAAAGGAACTTAGAACAAATAGAAACTTAGAAACTTAGAAAGAAAGGAACTTAGAAAACAAGAAAGAAACAAAGGGAAACTTAGAAACAAAGAATGAGAAACTTAGAAAGAAGAAGAAACAGAGAAATTAGAAAGGAACTTAGAAGAAAGGCAGAAAGAAAAGGGAGGAAGGAAGGAAGAAAGGAAACCAAGCAAGAAAGTTAGAAAAAGCAATTAAGAAAGAAAGAAACTGAGAAACTTAGAAGAAAAAGAAACTTAGAAAGAAAAACTTAGAAAATTAGAAAGAAAGGAACTTAGAAGAAACAGAAACGTAGAAACTTAGAAAGAAACTTAGAAAGCAAGAAACTTAGAAAGAACGAAAGGAAAGCAAGCAAGAAACTTAGAAACAAAGAAAGAAACTTAGAAAGAAGAAACAGAAATTAGGAAGGAACTTAGAAAGAAAGGAAGAAAGAAAGAAAAGCAAGCAAGAAACTTAGAAAAAAGCAACTAAGGAAGGAAGAAAGAAAGAGAAAGAAAGAAAGAAGAAAGAAAGAAGAAATAGATAGAAAGTTAGAAAGGAAGCAACTTAGAAAGAAACAAAGGGAAACTTTCAAAGAAAGAAAGAGAAACTTAGAAGAAACAAATTAGAAGGGAACTTAGAAAGAAAGGAAGAAAAAAGGAGGGAGGAAGGAAGGCAGGAAGGCAAGCAAAAAACTTAGAAAGAAAGCAACTTAGAAAGGAACTTAGAAAAAAAAGGAAGAAAGAAAAAAGCAAGCAAGCAAGAAAGAAAGAAAAAGAGAAAGAAAGAACAACAAACAAAGAGAAATTAGAAAGGAATTTAGAAAGAAAGGAAGAAAGAAAAGGAAGGAAGGAAGGGAGAAAGGAAGGAAAGCAAGCAAGAAACTTAGAAAGAAACAGGGAAACTTACAAAGAGAAACTTAGAAGAAGAAACAGAGAAATTAGAAAGGAATTTAGGAAGGAAGGGAAAGAAAGGAAGGAAAAGAAAGAAAAAGAAAGAAAGCAAATTAGACAGAAAGAAAAACTTAAAAAGGAATTTAGAAAGGATTAGAAAGGAACTTAGAAAGAAAGGAACTGAGAAACTTAGAAAGAAAAAGAAACTTAGAACAAATAGAAACTTAGAAAGCAAGAAACTTAGAGAGAAACTTAGAAAGAAACTTAGAAAGCAAGGAACATAGAAAGAAACAAAGAGAAACTTAGAAAGGAACTTAGACAGAAAGGAAAACTTAGAAAGAAAGGAACTTAGAAAGCAAGAAATTTAGAAAGCAAAAAAGAAACAAAGAAACTTAGAAACAAAGAGAAAGAAGAAGAAACAAAGAGAAATTAGAAGGGAACTTAGAAAGGAAGGAAGAAAGGAAGAAAGAAAGACTTAGAAACAAAGAGAAAGAATAAGAAAGAAAGAAATTAGAAAGGAACTTAGAAAGGAAGAAAGAAAAGGAAGGAAGGCAAGCAAGCAAGAAACTTAGAAACAAAGAAAGAGAAACTTATAAAGAAGAAACAGAAATTAGGAAGGAAGGAAGGAAGAAAGAGAAACTAAAAGAAAGCAAATTAGACAGAAAGAAAAACTTAGGAAGGAATTTAGAAAGAAAGGAACTGAGAAACTTAGAAAGAAAAAAACTTAGAAAGAAACTTAGTTCCTTTTTCTTTCTAAATTCCTTTCTTAGAAAGAAACCTAGAAAGCAAGAAACTTAGAAACTTAGAAAGCAAGGAACTTAGAAACTTAGAAAGAAAGAGAAACTTAGAAAGGAACTTAGAAAGACAGGAACTTAGTAACTTAGAAAGACAAAGAAAGAAAGGAACTTAGAAAGGAATATAGAAAGAAAGCAACTTAGAAAGAGAGAAAGAGAAAGAAAGAGAGAAAGAAAGAAAGAGAAAGAAAGAAAGAAAGAGAGAGAAAGAAAGAGAGAAAGAAAGAGAGAAAGAAAGAAAGAAAGAAAGAAAGAAAGAAAGAAAGAAAGAAAGAAAGAAAGAAAGAAAGAAAGAAAAGAAAGAAAGAAAAGAAAGAAAGAAAGAAAGAAAAAGAAAGGAAGGAAGGAAGGAAAGAAAAAGAAAGAAAGAGACTTAGAAAGCAAGAAACTGAGAAAGAAATAAAGGAACTTAGAAAGGAAGAAAGGAACTTAGAAAGAAAGCAACTCAGAAAGAAAGAACAAATAGAAAATTAGAAACTTAGTTCCTTTCTTTCTTTCTAAATTCCTTTCTTAGAAAGAAACTTAGAAAGCAAGCAACTTAGAAAGACAGAAACAAATGGAAACTTAGAAAGAAACATAGAGAAAGTTAGAAAGTAACAGAGAAACTTGGAAACTTAGAGACTTAGAAACTCAGAATGTAAGAAACAGAAAGAAAGGAAGAAACTTAGAGACCTAGAAAAAAACTTAGAAACAAACCTAGAAACTTAGAAACTCAGAAAAAGAACTTACTTACTTATTGGCATTCCAGGAGTGGAGTCCCCTGCACATCTGGCTCTCCATCCCCTTTGGCTCCATGTACCTGGTAGCTGTGGTGTGATGTCACCATTCTGGCTGTGGTAAGAGTGGAATGCAGCCTGCACCAGCCCATCATTGACTTGGTTCTGTCCACCTCCACTATGCCCATACTGCTGGCAATCTTCTGGTTTGGCACTAGTGACATAGGCTTGGATGCCTGCTTGGCTCAAATGTTCCTCATTCACTGCTTTACCACGGGTCAGTCGGGCATCTTCCTAGCTATGGCTTTTGACGACTGTGTAGCCCTCTGTGACCCACTACATCATGCTACAGTGCTCACGCATACTGTGGTGGGACGTTTGGGGCTAGCTGCCCTCTTCCTAAGTTCTCTGTATTGGACCCCTGCCTCTGATGATCCGCCTGCAGCTGCCCCTTTACAAAGCCTGTGTCATCTCCCACTCCTACTGTGAGCACAGGGCTGTGGTCACCTTGGCAGGTGGTGACATCGGAATCAAAATATGGCCTGAGCATTGGCTTTCTGGTCTTAATCCTGGACTTAATGGCCATTGCTGCCTCTTATGTGATGATTTTCAGGGCCGTGATGGGGCTAGCTACTCCTGAGACCAGGCTTAAAACCCTGGGGCTGTGTGGTTCTCACATCTGTGCTATCCTGACCTTTCATGTTCCCATTGCTGTTTCTTCCCTCATTCATCAATTTGGTCACCAGGTGCCTCCTCCAATCCACACCTTGCTGGCCAACTTCTACCTCCTCATTCCTCCAATCCTCAATCCCATTGTCTATGCTGTTCACACCAAGCAAATCCAAGAGAGACTTCTCAAATCTGAAAGATAACAACTAAGATCCAATGACTGATACTTCCTTCTCTTAGAAAAGCTCATGGAGAAAGTATTTAAGTATAGTGGGCAGCTTCCCATTTGGGAACTTCAAGCAAGTGAGATGTTAAGCCCTGTGGTCTCTAGATTTTGTAATTCTAATCTAACATCTCAAATCACCAAAGTCATGCTAAAACACAAAGTACAGTTCTAAACTCTAAGGGTAGATGGTTTTTTAATTACTCAAAGATATTTAAACTACAGAGAAGACAAAACAATGATAACACTATCAGTAACACAAGTAGCAGTTAGTGGTTACTAGGCATGTAAGTAATTCTTATAAATATCCAGATATCAAGGTAGGGTGTATCGTTCACATTTCATACACAATAGCACAGAATATAGAGTTTGAGCTGCCTAGATCAAATGTTTTGGTTGGAGTTTGTAAAATTTCTGTTATGTAATATTACTTACTGTTTTCTGTGTGTACTTTAATATGTAAATCCTAAAAACTAGGTCATTCCATCAAAGTGGACTTAGCTACAACAAAAGCATCTTCTGATTTAAGTCTTTAACAAGTGAGATACTGCTCAAACTGCTTGTATTAGTAAAAACATGAAGTGTTTTAGAAAGACTGGTCTGTATGTCTAGTAAGTATGAGGAATACCACTCACGAAAGAATGGCCTGGGAAAAACAACAGCTCAACACAAGGGAGTGAGTCAAGGTGACTACATCTCAACATTGCCCTTATATTTTCCCTGCCAGCTGCTCCATCCGGTAGCCTGAAGCATAAAAGGGCTCCATGAAAAAGAAAACCTTGCCCTTCCCACAGAAACTCTCCTTAACCCTGATCCATCTGTAGGATCCCTGATTGTAATGTGTCTTTTTAAAATGGATCACCAAAAACTGTTATGAATTCTAACATTTATAGGAACATTGACTTTACCCTCCAGGTTAAAGATTAGCTCACCATCTAGAAAGTATAGCACTTAGCTGCTGTTGATTGAAAGCTATTAATGTAATTCTCATAACCACACTGTAAGGGAAGAATTACTATCCCTACTTTGCAAATGAGGAAATTGACCTTCCCAGAGATAATATGAACAGTGACCTTGGGCAATTCTAAGAGGTAAAAATCAGCCATTATGACGTTTGTTTTTAATGTTAAGGTTTCTAGTCTTTCTGACCCTCCTTTGCCTCAACTGTGAAAGGGCTGAAAGGCATTTTCCAAAATCTGAATCCTGTTCATTTAAGATTCCCAACACAGCAGACCTTAGCTGTGCGCATTACTCCCAGAACTGGGAGTACACAGATCACTGAAGCACACTCCTCTTAGTGTTCTCAGAGGGACAAAGTGTAGAGCTGGATTCTATCCAAGTCCAATGGCAAACTCCACCACTCCATAAACTAAACAGGCAGGAAGGCAGTGACTATACCAAGCTTCAGGTATACAAACTATCACTGGGCGTGATACCAAGTAGTCAAGTGTAAAGGAAAGATCACTTCGTAACAATCAGAAAATGACTTCTGGTTTTGCTTTGGTTATTCCAATTAACTGGGGTATTTCCAATTACTTAATTGAAATAATTGTAGTTAATTTTATGTACCTACTGGGATACCTAGACTGTGTGATCATTTAGGTTCCAGTTATAGTCATATTTCCTCTAACATCTCTAACTTCCATCCTAGTATTTGTTCCTGAAACTCATGTCTGAGTTTGGAGGAATCAAATATTCTTCCTATAAATAGAAAAGCAATCATAAGCAAACTCTTGTTTTGCTCACCTCAACCATGGCTGGGACCAGGGGAAAAAGTTTAGAGTTAGTGCCAAGTGTATGTTCACTGGCTCTCAGGGATGTTCCTGTGGTTCCTTTATCCCAAAAGATAAAAGGCAAGGCCCAGAACTCAGAGCTACCTCTAAAAATTGTTCTAATATATCATCTAACCACCAAATTAACTGCAGGAGAAAAACTAGAAACATTCTCATTCAGTTCAGAGCACAGATTTCCTGAGGGAGAGTATACTAAAGGGAGTTACACAAACTCGGACCCGATTTATGGCACTCTTCCTCTGGAATTCAGCCTACCACATAAATTAGTTTGCTTTTATTCTCCACAGACTGTACAGTCCGTCAGCTCTAATATCTTCTGCATTTTAACATAAGTGTTGTAAAACCTGGACGCAGCCCAGACCCATTAAGTTCACTACCTAACCAGAAAAGCCTGAGGAGTTTACACAGCATACAAGCAGGCATGAGGACCGCTGTGGAAACCTTTAAATATGCCTCCCAGATGGCCTACGAGAGGGAATGTGCTCGCCTGAGCCTTAGCCGATGGTGTGCAAATCCATCACGACCTTCTGCTGAGGCCACGCTTCTCACAAGCAGCTTCCCAGGCAGTGACTAGGTTTGAGAGGGACATAAAGTAGGACCATTCCTGTAAGACAGAACACTTGTGAGAGGTAACTACGGCTCCTGGACTCATTGGTCTTACTGAAGCTTTTAGAGATACATTAAAGTCTAAGATGTTCGCTCCTTATCCTCCAGTCAGTCCTTTGCAGACGAGAGACTGGCATTGTGATCCAACAGCTCATTCAGCATCCTTTAGCTCCCTCTGCATTTTTTCACATAGGCATAACCTCCAATAGGTCTCAAGTCTAATCCCATTCCAGTTATAAAAGATCAGAAACAGTTTCCCTTAACAGGGGATGGGCAAAAGTTCTCACATACAGTATGCCTCAGGGGCATGTTAACTCTCTTCCTGTGCTACAGTACGGTTCTAAGATGTCAGGGCATCCCACAGGCCACCCCAGTGATCCACCAGCAGCATGATGTTGACTTGGCAAAATGAGCCCCAGGTGTTTAGTATACTAGAGGCCTTAGTAAGACACATATAGCTCCAGAGGGTAGCAGATAACTCCTAAGAATATTCAGAAACCTAGAACTTCAATGAACTTTAGGAGTCCAATGGTAAACAAACATTCTTAAAGTAAAAGGTCTTCATCTTGCATTTTCTACCAGAAAGAAATCACACTGCATGGTTGGCCACCTTGGATTCTGAAGAGAATGTATTCCTCACTTAGGAATCCTGCTTTAGTCCCTGTACCAAAAGACATGGAAGAACAGCTTTGAGTGGGCCCAGAGCAGGAAAGGACTGTTTCAGATCCAGACTATGGTACAAGCATCACTGCCACTAAGGCCTTATGGGACTGGCAACAGGGGCAGCAAAGGAGACCACGTGTGGACCAGCCGTGTAGATGCCCACGGACCAAGGCTGACTAGCTACTGCTGCCTCTGAACGCCTGTCAGCACCTGAGGTCCATGCAAAACCTAGACAGAACACTTACTGCTCACGAAGGCCACTTGGTGGCAAGTCAACTACTCTGGGCCTCTTCAACCCTAGAAAGTACAGTGGTCTGTCCTGCCTGTGATACATACTTATTCTGGGTGTGGATTTGCCTTTCATGCCCACAGAGCCTGGGCCAACACTTCTCTTAGAGGGCTTCCTGAATGCCTGATTAACAGGCAGGACATCCCACATGACACAGTACTGAGAGAACAGACCTTCTTTAGAGAAGGCTGTGCAGGATAGGTCTCATGACCGTGGGCCCCACGGGTGGTATTATGTTACCTCTCCAGCCAGAAGCAGCTGGCGTCACAGGACGCCAGAGTCGTCTTCCAAAAGCAGTGGGGAAAAAGCAGTTTAAAAGGCAGCTCTTCACAGAAGTAGAGAGCCATCCTTTAGGATTCAGACTATGAATTGAACCAGATCTCTATGGTGCTCAGTCCCTAAAAGGAAAAATACAGGAGTAAAGAAAGAAAGGGGTAGAAGCAGGAGTATTTCATATGTCACTCCTTGTGATCCTCTAGGAGATTTTTGCTTCCTGTCCCCACAAATCTTAGTCCTGCAGGATTGGAAACTCTGGTCCTCAAAGGGGGTTCACTACTGCCAAGGGACACAGCAAGGGTCCCATAGAGCTAAGTTACAACTACCATCAAGCTACTCTGGACTCCAATGGCCAGGAGCAAGCAGGTAGGAAGAGGAGTTACTATACTGGCAGGAGTAATTTACTCTGAAGTGAAGAGATAGGGTTGCTTTTATAGGACAGATACAGGCAAGAATTTGTAAACATGTGCAGAAATCAGGTGATCCCCTTGGGCATTTTCAGGTACTGCCTTACTTCATTGTAACCATGAGTGTACGTGCACAACATCTCGAAGTAAGAAGAGTATAAGTAAGGTTTCAGCCTCCCAGGAATGAAGGTTTGATGGCTTGCCTGTGAAGTGACCCAAGATTTGCGATGGTGATGTTTGAGGGTGAAGGGAATTCCAAATAGACAGGATAGTAACTGTGGCTCTGAGATGAGTTTCAGACACTGGGTGGATAAGAGTTCATCCCACTAGCCTTTCTCTTTTAATTTTGCACTTAGCAAGTGAGGCCCCATGGGAACTATGGAGGAGCTGCTCCTAAAATCTGTTTGCAGGAGATCTGTGCAATGCAAAAATGGATTGCAGTGCCAGCCATTTTATATATATATGTATATATGTATGTATATATATATACACACACACACATATATATGCTTTTCAAGGGAACCCTGCCCACACACTGTTGGTGGGAATGTAATCTGGCACAGCCACTGTGGAAAATAGTATGGAGATTCCTTAAAAAACTAAAAATAGAGTTACCATGTATTTCAGCAAACCTACTCCTAGGCATACATCTGAAGAAAACTCAAATTCAGATGATTAGATAAATAAGATGTGAGATATGTACATATATATATGTATATATATAAAATACACACACACACACAATGGAATACTATTCAGCCATAAAAAGAAGGAAATAATGCCATTTGTTGGAACATACTTTGATAATCTCTAGGTCAATGCAAGCGAAGTAAATCAAAGACAAATGTCATGATATCACTTATATGTGCAATCTAAAATATGATACAAATGAACTTACTTACAAAACATGAACAGACTCAAACATAGAAAACAAACTTATGGTTACCAAAAGGGAGGGAGGGAGAGATAAATTAGGAGTTTTGATTAACAGATACACACTTATAATAACCTACAATGGAAAAGAATGTATGTGTAAGTGAATCACTTTGCTGTACACCAAAATTTAAAAAGTAAAATTTAAAGATACGAAGTGAAAACAGAAAATGATTAGGAATACATTCACCAAGATTCAAATAGTCCAAAAAAGTGATCATGGTCCAGCTGGCACCCATTTTAAAAGTTAGATCTTAAGAAATTGCCTCCCACATGTCTAGCCTTTCTAGGCTTAAACATCTAGTGGTTATCATGCCTCATTTCATGATTTAAAAGACACTGGTCACATGAAAATTGACAAGATTTTAAATTCCTATAGAGAAGTGCTGCTAAGTGCTATTTTTAAAACAAAATTTTATAGTCATTGGAACCACTCATGGATCCAAAGTTCTAAGTCAACTAGCCTTTTGCTTTAGAAATCCAAATACTGAGTTTTCAGCCAAATGACCTATGTTTTTACATTTTGAAATCAAATTAGGTTTACTAAGAAGGAGACAGTCTTTGATAAGCAAGGTTAGTGATTGAGCCAGACTAAGGATAGAAGGTCTAAATAGAGGCAGTGAGGGAAAAGTAGGAGTCAAGAATTCTGATCAAGGACTAGGCAGAAAACTGTGTGGCTTCATTGTCCTCTTAGGTATGCAAAGGGGTATTTGTGCAGGAGAATGTAGGTGAAACTGGTCAGCAAGTGTGTGGCAGAGGTTAAGGGGCCAAGAAAGAAGTCTCAAGAGTCTAGAACACTGTACGAGGGCTGTTTTGGAGGAAGAATGCTATAATAACTACTTAATCAGAATGCATGTTCCTCTTGGAAAGAGATCTCATCTCCTTCATAGAAAAAGGGCATACAGCTTCCAGTCTGTGCTTCATGATGATCTCTAACTAGAGCAGACCTTGAAGCCATCACATTGGAAGCCAGTGATGGAGTTGTTCCATGATGCAGATGACAATGCATTAACCTGAAGTCCAAGATGCCTACTGTAACACATACCTCTGTAAAAAGTTTGGCAACAAGTTTATATATGCCCTTGTCCTTTTTCTTAGGGAACAAGTCTCTTTAGGGGATATCATCTCCAGAACAGTGTCTTTAAGATAGCTGCTTATCGCTTCTCCCAAAGAGAAAAGGCTACAGATGAATGGGTTGATGACAAATGAATGGGACTATCCCAATGTTGATAAATCATTAAAATGGGGTGAGGGGAAGCTTCTCACTGAGAACACCAATTCCTAGTTTTCCTAAACTTTGCGCCATGCTACTGAAATATACAAGTCAGTACTGCGTATCTTGTATTTTATGAAAAATATACTTGGATGACTTCAATGGAGAAGGCAATTCTGCATTTGGACAAATGTACAGATGGATGTGAGGCAAAGTAAGTTGTTCTTGCCACAAAGAGGACTTCAATTATAGCCTGAAAAATTCTTTACTTGTGCCATTTCAGGAGAAGACATCTTTCATATTTCTAAGCAATTTTTCCCCTACTTAGACCCAGAAACAAGGTATGAGATGAAAAAATCCCCCAGGAGATTAATACAGTGCTCAGCCTGAGGGTTTGGGTATTGTTCCACTAGCCCATGAGGCGGAGACATACTTCCCGTTTAAAAAAAAAAAAAAAAACCTGCTCAAACTGGCTTAGGGTACCTGGATAACAGGAAATCACTGGTAGGCATGCATCGGCTTGCTCAATCTTCAGGTAAGCTGAATAAATACCAATAAAATGTCACTGAAGCAAATCCTTAAGGAATGCTAAAAGATTGCCTGAGGAAACCAAGGGACAGGGACTGAACTTCTGCTTCAGAAATATCACGTATTGTTAATGTTACCAAGTGGACCCAAAAATTAGGCCTTAAGCCAGGGACTGACTAAAAGGACCACTGGGAGAAAATGGGGTTGGGAGAGTTGGCTGGCTTTTGAAAGTAACCAGAAACGGGGGGGTCCCCACTCTTCCCACTAAGCCTATCCACGGCCTTCTACCATCAACCCCCCTGAAACACCATCTGCCTGTGGCCATTCCCTTTTCTCTATTCAGCTGATCCGAGGTAGGAGAGAAGGGGCAGGAGGGTTTTTTTTTTATGGAAAAAGGAAGTAAGGACCTTCCATAGGCCAAAGAGTCCATTATGTCAGGAGTACTCAATCTGGCAAAATTGGTATTTAGGCCCCTTTAAGGAAGTTACAGGGCTCCATTCCAAAAAAAAAAAAAAAAAAAAAGGCAAAGCCACTGGCTTGATTAAACTTAGTTTTTTCACTTTTCTTGATCCATAAAAATATGAAGATTTTGTAGCCCTTTCAATCATACAAACAAGGATTGATCTATTTGCATTAAGATTCTGGAAAAAAGTCAGACCATCAAATATCTCATGAAGTGATATTATCTAGAATTCTGCATAGGTAGAATTCAAGGAACCTAAGAACTTGGGTTTTAAAGTCTAAAACAGATTTGTGAGGATCCCTTGGTCCAGTGTAGCAGACACTGATGTGCCACCAGACTTCCCTTTAGTGAAGCACCCGCTGCCTTAGCTGTTGTTACCAAGCAGACTATCTGTCGGCTTCTCCAGGGACTGTCTCAGCCTCAGAAACTTCAAGGCCACAGCTCTTCTAGGGCAGCCCAATGACTGACCAATGAGGGGGTAGAATGTTGTTGATGTGGCCCAACTCTGGAGAAAGCTGGATGGCCATTCTAAAAATAGAATTAGCCCAGGCTACCATTCAATCTGTATAATAGTTTGATTTCTCTGCAGACTTTTTAACTCCCATAATACAGGGCACTCTAACATCCTGCACAACTCTAACATCTAATGCTGTTTAATTCAGTAGTCACGAGTCACACATGGCTATTGAGCACGTGAAATGTAGCATGTTGGAGACCTTGTTGAGTCACATGCATTCCAGAACATGAGAAAAGAAAATGGTCAAGTTTGATTCATGGATAGATCTACTTGTGAGTGCAAGGCAAGGCTGGATGGCTGCTGCACGACAATCCCACTCCAGGGAGGCCTTGACTGACAGTGATGGGGGGGAGCCCTCCCAATGGGCACAGCTTAGCCTGTGCACTTGGTTTTCATTTTGTGTGGGAAAAACTCCACTTTGAGGTTTAAATACACATATACCAGTGGGTAGTGGCAAATGGCTTGACTGTTGGTTACAGGTCTCAAAGGAAAAAAACAAGACAAGTTGGTGTACAGTAGATGCATGTGGATGGGCATATGGGAATAAACCAAAGTATCTTCATAGGGCATGCTAACACCCAGCAGAGAGCAGGTACCAGAAAAGAACTCTCGTCAAGTAGATACTATATGAAGATCCTGCAGTATTTAGCAATTTGGAAATAAGCACTTCATTTCATACTATTAGAGGCCAAAAGAACAATGTGGCCAGAAGGGTGAGGATGACTACCAGCTACAGAATTAGAGCTAAGGCCAGGGTAAAGACCATGACATCGCTGTTGTGTCTGTGAAGTCTGGGGCACTGAGAAGTCTCTGGAATATATAGCTAGAAACCACAGGGGTGATCACTTCCCCAGACCGGAAGAATGAGCACAGCCTACTACACAGCTATCTGCACCAAGTCTGCCTCATTAACCACAAAGCAAGCATGACCAAATCCGCCAAGCCACAGAAGCTGGTGTTACATTGCCCCCACCGGTAGAAGGCGTGAGGTCCAGGAAATATAAATTCCATTGGAAATAGGTTCAGGCTAGCAAGGCCTTTAAAGGGTCAGAGAGAACATGAGTAAATGGAACTGCAGAACTCTAGGAAAAGGCACCAGGGAAGGAAGATGGGTAATACTGAAATCCAGTTCACCAAAGTATCTTGGCTTCTTTCATTTCTGTTCATCCTGGTATATTTGAAGTTTTTAGGACACTTAATCCAGTCTTAAGACACAAGTCCAGATGCATTAAAGATGTACCTGAAGGAGTTCATCCCAATTTTCAACACAGGTTTACAGAAGTACAAACAGATTGGCATGTTAAGCCCTGCTGTGCCACATGGAATGCCACCTTCCAGCTGCTGGGGAAATGGACAAGAACGACTTAATGCCCTTTGACCTGAATGTCAGACATGTGGAGGGAAAGGAATTTATCATTTGTTCCATAGCAGTGCTGTTCTCTTAATTCTATTATCTCAGAGTCTTTAGGCCCAGGTAGCATGGACACTGAGGTTTGTGCCCTGGAGCCACAATAAGCATCGTTCTGAAGCTTCAAGACAGTATTTCAAGGTATAGATATTATGAATTTGGTACATTTAAGTAAAATGTAACCTCCATTCCTCCTCTTAAAGCCTTTCTTCTAGGCCTCCTCACCTCTTCCAGCCTCTCAGTTCCCAGCTAACTCCCCGCACTGGGTCTTCTCTGTATTCCAGTCCTAGTGCCTTGTCTCCTGCCCAGTCATCACTTGGTCTTTGGGCTTCCAGTTGTCTTCGTCTTGAGTTATCAGATTCTGTGCCCTCTGACCCATCATGTGATGTTTAATTTACGTGAACACCTGACTGACCAAATGTCTGGGCACCCCATGGCCCAAACACTGTAGGTGTATCTGTGAGAGTGTTTATGGATGAGATTAATACTTGAATTGGTAGACAGAACAGAGCAGATGCCGTCCCTAAAGCAGGTGAACCTCATTCAAACTGCTGGATGTCTGGGCAGAACAAAGGCTGTGTAAGGGGGAACTTCCCCCTGGCTACCCTGAGCCAGGACACTGGTCTCTCCCTGCCCCTGGACTCCAGCTGAAACATTGCAGGCCCAAGACCTAAGAAGAGGCAGAGTTTACACTATAGGCTCCCTGGTTCACAGGCTTTTGATCTTGGATTGGAAGTACAACATTTACTCTCCTGGGTCTCCAGCTCGACAGCTGTAGGTTCAGAATTCTTGGACACTAATTGTATAAGACAGTTCCTTACAATAGTTTTTATAAAGACGGAGAAGATGGCAGAGTAGAAGGACGTTTGCAGGTCACCCTCTCCCACAAATACACCAAGACCCACATCTACAGACCCACTCAGCCAACCAGAGCACCTGTGGAACTCGGACAGAACATCGCCCTCTTCAAAAGATAAAGACGCCAAAAATCTGGTAGGAGAAAAGGAAAAAAGAAAGAACAAAAGGCAAAGGAGCGCGGGACGGGTCCCGCGGGGAGGGAGTGGCAAAGGAGGACTGGCGCTCGCTTGCTGGGTCTCCCCTCTCCAACTGAGAGGCCAGCAGGACGGAGGGGGAGCCTCCGAGGCTCGGATCTGTACAGAGCAGCCCTTGACTAACAGAACTAAGTTAAACGGCACAGAGCGTCCCCCCGACACCCAGCCTGAGACGCGGGCCGGCAGCGGCGGGCAGGGCCAGGCTGCACAAGCCGGGCGGAGGACGGGAGGGGCTGCATGGAGGCAGCCCCGGGGGAACGCAAGGGGCTGCGCGCCGTGGCTGTGGGTGCACAGGGCAGAACAACCTGGGCCCTCCATAAAACAGCAAGGTTGATGTGCTCTCGAGGGAAGGGTGCACACCCCCATCTCTGAAAACCCGCGGAAAGTTTTCGGGGGAAGAGAGGCGGGGCTCAGGCACAGCCACCATATCCTCCGCGCTGAGCACTCCGGCGGGGGCGGGGGCGAAACCTGCATCCGCACCGAAGGGCTTAGCAGCCTCAAAGGCCAGACTGAGACTGGCCTGCAGCCCGGGGCAGATAGCATCCTTCCATCCTGGTCCCTCAGAGAACTTGCTCCACAAAGACAAACAAGGAGCTGGGTTTTGGCTCGGAGCAGGGACAGGGCTGTCCCTCGGTCTTCCCGGAGCCCACCTGTGGAGCGCCGACCAGGGCGGAGCGCCGACCAGGGCGGAGCGCGCAGCCGCACAGAGCAGCTGAGGTACCAGCGGCGGCACAGGTAGGGCGAGAGCGGCCCCCCGCCTTTCTGGCAGGAACACAGCCCCTGACCGAGGTGCTGGGAGGGGGCACGACCCGCCCTCCTACCCTGCCAGTCTGCAACATCTGACTGCGGCATCTGGAGGGGCAGCGACCCGCCCACCCACAGCAGAGAGCTGCACCTGACCCAGTGTTAGGAGGAGGCGCGATCTGCTTGCCGACAGGTGCTGGGAGCAGCACAGAAGAGGGCGCCAACGGAGGGCCTCTGAAAACAGCAAGCTGAGCTTCCAAAGCAGGACGAAGACAGAAAGACTTCACATTAAAAGCACACAGACTCCAGGAGAACACCGACAAACACCTCCCCCCCTTTTTTTTTTAAATCTGTTTTTACCTGTTCTATTTTCTATTACTCTCTTAATCTTTACTTCTTAATTCATTTCTATTTCTCTTGGGTTTTGATGTCCTGCTATTGATTAGACACAGGTTTCAAATACATCTATACATCTCCCCCCCCTTTTTTGTAAAGGTTTCAAAAGGACGTCTCAACCCAATTAATACTCTGCTTCAACTCACTCTTCTATTATTCATTATACACTGTTTTCAAACCCTCTTTCTCCCTTCTTTTAAAATTCTCTATTTTTTTTTCTTTTTTCCCTAAGTTCTATTCATAAATA
This sequence comes from Camelus bactrianus, assembly GCF_048773025.1. Classification (NCBI taxonomy): domain Eukaryota; kingdom Metazoa; phylum Chordata; class Mammalia; order Artiodactyla; family Camelidae; genus Camelus; species Camelus bactrianus. The sequence goes on from NC_133548.1 coordinate 46,295,565, forward strand.
GGCATCAGATAGATAAAATCCTTAAGGACCAAAATAAACAACTGATACTCCATAAACCACAGTGCCAAAGAGGTATGAGCAAGATGAAGAAGCAGAAAAACCTTTCCCAATTAAAAGAACAAGAGAAATCCCCTGAGAGAAAGATCAACGAAATAGACATCGATAGCCTACTAGATCAAGATTTCAAAAAAGGAGTGATCGAATTGCTGAAGAAATTAAAAGAGATAGTGTTTAGAGATATAAAATATGTCAAAAATGAAATTGAAGCTATAAAGAAGAGCCAAGTAGAATGGGTAAACTCATTGACAGAGATGAGGAAGGATCTAATAGCTGTGCAAAGCCGACTAGACAATGCAGAGGAACGAATTAGTGATCTAGAAGACAGGGCAATAGAAAGCACCCATTCAGAAGAACTACAAGAGAAGCAAATAAAAAATAATGAAAATAGCATAAGGGACCTATGGGATAATATAAAGCGTCCCATCTTCGCATAATAGGGGTCCCAGAAGGAGAAGAAACATCAAAGGGGATTGAAAAGGTTTTTGAAGAAATCATGACTGAAAACTTCCCAAACTTAAAGAAGGAATCAGATATCCAAGTACAGGAAGCTCAGAGGGTCCCAAACAGGAAGAACCCAAATAGACCCACACCAAGACATATCATAATCAAGATGGCCAGAGTCAAGGATAAAGAAATGATTCTAAAGGCAGCAAGAGAAAAGCAAAGAGTAAGTTACAAGGGAACCCCCATAAGGCTCTCAGCTGATTTCTCTACACAAACATTACAGGCCAGAAGGGAGTGGCAAGATATATTCAAAGCCCTGAATGAAAAAAAGATGCAGCCTAGGATCTTTTATCCAGCAAGTCTATCCTTGCGGATAGAAGGAGAAATAAAGAGTTTCACAGACCAAAAAAAAAAAAGCTGCAGGAGTTTAGCAACACTAAACCCATGCTAAAAGAAATATTGAAAGGGCTATTCTAAATAGAAAAGCAGCAGGATGCTACAGAAATGAGAAACACACAACTGGAAAGGTGATAACTCATGAATTACAAATAAAGTAAACATGAAATTATAAAAGACATACAAATCACTGAGAGTGGGAGAGGGAGGCAGGGAAATATAGAATATTTTTTTCTTTCTTTTTTAAATTTTTTTAACAGTAGGATGGGTTTGAGATCATGTTACTATCAGTTTAATAAAAACAGTTATAGTAATGGGTTGACAGATTTACAAAAAAGGGTAACCACAAGCCAAAAATTTACAAAGGAGTCACAAAAATTAAATAAAATCCATGATAATACAAAGGAAAATTACCAAACCACAAAAGGAAGAAGAAAGGAACAAAGAGGATATACCAATTCAGCTGCAAAGATAAGTTCAAAATGGCAATAAACACACATCTATCATTAATTACTGTAAATGTTAATGGACTAAATGCTCCAGTCAAAAGACACAGAGTGGCAGACTGGATAATAAAGCAAGAACCTTCAATATGCTGCATACAAGAGACCCACTTTAAGGAGAAGGACACATATAGATTGAGAGTGAAAGGATGGAAAAGGATATTCCATGCAAATGGAAAAGCCAAAAAAGCAGGTGTTGCAGTACTGATTTCAGACAAAATAGACTTTAAAACAAAGGCCATAAAGAAAGATAAAGAAGGACATTTTATAATGATTAAAGGAGTGATACAAGATGAGGATATTACACTCGTTAATATATATGCACCCAATATAGGAGCACCTAAGTACATACAAGAATTACTAACAGAGATAAAGGGGGATATTGATGGGAATACAATCATAGTTGGAGATTTTAACACTGCATTAACATCACTAGACAGATCTTCCAGACAGAAGATAAACAAGGCAACAGAGAAATTAAATACTACAATAGAAAAACTAGATTTGGTGGATATTTTCAGAGCATTACACCCCCAAAAAATAGGATATACATTCTTTTCAAGTGCACATGGAACATTTTCCAGGATCGATCATGTACTTGGGCACAAAAGAAACCTCAACAATTTTAAGAAGATAGAAATTATCTCAAGCATCTTTACTGACTACAATGCCATGAAACTGGAAATCAACAACAGAGAAACAAAGGAGAAAAAAAGGAAAGCATGGAGATTAAACAATATATTATTGAAAAAACAATGGATCAATGAGGAAATCAAAGCTGAAATTAAAAAATACCTTGAGACAAATGATAATGAAAGCACAACCACTCAAAACCTATGGGACACAGCAAAGGCAGTGCTAAGAGGGAAGTTTATAGCGATACAGGCCTTCCTCAAAAAAGAAGAACAATCTCAAATAAACAATTTAACCCACTACCTGAATGAATTAGAAAAAGAAGAACAAAAAGCCCCAAAAAGCAGCAGAAGGAAGGAAATAATAAAGATCAGAGAGGAATTAAATACAATAGAGATTAACAAGACCATAGAAAAAATCAACCAAGCCAAAAGCTGGTTTTTTGAAAAAGTAAATAAAATCGACAAACCTCTGGCCAAACTCACAAAGAAGAAAAAAGAGAGAGCACAAATTAGCAAAATAAGAAAGGAAAATGGAGAAATTACAACAAACAAAATAGAAATACAGAATATCATACGAGAATATTATGAAAAACTATATGGAACCAAACTGGATAACCTAGAGGAGATGGACAAATTTCTGGAAACATACTGTCCACCAAAACTGAATCAAGAAGAATCTGAACACTTGAACAATCCGATCACTAGAAAGGAAATAGAAATAGCAATTAAAAACCTCCCTACAAATAAAAGTCCAGGACCGGACGGCTTCACCGGGGAATTCTACCAAACATACAAGAAGAACTCATACCAGTCCTTCTCAAACTCTTCCAGACGATTGAAAAGGAGGGAATACTCCCAAACTCATTCTATGAAGCCACCATCACCCTGATACCAAAACCAGGCAAAGACACTACAAAAAAAGAGAATTATAGGCCAATATCACTGATGAACATAGACACCAAAATCCTCACCAAAATTTTAGCAAATAGAATCCAACAACACATAAAAAAGATTATACATCATGACCAAGTGGGGTTCATCCCAGGGACACAAGGCTGGTTCAACATATGCAAATCAACCAGTGTAATACATCACATCAACAAGAGAAAGGACAAAAACCACATGATCATCTCAATCGATGCAGAAAAAGCATTTGATAAAATTCAACACCCATTTATGATAAAAACTCTCACCAAAGTGGGTATATAGGGAACATATCTCAACATAATAAAAGCTATATATGACAAACCTACAGCCAGCATAGTACTCAATGGTGAAAAACTCAACAGCTTCCCACTAAAATCTGGGACAAGACAAGGATGCCCACTATCACCACTCCTATTCAACATAGTCCTGGAAGTCCTAGCCACAGCAGTCAGGCAAGAGAAAGAAATAAAAGGGATCCAAATTGGAAAAGAAGAGGTAAAAGTGTCAATATATGCTGATGACATGTTACTATATATAGAAAACCCTAAAAGGTCCACACAAAAGCTACTAGAGCTGATTGAAGAATTCAGCAAGGTAGCAGGTTACAAAATTAACGTTCAAAAATCAGTTGCATTTCTTTACACTAACGATAAATCAACAGAAGAAGAAAGTAAAGAAACAATCCCCTTTAAAATAGCACCCAAAGTAATAAAATATCTGGGAATAAATCTAACCAAGGAAGTGAAAGAATTATAAACAGAAAACTATAAACCATTGATGAAGGAAATTAAAGAAGACTTTAAAAAATGGAAAGATATTCCATGCTCTTGGATTGGAAGAATCAATATTGTTAAAATGGTCACACTGCCCAAGGCAATCTACAGATTTAATGCAATCCCTATCCAATTACCCAGGACATATTTCACACAACTAGAAAAAATCATAATAAAATTCATATGGAGCCATCAAAGACCTAGAATTGCCAAAGCATTACTGAAGAGAAAGAAAGAGGCTGGAGGAATAACTCTCCCAGACTTCAGACAATACTATAGAGCTACAGTCATCAAGACAGCATGGTATTGGTACCAAAACAGACATATAGACCAATGGAACAGAATAGAGAGCCCAGAAATGAACCCACAAACTTTTGGTCAACTCATCTTTGACAAAGGAGGCAAGAATATACATTGGAATAAAGACAGTCTCTTCAGCAAATGGTGTTGGGAAAACTGGACAGCAGCATGTAAAACAATGAAGCTAGAACACTCCCTTACACCATATACAAAAATCAACTCAAAATGGATTAAAGACTTAAACATAAGACAAGATACAATAAAACTCCTAGAGGAAAACATAGGCAAAACATTATCTGACATACATTTAAAAAATTTTCTCCTAGAAGAAATAAAAGCAAGAATAAACAAATGGGACCTAATGAAACTTACAAGCTTCTGCACAGCAAAGGAAACCAGAAATAAAACAAGAAGAAAACCTATGGAATGGGAGAAAATTTTTGCAAGTGAAACCGACAAAGGCTTGATCTCCAGAATATATAAGCAGCTCATACGACTCAATAAGAAAAAAATAAACAACCCAATCCAAAAATGGGCAGAAGACCTAAACAAGCAATTCTCCAAGGAAGACATACAAATGATCAAAAAGCACATGAAAAAATGCTCAATATCACTAATTATCAGAGAAATGCAAATCAAAACTACAATGAGGTATCACCTAACACCAGTCAGAATGGCCGTCATTCAAAAATCCACAAATGACAAATGCTGGAGAGGCTGTGGAGAAAGGGGAACCCTCCTACACTGCTGGTGGGAATGCAGTTTGGTGCAGCCACTATGGAAAACAGTGTGGAGATTCCTCAAAAGACTAGGAATAGACTTACCATATGACCCAGGAATCTCACTCCTGGGCTTGTATCCAGAAGGAAATCTACTTCAGGATGACACCTGCACCCCAATGTTCATAGCAGCACTATTTACAATAGCCAAAACATGAAAATAGCCTAAATGTCCATCAATAGGTAACTGGATAAAGAAGATGTGGTATATTTATACAATGGAATACTACTCAGCCATAAAAACCGACAACATAATGCCATTTGCAGCAACATGGATGCTCCTGGAGAATGTCATTCTAAGTGAAGTAAGCCAGAAAGAGAAAGAAAAATACCATATGAGATCGCTTATATGTGGAATCTAAAAAACAAAAACAAAAACAAACAAACAAACAAAAACAAAGCGTAAATAAAGGACAGAAATAGACTCACAGACAGAGAATACAGACTTGTGGTTACCAGTGGGGTGGAGGGTGGGAAGGGATAGACTGGGATTTCAAAATTGTAGAATAGACTACACTGTATAGCACAGGGAAATATACACAAAATGTTATGATAACTCACAGAGAAAAAAATGTGACAATGAGTGTGTATATGTCCATGAATAACTGAAAAATTGTGCTGAACACTGGAATTTGACACAACATTGTAAAATGATTATAAATCAATAAAAAGTGTTTAAAAAAATAGCTTTTATATACACACCCATTTGCCCTGCTTCCCTGGAGAACTGAGTGATACACACTCTCTTAACTACTCTAACTTGCACGTCCACACAGAGCCCTTTCTGTTCTCCATGTCTGTTCCTGGACTCTCAATCCAGGTTAAACCCCTGTAACCCAGAATACCCACTGCGTTTAGGCTTGCAACTTTTGATTCCTTTTTCATTCTCTTTATTACTAGTTTGGTGGAGAAAGAAGTGGGAGGAGTACTGTCAATTTTTCTGACACTTAAGTTTAGCTGTTTGTTTTCTTTAAAAAGGTTGGCAGTTTAAGCTTATGCCTTAAACATACTATGTATGTTATCCAAATACTGGATTTGTTCTTTGGTTTCTAGTCCTCTCTTCCTGTCACTTTGTAAATTCAGCTTATGGTAAGGGAATCACCCACTGAGTCCAAGCACGAACATAGGATGCAGTCTTCCTATTATCCCTGCCAAGGAGTTTCATCCAACACAGGCTTCTGTAATAGGGACACACTGTCCTTGAAGTAGTTCAACCTAAGCTGGACGGGATTTAGCCAGCATTTGAGACAAGTACCTACAAGGTAGGAAGAGTTCCCACAGCATCTTAGTCACAGGTGAGAGTGTGGGAAGTGATGGAACTGGGACTGATTGATAAACACTGCCTGGAAACAAATGGCTTAGTTACTGGCAGAGGCGAGCACCTCTGGGAGGTTGTGGGATTTAAAAACGTATTAGAGGTTGGGACACATTCTTATGATTTACATGTGATCAGATTCCAGGTTAGAGAGAGCACTGCGCCATCATTAGTTAACTTAGAAAATAGGATATCTGAGGTTTGTCCCCAGAAAACAGACATAAATCATGATCACTGAGTATGCTGTGTTACAACAACTTGAAGGACTGAAGCTAAAGTATAAGAAGGGGAAAAGTTACCCTTACCTCCCAGGATAAGGGAGAGTCTGGAGCAAAGAAGTTTTCCTAGGGTTAGAAGCCTCCCTTTAGACCGTAGACTGAATGGACAGCCATACATTCCAGGGCTTTTAGTCTCACGTGGTGAATAAAGCTAGAGACTTCATTCAGGCTTTTTAGGAGTTGGTGGATGAAATAATTTTACCAGATCTTCATCTTTTTTTTTTAATCAATTTTAAGTCAAGATTATGTTTTCAGAGTTTAACCATTTAAAAAAAAATCAACTAAGTTTGTGATCCAGAGGGCAGTGGTTGAGATATGGGACTTTAAAGTATCCAGAACTATGCACAAAAAAGGCAGCATTATGCCAGTTGGTCCAAGTTGTTTAATGTTGTTTTGAAAGCCTTTCAGGAATAATGAAACTAATCACCACTAGCCTAAATATGAAAGCAGTGACTGGTGCCTGTGAAATACTTACGTCACTGTAAGGACCATCGTATTACTCAGATGGTCGACCGCACCGGAAGGACCAGCCTGATTTACAACTTGTATTAAGCTCAATAGTTAAGATGAAAGAATTCACACCTGGGGACAGGCGTGTGGGAGAAACCCTGTTCCTTGTTCTTTTCCCCTGTCCCCATGAGAACTTCTGCTCTATTTCCCCAAAAATGGACGATGCTGGTCTCCTGGTCTTCTTCCTCCCCAGGAGACAAAAAAAGACATTTAGATTGTGCATTCAAGTTAATACTCCATTCTGATCTGGTTGTTTGCATTTTTTCAATTGGTGAGGATAACTGCAGAAGGGAAGAAAGTTGTTTGGTAATTTGGGAGAACTGATAACATCTATTCCCATCTGTTTAGAGAGAAACTCCGAAGTGACCATGCACAGCACTCACGAAACCTGAGCTGTTTGCTGACTACATCTGTCCTTCTCAGGCTACAGAGCACAGTGAGCTTGGAGCAGAGACTGCTTTGCTGCAGTGCCAAGTGGTAGAAAAATCACAGGATCCTGAGATAATCCCATCAAGAGCCATCCCGGCCTGAAACAGAAGAATCTTTGTGCGACACTGGATCCAGATCAGCTCTCTAAGAGGTAAGCTGCAGGTGAGGACAATCTAACCCTGCCGGGTCAGCAGTTTCATCAGCAAATGTTGAAAGGTATTTGTGAGCCTCTGCATGAATATTGAGGCAGTGGTGTCAGAATTTACGAGAAGATTACGGATCTTCTGAAATTAGGGAGGACAAACCTCAGCCCTCAAACATTAACTTTTCATGAACTTCAAGGAAAAAACTTGTGATCTCTTGTTGCTGAATGAGGATTTAATCCTGTGGGAAGGCAGAGCAGAAGGCCAACTGGGTGCATAACTAGATTCCTTAACCATGTCATTCCTCCTGATCCAATTCATCCTATGAATTCTGTCAGCTAACTTCTGTGAGCTGGTTCTATTTTCCTGCTGACTGGCAGAGTAACCACCACATTGTCAGTGATACAACACAGCACTGCTTCCTGAGGTACAAGGATCCTTGGGCTTTTTCTAAGCCTCCACTATCACATCAAGAAAGTCCAGACTGCTTAGTGTGGCCCGGTCCCTCAGGGAGAGGGTGGCTACCTCAGAACGTCCTCAGCCTGAGTCCCGGCTCGAACTGAGTGCTGCCCACACTGTCACCTGGGAAACGGTTAGTATCATCCTTGACTTGCAACCCACAACATCCAGGTGGTCTCACATTCTGCTCCCTTGATGAGTGTTCTGGGCCTCAATATATTGAAGTATCTTCTGCTGCTAGAACGTTTTAGCCATTGGTCGTATAAACGTGAACACGTTCTCACAGTATAACATAGTCTAACAGGAGAAAAAGGCCGCATAAAGACATGACTTCAAGCATGATTCCTCTAAGACATATCTGAGCTAATGATCAAGTGATGAAGGACATAACCACACTTAAAGACATCTACCAAATTGAAGGAACTGGAAATGTAAAGATATCGAGAGAAGAGTTTGGTATTCCCCAGGAAAAAAGGTGGCATAGTGAACTGTGGGAGTTAAGAACTGGGGTTCCTAAGTGATAGTTACATTCCTTTCTCCTGTAAGTACTGAGACAATTAAGACCTGGGAGCCAAGTAAATATTTTAGTGCCTGACATCAGTTTAACACTTCTCAGCTCTTCAGGTTTCTTTGCTGCCTTAGTTTCCATTAACCACCTTACAGTAGAAGTGTATTACCCTGATTTTTACAGGCAAGGAAATACTGAGGAACAGAGAGGTTAAGCAGTTTCAGAGGACACACAGGTAATAAGTCATGTATCAAAACGCAGGTAGTGTGACATCAGAATCCCATGCTTTTAACACACACTGTATTTCATCACCACAGGAATGAAAATATTGGTTTGGCTAATTAAACTGGAATGGAGTATGGGACCAAGATCTAAAGCCGTCATTACTTGCTCGCTTCACAATACAAGGTGGTATTTTGATGGACTGAGGAGACACTAACCAGCTTCACGAAGAAACACCTATTTTTCACCTGCGGGCTGCAGCGAGCCACAGGATTAGAGACGGTTACTCGGTAGAATGGGGGCAAGTAGTATTTGGTGTTTGCAATCTCCACTCAACAGATGATACGCATCCCTTGTGCCGGGCCAGGGAGATACGGAGAGAGAAGGGTCAGCAGTTCCTTCTAATACTGCCCCCCCTCAGGGGAGTAAAGTTCCTTCACGGAACCAGGGAGATTGGGCGCCCTTCTCACATTGCTGAAGCAGCAGGAGCCAGCAGGAGCAGGATTCCTATGCCACAACACCAGGAGTTTTTTGACTCTGGAAACTGTAGATTGTTAATCCAAGTTCCAGTTTCAGGAACCAAACTGTAAGGTTTTAAAGGAACCTGGATAAATCCGAATATTGTCTCTTGAGATCAAGGATACGGAAGCTTTTTGAATGTCAGGCAGTCATTGGTGGGGTGACGACTGCTTGTAAGAGGTACTCTGTCAGAGGGATGGATGTTCACGACTTGTTATTTGACAGTCATGTTAGAGCGATAGTTTAAGAAGATGCATTAGCTGGTGATCATTGAAGAAGAGATGTTACAAATTTTGCCGACCAAGAAACGAGTCTAACAGCAGGTAGAAGGAAAAAGCATGTACTGAGGTAGCATTAAGTCCCCACGGACACACATCCCCCTACTCTTATGGCTGTTGATGCCACCACCTCTGTGAAGAACTTGGAGTTAAGGCAGCCAACCTGAAGTCTGCTTACAGGAACAGGAAGGAAACAAGGTGATAGTGTGCATCGTGAGTTTTATCAACTATTACAATTCAGTATAGCCTGAAACCAAGCACTTTTGAAGGTGGGTTAGGGAGAATGGGTTCAGGAAAGTCTTTCAAACCACAATCGTAAGGAATGTAGGAAATGCAGGTATCCAACTGCAGAAAGGCCTTCAGTATAACTTATGTGCAGTGAGTCCGCACCTCCCTATTCCCCAAAAGAATTGCTTCCTATTTAGGTCAACTCAAGAGAATTCTTGATATCACCATAGGACATGCAAACCCTGGAGAAGCCCCACGTGGTGGGGCTTGGAATCCTCAGTGACAACACAGCAAATGAGACAACTGAAGAAGCTTTAAAGACGGCTTTACAGCACCCCGAGGTGAATCCGGCTCAGGAGTTATCACATGACCAGGAACAAAAAGCTCCCAGGTGACCTGAGTAGTCTTCAGCTGGGAGAACATCTACTCAGGGACACAAATCTGGTGAACACCTTCAAACCAGCAACCTTTAGTTTCTTTGGGCTCGTTTTAGGATTTTAGTCCCAGATACTGTTAGCAAAACAGGAAGTAGGAAGCTCCCAGTGGGATCTAATGTCATGTCTGCATGCCAGCTGAAGATACATGTTAGGCTGAGCAGCAACTCCTGCTCCCATAGCACTGCTGCATTCTGTAAGGGGAGCCCCTGAGGCCACAAACACCTACTTCACCCTATTACAAGGAGCACCTTCTCCTGCACCTGGCAGGTCCCCTTCCTTGTCCCTGCTCCAAGCTCCCTCCCCACCCTTTGATCCAGGCTTTGACCACCGCCCTTCCCCCCTCCAATATGGCAGCTGCCACTCCCACACTAATTGGCATCATTAGTGGGTTGTTGGTCTGCCCCACGACATCTTTAAGTTAACAATTCTGTTAAGTTCATAGGAAACAGGATCCTAAGATATTCTGCTTCACGTTGTGATGGCTCATGAGAGGAATAAGCGTCTATTCTGCATAGACGATACGCTCTGGAAAGTCAGCCACAGGTGAGGCTATTTAAGCCTGCGGGTTAAGTCTCATTAAGTGATGAACAGCATCTGTGAGCTTCCGAATTAACGACATAGCTCAGCCCTCAGCAGCAACTACTCATGCACTAAGGAGAAAACTTTCCATCTCCTTTAAGCAATAGACAAAGGAGTCCTATAGGAAGTAAACTTAGATTTCACTTATCAACAGTGTCTCAAAGCATTTCATAGCTTCTCCTGTATGTCAGGAGTCCTCCATTCTGCGAGGACAGAAGTAGCAGGAGGGAAGAAGGAAAGTTTCTAGATCAGTGTCACCATCCCATTTACTAATTCAGTTCCAACCCCCAGCCCATGTACACGACAGGGATCTTGTTCAAGTCAGTTGTGAGGTCAAGGAGAGGCTCAGCTGCAGGCTGGGGAGCAGCAGCAAACCCTACCAGAAAACAGCTCTGAGGTGGAGATTCTTGAACTCAAGGATCTGTAGTTTGAACATAAAGCATGGAAGGGAACTCCTGGGTCTGGGGACCCTAAAGAAAGTTTCAGACTGTCATTTCAGCAGTATTGTTATGATTAACTCTAGTCTAAAATCCTAGGGCCATAGAAGATAAAGGCTACTTCAGACAGAATTAAAGAATTTAAGGACTGTTAAGAGCTAGGGGCCAAGAAAGTGCACGAGAGGAACCAGGTGCTTCTATGAGGAGGAAAACGCTAAGTCCCAAGCCTGAGGGGTAAAGAGGGAGAGCTCAACAGCAGAAAGGAGAGGGCATCATGGGGGTGCAGTCCATTTCCCTGTGAAAGTCATTCCTGGTCTTGTGTTGTGTCCCCCAAGTTCCAGCAAGACAAATGGAATCAGAATCAATACCCAATTTCAAGCTTCCTGATTAAGAGACATGGAGAGAAACACCAAAATTAAATTAGGCCAACAGCCCTCGTGTCCCGAAAAAGCCTTGAAAACTGGATCTCAGACAAGGCAAAAAGGTCTAGATGCAAAATGGAGTAGACACCGAGTCCTTCCTGGAAGGTTTGGGTGGCTCTGGGGCAGAAGCTAACCATAAAGCAAGCGTAGTGAAGGCACCAGGAAGACAGTGGGCTGTATGCAGTTTTCCTCTGATGTGAGATACTGAAGAGTCAGGAGAGCCCACAAGCCACCCTTGTCAGGGACAGTGAGGCTAATTTTAAGAGACTACGCAAGAGTTAGAAACAAAGCTTGACCCAACCACAGAAGGTCCTTCTTGCAGACTTTCGTTGTAAGGGGCTCTAGATGGAGAGTCAGAAACGCCCTTCCCAATGGAAGCAGCGTTGGTGCTCACAGCTCTGCCCCTTAGCTAGCATCATCTTGGAGAACTATTTCCCACCCCAGGTTTTCCAAGAGCCCAAAGGAGCCAAGTAAAGGCAGCAGGTATAGGAGGAGAGAACTCCCTCAAGAGGTAGTTTCTAGTATTTGATCAGCCTCAAGGGTTTCCTTTACTCAGTACCAACTTTTCCTGTTTTCATTATTGGAAGGAAAGCCCAAGACTTGACTTCTTGTAAATGTTTTGTGAAGAGTGAGATGAAAGAAAAGGGACTAAAATCTAGGGGCCTTATTCATTTTGTCTGTCTTCCCAGGCCCTCTCCCTGAAGCCAAGTAGCAGGAAATTGTTGTTCAAAGAAGGCAGAAGCACAAAAGCAGAGAGAAACAGACCCTGACAGAAAAGAGAATCTAAATTCGGTAACTCCCATGTCTTCAGGTAACTCTTAGGATCACCCGTCTCTTCAGTTCATTCTGTCTGTCCTCCCCCTCCCCGAAGCCAAGCAGCAGGAAATTCACTGTTTTTCAAAGAAGGCAGAGAAAAACAGACCCTGACAGAAAAGAGCACCTAAGTTTGAAAACTCCTTTCTCTTCAGCGAACACTTAGCATCAACCCGCCCCTCAGCTCAGTGCACAGCAGGGAAGGAGGCAAGCTGGCCAGGCTCACCTAAGAGGAAGCTGAGGGAGCCTAATTGGTCAGAGCGGGGAGGCCGGACATGATTGGTCAGGCTGGAGCCAATGAGCTTCCTGGATCTGTTAAACTAGAGGTAAAGTGGCAGCTGAAGACGGGTGCTTACCTTTTTTTTTTTTTTAATTGGGAGACTTCTGAGTATGTCCATCTGTAACTACAGTATAATTCACTAGCCAACAAGGGGGGAAAAAGCTGCAGCTTTTGTTGGAAATGGCCTAGAATCTTAAATTTGATATGAATGAAAATAAACTCAAGAAACAGTGATATTACACCATTCCACCTGAAACGTAGTAAATATTTCTTTCCTTAATTATTATAGAAGAAGAGGCATATCCCTTATCTCTGAGCAGAAAACATCGCTAACTCCCTCAGTTGCATGGCTTCCACGTACAGGTCCATCCCCCTTCCTCCAGAAACCTGTTTGGGCAAAACCAGACTGTGTAACTGGTGGGCATTCAGTCACTTCAGGGTCTCAAACTGTTCCTCTAGATGACGGCACTTGATATCAAAACCCACTTTCCATGGCTTAGAGTTTTTCTCATCAATGCGTCCTCATCCTGATCCTCAGCTGTGAGCTTAGGAAAACTGCTGACATCTCTAATGAGGACAGCTGGAGCGCAGTTACTATTTTTACTCTGACGCCTTAGTACAGGGGTGCTTATGCTGCCAGGAGAGTACTCCTAAGTTCACGAATCTCTCCAGCAGCTGCATCAGCAGCATCACCTGAGAAGTATTAGAAATGCAAATTCTTAATCTTCTGACTCAGCAACTCTTGGGATAGTGATTAGCAACTGTGGTTTAACAAGCCCTCCAGGCGATTCCAATGCAGGCTGGAGTCTGAGAACCACTGCTCTCTACCAGTTCCCTCAGAATCTTGTGGGGGGTGGGCAGGGGTTGTGTTGCTTTTCTAAACACCAAGAGTAGCTTCTGTAAAGTCCTCTGGGTGATTTCTATGTACAGCCCAGGTTGTTAACCACTGCCTTCATCATTCACAAATTCAGTTACCATCTCAGTGCAAACCGAAGGTGATTACCAAATCTTTACCTCAGGTCCTGACCTCCCTTCATCACCCTCAGGCCAATATATCCAGCTGATTTATAGAGAACTAACTTCATGTAGGGCCAAGTGCTGAGTGCTTTACAATTTACCATTTTATTTCATCTCTGTGACGTACCTATTTTCATATCCCTGTAATATTTGAAGAACTGGGGCTTTTAGATATTAAATAACCTACTCAAAAATAAACATTTAACACATGTCCAAGCCCAGATTCAAGAAGGTGACTTGCTTGATGATAACCACACTCTGTTATTGTCCCCGCCACTGCCAGCAGTTCATCACTAAACAGAATCAGCCGACTTGAAGTGTGACATGACTGGTGATTTAAAGTAACTTATGGACTGCTGGAAATTATAGAGGAGCTAGGATTCACACAATATAGAAAATTCTGAAAGGAGAGTGTCATAGAACATAAGCACAATTCTACATGTAGGAGACCACAGTTGAGGCATTTCTTTGTCGTGTGAAGAAAAGACCTTCTCTCTGGACCACTTCTACTTCCCTAGCTAAACAAGGAAGATTTTAAACTATATTAACCCGAGGTAGCCTCCTAGCACTGTTTTGTTTTTTATTTTCCTAAGATTATCTAATTTGCTAGAGATAAAAGGAGCAGGCCAGCAGCTCAACAGCAGCACTGCAGAATTTCTTGTTCAATTAGTTATTACATCAATGAATGATAAGTAGACATTCAAACATCTATGTAGCAAAAACTACTAAGCATAGACAAAAGGTAATTTCTATGGAAAAATTTTGATAGAAATTCAAAGGGAGCCACCTGTAGAATATGTTAAATATAGAAAGCTTCACAATTCACTTTATGAAGGTAACATCATCCTAAAGTCGAAACAGAACAATAGCATAGAAAAGAAACAAACAAAATTATACACTGTTCACTTATGACAAAGGATACAAAAGTACCCCAAAATAAAAATCAGTAAACCCAACCAAAGGTGCATTATAAAGATAATATATACATAACAAAGATTCTAATCCAAAAATGCAAAAATAGGTTAACATTAGTTAACTTATTAATGCAATCCATTTTTCAAAGCATTCCTGACAGGTCACAGATTAGAAAAAATGAGATCGCATATGTATTTACTATAAATCTATTTGAAACCATGATTTCCCCCTACCTTGGAAGTAGAAATTTATCACAGATTAAGCGTCTGGATTAAGAGTATCCAGAGAAGAAGTGGATACCCATATCTCAGAAGGGTTCCTATTTCGGGAAGGAGGGAATCACACTTAGAATACCCCTGGATCTGGAAGCTCAAAACTTGTTGCACTGGAACTTTTGATTCGGACATTATATCACCACTCAAGAAAAATCTTCAGCAACAAACACTAATTTATGTACATCATTGAAAGGAATGTTTGTAAAATCAGGCCCTCTGGCTTGCTGAAGCAGACTCAATGTCAACAAGGCAACAATTTCATCAAGGGCTAGAAAGCAGGGTTAGTGCCCCTGGATCTTCCGATATTTCTACCTTCAGCCTCTTTCATTCTTGAAATACCTCTTCTTTTAAATTACATCAATAGAATTAATGCAACATTAATATTTGTTGAACTTATGCTTATGTTGAACAACTAATATTTAACTTTTTGCTACACAAGCCAAATTTCACTGGGGAAAAAGGGCAGAAACCAGAAAGACACAGTCCCTACCTGCATAGAAGAACATTCTAGAGTAAAAGCTTGAGAAATGAAACTGATTATTTTTGCCTGGGTTCCTCTGAAAGGCGAGCCTGAGTGAAAAGCTTATTTACTGGTACTTAATTAAGGATTGTAATTCAGGAAAGCAGGAGTGAGGAAAAGGTAAAGCAATGTACAGAAGAAAGGCAAGCCAATGTAACAGTGTTTCACCAAGCTGATCACCATTTTGTAACAAGTGTGACTGAATGCTTAGCAGCATGGCAGCATCATGTAGAAGTGCACATGAACGATGTCATATTATAAAAACCTGATTGGAGTAGGGATAGGGCGAGGCGAATTTATCTTCTAGCTTCCATGTCCTGTTGATAAAGGCTGACTGCATTAAGTGTTAACTTGTCCTATTTCTCGGTTGCCCATACATGAGTACCAAGTAGGTTCTACAGGACCCTAAGACAGGGTCAACAAGGAAGCCTAGAGTGGGGATGTAGAGATGAGCCTTTTGGGCATGAGGTGAAGGACTGTGTGCAACTGCCCAGCCCACATGAATTTGAGCAGACCCCACACAGAGCCGTTGCCACAGCAGTGGCTGGAATGAAACAAATGGACAAAGGTCCAGGGAACAGATGACGATGAGAAGAGCCAGAGTGGTGTGTACAAAGTGTTCAATATATTTCTCTCCTTACACCACGCATATCTACCCACGCCATCCATTATATCCAGCGCTCACACCACAGTATGTAGCTTTTCTGTCAAAACAAGATGCTTTCACTTCTTCCTAGAAATAGAAGGTGTGAATTCGGTCACTTATATATTCCCCTTCGAGGTAGTAGGCAGCTGCAATCTCTGGTGGGATTTATGGCTTGAGAATGAGTAAAACAAGCTATAATCTCTAATGTCATAGCTGACCCTAAGGTTGTATTTGATATTCATCTCCTCTTCCTCCACCACTCGTAGATTTCTCTTATTCTTATCTAACCTTTCAACTAGTATAGGTTGCTTGCATGGCGGGTAAACTAGATCTTTACTCCCACGGAGACTGAACTCTTCTATGTCTTGTCCTTGTCAGGCTAGTTGCTTCCTTTGCCCATACAGTATTACCACTGAGCATGGAAAAATCAAGACATGCTGGTTAACCCCCTGGGTTCCAGGTGTGCTCCTCTCTGCCTGCACTGTGCAGCAACAGCCCTAGCTCATCGTGGTGACCAGGGTCAAGTAAGCTTATCAGTAGAGATACACGTTTTACCTGCTCGTGCACTGACATGAAAAAGACAAAGAGACCAGGTGGTAGTTGAGGCTTCAAGCTCAATAGAAGTTTAACCAGAATTCTAGTAGAAATATTCCCTCAAACCAAACAGATCCTCAGACTGCGAGGACAGGAAGTTTAAATACCAAAACTGGAACTCTGGGAGTGATGATGAGAAAATTTAAACCCATTCCCATTTCTTGGTTACTGGAATATGAGTTCTAGTCATTAGGGACATGGTTCCATATGCTGGATGTTGGTTTAGAAAATATTTCATTCTGGAGCACAGCTCCCCAGCTCCGCAAGGCCTTCCCAAACTAACATCTTGGCTAAACCATTGATAAAGCCATTCAAGCATTCAATTCGACCAGCTCCTTCTAAGGAGGTATATGTAAGTTCAGTAAACTCTATAGCCATTAAACTGTCATTGCACCTCCTTTCAGCCACTTAGCCTAAAGATGACGTTATATAGCACGCCATGTTGATGGGTCAAGAACACTGAGGTACACTGATGGTGGTACTGGAGAAGGTACTCTGAGTAAAGAAGGCAAATCCATATGTAGAGAAAGAATATACTTAGCAAGGGCGGATCATTGCCCACTTAAGCCTGGAAGGTGTCTGATGTATTTGCTCTACTGCTTGGAGGCATGGGGTGGGGTGAGGGTATGACACCCGCCTCTGCAGCTGACAGGCTGGGCATTCAACAGCGGCCATAACTGGACCAGCCTTGATGAGGAGCAGCCCATGTTGTTAGGCCCGTGAATAGTCTCCACCTCTGTGACTATGGCCACCCTGTTCATGGACATACTGAGCCAGCATTAGGGGGCCAGAGAGGGAAGCTGGCAGACATTCATTAGGTAAGTCATCTGCCCCTGTAGATGAGATCCCAAGTAGGTGAGAGCCTACTTAAGAGCGGGCGCTCTCTGGTGGGCACTAGGTGAGAAGAAAAAGGCCTGAATGCTCTGCGCCCACTGCCATGGCCCCATTAACAGATCTATTCCCTGACATGCTTGTCCTTAATCCTCCAACCTTATTGTTTCAGGTCCCGGACAAACTATTCAGCCTGTGCTACCGCTGGGTAGTTAGTGTGTGTTTGAACCTTAGGTTACTTCTCCCTCCATGAGATATTGGTGACTGAACGCAGTGCCAAGCTTACTTCCAGCACTTAGGAGCGGCACGTGGGGATATCGTGACGGCGACTGTAACGCAGCGGCAGTCCATTTTCAGCTAGCACCAGCACGTCTCCCAACCCATTTGTGAACCAAGCCTTAGTTCTTTTTCCCGCTGCCCGTTAGTCATAGGAAACACCTCACAAGGCCGTAAGCCTGAGGGAGAAACTCTGCTGTCAGAACATGGCTTCTGATGCTTTGAGTAACTATTTCTACCCGTACGTCTCGGTTTCTGTCTGGATCATTTTCCTTCTGCCTCAAGAACTACATTTACATTTTTAGTGCAGGCCTAATAGTGACACACTCCATCAATTTTTGTTATTACGACCCATCCTTTCATCTTCTTTGTTGAAAGACATTTTCACAGGTACTAGAATTCTAAAGTGGTAGTTCTTATTTATTCCAAGATAGAATTCCACTGCATTCTGTCCTCCACTGCTTATGTTGAAGTCAAATGTCAATCTAATTGTGGATCCCTTGACTATAATGAACCCACCATCCCTAGCTATTAAAACTTTTTTAACTTTCTGCACTTTTTCAATGTGTCTAGGTATAGTTTTATTTCTATTTAGCCTTCCTGGGGTTACCAGAACTTCTTGATCACACAAGGCCTTGTAAGTACCACTGTAAGGACTTTTCAAGGTTCGACCTTTCTCTCAGAATAAAAACCAGAGTTTTAATTCAATAGATAACATAAGTGGACATGTATTTTTAAAAGTTTTTTATGTCTTCTATGATGGGAATAGCACAAACGGTTGAGGGACGTAATAAGGAAATAAGTAAGGAGAAACTACAGTAATCCAGAAAAGAGAAGATGACGGCTCATAACCAAGGTGGTGGCATGTATGTGCTGAGAAGTCATCAGATTTTGTGTGTGTTTGTAAAATGTGCCAATGGCATTTCTTATCAGATTAGATACACAGTGTGAGAGAAAAGAGATTCAAAGGTAACACAAGACTTTTGAGTGGCAGGAAGGAAGGAGTTGTGGGATCACTGAGCTGAACTGGGTCCTACACTTAAGCACTGTCCCTGCTACTTCATGGATGACATGCAGCCCTGCACCCTCATTTAGGATGCTGGGAAGTCCTCGTTAGGTGACTGGAAATGTTGTCACTAGGCCCAGACTACAGCACCAGGTTTCCTAATTTCATATTCCCTGTGTGATGGGAAAATTTTGTGCCTATGGGCTGCATGTGTTCGTGCTTTGTTGGAATGCTAAACTCAAATGAGTGAATACATCAGGTAACAAAATTTCCTTTCATGTTTGTGACTAATCATGGTTGCTCTGGTGTTAGAGGTATCATCTGGCTAGGTGAGCCTTAGAATATTGGACTCGTACTGGAAGCAAAGCCATTCCTTCTTTATGAGTGATATGTGACTTATTGGCTGGTGACATTCCTTGTGTAAGAATAAAGATAAGCAGATGTTTGTTTTGGAAACAGCTTCTTTTAAGGCATGCTACACTCTATGTTTATGTGTTTTAGTATTTACTATTATTTTTAAGGTTTCCATCTATCCCAATTATACTCAAAACAAACAAGCAAAAGGTTTTGACCATATACGAACTAAACGTAGAACATTATTTCTATGTGTGTATGTGTATGCACACGCTTGCTTATAAACTAACTAAACACAAGGCAACTCTGGAGCCCTCTACTTACTATCATTCCCTCACCCCGACTCCAGCATTCAGTCTGTCCCACTCTCTCTCCGCCTGTCCCTCACTGTCCACTTACACATCCTTTCTCAGGAATAGTCCTAAGACTCGCTCACGAATCTGCTTGGTCTTGACCCCATAGATGATGGGATTGACCACGGGCGGGAAGAGCAGATAGAAATTGGCAAGGAGAATGTGTACATGTGGGGCGGCCCGGCGAGCTACACGGTGCATGACCGAGGAGATGACCACAGGTGTGTAAAAGGCTAAAATGGCACCTATGTGGGACACACATGTCCCACAGGCCTTGTAGCGGGCCTCCTGAGAGGCAAGCTGCAGAACTGCACGAAGGATGAAGACGTAAGACAGGACAACAAACAGCAGGTCCAACACCACTATAAACATGGCCACAGCAATGCCATAGATACTACTGAAGCGAGTGTCCCCACAGGCCAGCCTTACCACGGCCATGTGCTCACAGTAGCAGTGGGCAATCACAGGGCCTCGGCAGTAGTGGAAGCGTCTGAGCAGAAACGGGAGTGGAGTCATTCGTGTCACAGCCCGAGTCACAACAGCCATGCCAATCTTGGTGATAAGGGGCCCAGTCAGGACTGTGGTGTAGTGCAGTGGCTTGCAGATGGCCACATAGCGGTCAAAGGCCGTGGCCAGCAGCACTGCCGACTCCACGATAGAGAAGGAGTGGAGAAAGAACATCTGGACCAGACAGGCATAGAAGTTGATCTCCCGATGTCTGAACCAAAAAACAGCCAGCATTTTGGGAAGCGTTGTAGATGAGACGACCGGGTCGATGGCTGCCAACACGGCCAGAAAGAGGTACATGGGCTTGTGGAGGGCTGTATCGGCCTGAATGATGAAGAGGAGGGTGCAGCTGCCAAGAAGGGCCAGTGTATAGGCTGAGCAAAAGGGAATGGATATCCAGATATGCAAGTGCACCAGGCCAGGGATCCCCATCAAAAAGAAGACTGCCGGATGAGTTGAGGTGATGTTGGAGGCTGACATGGCCACTGGGAATTCTTTCTCTTGTCTAATTCCACAGGGCCCCTCCAGGGAGTATCCAACGTCAGCAGAATTACAGTGTTCAAGTTAAAACTCGGATCATTTATGTGGAAGAATTAACCCTTGATCCTATTTCTGGACCTTAAAAGAGATTAGACAATAATCCTAATATACACTGTAGAACATTATACATCATCTCTGCCCTCAAGATGCTTATAAAACTGTTGGGTGGTCAGGACATTACATAGAAATGAGCTGGAAGGCAGCCTTCATAAACGAACTGAGTGGATGAAGAGCTTTCTGTGGTCTTTGTGTGGCCAAGGACAGCTTTATAAAGGATATAGGCACCTGTCTAATTCAAATCTTACCCCAGAACACTCACTGTCTTCCTTCTTCCTCCCATCTCAGCCTCAATTATGAAAGGGGAGTCTCTGTCCTGAAATGTCACGCTTGGTTGTATAAAAAACAATTAAGCCCAGGACCTTCTAATAATTTACTTCCCTCCAAGTTCTATAGATTCTAGGAGAGGTTAAATAGGTCCCTAGTTGATACTCAGAAATCTCGCCATAAAGCCCCACCTCCAGCTAACTTGAGAACGTGAGAAGTCCTATTGTTCTTCTTCAAGCAACTTTAACTTTCATCTCTATAGACTTCCAACTTCACCTACTTTTCTTTCTAGCATTCATGACATTCAGAAGAAGAGATGCTCCACTCTCACCTTTTTGCAAGACTGACCCCTGAATTTCTTGGAATTTCACATTATTCTTTTTCCTTCTGGGGTCCCTTTGTCTCCTTTTCCCCTCTTCTATCATCATTTACTTTGAAAATGCATAGTCATTTGTTTCCCCAATTTTGACCTGTGTCCCTTCTCTTTTCTTCTCAGTTCCTACATAAAAAGATTCTTCTGAGGATTTTTTGAGATAATGTTTTAAAACACTTAGCACAATGGATGAGTGGATAAAGAAAATGTGGTATGTACACAATGGAATACTATATAGCCGCAACAAATAAGAAAATCCTGCCATCTGTGACAATGTGGAGGGACACTGAGGGCATCATGCTAAGTGAAATAAGTCAGACAGAAAAAAAAATGCTGTGTGATCTCACTTATACGTGGAATCTAAAAAAATGAACTCATGAAAATAAAGATTGGTGGTTGCAGAGGTGGGAGTTGGGGGAAATGGGTGAAGGTGGTCAAAAGGAATAAAATTCCAGTTATCAGATAAATAAGTTCTGGGGATGTAAATACAGCATAGTCACTATAGTTAACCATGCTGTATTGCATATTTGAAAGCTGCTATGAGAGTAGCTCTTGAAGTTCTCATCACCAGAAAAAAAATTATAACTATGTGAGGTGACAGATGTTAACTAGTGGCAATCATTCTGCAATATATACATGTATATCAAATCAATGTGTTTACTATTACAATGTCATTGTCAACTATATCTCTATAAGACGGGAAATTTTTTAACTAAAAAAACATAGTGCAAATCTAGAACATTAAAAAGGGCTCAGTAAATGTGAGCATATTTTTTTTAATTGAGAAAACTAAAGGTTAATTTACCTCCTGACCATCACATGGTTGGTAAACTTGAATTTGGAGAATTCTGCTTCCCTGCCTTCAAATTCAGTGTCTTCAATCACTATACTCTTCTGCTTCCACCTTGTTGCTCCACAAACAGTTCAAATCCAGAGTGATCATGTTAAATAAATAAAACTCTAACTCATTACCAGAATACAGGGAAAAGCTTTAGAATCTAAGGACTTGGGCCCATGTAAGGCCATCAGCAGAAACTTACATTAATCATTGATATTTTTGAAGTTGTAGCTTCCTCACCTATAAATAAAGGCAATAACTATACCTCCCATGACCACCTTACTGACTTTCATCATGAGGAAAGGTGCCATCACGCGTGAGAACAGACCCTGAAAACTGTGCGGCACTGCACACATGCTCTCTGTCCTTACTCTTTTCCTTCCTAGCACAAGTCTGCCTGTTTTCTAAAAGGCTTATCTTGATTAACACCAGCACAGTCCTGTATCCCTTGGCTTCAAATCTTCCTCCATCTAACACCCTTTATTTCTGTTCCTCTTCACAGCACAACTTGCTTAAAAGTTTGACTGTATTAAATCTCTGCTTCCTCGTCTCATTTAATTTCCAGTCATTTCCAACCTGGCTTCCATCTCTATTACTTCCTTTCCGTCCACTGTCATCACTTCCTTTCCCCCCAACTCTCTCCTTCTCCCTCCTTCTCTTTTTATTCTCACACTTCTCTAGGTGTTCTCTTTCATTCCTCTTGGCATCTTTACCATCTCTGTTCAGGGAATTCCCAAGTGCACAGCTTCTACTCTCTCTTTCAGACTAGTACATCCTACTGCCTATGCGATATCCCCACCTGGATGTTCTTCAGGCATCTCAAACAAAGCTCAGCCAAAACAAATCTTTTTATCTCCCCACAAACTATTTCCTCCCAATGACTTGCCCATCTTAGTAAGTGTTACTGCCATCCATCCTGTAGCAGGTCAGAAACCCAGGGATAATCCTTAATTTAATCCTTTCCTCTTCATACCTGGTTCATTAGCAAATCCTATCAATCTGCAAAATGTGTTTCCCTCCCTACTCTTTTCCTTTTCTCCTGCCATCATCTTTATTGACTCACCATCACCTTTCATCCAGACTGCAAAAGCCTCCTCACTAGCCTCCCTGGTCTGAATCTTGGGCAAGCTATAATCCATTCTCCGTGCTGCAGCTGAAGAGACTACTAAAAAGGCAAATTTATATTATGCCAGGCCTTGCCTAAGACCTTCTTGGAATTACCACTGCACTAAGGATGCAATCCACACTCCTAGCCCCGGTTTACAAGTCTCTGCCTGGTCTGGTACCTAACCACTTTTCAGCTTCAATCCCTTCCACCTCTCCCTTCTCTGTTATGCTCCAGTCACACAGCCTTTGGCCAGCTCTTTCTCAATAATGATGCCCTTTTATCCTTACCCTGAATTCTCTCACACTGCTTCTCTCTGTGCCATTTTGTCTTCCCAAAGCCACATAGTCTCTTGCCTGTGTCATTGTAAAGTCTTCCCCTATAGTTTTCTACCCCCACTCAATCTATCCACCACAGTGTGACAGACCTACTGAAAACCACCTGAGATCTCATTACTACGAGGAATATTTAAGACTATTCAACGTATTTATAAATTTGTTCTTGCCTAAATTATTAGCCTGAATTCTAGTACATTCTAAATATTCATCCTAGGTTCAGCCACATTGGATTGTCTGCCACTTGCTGAAATAAGTCATGCTTGTAAGCTCACAGTTATTTCTCTGGAATATTTCCTTCTGCCCACTTCCACACCAGGCCAAGATCCTGCCACCTGCTCGGTGAAGCCGTCTCAGACTCCTCCCGGCAGATTTTCTCCGTGTTTTCGGTGAGGACTCATTAATAGGCTGAATTAACTAACACAAGGAGACTATGATCTATGACACCAACGCACTTACCTGTCCATTCACTGGACTGTGAGAGTTTTACAAGGACTGTGACTTATTCATGTCTACTTTCACAGAACATGGTTGGTGCTCAGTAAGTGCTTTTTAAATAAATGCATGAATGACTCCCTTCCTGGAGAAACTGCCTTCTTTCTGCTGTTGTACAGTTCATCACCATCTAATCCAAACTGAGACTCACTGGGTATCTCGCAATTTTAATTCCCTCCACAGATGGAAGTTCTATGAAATCTTCCATCAGTTTTGATTAACTAGATTACGAAGAAAGCCCACTTTTTATTAGAAACTCCTCCTCCAAGTCTAATGGATATCTTCATTTTCTCTAGGACTCAGCATTGGCATGGACAGCATGGAAGCCCCATGACAATGGGGCTGTGTTTACATTTACTGCCACTATATCCATCACATGGATATAGGCACTTCCTAAATACTTCCTAAATGAATAAAGGAATAGCATTTTATACATGTTGTCACCCTTATCCTAAATGAATGTGCTTTCTCCAATTCCAGACAGGGCTCTCTTCCTCCCTGAGTGCCCCTGTCTCCCTTGCAACCTGAGTGTTTCTGCTGACCATCACTGGCCCTCCAGTTCATCTGCCCACACCTCAGTCTCACAGTTCCCTATTCTGCTTAGAATGCCTAATAATCCACAAGCTTCCCTCTTTCCAGATGCAACAAAGATATACCTATAATTTCATTCACAATTCAACTCTGCTTATCTGGTCTCCTCTCAGAGTCCCAACACTTGTCACCCTGCTTGGCATGAGTGTTTTGTCTGGTCCTTACATGTTCTTGTCTTTCATTTCCTGCCCCCACAGCCAAGATGTCAGCAAATGACATACGAAAGCCCCTGTCATTTCTTCCCCAAAGTGGATGTGGCTCCCTACCTAGAGACTATTCAGTCAGAGCTGTAAACCACTTGGTGGGCTGCACCTCGGTCCTGAGAGAACTTTACAATGGCATATTTGGAAAACTGAGTCCCCAAATGATCATGGTGGAAGTAAGTAGTAGATAAAGGACTAAATTCCACATCTTCTGACTCCTATGCCAGGATTCTGTCTATAGGACCGTAATGAAAAGATACAGCTGGTTGTTGCTGAAATCTTCAATAAGCAAGATAACTAACCTGTCTCTTCTATCTCCTTATTTTGGATTTCTCTCCCCCCCCCCCCCCCCCCGCCCCAGACTATTACAGCAGCTATGGCGGAGGTGGGGCAAGACTGTGAAACAGGAGGAGAGCAGGTAGCCCTAACAGGAAGGATGCGACTACCCTGGTCCAGGTTATTTAGAGAAGGTCTTCTTGAGCTGCTCCCTAACACACAGTACAGGAGAACAGACCTGGGAGACAGAAAAGTGTTTCTTCTAATAGTGGTGGGATGGAAGGATCTGAGGCTTGTAGAAGATAAAGCACTTGAGGAGGCTAAAGAGAAAATATCCTGTTAGATGGAGACAGACTTACAAGGATAAGGATGACAGAAGACAAGAAAATCAGGAGATGAGGTGGTGCCAAAGACAAGGGTAAACGATCTGTCTGGGCATGAATGGTACACGAGAGATGCCTCTGCCCTGTGCATTCCACAGCTCATGCCCTGACCGAGCCTACTCCCCTCAACCATTAAGCATTCTTCCTTCTATGGGCCCTTCACTCAGCCTTTGGGGACTCCCTCTAGTGACTACTATTTTCAGCCTGATTTCTGCCATTATCCTGGTTGTCCTAGTTTTTCTTGCTGGCTGCAGCTCACACAGCCTCTCTCCCTGCCCTGGGCCCCTTAGGTCTCCTGCTCCAGCCCTCTAGCAGCCAGCAGACCCCAGCATAAGTCCCCCTCCCTGG
Organism: Camelus bactrianus; assembly: GCF_048773025.1. NCBI lineage: Eukaryota > Metazoa > Chordata > Mammalia > Artiodactyla > Camelidae > Camelus > Camelus bactrianus. The sequence goes on from NC_133548.1 coordinate 46,321,344, forward strand.
TCTGCTTGCCTCTCACCCGAGTTGAGCCAGCTCCCTCCCTGTGCCCTGTGTACCCCTGGTCTTCCCCGACCACTGCAGACCCAGCATGCTCTCCCCCTGCAGCATGAGGCTCAGGTCATTTTCTGCAGCTTCAGGACAAGCTGATGCCGTTCTCCTCTCTTTGTGAGAGAAGGGTGGGGAAAACGGAGTTATAAAGCGGTCTGGCTGCGTCCCCATAATCAGTTACTCTTTTCCCAAAAGAAAAAGGAAACAGCAGGCCTGTCCCCAAAGCACATCCTGAAAGGGACCCACGATGGGCCTGGTGTCCTCCTGGGGGTGGCTCTGGGGACTTTCTCTGTCCCAGTCCCTAGTCTTCCGGGGCTCTTGCTCCTGCCCTCCCTCACCATTCTACTGCGTCAGTCACGACTCCCTTGAGGCACAGCGTAGTCTCCTTTCAGCAACCGCTGAGCCTCCCTCCACCCTCACCCTCCTTCCCTGCAGTGCCTGCTGAGAAACAGAGCCTCCTCAGAACACGCAAACGGACGCCTGCTGTGGGGGCTTTCTGAGTGCGACTTATAAAATGGGGTGCAGGCACAGCTAGCTCAGGGTTTCCACTCACTTTTTTTATTTGATTTGGACAGAGCTGTGGGCTAAGGTTGTGAGTGACAAATTAAGTGTGAGTCAAGTATCAGGGAAATGATACAGTATTGGTAACTACAAATAATCAGTTCTTAAACCCCATCTTACCCAGCTCTCTGGCAACATGTGGCAGACACACACACTCCCTACTTCCTTGTTTCCTAAATGACTGTCTGCTAAAGTTTTCTTCTTACCTCACTATGTCGTCTGAATACTCTTTACTGTCTAGTTCTCGTCCCAGCCTCTTATGTTGGAGTCTCTTCTCTCACTATATTCATTCTTTTGGTGCTTTATTCATTTCTCATGGCTCTATTGATTCTTTGATGACTCTCAAATGTAGAGCTTCAACTCAGGTATCTCCCCTGAACTGCAAGTTGGTAAATGCACTTGCTTACTTGAAATCTATTCTTCATAGACGAGTGTATATTTCCAAGCTTACATGTCCAAAGCAGAACTCTGATTCCTTTCTTCCTCCATCTTTGTAAACCTACTTTAATCTCACTGTTTCCCATTGTGCTAAAGCCCTCCGATTCACCCAGTTCTTCAGGCTGGAAGTCCCCAGTCTGAAGTTCAGCATATTCTCATACCCCTACATCCAATCAATCCATCAATAAGTCCTATCCACTGCCTCTTCAGAGGATATTCCAAATATAATCGATTTTTATTGTCTTTACCATTGCTTCGCTGGCTCAGACCATCATTTCACTCTTTGAGTATAATAATAACTTTTGAATTAGCTTCTCTCTTACATCCTTGTCCCCCATATAGAACTCAGAGTAGACCTTTTAAAACTTCAGTCACAGCATAACAGAATCCTGTTCAAAACTGTCCAACAGCTTTCCACTATACTTCAAACAAATTCTAGTTTTCACCATGGCTTACGATACCCCTTCTTATCTGAATCTTGGCTGCCTCTCCAGTTTCATCTCCTACCTTCTCCTCTCAGTCGCTTCACTCAGTAACTGGACTGATACTGTCCCTCAAATTCACCAAACACAGACCTCAAGGCCTTTGCATCTGCTGGTCCCTCCACCTGGCACATTGTCCTTCATTCAGCTGTATGTCTTGCTCATGTGTTTCATCAAAATCTCTACTCAAATGTCACCTCCTCAGAAAGGCTGCCCATGACCAATCTGCCTAAAAACGTGTTCCATGTCATTTTCTATCTTCATCTCCTATTTTCTTTCTTACCCTGTCTCAATACTTTTTTATTCAATACTTATTAATGTGATGCATCTTTTTAAATAAAACTCTCTTACTAACCTGGAAGTTCCAAGGATTTTGCCTTCTCTGTTCACTACTACATTCCTAGTACTTAGAAAGACGCTGACACATAATAGGTGCTCAATAATATTCTGTAGAACAAATATCATTAGTTGAATAAAGATCTGCCCGGTCAAATCCCAAGTTAACAATGAGTAGCCATGCCTATCCCCGAGCCCCATCAAGATAATGGAGATCCTAGGCTCAGCTCTGAGTACTGTGATGCTCACGTAAAATTTAAGAGTCATCTCATTTATCTCCCATTGCCACGTATCCCTTTTATTAGAATCAGTTGTATTTCTGAAGGAACTAAGTGGGAGAATGGCCAAAACTCAGGATACCTGAAAGTTAATTCTTGAAGGATGAGCTCCTCTCTATCATCTGGGCCATGCTGACCCCCACTAGCTTTTCCCTCCACCACCTACATGAAAGCTCCTTAAATCAGGAATCGTTTCAATCCTTTGTATCTCCAAGACAATGTCAGATACATACTGAGTCATCATTATATATCTGTTGACTTAATGATTGTCTGAAATCAAGCTTCATGTCCGCCTGGCCTACATCTGATTAGAATCCCATCTGTTCATTCAGCAGTCTTCTCCCAAAACCTAACTTCATCATGATCTTCTTTCAAGCACCATCAGATAAAAATATGGACTACCCTGATATGTGCCTTCACAAAACCCACCGTGTAGGAAGATGACTGAAAGAGAATAACGTAGAGATCGTAACAACAGTCTGTTGAGAATTTACTATATTCCAGGCACCGTGTTAAATATCTTATGTGTAATACGACAACACCCCCCATTTTTACAGACGGGAAACTAGAGGCTAAGAACTGTTACTTAATTTATCTAAGGTAAAGCCAACAAGATTTAACATAGACAGTGTCACACAAACAGCATTTGATAAGATGTTGTGTGGACAAGAGAGGAGAAAAGACACTCACTGGGGCTCAGAGTATCAGAGAAGACTCATAAAAATGTAAACTTTGAACTGGGCTCGGTGGTTCCCAGGAAATACTCATTGGGCCTCGCCTGTCGTGTTTGACACATGCCGTCTTCTCCCCCTGTGTGCCCCTTCCTCCAAGTCCACCTTATACTTCTAAACCGTAAATCATTAACTTTGACAGAGCTAGCTCCTTCCCTGCTAAATGAGTCTCTGTGTCATTTCTATGCCTACATGTATCTCACTGAGTTGTAACTAACTTGTATATGTCTGTCCATTCTCCAATCCAGACTATGACCTCCTTGAGAACAGGGGCGTAATCCTTCAACTCTGTGCCCAAACAGCTAGCATAGTCCCTCGCATGTAACAGATGCTCAGTCAGTGATCAGTGAATTGGATAAAATAATTTTTAAAAACCCTACTTTTTATTGAGTGCTTGGCATAAGCCAGGCAAATGCTATGTGCCCTTATACCACCTCATTTAATATTTATTACCTCCCTATTTTACAGATGAAGAAATGACATCAGAGAAGTTAAGTAGCTTTCCCAAAGGAAACACCAAGAAGCAAATATTTGGGACAGATGGAAGGGACCAAGAGGAAAAGCAAATTAGTGCTTCTATGCCAAAAAGCCTTTAGCATTATTTGTGCTCAGGGGTCTCTCCACCTACCCCCATCCTACCCACACTGAACGTTCAGGGTAGATCTTCTCTGCTGTCCTGTTCTTCAGCTCTACCCAACCACAGCCCAAATTTCCCAGCTTCTATTTTCTGCCTCTTTCCAGCATCCCAGAGGTCTTTTTATTACCTTCATCCCCAAGGAAGTTGTACTCTGAGCCAGGGCCCTAATTACAGGATAAATACTCCAGCTCTTTTGCTCCCCACACTCTAAGCCCTGCAGGACCTGACGCTCCACTGCCACTCCCCTTCCCTGGTGAGTCTGTCTGTCTGTGCGCTCAGCCCTGCAAAAGGCACACCTGACTGCCTCTAAGGTCACTTTCTCTCTGAGGTGGTCTCCACTTCAGATAAAAGGGGCTTACAAATGAACCACAACTTCTGATCATTGCTGTGTGCTGTGTGCTGAGTGGTGCTACTGCTCCAGACAAGTGTCTCCTGTAATGATTCCTCACAGCAGCCTGTGAAGTAGGAATCCTCCTCTCCGCGTCACAGATGAGGAAGCGGGTTGAGAGAGGTTGGGTGACTCGATCGAGACCAGACATCTGGTGAAGTCTTGGCAGGGAGTTTCCAGATACTCGTGAGAAACCTCCAGTGACAAAGAACTTGCTCCTCCCCTCATGAGACAGCCTTATTCCTGGTACTTTAGCTCCTATTTTTAAGTAAAGCCTTTCTTGTGCCACACGTTAAGTAATTCAGGACAAAGAGAGGTGCGGGGCATCAAGAAAAGTTATTCTGGGCAAGTCATCTGGAAGAGGCTGACTTTCTCCTTGCCACCCCTGAGATAGGGGAGTCAGGAGGAAACAGCAGAGCACAGCAGAAGAGGGTGGACAGGCAGAGAAGAAAGCTACAGCAGCCTGCAGCTGCTCAGCCTCACCAAGGAGAGCGCTCCGCAGCCCCGCCGCCCACCTCCCCGCCCACAGCCCAGAGGCCCCGAGTCACAGAGTGGGACGGCTCAGAGCACTGGTGATGCTGCCCCGCCTCCCGCCTGCATCATTTCCCAGATGCCCAAGACACTGTGCTTGAGATAAAATACCCCTGCTTCATGTTCCCCATCTCTGCAACTGGGGCTGAGGCTTGTGGTCACTGTGCTGTGTATCTACCAGGCTGGAGTAAAAGTTCTTTGAGTGGCAGCTTCGGGACTGAGGAGACTAATTATTAAAAGACTGGGTGGAAAAATAAAAGAAGGGAAGGGAAGACAGCAAGGCCGTCCCATTGATATCTGGATTATTCATCTCTCAATTTTCTCCACACCAGGAAAGGGCCCTGAAGCACGGACACTCCAAAAACAATCTTACCTAGATATGTGGACCTGTGTCTTCTAAGTACAGCCTTGCTCGCGCATTTTGCCCAGTGACATATACAGACACACATAATCACATGCTCAGCCACACACACAGTGTGTCCCTTCACAGAATGGAACAGTTTTACATATACCATTTCACAAGTTTCTCTCCACTAAGATTTTTCTCTCCCCCTGACCCTTCAGCCACCACCAAAACTAAAATCCCCTCTGGATAAACTTGGGCCCAGGCTAAAAGGTGGAAACTCAGAGAGGGAGAGAGCACAGAAGAGAAAGTAGGAAGCACACAGAGGAAAAGATGACGAGACAGAAAGGTGCAAGGGGGTTTGTTCACTATCACAGTAACAGAAGAGCCGGCACTGGGATGGAAAACCAGGCGTCCTGGTCCAGGGTTCCTTCCCCCAGATCACATTAGAAGACCTTATCCTTTCTCTCCCTGCCTCTTTCTCTCTGGGTTTGGCTATCTGATGCAAAGGATTGCAAGGAATACTGCAACTTAAGTCAGGGATACAAATGGGCTATCTCCACAGGACTCATTAGTTTCACTATCTCTGTCCCAACCAGCAACCAGAACACAGTCACACACCATTATCTCAGAAACCAGCGTGAGCAAGGCAGCTTTCCCTCCTCCACTCTTTTCTACTCTCTTCTATGTCTGTTTGTGTTTCTCGTTCTCAACCTTCTTTCCTTTTCATCCTAATCTCCTCTCCCTCTAGTGTCCCCTTCCTGAATTTTCTATTTAATCTCCCCTCTCAAATTCTCAGTTACTGGTTGGCTAGTGGATAAGGGGAAAAATGAGAAGGCGCATGTAGGTGAGGGAAAATCAGGAGACACAGACAAAGAGCTGGGATGGAGACGTGTGGAAGCTCAGTACTACTGTGTGACCAAACTTGGTCTCTGTACTTGCTTAAAGTGGATGATTCTTTATTTCCAAGGATGAAAATTGACTTCTCATCTCCTCTTTTTTTTCTCAAGTGCCTTTGATTTTTATTAGAGATAATACTTTGTATGCAATCATCTCTCAATAGCCTTATCAGATCAAATTATGGACAAATCATCCTGATGCCTACCACTGACAAATTTTGCATGATCTCACCTCTTTTCTGCCCACATCCATATCAGAAACCTACAACAAGCACAGGATTCTAAGACTAACATTACTCAGGCAGTGTTATGGCTAGAACTGGCTACCAGAGTTTCAGCCCCTCAACATGTGCTTTGCTGTTCCCAGTCAGAACCCAGGTTTTAAGCTTCATCTGAGGGTAACCATGGGCTCAATGACTTGAAAAATCCACCCAGAATCTCCCTGCTTTCCCTTCTCTTCCCATCAGTCCTGATCCTCCCATCTTGAAAAGTAAGCACATCTGATTCATTTGAACAATGTATTACCCTTATATTGTCACATAGGTAGATGATTCAGAAGAAAATAATGGTAGAATGCAGGCAGAAGAGGATTCACAGGCAGAAAAAAGAAAGCGTAAGAGTTTCTAGCCACTCAATCTTCATCATGGAGAGAGTTCTGCAGCCATGCCGCCCACCCTACACCCCAACCCTGATGTCACTGAAGCAGACACAACTGGAAAGGCCTCTTTGAATCCTGGTTATGGTAAGTTCACCTCCTGCTTTGCATCATTTCCCAGTGCTCTACAATCTTCTCATCCCGGGTGTTTTCCATGAGGTCTAACTCATGTTTCCTGCTGCAATTTCAGTTTCAGCCACACCATAAGGATGCATCCCAATTGCTTCGTCTCTCAGGGCTTCTTAGAGCTCAGATCAAGGCATTAAACTCTTCTCTACCCATCCCACCTTGACCTCAATATGCAATTCACAAACCACAGCCATCAGAACCCAACCTCCTTCCTGCTCATGGGAATTCCTGGCCTGGAGGCATCCCACTTTTGGATTGCGTTTCCCTTCTGCTCCATGTATGCCCTGGCAGTGCTCGGCAACATGGCAGTGCTGCTGGTGGTGCATTCAGAGCCTGCACTGCACCAGCCCATGTACCTGTTCCTGTGCATGCTGTCCACCATTGACCTGGTGCTCTGCACCTCTATGGTGCCCAAGCTCCTTGCACTCTTTTGGGCCAATGCTGCTGAGATTGCCTTTGGGGCCTGTGCTACCCAGATGTTCTTCATTCATGGCTTCTCAGCTGTAGAATCTGGTATCCTGCTAGCAATGGCCTTTGACCGCTACTTGGCCATCTGCCGGCCCCTGCACTATGGGTCATTGCTGCCCCTAGAGGCTGTGGGCAAGCTGGGGGCTGCTGCTGTATTTCGTGGCTTTGGACTCATGACCCCACTCACCTGCTTACTGGCAAGACTGAGCTACTGTAGCCGAGTGGTGGCCCACTCCTACTGTGAGCACATGGCTGTGGTGAAGCTGGCTTGTGGGGGCACACAGCCAAACAACCTCTACGGCATCACTGCTGCCACACTGGTGGTGGGCACTGATGCTACGTGCATTGCTGTCTCCTATGCACTCATCCTCCGGACTGTGTTAGGCCTCTCCTCCAAGGAGACAAGGACTAAGACCTTTGGCACTTGTGGCTCCCACCTGGGTGTCATCCTTCTCTTCTACACACCAGGACTCTTCTCCTTCTACACACAGCGCTTCGGCCAGCACGTGCCCCGGCACATCCACATCCTCTTGGCTGACCTCTACCTTGTTGTGCCACCCATGCTCAACCCCATCATCTATGGCATGAAGACCAAGCAGATCCGGGATGGGGCCCTCCGACTGCTAAAGCAGGGCATTGTTCAGTCATAAAGTCTTCGACCTCACCCTAGGACACTATCCTATTCTCCCCATATCCTTTGGGCAATGTTTAAGAGACCAGTGGCTCCCAGTAGGATGGGGAGACAGAAACCCATATGCAATGGTATCCTTACTTTGATAAGGAGGCATAGCACAAGTATGATGGAGAAAGGACCATCAGGTGTTTCCCACTTGTGATGCAGATATGGTTAGAAAGCCCTGTCCAACAGGAAAATGGTTACCAAGCAGATGATGGCCTCCCAGGGAATCCCATTCTGCTGTACTGACATGGCTCCTACCTCCCAGGAGACCTCAATAAAGTGAGAAAGATATGACTAGTGGTCTGACAAGGAGAAATTGCCCTCATCCATAGTCAAGTGTTCCTACTCTGATAGCAATACATGGATACGTCCCTCAGTGAGCTCTAAGTCTGATGGGAGAGACACAGTAAATTAGAGAGCCTCAAAGACGGAGCACTCAGCAGTGGGCCATAAGGACAACAAGTAAGAATCATGGGCAAACTACTGTACAGAGGAATAAGCAACATTATTGCCAATAGAGGAAGTTTCTTGGGAAGATCAAAGTTTTTATTATTTTTTTTTCACTGAGCATGCACTATAGGCCAATTATTTTGCTAAACTCAAGCAGTATGGAGTTGATTACATCAAAAGCCCTCCTCTTATGATGACTGCGCATCGTTAGAGGAAGCATACATGTAAGGAGACAGCAGGCAAGCCAAATTAAACTAATATGATAATGGTAACCACAGGGACTGCAGGTACTAAGTAAGGGCACTTAACCTGCTCAGGGAAAATGAGGTCCCAGAGCCCACCTCATCTCATAGGAAGCATAGGAAATGCCACTTCCTCGGAAGCCTTCGACCACGCCTGAGTATAAGGTGTGGGAACAAAGCCTCAGGCTGGATGATGTCAAGTCTGAGCATCCTTAGTCTTTCTTTCTGTTCCCTGGGAGTGGCCCTATGGAACTCCCACTAAGCCTCAAAGGTTTAAGGAAGAGACCAGACCCCTTCTTTGGAGAGAAAATTGATAAAGCAGTCCAATGGGACCTCCTGAGCAGGTTTATAAAAATGAAAGTGATGTCTGCAACTTGGGCTCCAGAGTTCTCGGGGGCTCTGGTTCTGACTTGCTCAGAAACAGCAGGCAAACTAATAGGTAATGATAGGTATTTGTCCTTCTGTTAAAGCATATTAATGATCTCAGAAAGAGCTTACACGGGAGAATGCCTCTAGCAGGCTCAGGTCACCAGAACTTCATCTGGTAGCAGCAATGGATGAGCTCAACCCTGCAGTGCACCAAGAGGAAATGCATCATCTTACTGTATCTTGTAACCATCTGATGAGGAACATATAATTAACTACCCCCACTTTATGGAGCCAGAGGTGGAATATTAGGAAGACAGTAACTTGTTCAAGAAAGCAAGTAAAAGCCAGAAGTCAAACTCAGATCTTTCTAATTCTAAATTCCATGCTTTTTTACTTTTTCCAAGTAAACTCTTATAAATCTAGGCCCCATGACCAAGAATATAATAAGGTTTAATCTAGGAGTGAGGGGATGATTCTCTAAATCACTGACATTTCTGAGAATATGCAACATGTCAAACACTATTCTGGGGGCCTAGAGATGTAATGGTGATTCAGGAAGATAAATCTCTGACAACTTGAATATGAGACCTCAGCAAAATCCACCCCCACAATGTATTGTCAGTGACTTATGTTACCATAATAATTCTTCCTTCACTCCTGGACACAGCACACATGAAATAAGTAGTTCTAATTTGCCCACGGACAGCCCAGGTTGCCAGACAATCAGAGACCTCAAATTGGCCAATAAATTCTAATCTCCAGAATATTTAATTCAAGCTATGGGGGAAGTCAAGAAAGTCAGCCACATCCTATTTGGGATTACACTGGTTATGGGTGGATTTATTTTTCCCAAACCATTCTTTTTTTTTAATGAGGTATAATCTACCTAAATAAAGTGCATGTATTAAATGTATAGTCTGATGATTTCTGACAAATGTATGTATTAGCATAACCACTATTTAATTAAGATAGAGAATATTTTCATAATCCCAGGAAGTTCCCTTGTGCTCCTTTCAGGCAACATACTTGCTCCCCAACTGAGACAACTACTGTTTGATTCTGATTACCTTGGGTCAAACTTACTGTTCCAGAAGTCCATGTAAGTGGAATGATAAAATATATTCTTGGTTCAACATTATGCTTTTGAGATCCATTTGTGTTGCTATGTGCATTTTGAGATTCATTTGTATTGTTGTTAGTTCCTTTTTATTGCTAACTAACATTCCATTGTATGAATATACCAAAGTTTAACTATTTGTTTTTGGACACCTGGGTTGTATCCTATTTGGGGGCTATTATGAATAAAGCTGCTATGAATATTTCTTAACCTAGGAGTGGAAATTCTGCGTTAAACAGTAGGTGTATAAGAGGGGCAAGATAGAGGTATGGGATTAAGAAATACAAACTACTATGTACAAAATAAATAAGCAACAAGGATATATTGTACAGCACAGGGAAATAGAGCCATTATTTTGTAATAACTTTAAATGCAATATAACCTATAAAAATACTGAATCACTATGTTGTATACCTGAAACAAATATAATATTGTAAATTAACTATATTCAGTTTTTTAAAAGGTAGGGGTATGTTTAATAGAAACTGTCAACAGTTTTCCAAAGTAATTGTACCATTTTATATTCTCACCAGTGATGCACAACAGTTCCCAGTTGTGGCACATCCTGGTCAACCCTCTATACTGACACTCTTTTCTTAATTTTAGTCATTCCAACATGCGTAAGCTAGTAAGTCATGGTCTTATTTTGCATTTTTCTGACAACTAATGACGTTGAGCAACTTTTTATATCTCTACTGTTCATGCATACACCTCTGTGAAATGTTCAAGTCTTTTGTCCATTTTTATCAATTTTTTGCTTTGTTATGGATTTATACCAGCTGTTTCTGTATTCTGAATACAAGACACTTGTCATATACCCAGTAAAAACAATTTGTCCAATTTTGTGTCTTGCTTTTTTAATTTTTTACTGTCCTGTTTTGATAAAAAGAAATTTCTAGTTATGGTAAAGTCAAAATAATCAATTTTATTCATGTTCAGTGCTTTGTTTTGTAGATTAAGCTTTTAATTTTAGGTCTGTGTTCCAACACAAATAATAACTCTGTATGGTATGAAATAGAAATCAAGATTTATTTTTTCACATATGGATATCCAGTTATTCCCAAATTATTTGTCTGAGAGACATTCTTTTCCAAATTGAATTTCTCTGGCAACTTTGTCAAAAATCAGTCAGCTATTTATGTGTGGATATATTTCTAGATTTTTCTTTTCTTTCATTAATCTTTTTGATCAATGGAATTAAATACATCAAGTATATCAATACTATACTGTTTTGTTAATGATAACTTTATAATGAGTCTCAAAATGAAGCACTGTATGTTCTCCAACACTGCACTTCCACATTGGTTTTGGTTATTCTATGTCCTTTGCATGTCTATATTTCTATTTTAGAATTTATTTTTTAATTTCTATAAAAATTATTGCTGGAGTTTTGATTATATGATTTTTCTTTCTTTCTCTGCTCTTAATGTTACTGGCTATGGCTTCTGACATAATGTTCAATAGAATTAGTAAGGCAAACATCCTTGGCTTGTTTCTGATCTTACGAGAAAAGCATTCAATCTTTCATCATTAAGTATGATGTTAACTATAGGTTTTTCATAGTATCCTTTACCAATTGTTGAAAGTTTTTATCCAGATGGTATTGAATTTGTTCAAATCACTTTTCTTCATATAATTAGGCAACCATATATTTTTTCTCCTTTATTCTGTTAATGGGGTATACTATATCGACATTTTCAAATGTTAAACTACCTTGTATTCCTGAAATAAACCCTACTTGGTCATGATGTAATATCATATTTATACATTGCTGGATTCAACTTGCTAATACTTTGATAAGAATAATTATGTCAATGTTCATGAAAGACATTTATTTTATAGTTTTCTTTCTTGTAATTTCCTTATCAGGTTTTTATATCAGGATTTTGCTTGCCTCATAAAATATATTGGAAAGTATTCTCTATTGCTCTGTTTTTTGAAAATGTTCACGTATATTTATTTTATTTGTTTCTTAAATATTTAATTGAATTCCACAGGAAAAATCTGGGGCTGAAGTTTCTTTTATTTTTGTATTTCACATTCAGTTTTTAATGAATACGTTTATTTAGATTTTGTATTTTCACAAGCTTTCTATTTCCTCTAAATTGCCAAAATTATATAATTGTCAAGATAATATACCAATATATGTATAAAATTGTTTATAACCTCCTCATATTATTCTTTTAATTCTGTAGGACTTGTCACCGCTTTTATTTCTGATATGGGTTATTTGTGTGTGTTTGTCCCATTCTGTCATGCTGGTGGAGGAGAAAGAGGAATCAATCTTATTAATTTTTAGAACCAAATTGTAGCTTTGTTGATTTTTCTGTATTGTTTGTTTTTTTCTTTCATTGATTCTGCTCTTTTTCATTTCCATTCTTCTATTTACTTTGGTTTTCTTTACTCTTCTATTTCTAGCTTCTTAAGGTGGCAGCTTAAGTCACCTTATAAACTTCTCTCTATGCATTGCTTTAGCTGGATCCCACAAATTTTGATATGTTGTGCTAAAATATTTTGTATGACTGTCTAATTTCCCTTATGATTTTTTGCAACTCGTGGGTTACTTTAAGTTTGTTGTTTGATTTTTCAACTGTTTGAGAATTTTCTATATATATTATTACTATTAATTTCTAATTTAATTCCACTATGGCTGGAATCATACATTTTTAATTTCAGTCTTTCAAAATGTACTCAGACTTGTTTTACGGCCCAAATATGGTCTATCTTGGTAAATATTCCATATGTACCTCTAATCAATGTTTCTGTACTTTGAGGAGTATATTATTTTATGATTATCAGTTAGATCATGTTGATTAATGGTGTTCAAATTTATCTTTACCAATTTTTCAAATCTGGCTCTTTTATCACTTACTGACAGAACTACTAAAATCTAACTACAGTTGTGGATTTGTCTATTTTTCCTTTTAGTTCTATCAGTTTTTTTCTTTGTGTATTTTGAAGTTCTGTTATTAAATGCATACACATTTAGAATTTTTATATATTTTTGATAAAGTGACACTTCTAGCATTATAAATGGTCCTTTTCATTCTGGACAACATTGTGCTTTTTAAGTCAATTTTGTCTAATATTATTATAGCTACAATCGACTTTAGTCTACTTAAACAGCATAGGACATCATTTAACATTCCATCCTTTAGCATTTAAACTATCTCAGGCTTTATTTATAGTTAATTGTTTGCAGACAGCAAAGAATTGGGCCTTGCTTAAGTATCTAGCCTGACAAATTCTGACAGTCAGTTGGAGCATTTAGTCCATTTACATTTAATGTTATAAATATGCTTGGGTTTAAGTCTATCTATTTATTTTGTGTTTTCCTCCTTTGTTCTTTATTTCTCCTGAATTGCATTTTTGGGGTTACTTGAAAAGATACTGAAATGCCATTCTAACCCCTCTACTTGACTTTAGCTAAACTTTATATTTGTATAGGAAGCTCTGGGGTTTATCCTATATACCCCAAACTTATGACAGTCTTCCTTGAATTAATGTTATACCACATTATGTAAAGTTTAAAAATATTATAACAGTTCAAGTCTATTTACTCTGTCCTTTGTGCTATTCTTACATGTTTTACATAAAATATACACATATATTTACATGTAGTTCATATACATTATAAACTTCAAAATTTTTATTTAAACTACTTTAAAGAATTTAATAAGAGAAAAATAGTCTATTATTTTATGCATATGTTTACTGCTTACAGTGCTCTTCTTTTCTTCCTACAGATCCAAATTTCTATACAGTATTACTATTCAGCATTAAGAACTTCCTTTAGCATTCTAGTATAGGTTTGTTGGAAAGAAATTCTCTCAGCTTTTACCTGAAAATATCCTTATTTTAATTTCATTTTTGACAATTTTTTGCTAGCTTTAAAATTCTAGATTGACAGATTTATTTTTCCTTTTAGCACTTTAAACATGTTGTTCCTTTGGGTTTTGGCCTCATTTTTTAATGCAAGTCAGTCGTCATTCTTTTCATTGTTCATATATTTGTAATGTACCTTTTTCAACGTATGTTACTTTTTTTCTTTTCTTTGGTTTTCATCAGTTTGACTTTGATATGTCAATGTGTAATTTTCTTTTTATTCAGTTTGCTTGGGGCTCACTGAATTTTCTAAGTCTACAGGTTAACTTTGTAATTAAATTTTGAAAAATGTTTTCAGTTAGTTCAGCAAGTATTTTTCTGCCCCATTATCTTTCTACTCCTCCTGGGACTTCAATCACATATATGTCAGACTACTTGATAAAGATTTCTTTATCCACTTATTTTAATTCTTTTCTCTCTGTGTTTCTATTAACTGATTACTAAAATATTGGATACCTTCTATTGATTTGTCTTCAGGTTCACTGACCCTTTCTTTTTCATTGTCCAGTCTGATTTCACTCCCAACTATGACTTTTTTTACTTCAGATATTATATTTTCAGATTTAGAACTTTTATTTGACTCTTTTATACAGCTTCTAAATTTCTCCTGAAATCCCCATATCATCACCCATTTATGCATCTTTTCCCATAGATTTTTATACTATTTTTATAGTCATATTAAAATATTTGTCAGCTATTTACAAAATGTGGGTTATCAAAAGTCTCTTTCTGTTGACTTTTTTCTCTTGATTATGCTTTTTTCATATGTTTAGTAATTTTCCAATGTATACTGGACATTGGTAAATGACATATTGAAAAGTCTCTGGATCCTGTTATCTTTCTTTGGGGAGTATTTAATTTTTGTTAGCAGGCATAGTTAACTTATTAATAGGTCAATGATCTTGATCCTATAACGTTTAACTTCAGGCTCTGTTAAAACTAATCTATTTCATTTTTACTCTTAGTCCAAGAGCATAGATAGCCCTTAGTACTGGGATGTACTTGCCCTTAGCCTTTCTGGGGTTTTAATCAGAGACTAAAATGTTACCAATTTCTCCCAACTTGGTTTATTTTAAGTATCAAATTCTGTCTTCATAATACCAGGAATTGAAGGAAATTGCTGAACGCAGGGACACTACTCTAAATAAAGATACAGTTCAGTGACATTCTTACTTGCAGTCTCCTTGACCTTATAATACAGGAAGAATTACACCTGGTGGCCAGGATCATTGCACTTTCTTCTTTCATCCCTGTCCAGCTGATCCATCAGAACATGCACTGCTTGACTGTCGCATCTTCTTCTCAGATCTACCAGTCTCCCCCACCTGAGGGTCAGCTTTCTGGCCCCCTCGGTCCCTTTATCCATTCTGGCACCCACTATTTAAGCATCCTCCCAGCAGGATTAGGAGTCCAAGACTTTCTTACTACACTACTTTTCTCTGTTTTGTAACACCAATATGCCAGGGGCTAACATTGTGTCTTATTTAAATGAGCGATTAGATGGGCTTAAACAGGTTACTGCTTCTAATAAATGTTTTGAAGAAAGGAGGGGCTATAAGATTACTGCCTGGTCCATCTCAAGAATCAAAAGACAGATACTAGATGTCTTGGTGGCTGGAACTAGAATAATGTCCTTGTGAAGCGGATCAGGACAACATCCACTGAGTTTTTCCAAGAAATTACGGTAGTTTCCAAAGTCACATGATTGGCATACAGAGCCCAAGCCACACCAGGATATAAGGTCAGAAGAGGAAAAGACAGTGAAAGAAAAAGAGAGAAAGAGAGAGAGAGATAAGAAACTGATGACATAAAAATACGCATAGGGGAGAGAGACCAATGTGGCAGCTCACCTTCTCCCATAAATACATCAAAAATACACCTAATGTGGGACAATTCTCACAGAATATCTACTGAACCCTGGCAGAAGATCTTATACAACCAAAGCTGCAAGAAAGATCAGCAGATAACTGAGTAGGACAAAAGAAAAATAAAGAAATCAGGACAGGACCTGTTCCCCTGGGAGGGAGTGTGAAAGAGGAAAAGTTCCCTCACCCTGGGAACCCCCTTCACTGGCTAGGAGATTAGCCAGGATAGACAGGGAGATTCAGAGGCTCAGAGGAGAGTGCAGCAACAGTGGAGGGTTGCAGCAGGCAAAATAGAGAGAGACCAGCATAGACAACGCTGGCCACTTCCCTGTACTGCCCAGCCCAAGACGCATGTCTGCTGGTGTGCAGAGGGAACTGAGTGCTGAAACTCTAGCTTTAGCAGAGGAACCTTAGGAGAGAACTGGGATTGGCTACAGACAGTCCCAAGGGGTCGAAGCATGGTCCGGGCCACAACTGTGAATGTGCTCAAGACAGAGCCCAGGACCAGGATAGAAGTCCCACTGTTAGTGCATACATGGTGGAGAGACCCACCATAGCAGCTTCACTCTCCCCATGCTTACAGAGGGCACAGCTCTACCTCTGAGTGCTGGGAGCCTGCAAGCACCAGCAGGTTGCCCACATGCAGAGGCAGAGCTGAAGTCCAAACTGAAACTGGGGGCCACTGGACTTTGGAAGCAGTATTGAAATCTGAGCCATGTCCCCACTATGGCAAATTTACACCACTGCATGCAGGACATCTGAGCAAATCACTGTTACTCACATGGCTGGAGCGAATCCAACATTAGCAGCTACAGGCTTTGTGGGTGATCACATACAGAAGTGGGGCTGGAGTCTGCGCTGGTTCCTTAGCTCCCAGGTGCATGACTACTGGGAGTCCCAGTGCCTGACTTTGGTGGATCTGCCTGCAGATTTGTGATGGTGGCTTTGATGATTACAGCACGTGAAAGATATCCAGGATGACTGCCTGCCTTCCCACAGCTGAGGCAGGGCCAAGGGCAGTGTGAACAAAAGTGTACGTTGTGAGCTTGAAAAACGAGTGACAGGCAACACCACAGAGTACATCTCCCAGTGGACAGCTCCTGCAGAAGAATACTTAGTGGCTGCCATTCCAGCAGAAGTGTTCCAGTCCTGCCGACCTCACAGCACAGCTCAGAAATGGATATGGGGGCTTCTATTCCAACAACTGGGTAGCAGACCCTACTTCTAACAGGTAGGTAACAACCACAGAGCAAAGAGGAGGCCCCTCTTAACACCCAGAGCAGGGTTTTGTCACCACAATACCAATCACCTCCTTTCAAGGAGATAATGGCCAGCAAACACTGAGGGAAGATGTGACAGGCATCCATACTAAAAACAGCCCTTACAATAAAAATATTAGATGCATGCAGGCTGCAGAGGAATGCTGCCCTTCAAGACCACAGTAGATAACTGTTTCTCCTAAACTCATAGAGTCAGATAAACATAAGCAAAATGAAGCACAGGAAGCATTGCCAATTAAAAGAATAAGAGAAATCTGCTGAAAGAATAAACAATGAAACAGACCACTCCAGTCTACCAGATCCTGAGTTCAAAAAGGAGTTAATTTAAAAACTGAAGGAATTAAGAAAAGCTATCCATAGAAACTCAGATCACTGTAACAATGAACTAGAAACTATAAAGAGGAGCCAATTAAAATTAGAAAACTCATATGCTGAGACAAAAGCCAAGCTAAAGGCAATAAACAGCAAACTAAATAATGCAGAAGAATGAACAAGTGATCTTGAAGACAGAAAATCAGAACAGCAGACAGAAAGAGAAATAAAAATAAATAAATAAAAGCACAATACGAGAACATGGGATAATATAAAGTGAGCCAATTTATCCCTAATAGGCAACCCAGAAAGAGAAGAAAGAGAAAAGGGTATTTAAAATGTATTTGAAGAAATTTTGGTGGAAAACTTCCCAAGCCTAATGAAGGAATCAGATATCCAGGTACAGGAAGCATAGAGGGTCCCAAACAAGATGAATCCAAACAGACCTACACCAATACATATTAAAA
This sequence comes from Camelus bactrianus, assembly GCF_048773025.1. Classification (NCBI taxonomy): domain Eukaryota; kingdom Metazoa; phylum Chordata; class Mammalia; order Artiodactyla; family Camelidae; genus Camelus; species Camelus bactrianus. The sequence continues at coordinate 46,338,931 of NC_133548.1, forward strand.
TGACAAAATTTAAAGATTAAGAGAGGGTTCTAAAGGCAGCAAGAGAAAAACAACGAGTTAGTCACAAGGGACTCTCCATAAGGCTCTCAGCTGATTCCTCTACATAAACATTGCAGGCCAGATGAGAGTGGCAAATATATTCAAAGTCCTGAAGGGAAAAATCTGTAACCTACAGATACTCTACCCAGAAAGATTATCACTTAGAATAGAAGGAGAGGTAAAACATTTCTCAGACAAGTAAAAACTAAAAGAATACAGCAATACTAAAGCTATATTAAAAGAACTATTGAAAGGTCTTCTCTAAACAAAAAAGAAGCAAGAATCCATAGGAAAGAGAAAATCACAATTGGAAAGGAAATCACTTAAATAAGCCAGTACACACATGGAAGTGACAAGAAAGCAGGGGCAGCAATACTTATATTAGACAAAATAGACTTTAAAACAAAGGCCATAAATAAAGACAAAGGACACTATATAATGATAAGAGGATCAATACAAGAAGAAGGTACTACACTCGTTAACACATATGCACCCAACATAGGAACCCCTATACACATAAAACAAATACTAACAGACATAAAGGGAGAAATTGATGGAAATCCAATAATAGTAGATTTTTAGCACCTCACTAACATCAATGGAAAGATCTTCCAGGCAGAAAATCAATAAGGCAACAGAGATCCTAAATGATACACACACACACACACAAACACACACACACACACACACACACATACATACACATAGACCTGAATCACTTTGCTGTACACCAGAAACTAACACAACATTGTAAATCAACTATACTTCAATAAAAATAAACAAATAAAGGCAAATGCCTAAAGTGGGCATTGCTGCAAACCTACCCAGCCTCCTGTGATAGAAGTGCTCAATCAGATTGATCGGGTTCACATCTCAAAAATATCAGGTAGATGACACCAATAAAATTAAGGGATCTGTGAAACCATCACCCCAATCTAGGCCATAAACATATCCATTACCTCCAAAAGTTTTCCTCTTGCATTTTTTATTTGTTATTATTTTTCTCTTTGATAAGAACACTTAACGTAAGATCTACCCTCTTAGAAAAAATTTAAGATACAATACGGTATTGTTAACTACAGGCCCTATGCTGTACAGATGATCTCTTATTTCCAAGCTCATCAAGATGTATGCATTAAATATGCACAGCTTTTTATATGTCAATTATACCTCAATAAAGTGTTTTTCTTTAAATGAATCAATAAAAAGAAGCATCCCAAAGGAGAAAGGAAAAAAATAATTAAGATCTGAAAAATCCGAGCTGTTAATGCTGCAGAAATTCATTTCATTGTCTCATGCATGGGAACGGCTCACCCGTCAGCAGTTACTATGTACTGGCATCAGAATAATTGTGAAAATTAATATTTACATCTTTACAAATCATAGTTGATAGAGTTGGCAGTTTTAAAGATGTAGAAACTTAGTAAATCTTGGGTGAAATGCTTTCTTAAAAGATAAAATCATGGAACCTAGCACCAAGTGTGGGTTTTTCCCTCATGTGGCTCTAGTGCAGGCTAAGAAAGTTGATCTAATCATAATTTCAAATACTTAATCATAAGAAAATCTGAATAGTCAGTGAGCAGCTTTCCTGGGCTTGGCTTTCTCTCTAGCTCAAAGCAGAGACACACATGAAGAGAACCACAAGAAAACGACCACGCCCTAAGATACAAATAAGTGCTAGAGAAATTTAGCGTGTACAGTGTTGTCCTAGTGTTTCCCACCAGCCACTCACTTTTTGTATTTCTTGGTGTATGAGCTGGTTTATATTAAATGGGGGAGAAGAGTGCCAGTATTAAGGTGATTGTAGCTTACTTATACACAATATTCTTATTACACATAATATAATAGGAATATAGTTCTTCCTTGAAATGAAATAGTCGGGGGTGGGAAATCCAGTGGGGAAAGGAAAGAAGTGTCTGCACAAATAGATATGCACACAAATCTTCTCAGTCAGTGTGGTTAAGTCCCCTAGGCAAGGAGACATTGCAGTATATCTGAATCTGAAATAGTCCAGCTCTGATTGGAGCTATGGGAGGATTAGCAAGGTGATACTTCACTATGCTTTCCACTGGTCTCAGTCCCCCAAAACTATGATTATAGAAACTGACAGTGCCCCACAAAAGGCTCAACAGTAAGATCTGAACCATTCAGAAACCTCAAAAATTAACTCTCACCACTAGTCTTCCCCTACCCCAAGACCCAGGTTGACCCACAAGGGCTGTGTGCCACGGGTCCTGCTGTTCTACGAGACATCAACCCTTTTCTGCTGCAAGCGCTTTAGGAGGCCCCGGCGGATCTGCTTAGACTTGATGCAGTAGACAATGGGGTTCATGAAGGGTGGAACCAAGAAGTGCAGGTTGGCCATGAGCACTGCCAGAGCAGGGTAGTTGTCCTTCTCTACTCGGTGCAACACAGACAGCCCCAGTTTGGGCAAGTAAAAGATGAGAACAATGCAGAGGTGTGAGATACATGTATTGAGTGCCTTTAGTCGTTCCCCAGGTGATGCAATGCTCAGCACAGTCCGTAGGATCAAGACATAGGAGAGCATGATAAGGGAGGAATCAAAGCCCAATGAGAGGAGGATGGAGACCAGGCCCACCAGGCTGTTGACCTGAGTGTCTGAGCAGGCCAGTCCCACAAGGTCACAGTGCAGGCAGTAGCAGTGAGAGAGTACACTGATCTGGGGAAAGAGCAGACGCCGCAGGAGGAGGGGTCCCGGGAGATTCAGCAGGACAGCCCTCACCATGATGGTAGCCCCGACTTTGGCCATGGCTGAATGGGTAAGCATTGGGGCATAGTGCAGAGGGTCCCGGATAGCAACAAAGCGATCAAAGGCCATGGCCAGCAGCACACCAGATTCCACATAGGTGAAGGTGTGGATGAAGAACATCTGTGTTGCACAGAGATCCAAGGGCAGCTCACGAGCACCCAGCCAGAAGAGCTGCACCATGGTGGGGAAGGTGGAGGCACAGAGGCCCAGGTCTGAGGCTGCCAACATGGACAGGAAGATGTACATAGGTTCGTGTAAGGCTGGATCTGTGCGGATCAGGAAGAGAATGTTGCTGTTACCCAGGATGGAAACCACACAGACAAGGTTGATGGGAATGGACACCCAGTGGTGAGAAGCTTCCAGGCCTGGAAAGCCAGTGAGGAGGAAGGTGGAATGACCAGAAGTGCTGGTGTTGCAGGAGAACACAGAGATTCCAGGAGGGAGTTGTCCACCCTGTAAGTAAGAGGCATTCATTCATTTGATCACCATTTATAAAGTCTCTACTAAGCACTAAGGGCTGGAAGGAAGAGCTGCCCCATTTTCCTCTCTCAGGCCATGAGAGAAACCTCATTCCTCTGAGGAGCTCCATTCCCCTCCACTCCCTGGATGATTCAATCTTCTCCTCAAATAAAGTGATGTTGAAAAAATTTTATGAACTGATCTCTGCTTATTGCTTTAGCCACTCAGTATCTATCTTCTCTCTGCCCTAAACAACCTCCTTATTTACTGAAGCTATACCCAAAAGCCTATCTCCAAAATGCTCTCTCAGACTACATAATGAAGAAAGGAGAATAATTGTCGAAATTTAGGATGACTCCAGTTTAGACTCCATTTCTACATATTCTTAGAGGCAGGTTTTCCACAATCCAACACATCTGTTAACAAATACACCAAAAGGGACATATTCAAACAAATGACGTATATTCAAAACTATCCTCTGAGGAGGCTGGTTGTTTTTACCTCTGGTGCTGTTATGGAAACATTTTCTGTATTTCTATTCTGCAAAAGCCTTTGGGGCCCAAAGTTCTTTCCAATGGGCTCAATGGTGACAAATTTCTCTCCTGTGAAGGTGGGTTGGTCTAGAGGAAGTATTCAGGAGTTCTTTAAAGTTAAATCTGGTAAACCAGATGGGAACTCAGATGACTCACTTTTATTAAACTCCTCTACCCCAACTCCACCTCCACCTCACTAGATGCTTAAAACTTGCACATTTACTTCTGACCCTGCCTTTGAGACAGTCCTGTGGCCACAGACTTCATTAGAAGGCACTCTCCTCTTAAATATCTTTTTCCTCCAGCCCTCTTACCACAAAATCTGTTATGACAGTACCAGAGTTGGAGGCAGAAGGGTGAAGAAGGTCTTGAGGGGTACCACCTGAAGGGTCAGGCAGAGAAGCATGAACAAGGACGCAGAGTGTCATGTGTGCCCTCATCTATTCCCATTACTTCGCATAATACTTCTGGGCTACACCGCCTCCCCAACTTCTTTCCTCTGCAACAGGAGTGTATCTCCATTTGTCTATTAAGTATCTTCACATTGCATTGTAAATTGAAGGTCCTGCAGAACCACAAACTATAATTTCCTCTTTCCCCCCCACAACTCACCCTCCAATATCTGTTGGGCCTTCCTCCCTTTCCTATTATCCATAAAATCTCCAGAAAAAAAAAAAACAGTATATCTTTTCACTCTGTAATGTATTTCCCAATTCAACTATCTTTGAACTATCCCCTCCTTTCAGATCCCAGTGAAAATAATCTAGCCAAAATCACCATCATCTCCCCAGATACTATAACAGCCTCCTAACTATCCCACTTTCTTCAGTCTTTCTGTACTGATTCACTTTCCAAATTTCCATTAGAATCATGATCAGAATACTTAAGAAAAGGCAAGTATGCACATTTAAATAAGTGCATGCATAGAAAGGAAATCCAGTGATCAGATCTGTTTGGGGAAGTTGTCTCCTATCATAACTTTGTTTAACGATCCTCACTGGTGCCTGACGCTGCATACCCAAGTCTAAGCTAGGGCTTTACACTGGGTCCCGAAGAGGAAGGACCTTGTTCATCCTCCATCTGTAGCCTACTTGGTCACCTCTCCCCTAAACATTATAAATGCTACTTATAAGACATCTTTCTAGTCACCAAATTTACCATATATGATCATTCTTAAAATATCTTTTTTGTTGAAACATAAAATACACAGAGAACAGCTTGATGAATTTCCTCAAAGGGAACACACCCATGTAACAAGCACCCAGCTCAAGCAACAGCATATCGTCAGCCCCTCCAAGAAACCCCTTACGATCCCTTCCAGTTACTCCATCCTCTCAATGATAACCACTATTCTCACTTCTAATACCACAGATTAATTTTGCCTGTAAGAATCATGTATCTGTCCTCCTTCATTCAACTTTACATCTCTGTATTAAAGGAATGAATAGATGGTTTGATTTATGTTTTACAACCACTCTCTTCCTAAATTGACTTTCCATTATGTGTCAAGTACTGTGCCAGGAAAGGCTTATAGCAACGGAAGTTCACGTAAGGCAGGAATACCCTAAAGGAACGTGCTTGTATGTTCCAGTATGAGCGTGTGCGATTCCACCCATTGGTTCATAATGATGAAGAAGATTTCCATGGCAACCAGTGCCCAAGGGGATGTAAGGCTTTAAGCCTCTGGATTTGCCAGCTGAATCCTGGGACTGAAGAAGCCCCAGTCCTGGGGCCAAAACGGAGGTTACAGAAAAATAGGCCCTGATACTGCAGCCCTAGCTTGGTGAAGACCATCAGGAGCTGGGGACCCAAGTTTTCCCCAAGCCCGTGATGCTGCTGTGCTTTAACCAAGATTAGCTCTAATAACGCTTTGCTCAGAAATAAGCTTAGCATAAACCTATCTAGGCCAGGCTCCTGTAACTGGGCAGTCGCAACCTGTCTGCAGGGTCTCTAGACCCCCAAAAACAACTCAGCCCCCCACCTCCTCCTCCTTTCTAGCAGTTTGAAGCTTTATTATGTCCTAGGGATAAACAAGGGATGTGTGGAGAGATGACCTCCCCACACTGCATACAAACTAAGAGATGCTCAGAGGCCACTGCTTTAGTACAAGACTTAAATCCTGAAAGCTGTCAATGAAACTGAAGTCTGAGTAAAGGAATAAAATTGGAGTTCATTATAAGGCTTTAGCTTGCTTATAGATTTAAGATCCATATAGGAAAAAATAATGATTATTAAATAAACCTGATCCCATCTGTCTTTTAAAAATTCTTTCCTGCACTTAATCTCTTTAAATGTTTTTATACAGTAGATGCCCTTCAAATCTAACCATTGAAGTGTTGCCTCATTTCAAAAGTTGGCAACCAAAATCATTGATTAGATTTAACTAGTGAAGCCTGGTTATTTAAGGAAGAGATTCCAGGGTCTGGAATATCTCCAGTATTGAATAATATTCAATTTAAAATGATAGGTAGGTAGGAAGGTAGGTAGACAGTATCAATCTGGTTTAGAGGCTTGTTTGTGTAAATCACCAGGACCTGTGAATACATTGTAACTCAGCCTTCTTTGATTTTCCCTCCAGGGTTAACACAGAGAAATCTGCTAACGAGGTCTGAGATATCTGCAAATGTGATATCTCTTTAACTTTCTTGAATGTCTTAAATAGCATGCACAGTGTATGTTCTATTAAAATCATGTGTCTCCTCATATTAGTATTTCAGAGGTTGGGATACGTTGGCCTCTTACATGTATCTTACGCAGGGTAGGCTGCACAAAAGTATGTGCTCTAAACCCAGACTGCCTGGGTTAAAATCCTGGTTTTACTACTGATTAACTGACCAAGGGCAAATTTCTTAACCCCTCTATGACCTAATGTTCTCACTGGTAAAAGAGAAAATGAGTTGTGGTGAGGTTAAGTGAGGTCATCAGGGGAACTATATTCAATATCTTGTAATAGCTTATAATGAAAAACAATATGATATGGAATATATATGTATATATATATAACTGAATCACTATGCTGTACACCAGAAATTAACACATTGTAAACAGACTATACTTCAATAAGAATAAATAAATCACAATACCTTAACAAATGCTAACTCTGACCAGCTGTTACATAGCTGCCAGCCTTCTCATCTTGAGTAAGCTAAGGATGAGACAGAACATGACCCCCCCGTGCCTGCTCCAACTAGTCCAAAGATGCTATCTAGGGGGAGATTTGGTCACACTGCTGGACTCCAGATTGAGGCAGAGTCTCTCCTCTATGACTATCTCTGCCCCATAACCAGAAGCCCCACAGTGGGATGCAGGAAACTTGCTAGTTGCAGCCTGTGCAAGGAGCAGCCCCTGCCGGTGAACCTGGGGAATCATCTGGAGCTTGTTTTGCTGGCTTTGCTCATTGGTTGAGGACTGAGAAGGAACAGTGCTTCCTTTTATCATGAGGTGAACATGTTTCTCAGCAAGGAACAGTCAAGCTCAAAAAAGACATTGATGTAACAGGAACTCATTACGGATGCTCATCCAAGCCCCTCACGTTATAAGAGGGAGGATCACCAAAAGCCTTGAGGGAACTCTCACCTCTCAGGTTATGGGAAGACCTGGAGGGTAATTGCCAATCCTAAGCAGAGGCCGTTTGGTGCTGCCCAGAGGCAGACACGCTGAGGGACGGCAGTGTGTAAGGCCTCGGGCTCAATCTCCTCACCTGAGGTGCTGGCTTTGACACCCCAGTTCCAGCACTCACCATCGCTCCAGAGCTGGGTCTCCTCTCATCCAAACCTCTGTTTGTGAGAAGCATTTTTTTGCAGTGTCAATAAAGACCAGTGCTTTATAATCGTCCTGGTGGAGGTAGGGAAATAACAGGTCTGCTGGGATCTGAGTGCAAATCCAAGAGATTTTCATAGTTGAACTTCCTGAACCCCCTGAGTGCTGGGCCAGGCCGCTGGGGGACTTGAAAGGAAGTATCAAGCAGTACATGCTGATGATTTTTCCTAGGGGGCGCCAGAAGGAGACTAAGGTGCACCTGCTCTTTCCCAAAGAGCCAGCCCCTTGAAGAGCCTGTAACAGATGGAGGTAGGTGGGGACTGAAAGGATGGTTAGAGACTGACACACACTCTGTCCTTCTGGGGCAACAGAGGCTGTGAGGAATTTCCATTTCTAGAGAGAATGAGAAATCAGGCCTGTAACCAAAAAAGATGTGCTTTAAACATGGAGAGCATGTTAGAGAGGAGAAAAGTTTTCTATCTAACTTTACGCCTGTACCTAGGCAATGGAGGTGGTTGAAAATAAAGCTATAATAATGAAGCAATACATCTCATCTGTTAATATCCTCAGAGATCAAACATCAAGCATGACGTAGTTGAAAGGCTGTGATCTATTTCTGGATCTCTCACTCATCAACTTTGTGATAATGAGCAAATGACTAACTCTGAGCTTTTCATGCTTCACCTATAAACAGGGAATAATGGTTATTTTATGGGATCATTGTTAGAATGATGTTAGAATAGTTAGCCACTCAGAAAGGAGTTTGGCACATCATATAAGCGCCATACATGCTCCCTTTCCTTTCCAATAGGAAATTGGGAACGGCCTTCAGTAATCTGCCTGGACTCCTCTGCATTGATTGTCGACATGCCACCTCCTTCACCACTCATAGAGCTTGGGGTTTTTAAAATAAACTTTTTATCATGGGATAGATTTAGAACTTTTTACAGAAAAGTCACAAAGAGAGGGTAAAGAGTTTCTGTATATCCTTCACCCAGTTTATGTTAACACAATACATAAACATGGTACGTTTGTCAAAACTAAGGGGCATTACTTACTATTGGTACATTACTGTGAACTAAAGTTCAGATTTTACTTGGACTTCACCTGTTTTTCCGCTAGTATCTTCTTTCTGTTCCAGGATCCAACAGTTTCCATATTGCAATTAGTTATCATTTCTCCTTAGTCTCTTCTGGCCTGTGATGGTTTCTCAATTTTTCCTTGGTTTTCATGACTTTGAGAGTCTTGAAGACTATTGGTCAGTTATTTTGTAGAAGTTCAGAGCTCTTAATTCACTTACTCCAACCATTTCTCCTTCCTTCCTCTCCATCAAGGAGAGGTGACAGGCTACACTGCAGGATTCCACAACTCCTCTTTATTCCACCCCAGATCCCAGTGTGTCCTGCAGATTAGAGAACAGGATATTTCCAGGTTCTATCTGCTTGAGGCCATTAGCAGTTCCTGAGGTTTTCAAGGTGGTTCTTCCAACAAGGAGACCAATCCCTGTCCTCCATGGACTGCACCCCAATATAAATCCTCCCATAGCTACCACACACCCTTTCTTCATTCTCTGAAATTTTAGAAAATTTGCAGTTTCTTTTTGTGTTTCAGTTTCTAAAGGTAAAGATTGCTTTTTAACAGATTCTTAACTGTTTTGTTGAAACACTGACATCACTCTGATGTTCTTTAGCTTTTCTAGTACCTAATTCTAGATTGCTTTCTCTGCCTTAAAAGTAATAAATGTGGCTAATGCAAGGTCTTGTCTCAAACCAGGGATGGGAGAGGAAAAGGTAAGTGGAAGTAGATGGGTGAAACTTAAGAGCAATTCTATCTGCTTATGAGAGACTGCTCCACAATCTATTCATTTTAAAATCTACATTAGCCAAAAGTCTTTGAAATGATTCACAAAATTGGGGTTGCCTTATTCACTGTGCTTTACCCAGGGCCTAATTAGGCACTAATCCTATTCTGTAGTAGCTTATGCCTCTAAAAGACAGCAAAGCATGTGTAGAAATTAAACTGGTGTATTATTTTCTACTTACTAGACAAGGAGAAATAGAGAAGGCTTTATTTAAAAGAGGATAGTGTATGAGTTGAGATTTCAAGGAAAGTTTGGCCTTAAATATATAAAAGTGAATAGCTTGCCTGGATTATCATTAAGATCGTTCTATATGGAATCAAGCAGAACTTTATTAAACTTCTTACTTTTAAACTAGGTACCCTGTTGCCAGGTACCTAAGACTCTAAATGCACCAGCATCCAATTAAGATGATAAGACTATCCAGAGAGGTGTAAATGAGATGGTATATAAACGCTAAGCCAGTTGTTTGCATGTTTGCTCTCATATATATGCCTTCCCCCTCTTCATGGCAAGAGGTTAATTCCTGAATGCTTGGTTCCCAAGGCTCCCTTGTGATCTGGTTTCTAAGGATTTAGGCATTGCAAATATTAAAGGAAGATTAACTAGATCCTCTAGATGAGCCTGAGGTATGATTAAATTAGCAACCTTTATTCAGTAGGCAATGAGAATAAGAAAAAAGAGAAGTGAGGCAATCAGAGTTGGGAGAGAGGGAAGTGAGGCAAGGAACAACACAGAACAATGAAGTTCAATGCATTACCACACTGGATAATGATTCATAATGAGCTTCCAAAAGACAGGGTAGAGCAAGGATACTGATCCTCAGGAACAAAGATTTGGGTCACCTCACCAGGAAAAGAACACTGAAGTACTAAGTACTGGCAGTGAAGGAGGAGAATTTGGAATGAGTGGCAACTTTGCTCTTACAGCCATTTGCCAAGGCCAGAACTGGTGCAGCTATACATATGTTATGTTAATTGATCTGTGTGTATATTATTGAATATATACCAATTCTGTAATGAATGTATTAATATCCTTGTTTAATAGATGAATAAATTGAAGCTCAGAGAGATGGCATACAACTAGTAAATAGCAGGATTAGCACTGAATCCATGTCTGCTCCATCATGAAGCCCATGCTTTTTTCTACCTCTTCCAACAGTGGCCTCCTCTGTGCCTGCAGGAAACCATGGAGGGTCTGCAGTGATGTGAAACAGTGCTATTTTCTGAGTGTCTGCAAATTCACATACAGGTCTCTTCTTTCTTCTTCTTCTTTTTTTTTTTCCTTTTGTGCTTTTTCCACTTTGCTTTCTGGCACTATGTTCCTGGAATCAAATCTGAGTACAGTGGTACAATTTGGACATTAGATGTCACCTGATAGCTTTCACTGAGCAAATTCTCTTAAAAACAGAGTTGGAAATTTCAAAGCATGAAGTGTCTTTAGGTCTCCTAAATCTATAGAAAATATTAAGCAAAGTTCAACTGATGTTTTGACCTTAAGTTATACAGGGACCAAAAAAAAAAAAAAAGAATAAAGAATGTCTGAACAGGAAGGAATTGAGAATTCTTCTAGCTTCCTGTTTTCTACTTCCTCCTCTACAGCCTATGACCACATCCCTATCAGCTGCCCCTACAGTCACTGCTTGAACTGTCAGGGCAGCCCTGTTATCTCCTTCCTGGCTGTCCCCAAAATGAGGGTCTTCCCTGGGCCTTTAACTCTCATGTACCTATGTTTCTGTGTCACTTCAAGCTAGTTATCCTACTCCATTCAGCCTCAGGGTCCTCTCCCGTAATATGAGTAATAACCCTGGATTGCTAAGCTGTTGTGTAGCTGAAATAACATAACCTGACATAGCAACACTATTCACAATAGCCAAAGCATCCATCAACAGATGAATCCATAATCAAAATGAATATCCATGGTGTCACGAAAACTAGACAGCAGCATGTAAATCAATGAAGCTAGAACACTCCTTCACACCATACACAAAAATAAACTCAAAATGGATTAAAGATGTAAACATAAGACGAGACACAATAAATCTCCTAGAAGAAAACACAGACAAAACATTATCTTACATACATCTCAGCAATGTTCTCCTAGGGCAGTCTGCCCAAGCAATAAAAATAAAACCAAAAATAAACAAATGGGAGCTAATTAAACTTACAAGCTTTTGCACAGCAAAGGAAACCATAAGCAACAAAATGACAACCTACAGAATGGGAGAAAATAGTTGCAAAAGATGAAACTGACAAAAGCTTGATCTCCAGAATATATAAACAGCTCATACGACTTAATAAGAAAAAAACAAACAACTCAATCCAAAATGGGCAGAAGACCTAAACAAGCAATTCTCCAATGAAGACATACAAATAACCAATAGGCACGTGAAAAAATGCTCAATATCACTAATTATCAGAGAAATACAAATCAAAACTACGATGAGGTATCACCTCACACCAGTCAGAATGGCCATCATTCAAAAGTCCACAAATGACAAATGCTGGAGAGGCTGTGGAGAAAAGAGAACCCTCCTACACTGCTGGTGGGAATGCAGTTTGGTGCAGCCATTGTGGAAAACAGTATGGAGATTCCTCAAAAGACTAAAAATAGACTTACCATATGACACAGCAATCCCACCCCTGGGCATATATCCAGAAGGAACCCTACTTCAAAAAGACACCTGCACCTCAGTGGTCATAGTAGCACTATTTACAATAGCCAAGACATGGAAACAACCTAAATGTCCATCAACAGATGACTGGATAAAGAAGTTGTGGTATATTTATACAATGGAATACTATTCAGCCATAAAAAATGGCAACACAATACCATTTGCAGCAACATGGATGTCCTTGGAGAATGTCATTCTAAGTGAAGTAAGCCAAAAAGAGAAAGAAAAACACCATATGATATCACTCAAATGTGGAATCTAAAAATAAAAAAAGAAGAAGATAAATGAACTTAAATATGAAACAGAAACAGACTCACAGACATAGAATACAAACTTGTGGTTGCCAGGGGGAGGGGGGTGGGAAGGGATAGGCTGGGAGTTTGAGATTTGTAGATACTGACAGATATATATAGAATAGATGAACAAGTTTATACTGTATAGCACAGGGAAATATATACAAGATCTTGTAGTAGCTCACAGTGAAAAAGAATACGAAAATGAATATATATATATTCATGTATGACTGAAAAATTGTGCCATACACCAGAAATTGAGACAACATTGTATATTGACTATAACTCAATAAAAAAAGATAAAATAAATATCCATATTCATGAATAACCAATGGAACATTATTCAGCCTTAAAAAATGAAGGAAATCCTGTCACTTGCTATCACATAGACCAAACTTGAGAACATTAAGTGAAATAAACCAGTCACAAAGGGACAAATCCACAAATGATTCCACTTATAAAAGGCACCTAACATAGTCAAACTCATAGAAACAGAAAACAGAATAGTATTTGCCAGAGGCTGAGGGGAGAGAGAAACGGGGAATTATTGTTTAATGGGTACAGGGTTCCAGTTTGGCAAGATGAAAAAAGTACTGTGCATGGATATTGGTGATGGTCACACAACAACATGAATGTATTTAATGCCACTGAAATATACATTTAAAAACGGTTAAGATGGAACTGCCCTCGGAAGGAGAATCAAGTGAGCACCTGACTTCACTGCTGACCTGAAGAGAGAGCCGGCTTGCCGCAGCACCAGGCAGACTCCCTAGGCCCGAAGTGACTCAATGCCGGCTCCCAAGAACACAGCCTCTCCCCAGCTCCGGCTCCTACTGCCTCAGAGACCTCGGCAGCCTCCAAACAGGGCTCCCTGGGGGCTCCTGGAAAACCAGGCCCCGTCTCACCTGGCGCTTGCTGGCTCCAGCCGCCTGAGGAGTCTCCCGTGACAACAAGCCAACAACGGCTTTCCGTGAATCAAGAAACTGGCTCACCGTGCGTCTCCCCACCCTAGGCCTTCCCACACGCCTCGCCCCTTGTGTACCTGCCACTCAAGCAGCCTCAGGTGGCTCCTTGGCTCCAGGCTCTCAGCAGGCTCCAGGGAATCCAGGCGATTCAGCCGGCCAGCTCCAGGAACCTTAGGTGGCTCCACGGCACCAAGTCCACGGAGGGCTTCCGCCAGCCAGTCGGCTCACCGAGATGCCTGCCGGCCCGCGAGGCCCCACGCGTCTCTCACGGACCAGGCGGCGTCCACGAGACCAGGCTTCCGCAGGTTTCCGCAATCCCGCAATCCTGAGGGCTTGGTCTCCCAACCGCGCCTGCGCACGCATGCGGCTCCCGCAGCCCCGAGCAGTTTCGGATGCGGCCCGAGGCATCTCCCAGCATAAAGCCAACCCAGAAAAGCACAACATCACCATATAGATTGAAGTCGAGAGAGGGCATCATCAGAAGAACCCACTGGTATTATAGAGCAATGGTTTGAAAATTCTTGGAGGTTAGGGCATGACCCCTCCCCGCCCCCCCCAGAGGACTGTCTAACCCTTACCTGTGGGTGTGATGAAAGCTTTGGGTGCCAGAGATGATGGCAGAATGAGTGGGATAAAGTGCTGAAGATCAGAGGTGGTGGCATGTGGTTGAGAGAGCCAATTCACTAGCTTACAGAGCTTCTCAAGCCCAAGGGTTGGTGGTGGAATTTCATCATCAGTGTATTGAACTCACATGTGTTCAACATGAGTGAGCATCACAGCAAATCAGCATGATTGGGTCATTTTAGTGATCCAATCTCACACAATCTAGTGAAAGAAATACTGTCAGTCATCAGGAGCAAAAAGTGTGTTAGGCCTTCTTTGTAGAATCTTGCAGCCCTTAGACAATTCCATAAACATGAGTGCCGAAATCCTTGTGACTTTTAGTGGATCCCATGCATAGGAAGTTTCTTAGAGCCCTAAAGGGAGAAGTGGGGACTGAGGCTCACACAATTTCTGGGCAGGGCTCAAGGAACTCCACTCATATATCACTACCAGTTTCAGCTGTTCCTAGGCAATGGGGGAAACCTTCCTCTGAAAAATCAAAACATGGGAACCCCCTAAGGAATGGGGCCAGGGGCAGGGCCACTGCCTATATCTAAGGACAGTACTTCTTTTATGCTAGTACAGAGTTTCTAGCCTCAGCACTAGTGACTTTTTAGCTGAATAATCCTTTTCTGTGGGGAACTGTCCCATGCGTTGTGGGATGTTAATCAGATCCCTGACCTCTACTCACTGGATACCAGTGGTATCCCTCTCTCCCCAAATGTGACAACCAAACATGTTTCCAGACATTATCAAGTGTCTTCTGGGGAAGTAAAATCAACCTTGATTGAAGGGGAATAAAAGGTTCAGATGGCAAATTTTATGTTATGTATATTTCACCACAATTTAAAAAATAATAAAACAATCTGAGAAAACCCCTAGGTCAGTGATAAGCACACAGTTGGTGCTCAATAAATGTTCACTCCCATCTTACCACTCACTCGTGTGATGCTGCCTTGGGGAGCATGGGGAATAAATCTCTCCCCATGTTAAAAGAATACCAAGTCTCCTGAAGAGGAAATGTTTCTGGGAGTAGGAAACAGAAGGTGGCCTTCGCAGGAGAGCTCTGGGCACCCCTTCTGTCCATCCAAACCTCCTTCAGAGCAGCTCCCGCACGTGGGCGTGGCAGGTAGGCCTGCGTCAAAGGAAGTATCATGACGCCCCCACGTAACAAATACGATATTTTCCTCTATTAGACAGAGAGGACATGGACGGGAGCGTAAAGCAAGGACTGAATGCTGTGGCGCTTTCACACAGTCCCCGCCTCGAAGAAACCCGAGCCCGAGGCTTCTGACTCTTGCAACGCCTTAACTCCTCCCTCCTCCTCTCTTTGCCCCTCCCACTTTCCCCTCCCTTCACCCTCCTCCCTCTCAGACTCGCCTTTGACGGGAAATCGAAAGTGAAATAAGGAACCAGCTGCTGAGTCCTCTGAAGAGGTAAGTGAACTTGCCTAGATCGAGGTACCCCAGCCCTCCTTGAGGGACCGCTCTACCCTGCCCCAGATCTGAAAAGCCCCCTCCAACCAGTTCCCTCCCCTAGAGCCTTTGGTCTCAGTTTTCCCTCAGCAGGGCCCCCTCAACCCTAACCCAGCAGTTCTTCCGGTGCCGCACGTTTGCCTGAGGGGAAGCTAGGCTGTGAACTTGACTTCCAGGTGCCCCAGAAGGAGCTAGGCTGCCCTGCTGCTGGCACCTGAGCCGGGACAAGAGGCCTGGGGGAAGCCAGGAGAACTAGCACTGAAGGCAGCCTAGCTTGGAGGATGGTCCAGAGGAACCCAGTGTGGGGTAGACCTGCAATCTCCAAGACTCCCATCCCCAAAAGTACCCCCTGGAGGTGAAAGGGGCAGGGTTGCTCAGGCTGTTAGAAATGTATGGATCTATGCCCTGGGGGAAACAAAGACAGGTACCAGGTTCAGAGTAGTTGAGAGAAGAGCCCAGGGTGTACTCAATCACCCACACATTCGTGTGCGTATACACATATGTATATACATATACACATATATGCCCATACAGATATACATATGTACTTATGAGAATATATAAGAAAAAATATATTCTTATGTATATATTCATATGTGTATATGTGTGAGTATATATATATTTTTTGCCATTATTGCAAAGATTAATGAAGATGTAGATGAAGTGTCTAGCACCTGACACATGGAAGGTACATGGTAAATGGTCACTATTATTAGGATTAGCTTCTCAAGAAAGTGGAGGACTGGTGGCCTGAGATGGAAGATTGGTGGGTAAAGCCTGGGCATGAGGGTTTAAGCAGAGAAGGACATGATGAAAGTAGGATTGTAACAGCTTCATCTCAGCTTCTCAGCAATTTTCGCTGTCTCGTTTGGGGACTCAGTTTCTCCTTCTGTCTGATCAGTGGACCAGACTGTGACGGAGGAGCTTGTGTTATTCAGGTTGACGTCCTTGACTTTTCTTGTTTTCACTCCCTCCTGTTTTCCTTTGAATTGTTTGTTTTTCTCTCACCACTCTTCTCTCCCCCTTTCCTTTTCTCCTCTCCCCACTGGGCCCCTGCAAGATCTCCCCAGTGCTGCTTAATAGGTACATTACCCCCATGGCCTCAGCAGTGCCCTTGGCGATGATGTGGGAGGAGGTCACGTGCCCTATCTGCCTGGATACCATGGTGGAGCCCGTGAACATTGAATGTGGTCACAGCTTCTGCCGAGAATGCATCTCTGAAGTTGGGAAAAATGGGGGCAGCGTCTGTCCTGTGTGCCGGCTCTGCTTCCTGCTCAGGAACCTCCGGCCCAATAGGCAGTTGGCCAACGTGGTGGACAACCTTAAACAAATCAGCCAGGGTGCCAAGGAGGGCACACAGGGAGAGCTGTGTGCGGTGCACAGAGAGAGACTTCACCTGTTCTGCGAGGCAGATGGGAAGGCCCTTTGCTGGGTGTGTTCCCAATCCCGGAAACACCGTGACCACCCCATGGTCCCTGTGGAGGAGGCTGCTCGTGAGTACCAGGTGAGGCCTTAGCACGGAAGCACAAACAGGTAGAAAGGAGATGGGGCCCTGATGACTGCTTTGTTACTCAGAGCTGGGGATGGGAGAGAGTCACCCGTGGAGTTGAGGGGTTGAGGAAAGAAAGTGTGTCTCCTGCCTTCTATGTCTAATTTAAGGGGAGAATTGCAAGCTCAGCACAATTTTTTCATTCCCCAAGATCAGCGGATATGTTATGGGAAAATGCTGTAAGGATTGTGTTTCTTTGTGGCCTCCTGGAATGAGTAGCATCCCCTCACCACCCTTCCCACCCCTTCCACCCCAGTGGTGTGGCTTTGTTTTGTAAGAAATATCAGACTTTTTCCAAAATCTTCCCATCCACAGAATTCCTACCCCAGTCAGACTGGAGTCCTCCCTCCTCCTCTGCACTCACACTTTTCAAGGAACCAGTATAATCTTCCCCCACCTCACACCACCCTACTCTACTTCTCGGTCTGACGGGGCTTAACCTGCTACCTTTCTCTGCAGGAGAAGCTCCAGGTGGCATTAGAGAAACTAAAAAATGGGCAGCAGTTGGCTGAGAAGCTGGAAGTGGATGTTTCAATGAAGAGAGCAGCCTGGAAGGCAAGAGTCACATCCCGAAGGGAACATGAGATCAGAAGCCTGGGGAGGGTCCAGGGTCCTGGACTCAAGAAAGCCCTAACCATAGCAATGCCTGTCTGAGAAGAGTCCCTATCTCTCACTCTCCAAGAACCAGCCATCCCCTAGGTCTTCCGATAGAGGGGAATAAAAGGGTGGCGCTCAAAGAGCTCCAATTAGACACAAAGATCAAGAGTCTTAGGAGAAGGTGCTGAGGGACAAGACATACCCTAAAGCTCCTGCTCCTTGAGCCCAGTCTTAGGGGATGACAGCACCAGTTCCTCAATATCTGGGACAGAGAAATCTAAGGAGAGATGCCCAATGGCTAGGCCTGTCAGGAAATGACGAGGGCTGCAAGGAACAGACTTAAGGGAACCATCAAGACCTTAAAGTAGGAAAACCAGTCCAACCAGGTGGTTGCTGGACCTTGTCCAGGTCACTGGTCAGAAGTGTAATGGGGATCTACAGCTTGTTTTGCACCAAAGATTAGGAGGTGGGGTGGGTCAGGGACTAGAGAAGAGTGCAAGGAGATCATTGACCAGGTGATCCCAGAAGAGGAAGATTTGGGAGTGGGGAAGGGTGAATCAGGCTGTGGTAGCAAAAGGGGTCATCCCATGTCATTGAATGACCCTCCAGTCACAAGCAGGAGAGGCCAAGCAAAGAATACCTCAAAGACTCCTTTTCCCCAGGACTTAGGAATGGTGTTGTGAGCCTGTCTTTGTGACATTGTTGTGGGTGGAGGCAGGTGTTTCTGCTACTTACTGAGATATGAAGACAAAGGGGCAGGTCTGTGTGGTGACTTAAAGGATGTGGAGGAAGTCTCTGATACCATAGGCTGATGCAGCTGTGGTTGTAGGGCAGCTGTGGTGCACCCCCCACACCAGTCCCATTTCCCTCTTAGGCCCAGAAGCCTCACCCACCAGCCTCCCCAGCAAAACCGTGTGGGTGTGGGTGTGGGTGTGTCTGTGTGCGCGTGCTCACGCGCGCTTATTCCCAGAGGGAGCCAAGCGGTGCATCTACAAGGAATAGAAACAGATAGGAACACTTCCTCTCCCAAAGCTTAAGAGATTTTGATTTAAAAAATAAAAACAACACCTCTTTCTTTCCATGGACACCAAAGGGGAAGGTTGAAGCACACAAATTGAGGATTCATGAAGAGTTTGTGAGACAGAAAAACTTCCTGGCAGAAGAGGAGCAGAGGCAACTGCAGAAGCTGGAGGAGGATGAGAGGGAAAAGCTGAGAGTCTTGGGGGCGACAGAGGCCAGGCTGGCCCAGCAGAGCCAGATCCTGCAGGAGCTGATCGCAGAGCTGGAGAGGAGGAGTCGGGGCTCAGCGCTGGAGCTGCTGCAGGTGAGGCCTGAGGACAGGCTCTGCTCTGAGATTCAGGCAGTAACTGAAAAAAGCCAGAGCTCCTAGGGGTTACCTTAAGAGCACACAGAAACTCGGTCCCTGGAATTGTCTTAAGTAGAACAGACTAGAATTTGGACCCATGAGTGGGTTGCACTCGAGGCATGGAAAAGTACAAATTTAGGAAGGAATATTCCACGCAGAAATCAAAAGAAATGGACATCTCTGGAAGGTGCTTGCTCTAACACGTACCAGATCCATGACCTAGAGAAAGTTCCTTAATCTTTCTGAAGGTCAGGTTTCTCCTGTGCTAAATGCGTATTATAAGATTACATATCTCAAAAGGGTTTTGTAAGGATTAAATAAAAGAATCCAGTAAGGCTCTTAGATGAGTGTTTGGCCATGGGAAGATTTTCATAAATGTAACATAACTAAAAACACTGAATGGAAAATTAAAAGACGGCAGCCCAGCCCCAGCCCTGCCACAAATTTCTCTCCGTAACCCCAAGTCATTTTCCTTTCCTCAACCTAATTTCTCCATCTGTGAAACAGGGGTAGTGGGCTCAATGACAAGGGTTCTCCAAACTTTAGTCATAAATTACCATCTTTACACTTTCTGCTATTTCTGTGAACTACCCAAATGATTTTAGCATGTTATTTTTTTCTTTAAATTATCTCACGATTTTACCTGAATAAATAGAATTTAAAAGGAAATTTGTCCCAAGCAATAGCAGCCAAGAAATTATGTGTTGATGTTACTATTTTTCCTAATTTGTTTCATAACAGTAATATTAATGACTGCAAATTCTTAAGTAGCACATATGCCAGTGTTCAGTCCCTCGTGACTATGCAATGAGGTGGATGCTACTATTATATTATTCTTATTTCATCGATGAGAAAACTAAGGTGCAGAGATGTTAAGAGATTTAGTGAGAGACTCAAACTAAAAATCTGAACCAAGTTCACCAGAATAGTAAGAGGTAAAGCTAAGACTAAAATAAGCACATAATTATTTTTACAAATTCAGTGATGTGTTTTCCCACTTACAATCATCTCACATCCGCCGATGACAGGCGTTTGCTGGCCTCACTTTGGGAAACAATGGACGAGATGGTCTCAGAAGTCCCTTCTGCTGGGACATTCTGTGGCTCCTCTTTTCCCCACATCTTTCCACTGTCTCTCAGTCAGACGAGGTCATGAGACCATTTCTTTCTGGTTTGTGCACAAAAGCTAATGAGGTTGACATGACTTCTCAGGATCTCTTCTTCCCATTGTCTAAATCTTGCTTCTGCCCAACATCGAGCAGAGCTTTCTCAGGCATGTTTGACAGGGCCTAGGAGCCTGCCCACTCCCGAGTAAGGACCCCCAACCCCTGCAACAGTATATTTGCAGATGTTTCAGTATCACATCCCTGTTTCACATACAGCATGGGACAGAGCTTTAACTAGTCAGCCCTTCCTCCCCGGACAGTGCGACCCCACAGCGAGAGCAGGTTCTGTGCATCCTGACTTGGCCATTCTTTCTCCGTGACTGTCTCTGGGCCTCAGCCAGGCTGCGCTATTTGCTCCTTTCCACTCTCCCACCCGCCCCCACCAAGGAGCCGGTCCTTCTAATATTTTTTCTGAGTCACCTCCCTTCCTCTAGCTATAGGTCACATGCATGCTAGGTTTCTGCTTACCTTACAAGCACCTCCATGTCCCTTTTGTTCCAAGCTGGTCAGAAATGTCTTTTGGGCCTTGGCACAGAGGAATGCGGCAGAGCACTGTCCGTGCACCTCAGGGTTGTATCATGTCACCACAGGACTGAAGTCTCAACCATAAAACCAGTGTCTCCAGAACTTACCCTGTGTCTCTTTTCTCCTCAGGAGGTGAAAAGTGTCCTGGAAAGGTAAGGAGAGGTTTTCTTTGTTAGAGGAGGGGTTGGCAGGAAGCATATATACCTGTTAAAAAAGATTTCTGAGTTAGGAAACATCCACTGAAGTTTTCCCCATCCTCCTCCTTGTCCTCGAAGACCCAATCCTCCATCAAATATTTGCTGGTCTCAGAAGGCTAATTCATGGACATCTCAATTGGTGAGCTGCCCAAAGTAATTGGACTGTAACATCTTCACAATGCAAAGTTAGACAAACTGGGGAGTTCTGAGCCTACAAACCACTGGGACTTCTTTAAAAAGAATCTAACCAGTTTCAAACCTCCCAGAAAGAGCCATGGGGAAGACCCACGGCACAGGTGAGACTTCTTGAGGTTCCTCACAGCAGTGATTTAGACGATATCAGACGACTTGCCTGTTAAATGAAACAGAATGTGCTTGCGGGCTGACCTTAGGTTTGGAGAGGAGATACAGGCTGTCCATGTGCTGCAGAGGCTCATGTAACCAGCAAGGCTTGGAGAGAAACTGAATCCTACTTCCTTTTGCCCTCCATCCCCAGGATCCTAACACAAGAGGTGTTTGCAAATTTGCACTGAATTAAATCTATCATGAACAAGGGTGGGTAGAGCAACAGGATTTGGGAAGGGTGATGTAGGTGTTGGATATAGAGTCTCTAACTCTTTTTCCCCCAGGAGTGAGAACTGGAACCTGGAGAAGCTAGACATTGTCTCCCCAGACCTAGAGAGTGTGTGCTGTGTGCCCGGGCTGAAAAAGATGCTGAGGACGCATGGTGGTGAGGCCAGCACCAGGCTGTGGGTCTGACCTGCTGGGGAGCAGAAGGGGATAACGAGGGTGCGCAGTGCATCCCAGAGTTGGGGAGAGGTGACAGGCTACAGTAGGTGGGGCAGGGGTGGAAATACCCCAAAGGTCAGGGCAAGGGTCGGAGTTGGCTGGGCAGTCATTTCCTCACACAGTGAGGCTCAGGATCACCCCTTCATCCTCATGTCCCCACCACAGGCACAGAATTACTGACTCCCCACACTCTTCTGGTCCTCTCTCTGCAGTACACATCACACTGGATCCACGTACAGCCAATCCATGGCTCATCCTTTCGGAGAATCGGAGAGAAGTGAGGTTTGGAGACATCCAGCAGAAGGTGCCTGAAAATGAGGAAAGATTTGATACTTACCCCATGGTCCTGGGTTTCCAGTGCTTTGACTCCGGAAAACTTTACTGGGAGGTAGATGTGACAGGAAAGGAGGCCTGGGACCTGGGGGTCTGTAGAGACTCTGTGCGGAGGAAGGGGCATTTTATGCTCAACCCCAGCAATGGCTTCTGGACAATCTGGCTATGGAACAAACAAAAGTATGAAGCTGGCACCTGCCCCTCTACTCCCCTCCACCTTCAGGTGCCTCCATGCCGAGTTGGGGTCTTTCTGGACTATGAGGCCAGCACTGTCTCCTTCTACAATATCACTGACCATGGCTCCCTCATCTATACCTTCTCCGAATGTGCCTTCGCTGGACCTCTAAGGCCCTTCTTCAATCCTGGTTTCAATGATGGAGGAAAAAATGCGGCCCCTCTGATCCTCTGTCCCTGAGGATGGGCTGATAGGGATCCAGAGACTGTCAATGGCTCTCTCTGGACACCAACACACCTCTATTGGTTCCCCTTCTCAGCCACTAGCCCTGCCTCATTTGCCCACGACCTCTGAACCACCTTTTTCTCTGCAGAGGTGTCAGGATGCCAGCCAGCCAACTTTAGCAGGGAGATCACTGGAAGTCTATGTCAAATGACCTTCACCACCAATATTCCTGCCCTGCACTGCTTTATGACTCCCTCCATGAAACATGCTACTTGTAGATGGCCCCCAAACCCATCTGGATCAATGAAAACATGCTTCTGCCTTTTTTATGCGACTCAAGTTTTGTTTTCTCCTCTCCTTCTCTAGGCCTTTGGTCAGATCTCTACTATGTATCTTGCAAAGGACTTCCTAAATAAACTGTGCCTCAACCTGTTCCGTCTTTCCTTGCCTCGTACACATCTAGGATTATCTTCCCAGCATACACTCATTTGATCATGAGTGGCTCCACACTGCCTATAGAAAAACATATTTTAAAACAAAGGCTGAATTCTGCATGCCTTAGATTGCCATGTTAAATATCCAGCCTGCTGTGCTCCCCCATTTCCACCATTATCTCCCAACCACATCTTGTTGATAGTGGAGTTGGTTAAAGGGTGTATTGATATAAATGGCAGGGGTGATGGTATTTTGATGTGCCAACTGCCTAGGCTATAAGCCCCCAGTTTTTCAATCAAACACTAATCCCAATGTTGCTGTAAAGATGTTTTGTAGATGTCATCAAAGTCCACAATTATTTGACTTTAAACAGGGGAGACTGTCCTTGATAAGCAGGGTGGGCCTAATGTTCAATCAGGTGAAAGGCCTTGAGAGCAGAACTGAGACTTCCCTGAAGTCGAAGGTATTCCACTTATAAAGGGCAGCTTCAGCCCATGCCCAGGAGTCCCAGCTTGTCCTTCCTGAGAGCCTGCCTTGTGGGTTTACAACTTGCCTTGCCAGCCTTCACAGTTGCATAAGCGAATTCCTTGCAATAAATAAATAAATCTCTTAATGTTTATCTCCTGCTAGTTCTCCTTCTCCAGTTGAACCCTGATTGGTATGAAAGCCAGGACTGAGGTAACAGCATCACCTGGTTTCAGCACTTTCTTGAGTTTAAGCTTTTAAGGTTGGAGCAATAAAGATTTACACCTGAGCAATAGCGGGCTGTGTGAGAGCCACTACCCTTCCAGGAACCCTGATTCCTCATTGAAAATAGAATCTCAGATTTCCCTTAGCACATCTACTAAATATTTCATGAAAAACTTAGATACTATACAAAGATGTCAGTGACCTTTAAAAGACCTTATTGGTAAAAGAGTTATTTCTAGAGATAAGTAATGGTCTATCTTAACACTGGACAGAAAGAAGATACTTAAAAGGAAAGATAAAAGGAAGAGTATCCTTGGGCAAGATGATGACATTACACAGCTAAACCAGTATAAGCTGGCAAAGTCAACCAGTGCTTTGGTTGATACACTGGAGGAAGAATATGGAGAACTCAGTCCTATATGAATGGAATGTACTGGCAAGGGTTGGATTCGTATGTATCCAATGTGGGTCATGGAGAAATACTTTTTAGTAGAAGGGTAAGTTATGAAACCAGCTTTTCTGCTTCTCTGTGTCTCTGCTTTGGGGTTGACCAATGTAAATGATTTTTTTTTCCCCTACAATTGATACACTGGTGAGAGGAGACTACCATAATGATATAAACTTAAATACTCTCATTTCTCAAAAAGTACCTTGGCATACTGGGTTACCCTGATACTTAGAGTTGTACATTACACAGATGACATACTACCATCCCCTTGGTCTCCACCAAAAGGTATTAAATAGTAGATACTTCATAGTATCTCAACTTTTCTCCCCACCAATAATTACTAACAAGTCTTCCAGGTACACCCCAGCATGGCACACAAAAATTCTCTTGAGAAATGAAAGATTCTACCAGCAGCAATTCTAATTTTGATTAATACTATCCTTTAAAATTCAAATAAGGCCTACTGACTTTTGTGATCTCCTTTGATTCTACAAATTCCTTTTGAATTACAAGAAGTACTTATTACACCAAAATTTTAAGGCTAAACGAGCTAAGGCAGAAAGAAGTTAAAAATGTACCCACTGCTGTCACCTGAGAGGGGCTGAAGGGGGATTCGAGGAGGTAAGCTGCCCAACCGGAAAAATGTGTGAGGAGCCGCCGTACCACAAAACAAACTGCGCGAGGAGCCGGCAAGGAGCGAAACAGCACTTTATCCTAGTTCAACAAGATGGCGCGCGCCCGCGTGGCGCACTTGTCCTGCTTTTCTCTATCCTGCGCGCACATGCTCATTCCTTTGTTCATACTACTTACATAATGCTACTAGCGCATGCGTACCTTTACTTTCTTCGTTCACAGGCTTACATAACTGGCGCATGCGTACATTTACCTCTTACCTCATACACAGGCGAGTTGTGACCTTTGACCTGGGTCCCACGGCCTACTCACTTAACTGCTTACTCTGCGTGAAGTATGTTCCAGATCCTGCTAATATTTTGTATTTCTTAGTTCTATCTATGGTAAAAGTATAGTCAAGAAATGTAAAGATTATGGTGCCCCTTCCTTTTTTACTTATGAAACTATCTTATATTTAAATTTTTCCAGCTTTATTATGGTATAATTAACAAATAAAAATCGTGTCTAAAAAGGTGTACACTTAAATATATGTATACCTGTGAAATGATTAATTCAATCAAGCTAATTAACAGATTCATCACCTCACATAGTTACTATTTTGTATGTACAGCAAGAACACTTAACATCAACTCTCAGCAAATTTCAAGTATACAATCCCATATTTTAACTATAATCACCATACTGTACATTAGGTCCCCAAACTGAAAGTTTGTACCCTTCAGCCAGCATCTCCCTATTTCCCCTACCCCTGTGCCTCTGGCAACCACCATTCTGCTCTCTCCTATGAGTTCAATTTTTTTGGATTCCACATAGAAGAGAAATTATGCAGTATTTGTCTTTCCGTGTCTGACTTATTTCACTTAGTATAATGCACTCCAGGCTCAACCATGTTGTCACAAATGGCAGGATTCCCTTCTTTTTATGGTTGAATAACATTCCATTGTGTACGTGCACCACATTTTCTTTTTTTCTTCCAACTTTATTGAGGTATAATTGACATAACATTTTGTAACCTTAAGGTGTAAAACGCAATGATTTAATATACATATATATTGCTAAATGATTACCACAATAAGGTTAGTTAACACATCCATCACCTCATAGTTACATTTGCATTTCTGGTGAGAACTTTTAAGATCTACTCTCTTAAGACTTCCAAATACACAATACAGTACTATTAACTCTTGTCATTATGCTGTACATTGCATTCTCAAAACATATTTTATAACTGGAATTTTATACCCTTGACCACCTTCAATCATTTCCCTCACCCGCATCCCTCATGTCTGGCAGCCACCAATCTATTCTGTTTCTATGAGTTTGATTTTTTAGATTCCACCTACAAATGAGATCATACAGTATTTGTCTTTCTCTAACTTATTTCACGTAGTGTAATGTTTTCAAGATTCATCCACATTGTCACGAATGGCAAGATTTCCTTATATGGCTGACTAGAATATATATCACATTTTATGTATATGTATATCACATTTTATTTATCCATTCTTCTTTCAATGAACACTAAGGTTGTTTCCATCTCTTGGCTATTGTAAATAATGCTGCAGTGAACATGGGGGTGCAGATATCTCTTTGAGACGGTGATTTCATTGTTTTCAGAATCGGAATTCCAGAAGTGGAATTTCTGAATCATATGGTAGTTCTATTTTTAATTTTTTGAGGAACCTCCATACTGTTTGCCATAGTGGCTCCACAGATTTACATTCCACCAACAGTGTACAATGGTTCCTCTTTTTTCCATATCCTTGCCAGCATTTGTTATCTCTTATCTTTTTGATAATAGACATTCTAACAGGTGTGAAGTGATATCTCATTGTGGTTTTGATTCACATTTGTCTGATAATTAGTGATATTGAGAATCTTTTCATCTTCCTATTGGCCATGTGTATGTCTTCTTTGAAAAATCTCTATTCAGGTCCTTTGCCATTTTTTAATCAGGTTATTTGCTTTTTGTGGGCTTTTTGCTATTGAGTTTTGCTATTGAGTTACAAGTACTCCTTACATATTTGAATATTAACCCCTTATCAGATATATGATTTGAAAATATTTTCTCCCACTCCATAGGCTGCCTTTCCATTTTGTTGATTGATTGTTTTTCTGTAGAGAAGCTTTTTAGTTTTTTCATTATTAGACAAGCTTTTTAGTTTGATGTAGTCCCACTTCTTTATTTTGCTTTTGTTGCCTCTACTTTGATGTGAAATCAAGAAAATCATTGTCAAGACCAATGTCAAGAAGTTTTTTTTTAAAATATTTTTGTCTAAGATTTTTAGTTTCAGATCTTATATTTAAGCCATTATTCCACTTAAAGTTAATTTTCATCTGTGGTGTAAGGGTCCAATTTCAATCTTTTGCATGCAAATATCCAGTTTTCCTAAAACTATTTATTAAGAGGCTATTCTTTCCTCACTGAGAATTCTTAATACCCTTGTCAAAGAATGCATGGGTTAAATGCATGGGTTTATTTCTAGTTCTCTATTCTGTTCTTTGGTTCCACTTCAAATTCAAAATAAGTTTATAGATAGACATAGATATAGATTTCTCAAGTCTGTATATGATGAAATTAAATATATATTCTGTCTAGATGCTTTAATTGCAGTGTCCTAGCTAAGCTCACTGTAGGAAATAATTCTCATTGTTTAATATGATTTAGTTTGGTTTTGGTATTCCTATTTTTCAGGACACTATGCATGTGCTAAGAAAAGTCTCTAAGAGGCTAAGTAACTTCAAGATCAAACACATCACTTTTGGTGAAACCAGGGCTCAAATCTAATCTGATCTGAAAGCTCATGCTCTTTTCTAAACACTGCCCTTCTTAAAGTAACATGGCAATCTATCTTTCAAAGTAATGACAGATCCCTTTGTTCACAGTCAGTATAATCCTTAGTTCATAAATCTCTACAAAGCAGGCAAAAAAAATGCAAGATTCTACGTTGATAAACATATCACCTGTCACATAAACTCAGCAGTATGTCCACCATGAAGACAGAGTACTAACCAGACGCTCGCGAATCTGCCTGGTCTCGATGCCATAGATGATGGGGTTTAGCATAGGAGGGGCTGACATGCAGACATTTGCCAGCAGGATGTGGGTATGGAGAGGAACATGATGCCCAAACCGCTGAGTAATTATGGTAAAAATGCCAGGCAAGTAGAACATGGAAATGACCCCAAGGTGAGAGCCACATGTGCCCAGGGCCTTTTGCCGAGCTCCTCGGGAGGGGAGGCAGAAGACTGCACTGAGGATGAAGGTGTAGGAAACCAAGATGAGCAAGGCATCTATCACTACAGTAGAGAGAAGAACTGACAAACCATACCAGACATTGACATGAATATCAGCACAAGCAAATTTGGCAACAGCCATGTGCTCACAGTAGGTATGTGGTAGCACATTGCTATGGCAGAAAGGCAGCCTCTTCACCAGGAACACATCTGGGAGTATCACAGAGAAGCTTCGCAGGACCACAGCCAGGCCAACCCTTATGATTACTGTGTGACTGAGCACTGTGGTATAACGCAGTGGGTCACAGATGGCCACATAGCGGTCAAATGCCATGGCCAACAGAATCCCTGAGTCAGCAATGGAGGAGGCATGGATGAAGAAGATTTGGGTGACACAGCCATCAAGGGA
Organism: Camelus bactrianus; assembly: GCF_048773025.1. Classification (NCBI taxonomy): domain Eukaryota; kingdom Metazoa; phylum Chordata; class Mammalia; order Artiodactyla; family Camelidae; genus Camelus; species Camelus bactrianus. The sequence continues at coordinate 46,367,132 of NC_133548.1, forward strand.
GATCTCTCCAGCATGGAACCAGAATATGGCCAGGGCCTTGGGCACAGTGGTAGTGGACAGGATGAGGTCAGCCACAGCCAGCATGATGAGGAAGAAGTACATGGGCTCATGGAGGCTGTGTTCAATGATGATGATGAAGAAAAGGAGGCAATTCCCAAGGACAGCAACAAGGTAGGAAATAAAGAAGGGGAGAGAGATCCATGTGTGCTGGTCTTCCAGGCCAGGGATCCCCAGCAGAATGAAGAGTGAGTGGCTGGTACCAGTGTGGTTGGGGGTTGCCATGCCCAGAATGAGTCATTTGGGTGTTGATGTATAGGATTTGGCAGTCATCTCTTCTCCCCTTCCATAAAGGTGAATGGGACTGGAGCAGGGAAGTGGAGACAGATCATTTTTCATTGGTTGAGAAATGGAAAGGCTCTGGTCAGGAAATCAGGAAACATGGGTTAAAACTCCTTGCCATTCTATTCACTAACTATGCGATCTCAGTAAAATTACTTCCTTACTCTGGGTCTCTTTTTTCATCACCTTAAAACTAAAGTTGATGAGAAGTTGGATTACATATCTCTGGCTATTATAAACAGTTAAGAGCTGTGAATAACACTGCAGTTTCCACTTGGACCATCAAAAATGTGATCTGCATCTCCAAAGAAAATGGTAACTGAGTTAACTATCAATTTAACAAACCTTACTAAGCACCTACCATGGTTCCTGAAGGACCTATTTCAGGGAGAGACAGACAGTTAAATAAACTATCTATACAATACAGAGAGTATAGAGGAAAAGTTCAACACAGGGAGCTGTGGAACACATGGAGAACTTCCTAGGAATTCAGAAAAGATTTTCTGAGAGTGTCACCCTGAGTTGAACCTTGAAATATAAGTAAGAGTTTGCCAAGTAAAGTCATACGAGGGGGGAAGAACATGAACAAAGTCACAGAGACCTGAAAGGACATGGAGTTTGGAGGAAAATTATAACAATTCAGGGTTACCATAGCATAGAGGACATAGCACGAAATGGTAGGAAATAATGTCAGACAGTGACGTCGAGGCCAAAACACTGAGGGCTCTGGTTATTAGTCCAAAGAGTTTAGAATTTATGTTGAAGCAATAAGAGCCACTGAAGAGTTTATAATGAGAGAATGGCACGGTGAAGTTTGCATTTTAGGTAGCTCTCTCTGGCAGGACTGCGTAAGAAGGATGGGGAAGGGAGAAGGCAGGTTGGAAACAGATCAGTTAGGAGCGGCTGTGTGTAAGGGCTGCATGTGCATTATCTCAATCACCACACCCTGAGAGAACTGTAGTCATTCCCCCCATTTTACTGATGGGAAGAAAACAGAGTTAGAGAGTTTAAGTCATCCTCCACCCAAGATCACCTGGATAGTAAATGGCAGAGCTAGAATTTGGCAACCCACATCATCTTTGAATCACATCATGTCTGCCCTACTCCACCTTCATCCCCTTCATCAGGTGATTGTAATTTCCTGACTCTTGGCCCAGGGAGAAAAACAAAACTCATCCGTCGTTCATTCCCTTCACCTCCCCACCCTCACTCTGCCATCTACAAATTTATATTTGAATTGTCTTTTCCCTCTTGCTACTATTCAAGGCTTAGCCTTCCATCTGTGCACTGGACCCCAGCCTTCTCTTCTTTTTAAGTACCTCTCCCCATTAATCTGTCATGGTGGTCATTTCAAACTCTCCCTCTCTGTTGGCTCCTTATCCTTAGTGTGCAGATATGTCCAGGTGTCTCTTCCTCCATTCACCTTTGCTTTACAAAAGGAGGGATGTGTTCTCTCTTCATCTAACCTCTTACCACCTTCCTGATCTTTACCCAATGCCATTTTACTTGTAACTCCAATATGCTACTAAAGCTTCCTTTTCTAAAATAATCTATCATACTGCCATATCTAATACTACTTTTCATTTCTTATTATTAGTAATCTCCAATTTCTATTATTAATATATCTTTGATAATATCAACCATTAAATATCTACCAAGTATTAGATATATTTATTATTTCTAATCATCACACCAAATCTGTGAAATTAAAGTATCACTGGTTCATGCATGAGGAAACTGACTCTCAGATAAGTAACTGCCCAAAGTCAAACAACCTCTTAGTAGCTAAACTGGTATTTGAATCCAGAACTATTAGGGTCAAAGCTTCCATTAGCTTTAGAAACTTCCATTTTGTTTTGTTGATTACCTAGTCACCTTTCTTTGGCTTCCTCTCCACTCCCTTCTAATTCTCTTATTTCACAAGAATGTCTAAGACATGTAAGACAATGTAATATAGGAAACATCATATGGGCTTTAGACCTACCTGAGTTCAATTCCAGCTCTGCCTGCTACAAATCCACGTATGTGCATGCGCACGCGCGCACACACACACACACACACACTTCCATTCATATTACCATATTATCATACACATTCATTTATACAGGCACAACACACATATTTGCTCACACAAATTTTGATGAAGATCTACACACTAACACACATTTTTCCTGTTCACACAAATAGCCCTTCACAATGAACATATACACTTTTAAACTTCCCTTCATGTATATATCCACCCAAATTGACACGCAGTCATTTCCCACTCAAACTCACTCACAGACATAAGTTCTGACTTATCTAAGTCATAATTTTGCCTATGCATTCAGCATGCTGACTCTCCTCCCATTTAATCAGTTTCCTTAGGGAGGTGGAGCTTCCAGAGGTTACTCAACTCTTATGCCTGCCTCCAGCCTGACAGTTCCCTCACCTGTACCAGAAAAGAGAACTCTCTTTGTGAATGCAGTTCACAGGACAACACCCCCCGCTTCACCAGTTCCATATGGATTCACCCAAACATGGGTCAGAGACATAAAATACCAGCGATGGTTGGCACTTTACACCAGGGGCCATCAAACTGCAGCCTGTGGGCCAAATCCTGCCCACTACCTACTTTTATAAATAGAATTTTATTGGAACACAGCAGTGCCCAGTTATTTACGTATTGTCTATGACTGCTTTCATAGGACAGACTGAATAGCTGCAACAGAGACCATGTTCAAAACTTGTAAAAAGAGTAAAATATTTGCTCTTGCCCTTTACAAAAACCATTTTGTCAATCTCTGCTTTAGAATAATCCTGTTGTATGACTTATTATTTACAAAGGCCACAGAAGGAATGGCAATTTTCCCAAGGTCACAGAGGAAGTGAGTTAAGATGTCTTGCCTCTCATTCCACCATTTCCACCATGCCACAAAACTTCTCCAGAAATATTTTGGTCTGTCCTCTCTGACTGCTCTCAAGGGATAGAGAATTCCAAATATAGCTCCATTTGGTGACCAAATGATGAAGGCAATCCATTATTGTTTCCCATGTCTCTCATCAACAAATTCATCATTTCCTACCTCCTTTATATTCAGTCAGTCACCACCATTCCTGCCTGTGGGCAGAAGGGCCCACAGAAGCACCAGGCTATCCCAGTGAGTACCAACCTACATCTCGGGTCACCCCAAACTGTCCAGCATAGCCATCAGGAACCACAGGCTAGAGCCATGCCCCTGCTCCAGGGTGTTTCCACAACCAGCAGACTGTGTGCAGTGGCCAAGGGACCAAGCCAGAGGAGGAAATGAAGGCAAATAATTTTCCTCTGAGCATCTTTGGGGACCATGGGCTTTTTCATGTGACTTTCTTCTCCCCTAGGATCTCCTCTAAAGCCAGTGACATAACTGTAAAGCTCTTAACCCTTTCTTGTCTGAGTGCCAGGGCCTCATGTGAAAAGTATGCCTGAGAGCTTATATGAGCTTAGGAGAGAAAAGGAGGTGGGAGAGAAGTTTGAGAGCGAGAGGTCAGGGCAAAGGATGAGAACGTGGCTAGGACCCTGATCAAGTCCCAAGCACTTATTCCAGTGCATTCTCTTCAACCCTGATTTCCAGAAGGCACGAAACACTTCAGGAGCCAGAATCCTAGATTCTCTTAAATGTTCATTTGTTCATTCACCATCCATTCAAGCCAACGTGTATAAAATTCTAACAATGTTAACAGCCCCATAATAAAATGTTGAATAAAATCAAATCCATTTTAAATTTATTTGTATTGTATATAGATCTAATGCTTTGATTCTTTCATTGAGGAATTTTCTCCCTTTTTATTTATCTATTTTTTATCGAAATAGAGTTGATGTGCAATATCATGTAAGTTACAGGTATACAATATAGTGATTCACAATTTTTAAAGGTTATGTTTCATTCATAGTTTTTTTTTTAAATATTGGCTATGTTAATTTCAGAAGAACCTGGGCCAGGCCCACCTGCTAGTTTTGGAAGGTCTCCTGGGGACACAGGCGGTGGCTGCTGCTCACCCAGGGGACATAAAAGCTGGTAGCAGACATTCTGGGAGTGTTCATCTACATGAGCTTTCCCGGACACTGACATCTTGACTGGATAATTGACACCAAGACCTAGCCCCACCCAACAGCCTGTAGAGAAGCCTCAGGCCAAACAACATACAGGGTGGAAACACAGCCCCACCCATCAGCAGACTTCCTAAGCCATAAATTCCTCTAGACATGGCCCTACCCACCAGAGGCCCAGGACCAAGTTTCACCCAGCAGTGGGCAGGCACCAGCTCCTCCTGCCAGGAAACCTGCATAACCTCTAGTCCAGCCTTATCTGCCAAGGGTAGATACCAGAAATAAGAAAACAATCCCAAAGCCTATGGAAGGAATCCACAGACACAGGCTAGACTCTACACTGGACCCTGGCCCTTGGGTGACAAGAGAGGAGTGTACTGCTGGGACACATAGGATGTCTCCTACAGAGGGCCAAGGTTGAGAAATGTAACTAACCTACCTAAAAATATAAATAGAAGGACAGACAATATGAGGCAGCAGAGGAATATCTCCTAGGCCAAGGTACAAGATAAAATCCCAGAAGAAATAAATGATGAGAAGATAGGCAATTTATCTGAGAAAGTTTAAAGTATTGATGTCAAAGATGTTCAGAGAACTCAGGAGGAATACAGATGCACAGACTGAAGTTTTTAACAAAGAGTTGGAAAACATAAAGAATACCCAAATAGAGTTGAAGAATAAAAATCATTGAAATGAACAATACACTAGAAGGAACCCAGAATAGACTAAATGAGGCAGAAGATCAGATCAATGAGCTAAAAGACAGATTAGCGGAAATCACTACTGCAGAACAGAAAAAAGAAAAAAGAATGAAAAGAAATGAGGATAGTTTAAGAGAACTCTGGGACAACATGAAGCACACTAATATTCACATTATAGGGGTCCCAGAAAAAGAAGAGAGAGAGAAAGAACCTGAGAAAATTTTTAGATACATAATAACCCAAAACTTCCCCAATGTGGGAAAGGAAACAGTCACCCAAGTCCAGGAAGTGCAGAGAGTTCCACACAGGATCATCCCAAAGAGGAACACACCAAGGCACATAGTAATCAAATTGACAAAAATTAAGGATAAGGAGAAAATATTAAAATTAGCAAGAGAAAAGCAACAAATAACATACAAGGGAACTCCCATAAGGTTATCAGCTGATTTTTCTGCAGGAACTCTACAAGCCAGAAGGAAGTGGCATGATATACTTAAAGTAACGAAAGGGGAAAATTTACAACCAAGAATACTCTGTCCAGCAAGGCTCTCATTCAGATTTGACGGAGAAATGAAAAGCTTCACAGATAAACAAAAACTAAAAGGATTCAGCACCACCAAACCAGCTTTACAACAAATGTTAAAGGAACTTCTCTAGTCATCAAACCATAAGAAAAGAGAGCAAAAAGAAGAAAGAGAGAGAGAGGGAAAAAAAAGACCTACAAAAGATTGCTTTGGAAGTTCAGGGTCTTTTATGGTTCCATATAAATTTTGAAATTGTTTATTCTAGTTCTGTAAAGAATGCCGTGAGTATTTTGACAGGGGTTGCATTGGAGCTGTAGATTCCTTTGGGTAGTGTGGCCATTTTGATAATGCTGATTCTTCCTATCCAAGAGCACAAGATACCTTTCCATTTTCTTTGTATCATCTTCAATTTCCTTCATCAATGTTTTAGTTTTCAGAGTATAGGTAATCTCCTTGCTTAAGTTTATTTCTAGGTATTTTGTTGTTTTTGATGCAATGGAAATGTTTATGCCAGTTATAAAGTTCCGGTTTTTGAAGTGAAAAAAAAAAAGTGAATGAAGGGCTGCAAATGGCAAAATTTCCTTCTTTCTTATGGGTGAGTTGTATTATTACGTATGTATGCTGCATCTTTACCCATTTATCTATTGATATGCGCTTGGGATGCTACATATCTTGGCAATTATAAACAATGTTGCTGTTAATAGCAGGGTATATGTATCTTTTTGAATTAATCCTTATTTTGTGGTTGGCTTTATTCTTTTGATAACTAAGTTTAAAGAGCTAAAACTCTAAACATTCTTAGAAACAATGAACAGTACATATATGTAAATTTAAAAAATATGTGCAGTATATTGTGTATATATATTTACATGCAATATATTGTATGTGTACAAATTGTAACAATTCTACCTAATAAAACTGAAAAATGAAAAAAAAAGATACATGCATCCCAATGTTCATAGCAATACTATCTCTATGTACAATAGTGAAAACAAGGAAGCAACCTAAATTTCCATCGACAGCTTACTAGTTAGAAGTTGTGGTATATTTATACAATGGAATACTACTCAGCCACAAAAAAAGAATAAAATAATGCCATTTGCGGCAACATGGATGGACCTGGAGATTGTCATTCTAAGTGAAGTACACCAGAAAGAGAAAGAAAAATACTATGTGCTATCACTTATATGTGGAATATGAAAAAAAAAAAAAGGACACAAATGAAAATATTTACAAAACAGAGACAGATTCACATCATAGAAAATAAACTGATGGTTACCAGGGAGGAAAGGGGGTGAGGAGAGATAAATTGGGAGTTGGGGATTTGTAAATAGTAACTACTATATGTAAAATAGATAAACTATATATAAACTATATATAAAATAAATAAACAACAAGGTATACCACAGGGAATTATATGCAATACTTTGTAATGGCCTATAATAAAAAAGAATATGAAAAGAAATATATATATATATGTACAAATGAGTCACCATGCTATACACCAGAAATTAACACAGCATTGTAAATCGAGTATACTTCAAATAAATAAATAAATGAATAAATACAATAAGATAAAATACTATCATCATTAAAAGTATCTAAGGGACCTTGGAGAAGTAATTTATTCCATGTCTGAGGTAGAAAATTGTAAGATGAATCTGGAACATCTTGGGCAAAAATGTAAGGAAGTTCTCAAAAAAAAAAAAAAATGATAGAGATATGGCAAAGGTTACCAGAGCCAGTTTGATGTGGCTTTCAGTAGTTAAACTTGGGAGAATTTGAGTAGCAAATTGAATTATCATAGCACTGGTTTATACAAGTTATTGAAGAAAAAAGAATCCATGAGTCCATCCTAATACTAAATAAACAAACAATAAACATGGAGTCTCTTATTTACAACAGAATACCAACTAATAAATGTAATGGGAAATACTGAGCTGCCAAAACACCATTTGCAACTAGCAAAATAAAAATTGATTCAGGCAAGAATCATCAGGAAATGTTAAAACCCCTAAATGTAGGTTTGTTGGGGAACAATGTATCTCCCAGGCTCAAGGAATTGCCTCAACTTTTTTCACTGATTACACGGCTTGCAAGGGTGGGGAAATACTTCTAGAGTGGAGAAATCTGGAAGACCCATTCTATTTATAGATCAGTGATAACATCACCTATAAGACTTACATCAGGTACCTAACGATAACGATACAACAGCAACACTTACGTATTATTCTGGGCAAAAATGTGAAATCTGAATCTACTCATGAGGAATACATCCAAATTGAGGCGCAATCCATGAAACCTGGGGGCCTATAACTTTCTTAAAAGTGGCATTTTCATAAACACAGTAGAAAGTTAAAGGACTGTTTCAGATTAAAGGGGAGTAAATATACGGCAACTTTAAATAATATTTCATCCTAAATTGAATGAAAAGAAAAATAATAATTGCTATGAAAAAGAGTTTGGGGAAAACGAAATTTGAATATGTGCTGTATTTTGGATTAAAACATTGTATCAATGTGAAATGTGAATTTGGTCATTGCACTGCTATATAGGTAAGAGACTGTCCTTAGAAGTTAACATGCCAAATATTTAGAGATGAAGGCTCATGATCTCTGCATATTTTACTCAAATGATACAGCAAAAATTTAGACTAAGAACAATGAGAGAGAGAGGGCAGAGAGGGAAATGTGGCCAAATGTTAATAATGGCTGAATCTATAGGAAAGTTTTATTGGAATTTATATTTAAGTAACTCTTCCGTGTTTTCATTATCTCTAAATAAGCATTTAATGGGAAACTAGTTTTATCGAACACTTCCGTAAGTTAAGCAGGCAGGGAGTCTTCCTGAATAAGCTCATTCCACCATTTTAAATAGAAATCTATGAATTTATCATCATATGCACACACACATAGCAGTCTCTTCTTTACAAATATATACATAAGCACTTATTTGGGCTAAATGAATGAAGAAAAACAGAGAATATTTTAAAGTGTGGAGATATATTACCAGCAAAAAGCTATAGGGAAATGTGCAAACTAAGCATTTACTTGTAGATTTGCTGGCAGCCAAAAGAGAGGAGCACAGAGATTATTTCTTCATTATGCCCTGACTCACATAAGTACATAACAGACACTGAAATTTTAATGAAGACATTAAAATTTTCTCATTAGCAATTAAAATCCATTACTTCAGTTTCTAGAATATGAAATGATATGAAAATAAGAAACAAATTTCATTTAAAATTTGTCAAAATTATAAAGAAAACCATTAGGAATAAGTATTTTTTTAAATCTAAATACTTGGTGGTTAATTTATTTGTACCAATATAAGATAGGATTCATAGTTACCAATTCTCATTCAAATGAAAACAGGAATATTTAGTGTAATGACATAAACATTCTATTTATTGGAAATAATATATGTGCACACCCAATCCGAGGATGGAGTTATGGAGGAGAGGATGGTGTTGACAGACATGGAGAGCCATAATAAAGTGACCCATGTGTATGCAATGGAGGGGGTGCTGTTGGAAACACAGTCTGAATCCGGGTTTCCTGGGGGATTAGCTTCCCCTGGAGTCTTCAGGAAAATGCATAAAAATCCCTGCTCCCTGGTACCCAACACTCTGAGTCCTCCTTGAGTCCTCACATTCTAGGCTATGAAGACTGCATTTGGGGCAGGTGAGTAAGTTTTTTACTGGCATGGTGTAAACTTTTAGGAAGGAAAAGGAGAGTACCCCATCTACACTAGAGGGTTATGGGGACTAAAGTAGATGTTTGAGAATATTAAGATGTTTCTCTGGCACTAAGTAGAATGATATCTAATGCTCTATAATTTAAAAACGCAGTGATCAACTAACTCCTCCCACGATAGCACCAAATCCCTTAACTTGTAATCAGAGCCAAAATACTTTTGTTTCTTTCTTACCATTGTGTGATAGATGTAATCACACAATCACACAGGGGTGCAAACTGTTTTAAATGCATTAAATATTTGTATGACAACAGTTTATCCTTAAATTCCCAAATAACTTCATCCCATCCTCCCCCTAATTTATATCCATCCAATGACATCCAACAGCCAAATAGACTGAATTATCCATTCCATCAGGTTCCCACAGGAGTTTTCCTTTGTACAACTAATATGTTCTCTTAACATATTAATTTAGTTAGATATATAAATGTCCATCTTCCCTCTAAGATTGTTACCTCATTAAAAAAAAAAAAAGCAGATGATATGCAATTCTTAACCCTATGTTTCCATCACCCCTATGGAAACGAATCAGGTAGGTGCCATAAGCTCTGAGTACAGTCTAAAAGTTGAACTGTGTCTATAAACAGAAAGTGAGGTCCCAGGTCATCTGCTCCAGGTATGACGACCTTAAACCACATTGGTGTTAGCCACACAGTCTTCCGCTTGCTGGGCATCCCCGGCCTTGAGGACCAGCATTTGTGGATTTCCATCCCCTTCTTCATTTCCTATACCATCGCCCTGCTTGGGAACAGTCTGCTCATCAGCATTATCCTCACGAAGCGCAGCCTCCACGAGCCCATGTACCTCTTCCTCTGCATGCTGGCCGGAGCAGACCTTGTCCTCTCCACGTGCACAGCACCTCAGGCCTTGGCCATCTTCTGGTTCCATGCTGGGGAGATCTCCCTGGATTGCTGCATCACTCAGCTTTTCTTCATCCATTCCACCTTCATCTCTGAGTCAGGGATCTTACTGGTGATGGCGTTTGACTGCTACATTGCCATATGCTACCCACTGAGATACACCACTATTCTTACACATGCACTGATAGGGAAAATTGGTGTGACTATATTCCTGAGAAGTTATGCTACAATTTTCCCCATAATATTTCTTCTGAAAATACTGACTTTTTGCAGAAATAACATTCTTCTACACACGGCTTGTAAGCACATTGTCTTGGCCCGTGTTTCCTGTGATGACATATGAGTAAACATCTGGTATGGGTCTTTTGTCCTAATGTCCACAGTGACCTTAGATGTTGTGCTAATTTTCATTTCATATGTGCTTATTCTCCATGCTGTTCTCTGCATCCCTTCTCAAGATGCTCACCACAAAGCTTTCAACACATGTGGCTCCCATGTCTGCGTCATCATTCTCTTTTATAGGCCTGCCATCTTCACAACACTTACTCAGAGGTTTGGACACCATATCCCACTCCATATTCACTCTCTGCTGGGCAATGTCTGCATTCTGGCTCCTCCTATGCTGAATCCCATCATTTATGGGATCAAAACCAAACAAATCCGGGACCAGGTGACTCAAGTTTTGTTTTCAAAAAAGGTATGACTTTCAGAATGGAGGCAAAAGTACTGTTTTCTCCACATTTCTCACTCAGAGTCTGAGAAACAAATGAGTTCACCTTTTTAATTCATTGCTAGTCGATAGCTCTAGATAGGCGTTTGGAAAGAGATGAATTATGGATAATTGCTAGACTAATCTTTCCTGGTTTGTTCTGTGCCTTGATGTGGTGAAGTAGTCCTCATTCCACTTACCTACCTCGAGACATTGCTCTATATATTCTTCCCACTGTCTGCTCTATCACAAAGTTTTCTTTTTCACAGGCTCACCTCTATCCACATAATTCTGCTATTTATCCTACAGGAAAGAAGGGAAGGACGGAGGGAGGAAGGGAAGGAAGTCAAACATGCAAAAATCTCTGGCATCCACATTCCCTTGTAGCCTTACCCCTTTCCTCCAACTACTTTCCCCTTCTCCTTCTCTTCTCCTTCTCCTTTCTCTCTCCCTCCATCACAGAAAAACACCTTAAAAGAGTTGTCTATACATTCAGGATTCAATACTTTTCCCTCTGTTTCCTTTTGAATCTCACAACAATCAGGCATTTTCCCTTTGCCATTGCACGCATGTCACAGTGACTTCCACGCTGCTGGATCCAATGGTCAATCTTCATTCTGTACCTCACATGACACGTGAGAAATATTTGACACAAACGCTCTCTCATTCTTGAAGCTTCTCACTTATCCCATCTTAGACAGTATATTAGAAATAAAGTTTCTATAAAATACCCATTTCTTCCAAAATGGAGCTATTCACTCCTAATATCTTATAAAAGATTGTGTCTTAACTGGAACCGTGTCTGTCTACTCACGAAACCACTGTATTTTCAATACGGCACATGGAAACCTTTATTTCCCACTCCTCATGGTTAGACAGGTAGATATTGATAGTGACCATTACAACTTCCAAACATAACTTCCTCTCCCTTTAGCAAAACTACCAACACTCGTGGAGTTAACACCAGCTGGAAACTATTTTCCCACTGTACCAACTAACACCTGATCTAGCCCCATTGTCCCCACCCCATGATTTTTTTTTAATGGAGTGCCCCTGAGCCCCGGGCAGAATTTAGCAGCCTTCTGGTCCCAGCTCTGGCTTGATTTCAGCAGATCCAAACCTGGAAAAACACTGCCACAATGAGGAGCATCATAAGATACAGATAAAAGGGCCAAGCAATAATGAAGATCAGGACTCTGCATCCTGGGACCACACTCACCACGAGTAAGACCACGAACCACCTGTGGAATGCTGCCAGCGTTCACCATCCTGGCCAAACAATGTGGTAACATCCACAGCTCGACGTAAACCATCTCTGAGCTGTGATCATTGCCTCTAATCCATCTCAGAATTTTCAAGCAACACAGGCCCAGGCACTGGGGGCTCAGAAAGCAACACGGGCCCCGGGCACCCTCTCAGGCGTCCTTTTACTCGACTACTACTCTAATTTTTAGCAGCTCCATCAAACAAAAGATTCCCCACTCAATACCCACAATGTTCAGTGTTTTGACCTCTTCCTCAGCTGTGTTTGTCTAAGTCTACCAGCGATGTTAGCTTCCACAATTAAACCAAGAACTCTACCACCTGATCAAAATCTCAAGAAGTACATTCACCTCTAAAAAAAAAAAAAGCATAAATACAGAACAGAAATAGACTCATAGACATAGAATACAAACTTGTGGTTGCCATGGGGGCAGGGGGTGGGAAGGGACAGACTCGGATTTCAAAATTGTAGAGTAGATAAACAAGATTATACTGTATAGCACAGGGAAATATATACAAGATCTTGTGGTAGCTCATGGAGAAACAAATGTGACAATGAATACATGTATGTTCATGTATAACTGAAAAATTGTGCTCTACACTGGAATTTGACACAACATTGTAAAATGATTATAAATCAATAAAAAAAGTTAAAAATAAATATAAATAAATAAATAATAAATTATTATGATAAAAAAAGAAGTACAATCACCAAACTCAAAGTTCCAACTTCTCAATTTTTTATGTTTTTTGAACTATAAGGGCTCTTAGACAAACTGTATTCCACAACCGATTTAATCCAGTCCCATTCCCTTTCATTTTTATGCACACTTTATATTTTGTAATTCATCAGTGCAATCACTCCATTTTAGCACCCACGGCCCTTGCCTCCTCTCTCTGTCATGTTTGCCTTGTGCATGCCCAAAGAGGAGCTCAATTCACAGCCTTTTCTAAATTTCTCCCACATGGCTTTGCTGGTAAAAATAGTATCAACTGAGCAAATCATTTCTATTTTCAAAAGAACTCCCAGCACTACCTAAAAAGCTACTTCCATTTTGTGTTCCCATAATTTGAAGTGATCCCTTCGCCTCCCCAATCCTGACCCAGACTACCCACCATCCACTGAGATACTTACCAAAAAAGGCAGTGAATCTAGCAGGAAAGAACACTCACCACCCACCACCAGCACTGCCACATGCAGGTATGTGGACCTGTACGCCTGTGGTCAAAGACAGAAAACTGACAGTGGTTCAAAATTCTTCCCTCTCTCTCCTCTTCACCAAGTTCTGTCATTTCAACTCCAGCAGCTCTCCATGACCTGACACTGCTGGGCTACCCCACACAGGTCTGCAATACCTGTACTCGCACGGCTTCAGGACCAAAGAAAGAGCCCAGAGTCAGGGACGGAGGCATAAATGGTTTCATAGATAGTGGTACTTACATGTCTGAAGCAAGGTCCGGGAGCAACACCCTACCATGTACAACCAACGGTGGGGCAGGACAGGGCAGCAGTCTTCACGCCCCAAACCAAGCAGAGGTTGTGAAAGGAATGGACCTCAGGTTGGTTCATCAGTTAACAAGGAAAACAGCAGAGAAGCACAGCCCTCACTGCCCCTTTGATAAGCAGAGAGGAGCATTCTACGTTAGAACAATCATTTGCTGAACCTGGGGTGAATATGTAGGAAGGTCAGTCAAACCAGTAGGGTATAGGTGAAGCAGAAACTGGTCAAGCAGGGGGTGTACAGACAGCAGGAGAACAGTCATCTTAAGTAGCCTGACCATAGAGCCATCTACTCCGCCTGTCGAGAGCCACCACCCGACTCCCAGGCCCCTCGTCTTCTCAAGAATGACTGTACTAGCTGCTCCCTCCAGGCCCACCCCTGCTCCACCCTGGCTACACGCCATAAAGCAAGCTGACATCTGCTTCCTTACACAGCAAGTGAACTCCTTCAACTCTGTCACCGACCTGTCTTTATTTCCTCCTGGAAATCACACAAGCCTTGGTGACACTGCTGATCATCACCAACAATGTTTCACTTTCCAGGAGTGAGGATCCACTTTCTGAGGACCCCAATATCCAAATAACAAACATTTTCAGTGTATTAGCATTTTCTGCATTTCATATTTGGAAGGAAAACCAAACTCTTCATGGTATTGCTACGAGAGAGCTCTAACATAGAACCAGGAGGCCACTGAGGAAGAGTGATTTATGCATGTCTCAGCTGGGATAGAATCTGACCTTTAGACCTGATGAGGTCAGTCATCCAGAACATCTGCTAGTTACTCAAGATACTCATTGGACCTTTTGACAGCTGATCTATTTATCAGAATCTACCCTAAAATATATACCTCACAGACAGGTATTTTCTGACTTGCATCAGGGTCCATCTCAATTCTTGTGAAGCAACTTTTAACTTCACGGCTTTTTGTCTTTCTAGGCCCCTCACTCTTTCTTTTCCAAGAGACAGTCGTTCAGAGTTACCTAAAACTGCCTCCCAAACTGCAAATTCTTAAGGGCCCAAATAAACTCTTTTCTTATTTAGAGCCTCATGCATTGTTTTCTTGTTGACAGATGTTCTTAAAATCATAATCTTCAAGAAAATCCAGGAATTGATGCAAGCTTCTGCTTACTTTTTATGTCTTCAAGTACAGCTTTGAGCATTTCTATACAGAAATGTAATACACTTTAAATTATTTTTACTTTCACATGTGTCATAATTTTAAGTGAATGTTATAGACTTAGAAATTATAAACAGAATAACAAACAACAAGGATAGATAAACATATGACTTTATAACTTTGCAGAACAAAATCTATGAACATGGACTATTTTTCATGCCTGTCTTATGGTCGGTGACTATTAATCGAAAATTTTCCAAAATCACCACACACTCTAGGCAGTGCTTCTTCAAGGGTGGTCCCCACACCACTAGCTTCAGCATCAAGTAGGAACTTGAAAGAAATAAAATATGGACCCAGACCTACTGAGTTAGATCCTCTGGGGATGAAGCCCAAATCTGTGTCATGAAAAGCCCTCCAGATGATTCCTTTGGCCACCAAACTTTGAGAACAACTGCCATAAGGCAGACATTTCTGAAAGTCCCATCTTTACTTCTTACGTACACCACTGTACATTAGAAGTTCCTGAGGACTTGTTCAAAATCATTAGATTCAGGGAAAAGTTAAATCTGGGTCTCTGGTGGTGGGAACTAGATAGAAACAGTTCCTCAGATTAGCCAGGTGTCCCTAACATGCAACCAAATTTGAGTCTTGTACCTTAAGCAGTGTTACTCAAATCACCTGTATTCAATTAACCTGCAGCTCTTCCTGACATGCAGTTTCTGATTCATTAAACCAAAGTGAGATCCAAGATTGCACATTTCTAACAAGCTCCCAGATGACACCAGAGCAGCCAGGCTGAGAGCCACACCGTGAACACTAAAGCCCTAGAAATTACACAAAAGAGAGCCAACACCAGGACAATTCAGGTCCGAGGGTTACAGTGCTTCAAAATCAGGTATCTTAAAGGAACTATCTGCCGCTCCCTAACTCTGCATGCAGTACGCACCCAAGTCTCTGCTACTGCTCTGCCCCGTTCAGCTCTAGGTCTCAGCGCAGACAAAGGAATACAACTTGCGAAACACAAATCAGATCATGAGTGACCCTTGCTTAGACACTTCAGTGACTTCCCTTGTTTAAAGAAAAATGAAAACGGCTCTAATCTTACCTGTCAGAAGGACGTCCTGGGGCTCTCGTAGTCCTCTTAGTCCTTCTAAGGTACCATTCTCTACCTAGCCTCAATGTCTTTGCACAGGCTGTGTCTCTCCCTTCAAAGTTCGGTCTCCACTTCACCCACAAACACCTTGTAAATGGTCTATTCAGCTGTCAGGTCACAGCTTAAATTCATTTCCATCAGGGAAGCCTATGCTCCCACCAAGTCTCAAACAACTTTTCCTTAGAAATCTCAAAGCACACATGGAAGTGCGTACATTTGTTTGATAAGCTGATTGCTCACTTTCTTCCTCGTTAGATTGAAAGCTCTGGAGGGTAGTTGTTCTAGGTGCTTTTGCCTGCAGAGTTACCTAGTATGCAGCACAATGTCCAGCCCATAATAGTCATCTAATAAATACTTGTTGAATTAATTCGTTAAAAATGAGGTTGTTTTAATCCTAACTAGTTGAAACAGCACATAAGCCCTTCTTAACAATTACTTGGAATAAACTGTGATAAATCTCACTTACTTGACTGTCTCTATTTATAATGGGAAACGTGGCAGCAGGATGTGATCAAATGATGGCCTCTAATGTTCTGACACATTAGTGACGCTGCCACTTTCCAAAATTCAAGTCTAGTTAGAGTCTGAGTCCACCAACCAAAATCCTAAGAGTCAAAATCAGCATAATTTACTTTCTAAGTTCAAAATCAGATCACAACTTTCTACTCCTTAATACTCTTAGCCAGCTACCTGTGAACAACAGGTTTTTTCTTCTCTCAAAAGTGCTTTGGTTCTTCAGGGTCTTTTCAGGTTTCATATGGATTTTGACAGGGATTGTATCGAATCTGTAAGTCTCTTTGAGTAGTATGGATATTTTAACAATATTAATTCTTCCTGTCCATGAACACAGATTGTCTTTCCACTTATTTGTGTTACTTTAACTTCTTTCATTTTTTGTTAGTTTTCAGTATGTAAGTCTTTACATATTAAGAAACATCATTATTTCTGATATTTTTAAGTCCAGTTTATAAAACTTTTCATTCTATTTACAAGTCTAGTAAATAGAATAATATTAGTAATAATATTAGTAAATAATATTAGTAATCATTTTTAAGGGACTAATAGAACCTATTTAATTAAATTTCCCTAAAAATTTTAAACCATATTTATAAAATTCCAAATTTTGATTTCCTTTTTTAAGTATATAAGTTGTTTTTCAATCTAAGACTGACTTACTGAGTTCGTAATAAATACTCATAATCTAATAAAATCAATTTAGAATTATGGTAAATGTGAGGTTCTGTTAAAAGTAAATTTACTGGGCTTTTATTATACATTTAAAGTTAAAATTACTTTACAGCAGTTGCTTATGAATACATTTAAAAGCTGGAATCTGTTGGCCAATAGGAACATGAAAAATATTCAATATCACCAATTATCAGAGAAATGCAAATCAAAATGACAATGAGGTTATCACCTCACACCAATCAGAATGGCCATCTTTAAACAGTCCACAAATGATAAATGCTGGAGAGGGTGTGGGAAAAAGGGAATCCTCCTACACTGCTGGTGGCAATGTAAATTGGAGCAACCATTATGGAAAACAGTATGAAGACTCCTTTAAAAATTAAAAATAGACTTACTCTATGATCCAGCAATCCCAATCCTGGGCATATATCTGGAGGAAATTCTAATTTGAAAAGATATATGCACCCCAATGTTCATAGCAGCCCTATATACAATAGCCAAGATATGGAAGCAACCTAAGTATCCATCAACTGATGATTGGATAAAGAAGTTGTGGTATATACAATGGAATACTACTCGGCCATAAAAAAGAACGAAACAATGCCATTTGCAGCATCAGGGATAGAGATTATTATACTAAGTGAAGTAAGCCAGAAAGAAAAAGAAGAATATCATATGATATCACTTATATGTGGAATCTAAAAACAAATGATACAAATGAACTTATTTACAAATCAGAGACAGACTCACAGACATAGAAAACAAACTTATGGTTACTAGGAGGGAAAGAGATGGGAGGGATAAATTGGGAGTTCAAGATTTACATATACTAACTACTATATATAAAATAGATAAACAACAAGGTCCTACTGTATAGCACAGGGAACTATATTCAATATCTTATAATAATTCACAATGAAAAAGAATGTAAAAAGAAATATACATATTTACATATAACTGAATCACTATGCTGTATACCAGAGACTAATGCAACATTGTAAATTGACTATACTTCAATAGAAAAAAATTTTTATTGTAATAATCTGTAACTAATTTTCACAACAAAGGTTAGTGTTAGCCCAGAGGATTGCATTTCAAAACTGCTTATTTCTACTACTTCTTTTTAGGCTTTTCATGAAATGTTGTTTTATTTTGTATTTTTCATTTTCAATTGAGTTTTTAACCAAGGATGTATTAAAGTGTTTGGGGCTTATAAGTTTTCCAGCATCCAGTTGGTGCCTGGAAAGGGCGAAGCTTAAAAGGAATGAAAATGGGAGCTGATGTGTGTTGATCTCCCTCTGTGGCCTCTGAAGTGAATGTGAGCCTTTCAGACACTGGGAAAGGCTTCACGTGCAGCAGGGCCCCAACCTTCGGTGAGGTACCGCCCATCAGAGCCATGTGACCAGCACAGCTTCAGGGTTCTCCGTGGACAGTCTATTCTTTCCAACTCTTCTCCTCCTTCAGTGTGTTCTCATAAAAAAGGTGTTCCTCCCCAAAAAAGGAATGTATAGAACAAAAAAGTAACATATAGATCGGGCAGCAAATATAGGAAGAAAAGAATACAGGAAATGATTGTTCCATAACTTAGAAAATTTGCCTGCTGTGATTTGCACAGTATGGAACTCTGAACTACCATGGCAACAGTAGGAATGTAAAATGGATCTAACAGTTTCGTTCCTCAGGAGAAAGAACTTTACTACACAGTTCATTCTAAGAGACTTTACCACGTAGGTCTATACGTAAAGTTGATAGGGTAGGGCGGGAACCTACACTGTTATTCCCCTAGTGTATCTGATCTTGAGGAGAAGCTAGGCATATCTGCAGACTGGTCAAGAGCCTGAGCTTTGAGGCCATATGGACAGTTTTCTCACATTATATATTGCATTTGTTTAGCAAACAATTTTATTCCCATCAGCAACTGTTCTAATCACTTTATAAATGTGATTCATTCAACAAAAATTAATTCAGCCCATACTACAATCCAAACACTGTTGTAGTCATTTGAGAGACATCAATGAAAATGAGACATTTTGAACAAAGATTCTGCCTTCAGGGATGTTTATATTGTGGAGAGGGGAGAGAGATAATAAACCATAAATGCAATAAATAGGCAAAGTGCAAATGGACTTATTTATAAAACAGAGACAGACTCACAGACATAGAAAACAAACTTATGGTTACCAAAGGGGAGAGAGAGAGGGGGATAAATTAGGAGTCTGAGATTTGCAGATACTAACTACAATATGGAAAAATAGAAAAGCATAATGCCCTACTGTTTAGCCCAGGGAAATCTATTTAATATCTTGTAATAACCTATAATAATAAAGAATATGAAAAAGAATATGTGTATGTATAAGTGAATCACTATGCTATACACCAAAAACTAATACAACATTGTAAATCAACTATACTTCAATTTAAAAAAAAAAGTTTCAAAGAAACTACAAGTCAGACTTATTGTAAAGACTGGATTATCTCATTTATTAATAAACCCAACTTCATCAAGCAATATAAATAAACAAACAAGCAAATTGTTCATGTGTTAGAAGACAGTAAGAGCCATGGAAATAGAAAAATGTAGAGGGCAAGAGGATTGGGGGTGACTGGGTGCAGTATTACATAAGGGTAAGGATCAGTATCCTGAGAATATGAGATGTAAGATAAGACTAGAAGGAAGGGAGGGAGCTAGCTAAGCTAGTCCTGGGGAGTAGAGTTTCAGGAAGACGAGTTACAGCAACTGCCTTTAAGAGGGGTCACACGGGATTATTCAAAAACCAGCAGGGAGGCAAGGCAGCTGTGAGAGTGAGCCAGGAGGAGTGTTACACAATTCTTCTAAACTACACCTCTTACCACCCAGGGGTAACAGTGAAGAATGCACCCACTGGCTCCGTCCCCCACTGGTCAGAGGTGTGAGGCCCGCAGCCTCACATTCTCAGGTTGGGTGTAGAGAGACCTCAACGGTGGGGAGTCTGAATGTTACTCAGCCATAAAAAAGAAGGAAATTTTGCCTTTGGCAACAATGGATGGACTTGGAGGGTGTTATGCTAAGTGAAATAAGCCAGACAGAGAAAGACAAATACTGTATGTCATCACTTATATGTGGAATCTAAAAAATACAACAAGCTAGTGAATATAACAAAAAAGAAGCAGACTCGCAGATATAGAGAACAAGCTGGTGGCTCCAGCGGTGGGGAGGGGCAACGTGAGGGTGGGGGCGTGGGAAGTACAAAGTACTGAATGTAAATTATGCTCAAGGATGTACTGTACAACACAGGGAATATAGCCAATGTTTTGTAATAACTGTAAATGGAGTGTGACCTTTAAAAATGTATAAAAATAAAACATAATTTTTAAAAAAAAATTTAAAAACAATGGGTAGCCTGAGCAATCAGCCTGTAACAATGGAGGGAGGTAGAAACTGAGTCTCTGAGTTGGTCTCTGGGGACCGTCTCCCACACGCATGCTTCCAGGCTTTCTGGAACCTGGGCTTAACACTGGCCTCTGTGTCATCTTGGAGCTGGGTTTGGTGGTGGTGGTGGGGTTCAGGTGGATCCTATTAGGCCTCTGACTCAGTGGTGAGGACTCCTTGCCAAGGTTTTGATGTCTTCTGAGACCTCGGCTCCCCCACCCACGTTGCGACAGACATTTCAGTAACCCAGACAGAGCCTGTGGGACAGGCAGGCCCAACGTGTTTAGGAGGAACAGGAAAGTTTCGAGAAAATTTGGAAAGGCTCGGCCTCATTGCAGAAGTGGGGTTTCTCTCTGCTGTCCTCCTGACCCCAAGACCCTGCTGCCGGAGCTCCCGGTGAAACACATTCACTCACCTTCTCCCTCTCGGCCACTGCCCTGCTCCGTGTCCCTGCATGTGTCCCACTGTCTCTTCATTGTGTGAATTCTGTCCTTGCCCATTTCTCATAGGACACCTTCCCGGCCTCATCTTCTGTCACCAGGTTTCTGATTGTCTGGAACTACCTCCCGTTCTTCACTGTTTGGTGACGGCAGCTCCTTCTTTTCTTCTCCCTGCAGCCGAGTTTCACCACACTGTGTCCAACACAGGAGCCCCCGCCCCTCCTCCTGACCCTAGACCCCTGTGTGAGGTGTGGGCAGCAGGAGAGCACGGCGGTGATGAGGCCCCCTCAGGCTCCCTCTGCTCACAGATGGGCCCCTCGAAAGCACAGAGACCCATCGTTCCAGAAAACAGCAGCTCAGGAGCCCAGCTGAACATGTAAAAGGACGGTTCACCTTTACCAGTAATCTCCATAATTTTTTTTAATGCTCTCTATTTTTTTAATTAATTAATTTATTTATTTATTTTTCCCCTTAATGGAGGTGCTGGGGATTGAACCCAGGACCTTTTGCACACCAAGCACTCACTCTGTCACTGAGCTATACCAGCAACCCCATCATAATTTCTAATTAAGGCAAAAAATGTGACCGCCCCCAACCTCATGATCCAGCAAAGATGAAAAGACATGCTAATTTGCAGTGTTAGCATGGCTCTGAGCAAGCTGATGCATGGATATACTGTTCTTGGGACTATAAACTAATAAAACCTCACTGATGACAGTTCAGCGTCATGGATTTTAAAAACAAAAACAAAAATCTTTCACATGTACACTGGCATTTCACCCATCAATCCAAATCCATCAGCTTAGTCTCAAGAAATAGCCAACAAGCTGTAAAATGTACATAAGAAGATAATGATTATATCATTGTTCATAATCTGAAAAAATTGGAAGGAGCACATAAATACAAAATTATTTTCAAAACTGGTT
The DNA here is from genome assembly GCF_048773025.1 of Camelus bactrianus. Classification (NCBI taxonomy): domain Eukaryota; kingdom Metazoa; phylum Chordata; class Mammalia; order Artiodactyla; family Camelidae; genus Camelus; species Camelus bactrianus. The sequence goes on from NC_133548.1 coordinate 46,389,091, forward strand.
AAATTCGTTTTGCTGCATCCACCTAGTGGATATATTCAAGGAATATTTACTGTGGTGGAAACACCTACTTCCTGTACCCGAGCAGGCAGTGCAAACCTGATGTTCACGTTAGCGGTGTCCTACTGGGGCACAGACTGTGTTGGAAACATCATTTTAACACCGCAGGAGTGAGTCAGAATTTTTTGTCCCTCAGTATGAGCCGTTTTCCTGAGTGGAATGAAGCAGCTCTGAGAAGGAGGCTGGGATGTCTCTGAGGGAACCAAGTGACATATCAAGGACAGCCCAATGTCAGTGTCCCCTGCCAATGGTTGAGTCATGCTGAGAGGATCGTGATGACCTCAGCACACATTTTTTAAAATTTCACTTTCTTTTATCACCAGTGAGGTTGAACTTTTCTTAGTTATTTTGACAATCTTTATTTCCTTTTGTGAATTAACTATTCCTGCCTCTGCCTTTTTAAATAGCCATCTCTCTTTTTTCATCAGCAGAGCATTTTGTTGTGTGAGATCAAGCTTCGGTTCTTACAAGACCAAAGGGTTGCAACTCATGATGTAGGGGAACTTAAGTGCCAGGAGGGACCCTATAAAGGGAAATCCTCCTTCTGAAGTGTCTAAAAGAATGGTTATTAAATTTCGTCAGTAATGAGTTACATTCAGACCAGTAGCTATGATTTGAGAAAGACACACCAGAGGGTTTGGGTTTTTTTTTTTTTTTTTTTTCCTTAAGTGGCAGAAGAAAATCCTAGAGATCAAAATTAATAGGATGGAAATAAGGGTATCATATTAAAGCTTTAGAGGGTGTCAAAGTGTAATAATAGGCAAGATTAATGACAGCATTAAGGAAAAAGTGCTGAAGAATCAAAAAATTAATCTTGTTGCATCATTTTAAGTAAAAAGCACCTACTTCTGCAGTCAGCAGCTTCTGGAGGGTTCCTCACAATTCTGAGTTTGGGGCTCTTCATGGGACAGATGCCAGTAGCCAGGAAGAAGCGATGTGTCTCTGAAGCTGAGAAACAAAGATCAACACCTTTGAGTTTTACTGCTGTATCAGTTAACAGTACCTGGTAAGGTCCTCTCCACTGAGGCTCAAGAGTAATTTTTCTCTGGTGCCATTTTTAGAAGATCAAATCTCCAGGTTCCAGGGTGTGCAAAGGCTGAGTAGGTGGGTGTTTTGGACATGCAGCTTGTACCTGTTTGTTATAAAACTAGAGGTATTGTTTGAATCCCCTCCAGTAATTTGTCACATCAGCTTGTACCAACAGTGCAGAACCTATGGTGGTGGAGTGCATGCCTAGCACGCATGAGGTCTTGGGTTCAATCCCCGGCACCTCCATTCAAAATAAATAAATAAATAAGCAAACAAACCTAATTACCTCCCCCCCCCCAAAAAAAAAACAAACACAATGGTGCAGAACCTAGGATTGCAAATAGTCAGGCAGCCTGTTAGGAACTCCAAAAATGGGCACTCGTGGGTGCTAGGAGCGTTGGTCTTCTTGCTACGGGCACGGGTGGCACTCCCTCAGGCCCTGGGAGTTGAGAGCTCTGAGAACTTTGATAATCATGCTTTTAGAATTTTTGCAGTTCTCCCTTTCCTCTGAAGTTTGTAGATGATAAAGTTCAGTGGAGGTCCTGAGTAAAAGGCAAAGCATTACGAAGGTCTGTATGACGGTCCCAGCGAAACACGTGCCCCTCTAACTGCGGAGGTGAGCTGGGATTCCACAAGCTACGAACACAGCACACCCAGGTGAACTTGCTTCTACCATTCCAGCCACAGCACTCCACTAAGGGAAAACTTCACCCCACCCTAAGAATAAACAACACCCACAAGTACTAATGGCCCATGTAGAGGTGCTCAAAGGGACCACAAGACTTTGGTTTCTGTCCATGCACTACCCTTACAGTCACACTGTCAGGTAAGACCTGTGTCAGAATCATCCTTGGCAATGCCTCCTAAAATTACCCCCACTAATGCTGGTTCATTCTCACGGCCAATTCATCTCTTCTACGGTGGGTCACATTAATGAAGCACTTTTGCTAATTTCCACTTTTAGGATGGCCGTCTCTTTAAGTTAATGGAAAAACCTCTCAGGATTCTTTTATTTGCTGTCCATTTCTTAAGGGTTCCTGTAACAGTCAGGAAATCTCTTTGTTTTTAAAACGTTTCAAAATCATGGACGAATCCCAAATCATACCTACCATCAGGCCAAGTATTTGCTCTTTTATCTCTCATTGGTTGGCAGGTCTGGGCAAAGGCAATTAACTTAAGCCATCTGAACTATCAGGTGTCTATGTGAAGCTTAAAGGTAAGGTCCAGTCTATGGTGGCATAAACTGCTTGACAAATTTTGCTCTTTGGTTTTAGATGTTAACCTCCTACAGATGATTAAATAAGGTGTACCCAAAGGAGCATCTAAAGGATCTTCAAGGATGGTTCTTGACAGAGGTAAAGCAATGGTGCGATTCTCCTTCTTTCTGTAAAGGAGGGAGGGGGCTGCATTTAGAGCAGTCCCACCACACACAGTGATATGGGAAGGGGAAGGCAACAATATACCTATGAAACTGTGTTTCACTAGGCAACCAGTGAAAAGTCGTGCGGACTTTCTGGCAATAAAATCTGTACAGCATGGGGAACCATGAATTTGAGTCAAGACTTTAGAACTAAGTTAGCTAAGGCTTCCACAAGCCTTGTGCTGCCACCATGTTCTTGGACAGATGGATACGCCTTGCTGCTGGGTCCAATGGAAGACTGAAGTAAGCAACATGTCTCTGCCCCTCTGTACATGTTTTTATGTATTTAATAAATTGTTATATATTTGTTAAATTTAAATTTGTTAATTTTTACCAGAATATTTTTAAACATTGAAAAAAGTTGAAAATTTGAAAAGCAGGTTATCCAAACTCACATTATTTTATTTATCACAAAAAGTATTTGTTATAATTTAACATTCCTGGGTTTAACGAAAGTAAACTCATTCAGAAGCAATAAAAGACTAATACATTTCCTTATATGAAAATAAAATTATCTTATTACCAAAATAATAACCAAGAAAAGTCAAAAATTAAGGGACAGACTGAGAGAAAATATTTGCAACATGTAACATAGATAAATGTCCAACATCTCTATTATACAAGGGACTTCTAAAAATTGAGGGGAAAAAGTTGTAGAAACCTGATAGAAAAATGGTCAAAGACACGAACAAGACAATTCGCCAAAAAAAGAATTTTAAATGCCCCTTCAAAATATGAAAAAAGATTCTACCTCACTCATGATAAGAGACATGCAAACTAAAATAAGACTGAAATAATATTTCTCGCCTATCAGGCTGGCAAAAATTTTAAAGTACACCAACACATTCTGTTGGCAAGGCTGGGGGAAACAGATGCTCTCATACATTGCCAGTCAGAATGCCAACTGGTACAATGCTGATCTGGGAGAATTTGGCAAAAATTACAAAATGACACATGCTCTTCCACTTACTGCAATTTACCCTGTTCAAACATCTCCAACTGTTCAAGAACATGTGTGCACAAGGCAATTCATCATAGCATTGTTTGTGATTGTAAAATATTTGAAACAACCTGAATGACCTACATAGGAGAATGGCTGAATGGACTACACACCCATAAAAATGAGGACAACATCTACACACATGTGGGATGGCTCCCAAAATACATAGTTAAATGAAAAAGAGCAAAATGTGAGAAAGAATATTTATAGTAGGCCACCTTTCGTGAAAGGAAGAAAGGGGAGATAAGAAAATGTGCATGTTACCTGCACAACTGTACAAAGAGAAATTTAGGAAAGGTAACCCAGAGACTTCGTGAGATTGGTTACATCCAGGGAGTGGATAAAAATGGGGTGAAAAGAATAAGATGGTGGAAACAGGGTAGAAAAGATGAGGGGAGTGACACACGGTAGAGTTTATGTTTTATAGTTTTAATTACACCCCTCTTTGCAGCTCCAGGGCACATGGTTGGTATCAGAGGAATAGCCTCTCCCAGGTTTGGCTCTCACCTTCCTAGCGAGCAAGGTCTTAGAGCCAGAAACAGCCAAGCTTCTATTGTGCCAAGACAAGACCACAGCATGATGCCTCTAAGCCCCCCAATTCAGGTCCCAAACCTCCCTGACATCTCACTCACCCGCCGAACAAGTCTTACTTAAAGATCTTAACTTTTGCTACAGGTTTTAGGTTTTAGTATAAACAGAAGCCCTCTGGCACGACCAGAGTGAACCCAACTGCCTTGTGGCTCCCACAGCAATGGGGTGCAGGCCCGCCCCAAACCTGCACTCACAGGAGTGGACACACACGGGGGAGAGGGGAGACGAGGGGGAACAGGAAGAGCTGGAGCTGTGGGACAACCCTCAGTGGCTGGGGGACTGCAGCGGCAGCAGGAGGACAGCTCCGGCAGAAACCACTCCCTGAGCAGCAGCAAAGGCAGACCTCTGCTCCCTCACCCTCAACAAGAAAGAGGCCACTGCGGGTCTGGACAGAGGTTTTTCAGGGTGATCTCAGTGAAGGGTAGGGGCTGGATTCTGCTCAAGGAGAGCACCGAGGTCTCACTTGGGCCGCCACCCCCATGGATAGGAAGTCTCTCCCAGCGAAGAAGTGCATTCTGACAACCCCACCTCGCTCCCTGAGCTGTCACCCCCAGCACACAGCTCCCAACCACATTCACAAGGGTCCTCCAGACCTGGGAGTCTTCGTCTCAGCCCGGACACCAACACCTGCCTGGGCCATGGCCCTCGGCCTCTCAGCAGCTAGCCTCAGGCACAAGGATACTGTTCCTCTCTGCTGGGTGGAAAAGAGCATGGGTGACTCCAGAAGCCCTCCCCAGGCCCCAAGGGAGGGGCAGGGACGACGGGAAGCATGCAGGCCACCTTCCAGAAGCACTTCCGGAGTCCACTAGTTGCTCCACTGAAACCCAGCTCCATCTTGGGAGGCCTGGTGGAAGGGGAGAGCCAAAAGCCATGGGCACACCAGCCTGCACAGAAAGGATGTGCTCACCGCAAAGCCCTCCTCAGCCCGGGCTCAGGCAGGTCCTCGGACGGACAAGCGGGCCAAGGTGAGGGAGCTGAGGCCGCCCCCGAGTTGTCACGGGGCCTTGAAACAGCCTTGGCAGCAGAAGGCCTTAAACACCAAGAAGGATAAGCTATTTCACCAGCTCTTTCAAACTTCAGTTTGTCTCTGTTTTTGGAAAACAGCATTTCCCCCAAATTTTGGCACTCAGGATAGCTTGCAGACCTAACTGACCCCAATCAGCTAGCCCATCCCAGCTCCAGCCCCACACTCGCACCTGTCCCTAGTGAGCGCCCCTTGTCAGGTAGCTTCCTGCCCCCACTCCAAGCCCAGAATGTCTCCACGGGCCTGGGAACACAGGAGACCGGCCTGCCCGCCCTTTCTCACGGTCCCTACAGACCAACCCCACAGCTGTTCTCCTATAAGAGAGTCTCCCTATTGTTTACAGGTCAGGCCAGCAGGCACCACAGCTCCAGGCTCTCCTGACCCCTCTGATGCCTTCCCCAGAAGAGGCCCCTCCTAGCCAGCCACACACCTGACCCATCCTGACATCAGGACGCGCTCTCCCATGAAGCCCTGTCCGAGGACCCACAGTCAGAGTCAGAGTCAGTCAGTCAGGAAATCTGCCTCCTCCTGGGCCCTGGGTCTCAGGGCACCACTTCCTCTTTGAGGAACTTCTGAGCATCTGATTAGACAAACTATGAGTGTGCTTTGTGAACAGTAAAGCGCCCTGTAAACACAGGAGAGCTTGAGGGAAAAAAGCCAGGAAAGTGGTCGGGTGCTAGACTAGCAAGAGCGGTGCTCTGGAGGCTCCTGGGAGGATGCTACAGGGCACAATGCCACCCAGGAAGGGCTCCGGAGAAACAGGGCCAGTGCAGCGCCGGAGGCAGGCTTGCCTGGCAAAGACACCCCCTGTGTAGCCTGCTCTGCCAGGAGGGGCTCATCACCAGGAACGAGCTGCAGGGAGATTAGCTGTGGCAGGAACTGGCCAAGGGACACTGGGACTCAGGCTGCCAACTGCTCTACCCGCAGGGGGCAGAAGAAGAAATGGCTCCCGCAGGACTCAGCTCCCAGGAGTACAGCAGGGAGCTCATGCCAGGGACAGCGAGGGGCGGCAGGTAACTAGGAGTCTGCTGTGCCAAGCGGATGGCCTTGCCTGTGGGAGAAGGTGCCAGTGTCTGTGTGAATCCCAATGGGCTGGATTTGGCACTGGCAACACTCTTCACCATGGCTGAGGAAGGCCACAAACTTGCCAGGTTTTGCCACTCTGTCCCCATAGTGAAGAGACCAGATGCCCAAGACAGAATTCCTCACCCTCCTGTCCCCACCCCTATCCAGGAATGACTGTCAAAATACTTAGCAGCAGATACAGTTGTCAGCAATGGCAGGAGTTCCCACAAGCTGCCAAGTGAGAGTGACTCTGGCACCACCCTGCAGCCACAGCCTCAGAGGCCCACGAGTGCACCTGGGGACTCCAGCACCATCCCCGGGGAAGTGGTCTTCCCACCGGGTCCGGGTGCACAGCCTGGTCAGTGGACACACGGAGACAGGGGTCAGCCCAGGGATGACTGCAGGCTGGCAATGGATGGGTCAGTGAGCACCAAGCCACCACTGAGGGTGCCCATGCATGGTGTCTGGGGGCCAAAATGGCTGGGGGTACTCAGGGAGCTTGGGGCCCCGGCCATTTCCAATCAGTATCTCATGTTTCAGTATTGTAGTAATTGGTACAGCCATACTTGGCACGGTGGCTGAGCCTGCCCTTCCTTCCCCAGCTTGAGCTACATCTACAATCTACAATCCATCTACAATCCATCTCCCATATGAGGAGCTCTCAGGGCAGAGGACCACAGCATGAACCATCCACCCACCCCTGCAACCTGCTTCCTCAGCCCCTGCATGTTAATGACACTACAGCCTCGCCCATGACAAAGTGGCCCTCCCCTCCTTGTATTTCTACCCCACGTTATGCTTTCATGGTCACAATTTAACGTGAGCCTTGCAGCAAGAGCCAAGTTTGGTGCCAGACAAGTATTGGGAGATAGGAAAATAAAGCCCTGGCACAGGAGGGGTGCTGCGGTCAACCTGCCCAGCTGTCACCTCTGTAAAGCCTCACAAGAACCTGAAGGTTCTCTTCCAGCCCCAAAATCATTATCTGCTCTGTCCCTCCTCTCTGCCCCCGCCTTACTCGGCCCTTCTTATCCAAGGCCTCCCTCGTGCAGGCCCCGCTGTGAAGTGTATTATACAACCTGCGCCGAGACTTCCCTTTCCCTCCTGCCTCACCTAGGCCTGGATGTGGAAGGAAACTCAAGAGTTGGGAGATCCCTAATGCGAAAAGATGCATGCATCCCAATGTTCATAGCAGCTCTATATACAAGAGCCAAGACATGGAACCAACCTAAATCTTCATCGACAGATGACTGGATAAAGAAGTTGTGTTATAGTCATACAATGGAATACTATTCTGCCATTAAAAAGAACAAAATAATGTCATTTGCAGCAACATGGATGGACCTAGAGACAGTCATTCTAAGTGAAGTAAGCCAGAAAGAGAAAGAAAAATACCATATGATATCACTCACATGTGGAATCTAAAAAAAAAAAAAAAAAGAGAGAGAGAGAGAGAGAGACACTATGAACTCATCTATAAAACAGAAACAGACTTGCAGACATAGTAAACAATCTTATAGTTACTGGGGTTAAGTGGGTGGGAGGGGATAAATTTGAAAGTTTGAGATTCACAAATGTTAGCTACTATATATAAAAATTTATTTTTGAAAAGTTTCTATTGTATAGCACAGGAACTATGTTCAACACCTTGCAATAACCTTTAATGGAAAAAATATGAAAAGGAATATATGTATGAATATGCATGACTGGGACATTGTGCTGTACACCAGAGATTGACACGTTGTAATTGACTGTACTTCAATTAAAAAAAAAAAAAGAGTCGAGAGATCCCTCAAGTGTTATCCTGCCCAAGATACTGGTAAAGAAGAACTGACTTGTCCAAGGCCCTGGTGAGTAAGAGACTTGAGCAAAGAGGTAGAATCTGACTCCTGTCTGCTGTGCTTTTCCTTGGACCACAGGTGGGATATAGCCCTGCGGACCCAGGGGGGCCCTCTTCCCTCCAAGCAAGAAGGAAGCCTCTCTCCTCAGCTCCTGCCAAGGCATGGGGCCCTTACCAAGCATTAGGCCAACTTAAGTCCTCAGGAAATAACACAAGCTGAACAAAGACAAGCTCATCCTGGGCAGCACTGAAGGCACAGCAGGCTACCTGGAGGGGTTTCATTTGCTTGCTTCATTTTATTTTGTTTGTGGGGATGGGGAGTTGTCAGAACAGCATGGCCCGGGTGGGTCTCCCCTAGCCTCCAGACAGCAACCTGGCTCCAAAGCCACCTCTGTACCTTCAGGACAGAGTAGCCGTGATTACCATCAGTTGTGGCCAAGTTGATTTCACTGCAACTGAGTCAGCAGTTACAATGATGGTTGTAACCTTAGAGGGTGAGCCAGGTGCAGAGGGGAGCAGAGGACTTTGGAACTGCCTCCCCTTCCCTCTATGTGAATCTCTCACTGGGAGCCACCACAAAGCTGCCATCCATTCTCACACACCATATCCACTCCCTAAGTCCAAAATGGCTAGCCTGGTCCAATGCCAGGCCTTTCCTGTGAACTCTCTCCCTTTCAGAGTTATCACCTTAGTCACAAACTCAGAAGAGGTCCTCAAGCAGCCTACTTTCATCTTAGATGATGATGTGGGTATTGAAAAAGGAGTTGAAGTTCCTTTGTAATCCATGTAACTCATCTCTTAAGGCTGGCCTGCACATTTGAAAGGGAAATAGAAAACACTTTATAAAACATAGGATTTCAAAGAATCAGAAGAGGTAACTTCTTCACCAAATTTCATTTTTAGCCAAGACTTGACTTTCTGACCTTTTCTGGAAAACAGCCAAAACTTCCCTATCCCACTGCAGTCAAACATAACCCTGATTAAGAGGAGAGATCTGGGGGTGGGGCAGGGGTGGGGAGTAACAGTGGGGTAATGCATAGCCACATGTTACTACTGCTGGGAAGCCATCCTCAGAAAGACAGCAGCATGTGCCCATGCAATGTGATAGTGCAGGCAGGGGCACCACAGCCCAGAGGCAGCACAGGATAAAGGGGCGAGGATTTAGGTATAAGGAAAGATGAGCTATTTGCAGAGGGATGGCATTATAGCTCTCTGGACCAAGGGGATAATGATGCAGCGAGAACAGAAGACAAGCAGGCAGCACTAGGCCCCCACTCTGAACGCCTGAGGCCAAACAGCACCACAAGCACAGCCCTGGTCTATTTAGCAATGAGCACACTCTCCTGCGAGGCCTGGCTGGCCCTGAGGCTGCCAGGCTCTGTTCCCCACGAAAGTCGGCCTACATGGAGAACTGACGCACATCCTGAGACCCAGGCTACTTCCACTGCTATGGCTAACAAGTGAAAATACAAGCTTTAAGACGATGCTTAGACATCCTAAGTTGGTTTTGTTATTTTTTCCTTCTGTAAGGAGAGAAGGAAAATTAACTGGATTTAAGGCTAGAACAGAAAATAGTCGTAGAGAAAAATAGACTGTTGTCAGGTAACAACGTGGAAGAATTAAAATGAGGCATTCAAAAATCTTAAAGCCAAGACCCTCTCTTACAGCTTTACCAGCCTCCAACCACAGCTTCAAGCCTTCAGCATTGCTCTTAAAATAGTCAAGTGAGCAAGCATTAGGATCGGCGCTTCATCTGGCAGGCAACCCTGTGGCTCGAGATCCCACCATCCTGGCTTCTGCCCACTAAACTGGCAGGTTAGCAAGCGCCTTCCCTGATAGCACCCACCCCAAGCCCGCCCAGGGCGCAGGCAAGAGGAGGCTAGGTCTGGGCGGCTGTGCCGCGCTCGGTACCTGCCGGCCGCCCAGCCCGCGTCATTCTGTGGACTCGCGCGCCATCGCGTGGCCGCGGGCTGGCGGTGCACCGATCTCGGGCGCCTTGGGTCCCGGCGGCGGGTCCCCGAGGTCCAGCGTTTGCGGGCTCGCCGCCAGCCTCCTCCGGGCCTCGTCGGCGCGCGGCAGGTTTGCTGTTTGCGAGGTGGCTGGGCTCCCCGGGGCCGGGGCGGCGACGGCCGGCCGGGCAGAACTAACGAGCCCCGCGGGAGCACGGCGGCGGGAAGGCCCGGCGGTGGCAACCTGGCGCGTGGCAACCTAGCTGGGCCGAGCCCCGCTCCACGACTAGGCCGTCTCTTAGCAACGCAGCCGATGGGGCCGCGCTTCCCAGGCTTCCCGGGTCCACGCCTGTCCACCACGGCCCCCGCGCTGTGCTCAGAGAGCCCTCCTGCACCGCCCCGCGGCGAGGCTGCGGTTGAGGACCGGGCTGGAGACTCCAGTTCACCCTCCCCTGCCCCACCAAAACCGTGACCTACCTATAAGGGAAAGTCTGTGGCGACCTCAGCCGGGGCTGTTGGGTGCTCTACCCATAGTCATGAAACTGAAGGGATTAGGGAGCTCCCTCTAACCCCTCTGAGCTCTGCTCATCTGCAAGGGAGTAATAGGGTTGCTGTATCGATAATGCGCGTATTGCCCATTTACCATTAGCCAGGAATTGTACTGTATGCATTGTTACACCAGATACCTCATTTAGTCCTCATACCAACGCTGATGGGACCTGTCATATGTGTACCGTTACGTCCATTTTACAGATAGGAAAACTGAGGCCTGGGATCACATGACTTGACCTGAAGGCACATAGCCGTGAGTGACTCAAAGCCACAGCTCTTTACTCCAGTATGTTCCTAAGTGTCTTCCAGACCTCACAACCCACACAGACTCCTTAGAACAAGGAATTCCATGTCCCCAAAATTTGGAGAAACACTGGATATTGTGTCTTCCTCTGCTTGTGTGGGAAGCTGACAATGCATTTTAGTGAGTCAGATAGATTCTAACCCAGAGAAGAAAACTGTTTGCCTTGATTTAATGCCATGTTTTCCAAACGAAGTTGAACAGGAAACCTCTTTTTAAAAGACACTATTACTAGCATCCTGTGGAACTGTGCTCCATGAAATACACTTTGGGGAACACTTGCCTCTTTAGTCTCAAATGAAAGAATAGATGTGGAAGTCCCTGAAAAGTGCTGTAGAGCCATAACCATATGGTTTACTGTTATGTTATCAACATCATGTTCTTCATTACTTTTTGAAGGGGTCCTTCTGGCCACTCTGTAGTGCTGGGTAATAATAATAACTAACATTGACTGAGCACTTCCTATATGCCAAGCTCTGCTCTAAGTGCTTTGGGTGTATTAACTAACATATCTTACAACTACCCAAGTGTTACCCCACCTGAAAAAAAGAAAAAATAAAAGCATGAGATCATGATGATCAAGTGAGTAACAGATGTAAAATTCTTAGAAGAAAGCACTTAGAATTACTACAAACATTTGCTACTATTACTCCTATTTTACAGAGGAGGAAACTGAGGCACAGAAGGATAAAGTAACTTGCTCTAGGTCACACTGATAGTAAATGTATTGGAACCCAGGCAGCCTGGGGGCAGGACCTATGCCGGTAACCACTGGACATTCTGCCTCCCTGCCAGAGGTGGAAGGGAAGCCCCAGATCTGGGCCCTCGTCAGCAAAGCCAGAATTGCTGGGACAGCATCTCTTCCCTGTCTGGGGCCACCTCCCCCATCCTGTCCATGCCATCTGCTTCTCACAACCACCACCACAAGCTCCCTCATGGGAGAAGAAAGGGGACAAGATGTGAGATTAGACAGCCCTGGATTGTACCCCAGGCTCACCATTTACTGACTGGGATCTTAGACAAGTAATTTAACCATCAGTTTTCTCTTCAGTAAAAAGCGAGCACCATCTACCTCACAGGTGTGTAAGGATAGACTGAGATAACAGATATAAAGCACTTGGCATAGGGCCTGACCCATCTTAAGCACTTGGTAAATGATGGTCCACTTCCACCTCCTCTGGGAAGCCTTCCCTGACTGAGTGCCTCCCTCCATCCTCATGCAGGGTCAGGACCCCTCTGCCATGTCCCTGGCTTATGCCACTTCAGCCTGCCACACCTCCTGGTCTTGAAATTATGGTTTTATTTCACAAAATAGAATCCCAAAGATCGGTCTTGTTCATGGCTAAATCCCCCATATGTAGCCTGCCAAGCTCAACACATAGTAGGAGCCGAACTAATGTTTGCTGACTGAATGATTGAATTATAACAAGAAATGTGGCTAATATTAATTCTTGAGAACCCATTATGCACCTGTCCCCATTCCAAATATTTTATGCAGATTCTAACTCATTTAATACAACAAGAATATGAAGTAAGCACTATTGTTTTCCCATTTGAGGAAACTGAGGTAAAGAGCTGTGTCTGGTAAATAGTGGAGACAGGATTTGAACCCAGTCAGCAAGCTAAGCCACAATAAACAAGTGAGAAGGCCACATGATACAAAAGCCCTACATGTGCACAGCCGTTTATTGTTACTAAGCCTCAGAAAAGGACAGAAGCCTGGGTTCAGGGCTTGCTCCTCCCAGGCCCCTGTTTCCCCATCTGTGAATTAAGGGTTGGACCTGATAATATCAGGTCCGTTACACTCATGACGGTGCTTGTCTGCAAGCCTAGAAGACAGGGAAGGAAAGCGGGAAAGGGAGTTTGGGCCAAAAGAAACCTAGAAACCGCATGATAGCTAAGTGGGCCCAGCCGAGAGCAGAGGGCAGGCCAGGGGCCAGCAGAGCTGGGAGGGGCCCCACCGCTGCCTCTGTGAGCACCCACAGAGTTAGCTCAATTCAGCTAGGAGTGGGGGTCAGGGCCATGGTCCCAGCCAGGCTGGTGTGGTATAATAATTAAGGACAGTAATGACCATTCACAAGTAGCTAGTGCTTTACAGTTTGCATTATCTCACCTGGGTCTCAAGCCAACCCTGTTATTATTACCCCTGAGAACTAAGGCCTAGAGAGGCCTGGGGTTTGCCCAGGGTCACACAGTGGGTCAGCGTCTAGATCTCACATGACCTGTCTATTGATTTACCAATCAGTTCAAACTGCAACAAGCCATTTTCTAGAAATTGCTCTGGCTCTTTAAGGAGGGAGTGAGCAGGATCCAGGCGGCATGCCTGGGCCACAGTCAAGGGAGAGAAGTAGCCATTTCCACTCATTAAAAGTTTGGCCAGGCAAGCACAGTGGGCGCCTGGGGGCAGCCAGAGCTCCCAGGGGCTCAGGCCAGCGCTGGACTCAGTGTCAGGCTCAGGCTGCTGTAATTGGGCCCAGCTGTCCTGCTGAGCCCTTGTCCCCGGGGGAGCCTCACAGGCCACCAAGGTCCAGCTCATTATTGCCTAATTGGTGGCAAATGACTCAGTCAGCCTCAGGGACACAGAGCAATGAGCTCAGAGTGAGAAAAGTTTGAGCCTCACAACTTTCTCCCACACGGCCCCAACTTTCTCTGCAGTGGCCCAAACTTTCCCAGCCCTGGGGGCACCGAGGTCCCTGTTGGTGCCCAGGTTTCAACAGGATGTGCAGACCCAGGTGCACCACTGATACACTGCTGTCACCGCTGGGGCTGGTGTAACCCTCAGCGGTAGCCTGGCGGTCTGAGGCACCTCCCGGCTCCCCAGAGCCTTGTGGGTGCACTCAGTCTGGGCAGGTTGCCCCAGCTCTATCCTCCACCCCCACACACACCCATCCCGGGACACCTGGTGGGGCAGCAGCCCCCTCCACACCCGAGGAACGGAGTCTGGGCACTCCTAGGGCCAAGCACTACATCCCTGAAGGGGAAAAGGTGTCTGGTTATCAACATGACCATGGCCCCCATCCCTGAGGCAGTTCACAAAGGCCCTCCCCCATTAGCCCATTCCTCCTCACACCTGCCTCTGGAGGGAGGCAGGAAGGGTGATGTAAAGATGATGACAATGACAAACAAAAGGTTACTATTTAGAGCTAGAGACTTCTACTCATCAGCCCGTGTACCCTTCAGAGAAGCCCTGTGATGTGGGAATTATTATCCCCACTTCATAGATACGTAAACTGAGACTGAGAGATACTAGGTTCACCCACCTCATACAAGCTTTCCCTGCGTGAGCATACTAGCTTTGAAGTGAGAATAATTGGGGCTCAAATTCCTGCCACTTAACTAGCTGTGTAAATTTATGCACTTAAGTGAACTTCTCTGAGTCTTTGTTTCTTCATCTGTAAATTGGCAACGTTATATCTGTTTCATGAGATTGTGAGGTTAGAGACAATGTATACAAAATGCCCATCACAGTCCTGACCCAGGGTAAACATTCATTAAATGACTAATAGCTTGGTGGAATGAAAAAAGCATAGGATTTGGAGTCAGCAACTCAAAAAAGAATATGTTTGCTCCCTTAATCCATGCCAGGCTCTGGCCCAGGCCCGGGAGTTTCCACTGTCCATTAGAGGCTCTCCCTGCCCTCCCCAAGCAGGATGAGACCAGGAAATAAGAGCAGTGGGAGGGGGACAGGTCAGGGGTCAGTCTGAGATGTGACTTAGCCTCTCCGAGCCCAGCTTTATCACTTGTTAAATGATACACCTGCGGCACAGGGTTACTATGAGAGCTGGGTGCCATGACGTAGGTGAGTATGGTTGGCAGATTCTAGAGCTGTATAAACATATTCCTACTGTTCCACAGATGAGGAAGCTGAGGTCCAGGGACCTGTGGTCATTGCCCAAGGTCACTCAGCTGATGGTGGCCAAGCCCACAATGAATCCCAGAGCTTTTCTACCCAGAGAATGCCCTACACCCTGGCAGGAATGGCACCCTTCCTCAGTCTCCACCTCCAGTCACACCCTGTAGGGTCACTGACACACAACAGGACTGGACTCCCCAGCCAGTGGGCAAGTTGTGTGGGGCAGACCCTGCCTCTTGCCAGGGACTCACGATCATGGATCAGTAAGACAAGCAAGAGATGCTCAAAATACATGCAGAAAGGGAACACGGCCTGGGGGCATCCAGAGGGAAATGGGGCTGACAGCCATCTCTGCTGCCCCTCTCCACTCAAACATGTGATCTGTGAGCTCCAGGACCTCCCTCTTCTGCTTCCTTTGCCCCCAAATAACCCCACAGTTTATGCAGAAGCAGAGAGTTTGCTATGCGCACACAACTTCAAGACATGTCCCGCAGCCCCCTTCCAACCAGATGGGGGCCCCCAAATCTCTCTGAGAGAGAAATTCTCAGGGACTGTCTGCTCTCTGCCCTTTAGGAAAGGTCTGAGCTCAGTGTAATTTGCCTGCTGAAGGAGCCAGGGACTCTGGGGGAGGGAGGAGGCTGAGGATCTGGATGAGAAGTTCTGAGGAGGTGACCCAGGTTGGTCCAAGTTCCCCAGGGGGAGAATTGGAGGGAGTTCAGAGGATGTTCATGGGACACACACACACACACACGTTAAACGTGGGAACCAGCAGCAGTGGGGTTTAGAGTCTGAAAGCCCAAGTTCAGATCCCAGCTCTGTAGCTTACTGGCTGCATGGCTTTGGGCAAGTGTGTGGCCTTTACCTACTTCCTCCTCCATAAATTGGGGGTAATACTTCAGCCAGCCACATAGGGGTCCTAAGGATTAGAAAGTCTTAGCCAATATTTATACAGTCCATGTTGTGTTAGTAACTGCACTAAGTAAGTTATAGATGTTACCTCATTTGACCCTCAGAACACCCTGTGAGGCTTTGCTTGCTCACGGCTCTATGCTACATCTAGCCTACTGGGTGCTCCATAAATATGTGTTGAATGAAGCAGTGAATAAAGATGAGATTGGTATTATTATGCCCATTTTTCAGGAGAGCACACTGAGGCTCAAAGAGAGCAAACAACGTGCCAGGACTACGCAGAGCTAGGGTGTTCCCAGGCCATGACACCCGTGTGTTCTGATTGACTCAGGCTCACAGTCTGGGGTGGGGAAGGATGTTGGTCACCAGGAATGTCTAAGGATGAGGCACCTCAAACTAACTAGCCCCGCCAGGCACAGACTGCCCCTTTCCCCAGGCACAGACCCTGCAGCACAGGCCTGAATCCAGGCAGCCTCTGCCCAACATGGTGCTTGGGTGCCACCTTGTGGCTACTCTGGGCAGTGCAGGCTGCATTTGGTCTGGCCAGGAGGCCTCCCCAGGGTGTGGAAAGTCAGTCCTTCAGACAGTCCACAGCTCCTGGGTGAGGTCCGAGACCCCCAGCATAGACACGAATAGGGAAGGACAGGGTGCTCCAAAAGCTTCACTCAGAGACCAAAGGGTCCCTAGAGCCAAATAACTTGTTTATGGGCAGGTCAGGTGGAGATGGGGGTAGGGAATTCACCTATATCCAACAGGGGCCTGTGGCCTCTGACTTCCTGGAATGCCAACCCCAGATAGTCACTCACCTGCTCCTCTCACACACCACACACACAGAGGCCATATCAAGCCACTTACCAGATTTCCTACTGCCACAGCCTGAGGTCTTTGGGTCTGCAGCCTGGTTTCTTAGGACTGGAGTGTTCAGCCTGAAGGACCCTCAGAGTAGAGAGTTCCCACTCCCTCCTTATGTACATGAGATCCATAGGAGGATGGGCCCTGGCCAAGTGGGCCCCACACTCAGGCCTCTGATCTGGACTGTCTGCCGGTTAATTCTCAGTAAGGACCCTCTTCTATAAATCAAACAGCAGAGCAAGTACTGAGATTCAGACATGCAGTCCTTCAGCCTGACACCTGCCCTCATGGACTGACAGTCTATGGAGCACCCACTTCCCCTTTCTCCTTCCTGCAGGAGGCAGGGGGCTACCACCAGGCATCTTATGGGTCTGAGGCTTCAGAACCAGACTTGACTTGAAGTCTCAACTCTGCCACTTCTAATGCTGAGGCTTGGCCAACAGCAACCTCCCTAAGTCTCAGTTTCTTCATCTGTAAAATGGATTTAATGATTACCGCCTTGCAAGGGGTTGTTTTAAATGAAATACGAAATGTAACACCCCAGATGCAGGACCTGGCCATGACAGAAGCTGGTTGAATGAGCTACTTCTTTCATCTGGCCCCTGACAAGCCAGGGGAGGGGCCACTGAGGGAGCCCAGAGGAGGCTGAAGCCCTCCAGCTGCAACTGATAGCAGGGGACAAAGTCAGACCCCAGGCTCAGGCACATCAGGGAAGATCCTTTGGAATCAGACAATTGGTGCCCTGTCCTCCTCAGGCCCCAGCATTCTTCCTTTGGGCTCAAAGATAGACCTACAGGTAAGTCTGCCCACAAGGGCGTGTCTGGCTCAGAGAAGCATCCTGGCTGGAGGTCTGCCACCCACTTGCTGCTCTGCCCCCTACTCCCTGCTGAAAGACTGCTGGTCTGGCCAAGGCAGGGTGAGCTGCAGAACTCTGTCTGGAGGGGGTGGCCCCCTCCCTACAGAGAGGACTTGAGAGCTGCCCCACTGGGAAAGGAAGCCCCCTCTCCTGGGTCGGGGCCTGCTGGCCCACCACTCATGGAAAGTTTCCCCAGTCCCTTCTCCAGATGAGGAGATAAGGGTGGAGAGGCCAGCTGTCTGCCTTAGGGGACAGAGACCCATTTTCAAGACTGGACACAGCAAAGTAGGGGGAACGTCAGGCTGAGGGAGCAAGGTGGGCAAGAGGAGGGAAACCAGGCTAGTCCTGGTCCACACCCTCCTCACGTGGAGACAAGACCCCAGCATTCCTGGTTCTGAGGGATCCTCAGCTCCCCAGCCACCAGAGCGGACTCAGGAGCTAGAGGAGCCAAGGACCAGCTCCAGGCCCCGTCTGTTACCAAGTGGCTGCGAGACAGCTGGCTCCAAACCTCAGCTCCCTCAGCTGTAAAGTGTGGTGGTACCGCCTACCTCCCAGGTGTGAAGGGGAAATCAAATCAGTTGAGGAACTCGAAAGAGGGTAGATCTTACATTAGGTGTTAGGTTACATCACAAAAATAATCATAATAAATAAATGGGCAGGAGGAAACCTCGGTGGTGATGATATGTTTATGGTACAGATTGTGGTGATGGTTTCACAGGCATATACAATTGACCCTTGAGCAACGCAGGGGTTAGGAACATGCACCCTCCTCACAGTCGAAAATCCACATAAAACTTAGCCCTCTGTATCCATGGTTCTGCATCCGTGAGTTCAACCAACTGCAGACTGTGTAGTACTGTGGTATTTACTATTGAAAAAAACCCACATTTAAGCGGACTTGTGCAGTTCAAACCTGTGTTGTTCAAGGCTCAATAGTACTTATCTGCAAATTCATCTGGTTGAATACATTAACTATACACAGCATTTTGTATGTCAATCATACCTCAGTAAAGTGCTTTTTTTTTTTTAAGAGCTTTTTAAACTATAATCATATGAAGTTTGTTAGTAACATCAGGCATTTGATCTAGGAAGGGAAAGCCCATAAGAGGTCGGTCACCCAATCCAGTGCCCCCCTTTTCTGAAAGGTGAAACAGAGGCCCAGGACGCCGGCCAGCACCTGTGTCAGATCTCAAGCTTCTGGACTTGCTTCCGCACACTGCCTCCCATCCATGCACACGCGCCGAGGCCCGTGCACTCAGGTCCTGGTGCCATGGTTGGGTTAGGGGAGAAAGAGACACAGGTTAGAAGCTCTGAGGAACACTGCCCAGAGTGGGTGAAGCATTCAAGGCAGATTTCAGGCCGTTCAGCGAGACTCCTCCCCACGGGAAGGTCATGGGCAAACTGGAGGGAGCCCAGTGAGAAGGGCAGTAGCCAGGGACCCAGGGAGTAGGGGACAGGTAAGCCCGAGCAGCAGAGGTGTGGGGAGGCACATGAGGCATGCTCAACCTCCTATGATGAAGTCCCTCCTCTTGGCAGACCCCCCACTGGGCCTAGGGGTGAGCAGGGTCTGGAGGGCTCCCAGTGCCTCTGAGACTCTCCAGCCCTGGCTGCCCCCTGGCCACCTCTGACCACCCTGCTGCCACCTCAACCCAGCAAGGGTGAAGCAAGCCCAAGCCAGATGCCTTTGGTGGTGGAGGTGTACCGGGCTCCAAACCACACAGTCCTGACTGGTTCCTGCCCTCGCCCCCATGTCTAAGGCTCTGGATCAACTGTGCCCACTATCACTGCCTGCCCTTCTCTCTGCCTCCATGGCTGCTTCCGGACCTTCCAGGCCTGGTTCAAGTGTCCCCCTCACCATGAAGCCTTCCCTGACCCCCATCTGCTCCTCCACTAGGCCCAGAGCAGTGATGAGATATAGGGGTGAGGTGGAGAGAGCCAGATTTGGATCAGGTGATCCATCCCAGCATTGCCACAGATCTGCTGAGTGAACTTAGATAGGTGTCCTGAAGTCTCTAACTGTAGGTGGCCCTGGTCTAAATGGGGTATAACATCCTCACTTCAGCTGGCCCTCCCACAGCCTCTTCTGCTTCCAGTTCCTCCCTTTCTCCCATTAATGTCATGTAAGTACCACTGATGCTTCAAAAATCCTACTATGGCCACATAGTAGGTGCTCAGTAAAAGGTTGCACTTTTTTGAAACTCTTCATAACCCATCACTGACATGTAGAGCTTGCCTGCTGGACTGACTGACGTCCTAAAGAACACTCCTCGTCCAGCTTTGGCGTAGCCACCCTGGGGTGGGCTGCAGCCTGAGTTTGGGGTGCAAGGTCTGAATTCCCCCTGTTTGTGTTGAGTTATATATACCCTTCAGCTCCAGGGCAGGGACATGGGATGGGCAGCCCTGACCAGGAGAAGGGCCTGGCCTGGATGTCAGGAGACCAGGCTCCAGGCTGGTCCCGCGGAGTCCCTAGTCACAGGGCACTGCCCATTGGCTGAGCCAGAGCCTATGCTCCCTGAGGGAGGAGCAGGGGTACATTTAGCTGTACTGAGTGAGTCCCACTGCTCCTCTCTGCTCCTGCCTGACTGTGCTTGGGTGAGTATCAGCTCTGGGGTAGCCCAGGAGGTTGGTGGGGGCTGCAGTGGAGGCTCTTACCAGGGACGGTTTGGCAGGGCAGGCACGAGGAAGAAGGGCAACTCTCTGGACAATCACACCACTACCCCCAGTCCACACCAACATCCCCTTCCCCTGCTCCAGGTCTTCTCAGAAGGAAACCCTTTTCCAAGCCTAAACTGGATTCCTCCTTTATGAAATTGAGTCTCATCAATAGTGGAAAATCAGCAGGAGTTTAGTTCATACTCTCACTTCTACTCTCCCATCTTCTTTTTTCTTATTTTCTTCCACGGGACTTTCACCAAGCCCAGGTGTCTCCCTTGAGGTGTGGTGACAATGAGGAAGAGCTTGGCTTTGGAGTTCTAGTCCCAACCCACCAATTCTGGGGTCTCTGTCATTAGGCTATTTGCACCCCACCTTCCCGTCCTCAAACTCGGACTCTCAGGTTGGACAGCCTTTTCTCTGAGGAGCCTTCCCTCCCCGACAGGCAGAGTTAGACTTCTCCCCTGGGAGCCACAGCACTCTGGTTCTTCCCCCATTGGACTCTGAACTTCTTGGGCAATGAAACTGTATCTAATGCATCCATGAAGCCCCCTGTGTCTAGCAGAGCGGTACACGATAAACATCAAAAAAGATGTTGAATGAACAAATAAAGGGGGACTTCGTATGTCTGACTCTCAGTCAAAATACCTGCCTAGTAAACACTATCACTACGAAATGAGGAGGAAACCACATGTGAAAGTACTTAACTGAGCCCAGCCATGGCAAGTCCTTAAAAAAAGGTTAGCTTTCTTTCTGCTCCTTTCTATCAAAACAACCTCAAGAAGACAACTATCCCTCAGCGTTAACAGAGGACAGAACTGGGACCAAGGGGGTGACACTATACAAAAAGAGATTTCAGGCCTAGGTGAGGAAAGACATTTAAGTAAAGCCAACCACTCATGGGACTGATGGCCTGAGACACAGTAGGAAGTAACCTGAGGTACGGGCTGTGCAGGCTGAGGGCACCCGTATCAGGGAAGGAGCTGAACAAGATGCCCGCTACAGGCCTCTGCTGTACGTGGCTGTGAATTCATGATTCTCGGTATTCTTCATGGTCATGGAGGCCCAGAAAGGGCATGGGAGGAGGGGCCCATCTGCCCTGGGGCTGGATGTCTAGGGATCACTGTTACCAACACCCCCAGGTACTGGGAGGTTGGCAGTGCCCATCTTCCTTTTAAGCCCCTTGGATATGAACAGAAAATCCTCCCTGTATGATGGCCTTCATTTCTGAGGCCCTAATCCTCCATTGTCTGAGTTTTGATGTCAGTGAGGCAACTGTCTAGCAGTGAGTGCAGTCAGAGCAGTAAGTGCAGAGCAGTAAGCAAAGGAGCCAGGTTTTTCTTACAGGATTCAGTCTGCAGTGGAGCCACTCTCCAGAAGAGGGTGTGTTTATAGATCCCAGTGGGTGTCACTGAGTGTTTTACTGACTGTGTATATGTTTTCACATACATCCTAAAGAACCATAGTTCTTACTCCACAGAGTGATTTGATACTAGCTACATGGAGTGTGACTCAAAGTATCACCAGTTTACAGATTCATTCAGTGGGTCAGGGTGTTTAGTCACCCTACTGAAATGTAAATCATCCTGTAGGAGTCTATGCAATCAATTTCAAATCTTTTATGAAATGGGCAAATTACCAGAAGATGTAATTTTCCAGGTTTACTTAAGAAGTGATTAAAAACCTGAGCAGATTAATTGCCATGAAAGAAATCAGAAAGTGTCACTACATAACCATCACCCAAAAAACGTCTATGCCCAGATTGTTTTATTGGTGAGTTTTTTTCCCCCAAACTCAAGGAATGAATCATTCCTGTACAATAAAAACTATTCTAGAAAATAGAACTTAAAAGGGAAACTGAATTGATTCATTATGAAGCTGGCATAACTGTGATACCAAAACCTCATAAAGATAGTTCCAACAGAGAAACCTATAGCTCTACTCTAAATAAAACACTAGCAAATCAATTTTGACAGTACTTAAAAATATAACCGTAGTGTATTTTATATATTTGTCAATTAGTCAAATTTTAAAAGCATTGGCTAATTATAGTTGATGCCAAAAAAGCATTTGAAAATGTTAAACACAAATTCCTGATTTTTTTCATTATTAAAAACTAGAAGCAGGAAGGTACTTCATCAACATGAAAAATCTCAAACCAACAAGCAACATCACACTTAACATAGAAACAGTAGTTCTAATAAAATTGAGGAAAAAAAATTAACATACCTTTTCTTATCATTTTTTAAGATTATTTTGGAAGTTCTGGTTTATGAAAAAAGATGCAAAACAGAAATGAAAGTCCATTTATTATTTTTTAAAAAGAAAAAAGGATAATTCTCCCTTAGATACCCAATAAGATCAACTGGAAAATGTTTTTAATTAATAAGGGAATTTTTAAAGTAGCAGTATATAAGATAAATGTACAAAATCAGTAACATTCCTATATAAGATATTACCAATTCAAAAATATGATAGAAAATTATTGTATTCTCAATGGTAACAAATAGCAAAATACCTAGGAATAAACTTAACAAGCAATGTGGGAGACCTATCCATTATTCAGCCAATACTTACTATCTCCTATGTATCAGGCTCTATATTTAGGTTCCTGGAATGTAAATGTGAGTGAAGCGGTCAGAGTTCCCACTGTCATCGACCTACACAAATAAAACTCAGAAACTGCTATGAGATATAAATCAAGACTTAAAGACTTAGAACACCATACTTTGATACTGGATGGAAAGACTGAATGTTGTCAAGGTGTCAGTCCTCCACAGATTAATTCATAGGTTTAATGAAATCCCAATTTTTAAAATTCAAAATGGGCTTATTTTTGAAAATTGGCGAAATGATTCTAAAGGTTGGAAGAATGAAATTTGAGAATAACAAAAATTAACAAAAGTACTTGTAGAGATGTTTCATTAGAAATCAAATTATGAAACTACAGTGATTAAAATAGAACAGTACTCTCTTACAACTCAGCAGTAAAAGACAACTCAATTTAAAATGGGCAAAGAATTTGAATGGACATGTCTCAAAAAAATACAAATGGTCAATGTGCACATGAAAAGATGCTCAACACCATCAACTCTCAGAAAAACACAAATCAAAACCACTAGGCTAGCTAGAATAATAAAGACAGGTAATAATAGGTGTTAGTAAGGATGTGGGGAAAATGGAACCCTCATATATTGTTCATAGGAATATAAAATGGTACAGCTGCTTTAGAAAACAATCTGATAGCTCTTCAAAAGGTTAAACATAGGGTTCCTATACCCAACAATTCCAAGAGAAATGAAAACATATATTCACACAAAAACTTGTACATGAGTGTTCAGAGAAGATTATTCATAGTACCTAAAAAGTGGAAACAACCCAAATGTCCATCAGCTGACAAATGGATCAATAAAATATGGTATAGCCATACAATGGAATATTATTCAGTCATTTAAAAGGAATGGTATACTGATACATGCTATAGCATGGATGAACCTTAAAAATATGCTAAGTGAAAGAAACCAGCCATTAAAAAGCATATATTGTATGAATTCATTAAGTGTCCAAAGTAGGCATGTCCACTGACTCAGAAAGTAGATTAGTGACTGGTTGCACAGGGTTTTAGGGAATGGGGAAAATGGGGAGTGTCTACAAAGGGGTACAGGGTTTCTATTTAAGGTGATAATGTTGATTGCGGTAATGGTTGCACAACTCTGAATTTACTAAAAACCACTGAATGATACACTTCAATGGGCAAACTATATGATATGTGAATTATATCTCAATAGAGCTCTATTTTAAAAACAGCATGTTATTGGCACAAGAACAAACAGAACATCATAACCTATAAAACAACCCCTTAAACTAGGATAAAGATAGTAACACAAAGCAGTGGAGAAAATGGGAAAAAAGGACAATTATTTAGCTACTTGGGGAGAAAATACCAAGTTTGATCATGACTTCATGTCACATATCAAATTCAATTCCATGTATACTAAAACTTAACATAAAAATTAAGCCATACCGTAAAGAAAAATAAAACATAGTATACTATCTTTTTGATCTTTGAATGAGGAAGGACTTGCTAGGCTTAAAACTAGAAAAGAACTCACAAACAGAAATGTCAATAGATTCAGTTTTATAAATTTAAAATTCTTAGTCTTAATAACATCATAAACAAGATAAAAATACTAAGATTTGGAAAATCTGTTTCAATGGATAAAAAAGTGATAAGGATTTTAATAGTTAAATTGCTAATAGAAACAGTCCCTAATAGTACATAGGCAAAGTACACAAAAAGAAAATTCACAAAATAGACCATGCAAATTAAAATGAGATAGTATTTTTCAACCATCAAAGTACTAAAATAGTTTTTTTTCAGTCATGGCAATTTAATACTAGCACCAGTGATTCAGTGACAAGATTGATACAACTTTCTTGGAAATCTGCTTCGCACCTTCAAAAATGTTCATATCATTTGACCCAGTAATTCTACATCTAAAATCTACCCTGAAGAATTTACTTGAAATGCAGACAAAGATTTAATGAAAGATGTGTATCTCATTAAACTATGAGCTTTAATCTCTCATTTTTTCTCTAGGAATACTAGAAACTGATGAAGCTCAAAGCCTGGTAAAGCTGGGGCAAGCCCTAGTGGGGGCCAAGGTACAGAAACCAGGCCTCCTGCCCCTCTTACATCCCCAGAGCCATCCTGCTCCCCAGGGAAGATGTCAGGGTGGAGCAATGGCAGCTCCAACGTGTCCTACACCAGCTTCCTCCTGCTGGGCTTCCCAGGGCTGAAGGAATCCTGAGCCCTCTTGGTGCTGCCCTTCCTCAGCCTCTACCTGGTGATTGTCTCTGCCAATGCCCTGGTCATCCACACGGTGGTGGCCCAGAGGAGCCTGCACCAGCCCATGTACCTACTCATCGCCCTGCTCCTGGCTGTCAACATCTGTGCCGCCACCACCGTGGTGCCTTCCATGCTGTTCAGCTTCTGCAGGCACTTCAGCAGCATCTCCCTGGCTCGTTGTCTGGTCCAGATGTTCTGTATCTACTTCCTCATTGTCTTTGACTGCAACATCCTCCTGGTCATGGCACTGGACCACTTTGTTGCCATCTGCTACCCTCTCCGCTACCCAGAGATAGTGACAGGCCAGTT
The DNA here is from genome assembly GCF_048773025.1 of Camelus bactrianus. NCBI lineage: Eukaryota > Metazoa > Chordata > Mammalia > Artiodactyla > Camelidae > Camelus > Camelus bactrianus. Next base: position 46,414,196 of record NC_133548.1, read on the forward strand.
GCTGGCTGGCTTGGTAGGGGTGGCAGCCACCAGAAGCACTTGCATCGTTGCTCCAGTGGTAGGGTTGGCCTCCCGGGTTCACTTCTGCCACTCAGATGTGATCCACCACTTTGCCTGTGAGCACATGGCCCTGATGAAGCTCTCCTGTGGGGACATCTCCCTAAACAAGACTGTGGGGCTCACTGTCTGCATCTTCAACAGAGTCCTGGACATGCTGCTACTCGGAGCCTCCTAGTCCCGCATTATCCACGCTGCATTTCGAATTTCATCAGGCAGAGCACGTTCCAAGGCCTTGAACACCTGTGGCTCCCACCTGCTGGTCATCTTCACTGTCTACTCTTCTACCATGTCCTCATCCATTGTCTACCGTGTGGCCCGCACGGTCTCCCAGGACGTGCACAACCTGCTCAGCGCCTTCTACCTGCTGCTTCCATGTCTGGTCAACCCCATCGTCTGCGGGGCCAGGACCAATGAAATAAGGCAGCACTTGGCAACTCTGGTCCAAAGGGCACAACTGCGGGTCCCCACTGAGAAGCCCCAGTCCCTGCCCTCACATAGAGAGCATCCTGCCTGACTCTCTGGGACTTGTAGGTCCTTCAAGTCACTCTCACTATCAAGCCGGTAAATGTGCAATGAGTTGTCTCTGCTATATTTCGGCTTTCGCTCTCTGCATTTCTTTGAGAATCTTTGATGCACCTTCTAAAAATGGCTACTCCTCCAGCATTACACGGTAACCAACTACAAATTAAGCTTCTGTCTCTGGCTTCTATATTTTCTTCCCTCCTTTCTGCATGTGATTTTCATTCACTTTCATTCATCAAACATCTATTATACATACATACATCACGTTAGCCCCATTATTGCAAAGAAAGAAAAATATTGATCTCTACCCGAAGGAAATCCCAATCTAGCAAGCCATAAAGATATGTAATGTTCAGTAATAGCTTCATGCACAAAATTCTGTGGAAACTTAGAGGAAGGACAAACACTAACACAGAACACTTCACAGGGAAGGTGAATTTGAATTGTGTTTGAAGGATAAGATAAAGTGTTTACTGCAGAGGAAGGAGAAAGAAAGAAGAAAAGGCATTCTAGGCCAAAGGAACACCATGGGCAAAGACATAGCAGCATGGATAGACAGCTGACCTGGAAACTCCTCAGCAGCCCCATGTTTCCCTAGCACAGAGCAGGTTTGGTGGCCTGGTGGGAAATGAGGCTGGATATAACGTAACGCTTGCCTGAAGGACAGAAATAGTTTGCGGAGTCCTGAATCCACCATCACAAAGCTGAGTATAGTAGGTTGAGTTTGGGGTGAGACACAATAGCTCAACAACTTTGAAATTGTTGCAAAAAATGTTTCACAGAAAATAAAGAAAATGAGAATATTGCACGGTGCTGGCTTGATCATTCTGCAAGCAAGCAGAGAGAACTCTGGTCTATTTCTTATGTAGTTTACACATATTGAAAGGGGTCATGAAAGGCCACCTTTACATTTTGTTCAACCAGGAAAATAGGCATAATAACTGGGATATCCCCATAATAGCTCCTGTAACAGATATTGCAATGACAGCAAGTGACTTGCCTCAGTGAAGGGGAGATTATCAGACCTGGATAAACCGTCTGAGTGTTTCTTCTTGTTGTCTTGCACATTTGCCATCCTCATGAGAACGTTCTCAAGTTAATTTGTAGAAGGATGAAAAATACGTGAAGCAGAGCTGAGTTACCCCATTACCCCAGCCAAGGCCAACGTAGATGAGCCATCAGCCAGCCAATAACCATAACGTAAGCAAGCCCAGTCAAAGTCAACATAGCTGCCTGGTCAACCAACAAGATGTGAGCAATAACTGTTTGTTGTTGTATGTATGCCACTGAAGGTTTGCAGAAGTTGGTTACACGGCAATTTTGTGGCAATAGATAAATGATACAAACAGTGGTAGCAGGAGTAGGGTGTTGTAGAACAAAAATCTAAAATACGCAGTGTTGGCACTGGGATTGATCAGTGGGAAAACAGAGGGGGAGTTCTGATTTTGAGCTAAGCCATGGGATTTTCTTGGGCCAAGAGGATGTTAGCAGAGCTGATACAAGCAAAGACTTGAAAAAGTGCCTGGGTATTCACAAAGCTTCTTTCCTTGACCAAACTCCAGTCGGGCTCCTGAACCTTCTCCTGGGCCCATCTGTGCACTTCCTTGTAAAGTCCAGTTTCAGCAAGAATCCTGCTAAGTCAGTTTAACCGAAACTCTTCACCCTCGATATCTGAAAGTCCCTCACCCTCCACCATCCCCTAGGTAATGTCTGATCACCTGGCCTGTCTTCAGCAAAGAATTCTGTTAGGTCAGTTTAGCCAGAGTTCTCTTACACCTATTGTTTCCTCTTAGTAATTCTCCATCCACTGACCCTCATCCTGCGTCTTAGCTATCAATTCCCATTTGCCCATGTTATATTTGGAATTGAACCTGGTTCTATTCTGAGGTCTCTTTCCCCCTATTAACATAGTCTTGAATAAAGTCTGTTTCTAACATTGTAACTACTGTCCAGAACTGCGTTTTGTTCTACAGTATTTCCACTTATGTTCTTGCATCTCTGCTATAATTATGAGCACATGCTTGGGCTAGCCTGCTGGAGGAACAAAGATGCATTCTGCATAGCTGAGTTGTCCCAGCCATGCCACCCAATGCTAACCTAGATAGGCTGATATAGCCAGCCAACCCCTGGACATGTGAGCAAACCCAGCCAAAGTCACTGAGGCACCTAGCTGACCACCCTAAGTGTGCAAACAATAAATACTTACGATAAATGGATGCCACTGAGATTCTCCAGCTGCTGGTTATGCAGCAATTTTGTGACAAGAGGTAACTGACAAGATGGCTAAACAGTGGTTTATATACATTATGTCTACAGTAAATATTTGTCTTTTTCCCTTATCACACTGTATTAATGTATGTTGGATAATTAACTGCTTAACAATACATTCTACAAGGCTAGAAACTATTTTTAAAGATCTCAGAGTAAGGTAGTGAGAAAACATTATTCTCTGAATAGGAAAGGCGTCGTTTGTTAAAGAAAACACATTGACAATTGCTTGAAGATAGAAGATGTTAACAGTGAGGGGATTGTGCCAATAAATAGCACTTCCAATAAAAGGAATCAAGGATGCCTGGGGGGGGATTGGCTGATTCAGGGTTGGGGTATGAAAAATACAAGATGGTCTGGATTATCTTATAGGGCCAGAAAGTAATGGAGAAAACTGGCAGTCTCTTAAACAAATGGTAGTGTTAACATCACCAGTGATGGCACAAAGGGGTATCATATTTCTTTTGAAATGAGGTACTGAGATATCACTTCCGTGGTATTCTTGCAAAAAAAGTTTATATAGATATACAATATATAAAATTATATATATATATATATATATATAACCTGAATAGAATCAAGAGGAAACATGAAACAGACCCAAGATGAGGGATGCTCTCCAAAACAACTGGCCAGTACTCTTTGAAAGTGTGAAGATCATGAAAGACAAGGGAAAACTGAAGATCTGTTCCAAATTAAAGGAAAGAATGAAGACATGAAAACCAAAGGCAAACATGCAATGACGGATTGGATTCAAAGTCAGAAAAGGGACATTAGTGGGACATTTGACAGAATTTGGATAATGTCTGGAAGTTGGATAATAGCATCATGTTGATATTAGTTTCCTGATTTTGATAATTCTACTGGTGAAGTGGGTGAAGGGTACACAGGAATTTTTTTGTACTATTGTTGCAACATTTTTAAAGTCTACAATCATTTCAAAAATTGAAATTTTTAAACATTTGCAAGAGTGAGCGGAACTATTCTCTATGAAAACTGAGGGAAATTTTCAGTTCCTAGAGAGAAGGAAGATGAAGAAGAGGGAGGGCAATCCAGGACACCTCAAAAGTGTGCATACTCTATAGTGCGAACCCTCCCCCAAACCCCTCAGTGACGGCTACAAAAATCACAAAGCCACACAGAAACCTCAGAGAGCAGCAAACACAAGAGCAAAGACAAAGTGAACATGATGCACTAAACCACAGGAACTTGCTGAAATCATGATGAGGGCTCTAGACTGTCACAACTCAGAAGAGGCTATGTGCACAATATAATACATAATATACATTATACTTAATTGTTTATCAGAAATTTAGAGAAAGGTACATCTAAATGTTAAAATCCAAACCATAAAGATTTTAAAAGGTAACAAAGGAATGTATCTTCATGACATTGGGGTAATAAAAGTCTTTGAAATAGAACACAAAAACCATTGACTTTTTTATAAAGGAAAGGAAAAAGTGATGTAAATTTGACTATCTGAAGGAAAAAAAGGGTAAGTTTGACTACATTAAAATTCAGAATTTGGGGTAATCAAAAGCAGAGCTGCCACCTTCATGTAATACATTAGATAGGTAATCTGCACAAAGGCATCTGGCAAAAGCAAGTGAAAGATGAAATTCTGCCCTCATTACACTTACCAAGCCATCAGAGAGGGAATCTATTTGTCATTTGTACAAAGGTATCCTATGGACTAGACACAGCTTTGATTAAAAGATGCCATAAGTTAGTGAAAAGGCAAGCCACAGATTTGGGGATGATATTTACAATAAATTTAACCAACAAAGAACAGTATCCGGAATATATAAAGAATAACTATAAAACAGTAAGAAAAAGACAGATTACTTATTTTATCAATAAGTAAAAAAGGCAAAAGACTTGAAAAGTGACTTCAAAAAAAATAAGCATATACTATTTACAATAGCCAAGACATGGAAGCAACCTAAGTGCCCATCACAAATGACTGGATAAAGAAGTTGTGGTATATTTATTCAATGGAATACTACTCAGTCATGAAAAAAGAATAAAATAGTGCCATTTGCAGCAACATGGATGGACCTGGAGATCATCATTCTAAGTGAAGTAAGCTCACAAAAGAAAGAAAATACCATGTATCACATATATGTGGAATCAACAAAAAAGGGCATGAACTTGTTTACAAAACAGAGACAGACTCACAGACATAGAAAACAAACTTATTGAGGAGTGGAGGGCATAGCTCAGTGGTAGAGCACATGCTTGGCATCCTGGGTTCAATCCCTAGTACCTCCATTAAGAGGAAAAAAGTGAAATATAAAATTGAATTTAAAAAAAAAGAAAAAGAAAACAAACTTATGGTTACCAGGGGGAAAAGGGGATGGGGAGGGATAAATTGGGAGTTCAGGATTTGTAGATACAAACTACTATATATAAAACAGATAAACAACAAGGTCCTATTGTATAGCGCAGGGAATCATATTCAATACCTTGTAATAGCCTATAATGAAAAAGAATATAAAAAAGAATATATATATGTATAACTGAATCACTATGCTACACACCAGAAATTAACACATTGTAAATTGACTAAATTTCAATTAAAAAAATAATAAGCATATGAAAAGGTATTTGACCTCCAGCCTCTCATATACAGATGTTTAGGTTGTACACTATACAACCTCACAATATCTAATGTGTAGACATAGTAGATTTGTATATATATTACAATTTCTCATCAGATGGCAATGGAAACTCTCATACAGTACTACTGAGGTTATAGATTGGTAAAACTGCTTTGGAAGACAATTTGCCATTTTCTAGTACTATTGAAGATATAAATGTGTACACTTTGACGCAGAAAATCTCCTCAGGCACTTGGGCATCAAAGTACATGTACAAGAATACTCATAGTGGCACTATCCCCAATTGTGAAAAACCAGAAATGTTCCTTAGCAATAGAATAGGTAAATAGATTATGGTACATTCCTACATTAGATGCTATCAATAAAATTAACTATAGTCACATACAACAAGAATGAACTTTCAAACATAATATTGATTTCTTTCTTATTTTTCTAAATTTCTTTAGGATACAATGGACTGTGTAAAGCCAAAAATATACAATGCATTGTGGGGTTTCTAATTTGTGCAGAAATAAAGCATATGACAACAATAACACAAACAATGGAAGAGGGGGAAGGGAAGAATTCTGTTGCAAGGATCTCATAGTCTTCATTGAAGTGGCCTAATATTACTCAAAGGTAGATTATGGTGAATTAAAGATGTGTACCACAAATCCCAAAGCAACTGCTAGCGAGGAGGCACAGCTAATAAGCCAACAAAGAAGATTGAATCATGAAATTGAATCATGAAAAATATTTAATCCAAAGAAAGCAGAAAAAAAGGAAAAGAGGAGCTTTTTCAGTCCTACTATTTTTAAATTCCAGAGGACAAACTGGTGATGCCTCTTCAGAGGAGCCAGCCCGTGCCTCTGTTGGTCCTGGCTGCTCACAGTAGTATCCACACCAATCACCTCCCTCCCAAGCTCCTAAACCGCCCCGACTGGAGAAGTAAACGCTCACCAATCTCAGCGTATGCATACACGTCCAGGCACCCATCTACACGGGCGCACACGCACGCACACACACACACGCCACGCCCCTAAATCAGGTCTTGACCACTCTCTGTCACCCAAGTGCCCTTTCCTGTCTTTGACTCCCAAATTGCAGGAGCCCCCTCCCTTCAGCTGAGCCCCAGTTCATCCTAGGCAGTAATACCCAGCTTCTGCCTGTTAGTGCCCCTGGGATGGCACCTGACCTGACCTGCTCTCTCCGAGCCTCTAGTGGCTCCTCTGTAAAACAGGAGAAACCCCTCAGCAGATGTAACTGCTCTGTGAAAAACACCAAGAGCCATAGAAATGAAAATGTTAGTACAGTGTTATCTCCATCCAGCCTCTCCCTGGGGTCATCCTTAAGTTCTGGGTTTCTCACAGTTTCCGCCTTTGAGTCCCTGGCAATGCCTCCCCACTGGGAATCCCCTGGAGCCACGGGTCTCTTATCCGTCCTCCCCCTCAGCCTCAGATCCGTGCCTTGGAGCTGGGCACTGAGCTCAGGTCTCACCTTTTCAGAGGTGAAATGAAAGCTGCAGCAGGCTACAACTAACAGGAGTCTTCTTCAGGCTGCCACGGTGAGGTTGGGGGCGAGAAGACAAGAGATTTGGGGGGACTTGGAGGCAGGTAAACCCAAGACTGGATACTGATCTCCACCTTTACCATTGACAAACCTACCTTCACATCCCAGCTCTATCATTTAATATCTATGACACTTTAAGAAAATTAGTTAACTTTCTTTAAACGTCAGTGTCTTCACCTAAAATTGGGTTAATAAATAGTAATAAATTGTCTCACGGTTGCTGTGAATATTAGAGATACAACGTGGAAGAGCCCTTGGAACCATGCCTGGAACATAGAAAGTTCTCAGTCAGCGCTAACTTGTAGTGCTGTTGCTGAGGCTAAGGCTGCTTGGAGCCTGTCTGAAGCTGCCCTGTGTGTAAGGCGTGTGGGGGAAAGCTTGTGGTGTAGACGGAAGAGTCCGAGAAGACTTAGATGTGAGGCCTGACTTTTCTTGCTAGGTGAGACTGAGCAAATCACTTGGAATCTCTGAGCCTTGATAGGGTTAGTTTTTCATTCATTCATTCATTCAACTTCAAAGTCCTGCTCTAAGTTGCAAACGAGAATGTTTATTGAAATCTTTTGGTGCATTCGTGTATTCTTTCAACACAACCCTTACTGAGCACATACTGTGCAGTGGGCTCTGTGCGGGGCACTAGGACAGAGATGAGTAAGACATGGTCTTCCCACTAGGAATACTTTCGGCCTAGTGGGGAGATAGACCTGCAAGCCAGCGATTATTGCATGATAAAGAGATGTCCAGGGCCTCAGCTTTAATGGTAAAGGGAAAGATTGGAAGTTTAAGGGCTGTATGAAGTTAAGGAAGAGTTTATTTTCACCAATGACAGAGACTTGAACTCTCCATATGCTGAGGGGTAAGAGGGGAAAAGTGCAAGACATCCTGAGGACAAAAGAGAGGAGAAACATCTGTTTTACTGTGGAAGGAAGAGAGAAAGATGAGCACAGCAGCCAGTCTGTGGGGACGGGGAATTTACAGGAGCTCCTGTCTGTGGTTTAACAGTGAGGAGCTATGCCTCTTTCTGCAGAGGGCACATGACGTCTGGCCTCTTCATCTCAGCCCTCCCATCTGCCCCACCACCTGCTACTCAGACCATTAAGCCTAGGGTGATTCACCCATGTTGGTCTTTTGCCTCTCCTCGTCTGTAAATTCTTTTCGTTGAAGCCTCCAGAGTAGCAAAACCTCTCCCCTTCTGGTTTCCTGCATCCCATTTGCTCCTGGTTTTCACTTCACCCCTCTTCCTTCTTTTTCTTAGTCTCCTTCACTGACACCTGTTACTCTGTCTGTCCCTTAGGATTCCATCTCATGCCCTTTATAAAATTATCGTCCCCATCTCCACCCTTAATCCTTCATCTGAGCACTCCACCCTTATTTCCAGTGGTTGACCAGACATCTCTTCATTTGTGAGTTTTCAAAATATCCAAATGTGTTTATTAATTGTACCTCCTAGCACCCCAACCCTGTTCCTCTTTCTTCAGGTTTTAGCAGCTCTAACATCGTCATCATAGCTTAAAAACAAAGACAAAAACAAAAAGCAAAAAAAAAAAAACAAAAAAAAACCCTTGAAATTATTGTTGATTCCTCTGTCTCTCTCCACTTCCAACTGGTTCTTAAGTCTGATTGATTTGTCCCTGGAAATATCTCTTCATCTCTCTTCAGAACTTCATTAGCCAGTTAACTGATCTCCTCATCTTTTACAGTCTTTTCCATCCCTTCTGGCCCTCCTTGAGGAGGTTGTTATTCTAGTTCCTTTACTGACTGCTTTGGGGCCCAGTGTCAAAGAAGCTTCTTTAGGAATTTACCTGAGTAATCCTAAAATACAAAACAGGAGAGCAAATTACAGTTGATGTGATAGAGACAGACCAACCTTGTCCAAGTTAAGAGGTTTGGGGGTAGCCCACGCCAGCTCTTTCTCCCCCTTAAGGATGACACCCTGTGGTATTTGGGAAGGAGGAACGTGAGTCCCTAAACCTCTTCTGGGCCACTGCTCCTCTAGGTTGCATTCTCCTCCTCTCCCCTCTATTCTGTCACAGATCTCCTCTCCTTTCACTCACTCTCAGCTTCTCAATCCCACCCTCCTCTGTGAAAGTCTTCAATAAACCTCCACTCTAAGGAGTTTTACCACCTCCCTACAAGGATTGTCTGGTCCTTGACTATCCACAACAAAAGTACATTTCCCAAAGTCTAAAGTAATACTCTAAATATTCCAGAAACACATTCCAGGGTAGGCTCTGGAATTCCAAATCCATTTCCTTTTGAGGTCTCCCTGTGAACTTAGAGATGCTCCTCTTTATTCTTCTGAGTATTCAGAGGGTGACTATAGTAACACCAATATAAACATCAATTTTCAGAGACAATACACCTAAACCTATAAGAAGGAAGAAGACTATTTCTTCCTATCTGCTCCGCAATTTATAAGGCTTCTCTAATCTTCAGTGTAATTAGTGGTAATAGTAAAGTGATCAGCTGCCTTTTTTGCCTGGAAGGTTTCCTGGGACACCAGACGTTCAGGTCTAACACCAGAAAAGTCTCAGACAAACCAGGACAAATCGGTCATCCTGACTTTAAGAGCATGCACTCTGGAGTCTGACTGCTTGGGTTCAAATCCAGCTCAGCTGTTCAGTAGCTGTGTGATCCTGAACTAGACTTAATCTCTCAGTGCCTCACCTTCTCCATCAGTAAAATCAAGGTTAAAAAAAAAAGAAAAACTAATACATGAAGGCATTTAGAATACATATGGTAAATGTCCAGTAGCTATTTTTTAAGTCTATCAGTGTTAGTTCCTCTTATCATCACACCAGTCACCACCAAATCGTGATCCCTAAGAATCTGGGTAAGATGTGGGCCCAGTATTGAATCACACATCTTTTAATATCTGCTCTCTTAATTATACAGAAACCTGGCCAAAGCTTTGAAATTACTGCTCTCACAGCCCAGCTAAATGTTTAACCTCCTCCCATCTTTTCACTGTTCCCAATTCACCTACCCAACAAGCAATGCTCAAACACCTTCTGTGTCCCTCTGGTGGCTCTGTGCTTGGAGCTCCAGTGGACGCAACAGAAGTCTGCTATTATTTCTGCTCTCCTGGAACTCACATTCGAAAAGAAGAACAAGCAACATCCATGACACTGAGGACCAGGCCAGGCAGGAGGCCCCACAGCTAGTCTAGAGGGTCTTAGGAAGGGAGAAGTCTCTGTAACTTGTTGTTTGTGTCCAGGAAGACCAGAGGTCCTCCTCGGCGACTCTCCTCTGTCCTTGCCACAGTGTACCCAGGCACAGAAGTGAGGCCATCATTCCTGCCTGGTTTGTCTCTCCCTGATAAGCCCCACTTGATCCTTCACAGGCTTCTTGGAAGCCTCATATACATTTTCCCTCATATACTTTTTTCCCTCCTAATCAAGGGTCTTCTTCATCTTTTCTATTGCCTTTGGCCCATCCCTGTTTTTTCCCTCATATACCACACCTACTTTCCTCCTAATCATTTACTCAGCAATCAAATACCTGGAATATCACAGATAAACAAGTATCTTGTAAGTTTACATTTCACACACATAGGCCAAAAGCTGAGGACAATGAATGTCTTTTCATCTCTGAAGCTCCCATAACACCTGGCATAGTACCTGTCTGTACCCCAAAAGTGTAGACATACATACATGAAGAGGTGGATCTTCATTACAAACCCTTCAGGCCCTAAAATAGAAATAGTCTTTCTTTCACGGACTATATTGTTCTAACAGTCTCTGATCCCCACTTCAGGGACCAGCCCAGGGCCAAAGCTAATGGGTAAGGATGGAAATACCAGCACTTTCAACATCTCCTACACTAACTTCTTCCTGGTGGGCTTCCCTGGATTGCGAGACTGGAGGCCCCTCCTGGTCCTGCCTCTTACCTTCCTCTACATGACCATCATCTCTGCCAATGCCCTGGTCATCCATACGGTGGTGTCCCAGCGGAGCCTGCACCAGCCCATGTACCTGCTCATCGCCCTGCTCCTGGCTGTCAACATCTGTGCTGCTACAGCAGTGGTGCCCAAAATGCTGGAGGGCTTTGTGCATTATGCTAACCCCATATCCCTGCGTGGCTGCCTGGCCCAGATGTTCTGTATCTACTTTACCCTCCTCCTGGACTACAATGTCCTGCTGGCCATGGCCCTAGGCCGCTACATGGCCATCTGCCACCCACTCCGCTATAGTGACCTGATGACCTCCCGCCTGCTGGGTGTGCTGGCCTTTTTGGCCCTGGCACGGAGCCTGGGAGTGGCAGTGCCCTTGGTGGTGCTAACTTCACAAGCTCAATTCTGCCGGACAGCAGTTATCTGACACTTTACCTGTGAGTATATCGCATTGCTAAGCATAGCTTGTGGAGACTTGACCTTCAACAACCGGTTGGGGCTGGCCATGCGGTTGGTCACTGTGACCTTTGATTTAGCCCTGCTGGGGACCTCCTACACCCACATCATCTATGCAGCCTTCCGGATATCTTCTGGGGGAGCCCGAGCCAAGGCCTTGCACACCTGTGGCTCCCACTTACTGGTCATCCTCACCATCTACCTCTCTGGTCTCTCCACTTCCATCGTTTTCCGAGTAGCCAAGACTGTGTCTCAGGATGTCCAGAACCTGCTCAGTGCCATCTACTTGCTGCTCCCAAGAGCCTTGAATCCTGTCATTTACGGGGTGAGGACCAGAGAGATCCGGCAACATGTAGAAAAGATGCTCTGTGGAAAGGAATTAGCCCAGGATATTAGGGAGAAGCCAAAGAGACTGCAGAATATGAGGGTGAAGGGGAAATTGCCCGGGTGAGAGAATTTCATCAACTTAGGAAACTGGAGCTGTGACCTCTGGGAATTAAGAGATAAGAGGGAGTACTGAGGGAATTTCCTGAGATTATGGGCCTAACAGCAGGTACACTGGTGGTAAACTATTGCTTTTTCAATTCTTATAATGCTTCGTTTTCACTCCAATAACAAAATTGCTTTTCACTATTCATCCTTGTTAGTTTAGTGCCTGTCCTCTTCTCCCTGACTCCTGAGAAAACCCCCAATTAATATCTGGATATATGGAGCTCCACTGGAAGTTATATGGAGCAAATCACATACACCATGACTTGCCCTCAACACCCAGTATGAAACAAATACAAGCCAGGCTCTTCCCTGGTGCCTAGTCTCTTCCAAATACAGCAGAAGACTTGACATGAAGCCCAAGCATACAGGTCAGCCTCGATGCCTCCAGTCTGATCCAAGGACACAGGTTGGGTTTTAGAGTCCAATTAGTCCCAAACACAGGTGAGGCTCTGCCTGATATCCCCAATCTGACACAGGCACACAGGTCAGGCCTACCCCTAGGTATCCAGTTTAGTCCAAACAGGTCAGGTCCTACCTGCGGGCCCCCAGTCTGACAGACACCCAAACCAGGTCCTCTCCTGGGACCCAGTCTCATCCAAAGATCAGACTAGGCCCTGATCTGTACTTCAGCTTGACTCAAACCCATAGATCAGGCCACTCTTCCCATGGTAGCCAGTATGATTTATCTAAAAGTCACCCCTACTTAAAAGACCTTCACAGCTGTCATCTATAGAATGGAGTGTCCTTCAAGGATGTCCTGGAAAGAGGCTGTGGTGTCTGCATACTGTGCAGAACCATCTGTGAACCACCCATGTTTTCTCTTCCTCTGTCACTTGATCATAGGGAATGCCACATGAGGCCATAGGTGCAGGCTAGGGGAGAGAGGTACAGGAGTGAGAACCATGGGCATTTGGGCCACTTCTTCAGTAGGTTATTTGTGCTTTCAGGGCCTGCATGCACCCAGTCTTGAATGTACCACTTCCACTTGATGATGGACTGCCAGTGTGCATGCCCAACTTGAGGCTTAGTGAGTCTGACAGCACCTGGTTCATGATGGGAAGCTCAGGTTGCATAGTAACTTGGTGACCCATGGTTAAGTAGTCTCTAATAAGGCCCAGTAGCAGCCCAAAGGTGTCTCTCAAAAGGTAGTTATCAACAGAGAATGGCAGGACTTTGCTCTAAAATCCTAAGGGCCTGCCAAAGGCTTCAAACAGCATCTTTATCTGCCACTGCCACTTGAGCAGCTTGCATGGCAGGCTGGACCTGTTGCGGAGCCTTCTCTTGTTCTGGGCCCCACTCAATACCAGCAGCTTTTTGGGTCATGTGGGAAATGGGCCAGAGCAGCACACCCAAATGAGGAATATGCTGCCATGTTGCCTCCAAAATTCAAAGAGGCCCACTAGGCCTTGTGTCTTTTGGTTGTAGGAGGAGCCAGATACAATTTACCCCTCACCATAGATGGAATATCTCAACATGCCTCATACCATTGGACCCTTAGAAATTTCACTGAGGTTGAAGGCCCCTCAGTCTTTGTCAGATTTATTTCCCACTCTGATACACAAAGGTCTTACCAATAAGCCTAGAGTAGTTGTTACTTCTTGCTCACTAGGTCCAATCCGCATCTCAAATGTAATGGAGCAGTGTGATACACTGTGGAAAGGAAAAGTGATCAAGATGAACTAAAGTACGGCACTGAGCTAGAGAGCTGATATAATCCTGAGGCAGAACATATACATGGTCACCCAGACCCTTGCCTCTTGTATTTGATTAGGAGTATCCAATGATGGTATTCTGCATGCCTCTGTGGCTGCCATCAGCTCATGGACTATCAGAACTCTCTCTAGTACTGAAAAGTCATGCTTTAATCTAGTCAGATTAGAGAATCAACTCAGAAAGCTCGTCTCTTTAAGACTCCATTCCTCTAGAACCATTTTCAGTACCAAAACCTAAATTAGTCAGGGTTCTCACTCTCCAGAGTAAGTCAGTAAGGTGTATGTGTGTGTGTGTATATACACAGATAGACAGACAGGCAGATATACATGCCCACATACACACATACATATTCAGCTGACCCTTGAACAATGCAGGGGACTGGTTCCAGGATACACTGTGGATACCAAAATCCATAGAGGCACTTCCTATAGTGAGCCCTCTGTATCTGCAGTTCCACATCCACAGATTCAACCAACCACAGATCGTATAGTACTGTAGTATTTATTTTAAAAATCCATGTGTAAGTGGACCCATGCAGTTCAAACTCAAGTTGTTCTAAGGTCAACCATGTATCTCCCTCTCTATCTACAGAGGTTGACAGACAGACAGACAGACAGGAAGAGAGAGAGAGAGAGACTTAAAGTAATGGGCTCACATAACTGTGGAACTGGCAAATCCAAAATTGGCAGAGTAGGGCCCCAGGCTGGAGGCCTAGAGAACAGCTGATATTATATATCAAGTCCAAAGGCAGGCTGGAGGCAGAAGTCATTTTTTCTCAGAGGACCCCAGCCTTTTTCCTCTTAAGGACTTCAACTGATTATATGAGGCTGGCACATTATGGAGGGTAATCTGACTTACTCAGAGTGTATGGTTTTAAATGCTAACTTCATCTAAAAATACCTTCACAGTTCTATGTAGAGTTTGACCAACTATCTGGATACCATGGTCTAGCCAGCTGACCAATAAAATTAACCATCACATTGCCTAGGCTCAGAGCAGCCCTAGCCAAGCATGGGAGTGTCCTAGCACAGAGCCAATCTGCAAAGATCAAGGAAAGCTGTCAAAACATTAACTGAACATGCTCTAAAGAACAGATTCATTACAAAAACAGTTTGGAAAAGTCTCGGAGTATTTCAACAAAAGAAAAACCACAGGCATTACAAAGAAACAGGAAAGCACAATCCATTCAAAGGAATAAGATAAACTGACAGTAACCATCCCTAAGCCCAGCCATCAGATTTTCTAGATAGACATTAAAACAACTATCTTAAATATGATTAAAGAGCTAAAGGAAAACAAGTAAAGGAAGTCAGGAAGATGATGTATTAACAATATCAGACTATCAACAAAGAGATAGAAATAATTAAAAGGAATCAAACAAATTCTAGAGCTAGAAAGAACAGTAACTGAAATCAAATTTCACTAAAGGGGCTCAAATGCAGAGATGAACAAGAAGAAGAAACAATCAATGAACTTGAAGATAAGATAATTGAAGTTATTGAGTCTAAGGAACAGAAATAGGATGAAGTGAAGGAAGCCTAAGAGACCTCTGGGATACTAATAAGTGGACCAACAGATGCATCATGAGAGCTCCAGAAGGAAAAGAGAGAGGGGAGTAAAAATGATTAAAGAAATAATGACTGAAAACTTCCCAAATTTAACAAAAGATGTGATTCTATCATTCCAAGCAGCTCAACAAACCCCAATTAGGATAAATTCAAAGGCCCACACCAAAACACATTATAATCACTGTCAAAAGCCATTAGGATGATTATCAAAAGTACAAAAAATTAACAAGTATTGGCAAAGATGTGGAATAACTACAACTTTCATGTACTGCTTGTTGAATGGTAAAATGGTGCAGCTGCTATAGAAAACAGTTTGCCAGTTCCTCAAAAAGTTAAACAGAGATTATCATATAGTCCAACAATTCCATTCCTAGGTATATACCCAAAAGAAGTGAAAGCAGGAATTCAGATACTGTGTGTATCAGTGTTCACAGCAGCATTATTCACAATAGCCAAAAGGTAGAAATAACCCAAATGTCCATTAATAGAAAAATGGAAAAACAAAATGTGATATATACATACAATGGGATATTATACAGCCCTAAACAGGAATGAAATTCTGATACATGATACATAAATGAATCTTGAAAACATTACGCTAAGTGAAATTAAGCCAGACAGAAAAGGACAGGTATTGTATGATTCCTTTTATATGAGGTATCCAGAATAAGCAAATTCACAGACAGAAAGTAGAATAGAGGTTATCAGGGACTGATGCGAGAAGGGAATGGGGAATTATTATTTTATATACAGTTTGTGTTTGGGATGATGAAAAAGTTCTGGAAATAGATAGCAGTGATGGTTGCACACTGCACATGTACTTAATGCCACTAAACTATATGCTTTAAAATGGGTAAAATGGTAACATTAGTCATGCATATTTTACCACAATTTAAAAAAAAGAAAAAGGCATAAATTAAAGTCAGAATTCTATACAGTGACCAAGTAATTTGTCTTAAAACTTATTCCCTAAACTCTCAAAACATTTTTTCAAATTTGACCTTTGCATGAAAGTAAGTGACAAAATTAGTCCACACAATCATTTAAAATTTTTATCTTTATTTCAGAATGACCTATAGGACCTTATTCAGATAAAGGTCCTGTCAGCATTTCTCGTGGGTTATGACTCAGTTTCGCTTCTATGGACAAACCAGTCAAAGCAGCAAAACTAAGTCTCCTTACCAAAACTGAGGTCACCAGCAAAGAGGTGCCAGATGGGTGATGAAACCCTCCTTAATCACTCCCTATTTGCAAGATGCCTTCTTTTGCATTCCTAAAACGTCTACTTTGATGCCCAATGTATCAATTTAAAAAAATCATTACTTTCATACTTACATAGAAACAGTACTTTAAATCAATTGATCCTTTTACTGCAATAAGGTCCAGCAAAGCCTTACCACTTCAAGCAAACATACTACACCTATCTATGCTCAAGAAGCAGTTTGGCTATTGAAGAGGTGCTGGTCTCTTCTAAGCCTTTCCTCAGGATCCACACATCAGACATTCATCTCTATTCTCCAAAGAGCACACCATGGCTGCTGTGTTCCTCTCTTTCTCTTCTTCTTTTGATATCTTTTCCTTATCTTTCAGCTTCTCTTTATTTAGAGTGAACTGAATTGGATTAGCTGCTGGTCTTGTCCTTAAATAATACATCCCAGTCTTTAAACCCTAAAAGGGAAATAAATACAACTAATTAGGAGAAACTGTGAAAACACTAGACATTTAAGGCCAATGTTTACATTTTCATAATTGCTTTCTAAACTTGGAATTATAACTCCTCTAGGCAGCCTTCTCAAAAATGCTTAAAAAGAGAAAGAGAGATGGTCAGAGTATACTCTGTCCTTTTCACCCCTAAAACAAGCTTATCTCTTTGAAAATGCCAAATATTTTTGTTCTCTAGTCATTTTTTTGTTTCTATGTGTATGACTTCCCAGTGTGCCTAAGATAACATTTCTGCCTTAGATTATAACTATTTAGAGAGCTAGACTGTATCTCTGTATAAGAACAGATTACGACTACTTCAAAGATAAGGATCATCATCTTCTATTCAGTATCCCCAGTCCTGGCACACAGTGTATGTTCAATGTTTTTTAAATAAAAAAATAATTCATAATTCTGTATAAACACCCAGCATCTTGCCAGGAAATAAGAATACAATCCAGAATCACAAGTCTTTACAGTTGGTAATGACTAGCTTTTATACTGTGATTAGCTTTTACACTATAGAAAGATAAGGTGGGGAAACAATAGGCATTTTTTTAATAGTGGGTTGACATGTGTCAAGTTTTATTTTAGGAATGGTAGCAGTACACAAGATGGCCTAGAGCAGAGATACCAGAAGCAAAGAGATCAGTTAAGAAGTTAATAATGGTGGTAGACATGTCTTGGCAATTATAAATAATGTTGCTATTAATAGGGGGTGGATGTATCTTTATGAATTAACTCTTATTTTGTGGCTGGCTTTATTCCTTTGATAACTATGTAAGTTTAAAAAGCTAAAGCTCTAAACATTCTTAGAAACAATGAATGGTATATATACATACATTTTTTAAATGTGCAGTACATTGTGTATATGTATTTATATGCAATATATTGTATATGTGCAGTCAGATTGTAAAAATTCTACCCAATAAAACTGAAAAATAAAAAAACTTTTTAAAGTAATAATGGTGGTAGAATATGAAGGAAGGTACTCAAGAAATAGTATAAAAGTAACAACCAACAAAACATGGTGAGTGACTGCATGGAGGGTAAAGGGAGGATCATAACTCCAAGCTTAGGAATAAAATAATCCTAAAAGAAACAAGAATATCCAAAATGAGAGCTTAATCTGGTATAAAAACCATGAGTTGCTTTTAACATATTGGATTTGAAGTGAAAGAACTTCTAGGTGGCAATATTGATAGTTAGCTAGAATATAAAACTCTAATCCAATACTAAAATATCCAAAGTTGGCAACAAGCCCTCCTTGACTTCTTCCACCAACCTGTTTCCAGCCGTAGAAGTGCATACTAGTGAGTTTGCCATAATTAGGCTCAGCAATATGTATGTTCAAAGACTGGCTTTGATCAATGAAAGCGCCTCTCTCAGCTGCCATCTTGAGTACGGTTTTCTGAGAGATTTCCCACACAGTCTTATAAAGTTGCTTCAGGTCATCAGGAATTTCTGGTATGCTCTGAAGAAGGGAAACCAAATGTTTATTGGACTCAGACTGAAGAAAACAGTATAATTAACAGAATGATGACCAAAGGGTCTGATCTTGGTTCTACTTCCATCCAGATCTTACCCTATCATTCATTTTAATACAACATGACCCTTACCAAGTTTCCCAAGACTGCTCACCTCTGGCTAAATCCAACAAAACCCCATCTAACCAACAAAATATCAATCTGATGGTAGTGATTAAGGTTTATCTTTAATTGGTAATGGCCAAAACATTCACTGTTCTACAGGCACTTAATACAGGAAAGAAAAGTCAGAACTCAGCAATAATAAATGACCCTTGAGTTTTGCAGAAAATACAAAAACTCAGGGCTATAACTCTGGGACATGACCCAAGGAAGCAATGAGACAAAATCCTTTAAATAAGCTGGGACCCCACAAACTCCAATTGGAGCCAATAGAAATAAGGCTGTCTTAGATCTAGGGTTAGCCTGTATCAAAACAAAGATTGGCTAATACTACAGTTTCTATCAGCAAACATAGAAATGTTACAGGCAGATCAATGTTTAGCCAGAGGTCTCTTTCTACAAATAAATAAATGCTTCTTGATTCTCAGTTCCAAATATTTTACTGTTAAACGCTATTTGTATTGGCAGGGGTGGGTATAATTCATGGTAGAGTGCATGCTTAGCAAGCATGAGGTCCTCGGTTCAATCTCTAGTACCTTCATTTTAAATAAATAAATAAATACATACATACATACATACACAAATAAACAAATACTATTTGTGGCTCTGTCTTTTGGACTATCAGTCTTCAATCTCCATTGCACTTTTTAATTAAGTTTGACTCTCTAATTTCAGGCTTTATATCAGTGGTCCTCAAACTTTGATGCACTCTGGAATTACCCAGGAAGTTTTTCAAAAATACTGACACTTGGCTCCCATTCTCAGACATTTGACTGTTATGGGGTGCAACCTAAACCTCAGGATTTTAAAAGCTGCTCAATTTATTCTAATGTACAGAGAAGTTGGGAACCACTATATTACTGCATAAATAAGAGGGTAAGACATACCTATCGGAAGATGTATTTAATCCCAGCCCAGTGCAAGGTTGAACAGAGCTACATAAGCCTTTATGACCACAATAAATAATCATTCTTTCTCTACATAGCCTGGGATAAGTGAGAAGGTACCAATATCCAACTTAGCTCCTAAAGAGCATTTCTTTTTTCATTCTGTACCTGAATAGAGCCATTGCATGCAATAATCTGATTTTTCATCTCTTCATTCCACAAGCCCCGCTCAGTGAGATCTTTCAGTAAGTGAGGATTTACAATCTGAAAGGAAAAACAGAAAAGATATGAAAGAATGAATAACCATGACAGGGTCTAAACAGCATCACAGACCTGGGGCTTAAAGTAAGTAAAATCATTGAAGAATTATTTAATATTAGATTGCTTGGTAAATTCTATTTTGTATAAAACTGAGAGATCCATCCCACCACATGAAAGCTATATTCCTCTAAAATCTTGATTATTTCTTATTCAAAACATAATGTATGGTATTTGCAAAAATGAAAAGAACTAATACTGCCTAGGCTGAGTAAATCTACGTAGAAGGATTCTTTCTCCTTTTTAAGTGAGGACACAATAAATACTTAAAAAGAAAAATGAGAAGTGTGTCCATCCCAAAACCTACAGAAATTTAATTCAGAATATCTGCAAATTCACAAATAAAAATCTTTTGCATTTTAAATGAGTGATTCTCAAGCTTAGCTGTATATAAGAATTACCTGGGAACCTTAAAAAAAACAAAACAGAACAGAACACTGGTCCTGCCCTTCAGAAATTCTAATTTGTAACCAAGGCTGAGAACCAATGACCTAAATGATACTTCTACACAGCTTGAATATCATCAACTTAAGCATCTGAGGTTATAGTATAATCATTATTATTATAGAATGGTTAAACATCATGTGAACTTTAATATCAACAAGTTGCTTACTTACTCAATCCTCAATCATTCATTCTTTTGGCAGATACTTTATATATTTATATGCTGAAATAACATAAACAATATTAGAGATGCCGATGACTCACTTTATCAAAACTGCCCCCATACTATGATAAATGGCATACTAAATATGAGTAGCATTTACTCTCAACATCTGGCTTTTGAAAGATTTTCCTGTAGATCTGGCTGTGATCTTCTCACCTGAAATTCTCCTGACAAGACTCTGCGGGTGTAGATGTTACTGGTGTAAGGTTCAATTGACTCATTATTTCCCAAAATCTGAGCAGTTGAAGCAGTAGGCATCGGGGCAATAAGTAAACTGTTTCTTATACCATACCTAAGGAAAAGGAGATTATTAGGTGCTGGTCCTAAAGCTACAATCTGCCAGGAAGGTAGCTACTTTAAGTCACTGTAGTAAATGCAGGGGCTTTGAGTAATATACATGCATTAGACTCACATGTTGACTTTTGAATTTAATCTGTATAGAGATGCAGCTCCACAGTATGGGTGGTATAGCTTGCCCCTCTCCTAAATGCCTCACTCCTAAACAGAATATGCCATGACTCCTGCCACTAAGGAATCACAGTACTTGATATATTACCTTGCCCAAGGAAAATGCTCAAATGGCTGTTGGTCCCTACCTGTATCAGGGTACACTCATTCAACCCACACTCTTTTCTAAGTGCCTATGTGATCACTGTGCTAGGCCCTTGAAGGAAACATAATGATGTGAAAGTGGACAGAACCAGACATCTATCACCAAAAAAGATTTGCTCTGCAAATACTTTCTATGACCTGTACCTTTAGGTATATTTTATTTGTGTTAAATATCTTACTTTACTTAGTTTTAAGTTTCTTAAGCACAAAGAGCTCATCTTTCCTACATCCCATACCTCTGGGATCATACAGTACTTAGCATAGAGCCTCGTACCCTAATGGAGTCTGTACAACTGGACTTCCAATCTCACTGTCACTTTCTAGTTGTGAGGCATCAAGCAAACCACCCACTGTATCCATGTCTTTACTTCCTCAGTAAAGTGGACAGTGGTTTCCTGTCCACAGGCAGGAAGACGTTTTGAAAAGTCATATATATATATGATACACCTAAATGATGGAATTGTCTATAATCATTAAAAACATTAGGCAGATCTCTAAAAGAGAAAGATCTCCAAAATAAATCACTAAATTAAAAGTCTCAGAATATGTTTGATCACATTCTCCAAATGCACTGAAACAGGTCTAGAAAAATATACACCATTCACAACAGTTATCTCTGAGAAAAGGAATAAGTTGGGTTTTTGTTTGTTTTGTGGGACAAGTTGTAAAAGAAGGGCTTTTACTTTCTATTTTTTTTCCGTACGGAAAAACTTTATTAACAATGAATGTATTAATTTTTAAATTTTAAAAGGCTGTATATAAAAAATATCTAAACTATAGTATTTTGAGGAAAAAAACAAATAAAAAATAGAGTACGGGCCCATTTGTGCAAAAACTGAATTTGCACATAAATACACACATGCATACACACTCAGAAGAAAAGTCTGAAGGATGACAGACAAAAAGATATAAACAGGTTTTTGGGGAGAGGTGGTATTGGGATAATTTTCATTTTACTCCCTTTCCACGTGTATGTTTTTCTAAATTTTCTAACATGTATTATTTGAGTAATAAAACAATATGAAGGCAGATAGATATTTTAAAGAGCATATTAAAGCTACTGCTTCCCTGTACAAATATTAAACACTTTGTATATGCATTAACCCAGAGATGACAAATGCATCATGATAGAAAATGAAAAGAATTTGTTTCATTGACTCAGAAAAACATTCTGCCCGCCCTCAAATCTCTTATGTTTATTAGTTGAAAAGGCCTACAAAGACTCAACTTTTACATTTTCCTTTCACACAATTTAACACATTAAACCCTCCAAAAGCTCTTCCAAAATTCCTAATGTATTTCAGTGAAAGCCATTTATGTGCCCAATATGGTTAAGCAATAAATAAAAGTGAAAAACGTTTAAAAAGCAAGCACACTTGGAAATATGAAGGTTTAATGAGAAAAAGAACCACCTAATCTTGGCAGTTAAGCCCCCTAAAACAAGATAAACTAATAATAATAATACCTACCAAGTATTAAAATGCTTTCATTGTACCAAGCAATTTGCAGGTTACTATACATGTAATGTCCTAGGAGGCATTTTTACAAAAATAGTTTTATATATAGGTCATTTTAGTCCCATTTAAGAGAAAAAATGAATTTCAGAAGCGAAAATAACATACCTAAGTTTGAAAGAGCCATGATGAAAACCTGAACCCTCCTTACTTCAAAGCTACTTTACGTCTCTACTTACTTTGCAATCTTCTCCTTGAGAAGTTTCCAGTCCCACAGGTCTGTAGGAGTAACACTCCACATATCATATTGAAGGATCTAAAGAATAAACAACACAAATTTATGACAATTTAAAACTATGACAAAGACTAAGCAAATGACTAACTGCCATGCCCCCACATCCTAACAAATGCTGTCTTCCGTAGAGCTGTGTAAGGGATACAAGGACCAGAGATTTTCCTGAACAAATTTCTGTGTAATCATACTGATTAGAAGCAGGTTAAGACTAATTAATTAAGGCTTACCTCTTCCCCATGTCCCTGCTAAGCCCTCTCAGAGGACCCATAACATTTCTACAAACCAGGAAATCCTAACACTCATGGAAAAGTGTTGCTGAGATGCACTTTCTTTTCGCAGAGTAAAAGCATAACTCTACTCTCACCTTTCTTAATTGCCTTGATCTGTCCCTTGATCTATAGCTACTTGGCTAATAAACATCTGTTTTCAAACAATGGTACATTAGAGTTCTTAACTATCAGCAGGAACTGTCAGAACTAAAAATAACATCTTATTTTACATGGAGAATCATACTACTGATGATAAAGGCAGAGTGGAAGACAGAATTCTAGGACAGCTCCCAAATTCTCACCCCCTCGTGTATAGGCCATTACACTCTCCTCCTCTTCAATGTGTACGGGACCTGGAAATATGACAATGCTACTCACATAATTATGACAAAGGTGAAGGGTTTCTGCAGATGTAATTAAGGTTGCAAATCAGTTAATTTTTTACTTAAAAGGAAGATGATAATGGGTGGCCCCGACTTATCAAATGAAAACCCCCAAAAGTGTGACTGGCCTGGGCTCTTCTTGAAATGAGAAACACTCCCTCTTACTGGCTTTGAAGAAGCAAGATGCCATGAGTTCTAGAGCTGCAAGGAATGAATTCTGCCAAAAATCACGTGAGCCTGGAGTAGGACCCTACTCCTCGGATGAGACCACAGTCTCTACCAACATCTTGACTGTAGCCTTGAGAGACAGAGTTAAGACACAGCTAAACCAAGCCTGGACTCCTGAACCATGGAAACAGATAATGAATGTATGTTCTTTTAATCCACTGTTTAGTAACAGAAAACCAACACAGTTAGCATTTTTCTTACATCATTTTAGCAATGATTAGTTTTATATAAAAGAGATTAAAATAGAGTACCCTTTTCACTCCAGAGACAAATGTACCATATGAGTTTCCTATGGCTGGGGTAACAAATTACCACAAACTTAGTGGTTTAAAATAACAAAAATTTATTCTCTCACAGTTCTGGAGGCCAGAAGGCCAAAATCAATATGTTGGGAGGGCCTCACTCCCTCCATTGGCTCTACAGGAGATTCTGTTCTTTGCCTTGTCCAGCTTCTAGTGGCTGTGAGCATTCCTGGGTTGTGGCTGCATCACTCCCATCTCTGCCTCCATGGTTGTGTTGCCTCCTCTCCTCTGTGTGTCTTGTAAGGACAAGAGTCACTGATTTTAGGGCCCACCTGGATAATCCAGGATAATCTCCTCATCTCAAAATCCTTAATTACATCTGCAAAGACTCTTTTTAAACCAAATAAGGTAACATTCACAGGTTCCAGGCATTAGGAATGTGAACATACATTTTTGAAGGCTACCATTCAACCTACTATAGGAACTTACAGGCAAAAAGAAATTTCATCCATATACTTACTCCTTTGCTGACTGGAGAGCCCTCATACGTTTCATATGGGCCATACTCCTTGGCCAGGTCACAGCTGGCTTCCAAGGCTCCATAATAAATGGTTTCAAAGATTTGCTTATTCAATAACTGGGCCTCCGGACTCTCAAAAGGGTATCTCATCAGAATAAAAGCATCTGCCAGACCTTGTACCCCAATTCCAATGGGACGATGGCGTTTATTTGATACGCTTGCCTTTGTGTCAACAGGTTTCGAGAAGAAAGAGATAATATTAATGAACAGTAAAATCAACATTCTGTACCAAATGACACACTCCCTCTCTTTATCTCAGTTTTCTCACACCACTCCAATGATAACCATTTAAATAATGACTGGAAGACCTTGATAAACTCCCTCCAGATTGAATTTCAATAATTACTAATGAGCAAAGAAATCTATTCATACCTCTGGGACAGGGTAGTAGTTAATATCAATGATTTTATTCAAGTTTCGGACAATGACTTTGGTGACTTCAGCCAACTTCATAAAGTCATATGTGTGTTCTGATGTGACATACATATTCAGGGCCAGAGAAGCCAAGTTACAAACTGCAACCTGGAATGCAAGAAGCACATAATTTTTATTTCTTCCCTTGTGTCAATGACACTACCCTATAAGCCTCTAACACTCTCTAATATTAAAATTAAAAATTTTTATCTTTGATTTCTACCTCTTTATCGTCCACCAGTTCATTTCTAAATTCCAATACGTATTCACACATGTGAACTGTAACATGCAGCAGCGAAACAGGTAAGATGCAGAGAGAACCCTGTGTTCTTAGTACATGGTTCTATTGCCAGACAGACATCACATTGTGCTATAATTTTTATGTATATCTATCTCAGTCAGTAGATGTGCACTGTCCAACACAGCAGCCACCAGCCACACGTAACTATTTAATTAAAATTAAATGAAATTCAAAATTCAGTTTCTCAATTGCACTAGTGCTCAACAGCCACTCAATATGGAACATTTCCATCACTGCAGAAAGCTCTTCCAAATTACACATGCCTACCTCACCCTCACTGAGACTCTGACAAGCCCTTAACAAAAGATCCAAGTTTGTGAATTTTGTAAAAGCTCTTCAGCTGAGTCTCTTACTATACTACATTAGGTGGCGAGCTTTCTCAGGTAGGGATCATATCTGATTTATCCTTGTACTTTTAGTACTAGCACCATAACTGGCATATAGTAAATGCTTAATAATGTTGAATGAATACACCTTCTTTGCCATTTTGATTATGACTATCCCAATCCAAACTCTCAGCTCCTCTCACCTAGACTCCCGCACACATTTCATACCTACTGAACTCTACACATGTTGCCTAAGTACCCATTTTTAAAACATGGTTCTAATTACATAAGTCTGAAAAATGCTAGGGGAACTAATAGGGCAGGAGAAGAAAAGAGTCTTGGGGCTAAGTATGGAGGGAGTGACACTTTTAAATAGAGTTGTCAAGGAAGACATCACTGAGATCATGACATATTAACAAAGAACTGAAGAGGTTGAAAACAAGCCATGTGGCTATTCTGGGGGGAAGAGCATTTTAACACTCAAAAATCCTGAGGCAGGAGCATGCTTGATATGTTTGCGAAACAGCAAGGAAATTAGTAGGGCTAGAGCACAATGAGCAAGGGGGAAAGTAAGAGCAGATAAGGTGGGGATACCCAGTTATGTAGGACCCTACAGAGAACTGTAAGGTTGAAAATGAAACACTGATATATGCTACAGTGTGGCTGGCTACAAATATTACAAATATTACAAGATTCCATTTCTTCTATGGAATGCCCACAATAGGCAAATCCAGAGACAGAAAAGAGATTAGTGGTTGCCAGGGTCTGGGTGAAGAGGGGAACAGGAAGTGACTGCTAATGGGTACAAGGTTTCATTCTGAGGTGATGAGAATGTTCTAGAATTAGACGTTGGTGATAGTTGCACAACCTTGCAACTAAAAAACACTGAGTTGTATACTTTTAGAAGGGTGAAATTTATGGTATGTGAATCATAACTCAATTTTGTTAAAAAAAGAACAAACAAAATGTAGACAGATTGGAAAGTCAAAGAGGAATGTGAAGAAATTATATGATCTGATTTTTGTTTTAAAAAGGGTCATTTCAGTCTCTATAATATAATCTATCTTATATAATAGTCACTTGAGTATATGCCAATTTCCTCCAACTAAATTATAAGTTTCCAAAAGACAGGGGCTGGACCATATCCATTTCTATCCCAGAGAACTTATGGTATAGTTCTTACACATAGCTGGTGCTCAGACCTCTTTCCACACTAAGCCATTCAATAACCAGAAGCAAGAGTTATCCTTCCCATCCTAGCATCTTGATACTATTTCCTTTCAGAAATCTACAAGGGCTTTCCTATCTCTAGACATGCCAGCTTTCACATACTATCTCCCTTCCCCCAGCCACAGCCAACTTTCCATACACTAAACCTTAACATACTTGCTCCATCAAAAAAAAAAACAAACAAAAAAAAAAACAAAGCTTGACATTCACTGCACAAAACCTATTCCTATCTCTGATCTGTCATACAGGCTGTTCTTTCCAAATGGAAAATTTTTCCATAAACTTCTTTTTAAAATAAGCAAGTCTACTGGGGGGAGGGTATAGCTCAAGTGGTAGAGCACATGCTTAGCATGCATGAGGTCCTGGGCTCAATCCCAGGTACCTCTTCTAAAAATAAATAAATATACCTAATTACCTCCCCCCACAAAAAAAATTAAGTAAGCAAATCTATGTTCCATTTCTAACCTTGCCTCTTCAGTGAATTGCCTTTAAGATCTGAGGTAAGAATTCTGTTTCACCACTTACTGAAAGGACTTTCTACACGCTTACATATTTTAAACTGAATGAGCATCCTAACAAGTTATTGTGTTTGTCTTAAACCACTGTAACTATATACTGCTATTTTTTCTAAAGTAAAAATTATTACAACAATGTGTACATAACAAAAAGCTGGGTCTTTTCTACGTGGCTCAGACTAAAAGACATTTAAGGGCACACATCACAGCTCTTTCTTCCTTTATAATCTCTATTTTAGTGCCCTTCTGCTTACAGCAAGCTAACTCCCTTCACCCAACTCAACTGAAATCATGTGAAGGATTCATAACAATTCACTAACTCTAAAGAGTCTTCTCTCAGTACTCGAAGCAGCTTTTCTACCTACCTCATCTTTGCTAGTATACTCTACTATTTCTGTGCACAGGTTGCTGCATTTGATCGTTCCCAGGTTCTGCTGGTTGCTCTTCCGATTACAGGAATCTTTGTAGAGCATGTACGGGGTACCTGTCTCGGTCTGAGACTCAATGATGGCATACCAAAGCTGCTGAGCTTTTACAACTCTGCGGACACGACCGTGTTTCTCATAACTGAAAGGCAAAGCTAATATTAATTTAAAATTCCCTAAGAAAATCTTTACGACAGACAACATGAAGAGAAACACTAAAATATAAAATTAGGAAAACTCTTAAACTCTAAGTTTTGCTAAGTGAAAAAATTTAGGATATTCATTTTAGTCTGGTGAAAGCTAATCCCACTAAATCAACAATACCTTCCATAATAAAAAGGAACAAAATTTAAAGTAGCAAACCATGCTATTGTCCTAACAGTCTTTTGCGGTTATTTATTGACTATTGACAGCTGTGTCCTAGTTGCTCTTGATTCCTGTATACAATATAAAGCATAGCATTTTATCAAATGTACTCTATGACAAAGCAAATCAATAACCCTGCCAAATAACTCTCTGCATTAACTTTTAAAAGGATCCTTTTAAAAAACACAAACACCTATTTACATCCCAAAGTTTTAAGAAAGACAGAAACCAAAGTTTTAGTGAAGATTCAGGAAGAAACATGACCAAAATAAAATTATTAGTCATATCCTCTTCTAGATGCTTCTGTAGATTCCTAGAAACTGGCTAATGACTGACGTAGTTTTAAAATGTGGATCCTGTAAACAGGAAAAAACATATGGTTAAAACATTATTACTGTCATATTTTTCCCATACCTTTCATACAGCTTCTCAAATTCTTCTCCCCAGACCTCATCCAGGCCAGGACACTCATTTGGACACATCAAAGACCAGTCCTACAAGGGGAAGGACAGTACCAACCATAAGAAACTTGAAATAACCAACCAAACAGCCTATTAAGAACACTGCTAGGGATAGGGTGGCTTCCATAGATTATCTTAAAATTTTGCTTTAGAAATAATCGTCTTAGGTTCAGGCCCAAACAGCTAGTTCTGCTTGTTTGTTCATAACCTTTTAAGCATCTAGGTCAGATAGCATCTACTTTAGAGAATAAAAATCCAAGAGGCAAGAATGGCATCTCTTCACTTGCTCAGAGACTGCCTTTCTATTGTGTAACACATAGGGGGATCTTCCTAAGCATGATTTAAGATGACTGAAGAGAAAGCTTATATGAATTAGGTTGTTATTACTAACGAGTACCTATCTCTCACCTGATTAGTCTCCACTCGTTTCATGAAGAGATCTGGAATCCAAAGGGCAAAGAAAAGGTCCCTGGCACGCTGCTCCTCCTTTCCTGTGTTCTTCTTTAAATCAAGAAACTCAAAGATGTCTAAATGCCAAGGCTCCAGGTAAATAGCAAATGCACCAGGTCGCTAGTGGTAAATAAACCATCATTCTTTTCAGAATCAGAATGAAACAAAGAAACTTTGCATTTTCCAAAGCACTTCAGTAATATCTCCTAGGATCTTCACTACAATTAATGAGTTCAATGAGATAATACAAATAAAAGTACTATAAAAATATTAAGTAGTAGTATTTTTCTTATAATTCTAAGAGTGAAAAAGAACTTTAACACAAAGAAAGTGTGGAACAAGAAAGACTAAATAACTTATTCAAAGTGACACAGTGAACCAGAGGTGGAGCTTCCCCTTCAGTCGTCCAGCTCACTCTTCACTATGTGACACGTACGTAAAGCCCAAAGAAAATCGCTTTAGCTTTGACAACAGTAAGTCGTACTCTTATTAAAGATCAAAAGGGTGGTATATCTTATCAAGGGTCCCATAGATTTTTTTTTTAAGTACATTAGAGAGAAATTCACAAACCAAGAGGTGATTAGTGTGCCTACATATCCGAAAGAGTCAGGCTCAAGTTGCAAACTATGCTGCTGATAACATTGGATAAATGACCCAATACTCTCTACTTTTCCCTCTATAGGCAGTTTTGCTTTCTGTTTTTTTGTTTTTGTTTTTGATTTTTTTAAAAAGTAGAAAACATATTGCAACCCCTTTTCAACGTTAGGTATCAATATGAGTCACAGCTTTAAAAATTCTTTGCAAATAAACTGTCATGTAAGAAAGTTGACTGCCTGGAGCCAGGGATAAAATATGTATGGGTGGGAGTAATGGGGGTGATTAATACAAAGGGCATGAGAAAATATTCTTGGGCAATGGAAATGTTTTACATCATGATTGGTGTGATTATACAAGTATGTACATCTGTCAAAATTATCCAACTGTATATTTCAAGCATGCGCACTTTAAAGTAAAAATCATACTCATTAAATTGACCATAAAAGTGAAAAAAAAAAAAAGCAAAGTTGCTAAAAACTTAGTCAATAAGCCATCTTATTATAAGCATACATGACTAAAGATTTTTAGTTCTGATTTCCAGTACTTTCTTTTTTTGTATGTTTGCTTTTGTGGGGGGAGGTAGTTAGGTTTTTTTTTTAATGTATTTTTAATGGAAGTACTGGGGATTGAATCCAGGACCTCATGCATGCTATTCATGCCCTCTACCACAGAGCTATACCCTCCCCGCTCCAGGACTTTCATCAACAGAGCATACCTTGTTTCCACCTTGATCCACATATCGAGCTGTGTTGTTATATACTCTCAGCATCGGAACAAGGCCATTGGAATTACCATTAGTCTGAAAGAGAAACCAAGGATAAAGGCATCTGGAGAAGAAAGAGGGGGGCTCCACAAGAAGATCAAAATGGCTCAACAGTGGACAAATTATCCTCTCTTAGTCTACAAAGTTTTATCTGCTCCCTATCTTTACTTCTGCTTTGAAAATGTAATGCCCACAATAAAATAAAATTTTGTTGAATAAATTACAGTGATGTACAAAGTTATTTCATGGCATCTCTAATTTACAATGAGAAATAACAATTATAAGTCAAAAGAATTCAAAATCAGGATAGCTAAATTTAAACCCCACACCTTCGAAAGTAGAGTAAAAGCACTACTACAGTATCTTTTTCCCAAAATAATTCAAGGCAACTTATAGTAAGAATTATATGCAATGGATAAATCAAGACAATAAAGGTAAACGAAGATTCTCAGCAATAAGTGGATTCTAGAATGAAGATAAGAAAGTATAGAAACTCCTAAGATTAGAGGATACCTCATCAAGGAAATATTAAGCTATCTTGATTGTGGTGGTGGTTTCATAGGTGTATACATCCATCAAAATTCATCAAACTATACATCTAAAATATGCGTGTGCAGTTTACAGTACAGGAATTATACCACAATAAAGATGTTTAAAAGAAAAAAAAAGAAACCTCATCAAATTTTAAAAATAATCCTTCTAACCTCAAGGCAAGCCTTTAAACAGCCTAGAAAGGTAAGTGAGCAATGGCTCACCATACTACTGGGTAATAAACACTACATAAGGAAATGGTTTTCTCCTGGACTCTTCTAACTTTATTTTACAGGGTTAGATAATTTCTTCACCTTTACAGAGGAGAAAACAAACTCAAGAGATGTAAAATAACTTGCACTAGGTACACTACTAGTAGTTAGTATCATATATACTATTTAAATTCAGGTCTTACCCAAAATCATCTTTTCTTTTTTTTTAATTGAAGTATGGTTTATTTACAATATTATGTTAGTTTCAGGTGTACAGCATAGTGATTCAGTATTTTTGAAGATTATATTCCATTATTGGTTATTAAAAGATAATGGGTATAAATCCCTGTTGCTTATCTATTTTATATATAGTGGTTCGTTAACCTCATACTCCTGATTTGTCTCTCCCTGCTTCCCCCTCCCCTTTGGTCATCACAAGTTTGTTTCCTATATCTGTGAGTCTATCTCTGTTTTGCATATACATCCATTTGTATTAATTTTTAGATTCTACCCAAAACCATTATCTTGACTTCTGGTGAATAGTGAACTAGAAGAGCTGGAATTTACCTCATAAAGTGCTGATGTTTAAAGCTTGAGTCCTGACTCTATGACATATTAAGCGACTAATCTCTGGAAGTAATTTAACTTTCCAAGCTTCAGCTTCCTCACTTGTAAAATGAAGACAACAGTGGCTATACTCAGGAAGTTACTGTAAGGAGGAAAGTTAACTGCATCTTTAATGATATCTATCTCATAAGGTTGTAGTAAGGGTTAAATGTGTAATTCATGTAAAACTTAAAACAGATTTAGCACATAGTATGCAATGAATAAATAATAGTTGCTATTATTGCTAAAATAAATCAGAATTCCAAAATCTGAGCAAAAACAGGATCCTAAAGATCATCTAATCTAAACCTCTAATGAGACAGATGAAAATGAGGTCAGAAGTAGTGAAATTACTCACTCCAAGTCACACAGCCAGCTAGTAATTAACAGAGATCCAGGTCTCCCAAGTCCCAGTATATGCCCTCTCAACCATAAGCCCAGTTGCTTATGGACTTGAATCCCTCTAGCCTACACATTTTTAGTCATACAACAAAGCTTACCCCAGCTATGTAGCTGCCAGTAGCTCGAATACAACTCACAGCAACACCAATTCCCCCAGCCGACTTGGAAATCAATGCACATTGCTTTAGAGTGTCATAAATGCCTTCAATGCTATCATCTTTCATACTCAGAAGGAAACAGCTATGGGGGAAAAAAAGTCACAACTCAGCAAGGAAATGAAGCAACACAGAGTCAAAAAATGACTATAATCCAAAGACAGTAAGTTAGGCAAATAAAAGATTTGAAGCTTAAATTCCCAGGTGTTTTCAGAAAGGAAAAAAAGACAAAACTTTGACTGGATATAATGCAATAAGACAAATCAACATGTATTGTTTTAAAATCACCTTGCTATCTACCCTAGATGCTAGGTCTAGAAAGAAGTCTTAGAGATAGTCTAAAATATTAGCTTACATGTTCATCAGACTGCAAATGTGTTGTTATTACATTTTCTCATGTGAATTCCTAAGCATACTTAACATCTTTTCAACTTAGTAGTAAGCCAAGAAAAATTAAACATTTATGGAAAAAACCACCCATCCAATAGTGAACAAAATTTGGTATGTCCACCAAAACTTAGCTCCCTTACAGTCTTTTGAAGACAATTCCTCTACCTGTGCTTTGGATCTTACTCTCCTACCTCAGGAGCCTTACTCTACCCTAGATCCCTTCACTACCTTGAATATACAACCAATCAAATGGATTCAATCTGTTGACTTTTTCTATTAAATAGTCAGACATTCAGAAAGGTATAGAGAATAATATAACATATACTTTTACTTACCACCTACCTCAAGAAATTAGACACTACAAATATAGCCTAATTACAACTGTACACATTTCCATGCATTTCTATGTTCTTGTAGCATTTACATATGTTCTACATTTTTTAAATTTCTATTTTCACATTTATTTATCCTTCTGCAACTTGCTTTTATTTAACTCAATATTGTGTTAGAGATTCATTCCTACTGATATATATATAGGACTAGTTTATTTTCACTGCTGTAAGGTATTCCATTGTATAAATATACCAATACATCTGTCCACCTGCCTGTTGACGGACACTTGGATTATTTCCAATTTGTTTGCTATTCTAAACAATGCTGCTGTGAAAGTTCTTAAACATATCTCCCTGTGCTTATATCTAAGGATTTCCATAGGGTATGAAACTAGGAGAGGAATTCCTAAGTCAAAGATATGCACGTGTTCCACTTTACCAAAGATTCTCCAAAGTAAATGGGTAAGTATACTCCACCTAGCAATGTGTGAGAGTTCCCTGTGTTCCACATTCTTACCAACACTTGGTATTAACAGTCTTTTAATTTTTATCGATCTGTTGGGTGTGAAATATCTCATTAAGATGTTAACTTTCATTTTCCTAATTACTAGCAAAGTTTATTATCATCTAACATGTTTACTAGTCAATCAAGTTTCTTCTATGAATTAACCCATGTTTCTGTTCAGTTTTGTGTCTTTTTCTTATAATCCTTTGATAGTTAACATACATTGCAAATATCTTCTCCCAGTCTAAAACTTTTTCACTTTGTTTTTGGTTGGCAGAAGTTTTAAATTTTAGTGTAGTCAATTTTTCCTTTATGTCGTTTGCTTATTATACCCATTTTAAGAAATCCTTCACTACTCTGAGGTCACATATATTCTCCTATTAAGATGTAGGATGAATAGCCATGATGTTTACAACTCACTTTCAAATGACTCAGCCAAAAAAAAAATTTTTTTTTAATTTTAAAGAGAAAAGTAAGAAATACAAATATGGCAAAATGTAAGTTTTTGATCTAGGCAGAGGTGGGTGTATGGGTGGAGTTCATTGTCCTTTTTTTAAAATTTTTCTGAATGTCTGAAATTCCTATTAAAAAGTTAGAGAGGAAAATATGTATTTACCTATTTTCTCAATACGTTCTTCTAAAAGATTTTACTCTCACGTTTAGATTTTTTTTCTTGAATTTATTTCCGTACATGGCACAAAGAAGGAAAATTTAATTATACTTTTCCCCATAGGATAACCAATTTCCCTAGCACTGTTTTCCCAACAAAATGCAACACTTGTTATTCATCAAGTTCCCGAATAAGCCTGAACCTCTTTGTGAGCTCTCTGTTATGTTTCAGTGGGTTTATCTGTCTATCCCAGAGGAAATATCACACTATCTCAGAGTAAATACCATAAGTAAATACCTTAAGTATGGTATTTACTCTGGGACAGACAAACCACAGCTTTATTGTAGTCAAGGTATCTGGTAGGGCTTTTTCTTCAAAACTGTCTTGCTATTTGTATTAGGTTCCTGTGGCTGTCCTAACAAATACCACTAACTTGGTGACTTAAAATAGAAGTTTATTCTCTCACAGTTCAACATCAGTTACACTAGGCCAAAATCAAGAACATTCCTCCAGAGGCTCTAGGGGAGAACACATTCCTTGCCTCTTCCGGTTTCTGGTGGCTCCTCTGCCTGCAGTGACATCATTCCAATTTCTGCCTCCACCTTCATATTGCCTTCTTTTATTCTGCATGTGTCATATCCCCCTCAGCCTCTCTTATAAGGATATTTTTGACTGGATTCAGGGCCCAACTGAATAATTCAAGATAATCTCCCTATGTAAGTATCTTTCTTAATCATAAACACAAAGACCATTTTTCCTTATAAAGTAACATTTACAGGTTCCAGGGATTAGGACCTGATATCGTCTGATTATTATTAGCCTTTTGCTCTTCCATACAAATTTTAGAATCAGCATGTTGAAATTCTGACTGGAATTACACTGAATCTATAGATTAGCTTGGGAAAAACTGATACTTTACAATGTTAAATCCATTTATGAATATAAAATCACTCTCCACTTATTTATTTTTTAATGTCCTTTAATTATGTTTTAGAATTTTTTCCTTAAAAGCCTTCCACACCTTTTATTAGATTTATTCCTGGATACCTTCCAGTATTATAAATTATGTATTTCAAAACTTAATCTTCTAACAGCTAAAGTACAGAAATGCAAGTGACTAATTTATATTGAATTTATATCTAGATATTCTGCTGAAATCTCTTTTTAATTCTAATAATTTGTCTGTAGATGCTCTTGAGTTTCCTATGTAAAAATCATATAATCTGTGAATCATTACAGTTTTGGTCCCTCATTTCCAAACTTTTATTTTCTTATCTTACAATGCTGGCTCAGGCCTCCACTACAATGCTGAAAACAGAGGTCTGATAGACCTAAGTTTTTAGTGCATATCTTTTACCAAATTAAGGAAGTTGTTTTCTGTATGTATTGTGTGAATTTTTTTATTATGAAAGCATTAAACAACATAAAACATCAGTGCAATGGATTATATTAATACACTTTTTGATGTTAGCATTTCCTTGAATTCCTGGGATAAACATATTCACGAAGAGTGTATTATTCTTTTACATAGTATCAGACTCTGTTCCAGGGTTCCTTTCTCAGAAAATGGCATCACCATAAATCCTGTTGCTCTACCCACAATCTCAGGAACCATCCTTGACTCACATTCAAAACATCACCAAATTCTGTCAGTTCTACCTCCTGAATCTCAAGTCTGTCTACTTCTCTCAATCTCTACTTTCACCTCTCCAATCCAAACATCCATAATCTCTCATACAGACTACTATTAGAGTCTGCTAATTGTTGTTGGTATTTACTTAAAAAAAAAAAAACAACTTCAGATATAATTCACATATCACACAATTCCCCTCTTAGTGTTCCCCAGTTAATGACCTTTAGTATATTCACAGAGCTGTGCCACCATCACCACAATCAAGTTTTAAATTTCATTATCAGCATTTGTCTCTCTCCAATTCATTTAGCACACTGCAGTAAGAGATCTTTCTGGAAAGAAAATCTTACTCAATCAGAGCAGGAGTGATTAAATGCTTATCGAATTAATTCTTATATGATGAACTACTTTCTTCAGGTCAAAGCTTATTTCCCTAGTCAAAACCATCTCAGAACATTAAAAGAGACTATAGATGATACATACCTAGAAAGTTGTGGGCGGTTAGTGCCAGCATTGAAGAGGGTGGGAGAAGCATGGGTAAACCACTTCTCAGAAAGAAGGTTGTAAGTTTCAATAGCAGCATCAATATCTTCTTTGTGAATCCCCACAGATACCCTCATCAACATATGCTGTGGTCTCTCAGCCACTAAAAGCAAAAGAGAAGTTTTCACATGATGGGACATGTCAGAAAAACTAGGCTGAGACATGTACTGGGGTCAAGAAAAGGAACACCAAAAGAGAATTAAAAATTTTTTACACCAATAAGCAAGACAACAATTCATAAACTAAAGTTAAAAATGTTATTAGCTCCAAGCTCTATTTTCAACACAATAAACAGAAAATATGACACACCAACATGTTCATGTCTCACCTTTTCCATTGATCTTCAACAAATAGGACCGCTCCAGTGTCTAGAAAAAGCAAAGCAACCAAAAGACTTGTAGAGCATAGTTTTTAAAGACACTATGGATATATCACTCACAATAAGGCAATCTATTTAAGCCTTCTCAGTTTTTAACATAATTTTAAATGAGAAGAACGGCATATTTAGTTTCACTAGCTTCAGTTTGGAACATTATTAATTGGCTATTTGTTTTGGAAAACACTGCCTGAAAATTTCTGGAAAAAGCCAGCTCTATATAAATGCATGTAATGCTAACAACAGATGCTGTGTTATTCATCACCATGTTGTAATAGTTAACATTTATGAAGTGCTTATAACAGGTTAGGCACTCATTTAAGCAACACACACATTTCACTTAATACTCAAGAAAATTTGTTATTGAAATTTTATTATTCCCATTCTAAAGATGAGGAAACTGAAGCACCAAGAGATTAAGTAACTTGCTAATAAGAAATGGAGTAGAGATTTGAATTCAGATGATCAGACATCAATATTGATATTCTCAATCACTACACAATACTGTTCACCAACACAAAAGTACCTAGAAAAGCACCTGGCACATACTAAGAATTCATTAAGTTGTAGCTTAAACAGTAGAATAATATGGAATTCTTCTGGCAAAGTATGTGCATAACTTCACATAAAATTTGGAAAACTTGAAAATTGTAAATGAATAAGCTATCCTTCTTTAATTCAAACCACTACCACCACCACCCTAACCCCGCTAATCCCTCAGGTCCATCCTAACTCCCAACAAATTACTACCTTCCTAATTGTATCACTAAAACATAAACAAAAACCTGTATTTTGTGATTGAAGGAGGAATTCCCACTTATTTGAAACCCATTATTTACCTTAAAGCCAAAGTAATTATAAGAGAAATCTCGGTCATAGATGATGGCAGAATTCAGGCGCTGATGGATGTAGGGGAAAAAAAAAGTAAGATAATTAGACTTATCTTCACAAAAGTCTGCTATATTTCATCCCTGATTCTAAAACTAAAATTGACAAAGGATACAAAAGAGATAATGCTAAGTATTATTGTTGTAAAACAGAAATCCATACCCAACGTTAAGGGAAAAAAATTATATAAATTGAGTATCCTAATTAGGTTTAAAAACATATATATTAAAAGACTAGAAGAAAACATATAAATATAAGTTGTATGTAACGAAAAATATAAATGTGACTTTCCAAACTTTCCTGATTATGTTTACAGTGCATCTCTAAAGAGGCAAAAAACATAAGCATAAAAGGGACTACATTATCATCCTT
Organism: Camelus bactrianus; assembly: GCF_048773025.1. Lineage (NCBI taxonomy): Eukaryota > Metazoa > Chordata > Mammalia > Artiodactyla > Camelidae > Camelus > Camelus bactrianus. The sequence goes on from NC_133548.1 coordinate 46,452,021, forward strand.
AAATATGCTTTTAGATTAGCTATTAATCCAAAAGTATTGGAACCACGCACTGACTAATACATATTTTTATTTTAAAAATTAGCCCATTTTAAACTGCACATAACTGTACAGGATAAACAATGACAAGGAGGAGGGTATAGCTCAAGTGGTAGAGCACATGCTTAGCATGCATGAGGTCCTGGGTTCAATTCCCAGTACCTGCATTAAAATAATTAAATAAATAACCTAATTACCTCCCTGTCAAAATCAAACAATGACAGAAGGTGGGATTACATTAACAGTAAGGCTCATCAAATCCATGGTCCTTTAACAGGTTCTAAACAAACTACTGCTAAGACAGTAAGATTTTATAGCAAAACTGGCCATTGTTACAGAGCTTCTGCGGCTATAAAGCCTTTTAGAAGAAAACAAAAGCAATTAGGTATGAATAATCATTTTGGATAGGGAAAATGGAGACAGTTTTTCAAAATAACTATCAGTGTTTCTGTATAGTGATCCATCCAAGGACTTGAAAATTCGATATGAAACTCTTCCCTTTCTCTTAAATTTTTAGTGGTAACTTTGTTGCCAAAAGCAGCTAGGGGCTTTGCCTAACGGAGAACTGAAATACTGGATGAATAATACTTATTTTTTAGATACAGATTTTTGCTGCCATTGTGTTATTTTTATTTTCCACTGTCTTCAAGATTATATATATATGAACAATATAAAAACAACTTCATTTTCTCTCAGTCTCTTTAACATAAGATACATATTTAGAGAGACAGCCAACTCATCATTCTATTACCTAAAGTTAAAACTGCTTTCTAATCTGTGCATATATCCATGGTAAATGAATCCTATGTGCAAAAGGGCTGGCTAGACTTACCCATCTTTTCCCTTCTATCTTCTGGGATGTAGTTAAGAAAGGGGTTGAAACCTAAGTGGATAATTTTTAAATTGCTGAGCAAGGAAATCTTGCAAAATTTTTACCTGAGCGACCTTATTGGAAGTCAGTTTGGCAATGTCTACTAAAATTCTGATTGTATATACTCTGGCTCAGCAATTCCACTTAAGGGATTTGTCTTACTGATATGCTCATCTACGAGCAAAGCACTACACCATATGATATTCATTGTAACAAAAGATGGAAAACAAGTATCATCAACTAAAGCAATTCTTACGTATACATATATGTATAATGATGATACATCTCTAGAATGGAATGCTATGCAGCTGTTAGACAGGATAGGGTAAATTCATAAATGCTAATATAGAACTACCCCTAAGATATACTCGTAAGTGAAAAAAGTGTCCACAAGAATATTATGCACAGTACATTACCACTAAGAAGAAAAATATATGTATTATAGAACAGCTCTGGAAAAATACATTTTAAGATGGTAAAACTTTGTTGTTTCTAGAAAGGAAAACCAGGATACAGAGAAGGAGAGAGAATTACTTTTTATGTATGCCTTTAGTAGTGTTTAAATTTTTTTAAATGTGCTTGTTACTTTAAAAAAAAAAGAATCTATAAAAATTTTTTCATCAGAAAAGCATTATACATACATCTTTATTGGCCAAAACAATATCCAGTGTTGGCTTGGCCACCATGGGAGAGTGTTTGCCATTATGTGGATTTATGTAGTTGAAGAGGTCTTCCATCACATCTAAAAACAATACAACAGAAAATTAAAATATCAAAATCACTTCATAGCTAATAGTTTAAAACAGTGGTTCTCAGGTTCTCAACTCTTTTTTTCATCCCAGCCCACCTCAATGCCTAGCATAGAAAGCGTTCAATAAACATATACATGTTAAATAAACATATATGGAAATATATATTTATTAGCTAAATAAGGAAACACTTCTTTGTTTGGAAACAATCTTCCAAAGTTAGAATGAGCATAGGCTCTTACAAGTTTGAAAAAGACTGCCAGATGATTCTGACACCTCGCCCCATTGAGAATTATTGGTTGAAAATAAAGAAAAAAAATTACAACCTCTTCTCAAGTTCTTTTATCCTAAAAAAACAAACTCGACTTAAAATTCAAAATCTATCAACCCAAGCACTTCACTTTTATAAACGCACATTTAGTTATAAACCCTCTCACTTTGCTCTTCTTCAAGACATCATAGCAGTATTTGGTCCTCTGCATTTACATATAATACACACACACACACACAGAGCTGGCATTTTGATAAAAATTGACTTGCATCCATATATTAATTTTGGGAGAACAGATATCTTTACAATAAACCTACTGAAGAGGGAGATATAACGTTTAAGGCCCCACCTAACATAATCTGGAATTGAAAGCCAAAAGATTTCTACTCTCGGTCTACCAGCTGACTTCTTAAATGCCACTTTTTATAAACAAATTATTTAACCTTCCTTTGCCCACATTCCTTGAGTTGTAAAATGGAGGTGACAGAATGAAGTGTTTGCTAATGGTGACAAAAGATTCACTGTAACATTTTGCTTAACCCAGAAATTATCAATAAATATTTTTCTTTTTTCCAACCCTGCCACCATCAAAAGCATGAAGATGGGCTTCAAAAAAAGAGAGAACAAAAAGATAAAGAAAAGTATCCACTGACTCTTCCATGCAGCAAGTCAGCAGCATGGAGAAACAGGAAGTTCTAGTCCCCACTCTGCACTTGCACATTTTGCATTTCTGAATAAGATGTAACTTTTCTTTTGACATTCAAGGTTTCATTCTAGTACCCTTATAAATTTTCTGAGAATACTAAATTCTTTCTAACTCTTTTCCTCTAGACTCACCACTGAACACTTTCTTTGTTTCTTTGTGCAAGTTAGAGACAGCAATCCTTGCTGCCAGGATGGCATAGTCAGGGTGCTTAGTAGTCAAGGTCGCAGCTGTTTCAGCAGCCAAAGTATCTAATTCCACAGTAGTGACCCCACTGTACAAGCCTTGGATTACTTTCATGGTGATCTGAGCCTGAAAAAGCAAAACCAAGAATTATTTGTGCTTTCCCAAGAACCAACAGCTTCCTTAAGAGAGCAATTAACAATCAAATTTATATCAAAATAAAACAGACAACTTCCTTTTTTGAAAAATTACCTTTTAGAATGGTGGGCTTAGAAAATTTAGTAATGAGAATTCATAAGCCAACAGAGCTGCTATATAACGCATACTACATATACAATGAAGAGATCATCACTAAAAATAAATACATAAAGTTTAAAAATCTAAGTAAAGCTTTTGCAAAGATTAACAGTCACACAGGGAAACAGCTGAAAACAGACCAATGATTCTTTAAGTATTTCCCCATCTTTCATTCAAATTCTCTCTACGTAATCAGGGTTGGAGCTACATACTTACCCATTTCCCCCAAATTCTATCTAAGGGCAAGTACAGGAAAGCAAATGAATCAAATTTGAATCATTCCAATGAAAGGAGATAAAGGTATAAGTTAGAGCTGGGGCTGAGTCATCAAGTAATTAACGACTACTCTTTCTTTAACACTCCACAAATTACCAAATATCTCAACTTTCATAATCTTCTGTGACATTTCACAATTACCTGTGAGATGGGTATAACTACCACTACCACGAGGAACCAAGGCTCAGGTCACTGGGACTTGCCCAAGGTTACTGTCTAAGTCTTCTCGCTCCATATCCCATTCAACTTCACTGCATATCACTGTATTCAAGACCATACAGTACAAGGTATCCTTTTTTAAAAAACACATAATGCACAAGTCAGGAAAGACAAATTCTAAGTTGTATATATGTTTGTGTTTACTGAATCTTTAAAAAAAAAAAAAAAGATTAATCCAACAGAAAACAAATGCTTTTCATAGTTGACCAAAAAACATGCCTCCCTCAAAAAAGTGTGTGTAACTAATAGTTTAAAATCTATTCCAGTTACATTTTAGACCTAAGCTCAGGTTGCTCCTGATCATTTTTTTCCCAGATCCAGCAGTCATGTTCAGTAAAGAGTGGTGAAGTCTTCTAAATAGTTTCCGGTGCTACATGCCAAGTAATCAGAACTCAGAATAAAATAGCATCTGTGTGCCAGCCATGCCCTTTCTAAAAGCATACAGACTTTTTCAACTAAATCTTCCCTAAAAAGCTCGAGTCAGCTCCAGCACCCTTGCACTCTGAAATTCAGTACTGCATTAGGCATCTAATTATATTTGTGTCAAGCGTTGTGGATATCACAAGAATAAGATACAGACCACCCACAACTCTAGGGGAGGACAGAAACATATAATTAATTTGTATGTTATGTGGTTAATGCTATGAGGCCAGCACAAGTGCTACAGTAGCACAGATAAAATACCTAAATAAGGATCGGGCAATATGGATGGGTTTAAAAAAAGGTTCTTAGAGACTCCATTTTACTAAGATCATTTTAAAAGCCATGTGGAAGATGTATCTGAAGACTGTAAGCTGAGAGGAAGACCAGGAGGACACTTTGGAGACCACTGCAGACAGCAGTCTAGATAAGGGATACTGAGGGTCTAGAGTAAAGGAGTTACAGAAGATAAGGAAAAAAGCAGCGAAACTTGTTTATGAACAGTTGGCTCTCCTTAATTCAAATGTTGGCCATGAAATCTACTTTATATTACTTTAATGTATTCTTTCTACATAGATAACAAAAAAGCAAATTTCAAACTAGAACTTCTACCCAAATGACCACAATTCCAAAATAAGCTTTACTATAGGCTTTTCCACTTACGAATAATTTACTCAAAGAAGTCTCTAACACGAAATGTTCACATCAAGTCTTCTTCTTTGCTCACTTTTATAGTTCTCTGAAAAGTCAGAACTCACAGCACAGAACAAAAATTTAGAAAAAAATGTTTTAAGCAATGAGTTCACATTTTATATTCAAGGCCATGAGCAAAATACCAAACCAAAATATTTACCAAGTAAGTGAAGGGCCAGAGATGAGACAAGTGAAAAAATGACGCAAGGAACCCAAGATACAAACCCTATTTACTTACAGGATCAACAAAGTCCATATTGAGTCCATAACAAAGCTTCTGGATTCGAGATGTAATTTTGTCAAACATAACTCGCTCTTGGCGGCCATCTGAAGAATCAAACCGTGTAACTCATGTTAGTACTTGTTAAGACAGCAACGTCAAAGAATCAAATGTAATCACAATGTAAGTTTCTTTTAATTGGCCAACATAAAACACTAAAAGATTCAGATCCCCATGAGATTCACCAAGAGATTTTTTTTATCTTCAAAAAGTAGGAATTCTGTACTGAAAGTCTTCCCTTACATTATACATCAGATGGATTCCTGCAATAATTTCCCAAATGATCTGTTTCCCCCCTTGTCCCACATGACAGACAGAATTATTCTTTACAAACTAATAATAAAAAAATAAAATAACCCAATCCAAAAATGGGCAGAAGACTTAAACAAGCAATTCTCCAATAAAGACAAACAAATGGCCAATAGGCACATGAGAAAATGCTCAATATCACTAATTATCAGATAAATGCAAATCAAAACTACAATGAGATGTCATCTCACACTAGTCAGAATGACCATCACTCAAAAGTCCACAAATGATAAATGCTGGAGAGGGTGGGGAGAAAAGGGAACCATCCTACACTTTTGGTGGGAATGTAGATTGGTGCAGCTGTTATGGAAAACAGTATGGAAATTCCACAAAAATAACAAAAATAGACTTACCATATGATCCAGCAATCCCACTCCTGGACATATATCCAGAGGGAACATTAATTCAAAAAGATATATGCACCCCAGCATTCACAGTAGCACTAATTTACAATAGCCAAGACATGGAAACAACCTAAATGCCCACCAACAGATGACTGAATAAAGAAGTTGTGGTATATTTATACAATGGAATACTACTCAGCCATAAAAAATAATAAAATAATTCCATTTGCAGCAACATAGATGAAACTGGAGACTGTCATTCTAAGTAAAATAAGCCAGAAAAAGAAAGAAAAATATCATATGCTATCACTTATATGTGGAATCTAAAAAAAAGACATAAATGAACTTACTTACAGAACAGAAACAGAGACATATAAAACAAACTTATGGTTACCAGTGGGGGAAGAGGGTGGGAAGGGATAAATTGGGAATTCAAGATTTGCAGATACTAATACATATAAAATAGATAAACACCAACTTCATACTGTATAGCACAGGGAACTATATTCAATATCTTATAACTTACAGTAAAAAATATGAAAATGAATAAATGTATGTTCATGTATGACTGAAGCATTATGCTGTACACCAGAAACTGACACAACAATGTAAACTGACTATACTTCAGTTAAAAATATATACATATAAATATAAAGAATTATTCTTTAAAACTTAGGTCAAAATCATGTCGTTACCCACCTCAAAACTCCCAACAGTAGTTTATCATCTCTTTCAGAATCAAAGTCAAAAATCATTAAAATAGTCCATAGACTCCTACACAACCTGCCCTGAGTGTCCCCTTCCCCTACAACTTCACCTCCTACTCTCCCACCTTCCTCGCTCACTCTACCCTGGCAACCCTGGCTCCTTGCTACCTACACCTCTTTTCGGTCTTTACTCAATGTCACTTTCTCAACGAGGCTTTCCCTGATCACCCTATTTTAAATTGCAATGCCCCAAACACAACCTTGCCCCTCTAATCCCCCTCTCCTTCTATGCTTTATTTTTCTCCATAGCACTATGATCATCTGACATAGTCTCTATTTTACTTATGTATGTTTATTGTGTGACTCCCCACCCATCCACTAGAATATAACTTCAAAAAAAGAAAAGATTTTATTTTTTTTAGTTTTCAAACTTTTATTTTTGAGCTACGTAATGCTTTTTTTTAACATTTTTTTTTACTGAGTTAGTCATTTTACAATGTTGTGTCAAATTCCAGTGTAGAGCACAATTTTTCAGTTATACATGAACATACATATACTCATTGTCACATTTTTTTTTCGCTGTGAGCTATCACAAGATCTTGTATATATTTCCTCGTGCTATACAGTATAATCTTGTTTATCTATTCTAATTTTGAAATCCCATTCTGTCCCTTCCCACCCCCCACCCCCTTGCCAACCACAAGTTTGTATTCTATGTCTATGAGTCTGTTTCTGTTTTGTATATATGTTTTGTGTGGGGTTTTTTTAGATTCCACATATAAGCAATCTCATATGGTATTTTTCTTTCTCTTTCTGGCTTACTTCCCTTAGAATGACATTCTCCAGGAACATCCATGTTGCTGCAAATGGCATTACATTGTCGGTTTTTATGGCTGAATAGTATTCCATGTATAAATATACCACCTCTTCTTTATCCAGTCATCTGTTGATGGACATTTAGGCTGTTTCCATGTCTTGGCTATTGTAAATAGTACTGCTATGAACATTAGGGTGCAGGTGTCTTTTTAAAGTAGGGCTCCTTCTGGATATATGCCCAGGAGCAGGATTCCTGGGTCATATGGTAAGTCTATTCCTGGTCTTTTGAGGAATCTCCATACTGTTTTCCACAGTGGCTACACCAAACTGCATCAAAAGGGAAAAGATTTTGTCATGTTTTATTTACCAATGTATTCCCAGAACAAGGACCAAGGCCTAGCACATAGAAGGTATTCAAATATTTATTGAATGCTAAATGATTTATAAACCTGTCTCCATTCTAACACCTTCATGATAATCTGGCTTACATATTCTCCTGGAGTAATTACTGATCGTGAATATACTTCACATCATGTAAAGAGGTACTTCTATTTGTAACTCAAGACAATCTTCCAGAGGTAATCTCTTAGTTTTTATTTTGGGGATATGAAAGCAAGTATGTGTAGAACTTATCTAGTTAGTCCTTTTATGATTTTGATCTTAGATCCTATTGCTCTTTGTTCTTCCAAACAAAAAGTCCTAGCTGGCCCAAGGTAAGTTCTCAAATGTCTGATGAAAAATAAATGAACAATAAGATACTACTACTAACCCGTCATCAATGGAACAAGTCAATTTTTCTTAAAACACTAATATATTAACTAAGATAGCCCTTGTCTTTCTGATTACCATTGTGATCTTTTCTAACCAGACTCACACATGCAGCGTTTAACTCTGGAATAGAGTAAACTGACAGGTCCACACTGGGACTGAGTCCTGAATGCTCTACCAACTGGTTAACTGGGCAGGCAGGTGACCATAAAGCAATATTAGCAAACTGAGAATTCTGCAGCTGCCAAAGTAATCAGGACACTGACAAAAAGTACAACAGTAAAAGTCTTAACTCACATCGGAAAGGCGAGGCACACTAAAGGGCTAAAGAACCAATGATCCACTGTTCTCTAGCCTATCATTCTACCCGGTCATTTTCCTATCATTCCACCTGGTCATTTTTCAACCCACATGCTGATTTCATCATATGACTAATCCCTATTCTTCCTTGCCTACATTATTATCCCCTTCTCTCAAACCTTAATATGGTCCCACATCTCTTCTACTGTTCCCTGTGATGTATTCAAAGTCCCAATGGGGCCTCCCACTCCCACATCCATCACTGTTTATTTATACCTTACTCTACTGAGAAGTCCCTCTTCCCCCCTTCTATACATCTAACTCCTACTCACTCTCCCAACTCTCACCACGTCCATGAAACCTGCCCCAACCACTGTAACTCACATTGATTTCTTCCTCCTATGAAATGCTCTAGAATACTAATTGTCTGATTTCCTCTTGGTTATAAGCTATCTTCTTTAATTTCTCTCTTCAGGAGGAGTTTGCTAATACTGTACCAAGAATGTGCCTCTTCTACAAGACACAAACTTTCTATTCCCTCTGCCCACAACGTGCAGCCCACAGATCTTCACATAGCTTGCTCTTAGTCATGGTCAGCTCTGCCCCGAGGATCCAATCCAAGATTATCTTCTCATTCATCTTTATCATATTACCCTGTTTTACTACCATTATCTCACTAATCACTACCTGAAATTAACTCATTCTTACACGTCAACTTATTTCTTGTATACACTTAACTACTCTTACCCACACCAGAATGTAAACCCCATGAGAAAAAGGATTTAGCTTGTTTTGCTGAGTGCCAAATCCCCAGTACCTAAAACAGTTCCTGGCACAAAAGAGGTGCTGAATAGTCAGCCCTCTGTATCTGCAGGTTCCACGTGTGCAAATTCAACCAGCCACGGGTCGTATATTATTTATGATCCACGGCTGGTTTAATACGTCAATGTGGAACTGGAATCCGCAGATGCAGAACCCGCAGATACCGAACCGGCAGATATCGTGGGCAAACTATGGGACTATGGGACTTGAGCATACACAGATTTTGGTATCCACAGAAGGTCCTGCAACAAAATGCCCCATAGATATCTACCAAGGGATGACTGTAAATACTTTCTGAATAATTGAATGAATGGGCTTCTATAGCCTGTACTTTACTTATGACAATATTTATCATATTTTATATTAACATTCTCGTTTATCTCTCTCAATTGATTGTAAGATCTTTGAAAGCAAGAACCATGTATGCCTACTCACCACTGTAACCTCAGTACCCAGTACAGCATCCACACAGAGTTGTAAAACAATACAATGGGCTATAAAGGGAATTAGAAAGGATGGGAGGGAGGGAGAAGAGGAGGAGCAATAGAGAAAGGATTTGGAACAGAAGTTATCAGAGTACAAATGGATACTTTAGAAGGTATTATTTTGCAAACTTTCATTTCAGTTTTATGTAAATACATACATATACATGCTGTGTATACTCAGTCATAATGTAAAATATAATTTTTACCGTGGGTTACAATCCAGTTTTGAAAACACAATACTGAATTTCAAAGCTCACTTTACAACTCAGCTACATTGCATTTATTCCAATGGTTCTGAACTTTTTCTTGTTTTATTTTAATCTCCTTGAGCAATACAATACTGTCCCAACAAGAAAAACAGCCCAAGATAGCAGATGAGAACAATTCATCTACTATTCCCTTCTGTTATGTAACAAATTTCATGTGGATTATTCCTACATCCCTAACAGTCCTAAGATTGTGGAAGATGGAGATACCTTCTCCCTCTATTATTTCCCTCAGAGTGCTTAGCAAGATATTAGCACATTCAGTAAGTACTTTAGGTTGACTGCTAGCTGCCCTCCTGAATAATTACATTAAAATTAACAAAAACTACAGGAGTTAGTATGCTACTACACTGTCATGCCAAAACAAGGGGGGCAGGAGGAAGGGGAACTAAGCACATTAAAAATCAAAAATGAAATAAAAAACAAAAACAAATCTGAGTACAATTTTGCAAATTAACAAGACTTGCTGAATTCTCACTGGCAGAATCTAGCAGTGAACCATCTTGATCAAATTACGTTCTCTGAAGGAATGAGAAACAAAGTAAGATCTGCCTTTTAGAGCTTATTGTAGGTGGTACTTTTTAAACTACAGTATTTGACAGTGGACCCATAAGGAGGTATCACTTCACATCAGTCAGAATGGCCTTCATAAAAAGTCTACAAACAATAAATGCTGGAGACGGTGCGGAGAAAAAGGAACCCTCCTACACTGTTGGTGGGAATGTAAATTGGTGCAGCCACTATGAAGGACAGTATGGAGGTTCTTTAAAAAACTAAAAATAGAGTTACCATATGATCCAGTAATCCCACTTCTGGGCATATATCTGAAGAAAACTCTAATTTGAAAAGATACATGCACCCCAATGTTCAAAGCAGCACTATTACAATAGCCAAGACATGGAAGCAACCTAAATGTCCATCGACAGATGATTGGATAAAGAAGTCATAGTATATATATACAATGGAATATAACTCAGCCATAAAAAAGAATGAAATAATGCCATTTGCAGCAACATGGATGGACCTAGGAATTATTACATTAAGTGAAGTCAGACAAAGACAAATATCATATATCAGTTATATGTGTAATCTTAAAAAATGATACAAATAAACCTATTTACAAAACAGAAATAGACTCACAGACATAGAAAATAAACTTATGGTTACCAAAGGGGGAAGATGGGGGGGGATAAATTAGGAGTTTGGGATTAACATATACACATTACTATATATAAAACAGATAATGAAGACCTACTGTATAGCACAAGAAACTATATTCAGTATCTTGTGATAACCTATAATGGAAAAGAATCTGAAAAAGGAAAAATATATGTAGAACTGAATTATTTTGCTGTACACCTGAAACTAGCATGACATTGTAAATTAACTATTAACTAAATCAATATTTTTAAATGAATTAAAAAAAAGCGGACCCAAAAGGGTTGACAGAGGTGGTACCCACTCCAAAAATCGATGTCCACAAGTTTTCAATTCATCTGCTACAGATTTATCATAAGAGCTCCTCATTTGTATAAAGTCCCCATTTTTGAAACACAACCTAGTAGACAAAACAGTCAGTCAACCAGTATTTACTAAGTGCCTACAATTTTGAAATAACTTTGTTTTAACAGAGGCATTAGAGTCGACTCAAAACTTGTTCGTACTTGTCCCATATCATGGTTCTCTGTTAAAAGTATATTTTGCTCTTGTTTTTTCAACCTGATTAAACCTTTTCCCGAAGCAGGGCTGTCTCCTCTCATAATTAATTTCAGAGAATCAAAGGGCTGGCACAAAGGAAGTACTCAGCAAGTCTAACGGGGAATAACCGTTGAGGAAGAACACAAGTCCCTGGCTCTTCCCGGTCCCCACCCGGCCAGAAGCTGTCTCGGCCACCCTACTCTTCCCATCTCGGGGAAGGCCAGGTAGTCTGGATCCCAAATTCCTCTGAGGCTACTCCTGGGGCAAACGGTAACACATCCCCTCCTCTACGAAGGGCAGACTCCGTGGAGATGTCTGTGTCTGAGTCTAACGTTCTTCACCCACAAGAGATCAGAAAGCAGGTAGGTGCCCGTGTAAGGTGCACGGCCCCTGCTTTCCTACCTCCCTACGTGAGTAGGGCAGTTCCCCAAGCCTTTCAAATAACGTCTGTTGTTAGCCGTGGGTCCGAACCTTGACCTCATCAACTGAGTCACTGTGAGTAAGTCCGCGAACCTTTCCTGGGCCTCAGTTTCTTCATAACCCCTACGTCAGAGGCTCGCGGTGAGGAATAAAATACTGAGTGGAAGGTGCTTGGCGCGCACTGGAACTACTCGATAAAGGGGAGCTATTCTTTAGAAATGAGGCCGGACGGCAGAGCCGAGGGGCGCAGACCTAAGGCCGGAGCGGGGTTGGAGGCCGACTGACGGAAGAACAGGAGCTTGACAGGGCGGGAAGCCGCGGCGGGCAGCGCGGGAAGCGGCGGAGGCGGGCGGGCGCGGCTAACTGCTCGAGAGGCCGCAGCCCGCGCGTCCTCACCCGCCACCCCTTCCCGGCCTCTCACCTCTCTTGATCACATGCATCGCAGCTAGTGGCTGAGGCGCTGAGGGATGAGAGACGCGGCTGCAGCTCTGAGGGGCCGGCGGGATCGAGGAGGTGGCAGAGAGCGAAGGTCGGGCTCCAGGGATTGCTCAGATGCAGGCCCAGAAAGCACGTCCCTCCACAGAGCAGGGAGGAGCAATCCGAATCCCCTTCCCGCTCCCGCCAGGCGCGACGCAAAAGCCGCCCGACGAAGCTCGAATGACGTTACGCGACGCTGCCAGCGCCGCGGCCGGTGGGCAGGACTAGCCTAGCAGATAGTCGGCCTCTCTTCGCAGCCACCATGTTGAGTGTGGGCAGAGACCGGAGACAACGCCTCTCTCCCTACCCGACCCCACCCCCGGCCACACTGTGTGGACACGCCTGGCGGGAACGCCGCTTTCCCGCCGCCATGTTGAATGTGGGCAAGGCCGAATCTGGGGCCCTGCGGCGGCACGTAGCACGCAGAGCCCGCCAGGGCTGGCTCCGCCCCTCTTGCCTGCACGCCTCGCCGAGGTCAAGGCGGTTGGAGAATTTTTTTAAATAACAAAACCCCAAACCATCCACTTTTTCTTCATTGTCTTGACGACTTACATTATGATAACCCGAGACTGCTGTCCGATGTGGGCTCTAGCCTGAGATCCGTACCCGGAGGCAGCCGGGAGCCCTAAGATCCTTAGGTCGGCCGGAAACCTTGCACTCAATCGTGTTGGATAGAGCCTTGTTAGGCCCAAGGGCGTTTGGATTTTATCCTAACAGAAATGGGAGCCCTGGCGGAATTTTGAGCAGGGCAGTGCTATGACCCATTTGCTTTTAGAATTAGCCAATGGGTAGTGCCAGAGACAGGTAAGCAATAAGGCCCTGTGAAGGTAGAATAGGCAGCACTTGGTGACGGAACGTGGGGAGTAAGAATAGATGAGACATGCCTCACAAGACTGATGTAGAAGCTTCTGATTTGGGCTAGGCAAAGTGGTTTTTATGAAATCTCATTTGGCATCCCCTCCCTAAAACTCTGCATTTGTTCCTTACTGCCCTCCACGTGGCCCCAAGCTTCCTGTGAAGTACAGCAGTACCTTGAAGATATTGGCAGTGTGGTTCCAGACCATTGCAATATAGTGAATATCACAATAAAGCAGATCTTACGAATTTTTTTGTTTCCTGATGCATGTAAGAGTTACATTTACACCATACTGTAGCCTGTAGGTGTGCAATAGCATTATGCCTAAACAAATAATATACATACTTTAATAAATACTTTATTGCTAAAAAACGTTAACCACCATCTGAGCCTTCAGCAAGTCATAATCTTTTTGCTAGTGGAGGATTTGAAATATTGCAAGGATTGCCAAAATGTGACACAGGGACATGAAGTGAAAAAATGCTGTTGGAAAAATGGCATTGATAAGACATACTCGCCACAAATCTTCAATTTGTAAAAAACAATATTTGCAAAGTGCAATAAAACTATGTATGCCCATAATTCTAAAAGTCATAGGTGAAGCTGCAGGATAGACATGGTCAGGATGGCCTACTGCTAGGGTTGCCAGATTTAGCAAATAAAAATGTGTCCCAAACATTGCATGGGACATAATTATACTAAAAAAAAGTTATTTATCTGAAACTCAATTTTAACTGGGCATCCTGTATTTCATCTGGTAACCCTACCCAGAGAGCTTTTAGGTATCTGTATTAGTTTCATTTTCCCTTGGCAGGGAAGAAATGTCTCTTCTTCAGTCTATCATCTATGCCACAAAGAGCACAGAGAACACAATGTGAGTCAGTCAAAGCAGGCAGAGGTTAAAATCTCCTACATGCTTTATTGGACTTCAAAGAGTCTTATGAAATAACACAGAAAAACCCATGTGAGGGTGTCCAGGGGGTACAAAGCAGTCTCGCACCCTCCTAAGACCAGCCCCAGGTGCCCCTACCCCAGGCTCAAAATAGGATCCCAGAGTAAAGATATGGCAGGGAGTGGGGCAGAGGGAAAATACCTTTACAGCCATAGCAAAAATAGGTAAGAGAGAGAGTTGTCTAGAGGATGGGGAGGGTGGGGGGAAGTGGTCACACAGCCGCCTTGACCTACACCATCTTCCTGAGCCACCCCCTTCCCTAAACCGGCTGTGTCCTTTCTGAGCCTCTGGCCCAGGCTATACAGTAATATGAAAATGGGGTCTGACGAGGGGAGTATGTGGTGCAGGCACTTGGGAAATTCAGGAGATTTCATTTTTCAATTTTAAACTGTCTTTTAGTTCAAATGCAACAACATCCTGCCCAACAGCTCCAGGGCTCCATTAGAGCCCTGTATCATGGCTGAGGCTCCCAAGGCCAGGGGAGCAGACTGTCCTGAGCCTAGGAGTATTGATGCTTGGGGAGCATTTGGGCAGCACCTCTTATAGACAAACCCTCCTGCAGTGTGAGGGAGCAGGGAGAAGAGAGAGGCAGGTGTGGGTGAGAGAAGAGAGAAAAGGTGACTGCTTTATGGCCCACGTCTCTGGCATCTACTCATCCCCCAACTAAGAGAAGTCTCTCTTGAGCTATCCCCTAGCCTGGCCTCTCTTCAAAACTCTAGTGGCTCGTTCTCTGGCAACTGGTTTCATTCCCCCATGGACCCCTGGAGGCCTGAGTGACCTCCAGGCCGAGGTTCCCTCTGGCCCACCACACTCCCAGAGAACAAACCTCAAATATTAGGTCCTAGGCCCCAGTCTGGGGCAAACAGAACCATCGTCAGTGGGGTGGAACAGATCTGAGGCACAGGTGTCAGTAGTTACTCCTCCTATCTTCCCCCCCACAACTGCTAGGGGAAGTTGGGGAGTGGTGGGAAGGAGAAGCCTGAAAGCACGAGACAGAGAGAAACAAGAAACCAAACCTCAAAACTGGGACAGCAGAGACAGAAGCTGGACCCCAGAGGTGGAGCTGGGAGTTGAGGGGACAGCAACTAAGACATGCACTGAAGTGGAGAGCAAGTGACAGCAGCAGCCCCTGGTTGGGAGGGAGGCAGGGCAGGCAGGCCATGATGGTCAGTTAATAAATAATGTTGAAGAGCCCAAGGGTACGGGGGACAGGTATGTACAGTGCCCAATCCCTGGGGCCAGCCCCTCCCATGCCCCTCTCTGGAGGCCAGGTATGGAAGGAAGGGAAGGGGAGGCAGAAGACCAGGGAAGGACAAGCTGTCCTGCCACTGCCACCCTCATCCTGCCTATTTCTTAAGAGGCTTCTTAAAGATTTTGAGGGGAAACTTCTTCCGGCCTGGGCTGGAGTCTGTCTCCTCACCAATGGAGCCATTATCCTCCTCAGCCGCGGCCTTCTTGCCAGCCAGGTGGGGAATGCGTGTATTTCGGCTAGCCTGCAGGGCTCGGCTGTCCCCAGCTGGAGATGGTGTGTCTGGGTCTGGGGAACTGGGGCTGTGAGAACGGGAAGAATCCAAAGTTGGAGAACCACTAGGTGGGGCCAAGGAGCTCAGCTCCATCAGGCTGTGGGCCTTGTCCAGCCCATGGTTCAGCGCCAGTAGTGCCTTCTTGGCCAGAGCCGGGCTGTCAGGCAGTTTCTCCACCAGAGAGCCAGGGTGGACCCCCTCCATCAGCCGGTGGCTGCCATTGGAAGTCATGGCATTGAGAGCCTCATCCGCAGCACGGACCATCTGAGGAGGCTTGGGGGCCAGACGCAGGCGGTCACTCGTGTGGAGGGAGGACTCCGAATCGGAATGGGTCAAATCCCTGTAAGACAGGCCAGAGGAAGAAAAGGACACAAAGAGGATAGGAGGGCAGGAGGGGAAGTTGAAGAGGAGAGAGGGACCCCGTGAGAAAACAAGAACAGGGTAGAAAAATGGGGGTGGAGGGATAAAACAAGGTGAAGAGGCAGGTAGGAAAGAGGGAAGAATGAGAAACAGAAGGAAGTTGAGGAAGCCGTGAGCCCAGGATAAGAGAGGAGGCAGGAGGAGGGAGTAAGGATAGATTGGAGAAGAGACAAGGAGAAAAGAGTAAAATTGGAGAGGAAGAAAAGTGAAAGGAGAGCAGGTAGAAAGAAGAAGGACCAAGGGGAGAAACAAAAAGAAAAAGAAAGAGGGAAAAGTGATGGATAGAGTAGAGACAGACAACAAGAAGCAAAAACAAATGTCATTATACCATCATCTGTCTGTCAAAGGGCTTTCTAATGCCTGAGCCCCACCCCTGATGAATGGCCAGGCCCTAAACTGGTACAACCATAGACTTCAATGCCACAGACATCCTCCTCATCTCTGCTTCCCATAGCTGACTAGTTTTCTTAGGACTCAACCCTAAGGTAACACAGAACCCACATATTCCTTGGAGTCACCATTTTCCATGCCTTCCTCCCCCACTTACTCCTGCCACACCCCGGGACACACCCAGTCTGGGCCAGGCCCCAAGGAACAAGGCACATGCAGTAAGTGGGCCTAACCCAGGCTGCGGAGAAGGTTAGAACAGCCTTGCAAACAATCCCTCAGCCACCCCCAAAAGGCCAAGATGCTGCCCCTTCCAACCTTATCTCAGGATTCAGAGGGGGTCACAAAGAAATTTTTCAGAGTTCAAACCAAAGTCAGCTGGCAGCAGGAAGCCTGGGGTCTTTTTCAGAGCTCTGCTGACAGGGAGAACATAGGGAGGTGTAGAAAGGCAGGACATTGGCCTTTAAGGGGCAGTGGTTCAGAAGAACTGCACACCAGAAGTCCTAAGGTCTATTTCAACCTCCATCTCTGCCTGAGACTTGCTGTGTGACCTTGGACAAGTCATCTAATATTGCTGGTCCTCAATTTTGGCCAAATGAGTACCAGTTCAATTATCCTGCAAGACTGTTTGGAGGCTCAATATGTTGGCAAAGCACCTGGAATAGCAGAAAGTATTGTGGGAATGAAGATGATGAGGCCAGTCACAAGAGGCTTCTTTGCAAGGCTGAGTTATATGGGGACATGGCACTGCACACTGGACATGCGTGCACAGAGGCTAGTCCAGGACTGACCCTTTAAGGGGCTGGCTATTCCTAAGAAAACCATGAAACTAATGCTGAATGCCACCTCTCCTTCCCCTACAGGTGGAAAGGTAGATATGGGAACCCCCTGGCATCCTTTAATCCTCCTTCCACTTTCTCAGAGGTCTGAGAACCCACAGCAGAGGCAGAGGAGAGGGCTGAGGGAAATGTTTAAACATCCAATTTAGAAAACCAAAAGGAAAGGGTCATGAGTGCGAGAGGGGAGCACAGCAGGACCTGGAAAGATGGAGGCTGTGGGAGGGCACCAGGCTCTGAAAACAGGCAAAAGCAGAAGGTTGGCTCATAGCTATTGTAGATTTAATTTTCAGTAGGAAACAATTAACTAAGCAGCCACTCGGGGCCAGTCCCCTCCTGGAGACAGGGGACAGCAGAGAATAATCCCAGCTCCTACTCCCATTCCAAATACTGTTTCAGCCACCTGCTCTAGTGTTTACCAATATTCTGTGTCATATTTGGTTTCATATTTCTGATGGTGTCCTTGCTTCTATCTAAATGTGTCCTTGTTTCTCTAAGTCCCAAGATGGTCCTCTCTATAGCCTGCCTTTTCCACACACATATGAACCACTGAGCAAGGTACCAAAGTTCTGGGTTGCAACCACACTAGGACAAGGGGCCCTCTAGGCTGAGGAGACGAGGATCCCAGGAGCCTATATTTCTAATGCCAAGGAAGGAAAGAGGGGTCAAAAGGTTGGGGCCCACTCAGACTCACTCCTCCTGGCCCACTGTCCCATTTGGTAATGATTTCCATCCCTCCATGTCTCCATCATCAACTAAAAGCTGGGACTCCCAAAGCAAGAAAAGAACCTGGGAGGAAGTCTGGGTAGATGTAGGAGGGAAAAGTCCCACTGAGGCAAGTTCACCTTCCCTCCCTGAACCTTTGAGATAATTCATAGGCTGGGGTGTCCCTCCCCAAATGCTGGGCTGCCTTGGGCTCCCACCCCAAGCTACTAACCTTACTAGAGAGCCTGTTTGCCTTTAGAGATGATCCTCTGATGCATGGTGCAAAAGAAAATTAAGTAGTGAACAGGCCAGGCAGATTCAGGAATCTCCCCACCCTCCCTCCCCACTGCCCTCAGCTTGGGCCTTGAAGCATGAGATTCATAGCATCCTCTAGTGCCCCCAATACAATTCAGTTCTCTCCATCTGTATTGGGAAAGGCAATCTCCCTGCCTAGGCTTTTGGATGAAAATGAGGATGGGAATGAAGATGAGCAGCTCTGTGATACCACGAGTAAAGGCTGTCCTTTTGTGAAAGAAAAAGGAACAGACCTCAAGGATACCTACCCAGAGGTTTGAGGGGTAGGGCTAGAGAGACTGGTATCCAGAGTGAGGCAGGACCAAAAGGAAGCCACAGGGTATGCAGGCTGCAGCCCAGAGACCAGGACTGGGCTGTGGTCATAACATCAGAGAGAAGAGGTCTTTCCAGAGGAAAAGGACTTTCTGAGGGTCTTCTAAGCTTGCCTCAAGCAAGTTGAAGGCTACTATCTCTGACCCTAGCCAGACCAGGCTGTGGAAGAAAGCTTTTCACCAGTTCTCATACAGTTCACTTACTGAGACCTTGTAGAAGGATAATAATATCCAACAGAGTGTCCTGAAATGGAAAGCCAAGTTCTAGTCTGTGTTCTGCTTCTAATTAGCTTTGGGACCTGGGGAAAATTACTTAACCTTTCAGAACCTTAACCTCCTACTCTGAACATGAGTATTTTAATGTCTGCCTGACCTATAAACTTTGCTTGTCCAAAACCCCTAATGTGCTTCCCCTCTTCTGAAGAGTAATTCCATGAAGGGTACTACATCCATTCAGTCACCCAAGCTAGAAATCCGGGCGTCATTCTAGACTCCTTCTCCTCCACTCTTCACAGCCAGTTACCAAATTAATCCTCTCCTTTACATCCCAAGACCCCGTTACCTCCCCTAATGGCCTACTGCAATAACTTCCAAGTTAGTCTCCCCATTCTTTCCTTTATACATGCCTAAATAACACTAAAATGTTATTTCTAAAATGTAAATCTGACCAATTCACTTTCTTTTAGAAACCCTTTCGCAGTTTTCCATCTCCTAAAGGGTAATGGCCAAAGTCCCAAGCCTTTCAGAGCCCTTCATCATTCCAGCCTCATCTACTACACCTTCCCACCAACACATAGCCAATGTTTGAACCACAACATATCAGGTACTCTTGAACCTCCTTGCCTGTGCATATTCCTCTGCCTAGAATGCACTTTCTCCTTTTCCTACACACAGGGTGTTAGTACAAATGTCATCCCTTTTGTGAAGCATTCCACCCAAGTTCACACTGTTAGTCACTGCCTCTTCAACACCCCCATAGCACTTATCAATTTGTTTCATAATTATTTATGTACCTCTCCCAGACCAGACTGTAATTCTTGATGGCTGGGATTGTATCTTATCATCTGTGAATTCCCATGCCCAGCAGAGCCTGGCAGAGAGTATCAATAAATGTTTGTTGAAGGAGTAAAGGAAGAAAGGACTCCACTAGGATAATGGATGGGAAAGTTTAGGCCAAAGTGCTATAGGACTGTGAGGGAGGGGGGCTGTTACTCATTTTTAGAGTCAGCAAACCCTAAACAGAGAAGGGAAGAGAGGTGTGGGGAGTCAGACTGACCTTAAGGAGGAGTCCCACACTGGGAAAGGACAGGACAAGGAGATGGTAGACCACTGCACACCCCCCACAGCTGACCAAGCAGCAGCCAGCAGGCAATGGCCAAGGTAAAGGCAGCAGAGAGGTAAGGAAGGGAAGAAAGAAAAGAGAAGAGAGACAGCTGATACCCCAAGCTCTCTGAATGCCAAGGCATCACAGCGGTGCTGTCAGAAGCGGGTAGGTCAGGGTAGGGCTCCATCTGGAGGAAATAGGAAGTGCTGTGGTGGTAATAAACAGGGTGGACATGGACGGTGGTGATGGAGGTGGTGGTGGTGGCGGCAGTGGTGGTGGTGGTAGTAGAGGAGCAGGAAGAAGAAGCAGAGGCATATGGAGCGCTGGTCCCGAGGCCTTCAGAACTGAAAGACTGTCCAGACGAAAGGCTGCGCATTCGCTGCAGAGATACCCGGCTTGTCAAGAAGTGGCCAGCCTCGCCCTCTACCAACCTCTGAGATCCCAGGCCATGCTGTGGCTCCGTCAGGCGCTGCCGGACACTGCTCTGCAGGCTGGGGGCTGCAAGGAGAGTGAAGAAAGTGTGAGGAAGGGCCAGCCTACTTTGGGCTGGCAGGCAAGCAGGTTTGCCCATGGAGAAATGCTCGCTGGAGACCACTCTGGGCCTTTGGTGCCCAATCTACAGAACGGGGTACCTCCTCCCCCAAACCTCCCACCAGGGGCCCTAAAAGGAAGGGGGAGTTGAAAATGAGGTGCCCAGGTCAGTTTTAGTGGCAATTCCAATGGAAGGAGACCTAGGGCAAACATTACTATAAAAGGAGATGGCAAGGCAGTTAGTGGGAGGACACAGGCAGGACAGGGTAAGATAGGGGTTTGGGACAAGGTCCGGGAGAGCACTAAGAACCAGCCTTTTTAGAAAGCCAAACTCAGGAAATAATTCACAATTTAGACAAGGATTTATATATAAACATATTCATCACATCATTGTTAATAGTTGTATGAAAGTAAACATAAAGGTGAAACACTGGGGAATTGGTAATACATCCAGTTGCCGGAAGGTTATACAGCTTTTAAAAATGCTGCTTATGAAAATATTTTTAGAACATAGAAAAATGTCTATTATAACACTCAGGGAAAACAAAAGGATACAAAATTACATGTAAAAGAAACACCTTGAGCTATGGAATACAAAAGACAAGAGTTTAAAACCAGGCCTTTCTATTTCTAGCTGTGACCTTGAGCAACTTACTTCCCTATTTAAATTCCCAGTTTATAAAATCCTGCAGGGTTGTCATGAGGCTGCAAGATAATGTTTTAAATGTATCTGACACAGTCCACGGCACTCAATAAATGGCAGTGGTTATCATTATTTTAGCCACATTAAAAACTTACTTAAAAATTCACAGAGACAAAAAACTGAAAGAGAAAGTGCTCAAATATGGTGGAATTACTGGTGCCTTTTTAATGCTCATATTTACTCTTTTTACTTTCTAAACTTCCTCTAATAAGCGTATACCCAACAAAGAACCAGATCTTGGATTAATGCTCCAAACCAGGCTCTTGGAAGATGATGACCGCCATGCCCAGAGGAGGGGCATGTGGGTACCAGGTAACTTAGGAATGTGATAGAGCATCCCTCTTGGGCCTCCTCCCAGCTCCAGCTGAAAACAGAATGCACACCTCTGTTTTCTCTCCTCTATCCTGATAGATGGGCCTCCCTGCCTTCTCCTTAAAGATGAGAGAAAGGGCCAGGTCACAAGGATGGCAGAAGCCTTGGAAGGGCCATTAGGGAGAGAGCACAGTTCCATGGTGATGGAGAGCTGGGGAGGCAGGGCTTCTATGGCTGGTGGCTTTCAAGGCCTGAAAAGGAGGCTGAAGAGGAAGAGGAATCATGGAATAAGGAAGGGGAAAGGGAGAAAGAAGGGGGAAACAAAGAAAGAGAAAAGAGGAGGAAGATCCTTCCTTCCCTCTTTGCATCTCAGCCCAGCTAGAAGAAGGGCCACCAGGACATCTTTATCTGTCTAGCTGAGCTGAAAAGAGAAACCTAAGGCTTCCATCACCATGGCTGTTCTCTCTCCAGCCCTCAGCTGAGCAGGCTGATTCTTCTCACCCCCGAACCCTTCCCTCATGTTAGTAGGGACAGTGGTGCAGGAATAGTGGGCACAGGCAGGGGAGTGAGGCAGGCAGGAGAAGGGGCCCATGGGGTAGGAGTGATAGTTTAGTCCCAAAAGTCAGAAAAACAAAGGCCCCAAAGGGGCTCCTCAAACCCGGGTATTTCCAGAGGGACTGATCATCCGAGCCGACGGATGTTGAGCAGAGAGAGCGGTCACTGAACCTACGCCCCATCAGCCAGGCAGCATCTAGGGTCCAACAGCCAGGCCAAAAGGAGAAGAGAATCTGATTTACAGAGGGCTTCACCCTGCCCCTCAATGGGACAAGGGAAGGGCCGGGGGCAAGGGGTGGGTGTCTCAGAGCTAGTGAAGGTCCCTCCCAACCCAGAGAACATAGGAGACTTTAGATCAACATGTCAGGATCAAGCTCTGCCCGCTGGTGATCCTAACCTTGTTGGGCCTTTGACTAAAGTCCTGCAAGATATCAGACCAGGGAATGAAGAGGCTTGGCCAGAGGCAAATTATCACTGAAGAAATTTACAAATAAATCCTGTCTGGAGCTGGAAGCCAGCCTGATTAAAGAATCTGGCTTTCTGAAAGTGAGCCCCTAATCCAGCCCAGCTTTCTGCCACCCCCTCTGCATTCATGGGATATGGACCCAGACAACAGCTTTCCCATACAGGTCTATTCTGTTTATCTAAAATTGCCTCTGATCCAGAGAAAAATTCAACTGTGTCAGTAAGGGGTATGTCCCTCCCTTCACTGAAGAACTCCCACAGAGTGTTGTCTCTTTTGACTCTGCTCTACTCGGCTCTTGCCAATCACAGAGGAGAAAAAGGGGAGGGAAGACCCAGGACAGAGGGTGGGGAGGGCCAAGAGGGCAGGTGGAAACCCGGACATCCTTGTGCAGGAGATCCCTCCTGGACAAGAAAGTCTTTCTGACTTGGAGGATTTAAGGCTGCATCACTGTAATGGACTATTGCTCCATGAAACCTCACACAAAAAAGCAAAAAGAAAGACACACATTGTAAAATGACTATAACTCAATTTAAAAATGTTAAAAATAAATAAATAAATAAATAATTGAAAAGAAAGAGACATCATTCCATTCATCTACTTTAGCAATTAAGAATAATAAATATAAAATGAAAACAAATAAAAGCAATAAGTAGTCAAAATGAATGCCATTTTTATATTATGAACCACTAAAGGAGATTATTTTTATAAAGGTAGATAGGAAGGGAAAAAAGGAGAATAAAGGGATTAAAAAAACACAAAGAGTGAAGGGAGACACACTTAACACAATAGACCCAGAGGGCAGGCAGAGCATATAGCAAGGAAAAACAACCAAAAGGACAACTATAAGGGAGTATCCTGATGCAAATTCTGCTTTATTAACCAAGGTCCTGAGTTGAACCACCTTCCTTGGTTTCTGCCTCATATGTTGCTTAAGCACAGAAGAGGCCAACTTCTCAATCTGCACATCAAAGGCTCTTTCCCTCGTCCCCACCCAAGAGGTCACCTACACTGCATGGACAAGGGTGACACAATCTCCTCATCCATGTCATCCACGTCGTCGGTCATGATGAAGTGGGCAGGGTTGGGGCGCGTACTACCCATCCAGCTGGGGTCTATGTTGAGAGCAGCCACCAGTGAGTGGATGCCAGGATTATTGACAATCTGGAAGCCACAGAGGATCTCAATTTGCTGCCAGCGGTGCAGGCGCTCCCGCAGTGCTGCTGTCACCTCGCTCAGAGCTTGCCTGAAGACAGATGAAAGAAAATGGCAGCCATGGGCTAGGTGTGAGTCCCATGAGAAATGAGGCCTCTTCTCAGAGGAACAAGTTGGGAGGATATGTGTAAATAAGAAACACAACTAAATCAGAAAATTAAGAGCAAGGTGGGAGATAGCTAGGGCTGGGGCAGGAGACCAGAGCTGAACCTCTACCAGTGAAGAAATAGAATTGAGGATGGAGGCCCTGGACACCCTCAAACTCTGAGGATGGGATGGACAGCGCCAGAGCTGGGCAACAGGTGCTACTTACTTAGCCGTTAAGATTTTGTGATCCACATCATCCAGGGAAGAGCTGTGGGCCACGTGGAAGGTGCCAAAGAGTGTGTTTCTCTTCTTTTTTATCTTCTCAGCCTGCAAAGATGAGGCCCTCAGCTTAAAAAGAGCAGGGATTAGAGGTTGGAAAAATGAGAAATGCTTTTCTATGGCTGGGTCCCCCTTCTCCTAGCACAGCTTAGGCTGCACAAGAAGGAAGAGAAGAAGGGAAAGGGAAAAGGAAGGCAAGGGGAGAGAAAAGAGTAGGGGTAGAGAGAAAATGGAGACAATGAGAGAAGCAAAGGGACCCCCTGACAGTACCCTGGCCCCAGGAGGAGTCTGTCCCCATGGCAGGCTGGGGCCGGCAGATACTTCCCTCTACCTGCCTCTACTTGCTTCATCTTTCCCAGAAGGCAGGTAGGAATAGCCCCACACCCTCATTCCCTCCTCCAGAAGCTTGAGGACATTATTAGGAAAAGAAACTGAACCCAACACCAGGATGTCACTTTGTCCAACAGGAAGGACAGCGAGAGGCGGAGAGGAGGAAGAAGGGCAGGGAAAAGAGAGGGGGAAGGAGGAGAGGAGAAGGCAGCAGGAGGGCAGGTCTCACCCCCTCCTTGGCCACCAGCAGCTGCTTCTCGGCATTTTGCTTCTTGATGTTGTAGTACTGCACCTCCACTTCGTGTGTCAGCTGCAGCCACTTCTGAAGGGCCTCTGGCGCATACCAGGAGCTGTGTGATTCCAGCTCCTTCTCTGCTTTCCTCAAGGCCTCCCGGACCTGCGCAGCCAAGAGGATGTGAGGCCACTTCCTACTACCAAGACCCTCTCCAATGCCTCTGTATGATACTTCAGGGTTCTTTCTGCTATCTCATGTGAGCTTTACAACTCTCCCAGGAGGGGAAAAAGGGCAAGGATTATTCTCTGTATTTTATATACAAGAAAGCAAGCTCAGAGAAGGAAAGTAACCTACTCAAGGTCACAGTCAGTAGTGTCAACCAGAACCCAGATGGAGATATTTTTTTGCTGCCAGACTAGAACATTCTTTTTTCCCTCATTAGCTGCCTCTCCTGGTCATACAGCCAATCTAAGCAATTTTCCCTGCTCTCTGGAGGTACAGGTCATCTCAATGAATCATCATATTTCTGAGAGTTGGGGTCTGTGCTTGGACTCAACTCATCACAATGTGGCAGGAAAAGCACTTGGTTGGGAATCTGGAAATCTAGTCTGGTCCCTGGTCTATCACTTGACTGGCTGTGTGACCCCATGTGCTTCCTATAGCAGATCTCAATTTAGTGTAAAGAAAGGCTTTCTCCCATGCAAATCCAAACTGTAAGTGAAGGGGTGATCTCAGGAGAGAGGTAAGCTCCCCATTATGGGAGGTATGAAAAGAGCTCATGTAAAGAGCTTAAAAATGATTGCTACTCTAGAGGGTGATTGGCCTGAATGCCCTCCAAAGTCTCTGCTAGCCCAGAGACTTTGTTTATGACTCTCCCATTCAGCAGGACAGGTAGGCTGTGAAGAGCACTCTACAAGGCAAGAAGACGACAAGCAAGCTTACACCAAACATGGGCATTGCCAACAAGGGCTGAGATACAGAAGGACCAATGTGTAAGCAGACATTTCCTCACTGATTTCTCAGCAAGGAGCATATAATGAAGCAGCCACAAAGCACCTAAACATCAAAGGTCTGAAGTATATACAGAATCCACTATATACACTGGATTCCTTGCTATCTCATCCAGTCAAGTGATCCTCAACTCCCCCATCAGGACACTGACTTTCAGCTGGTCAGAATCAAAGAGAAAAGAAATTGAGAGCAGTCTCGTCCCAACTTCAGGCAATGGGGAAGTATCCCATAGCAGGCCTGAGGTCCTCCCCTCAGCCTAAGATGAACTGGGAGGGCCTTGGCTAAGGACTGAACACCTTCATTCCTCTGAGAGCCTATGAGAGGATCAAGACTCATTTGGGTTTGTTCCTTGAAAAAGAAACTATAAAATGACCCACTGCTGGCTTTACAGATTTAAAATGCGGAACAAATACCTTAGAGACTAATATACTAATATAAGTCTGAAAATATAGGATCCAGTTCTACATTAAAAGCAGTTAGAGGTATGGAATCAGCTCAGAAGGGGAGAATGGAGAGAGAAAAGAGAAGAGAGAACAAGTAGAGGGAAGTGTGACAGTCAGGAGGCACAAGAAAGGGCTGGCCTAACAGGCTCAAAAACTGTGCAATGAGAGAAATAATTACAAAATGGAATGGGGGAAATACACTGTCCAGCATTTAATGAAAATTAATTACTAGACATTACTAGACATGAGGCAGGAAAATATAACCAATAATCAAGAGGAAAAATAAGCAGTCCCATAAAGTATCCAGATGTTAGTTAACAGACAAGGACTTTAAAACAGCTATGATTGAAATGTTAAAGAAAACACAAGAAAATATGGATACAATACATGAAAACATGGAAATTCAGGACAGGGAACAAGAATCCATACAAAAGTAAAATGGGCATCCTAGAAAAATACATTATCTGAAAGTAGGTTCCAATGGATGGGCTAAACAGCACAATGTTCACAGCAGAATACAGGATTGGGGAAGTCAAAGACACAGCAATATAAAACAACCAAACCAAAGCACAGAGAGAAACAAGAACAGAGCTAAGCATAAGAGACATGTGAAATAGAGTTAAGAGGTCTAACATAAATACTGGATTCCAAGAAGGAGAGGAGAGAATGGACCAGAAGCAATATGTGAACACTAAAGAGAATGTGTATTCTGCAGTTGTTAGGTAAAATGCTCTATATGCATCAATGGGTCAAATTGATTAATCATGTTTAAATTTTTTATATCCTTACTGATATCCTTGGCTGCTTATTATTGAAAGAGGTATGTTAAAATCTATAAATTTGTGAACTGTCCGTTATCCTTTTAGTTTTTTCAATTTTTGATATATATCAATATGTAATCTATATATAACTTATATATACTGATTATATATTAATATATAATACATGCTAATATATAATCCGTACGTTAATTATATAATCAAGATATATTAATATATAATCAATACGTAATCACTTTTTGATATGTATAATAGCATACACATGCTATATTATTAGGTGATCCAAGTTATACATTACTGTTGTTATACATTACTGTTGAAGTTACACATTTATCATAAATGAAATGTCCATTTTTGTCTCTCCTAATACTTCTTTCTCTAAAGTCTACTTTGATATTAATTTGCTACCCCTGCTTTATTTTGCTTTGTGTTTACCATATATCTTTCTTCATCCTTTCTTTTAACCATTTGTATCCTTATATTTAAAGTGTATCTCTTGGAAACAGCATATAGTTGGGTTTTGTTTTTTATTCAGTCTGACACTCTTTGCCTATCAATTGTATTGTGTGGTCTTTTTACATCAACCAAGTCTCAACACATTTGAAGCCATACAGCATATATTCTTTGACCACAGCAAAATTAAACTAGGAATCAATGAGAAAAACAGAAAAGTGCTCAAGTGTTCGAAAATCAGGCAACAAACTTCTAAATAACCATAGGCCAAAAAGGAAATCTCAATATAGATTAGAAAATCTTTTGAACTGAAAGATAATGAAAATATGAAATATCAAAACTTAGTAAATGCAGATAAAGCAGTGCTGACATGGGAATTTATAGTTCTAAATGCATGTTTTAGAAAAGATTAAAAGTTTAATATCTATAACCTAATCTTCCACCTCAAGCAGCTAGAAAAATAAGAGCAAGTTTACAAAAAATTTTTTTCAAGTGCAAGACTTCTACACTGAAAACTACAAAACACTGCTGAGGGAAATTTTAAAAGACCTAAATGGTGACAGGATAAACAATGCCCATGAATTGGAAAAATTATTTGGTTAAAATGTCAATTTTCCCCCACATTAATCTATAGATTCAATGCAAAAACAGTAACAATCCCAACAAAGCATACTGTAATGGAATGACAAGCTAACACAGAAATGCAAAAGCCATCTTGCAGAAGAATAAAGCTGGAGAACTTAACACTGCCAGGTATTAAGACTTGTTGTAAGAAAATGTGGGGTAAGTATACACAAATAGACCACAGGACAGAATAAAGTGGGTAAGTATACACAAATAGACCACAGGACAGAATAAACTATCTACCTAGGAAAAAAACTTTGACCTCTTACCTCATCTTATACACAAAAATTAGTTTGAAATAAACTATATCCCTAAATATGAAAAGTAAAACAATAAAGCTTCTAGAAGAAAATGTAAGAAAAAATCTTGAGGGTAGGAAAAGATTTCTTAAACAGGCTACAAAAAGCACCATTAAAAAATAAACAACAACTAATTTATTGGACTTCATTAAAATCAAGAACTTCCGTTCATTAAAAGACAATATTAAGAGAGAAAAAAGCAAACCACAGTCTGAGAGAAAATATTTGCAATATATATGTATATATATTCACAAAAAGACTTACATCCAGAATATACTTAAAAACTCTTACAAATCAATTTTTTAAAAGATAATCCAATTTTTAAAATGAGAAAAGAGTCCTAAATAAAGCAGTCAATACATTTATGAAAAGGTGTTAAATATTATTGATCAACAGGAAGATTAAAATTAAAATCACTGAGATACCACTACATCCCTACCAGAATGTATAAAGTGAAAATGCCTAAAGATAGCAAGGTTGTAGGTCAACTAGAACTCTCACACTGTTGCTGGTGGCAGTATAGATTGGTACAACCATTTTGGAAAACTGACAGTTTCTGATAAAGCTAAGCATATAAATGGCATATTAAATATCCAACAGAAATAAGTGCTTATACCCACAAAGATGGTTCATAAACAATATTATTGATAAAAGGCAAAAAAAAAAAAAAACTGCAAATAACCCAATTGTCTGTCAACAGGAGAATGGATAAATAATTTATAGTACACTCATACAATGGATTAATACCCAGCAATGAAAATAAACCAACTATCACTACATGCAATAACACAGATGACTCTCAAGACATAATGATGAGTGAAAGGAACAAAAGAATACATACTGTATAGCGCTATTTATATGAAGTTCAAAATCAGGTGAAACTAATCTGGTTTAGAGCTTATGACTATAGTTACCTTTTGGGTAGAATATTGACAGGGAGAACAGGAGAGGTAAAAGTGAGACTTCCAGTTGCTTAAAAGATTCTACATCTTGATGTAGATGGTGGTTACACAGGCACATGCGTATCTAAAACATTGCCAGCTATATACTTATGATTTGTACAATTTATGTAAATACCTCAATAAAAATGGGACAGAATAACTGCTTTCACCCCTTATTCACTGTTGCAACTTTCCACTACTCATTGGTAAGAGTCTAGAGAATCTTGTAGGTATTCTTTGAGCCATATTCAGTCCTCATAAATGAAACTTTGCACCCAGATCTTTGGCCCCTGCCCTTTTACCCCAACCCCTCGAGGTGTCCAGGAATTTGTAGACTCTCCTACCTGCTCCAACTCCTCCTCAGCGTATTTTTGGCGGCTCCGCTCATTCTCAGTACCCTCCCGCAGCTCCTTCAGCCGCTGAGCTTCCTGCTTGGCAAGGTTGATCTCATCACGCAGCTTCTTCTCCAGGTGTACCTTCTCCACCTCCACTGTGCGGTGCTCCTCCTGGGCTTTGTGCAGCCTGGGGGGTGATGCAGGGAGCTGAAGAAGGCCAGGCAAGGGGGCACCAGCCAACACGCCATGACTCATGGTATTGAAGAGGAAAATGAGGGCTGCAGCACTCAGAATGTATTCTCCCTACTCTGCTGACTGGCTCTGAGTTAGCTCAGGGCCAACAGAAACCACAATCATTACCATAACTCTTATGTTGGCCATCATTTGGCTGCCAGTAATCGAGGCTGTGAAACTAGATTCCCAGGTATCTAAGTCCTCCCTTCTAAGGTGTCTCACATACTAAGAACATAACAACTACTAGTTTACAAAGTATTTCACATGTGTCCTCCCTGCAGATAGATGATGCAATATTGTATCATTGTCAGCCTGGCACAGGTATGGACATGAAGGCTTAGAGAGGGGAAGTAACTGCAGGTAGAACTGAGACCAGAATTCCAATCTGTATGACCACAAATCCCATAGTTATTCCCCTGATACCAAGGTATCTGTAAGGTGCAATAAATGTAGAATACCCTGTAAGCTAGACCAAAGACCCAGAGAAAGCCTGATGGCTGAGATATGGAAAAGGGTGGTGGTAGTGGAGAGATGAAAGGAAGATAAGAAAGAAACTATTGATCTGTACCTCTTGGACTTCTGAGTACCTGTTCTCAGAAGCACAGAAAATGAAATTCATGCCAAAGCGGGTAGACAGGGTTTGGGAGAGCCCCCTGCTGCCCCTGGCCCTGAGTTCCCTTCCAAAGTATCTTCCATGGTGGGTAAGATCTCAAGGGCATCAGTTATAATGAAGATATACCCTTGTACTCACCCACACATTCCCTCTGTTCACTGACAAAACCCTCCATCCGTCCAAACAAGCTTCCTCCTTCCTCCCTTCTTTCCTCCACATAGCTATCTATGTTAATTCATTCATTCATCCATTCATTCACCAAGTACTTTCAGGTGTCTACCAAATGCTGAGCCCTGTGCTGAGGCCTAGATATATGGAGATGAGTGAGAAAACTGTCCCTGTCACTGAGGTACTCATGATCTAGTCCAATACAGACAAGTAACAGATAGCTATACACAGTGTGTAAGTTCTATAACAGATATACAAGGTGTTGGGTAGGCCAAAAAGGATGGAGTGATCAACTCTACCTGAAAGGAGTCAGAGAAGGTGAGGCATAAGCTAAACCCAGAAGGAGTAAGAGTTTGGCTAATCCCTCTAGGAGAAAGGATTTAGCCACTGTCAGGTCTTCCTACCTCAGTAGGAACCACCGAGTTACTGGTGGACCAGGATAGGAGGGTAAAAGGATGATTAAGAAGACAAGCAATATATGGCTTAGACTTGAGGTACAGAACAGGAAGGACAGGCTACAGAACAAGAAGGGCCCACAGAGAAGAGCACTGACTACTGAGTAAATCAAGCAGGTGAAACAGAAGGGGCAGAAATGGAACTTAATCTCTGAAAAAACCAAGTACATATTTGTCAGTGACTAAAGCCTCAAAAGATGTGGTGGGAAAAGCAGGGAGGGAAGGGGTAAAACGTCTAGGCTGCAAGTTTCCTGCTGACAAATTGTAGTCTTCTGCCCACTTTGCCCCTGGAGTGAAAGGGAGTTGAACCTCCTCAAGATACACAGCAGGTGGCGCTACATGCACAGCTAAAAACAAATCAGAGGCGCCAT
Source organism: Camelus bactrianus (assembly GCF_048773025.1). Lineage (NCBI taxonomy): Eukaryota > Metazoa > Chordata > Mammalia > Artiodactyla > Camelidae > Camelus > Camelus bactrianus. The sequence goes on from NC_133548.1 coordinate 46,483,496, forward strand.
TTTCAGCCTCAGCCTCCTTCCCTTGCTGACTATCTTCCTCTATTGTATTCTTCCATGACCCAATTGCTAGAAATTATACCATTAGGAATTCAATTCACCACTGAAATAATATCCTCTCTGAAAACAGCCTCTTCTGAAAAGCCTTTGATATGTCTGTCTTCCCCACGTAATAGGGAGCTCCTTTAAAATAAAACCAAAACTACCCACTTTCACAGTCCTAACAGGATCTAATGCAGATAAAGATCAATAAATACTATTGGGTGCAGAAATGAGCAAATAAATGTACAATCAAGCCTTGCCCCACTCCATCTCCTCCACAGAAGACTAAGCATCTTGAAGGCAGCTATCAATTACCATTACAAGTAAGAAAATTAGGCAGCCTGACTGCAAGCCCTGGCTCTAAGTAGCTATATGACTATGGACAAGTCTGTTCCCTAAGCGAGATCTGTTTCTTCATTTTTAAGTGGGAATCAAAATCCTGCCTGCCTCAAAGAATTATCTTGAAACCCAATGCAATCCTAACTGGAATGCACATGTGGCATTACATTTATTCACCCCAAATATCAGGAACTCTGTAAAAAAGCTCTATGGTGGCTGGCAGAGCAGGCCTGCCAAGGGAGGAGGGACAAGGAAGCATGTAGGCTCTAGACAATGTCAGAGGAGGATATATACGTGTGCAGGCCTGTCTCTGGGTGTGTGTGTGCATTCATTTCTCAAAGTGCCACAGTGGTTATTTAGCTCTGGAGGCCTTGGGGAGCAGGGAGATCTGGGAGCTTAGTTTTATCCCTGAACTTGGAATGCCTCCTGCCTAGATTCTTTGCCTTTGGAATGAAAACAGTACATGTTTTTCAGACAAATGAAGAATGGGAACTGCCCACATAGCAGCATTTAGCCCCCAGTTGAAAAAGGGCCCAGAAACAAGGGGCCCAGCAAAGTAGCCAGGAATCAGCTCAAAGATAAAACTCCTCTTGCCCCCTAAAAGCCCAGCCCATGGAAATGAATCTGCTAGGGCTGCCCTTACTGATGCACCCTATGGGTGTCAAAATTCCTAGCTCACTATTTACTGATATGTGACCCCAAGCAAAGCATTCACACTCTCTGAGACTTTGTCTTCAACTCTAAGAGTGAGATAATAATAATACCTACCTAACAGGGTTGTGGTGACTTAAAACAATGATGCATTTAAGTATTTAACAGTACCTAGCTCTTAAGAAATCCTTTCCCTATCCCTTCAAAAAAACAGTATCTGTCATTTTAAAATAACAGAAAAGAGCCAGACTTCATTTCCTTTTATATGGATTCCTGCAAAGACTTCCCAGTTGGAGTCTTTAGGCTGCTGGAATAATTTTCTAAAAGACAGTCCTGATGTAGGGCTCTCCTCTTCTCAAAAACAAAACAAATTGAAAAAACAAATGCCTGCATTGACTCGCTATTGCCTTTTGCCTCCTACTAAACTTCCCCATGAGTCTTAAGGTGCCAGGGATCTGGCCTCCCTCTATACATTTGACCAGAACTACCAGGACTGCCCTACCCATCTTTCAAAGCCACCTCCTCAGACTCCACATCCACCCATCTCCTGCCCCTGTGCCCTTCCAGTCCTTGGCGTTCTCGTCCCGTAAGCTGACACCGAGTCACTGCGCCTTCTTATGTGTGAGCCTCATGGTCCCAGGAGCAGAGACTTCCTTACAATTCCCCGCACAGACCCGGTTCCTAGATGTCAGGAAGTACCCAGGTCACCTGACTGACTGGCACTGTCTCTTCACAACTAGATCTTATACAATAGTTTTTAAGTCATGTTTTATTTAAACAGAATCCCAGAGTATTAGAGCTAGAAGGCTTTGATATCCTCGCAGGTCAATCCCTTCACATTACTGATGAGGAAGTAAGTCCTAGAAGGGAAAGAGATTTACCCAAAGTCATACAAGTGAGTACTTTTGAGATTTAGATTCAGTACAAGAAAGAACTAAAGGTATTAGGAAGACCAATTTGTGAGGTTTCTTTGGAGAACAGTTAATTATGTCTATTTTTATGGAAAGGAAAGCAGTCCAGATGTAGGACAAAGGATAGAATGATCCCTAACAAGCCATCCAAACAGAGAGCTCAAGACCTCTGACAGCTCCACACATTTCTCCCTCTGAAGCTCCAAAGGAGAACAGACAGAAATAAGTTTCTGCCCTGGGGAGGAATACTTGCCTATGCAATGGAATGCAGGTACCCAAGCTCCATTGCAGTTTTGGAAGGATGACACAGCCTGGGCAGCTGCATCAGCAGGGTCTCAGGGGCCAGGTGGCCCACAACCCAGGTGGAAACAGGAGGCTCCCAAGAGCTGCCAGCACCAGGGCCATGGGGAAGGGGCAGGACCTTACCTTTCTTGAAGGTCATGCAGACTCTGCTCAGCTCGGTGTAACCCCTCCAGATCCTTCATCATCTTCTTCATGTGCTCCTTGGAGTAACGGTTCTGGATGTAGGCAAACCAGCAGCCGCCCACACCAATAACGATAGACACCACCAGCATGAAGTCCTTGAGGTGATTATGGCGGGTCACTGCCAGAGAGGAAGTCATGGTGAGTCAGGTTGCCCATTGCAGGCTTAGCCTTGCAGACACCGCTGTATCCCCTCCTCCATGAAGCCTTCCCACTCAAGAGGAATTCATTTCCCTTCTTAGACACATACTTGCCACACTCTGTGCCTATTTCTCTGCTAAGTTAAGGCCTAGTTTGGAAAGGATGAGAGGCCTTAGAGCAATAAGGAAGCCTACTGATCATGCTTGTGTAGTATGCAGCGAAGAGGAGAGAACTGGTGTCTTCTCAATACATCCCAGCCATTCTGGGCTGTGATGAGCCCATGTGCCTGGAGGCAGTGCTTCTGCCTTACAGGGTAAGCAAAGCTAAGGTGCTACAGTAGGAAGAAGGGAAAGAGATTTACCCGAAGTCATACAAGTGAGTACTTTTGAGATTTAGATTCTGTACAAGGAAGAACTAAGGTAAGGGTATGAAGCAATGTCACTACGTCTTGAGGACTGTCTGTGGGATTGAGGTTACTGCAGGAGCTAGGTCTCCTGGACTACTAGGCTATTCCATGTACAAGGTATAAAATCCAGAGCAGGTCAATTCTCACCTATGGAGAGCATTTCTAGGCTGTGGCACAACCCATACATCAGGGGGAATGGGAGTAGCATCAAGAGATTGGTATATATAACACATTACATGTGCCAGGAAGAGAGGGGCAGATCTACCTCCAGACAATGTCTGGCAACAACTTGGTGAAGTGCCAGGGCCCTGGCCACCAGCTGGGGTTCAAAGCAATGCTCAGCCTCCAGGGCAAAACTGAAAAGCTAAACAAGGAATAATACCAGAAAACAGGAGCAAAATCCATGTCCTCTTAGGACTTAACTGAGTTCTTAATTAGTTCCTAACTGAGCCAACCAGAAGAGGGGCAGTCCTGGAGCCTGAGACTGCTCCTAATGTACCAGACCTGAGCTCTGGGCCACAGCACAGGAGACTGAAAGAGACACCTTCACTATAGGAGAAGAAGCTGCTGCTGGAAGCCCTGCCTACGTTGTACTCCACTTGAAATAGAGCAGCTGTGGCTCAGAGGAGAAACGAGGGAATGACTTCCTGTGCCAGCAGGTTACCTCAGCTGGGGAGGAAGAGGCAGGACTGACAGGATTTCAGTGCCCAGTAAAGACAAGGGGCTGAGGGGAATCCAAAAGGACTCAGGCAGAGCCACCAAGTTGAGGCAGGGTCTAGACAGCAGGAAAAGACACATGTAGCTGGAATTCTACTGCATGAAGCTGAGGCCCAGTTTGACAAAAAAGGTCCTATGCATAGCACCTCGTTGAAAGGTTGAGAAGCAGGACATGGGGATGGTGTGGGGTCAAAGATAGATTAGCACATTCTATTTCCATCCAAGGGAGTTACTAGATCCAAGGTGTAGCTGTGTTCTTTACATGTTTATGCCAGACTTAACGGAGAAAACTGAGGGTCCTCTATGGCCATCCTCCAGACAGGTCTACACTTCAAGCCATACTCAAATCCTCACTCTCTTGTCCTTCAAGTCCCAAGAAAAGATATCTCTGCAGCACAGTGAACTGCCTTCCTTTCTGGAACACACCTGCCTCTTACACAGCCTCTACCAAAGGCTCCCTGTCTCCTCTGTTTGTTAAGGACTTTTCATCTTGGCTTCCAAGGGTTTCTCACCTCCAGCATCCCCTTTACATTCCTACCAAAAGTCAAAGGTATTCTGTTCAAACAAGGCTCTGTGCAATCAGCACCTTCCTCCATTACCTCCAACCTTCAAAGTTCTTAAGGTGGGCATGAAGATCAGGCACCTATCCATTCTATTCAGCCTCTTATTCTACTTTGTTCAGATCAATTTGGAACAAGATCCTATTATTTTTTCCTGCCTCATATTCTCATCCAAGTCATGAATAAAAATACTGAATGACCAGGGCCAAGGATAGGACCTATCAGTCAGCCCCTCCTCTGAGGTAATCCTGTTCCACCTATCAGTATCCTCTGGATCTCTTCAACCAGTTTTGACTCCACTTAAATATACAAGAATCCACCTCATAGGCCCCTGTGCCTTGTCAAATGCCTAGCTGAAGCTCTGATATGCTGTCTGTCACATTCCATGAGCTACCAAGTTTGGTAGGTAGAAAATGAGTCTAATCTGGTTGATTTACTCCATGGTCCCTACTGATCATCTCTTGTCTGTAAGCCAGTGTCTACAGTACTGATCAGCTTCAAGCTCTCTCTCCTTAATCTACATAATAAAGGAGGAGAAATGAGAGAAAATATCAACTGTTTCAGGCATTTATATTCACATTTCAAATTCTTCAACTACTCCATAAGGTAGGGTATCCCCATTCTATAGACCAGAAAACTGAGGCTCCACAGGGGCACTAAAAGTGCTAGAGTCCATAAAAAGTCACAGTGCTGGAATTCTAATGCAGATTTACCTGACTGCAGTCTTTCTGCTACACACTACTTTCTCATACTCAACGCAGCAGATATCTGCTTTGTTACATGCAAACATCTCTCACCATGGAGATGCCTATATCCCCTGATCTAGCCTGAGAATGACTCTAAGAGTTCCAAGGCCCTCCCCTGCAAACAGGATGCTGGGAGCTGGCTGTGGCATTGCTTTCAGGACAGTGAAGACCCAAAGGCCGAATAGCCAGGCCTTCAAGGTTAAACATAAGGCCTCATGTAGAGAAATTCTTGTTTCATCAAAGGAAGCATCCTGCACTGAGTATTGGAAGTCTGGGTTCTACACTTGCCTCTGCCCAAATTTGTTATGAAATTCAGTTCCCCTATCTGGGTCTTAGCTTTCTCAGCTGTAAAATGCACTATCACAGAATTACTAAAGAGATCAAATGCATAATTGCAAATAAAAGTGCTTTCAGGTGTTTGGAAATATTCAGATGGACATATCCAGTAGGTAATGAATAATGCAGATGTGAAGTTTGAGGAAGAAGTACAAGTTAGAGTAGATGTGAGAATTATCAGGATCCTTCAGTGGGGCCCTGGGCTGAACCCCACAGTCCTAAGGGAATCTGTGATGGTTAATTTTATGTGTCAAATTGACTGGGCTACGGTATGTCCAGGTAGCTGGTAAAACATTCTTTCTGGATGCATCTGTGAAGTTGTCTTTGTAAGAGATTAGTACTTGAATCGGTAGACTGAGTAAAGACCATCTTCACTAATGTAAGTGGGCATCACCCAATTGTCCTCATGCTGCTGAGGACCAGCCTGATCAGAATCAAAAGGCAGAGAGCAGCAAATCTGCTTTGTCAGCTTGAGTTGAGACATCCATCTTCTGCCCTTTTACATCAGCGCTCCAGGCTCTTAGGTCTTCAGAATCAGACTCAGACTCATGCCATTGGCCCTCCGATTCTCTGGCCTTTGGACTTGGACTGACACCATAAGCTCCCCTGGTTCTCAGGCCTTCGGACTCAGGCTGAATTACACCTCTGGCTCTCCTAGGTCTCCAGCCTGCAGATGGCAAATCATGGGACTTCTTGGCCTCCATAATCACATGAGCCAATTCTCATAATAAATCTCCTCTTTTATATATCTATACACATACCCTATTTGTTCTGTTTCTCTGGAGAACCCTAATAGAGAATCTATAAACTATTGTGTCAGGTGAAAAAAAGAGGAAAAAAGTGGAAATTAAGAGTCTATGCCATAAGCCACAGTGCCAGAGAGATACAAGCAATATGAAGAAGCAGAGGAACCACTCCCAATTAAAAGAGCAAGAGAAATCCGCTGAAAGAACAAACAATGAAATAGACATTGATGGCCTACTAGATCAAGATTTCAGAAAAGGAGTGATCAAAGTACTGAAGGAACTAAAAGAGATAGTGTTTAGAGATATAATATATGTCAAAAATGAAACTGAAGCTATAAAGAAGAACCAAGTAGAAATGGTAAACTCATTTGCTGAGATGAGAGCTGATCTAAAGGATGTACAAAGCAGGCTAGATAATGCAGAGGAACGAATAAGTGACCTAGAAGACAGGACAACAGAATGCACCCAATCAGAACAGCTGAGACAAAAACAAATTAAAAAACAATGAAAACAATATAAGGGACCTATGGGATAATATAAAGCATGCCAATCTACGCAAAATAGGGGTTCCAGAAGGGGAAGAAAGAACAAAGGGGATTGAAAAGGTATTTGAAGAAATCATGACTGAAAACTTCCTAAACCTAAAGAAGGAATCAGATATCCAAGTATAGGAAGCTCAGATGGTCCCAAACAAGAAGAACCCAAACAGACCCACACTAAGACATATCATAACCAAGATGGCCAGAGCCAAGGATAAAGATAATATCCTAAAGGCAGCAAGAGAAAAACAAAGAGTGAATTACAAGGGAACCCCCATAAGGCTCTCAGCTGATTTCTCTACACAAACACTACAGGCCAGAAGGGAGTGGCAAGATATATTCAAAGTCCTGAGTGAAAAAAAGATGCAGCCTAGGATACTTTATCCAGCAAGGCTATCCTTTAGAATAGAAGGAGAGATAAAGGATTTCATAGACAAGCAAAAACTAGAAGAGTTTAGCAACACTAAACCCATGCTAAAAGAAATATTCTACTCTAAATAGAAAAGAAGCAAGATGCTACAAAAATGAGAAACTCATAACTGGAAAGGTGATAATTATCATGAATTACAAATAGAATAAACACAAAATTGTAAAAGAAGACATCTAAATCATTAAGAGTGGGAGAGGGAAGCAAGAAAATATAGAGTACTTTTTTTTCTTTTTAAAATTTTTTGTTCTCAGTAGGATGGGTTTGAGCTTATATTACTATCTGTTTAACACAAACAGTTATACTAATGGGTTAATAGAATTACACAAAAGGATAACCGCAAGCCAAAAACTTACAAGTGAGTCACAAAAACTAAATAAAATCCAAGATAATACAAAGGAAAGTTACCAAACCACAAAAGGAAGAAGAAAGGAACTGCAAAAATAAGTTCAAAGTGGCAATTAACACACATCTATCATTAATTACTGTAAATTTTAATGGACTAAATGCTCCAATCAAAAGACATAGAGTTGGCAGATTGGATAATAAAGCAAGAACCTTCAACATGCTGCATACAAGAGACCCACTTTAGGGAGAAGGACACATATAGATTGACAGTGAAAGGATGGAAAAGGATATTCCACGCAAATGGAAAAGCCAAAAAAGCAGGTGTAGCAGTACTGATTTCAGACAAAATAAACTTTAAAACAAAGGCCACAAAGAAAAATAAAGAAGGACATTTTATAATGATTAAAGGAGTAATACAAGATGAGGATATTACACTCATTAATATATATGCACCAAATATAGGAGCACCTAAGTACACAAAACAATTACTAACAGAGATAAAGGGGGTAATTGATGGGAATACAATCATTGTAGGAGATTTTAACACTGCATTAACATCACTAGACAGATCTTCCAGACAGAAAATAAATAAGGCAACAGAGAAATTAAATAATACAATAGAAAAATTAGATTTGGTGGATATTTTCAGAGCATTACACCCCTCAAAAATAGGATATACATTCTTTTCAAGTGCATATGAGACATTTTCTAGGATTGATCATGTACTTGGGCACAAAAGAAGCCTCAACAATTTTAAGAAGATAGAAATTATCTCAAGCATCTTTACTGATCACAATGCCATGAAACTAGAAATCAACTACAGAGAAACAAAGGAGGAAAAAAAGGAAAGCATAGAGACCAAACAACATGCTATTAAAAAAACCAATGGTTCAATGATGAAATCAAAGTTGAAATTTAAAAATACCTCGAGACAAATGAAAATGAAAACACAACCACACAAAATTTATGGGATGCAGCAAAGGCAGTGCTAAGAAGGAAGTTTATAGCGATACAGGCCTTCCTCAAAAAAGAAGAACAATCTCAAGTAAACAATCAAACCCATCAGCTAAAAGAATCAGAAAAAGAAGAGCAAAAAAATCCAAAAGTCAGCAGAAGGAAGGAAATAATAAAGATCAGGGAGGAAATTTAAAAAATAGAGATTTAAAAAAATAGAAAAAAATCAATCAAACCAAAAGCTCGTTTTTTGAAAGAGTAAATAAAATCGACAAACCTCTGGCCAAACTCACAAAGAAGAAAAAAGAGAGAGCACAAATAAGCAAAATAAGAAAGGAAAATGGAGAAATTACAACAAACAAAATAGAAATACAGAATATCATACAAGAATATTATGAAAAATCATATGGAATCAAAATGGATAACCTAGAGTAGATGGACAAGTTTCTGGAAACACAGTCCACCAAGACTGAATCAAGGAGAAACTGATCACTTGAACAAACTGATCATTGGAAATGAAATCGAATTAGCAATAAAAAACCTCCCTACAAATAGAAGTCCAGGACTGGATGGCTTCACTGGAGAATTCTACTAAACATACAAAGAAGAACTCATACCAGTCCTTCTCAAAATCTTCCAGAAGATTGAAAAGGAGGGAATACTCCCAAACTCATTCCATGAAGCCACCATCACCCTGATACCAAAACCAGGCAAAGACACTACCAAAAAAGAGAATTACATACCAATATCACTGATGAACATAGATGCAAAAATCCTTACCAAAATATTAGCAAATAGACTCCAACAGCACATGAAAAAGATTATATACCATGATTAAGTTGGGTTCATCCCAGGGACACAAGGGTGGTTCAACATATGCAAATCAATCAATATAATACATCACATCAACAAGAAAAAGGACAAAAACCACATGATCATCTCAATAGATGCAGAAAATGCATTTGATAAAATTCAACACCCATTTATGATAAAAACTCTCACCAAAGTGGGTATAGAGGGAACATATCTCAACATCATAAAAGCTATAGATAACAAACCTACAGCCAGCATAGTACTCAATGGGGAAAAACTCAAAACCTTCTCACTAAAATCTGGGACAATACAAGGCTGCCTACTATCACCACTCCTATTCACATAGTCTTGGAAGTCCTAGCCACAGCAATCAGGCAAGACAGAGAAATAAAAGGGATCCAAATTGGAAAAGAAGAGGTAAAAGCGTCACTGTATGCAGACAACATGACACTATATATAGAAAACCCTAAAAGGTCCACACAAAAACTACTAGAAATAATCGGAGAATTCAGTAAGGTAGAAGGTTACAAGATTAACGTTCAAAAATCAGTTGCATTTCTTTACACTAACGATGAATCAACAGAAAAAGAAAGTAAAGAAACAATCCCCTTTAAAATAGTACCCAAAGTAATAAAATACCTAGGAATAAATCTAACCAAGGAGGTGAAAGACTTACACAAGGAAAACTATAAAACACTGATGAAGAAAATTAAAGAAGTCTTTAAAAAATGAAAAGATATCCCATGCTCCTGGACTGGAAGAATCAATATTGTTAAAATGGTCATACTGCCCAAGGCAATCTACAGATTTAATGCAATCCCTATCCAATTACCCAGGATATATTTCACAGAACTAGAACAAATCATAATAAAATTTATATGGAACCACAAAAGACCTAGAATTGCCAAAACATTACTGAAGAAAAAGAGAGGCTGGAGGAATAACTCTCCCAGACTTCAGACAATACTATATAGCTACTGTCATCAAGACAGCATGGTATTGGTACAAAAACAGACATATGGACCAATGGAATAGAATAGAGAGCCCAGAATGAACCCATAAACTTTTGGTCAACTCATTTTCGACAAAGGAGGCAAGAATATACAAATGGAATAAAGACAGTCTCTTCAGCAAATGGTGTTGGGAAAACTGGACAGCAGCATGTAAATCAATAAGCTAGAACACTCCCTTACACCATACACAAAAATCAACTCAAAATGGATCAAAGACTTAAACATAAGACAAGATACAATAAACCTCCTAGAAGAAAATATAGGCAAAACATTATCTCACATACATCTCAAAAATGTTCTCCTAGGGCAGTCTTCCCAAGCAATAGAAATAAAAGCAAGAATAAATAAATGGGACCTAATGAAACTTACAAGCTTCTGCACAGCAAAGGAAACCATAAGTAAAACAAAATGACAACCTATGGAATGCGAGAAAATTTTTGCAAATGAAACCGACAAAGGCTTGATCTCCAGAATATATAAGCAGCTCATATGACTTAATAAGAAAAAAACAAACAACTCAATCCAAAAATGGGCAAAAGCTTAAACAAGCAATTCTCTAAGGAAGAAATACAAATGATCAATAGGCACATGAAAAAATGCTCAATATCACTAATTATCAGAGAAATACAAATCAAAACTACAATGAGGTATCACCTCACATCAGTCAGAATGGCCATCATTCAAAAGTCCACAAATGACAAATGCTGGAGAGGCTGTGGAGAAAAGGGAACCCTCCTACACTGCTATGGGAATGCAGTTTGGTACAGCCACTGTGGAAAACAGTATGGAGATTCCTCAAAAGACCAGGAATAGACTTACCATATGACCCAAGAATCCTGCTCCTGGGCATATATCCAGAAGGAACCCTACTTCAAAATGACACCTGCACCCCAATGTTCATAGCAGCACTATTTACAATAGCCAAGACATGGAAACAGCCTAAATGTCCATCAACAGATGACTGGATAAAGAAGAGGTGGTGTATTTATACAATGGAATACTATTCAGCCATAAAAACCGACAACATAACGCCATTTGCAGCAACATGGATGTTCCTGGAAAATGTCATTCTAAGTGAATTAAACCAGAAAAAGAAAGAAAAATACCACATAAGATTGCTCATACGTGGAATCTAAAACAAAAACAAAAACAAAACATAAATACAAAACAGAAACAGACTCATAGATGTAGAATACAAACTTGTGGTTGCCAAAGGGGAGAGGGGTGGGAAGGGACAGACTGGGATTTCAAAATCAGAATAGATAAACAAGATTATACTGTATAGCACAGGGAAATATATACAAGATTTTGTGGTAGCTCACAGCAAAATAAATGTGACAATGAATGTATGTATGTTCATGTATAACTGAAAAATTGTGCTCTACGCTGGAATTTGACACAACATTGTAAAATGACTATAACTCAATTTAAAAAGTTGAAAAAAAGTCTAGTCTATGCCTTATTAATGATATACTTCTTCTATCATAATTCCAGTCCCATTCTTCAATTCCCACCACCTTCCCAGACCACTGCAGTCCACAGCAATCTTTCCATCCCTTCTCCTCCAAACCAGGATTCCCTGATCAACCCATTCTTTGGACCCGTAAACATGGGTTATCTCTTGCTATCTCAGGGACTGCCCTGGGTGTTTTTCAGCTTTCGTGTCAATCACTTTCTGGTAATCTGTTAGTTTCTCAGCATGAGGGCACAGAGTTATTTATCTCTGTAGCCTCATGCTTAGCATAAAGGCTGACCAGAGCAGGTACTCAGCAAAGGTGGAAAGGAGAGAAAAAGGGAAGAAGAAAGGAAAGTTTTGGTAGGAAAGAGGAGGTACAATATAAAGTGCATGTGGAAGACAAATACCAGTCTCTGAGATCAAGAAGAGTATGGCCAGCTGTCCTGTACAGCTCCTACAAGAGCTCGCAGAATCCTTGCACCCTGTGAACAGAGCCAGGGCAGAAAGGCCACGGAGGTATTATGAAAGCAGATGTGGCTGGCTAGGGGAACAGAGCTAACCCAGGGAAGCTGGCTAGGACCTGGGGAGCCAGAGGGTGGCACAATTCCCAGCCTAAATGCTGCAAATAGATTTTAGCAAAATGAGGTCAACTGTTAACGCAATCAGGCCTGAGGCAAGGGAGGAGGGTGTAAACAAACGAGATGCTGACAGTGAACAGAGTCAGAGTAATGGTGAGAATTTTCTAGGTGCCAGTTAGCCCTGAGAAAGTGAGCCTCCAATCATTATCACTTTCTGGAATCCCCTCTCCCAATTTATTCTCTGCACCTCTCTGCTGCCCATAGTACCCTGTGCCTGGCAGATACAGATACTCCACCTCTTACTGCCAGAGTATGCATTAGGAATTTCTTTTGTCACTTACACAGCCTTCTGTGCTGAGGTGTCTGTTTAACCTGTGAAAGCTATTCCTTGGCCCTCCTCCCTTCTGGTTGTAGCCCCCAAAATGCCTCAGCTATCTACAGACACTCCAGAGGTAGCAGTTCTCCCCACAACCAAGCTGGACCAGATTCTTCTCCCCTCTCCCCAAGTCCTGTCACTCTGAAGAGGCCCAGCCTCCTTCTGTGTAACTTCTAGCTTTCCTCTCCTGGCACCTACTCCTTGCTGGGCCTTACGCTGAGTGCTGATGACAGATGGACAAAGCGGCTTCATCCCTCAAAGAGTTCCCAGGTTAAAGAATAACAGACAGGGGAACAGGTTGTTACAAAGAAAGCAGGTACAAAGGGCTGTGGGTCCCCAGAGGAAAGTGAGAGGGAAGGGTTGAGCAAGCCTGGGAAGAGGCTGGAAAGGCAACCTAGAGAAGGCTGGAAGGGTGATTTGGAACACAGCGAAAAGGAGAAAGAGAAAGGACAGGGCTGACAGAGACCAGAGCCAGCTTTGCCAGACAGGCAGCCACTCCTGCTCACTGAGGACTTTTCCCTATTACCTGAGCCACTGAGGAAGACAAGATGTAGTTTTGTCCTTTTCTCTTCACAAGTCCCCCCAACCCAAATAATTACTGTGCAGGCTTCTCTCTGCACTCTTCTCGATGCTCCTGCTAAGAACAAAGGGCACACCAGCCCCTAGCCCGAGATTAGCTACAGTAGGCATACACTAAAAGCCCACATACCTACCATTTATTTAGGGGAAATTGGGACATAGAGAACCTTAGGAGTGTGTCCAAGGTCACAAAGTAGTGATAAAGCCAGTCTGTTTGATTTCAAAAGCTACAACGCTGTATATCTTGTTTCCTCTATCAGAAATAAAGGGTGGGATAACATAGTAGAAAAGAGCACTGAAATAATAAGTTAAAGACCTGGTGTGAGTCATGGCTCTGCTATTTAAAAGCTGAATGACCTCTAAAAACTCACCTCATCGCCTGAGCCTCAATTTCTCCCTCAGTGAATCATCTGCCGTCGTAATGAGACATCAGCTTAGTCCTCAAACTGAACACTGCCTTGGACCTCTGTGTCTCAGAGCACACCTAACACCTGACTACCAGCACTGTCAGGAGAGCCCCAGATGGGCCTGCCAGCCTAGAGCCAACTCTGCAGGTAGAAAAGACAGGAAAGCATCTGTGCTACTCCATGGCCACATGGGGAGGACTGAGCTGTCAGAAAGTGGTCTCTGAGGCAGCCCTGTGCTGAGTCAATCTGATCCCTTTCCCCCCTTCCCAAGCTCTGAGGCTGCTCTGGGCAGATGGGTCCTGCTCACTCAGCAGATCCGCCTAGCTACTGCAAACAAACCTTTGATTTGAGATTTCTCAAGTCTTAGACCAGTGGCAGGATTTTCATTAAAACTGGGCAAGGTAGCCTTGATGGCTGGCAGCTGAAACCAGCTCAGGTTCTCTAGAGTGTTTATTTGATGCCTATGGTGAGGTCTGAGAACCTCAGCCTTAAGAACTCACCTTAGGTGCAGAACATAGGTCAGAGCTGGCACAGGCCATCACTCCAGGTCCTGTGTGCATGTTGGACAGGGAACAGCACTGACTTAGGGATTTTAGTCTAGGCTCAAGTGGGAAAACAGAGCCTAGAGGGACACAGATTCTTTGCAGGTACCCACCAGGTATCACCCAACCCTTGTTGAAGTCTCCTGGCAAACAGCTTCCTAGTATTTTCCCCAGGTTCCAGCTAGGCAATTTTCAAATTTTTTCTTAAGAAGTATCAGCAGCAAAGTATAAAAACAATGTCTGTCATCTGGACAGCTGCTGGATTCCAAAATCTTTGCTCTCAAGAATACACCCAGCTCTTTCTGAGTCCTTGAATGAGAGAGCCAATAAGAGCCATAATGACCAAGTCCATTTTACAGATAAGGAAACCTAAATCTAGGCAGGAGAGCTAAATTGCCAAAGGTCATTTGATAAGGCAAGGGCCAAACACAGAATTCCTGAATTCCTACAGGGTGCAGATAGTAGGAAGAAAGAACAGAACTCCTGCCTTTTGCACAGGACCCTTATCAACACTTACTCCAAAATCATGGAATGTCACAGCTGAAATGAACCATAAGGATTCTTTAGTTCAATTTCATGATACAATTCAAACATATCGGAGAAAAGTGACCTACACAATGTCACACAGTGAGTCACAATTTTGAAAAGAGACCAAGGTGTTTTCCTAAATTTTACAAGAAGTTCTCCAAATGGAAATCCAGGAGTTATAAAAAATCAAATAAAAAATGATGATGATGATGATGATGATGATGGTGGTGGTGGTGGTGGTGGTGGTGGTGGTGGTGATGGAGATATGATTCACATGCCCTAAAATTCACTCTTTTAAAATGTACAGTTCAGTGGTTTTAGCATATTGACAAGGTTGTGCAAACAACAGCACACTTAATTTTAGAACATTATCATTACCCCTCAAAGAAGTCCCATACTCATTAGCAGTTACTTCTCACTTCTCACTCCCTTCAGCTCCTGCCAGCCACCAATCTGCATTCTGTCTCCATGGATTTATCTATTCTGGACATTTCATATAAATGGAAACATAAAATATGTGTCCTCTCTTGTGTCTGACTTCTTTCACTCAGCATAATGTTTTCCAGGTTCATCCATGTTGTAGCATGTATCAGAACTTCATTCCTTCAGTCGTTTTTATGACTGAATAATAGTCCACTGTATGTGTATACCACAACTTATTTACCCTTTCATCCATTGATGAACATATGGATTGCTTCCACCTTTTGGCTATTGTTAAGTAAAGCTGCTAAGAACACATATATATACGTATACATGTACTTCAGAACCTGTTTTCAATTCTTTGGGTACATTCCTAGGCATGGAATTGCTAGGTCATATGATAAATATGTTTAACTTTTTGAGGAACAACCAGACTATTTTCGACAGCAGCTGAACTTTTTTACATTAGCACTAGAAATCTACAAATATTCTAATTTCTACGTACCCCTGCCAACACTTACTTTTGTTTTTTGTTTCTTTGTTCTTGTTTTTATCGTAGCTATCCTAGTGAGTGTGAAGCATCTTCTTAGTCATAGTACTTCTGTTCTGCCTATCTCAGAAATAGAGTTTTCTGCTGACCTCTGACCTCCTGTAGGATAGGTCACATGAACCTATAGGCTATAAGAAATGAGTCTAGGGGAAGATACTTCTGTCCTGGTATCAGTCAAACCTGCTTCACTAGGGCCCCTCTTACTGGCTCTGATCTCCTGGACCCAGTACCATGTACACAGAGTTCTGGTTCCTATCCTCTCCAGCCCTAGCTGATTTTTCCATATAGAATCCTTGCCTACTTTAACCTGCAGTCTCTAATGCACCTTTTCAGATACAGTAAATCCTATTTTGATATAGAACACATAACAGGCAGGTAATATATCTCAGAAGACTAAAGGGACATTTTCGGGCTGCCAAAGACCTCTCCTTCCTGGAGGGTGACAGAGGAGAGCCTTTGCAAAATTAGCCTAGCTTTGACTGCTGGGTTTGATTCTCATGGTATAAGTGTTCTTGCTGGTGTATACAAAGAGATGGGGGTAAGTTGTTAATGGGGAGAGTTTAGTAAGGCTACTTCCCATCTTCCAAGACTCAGCTCAAGAATGATCCTCTCCATAAAGCTTCTTAGCCTTCAGTTGAAAACTCCTCCCTACTTTGTGCTCCCACTTGAAATCTGGAATGACTTACATGACAGTTATACCACTGTGTTTACTGACCATTTACTTGATTTGTTAACATGCCAATCTCCATTTAGATGGAACTTCTTGAGATCAAGGACCTTGTCATTTACACTGGTACACAGTAGGTGCTCAATAAATGTTAGGGGATAAATGAAAGGCCATTGCTCAGTATAGAGGGTGGACCTCACATAAAGAGTGGAGCCATTCATTGTGTCATTTATTCAAAACTTATAAATGAATGGTAGGAAAAAAAAGTGTCCTAGGACTAAAAAAAAGGCAACAAAGGAGATGGAAACAGTCTTCTCCCATTTTGCTCTGCTTCGCACTTTTAAAAGATTAGACCTTCTGGAAAATGCAAAACTATGGAGAAGTAAAAGAAGATCAGTGATTGCCAGAGGTTGGTGGTGAGAAAGAATAAATAGGTGGATCACAGAGGATCTTTAGGGCAGTAAAACCATTTTGTATGACACCACAGAGGTAGATACATATTATTATATGTTTGTCCAACCCTATAGACCACAAAACACCAAGAGCCAACCTTAATGTAAACTATGGACTCCAGGCGATAGTGATGAGTCAACGTAAGTTCGTCAGTTGTAACAAAGGTACCACTGCAGTGGGGGATACTGATAATGGGGGAGGCTATGTGTGTATGGGGGCAGGAGGTATATGGAAAATCTCTCATTTTTGATGTGAACCTAAAGCTACTCTGAAAAATAAGCCAATTAAAAATTTTAAAACCAAAAAAAAGTACAGACCCATCCACCTCTATTGAGATATCAGCTTGGGCACCTATCAGGCCAAATGCACGGACAGGGAAATGTTATACTACCCCTGACCCTGCCTGCCAGCTGCTTTTCTGGACTGGTGCTTGGCTCTATAGCATTCTGCCACTGGCATCCTCAGCTGGTGTCGACAGCTCCCAAGGGGCAGGGGGTAGGCCCTAAGAGACTGTTTGGTCAAGGATAATTTTCTAAGAAATCTTACTACTTGTTCCCCCTGAGTTCACTTAGAATAAAAAAGATGTCAGGGTTGGCCATTCCCACCTTGCACATTTTCAGGAGTTGAAGCACCTAATTCTCCCAACTATCCCTTGGCTGAAGAAACCATCTTTCCTTAGGCCTAAATGTGTCTCTGTTGCTTCAGTGAAAGACTGTTCAGTTGTGTTTGGTTGTCTGAGGACACAAGATGTTCAGCAATCAGTTCATACCCTCTGCATGTCCACAGTGAGAGTGGGAACAGCTAAATGGAGTTCAGCCCCTTATGCGTTACTTGCTCTCCCTGAGCATCCCGTTCATATTTTAGCATTTATATTCTTGCTCAGGTTGTTCCCTCTACCTAAGAATGCCCTGTCCTGCCACCTCCACAGAATAAAGTTCTATCCATCTTTAAAGACAGAGGTCACATGCCACCTCTTCTGTAGGATGCTTTCTCTATCCCTCCCCTGGACCTCAGACACATTGCGTACCTCTCTCGAACATTCATGTTATCTCTTTAGGGCAGAATATGATTTAGCCAGGTCTTCCTACAGAGTCCAGCATAGCACTGGCACAAAGTAAAGATTTTCTTTATGTATTTAATGAATGGATGTTGACATCTAGCTGGACTAAAATGTTGACCACTTCATATCTGAAAGCAGGAGTGCCTAGAAGACCCAGGATCTCAGCCCAGCCACTCAAACAGTCTTGTGTTCCATGCACATCAGCAGCCCTTCTCTCCACAGGACTCACAGAGAGGAGGCCCAAAGAGCACTGTGTCCAGGGCCTTCAGCTGCAGCTTCTGCCGATGGCTCCGGTCTGTCATCTTCAGCACAGTCCCTGTCATGGTAGTGTTGGTTACAGCAAGCCTGTTGGGGCAAAGAGTAGGGGCTCAGTTCCCTGCCAGCAAAGCCAGGAAGGCTTCTGGTAGGATTACCCACCTCCTCCAGGAACATTTCCATGACTTCTAGCTCCTCATGATTGCTCCCCTCTGCACTCTGGTACACAGAGTCTATACCAGTGGATCTCAACAAGGAGTAAGGAGGACACATAACATTTACCAAGAATTTGTTCACCCTTCTCCCCATCTCCTGAGTATCCTACCCTCTAAGGATTATACATCTGTGATCATTCCTACACCCAGCTGTAAATTTTCTGTTAGTGCTTCTCTTTGCAGGGATTATCCACTATATATATATATAGTGGATAATCCCTGCAAAGAGATATATGTGTATATATATATATACATATATATATATATAGTGGATAATCCCTGCCCCCATACTCCTACCACTTGTAAATGCATTCTCCTGTCCAGCCCAAGTCAAAATGTCATGCCACATGACCCAGTGATTCTGAGGCCCTCTGGATTATCCTAATCCTAACTCAGTGTCATTAAATATAAATACAAATTTGTCTGTAACAAACATTGCATTAGTCTTGTTATCTTGTATTCCAGTAACAGTAATTCACTCCCAATGAGATTACTATAAATTTGTATGTCTTTCAACCATACTGTTAATGATAGCTTAGTAAGAGAGGACCTGTACAATAGGAGGGGAAATGATGTAGGAAAAACAAGACTTTGTTTCTCTTCTGCTGGAACATAGTGGGTATAGGAGGAGAGGCGTATAACACAAGAAAGGTTGAAAAACCACTGGTCTGGGCCCCACCAATGAGTATTAGCTACTATACTACTCCATCAGATTAGTGCTCTTCTCTGATTCACAGTTTTGTTCTTCTAGGTAGAAAAGAAGCTTCTGACATCAGTGTGTGATTTATACTCCTGCCCTGGCCTGCAGGATCAACTACTTCCTTCTCTAGTCCTGGGAATCAATCAAGCCCACCTACAAGGGAGGCAGTGAGACACTGTGATGGGGGTGGGGGTGGGGGGGTGGTCAGGAGATGGAGCTTCCGGTCCCAGCTCTATCGATGACTCACTTGTCTGACCGTAAGCTGCTTGGTCTCTTCACTGCGGCCCCATTTCCTTCTGTGTAAACTTATGTAAAATCAGCTGCTTCCTACAAACCTGGGAGTTCTTAGGGCTTCTTTATAGAGTACTTCTTCCAGGTTTATTGGCCTTCATTTAACTGATCAAAATAATTATCATCTTTTCTACAGTCTATTTGTCAAAGAAACCTATGAACTTCTAAGCAATGAGAAATGAGAAAGGAGCTAACATTTAATAAGCAGCTGTGTATCTGTTCTGACACTTTACATACAATACCTCATTTAGTCCTCACACTTTAAGAACCCACTTTTATTATTAACTCCACTTTACAGATAAGAAAACTGAGATTTAGAGATAAGTAACTTGCCCAAAGTCACACAGCAAGTTAAGTAGCAAAGGCAGGAATCTAGCCAAATCTGCTAGACTCTTCCTGTTATATCATGCTGCCTCGTGACAGGCCTAGAAGCACCCCTATTCCATCCCACTGCCATGCTCTGAAGGCTCCACTCTTCCTGCTGTCACTAAGGTGCCACAGCCTGGCTTTCTCCACGCTTGTGCCCAGCCTGGCTGGGTCTGGTCCTGGATCTAATCCTAGTCACAAGAGGGCCAAATAAGCCCATTATCAAAGAACTAACTTCTTATCCTATGTCTTAGGGTTTTAAACCAAGCCATAGCCATTCCTCCAGAAGGAATGGGCCAGGGATCCACAAGCAATACTGTCATTTCCATGAGAAAGAAATCTAAATCCTGCAGCTTCCTGGTTAACCATCTGTTTAATTGTCTGTCTCCTCCAGTAAACATGGAGCTCCTCAAGGCTAATGTCAGCTCTAATGCATCTCTTTGTCCTCAGGGTCCAGGAGACAGCATGGCATGTGGTAGGTGCTTGGTAAAGTTTTATTAAATAGAACAAAACTGAGTATTCCCAGGAAGCCTATTTTCAACTAAATAGGGCAAGAGGAAGATGCAGTGAAAAAAGCAGGGCATTTAGAACCAGAAAGACCTGAGTTCAAATTCCAGTTCTGCCACTTACCAGCTTTGATAAATCATAAAATATTTGAAATTCAGTTTGCTCACCCAAAAGTTAGGGTAGTAATTTCTTCCTCCCAGAATTGTGAGCATCAACTGAAATAATATGCAGGAAAGTACTCTATAAAGGGATGAACAAACATTAAGATTACTACTCTCTCCAGAGTAGGGAGAAGCTGTGAAGAGGCTGCAGGCTGCAGAGGAGTGCACAGCCAGCTCATCTAGGCCTGGGCAGCAGTGCCCCATAGTTCTGTGGCTGGAGAATGCAGTGTGTGGTCATTCCAACAGCTTCACTTTCCCCTTTCCCCTTTGCTGATGCTCATAACCTACATAATAAGATGACAGATTATACATAATCAGCACTTACCAGACAGTAAGCCCTTTGAGGGCAAGGGCAGGTTGTTGTCATCTTTATCCCCAGCACCCAACACAAGTGCCTGGCACACAGCAGGTACCCAGTAAATATGGGTTGAATGAATAAGTAAATGGATTAATGACTGAATGACATGTGGCACTAGTTTGACATAACAAGAAGTCCAAGCAGTACTCCATCCCCTCCCCAAATCCACCCCAAGACCTAGCATATGTGCCTGTAAGGAAGGTAGAGTTAGGATACAACCACTGTTGGAAGAGTCATTCCAGAGAGGAGACTGGGGCCAATGGTAGCCAGCCCCTATCTCTGCACCATTTCTTTGCAGTAGATAAACTGTATATGGAGAATTTAGGGAAGGCTAAAAGAGCCCTGAGGCTCTTGAGCAATGAAAGAGGCAGCTGCTGGGGGTAAAGCAAAAGAAAAGAGAAACAACATAGCCTTTGAAGTCTATCCAAATATACGCTCAAATCACTGTTTTGCCTCTAGCTAGCCATGTGACCTTGGAAAAGTTACTTAGCCAGGTTCATCATCTATGTACAATAATACCTACCTTATAGGACTGATGTAAGAATTAAATGAGATACTGTATATAAACTGTTGAGATACTGTATATAAAGATACCGTATATAAATGGCAGCAACTAGTACTATTGCCAGGATTGATAGAAATATTAAACAAGAGAATAGATGAGAAGTACCCATTATGATTTATAGCAAGTGTGCAGTAGATGTGACAAGAAAAGTCTATAGATTCTGCCCTGAAAGGGATGAAACCTCACTTAACTGGCCAGAGCAACCTGAAGACAGGCGGATCCCAGCCCATTGCCCACACCCTCAGTGAGAGAATCCAGTCTCCTCCTGACCTCGGCATGGCATGGCCACTGAGCTGCAGCTTCCGAAAGGTCTCCTCATACTGAGGCAGCTCCACATATGTGATCAGCCACTGCACCACCTCATCCACGGTCCAGTTGTATACTGTGGGAAAAGACAAAGAAAGCCATGACTCCAGAATGCAAGCACTGCTTGCGCTTGCCGTCACAGTCACATTGACCTTAACATTTACCACATGTCTGTGTTTAACAGCTCTCTCTCCCATAGAATCCTGAGTATGAAAGGAGTATACACTGTACTTTTTGTTTGACCTATGGGGGATGGACTTGCTCTTCCACTATACTGGTGTCTGGGATTAAATAATCCTGAATTGTAATATAATAACAACAAAATAATACTAATAGAAGCCATCACCTATATAACATTTACTATATGACAGGTACTCTGCTAAGAACTTCACATGTATTAACTCAGTAACCTTCACAACCACCATATGAAGATCCCAACTTTATCCCTATTTTAGAGATGCAGAAACTAAGGCACAAAAAAGGTTATATAACTTTCCCAAATTTATCCAGCCAGGAATTGTAAAGCCAGTATTTGGACTGAAGCATTCTGGCTCTGTAGCCCTTGCTCTAGCCTTTATGTCATAAATGCATATGAATATAACTTTTAAAATTTATATAAATAAAGAATATATCTATCTATATCTATATCTCCTCCCTGACACTGCTGGAAGTCCTCATACAGAGGCAAATCTAAACCAAGAGATGGATCCAGATGAGATCTCTGAAGCTCGGAGTCTGATCATACCTGTAGATAGCCCCATTCATACATTTTCCAATTTTGTGCAAAAAGTAAATTTCCTCATTTGTGTATATCAAATTGAAGAGATTTTCTGCCACGACAGGAGCCAATTCTAACCAAAACAATTACTGAGTGATCATTTACAACATGACTAATCACATCATGACCAAACATGGGCCACTGTAGCTAATCATTTCCTCAGTACTATAAGGTTGTGATTTTCTTAAAATGGACGATCATAAAAATAATTGTTTTAAAATAATGTTAACTTAATATTTGTGTGGTGTTTAGCCACATAGATAACAAATTTATCTCCATACTTTGTCAAGAGTCAACAATAAAGGAATAGAAGTGGACTTAATACTCAAGGAATATGTTTGAGCCAAGTGAAGATCAAATGACATCATGATATATTATATAAATCAAAGTTTCATAATAGCTTGAATAGAGAAAAATGGTGGGAGGACTGAGTCATCAGGCAGCACCCAGTAATACAGGCATGTTGAACTTAAAGAGTCTCGGAGAAACTGAGTTTCAGCAAAAGATGTCATTTTACTAGATTTAAAGTTGCTTTTATTTAACATATCAATACGTTTTTGTTTGTATACAAATTTTATATCACAACTTAATCCTCATTTTAAATTTGTACACATTTAAATACCATTATAATAAAAACAATTTAAGTCAGCTTTGCAGGTCAAAGATAAATTATTTCCCTTAAAAGGAATTTGTACATTCCTCAGGTTTGAAAACTACTGCTGTTAGCAGCAAGAAGCCAAAAAAGTTTTGAAGCAGAATGAAATCGTGAGATTTATTACCCTCCTCTCAAAAAATCTGTATCTTTCCCCAAAACTGTCCTTCATCAGAATGCTGTCTAGTTTTCCTTTCACAGTCAGGAAACATTGAAGGCAGGGAGGGACTATGTCCTATTCATTTTTGCTCACATTATATACAGTGGCATCAGTAAGAATTTATTCAAAGAATACTACCCTAAATGAGGAGTTCCAGAAATGTTCTGAACGTGGGCCTCCGAAGAGTAACAACAATCTTCCTAGACAAATACAGAGCTCAGGTGGAGGTTAGCTTCTGAAATGCCTGTTCAAAAATTGGCATTCCTCTGTTAGGCATACCTCAGATCTTAGGATGTTTCTGTCACTCTCATATAAACTAGAGAAATTTGGAGGCTGGACCCTGTCCCTTCATCCACTTACCTCCCCTACAGTAGAGCCCAGCACATGGTACAAAGCAGACACTCAGAAAAGACATCCTGAATGAAACAAAGTTGAAGGCAAAAATGCTCTAATCTCTCAGTGTCCTCAAGAAGCTGCTGGAGCTCAGGAGGAAAGTTCTGAAACCGAGACACTTTGGAGGTAGAGTAGACTATTTGCAGAGGAACAGGGAAGGTCCCAGGAGAGGAAATGAGGCAGGTCTAGTGCACTCAGACTGTATCTTAGAAGACAAGATCCCAGAGGCTTAGGTGGAGGGTGCTTAGTTATTGCCTGGTTGAGTTTCTAATTCCCAGACTAGAATACACTGGAGGGAAGATAAATTAATTTCCAAGAGATATATTCAAATCCTACGGTTTGGGAAAGAAGGGATGACAGAACTGGGGTTAAAGAAGTGTTCAGGAAAGTAGAATGTATGGGCTTTTTATTCCTGAAAATGAATGTATTTCCACACACATTACAAACATGGTCACTTGCTGTGGTCCAGACTGCTGGGTAATAAAGGTGTGGCAAAGTGGCCCAAGATGTGAGGCAGACAGACAAGTGCTAGCCTGCAAAGTGTGGAGAACAACACACTCCTACCCTTGCTGTGAAGGGAGCTCAGCCTCACCCAGCATGGCCACGTCTTGTTGCTAGAAAGGCCTGAGGCCAGCGATGCTACAAGGGCCTTTTGTCTACAGGGAGGATGCCCTGACACAAGCCTGAGCATAGATCCTTGGCATGCAGGAACTCCTCCACCTGCACCCTACACTGCAGTAGAGACAGGCAGGAGTCACTCTAGACCGGGATTCTCAGCCTCTGCACCACTGACCCTTTGGACAGGCAAACTCTTTTTTGTAGGGGGCTGTCCTATGCATTATAGGACGTTGAACAATATCCCTGGCATCTACCCACCAGATGCCAGTAGCATGCTGCCAGTCACGACAATCAAAAATGTCTCCAGATACTGCCAAATGTTCCCTGGGGAATAAGACTGCCCACAGCTGAGAACTACTGTTCTAAACACTACATTAAGTGAGGCAGAGGGTCTATAAGGTGACCACTGCACTCCAATGAGGATGGACTTTGAACACAGTCAGCTCCTATATAGCTAAGTTATAGGAGAAAGGATAGTGGTTTCAGCATATCAGGACAAATCTCAAGGCAGCTGTTCTTTGGTTTTTGTGCTTCAAATATCATTCTGCTACCTAAGCAGATGCCCTACATAGGTAAGGCTTGGCAGCATGGTGTTGCCCACTCAGAGTCATTGCAGTCTGAATAAAGTAAGCTAAGATGAGTGGCATCCTTGTCAGAGAGCAACCCTGTGTCCCAGCATGAAGATCTCATTCAATAATCAAAGTGAGATATCAGGGGCCCTTGTCCCCAAGGTTCAAGTACCTAAAAGTTAAAAGTCTTGTTCTGCTTTCTCATTCCAAAAGAGAAAAAGGAAGAATCCCTGGGCCAAAGTAAGGAAGAAGGTAACAGCAAGTACAGAGAGCTATGGCTGTTAGTGAAAGGAGACAGAATGGCAAAGAGAACTTAGCACACATACAGGCTCCAAATGAGTCAGATGACCAAATCCCAGGAGGACATGCAAGGGACAGTCTTCTAAAGTCATGATTCTCTCATTCCCCTAAGCCTGTCCATGTGGCTCCTAGAGATACCAAAGACTACTTCTCTGGGCAAAATGAAAAACAATACCACACAGAATTGGAGACAGCCAATCCCTGGAGTTCTCCTCAACAAATAGTCCTTCGTAAAAGAAATGCACAGGATGACTAACTTTGTAGCCTCCAACTTTTTTAATGACAAAATCCATCTGTAACAAAAATTTTGAGCACACATTGCCAATACATGAATAACTGTTTGTAAATTAAATACATGTACTGACATTAGGTATACTGTAAAACATACATAAAAATTAAAGAATGAGATAAAAAATAAGTGCAATATAAATACAAGCTCTTGTATTTTCTTGTGGCACCCCAGTTGATAGTCTTGTGTAGTTAGAAAACACCGGACTAACAGTCTAACTCATCCCAACACAGATGACCTGAATTGTCACAGCTTTATTCTAGATTCTGCCTCTGTTGTAGACTTTAACTTCTCATTCTTCTTCTAGAATCAGTATCTTGCACTATTTACTTATTCATCCCTGAACATTGCTCTCAGACTTCTAGGTCTTTGCCATTTCCAGAAAAGCTCTTTTCCCTCTTCCTGGCCTGCTAAACACCAACTAATCCTTAAAACCTAGCTCTACCTCTTCACTTGTTGAAACTCTTGGGGGCCCATTTCAAAATGCCATCTTCAAAAACCTTCAAAGCACGTACTAGCTCTCCCATCTCTGCTTACCCAGCACTTTTTTTATACATACTTCTTTCATAATGTGTGTGTTACATTGTTATAATTTAGTAACACATCTCTCTTTTCCATTAAGCTATAAGCATTTAATAAGCAACGTATCCTCCATTATCTAACACAGGGCCAGGTCACTCTAAGCAGTCTGTAAAGCTTACCTAATAGACAAAAGAACTGATATAAGTGAATGAATGAACAAATGATGTCAATCTGTAGGTCCTGGATCACTTGTACATTTCAGCAGTATGTACATTATGTTTTCTCACACACAGTATCACTCTTCCCCATCGATTTCTTGTAACATTAAAGAGGGGAACTATTTTTTAAAGCACTTATCTTGTGTGTATCAGCAGAGAAACCCAGAAATTGATGTTCAGTTAGTTTCTCAGATAACAAAGATATATCCTGGCCTCCACACTATGTTTCATAGATAGGAAGGGGCCTTTTCCATTAGAGAAAGATTGTTATATAAAATGAGTAAAAATATTTATTTGTTCTGAAATAACCACAAAAGGCAAAGTTATTCAGGATATCCAAATCCCTGGGCATTTTAGAACACTGGATTTTTTATTGCAGAATATATTAGAAAAAGCATTAGATTTAAAGCTGGGAGATCTTGATTTCTACTCTATGTGCTATGGACCAGAATGGGTAAATCACTTGACCTTTCTGAACCTCAATTTTCCCTTCTATAAAGTATTCATCCAGTTATTCCAAACATACATTTTGTACTGCTTTGTGCCAGGCACTGGGAACAGAGCAGTGACAGAGACAGAAATCCTTATACTCACATAGCTTATAATCTAGCAACATCTATCTCCCAGAGTTGTTGTAGTAAATGAGTTCATATGTTTGAAAATGCCTAAGATTTAATACAAACTCAGTAGTAATTGTTTCTTCATATGTCTATATTCATTAAAAAAGGGGTAGATGTTAAGGACTGGTCAGAATCTGGATGGACAGAGATGTGGACCCACCAGAGGAAAGAAACATGGGCAAAGACACAGAACTATAAAGTATGGAACCTGTTCAGAGCACTCTGACTTCAGTTTGTCAGGAGACCATGGGTTACACATAGGGGCAAGGAGAGTGAGGTACTGCTGTGGCCAAATGATAAAAGTCCTTGAAAGCAGGTGGTCTGAAACTCTAAAATCACTTATTCTTTGTGGGGAAATAATTTATTGAGCAACAACTACCTGCCAGGCACCACTCTAGAAGCTCAGGATATAACAGTGCACAAAATAGAGTCACATATACCAGGTACTTACGTTATGGTGGAGAGAGACAAACTAAAATGCTATAACAAATAATTATATGTTGGATAGTGATAAATACAATTAAGGAAAATACAGAAGAGTAAGAGGATGAAGAGTAGTGCTATAACAGACCAGTTCAGGGAAGGGCCCTCTGATGAGGTAGCAGTTGAGGAGAAAATGAAATGAAGTTATGAGCCATGTGGAAACTTGGGGGAAAGGCATTCCAGGCAGATGGAACAGTATTATACCCTAGGACATGAGCTATGGTGATACCTCCAGGAATACGTCAGAACAGATCCTTGGCCTTGGCCAATCCTTTTTCTCGTCAGAGAAAGAATAAGCAGTAAGAAATGGGTTCCTGAATCAGTATATCTTTCCCCTAATGGGTCGGTAGTGCCTCCAGGTAAAGTTTTCACTTATTTTTGTGGTTTTGAACTTATACGTCAAAAGAACTATGTCTGGCAGGAAGGTTATCAGTACCTTCTTCCTTCTTTGCCTCTCTTTCACACAGCTGTTAGTCACTTAGTTGGTCATTTGGTCAGCCTTTTGGTCAGCCAGACAGAGCACAGAGGCTAAGAATTTGGACTTTGGAACCAAGTCCCTTTGTTTGAATTTGAGATCTGCCACTTACTAGATGTAAGACCATCATTAAGTTGCTTAACCTTTCTGTGCCTCATTCTGTCACCTATAAAATGGTGAGAATTAGAGTTCTCACATCATAAGAATGTAGTGAAGATATGAGAAGCTCCTAGCATACAGTAAGTGCTAAACAAATACTAGCTATTATTATTATCACCATTCATTCACTCACTAAGCTTTCACTGGCTTTACTCTAGTAGGTCCTTGGTTAGTTACTAGATACAGAGATCAATATGGACTATCTCTATCGTCAAGGGTTCTCTTCTAGAAAAGGAGGCATACAGGAAATTAAGTAAGTATAATACAGTGTGATAAATGGAAGGCAGGAGGGGGACAGATATATTGGATGATGTGGGGACACAGAGAAAGGAGTGACTGTAAAAAGGCATCACAAAGCCTAGCTTCTGATAAGCTCTGTGATAAGCTTTGTGGCTACTTAGAGAGCACTCCAAGACACCTACAGAATCTTACAAAGTGCCCCACCCTAAAGATAGTTTGTGGCCTAGACCTGTGGTTTGTCTGAGTGGTTTCCCTCTGGCTCTGACTAGCAGTTTGTCATCTGAGTCCAGAATGAAGCAGACATCATGTTAGTTTTCTAACATGGTATCAATACCAAACCCTAAGCCATCATTGAAAAAAGAATCTGGCCCTTTCACCTATGTCTCATATTATAGGCCCACTATGCTACTTGGAAAAAACCAGGTCTCCCAGACCCAAACAGGACATACCAGTGAAATCATCTATAAAGCAACTACATGGCCTTCAGAGACCAGGTTAGAGAAACACTAGCTAGCAGCACGGCTGCAGAGTAGTAAAAGAACCTAGAGTTTGGAATACCGAATGAGGCAGACAACTTGTAGAAGATCATACAATGGCAGACCCAAGGACAAACCTTGTCTTCCACATCCTTGCTCTGGGCCAGGTCCTGTGCTAAGTGTGCTAAAGGGAGCACATGGTTGCGATTAGTGTGCTAAGTGCTGTGATAAGATAAGCGTAAAGAGGCTGTGGGACCACAGAAGGCTCCTAACCTAGCTTGTGGTTTTCAGGGAAGTTATCCTAAAGAAGGAGATACTTCAGTTGAGTCTTAATTATCAAATAGGATTTAACCAGATCAACAAAGGAGGAATAACAGAGAGAACAGTACATGTGAAATCATCAAAGGATGAAAGAGAATGACATATAACTGCAGATAGCTACAGATAAATCAGTGCAGCTACAGAGAAGGAATGTGATAAAGAGTAGTAGAAAATATGAAATAAGCATGAGCCTGGTATGCTAAAGTAATCTAGCAAAATACCTGGTATGTAGAAGGCACTCAGTTAATTTTTCTTTAAATAGAGGCATGTTTGCACAAATTATAGGAGAGAAACAGTACCCTTTGGGGCCAATACTACAGATGTCAGTAAGGAATGACAATACTAAATTATAAAGAAACCCTCAGAAAACAAAAAAAGATCACCAGATTTCTATTTATATGCATATTGATCTTTTTTTCCTAAATGAGGTAATTCATTTTGAGATTACAAATAGACACTTAATTTTAATGCATCTGACTATAATGCCTCATAGATAATGATGAACAAAATCAATGTCTTTTTCTATGATAATTTCTTTCATCAACAACTACCAAGCTTTTAGTACTTTATTTTCTTGAGTTCCAAATGAGACAGCAGTTGTGATGTAAACTAAATGCTAGTTCTACACAAATTGTTACCTGACCAATTGAAAAACCAATATTTATCTTTTCAAAATAACATGATTACTATATATGACCACACAGAAATTTACTTGTAATATTTTTAGCAATATCTTTATTTGCCCATGTTCCATTTAAGAATATTTCTTTCACCCAGAAATTTGGTGTCCTACCATGTTTGTTTCATTATTTTAAAAAAATGGAGAGCCACTGAAAAATGTAAGCAGAGATACGGTCAGACATTTATTTTAGAAAGATCTCTCTGGAACTAACTGAAAGACAGACTGCAGTAGAGCTAGACTGGGCCAAGAAGAACAGTGTGAATGCATTCAAGCAAAGCAGAAGATTAAGTTGAGACTTCTGCTACAAGTCAAAATGAAGTAACAGGGATGGAATTTACCCTCCCTCCTGAAACAACCAAAAACAAAACAAAACAAAATATATGAAACAATGATTTTCAAGACGCTGGACAACAGCCCACAGTAGACAATGCTCTTCGAGAGATGGTAAACAAACGAAGTAAATCATACAATTGCCCCCGCTTATGGCTATGAGAAAATTTCCAGGCCACAGTACAGAGAGTGAAACTAAGGTTGAGAAGGCAGAAATGTAAATACATTCTTGGAAGGTTCTTATACTATATGTGACAAGGTATAATAATATCGCTTGAAAATAGGCTGTGATAAGTTAAAGATATATATTTTACCACCTAAAGCAACCACTAAAATAACAAAACAAAGAGTTAAGCCAACAAAGAAGATACAATGGAATCATAAAAAATACTCATTAATTCAAATCAAAAGAAGGCAGAAAAAGATGAAAAGGAAACAAAGAATAGATGGGAAAAACAGAAAGAAAAAAAAGAAGATAATGGACTCTAATCTAACCATATTAATAAGCATATTAAATGTAAGTGGTCTGAACATCCCAATTAAAAGGCAGAGATTGTCAGACTGGGGAAAAAAAACAGTCCAACCACATGCTGTTTATAAGAAATACACTTTAAATGGAAAAACACAAATAGGTTAAAAATAAATAGATGGAAAAAGATATACCAAACCAGAAGCACTCAAAAGAAAGCTATGTTAATATCAAAGTAGACTTTAAAGCAAAGAATATTACTAGGGATAAAGAAGGTCATTTCATAAAAATAAAGAGGTCAGTTCATCAAGAAGACATTATAATCCTACATCTGTCTGCACCTAGTGAACAGACCTTCAAAACACATGAAGCAAAAACTCACAGAATTGATTGCAAGGAGAAATAGGTAAAATCTACAATTATAGTTGGAAGTTTAAATACTTCTCTTTCATTAATTGATAGAACAAGTAGGCAGAAACTCAGCAAAGATACAGTAAACTTGAACAATACCAGCAATCAACATGGCCTGATTGACACCTCTAGAACACTCTATCCAACAAATGTCAAGGGCACGTGGAATATTTACCAAGATAGATCATGTTTGGGTACATTGAAAGGAAGTCTTAAAATATTTTAAAGGATTCCAGTCATACAAAGTATGTCCTCAAATCACAATGGAATTAAATTGTTAATCAATAACAGAAAAGTCTCTGGAAAATCCCCCAGTATTTGGAAACTAAATAACTTGCTTCTCAATAATTCATGAATCAAAGATATCAAAAAGGAAATAGAAAGTATTTTGAACTGAATGAAAATAAAAATAAAATATATCATCTAACATAGTGAAGAACCAATACTAAAATATAAAATATACAAGAGATTTCAGAAGTATGAATTTCTAGGGTGAAGATAATCCCAAAAGTTGGAATATATTAAGAGATGCTAAGTTTTTGAAGACGATCTCAGACAAAAAAAAAAAGTGAGGAAAAGCATTTACCATCAGTTGTGTTTTCATTTTACATATTTTTATTCTGTCTATGCTACCAATAAATCACATGGAAAAAAAAAAACAGAAAAACACAACATACTAGAATTTGTGAAATGCTGTTAAAACAGGGCTTAGTGGAAATTTACAGCATTAAATGCCTATAGTAGAAAAAAAAGAAAGGTCTCAAATCAATGACTTTAGCTTCTACCTTAAAAAACTAAAAAAGAGTAAATTAAACCCAAAGTAAGCAGAATAAAGAAATAAAGTTCAAAGTAAAAGTCAATGAAATAGACAACAATGGAGAAAATCCTTGAAACCAAACATTGGTTCTTTGAGAAGATAAATAAAATTAATAAACATCTAACAAGACAGTAAAAAAAAAAGAAAGCACAGATTACCAATATCAGGAATGAGACATTACAGATTTAAGATATATTAAAAGAATAATAAAGGAATGTTATAAGTAAATGTATGCCAGTAAATTTGACAACTTGATGAGATGGACAAATTCCTTAAAGACACAAACTACAAAAGCTCACTAAAGAAGAAGTAAACAACCTGAATACCTATTAAAGAAGTTGAATCCATAGATTAAAAAAGAAAAAAAGAAAAAACCTTCCCACAAGGAAAATTTCGGGCTCATATGGCTAAAGGAAAAATACACCAATTCTATGTGAAGTCTGAAAAACTGAAGAATACTTTCCAACTCATTCTATGAGGCCAGCATTATCCTGACATCAATTTTAAAAGAAAAAGATATTACAAGAAAAGAAAATGTCAAACCAATATCCCTCATTAACAAAGATGCAAATTCTTTAAACAGAATTTTAGCAAATAGAAAACACAGAAAATAAACCAGTGGTTACCAAAGGGGAGAAGGGAGGAGAGAGAGACAAATTAGGGGTATAGTACTAAGAGATACAAACTACTATGTATAAAAATAGATAAGCAATGAGGATATATTATATAGCACAGAGAACTATAGCTATTATCTTGTAATAACTTCTAATGGAGAATCATCTATAAAAATACTAAATCATTATGCTGTATACCTGAAGCTAATATAATCAAATATACTTCAATAAAAAATTTTAATGGAAAAATTAAAATACAAATTTTTGCAAATAAAATCCAAACATATAGTAAGAAGATGACCAACTGGGATTTATCCCAAGAATGCAGAGTTAAACATTGAAAATCAATCAAAATAATTCATCATGTTAGCAAACAAATATAGAAAAACCAGGCAATCACCTCAATAGACATAGAAAATTCATTTAATAAAATCCATCTCATCCATTCTTGATCAAAGCTCTCAGCAAACTAGGAATAGAAGGTAGCTTCCTTGATCTGACAAAGGGCTTTTACCAAAAACCCATAGCTACTGTTATATTTAATGGTGAAAGGTTGCATGCTTTCCCTTTAATATCAGAAACAAGACAAAGATATCTGCTCTTACCACTTCTCTTCAACACTGTACTGGAGATCCTAACCAGGGCAATGGGACAAGAAAAAGATTTTTAAAAGGCATCCAGGTTGGAAAAGAAAAAGTTAAACTTTTCTTTTTACTAGCACATATGGTTCTCTAAAGTTGAAAACCTGATGGTATCCTACTAATAAGTTAGTTTAGCAAGGTTGCAGAATACAAGATCAATATATAAAAATCAATTATATTTCTACATAAAGCAATCAGGAATTAAATTCTTTAAATACCACTTAATAGAAAATTTACGTTATGTATATTTTTCCACAATTAAAAAATATACTATTATTCTAGCATCAAATCATATGAAATATTTAGAGATAATTCTGACAAAAGATATGAAAGACCTATAAACTGAAAGGTACAAAACATTACTGAGAGAAAGTATATCTCCTAAATAAACTTAGAGATATATCATGTCCATAGGTCAGAAAACTCAGTATTGTTGTCAGCTCTCTTAAACTATCTATAGATTTGATGATACCTCAGTCAAAATCCCAGTAGGTTTTTTTGTAGAAACTGACAAGCTGATTAAAGGACAGCCAAAACAACTTTGAAAAAGAAAAACAAAGTTGGAGGGCTAACACTACCTGACTAAAAGAATTATTATAAGACTACTATAATCAAAATAGCATGGTACTGACATAAAGACAGACAAATAGATCAGGTCAAAATAGAGAGTCCATAAATAAACCCATGTTTATACGGACAACTGATTTTTTGACAAAAGGTACAAGACAATGCAGCAGAGAAAGAATAGAATTTTCAACAAATGGTTCTAGAACAACTGGGATATCCATAAGCATAAAAAAGAACTAAAATCCATATATAGTGCCATATATAAAATAGATCATAGGCCTAAATGTAAAATCTAAAACTATAAAACCTCTAGAAAGGACATAAGAGAAAGAGTTTATGTAATCTTGGGTTAGGCAAAGATTTCTTATATATGATACCAAAATCATGATCCATAAAAGAATTAACTGATAAACTGGACTTCAGAAAAATTAAAACTTTCTGTCCTTTAAAAGACACTGTTAAGCAGATATGACTAGCCACAGACTGTGAGAAAATCTTTGCAAAGCATATATCTCATAAAGGATTTATATCCAAAATATATAAAGAACTTTCAAAACTCAACAATAAGAAAACAAACAACTCAATAAAAAAATAGACATAAGTCATAGATAATCCACCAAAGAAGATATATGAATGACAACTTCAGCACATGGAAAGATGCCCAATATCATTAGTCATCAGGTAAATGCAAAATAAAACCACTGAGAGCACTACACTATTAGAGTGGCTAAAATGAAAAGACTGACAATACCAAGTGTTGACAAGGATGTGGATGAATTGAAAGTTTTACACACTGCTGGTGGGAATGTACAATGTGATAAAACTACTTTGAAAACAGTTTGACAGTTTCTTAAAAACATATACCTACCATATGATCTAGCCATTCTACTCCTAGATATTTACCTAAGAGAAAAGAAATGTCTATAGAAAGACTTGTACATGAATAATCATAGAAGCTTTATTTGTGTAACCAAAAACTGGAAATAATTCAAATGTCTGTCAGCAGGTGAATGGATAAATAAATTGTGATATATCTAGACAATGGACTACTACTCAGCCATAAAAAATAAATAAAATATTTATATATGAAATAATGTGAATAAATCTCAAAATAATTATGCCAAATGAAAGAAGCCAAGTTTTTTTTAAAAAATACATATTATATGATTCCATGTACATAAAACTCTATAAAATGCAAGCTAGCATGTAATGCCTGAAAGCAGATAAGTAGTTGCCTGAGGGGTATGAAAGGAGAGATCACAAAGGGCTGTGAGAAAAATTTCAGGAATGATAAATATATTCAATATCTTGACTGTGGTGACAGTCTCACAGTTGTATACATGTGCCAAAACTTTAAAAACTGTACACTTTAAATATTTATACCTTATTTTATTGTCAATTACAACTCAATAAATATCTTTCAAAAGAGGAAGTTGAGCTAAAACATTATCAAAGGAGATGCACATAAAATATATTAAAGAGGTAAATCCTCAGGACTTGGGGAAAGAAATAGGTGAAAGAAGCTCAGTTTTCTTTATTAAATGGGGATACAAGTAAGACATTTTATCCTCAAGTAGCTATCTAATATAAATAGAAAATGCATGTAATAAGTTAATTTTTTTCAGGTAACAAAAAACCACCAGTGTTGATGCAGTAATTTAACACTTATCACAGTCATTTTGTATTTATATCTGAAAGAATGTAAGAGAAAGAAAAAGCCAATTGTATCTTTTTCTCCAAAAATGTAGCAACAAGACTAAATGACTCGAAGATTCACTTAGCAAAGTAATTTTTAAATAACTAAAAGAACAGAATAAACAGATCTCTCATTGGGTTTATGTAAAAGCAAAATGGGGATGCCAACTCTTTTACATTGATCTGACTTTTGAAATGGTTTAGATGAAAGCCAATGCCACCTGGCCCTCTGTGTTATGTCAACAGAGAGGTCAGTTCTGCTGAAATTTCTCCCTAAAAGCCTCCTGGTTTTCCAGTACTGCTCTACTGCTCCTACGAAAAACCCTGTTCTACAACAAACAGCATAGACGGAATACATCTATAAGCTTATCTCATTATTTCCAAAAGCAGAGTAGAAAATAAACATTCTTCTCAAGATAAAGTTCAGAGTAACAGTAGAATAATAGGTTCTTAAAGTTTAGTTGGAATCATATTAGTTAGAATCAAAATTGATAATTAAGTTAATTTATGTTTTTGATCCATAAAAATGGGTAAAGAAATTATTACTTAAGAAATATACTCTGTTTGGCAGAAAGCATCTTTTTAAATCTCATGTCCAGGAAAGGGGAGAAAAAACAGTAATAATGCACTCTGTTTAGAAGAATGGAAGCCATGCTTTAGAAGGGAAGCCTCTTAGGTCAGTGTCTCCCACCACCCCGCACTACAAAGGGCACTGTTACTGTTTCCACTGGCTCAAATGCACAAACAACAATTCTTTGTTATTCATGATAAGCCCCTCAGATCACACTTAAGTTCATGCTACCTTGAGCCAGGTTATATCAGCCCAACCTCTGGGGAGAAGGAAGGGGCCTGAGACTGAGTTCAACCACATGGTCAATCAATCATGCCTATTTTATAGGAAACCCCAATAAAAACTCTGGACAATGAAGCTCAGTTGAGTTTTGTGGTTGGCAAACACACTGACAACTGATGTACCA
Source organism: Camelus bactrianus (assembly GCF_048773025.1). NCBI lineage: Eukaryota > Metazoa > Chordata > Mammalia > Artiodactyla > Camelidae > Camelus > Camelus bactrianus. The sequence goes on from NC_133548.1 coordinate 46,519,481, forward strand.
GGAGAGTGACATGTCTTGATTCCATGGGGAGAGGACACAGAAGCTCCACATTCATGTCCCTGCAAGACCTTGCTGTATGGGTCTCTTCTTGTAGCTGGTCCTAATTTTTATCCTTTATAATAAAATTGAAATCATAAGCATAGCACTTCCCTGAATCCTGAGAGTCATTTAGCAAATTATTAAACCTGAGGGCATTGTGAGAACCCCTGATTTTACAGCCAGTTGCTCAGAACCCAGGTGGTCTGGGAATATCCAGAGCTTATGGATAGTTTGGTGTTTGAAGTGAGGGCAGTCTTGTTGGGTACTGTGCCCTTTTCTTGAGAAGTCTGCACTTAGCCTGGATAGTTAGTGACAGAACTGTGTTATATTATTTCACCTAATCACTCTCTCTGCCTCATTTTCCTCATCTGTAAATGGAGACAATCATAGTATTTATACTTCATAAGCTTTTTGTAAGAAATAAATTAGTTAATATATGTAAATCACTCAGAACAGTGCCTAGCACATATAAAACACAATGTAAGTATTAGAGCAGTTTTTGAGTTGTTGTTGTTTTTATTACTAAAGTTCAGAGCTGACTAATATAGCGATTATCAGATTTTTCTGCTTAAATTGAAATAACACAGAGAAAAGACAGTCTCCCAACTTCAGTCAGAAAATGTTAACAACACTAATCATATAGTTGGTCCTGATATTTGTCAGCCACTGCTATGAATACAAATGACCAGTGCTGATATCTATGACATCTAGCAAAACTCAGGCCAGCCAGTTTGAGCCAGAGCCAGAATATTGCATGCTTTTTGTAGCTCTGGAAATTATCACTCCAGAAAGACTAGCGGTCTTAGTTAGAATAATGAAGCAAATTGTTGGGAGAAATAGTACACGAGAAGATTCTCACTTTAGTTTGTCAAACCACCAGGCAGGACACTTAGGACATTTTAGCAAATCCTAAAATGGTTCATTTATATCACTTTTAGCTTAGCTATAAGCTACATCACTGTGCACTGAAATTTTTTCTCTGCTCATCGGTAATGACTACCACCTCTTCAAAACTCACTGCATTGTCTTCCATCTTCCTGTCATTTAAAACATGCTTGGAAGTGTTCCAATTAGTTGCTGAGTCCAGAAATAAAGTTCTTACCAGACAATTGTCTTGAGCTGCTCTCTAATATTATGATTTAGTCCCTCTGTTTTTGGTTGCTTTCCCTTCCCAGCTACTTCTCTTTGACTTTCAGAGAAGGCCAGGAATGCTCTCCCTGCCATCTTTCATTCTAACTTCCTACTTATGATATCTACTCTTAAAACCCAAGCGCCATGGCCTCACGTTATTACCGAAAAAGAAGAAAAATAAAATTAAATGGTACTGTTAGAAGATTTTCCCTGGCAGTGCCGGTATCATTCCAAAGATCATTTCTGTGCTTGATTTTGCATCAGTAGACAGCCTGAGTTGCTCCAGAGTTGTTAAATAAAAGCCCACACAAGGAACCCAGCTTCTAATGATTTCCAAAAAGCTATTTGTATAGCTAGCTTATGCTTCTTCCAAACTGAAAACAGAATTAACAAGAAGTATCAGCCTGTCCATCCTAGAACAAGGATTAGAATCCAGGTCTTTCTGTTTCAAATCTAATGCTCTCCATCTATATTATAGATGATCCCTTTCAGAACTGAAATTCTATTATCCTAGGTAAGAATTTAAACAAAAATAGAAACTGCTTCATTCCTACCAAAACTGGTCTTCTCCACCACCAGACCAGTGCTTTCAACCAAGGTGGGATGGAAAAGCATTGGCCTAGAGAGCACAAGGCCCAGGTCTAAGTTCTGACTCCACTGTTTACTAAGTGCATGACAATGAACAAGTAACTACAAATCTAGGCCTAAAGCTCCTCATTCGAAAAACCAGGGACCCTGGTGGTCACTTACATTTAACTCTTCTTAGCATCAAGTCCTACCCTAAAAGACCCCGGGAAGAGATTGCTTCCATTCTCGTTAGTATCAAAGGAAGCTCCATCCACAGGTACAAATGTAGCAGAGGCTAAAGCACTGTTTTTCCTTTCCCTGTCAAGTCTCACACAAAATGTTTTCACTCAGAACTCTGAAGTGAATGTTTCAGAAAAAAAAAAAAAAGTGGTACTCATGGCTTAGCAGTTTTACATATGAAAAAGATCTGAAGAGCTAAAGTTTTAATTTAATAGGTTCAACATGAGTCAGCAGAGTGATGTGACTGTTGAAGGCACCGGTAACTAATCAGACTGCATTAACAGATGTACAGCATCCAGAACTGACAAGCCAACGGTCTTGCTCAGCTCTGTGCTGATCAAACCACTGGGGGCCAGCATTCAACTCTAGAAGCCATGACCTAAGAAAGATTTAACAAAAGCATCCACGTGCAGGAAACCAAGATGAAGAGGAGGCTGGAAAAAAAAATGTTTTCTTCAAAGAACTAGGGCTATTTAACCTGGAAGAGAAGACTCAGGAGAGAGTCCACCTGGGCTTCAACCCAATCTTTGAATCATTTAGGACTCAGCAGAGCCAGGACCAAGTGGAGAGCTTCAGAAGAAAGGAGCTGCCTCAAAAGGCCAGCAGGCTCCCTATATCTGGAGATAAAGCAGACAAAGCTGGGAGATTCCTTTGAGGGGTTGGGAGAGCGGGTCAGGAGAGGGATAGAATTCAGTTAGAATTCTAATGAAGAACAACTCCAACTCTGAAGCATCTTCCCCCATTCCCAACACAGTGACTCTATTCAGTCTCATTCAGTCTCTATACAGTCTCTATTCAGTATGTAGAACCATTTCAGTAATTTGTTCTTTACTAAGCGTTTTATACCCATGTCCTTTTAAGGCCAAGTTTCTACCCATCTTCTTCTCTCTTCTCTAAACCTTCTGACAGGTAGGATTGATAATCAGGCTGCCTATTACCTTCTGAGGACTTCCATGCCTTCCACAAGTCCTCCACGCTGATGAGCTTATCTTCACCATGGAAGGTGCTGTGTTTCGCCGTTGGGTCATGGTAATTGAGGTCTTCCCTCAGGAACTGCAAGGGAAAAACACACAAGTCACAAGAGACACCTGGGAGTCAGCCCACCAAGATCTCCATACAGGTCATCCATCTAACTATCCACAGCACATCCCATCCCCCCAATGTACAAGTGTATCGCATCATTCATGTAGCCTTCCTTCCATGTGTTTATGTCCTACTTGCCAACTAGACTGCCTTTTCTTCTTTGTTATATTTTCACTTGAAAAAAAATGAATGAGAACTTCCTTCCTCAAATTTTTTAATTATGGAAAAGGGAGGAAGAATTAATAACTTTTGAGCACTTATTCATACACTAAGCAACATTCCACTAACTTCTGTTTTCTCATCTAATCTTCACAATCAGTGGATTATCACACCTGCTTTACAAATGAGAACAGTAATACTCTCAAAGAACACAATTTACCCCAAATCTCAAAACATTAAGTTTAGGGAGATTAAATTACTTGCTGTGATGATTTTATAATATGCCGACAAATCTTTGACAATCCTCCCACAAAAGTGGATTTCCCCTCCCCTTGAATAAAGGCTTACTTTTAGTGACTCATCTTCTAATGAAAAGAATGTGGTAGCAATGATGTGGAATGACTTCCAAGGCTAGGTTAGAAGAGGCAATACAGATTCCACCTGGCTCTCTCCCTTTTGGGACACATGCTGTGGGAGGTCTGAGCCAACACGTAAGAAGCCTGGCTACCCTGAAGCTGTCATTCTAGAGAGATCATGCGGAAAGACTATACAGAGTTAGGGAGAGATGTCTAAGCAGCCCAGCTGTATGAGTCTTCCAGCCCAGGAGTCAGACATGTGGGTGACTGAGACTTCAGGTGATTCTCACCCCCCTACTTTTGAGTTACTTCACCTGATGCCAAGTGGATACAGATAAGCTATCTCTGATAAGCCAAGCCCAGATTGCAGAAATCTGACAAAATAAATGTTATTGCGTTTTGAGCCACTACATTTGGGGGACGTTTGTTACATATCATTAGATAACTAAAACATCTGCTAAGGTTATAGCTGGTAAGTGATAGAGTTAGTATTCCAACCCAAGTTATCTGACTTTATAGCCCAAACTTTTCCCCTGCACTGCATATACTATCCTTTAGTTTCGTGGATTTTTTTTTCATACTATATTTTTACAAGAAAGAAGAAAAGCAAAAGAAGTCAAAGCTTTTAGAAATGTAACTGGTAATTAATTTCACAGATACTCATTCAGCCTGATCCTTAACCTCATAAATGCATACAAAATTGAACATGTATCACTGTTTTCCACAGAGCATTGAACATCAAAGAAATGTGCAACTCTGATCACTACTCTTAGAAGAAGACATTTTTTAAATAGTCCATCTAACATTCAGTGTATTGTATGCAATAAATTGTAAATCTTAACATTTTTTCCCAAGTTGCTACCTAGTATCCCAACCCCATTCATTAAATTATCTTTCATTCCTTTTTGGGAAAATGCTAGTTAATAAGAAGTTAAGTCTTTACATATAGTTAGGTATATTTCTAAGTTCTCCATTCTTTTGCACTAAATCATATTCCTATTTTTGTGCTAGTACTTGACTATTTTGTTATAAATTTTATTTTATTTTATACTTTTAGAATTTCTCTAATAGCTTGACCCCCTTTTCCCATGGCTCTTCTATTTCAGAATACTTCTTGTCAATCTCAGTTGCTTTCTTTTCAAAATGAATCTTAAAACAATTTTGGTCATTTTATTAAGAGTCTGATTTGCTCTCATTAGGGTCCTAAGTGATGAGATCACTGGACCTTAAACACCAGACACTAGGACATCTCAGGGAAAGCACAGCCACAAGCAGTCTGAGACAGCCAGTCTAGGGGCAGAAATTCATTCATTCATTTATTTAACAAATATAAGATTTCTATGTACCAGCATAGTTCCTGGTATTTTAGCTGTGGCCAGAAGACACAAAGAACTTACTGCACTAGAAGTGCAGTAAGTAGTAAACAAAACAGATAAAAATCTTTATCCTCACTGAGCTAACGTCCCATTTGGGTGTGAGAGACAATTATTTATATAAAGCAGGGAAGAGCAGCAGGGAATGCCAAGAGTAGTGGCATTCGTGATTTATCATCTTAACTAAAGGAGCCAAGGAAGGCCTCATTAAGAAGGTAACTTTTAAGCAAATATCTGAAGCAAATGTTGGAGAGAGGCAAGCCGAATAACTGGAAGAAGAGTATCCCAAGAACAGGGAGTAGCAAATGCAAAGGCCCTGTGACAAGAACAAGCATGTTCCAGGAATAGCAAGGAGGCCAGTGTGGTCAAAGAGAAGTGAGGTGGTAACTAGTAGGAGATGAATTCAGGGAAGCAACAAGGGTCCAGATCATAAAGTCCCTTGTAGGACATCATAAGGACTTTGACTTTATGCTGAGATGGAAGAATCTGAAGAGAGGTGTGATATGATCACAGTTATATATATATTTTTAATTTTTCTGAATGCTGTGTTGAGGAGCAGACTATAGGAGGGCAAGGGCAGACGCAGGGAAACCAGGTGGCAATTGCAATAATCAAGGTGTAAGCTAATGGTGGCTTGAAACAAAGTAGTAGTGTAGGGGTAATGAGAAGTGGACAGGTTTTGCATATATTTTAAAGAGATCAAATTTCTAATCTTCATAATTTTTTAGTTTTGATTTATCAGGTCCTTTAAGGTAGCCCCTACTTTGGTCCTCCTAGGCTCTAAGCCAGACCTTCTTACTCTAAGACTAGGGAAACGTGTTATATGTAGGCCTTAGGATCAGGAATGCCAAAATCTTCCAGGAAGGGGATTTTCTACCATTACCCACTAACTGCAGGAAACCTTGTGATGAGACATACCAGCTACTTACAGAGAATCAACAAGAATTAGACTGCTTTTTTTTTTTTCCAATTGAAGCATAGTCAGTTTCCAATGTTGTGAGAATTAGACTGCTTTTTATAGCCAAGTCTGATCACTGAGGTATATGGAGAGCAGAGAAGCTTATGGGAAGAATGTCCAAGGAGGATCTGCCCAGGGGCTCACATCGGGCTCTGTTGGTGCCACAAAACATGCAAAGAAAGAGTAGGGTCAGAAAACAAAGCCAGCAAGAAAGTGGTGCCAAACGAGGAATGTGGGCTGACAGAAGCTCTATCCAAAGGAAAGGCCTGATGCTGAGAAAAATCTCTTTAGAGCATAAAGTAGTGGGGCTGCAACAATTAGGCCTTAAGAGCAGGAAAGGCAGTGTACTCAAAATGTAAAGAGCTCCGAACCCATAAAAACAGACTCCTCCCTTCCTGTGAGACTTTTGGGCAAGTACTTAGCATCTCTGGGCCTGTTTTCCCCTCAAAATGAGAGCTAATTATCCCTCTCATTTGAGTGTGATAAGGATTAAACGAGTCATGTTTGCAGAGGTCATAAACTGCCTTTGAACATGTCTTTTAGTGGCCCACAGAGCATTTTATAAGTCAAAACTATATTTAGAAATCAAATTTCACCACAAAAGTCCAGCTCTCTTTAAAAAATATCTAAAGATACAGGAACACTGAGCTCCAGTGACAACTTTAGAACTTTATTTAGGGGCTATGATTTGATTGGAAGGGAGAGTGGTGGCTAAGGGACTTGTTGTGAGGTTGTGTTTGCATAGCAAGCACATTGTTTGTATGTAGATTGTTCATTACAAATTAATTTTTAAATGCAATATTTTATGAAGACATTTTTATTCACACTTAAAATTAAGAAAAAAATCAATTGTCCATATGAAATAATATTATATCTATGTTGCAGCTGGGGCAGCTTGGAAGTGGGGGAGTTGGTGCTGAGGGAGACAATGAGGGCCTCAAGCCCCCACCCCCAGGGAATCACTCCTCAGTTGGCCTGTCTACCTGGCAACAATCTGCCAGAGTGGAGCAGCAAGAGCACCCTGTGAAGAGGAATACTCTCTAGTTTGCCACAGCTCCCACCACTCACAGATTTATGTGTGTGCACTTTTGCAGCCCACATTCTTCAGTTATGATAACCCAACTCCTCAGGGCATAGAGCTTGTGACTCCTGAAGTTCAGAAAAGCACAGTTAAGTTTTAAAGCACAACTTGAATGTTAGCTGTGATTATTATTGGAAGGAGGGTAAGATAAGGATATGACAGGAAAAGAAAAAGCTTCTTCATCAAAGATGACACTTCTGTGCTCCCACAGCCACTGTGTATACCAGTATCAGTCTTGTTATGTGTCTATCTCCTCTACCAAATAATATATCCTTCGACAGAAGGTCCCAGTTACCCAGCCGTAAACACAGTATACAAGAAAGTTGTACTAAACTAGAACTCTGATGTCTAACATACTTGGGGTAGGCATTACCACGTATTACCCTGAACTCTGTCCCACATCCAACTGATAGCTAAACCTGACTTAAGACAAAACTTAAAAGCAACAAAAAGCAAAACCAAAAAAAACAGGCAACTTTTGGCTCCCACAACAAGGATTTACTATTTCAGACTCAGAATAAGCAGCTCTTCTCTCAGGACGGCCTAAGGAGGCTCCCTAAAAGTCTTGCCTTACCATGGAGAATGCAGCATTGGCTAGAGGTGCAGCTCAACAGCTCTCTGAAGAGCCAAGGGACCAGTTGTCACTAGGTATATTTAGCTGTATGAGCTGAGAAAAGTAATCTCCCTGGCAGTGGCACAAAGCATGCAACCCCATCCCAAGTGAAGCAGTAGGGAAGGGGTGTGGAACAGAGCAGACAGGAGGAGAGACATCTCTCTAGAATTCCCAATAAAATAGGCCCAGCCAGCTTCATCAGGGAACAGAATTCACTGACGTAAAGCTAGAAGAGGAGGAGCACATCTTCAGGTGCTGGAATCAGGCAGGTTTCCCAGTTTCTTGGAACCAATTACTCCTCTTTCCCCTTCCCAGTCTTGTTCACCACCTTGCTCACTTTCCATGTCTCCCAAACCAGACCATACCACCTTCACTCCCACTACCCCCACACACAATGTTTATAACCCACAACACACATGCCCAGATCTGAGAAGCTTCCCAACTCTTGTTCACCACGTGAACATCCAGCAAGGACCCACATTGTAACAACAGCTCTGAATGCCATTTGTACAGAATTCTGGGACAGGATGTCTCAGGGGTGAAATGTCTGTCCTCAATGAGACCAGAAGCTATTGCTCAAGATCAGGGAGAGGACAGTCATTTCTTACTTACCTTTGTACATCCAGTTTCACATCTGCCAACCCATCTACCATACTAGTCACTAGAATGACTTTTGTAAAATGTAAATCTAACTATATCAGAGAATTGTAGACTGGGGCAACTAAAGCAAGGTGAAAGCCCATTGGCAAGGACTACTGCCTGAGATGTAGGGGGCAGCCTAGCCTGGCGAGATCACGGGCGTTTCACCCTCCAGGGGCAGGCAGGCCGGCCAGCGTCCCCCTGTCAGCCTCGAACCCAGGGAAGCACTGGGCCTGAGCCAACTGCCACTGGAACTGCTCCTGACAGTGCTGAGCTACTTGCCACCGCCCCCCCCCCCCCCATACACACAAGCTGCTTGGGTGCTGCCACTAGGTATGTTCGTGCTAGTGTGCCCTGGTGGATGCCCTGGCCCTGTGGCTGATGACCCTGGCCTGGGACCACCGCGCCCTGTGGCTCATCGTCCACAGCTGCCTACCCCGTGACAACGATGCCAGTCCCTGCCTCCTGGGCCACTTTTGTGAGCACAGGCCAATAGGACACAACCTGCTGGGTAATCCTGAGAGTGAAGATGGCTTCAGGAAAAGGACAATGCTGAGTGATGGGGAAGACTGGCCAGAGGAGGAAAACTGTCAGGTTATGCCTAGACCCCCTTCTCTGACCTACCTCCTATCTGCCTACAGGTGTTGTTACAATAAGAAAGTATTGGACCTGGAGGAGGAGGGTTTCTGGCCGGAACTCCTGATAGTGGCAAGATTGACATTTATGTCTCTGATAGGTGACAGACCAATAAGGCACTAACTGTGTATATCAGCTATTGTCCAGCTTCTTGATGCCAACCAGGCCATTCTGGACCATTTCTCTTCTAAACCTTATCCCATCCAGCAGTGTAGAACAATGTCATCTTTGAGGTCAGCCATGTGTTCTCCAACCTCAAGAGGTCTGCTTTGTGTCTCTTGAACACTGGATCTGGGACATGGAGCTCTGCTCTGAACATTTGCCCAACTCCAGTGAGTTCATGCAAGTCCGTCTGTCCTAGTCAAATGACTGTCCTAACAAAACAACCTGATTGTGCCTTTCAGGAGCTGTGACCATTGGCTGGGACATCTCATTAATCAAGGGCTTGTAGCTTTCTGGCATCCTAGGATCTCCTGAATCCAGTCAAGGGTCCTACTGGGCCCTGTTTTCATCAGTTTTTCCGGCAGCTATTGTCTAAGGCTGCCCCTGTTCTTCTGAGTGGAGAACCCCCTGGTGAGTACAGGGAAATGCTGGAACTGGAGAGGATTCCTCCCCCTCCCCCCCCCCCGAAGCCTTCTGGTTCAGCCCCAGTCCCCTCTTCCCTTGTCTCCTCTGTTTCTGCCTCAGAGGCTTTCTTGGTTCCTTCCTGAAAGCCCTCTCCTCTGGTCTGATCTAGAACCTCATCCCTATGGCTGAGAAAATTCCAGCCCCCTTGGCTGGTGAACTTAACCTCCTGAAGTTTCATAACTGGGTCCAGGTCTCACAGCTGAATGTCAACTACCTCAAAAAATGTTTGGAGACAGATGTTTCTGCCCACTCTGTGAAAAATGAAGTGGTCCCCTGAGCCCAACTATACCTCGAATTGGATGTATAAAAATCTTTTGTTATTTTGAAATTCTTTTCAAACTTGGAGAAAATATATCAGCAATCTATCTGCCAATCATATGTAATAAATGTATTATTTTGCCCCCCAAAATCTAATTATACCAGCACACCTACTTAAAATCTCATGACTCCCCCTTACCTACAGGATAAAGCCCTAGTTTCTTGGCCTTACATTCAAGGACTTTTATAATCTGGCCCATAGACTAACCTCCCAGTCCACTTCCTGGCCATCTACACTCAAGGCCAAGAGTCAGGAAACAATGGCCATGGGCCAAATCCTGCCTACTGCTTGTTTTTGTAAATAAAGTTTTGTTGGAACACAGCCACATTCACTCATCTATGTACTACTGCTGCTTTCGTGCTTCAAAGGCAGAGTTGAGTTGTTGTGACAGAGACTCAACGGCCAGCAAAGCCTAAAATATTGCCTATTTGGCCCAATATAGAACAAGTTTACCAACATTTGCTCTAGACTCATCAAGCTACTTCAGCCTCCTTGAACAAACCACGCCCTTTTATACTTCTAAGCCTTTACACAAGGTGCTCCATTTAAAATACTTCTCCTTCTCTTTATCTGCTAAAGAAAAAGTCACTGGCTCTGTGAAGTTTTCCAGACCTCTCCCAAGCAAGGTAATTGCACTATCCTATTTGTTCTCTTAGTTCTCAGGGTATACACCTATGACAGTACTTATTCCATTATACTATAATTACTATTTAATTACTCCCCTTTACTCCCCCTAAGCAACTCAAATATGGAAACTATTTTATTTGTCATTTATCTCTTTATCCAGCATCTTCCAAATTCTCTGGAACACCTAAATGAATAATTAATTTAGCTCTGTAAGCCTACCTCCAAGCATAGGGCCTGGCACAGAGCAGAGTATGTGGTTATTAAATAACTGAATGCATGTCTCTCACTTGAGTTTGCCCTACAATGCTCAGAAGAATGCTTAGCTTACAACAGCTAGTCAATGCATATTATATCTACTATACAGAAGGAAAAAAAGGTTCCCAAATTGCCAGTCAATCTAAAACAAAGATATTCACCTAGGGGCCAGAGGGTTACACTGGCTTGGATTCAGTGTAATATGATGGCTTAGAGCTTGATTCTACAGCCAGGCTGCCTAGGTTTGAATCCTGGTTCTATCACTTACTTTCAGTGTACTAGTCACATCATTCATAAAATGGAGATAATAGTACAAAACTTCATAATACTCTCAAGGTATTATAAGTGGATTAAATCACATAAAGACCTTAGAGTAGTACCTGGCACAAATTAAGCTTTCCTATGATGAACTGACCTTTCCTGTATATTAATATATTTGACATACTATAAGAGGAATATAAAGATACTAAAAATTTACAATCCTGGAGCCCACTATTGCTGATCTCTCATGTGTAAAGGAGACACATAAAGGAGGTAGAAGACAGATATTTCCTAAATGCTTGCTATATAAATGCCATGTGCCAAGAGATCAGCAATAGACAAGGCACTGTAATCTACTGACCTCTAAGGCCCTTTCCATTTTACTCTGTGATTCTTACTTTGGAAGCTTTAACTTTATTTAAAATAGAAATTCCACAGCCTTGGCAAGAACTTCCCTGCCTTTGCCACGTCAACTGCCGCTTCCTCCCATCTCCAGTGATAATGAAATACTTGAAATTTCCTGAAAGTACCAGGGTCTTAACCATTCCCATGTCTTTGCACATACCATTCCCTTAGCTAAAACACTTTTCCTTCTCCTGATCATTCCTAGTCATCTCTTCAGACCCAAATGATATATCAGCAACTCTGTACATGGGTAAAACTAACTTAGGTCTTTCTCTTCTGTGACTCCATCACAGTTTTCACTTATCCTACTATAGTATCCTCATCTGTTTACATGTCTATTTCCATCACTAGAGGAACTTCTTCTAAGGCAGCAACTTCACCTTTCCTTTTACTCCTATATATTTAGTACTCAGTACATATACAGGTAGAGAGAATCCCTCTGAGGTCAATGATAAAGTTTAGTCCTTGTCATGGTGTCATCCTTGACGTCCTCAGGCCATGACATTGGTCACACGACACAGATCAAATCCTAGAGGCAGCATCTAAAGTTGTAGCTTGCTAAGTACCTGGTCAGAACGGCAAAGACTGGGAAATTTTGACATCTCCAATCTTGCAAACTATCAGGACCAAAGTATCCAAGCTAGTCAAGGACTACTGGCTGGGGAAACTTATGAAAGGGGGATAGAAACAGATCACTAACTTAAAAATACTTCCCCTGAGAGAAAGGATTATCTTCTTAATTGGGTTCAATACTGCTGTGTTTACATAGGATGAGTATATAGCAACAGAGAGTTTTGAACCTCTTCCCAAAGGAAATTATTTCATTTGCAACAGAATGTGAGTAAGTTCAAGACTAAGGGCTCTCTCAGAAACAGTGGAAGTTGTGGTGAAAGGCAACTGAGAGAAGATTGGTGGATTAATTGGAGATATAGGCTAAACTGTGGGCTAAAGAATTTGCTGATGAGAACTGGGAAAAGAAACAACTGGGAGGAGCCCTCCTGGAATAAGAACAAATCTCAAACACTGATCTCAGGAACTATCCTTTCAAAGGAGACCTAACATGATTGGATCAGTCTGTGGAGAAAATTTATGCCCCAGGGCATTGTTGAAAATGATAGAGTAATCTGATGGCAACTAACAGAGCTTTATAGCTGATTGTGGCCAGGGAAAGACAGAGTCAAGGAAAGCCCTGCCAAAACCACTGTCATACAAAGGTGACTGTGGGCATATCCAAAGCTGTACCCTCTGAAAGGCAACATCAGAGGCTTCACACTGTAAGGAGGTGGTGAGAATAGACCACTAAAATAGTCTTTCCAGTCACCAAACAAATAAAGAAGCAAATAATAAGCCCCAGAGGTGCTGGACCAGTAGCCAGAGTTGCTACAGAGTTACTATCAAAAACATGCAGTTTCCATGCAAATTAACAGGAAAATATGACCCATACACCAGAAAAAAATCAGGCAATAGAAATTGTGGAGCAACCAAATTTCAAATTTAACAGAAAAAGACTTCAAAATAGCCATTATAAATATGTAAAAAGACTAAAGAAAACCATGATTAAAGAGATTAAAGAAGTAAGGGAATGTATGATGACAGTATCACATCAAATAAAGACTACCAATAGATGGAAATTACAAAAAAGAACCAAATAGATGTTGTGGAATTTAAAAAGTACAATAACTAAAATAAACATTTTAGGAGAGGGGCTCAACAGTAGCTCTGAAATAGCAAAAGACAGAATTATCAAATCTGAAGAGAGATTGAAAGAGATTACACAATCTAAAAAACAGAAAAAAGAATGAGAAAAAAATGAACAGTTTCAGAGAAATGTAGAACACCATTTTGCTTATATGAATAATGGGAGGATCAAAAGGAGAAGGTAAAGATAATGGAGCAGGAAAAAAAATATTCAAAGAAATAAAGTCTAAGAATTTCCCAAGTTTATTGAAAAACATTATGGGTAGCATACATACAGTTCAACAAACTTCAAAGAGGACAGGATAGATGCAAAAAGACCCACAAACAGACGTATCATAGAACATGCTGAAAGCCAAAGGCAAGGAGAAAATCTTGAAAGCAGCAAAAGAAAAATGACTCATCACACACAAAGGAAGCCAAATAAAATTAGCAGCCTACTTCTCATCAAAAACAATGGATGCCGGAAGGCAGCAGGATGGCATGTTCAAAGTGCTAAGAGAAAAAAACTGTCAAGCAAGACTCTTAAATCCAGCAAAACTATCTTTTCAAACTCAAGGCAAAATACAGATAAACAAACACTGAAAAAATTCTGTTAGGTGACACACTTTACCAAAATAAATAAATAAATAAAACCCACCAAAGGAAGTTCTTAAGGGTAGTAAGTGATCTCAGATAATTTGAATCTACATTAAAAAAAATCCATTCCTTTCAAAATAAATTCATGCATTCACTCAACAATATTTATTGAGTACCAACACTGAGCCAGCAATACTCTAGGTGTCAGGGATTTAGTAGTGAACAGAACAGATCTCTTGCCCTTATGGATTAAATGATAGAATCCAGAAGGAGGTAAGTCCTTAAAAAGAAAAAACAAACAAACACACAAAAACAAAAAGAAGTGATGTGTAATAAGGATCTAAGTGCCGTAAATGGGGTAAAGTTGTAGATTTTGTTATTAAATAGGCTAGTCTGGGGAAGGTCTCACTGATAAGGAGAAATATGAGAAAAGATGAAATATTTGGGAATATGAAGGAGTTATCAAATTGGGTATCTGGAGGAAGAATATTCCAGGCAGAAGTAAGAGCTAGAACCAAGGCCCTAAGACAGGAACAACAAGGAGTGTTTGAGAAACAGCTTGGAATGTGGCTGGAGTGAAAGACCAAGGGAGACAGATGAAGGAGAGGAGATCATAATGATAAGTGGGAGCCAGATCACACAGGACCTTGCTGACTCTTGTGTTAACACTGGCTTTCACACTAAATGAAAAATGAAGCTATTACAGGGTTTTGAGCAGAGGAGTGAAATGATCTAGTTTACATTTTTTTTTAAGCTTTTTGGTTGCTACACTGAGAATAGACTAGACATGATGATTTGTTAGGAGGCTCTTGAGCCTCGGTGCCTGCAGTGGAAATGATTAGATTTTGTACATATTTTGGAAGTAGAACTTAACTGGATTTATCAATGGATATGAGGCATGATAGGAATTATGGATGATTCAGAGTACTTTTTGACCTAGGAAATAAGCAATGGAGTTGCCTTCAATTGAGATGAAGAAGGCTGTAGGTAGAGCAGGTTTTGGATGAGGTGACATTTAGAATCCAGTTTGGATCATAATAAGCTTCAGAAGACTTTAAAATTCTTAGAAGAAAAGACAAGGGTAAATTGCCATGATCTTGGCAATGGATTCTTAGGTATGACATCAAAAGCATGCAACAATAACCAAAAAAAAGATAAATTGGACTTCATCAAAATTAAAATTTTTGTTTCAAAGGACACCATCAAGGAAGTGAAAAGTCAACATATAGAATGGGAGAAAATATTGGCAGATGATGTATCTGATAAAGGACTTGTATCTAGAATATATAAAGAATTTTAACAACTTGGAAGTAAAAAGCCAAATAGCTCAATTTAAAAATAGGCAAAGGACCATCATTCAAAAGCCCACAAATGATAAATGCTGGAGAGGGTGTGGAGAAAAGGGAATCCTCTTACACTGTTGGTGTGAATGTAGTTTAGTGCAGCCGTTATGGAAAACAGTTTGGAGATTCATCAAAAGACTAAAAATAGACTTACCATATGACCAAGAATCCTGCTCCTGGGCATATATCCAGAAGGAACCCTACTTCAAAATGACACCTGCACCCCAATGTTCATAGCAGCACTATTTACAATAGCCAAGACACGGAAACAACCTAAATATCCATCGACAGATGGTTGGATAAAGAAGTTTTGGTATATTTATACAAAAGAATACTACTTGGCCATAAAAAATGATAAAATAACGCCACTTGCAACAACATGGATGGACCTGGAGATTGTCATTCTAAGTGAATTAAGCCAGAAAGAGAAAGAAAAATACCATATGATATCACTTATATGTAGAATCTTAAAAAAAAAAAGACAATCAAAGTTATTTATAAAACAGAAACAGACTCACAGACATAAAAAACAAACTTATGGTTACTGGGGGGAAAGGGGTGGGAAGGGATAAATTGGGAGCTTGAGATTTGCAGGTACTAATATACATAAAATAGACAAAGAACAAGTTCTTACTGTATAGCACAGGGAACTATATTCAATATCTTGTAATAACTTATGATGAAAAAGAATATGAAAACAATTATATGTATGTTCATGTATGACTGAAGCATTATGCTCTACACCAGAAATTGACACAACATTGTAAACTAACTCTGCTTCAATAAAAATACATATAAAAAATAAAATAAAAAATGAAAATAGGCAAAGGGTATGAATAAAATGTTTCTCAAAAGAAGATAAACAAATGTTCAACAAGCACAAGAAAAGATGTTTGGCAACATTTGTCATCAGGGAAATGCAAATCAAAACCATTATGAGATATTATTTGACACCCACTAGGATGGCTGTAATTTTTTAAAAAATCAAATAATAACAAGTTTTTGTGAGGATATGGAGAAATTGGAGCCCTCAGGCACTGCTGCCATGAATGTAAAATGGTTCAGGCACTTTGGAAAACAGTCTGGCAGTTCCTCAAAGAGTAAACATAGTTATCATACAACCCAGGAATCCCACTCCTAGGTATATACCAAGAGGAAAAAAAAAACCACATTTACAGAAACTTGAACATGTCTATAGCAGCATTATTCATAACAGCCAAAAGGTGGGAACAATCCAAAGGTCCATCAGCTGATGAATGAATAAGCAAACTATAGCATGTCCATACAACAGAATATTACTCAGCCATAAAAAGGAGTGCAGTACTGATACATGCTACAACATGGATGAACCTGGAAAACATTATGCTAAGTGAAATAAGCGAGTCACAAAGGACCACATATTATATGACTCCAATATGAAATGTCTAGAATCAGAAAATCTTCAGGGACAGAAAGTAGACTAGGGCTAGCGGGACTAGGAGGATGGGGGATAATAGCTAATGTGTATGGGGTTTCTCTCTGAGGTGACAAAAGTGTTCTAAAATTGACTCTGGTGATGGTTGCACATGTCTGTGTATATACTATTAACCATTTAATTGTACATTTTATTATTGTATTATTTCATTACTTATATTTTGGCAGGGGGTGGAAATAATTAGGTTTGTTTATTTTTAGAGATGTTACTGGGGATTGAACCCAGGGCCTTGTGAATGCTAAGCATGTGCTCTACCACTTGAGCATACCCTCCCCCTTAATTATACATTTTAAATGGATACCTATATGGTATGTGAATTTTATCTCAATAAAGCTGTTAGATCAGGGGCCAGGCAAACTTTTTCTGTAAAGGGCCAGACAGTAAATATTTAGGCTTGGTGGGCCATACAGTCTGTTAAACTACTCAACTCTGCACTTCTGTGAAAGCAGTCGTGAACAAAATGTAAATAAGTAAGAGAGACTCTGTGCCAAAGACAGTTTATTTATGGACAGAAAATTTGAATTTCATATAGATTTCATATGTCACAAAATTCTTCTTTGGATTTTCCCCCAACTATTTAAAAATGTAAAAGTCATTTTTAGTTTGCAGACTGTACAAAAAACCAGGAAGGGGTCATAGTTTGCTGACCCCTGGACTAAATGCACCTAATCCTCCCTCCACTATGACTTCAAGTACTAAGTAAATCTCTCTCCCTTACAATCCCCATGAACAAGAGTCAACTTTGACTCCCCTCTCAGTCTTTTCCTCAACACTACCATCCCTATGCATGGCTTTCCAAGACCATGGGAAATACAAACCCAGCCAAGTAAGCACTCAACAGCAGGAAAACCTCCTGGACTCCATTTCCAAATAGACCACTAATTTATACCAATTTGGTAAAAGAGTTGAGGGCTCACCATGTGTTTCTTACAAGGTAGAGGAAAATGCTTGGGAACAGAGGATATTAAGTGAGTAAAATAAATGCATGCCCCTCTTTAAGAACCTTCTGGCTCCTAATCAACTCTAAGAGGGAGAATTTAGGCCTAAGTGTCAATGAGCAACATTTTTTTTAAGTCCTTAATGCAGACTACCCCACAGCTACGATGTGGGAAAAAGGAGATCATTTAAGGCACAGTCATTCACAGTGCCTATATGTAGAAGGTGCTTCGTGAATGTTTGACTATTCTGAACCTGGGTCCTTTGGCAAGACAGCTCATACTGTGAAAAATGACGTGTCCCAAGTGAACCAGCACTCAGCCTCTGAGTCCCAGCAACGTCTAATCTTAGGCCCTCCTCCTCAAGATGCAGGGCAGCTAGATGAGAGGGCATGGTTCTCGCCCAGTCATGCCATACTGCTGAGGTGCATGCCTACCTGAGCTACATCTGGGAGGGCCTGATGCTGCTGGGCACCGAGGGGGAAAAGAGAAGAAGCTGGATAACAACTACTATTATTGAAATTTTCACACAGCATTATGGTATCTTATTTGAGCCTCACACCAGCCATCAAAGGTATATATTATGGGTATCCCTATCTTACAGATGAAGAAACTCTTCTCTAGACACCTCCCTACTTGAGGTCTCCCAAATTTGCCCTTTTTTTTTGCCTCCTGCCATTACTCATAAAGTTGTTTTCCAGAATGTTCCTCCTTCTTTCTTCATTAGTAAACCCTGCTCCTCTTTAAAAACCAAGTTCCAGTTTTACCTGCTCGGCAAGGCCTGCTCCTGACATATCTTCCGTCAGAGTAAGAGCCATCTCTGTTTACAATCCTTCTAGCTCATCATCTTTGGGATAAAATCCAAGTTCCTCAGCAAGGCAAGAATCTGGCTCATGCCTGCCTTTTCAGCCTCATCTCCAGCCTCTCTCTCCCTATCTCACTATTACCTTCTATGATCAAAGTAAAAGAATCACTAACTCACAAATCCCTTAGGACACCACACTCATTCCTCCACTTCCTATACCCTTCTCAACCCCATCACCAGGTTAACTCCTACTCATCTTCCAAAGTCATCTCAGGCATCACCTCTTCTGAGTGGTCTTTCCTGGCATCCTAGAATGGGTTAAATTCTCTTCTGTACTTCCAGAGCATGCAGAGCTTATCTCTCATCACAACACTTATTAGGACTGAACACATACGTTTTTCTGCCTCACTAATATGTGAGCTCTTTGCAGGTAGAAAATTTGTCTTCCTTATTATCTTTGAATATCCAAATTCCAGCAAAGAGCAAACACTAAATATGTTTGGGGAAGGAAGAGAGAAAGAAGGAGGTGGGGGAGGGGGTCATTAATTGTCAAGTGAATCAGACATTGCATTGGATACCAATTGTTTCTAATGCCATTAAGTACACTGAATGTGATGCACATGCAGATATAGACATACTCAAGAGAGACTTGCATACATATACATACAGACAAACAAACACCAGTTAGATTTGAAGGCAAGCAAGACCTTGGGAGCCAGTGGCCGAGTCCTCCTTAGACAGGAAGATCCAGAAGCTTACTTAATATCTGAAGTAGAAGTTTTCCCTCTCTGCTGGCTTAACCATTTCTGGCAGCTAGATGACCCTCACATTCTGCCCACCACTTTGTAGGGTCCAGATCCTGCCTAGACTAACAGCATCTTTGGATTCCTGATTATACTTCTGGCTGTTTTTACCCCAGGTCCTGCATACTGTACTGCATCCTAACCTTTTGCTTCTAATCTTCTCCTTGATCTTCAACCTGGCTTATGAGCTTTCTCTCAGCTCTTACTTCCTTGGCTCAATGTTCCCCCGACTCCACTTCTTATGCACACAGACACATCTAAATACAGAAAGGCACATTCAAATAAAGAAAGGCACAAAATGATGTATACGTACATTCAAAGAAACAAACACAAAGACACATGGAGACGTAATCACATATATAGACATACAGAGAAGCTTTAGAAGTATAACTAGTCCCTGCCATTAATAGGACTGACATCCAGAATAGACAAAGCAGACTCATCAACAAAGAGGGGAGGAAGGAAAACAACAGTCTGCTTAGTGAGAAAGAATTTCCCTATCTGTCAAAGCAAAGCACCGTCTGGGTTTTCCTGGAAACATGAGCGGAACCATCTGGGGGAGCTGCTGCTTCATCCTGTATCTGGCTAAGGCACTGGGACAGATTGCAAATTATGCCTCCTTCCTCTGATGTTAGCTCAGCTAGTCTAGCAACTGGTACCCTTCACTGAGTGCTGGCTGACAATGTGTCTTCTGCTACACCAACACATGTTGGATTATCTCACCCCTATTCCTCTTGGAACTCCCACAGTCTCCTATGCATGCCACCATTACAGCCCTGAAGATGTGCTGTTGTCACTGCCATTTTACGTATCTGCCTCTCTCATTAGCCTAGGGGCTTGCCAATGGCAAAGAGTATCTTATTTTCACCTCTAGTCTATTCTAAAGAGGAGGAAAGTAAGGCTCCAAATTACTTGGCCTTATAGCTAGTACATTGCCAAGCTTGAATTTGAACTCAGGTCAGACTCCAAAGCTCATACTTAGACTTTTTAAAAGTTAGTGTCCAGACACTTTATTCTAAGAAACTCACAAAATGCCATGAAGTCCTCATAAAAGTTAGGTCTAAATGCATGAGCAAGGCCATAGAACTTGGACTCAGTGGAGGTTGCAGCCTGTAAACTGTCTGAGTCACTGCTGGTAGGGGAATACTACAGCCACCTATAAGTAAGTATTTACAAGAAAAAATGGGGAGAGGTCATTTACTTAACCTAAGGAGCAGATTTTACCTGAAGAATGATGTCACTCATGGCATCAGTCACCTCTGTTCTGTAAAAAGGGCCTGAGACTCTAATCTGTGCTTTGTCTGGATTAAGGGCAGGGGGTCAGAGTGTTCCACAAGGCAGGAGATAAGACAGTGATCGCTCCAGGAGATAGGCAGGGAGCAAGAAGGCAAAAACCAGCAGAGGCCTCCAAACAGTAACAGTCCTTTAGGTCAAAGAAGAATTGCTACAGCAACAGAAATGTATACATCGAAATCTATGCTGCGGTTATTTGAATAATTGTATGCAATTATTTCTTTTCTGCCCTATTTTACACACAGCAAAATTAAAAAAAAAAAAAAAAAAAGCAAAGCTCCAGGCTGTCAAAGCTATTCAGAGAAGAAGCAAGGAAAATCTATGTTTAGGATTGAGTCCAGGGACTAAGGGGAGAGCTCTGCTTCTGAGGGGCCAGCATGGTAGCAGCAGTGGAAGCCAGAGGGAGGCACCGAGCACAAGGTGAATCCAGGAAAAATAAAACCGAGACTAATTAGCCAGCTGCCTTTGACATCTCCCCTCATGGAGCTCCATATGATAAGGGGCAAGAATTTGACTCAGGTCCTCGCTATGTGGATGAGAGGGAATTACCACCTGGGTTCTCCCATAGCTTTCTTCTCATCTTAGCTTCCCTATAAGTGGCAGCTATAAAAAAAAAAAAAAAAGGAAGAAAGGATGGAATAGAGAGAAGAAGGAGGAAGGAATTCTCCCAAAGAGAATGTGCCAGGGCTCTTCAGCCTGGTGTCCTCAAAAGCCATCTACACCTGCCCGGAAACAGAGGCACTCTAGCTGTCAGCTAGCTAACCAGGGATCTCTGCTTGGGAAACCATGGTAATTCAGACTTGGAAGCACCTCTGCATATCTGTCAAAGTAAGGAGTAGGGAGATGGAGATAGAAGTCAACATGGTTTTCAACATGTTTTCTATAGAGGCCTAAGGATTCTTATGGATTGGGCTACAGAAAGGCAAGTGGGAGGTGACCACGACTCTAACCAATGCAGTGACATTTTAATTTTTTTAACATCTTTATTGAGATATAACTCAATACCAACTTAGTGTACAACTCAAGAACTCAAGGGCTTTTAGCATAAACACAGAGGTGTGCAATCATCACCACAAGTCTGAAACATTTTCATCAGTCTGATGCAGAACTGAGTTGCAATAACCCCCAAAATTAGATAACAATGAGCTAATTCAGTCTCAGTTTCCTTATCAGTTAGATGGAAAAATTAGTATCTCCCCCATAGTAGAGGTTTCTTGTAAAGATTACAGAGAGGTTGTATGTAAAATCACCTAGCACATGCCTTCCACACTGTAGCAATGGTAGGAATAGAAGTAGAAGTAGTAATACTATGACTGTGAGCTAAACCACAGGCTGGGTATTTTCTACACATGATTTCATCTCATCTTTGCCATAATCCTTCAAGGTAGGGATTACTGTCCCTATTTGACAGTGAGGAAACATAAATTCACGGAGTTTATGAAACTTTCTGAGATCATACAGTTATTAACTGATGAAAGTGTACCTAAAACCCTAATCTTTCTTGCTCTGAAACTTGTGCATATCTTTGCTCAGTCACACAGATTTTCAACATTCTCAATGTTTTATTCTTTCTTCATCAATGCTTCTCTTGCATGTTTTTCTCTAAGACTTTCCTAATATTTTAACTACAGTGATTTTTACCTCCATCCAGATTCTATATATGATTCACAGCACAGGGTAGAGCGATAGAGAAGGGGTCACAGAGGAGATCAGAGATACACATCACACACTAACATGTCCTTAGTAACTCCTAGAAACAGCCCACCACTGACTTAGCTGCTATCTTGGCCAGGAACTCACAAGTCCAAAGTCCCCTGTCCCCCATACCTTTGATCAGCCAACTCTATATTCTTGCTCTGCCTTAAAGAAACAATTTAAGGGGTACACAGCAATAAGATAGGATCTTTGCTTTCAAATTCAAAATTCAAAAAAATGTAACTCATCACCTTTATGTGTAAGGGCTGCAACACGCCCTGTGGGAGAAGCAATGATGAATAAGACTTGGTTCTTGCCTCTGGGAGACACTCAATCTGGTAGGACAGGCAAGGATGAATCCAACTAATTACAATATGGAGCATAGCAATATGGCAGATGAGAAATTCATGCCAAGTACTCTGGAGCATGGGAGAGGAAGGATTACTTCCCACTGTAGGGGAACAAACAAGATTTCCTGAAGGGAACAACATTTAATGTAAGCCAGTAGTTCTCAACTGGGAGCAGTTCTGTCCCCCAGGACAAGTGATAGTTGGCAACAGAAACATTTTTGGTAGTCACAGCTTGGGCAGGGGGTGGGAGCGGGGTGGTCCTAGCATCCAGTGTATAGAGTCTAGGGATGCTGCTAAATATCCTACAGTCTGGTCCAAAATGTCAATAATGCTGAGGTTAAGAAACCCTGATTTAGGCCTTAGAATTTTTACAGACAAAATGGGAGGCAGAAAGATGTCACCATGAGAATTTATGTGGAGCAAAGGCACAGTGATGGGATATAAAGAGCATGTTTGAGATGGCAGTAGCATACAGTAAGGGGATGCAGGGTAACATGAACTAGTCAGGTGAGCTAAACTTAGACTGCACTGCACTCCCTTTGCAAGGCAGGACCAACGATCAGAGATGTACTTTAGTAATTCCAGCATTAGTGCAAAAAGACAAACTTATAAAGATAGTACAACCAAAAGCAAGACATTCTAATTAAGTGCTAAATTGAGTGATGTAGAGGGTGTGCTATGGGAATTAGTACTGAGATGAGAGAGATCAATGGGGCTGGGAAGTCAGGGAAGATTCATGAAATATGAGGCTGTGGTATTCCAGGGGACACCTAAGTCTGATACAGGCAGGGCCAGGGGTTAGAGGGAGAGGTATAAGAAGTTAATTCCAGGTAAGGAGAACTATCTGAGCAAAGAAAGGGGACTGGAATAAACATGGAATGACTATGACAAAAAGAGAGACAAGAGTGGTAGGAGGTGTGTCTAGAGAGTCTTAAGAAAAGCTAGGGTCAGATTTGAAGGAAAGGCACAGGAAGTCAGGTGGAATAAGAGGAGGAAACTAAAACACAACTTAGGAAGATCACTGGCAGCACATACAACATGAGCTGGTGGAGGAGAAACTAGAGGCAAGGGACTACTTAGAGGAGTCTACAGTTACCTGGATACAAAGAAATGAGGCCCAAAACCTGAAGAGGAAAGATTATTAATCATGATAGTAACTTCTGAGCATAAGACAGCTACCTATCTTCATCCAAATTAGCCCATGTTGGCACTGGCTATGTGTGAGAAGCACTGGGCCCTATACACTACTTCCCAGCCAGCCCAATTCCTACTGGCCATTTAGATATTTCAAGTGGAACTGCTGGCTGCTCCTCTAAGAGCTTAGTTCTCCAGCCCTGATCCCACCTGGTGCCAGAGTCCATCCCCAACTCTCACAGCCTCCCGGGACCTAGCATGCCTCTTGGTGGAACAATGTAAAAAAAAAAAAGTTTGAAAAAACAAGTCAACTTTCACCCTACTAAAGTCAAGCAGATCTGATGACAGTACTACAATACAGCCTTGCTGTTCAAAATCCTCTAGGCTTTCAGATGGGCAATCAAAAATAAGAAGTTCTCACCTAGACCATTTCTAAAATGTAAGGCATAGGCAGGAGGCTGGCTGAGTTGCCAGAGAAGTTGTGGCCCCTAGAAACAAGTGGCCCTACTCTATCAAGCCCCTCTTCCCTTAAGATCAGCTACTCAGACAGAGACAGAACTACCTCCTGTAGTGTTCTAGCTCTAGTCGAGTCAGCCAAGCTGCTGGGGGTAGCTCCCAAAGCTGAATGCCGTGGTGCCACAGGATGATGAGAGAGCTGATTTGAAATTCTTGAAATACAGGCCAACCCTCACTATCTGGACCATCATGCTGAGGGAGGGAAAAAACATGAATTTAGAACCTATCACATACCAGCTCTTGTGCTTGAGGCTTTGCATACATTAAATTCTTACAAGAACCCTGCAAAGCGTTACCCTCCTCAAATAGCTGAGTAATTGAGGCTCAGAGAGGTAAAGTTATTTGCCTAATTGTCACAGAGCCAATAAGTGGCAAAGTCGAGTCTTGAACACAGGTCTATTTGTATCAAAACATATGCTCTTTCTGACAATAACAACACTAATAATAACAACAAAAACTAACTTTTATTGAGCCTCTTCTATATGCCAGGCATTGTACTAAGTGTTTTATATGCATTATTTCATCTTCACAACAACTTCACGAGGTGCCTAATATTATTATTCCATTTCTAATGAGGAAACTGAGGCTGAAAGAGATTAAGTAACTTCTCAAAGTTTCCACAGCTGGTAAAGGGAGAACCAGGTTTAAACCTGGGTCTGTGTGACTCCACGGCTCAAGCTTTTAACCCTACACCAGATATCACAGACACTACAGAAGTATATTTTGCAGTTTCCCACAACCTACCTATCCCCACCTCCCAAAATGTGTGATCACACCCCTGCAGAAGACTTGCATCTCAGCCTGACACCATGCTGCTACAGTGACATTGGTCAGTCATCCCACACAGGAACATTAAAATACAATTGTCAGATGTAGGTAGCTTTCCTAGAAATATAGAGGAACAGAAAGGGAGCAGTAATTAGCATTCACTGAGTTTGAATTGTGTGTCAGTATTATGCTGGGAACATTTTTCTTAATTAACATATGATGAAATTAACTTTGGTAGGGGAGTGGGGGAAATGTGGTTCTATGAGGTTTGGTACATAAGAAAATTCTTATAACCACCCCACAATCCAGACACAGGACAGTTCTATTACCCAAAAAAACTCCCTCTTGCTGTCCCTTTGTAATCAAACCTTCCCCACACTCCTAACCCTTGGTAACCACTGATCTAGCCTCCGTCCCTATAGTTTTGCCTTTTTCAGAATGTTATTAGATGTGATCATACAGTATGTAACTATTTGAAATGGTTTCCTTCTCTCAGCATAACACCTTTGAGATTCATCTTTGCTGTATGCTTCAACACTTCATTCCTTTTTATTGCTGAGTAGTTTTCTATAGTTTGTTTTATCCATTCACACACAGAAAGACATTTGATTTGTGGCCAATTTGGGGCAATTATAAGTATGGGATTTAGTGCAAATACAAATTTTCATTTATTTATAGCAGTAAATACCTAGAAGTAGAACTGCTGGGACATGTAGTAAATTATGCTTAACTTTACAAGAAACTCTATAAGCAAGAGTTCTAGTGGCTCTTCCTCCTTAACTAGTACTTAGTATTGACCACTTTTAATTTTAGCCATCCTAATAGGTGTGTAGTGGTATCTCATTGTGGTTTTAATTTGCACTTCCCTAATGGCTAATGATACTGAGCATTTTTTCATATGTTTATTTGCCATCCAAGTATCTTCTCTGATGGTGTCTGTCCAAATCTTTTCCCACTTTTTACTGAGTTGCTTGTTTTCTATTCATGAGTTTTGAGGATTTTTTATTTGCCCTGGGAACTTTTAACAGCACTTTTCTCACTTAATCCTGACAACCCTGCAAGGGTAAGAATCATTAACCACCACTTTACCGTGAGAAAATCAAAGAGAAATCACTAAACTATTATAACTTGATCAGTTCTGCCTAATTTCAAAGTTTACTTATCACTTAATCACCTGTGACATATATAACACTAGAATGCAAGCCCTATTAAAGCCGGGATATTTTTTTCCAGGAGGGAGGCAATTAGGTTTATTTATTTATTTATGATTAGTGGAGGTACTGGGGATTGAACATGTACTCTACCACTTGAGCTATAACCTCCCCCACTAAAGCAGAGATCTTACCGGTTTTGTTCAGGATCCAATTCCTATCCCTAAAACAATGCCTACCACATAATAGGTATTCAATTAAGAATTTGTTTAAAGGCTGACCAAATGCCCTTGATTTTCCATGTAGGCCCCACAGAAGAAAATAAAACTGCTGTCCAAGTGTTTGGTCCAGTTAAGGGGACAGTGAGTTTAGGGAGGTTCTTGTCTGCCCACCTCAGACTGTCAGGACAGGCTGACAGTGCCATCCCACTGCTGCAAATCCTTTGCCCATGGGCAGTGTCCCCACCATAGGTCTCAAGAGAACACAAGCCATGAATTCCCAACTGCCAGGCTGGTAGAACTCCTGCCAGCTTGCAAGAAGGACACCAGCACCAACAGGGCTATCCTGGTCACCTGAAGGGCCCACAATGCACAGCCTCTGCTATCTAGGAAAGAAGCAAGCAAAGATGGATGGCACTTGAGGAGCCAAACTGCCCCCACACAAATGATTATATATTTTCTATAAAATGCCTGCTGAGTCTCAGTTTATCATTAAGTCTAATTTCATAGCTCACAGCACAGACAGAACAATCAGAAATGAGAATGAATCAAAGAAGAGACAGGGAAACTATAAAAAGAAATCACAACAATGCATATAGGAATACAGGCACTGGGGTAATAGTGCAAGGGGCCCTGAAGACATGCTTTGAATTATCCAAAGAAAATTAACGTTCTGTTGACAATAACCCACAAGAAGGAAAACTTACCTCACAAATGACTAAAATTTTAAAATATCTAGAAATGAAGTTATAGTTCAGTTATCTGAAAAACTTACTGATATGAGGCTGAATAAATAAGGCTTTAATAGAGTATCCCTTCAGACTTCTAAAGACCTTGGGGAATCAGCAATGCTTTTAAATGGGTCATAAAAATCTCAGGTCCTTGATGGCCAGCACAACAAGGGTTTCCTCTCTGGTGGCTTAGCATCCATTATCCAATACTCTAAGCTCTGAGCTGTCCACCTAACTGTCTAGTTAGATCGTGAACTCCACCTATGTTTAAACTGACTTAAGCACACACACTTTGCTACCATTACTTTCTCTTTCAAAGGCAGTAGCTTGTGACTGGTCAAGAGATCCCCAGACTAGCAGGCCTCTCTACCCACCAGAGGCCTGAGACTGCAGGGAGAGCAGCTGAAGCCACGGCAAGGCAGAAGCCACACTGAAAAAGAACAGCTCACCACTGGCACAGGGAAGAGCAGGGTGACAGCTTTTGTGTTATTTTAGAACAGTTTGTGCTGATGAGCTTTTTGTTGTGGTAACATTCTTCTAAAAAGAACATTTTCTTCCTCCCCTCATTGACAAAGTAACTCAGCAGAAAGTGAAAAAGAAGGAGGAGCGGATGACAAAGATATCCAGGAATCTGTGGATCTTGGCTCATATCACCTTCTTGACTGTGGTGTCATCCATCTCCCAGTCCCGTGGCCAGGCCCTCAAAGAGACATCAGGAAACCTCTAGGCCTCATTTACCCCCAGAAACACAGCTCTATTCCCAGCACAGACAGTAAAATTTGGGTCCCCTGAGGGCCAGTGATACTTCTAGATGTGACCAAAAGTTCGGATCCTTTCATTGTGGTGTTGTCCTTGCTCAAGAACCTATAGTTGCCAGGTTCAACAAGTATACATATCTCAGCCTGGTTGCCTGGAAAAGGAATTTTTAGGTTTTTGTCCTGCAGTTTTCTACCTGAGTCACTCTGCCTAACCAAACCTACCCACCATGCTTCTTAACTATCTCCACATCTTTGCTCACACTGCTTCCCTACTGCTCAGGCTGCCTCACCCCTTCCACCCTATCCCAATTCTACTTTTCCTCCAGGAAGTCTATTTTTCTCCTCTTATAAATTCCTCAGACACTATCAAGTTCAACCTGATACAAGGAAACCCTCTGCTGACCAATCAAGGGAGTGCTGTGTTCTACCCACCCATCTTCAGTGACAAGGAGTTCACTACCTATCTACCGAGGAAGCCTCTTCTATGACGAGACAGCAATGCTGAATGACTCTTTATTCCAGAAAAAAAATATGCCTATATTTTACTTTCCCCACAGTGGTCCTGGTTCTGCCCTTAGAATAAGATAAACAATACAGCAGTACTTAATAGCTCAGGCTTTGAAATCAGATCTGTGCTCATATCCAGTATGTCCTTGAACAAAATGCTTGACCTTTCCAAAGTTCCAGTCCTCAGTGATAATACCAACCTCAAAGGCTGTTAAAAACATTAAAAGAGTACTATGCAAAAAGCTTAACACTACCTGGCATAGATTAAGAATTCAATAAATGATAGCCAGGGATGCAGTTTTCATTGTTATCATCATCATCATTTAAGTCTGATTCCTCTACTTCTTTTTTTTTTAACTTTTTTTTATTGAGTTATAGTCATTTACAATGTTGTGTCAAATTTCAGTGTAGAGCACAATTTTTCAGTTATATGTGAACATACATATATTCATTGTCACATTTTTTTTCACTGTGAGCTACCACAAGATCTTGTATATATTTCCCTGTACTATAGTATAATCTTGTTTATCTATTCTACATATGCCTGTCAGTATCTACAAATTTTGAACTCCCAGTCTATCCCTTCCCACCCTGCTCCCCCTTGGCAACCATAAGTTTGTATTCTATGTCTATGAGTCTGTTTCTGTTTTGTATTTATGTTCTCTTTTTTTTTTTAGATTCCACATATGAGTGATCTCATATGGTATTTTTCATTCTCTTTCTGGCTTACTTCACTTAGAATGACATTCTCCAGGAACATCCATGTTGCTGCAAATGGCGTTGTCGGTTTTTATGGCTGAATAGTATTCCACTGTATAAATATACCACCTCTTCTTTATCCAGTCATCTGTTGATGGACATTTAGGCTGTTTCCATGTCTTGGCTATTGTAAATAGTGCTGCTGTGAACACTGGGGTGCAGATGTCTTTTTGAAGTAGCATTCCTTCTGGATATATGCCCAGGAGCGGGATTCCTGGGTCATATGGTAAGTCTATTCTAGTCTTTTGAGGAATCTCCATACTGTTTTCCACAGTCGCTACACCAAACTGCATTCCCACCAGCAGTGTAGGGGAGTTCCCTTTTCTCCACAGCCTCTCCAGCATTTGTCATTTGTGGACTTTTGAATGATGGCCATTCTGACTGGTGTGAGGTGATACCTCATCATAGTTTTTTTTTTCTCATTGTAGTTTTGATTTGCATTTCTCTGATAATTAGTGATATTGAGCATTTTTTCATATGCCTATTGATCATTTGTATTTCTTCCTTGGAAAATTGCTTGTTTAGGTCATTTTTGGATTGGGTTGTTTGTTTTTTTCTTATTAAGTCATATGAGCTGCTTATATATTCTGGAGATCAAGCCTTTGTCGGTTTCATTTGCAAAAATTTTCTCCCATTCCGTAGGTTGTTGTTTTGTTTTACTTATGGTTTCCTTTACTATGCAGAAGCTTGTAAGTTTCATTAGGTCCCATTTATTTATTCTTGCTTTTATTTCTATTGCTTGGGTAGACTGCCCTAGGAGAACATTTTTGAGATGTATGTGAGATAATGTTTTGCCTATATTTTCTTCTAGGAGGTTTATTGTATCTTGTGTTATGTTTAAGTCTTTGATCCATTTTGAGTTTATTTTTGTGTATGGTGTAAGGGAGTGTTCTAGCTTCACTGATTTACATGCTGCTGTCCGGTTTTCCCAACACCATTTGCTGAAGAGACTATCTTTATTCCATTGTATATTCTTGCCTCCTTTGTCAAATGATTCCTCTACTTCTAATGTATTTGAAGATATAAATTATATCACCTGAATCTTTTATTGTCCAGGCAAAAGTTTCTTCGCTAGACTATAAACTATATGAGGACTGATGTATCTGTCCTATTTACTGCCACACTCCCATGTCTAGAACAGTGCCTGGCACATATTTAGTAGACACTTCTAAATACTGAATTGTACTGGATGCTCTCCATTTCACAGTTTCCATGCCCTCCATCATTTATGTCACTCCTCCCTGTACAGGCTTTCACTGTTCTAAATGTTTCTGACAACATGAGATTTAAAACTGACTTCAAAACTTAAAGGTGGACTAATCAGAAGAGTGGAGAGACTAGAATTACCTCCTCCCTCATGTATGCACCATATCACTACCACAGATTTGGCATAACTTGATAGCTTCATCAAACTGCTGGCTCACATTGAGCTTGAAAACAATGGAAACTTTTCAATCTTTTCACATGTGATGACTTTGTACTCTGTGCTCTGTGGAACTGGAGCTGTAGTAATGCCAAAAGGTGAAATAGTAACAGAGCTTTTTCTATCAGGAGATTCCTCTTGCTCTTACTATCTGGACCACTCAACTGGCTCCCAGCAACTGCAGCCTGGAATTCAGAATGATCTTTCTAGGAATCTTTGTTTCTTCCTCACAAATAGAGTATAAGCTCCCAGAGGGCAAGATCTGACTATCTTGCCTTCTCTCCCACATGCCAGCACAGGGCTGAGCACAGAGTAAATACAGATGGATGCCCTCCATCCACAGCAGGAATACAACAAGGATTCCGGGAAATTTTAAAGACTAGCCTCAGGGCTCCTTCTGCATCTCCAATGGTACAGCTCAGTCAGTGTTGTACTTCTAGCTGGTAGGCAGACTCAAATGCAGACTTAAAGCCTGTACTCTTAACAGGCCAGCTCCTTGAGGCTGCTCTTCTGAGAATCACCTTCCTTGACAGGGATGCATTCCTAGATAACAAACCAATGTCAAGAACATCTTTCCACAGGGAACAGCCTGTCTAGACAGCTTTTGGGGACTGTCCCTACAGGAAGAGAAGAGAGCCACACAGGGTGATGGAGCTCACCTCATCACTTTCTTCCACATCCACGTCACCATTGGCATCATCATCCATCAGCTTGTGGATGCTGCGGACTGCATCAAAGCTGAGCTTCTCATCCTCACTATGGCACAGGAGCTTATCAATCCGGCAAAACTCTGTACAGGAAAAGCAAGAGACAACATTACAGGGGCTCCACCCAGCCTCTATTACCCACCTGTCTCACTGTCCTTAGCTTATTGCACCTGACTCCTCATGTAGCCACTTAACTGACTGCATAGTGAGAAAAGTATATCATATTAACTGTCTCCCCTATTTAGGGACAATGCTTTATTATCCTAATAGTTCCTGATAGGGAAGTCAAGCATAGGACTGGGAATACACTGGGATCTAGACAAAGAACATGAACAGGTAACACACAAGGAAAAAAATACAAATGACAGAAAATACAAATAGCCAATGAGCACAGGAAAAAGCCTCACTAGTAATCAAAGAAATACATGTTCAAATGAAATATTATTTTTAGTCAGTTAATAAATAAATGTAAATTAATACAATCTTTCTAGAAACAGGAAAACAGCCCATTCGTCCAATGCCAGAATAATATGCATTTTTGTTCACTTTGTCACTGCTGGTATGTATAAGGCCAGCCACAGGCTAACTGGAGAAACCTTTTACATCTTATGCCTTCTCCCAGACAGTTGTGTTCAGCAAATATCTATTAGACATCTAAGGTCCTGAGCAAATCTGACACCACAGGGCGGTGGTTGGGAAGTCTGCAGTGCAGCTTCCTCTGCCCACCATCACATAGTCGCATAGCAACAAAACCAACACAATAGTGTAGCCCACCCAGGCTCTTTCGTGACACCTAATCCTCCTTTGCACCTAGCCTGACCGATGCACACAACAGAAAGAGACTGGAGGCTAGTATTAGCTCTACTATGTGTCTCTATCAAGTTCACTATCTGAAAAAGACATTTTAACTAAAGTTTCTAGTATTTCTCCCAATTCCTAGAATATAAAATTCCTCTTTCCTTTTGATGCTGATCTTGATAACTACTTTCTAGGCAAAATACTCTTCAGATCACCCCCAAAGAGGACAGAAGAAATATCCTGACTTTCCAGATAATAGAAGCAGCGGTCACAGAAGAGAAAGCAAGGACAGGCTGTGGCTGTGAAGACTTCTAAAGGCCCTGATCAGAGACCTGACACACTCTAATCTACTTAATCATTTACTTGTCTGCTAGTCAAAGACAGTGATAGTGTATAGGACAGGTCACCTCTCTATCACTTGCTAGTTGCTCAAATCCTTTTCAAAATGAGGAGATGTATAAATATTAAACTTTTAAAGAGTCCTAGATGTGACTCAATAAAAATATGTTGGATATTGAAGCTCACAGATGTCAACTGATGCACCCAAAGTCAAAGGCAGCTGAAAAGGCACAGCAAGAGCCCAGATCCATTCACTCCCAAGCCAGCACTTCACCTGACTGCCTTTATGCCACAGTAACCAGATAGCTTTAGGTTAGTTTCATCTGCTGCAAGTCACAGATGGTAATACTGGTAAGACACACACTGAAGAAATGGCTTTATAAAAGAAAAAAGTAAGATGAATAGTATGCATAGAAAACAAATATTGCCATGTAAGTCTATGTTCCTCTACTTTTGTGCTGCCAAGTTGGAGTGGGAAGTGGAGGGTAGGGTAAAGGGGTGGTGGACACTGAGGGGGAGGGTAGAATATAGCCCAAGATTAAGGCATTGTTCCTCAGCTTCCTCACCAACAAGAGCTCTTGGCATGACTGGTTCATTCACGGACGCCTATCCACAAATTACCTATCCAAAAAAATTGCAATAAGTAATGACTAGTTCATAGATGAAACACACAGTACCGAGATTAGCATAACCAACATAATGCTTTCCTTCCCTTATTCCTGTTTTTATATTACTCAAAGGCATAATAATTGCTTATCAGAGCTTTATGATCAGCATATGATTTGCCCATTTAAATAACATTTACTGAGTACTCTTCATATGTCAGGCTCTGTAATTAGCACAGGGCATAAAGAGATGAATCAGAGCTCATCTTTGCTCTCAAAGAGCTCAATTATAAAAGTTGGGGAGACAGGTAACTAAAATCCTATGTGCTAAATGCCATAATAGAAAGAACTGAGATTATGCTAGGGATCAACAAAACTTTCTTTGTAAAAGGCCAGACAGCAAACAATTTAGGATTTACAGGCCATATAGTCTCTGTTGCAACTACTTAACTCTGTCATTGAGCACAAAAGCAGCCATAGACAAAACATAAGCGAGTGAGTTTAGCTGTGTTCCAATAAAACTTTATTTACAAAAACAGGTGGTAGGCTGGATTTGACCCCTGCACCATACTTTGCTGACCACTGTTGTAGAGGACCATAGGTAGCACACCTGAACTACATCGGATCGACAGATTTCTGACCCAAAACAAAGAAATCTAATCTTTTCATTAGCTTGTATCTACACACAGGTTTATCCTAAGTAAAGCACAACTTCTAACAGGCTTTTTAAAATAATGGAA
This sequence comes from Camelus bactrianus, assembly GCF_048773025.1. NCBI lineage: Eukaryota > Metazoa > Chordata > Mammalia > Artiodactyla > Camelidae > Camelus > Camelus bactrianus. The sequence goes on from NC_133548.1 coordinate 46,552,976, forward strand.
ATAAGTTTACCAAGCTCTAGAGACTGGGGGTCTCCAGGCTGGCACAATTGCCCTGAGGTCAGCCAGCCCCTTTCGAAAAGACCTTCGGCAAGTCCAAGAAGTTTGGACTTCAAACACCAGGCTCTAGTTTAAAACCTGATCAGACAGACAGGTGACCTTTGCTGCTGGCATCTCTGGCATAGAGAAGGATTAAAGGGATTGAGGACGAGGGAGTACAAAATCTTGATGTCCCATATGGTCACAGAATCCTGTAGAATCCTGTCCAGAAGAAAATCACGTCAGCCAAAATTCACAAATAATTCCTTCAACTAAGCACTTCCTAGGCTGCCTCTCTCCTTCCTGAGACCTATTCTACCTTCTCTTAATACATTTCAATCTGGCAAGATTCCCCAGACCCATCTGAAAATACCTTATAAGATCCAGCCACCATTTAGCAACACATTATTACTGCAATGAGAGAGTCCTGGGCTTGGAGTCAGAAGACATATGTCAAAATCCCAGCTTCATCAGTTACAACCATTTGATGTTAGACAAGTTGTTTAATTTCTCTGAGCCTCTAATATCTCATCTGCAAAATAAGGATAATTATCTCTACTGCACAGGGTTCTTGTGAGAATTAAGCAAGACCATATTTATTAAAACACCTAGCTTAGGGCCTGCATGAAGCTGACATCTAGTACATTTGTAGTCTCCTTCTTTCCTCCCAGAGCAGCAAGTGAACAGTTCCCATCTTTTGCTAACTTCAGCCCCTTTCCCTATCAGACCATAAAGGATCAAATACAGGAGGTATAGTCCAATCAAATTGATCAGACATAAGTTCTAGGTGAGCTGGCAAGTGACTCCGACAGTAGCCTGCCCCTCCCACAGCATTTATATGTCTACCACTGGTAACATTTATCATACTGTGTGGTAGTTATCAGTTTAATTTGTCTTCTATAAGGGCTTAGGACCATGTCCACAGCAGCAAGAAAAGCATCTTGATAGATGCTCAATAAATGTTTTTTGTATGAATAACTACATACCAACTCTACAATTATGTGTAGGATTTCTATAGGCAGAAAAGAGAAGTTTAGGTAGACAGAATAGCATAGGACCAGGTTTTTAATATTTTTGGTCACAGGACCCCTTTATTCACTTAAAAATTGAAAATCCCACAACTGATACTTACTGTGTTAGAAATTAAAAAACAAATTTCCAATATTTAGCAATTAATTCTCATATGTGTTAATATAAACAACATGTTTTTATGAGAAATAATTGTTTTCTGCAAAAAATTCATGAGGAGAGTGAGATTGTTACACATTTTTGCAAATCTCTTTAATGTCTAGCTTGATAGAAAACAGCTATTCCAGTCTTACATCTATTTCTGCATTCAATTTTCAATCAAAACATAGATATGCAGTTGGAAAAGGCAGGAGTATTTTAATAATCTTTCAGATAACTGTGGTCATTCTTCTCTGATACTTCACCAAAACTTGACAAATAGTAGGTTTAGTAAAGGTTAGTTACAATGTGAAATCTGAAACTATGCAGATGAACTCTATTACATTAAAATCCATTGGTCTACCTTACACTTTCAATGGATCTTCTATCCATGGGTGATTTTGTAACATGATACATTAGTCATTTGGAAACTAGTGATTCAATGAGTTAGGCAGAACTTCCAAATGTGACACATTTCATTTATACAATATCAAAATATCACAATTATTAATATCACCACTGATGTTATCAGAAAAGCTTTAAATCTGGGAAGCTGTCAAGCTCACAGGGGCAGGTACAAGTTTTCCAAAATTCTAATTTTCAATTAAAAGCTGAAATTTTATCATTGGCAACAAATACTACCAGTTGCTTTCCTTAAAGTAGGAGACTCACTTCATTCATTTTCAAGAAAATGTCTGCCAAATACATAAGTCTGAATAACTGCAGCTTGTCTGTTAGTTATTCTTTCAAGTAAAAATAGTGTTTCCTGAAAAAAGGAGGTAGTTCAGCTTGCAACTCAATCACACAAATGCTCTTCCTTGAGATAAGCATCAGGTTTCTACATGCAGCAGAAGTGCTTTATGCGTACTTCCTGTTTCATCACACAGAATACTAAAGAGACATGTATTCATGGGGTACAATTTAATAAAATTAATACATTTTTACTTCTTTATTAAAAGCTTAAAAAAAAAAAAACAGAGTGCATGGAGGTGAGGAATGCAATGATTACTGGCACAGTTTTGGGCCATTGCTTCGATTCCTGTTAAGGTGCCAGCAGTTTTACCTAATTTCTTCTGCACCAACAATGCAAATGTACACACACTGGAAAAAACAAATAGTATCTCAGCATTATTATTAAAATGGCTTTGACCTTCTGGACCCCCCCCCCAAAAGATTCTGGTGACCCCCAGTAGTCTGCAGACCACACTTAGTTAACCACTGACAAATAAAACCAAAAAGTCCTTTCCCTCATGTCCAAATCGCCTCCCTTTTCACCAGGCAGAGCTAATCATTTACTGTTCTATGCTCCAAAGCACTTTGTACATAACTCTGTTATATTAATTCTCATGCTCTGAGTTGTTTGCATGCCACATCCAGAAAAGGGCAAGGACTAAATTTGACTCACTCTATCCCCCAGGGCCCAGTACGGCACCATCACTAATATCCACCTTGTCAAGTATGAAGTCAGTAAATGCTGGCTGAATGAATGAATGCATGAGTGAATGGATTCATTACAAACCATATCTCCCCAAAAGGCAAGAGAATTCTTGAGTGCAACCCACCGATTCCCAGCACCAATATCCACCCAATCCACTCTTCTCCTGGCCAGTTTCATCCCTCATCACTAAACATTAATTCATCCCCAGAGAACACATATCTGCAGGCATGCAAAGCAGAGCCAGTGCAGCTGAGCTGGACAATGGACTGTTTGATGTGAGACCCAAGCCCAAAGGGAAAGAAGTGAGAGAAACAGCAGTCAAGGAAGAAGGTAGAGAGGAGGAGGAAAGAAGGGTTAGCTGTTCCTCAGCACTTGCCTGGGAACTGAGGGGAATCTGGAAATGGCTAAATTTTACCAGCAGGGGCCTCATACCTGAAAATAACTTCTCCCTCTTCACACTTCATCCCCCAACCAGGGCTGGCAAGCTCTGCAGTGGCTCTGATGGGATCAGAATCCAGGCTTACCCTTAGAAAGGGGTCAGAAGACAGTGTGACTGAGAGCATGAGCCCTGGGAAGACTTTCAGATTCGACCAATGACTACAAGGTTCCAGACATAAAACAGCCTGGAACCTAGAATGGGGATGGGGTTGGGAGAAGGGCAGGGGACTCTTTAGATTAAAATGTTAAAGGCTGAGAAGGGAAACTGGTTTGGGACCTGAAACTGGCAAGAAAGTCCCCCCTCCCCCAGCCCCAGCTAGAATACAGGACATAGCAGGCCTAGCCACAGAGAAGAGAGGAGTCAGATCCCTGGGCTGCATAAAACAGAGCCTACCTAAGGGATGCTCCTGCCCCCGTTAGAACATCATGTCCTTATATCCAAGAAGAGGCCCAGCTCTTCCCAGCAGAGGGCAGGATTCAGAACAGCTTTCCTTCTGGACAAAGCTGGCACTGATACTGATATCAGCTACCCAAGTAACACTGACCCAAAAGACTTCTGACCATGCTCACTTTTCCCCGCCAAGAGATAATACATCAAAAAAATAACCCAAACAACACCCAGAGTGAATCCTAATGTAAACTATGGACACTGAGTGATTATGATGTGTCAATATAGGTTCATCTTTGTTTAAAAAAAAGTATCATTCTGGTAAGTAATGTTGATAATAGGGGTTGGCTATGCACAGATGGAGGCAGAGGATATATGAGAAACCTCTGTATCTGCCTTTCTTTTTTTTTTTTTTTTTACATATTTTAAAATTTGCATACATGTACTGTTCATTGTTTCTAAGAACATTTAGAGCTTTAGCTTTTTTAATTTACATAGTTATCAAAAGAATAAAGCCAACCACAAAATAAGAATTAATTCAAAAAGCTCTGTATCTGCTTTTCAATTTTGTTATAAACCTAAAACTGCTTTAAGAAAATAAAGTCTTAAAAAAAGAAAGCACAGCCTATGATATACGTATGGTCAGTAGAGGTTTTTTCAATTCTCATTAGTCTGCTTTTAAAAATATTATAGATTGATTATAATGTGAATAGTCTCACTCTCACCTCTGATCTGAACACTCCAGTAACAACTTTTTAAATTTATATGAAATATAATTAAAGAAAGTCATCAGTGGAAAAAACAATCAAGAGCATCAACTACGTATAAAAACTCCAATATGCAACACAATGAGATATACCTCCAAGTTCCACCGGCATTTCTGACTTTGTACACCTTATGGTCTTACCACAGTCAGCCTACAACTGCAGTTATTTGAGGATATCTGAGGGCAGAGCTCATGTCTTTTTCATTTTTTTCATAGCGCCTTCTACCACCTCACACATGATATATTTGTTCATTCATTTGTTTATTGTCTATCTCCCTCCAACAGAAGTATGGTTCACAAGCAGAGACTTTTTTATTCACTGCAGTATCCCCAGAGACTCATACAGTGCCTGGCACATAGTAGGTATTCATATTGATTTGTTGAATGAGTGAATAAATCTCCCTACTGTGCAAAGCAGATGCCTCCTCTCTACCTGACTTTTTAATGTTGGAGTTTTAAAGAATTCAGGCTCAGTCCTAAGCTCTCTTCTCTTTTCATACTACACTCTCTCCTAAAGTAATCTTACCTCTCTTCATAGCTTAAATTACCATTTATAGAAATCACTAGCTATTTACCAACTCCCAAAAAACAAAATGATGTTTCTGGTTCAAGTTTCCCTTTTGACCTACAGAACCCACAAAATCCAACTACCTACCAAACGTCTCCACATAGATATCTAATAGGCATCTCAACTCATAATGTCTAAATCTAAACTCATTATCTTTCCCCCATTCTTCTTACTTCACCAGTTGTGTCAGAAACCTTAACATCTCACTCTCCCCAACTCCCCACATTTAATCCATCATCAATCCTAGTTCAAGACTCCTCAACTATTCCAAATCTCATTCTCCATGTAGCATGTCACTCTCGGGGGAAGTGGTCTAAATACTTAATGAGCAATCAGTAGGGATGTGGGCTATAGGCAGTGCTAGTGCATACCAGCTACATAACTGTCCAACTCATCTCCCTGCTTAACACCCTTCAAAATCTTCTCATTATTCTTAAGATAAACCTCAAATTTCTTACTGTGGCCTGCCAGGCCCAAAATGATCTGCCACCTGCCACCTTTCTGGTCTCATGTCCAGCAAATTCCCCTGCTTTGTGTGGTCCCTCTTTGACATGTCAAGTTTCTTCCCCCCTGTCCTCACAGCACAGTGGTTCTCAGCTCTGGCTGCATATTAGAATCACCTACGGAGCTCTTAAACTGCCGACGCCCAGGCCCCATCCCAGACCAAGTAAATCAGTATCTCTACGGATAGGACTTAGGTATGCATTTGGGTTTTGGGAGAGACTTTTTGTTTTTCCTTTAATTGAGAAATAATACATATACAGTAAAGTACATAAATAAACATAAAGATCAATTAATTTTTACATACATATATTGGTAACTACCACCCAAATCAAGATATAGAATATTCCCACTACTCCAGGAAGGCTCCCTCCCCTTGCCCCTTTCCAATCAATACTACCACCACAAACCCCCCTCCTCCACAGTGGTAACCACTATTCTGACTTTTATTACCATAGATAAGTTTTGCCTTTTTTGTCATTTATAAAAATGGAACATGGGTATATTTAGGGTATAGTTGCACACAGTACAATGCTCGCATTTTAGGTGTACAGTTCAATGTGTTTGACAAACACACACTTATATAACCACCACCCAAATTGAGATGTAGAACACTTCCATCACCACAAAATGTTCCTATTTGGCCCTTCAACCCCCTCCCTGTGCAACCACTGATCTGATTTCTATCATTAGAAATTAGTTTTGCCTATTCTAGAACCTCAAGTAAGTGTAATCATCACACTGTACTCTTTTGTGTCTGGCTTCTTTTGTTCAGCATGATTTGAGAGTCAACCATGTTGTCACATGAATCAGTTGTTTGCTCCAATTTATTACCGAATAGTAGCTCATTGAATGGATATACCACAATATTCATTAACCAGTTTTTGGCTGTTACAAATAAAGTGCTATGAACATTTGTGTATAAGTCTTCATGCTGACAAGTGTTTTCATTTTTCTTGAGTGAAAATGAGTTGGTTCTTTTTCTTGAGTTCTACTAGGGGTGGAACTACTGAGTTATATAGCAGGGGTATGTTTAACTTTTTAAGTAACTGCCAAACTGTTATCCAAAGTAGTTGTATCACTTTATACTACCACCAGTATGCATCAATATGAATCACTAGTCCGGTTGCTTCATATATTCTATTATACAAGTGGTGATGCTAATGTGCAGCCCAGGTTGAGAATCACCTAGAATTCCTTTACATGAAAGGCTCTTCATTCTTTCTTAACCGGCAAACTCTGACTCATACTGTTAGTTTCAGTTTGAATACATTTTCTTTAAAGGATATTCTATGACTCATCCTCTTTCTCAAACTGGTTTAGGCCCACATTACACATTCTCCAAAGTACTCTATATTTTTCATTTATAACACTTTTCACAATTGTAATCATTTGTGTGATACTTTGCCTAACATGTATTCTCCACTAAACTATAAGTTCCAGAGCAGCAGGAATCAGGCTATCTTCTTTATGGCTGAATCCTAACTTCCAGCCAACACCTAGCACCTAGCAAAGTGCCTAGCACAACAGCTGGACTTCAGTAACCATTTGCTGAATAAACAAATGAACGCCCAGAAGAACTTGTTGCATGAAGGAGCAAATTGAGAGACGAACAAATACAGTCCCTGCCCACAAAAAGAACTAGAATGAGCACATTACATGAGTTACAGACACAAAGTAGAAAATGGTAAGAGCAGCCATAGATGGCATAAGCTGAACAATAGTTAGAAGACAAGGTCGGCAGAAGGGAAGGCTATCCAAGCAAAGCAAGCCCAAGAACAAGGAGCACAGCATCTTACACAGTTTGATTTATTAAAGGAGCCAGGGTCAAAGGGTTCTTTTTAACAATCTTGTAAAAGCTCCTAGAATGGGAGTAGAATGGGAGTAATGGATGTTAGGATCCCTCAAACTCATCATACTCAGACTCTAAGTGGTAGAGTTGGAGGGACTTTGAAGGGTATCACAGGTCACTGCTCATTTTACAACTGAAAAAGGAAACTGAGGCCATGAAATAGGGTTGTTTTGCCCTAGGTTGGACAGCAAAGTAGTGTCAGAATCAGATTAGAAACCTCGCCAACTTCTTATGCCAGGTCTTATAACAAGACTATAGTTGGGAGATACAGATGAGCCTGTCTAAGAAGGCTCCTTAGAACTACTAACTCTTACTCTCCAAGGCCAACAGATGGAGAGAGTGGGGAGAGAATGGGTTCAATCAGGCTCTTTTTGTCTATTAAGGGCAAACACAGAAGTCCTAACTGAGCTTGTGCCACTCCCCAAGCAGGGTAAAGTAACTTTCTGGTTTTGCCTTAACTTCTTCAATGTCCAGCACTAGCTAAAGGCTTCTTCTTCATTAGGACTTAGAAACAAATTTTAAAAGACACAAGAGAAGGAATACGAGTCCCTGGTACACTCTACTGGGAGGAGCAAAAAGAGCAAAAGAATATGATTCTGTTTAAGCACATCAAACCTAATCACCTGCTAAAAGAGATGAAGAAATCTTCAGGCCTCTTTCCTTGGCAGGGTTGGGGGCACTCAACCAATCCCTCTTGTGCCCCATTTCTACCATCTTTCCTCCCTCAGTATTTGTTTCTTTATATTTTGATCTCATAAGAAGCTTCTTTCCAGAAGAAGATAGCTAATCCCTAAAGTTAGTCCCCAAGAAGCAGGCCACAACTTCAATAACTTGGGCTTCCAGTGCAGGGACCTTAACACTGTTCTGACTCCCCATGCCTACTCCTGGGTCTCCTGCAGGGCTTCGGACTTTTGCCCATCTACTTCATAGCTTATTTGCTTGCCCTTTTAAACCTATAACCTTTCTGACTGAATCAGAAGTGTCTGACCCCGAGTTCAGTGTTCACATGCTGCCATTTTAACACTTATTTATGATTTTTCAAACAGCTATTTGCTGAACACCAAACTAGCTAACGGTAGTGGGAATACAGAGAAGTAAAGACACACTTCTCTGGTCTCCACGGTCCCCTCCATCCCTACCTCCCAATTATGAAAATATATACTGAATTGCAGAAGTAGACATGGGTCTTTGAACCCAACTTTCTTATACCCTGACCAGTCCAAGGATTAATTTTCTTATCTAAAAAATTAGTCATGTCCTTTGAAAAATAGGAGAGCCCTTTAAAAATCTCAGTCATTCATTTGTTAGTTCTCTATTCTTTGCTTTATCTGTGAGTCTAATCTTCCCAACTGCAGCAGAAAGAGTCTGATTTTTCCATTGTCCCTTGTGTCTGGCCTAGGACTGGACAACACAGTACCTGGTCTAGTGACAACTGAAAGTTGTGTACAGATTGGGAAGATTCACTTTCTCAGCTCTGGGGTCCCACACACCATAGGTCTTTACATTCTAAAGGTGCCAAGAAGTGTGACAGCCTCAAAGAAATTCAATCAACACATGCTTGTTCAAAAGCCACCCCAAATTCTCTGATCCAGCGCCTGACCCAAACATTCTTGTGTCCTGGCCAGTACTTGTCAGGGTCTGAGGTGGCCAAAAATATAATTACAAACAACTCAAAACAGCTTTCTGCAAGGAAGAGTTTTCTAAAAGTGCTAGGGTGAGCACCCAAGGACCTGCTCAGATAGGGACTTTGCACAGTGCCCAAGGGAAATGTCCAACTCATTAGTTGACCCTGAATTTAAATCCTCTGAGTTCAGAAGTGGGGCTGGCTCCCAACAATCAGTGCTTATCCCAGCAGCCCCAAGAGCACGGTGATAAATGCCTTGAATATATAAACACTGAGGAGCCAGGCACACCACTGCATGGGGTAAAAACAATGTGGATTCCAGTTTCCATAGCAACAAGAGGTCATCCTCAAGCCTCCCAGGCCCATTGCTGGCTGGCTTACCAGAGAACACATTCCTAGGCTCCAAAAGAGACCACGACTAGGAGAAAGCTTCTCATCAGCTTTCTGCCCCCATATAAGCCTCCACTCAACACAAGGAAACTAACTGGCCCCTCTTCTTATTTTCTTGAGAGACAATAACCAAGAACAGCTACTGAAAAACCTGGTTGGCAGTCAGGATGATCATTCTAAGAAGTAGGTTCACAGCCCTTCCTTATCTGATGCAGTTCTCAGCTATGGTAGCAGAGCAAGTCCCCTGACTACCCAGAAGGAAGTGTGCCTGAGCCTCCTTACAGTCCAGGCTTCCAACCCTGCTCCTTCATCTGCACAAGGCTGATATGATTTCTGAGGAAAGGCTTCTATGGCAAAGCTTATTCCAGCTCACAGAGAACTGAGTTCAGGTTTCAATGTGCCTTGCCTGGATTATTACAACAGCTTCCTCACAGTTCGCCCTGTCTCTGCTCTAGTTTTTCTCAAACTCATCCTCTACCAAATCAGTCAGTAGAATTTTTTTTTAAATTCAAATCTACTAGACCACTGCCCTGAATAAAGTCCTTTACAGGTTCACTAAAAATCTGTACACAAATGTTCATAGAAGCTTTTACATGTAATAGCCAAAAACTAGAATCAGTCTATATGTCCTCCAGTAGGAGAATGGTTACACTCTAGTATTTACATACTACTCAGCAATAAAAAGGAATGAAGTAATAATACACAGAACTACTTGGGTGAATTCCCAGGGAATTATGCTGAGCAAAAAAAAAGGCAATTCCAAAAGGTTACAAACTCCATGATTCTATTTATATAACATTTTTGAAAGGACAGAACATTAAAAATGGAGGGGACAGGAATTAGGGCCAGAAAAAGAGATGGGAGGAAAGGGTGTGATTATAGAAGGGCAACATGAACGATCCTATGGTGTTGGAACAGAATTTGGTGCACACGCACACATACATACAAGTAAAACTGAGGATATCTGAACAAGATCAGTGAATTATGTCAATGTCAATATTCTGGTTGTGCTGTTATATGGCAGTTTTTCAAAATGTTGCTGTGTGAGAAAATGTGCAAAGCTTCTGGTTGATCTCTCTGTATTATTTCTTAAAACCACAGGTAAATCTATAATTATCTCAATAAAAATGTCAATTTAAACAAAATCCTTCGCTGGGGTCCCCAAATTCCTACAACAGTGATTCCTAACTTCTTCCAATGAGTAATTCAAAAAAGCTCTATACAATAATAGCTACATTTTTGGTATCCACCAACTGAAAAATGATTGAGGAAATAATATGGATTCATGAGACACCCTTCAAGGCCCCTTTGTGGGGCTTAAAATCCCCAAGATTGGAAACCACTGTCCAGTATAATGAATATAAAGTAAAGTATACAAGGCTTTTCAAGAGGTGGTCTGTAATGAGTTCTCTAGCTTTATCCCATGCCTCTAACACACATCCCATGCTCCCATCACACTAAACTACTTTCAATTCCATAAATATGCAAGATTCACTTTGCAGTTTTGTACATGATGTTCCTTCTGCCTGCGATATCCTTGCACCATTCTACACCTGACTAATTCCTACTCAAGTTTCGATTCTACTCAGGGTTTTTCTAATTCCTCTAAGAAGTCTTCTCAACACTGAATCTCCTAGGGTTAGATTAGGAGCCCCTCTTCTGTGCTCTCATAGTCCCTGTGCTTCCCTCTGCCACACTCATACCAACTATTTACCCTCTCCATGCCCCATTTCATTATCTTAAAATAAGGAGAAAATCGTATGTACCTACCTCATAGAGTTGTGCAAATCAAACGAGTTAACACATCTGAAGTACTTCAAATAGAGCATGGCACACAGTAACAGTTCAATTACTACCAAGTTGTTTTTGTCCTAATTGTCCATCTAACTGCTACACTAAAAGATCCAAGCAGGAACTGGTATCTGCATCCATCTCTAGTCTGATATATAGTAGATGCTTGATTAATATTTGGGAAAAGAATTAAGAGATCTAAGGTTAAGCTAAGGAGGCAGAATTTAAGCCAGTGGTAGAACTGAGGATCTGGACAATTGGGAATTACTATTAAGAGCAAGATGTACAAGGCAGAAGCCAGGATATAAGATAGCCAGATAGCCATCTCTAAAAGATAAGCATAAAAAGACTGACTATTACAGATTACTGAAAACTTGGGTGGATATGCACTGAGAACTGAGAACTGCTAAATTATACGTATCTTCTAAACTGGCTTTGGCTGTACTAAATTTTTATGAAGAAGCCCTTTGATTTGTCATTTTAATTTGTTAATATTGAGCTGAAAAAGTTGCTTAACCTTTTGAGGCAGTTTCTTCATCTGTAATACGTGGTAAAATAACAATTTTCTAAAGTATTTAAGATTATGCAAGCAAACTACCTAGCCCACTGATTAAAGTAAAACTAGTTTGTTGTGAATAAATGTTTTGTTTTCTCCTTGCCTTAATTTTTTTTCTCTTAAAAATTTTAAAATATATCCCTTGGATAATAACTGCCTAGCTGAAGGGAGAAGGAGAGATGGAGTGAAACTGATCTATACAAAGTGCCAGAGCTTGACAAAGGGTAGACGGGTACCTGGAATTAATTCTTTCCCCAGCTCCTCATGTTTAAGACTTGCTGGCCCTTCCAGGCCAGGGGAAAGCCTGTCTCCACCAGGAAACCTTCTCGAGCCACTCCAGGCCCTATGAGTCTCCCCTTCTGAGGTCAGAGCACTGGGCCCAGTCTGGTCCAGGCACCACCTCATAAAGTTTCTTCTAATCATTATTGAATTCTGTCCCCAGCTGGCCTGTTAGCTCCTCTGGAGTGGGACTTGAGTGTCCTCCTGCTATCTTTGCTAGTACAGAATTAAGTACACTGTAACTGTCTAAGGGAAAGGGAGGATCAACATGACAAGAATTATGCTGAGACTTCTATATATGGTGTCTCTTTTAGAACCCTGCGAAGTTGGTACCTCTATTATCCCCAATATAAGAGGAGGGAAATGAGGCCCAGATACACTAAGTGACTTACTCAAGTCACATAAATGATAAAAGTAGAGTTGGAACTGGGCTACTGTCTACCTTCAGTCCTGATAAGATTAAATGCAACCTGGTGTCTGCCTGGTCACCAACCATATAGCTGATTTGTTAGGCAATTCGGTCAAACCAGCCCCCCACATCAACTCCTCTTTGCTTCCAATTTGGGCCTGAGAGAGCTGTCTGATTTCCTCTCTTCCTCTTATTTTGTTCCACATAGGAATTGCAAAGGGAGCTCCCCTGGGTCCCTTCCAGGGTGGAGTATGTGATAGAAACAGGCTAAACAAAGGGCCCTTTCGGAGGAATAAAAGGGAGGCAAATATTCATATCCTATAATATCAGAGCCAGAAAGACTCAGTAGTTAAATTCTCTGGTTTGACAAATGAGGACATTGAACCCTGAGAGAAGAGGTCATTTGCCTAAGGTCACACAGCTGAGTGGAGACTGAAACCTTGTCTCCTAGCTCCTATATTGGTGCTCATTTTGGTCTACCTTGCACCAGGCCTTAGAGACAGAACTGGAGTATGACCTGTCAGGCCTGTCACTAAGTGAAAAACCCAAACACTGTAAACACAGGAAATGGGCTGGGATGAGGTTCAGAGGGAGCAGCAACCTTTGCCAAGTTAGAAGTGTTCAAGGGTTTCCTGTCCACAGCTGTTAACTGTCACAGAAATGTTCCAGAAAACAATACAAGGCAGTAAAAAAGAAAAAGACTGAGGCCTAGAATTGACTATAAATTATTCAGGCCAACCCACTTAGTTTTACAAATGAGAAAGCTAAGAACCCCCCTTCCCAAAAAAGAAAAATGACTTGTTGAAACTCACACTCAGAATATAAGGACCCTTAGAAATTACTTATGTGGTTCAAATCCTTAATTTTAATGATGAGGTGCCTGAGACCCAGAGAGAGAAAAGCCTTGCCCAAGGGCACACAGCAAGACTGTGACAGAGCCAGCACTGGAACTCAGGTCTTCCACTTCACAGGCCAGTGTGCTTCCCATTGGTTAGAGTGAACCAGATAAAGTGATTTACTTCAGGTGATTTGGATGCTGTTTTGGCTTTGGAAAAAATATAACAGGTCAGGAAACTGAAAATAAGCAGAATATACTAACAGCTAATGAAGAATGACAAGGACCAAACAGAGCAAGTTTAAAGGAGCCAAAACAAAAGTTCTCTGGTTGCTTAAGACACTTTGGAAAATTAAGAGGCAGAAAAATATTCTGGCTATTCTAGACACTTAGAATCCAAAGAAGAACAAGGAGGACAGGCAGAAAGAAAAGACCAGAAATGCTAAGGGAAATCCCAAGGTACTGCTTCCTTCTTCCATCCTAGGCCCAAATATCCAGCAAACATCGCCCCAGAAGCAACCCTGGGTTCAGCAGGCCACGATGGGGGTACTATAATACTTAGCAGATTCTTAGGCCCCACGTGTCACACAGCTGACAGGTATGGAGGGGAGCTACATTCACACAAGGCTTGGCAATTCATCTACATTCAGTCCACACATCAGCCCTGCAAGACAAGGATTATGATTGCCATTTAGCAGAAGTGGAAACTAGGGCTTAGAGGAGACAAGTCTCTTGATTACCGTGGTAAAGTTAGTACTGCTTATGGCAAATCCAGTATTCAAAGTTGAACTCTTATTCAAAAAATTCTTAGCAAGTGCCTGCTATTCTAACCCAGTGGAACAGGGCCAGAGATATGGCCCCTGACCTAAAGGAGTCCCAATCATGGGTTAGAGAGTTAAGTAATAATTACTATAATATATTTTGAATGCTTACTATATGCCAGGTACGAGTCTAAACTTTCCATGTGTACTACTGCATTTAATTCTCGCAATAACTCTGTGAGACAGTTACTACTATTCTTCTGTACAGATAGGAAACTAAGGCACAGAGAGATTAAGTAACTTTCTCAAGAGCACACAGCCAGTAAGTTGTAAAAGTAAAGATTTAAACCCAGGCAGCTTGACTCCGGAGTCTATACTCTTAAAAGCTACTTCCAAACAGACAATGGCAAGACAGCCTGTCGAGAGCTCTGACAGATGGAGGTCAGAAGCAGTGGAGGACTTTGTTGGGACAGCTGTAATGAAGAGTGACACTACCTAGTATACTTCAATTAAAAAAAAAAAAAAAAAGAATGACGAAGCCAATGTGGCAAACTGTTAGCCACTGGCAAACTGAGTGAAGGCTATATGGGAGATTTTGTTCCACTCTTTCAATGTTTCTATAAGTTTAAAATTATTTTAAAATAAAAAGTTAAAAGACACACACACACACACACACACACACACACACACACACACACACACACACACACACACAGAGTAACACTATCTAGAGGCTGGAAAGAACAGAAAGTTCAGAGGAACCTGAGCACCAGGGACTGGGCTACAATAGCTGATTCCTCCAGAGACAAGAAGACTCTGGTGAGAAAAGATGGGATGGTGACCAGAATCACACTCTTCTCCTGCTCTGGTCAGGGCACCATTACCTCTGCTCTGCAGAGCTTTCTCATTTAACATCTCACCAATCCTCTTTACAGTCAAGGGAGTCAGGCAGGGCAGATCTTCCCAATTCCCACTTGACAAATGAGAAAAATGAGACCAACAGAGCAGCAGTGGTTTGTCCTAGACAAGAACTGGAGGAAGAAGAAAAGTCAAGTCTCTTGACTTATGATCTTTCTACTAAACTACTCTGACTCTAGATCACTAAAAGGAAAATCCAAAACATGGTATTGAGGAAACATTTTAAACTGTATAGATTTCTCTGACCATTCTCTTTTCATCTTACAGTCACTCTCAACTTCTCCCCCACTCCACCCCTCACCATGCATGCAACAGAGTTCTTAAACTCCACTTACATATCCCATGCTCCCTCCCTTGATGCCTCAAAGTCAGTGATTCAATCAGTGAGTTAATTCACCACAAAGCCTTGGCTGCCATTAGACACCATGTCCTCAGGGAAACATTCCCCTTGCCAGCTCATCCTCAGCATACAGATCTTTAAATGCCAATTAAAGAAAAGAGGAATGCTGAAAAAGGAAAGGCCATGGAGAAACACCCTAAGAGGGGAGAACATTTCAAATGATTCTTCTTTTAATCTTTTTGTATATATATTTTTTATTGATGTATAGTCAGTTTACAATGTTGTGTCAATTTCTGGTGTACAGCATAATGCTTCACTCACACATGAACATACATATACTCATTTTCATATTCTTTTTCATCATAAGTTACTACAAAATATTGAATATAGTTTCCTGTGTTATACAGTATAAATCTACACAGAAGACATCGAATTGAGCCCCAGCCTGAGGTCCACCCACCAAATCAACTCAGTTAGGGTCTTGAGCTTCTAATAAGGAAAAGTACTAAAAACCTACCATTAAATCATTCATTCATTTCTTCACTATTGATGTTTATCCTGTATACAACTTAGGTGCTAGAAACACACACACACACACACACACACACACGCGCGCGCGCAAAAGAACATCTGCCTTCAAAAAGCTTAAATTTCATTTTTTGTTTCACTGTTGTAGATGAAGCCATTTTTTGACAAATTAATTTGCTTCTATTGTTTATGTGAATTTAATATATACAAGTGATAATTTGTTTTCTTCAAGTCTCAGTAATATGACTGTAGGAGATACATGGGGAGGAAGAATGAAGGAATGTTGGGTTTCTTCTTTGGTATATTTTTTCATCTATTCCAGAAAATGTTTTTTAGAACCCTGAATTGGCCCATGGCTCTTTGGGGAAAAGCTATGTTGGGCAGTAAATAATCTTTTTTTTAATTAAAATACAATCAATAGCTTTAGCAGAAAAACTAAGACAAAAAAACCTTACCTTTTAATGGAGAAGGCAGCTAATCAAGATATAAGGAAAGAGCTACAATCAAGGGATATACCAAGTTCTGTGGGAGCAAGATGACTAATTCTCCTTTAAGGGTTAGGGAAAGGCTTCCCAGAGAAGACTGGCTTGGCCATTGGCATGGCCTTAGAGAATATAGAACACCTGGATGCTAGAATGCTGAGCCTGCACAGACAGGGCTGGAGAGGTCTCTAACGGCAGACTAAAGAGTCCTAAATTCCTAGCAGAAGAGTTGCCTTGGGATAAGAGAAATATGCTGTAGGCCTGGTTGTTTCAAAAATTCTACTATCCCTCTGAGACATCTGCTCCAGGTAAAGTCCATCAAAGTCTGTAGTGGACCAAGCTCTACTCTGCACTCAAACAGACCTAATGCTCTGAGCACAAGCCTGAGACTCTACAAGAGACTTCTTTATCTTGCCTTCACACACTTCTGCTTCCTGCCTTGCACCCAGCCTCCCACAGCAGCCAGAGCCACCTTATCTGACAAAGAGCTCTGCTGGTGGATACCACCATTAATGGTCTTAAGACTTTAAACTTAAAGCCAGGCAAAATGAGAAATGGTTCAGTTCAAATGCAACCTTTAGTGGTTTAACTTTAAGCAGGCCAAAGATGAAAATAAAAGTCTTCTGACGCTGCACAAACAGAGCAAAGGAAACAGCTCATACCAAACCACAGTCCATTCAGTGGAAGCCCCAAATCCAGTAGTCCCTGACACCCTACCCACCCATCACCAAACCCATGTTCCGGCTAGGCCCAGCCTAGGCACATAGCACAAGCAGCACTGGAAAGAAGTGTAGGGGAGCAGGTCCTCAGGCCCTTCCCTGAAGCACTATCCAAATGGAAGGGAGTAACTGGACCCTTCCCATGCCCCACCCCAATGCCACAGAATGCCAGCTCAGCCTGGCCCTTGTGGGACTTAAAAATCTGCAAAGAATCTGGCAGTGTGCAACCTGAGCACCACAGACCACACTTCTCAGGAAATGAAGGCTACTCCTGCAGCCCACGTAATGAGACTGCCACACACAGTCTAGATATTAACGGCTATTTAAGGAGTGCTGCTCTGGAACAGAAAAACTGGGCTGAAGTCTCGCTACTAACTTGATCATACACTGTCCCATTCTCATCTCCATGCAGTCCCCCTGATGACCAAATTCCACTCTACCTTTAAGTCCAATCCACATACTGCCTCTTCTGAGGGGAACTTCCAGCCTCCTACAGTCCTGAATGATCACCCTATTTTATCTGGATAACATTCATTCACTCAAAAAATATGTAGCAATGCCTTTCCTGTGGCAGCACTGTTTGCTGTGGTATTGCTCTATTTCCCTCACTGGAACTCAAGTTCTTTGACAAGGCTGCCCAAGTCCTACACTTCTACTACCTAAGCCTACCAGGAATTGTCTCCAAAGGCAGCAAATGTATTACACTAGATGATTAAACGTGGACACACTCTATCTCAAGAGCCCATTGCCAATCCTCCTCCCTCTAATGCAGCCTGCACCTCTGGATCAGATCCTGTTTACCACCACTTTCTGCAGGCCTCACCTTGCTCACCACATTGATGACTTTTCATTCCCTATGGCAGAGTTCTTCAAAGTACAGATGCTAATCCCTCAGCTAATGGATCAGCTTTTTTTTTTTCAATTATCAGAGTTTATAAGTAAGGGCATACACTATTTTATAAAAGTTTTGTTTCATTTAAAGAATAGTAACAATAATTATAGCGGTTAACATTGCTGTAGCACTGTGTGTCAGGCACTGTACTAAGCACTTTCTATTTCTTATCTCATTCATCCTCACAGTAGCTCTACAAGGTATCATTATTATTATCTCCATTTTTCAGATCAAGAAACTAAGACACAGAGAAGTAAACTAGGTTGTGGCATTTAGAGACAGTCTGGCTCCAGAGTCCAAGCTCTTAGCTACCACACTAACCTGCAGAGTACAAAAAGGGCTTTTATACACATATATGCACGCCTGTACACAGGGCTTAAAAACACTTCGCGTGATAGTATCTCTTGTAAATAAAGTCCAAACGTCTGTCTCCTTAGCTTTACTTCTCACTGCTTCTTCCATGTACCCTCCACTCCCACCAGACTGACAAACTCATGAGGCCCAACCCTTCCTATAACCCTCTTCCCATCAGCCTTCTTCCAATCTTTCCCTTCCCCGTCCTAACCAACCTTTCAGGCTTACCTCCTCTAGGAAGGCTCCTAGAAAAGGGGAGGAAGGGAATTACCACCAGTTTAATGCCTACCATGCATCAGACATATTACCCTCATTTAATCTTCACAACCCTGTAAGGCTGCTATCACTATGCCCATTTCACAGATAAGAAAAAAGTAGTTCAGAAGGTTAACCTGTCAGTGGACCACAATTCTAAAATACACACTTTTTTCACTATACCTTCTAAGCCCCTTATGACCTATTCCCCATGTTTAAATACTTATAGGTATACTATTTGATTTTGCATTTTATTAAAAACTATCATATTATTTTCCCATTTATATATGTGCTTTATCTCTCCAACTGAACTCTGAGCCTCTCACCCCAAGGGCCTCCCCTACAGCACCTAGCACAGAGACTACAGAGTTTTACCAAACCAAAGTACTAGGTCTAGGCTCAGCTAGAAGAGAAAATTATGTGTTCTGGGTAAAGCTGCTAAACACCTGTGCCTTAACCATACATAACTATTAATTAATCCCTTTTAGAGCTAAGGAAAAGGTTCTCTTAACCAAGAAAATCATATAGTGAAGCCTATGAGTCACTCTTGTCAGCAATAATATGAAGATCCCAGAAAACAAGTAACAAAAAAAGAATTACAGTGGGTGGAGTGTTTTTTCCCTTCCCACTCTGTAGGGAACACAATTGGGATGATGCTCTCTACAGAGTGCACACAACTTCAACTATAGAATAAGGGAATCCCAAAGGAAAGGCTAGCAAAAACCAGCCAATCCTAAAGTCACTCACAGAAAGCCTCTAGAGGGCTTAGACTATGGTAGCAAAATACTGGCCAAGGAAACAGAGAATGTAGACTCCAGTTCTGGTTCACTCATTTAGTCAACAATATTTATTGAAAGTAATACCAGTCAATTTAGTGTGTAATCTAGACAAGAAAGTTACTTAACTTCTCTGGATCTCAACTCCTTCACCTCTAAAAAGAGCTTAATAAGTACTTTCTTGTCCATTTCATAAGGTGTCGAGAGGGTCAAATGAGAAAAGGACAGATCATCATCAGGGACAAAGTATAAGATTGTATTTTTTTAACATTTTTTATTGAGTTATAGTCATTTTACAATGTGGTGTCAAATTCCAGTGTAGAGCACAATTTTTCAGTTATACATGAGCATACATGTATTCATTGTCACATTTTTCTCCACTGTGAGCTACCTTAAGATCTTGTATATATTTCCCTGTGCTATACAGTATAATCTTGTTTATCTATTCTACATTTTGAAATCTCAGGTTGTATTTTTTTAATTGTGGTAAAGCACACATAATATAAGAGGCTCTATTACATATGCACTTCTCTGGCCTAAGGGGAGAACCGCGGTGGGGAGAAATGGGAAATGAGATCAGTGGTAACCTCAACTGTGTCACAGTCACCCACTTTCCTGACTCTCTGCTGGGCCTGTAAGATTTCCAGGAATCACTGTACAAAGTCAGTTCTAGAATCTTCAGGGCAGAAAGGCCTAGAAGACTCAGAATCTCAGAGTTAGATGGGCCTTTTGGATGAAACTCATCCTAACCCCCACCCATTTCTCATCTTTCTTCCAGCTCATCACTAGATAACCATGATGGCACTGCCTATGTGTATATTTTCTGAGAGCCTCAGATATCAAGCAACATTTTATAAGCCAGATTATCTAGTTTCCATAACTATATTTATTTTCTTATTGCTATCTCTGAGTCTTCAGAAAATTCTGAACTAAACATTCTGTGTAGGATTCAGTTACATGAAAATACGAAAAGTTCCTATGCCCAACTTGGACCCAAACATAAAAGAAAAGCAATACCTGGCTGAAGCTAGTATGTTAATAGTGCAGATATTGAGTAAGAGTCCCTCCATGGAAGAAAGGGTTTCAAAATCCAGGTTTGGATGACATGGTCCAGTTGGCCCTTCTCACATCTTCTAATGTTAACCTTACTCATTCTGAATGGTGGTCTTATTAAGAAATTCAGCATTTCTTCACAGAGGCCCTAGGCAGCTAGTCTCTGTTTAATAGTTGTAATGTTAAAGCAATTGTATTTCTGGGTTGTCCACTCCAAATGGCAGGGAGTTATAATAGTTTGAAAAATCTTCCTTGTTTATTAACAGGTAACAAGATTAAACAACAATTTGAATTACTTTAGTTAGAGAAAAACTGCTATTTTGAAAGTTCTCAGCCCCTCTGTCATGGAAACATCAAGTCATCCTCAGCAGACCCTTATTCTTGCAGGTCTTTTTACCCACCTTTTAACTATATAAATATAAAGCAAGTGGGCACACATTATCCTTGGGGAAAAGGATACACCATGATATTTTGTGACTTGGCAAAGACTGTTCCTAATACCCCTTGGTATGCAAAACTGGGAAAATGAATACAAATATGCACAGAGTCCAAAGCCCTCCCAGACCAAAGACTGAAACCTTGACCACTTTTTTTTGAGGTTCAATATTATTAGAATTTCTCTGACAGATTTTAAGTCAAGTTAAAGATAGTAAGGGACAGTAAGAGCCTACAGTAAGCGCTCACACTTAGGAAAGAGAAAGTCTGAATGGGTGTTCCAAGCTCAATACTATAACCAAAATAATCATGGAAGAAGACTTTGTTCTGGAACTGAAATGTAGCTAAATCTAGAAATACTTCTAGACGCAGCCAACTAGAGATTGGAGGAGGTCCCTTCTCCCATGGATGGGCATACACACACACACATACACACACACATAAACTTAAGAGCACTCACTTGGAGAGGTCAAGCACAGTGGGGCCTAGGCCAAGTGTGACACTGATGGAGCACTATCATCCTCCCTCAAAGAACCACTGTAACTTATGCAGAACCAAGTCCTCATGGCTACAGTAAATAAGGAAACAGCATACTGTGAGATGTCTGTTTTTATTTTTTATTCTTTTTTTTTAACTCTTTTTTGGGAAGAGGCAATTAGGTTTTTACTTATTTATTTTAATAGAGGTACTGGGGATTGAACCCAGGAACTCGTGAATGGTAGGCACGTACCCTCCCCACTGAGACATATGTTTTTTAAAGCCACACTGTGTACCACAATAAAGGCATTTAAAAAAAAAAAAGGATAAATAATTAAATAAATAAAAGCCACACTATGTGATCAACAGAAGCTAAAATATGGGGCAAAAAACCAGACCCATATGATTCTCTAGTCCTCTATTTGGAACTAAGCCTGACCCCTCAGAGTTCCTGAATACACCAGAAAGAAAGAGGGAAAAGAAAAGGCCCCAAGAGAAACATACTACATTTCCTGATAATTTCGTACTCATTCAAGAGATTAATCTTAATATTGAAAACATCTAACCTTATTCATACTGCAAACCAATGACAAGTTGATGAGGTATGTCATATCCATTGAACTTTAATTTTTCCAAAATATGCTACACTGGCCTACCCATGGGCTTCTAATCATGACTTCTGAAGCCACACAGAAACACAAGTTGATCTCTTTCAAAGAACAGCCTCTCAAGGCTATCAAGACAATGATTATTTTGTCTTCAGGACCTCCAAACCTGGCTCCTTCAACCCCTCTTCAGAGGACTAGACTTCAAGGCCACTCTCCATTCTGCCTCCTTTACATGTACTCTTGCCTGTCCACATTGCCCTTATAGTGCCTAGCCCTGAACTAGTGCAGCCTACCACAGAGAGCAGTCTCAGAGCATATGAGAGTACTGTGTCTTCTTATCAGCAATATTTCTATACCTCATAATGTAAGCCTAGGAGCCAGTCTCTTTTTCAGACACAATGTTATTCCCTGTAAGGAGATTCCCTAGTCCACCCCGTTCTTCACAGGCCTGGAGAGGCAAAGACTAGGCATGAGGCAAGTAGCTCTGCCTGCTGTGGTCCTAGGATTCTAGGAGTACTGATAGCTGTTCCATCCCTCCCCACCGCCTACCTCAGGACTTCTTGCTCCCCAAGATCCCTTTAGTGCTTAGACTTTCAGCCTATGACATTTTATTCCTTAATGCACTTGTCCACCAGGGCAAGATGGGTCATGACGGGACCACAAAAGAAGAAATGGCAGGCAGGATAGCACAGTAGTTACATGGGCTCTGGAGTTAGACAAGCTGGGTTCAAATCCTGGTTCTATCACTTACTAGCCATGAGACCTTGAAAAAAACACTTAACCCCTCTCTACCTCAGTTTTCCCCTCTGCAGAATGAGGATAATAATAGTACCCATTGATGGAAATGTCCTATACCTGGATTGCAGGGGAGAGGTTACAGAGTATATATATATTTGTCAAAACACAAACTGAACACTTAAAATGTACATTTTACTCTATGTAAATTATATCTTAATAAAATCAATTTGAAAGGTAAAAATAATATAGTAACTACTCATGGAGGATTGTGAGGATGAAAAGAATTTTAAAATACCTAAAATAGTTCCAGAAATCATAGTAAGCACTAAAGAAATGTTACCGATTTGTAATGGAGTTTTGCAATGCTGCTCACAATCTCTGTGTCCTGTGATTGTGCTGGGGAGCAAGGGAGGGGTCTGAAAACCGAAAGCATCCTCAGCTAGCTGAGATGTGGTATTTTCCCAGGAGTTTCATTACAGACCTGGCTTTCACCAGTGTTACAAACCACACCTCTTCCATGCTTCAGCCAAGGTTGCGTTTAACACTAGGAAAGCCAAACCACAGGATTCATCATCAAAACCAAAGATATTCCAGTGAAATTGGGAGGGATCTGCTTTCTTTAGTCTTTTTCTGGCTCAACCCATGATGTCTTCCTGGGCCAACTAGGTTTTTATTCAGTCCTTCACCAAGTCTTCCCTGAATATCTTCTTTGCCCAGCCTATGCAAGAGCTAGGGAGTGACAGAAGGAAAAGATATTAAGTTTCCTGGCTTCCTCACCCTCACCAAATTCACAATCTACAGGAATTACAAATAGAAAGAGGAAACTGATATGAGAGGCAACGAAGTATAATGAAGAGAGCACTCTGCAGGGAGACGGACAACCAGTGTCTAGCCTCAGCTGACACTTACTAGTCACATGATCGTGAGCTAGTCCCATGACCATTGTGAACCTCAGTTTCCTCCCCTATAAAATGAAGGGCTAAGAACAAACAATCTCACAGTCTGTGGCCTGATGATGGTAGAAAAATAAGTGTAATAGGACTTGTTTCAGGCTCTCAGCCCTGTGAGAAACCCCAGGGTGAGCCAAGTGAGTTAATTTAGAAGAAGAACCGATTGTCTTAGATCCAGAATGCAATTAGGGGAGTGCCTCACTTGCTATAGCTGCTGCAGCAACAGTCATGATCTGGAGGAGATCCCTTTCAGCTGCTATTACAGGGAACGGGTTCACTTCCATTTTCTCACCTTATACTGCCCCACAGGGCCAAGCCAGAGAATGAAGGATTCAGGATGCCAAAAGTGGCTCATTTCTGGCATTTCCTCCCAATTCATTCCCTGGATCAGGCCCAGAAGAGCACTGTGAGGTGAAGGGCAAGGTAAGGCAAAGCAGGCAAAGATGACATCTGTGGAGCACGACACTGTTCTCTTTGGAAGTCAGCTACTGCAATGCATGTCTGAAGGACTATGGGACCTGAAAGATACACAGTACAGTGAATTATGCAAGAGAATTTTTTTTTCATTTATGGAGGTACACAAGACGGTTGTACAACCATCTACTGCTAGTTCAGTGAAGTTCAGTTTGACAATTCTTGCACTCTAGCCTCCCTCAGGTCCTAAAGAGAGATGAAACTGACTCAGTCTCTTGCTCTTAAGGGGCTCAAGATGTGGACAGGGAAACAGTTAAGAGAGTAATCATGGTACAACAGAAAACTTCACAGAGTGCTGTAGAGGCACAAAGTAGCTGTGCTTACCTCCACAGAGAGAAGAGATCAAAGGCAGTATTGCTGAAAAGGTGACATCTAAACCAGGTCTTGAAAGGATGAGGAGGTATTCATGGGGTAGAGAAGAGGGAAAAGGACATTTTCCCTCTTCTCTAGGGATGAGAAGGGCAGAGAGAACAGCATGTGTGAAGATGTGAGATATGAAATAGCCTATCATACTTCAGGACCTGCAAGCAGTCTGGCAGAGTTGGAACACAAGCTAGGTGACTGCAGAGGCCTTGTGTTATTTAGACCCCACTTCTCAAACAGGACTGCAAAGACACCAAGAGAAAGGAAGGTAAGAAAGAGTACTGAAAAGCAGGTGAGGCAGCAAATATATACTCCACCTCCTCTCCTGCCTTTCCCCAGGCTCTGCCTTACACAGCCCTCTCCCACACCACACACCCTCCTGATAACTCTGGAAAGGAAATACCCTCCCCACTCGAAGGTCAGTAGCTCCAGAATCCTCAGATGAAAAGGCAGGTCATCTCCTAAAAAAGAGAAACAAGAACCACAAGCACCTAGAAAAGGGACATTAGATACTAGTTTACGGAGATCCAACCAACCCTAGCATCCATGCAACTGAGAAAGGCTGAAGGAATCTCATCCCATCACCCAAGCCCAGATACAGTGTCTTTTTCACCCAAACATCTCTAGTGAGCCATCTCCAGCTTCCGTCCTACTGTGGGAGAATGAGAATGCTGTAGGAGCTGGAGTAAGGCAGCTCAACAAATCCAGAGCTGACTTATCCTTTAAAATGACTTTAGCTACAGTTTATATTGCTGCCTTATGCTAAACACAAAAATAAATTTTAGATTAAAAAAAAAAGAAAAGACTCTAGAGTATCTCCTAAGCAGGACACATTCCTGAGCCTCAGCCATGCTGAGAATCCTTAAGTTACTAACAAAGAGCAGCCAGGTAGACAAGTCAAAGTAGACAAGGAAGCCATGGAAACAAGATTACACCCAAGACCTGAAGTCTGTGACCACACTGGGAAACAGCTGGGAGTAGAGAGAAGCATGGACTTCGGTCAGACTCGAGCTCTAATCCCAAGCCACCACTCATCAGCTTCACTGAACCTTCTAGTCTTCTCGTCTGTAAATGAGAATAATAATAGTATTTACCTCAAGGCATACTGGGATTATCAAATAAAGTACAGAATATAAACTACTAGCTTGAGGCACACAGTCAGTGTTTAAATAACTTCCCTTTAACCAGAGCCACAACGATGCACTGTTGCACAATTAGGGAGGAGTGGCCCCAGTCACAACACAGTCTATACGAACAGCACACCCTGGAGTTAGGCAATGCACAGTCCAAAGCAGCCAGCCACTTCGACTTTGGTCTATAAGCAGTGCCAAAACTCAGAAAAACAAAGATAAAATACTAACATCAAGTGCATTCAAGACAACAGATGGGTCTGAGACCTTACAATTAATCTAAATAACAACTATGAGACACCAAGGACATAGAGTTCTAAAAACCTCAGCACCTCCTTCCCAGCCATCCTCTCTGCTCCCACTGGAGTAAAAGCCAATTCCTGGACCTCCATTATCCTCAAGTCTGTAGGTGAACTTTATCAACCAAGGATTGGCCAAGTGCAAAGCCAGGGATGAAAGCAAATACTGCACGTTTCCAGCTGAGATCCATGTCCTCTCTGCTTGACAGCTAGGCCAAACACTCAAGGGCAGGCAGTGTCTCTTAAGGTGTTAAGTCTTGTCACATGGGACCCAGAAGATTGAATCCAAGACCTAGGGTAACCTTATTACCCTGGTTACCTAGGAGTAACACCACTGCTCCTGAGCTTCTCCAGGGCAGATAGGGACCATGTCTGATTGTTTCATGTGTCCTCAGACCCCAGCACAGCATATGATACAATCCACCAGCTATAAATGATTGCTTAATAAGTAAACCAACATGGACAAGGCCTTATCCCCATCACCTGATCTCTATGTCTCTGCATATACTCTACCTGCTGCCTAGAATTAACTTTCTTAACTCCATTTACTTGGCTGTTTTTTTTCTCATTTCTCAGGTCTCAACTTAAATGTCATCTACTAAGGTAATATGAGCTCTTTCCTGATGCCCTAAACAATATTAAGTTCCTTTACAATGTGTACCCTCTCATCGTATCCCTTATTTCTACTTCATGACAGTCATCAGACTTCATTGTGATTGTTTCATTTTTGCCTTATCTGCTAAGCTGTCTGCTCCAGGAGAGCAGGAATCATACTGTCTTGTTCATTATACTGGTTTCCAGGGCCTACTACAGTACCTGGCACAGAGGGAGTGTCCAATATGTTAGAATGACTGAACACATGAATGAAGGAATGAAGGGATGAGAGAGCTCCAGTCCAAAGTGACTAGAGTAACAGGGGATTCAAAACGGTCTGCTCAGCCTTAAGCTGTCAATTGTTATTTTTTTTATTAGAATCTTAATGGAGCCTACAAATATCCATACATGGAAGACAGCAGATTTGATGAACAATAGAACAAAGAACAGTTTGTATGATAGAAAGTAAGAAGAGATAGAGTAGGGGTTATGAAGCAGAAACCCCACCTCTGAGTGCCTTGAATGCCATGCTAGGGAATGTGGTTTATTAGCCTGCAGGATGGCCACTATCTGACCTGGGTTCACTAAGTGTACAGGGGCCCATGGTAGGTACTATCCTGCGATAGCCATCCTTTGAGTTCCCTTCAATGCCCACAGACTGGTAGCCTTCTTCTCCTCCCTCCAGGTTCACGCCCATTTCTCTGAGCTATATGGGATCATTCAATAACACAAGTGTCCCCAAGGATAGTTTGTCCAAATTATCTCAGCCCAATTTTACTAAAGAAAGCTGTAAATATGGAAGCTGTCATTTAGGAACAACAAGATCAGAAGGCTGTGTGTTTAGCTGTGTGACAGGAGGTTACATAACCAAGCTTTCTGAGTTTTACTAATCTCGTCTATAAAAGAATAATACCCATCTCACAAGGTTATAGGGAAGATTGAGATAACACATGCAAAGGGCCTAGTACAGTGTCTTTCATCTAGTGAGGATCCAATACAGGTTTGTTTTTTTTTTAAATCCCACCCAGGGCACAGAGCTATTACTTCTTCCTAAATGCTAAGCATTTTCACTTAACCTGATACAGCACAGAGACCCATAATGCCAGAGGCTACGCATACAGACTTTTGCCTGCATTACCTCCTAAAAGGGGATGGGTAGATTTGCCCTGTTTCTATTTTCTGTCTAGCTGTCTGAGCACTGAGGAAATTACCAGCAGGCAGGCTGCTGGGAGTCGGGAGGTGGGGGAAGAGCTGAGGCTCTCCCAGAACTTCAGATCTATTAATAGCCTGGTCATAGTCTACAGAGGCACAAAATTGTCTGTACACTTGGTAACACATGGCTCAAGACTGGCAATTTAGGACTGGGGTGTGTTCCAGACCAAAGACTGTAAACTGGGGTCCACTCTAAACAATGAAATGTGGGAGCAAACTAGGGCAACCAGAAGTAAGGTTTTGACTCCTCACTAGATGCAGGGAAGGAAACTGCAGAATAAATCCATCACCGTCCTCACCCCTGCTAGCTTTATGTTACAGTAGGCCTCAGATGGGGCTGAGCCTTTGCAGGATTTCAGTTTGCCCTTAGAAATATCTTCAGATACTCACTCCAGCCCTGACCAACTGCATCACCTTGGACAAGTCACTGCCCTCTAGCTTGTTTCTACATCTAAAATTCAAGAAGGGAAGGCCAGATAATACTGCATCTTGATGAGCTTGCTCACAAATCTTCATCTCAAAGTCCTAGCCCTGATTTATGAGAACTCAAGTCTAAAACACTGTGTTCTAGAGATGGAGAGAGAGAAATCGCCAGTATACTGCCCTCTGCCACCAGCCCCAGCTTCTCCACCAGAAAGAGAGGCAAAGAAAATAAGGAACTGGGAACAAGCCATTCCAACCTCTCAAATCCCAGAACCTCCAGCCTCAGAAGACCATAATCTTATGGCACCCAGGAAGGAGCTCAGTGAATATAACCAAATGACCTCACAGGACCAGAATGTGGCTGAGAACTGCCAGCTCCCATACAGTTTCTTAAAAGGCAGACCTGGAGCAGAGGACACACACACACACACAAAATTACACACAACTGTACATTTTTAGGGCTAAACTAAAAAATCCAGAGCACAGATAAACCAAATGAGTTTAAAAGACAAAACAGTTCCCAAGCCAGTAAAACTGTTATATAGGATTACATATGTATTAACATATCTGAAGAAAAAATGTATCCTTCATCAGGGAGTTTGCTCAGCTCCAGAAGCTGAGAAAAAGCAGAGTCACAGACATACAACTGGGTTTATTGGCAGAATGAACCTATCCCTCATTCATTCCACAGAGGTTTACTGAGCACCTACTATATGCCGGGCATAATTCTAGGCCCTGGGAATACAGTGATCCTAACACTCTCAAAAAGAGAAGAAGTCAATGAAGTTCAAACATTCCATTTGCTTCTCCATGACCTTTCCATCCCTACTGTGAGGCCAATATATCTGGCTAGTGAAGTGGCTGTATCAGCCAGGGTCCTCAATCTCAAGAACAACATAGTTTCTCAGTTCAGCAAATGAAACTGATTCTGGATAGCCTAAACAGAAAGAAAAAATTTATTATTTTTCTTTTTAATATATTTTTATTGAAGTATAGTCAGTTTACAATGCTGTGTCAATTTCTGGTGTACAGCACAATGCTTCAGTCATACATGAACGTACATAGATTTGTTTTCATATTCTTTTTCACTATAAGTTAAAACAAGATACTGAATATAGTCCCCCATGCTGTACAGTATGAACTTGTTGTTTATCTATAAAAAACTTATTTAAGAGAAGTTTAGACTCACTTGGAGAAGCAGCAAATCAGGGATGGATGCCAAGAACAATGCCTAAAATCAGGTAGCAGAGCTAATGTGGTCAGGACATTGCTTCCACTGCCAACTTCCACTATCATCCAGCCACTGCAACACCGCTACCTCTACTGCTCTGGAAGCTCAACCTTGCTACATGCACCACCTCCACTACAGTCCCTGCTTCTCTGCATCACCAGCTCTTCAGAGTCAAAGTCCATCATGAGCAGATCAGACCAAAAGAAACTATGGCAAGCTGCAAAAGAGGCTGAAAGCAAATGTGTGGTATTTTAAGTGAAGAGATTCTTAATTATAGGAAAGTAATAAATATTCATGTTAGCTACTTTGGCATTATACTCAAAACACTGGATTCACCTAATTAATGCACTTAATCCAGATTCCATGTTCACTATAACCCTTATGATTAGGATTTAGTGTTCCACATTGCTACCCAAAGACAGAAATGCACTGGTCATACCAACACAGGCATTCTTGAAGTTTTATATATCAGTCTCATGAACTTAGTTAAGAGAGTTTGCTTGAAGAGATAAATATTCTCAGTATACTGACAAAATTTGAACCTTCAAAAAATGATACACTAACAAACATTCATTAAACACTTCGTATATGGCAGATACTATTCTAAGCACTTTACATGTGTTAACTAATTTTTCATAACAACCTTCTAAGTTGAATACTGTTCTCCCCATTTAACCTTAGAGGAAACTGAGACACAGAGAAGTTAAAGTAAACTTGCCTAAAAATACACAACTAATAAAATGAGGAGTCACAGAATTTGAACCCAGATAGCGAGACTCCATATTATGTCAACTCCACAAAGTAAATCCACACCTACTGAAGGCTGCCATGTTTCTGGTGGGTTGCAGAACGGCAGGAAGACACAGTCCTACATCTTCCATTCTAAGGTTCCATCCTTGATTTAGTTAGGTACAGCTACAAAATCTAATTGGAAGAAGGATGGCTGTCCACAAAGGACAAGAATAGATGAAGCATCTAGGTGAGGCTTTGTCTGGCTTCCAGATTCTCTATCCATAGCTGCTGATAACATGAATCTTTGCTGGACTTCGAGCTCAATTCTTATTATGCTATGACTTTTTATTTATATTCAGAAAAAATTTACACAAGCAATATATATTAAGAGAGTCATCTCCAAAGAGGGATGCACAAGACTTTCTAATGAAAGTACAGAAAGAAAAGTTAAGCCTCTTATTTTATCCTGCTTTTAATCTTAAAATATAAGAATTATGCTTTACCAATATTAAGTGTACAGACTAACAATGATGACCTCTCTGAGTCTGTCTATAAGATGTTTCCATATCATTTGCCACATACAAGGTGTCCTGAGAAAAGAGTGGGAGTTCCACAGTATTTGAGGGAAAACAGCAGTGTCTGCAGTCACTCATTCTCTTGCAGGATTCTATGACATTCACAGGTTCAAAAACAGGAAAACATATTTTACTACCTGTCTGACTAAATAAATTTATGAATTATGGTTCATATTTTTTCCCAACTAAACTAACCCTCACCACACAGATAAACAATTTTAAAGGATTCTTGCAAATAAGTAAACAAATATTAAAACCTATCCCCATGGACTGAAAATTATGTTAAAATTACATGTAAAAATGAATAATAAGAAAGTGACAGAGCTAACCTTTCTATTCCTAATATAAGCTCTCTTTCAGGTACATTACAGGTTAAAAACAACCTAATCAGTTCAAATAAGTTGGCCAAAATTTTTTCAAAATTATCAAAAAACTAATTGAAGATGGATTTACATTTATTATTAATAATGAACTGCAATTAGAAAGCTACTAGAACTCATCAATGAATTTGGTAAAGTTGCAGGATATAAAATTAATATTCAGAAATCAGTTGCATTTCCATACACTAGCAATGGAATAGCAGGAAAAGAAATTAAGGAAACAGTATCATTTACCATCGCACCAAAAAGAATAAAATACCTAAGAATAAACCTACCCAAGGAGGCAAAAGACCTGTACTCTAAAATTCTGAAGTTCATATAACAATATAAAGGACCAAGAACAGCCAGGGCATTCCTGAACAACAAGCTGATAGACCTATACTACCAAATATCAAAACCTATTGTAATGATAATTAAGACAGTGTGGTATCAACGTAAGGACACAAAAATGGCCAATAGAATAAGAATAAAGTGCGGAAACAGACCCACACGTAACAGTCATCTGACTTAAAAAGGTGTCAGCACAGTACAGAAGAGAAAGAATGACGTTTTCAATAAATAGTGTCAGAGCAACTGGATATCCATATAGGGGGAAAATATACCTTGACTCACTACCTCTCACCATACAGACAAAAATTAATTTTACATGGATTGCAGACCTAATGTAAAAGGTAAAATAATAAAGCTTTTAAATGAGAAATTAGGAGAATATGCTCATGATCTTGGAGCAGGCAAAGTTTTCTTGAATAGGACACCCAAAGGGCTAAACATGAAGGAAAATTTTGATAAACTGAGAAAACATATAAGACAAAGGACTTGTATCCAGAATAGATGAAGAACTCCTACAAACTAATTAGAAAATGGCAAGCAATCCAATAGAAAAATGGGGGCAAAAAAACTTGAACAAACACTTCACAAAATAATAAATCCAGACTGTGTGTGTATGTGTGGATAGATAGATAGATAGATGGATAGACATATTAATGAAAAGATGCTCTATTTCATTAGTCACTGGGGAAACACAAATTATAAACTACAATGTGATAACACTATATACCAACCAGAATGGCTAAAATGACAAAAATAAGGAAATACTAGATGTTGAAAAGGACGTAAAACAACCGGAACTCTCATACATAGCTTATGGTACTGTGTATTAGTATCTCTTCGTGTATAATAAATAACCCAAAACTAAGTTGCTTAAAATAAACTTATTATCTCACAGTTTCTGAGGGTCAGAGATCAGACAGTGGCTTAACTGGGTGGTTCTGGCTCAGATCTCTCCTCAGGGTTCATAAAGGCCCTGAAGACTCGACTGGGGCTAGAGGATCTGCTTCTGAGATGGTTCACTAACACTCCTAGCAAGTCAGTGCTCAGTGTTGTCAGGAAGCCTCAGTTCTTCTCCATGTGGGCTTTTCCATAGCCTGCTTGAGTGTCCTCACAATATATAGGTGGGCTTCCACCAGAATGAGTGATCTAACAGACAGTGAGACAACAGTAGTACCTTTTATGACCCAATCTCTGAAGTCATACACCATCACTTCCACTTTATTCTATTTGTTAGAATCGAGTTACTAGGGTTTAGCTTAGTCAGGGGGAGGAGAATTAGGTTCAACCACTTGATGGGAAGAATATCAAACAATTTGTGGACTTATTTTAATACCAAATACATTCACTTTGGCAAAGAATGTGGCAGTACCCAGTATGGAACACACTTCACGTGCTAACCTCCTCTTGCTCATGCTGTCTGATGAGCATGATGTTGCCAATGTAATAGATCACAGTGATATATTATGAGGTGGCCAGATAGTCCAGGTCTCTTCTGATTATATTATGACAAAGAAAAGAAGAGTAGAAGTGTTTATAGCCTTGGGCAAAACTATGAAGATATAATGATATCTATTCCACATGAATGTGAACTGTTTTTGGTCTTTTTTTTTTATAAGATAGAAAAGAATTCACCAGTCAATGCCCACATACCATATTAATCTGCTCTAGCAAAGATAACCATACCCATCACAGCAGTCATAAATGATACTACTAAATTAAACTTGCTGAAATCTACGTTCTACAGAATCCATCCAGTTTTGCAGGGAAGGCAGACTAGGGAATTAAATGTAGACATAATGGGAATCACCACTCCTGGATTTTTTAGATACTTAAGGGCAGCACTAATCTCTACCACCCTTCACAGAATGTGATATTGGTTTTGATTCACTATCTTGGCCAGGGGAACAGGCAGCAATTTCAAAATCTTCCACTTGGCCTTCTCCACTATGATAGCTCTTATTGGACAGGTCAAGGATCTGATGAGGGTGCTATTCCAAAAGCTGAGTATGTCCATCCCAATTATACATTTAAGGATAGGTCTGTGGGATGATTCTACTTCTAAAAAGAATCATAAAAAAGTAATTAGATAAATATATATTAATATTATACTTAGCGAAAGAAGCCAGACATGATTCCATTTATATAAAATGTCTAGAATAGGCAAATCCACAGAGATAGAAAGTAGATTAGTGGTTACCAGGGACCAGGGAATAGGGAGTAACTGCTTAATGGGTAATAGGATTTCTTCTGGGAATGATGAAAATGTTGATGATGAGATAGTGGAGATGGTTGTATGAAATTGTTAAAAACCACTGAATTGTACACTTTAAAATGGCAAATTTTTGCAGATACTGACTGGTATATATAAAATAGATAAACAGGTTTATACTGTATATCACAGGGAAATATATTCAATATCTTGTAATAGCTTACAGTGAAAAAGAATATGAAAATGAATATATGCATATCCACGTATGACTGAAGCATTGTGCTATACACCAGAAATTGACACATTGTAAAGTGACTATACTTCAATAAAAAAAAGTTCAAAAAATAATAAATTTTTTTTTAAATGGCAAATTTTATCTTATGTGAATTTCATCTCAAAAAAAGTCTAACAGTTATTGGCTGCCTGATGATCTGGTTGACATATAAGGGCCGCTTTCACCCTCATTCAATTCACAATACAGAATCCAGTCCTCGGTGCTATACATTCTAGAATACTGAGCCCTTGCAAAATGCTTAGAATACAAATGTATTTCATTACTCACATTAACCAATACAGTGCAAAGCCACTTCTTCCTGTTCTCTAGGAGTCCCTATTTAAATTTGAAAGGCTCATGGCTTCTTTTTTTAAAAAGGCACAATTTGCTGTCTGGACTAAGCAAGCTCCTTGGCATCTTCAACCCCAGGCAATAATTGGCTCTGCTACTTACCTCACTCTCTCAGATTTGAAGGAAAATACAATCTCTTCCACATAAGGCCAGAAAGATAGGAAGAAAGGATTCAGGGACTATCACACCTCAAATATTTATTGGATAAACTGTCTAGCAGTTTTCAAATTAAACTCTGCAGACCCCTCCTCCCACCCAGGTTCTTTGGTAATGTTTACTTCAAGCAGAGCAGCTCTACTCTGTGTTTTAAATAGTGAAAACACACTTAAAAAAAATTTAAATGGCTCAATTTTGTAGCAGACATCTATGAATTTTGCTGATTTGACTATCTCCCCACCTCCCAAAGCCTCTTTAAGTACATGCACCATGATCTTCCCTTAGAGAAGCACCCCTTCTCTGCTCTTAGTCCAACAATGGTTCCAGCGGAGCTGACCCTGATCCCTGAGTTCCATGAGTAGAATGTAACCCTGCTGGTCAATCAAAGTCCAGCATTCTTCTGGCCAAAGTGATTACTCTAGGGTGGGCACATGGCCCAAGCCAAAATCATTCCCAGGACTGCCAGCATCATCAGGAAAGAAGTATTATCCTTCCAATAGTGGTTGCTTAGTTGGTATATTACACACCCAAAACTGATAACTATCTTTGCCACTACATGGGTGGAGCCTGCCTAACACCAAAACAAAGAAAAGCAGAGCTGAGAGGAGAGAGATTAGGTCCAAATGACATCATTCAAGTCTCTGGATCTTGCTGCATCTAAAGGTAAATCTACTTCTAGACTTTTTAGTTTCTTCAGTCATAGGTCCCTCTCATAAGTCAGTCTGACCTATATTTCTGTCACTTGCAAAAGAGTCACAACAAATACAAAATTATTTGGAAAAAAATTGAAAAAATCCATCTGGTCAATAAACCTCAAGACTTTACTGTAAATCACAGTCAGGGAGAGAATCTAAATTTAAAAAAACAAAACAAACAAACAAACAAAAAAAACTCCCAGAAGACTTAGTCTTCTCCTTGACTCCACATTACATTCCTAAAAGTGTACAGTGTCTTTCAGTTTCCAGTGATAATCTTACCTGATCTCCAAAAACAAAACAACCCTGTGAAGTCAGCATTCACACTGTATATTTGAAGACATTGAGGCTCAGAGAGAAGTGACTAACCTGAAGTCATCCAATCTGAAATTAGGGCTTCTGTCTCCAAATTACATCTTTTTACTACTCATTACTGCTTTGCACAGTTCTCAGCAAGTCAATACACAAGTCTGGGAACCTGACTCGGCTCAGTACAGACTTGCTACCTGATAGCATTGTTCCCCTGACCCCAGGCAGCTTTACCATGTTTCAGTCATGACTTGCCTTGTTCCTTTTCCACACAGCCTAGGATAGAGATAAGTTCCAGCATCCCACTGCCCAAACATAAGGATATGTCACTCAACTGACTGGCAACCGTGAAAGTCAGTAGCCTTACTCAAAGCAGCTCTAGAACTATCAAATGCACCTCAGTAGATAGGCTCTGAGGAGAAAGAAATGTCTTCTAAGATGCACCTATGGTGAAAAGCTGCACTTCAGCCAACAGCTTCTAATACGACTTCTGTAACTATTGGGTCTGAAGATCCAAAAATCATTACTGACTAGGGAAACCCCAAAAGCATACATTCAAGGGTTTAAAAGTACACTAAGCTCACACAATGTACAAAAATTAACTCAAATGGATCAACAACCCAAGAGCTAAAACCATAAAACTCTTAGAAGAAAACACAGGGATAATCTTCATTACCTTGGTTTTGGCAATGGATTCCTATATATGACACCAAAAGTATGCTCAACAAAAGAAAAAACACACAAATGAGAGTCCATAAAAATCAAAAACTACTGTGCACCAAAGGACATTATCAAGAAAGTGAAAAATCAATCTACAGAATGGGAAGGAATATCTGCAAATCATGTATCTGATAAGGGTCTATTATCCAGAATATATAAAGAATTCTATTTTTCAACAACAAAAAGACAAATTATCTAATTTTAAATGTTTGAATGGGATAAACAAATTGTGGTTATTTTCCAGCCATAAAAAGGAACAAAGTTTTCTGACATATACTACAACAGAGATGAACCTTATGAACATTATGCTAAGTGAAATAAGCCAGACACAAAAGGATTCCACTTATATGAAATACCTAGAATAGGCAAATTCATGGGGACAGAAAGTAGATTCTAGTTTAACAGGGTCTAGGAGGAGGGGGAAATGGGGAGTTATTGCTTAATGGGTACAGAGTTTCTGTCTGGGATGATGAAAAAGTTTTGGAAACAGATAGCGGTGATGGTTGTTGCAGAACAGTGTGAATGTAATTGTTGCCACAGAATTATACACTTACAAATGGTTAAAATGGCTAACTATATTTTACAACAATTTTTAAAAACTTAAAAAAAAAAAAAGAACAACCTGACACATACTACAAAATATTATGCTAAATTAAGGAAGCCAGACACAAAAAGCCACATACTGTATGACTCCATTTATATAATATATGCAGAATAGGTAATTCCATAAAGACAGAACACATGTTGATGGCTGCCAGGGGAGGGCAAAATTAGGAGAAATTGCGTAGTAGGTAAGGTGTTTCACTCTGGAGTTGTGGAAGTGTTTTGGAACTAGATGGAGGTAGTGGTTGTACAACATTGTGAATGTATAAATGCCACTGAATTGTTCAATTTAAAATGGTTAGGCTTAAAGACTTAAATATAAGACAAGACACAATAAATTGCCTAGAAGAAAACATAGGCAGAACATTCTCTGACATAAATCTTAGCAATGTTCTCCTAGGCCAGTCTACCCAGGCAATAGAAATAAGAGCAAAAATAAACAAATGAGACTTAATTACACTTATAAGCTTTTGCCCAGTAAAGGAAACCATAAGCAAAACAAAATGACAACCTATGCAATAGAAGAAAATATTTGTGAATGATGCAACTGACAAAGGCTTAATTTTCAGAATATATAAACAGCTCATACAACTTAATAACAAAAAACAAATAACCCCAATCCAAAAAATGGGCAGAGGACCTAAACAAGCAATTCTCCAATGAAGACATACAAATGGCCAATAGGCACATGAAAAATGCTCAATATCACTAATTATCAGAGAAATGCAAATCAAAACTACAATGAGGTATCACCTCACACCAGTCAGAATGGCCATCATTCAAAAGTCCATGAATGATAAATGCTGGAGAGGGTGTGGAGAAAGGGAACCCTCCTACACTGCTGGTGGGAATGTAGTTTGGTGCAGCCATTCTAGAAAACAGTATGGAGATTCCTCAAAAAACTGAAAACAGACCTACCATATGATCTAGCAATCCCACTTCTGGGTATATATCTGAAGGACCTAGAGATCATCATTCTAAGTGAAGTAAGCCAGAAAGAGAAAGAAAAATGCCATATGATATCACTCATATGTAGAATCTTAAAAAAAAAGAAAGAAAAAAGAAAGAAAGAAAGAAAAGAAAAGGACACTATGAACTCATCTATAAAACAGAAACAGATTTGCAGACAAAGTAAACAATCTTAAGGTTACCAGGGAAAGGGGGTGGGAAGGGATAAATTTGGGAGTTTGAGATTTACAGATAGCCACTATATACAAAAATAGATTTAAAAAAAGTTGCTGCTGTATAGCACAGGAAACTATGTGTAATATCTTATAATAACTTTTAATGAAAAAGAATATGAAAACAAACATACATATCTATACGCATGACTGGGGCATTGTGATGCACGCCAGAAATTGATACATTGTAACTGACTGTACTTCAATTATAAATAAATAAATAAATAAATAAATAAATTTTATTGCCCAAGAAAAAAGGTTAATTTTACATTATGTGATTTTCACCTCAATAAATGTTTTAAAAGTACAGGAGAGAATTCAAGGAATCATCCAGGAAGCAGGAATTGGGGCTAAGAGGCAAAGCAAGAAATGGTCAGGAACCCAGTGAATAGTCTGACTAAGAAATTCTAGGACAGCAGCAAGAAGCCACTTAATGCTGCAGCACCCCAATGACTCCCTGCGTTAGTGAGGGTACAGGTAAAGCTGCTGAAACTAAGATATCTCCACCTATAGGAGATTAAACCAAAGAGAACTTTCTTTCTCTCTCATATGATAGTTTAGCAGTGAGCAGTCTGGGGCTGAGAGTGGAACTTTGCCATCCTCACTCAACATAACACTTCCATGTCTGGGACCAAAAAGAGTGCTGTACTCTCACCATCTCCCAGCTAGCAGGAAGGGGCAAGAGAAGCACCCACCCACTCTTTTTAAGCACATGGCCCAGAAGTGGTAGATGCCCCACTTCCACTTAGACCCCACTGGTTAGAACTTAGACATGCAGCCACACTTAGTTGCAAAGTAAACTGGGCAGCTATGTGTCCTGCTAAAACTCCTATGTTCTATCATTTTAAAAAGCGATGAGAGGGTCAATGTTGGCAAAGACAATTAACAGTCACCACCATACTCACTTCAAATATCCTTTTATTATTATTATTATTTGTCTGATTAAACAAAGAACTTATTCCTAAGCCCAGCTACCTTAGGGTTTACAGTTATTGCTCAGTGGAACCTCCTGGCTAGCGTGGAAAGAAAAGAAAACAAATGTGAGACAGTTAAGGATTGATGCCTCCTGTTAGCCTCACTGCAGTAACCAATACCAACAGGGCCTATTATGTGATTGGGAATTTATGAATTTATGGTGTAGAAATAAATGTTTCTTTAAAAACAAAACAAACAAACAAAACCAGTAAGAGCTATCTCTATGCAATATTGAGACAGGGTACAGAAAAAAACAAAGTAGGGCCCCTGTCTTTAAAAAACTCCCAACTGTGTGGCAATCACACACAAAACAACACAATGCAGTGAGATAACTAACAGAGAGACATATCAAATATAATGGAAGAATAACATTGGAATGGACTGCCTGCCTATTGGAAGGGAGAATCAAGAAGGCTTCAAAAAAGTGGTAACAACTGGAGCTGAGTACAGAAGGATGAGGAGTTTACAGATAGAAAAGGTAGGAAAATATTCAAACAGAATGTAAAGTATGAGCAAAAACATAGATGTTTGCTGAAGAGACAATATGCAGGAGCCAGATTATGGAATGCAATGAACACCGGATTCAATCAAAAGTTTGGGTTTTATAATACGTAGGGAATGGGAAAGCAACAGAGACTTCTGAGCAGGGAAGAGCTGTGGTTAGGTTGACTTGCTAGAAAGATGACTATGGCAGCCAACAGAAGAACGGCCAAAAAGAGGGCATGCCTTGGGCTCACATCCCTGCTGCTATGTCTAGTTCCATCCTTGACTCTCCAGTACCAACAACAATAAGCCAAGCCCTTGCAGAAGAAAGGCAGTAACAGAACCCCAGGCCAAGTCCCACAAAGACTGAGGCAGGATGAGGTTCTTAGTTTTGTTTGCTTTTGTTTTTAAGCTTTTTTTTTAATTGAGGTGAAATATTAAACATTTTTAAATGAATAGTTCAGTAGCATTTAGTATATTCCCAAGGCTGTGCAACCACCAAGGTTCTCAGTTTTTTATAAGGTCCAGGAAAGCCTCTCTGATTTCACTGAAGTCAGGCTCCACCCACTCCTCAGGCATCTCTGCTCAGACTGGCATACCAGATACTTGTGGCTTTTAGCAAACATCTGCCTAGAGTCCCGTGGCTGTCATGCTCCCTTCTAGCCTTTTCTGACCTCAGTTCTTCTGGGAACACAGGGCAGAGTGACCAGAAGTAAATTTGACCATGTCTATCTCTTATTTAAAACTTTTCAGTGGCTCTGCATTGATTTCCCAAAGAATAAAGTTTCAAATCCTTAACATGACATACAAGGCTCTCTGCATTCTGGCATCAGCTTGTTCCCCAGCCCCATCTGCTAAACATGTTGCCCTCAAATTCTTTCCTCTCATTATGTTTCCCTTGCTAATTAAGACTGCTCCAACATGCTCTTTTCTTTCTCTCACCCTGGGAATGGTGTTGTCACCCCCTTATTTTTTTCCTCTAGGCTTAGCTTACCTTGGAGAAAGTTCTCATTCTATTTCCATTATTCCCTGGGAACAGTTCTGATACCAGTCTCATTTTACCCTGGGGACCACTCTGATCCACATTTCACTATTCAATGGTCTCTGGATACATCATGGACCATATCATACCACAGGATGACTTTTTTCCACCTCCTCCTCTTCTACTTCTGTCATGTTATTGAGATGAGCTTTACCCTGAATACAGCTGCTTCTGCTCCCCCCTGTCTGGGCCTCTTATACGCCCAGGGCCTCACCAGCTATCTCACCCCAAAGTCATTGGTATGTGTACATACCAGTTATTTAGAGTACATAGTCAAAATCATAGAGACAGAAATTAGAATGGTGGTTGCCAGGGAATGGGGGCAGGGGGTTTGGGGAGTTTTGTTTAAGTGGTATAGAGTTTCAGTTTTGCAAGATGAAAAGAGTTTTGGAGATGAATAGTAGTGATGGTTGCACAACATTATGAATGTATTTAATACCACTGAACTGTACACTTAAAGAATGATTAATATGGTAAATTTC
Organism: Camelus bactrianus; assembly: GCF_048773025.1. NCBI lineage: Eukaryota > Metazoa > Chordata > Mammalia > Artiodactyla > Camelidae > Camelus > Camelus bactrianus. The sequence continues at coordinate 46,593,523 of NC_133548.1, forward strand.
ATGTTATGTGTATTTTACAATAAAAAAAAAACTGAGAAAAAAGGTACTGGTACTGGTACCCAGGACTCAGGAGAGAGACATACTATATCCCAGCCAGCTGAGGGGTCAGATCCTGACGTTATTCTCCCCAACTTTCTCTTCTGAAAGAATGACGTACCTCTATTAGGATGACATTTGAACCTGCCTCATTTTACCCTGGAGATATCTCTGACTCCAGCCTCATCTTCCTTTTGGAATAGCTCTGATCTAGGCCTTCCCAATCTCCACACCATAAAGAAAGTCACACTACAGTAAACTCTGGAGATCGTTTACACTCCAACTTTGGCTGACATTAAACCTCAGGACAGAAAAGTGAAATGAAGCAACTGGCTCAAAGTAACCTTAATGTTATTCCAAATTAGGGAAAGAAGTACTTTCCTGGGGAGCAGAGGAAAAAAATTTCTAAATCGTAAAACTCTCCTGACTTTCTGTATATACAATCCAAAGGTGTGTCAAATGGTGCACACGAAGAACTCACGCAAATACCTTTTTCCAAGTGTTTTAGGCTTTTAGGTGCAGCTGCATCACGAATATCAGGGTGTCCCCACGTGGGTGAGTGAACAATGCCCAATATGCCCATATCGGACATTCAGACTTTGCCTTTCTGCTGGTTCCTAGGACTGTGGTTTAAACAATCCATTCAGAAGCAAAGCAGTAATATTTAGATTCCATTCTTTTATAATATTTTATTTGAGTTTGGCAAAGTGAAATAGACAGGCTTTACAATTTTCTAGCCAAGTAATCCTGGACATATAACTTTCCTCATTTGTAAAATGGGAATATCTTGCAGGGTTGTTGTGAAGAAAAGTAAACAAATACATATAAAGCACCTAGCATTGTACCTGGCCCAAAATATTTCCCTCAGCTAATACTTACTAAGCATATGCTATGTGCCAGTCAGTGTTCTAGGCACTGAGGATTCAGCAATGAATAAAACTCACTGCTCTCATGGAACTAACACAGGGAGTAGGGGGCAAGGTGGAGGCCTGACAAATAAACATGTCAGAGGGTGATAAATGCTACAGAGAAAAACTAAGTAGAGAATGGAGGTTAAGGTGTGCTATGGAGAAAGGTTTGCTATTTTTAAATAGAATGATTAAAGAAAGCCTCACTGAAAAGATGAAATTTGACCAAAATTGAAGGAAATGAGATAATAAGCCATGCAGAGGAGAAAGAGAGAAGAACAAATGCAAAGGAAGTAAGAGCATATCTACCTTGTCCAAAGAACAGTGAGGAAGTCAATGGGGCAGGGTGAGCAGGTGGAGAAGAGATGAGGACAAGCCAGGTAATGGGGAGCCATGTTACATGTCACTCTAAGGACTCTGGCTTGTTCTCTGAGGGATATGGAAAGCCATTAAATGATTTTGAGCTATATTGCTGGACTTAACGTTTTGAAAAGATTGCTCTGGCTGCTCTGTTTAGAACAAACTGTAGACAGACAATGGTAAAGGCAGGGAAACCAATCAAGAGTCTATTACCTCTCCAGGCAAGAAATAATGGTAGCTTGGATGAAGGTGGTAGAAGCAAAAACTGAAAAATATCTAAATTTTGGATGGTTTCAAAGGTACAACCAGTAGGATCTGCTGACAGTCTGAATAAGTGTGAGCTTCTAACATTAAAATGCCAATTAAACATCAAAATGTTAATTAAGGAATTGGATATACAAGTCTAAAGTTCAGACGAGACTTCTGAGTTACATATACAAATTTGAGAGTTGTCAATGCACAGATGATAATTAAAACTATTAAAGTGGCTTTTTAATGCCATTTATTACTCAATAAATGAAGTACCCATTGAATAGTAATTGCTATTATAACCTCTTTGTTTTCTTAAGGTGCTAGAAATACTTGCCAACTCTTAACCATGAATACTTAAGTGCCTAACCTCTAATCCCATCCCCAATCTCTCAACTCCCTTCCCTCCTTTCAAACTTTCAATTAAAACACTAGATAAGTGGAAGCATTGTGGTGCTAAGTGGTAAAGGCACCAATTTTAGAGTTAGACAGAATTAAATTTGAATACTCCATCTTAGCCACTTACTAGTTCTATGACCTTTGAATCTCAATTTTCTTATCTGTAAGATGGGGCTAATAGCACCTGTGTTACAGGATTGTTGTAATGATAAGACATCCACTCATTCATTTGTGCAAGAAGTACTTCTTGAGCATTCTTTTCATGCCCAGGACTGTGTTTTGCACTAGAGTCATAGCAGTAAACAAGCACAGATACTGTCCTCATGGAGCTTATTGCCCAAGGGACATAATATTTCTAAAGGACCAGATGAAATTTTTAAATTTTAAAAAATCATCTAAATAAAATAAATACGTGACGAGCCTCACACAAGTGCCTGGGCAAATAGTAGGTGCTAAATAAATGACAGAACTTATTATTTTATAATTAAAGAACAATGCACTTTTAGAATTGGAATAACATCTAGAAATCAAAAGGTCCAATTCCCTCATTTAACAGATGAGCAGATTAACTTAACATCATAATAAATGTGCTCAGGACACCTCTTCAGTCAGGTCGTGTGCCAGATATATGGGATGCAGGGATGGGTAAAACACAGTCCCTACCTTATGTCAAGTAAATATGCAAGGTAACCTGCATGATCACTTAGACTGGAAATCATGTCTTCTGATTTTCAGTGTTTTGTTCCTTCCACCGATCCAAAATTATCCATTTCAAATAAAAATACTTATCAGGAAGAAGCCTACCACATGCCTTGTGCCAAAAAGAGTGCCATCCCACAGCTTAGCAATTCCTCACAGGTAGCTTGTCAGAAAGGATAAGCCCTTTGGACTTAGAGATGGATCCTTTTTTCTCTGTAAATCGTCAATAAGAGGCAGAAACTGGGACCTCAGAGGCCCTGGTAAGAAGTTACAGAAAGATGGAAAAAAATAAAGTGAAAGCCTCCAATCATCCAAGTCACTGGCTAAGCAGAGAGAAGGCAGGGCGAGGCCAGACCAGGAGCCTTCTCCTACATGCCAGAGATTAGGTCATGTTGCCTCAAGGCCTGGACCAGTTTCAGAACTCTACCTTTGTCCCTCTGGCCCATCCAGCCCTACACTTCCAGGACCCTCTTTTGAGTCTCAACATTGAACTTCTAAAAGAAAAGACAGCACTGTGGAGTAGAAAGAACACACCTTGCAGTTTCATGGACCTTGACTGAAACTTTGGCTCCACCACAAACTAGCTGTATACGTCTTAACTAGCCTTTTCCACATCTGGAAAACAGTGACAATACTTACTTCTGAGAGTCATGCCCAACATTAGAATTGTGTCTAATGTTTAGATCTATCTAGAAAAATGCGTGGTGTACAGAGGTTACTCAATATATGGTGCTATGATTAATTAGTGAATGTCAAAGTCTCTCGTGTCTACCCCACACTCTTCCCAGTGGCTGCAGGCTTAGGCACAGCACCGCAGTTTCAGGCTCCCACAATAATATGGAATATTCAGAGAGCCATGGCACCATACTGGCCACCTTTCTGTATGTCTCGTCCTTAAGCCTACACCAGCTGAGGACCCAATTCCACTCCCCCAACTTTGAAAAAAACAAAATCTTTGAACTTGCCTCCCTTGGTTCCTCTTCAAAATAGTACCCTCTTTCTTTCCTTCTCTTATCACTATATCTCTGAAAAGAGAAGTCTGTACTAGCTGCCTCTAGGTCCTCACCTCACACTCGCTCCCTAAGGCACAGCAGTCTAGCTTCCGTCCCTACCCTTCCACTGAAACTGCCTTCACCATGTCACCAGTGACTCAGTAGCCTCATTGCAGGGCTCACCCTACTTGTTCTCAGCTCCAGTAAACATTCATGTCCTTTTAGAAACTCTTCTCATTCCTGGCTTCCCAGACAGCACTTTCTCCCACCACTCTGATTGCTCCTCCTCAGATGCCTACCCTAACTTTTCTGTCTACACATATCAGAGTTCTTCTGAGCTCTATGCTCAACCTCCTTCCTTTCCCCATTTTATGGATTTTACTCAGGTGATTTCATCTATTTCCATGGTTTCCACTCTCACTGAGAAGTAGTCATTCCTATATCTATAACCCTACCTCTCTCAGGAGCTCTAAAACTCATACCTTCTCCCCCAAGTATCAGATATTTTCTCCTGAATGTCACCCACAGGCATCACAAAACCAACATCAACTTCCCGAAACCAGATCTCCAGCCTGGATTCCATGTGTTAAAGCATTATAGTAATACCCAGACACCTAACATTTCTTCCCTCTTACTTCAGTCACACAATTTAAATCAACACCCATAATCACTGCCATGATTCCAGCCTCATCATTTGCTACTGCAACAGTCTTCTGGCTGGCTTCCCTGCCTCTGGTTTAATAGATTCATTCTAATTCTTCTAAGCACAGGTAGCAAAGAGATCTTTCCAAAACATCATTCTGACCATGCCATTCTCCAAATTAAATTATCTATAGTAAAGTTCAACTCCAACAGGGTTTAAGGTCTTTAGCATTCAGAATCCCTCCCAGGCAGCCCAACAGTCCAGCACAATGAACAGCTCAAAATTCCCTGAAAATGCCATGCACTTCCACACTGACAATGCCTAGAACGCATTTCAGCCCTCTCTGCCTGGCACACTTCTGGTCATCCTTAAATTTCCAGCTTAAACATCTCTGATGCCTTCCTTGACTCTCTCTTGCTAAGCATTTAGACTCTCCTTCCTGTCTCTCCCAGTATATTTAGTATGTTCCTCTATTGTAGCACTTGTGACACTATATTGAATATACTTACTTATATGCTTATCTTCTCAGTAATCTGTGGATTGCTCAAAGACTGCCTCACATCCCAGACCACTTGCCCAATCTCTCACAATGAGCAACCAGATCCATTATCAATTATGACAGGGAATACTCTACCCCCATAACAGGAGGGCAAACTCTAATGGCAACAGGAAGTCTTTATAGGTTCAACTTCCTCTCTTGCAAATGCTTCCAGATGCTGCTTGGATTATGACCCCAGAGGAGTTATTCGTGACCTGATTCCTAGGGTGCCTCTGCCTGGAATAGCATGTTCAACAGGAATAGGAGAGCTTCCTGTAGAATAAAATTCTTTGGAAGATGATTTTTAAAATGGACTGAGATTATAGGTAGGACTGGCAACTACAAGGTCCATCTAAGGAAGTAATTTGTGAAATAACTTCAAGATCTTTCTACACTTTCAAAAGTAACTGAGATGATTACTACAACAAACTGTGGTGAGTATTCTTGCCTTTAATTCCAACCCCTTGGGAAACTCCCCTGCACCACACTACTTGCAACAAGTTGCTTCACTAGCCAGAAATCTGTAGTAGCTTCTCACTATATAACATGTATGATGGCCTAAAACTGTATAACATGGTGATTAAGAGCAAGAACTCTGGAAAATACCACCTAGGCATGATCCTGACTTCATCATTTATTAACTATGTGAGTTTGAGCAAGTTATTTAAGTTCTCCGGGCCTCAGTTTTCTCATCTTTCAAATAGGAAAATAATAGTACCGTCTTAGAGATGGTATAAAGATTAAATACACTAATAATAAGAATTAAATTTTAAAAATAATTAAACAAGCTTAGCATTAAAAATGCTAACAGCAGTGCCTGGCACATGGAAAGAACTTGGTAAATTATACATAGACATATTCAGGACTACTTGGACTACTAAGATTACATTACTTTCCCCATCACAATAAATTTGTGGGAAGGCTACCCTGGATTCAGATCTAATTCTGTTTGACATTAAAGCCTGGGTTGTTCCATCATTATATTATATTCCTTGATAGTTGTTTATTCTAAAAAATCTTTACTGAGCTGCAGATGAAATGCTAGGTACAATAGCTACAAGGAAGTATAAAATCTAGTAATCTCTGCCTTCGTGGAACTCAAAATTTGTTGATACTCATCGTATGACAGAGGGAATAGGGACAAAAGAATAGAGATGGAGAGAGGGATGGAGGGCCCCCTAATCATTATGGTAGGGGAATTTGTTAGGGAAGGCTTCCCAGAGAAGCTACCTCAGCTAGTCTTAGTGATGAAGGACACCAGCTCTGGGGGAATAGACCAGTTTCTACAGGAGGCCAGTTTCCAGTCTATCCAGTGAAGAGGTAGCAGAGAAAAGAGGGGTCTTTATCAGATACAGCATTTCCAGGAACCGACCAGAGATGCTTTAGGGAGCACAAGATACGTTGGGTTGCTGCCAGACACAAAGTTACTTGACAGTTGCCCTCCTGGAAATAACTTGGCAGTTTTTATTTTGACAGAATCTTAGGGCTGAAAGGAATACTATGAAATCACTTAACTTAACCCCCCTACTTCATTGATGATAACAGGTCCTAAGAGAGCCTGGCTTCATTGTCCCCATTTGAGCTGAATATGGAAGAAACACAGGTTAGACAATGATAATTGTAACAGTCAACAATTAACGAGAGTTTATTAAGTGTCAGGCAATCTGCTAAATGTTCAACTTGGATTATCTCATCTTAATCTTCACAACAGCCCTGTGAGGTGGATAATATAATTATTTCTATGTTAGAGATAAGGAAATAGGCTCAGAGAGGTTAAGTAACTTGCCCACAGTATTACCAGCAAGTGATGGGACCCAGGCAGACTGACCCCAGGGCTCATGTCCTTTATTGCTAGACTAGTTAAAGTACCAACTTCTCTGTGAAGCTTCCCATGACGACTTTCCTTACCATAAAAAATTAGGGGGCCCTTAGCTCCCATTGCCCCATGCCTCTGTCTACCCTTTTGTCCCCATTCCCTCTGTCATAGCAGTGAGCATCACCAAATTATGAGTTCCATGAAGGCAGAGATACTAAATCTTACGCTTCCTTATATCCCTTCTACGTAGCATTGCAGCTGCAGCTCAATAACGATTGTTTAGAATAAACCACTATAAAAGAATATAGTATAATGATAGAGAGACACAGACTTCAAGGTCAGACAGACTTAGATCTGAATCCTTCTTAGCTATATGATCCTGGCTGTCACTTAACCGCTCTGGGACTCAGAGTGATAAAATTTTTTTACCATGTAACTTTCTGAGAAAACTAAGCTAAGCACCTTATACAATGACTCGCACATAAAAGTCATTCCGTTTCACTTACCATCCTCCTCCTTTCCCCTTGTCCTACATATATTGGTAGAAAGAGCACTAGTCTGAGAATCCAGAATCTAATCAGCTATAATCTTAGTTACTTCTCCTTTCTGGGCTTCAATTTCCTCATCCACAACGCACAGAACTGTTGGTTCGGAACAAATGAAATAAAATGTGCTTCAGTGGTTAAAAAGCACTGCACAGATGGAAGGAATCTTTGTCATTCCACCTATCCAGCTTTTAATCAGCCTTGAACCACACTGCATGCAAGTGTCTTGCAGCGCACATAAGAGTGATCTCTCGTAGACCTAAAAACTATAAAAGGAGGGCATATTTGCACTGTCACTAGGGGAAGGAGCCAGTCCTACTGAGGAACTGACGTAAGACACTGCCAAGTGGCTTTGCTCCAGCAGTCCCTAGCTAATTGAGGCCTCACTCCCTGCCCTGTCTGCCTGTGACCTCTGCAAAGGCTAGAGAACACCAAGTGCTCCACAGAAGCTCTTCTTTTGGCGAGTGACAAGGTATTGCCAGCTAAGCTATTGCTAAGAGGCTCCTGCCCTTGGCCTTCCTTAGAACCGAGCCAAAACAAGGAGCCCTCAGGCTGTCCTGAGGTTATCAGTTTAGGATTCCTAAGAGTTAACCCTAAATACAGCTACCAGGGCCCTGGGCCTGGAACATGTCAGATGTGACAACTGAAGCCCGACCAGCCAGGCCCTTTGGACAAACTAGAGAGTCCCCTTATGCTGTGGAATAAGGGGTAAGGATAAGAACCTGGTCTTCCCATTCTCAGGTAAGAGTAAGTTAGTCTTAGATGCTCCCAAGGTCTTTTTTCAGGCTCTTCAGGCTGCCTAGGCCCCAGGGACTTAACCACTTCCTCTGATCCTTAAAGCAGAAATCCCACTCTGCTCCCTTAGGACTCCCTCCCCCAAGCACAGCACTGTCAGTCCATCCATTTCACCCTCCATTAGTTAAAACGTATGGGCCCTTTTTGTTGTAAAGGTTTAACTGTTGGGTTGGGAAAGAAACAACACACATGAGGAAGTAAAGATGGCCTAAAACGTCTTACAAGTTAGTTACGGTCACTGTCCCCTCTTTACAGTTCCTGGTTCCTGTTGTCCTCTCAGAGGACAGCTACAATCCAATAGTTTTCAAACTTTATTTTTAAACAGTGTAACCCTCTTTTTCAAGTATAGTTCAAATTAAATCTAATTAGGAGTCTCAGTATCTAATTAGGTCTCTAATGTAATAATGGATCTAGGTAATAAACATCAATGGCTTCTAAAATCATTAGGCAAAAAGCTGATGGAAAATATTTTAATGAGTAGATCAAGTTGACAACATTTGAACCTATTCATCGATCCTAAAATTACAAAAAGAGAGAAAATCAGATATGGTTAAACATATTTTCAAGAAAATGAAAGGAAGAAAGAAAAAAGGAAAGAGAAAGAAAACAATTGAACTTGAATCTGATCAAGCCTCAAGATTCAACTACCAATTTACAGAGGATGTAGAAACATGTTAAAAGCTACCATAGAGAGATAATCAGCAAAATCCAGAAATTGGGAAACCCTTTAGGACAAATGACTCAGTTTCTTCAATACAAAATTACAAGGAAAAGAAAAGGAAGAGGAGGGGAAGCTATGGATTAGAAGAGACAAGATTTAGATCAACCAATATGTAGACTTTCTTCGGATATTGATATGAACAAAACAACTTAAAAAAATTTCTGAGTCATTATGGCAAATTAAAACACTAACTGGTTGATGATATTAATGGATTATTGTTATTTTTTAAGCATGATAATGATATTTTGGCTGTGTTTTTAAATACAATTCTTTTAGAAATATATACTGAAATGTTTGTGAATGAAATGATATGTCCGGAATTTGTTTCAAAATAATCCAAGGGGATGGGAGGATAAAGATGAAACAAGATTAGCCATGAGTATGTAATTAGACATGTGGGTTCATTATCATGCCCTCTCTAGTTTTAAATATGTTAAAATTTTTCCATAATAAAAAACATTTTTTTAAGTTAAAAAGTATATATGATCATCATTATTAGGACCATTCAGGAGACTATTTGCCTTTTATTCTTTTTTTTTAATTGGTTTATAATCATTTTACAATGTTGTATCAATTCCAGTGTAGAGCACAATTTTTCAGTTATACATGAACATACATATATTCATTGTCACATTTTTTTCTCTGTGAGCTACCATAAGATCTTGTATATAAGATCCCTGTGCTATACAGTATAATCTTGTTTATCTATTCTACAATTTTGAAATTCCAGTCTATCCCTTCCCACCCCCTGCCCCTTTGGCAACCACAAGTTTGTATTCTATGTCTATGAGTCTATTTCTGTTTTGTATTTATGCTTTGGTTTTTTGTTTTTTGTTTTTTTTAAATTCCACATATGAGCGATCTCATATGGTATTTTTCTTTCTCTTCCTGGCTTACTTCACTTAGCATGACATTCTCCAGGAGCATCCATGTTGCTGCAAATGGCATTATGTTGTCGGTTTTTATGGCTGAATAGTATTCCATTGTATAAATATACCACATCTTCTTTATCCAGTCATCTAATGTTCATAGCAGCACTCTTCACAAAAGCCAAGACATGGAAACAGCCTAAACACCTTTTATTCTTGACAGCAAAGTTACTCAACCCCTACCCCAGCCCAGTCTTCATGCCAATCCCTTCCAATCCTCAGCAAACACATGTAAAATTCTATTAAGACATGAGAGGCAGCAGGAATTAAGATTCACTCTGTGGACAACCCCTCTGTGCCTGGCCAGCTTTAGTGGGTGCGTGTTTGGGGCATGGAGGGGAGACAGGTAATAGGAAAGTGCCCTAGAAATTACCCAAAATTTACCTTCAGCCTAGACTCTTAGGATCTAGGTCTCTGAATTACAAGTCCTAAATGACAAAAAATAAGTAAAAGATACTTGTGAATTATAAGATATTTGGATTTTGATTACATACGAATAAATGTTATATTGTTAATTTTTTAAAAAGGCACTTGTGGAGAAGGCCAACAATTAGGAGGAAAAAGTTTAGTGTTAATGACAGAGTTTAATTCCCTATTCCTGACTCAGAAATAATAGGCCTTATCCTTTTTATCAACACTTTATTTTCCTTTCACAGCCCCTCATGTTTTGAATGATTTTGTCTATAAACAAAATGCATTTATTGAGAAATAATTCAACATTCTCAGCTGTGTTTATTATCACTACTTTTTCTTTTCAAAATGCTGGTCCAGATTTTTAACCAACCATATACAATTATCAGAACTTCATAGCAATATTATGAAATCACACACTTTTTCATTCTGGCTTTGATGCTAAATGAGCAAGAAAGTGAAAGTAAACATGTAGACCTTCAAGCACTGGGCCCCGCTACCAGCTGCTTATTTTGGCTCTGTACTTGTGTCCAAGGTCATTCACTCACTGGACAGGTTTATGTCCTATGATGCCATCAACTTCTAGCCAAAGCACTAATCAGCATGAGCAAACTAATGTTACCACACAGCACTGGCATAATTGAAACCAAAAGCAAAGACATTTTAATTGTAGATAAATATTAGGCTTTGAAATATTTCCATTAGGCTTATTGAAATATTGAAAGCAAATTAAATTCATTTATTCATCAAAAACAAAGATTTACTAAGCATCCCTGTCTAAGACCTTAGCTAGGCAGGCACTAAGGACAAAATGAACAAGACAAAGCCCATGTCCCCAAGGGACTATGAGGGACTCACACAAATACATTTCTTTACTGCTTTCATGGATCCCTAAATTTCCGTAGACCACAGGCCACTAAAATTGTGCTAGAAGGGATGACACTTTTATTCCCTTACGAACACGAACAACTTGTGAAAAGGCAACCTGTTTCAAGAAATACCTCTCAAAGGTACAGCCCTACTCTGGAGATGCGAACTGATCCAGTATGACAAAATCAAGAATAGGGTTTCTGAGATCATAGTCTTTATCTACAATTCAACAGACATTTACTGAATTTCTATTTTGTCCTTGAGTACTTGTGCTAGGTAAGGGATCAGCAAACTGTGACTCTCAGGCCAAATCCGGCCCAACACCTGTTTTTGCAAATAAAATTTTACTGGAACACAGCCATGCATGTTCATTTACATATTGCCCAGGGCTGCTTTTCTGCAACTACTTGCCACTTCAACAAAAACCATATAGTCCATCTAGCCTAAAATATTTACTATCTGCCACTTTACAGAAAATGTTTACTAACCTCTATGCTTGACTCTGAAAGTGCAGACATAGTATCTATTTCTCAGTCTGGGAGGTGGTTACATGGGTATATACATATGTAAAAATTCACCAAGCATTTCATTCATTTTATTATATGTATGCCATAACTCAACTTTTTAAAATGAAATAAAGAGTATTTGGTCCCTGCCCTCTAGCACCTCAAAATCTGCTCGGAGGACATAAGTAAATAACTGCAGCACAGTCTTGATAAGAATCATAATGAAGAGCTATACTAACTACAGTAATGGCACAAAAGAGAAAATGAACAACCCAGTTAGGAATGCAAGGCCAAGTCTTCATAGAGAAGACAACTGAAGTATATCTTGAAGAATGAGTATGTATGTATCAGGACGGCAATGGCAGAGGAAGAAAAATGGAGGTAAAGGGGGAGAGAACAGCATATGCAAAGGCTCAGAAATGCAAAGGTGAAAAAAAAGGCATGCCTTTGGGAAATGACATGTAACTCACAGAAACACTTAGGTAAGGTGCTAGTAGAACAATGTCAAAAGATAAGACTGGAGCAATACAAAGGGGTAAGATCATGGAAAGCCTCATATGAGGGTGGACATGTAATTTATGGCCTAAACAGGGTCACTTTTGAGAGTGAAAGAGAGCCAGAAAAACAATTGTAAACAAGGACTAACCCAGGAAAATATCAACACTCTATTACATGCCATAATAAGGAACTTGGACTTTGACCTACCAGATAGAACAAGTTAATAAAGAGTTTTTTTAAAAAGCAATACCAAGATTTATGCTTTAAAAAGGATGTACTTCATCTATTTATTTAACATATAGAGAGAGTACTTAATGTGCCAGGCACTGCCCTAAGCACTTTGCAAATATTACTCATTAATCATCATAACTACCTTGTGAGATAGGTAGTATTATTATCCTCATTATTCAGATAAAAGGCACAGGCTAATTAAGTAACTTGCCTAAAGTAGCACAGACAATAAGGGGCAGAACCAATATTTGAACCCATCAGTTAGGCCCCAGAGTTTGTGTTGTTCCCTACTTTTGACCCCAGGGAATCCTGAGCCCCTAGCCAGTGTTAGGTCCCTCTATACAGAAGCCCACCACACTCTACACTTCTTCATAGTACTCATCATATTTCTAATCATTTGTTTAAAAATCTACCTTCCTTGCTAGATTGTAAACTGTAAGGACAGGATTGAGATTATCTTGTTTACCACTGTATTCCCCTAGCCTGACACATTTATTAGCCCTCAATTTGGAAATCATATTAATAACAGCAAACATTTATTGACCACTTACTCTGTGCCAGGCACTGTTCTAAGAGCTTTAAACATATTAATCGATTTAAAAGAAGTTAAATAACTTGTCCAAGGTCACAAAGCTAGTAAGAAGTAGAGTCAGGATTCTGAATCTAACTCAGTGCCATTAACTTTATGCTAAACTACCTTTTTTTATTGAATAAAAGTATGAATTAATAAAATTAGTACCCCTTGTTTCTAAGCAGTGCCTGGCACTCAGAAGGCATTCCAAAAATAAATGACTCAGGTGCTGAGGAAGAGACAGTGTGTAACCACATCTCCTTCCTCCCAAAGAGGCAGCCTGGCCTACAGAAATAAAAGCATATATCCAGATCACTGGGGAGGCAGCATACTGCAATGTTAAGTTAAAAACACAGACTTTGGAATTAGAACATAAAATTTCTAATTAGGTTAAGTCCCACTTCTACCAATTACTAGATATGTAACCTTAGATTCCTCATTTACAAAAGGAGAACAACAATATCTATCTCATTGGCTGATGTGAGCATTAAATAAGGAAAATACAGAATTGTACCTAATACATACATACTCAATATACATTTGTTTTATCATAACAGTTAACAGTATTATTTATATTGTTATTAACTATTTCATTAGTGATGGACTTAGCTATAGCTCAGAGTTCCTGTGACTTCCCTCTAGGTCCCTTGAGATCCCTTCCAACACCTCCTTCATCTTACCAAAGTTGAATATTTTACAAGTTTAGAGCTCAAATGGGTATTGTACATAAACAGAGTGTTTCATGGAGCTTTACACTTCTGGCCCAAAGCCTGGAGAGGTGAAAATCGTAAGGGTGGCGTCCCAATCGCCACTGCCTAAGCCATGAGTTCCAGAAGCAAAATTAGGAAACCAGTACCGCTAACTGACCTAGCTGATATGAAGGAAACCACACTAGAAAAAAACATTTAAATACAATATCTCCTTGAGCTTAAAACCTAAGTCAAATCTTAACTGCCAGGCTAGAAAGTTTGACTCAGTCCAACAGAGACTGTACAAGAGAAGCCAAAAGCTTCTGTCAGTGCTGTTGGGTCTAACAGAGGTGACAGAGAAAAGTTTTAGACTTTTGAGGTACCATAAAACACTCAGCAATCTCTGTGATAAACTTAACTCAAAGCTTCCTGGATGCCTAGTCCTATATTAGGACTGGAAGGGTAAGATCACAAAAATCATAAAATTGGGAGAAATAGGTGGACTGCCACAGATCACCACCTGGATTGGCCCCCACTTTCAGACTGTAATATACCTATCAATTATTAGTCTCATTTTACAGATAAAGAAACTGAGGTCCAGAGAAGGTAAATGATTTAGCCCAGGTCAGATATTTAAGAGGTGACAAGGGAAAAAAAAAAGCACCTAGTCTCAAGGAGTAACAATCTTTTTTTTTAATTCTTTGGGGGAGGCGGCGGGACAAGGTAATTAAGTTTATTTATTTACTTACTTACTTATTTACTTTATTTATTTATTTTAAAGTGCATACTTATGAAGTCCCCTATAAAGGTATGTATTTTTATTTTATTTTATTTGGGGGGGAAATTTTCTACATTTTTTTAACTTTTTTTTATTGAGTTATAGTCATTTACAATGTTGTGTCAAATTCCAGCGTAGAGCACAATTTTTCAGTTATACGTGAACATACATATTTTCACTGTCACATTCTCTTTCACTGTGAGCCACCACAAGATCCTGTATATATTTCCCTGTGCTACACAGTACGATCTTGTTTATCTATTCTACATTTTGAAATCCCAGTCTGTCCCTTCCCACCCCCCAACCCCCTGGCAACTACAAGTTTGTATTCTATGTCTATGAATCTGTTTCTGTTTTGTATTCATGGGGGTTTTTTTGTTTGTTTGTTTGGTTGTTTTAGATTCCGCATATGAGTGATCTCATATGGTATTTTTCATTCTCTTTCTGGCTTACTTCACTTAGAATGACATTCTCCAGGAACATCCATGTTGCTGCAAATGGCGTTATGTTGTCAGTTTTTATGGCTGAATAGTATTCCATTGTATAAATATACCACTTCTTCTTTATCCAGTCATCTGTTGATGGACATTGAGGCTTTTTGCATGTCTTGGCTATTGTAAATAGTGCTGCTGTGAACACTGGGGTGCAAGTGTCTTTTTGAAGTAGCATTCCTTCTGGATATATGCCCAGGAGCGGGATTCCTGGGTCATATGGTAAGTCTATTCTAGTCTTTTGAGGAATCTCCATACTGTTTTCCACAGTGGCTACACCAAACTGCATTCCCACCAGCAGTGTAGGGGAGTTCCCTTTTCTCCACAGCCTCTCCAGCATTTGTCATTTGTGGACTTTTGAATGATGGCCATTCTGACTGGTGTGAGGTGATACCTCATCGTAGTTTTTTTTTTCTCATTGTAGTTTTGATTTGCATTTCTCTGATAATTAGTGATATTGAGCATTTTTTCATATGCCTATTGATCATTTGTATTTCTTCCTTGGAAAATTGCTTGTTTAGGTCTTTTGGCCATTTTTGGATTGGGTTGTTTGGTTGTTTCTTATTATGTCGTATGAGGTGCTTGTATATTCTGGAGATCAAGCCTTTGTCGGTTTCATTTGCAAAAATTTTCTTGCATTCCGTAGGTTGTCTTTTTGTTTTATGGTTTCCTTTGCTGTGCAGAAGCTTGTAAGTTTCATCAGGTCCCATTTGTTTATTCTTGCTTTTATTTCTATTGCTTGAGTAGACTGTTCTAGGAGAACATTTTTGAGATGTATGTCAGATAATGTTTTGCCTATATTTTCTTCTAGGAGGTTTATTGTATCTTGTCTTATGTTTAAGTCTTTGATCCATTTTGAGTTTATTTTTGTGTATGGTGTAAGGGAGTGTTCTAGCTTCACTGATTTATATGCTGCTGTCCAGTTTTCCCAACACCATTTGCTGAAGAGACTGTCTTTATTCCATTGTATATTCTTGCCTCCTTTGTCGAAGATTAGTTGACCAAAAGTTTGTGGGTTCATTTCTGGGCTCTCTGTTCTGTTCCATTGGTCCATATGTCTGTTTTTGTACCAATACCAGCTGTCTTGATTACTGTAGCTCTGTAGTATTGTCTGAAGTCTGGGAGAGTTATTCCTCCAGCCTCTTTCTTTTTCTTTCTTTCTTTATTTTTAATGGAGGTACTGGAGATTGAACCCAGGACTTCGTGAATCCTAAGCATAGCAATCTTAATGACAAGGTATGACTCATAAAACTATCAAAACACATGGTCAGGTGGTAAGGGAGATTTCTATCAGGAGCTACAGGTATGGAAAGGAAGAACAAGAAATGAGAGACTGAAGGCCTCAGAGTAAAAGTCCCTGCTCACCACATCCTTCACAAAGTAAAATGGTCCCTCTTCACTTGTATGGCTCCTTTAATACCTACTACCCTGTAATACCTGTTTACCTATCTCCCCCATTACATGGTAGTTCCTCAAGGCTATAGACATTTTATTATCTTTATATTACCAACACCCAGCCTAGGCATATAGCTGGACCTCCTGCTGACTTTGAAAAGACTCAAACTAGCGCTACTCCTCTCCACAATACTAAAAAGAAGGCACATGTACCCTATCAGGTATCTGCCAGGGCAAGAGGCCAGACCCTCAAGAAAGAGTCCAGGTAAGGCTAAGAGAAAGTTACTTAGACCAAGTAATTTAATCTCTTAATTGTTCATACCAATAATCATCTTAGAAAACTGTATTAAAAATCAGATGTCTGTGAAAGCACTTAACACAGTACCTGGCACATAGTAGATAATCA
Source organism: Camelus bactrianus (assembly GCF_048773025.1). Classification (NCBI taxonomy): domain Eukaryota; kingdom Metazoa; phylum Chordata; class Mammalia; order Artiodactyla; family Camelidae; genus Camelus; species Camelus bactrianus. The sequence continues at coordinate 46,609,999 of NC_133548.1, forward strand.
ATGACTGCTAGCTCCCTTCTCATACTCCCTCTGAGTTTCTATTAAAAATACCAACATTCATCACAAGTACTTATTTATGTGTTGGGTACTTCGTTAAGCCTCAGTGGTGGGACGATGATCTTATCTTAGGCATCTCTGATGGAACTTCAGCGTCTACCATGATGCCCACCAAAGCTGCCTGGCACCCAGTAAGCACTCACTAAATTGGGAACTCCTGAGAAGACTACTGGACACAGACTACTGATGGGCTGCTTGCCAGTACAGCAAGGCCAAGCCATCTGCTCTGCTAGCCCTAGAGATATGCAGACACAGAAGAGACCAAGTCCCTGGCCAGCTGCAGATCTACACATGTATAGAGTCCCTCCCATAGTAGAGCCTGCCCATCAAGGTGACCAGAAAAAACACAAGAAGGATCCAGATGAGTTCCTTAATACCGCTTTAGAGACAATATGGAAATGTTCCAAACTATACCACATCTCCATTTAGGACCTGGGTTGGAATATTAAACTGAATACCCACCATCACATTTCCTATATTCCCCACTGAGAAGGAAGGAAAGGGCTCCTTTCTTTTAGCACTGCTTGTTTAGAAAAGCTGATCTCCTGGGGAATGGCTGGGCCCATATCCTGGCAAAAGCTTGAACCCCACAAAAGCATCTCAGTCATTCCACCTTGCTGGGCTCCAGGGCTGAAAATAGCCCCTAATGAAAAACAAGCTGTGTGGACTACTTATCCAGTTTCATTGCAAAGGCAGGCCTTAAGCTGGCTGAAGAGGACAAACCCCTCACTCCCAACTCAAGCGGGCTAGAAGCCTCACCTGTTTCCGGCCCCACAGCAACTGGCATAGCTCTGGCACCTCTCAGGCTTCATCTTTCCAAAACAGCAATGGAACAAGTGCAGAACACACAAGGGCCCCCTGCAGTCAGCCCAGCACTGATTGACGGGGTGGCAGGAAGAGAGAGAGCTATTCCCAGACACAGACCCTCTATTCTTTCGTCAAATCTGAGGGCAAAATGAAAGGCCCCAAAGCAGCCCGCACCCTTACAAAAGAAGCATTTCATACCTCTGCTTCCTCTTTTGGCAATGACAGTAAGAGGTTTCTCTATCAAGGCCCTGTCTCAATGCCTATTTAAGGGTGGCCTTACCTAATCCCAAGTCAGAATCAGCAGTCAGTATGCAGTCTTATACACCAAATCCATCCCTGCCTATTACCCACCCTGCCATTACAGTCAACTGTCTCCATCAACACATTAAGCACTTCTAGAGGCAGGCCCAGGTCTCATAATGCCTGTGTTTCCCGTGTTGCCTAGCAGGGGGTCCTGCTTAGATTAGGAGCACAAAGATCTGTTTGTTATAGAGTGAAAGTGAGCAGGTGCAGAAACAGGGCAGGAAGTGTAAGGACATGAACATATCCTGTCTTACTCTCCCTGGAGTCCCCACCCAGTATATGCTGCCTCTGGCCCTAGGCTCAGGCTGGGTCTCCCAGGCTTCTTCTCTTATCACCAAGCTCACAGTCATCTCTCCCTACTTTGGCTGTGCACATCCTATCTGAACCATTCCCTGGATGGTTCTTGACATCCTAGATGTCTGTTTCACTTCCTGGGTGTGTTTGAGAACTCCCTGAGGACACGGCCCATGGACCAGCCACAGGGAAATCCACCAATAACAGTTTACAGAATCAAGAAAAAGAAAGTCAACTTCCTTTGAGCTTTCAATTGCTTACCTATGAAAAGGTGAAAAGAATATCTGTCACCAATATCTCTCACCTGGTTTCACCTGGTTGCTCCCACAGGCTTAGATTCTCTCTCTTTCTCCATGTCCTCAGCTGGTTTCCCAGCTAATTCTCCATAAAGAATTCAGGCCAAACAGTTCAGCCCCTATATTTGGCCTACAACTGTGTGATACTTAAGATGTCATCAGAATAGAGATGACAGCTCATTCTTCACATCCCACATCCCTCACACTACGGGGAGTGACTCATCCATGCCAATCCCAGCCAAAGGCAGGAAAAGTCCCCTTGAACCAAAGCAGGACAATGCTGCATCCTCCACCTACCCACCAATGAGCTCATGCCTAAAATCATGATCAGTCTCACCTCTCAAACTGGGAATGGGTCCTTAAGTGGGCTGAAGTCCTGGAAGAAGACTTCCAATCAGAAAAGAAAATAAATTATGACTTTCTACAACTGTGTTAAAACCAACAGTTTTTGGCAAACCCAAATTATCTTTGTTTTTATCAAGATATAATTCACATACCATACAATTTACCCATTTAAAGTATACAATTCAGTGGTTTTCAGTATATTCACAAAACTGAGCAACCATCTCAATAATCTAATTTCAGAACATTCTCATCACCCCAAAAAGACACCACATACCCATTAGCAGTCACTCCCCATTTTCCCCACCCTCTAGACCACAGCAACCTGCTTTCTTTCTCTGTAGATTTTGCCTATTCTGGGCACTTCATATAAATGGAATCCTATAATACTTGGCCTTTTCACATAGCATAATGTTTTCAAGTTTCATTCATGTTGTAGCATGTGTCAGTACTTCATTCCATCTTATGGCTGAATAATATTCAAATATATGAGTATATCACATTTTGTTTATTCATCAGTTGATGGGCATCTGGGTTGTCTGCCTATTTACATGGAGCCCCACTTAAAGCATGGGTTTCACTCTCAGTCCCTAAATCGGGGCTGCATCAGTCAGTGTTCCAGACAAAGTGGCACAGCAATTTCTAGTATAAGCCAGTATGGTCTTCAAGGTGCTGAAAATATCTGGCTGGCTCCCACACTGCTCACTCATCCTCTTAACTTAAGAAAGGGAGAAACAAGCATCATGCTATCACCATTTAAGAAAGCAATTTCAACTCACTGAATCTTTACAACACACTCCATGATCCTAGGTCAGGGATTCCTGCCCACATTTTACACACAAAGAAACTCCAACCTTGGAATTTAAGTAATTTTGCTAAGTCACAAAGGTAGAGACAGAGGCAGACGAACCCAGGTCTTCTGATTCTTGGTCCAGAAGTGTACCATTATAGAGATGTTCAAGGAAAGGAGCACCTAAGTAGTGGAAGAAGGAGAAAGGGACTGAGAGAGCTTCAGAGAGGATATGACATTTGACCTGACCCTAGAAGAACAATTGTAATTTCAGCCACCAGAGAAGAAAGGAGGGATATTCCAGACAAAAGGAAAAACATGAGAAAAGGCTGAAAGACATGAAAGATCTAGGTATATTGAAAGATTAGTCAGTGATTTTTAAGTCAAGGAAGGTTTATCCCAAAATTATGTTTTTATAAAAGATAAATGTCTAGTATCCAAAATATATAAAGACCTCTTAAAATGTTGTATTAGTCAGGGTTCCCCAGAGAAACAAAACCAATAGGATACATATATATGTAGATATATATAGAAGAGATTTATTATGGGAATTGGTTCACACAATTATGGAGGCCAAAAATTCCCCGATCTGCCTTCTGCATGCATGAGAACCAGGGAAGCTGGTGGTTTAATTCAGACCAAGTCCAAAGGCCTGAGAATGGGACTAGGGGTGAGGGAGTGTGAGCAGTGATGGTAAAAGTTCCAGTCTGAGTCCAAAAATCCAAGAACCAGGAGCTCCAACGTATGAGTACAGTAGAAGATGGATGTCTCATCTTAAGGAGTAAGAACAAATTTGCCCTTCCTCCCCTCTTTGTTCTATTCAGGTTCTCAGGGGATTGGGTGATGCCTACCAGCACCTTCTTTACTCAGTCTACTGATTCAAATGCTCATCTTCTCTGAAGATACCCTCACAGACATATACAGAAATAATGTTTAGTCAGTTATCTAGGCATCCCTTAGCCCAGTCAAGTTGCAACATAAAATTAGCCATCATACAATTCAATAACAAAAAAAAAAAAAACCATTTTTAAAACAAAGGACTTGAACAGACATTTCTCCATAGATGATCTACAAATGGCCAACAAGTATAGAAAAAGATGCTCAACGTCATTAGTCATCACAGAAACAGAAATCAAAACCACAGTGAGATACCATTTCATACCCATTAGGATGGCTATAATCAAAAAAGACAGAAAATAACAAATGTTGGTGAGAATGTAGAGAAACTGAATCACTCGTATATTGTGGGTAGGAGTATAAAACAGTACAGCCATGATGGAAAACAGTTTGGCAGTTCCTCAAAAACTTAAACATAGAATTACCACATGATCCAGCAATTGTACTTCTAGTATACCCGAAAGAATTACAAACACGTACTCAAATAAGTATATGTATACACATGTTCATAGCAGCACTGCTGACAATAGCAAAAAGGTGGAAATAGCCCAAATGTCCATCAACAGATGAGTGGATAATTAAATTGTGGTATATACATAGAGTGGAATATAAGCTACCCATAAACAGGAGTGAGGTACTGCTTCATTCTATGTGCTACATGCTACAACATGGATGAGCCTCCCCTACAGCACAGACTAGGTCATGGGTGGAGAGCAGGGGGAAAAGAGCTGAATGACCTCTCTTGAAGCAGCAGTTTGGAGTCATGCTATCTCTGAAAAGGGAGTTAGAGACTAGGTGCCCAGGAAAACCAAAGATTCAGTCATCACACAATGGTCTGAATTTGGTTTATTTTCCTTGGGGGAGGTTCAGGGGTTCAAGAAGAATAGAGAGGTATTTAACAAACAACTTTGGAGCAATATCTGGTTTCAGAAATAACTGAAATCTCTCAATAACAACTGGATTCCTGACTTTCCAGAAGCAACATTTCTAATGCCAAAGTCTTTCAGAAAAACATTAAAGATATTACTCCCAAAGTTTGATGCTGAAGCCATCCCCTAGCTGTCCACAAGCTGTTTTCATTACCCTCAGGAGGCACTGGAGACCTGGAGACTAGAAATTTGGGGCGCAGCATTCAAGCTCAGCCCTATCAGCCAAAAGGCTCCAACGTAGCATGTCATCAACTGAAGCCTGGAACTCAAGCCACGAGGAATAATCGGCAAGGGTCATAGGCACATCTTCCTCAGGCTCCTCATGTCTTATATTTATAGTAATACTGACAATCAAAACCACCAACAAATACTTCCCTTTTTTAAGGGCCATTATGTGGCCTTTAAATACATTCTCACAACAGCCCTAAGGCTCATACAGATTAATGATTTGCCCAGGGTCGTGAGGCTAATAATGGCAAAGCCAAGTTTTAAACTCTGGTCTGCATGCTTCCAAAGATCATGCCATTGCCACAACACAAAACTGCCAGCACCACACATCCTGCCCCAGCTATTTCCTGAATGTCCATGAGAAAATGCTCTGACAACTCAAAATAAATCAATTCTTCTCAGTTTAACATTAATCCTAGTAGCTCAGGGACAGAACCTCTCTCAGGCAACAGCAACCCGGAGCACTGACACCACCAAGAAGTACCTGAGATTGCTATCTGGGCCATTCCACCATTTCCAAGGTCACCAATCAAGCTTCCCAAAAACCCAAACATAGGTGTTTTGCCTTGGATGGCCCTTGAAGGCAGGAGGGGAAATGTCAGGGAGAAGCACAAATATAGAAAGCATGGAAAACAAAACACCAAGTCAGAAATCAGTAGATCTGAGGGCTAGCCCCAGTTCTGCCCCTAATTAATTATATGACCTTAGGAAGTCACCTGCCTTCTTTGCATTTGTTTTCTCTGTTATAATACAGAAACAACAATTCCCTCCCATCATATCTCACAGGTTTGCTAAGGACATGATGAGGAAAAAAACAGGTCTTAAATAGGAGAGTGCTTTGAAAGGTGCAAAGCACAAACTAATCTGAGGGGTCATTATGATATGACTACCATGAGCTGGCTGGAGAGAAGATTAATATCAAGAAACAATTAGAAGGTGAAACAGTAGTTAATTACATGCCACTTTATATGACACAGACTAAGAAGATTATAGTCTAGAAAGGGGTAGTCTCTGGGATGAGTCAGAGAAACTGCATAGAAAAGAACAGACAGAATTGAAGGGTGATGGAGAGCAAGAGTGGCAGCAAAAGTATACAGCCAGGGAAGAGAGGGGTGAAGAAGCAGAAGGGCAACAGCGCTGGATCAGTTGCTGTGCATGGGGAGGTCAGGGAGGCCATTGTGGGTAGGTACGGGAAGGCCAGATTGTAGAGAGAAGATAGGCTGAGGAGCTAGGGCAGGATGCAGTCAGCAACATGGTGCAATGGGAGAGAGCAGAGCTGGGTTTCACAGCCAACATTTATGGAGCACTAATAATGTGGTAGGCACTCTCAGAAGTTATAAGGATATAGAGGTGGAATAAGACATGAACCATGCTCTCATGACTCTGCGTTTGAATCCTACTCATCTCTTGCAGTGGCATGGACATCAAAGAACAAGCTTTATCATCACAGAATTCTGGATTAAATTCCCTGTGCTGCCATTGCTAGATGAATGACCTTCATCAAGTAACCAAACGTCTCTAATTCCCAGTTTTCTCATGTGCAATGCAGAAGTGATAATAATCTTTCATAGGATGGTGGTGAGTACCAAATTATGCAAAGCACTTAAAAAAAGAAACTTGATATGTGTCTTATGGACATACAACACATGATGACTATTATCATTATCATTCACTAGCTTTGTGACCCTGGGAAACTTGCTTAACTTCTCTGGGCTTCAGTTTTCTCATCTGTAAACTTCACAAGGTTGTTGTAAAAATTAAAGGAAACAATTGCTATAAAGTATCTAGCATAAATCAACAACTCAGCAAAGTTCCATTTTCTTCCCTCCATCTCCTATCCTTAAGCTCATATTTGAGACCTCCCTTGTGGCAATGCTCAGCCCCCAAAGGAAGGCACTGAGGACACAGCTAGAGCACCTACTCATCCTACTTCTAGAAGGCACCAGGCCCACTCAACCCCCAAACTAACCCTCACTTACCCAACGCCTGACTACCCCCATCCAGGAACATGTTCTTTACCCACTTCTTGCCAAGTGGCTTCAATTCAACTGTCTGATGGCCAGACAACTCCACCCTGCTTACTCATCCTCCAAGAAACTAAACCAGAAGAGAAAGCTCTGAAGTCTACATGTTGATAAAAGAAAGGAGAGTGGTTTTTCTAGTATCTTAAAACCATAGGCTAAAAGGGGGAGATGCTAAGAACCCTTGCTGAGGGCAAGATAGATCCCACTGGTCTTGTGCACACATGACAAGGGCAGGCAAACCTGCTGCAACTCCCAACAGTTCCAGGAATGTCTCAGAACAAGGTCCTCAGCCTGCTGGAGTCACCCAGGCATGAAGGAAAATTAGGTTTTCACTAGCAAAGGTCAGCTCATAAATACCTGATTAACCCATGCAAACATGCTCTGCTCCATGTTCTGTGAGAATTTACAACTGATCCAGAACAGAAGTCAAGCTGAGTACACCTTTCAAAGCTATAACCAACAATTACTGAGGGATGTGTGTGTGGTGGGGGGTGATGGCTGGCTGTAAAAGCCTAATCCAAATCAGGTGAGTCCAGACTGTCCAGAGGAAGCTGCTTTTTCTGGGAACAACCTCTGCACAAACTTGAAATGCAAACGATACCTTGTCTTGAAAGACAAGAGCCAGCCCTCCCACTAAAACCATGAGAAATGCAGAAAAGCAAAGCATATTCATTCCAACACCCCTGCTCAATCCCAAGGACTTCCATTTATGAGGAAATAATACCAGCAATCTTAATCTCACACATTAGGAAGACATGGCCAGATCAAACCTGTGAAACTGTTGGCTGGGCTCCCCCAAGCAGATCTGCTTTGTCCTCAGTGCCTCCAATACACTTTGCAAACCAGGAAAGGAAAGTGAAAGAAACCATTTGTCATTGAGCACTTACTAGGACTTGTACAAAAGTTTTTAAATTTTTACTTTTTAAAAAAAATTCTCCCATTAATCTTGTATGATAGTTAATCCTAATCTCATTTTATAAATGAGGAAACTAAGCATCAGAGATTAAGCCACTTGCTCAGGAAAGGGGCTGGTAAAGGACAGAGCCCACGTATAAACTCATTCTGTCTGATTCCAAAACAGCCTTTCTTTCCACAAATATTTACTGAGAGCCTACTATGTGCCAAGAACTACTCTTAGGTGAATAAACAGCAGTGTAGTAGACAAGCAAAAAACCCCTGTCTTTACGGAGATTTCATTCCTAAAATCAAGAATCCTCTGTATTTAGTATACCACGCATTTAGTGGGTAGATATCTGTATTTCTTTCTCCTTCACCAGACAAGACTCAACAGATATGGCTGGAAGGAATGAATGTGGCCCTTTCTCTCACCTCACAGGAATTCCTCTCAGCTGCTGCCCAAACAGCATTCAACTGTTTATTCATCCATTCAGCATCCTTCTTCCCACCTATGTCATAGATTTAAGCCCTATCTTAAACCAAAAGCTTCCTTGCAATGCCAGCAAGTTGGCTCCAGTCACCTAATGAGTAAAACAGTAACAGTACTCCAGGGTTCACAAAACACTTTACATATAGTATCTTATCTAATCTTCATAAAATTAAATATTTAGCATGGAAACAGACATCCAGAAAGTTAGTTACTAGTTACTTGTGTCCTTAGACACAACTGAATCCTGGAACTACATGGTTCTAGTGCCAGAATGCACTCTTGTCTTCTTCACCTAAGGACATCTCATGATCTATTCTCAATACTAGAGAAACCAAAACAGCATCATGTCACTATCCAGATCACTCTGTTTGATTAAGCTACTTCAGATTTCCCATTGTATCAAAACAGAACAAACAAACAAAAACTACGATGTTTCAGCCTATTGTGGAATTTATTTTGTCATTAATATTTTATTACTTTTCCTGTTAAAGGTGTTTTAACTGTATTTTGTTATGCTCCAATTTGCTATTTATTCCCAAAGGAACAAGCTTTTGATGTTAATCACTAAACATGTATGTTATATGTTTTCTATATGCATAGAAAAAGGCCTGAAAATACTTGTATAATTTTTTTCAAGTTAGTGAGAAAGATAATTCAACATATAAAAATGCCTTCATAGACTTGCCTTCTTTAGGAAAGTCTTTATCCTGTGAAGTGAGGCACACCAAAGGGCAGAGGCTGCAGAAAACACAAGACTCAAATGCGGAGTTAATAACTTAATATGCTCATTGCAAAAATAACCCAAGCACCTGCAGTCAGCAGGAATATCCCAACAACCAAGGCCAGGCCAAGGGCTTTGTCACACCACTCTACTCCAGGTAGCACTGATCTAACTCTGTTCATCACAGAGAGACTACAAGAAACTCTAAAGCCAGACACCAAGGAAAATGACCTTGGAAACCCAAAAGGCATCTTGCCTAGAAGGCCCTACTGCCTCCAGAATAACACAGCACATTCTAGGCAAATCAAGAAGAATCAGGCCTGGTTTTATGCAGGGAACTAGCCAAGACTATGCCCAAAACATTTCTCCTTACAAGTCATGAAGCCTGAAAATCCCACACTACAACTTCCTTTGGGTCTTTAATGAACACATCTTGAGTACCACATCTTGCAGGATTGGGAGCTGTCAAATGAGGGAGGAAAATCCATGCCTCATTGGATATCAGTGAGATTAGCAAGAGGGGCAGAGTGCTCTGGGAAGGTAGGTCAAGAAAATAATTCTGGCTGTAGGAACTGGAGAAGACTTTCTGAAGGTTGGAAATTAGCTTGGCTTAGGATAGTAGGATATGAAATCATTTGTTCAGACTTGGGAAAGTAACCAAAGTCTTTGGGTGAGACCCAGATTTGGATTCTGGTAGAGTTGCTTAAAGGCTATAATGACAATCAGGCAAATAATTTTCCTTTTATGAATATTTTCTCATCTATAAAATGGGCATTATGAAAAGATGTGGCCATATCTTAAAAGACAGCTGTGTAAAACACTAGCCCTGACCTGGCACACGGCAGGACTTAATAAATATCCCTTTTTTGGGTTAGATTAGGAATACACATCAGGGAAGGATACTGCAGGACAATGTAAATTACTTGCCAGCTAACAGAGCAAAGCCCTTTGGGAGCTAACAGAACAGAAAATAGACCTGAAGAGAGTTGGAAGTCTGGAGAGTAGCAAATCTAGGCATATTTGGATCCAGGTCTTGGCCTACATCTCTCTCCACTATGAGATGTGTGGGAGCGCATTTTGGACAAATATCTCATCAACCTCCACCTTGTTAAATGAGGAAATGGAAACCCACTCCTCAGCTCCCCAGGAAAGACAGCCCTGTGCCAACTTCCAGTACTCCAGGAGGCTGGAGCAGGACCTAGTGCAAGTATTGAGTCCAGCTGCCAACATTTTAATTAGTCCAACCTTAAAAGTCTATTTAACCACAGGAGATTAAAAGGCACCCCCAGGGGAAGCCTCTGCCCTTCACTCAGTTCACCCAATTAGATCTGCTCAAGTGCCCTAATTTTCATCACTGAATTCTTGGGGGAATCAGACCTCACCAAGCTCTGACTTCTGGCTAACAGTACAGGCACAAGCTCAACTCAGGAAGAGAAGTTGGGTGTGGGCTACAAGAAAGGCAGCATCATGTATGCCCTGAGGCCCTGACACCCTTCCTGCATCAGTAAACTAAGAAATGCCTTCTTGCCAGGCTCCATCCCCCACCCAGTGTCCTACTGTGACCCAGTCTCTCAGTATCTATACCCTAACCTAATCCACACTGAAAAGCTAGCAAAGGCTAGTTCTGATTCTCAGCTGAGGGTTACCCTCAACCCAGCAATGCTTGTATTTTAAAGAGGGATTCTCCAAAACAGAAATGACTTCAAGGCTCATAAGAATTGAGCTACATGGTAAACTAGGGGGCAAATGTGAAAACTGAGGCACAAAGGGTAAAAAGTCTCGTTCAAGTTGACAACTTGTTGTTTAAGATATTACACTCAAAAACCAACAAACGTCACATTTCCCTAAGGCTCAGCCCTCTGCCTTGCAAGTGTACCAGCTGTAGCCACACTTTCTCTACTATAAGGAAGGATACGGCTCAAGTGGTAGAGCGCATGCTCTACCCCATGTTCAATCCCAGTACCGCCTCCAAGCAGAAATCAATGAATAAACTTAATTACCTCCCCCTCATGAAACAAACAATACAAGGAAAAGTGAAAACCTAGGAGACATAAGGTAGTAAAGAGAGGGAAGAACCATGGAACTATATAGGTGATAAGACAATTCAGAGGAGGACAACTAAAAACTTATACAAATAAGTATAAGTTTGTATAAGATTTGTATAAGACTAAATTACTTGTCACATTATCTCATAAAATCTTCATGCATCAACCTTGTGAGTTAGATTCTATTATCCCCAGAATACCTGGCATGGGGAAACTGAGGCCCAGAAAGTTCAAGAGTATCACAACCCAAGCTAATTCCTAGTCTAGTGTTCTTTTTTATTAGACTAGATATTTCATAAAGAAAGCTATGAAGGAAGACTCAAGAGAATTAAGCTAGAGAGAGGGAAGAAAAAGAAAAAAGATTCAAAGTAAATAGTGCAAAGAAAATGCTTTAAGATAGAAGCCACAAAACACTAAGCAGCTATTGTACTAATTAGAAAATCTTGCAATCCCCTTCCCACTCTCTCAGAGGTGTGTGACAAGACACAGACAAGATGACCACTTTCAGGCCTGCTCCTATGAGAATGAGCTAACAAAATCACAGACCCACTACCTGACAACACACAAGCAGCCTCCTCCCCCTCTCAAGAGGACTCAGGAACATGGGTGCTAAACCAAAGAGATGACCACGTGAGGACTCAGGCACTAGCTTTCACCAGCAGCTGCACCCTAGTACCTCTGTCCCAAGCCAGGGCTTTTTTGAGTCTAGTAGGAGGTTCCCCCCAAAGCATAGCCTAAATTCAGCTAGCACTCTGCTTCTACACCTTGAGCAAGCTGAAGGTTGGTAGAGGATCCTGAGGGAAGGGATGGTAATCATCTTCTCTCAGGCCCAGAACACCTGACAGGGTATGAACACTTAATGCTCCTCTGCAACTGCATTTCACACTACAGAAAATCGGAGATGTGTGCCTATGGAAAATCTAGCATATTCCTACACCTGAAAGACCCAACTGCAGGTGAGTGAGTAGCCTAGGACAGCCTAAAGTAAAAGAAAACCTTCCATGAAAAATTGAGTTTTAGTCTGCTCCTATTGGGCCAAAATACTCATTATATATATTGGCTCCAAACCAAGCCATAATCCTAGAATAACACCCTCACACAGCACTTGAGCGTTTTACAAAGTGCCTTATCTTCCACTGCATCCATAAGGTAGAGATTAATATTCCCTTTTTTGCAAATTTGGAAACAAAGGCTCAGAGAGAAAAAACAACCTGTACAAGATCTCACAAATGGAAAAAAGGCAAAGCCTGGAGTTGAACACGAGTTTTCATCTCTCCAAGACTCTGATTTGCCTACAGTGAAGGCCCTGCTTTGTTAGGAAGCTTAATAGCTAAAAACAAAGAGACTTAGATTTAGAATCCACCAAGGACTCCCTGTATGACCTTAGGCAAACCCTTTCACTTCTTTGGGCATCAGAAAACTCATCTGTAAATGAAGTGATGTGAAACAAGTGCACAGAGAAGAGAATTCTTTGGTTCCTTGAGAACTGTGAAGTGTAGCCCTTGCCTAGCACTTCAAAAAATGTCAACTTTCCTTCCAGTCATCACCCCTAGCACTGGCCCTCCTTCTGACTGCCATATATTTTCTGTTCATGGCACCACCAAGCTCCTCATTAGCCACACTCAAAACACAGGTGTACCTTTAACTCTTCTCTTTCCTTCCCTCCCTACACTTAAACTCTAAATCCTACTGATTCTATTTCTACAGTGCAGACCCTGATCTCTTCTCATGAATAATTGCAAAGTCTCCTATCTAGACTCCCGCCTCCAACCTCACCCCACCAATGCATTGTGTATACTCTGTGAGATTAATCTCCCTAAAGCAAAACCTAGGTCATGTCTTTCCCCTGCTCAAAACCTGCAAGGACCACTTATTGCCTACAAAGTAAATTCTGAACTCCTTAGCTTGACATTGAGTCTTGCATTATCATTCCTCAATTAATCTTTTTTTGTCTTATTTTATAGTACTCTCCTTCATAGATGCCATTCTGCAGCTAACCTGGCCTAACCAATGTGCCCTAAAGACATTCACTTTGTCCTACTCCATGGCTTTACTCATAACATTTCCTCTGGCTGGAATGCTTCCCTCAATCTACCTTATATTTCTACCTGAAGTACCTGAAGACCTACTAAGCTGCTACTTCCTCCATAAAGCTTCCCTGATCTCTCCAGGCAGAGGAGATCCTGTTGTACAATAAGACTATAAGTGTCATTCATAGGGCACTGAACCTAGATTGCCTTGCACGATAAACTATAAAATGGGAGAACTATTGTGAGAATTAAACAAAATCATATATATGAAAGTCCTGCCCAGTCCTGGTATAAAGTAGGTGCTCAATAAACAGGCGCTCTTATTCTGATAAAGAAAAATGTTGGTACACATCTTAACTTCCCTACTATACTCAGTCCTTTTACTGGGCGGGATATAACATACATGTTAAATGTTAATTGAAGAGGAAAAGAACACTACGTAGATACAGACCCTATCCCAAAGCTTATATCCACAAAAGCTCAATCATAATGCTATTTTTGGAAGATATAAACTGAATACACACTACTTTGTAGCTGCACACTTCACCAATGTGATACCCTCATTCAGAACTTATAAGTGAATACTCTTTCTCATTCCCTTCCCCTTGCCCCCAAATTCTAATCTCAGTTTATTCCAGGCTACTTAAGTGAAGGAACAAACTAATGCCCCTAAAGTCTAAATTGTATACTTTTTAATCCAAACACATATTTCTACTTAAATTCATATAGCTGTTTCCTTCCCTCCCACAAGTTATTAAACAAAAATAGAAACACCATTGGCCTTTGGGTCAGAGAAATCTAAATTCAAATCCAGGCTTAGTCACCTTGGGAAAATTACTTAAATTCTCAGAGTTACAGTTTCCCCATCTATAAAATGAGAAAAATATCCACCTTTAAGGGTTGTTGTACAGATAGAAAGCACCTAGCCCAGTGCTAGAAGATATCAGGTGCTCAGTAAATAGTAGCTATCATCATCATTCTTATCATTGAAGTTATTTGATTTGTCTTAATTATGTATTTATCTCGTTAGCAATAATGCAGTATGAGTTCCAGTGAACTTTGCCCTTGTCAGCAAAAGTTTCTTGAAACAAGACCTCCAAAGTCTGACTACCCAGCACAAACACACAGACACAAGCTGCTTTCTAACCTGTATATGTGTTACACCTGAAGGGTACCCGACTCCCCTGGTTCCTACATTTTAGATGCTGCCTCTGGGAACTTGGCAAACATGGGCCCATTTGTTTTAACATACACAGTAGTGATGAGAGTTCTGAGAGCTTTCTGAGAGCCCTGAGATAACCTAGAGAGGCCAATCAGGAACAGAGCTACTGACTCTCACTGGAGAAAATTAGGGACATATGAGACTTGGAAGCCTGCCTGCCTGCCTGCCTGCCTGCCCATGAGATTTCTGGTCATTACTTAGGCCAGAACTCAACATCAGGCAGCCAGGAGCTCTGTAAATGTGGCTAAGAGAGGAAAGGGACAGGTTTATCCTGTCTGGGCCATGCAGACAACACAGCTAACTCTCTTATGCCTTTGCCTCCTTCACCAAGTCCTCCAGAGGCTCTCCCCCAGTGCCATGAAGGAAAGCTGGTGAGATGTCTGCTCAGGCTGGAGTTGTCTGAGGCCCAGGGAGTTCTCAGAATCAGAGATAACATTTAAAACACCAGGGATCTTCACTAGACCATCCTACCTCCCTGCTGTACAACAAGCCCAGCATGAAAGAAGGCTCCCTCCTCCATCCCACAAACCTGGCTAAGAAAAGTAGTTCTGTTCATTCTGTTCATTCAGCTGCCTCGAATTTGACCTGAGGTAAACCCACGTGGGCCATGGAACCAAAGACAAGGAGCCGCAAGACCCAAGGAAGCCTTGCCCACAGGTCTCATGTCAGGTCTCCATGAGCATAGCCCTGCTCCACTCCCGCTGCAGCCACCTGCTCAGGGTAGCCATCGCTGTGGCAAACAAAACTGCCAGCCAGAGTCAAGGGTCGAACCACCCCCAGTGTGACTGATAACGGTCTCTGAGTGCAGCTTCCGTAGGTACTCAATAAATATGGATGAAGTACCAGCCAGCAGAAAAACAGTGCCCACAGAATTTCTCAAAAAACCTACCACGTGAACTCTAACCCTAATCCCAGGACATTCTTGTTCAGGCCTTTCACAGGAACCGATATCACTTTACTTGGCACTCTCTCTCCACGACTACTCAGTCCAACTCATTACTACTCATCCATTTATTCAACAAACATCTATTGGGCACATACTCTCTGAACAGCACTGTGATGATACTAAGGATGAGTGCTATGGTCAAAAAAAACAGACCTGGCTTTTGCCCTCAAGAGAGAGGAAAATATGCAAAAAAAATTAAAGCTATACAACTCTTTAATATAAATTTTAATCCCATTTTCAAGTGAGGAAACTGTAGTTTGGGTCATGCTGTCAACAAGGACTCAAGCCAGTACCCAATGCTCTTGATTCTACATAAGGCTATCTCTCACTTTAAGAGGCATAAGCAGGGTGTGAAGTGCACAGAGAGTATCACAGACAGCAGTGCTACCAGAGTTTGATCAGAGATGAGGGGGACTTGTGGCTAACATTAATGCCAGGGAACACTTCACAGTGGACTGAGAGGTTAGGTAGGAAGGAGGGAGGTGAGGAGAGGACATTCTGGGAGGCAGTAAAATGACATAAGTAAAGGCAAAAGAGAAGCAGTACAAGGTGTGTTCTGCAGACCAGGACAAAGGAAAAAGCCTGGCTGGGCCAAGATTTAGAGTGGGGAACAGAGGAAGATGAAGTGGGCAAAGTGGTCTGGGGCCAGAACCCTGGGTCAGGAAGGAAACCACCACCCAGAGAGGGATTTTAGTACCCACACCATCCCTATTCCAAGCTCCCCAGCAGAAAACAAAAGTACAGTGCTTTTGGCTTATTTCAGGTTTTTCTTTGCATGGCCTCTCACTGAAATAAATCTGATCAACATGACAGGGCCACAGCCATCCCTATTCAAGTCTTGCCTGCCCCAGCAAGTTGTGCCAATGCAGGCAAGGCTTTATCAAGTTCTCAGTGCCCAGAAAGCTTCCCGTTGGCATTTTCCAGATGGCCATGAGTAATCCTACTGGGCTTCAGATACATTTACCCCTCCTGTGGAGGCCCCAAATCTATACATAACGCAACCAGCTGAGCCAAACAATGGCAAAACATGCAGTACAACACTCTGACCCACCTCCTTTAAGAAGCCTGCTCTGTACATCCCAACAAACAGATCTCTCCTAGCTTGAACTGAGACTGCCAATGGAGTACAGAATGCACATATTAGTCACCATATGCCACAGGTATTATTGGGCTTATTTTTCTGTGCCTCATATCAAAGCTCCTGAGCTGGGAGGGAAACTCCTTAGAAGCAGTACTTGACAGTGACTTTGCATAACCCCAGTTCTGCCCAGCCCAATTTCTGTGAACACAATACAGCACTGTGAACAGCTTTCTGGTTTTCCTCTGTATAGGTCTCAGGCCCCCTAACAACCTAAACTGGCTACATTAGGGTAAAGAGACTCCACAATAGAGTGGGAACAGCACGTAAATGATAATCAGCCAAAATCAGACTCTGGCCATGACTAAGACCTTGGGCAAATTTGTTCCTGTGATACATAAATTGAGGAGTTTAGGAGAGATGGTACTTAAAGCCCTTCCAGCTTTAACATACTACGATGTTAAGTCCTAGCACACCAACAGCCCAAAAGGTCATGGAAGTTTTTCAACTGTCAGTGCATAAGTAAGTCCCAGGTCAAGGCCACTTATAAGTCTAGCTCTCAGAAGCTAAGGTGAGGCAGTAAAGGCTCCAAGGTCAGTGGCTATACAATGGGCTCCAGAACTGAAGTTACCAAACAAGAAGGAGTTGGGAGGCAGGACTAGAACCTAGGATAAAAAGCTAGTTTCAGATTGGGTCTAAAACAGAGGAGGAGTACAGATAGAAGGGCCATGTCAAATCTGCATGTCAAAGCAATAAAGTCACACATGAACCAAGAGGATATACCAAAGAGAGTACAGAGAGACTCCACAAGACTCTAGAGGCAAGCAAAGAAGTCACAGAAAAACTTAAAGGACTCAACACCTAGAAGCCACTGTTCCCAAGATCATGGCCCTAGAATGATGTCACAGGCACCCTCTATGATGGCCCCCAGGGATCCCTGCCCTCCCAGTATTCATGCCTTTGTGTAATCCTTTCACCTTGAGTGTGGGCTAGACTCCTTGACTTGCTTCTAACAAATAGAATATGGCAGAAGTTGTAGCACATCAATTGCAAGATTAGGTGATAAAAAGACTGTAACTTCCATCTTGGGCACTCCCTCTCACTCTCTCTTGGATCCTTTGTCCTGGGGGAAGCCAACTGTCATGTTAGGAGGCAGCCCAGTGCAGAGGCCCATGCAGCAAGGAACCAAGGCCTACCAATAACCACATAAATTAGCTTGAAAGCAAATACTCTCCCCACAGTTGAGCCTTCAGCCCCAGCCCAACAGCTTGACTGCAACCTCACGAGAGACCTTGAGCCAGAGGCATCCAGCTAAACAGCACCCAGATTCCAAACACACAGAAACTGAAAAAAAATGAATGTTTACTATTTCAAACCTCTAAGTTTGGGGATAATTTGTTATGCACCAATACAGGTGGGGACTAGGCCCATCTGGTCAGCCATTTCAAGCCTGCAAGTGGGGCTAGGGAAGTGGTTATACCCAGTAAAAGGAAGAGGGTATGAGCCAGAAATAAAGTGCAATATTAGCACTCAGACTTTATCAACAGCTTCCCTACGGCCTGAAGTCAGCCTTGAGTAAAAGCCTAATTTGGCCACACCCAGCATCCATACTAAGTCTGGTGGCACTTGAGGTAAAACAATAGAACTGGAGCAGGTTCAGAGAAGCAAATTCCATTAGAGAGATACCTCCAGAAGAAGACACTCAGATTCTGCCTGAGGCTTTTCAGGCCCACAAAAAGCAAAGGTTGAGGGGACCCAATTGTCCCTAACTATGCAGTACTTAGAGTTTGTAAAGCCCTTTCATCACACAAGTTATCTCACTTCATCCGCATTACAAACACATTCATTAAGGTGATGCCCTTCCTACAAATGAAAACACTAAGGCTGAGACAGATGAGGTGACTTACCCTCTACTAGGCCCACAGATAGTAAGAAAAAGACCTGGAGCTCTGAAGCTCCTCTAAATCCAGATATTTATGTCTGTTGGCTGTGGCCAACTCAGACCCTTCTGCCAACCAAAGCCAATTATCTCATCCAGGCTTCTATCCAGCCCCACCCACTCATTTCCCAACTCTCTCCCCACTACATATAGGTTCTTTGTGGAATTAGACAGCTTCCCAGCTACTGTTAACTGTATTCTCCTGGTAAGGAATGCAACAGTAAGAGTCTGGTTTCTTTAAAATCCTAGATAAACTTCTTCCAAGTGAAGTGAGGCTGTTGGACTCAAACTGACCTGGATGATTTTTTTTAAAAACAAAAACAAAGAATGAGAATTTCTAAAACAGTGAACTTTCTAAATAAGTGAAGTTTATTTCTTCAACTTTACCTAACCCTTTCCAAGAAAAATTTTTTCAACTTCTAACCAAGTGCCTAGTAAACTATAGTAGAATCAGAACCAGACAAGAAATCCCCTTCAGCTCAGTTTTACAAACTCTACAGTATGTAAAGTATACCACATGCCAAACCTTGTGCTGGGAGCTTGCTGTTCTAACCCTTGAGGAGCTTATGGTATGTCAGGCACATCCATAGATAACTCCAACAACACAGCATGATTGGTAAGATTATAGTTTCTACCACTTTCCAGAGCAGCATTTTGTGGTAGGCGACGAGACTATTGAAACACCTTTGTTAACACAGCTATGGCCAGACCACTGAGGCTAGGGCTCTGCATGCCAGACTGGTGAGGGCCACACTGACAGGTAATGCTGATAAAAACAGCAAGATCCCCAGAGATATGGTTTTAATCCTGCCACTTTTTAGCTATGTCACCAAGGATATAAACTTCTCAGCTACAAATTCTTCACGTTTAAAATGGACATAATAATAAAATCAGCCCTACCTAGTTCCAAAGTTGAGGATAAAATAATAGATTGAAAAGGAATAAAAGATCTGAGCTTAGATGAAAATACAAAGGTCTGTGGGTGAGCAACACATAAAAGTGTTGAGGAAAAGCCCAGAATGTATAACAAGATATATGAGAAGCTTTGAAAGGAAGAGAGAAAATACGATCCATTCAAACAGGCCCTGATTCCAGCTTTTCCAACAAACTTTAACAGAAGTTTTAGGCTGGGCACAATAAAAACAGAGATAAATAAAGTACAACCCCTCCTCCCTTCTTCCACAAAGAGCAAACCTGTACAATGTGCTATGTGTTACATCAGAAATTTATACAAAGTATCAAGGGGGTAATAAAGAAAGCTCTGTATTGTTATTACTTACTTCTTGAACTGTGTTGTGGGCACATGGGTATTCAATGTATTATTCTTTGTACTTAGTTGTACATCTTAATAGTTCATAAGTTTTTTTTTATCATCAGCAGAGTAAAAAAGAAAGCTCTGTTGGAGACCCAGTTTGGTATCTTCTCTCTCCCAAGAAGTCTGACAGCCAGAGCTGCTGAGTTTCCTGAAGAATCATTTCCCACAAAGGGAAATATACCACAGAATGCCCATGAAGTCACTCAGCGATATATCTCAAAGCCACTCAGAGGAAATGAGGGGCCCCCTGGGGCTCAAATCCAAGACCTGTAGAGACCTAGGAAACCCTTCCTTCAAGCCCTGTTCCCTTTCCTGTCAGAGAACAGGAGTTCTTAACATGAAGGCCCTATATCCCTAAGGGGTCCATGAGAAGAATTCAGGGGAGCTTGTGAATTTGGCTGGGAAAGAAATGACATCTTTATTTTCAATATTCTCTTACTGAAAGTTAGCATTTCCTTCAACTATATATTATAATCAACCATAATATTATTAGCACTACCTATGATTTTGTCACCAACAGAAATTACAGACATTTTCTTGTTACATTACATTGGTGCAGATATCTCCAAATATTATTTACCGTCATAATTACCTCAAAATTATAGTAATTATTAGACCTACCACAGATCACACGTGACTGTGATCTTCCTGTCTATGGGCCCTCATGCGAGGCAGTTAGCGAACTATGGAGCAACTCTGCTCAGTTACTGTTTAGCCACCAAACAGTGAGACCTCATGTGCTCACATTGGTGATCCACACCTCTACAATGCCCCCTTTCCTCCAACAATCTCCAAGTCAGACCACTCCCCTCCTAGTTCTCTTATTCCTCCACCCAATCCCTACTTCCAGAAAGCCCTCCCCAGCCCTCTTAGCCGAGCTCAGCCCACGCAGAGCTCTTTTAATCCTTAGCCTACACTGTCTACGCTGCTTGGTTTTATGCTTCATTAAGCCTGTGCATTATGTTGTATTTAATATTCTCTACATATATTTATCCCCACCCCCAAATTAGACTTCTTTGGTAGCCGTAAATTCCTTCCATAGTACAAAGCAAGCAGTTGAGCACTCATTATGGACTTGTGGATTGAATAACCCATTAAGTCAGGTTTCCTGACTCAAATGTCTTAGTCTAGTCCTACCAATAACCCACTGTGGAATTTCTATGTGATGCCTCTTTGGACATCCGTTTCCTCATATGTAAAAACAAGTAAGCTGAACTAACTGATGTTTCCACCTCTTAACTTTTGAATTAGGCAACTACTTTTTATCTCCCCAAGATCTGAGAAAAATTATGAAGGAAACTGAAAAGCCTCCCCCAGCTCTCCCAAGCAGGGTTAGTCACTTTCTCCCCTGGGCTTCCCACAGCCTTTTGTATGCATATAAAATACCTCTAGTACAGCATTTATCACAAAGTTTTGAAAGAGTGTATAACCTAGCGGCTGAGGTAGAGGTAGGGTAAAGAGTCAGACTGTCAGGGTTCAAATTCTGGCTCTGTTCGCTACTGTCTGTACAACCTTGTACAAGTTATTTGACCTCTCTACAATTTCATTTCCTCACTTATAATATGGGGATAATATCAAGCACACAGGATGGTTGTCAGAATTAAAGGGAATCAAATATTTGGAATAGTGCCTGCCACACAGTAAGCACTAAAAAATGTCAGTTGATATTATTGTTGATGTTACCTATCATATTAATGTCTTACTAGGCACAGGGTTCCTACTTTAACTGCCTCTCTGTCCTCCTCCATCACAGCACACTGTTAATGTTTTCTTCCACAGCACTTACCACAAGGTAATATATTTATTTATGTATTTATTTTCTATCTCCCTACTAGACTGTAAAACTCCACGAGGGCCAAGAACATGTCTGTTTTGTTCATCCCGAAATTCCCAGCACCAAACACAGTGCCTGGCCCAGAGCAGGCACTCAAATATTTGCTGAATAAAAAGCATATGAGCTGGCACTGTTTGATGTTTGCTGAACAGATTAACCTAGCTAAGGATGACTGTCAAAGCTGAGGCATGGGTGCAGATGATGTCCTAGCTGCTCCAGGATAAGTGTGACCCTGTGCCCATCCCCCAATATTAGCCTCAGCCAAGCCCCACCCACCTGCCCTTGGCCCCAATCCAGTTCCAGGAGCCACCCTCAGCTAAAATTAGCATAGCCACCAAGATGGCCAGGCCATTTATAGCCTTGGAGGTGGCAGCAACTAGCTGGGTGGGCAGGCAGGGCTCTAGCCTCCCACTCCATTAGGGGTTGATCGAGAAGCCAGCCAGCACTGGATGCCTGTCCTCCAAAGTCCGTTCTAGCTATATTGAGTCAAACCACAGTTCCTGATTAGAGGCCCTCAGTACCTCCAACACTGGCAGTCACAACTCCAGACTCACCTGGGACTCCTCACATACATATTGCAGGAAACATTTTGAGTTTCTGGAGACAATGAGTCCTGAGTCTAAGGGAGGTTCCAGGTATCAATTCCAGGCCAATTTCAGAAGTGCAGGCCCCAGAATAGCACAGTCAAGCACACATCTTTACTGAGAAAGTAACTTAGCACAGCTGTGTATACAGGCATCAAAGAGCCAGAAGGTGACAGGAATGGCCTCTCCACAGCCCAGTGAGAGGGCCTCCTAGCATAGCACCTACCTTCACTGGAGGGGCAGACCTTTAAGATAGGCATATATATCCAACAAGAGAGAAAAATGCAATATTCTGGCCCATGCAGCAGACTCTCTAGAGGAGGAAATGACAGTCCTTTCCCTGGATCTCTGCTACAGTGTCACCAGGGCCTGCCTAACTAGCGCACCAGGAGGAAAGTGACATTCTCTTGGCCTTACCTACTGCTCCTTTAACAGTGCAGGACTGGAGAAGATGGAATGAGTCTAGGACTTAATCAGAAAACTGAGCACAGGACCCAGTTTCTTCAATAAAAATGGGGATAATACCACTATCCTATTCCAATAGAGCTATTGTAAGACTTCTGTAGGAAAAACAGTTGTGTGATTGTAAAATACAAACTTTAGAGAACATACAAATTGACTAGATATATTGAATCTGATTTAGAAAAGTGGCAGCTTTAAGGGTAAGTAAAGCTCCTGTGTTCTGAGGAAGGACTAGAAAGGCTAAAGATTTCCTGGCCACATAGGAAGTGCCTCACCAAATCCTTTAGCAGAGCCCAGTCCATGAGTTCAGTTCACCTCTCTGCAAAATAGAGTTCCTATCTGAGACAGAGACAAAGTCCCAGACAGGCCCAAGGGGATAGCCTACCAGAACAACAGTGCTAGGGCCTCCAGATTACCACAAACCATAGCCATTCCCAGCACACAGGGGCTCTGAGACTTCCCTCCCTGGGATTCAATGTTATTGTGATGACAGAAACTGATTTCTGAACTGACAGGAGAAAAAAAACAAAAGAGAAATTTAAGTAATATAATCAACTACTACTCAGCCATAAAAACCGACGACAAAATGCCATTTGCAGCAACATGGATGCTCCTGGAGAATGTCATTCTAAGTGAAGTAAGCCAGAAAGAGAAAGAAAAATACCATATGAGATCGCTCATATGTGGAATCTAAAAAACAAAAACAAAAACAAACAAACAAACAAACAAAAACAAAGCGTAAATACAGGACAGAAATAGACTCATAGACAGAGAATATAGACTTGTGGTTGCCGGAGGGTGGAGGGTGGGAAGGGATAGACTGGGATTTCAAAATTGTAGAACAGATAAACAAGATTATACTGTATAGCACAGGGAAATATACACAAAATGTTATGATAACTCACAGAGAAAAAATGTGACAATGAGTGTGTCTATGTCCATGAATGACTGAAAAATTGTGCTGAACACTGGAATTTGACAAAACATTGTAAAATGATTATAAATCAATAAAAAATGTTAAAAAATATAATCAACACAGCCAGGCCTCTAAAGTATATTGTGTGGAGGGCTGTCCCCATAAGTTCAAGTCAGGGAGTGGTTCCAAGGGATGCTGGGATGCCTCTTACCTATGGCAGGCGTGCACACACACATACAAACACAAATCTTCCTGATAGCTTATGAGTAAATTCAAAATTTCATCCCTTTTAGTATGTGTCTAAAATATAGACCTCTTCCCCCCACCAAAAAAAATTCCCTTTATGTCAGGCACGCATATTTTAGAGTGAAAAACAGACAGATTATCAATTACAAACAAGGATGTCCCTATGACATCAAAGATGCTCTTTAAGTCTTCTTCACAGTTTGACCTACATCTGCCTGCTAGTCTTCCCCTTCACAGCCCAATGAGAACCAAGCTTTGAATTAGGTTTCAGGGGCCAACGAGACACTGTATGGAGAAACAGGATTGATACGCAAGAAGGACCTATCTTCAGAGCAACAGCCTAGGTGCCATGCTTGTACATAGGCAACCTTGGCCTCACTTAGAAGCCAGTCCTTGGGGTACCTGCAATCACAAGCAGCCCAGTCTAGGAATTTAAAAGGGGGTTTCCTGAGAAAGGGTCTACCACCAAAGCCAGCCTCTGGATCCATTAAGAAACTTCCTGGCCACCATGACCTACGTTTCCTTTTCCTCCTTTAATCAAAGGGTATTCACTGAGCTGCCCCCTCACTTGAGCTTGCCCCTCCACCCAGAAAGAACCCAGCTATAAACTCTCCTCACTCTGCAGCTCACTGCTTTGGGCAGATCACAGTGACAGGGTGAGAAAAATGGAGATAAAAAAACTGAATTCCTTCCAAGCCTTGTGTAAAACAACTGAATTTTTACAGTGCTCTTCTCTTCTGCAGCAGAACACGAGGGCTCTTGCTTTTTGACAAGGCTCCATGAGTGCATAGAAGAAGCCAGGACAGATCAAAAATATCATAGAATCCGTATTCTCATCAGTCAGAAGAAACAGAATGTCAACAAGTGGTCCAGGAATGATACCATGCCCATGTCAAGAAAAGGCCGTTTAACTCCCTGGTGGTAAATAGGATTCCATCTAAGGAATGGCCTTGATATTTCATATGGGCACAGCTAGGACACAGCAGATTACGGAAGGGAAAGGAGGGAATAGGGTTCCCACGCTTACTGGAATAGAAAGGCACACCTCAACACTAAGTTATAGAGCAACAGAGTTGGCCCAGCCCTTACTTTCCCTGCCTGATCCAAGTAGCCTTAACCTCCCTCTGTGCTGCCAAGTGCTGAAACTGGCCAATAGCAAAAGACTTATCATCTGCCCAGGCCATTCTTCCAGACAAGTAGTCTTGGGAAGGGGTCTTGGCTTGCTGACCTGAAAGGCCAAGATGCCCCAAAGGCAGACCTCTTTTCACTGCCTACAAAAGACATCCTAAGGAGGGATGAGGAAAGTTGTTCAAGAAAGACAGAGACATTAGCCACGGCTCCAGAAGAGAAAGAACTCCTTGGACTACTAGGAACCGGCAGTGCCATGTGAGTCCTCCATTAATCACACATGTAGAACCCTAGGGTTCAACTTGCCCACTTGGGCAACTCAGTTCTTGCCCGGTAGCAAGGCCTTACCTGCTTCAGTGGACTCCTCAGAACTGGCCCCCGAGCCGGCTCCTGTCGCCTTCTCGCCGTGGCTTTGGCTGAAGCTCTGGCCGTGATGCAGGAGGAGACCCCAGAGGAGCCACAGGGCAAGACGGGCGCACACATCCATGACTCCAGGTCCCAGTCAGCATGTGCCTAAGTGGACACCTCGGGATCCCAGAGGCAAAGCCGGGAGCCCGGGAGGGCAGCCGACGGTACTGGAACCCCAGGCAAGATGCCCTCGAGGTGCCGCAGCTGTCCAGCCACCCGCGAGGCTGTCTCCTCCGAGAGCCAAAGGTCAAGTGTTCCAAGTTTGGGTGCGGGAGGAGGGCCGGCGCCTCCGGTCCAACACTGGGTCAGCCGGAGCTGCGACGACCTGAGCGCCCTGTCGGCTCGGGCCGCTTCCGGAGAGTTTGGACAGGGTGGCCGCGGAGCCGTCAGCTCCGCAGCCGGCTACACCCCTGAGGGAGGGGGTGAGCGGGCGGGACCTCCCGCGGGCACGGGAGTCGGGGAGGGACTGAAGGGAGGGGAAGAGGGGGGCACCTGGCCTTGCCCCGCCGAGGATCGGCGAGCTGCACAGGTTTGCGGAGGGCGTGCGACTCCTAGGCCCCTGCGGGCGCGGGAGGCTCGGGGATCCCAGGCCTCCTAGGCCGAGGTCAGCGCCCCCGCCCAGTCCCGTGCCCAGGCGGCCGGCAGTGCCCAGGTTCAGCAGGCGGACGCGCACGGGCCAGGCCCGGGACAGAGGCTCCCGGGCAGGCGGGCGGGCGGGCGGCGCGGGGCGGGCCCGGGGCGGGCGGGGGCGTGCTCTCCCGCAGGCCCGCCCCGAGCCGCCCGGCCCCCGGCGAAGCCCGGGCCCGCCCCAGCGCCGGGCTTATCCCGGAATAACCTGTTGGAGGCAGCCGCCCGGCGCCCCCAGACCTTGGCGGGCTCTCCCGGCCGCTAGCTCACGCTAGACCGGCAGGACCCCTCTTCCCGGCCAAAGGTCGGGTCCCGGTCTCCCCTTCCCCCACGAGAGTCTCTCCCGCGCTAACCGCCCGCGAACCCGCGGGCGGGCCCTTGACACGCAGTTGCTCAGGTAACCCAGGCCTGCGGCGGTAGCCGCGACGGTGACAGTTGCTGCCCTGCCCTGATCTCCGGGCTTTGGTGCTGCTCCACTCTCCTCAGCTCTAGAACCGGGCTGGACAGAGGCCGTCGGCACCACGATTGCCTCCCGGGGCTGTCTGAGGCGATAACGGCCGGGCCGGTCTCGGCCGGGGGCGCGTTCCCTGCCCCCCACTTAGGGCCACCATCCCAGGCTCCGCCCTCCCGCCGCGCCTCGCAGCCAATCGGCTTCCGCCTCTCTGCAGCTTAGGAACCCGCGCGCTTCGTCACCCATGTGCAGCGGCCCCTGGCGGGCAAATTTGGGTGCTGCAGACAGCTCCGGAGCGCCTTGGGAGGCCCTGCCCCTTTACAGAAGGTTGGGGAGTGAAGCTAGGACCCGCCCCGGGGGAGGCCCACTAGGGCCTGCTAGTGTTCACAGAGGAAGTGATGCCAGATAACAAAATGAAACGTCCAAACCACTATAGGTCAAATTGCCCTATACATCCCTCAAGTCTGGGCTAAAGGGCCCTATCTGCCTTCCTGACCTCCCTCTCCCTAAGCGAAGTTGGACGCCCTTCCTTAACTCTCACAGTCCGTTTTCCAACTGGCCCCTCAGATCCCCTCCCTTCTGAGGTTTCTGCGGGTAGGGCCTGTGGCTGGTTCCTCCCTACATCTCACTCTCCCAGCTCTCTGTGTGGCTTGGGGGTGTTAGCGACTTGAGAATGAGTGCCCCCATGCAGACTGAGCCGCACCTGCGCCTCCTTCAACAGAGCCTGCACTTCCTGTTCTCTTCTCAAGCAAACTGCCAGCAAATCTTTACTGAAACCTGCTCTGTGCCCTACCCTGTCCTTGGCACCGGAGGCAGGGGAATGGATTAGGCCTGGTCCCTCCTCCGACTGTGCTAAGCCAGCTACCTGTTCTGAACAAGCCTTCTGAAGAACAGGAACACGGATTTGCCCAACAGCTGCCTGGCTTAAGGGTTATGCTGTTGATATAAAAATACACATCTGACGTCATTACTACCACTGTCCCCACTCTCATTAAACCCAAGTCACACTGGTCTTCTTTAAGTTCCTCAAGCACATGGAACTACAGCCACCTCTCCTCCCTTGTATCTGCCATTGCTTCTACCTGAAACAGTCTCCTCTCCCCACCCCTCCTCCCACCAACTCCTCATGTAGCTAGCCTCTCATTCTTCCAGATACAGTTCAAGATCTCCTCAGAAACTCCTATTCTGCCTGCCACCTCTGGTCCAGAATTGGACCATACATATATCTGCCTTCCCCCACCGCATAAGACTGTAAGTTTTCAGAGGTCAGGGGCCATGCCTTATTCATCTCTGGGAAACAACCATCCAGCCATAGGCTTTGTACATACTAAGTGCTCGGTAAAAAAGCTGTTTGACATGAGTTAATTCATTTGATCACTCAAATATTTGTTGGGTAATAATTGTATGCTGGGGCTCTCTGCTCCTCCCCGTTCGACAGACAGCTGCATCTCTCGTGAGTGCCAGCTGCATCTCTGAGACACAATGGTGAAGGTTGGAGTGAACGGATTTGGCCGTATCAGGTGCCTGGTCACCAGGGCTGCTTTTCACTCTGGCAAAGTGGACATTGTTGCCATCAACAACCCCTTCATTGACCTCAACTACATGGTCTACATGTTCCAGTATGATTCCACCCATGGCAAGTTCCATGGCACCGTCAAGGCTGAGAATGGGAAGCTTGTCATCAATGGAAAGTCCATTACCATCTTCCAGGAGCGAGATCCTGCCAACATCAAATGTGACGCTGGTGCTGAGTACGTTATGGATTCCACTGGTGTCTTCACTACCATGGAGAAGGCTGGGGCTCACTTGAAGGGTGGAGCCAAGAGGATCATCATCTCTGCCCCTTCTGCTGATGCCCCCATGTTTGTGATGGGCATCGTGGAGGGACTTATGACCACAGTCCATGCCATCACTGCCACCCAGAAGACTGTGGACGGCCCCTCTGGGAAGCTGTGGCGTGATGGCCGAGGCACTGCCCAGAACATCATCCCTGCTTCTACTGGCGCCACCAAGTCTGTGGGCAAGGTCATCCCGGAGCTGAATGGGAAGCTCACTGGCATGGCCTTCCATGTCCCCACCCCCAATGTGTCTGTTGTGGATCTGACCTGCCGCCTGGAGGAACCTGCCAAATATGACGATATCAAAAAGGCAGTGAAGCAGGCATCGGAGGGCCCCCTCAAGGGCATCCTGGGCTACACTGAGGACCGGGTGTCTCCTGCGACTTCAGTAGTGACACTCACTCTTCCACTTTCCATGCTGGGGCTGGCATTGCCCTCAACGACCACTTTGTCAAGCTCATTTCCTGGTACGACAACGAATTTGGCTACAGCAACAGGGTGGTGGACCTCATGGTCCACATGGCCTCCAAGGAGTAAGAGCCCCTGGACCACCAGCCCCAGCAAGAGCACAAGAGGAAGAGAGAGGCCCTCAGCTGCTGGGCAGTCCTGGCCCCAACTCGATCCCCCAACAAGCTGAGAATCTGACCTCCACACAGTTTCCCCCCAGACCCCCTGAAAAAGGGGAGGGGCTTGGGGAGCCCTGCCTTGTCATGTACCATCAATAAAGTACACACTACCCAATAAATAAATAAATAAATAAATAAATAAATAAATAAATAAATAAATAAATAAATAATTGTATGCTGAGAAATTGGCCCTAACAGAAGTTGAGCTCCTGAACTAGGTTCTACTAGACGTATGTTCTGAGCTAGGTGTCTTAAACTCAAATGGCAAAGTGGGAAAATATCTAATATTATTGAGAGAAGTAAGTGGGAGTACTCGGGAGTGGTGAGGACTGTGGCACACTGGTGATCAGGCAGGAAGTTGGACTCAGTATTACTGGATCATGTTTAGGAGAAGATGGAAATCTGGACTTTTAAATGACAGTCCTTTTTTTAGTACTAGCACTAATTTTTAGAGGTATAATTACTATATAGGCCACATAAAGCACATCTGCAGCCAAAACTGATCACTCAGATGACTAGTTTACCTTTTCTACCTAAGCCAACCCACCTGCCTGTACACTCATTCGTCTAAAAGGAAAAAGGAAAGTAAATCATGCTTAATACAACCACCTTGAAACTCAATGCATCATTTCCCTTAGCCACCACGTGATTTCTTTGGAGCTATGAGTGCAAAACCCACTTGGTACAAAGAGCCTGAGTCTTGGAGGCAGGAAGCACAGATCTGTTACTAATTCACACCAAGACCTTGAACTTCTCTGAGCCTGCTGCATTTCCTGTGAGATTAAAATTGTGTCTGACAGCTAAAAATAGAATTACCATATGCTGCAACAATTCCACTTCTAGGCATATGCTCCCCAAAAATTGAAAGCAAGACCTCAAAGAGATATTTGTATACCCATGTTCAAAACAGCACTATTCACAATAGCCAAAAGGTGGGAGCAACCCAAGTATCCATGGATGGATGAGTGGATAAACAAAATGTAATATAGGTATATAGATATATGCATACATATATATGCTAATGGAGTATTATTCAGCCTTAAAAAGGAAGGAGATTCTACATGCTAGAACATGAATGAACCTTAAGGACATTATGCTAAGTGAAATAAGCCAATCAAAAAAGGACAAATACTGTATGATTCCACTTATATAAGGTTCCTAGTGTAGTGAAATTTGTGGTCACCAAGCGCTAAGGGAAGGGAAGGATAGAGGGTTGTTGTATAATGGATATAGTTTCCATTTTGCAAAATGAAGAGTTCTGGAGATTGGTTGCAAAACAATGTAAATGTACCTAATAGTTTTAAAAATGTAAATTTTATATTATGTGTATTTCACCACAATTAAAAATAATAAATGGTGTCTGGGAGCCGAAGTCATAGTACAAACAATAGGAGAAACATTCTGGTCACTTCTCTGCCTCCAACATCATGATGTGACATCAGAAAAGCCAGTTCTCATCTGGATCTCAGTTTCCCCAACTGTAGGCTAGGTAGGTACAATAATATTGATCCAGTTCAGCTTTAATATTCTACAAAAGGGGGAAATCCTGAGACCTCATGGATCTTCCTGGATAAGAAGTTGTGACTCTCACCTCAAAAGACCCTAGGTTGGGTCCTCATGTAAATGCAGCTTCTGTAAGAACCCTCGCCACATTGCAAGTCTCAGGAGGAAACAGAGAGGTTGCTGTTTGTTTGGGCTTTTTTTTGTTTTGTTTTTTTATCTCTATGTCTTTTTCAAACCTATACACCAAGCCTTTACCATGTGCCAGGAATATCTCCCTTTTAGGGCCTTACTCCTAATAGATATTCTGCAGATGTTGGTTAAATCAAACTGGATTAACAATTCTTATGCCTCTATTCCACTGTTTGCAAGAGCTTTCACATCTGTTATCTCATCTGTCCCTCGCAAGAGCTCTGCTAGGTAAGTCAGAGACTATACTCATTTTACAGATGAGGAAACTGAGCCTGAGGAGATGAAGTGGCAACCACATCTCCTTTGGGATTTCCTCCCTATCCTCCAAGTCTCAGTTCAAGGGAAATAAATCGGCCATGCCTTGACCAGTGATGACAGAATAGCATGAATGAAAAGTTACAATTAGCCAAAAACAACAACAACGACAAAAAAAATAGACCCAGCTCAAAAGTACCCCCCTTCCTTTCTTTGGCACCTACTCTGACTTGTTCTGTCTCTCCAGTCTTCTGCTATACCTTAGAATACTTAAATAACTGGATTATGATTGTCTTCCCCATTAGCCTCTGAGCTCATCAAGGACTTCATTTTATTCATATTTGTATTCTCCCAGACTAGGACTTTATCCAATACAGAGCTGGTCCTCAGTAAAAGTGAATGAATGAATGATGTGTGTTCTGTACAGCAGTCTAGCTGTCCTTCCTCTACACCACAGGGTTTCTTATTACCAATAGCCTTCATTTGGAAAGTGAAAGAATCTTCAATAGAAGTGTACTAGACTCTGAAATCTGTTCAGAAAAATTTAGGAATCTGTGAGTTTAGGCTATGTTATCAGTGGTGCTCCCTGGTGTCCAAAAATGGCAAGTACAGCTATCCCTAAGAGGCTGCCCAGAGTCTGGCTGTGGAGGGAATGAGAGAAATCTTGGCTTCTAACAACTCTTCCCAGGCTAATTTCACAGTCATCTCGCCTTCCAGAATCAGTTCTAGACTCTTACTGCCAATGTTTACTCACTCATTCAACTCAATACTGAGCTCCTGTTTGTAACAATCCAGTTCCTATCCTCAAAGAGCTCAGTTTTTAGGGGAAATATATAGATGAAGAGTAATTAGTAGCTGTTGATAATGTCTTGAGATGAATTGCTACAGGGGCAGATGAGGGAACTCAGAGGAGGGACCAGTAACTACCCAAAGCAGAGAGGCTGTGCACACGGATGTAGGGCCAGTGGGGGTTCTGGAATTAGACTGCCTAGATTCACACCTTGGCACTGCTGTGTGACTCTGGGCGAGCTGAGCTGCTCCTGGAATGCACTGGGGCTGAGAAAGGAGGAATTTCCCAGAGGGGACTATGCCAGATGACCTGGGTACCACCCAGTTTGGAGAACATCGAAGAAGCAAAGGCGTCCTAGAGGCAAACAGGACAACTATTGTTCTGCCTGTCTGGGAGGAGGGACCCTCCTGAAGTATTGGACATGTGCTTGGTCCCCCCTCCCCCCATCCAGTTATTTCCTCAGGGGGAATCAGAAACAATGGATCCGAGGATGCGACTCTAGAACTTTGTTTCATTTGTCACTTCCCCTTTTCATTCTTCTGCTATCTCTGTATTGCCCATGGCCTTCCCATGTCATGAAATGAGACACTGGGCTTGTCTTTGTGGGTAGCAAAATAAGGGGAGTAATGAGGGTGAGACTCCTACTTCTACTCAGGAAGGGTGAGAGAGAGAAGACAAGGGAATCAAGAGGAGACCCAAAAGGCTGAGTCCCATCAGAGACAAAGAAGAACTCAGATTTAGGGTCAGCCTGAAGAGCCTGGGACTGGGACTAAGCAGAAGACCCTGAGGACCACTAATGAGCTATAGGAGCTAGAGCTCAGTGACAACTAGGCTGGAAAGACCCATTTGGAAAACACCAACCAGGGCAGGGGTGAGATAATTCAGGGCCTTTCTCTTGTTCTCTATTTCCATTCGGCTCTTTTAGGGGAACTGAGTCAGCTTTAGCATTTTGACCTTGAGAAAGAAGAAAGAACTGTCAGGGGGAAAACTTGAAAACAACATAGGCATATGGAGAAATTAAGTAATGTTTATTTGTTGTACTCTTAGCAATCGGCTAGACACTCCGCTTGCTTATCTCATTTAATCTTCATAATCCCACAAAGAGCACAGTATTGTTATTCCAGTTTTAAAAAGAAACTAAATGGCTCTGTTACATGCTCCTATACTGTACTTTTGTATGATTACCTGTTTAAACACTAGCTCCCTTCTAGTTACATCAGGATAGGGGCTTGTCTATGATTTTACCACTACATCATTGGCATGCGACACAATACCTGGCCCAGAGGTTTTCAATTAGCATATGTTCAAGGAATGAATAAGAAAGGTCATGTGACTTGTCAAAGGCCACAATGTAAGTAGTACAACCAGGATGTGAATCCTGGACTGTCTGGTTCCAGAACCTGTCTGTGATCTTTCTGTTCTACCCTCACCAAGTGCTTTCACATGTTGTCTCACTTCTAAATACCCCAGTGTCCTTGTCTCTCAGGTGCTTGTGAGCACAAATGTACCCTACCTACCAAGAACTAACCTATTCAGGGAAAACAAGTGAGAGAATAGGAAGAAGAAATAGCCCACCTGGGGTCAGGCCCTCTTCTGACCCTCTTCAGCTCAGCATCTGCCTCCTCCAAGAAGCCTTTGCAGATAGCCCCACCTGCCTAACCTATCTCCCTCTCCTCTGGCCTTATTAGCCTTTCCTATATCTGTGCCATAAAAGTGGCTCCAAGTCACCTGGCTTCTGATAGTTCTACACATATTAGTGCTCTATTAAGGCAATTTGATTTCACAGACATATATTGAAATCAAATGTGTGCTCTGGCCTGCCTGTGCCAGGCCCAGTGGGTGGACAAAGATGAATCAGACACAGCCTTAAAGGACTTACACTTAGTGGAGTAGACAGACATTAGGTACAGATACAATTAACTGGAGCACAAAGCAAGATGACCTAATGGTATTAAAGAACTATGAGCAATATGCTACATTCATAGACCTTAATTACTTAATTATTATTCTGAAGAGTATATCATAGGTCAGAACTCAAAGGTATCATCTGGTTCAACCCCTTGTTTTCCAGTGGAGGAGTCTGAGACCCAGAGAAGGGAGAGGCCTGGTGTAAAGTCTCTTTAGCCAGTCTGGCTGAGCCAAGACTAGACTTCAGGTCTTCTGAAGCCCAGCCCAGGTCCCTTTCCTCCTCCTCCAGTAGCTTCAAATGTAGTAGTCCCATATCCCATCAGACTATGACATCCTCAAGACCAGGTCAGGTTCTCTCAACTAAGCAAGCTTAACCAGGGCCAGGCATGCCCAAGACCAAGGGTTCAGGAAATGCAGTCTGACCCTAGGCTGCCAATACAGCCTTTTGGTCTACTGTACCTACTTTTACCACTATGCTTCCAAAATTGATTTTTACATATTTTTGCAGAAAGCTTAAAAAAACAACAAAAAAGAACCCTTTATCCATAACACTAGTATTTAAATCAGACCAAAGCAAACTAACTCTGGTTGAAAGGAAGAGAGGCCAGAGCCCCATTATTTTCCTGCTCTCAGGTCCTGGGAAGGGAACTCTAGGAACACAGTTCAAAAACCTTGATTCTGGGGCACAATTTTTAATGGCTTCATAGAAGCCATTTTAGTATATCCTCTACTGAACTCTGTCTTTAATGGAACCTCACAATCCTTTCTTCAATATCAAATGCTAAGCACTAGCCTTGTGTTTCCATTAGATTATGGAGGGGAATCAGATTTTCCTCTTGCCTTTCCTGGTTTCCTTTCCTTCCAAGTGCTATGGGGAGGGAGGAGAGAGATCCAAACTCTGCTTGGAGGATCAGGGAACCTTGCAAAGAAGTATCATGGAGAATGAATTCATGAATTCATCTACTCAGTCTTTTACCTGCCTGAATCTGGTAGAGGCTTTAACATCTGCATTCCATACCATACTCACTAGCTACAGGTACCATTGAGCACTTGAAATGTGTCTATCCAAAATTCATATGTACTCTAAATGTAAAAAGTACACTATATTTCAAAGATTCAGTGACAAAAAAGAATGTAAAACATCCTATTCAATAATGTTTATATTGTATGTTGAACGATAGTATTTTGGATATGTTGGGCTAAGTAAAATATATTATTAAAATTAACTTTACCTGTTTCTTTTTACTTTTTAAAAAATGTCATCACTGGAAAATTTTAAATTAAATATGTGGCTCATTGTATTTCCA
Source organism: Camelus bactrianus (assembly GCF_048773025.1). NCBI lineage: Eukaryota > Metazoa > Chordata > Mammalia > Artiodactyla > Camelidae > Camelus > Camelus bactrianus. The sequence continues at coordinate 46,644,721 of NC_133548.1, forward strand.
TTGGACAGCACTGGAAGAGACTATCAACTGCATGGCAGAGGTAGGGGTGTGTGTGTGTGTGTGTGTGTGTGTGCCCCAGCACGTGTGTTGTTGGAGGCAGTCAGGTGGGGAGTGGTTCATTAGGGCCAGATTGGGACATACTGAGTGGATTTCTCCTGGCAGTCAATACTGAAGGAAAGAAGTCAGGCAAAGGGAATAGAATGTGCAAAGACTCAAAGATGTGGGCAGGCACGTTGTGTTTAGGGAATTCATTGGTATAGTAGTATGAGTTTTTAAAAGAAGAAGAAAAGAAGCATTTGTTGAGTGTTTATTTTGAGCCAGGCATTGACAGCAGGCCTTTTACATACATTCTCATCTTCAAAACGACAGGATGGAGAGGGTTATTCTACTTTGCCAAAGACAGAACTGAGGCTCAGAAAGGTTAAACTGTTTATTCTCGGGTTGTTCTTCATCTTTATCTGGAAGGCCTCTTGGAGACAAGGAGCCTTTCGTACACACCTCCGTTTTCCTCCATAGCATCTAGCACGCATTTGTGCACGTGGTAGGCGCTCAAAAAGTTTGTGCTGAACGAAAGATACCCTTTCTCAAGTTAGAGCTCCACGCGCGAGGCCGGGGAGCAGAAGCACCAGAGGGCGCCCATGAGTCTGCCCATCCTCCCGGCCCCAGGGCCCAGGCAGGATTCGGGACTGGGTGCGGCCCTTCAGTCCCAAGCAGTTGCGCGCCCCAGCGAGAAGAGGGGGCGAGGGGAGCCCCATGTCTTCGCTCCGCCCTGCGCCCTCCTCAGAGCCTGGGCGCGCGGAGCCGCCGGGTGCGGAACAACGACACGACATCCTGTTTTTGGGGCCCGCGGCTCCGCCTGCCTCTCTGCTGATCTTGTCTTTCCCCGGGTGCTGACGCCAGCTCCCCTTCCCCCCGGTCTCCGCACCCTCCCCAGGGGTCTGAGGCCTTCCTACTGCTGATTCACCACCACCCCGTACTCCCCCGGGACTCGGGGCAGGGGTGGGGACTGCCCCAGCCTGACCCATTCTGGCCAACCCCCAGTCTGAGCCATCGCTCGATCCCTGAGATTGACTGAAGGCACCAGGCCTAGGCGCGCCTGTTCTCAGCATCTTCCCGCGGGGGTTGGTGGGGGCGAGATACGAGGAGGGGGACAAAAGTCTAGTGCCATGGCTAGGACCTCTACTGGGGTGGGGGGTGGCAAGGAGAACGGAAGGACTGACCTTAGGAGGCCTGACCTTTAGAGTCTCAGAGGCAGAGGATTGGGGTTGGGGAGCCCAGCACCCGGCCGGGGTCCAGCCTGATGGGGGAGACCGGGGGTGGGGGGCCCGGCCGCCGACTTCCTGGTCGGGCCCCTCCCCGCCCCGGCCCGCCCCCGCGCCCCGCCCCGCCGGCCGGCCCGCCCCCCCCACTTCCTCCGGCCTCCCGCTCTCACTTCCTTCTTGAGCCCGGAGCCGCTGCCGCCGCCCCCAGCTCCCCCGCGGCGGGGAGGGCGCCAGGTGAGGTCCCTAGCCGGCCCGCGGGCTGGGGGTCCAGGGGTGGGGAGCCCGGCGGGCCTGGGACCGGACGCGGGCGCGGTCCCGGGAAGTTTGGCTGCGGGAGGCCGCAGCGGGAGGTGCGCGGCTCGCTCCAAGTTGGGCGGGCGCGGCCGGCCGGGCGGGGCGGGGACGGGCCACTGCGAGCCGGCGGCGGCTCGAGGAGGGTGGGTTCCTGCACCGAGGGCGGCTGTACTGGCTCCTGGGAGCCGCGAGGGATCCCTGAGGTCGGAGGAGCCCCTGCTCCAAGAGAAAAGTCTCTGAGTGGGAGAGCTCAGAGCTGGGAGATGGGGTGCCCTCAGGAGTTGTGGGGGGCTGTTCCGAAGTGTGTTTGGGGAGGGGGCCCTAAGGGCTTTAGAAGGCTCTCCCTCTGCTCCGGCAGTTGTGACACTTGTGAGGTTGAGGGAGGGGCGGTGTCTGGCCTTTAAAGCCTTAGATCGCAGAGAAAGAGTCCTCTGGAAGATCGAGGCCGGTCCAGACCTACGCTCACAGCCTGCAGCCCAAGGGCCCTCTGCACTCAGGAGGAAGATGGGGGAACCTCGCCGACGACCCCAATACTTTTCTCTGTATGTTTGTTTTTCTGAGGTCCAACCTCTCCATCCCTGAAACAGAGCGACAGGTATTTATTGAGCTCGCATTGGCTGTGCCTAGCTGACAAGTGCCTGACCTTGCTCTTTGGAGGGGTAAACTGAGGAAGGAAAGGGCCTGGTTTTGCCCTGTGACTAGATGTGGAAGGACCCTCATTCATAGGTACTGATAGTCCTTGACAAGATGGCATCACTGAGAGCAGGAGATGGAGAGAATCGGGCTTCTGGGAGGCAGCAGAGGTTCTAGCCTTGGGTTGGGAGTCATCTCCTAGTCCCCCGACCCCCATTGTTAGTCCCTGAATTCTAAATGTTCTCATTCTGTCTTCCTCCACAAACCCTACGTCACCCTCTTCTCGCATCCTCTTCAGTCTTTTTTCCCCAAGACACACAGTCATGCCTGGGCCTTGACCTCTCGCCTACCCTTCCGCTCTGTCCATCTCTGTCCTCTCCCTGTGGCCTCCCCTGTCCCTTCCTTGCCCAGCTTCTGGCTCCCGCACACATATTACCCTCTTGATTCTTCCATCTTCCCTTCCTCTTGATTCCTTTCTCCTTCTTTTTCAGTCACTTATCTCTAGCTTTGGGGCTCAGGATCTTTGCTGAGTTTAAGAACCTTTTCAAACCTCCCTAGTTCAGAGAGGCAGGCTGCAACCCCCACTGATAGAGATGATGAAAGGGCTAGAAAACCTCTCTGTGTATGCACGTACAAGTGTCTGCGTGTCTACATCTTTATCTTTAGGAGACAAAATAACTGCCCTCAGCCTTGAGAGGGCTCAAAGCAGGGGAAGCCAGCAGAATGAACAGAATGAAGGGAACCTGCAGTGGGTGAGGTTGCGGTTAGGCAGGAGGAAGCAGTCTGTAGCAGTCAGGGTATCAGAGTAGAGTGACACAGGAATAGGACTGGTGAGAGAGGCCGTGGGAAATCAGATCACCCAGACCCTTGGGTGCTTGATCAAGAGGCCAGGCCTGGAGGCTGCGGGAGAGCCTGAAGGTCCCTGACTCCAGTGCTTACTGGTTCCAGCACTACCTGCCAGGGAGAATGGGACTGGGTCAGCTAGGTGTGAGGAAGGATTGAGAGGAGTAAAGGCAGGATTATGGAGGGAAGACTACAGCTGGTCTAACTTAAGTCTTAACTGTTTTAGCTTCAATTCAGGAAAAGAAGAGGGGCATGAGACAAAGATGTCTGCCCTCTCTTTCCTGCTGCCTTCCAGGGCCTTCCCAGGCTAGATACCCGTGTCCCCTCAACTTCCTCGAGGCCTTGGTGACCAGGAAGCCCTCTGGAGTTCTGCTGACCCCTTTGCCTTCAGGCATCCTCAATAAGCCTGGCTCTATAAGCTGTTGTCCCCATTCTAGAGCTCCCTCCTCAAGCCTTTGAGATGCATGCTGAGAGATCCTGCTTTTGCCTACCTCCTCAAGTCTACTGTATTTATTTCTCTCCACTAGAAAAAAAAAAAAAAGAGAGAGAAGTGGAGGGAAGCAAGTCTACTTTGTGGGATTCCCAAGCACAGCCAGATTTAAGGACTATCCCCATTCCCCATTCTGTCCTCTTCCCTTCTCATGGTTGTCGCTGTCCCATGGATGGTCCCTTCCTCTGCACTCCTGTCTCTCCTGCTCTCATTCTGGGAGGTATAGGGGGTTTGGCCCCAGGAGGAAATCCCAGGGACCAGCATAAAAATCCCAGCTCAGGGAAGGATATGTATGCAAGGCACTCTCCGAGCATTAGGGCTCAGTAAAAAACCACCCAGGAGTCCTGACTCCCTGCCTGCCAAATTAGTACTTATTTTAGATAACTGAGCAACCCATAGGCTCTAAGGGTGAAAATAGGATGGATGAGACAGAGCTTCTCCCAAGCAAGATCTGGCCCCACTGGAGGTTTGAGCTAATTGCATGAAAGTCACTGCTAGAAAAATGTGACTGGGGTGGGAGGGATCTAAGTGGGGAAACAGGGGGAGGGAGGGGGGGATGTGCCTGCTATAGGGGACTGCTGCTGAGGTCTTAGCTAAAGAAATATGGTCAAGGTCTTGACGTGAACAGAACTGATACGAGATTGTTTGGGTCCTGGCTGAGAATCTAGGATATGGAGGGTTGTTTCTGGCAAGATGTTAGGGCAGATGAGGTGGCTGGTGTGACCTTTTAGGGGTCATGAACAAGAAGATTTGAAAGGTTGTGGCTGTAGTGGGAAAGATATTAGAATGCAGGTAGCTGGGCAACTGGGAAGAAATGGGTGCCCCGGCCCAGATTGAAGACCCCTCCCTGCATACACAGTGCAGACCCACTAGTGGTGAGACTTGTAGGAGTCTGTGAGAAGGGAAACCAAAAACAGAGCCAGGGCTGCCTCCCCAGAACAAATGGGTTTTCCTGTCCAGGGTCCAGCTTCCTCTTTTGTCCTCAAGTCATGGGGGGAGGGCATCTCCCCAGGAGCTAGAGCCAGAGAAGGCACTCCCCAGCTGGGGCAGGCTGTCTGTCTGTCCAGTAATGTCTGTTCTAAATCATATATGCTCGGGTATGCTCTTGGCATGAGGGCCTGGAAGCAAAAAGAGCTCAGACACCAACCTCGCTCCTTTGGCCCATTTCCCGAAGGGATAAACCATGGTAGGGCCATCCTGAATGAGGTCAGAGGGATAGGCCCATTCCCAGGCTGGAGGTCAAGAGACCCAGGTCCTTGTCCTGGATTTGCTCCCAACCCTCTGTGTAACCCTAGTCAATTTTGTCTCTTGTGGCTCAGCTTCAGCAGTAAAAAGTTGTCTATCAATACCTCAAAGAGCATATAGAATACTGAGAGCTCTGACTCTCCTTCTCCCAAGGGCCCCCTCATAGCAGTGCCCTGACTCTGGGCCCAGCCTTGAACAGTCTCTATGTGTCCAAGGACAAGAACTGTGGTGTGCCCCCTTTCCCCAAAACACAAGAGAAGAAGGCAAAGAGTGGCAGGGAATTTGCCAGGGGGTGGCAATATGGGGGAGTACCTGGTGCCTGGCTCCAGCTCTGCCCCACTGACAGTGGAAAATAGATACCGGAGTTTCCTCCCTGGTGTTTTTTTCCCTTGTGGAAACCCCCTCAGGTCTGGGGCGGGCTGAAGGGCCTGTGAGGCCCTGGGTCTCTCTGTGGGTATTTTCAGGTGGCGGAGGCAGGATTGGGAGGATGGCATTTCTGTACAGCCTCATGTGAAATGAGCAAAGGCAAAGGAAGTGCCACTTCACGGGCCTTTTGTGGGGCCCCCCAGACTGCTGAGCTGCTGGGGCAGGGAGGAAAGGAGGAGGAAGCCAGGGTTGAGCCTTCCTCTGTGCTGCCTGGTGGGGGAGGGGCCTGCCTCCTTAACTGCCGCCAGAGCTACTCTGGCCCTGGGGCTGACCCTCTATGGAGCACCCCAAGTGCTGGTACATGGAAAGAACAGGGACCGAGTAAAAGGGTCCCAGCCTCCCACAGCCCTCCCAGCTCCAGCTGTCGTTTGTTTCCTCCTCCTCCCCAGCCCCTAGTGGGCAGTCAGCTCACTCCATCCTACCTGGGGCAGTGCAGGACCCTATGCAGGGCTGAAGGGTGGAGAATGGCAAGAGGTAGAGAATTCTCCAGTGTGGATTTTTTTTAAGGCTGGGAACTAGGCTCTCGGGTTCTGTCCCTGCTGATGGGAGAATGGGAAGAAAGAGCAAGACTCAGCCCTTGGCCTGTTCCCAGCCCCACACTGACCTCATGTCTCTCCCAGCGTCCTCCTCCTAGCACAGCTGCAGCCCCTTTGAGCCTCTTTGTACCACCTCTCCTCCTGCCTTCTATTCAAAACAAACAGACTGGCAGAGCTTCTGCAGCTGATCCAACACTGACCCTGACCTTGGCCTCATTCTTGACCAGTCCTGATAGTCCCAATCCTTATGCCCATCAGGACCACTTTTCCTATCCATTCTCCTCATCACCACTGGGCTGGCTATGCCTGCTCCACCCCTCTCACCCTTCCATTTGAGGACAGGGCAATTTAGCCTATGTGTTCGTTAACCCTAAATTGCACTCCTGGTGCAAGGGTGGGTAGGAGGGAAGCTGGTTACCCTTGTCTGGTGTCTCCTAGGCATGGAGGTGCTTCCTTGTTCCCCGAATCAAAGTCTGGATTGATGGGATAGGAGATGTATGCCTGTCTGCAGCTTTTGCTTAGCCCTCTATTGGGCTTCTGGAAGTAAGCAGGGCCTCCTCATGAGGCATCCAGTTAGTTCAGCACAATGTAATAACAGTGCTGGGGAAGGTAGGGCAGAAGAAGGGGTGGCTGTGGTGTCCTGAGTAGCTGGGGAACAGAGCTGGGCCCTGAAGGACTGGAGGCTCTAGGGTGAGGGGCAGGAAGGGTTGAGAGGAAGCAGAATTCCAGAAAGAGGAACTCCCATGTGCAAAGACGTGAAGGACAGATTGAGTTCATTCAGCTATTTACTGACAGCCACCGTGTGCTGTGCTCAGCCTAGGGAGACAGGTCAGCCAGGACCTTGCCCCCTAGGCTCTCCCAGTCTATGACCAGAGATAAGATTCAGATCAGCTTCCACGTGACATGTGATAGAATATACCTGTGAGAGAATCAGGGAGCAGACCTTGGGTAGGATAAGTCCTCTATGACTTGGGTGACTTACAAAAACTTCCCTGGAGGATGTGGCTTGGCTCTGGAGGACCAATGTAGAAGGATCCTTTGAGGCAGTTGGAGCCTTCTGAGCTGCTGGGTGGGGGGTCAAAGGATGGAAGTGGGGAAGAAATGCTGGATTCCCACTAGGACAGTGAATACTGCTGTTTCATGTGTTTTGGGGAAGAAAATGTGGAGGCTCCTTGTAGAGAGGATCACGGTTATGTGGCCAGAGCTCAGGATCGGAATAACCAGAGTGATGGATTATAGTTAGAATGAGTTTCAGGGAGGGCTGCACAAAGGGGATCCCTCATGTCAGGGAGGCAGGTTTGTAAGTTTCCACTGCTTCCACACCCCCCTTCTCTTACAGCCTGTTCCTCCCCTCCCCCACTCCCAATTGGGACACTTCCCCTGCTATAACGGCCACAGAGATCTGGCAATCAAGCAATCTGCTGCTTCCTTTCCCTCCCCCATTCTGGGCCTGCCTGGGCCACACCCCGAGACCAAGCCCCACTGGGTACAAGCTGGGCTCCAGGGACCACACTCAGACAGGGTGAACCCCCATGGGCTGTGCTCCCCATGGAAGCCAGGTCAGGCCAGTACTGGGAAAAGAGATTTTTGCCTATCCTAGTCAAAGCTTTCGGCTGCCATTGCTGTCTAAAAAGATTCAGCATTGCAGTGTTGGCTGTGGGGTTTAGTCCAGACCGGGCTTCTGACCTGTCTATCGAGATCGCAGTAACAGGAACAGAAGCAAGCAGACCAGGAGGCAGTGGTTGCACAGTCCCATTTGCCTAGCCCTATATTCAGCTTTTCTGTGGGGGAGTCGAGAAGCTCAAGCTTCAGTATTTGGGGAGCAGGGGGCATCCTCAAGCTAAGGCACTCATGTACGACTATTGGAGAAGGAGTCACACAGAGCCAAAGAAGGGTTCAAAGGGTGGCCATGCTATGGAAGTTCAAAGGAGAATTCAGTCGCCTCATGGGACCATGAGACTTAAGCCAGGCCTTGAGTCAGGAAGATTTGAGAGGGGAGAGGGAACGGCAGCAGAGAGAAGAACAAAAGTTCAGGGGCAAGAATGATCCTGGCTTGTTTACACAAGACAGTGAAGACCCCTGGGGGTTGGAAACTCACATTGCAAGGTACCTGCTTTGTACACATATATTGCACATCAGCACACTTAATCCATGTAACAACCTTATAAAGTTGGTACTGTTACCTAGCTCATAGCACCAGGACTAGGATTTAATCCCAGGAGTGTCTGACTCCAAAACCCCTGACAGATTATGAAGAACTCTGAGCACCAAGATGAGGGACAGGCAAGATCTGAATTAAGTTGGGAATAGAAAGCCAGAACAAGTCATTGTCATTTGGCTAATACTATACCAATCGGCAAACAATTTATTTTCTAAATAAAAGTTCTTTTTTTAAAAAAAAAAAAGTGACCTAGTGAGTAAGTCAAAGTTGATTCCCCAACCCCTCTCCTTGTTTGACCCCCTGCAGCATTGACTGTCCCTTCTTCCTACGTGATACAGGCTAGACCCTACGTTTTAGCATGCGCCCTCCTTAAATGAGTTGTAGCAGCTTATTTCACCCAGTTCAAGCCATGGATTTCAGAGAAAAGAGTTGTCCTGGGAGAGAATAAGGGTCTGAACTAGACCTGAGTAGGGAGGAGTGGACTGACACCACCACTCAGACACCTGCATGCTCAGTGTTTCCTGCCTCTTGGTGTGAAAGGCTTTGCTCTTGCCACCTCCTGTGTGCACAGCGCTGCCCAATTTCCCAAGCACATTCCTTCCCATGCTCAGGATCCTCACTGCTGTCCTTTGAGGCAGGGAGGGCTAGTTTTATCACACCTGTTGTGCCGATGAAGAAACTGAGGTTCCAGGAAGGGAAGTGACTTACTTGCTTAAGGTCATAAAGTCAGCCGGTAAAGGGTAACTTGGAGGCTGTGTGACACATTGAGGAAAACACCAGGCTTTGCATCACAAAACTGGGGTTTGTGTCCTAGCTCCCATGCTAACTGGCTGTGTGACGCAGGGTTTCTTTAACTGCTCTGCATTTGTTTCCTTATCTGTAAATAGGAATAGTACTGTTAGGTTGTTATAAGGATCAAATAACATAATACCATGTGATCTATACAGGGTTGTACCATGTGAGGGCTTTTAATCAAAGGGCAGAGTCAGCAGGTGAATGCAGGTCAGATTCAGGTGTCCAGTGCTCTTGGCCCTATAAAACACTGCCTCTGCCCTGCTTGTTTCTGGACACCATCCCACTCATGATCCTTTTCCGGTGTCAGTCCCTGTTCCCTTGCCAGCCCGGAAGCTACCCTCTCCCTCCCTGCTCCTTTGAGGGCTGATTTACTGATTGCTGGTTGATAACCCCTCCCTAGAAAGCAGCCTGGAGCCAGCTGTACTTCCAGTCTCTTGGGCCTTGTGACTGCCGGCCAGAGTTCCCTCCTTGCCTTCCTGCCTGGGCCAGCCCTGTGCTGGGCTTGAGGGGGAAGGGTTCAAGGTCACCCTACCATGCCCACTCCCCTGCTTTGTGTGGAAGTGCTGAGGTCTCCCAGCTAATACAGTGGACAAGAGTAATGGCACCAACACCCCCACCCCAAGATGCTCTCTCTTCTCCCCAAGGAAGAAGCCACAGAATCCTGAGAAGATGAAGGCGCCCTGACTTGCCCCCGTGTACCTAGGTCTTGTGCATTTCCTGACTGACTCGGCCCTCCCACTCCACCCCCTGTTCCTGAGGGCCTTTTCTTTTCCCATCATCCTGTCCCCTGCTCCCAGGGCTCTTAACATCTCATTTCATCCACTTAGTACCCTTGCACAGGCTTTTTTCTCTTCTTTTCATGGATTGGGAAACTGAGGTCCAGAGAGGGTAAGTGCCTCATGCCTGGTTACGGTGAGTCAGCAGGAGAGCAGAGCTGGGGCTCAGACTTAGGTTAGGTCCCTTGACTTCTAGTCTAAAGTTCTCTCCACTGCCCTAGAGGGTCCTTACTGTCTTCTTGGACCCATACCCTGAGGCCCTCTATCCTCTTTCCAGAGGTTGAACACACACACTTATTTATACAAATAAGATGGAAGTATTTTTTAATATGAACCAGAGAGGCAACCTCATAGAATGAACCCCTTTCCCTCCCAGCTGGTCCCCGGGGAAGTTGGGGCCTGGGAGGGAGCTGGCACCAAGCCATGGGTCCTATGCAGATTCCACACCACCAGAGTTCCTTTTCCCGTTTCCAATGGTGGATTCCCCTTTCTCCTCCAAATTTGATTTTTGAGGCTTTGGAACCCAATGTTGAGAGGTCAGGCTGGGGGCGGGGGTGAGGGATTATCAGACTAGGGTGCAGTCTTGCCATGTATGAAGTAAAGTGGGGAAAATGGGCCAGTGGTGATGGTGCTTGGGTGGAGCAGGCAATACTTAAGAGATCTGGGTGTGTCTAAAACAGGGCTGTCCCCCTTCCAGGGAGCAGTGACCTGGTTGTGAGAGAGTCAGGGAAAGGAAGTCACATACTAGCCAGAAAAAGTCCCCCATGGCTGAGGGGAAGTAGCCAATTAGAGGAGGACCCTTGCCACGGCAGTATAAATAATCATAGGGTTTCCAGAAGCTCTGTTCTGTTCTAGAACTCGGAAGAGCAGTTCCTCACCCCGAGGCCCTCTGAGCTGCAGAGGGGACCAGGATGATGGCTGGAGGGGGGACTCCTCTCAAACTTACCCCACAGATAATTACAGCAGCCAGTTCATTTGGTACTTCCTATGTGCCACACCTCACACCAAACACTCTTTACATGTTAGCTCATTTCATGATCTGACCAATTCTAACCCAATAGGCAAGATTATCCCTATCTCACGGATGAGAACATTTGAGGCTCATGAAACTTAAATATGTTGCCTGAGATCATACATGACTAGTTGATTAGAATCCCTGGCTAGTCTGATTCCAGCATGTGTTCTCAGTGATAGTGCTTTAATGCACTGTGTTCTCTACCCAAGAGTCCGGAAGCCCCTCAAATTCTTCAGAGGCACAGGCCACGGTCTCAGGAAAGGGACAAAAGATTGAGGAGAAAACCAAGGTTTTTTTCTTACTCTTTTGTTCAACCCTCTTGGCTGGGTTTAGAGGATCTGCCTTACACCACCTTGAGAGAAGGTGTGGACGTCTGTGAGCCACAGCTTTTGTCTCATTCATTATTACACACCCAGATTCCAGACCAAATCCCAGCCCTGGCTCAGTCTCCAGTGCTCTCCTGCACTGAGTTGCCAGCCTGGGTTTGTGTGGCCAGATAGGGTTTCCCATGCTTCCAAAACTGATGGGGTACGTTCTCCCACCTCTTCCCCATCCCCAGGGCTCCTGGATTGAGATAGGGCAGCTGTCTGGAGAATTGTGCTCCTCACTCCACAGGTTTCTCATTGAACCTTTTGGTTTGTGCTCAGTAGCCAAACCAAAGATGACAGGTTTGGAGTTGAAACAGTGCATTAGGCAGGGTAGCCCTGAGTTGGGAGAGGATCCATCCATGGCTGCATCTCAGAGTGACCTGGGTCAGCTGCCCTGTGCCAGAAGCCCACTCCAGTCTACTTGGTGGGAGAGGTCCACATCTGATAGAGGATCTGGCAGATCCCTATACTTGTGCACCCTCCTTTTGTGTCTATACTTCTGGAGGAAAAATAAAAGTAGCTGATACTTATTGAATGCTTATTATGACTAGGCACTGCTCTAAATGCTTTATGTGTGTTAACTTATGTAATCCTCATAATAACCCAATAAAGTAGGTATTATTTTATCCCCATTTTACAGATTACAAAAATGTGGCATAGAGAGGTTAAGTAATTTGCTCAGAGTCATACACTAGGAGATAGCAAAACCAGATTTTGATCTTAGTCTGGCATCAGAACTTATGTGCTTCACATAATATATTACACATTATAGTGCCAGCCTCCTTATCCCTGAGCATCTTTGCTTGTTCTCAGGGCCTCTCTCTCATTGTGTGTCTGTCTCTCTGAGGTCTGTCTTGATGGGACTGCAGGATGGTGGCAGGTGAAGAGTACTGGAGCTGGTTTCCCTCTGTAGGCCCCATCCTTTCTTCCTAACCAAGAGTGTCCCTCTCATCTGTCCACAGGTCACTGAATCCAGAGGGGTCCAGAAGGGGAAGGAGGCATTGCCTCCGCTACAGCAGCTTCACCCACGATGCAGAGCATCAAGTGTGTGGTGGTGGGCGATGGGGCTGTGGGCAAGACGTGCCTGCTCATCTGCTACACAACAAATGCCTTCCCCAAGGAGTACATCCCCACAGTGTTCGACAATTACAGCGCCCAGAGTGCAGTTGACGGGCGCACGGTGAACCTGAACCTGTGGGACACAGCGGGCCAGGAGGAGTACGACCGCCTCCGCACACTCTCCTACCCTCAGACCAACGTCTTCGTCATCTGCTTCTCCATTGCCAGTCCGCCCTCCTATGAGAATGTGCGGCACAAGTGGCATCCAGAGGTGTGCCATCACTGCCCCGACGTGCCCATCCTCCTGGTGGGCACCAAGAAGGACCTGAGATCCCAGCCTGACACCCTCCGGCGCCTCAAGGAGCAGGGCCAGGCGCCCATCACACCGCAGCAGGGCCAGGCGCTGGCCAAGCAGATCCACGCTGTGCGCTACCTCGAGTGCTCGGCCCTGCAGCAGGACGGCGTCAAGGAAGTGTTTGCGGAGGCTGTCCGGGCTGTGCTCAACCCCACGCCAGTCAAGCGTGGGCGGTCCTGCGTCCTCTTGTGACCCTGGCACTCAGCTTGGAGGCTGCCCCTGCCCCCCCACCAGTTGTGCCTTTGTGCCTTGGCGCCTTGTCTGCCCCCAGCTGTGCCTTAAGGACTAATTCTGGCACCCCTTGCCAGGGGGTCCTCGAATGCCTTTCTCTCCTTAAGGAGGCCCACAGGGAAAGAGGCTTTGGGCCCTGCCCTACTCTGCTTGGGAACACCAGGTATTCTCGAGAGCTCACCCAGGCCAAGGTTGGAACCCTCCCCAAGAAGCCAACCCAGTGCCTCCTCCCCACTTTCCCCTACTGACCAGTTGATCCAGCTTTCCACACAGATGTTGCTGGCTATTATGGTGCCTTCTCTCAGGTTAGGACCTCTCAGCCATCCCTAACCTCTCCCTTGCTGCTCTTCAAATTGCTCCCCCCTCAAGATGCTCTCTCCCTTCCCCAAAGAAGGAGCCACAGAATCCTAAGATGAATGTGCCCTAACCTACCCCTATGTGCCCAGGCCTTATGCATCCGCTGACTGACTCAGCCCTCCTGGGGGGCCTTTCCCACCCCCATCAGCATCAATAAAACCTCCTGTCTCCAGTGGCCCTGCCTCCTCCCTGTGTGTTGGGCATTGGGGGTTGGGTAGGGGCGGGGCATGGGCTAGGGCTCCCCAGAGACTGGGCGCCTTTTGTTTCCTGCAAGAGGGGACAGGAGACAATAGGCTTCATTGTGGTCCCCCCCACCCCCCAATTTCCCTAACAAAGCTCTGGGCTCCCTTGGAGGGGCCAGTCTTGTTCTGGGGCCCAGTGACAGAGTCTGTAGTACACTGGGATGCAAAGCATGAGGGAAAACTTCCTGATCGAGGGCCCAGAAAGGGAGAGGTTGAAAGCCATCAGCCTGCAGACAGGTGCTCTCACAGTCACACATCCAAGAGCTGACCCTTATACTCCCAAGGGGACAAATCTTTACTGACAGAGCCAGGGCTGGAACTCAGGGCTTTGTTTCAACCTAAGACTTCCCCAGGTATCCCAGCTTCCAGGCCTGGAGTAATTACAGGAATAACTCAGTCACTCCTGCTCATCAAAACTTGAGGCTTGGGCCAGTCTTAGGCGACTGACTACTGGTCTAAGGGGGGTGGGAGGATGCCACAGGGATCATACCGTGCCATGGACTTCCCTCCATCCTGGAGCCTGTTCCTCACCTCACTTCCATTAAACAGACACAAGCCTCAAAACAAGAAAGCCTAGCCCAGACTGTTGGCAAAAAAAAAAAAAAAAAAAAAGCATTTATTGTCCTTTGAAATAAAAGGTACAACCAAAAGACCTCAGGGCCTTAGGCAGTAGGGTGGATTGGAAGGACACCAGAGAGCCCACTTTGGGGTAGGAGTCTGTGCCCTTACCCAACACCTTTGCCAAGGAGAAAGAATCGGTAAGTCAGAGGTTTCATAAGGGATGGGAAATAATACACAAGCCAGTGCTTTTTCTGGAGCTGGTCATTCTTCAGGTACAGAACAGCACCTCCACAGGGATAAGCACAGACTGGCAGAGCCACTGGATTATACAGCCCGCCCACCCTGGCATCATCCACACAGACACACTGAGGCGCAGATGGGGAAGGGTGCACACCATATCAGAGGTGAAGTCAAGACCAGGACACCCGGGCAACCTTAGCAGGGGACTGTGGTCATAGGGCTGGATGTGCAGAGTAGATCATGAGACACATTAGTTAAGTGAATGACCCTGTGGGGAGAAATGGCTGTGGTTTTCTGGTAGCAGCCACTGCTCAGTGGTCCCTGACCTCAGCAAGAGGTGGCTCTGTAAAGGCAAAGAACCGGATGGTGGTTATGAACCTCAGGACTTTTTTTTAGCACCAGGTGGTGGAGCTCTCCTGCCAGCTCAGCTTCTTGCATCTCAGGTAAGGGTGATGCTGCTTGAAGGTCCCTGTACCTTCCAGTGGGGTAGGGGGAAGGAGAAGCCAGCAGGGCTGGGTAAAGCCTTGTCCTGTGTCCTTCCTCCCTTCTTCCCTTCTCCCCAGCTTCAGTAGGGCCGAGAGAGGACACGGGGTGGGGAAGGCCTGAGTGGTATTTGTTTCCTCCTTTCTGGGCAGTGGGCCTCCTCCCCAGCAGGAGAGAAGGGTTTAGAACCGTTTTTCCTCAGGCTGGGAGGTAATGAGCAGCTCCTTGTTCCCAAAGTCCCACCAGGCCGTCATGTGGAATGCCATGTTGGTTAGGACAACGGTGTACTCCAGGATGGCAAAAATGGTGTATACTGTTGTGAGGACACAAGGAACAAGGCATGGTAAGCCTCCTTCCCCATCCACCAGGGACCTCTTGAGAAACCACCACCACCACATCACCACACAGGGAACACAATGGCAGGTAGCCCCCAAGATCACTGCTATGTTGCACATTATACAAAATATCACCTCTGTCCTGTAGCCACTGTGACCACCTATGGATCCTAGCCTGGCCTCACCTCCAGCCTCACAGTACATGTTGTGCCGAAAGTAAACAGCCAGCGCGGTGAAGAAGGAGACGAAGTTGATGATGAAGAGCCGCTGTTTCCAGTTGTAGGACTTGCGATCCTAGGGGAAGGGCTCATGATCAGACATTCTGCAGCTTATTGGGTAGGTGTGGACTGCCTCCTGTCTTAGCCCCAGCTCCTAAGGGCTGTCTTACCTCCCTCGCTCATGGAAGGAGGGCACAGGCAGGGGCAGCAGGAATGATGGGCATTTCACTTCCCTGCATTTGGGGGTATAATGAGGCCGAGGAGCAGTCCCTGTCCCTCCCACTTTGGGGGAATGGAGTATGAAAGTTACTTGGAGTTACTCACCAACCCAAGACCTCCAGATACTGCGGGGAGAAGAAAGGTGTGTGTGTGGGCGGGGGACACGGGAGTTATTACCCCTGACACAGTGTTCCTAACCCACTGCAGCTTGGGTGCTGCCCCTCACTCTACCTCCATCTGGAGTCTCCTCCCTTCTATTCTCCAGTCCCCATACTACCCAACACAGCCCTAGATTCTGACCAATCACCCTCCACTTGTCCCCAAGCCCAGTCCCTGCCCAAGTTCCCATGAGAATTCCAGTTTCCACCTCACCATTACTGGCAACCCGAGGACAAATGTCCTTCATTTTCCTCTGGGCCACCTGGAGCCCCACTAGGGGTAGACCGTACCTCCTGACTTACTGTGTGCTTCTTGGTCAGCCGCCAGAGAATGCAGGTGAGCAGCATGTGACCGAGGGATGAGGCAATGAACACAATGAAAGCATTTTCATGGATGGCTGGAGGGAGAAAGGAAGGTTGGGAGCTTGCATTGCAAGGAGTACTGAAAGCCCTGTGTCGGAAGATGTGGGGGGATGGGGGTGGGGGGTCCCCTCCCCGAACCCTTCCCCACTCCTCCTTCCCTTGTCTGGGCACCCACTGAAGTCCTCGGAAGAGGAGACGTAGGTGAGCACTAGCAGCGCGAGGTTCTCCACGACATTGAGGCTGAAGTTGAGGCGGCAAAGTGGGCGGTAGCCAGGACACGGGGAGGCGCAGCTGAGGTAGTGATTCCAGTAGGCGAAGGCCACCAAGAAGCGGGGCGCTGAGTGCAGGCCAATGCAGAAGCGCCACACGTAGCGCTGGGGTACCTCCCCGCCGATGGCCGAGCTCACCGATGGCAGGTAATTGGGCACCTAGAGAGTTGTGACCCATCTGGGTGCCGGCCCCCTGCCAGCCCCACCCACCCTGCCCACCTTGAGATCTTTCTTGTAATCACCTTGGCCTTCAGGAGACTCTGCTCCAGCCTCTAGGAAGTCCTCCTTCAGCTCCCCCAGAGCTCTCCAGGGAGACCTCCCCTTCCAGGGCCTGGGCCCCCAATGTGCCTGCTTCTTATTCCTCAGCCAGCCTGAGGTTTGTGCAGGGGCATATAGGACCTTGTCCATCTCCCTACACATGGCTGGGAAAGCTGTAGACAAGACAAGAGGTTCTCGAGCCCATAGCACAGAGCTGTGCCTTTGATATACCCCAGTGGGAGGTTCCATGAGCCCACACCCCAGATTTGGTCCCAATGGCAGAAATGAGTCACAGACCATCTAAGTTTCCTTGGGACAGTGCTGGATTCACTGCCCAGCTGAGCTGTTCCTGACTGCTCTCAGTTTCTTGTTCTGAGAAACTTGTTCTTCTGGTCAGGGGTACCAAGGCAGTAGAGGGTACTGTGAGATCCCAGAGCAGCTGGGCCAGAAGAGTACCCTAACTCTGATCATGTTTAAGAAAGTGGGTGCTCCAAACCTGGGGTAGTCTAATACAATGACCCTGTTCTTATGCATCTCTCTCATCTGTCTTTCTCAAAGCTGGAATTCCTCATTTCTTAGGGAGCTAGAGTGAGGAGATAATACCACACAGACTGGTGTGTTTTTTTTATATGGGAGGGAGAGAATGAGGGATGGGTGAACAGTAGTTTTGATGGGGACAGAAAGGCCGGGAATGGGAGGAGGATCTCTTAGACTCCAGCCTAGAGCAGTACTTCTCAAACTTTAATATGCATGCAACTCATCTGGGATTGTGTGAGAAGGCAGAAGGTCTGGAATCTGAGAATCTGTATTCCTAAAAAGATTCCATGACCGTGGAAGCTACCAGCCTGTTGCCCACACTTTCCATGGACTTTTCAGACCTTCACCAACAGCCAGAGCAGTGCCAGAGCTCAGCAACCCAGAGAGGGAATGACCCTGCTGTGACTACGGCAGGGCCAGTCTTCAGAGATGGAGTTCTGGAACATCCCTTCCTTTCTCCCAATGGAGATGCTGAATGGGTCTCTAAGATGGCTGGCAAGGCAAGCAAGTATGGAGGCAGCTAGCAGGGCAGGGGTGCGCCTGTGGCAGGACTAGCCAGGGCCTTCACAGCCTTCATAGAAACAGAGATAGATTTCCCCTCAGCGCTGTCAGAGGAAGCTAAGTGCGGAGCTCTCGGAGAGAGGGTGAAACTCTCAAGGCCATGGCTTGAGATATCATAGCTTGAGACCAGACTCAGATATTCACTCTGCATAATCAGTGAAGAGGCAGCATGGAGGCTTTGGGGCCACACAAACCTAGTCCTGCATCCCAGCTCTGCCTTTATTAGCTGGGTGACCTTGAGCAAGTCACTTCACCTCTCTGAGCTTTAACCTCCTCATTGGCAAGATAGAGATGACATCACCTACTTTGCAGGGTGATGGTGAATACTAAATATAATGAATACTAAAGGCATCTGCAGTGGCTGGTGCACAGTGGGTACAAGCTATGACTTTTTAGAGACAAACTTCCCTGAAAAGCCAGCAAATAGGCTGTGAGCTATGTGGCTACTGAACATGGGAAGGCCGGCATATGACTGAGAGGTGGGAATTGTATCTTCACCGGACACATCTGAGACCCCTCAAGCCTCCTTATGTGACTTTTCTGCCTCTTTGAGTAGGTCCCATGTGTAAAGTTAGTGGGAGTGTTGCCTCCACTTCCTAGAATATTTATTCTGGAAATTCCCGCCCCAATCTCAGCTACTTAAGGGGAACAGTACCAGCATCTAAAGCTTGGCTGGGAGAGCCCAGAGCACTCAAGGGCCCAGAGTCCTGACTGATACTGGGAAATAGGTAAAGGCTTGAGACGGCAGAGAGTTTGGGAGATGTCTAAGGAGGATGAGAGATTTAGGGTCCTGTGGCTGCTCATCCTATCCTCAGAAGCTCCTCTCAGATTAGGGGTGGGGGCAGGATTCTAGGAGCAGGGATTGCTTCTTCCATCACTCTCTCTCTCTTTCTCTCTGTCTCATACACACACACACACACACACACACACATGCATAATCAGGTATAGATACTCATAAACATGCATTCCCCCCATCCCAAGCACACAAGTTCCCCACTCACCAGCTATGCCAGCAACAAGCAACATCAGGAGCTATCAGAGTCCACGTACACAGCTCACCCCAAACATCCCCATAAGCCCAGAGCTAAGGGTACTGAGAGATGGGAACATAACCCCTTTCCCTAAGAATAAAAACCCTTTGGCCTGGAGGACAGGCTCAGTGGATCTATGGCAGGGTACTGTATCAGAATTTCACATGGTATAAAAGGAGGGGGGTCCAAAACATTCCCTATCATAGCACCTCATGTTTCACCATTAGAGATTCATTCCCTTGGCCTCAGATAAAAGTCTTCTGAAATTATGGATGACTTTTCTATCTACCTTACTGCCCACCCAACCCCTACCCCTTGCCAACTGGACAAAAAACTCCCATTCCTGTCAATCCTACTTGCTAATCTTCTCTAGACTCCATCCCCTCTTCTCTATCCTCACAGTCCCCATCTTAGCTCTGGTCTTCCCAGTACCATTTGCTATTGCACTGGCCTCCTTACTCCCTGCTCTTGCCCTTCTCCTTAAATCTGTTCTCTACTCAGGGATCCAGAATGGTCTTCTAAAACTCAAATCTGATCATGTTCCTTTCCTGCTTAAAATCTTTCCAAAACTCCTCGTTGCCCTCTAGATAAAATCAAAAGTTGTCAGCCTGGCGTTCACAAAGATCCTTCTTCACTCCCACAGCAACAACTCCTCCTTGTTCAGGAAGGAAGTCTCCAACATCTAAGCTGGGCTGAGTGCTTCCTCTGGGCCCCGTCATCCCTGTGCTCCCTTCTGTCACAAAAGGAATCCTATCTCACTGTGTTGTGACTGTCTGTGCCTAGATGTGTCTCTTGTAGGAATAAGATGCTAAGGGCAAGTCCATGTTCAATTCCATGCCCATTACACAGAACCTCCACCCCTGGGCCCTCAGAAAGGCTCAGTGGACTGCTACTGGAGGCAGGAACTTCTAGGTTTCTAGCTGGCAGAGCCCTGAGTGGATACAGGTTGTGGGGCCTGAGGTTGCCAGAAAAGAAACCAAGCTAGAAGAACCCAGGGCAGGGCTAGGAGTCCTCCCAGGTCAGGCCCCTAGTCTGGGCTAAAGCCACCTGTTACTTCTCCTGGCTCCTGGTCACATGTTACTTCCTCAGTCCTAGCTTCCTTTCCAGTTTGGTCTCTTTTCAGCCCCCTTCTCCCTCTCACGACCTCTTCTACCTAGTCCCACTCCCCTCCTTCCCCCATGCCACCTCTGCTCCCTACACCCTCTACAATCCTCTTCTGGTCTTGGAGGACTGTGACTGTACTTTCCATGAGTCTCCTTCACAAATTTCCCCTACCTCTGACTTTCCCCTCACCATCCTTTTACCCCTCTCCCCTCTCTCTGTCCCTCCTCCTTCTCTCCTACTCTCTGATTCCACCCTTATTGCCATCTCCTGACCTGGCCCTGACCCAGGTGCTGGGGAGCCTGGCACTCACCCCACAGTCAGTGGCCACCGTGTACTCAAAGTGGAACACCAGGGACCAGATGATGCAGAAGAAGAAGCCGAACACAGGGAAAGTGATGAGCCACCAGACCATGGCTGTGAAGCGGAGCCGGAACACAGTCCCCTCGGGGTCCAAGGGCTGGGAGGCTGCAGAGAACATCCTGTAGGGAGTGGTGCCCGAGTAGGGTGAGGGACACAACTTGGGGTCTGGTGGGATACCTGGGCCTAGGAAAGTGAGGCCTTTTCCAGAGCTGGTTCCTCAAGGTATAGGGAAGAGCCAGAGTAGAAAGGACATAAGGGAAAAAGGAAAATAGGGCAGAAGAGGAGAAGAGAGAGATGAGGCAAGAGCAGCAGAAATAGGCAGGGTTAGCTCTTAGGAATCCCCTTGGCACCCTGGTACTGTAGGTTCCCCTCTTGAAAAGCCTGGAGAACAGAGGCTCCCAGTGGCCTGGACATGGAAGTTCTGATGGCCCACCTCATTCTCATGACCTTCATACCCACTCAGGAGACGGATCAGAGGGGAAAGGGTTATTATTCCCATTCCACATAAGGGAAGACTGAGGCCCAGAACTATGCCAGGATCAAATGTTAGGAATAAGGCCTCTTGCCACCTGACAGCTTAAGGCTGCAAGTCAAGGCTTTCTTCAGGACAAGTAACCTAGACAAAGGCCCCTTGGATCAAACTGGCCCAAGCCCTCCCACTGACCCTGTCTGACCACATTCCTGCTCTTCACCCAAGTTCAACTAGGAACAATGGGAGTGCCCCAGAACCTATTTTGGTGGGGCCACAGGCTGCCAGCCATCCCACCCCCAGGCTCAGAATGATCCAAGTCTCAGGCCAGCAGTACCCTGATCTCAAGATATCAGGGTCCCTCCAGAGGCCCAGACCTCTATCTCCTTCCTCTCTGAGAAGACCATGTCACCCAGTCCAAAGTTCTGGGGAATCTGAGGGTCATGGGAAACTTCTCCCCTCGGGGCTGTGCTGGGCCAGACCCAAGAAGGACAGACTCAGGCTGCGGGAGCTGGGCTTCTTCTGCTACCTTCTCCCTCTGGGCAGAGAACTCCCTCCTCCCACCCCCATTGCCCCAACCACCATGGCCCCTCAAGTTGGGATCCCTCCTGGGAAGGCAGATAGAGATGGCTTTGTATTAAAAGCCTAGGACCAAATCTCCCCTGGGACTCAGACCTCCCTCCATTAAGGGAACCCTATTCCACTAGTCCAGCTCAGCATCAAGGAATTGGGGTCAGGGTGGGCGCACTAAGCAACACTCACACTCGGTGCTGAAGGATCCGGGGCTTGGGTTGAGGGCTCTAGCCAGACTGAGACTGTTCTAAGACTGGAGGGTCCCACCCCTAGTTCTCTAGGGCCTGCCTCCCGCCCACAGAGCCAAGATCTCCACGCCTGCCCAGGCACACAGCCTTCCCAGGACCAACAAAGCCATGTCATAAATCCCAGAACACTCTGCAAAGGTAAGAAGTGATAGTGGCTGAGGTCAGGCCACAGCAGCTTCCTTGCCAGGGATGGGGGTGGGGCCCTTTCTGAGTGTTGAGTCCAGGGATATAGGCAGGTTTCTAGGAAGCAAAAGGGAGAAAGCAGAGTAGGATTTCTCCCCTTTTTGTTGAGGCAGGACTGAGTATGTTTATTAGGCCCCACCAGAGAGCTAGCTAATCTTAGATTTAGGATTAGCTTAGACAATAGATTCAGGGTCCAAAAGAGATCTAGACAGGTCTGAATATGAGGTATCAGTGTCCAGCCTGTACCTTTGCAGAAATAGCTAATGGCAGCTCAGGCTGCATTAACAGATGTCTAATAGCCAGTAACAGGAATGGAACAGTCCTGCTTTTGCCTGTACCTCCCAATGCTTATGAAGTTCTATGCCCACATCAGGGCGTAGGAAAAAACAGTGATCAACTGGACCAAGTCCAGGGGCACACGTCTTGTAAGGGTTGCCTGAAGGAATTGGAGCTATGCTACCTAAGAAGAGTAAAATCAGGGGACACCCCTCCCCCACCATTACTGGCTTCCCACCTCTGCAGGGCCAGCTGGAAGCCGGGTGGAAAGAGTAGCTCTAAGGGTCCCAAAGCAGAGCCAGAGCCAAGACAGAGATTCACCAGAGAGTATATGCTCACTATGAGAAAGAGCGTGCTAATTATTAGTTACTAAGTCTCCTGGAACAGGCTGCCTGGGGAGGAAAGAAGCTCTCCATCACTGGGGATGTGCAAGCAGAGGCAGGGTCATCTAACTATAGAAGTGTCAGACTAAGGCTACTTCTTTTATTCCTCAGGCTGGCCATTCCTGGGATACTCTGGGTGAGAAATTCAGAGCATATATGAAAATCCCCAGGTGGATCCATCGTAGTAGTCCCAGGGAGTGGGGACAAAATACCCTCAAGGTCACTAGACCTAGTCCTGCCCCAGAGGGCCAGGTAACCCTCCAGCAACTACCTATGCCTTAGCTCCCTAACTAGCATGCCAAGAATGGGTTCTAGGTATGCTGAGGTTATTGATCCCATTAGCCCTTGGAGCCAGCCATGAGGACCAGAGCGAACAGCCTACTCCATTTAACTCCATATGCTATACAAATATTATAATTTTCTATATGGACAATGACTGCATTATATAATGCCTTCCTTTTCCCAGGGCACTGGGCTGGTGGAGGGAGGAGGCATCCTATCCACTTATTCAGCAAATACTTTCTGATTCAGATGCAGTACCCACCTTCAAGGAGCTTCCAGTCTGGTAGGGAAGAAAGACACACTCATGATATGATAGAACACTTTAGGAGAGAACACAGGAACTGTGGGCACCCAGATCGGGGAGTGATTAAGCTTGCCCCAGGGAGGCTGGAGAAACTTGAGCAGGGTCTTGCAGGGTGAAGAGGAGTTGACCAGGGTAATAGAACATTTGATGTATTATCTAAGGTGAGAAATAGGTCAGGAGAGGCTATTGTATGGACCCTTCTGATCCTCCCCCTCAGATCACCTGGTCACCCCCTTTTTTTCCAGTTCTGTTCTTTCTTTCCTTCCTTCTTTTCTTTCTCTCTTTCTTTCTTTCTTTTTCAGTCCTGTTCTTTCTGATAGCTCCCAGCCCTGGGCCTCATCAGACTGGCTGTCCACAGCTCAAGGCCCACATCTACCCATTAACAAATTGAGAAGAGGGAAAACTTCAAGTCGTATGAACAAAAGAGGAGGGAGGGTATAGCTCAGTGGTAGAGTACATCCTGGGTTCAATCCCCAGTACCTCCATCAAAAAAATATAAATAAATAAATAGACCTAGATACCCACCTCCAAATTATAAGAGATATAAAAGGAAAAAAAAGTGGGCCCCCACCCCTACCAGCCGGACACCACTCCTAGTTGAACCCCTTTTCTGGAGCAGATGCTCTTTATAGGAAGGTGAGAATCTCAGCTGACTGAAGGCCTTTAGAGCTCTCTGTGAGGCTAGTCCAAGGGTTTGTGCCCAGGACCTGCCACTTTCCCGCCTAGAGACCCTAGGCTAACTTCCTCTCCTGCCCTGCCTTCCAACCCAACAATCTCTTTTTCCTCTTCTTCCTTCTGCTCCTCATCCTTTACATTCCATGAACCACCTTCCTATTTCCTCTGGAGCCCAACACTAACCCTGAGAAGGAGGAGGACAGGAATTATCAACCCTGTTTTAGACATGGAGAAACTGAGGCTCAGTCTCTGTGTCTCAGGTCATATACAGAGTCAGTGGATGAACTAGGAAGATAAGAAAGGTGCACACAAGTCTCACCCCATTTACTCCAATAACCTACAGAGAAATAACTCTCAAAACTTTCTTCCTGGCCCAGCACCCCATGTCCCTGTCCAGAGGATATATGGCCACCTATGGAAACCCCAGAACACATATCCATACACATAGTCAGGTCCCCAACCAGAAGGGCACAGATACGGTCTCTCTCACACACATATGCCACCCAAAGCCATTATAGTCACACCCCTCACAGTTACACACATATATATACACACAATTCCACAGTGCCACACTGAGAAGCCCCAAGTGTCCTCTAGCCCAGTCTTATTCTCTCTCCATCCCCCAGAAAACCCTGGGGCTGCTCAATCTGCCCCTCTGTGAAGTAAGGTTTGGATTCTGGGTTCTGGGGCTGCCCAACTTCAGGGACCCTGGCCCCCAGCAACCTTCATGGAAGGTGGAGGGAGACAAATCCTTGGGACCTCAATTTGCAGGCATCCCCCCAGCAGCCCAGTATGTTTGATGGCTAACCCTGTTACAGTCAAATCAGGATCCAAAACAGATCTGATTGGGCCTGAATATGAGGTATCAGTACCCCTCCTCCGAAGCCCTACCCCACAGTGTGTGGCCGTAGTCTCCTTGAAGTGGAAGAGCAGGGACCAAAGGATGCAGAAGAGGAAGGCGACAAGTGGACAGCAGACCGTGACCAGGGCCACCAGAGTGAAGCGGAGCCGGACCAAGGTCCCATCCCGGTCCAGCGGCAGTGGGACCTGGTACATCTTGTCAGACCTGGGGATAGAGTGGTGTGCTGTCAGGGCCCACGGTAGCAAGGCTGGGACTCAGTGGTGAAGCCAGCCCTTGTGCTCAGTCCTCAGCCTAGCTGTGCTATGGGGGTGAGGAGTGTGAGAAGGAAGCCACCTAGCCCCTAAGTTTGGACTGCTGCTGCCCTGGATGAGGAAGACAGACTTGGAATCCCATGAGAACATTCGCCCTCAATTTCAGAGGAAAGATAATGGACGAAATCTGTGCTAAGACAAAGCTTGAATAGATTGGGAGACCTGTGCCAGGCTTGACAGGCCTAAGACTACAGGAGCTGGTGGAACTAGTCTCTCTTGTTTCAGGAACCAATCCTAAAACCTCCCAGTGGACAGAATGGCCCATCTCCTCCCCAGGCCTTGGAGCCTCCATGTTTCAGGGCCTCCCATCAGCTCACACTGCTTCACCCACCGGCCCAGGGCCCCTCTGCACCTTCAGTCCCTTCCCAGGCTCTGTGGGCTCTGTGTGCCTGTACCACAGTCCACAGCAGCAAGGACTCCATGGAAGCCTGCAGAACCTCAACCCCCTGCTTGTCCCCGCCTGCTGCCTCACGTGCTCTGAGGGTGAAAGGCTTTGCAGAATCAGGCCTGGTGCTAGCCTGGGCTTGCTATTTGCTGGAGAGAGCTGCCTGGTCAGCTTCTGGAGGCTTCCCAGTGCCCAGGGGCTTGTCCACTAGGCAAGGGCTCCTGAGGACTGTGCCCCACCCCCCAGCCCCCTGCTCAGATGAGGGTATCTAGGGTCAGGAGTTATAATAGCTAAGTATACACCAGCAATCCTAGCCCAGCCCCCCCTCAGAGTGTAGAAAGGGAAGGTGAGGCCAGAGAGGCGCAGGACCCTGGCTCAGGATCACATAGCAAATAGAAGGAAGAGCCAGCAGTGGGAGATGTGGGCCTCACAGTGTGAAGAACTGCAACTCTGACCTTCCTTGACCCCTTCCTCTCTGGGCCAGAGTTCTGGGCAGAAAGGTTGGGTTAAGGTCAAGTTAGGAGGGGAAAGTGAAGGGATACTCTGTCCATAGGAGAAGCAAAGCTATAAAACCACATCCTATATAGATGAGTCAGTCAGCTCTGTCCCCATTTTAAAGACAGAGAAACCAAGACAGAGAGAGGAAGGTCCTCCCTCAAAGCCAGATGCTGAGCCTAAGGGGGAGCCATCCTCAGAATTCAGGTTTCTTGTTGCCAACCTAGGGCTGACTCCAGATACATAAAGAACCCGCCATTCTGGACTCCAGGGCCTTGCCAGATCAAGTCCCAACTCTTCCTGGCCCCGCCCTCAGGACTCTCTCCCTTCTAGTCCCAACCTCAGGAAGAACCCTGACCACCGGAAGGCTGGCCTCCTGCCATTCCAGAGCAAGCCAGGTGGAGTCGCCTCTCATACAACTTCCTCCACCCACTTCTCTTCCAGGCTCCAGCAGGCAGCCCGCCTCAACTGCTCAAGCTTCTTTCTCCTTTTAGGGGTTGGGAGTCTCCCAGGGGAGGTGGAAGTGGCCCTGGTGGCCCTCCCAAAGCAAATACCTTCCTTGGATCATCCCCACACACCTTCTCCACTCAGCCCAAACCTAGATTCTATGGCTATAATGGTAGTACCCCCTTCCAACATCCCTCTCTAAAGTCAGCTGCTCTGGATCCCTCAGGAATCACTAGGACCCCCAAACCGAAAACCAGATCCTCAGGGAATGAGCAGGCAGTGCCCAAGGCAGGAGTTGATAAGGAGGTTTAAGGAACAGTCTGTTCTACTTCTCAGAAGTATGCCTAACCTCCCTTTTGGCTGTGTGACCTTGGGCAAGTCACCTAATCACTCTGGGACTGTTTTCCCAGTTGTGCAACATGGGATTTGGTTTGGATTACTAATAAGGCCAGTCCAACTTGGTCATTATACTCTCCCAGGTCTCAGGACAGGGAGCTCACTATCTGAGGGGCAGCCATTCAGCCCCAACCAACTCTAACTTCCACACAGATACCAATTAACTGAAAACTGATTTCTTAGGGGTACCCCTACCTTATTTCAAAAGATCCCAAAAGATCTTCTCAGCCTCCGGTTTAAATGCACACTTACTGGGTGCTTTCTGAGTATGAACACCCTGTTCAGCACTGGATAAACACTGTTTCTTTCAATCCTCACTACAATTCTATGCGGTAGGCGCTATAGCCTGTATATTTCCATTTCACAGAAGAGGAAACTGAGGCTCAGGGGGGTTAAAAACACTTGCTCAAGGTCACAGGCTAATAGCTGGCAGAGCTGGGATTTCAAACTAATCTACAGGGTTCCAAGACCCCTTAACCTTCATCCTTGGGCACCTAAGGAAGAATCTGGACCAGGAGTCCCTGCAGAGTGAAGAAGGGAGAGGCTCACTCCAGAACACCGGGCCCAAGTCGGGGAGCAGAGGAGACAGGAGTCAGCTCAGTCAGTTGGGACAGCAGCAGTTCCTGGGCAGGCACTGGGATCCCCCGCCCCCGCCCCCGAGCCTGGGGCCAAGCCCTGCGGAGGCCAGACCGCGTGGCCGAGCTCCCCCAAGTGGGGCTGTCCGGTAGTCTCGCACAGCCATCCCCATACTCACCCAGGCTGTGGCGGCGAGAAGGCCGTGCCGGCGCAGGCCGGGAGCCTGGGCTACCCCGGGGAAGCCCAGGCCGGGCCCTGGAGGTGGTGGGCGAGCGCCGGGGGTGGGGCGGGGCCGGCGCGCTTGGGGCGGAACTTGGGGAGGAAACTGCGCCCAGATCCACTGCTGGCCCCTCCCCGTTTCTGAGGCCCGGGACCGCAGGCTGCCCCGCTTAATCTGCTGTCCCCTCATGCGATGCTGCTCCAGCCCCGGTCTGTCCCACTAATTCCGCGTAGGGGCAGCCAGAAGAGCCCTGGACACCTGGGTTTGACACGTTGGATAAGTCACCTTATCACCTTACCTCTTAGCGGCGTTCCATCACCTGTTGAAAGAACATAAAATTAATTCGACAGGGTCCTGAATTCTCTCATTTCCTGACCGCAGTCTACCCACCTCCCACTCCCAATCTAGATAAATTATCCATCTTTGCCCTACTGAAACATTAAACCAGCTTAGCCCCAGCCTCGGTGCCCCTCCCCCAATCTTTGCTGTCCAGAGCTGAATTGGGGCATTTCAAGAAAGGGAAGAGAACCTTTACAGGTAGCGAGATCCCGTGGGGACTCACCCCAGAAACTCTGGACCAGAGCTATACCCGCCTTTGATCAGGAGAGGGCGCCCTGTCCCGTCTGTCACAGAACAGAAAGAGGCTCTCCTGCCGTCAGCCGTGGGTCTCTCCCCACAATGAGAGCGCTGATTCCCAGGAACCAGACCCCAGCCAGAGTTCCCTGCTGACCCTGACTGACCCATAAAGGAACCTGAGGGGGACTCCTGCCTACCTTTGTAAAGACCATCCTACCTCAACAGGGAAAAGGAAGGAAAGGACTAGAAATCTCTCCTACAGTTACAATGTGGGGTTGTCCGAGCACCTGCAGCAGGTGGAGGACCTCTGAGCTAGACACCATTACCATCACATTATGCCCCACTTAAATCCCCACAGTAATAATTAGCACATTTTGAGCATTCTTTGTGTCCCAGGCACTTTTCTACCTTTTACTTGTTATTCCATTTGATCCTCTAAAAAGCCCTATGAGGTAGATACTATTAATATCCCCACATTACCAATGGAAAACAGAGAAGGTAAGTTACCTACTCACATAGCTAGTAAATGTCAGAACCAGGACTCGAACCTGGCACCTGAGGCCATTCCCTTACTCTCTATAAACTGTTAGTCCCACAAGGTAGCTATAATCACTACTTTGCAGATAGGGAAATGGAGGCTCAAATTAGATTAATTTGCCAGAGCTCTTTTGCATGCATCCACTTTTGTTCATTCATTCAGCCTGGGTCGCAACTGGGGCAAGCCCTTGGCAGGGCAATGGTGGGGGATCCACAGCTGTCTCTCTGAGTCTGCAGGGAAGGTGTCATTCTAAAAACTACTTTACTTGACTTTGAATTCTCCCCCACCCTGTCCTCTAAGGTCCCAGGGGCAAAGAATGATTAGTAAAACTTTAGTGAAAGAACCACCCCCATTCACTTCTGATAATTGGATTTAGGTTTCCTTCCTTGGGGCTTGTCTAGGTCCAACTCCCATATGCCTGCTCCTGGCCTTTGCTCCCTGTCTTAACCCTTTGTCTGTCCCTTTGGCCCTAGATAGAATTCCCTTAGGCTAGGTCCCTTCTCTGCCTCTAGACTACCCTCAATGCCTGAAACTTGAGGTGCTCTAATCTCACCTTTAATTCTCTGGTGATTTGGGCAATTCACCACCCTACATTCCTAAGTCTCAGTTTCCTCACCTGTAAATTGGTTTTAGGACTATTCACATCATAGAGTTGTGAGAATTAGATGAGGTAATATAGCAGTATGCCAGGCACGTGGAAATCCTCAGTTGACTTCAGCTGTCATTGATGCTGTCTGAATCTGTTCCTTCCACTCAGTTGGAAAGACTATCTATCACCTATTTGATTTACAGGAGGGAAAGTGGAAGAAAATAATGAGTTCCTACTATGTGCCAGGGACTATATGTGCATTCTCTTATTCAGTCCATGTAATCATCTGATAAGGTAAGTGTGATGAAATCCATTTTACAGATGAAGTGGAACAAGCACCTAAGCATCTAGTTTTGCTCTTCAGCAGGCACTCAGTGTGTGCTGAATTGGTATGTGTCCCTTGTCCAAGTAGCCACTGCTGCTGTTGAAGCCTTCCAGTGTCTCCTGCCCTCCTGGTTGGTTTGCCTGGTACCTGGACACACCCCAGAGAGGCCTGTACCTGAAACAGCACCACCGTTTTCCAGCTTCAGCTGCAATTACCGCGCTGCAATTACCGCTCTGCCCTCCCTGTCCACATACATATACCAAATATCCCAAGATGACTGAGCATTTGTTTTCAGTGATGTTCCAGCCCCCAGGAGCATGTAGAGGTGAGAGGCAGAAGAGGGGAAGTGAATGTGGGATGTAGTTGTCAGGGAAAGTTTCCTGTAGGAGATCTCCTTCACTCCTTCACTGCCCTCTATCTTTCCATCATCCTTCCCATTACAGCCATATTGGCTCTTCTTACAACACAGATCTGATCACATCCCGCCCTTGCAAATTATTTAGTAACTTCCTCGGACTTTTAGGATAAACAGCAAATTCTTTAGTGTGGTATTATACACCCTTCATAATCTGGCCAGCCTCTACTCCAGAAACCACATATTTTACATTCTAGCTACACTCACCTCTTCCGTGAAGTTTTGCTTAACTTCCTCCTTACCTTTCCCTATCCCCCATGACCCGCTCACCTCCCCACTCCACAGGTGGCCTTAGATGGACTTCCATCACCCTTATTAGGGCTCTGTCCACGATGAAGCAAAATAATTTGTTGCCTGTCTCCCCTACCTTCCTGGGAGCTCATTTAAACACACCACCCCTACCTGTTCCATTTATTTCTACATCTCTGACCTTAGCCCAGGGACAGGCATACATTATTCGCTAAAAATTCGCTAAAAAATATTCGCTCGATTAATTTAATTGAACTGAGTTTTGAAGGATGGGCAAGATTTAGATACATCAAGAAGAAACTGGGGCAGGGTATAGCTCGGTAGTAAAGTGCATGCTTAGCATGCTTAGCATGCTTAGCATGCACAAGGTCCTGGGTTCAACCCCCAGTCCCTCCATTAAAATAAATAAATAAACCTAATTAACAACTCACCCCCTTAAAAATAAAACTAGGAAGGGGAAGAAGAAGAAGAAGAAGGGGAAGAAGAAGAAGAAGGGGAAGAAGAGGAGGAGGAAGAAGAAGAAGGAGAAGAAGAAGGAGAAGAAGAAGAAGAAATTGCTGGGGATGGAGTGTGGGGCAGAGTTAGCATGGCTGGGGGGTAGGTAAAAGGAACACAGATGGCAAACTCTGCCTTGTCTCCTGGCAGCCTCAGGAAACTCCTCCTGTGTTGAGAAGGAGTGTTCTTCCCAGAGATCTTTTTGAAGGCAGAGACATCCTTCTTGGATGGCTTTAAACTATTCACCCTAGGCTCACCCATCTTACTCTAGTTCCACTCTGCCTCAAATAATAATTACATCTTCATTGCTCTATAGAACATTCTTTGGCTCCCCTATCACTTCTAAGATGAAGTCCTAGTTTTCACTGAGCTCTTTCTCGGTCCCACATTTTTGTTCTCCCTGTTCATCTGGGCTGGAATGCATCTTTTTGCCTCTCAGCAAATTCTGTCCTTCCTCTAAAGGTACTGATTAGCATGACACTCTAGTAAGTTAGGAAAGCATGTGGTAATTTCTAGAGAGATCACTAAAATAATAGAAAAAGAATTTAATTTCCAAACTGACACAAGAGGGAAAACGAAATAATCCAAAAGACTAAGAAATGAGATTTAAATGGTCAATAAGCACGTGAAAAGATGGTCAACATCATTAGACACCAGGGAAATGTATAAGAAAAACCATAATGAGATGCCACTTCACTCAGCATGGCTATAATTAAAAAAAAGAAAAAAAGAAAATAACAAGTGTTGGCAAAGATGTGGAGAACCTGGAACCCTCAAACATTACTATGAAATGTAAAATGGTATAGTTACTTTGGAAAACAGTTTGGCAGTTCCTCCAAAAGTTAAATATAGAGTTACCACCTGACCCTGCAAATCCACTCCTAGGGATAAACACAAGAGAACTGAAAACACACATCCACAGAAAACTTGTACATAAATGTTCACAGCAGTATTATTCATAGTGGAGTAATGGAATAATCATCATTAATGGTGGAAACAACTCAAATGCCACCCAACTCATGAATATGTAAACAAAATATGGTATAGTCATAAAATGGAATAAAAGGAATGGAGTACTGATACATGCAGCAACATGGATGAGCCTTGAAAATATTATGCTAAGTGAAAGAAGTCAGACACAAAGGCCACATATTGTATGATCCCATTTATATGAAATGTCCAAAATATGTCAATTCATTGAGACAGGAAGTAGATTAATAGTTGTGAGAAGCTGGGGGAAGACGGAGATGGGGAATGACTGTTAATGGGTCTGGGGTTTCTTTTTGGGGTTATGAAAATGTTCTGGAATATTACAATGGTGATGGTTGCAACCTGTGACTATACTAAAAACCTCTGAATTGTACATTTTAAATGGGTGAATGTGATATTATGTGAACTACATCACAATTTTATAAAAAATCTGGCAAAGAGCTGGACCTCAATAAATGGCAGTTATTATCACCAACCCCCTCCACTCCCCCCCCCCCAAAAAAAAGGAGGAGAGAGAGAGAGCAGCAGAAACAGAATAGCTGGGACAAATAGAAAGTCTAAAATGTTAGATGAAACCGTAACTATACCAGTAAATTCATTCAATACAATTTACTAAATGCTCTAGTTAAAAGTCAAATGTATTCACACAAGATTATAAAAATCTAATTATATGCCATTTATAAACATTACCCTTCCTTATATAGTCATAGGAAAAAAGAAGGAAATCAACATTTACTGAGTGCTTACTATGTACCAAACAGGGACCCAATCCTTTGCAAATTCTATGATCTTATTTGACCTTCACAAGCACCTTCCTAAATAGAAACTATTGTGCCCATTTTATAGACAAGGAAATTGGGGCTCAGAACAATTAAATAAAATGTGCAAGGTCTAAAAAATAGCAGACCTAGGACTTGAACTTAGATTTGTTTGAGTCTAACTCTGTGGCTCTTTCCAGTGTACCATATAAGAAATCTAGAATCATCTCTCTAGAAGGAAGTCTCTTGCCCTTTCATAATTCTGCAGCCCTTATTGGTCTCTTTCCTCCCTAGGCATCAGCCCCTCATAGCTGCATAGAGTGAGTTCTCAGGGCATGTGTGGGAGAGACTGGGAGCTCCCAGGACAGAACTGAACTTTACTTAGCTCTGTCTCACTTGGCCAGGGCAGTGTTGACCTGTGGACATCTCTGGGCTCCTGATGCCCAAGACAGGGACTGGCTCAGCAAACTCCTTGGCATTAGAGTAGAAGGAAGATGATGGGATTCAAAAAGGGTGTTATGAGAATAAGACAGAGTAAGAGTATGTGGGTCCAGGAAGCCCTGGCCCACAAAGAAGTCCTTCCTAGGGCCACATACCTACCAGAGTACCTAACAAGAGTGCTTGCTACTTAGAAATCACCATGATCACACAAAATTCCCCCCTGGAGCACTCCTTGTCCAATGTCTCCTCCTCCAGTCTTCCCACAAGTATACTCTTTTAAGGAGCCCAGCTCCTGAACATTTGCTAGTACTCTGGACTGAAAGTACTCACTTACTCAAGACATTTCTGAGCTCCTTTTCTGTGTCAGAATCCATGTAGTAGAATATTTAGAATGGGAATTCCTTAACATTTTTAAAGAACACAAATAATGTCACTTTTTGAGGGCTTATGTGTACCAGGAACCATGACAAGTGTCTTATCTCATTTAATTCTCACAACTCTTGAGGCAAGTATAGTTATTATCCCTATTTAACAGACAAGAAAACTGAGGTTCAGAGGGGTTAAAAATTTTGCCCAAGTTCATACAGCTAATACATGGCTGAGCTCAGATTTAAACCCAGCATTCTCTGACTCGAGTCCCATGCTTTTATTCTACTTAAGAAAATAATTCACTCATTCATGCATCAAA
The DNA here is from genome assembly GCF_048773025.1 of Camelus bactrianus. Lineage (NCBI taxonomy): Eukaryota > Metazoa > Chordata > Mammalia > Artiodactyla > Camelidae > Camelus > Camelus bactrianus. The sequence continues at coordinate 46,677,655 of NC_133548.1, forward strand.
CATTTAACGTGTGCCTATGCTGTATACCTGCCCTTAGGGACACCAGAATAAACAGAGAAGAGGCTTAAACGTAGTTGGATTTGAGGATTGGAAGGTGAGAAATCAAAGGTTCAGGAAGGCAGTGAGGAAGCTACTGTAACTCTTCAGGTAGAGCTAATGGCTTTCTGATGCAGAGTATAGGCAAGGGAAGGTGGAGGGAAGAGAGTGATGTATGGATGGAAGAGCTGGGGGAAGGTGTCCGGAGTCAGATGTTTAAACTAGGTTTACTATTTGACCATTCATATATTTTTTTCTTCCTTCAAGCATCTACTGAACATCTACAGTGTACCAAGTTTTTCCTATCCATCATCTTATCTTTATGACTGCTCCACTTTTTGACTAGTTACCTCTTGCCACCACTGGAAACCCAGAGTGGTTTATCTATGTTTTGGGCAGAGCTCATTTCTATCTTGTATTAATGTCCCAGGAGGAGAGGGTGGTGGAGCGGTATTCCTAGTAAGTTTTGCCTTCTCAGTACAGTCCCTGCTATTTTGTGTGGGACCCTCAGTCACTAGATCTAATTTCTAGAACATGCTCAACCCATCCCCTTGAGATATCAGGCTTTTGCTCTGGGCAAAGCCCGGGGAGAAAGGAACACCAAGATGAAAATGAAGCTCTGAGCTCCGAGATCCTGGGCACAGAGGATTGGAAAGGAGATAACAGAATACAAAGTAACAAGGCTGTAACAGAGGCCTGCCCAAGCATTACCTCAACTCTCTGGGAGAGATGGGCAAATGTATCCCAGAGGCGGCGGCAACATTTCAACCAGGCCTTTAAGAATAAGTAGGGGTTCCTAAAGTGCAGGTGGCAAAGAAGTTCTGAGAACTGTCATTTGTACCAAACCCTAAGCTGAGCCATTTCCTTACGACATCTCTAATGCTCCTAACGTCTATTCTAGGGATTCAGAGAGGTAAAGGTTGTACTGGGGCTGGGATGGGTCTGGAGACAAGGAGACCAGGTTTGGAGGGCCCGGAGCAGCTGCAGGCGAGCTACGCGGACAGACAGACCTCCTAGGAGGGCCCTCCAGCTCCGCTCGTGGTCTGTCCAGATAGTGAGGGCAGGATCGCGGGGGAGCCTTCCCGTCACCGCCCGCGGACGAGGGCAAGGGAAGGGTAGAATAGTTACCATGCCATCCTGGAGCCTTCACTCTGATTGGCCCGAGCCTCAGCAGCCGGAGTCTCTCCGCTCCAAGGGAGGGGGCGGAGCCTCTGCGTAGCGTCATCACTTTTCTCCCACACCCCGCCCGATGTAGCCACTCACCAGCCCAGTCCGAGGGGCCCTTGTGACGTCACGACTCCCTCCTAGCCAACCGCAGCGACGAGGGGCGGGACTCCATGAACCTCCCACCGCCCCTCCCCTTTCCTCCCTCTAATTCCTCCTGTCCCTCCTCTTCCCCCTCTTCCCGTCTCCCGAAGACCGCCCTCACGTTCAGTTTCAAAAGACTCGTGGTCCAATGAATAACAGGGCGGACTTAGAGTGGCGGCGGCGCCTGCCAATGCGCAGGCGGCGTGGGCGGAGCGCCCGGAGCGAGCCCCCGACGGCGGGCGGCGTGTGACGCAGTCGGGCCCTCTGCGCGCTGCGCCTGAAGCGGCGGTCGGTATCGGTGGTGGTGGCGGCGGCGACGGTTTCGTGGCGGCCACGCGCTGCTCGCTGAGCGGCGGGTGGCAGACGGGCCTAGGCCCTCAGTCCTGACACCTCCTCTCCCCCACCTCACGGCGGTAAGTCGGAAGCCGGGGTTGTGGCGGCCGGGGACCGGCAGGCTCCTCCTCCCCTCAGGGCGGGCGGGTGCGCGGAGCGTCCCAGGCCCTCACAGCGCCGGAGTCTCGCGCCCCAGCGCGCACCTTCTGCCCTGAGGGAGGGGGCGGGGCCCGCCACCCTGGGGCCCCGAGGCGCGGCTCTCTGGGCCGGCGGAAGGAATCGCTATCCGTGGAGTCTGGGCCCCGGGGTCTCGCATTGCAGTCTACGTTGCGGGAGCGTCTCTCTGGCTGGTCGTACTCATTCATTTGCCCGGCGGTGATTAGGTGGGCCTGCCCTTTGCGGGAGCAGCGCCTTAAGACCCTGCATACGGTCTCCCCAGCACTTCCTTGACCGTCGTGCGGAATGAGCTGTATATGCCTTGGCTTCTCCTAGGGGAAATTTGCAGTCCCCGGGGAGGGTGGGTGGGTCGGCAGTTGGTTAGCTTTTTAGAACACTATCTGAGAATTAAGATAGGTTTAATGGCGTGAAAGCTTATTTTCTGTTCTCCCACGTGTTCCATGTAAAGCTAGATCAAGAGAAAGGTGAGGTTTCCAGATTACTATAGTCATAAAGACCTTAAAAATTAAGTCAATCCCCCTACCCTACAGCACGTGCAAGTTTTATAGCTGGAGAAACCAAGGCCCAGAGAAGAAACAGGATTAGCCAGTGCCAGTTCTGACTCAATCTAGAAATTTTTCTACTACACCACCCTCCAAGGGTGTTCCAGCTTGCCATTACTGAGGATTCTCTTTGGAAGGGGTTAAGGTGGGGACATTTGGTAGTGAGAAGCAGACATAGTCTTCCACAGCGTTTCCGATTTAGTTGCCACCAGCTCTGTTCTTGGTAAGGTAGAAGCATCGTTAGTGGTACCCTAACCTAGACCATGAGAACTAAACTTAAAAGTTGGTTCAAGAATGTCAGTTATGTTATATATTGGAAATGAATCGATAAACTACATGCCATTGGCTGGTTTCCTGTTCCAGATCTAACATTTTTATTTGTGTCAGCTGCTGGAGACTCAGAAGGAAGCATCCAGCTAGTGATCTACAACAGTATTGGAATAGAAAGCAGGAAATACGGACAAGACTTAGAAAGGTACACAGCAGTCATTTTGTACCTCTCGTACCTTTGAACCCATAGCTGCTCTCTGTTACTGAATTCAAGAATTGCAGTAGAATAATGTGAGAAAATTAAACTGTTGGGGGAGAAGCTAACGAAGAAAGGAAAGAGCAGTGATCATTCACTGAGACAGTCTTATAAATGCAGAAAGAAACACTTGTTAACTGAGTGACAGATGGTGTGTTTGGAACTTGGTGGAAGAAGTTGGGATATTTAACAAAAGCAGAGGTTGGACAGGAAGAAGTACTGGGAAATACTTTGATGGAGTTATTTTTTGACTCTTCATTGAGATATGATGAAATTGAATTAGTTGCTACTTTGGTCTGTTCACATCAGTCAGATCGTCACTTTCCCCTTGTTTAGATGATGAAGCAAAAACTGAAAAACAGTAGTGTATAAGAGAAGATGAGAACTGTAGCCTTAATACCAAGAGGTGAACAGGGTGTATTTTCTGTGACATTTTCTCGGTTCAAACATCACTCTCTTCTGGGAAGCCTTTCCTGGCATTCTCTCCCCTGCAAGCTCCCATAACACTTATTTGATACTTCTATTTATAGCAAAAATCATTTTGTATTTTAGTTGTTTGTCTTTTTATTAGATTCTGGTAAAATATTTTTTGTGTTATTTTGTATTCAGGTTGCTTGGCACACAGTAGGCCCTCAGTACGTGTGCTTGCTTGAATGAATAAACAAATATGGAGAAGTTAAGCCTAAAAATAGTCTATAAAGAAACTGTGTACTCCTGAAATTTGAGGCCCAAATAAGAGGACCCTTAACATTCATGTGTCACATGGTACTTCGGTACCTGACTTTATTCATGTCCACTTGCTCCTAGGTAGCTAAGAGCAAGCACAACTTTCAGGGAACCAAGTTCACAGCTTGGAAAAATTGGTTATATTACTTTATCGTGATATTATTTTTGTAGTAGCAGTTAACCTTAGGAAGTTAGAGGTAGTATATACGATGTTTAATTTTCAATAAAGAGCTCATCTGTAATCATGCAGTTTTTCAAAAGCTTCGGGCACTAAGAAATGTAGAGATTTAACAATAGGTGTTAGAGACAAGGTATGTAAACAATGTCTCGAGAATTTGGTGCATTCTTTGCATTTGGAATTGAACTAAGTATTTGACATTTGTGTATGGCACGATGTTTAGTAGTATTTTATTCGTTAAGATATCCATAACACCCCCTCCCCAAATTGTAACAAACGAGTATCTCCAAACATTGTCAGATGTCCTCTGGAAGGCAGAACTGCCCTTGAGTGAGACCACTGCTCTAAAGAAAACATTCCCAGTATTTCAATAAACATCTTACCTTTGTCTTGTCTTGTCTATAAGCCTGTGGAGTCAGCTAATAAGTTGCATTTGGTGAAAATTGTCCCTGAAAACTGCTCTAAATTGTTGAAATCTGGTATTGGGAAGCTGAAAAACTAAGAGTGCTAGAGTTACTTTCTTTAGTTTCTCCTTTCATTTCTATGGTAGCCTCCCTTTCTTTGGGGTAGGAGAGATCAAAGTCTTGTATGAAAAGGGATCCGCCATTGGGTAAATAGAACAATGTTTATTTCTGTTTTTGCAGAAGAGGGCAAAAGAGCTTGTGGTTGAATTGATGTAATTAAATGTGGTGTTACGTGATTCTGTTATCTTTCCATTTCACTCGTACACTTGATGCTACGTGAATCGAGGTCTTGTCCCATTATACTGATTCTGAGAATTTAATAAACACTGCCACATTGAAGAGTTTGTACTAAATTAGTGTATTGCAAAACAATTACAACTTTTTAGTAGAGAAATTATTTCTTAAAATGTAGCCCCAATTAGCTAAGTCTGATACCAAGAGTGAGTTCAAGCTGGTAGGTAGTAGGGTAAATATTGGAAGATAATGAAACTGGAGTCATGAATTAGAAGGAGGGTATAGCATTGGTCTAGCAGTTCTCACAGTTTAAGATCTTGGGATTCTTTCGTACTTTTAAGAAATATAAGACTCAGCAGCTTTTGTTTATGTGGGTTATACTTACTCATTTACTGTATGAGAAACTGAAACCAATTTTTTTAAAGATTTATTGGTTAAAAAGCAATAAACTCATTTGTTAATATAAATAACTATGAAAAATTACCAAAAATTAGTGAGAAGAGTGACATCGTTTTACGTTTTTGCAAATCTCTTTCATGTTTGGCTTAATAGAAGACCACTAGCTTTGCAAATCTTTTGCTTTCAGATGGTTGTTATATTGCTTTGGTTGAAGTTTGTGAAGAAAATCCAGCCTCATACAGATACAGTAGTTGGAAAAGGAAGGAATGCTTTAATAGCCTTTTCAAATAATTATATTCTCTTTTGACACTGCACTCAAACGTTTTTTAAAGGTTTGTTGCAACATGGGCTCTGAAACCATATCATTGAACTTTTGTACAATGTTACATTAAAATTCATTGGTATATCTTGTACTTTGAATGGGTGTTTACCCATGCATGATTTTATGACATCACATATTGGTCTTTCAGAAATCATTAGTTCACTGAGTTAGACAGCTCTTCCAAATGTTGACAAGTTTATAGTTGCTAATGTTTCCACCCATTTCATCAGATAAATCTTAAGAATTGGGAAACTGACAAGCTCATAGTGGTGTACTCAAGTTTTCAAGATTCCAATTTTCACTTCAGATCTAAGTAACTATAGTTTGTCATTTATTATTTGAAATTAAAATGGTGTTCCATGAAAAAGAAATCAGTTGATGCAGCTTTCTACTCAAAAGTAATCACAATCACACAAGTGTTTTTCCTTGGGCCAACCCTTGTATTTCAATATGTAGAAGTGCTTTTGAGTACTTCCCATTTCACCCCAAAGAATAATCACACAGAATATTAGAAAGATGTGTACTGAAATGTTGACAGTAATACAATCAGTTTTTACTGCTTCATCAAGGACATTCAAGAGAAAGTGGATTTGTTTGTATGTGTGCTGTATGTGAGTAGCAGTGAAGAATTTAGTGACTACACTTTGGGGCCATTGTCTTGTTTTATGCTCAGGTTCCAACAGTTTTATCCACCATTACGTGTAAAAGTCAGCACAGTGAAAAAAAAAAAGGCAAATGATGTCTTAGGGTTATTATGAAAATAGTTTTGATTTCATGGGCCCCGTGGAAAAGGTCTTGGGGCCTTCTAGGAGCCTTTGGACTGCACTTTGAGAACCACTCATCTAAGACAATGATTTTTCATACTGGTTCATACAGCCTTGAGCTTCTATGAAGGGGCTCAGCTGACGAGGTTCTACTGTGCACCCCATCCCTCTTTATTTGAGCCGGAGCAGCTTCTGCTTATGTCTGTTTTCTGTATTGGGTTCCATAGCAAAAAATATTTGAAAACCGCTGATCAAGGGGAAAATGCTTGAGTGCCTGAGTTAGTCTGTTCAGGAAGCGAACAGGTCATCCTCCAGGAGTACATGTTGGAGTGACTTATCACTTCACACCTTTGTTTAGTCTTACTTCCATGTACTTCTTTTACATAAAAATTACTGGTATCTGCACACCTAACCCTTCTTGCTGGAATAAGCTGCTTAAGAAATAGAGAAATGGGTTTGTAAGTTAAAAAGGTGAATAGTTGGGAATGAGGCTAGAGATTGAGATGAGCAGAAATGAATGATCAGAGTGACCTCAGTATATTGTGTGGGAGTGGGGGTTACTTGTTTTTATCGTTTGCAGTGGTACTTTATGGTTGTGTTGAATGGTCAATGATGACACTGAAGTATTGGGAATAAGTCATAATTGTGTATGGAGTTCTAGCTAGATATTGATCAATCAAGGTTTAGAGTGAGGGGAAATTACATTTTTCTAACAAAAAAATACTGTAAAACTAAACAGAAACCTGCTTTTGAAGAGCTCTAGTTTGAGGCAACTCTGTCCTAACAGTCCTTTGGTATAGGCTGTATAATCCCTATTGTTCAGATGTAAAAATTGAGATCTAAGTTTGAGTACCATGATTTAACTACAGTTGTACAGTAGCAAGTAGTGGTTTTTTTATTCCTTTTTTAACTTTTTATTTTGAATTGATTTTTGGATTTACAGAGAATTGCAAAGATACTAAGTGAGAGAGTTTTAAATACAGTTTTATCTCACTCCAAAGCTAATGTACTCTTCAGTACTTCAGTTTGTAAAATGAGTGTTACGTTAAGGAGATGAAAAAATGCTACTCAGCACAATGAGGAGTTGTATTAGATACTATGGATTATTTTAAATTAATTTATGCACTAATGGGAGAAATTGAACAAAATCAAGATGCCTTTTATTAGGGAAGCAAACATCTCATACACTCAAGTGGCAGGTATAACAGCAAATATATTGCATAACTAAAAACAGCTGGGAGGCATTAGTTTATGTAATAGTGTTGGAAAGGGGGAGGGGAAGGGGAAGTATTTTTATACTGATAAGAGCCTGCAGGGTCTAATCTGGGACAGTCTTGTGAAGCAGGTGAGGCTTTAGCACCAATTTTTAGAAAGAAGAGGGGACTTAGTTTTGAGAGAAAAATGAATGTTCTAACAAAGGGAATGGGTTGATCTGGGAATCAATCATAGGAAGGATACTGTAAAACAAGAGGATAGTGGGTACTTTTGCTGGGGTATGTTATTAGGTGACTAAGCTTAGGCTAATCTCTCTTACTTGGAATTCTCCCCAACTCCTATCCAGGGCGAAAATTAGCAGTCATTGTTCCATTCAGTTCAACTGCGGATGGTAATTCCTGTCTTTTCTAGTACTTTTGTGAAGATTAAATGAGAGAGTATATGAAAAAGTGCTTTGTAAACTGGAAAGTACTATACTAGTCCATTCATCTCACAAATATTTGGTGTTTTTGCTCTTTACTGAGTTTGATACAGAGGAACTCAGTGACGTGGAAAAAAAATTACTTCCCAGTTGTGTAAGTTTCTGTTGTCAGAGAACAGCAAGCTTGCTTAGTCATTTAGATAGCACTTAAAATTGGCAGTTGACTGGGTGTTACCATATTTCAGAGTCTGCCACTTTTCTGGAAGAAAATTAAGGTTTGTTATTGTGCCCAGAGTTCACAAAACTCACAAAAAATTGGACATCAGTTTCTTGAGCTTTAGTTGGGACAGTGGGGGAATATTGGACTACTGGTGTCATTAAAGCTACCTCTTTCTTGTATCTGACAGTCTGAATTATTAGAAGATTGAGCATAGAAAGCAGAGTAAGTTTAAGGACATTTTCTCTTTCTGTACAGCACTATTTTATTTTTATTTTTTCTTTCTAAATATATGTTGCATAACAACAACAACAAAAAAGCAACAAATGTAAGTCAGTCCATCTGTAAAGGAAGTGGTTAATCTTTGTAGGAAAGTTCATTGAGGCCATGGGAATGCCTTATAAATTGTCAGTCCATGATAGAGATTACCTTTCTGCCAGTGAAGTGTCTTTCTCCTAATAGTGCTGGATCAATACTGCCAAATTTGTTTGGGGTTTGTAATTTCCCTATTTATAATGAGTGCAAAATCATTTCCCTTTAGTTGTTAAGTGTTCTTTCTTGAGGTCTGGACTCTAGGAGCACAGCTTCTGGAGTCAGTAATAGCATTGTGATCCTGAGCAAGCTACTTCTGTCTCAATTTCACTGAGTGTGAAATAGGGATAAAAGTACCTACCTCACTGGATTCTTGGGAGGTTTATATGAGATAGTTCTTAGATACACTTAGAACAGTGCTTGGGACATAGTAAGAACTCAAATGTTACCTAGTATTATTTACTCAGGAGGGTTTCAGTTTGGGCCAGGTTAATGTTTTGAAAGGATAAAGACTTGAATGTGTGATATGCCTTTAAACTTGAATGGATTTAGAAGTTCCACACATTTCAGTTTCTGGGATTATGTCTTTCTCTTTTTTCAGTAGTTTTTTTTTTAATGGAAATAGTGCAAATATCTGCATCCTGTCTCATTTCCCTTCCTCTCTCCAGAGGCTACCACTTTCATGTGTTTTACTAGCCTCTCTTTACTTTTACTATGTATGTATCCATAAATAACAGTGTATTATCTTTCCAATTTTACATAAAGAATCTGCCTAATGTATCTTTTTGCAAACTGCTTTTTTTTTTTCATTAAACATCTTTTACTTGAAATAATTCTCTTAGGGTAACTTTGTTCAAATGTTCTGGTGGTGCTTTATTCTTGATACCATATCTTGGATACAAACTTAGCGGAGTGCTCTGATTCACTCCTTTAGTTGTGTGATTTAAGGTTAATAACGTCACTGTATAATAAACTTAATATATGCTTATCATATGAGGGAAAAATGGGCTTGGTATTGAGGTATAAGGCCAGATAGGATAGGTACACAAGTAACCCATTCTTACCTGTGTACCTTTCTTGTGCTTGCTTTCTTTTCTTTCTGATCTCTCAAGGCCTAGTTCACTTTCTAAATCCTCAGGAATTTTTTTTCTCACATTTCCTTCTCATTTTCTGACATAATTTTGACTTCCTATTTCTTGGCACTTACATGCTCTTCAAGTTTGTTTTATTGACGTATAGTCAATTTTCAATGTTGTGTTAGTCTCTGGTATACAGCATAGTGATTCGGTTGTACGTATATATTCGTTTTCCTATTCTTTTTCATTATAGGCTATTACAGGAGATTGAAAATAGTTCCCTGTGCTATACAGTATGACCTTGTTATTTATCTGTTCTATATATAGTAGTTAATATCTGCAAATCCTGAACTCCCATTTATCCCTCCCACCCTCTTTCCCCGCTGGTAACCATAAGGTTGTTTATGGTCTGTGAGTGTTACTGTTTTGTAAATAAGTTCATTTGTGTCATTGTGTCATTAGGATTCCACATATAAGTGATACCATATAGTATTTTTCTTTCTATTTCTGGCTTACTTCACTTAGTATGATAATCTTTAGGTCCATCCATGTTGCTGCAGATGGCATTATTTCATTTTGTTTTATGGCTGAGTAGTATTCCATTGTATATATATAACCACAACTTCTTTATCCAGTCCTCTGTTGATGGACATTTAGGTTGCTTCTGTGTCTTGGCTATTGTAAATAGTGCTGCTATGAACATTGGGGTGCATGTATCTTTTCGAATTGGTTTCCTCCAAATATATGCACAGGAGTGGGATTGCTGGGTCATAGAGTAAGTTTATTTTTAGTTTTTTAAGGAATCTCCATGCTATTTTCCATAATGGTTGCACCAAACTATGTTCCCGCCAGCAGTGTAGGAAGGTTCCCTTTTCTCCATACCCTCTTCAGCATTTGTTGTTTGTGGACTTTTTAATGATGGCCATTCTGACTGGTGTGAGATGATACAACATTGTAGTTTTGCATTTCTCTGATGATTAGCGATATTGAGCATTTTTTCATGTGCCTATTGGCCATCTGTATTGGAGAAATGTCTATTTAAGTCATTGCCCATTTTTTAATTGAGTTGTTTTTCTGTTATTGAGTTTTATGAGCTGTTTTTATATTTGGAGATTAAGCCCTTGTTAGTCACATGTTTGCAAATATTTTCTCCCATTCTGTAGGTTGTCTTTTTGTTTTGTTAATAGTTTCCTTTGTTGTGCAAAAGCTTATACTTATGATTAGGTCCCATTTGTTTATTTTTGCCTTTATTTCTATTGCCTTGATAGATTGCCCTACAAGAACATAGCTATGATTTATATCAGAGAATGTTTTGCCTCTGTTCTCTTCTAGGAGGTTTATGGTATCTTGTTTTATGTTTAAATCTTTAAGCCATTTTGAGTTTATTTTAGTGTATGGTGTGAGGGAGTGTTCTAACTTCATTGATTTACATGCAGCCATCCAGCTTTCCCAACACCACTTACTGAAGAGATTGTCTTTTCTCCATTATATATTCTTGCCTCTTTTGTCGAAGATTAATTGACCTTAGGTGTGTGGGTTTATTTCTGGGCTCTTCAAGTTTTAAATGTGTAGCTCCTTTCTTTGATTATCAAAAATTACAAACTCAAAACCTGTTGGGGCCAGGCAGCTGATGGAGATGAGTGATACTGGATGGGTATTGTGGCACATTGGAGAATATGGCTGTGACCAAAAGGGACAGTTCCTGCCATGCTCCAGACTGTTATTGTCATGAAGTGATTACAGTCCTCATCTGCTTAAATATTAGGTTTTTCATAAGAAGCCAAATTTTTATTTTTCTGACACATCTGTATTTTAAATGTTATCAGCTAGTTTAAGACAGTATATACATAAACATTTCAACATACATACATACATATGTATGTGTATAATATACCATATATGTATATAAATAAAACAGGCCAAAAAGTGTCTGCTGGTTGTATCCAGCCATTTTGTGATCACTTCCAAGCAACCTCTGAAACCCATGTTAAATTCTACCAAGAATTTTTCCTTTCATGGCTTCCTTTTGTTGTGAGAATTAACTAGCATAATTTTATTTTTAAGTTAGAAGTTACTTCTGAAGTAACTTGATCATTCACACTGTGTTTTAAAAACACATTTGTGATGATTGTCATTAATTTAGAAAATGAGTACATCTATCTATTTCAGACCCTTTGTTAGGTTCTGGGACAGTAGACAAACGATACTGTCCCTACCATGGAGAAGTTCATTGTGTGTTGGGGAAGTTTGAGGGGTTGACTTCCTTGGGAAGCAGACTGAATTGGAGATAGTTCTGCATGAATTTTACTAGATAGTGCGCTTGGGATCACCACCTGTGGAAGAGAAGAGAAGAAAGCAGGAATGGGCTGAGGGAAAAATTGAGTTGTGATAGTATCTTAATGGAAGCCTCAGCCAATCCATGGAGAGTATGAAGCTGTGGTTACCATTTAGAGTAACCCTAAGTTGGAGCCAAGAGGCCTGGCTTTTGGATTTGAGCTGTCTTTCCAAGAGGATATGACCTTGGATGAGGCAGCTGTCTTCAGCAGAGACAGTTCTGAAGAGGACCGACAGCTGAGGGGTGTCTTTTGGTAGTACTACTCAGTAGCTGGGATAGCAAATCCTTCAGTCCTAAAGGGGGATCTGTGTAATTGGTATTGTCACCAACCATAGAAAGAGTCAGGGTAGAAATGTGGGTAAACCAATCATAATGTGCTGTGAAAGCCTAAAGGAATGACTGAGTAATGCTAAGGGAGTTAGGGAAGGCTTATAGAAGATAAAACATTTGAGCTAGGTTTTGAAGCGTGAAATAGTAGGTTGTTTAGTAGGGGCAAGAGTAAAGAGGAAGGCATTTTTCATTGAGTCACTGACATTTCATAGCATAGTAGGGAAATTGATTTGTTTGAAGAGCAAAGGTTTAATGTATTAGCCATGTTTTAATTTCTAGCAATCATGATAAAAATTGTGAGGCTGTTTCCAAAACCTTGGTTTGCTTCCATGGTGATAGTTTAAAAAAAAAACCCATTTAGAATCCCAGTATGATCAGCCATGAGACTAAGCCAGGCTCATCCTTGCCAGAACCAAAGAGATAGGCTGAGCCTGAGTGAGAAGCTTTTATTTTCCAGGAGTGTAAATTGAATTTGGTCCCTGTATTCTACTTGTTCTTGGGTCTGAAACAGATGAATTTCCTTGACTTACTACACAACGTTTTTTCTTGTTGTTTAGTAAGTGTCTTCCATCCTGGGATTGAGGCTGTCCATAGGAGGTCAGAGATTAAACTGAGGATCTACCGCTTATCACTTCTTTGGTCTTGAGAACCTTTAACTGATCCTGTTTCTGCATCTGTAAAATATAAGTGGTGATGCATAATACCATCCTTTTAGGGTTGTTGAGATAATATATAAGAGCTTGTAAACTGTGAGCTGTTTCTCAGGATATTTTATTACTACTTAAAATCCCTTTGTGGAGTATATGTGTGATTCTAGGTTTCTATGTTATGATAAAATTATTAAAAATCAAATTTTGACTGTTAGAGGCTGTGGATCTGGTCTGTAGAGCCTAGTGCCACTGATACCAAAGTAACACTAAAATCTATATGAGAAAAAGTTTCATAGAGAAAAACTAAATTACTTGGCTTTCAAGTCCTAACATGTTTGATGTATAGAAGATGTCAGATTTATATGAATAGATTGCTGTTTGTAGGGGGTGAAAAAGAAAATGAATGGCAAATTTAGCATGATAACTGTACTGCAACTCACAGTTTTTCCTTACTGGTGATGGGTCAAAAAATTCAGTCAACAGATATAGGATTTAGTAGTGGCTGTGAGCCAACTCTAAATGAGTTGGTCCAAACATCTGACTCCTAGCACATCTGTCAATTCTGAGTGAACTGTTGAAAAGCAAATATATAGATAGGCCCATAGAGGTCTAGACTTCTCCTAAGTACTTCTAAGAATATTTTCCCTGGAAGGGAGAGTCACCAGTTAATATGATAAAGGCCCAATATGTCACTTTTCGACACCTGATAAATTGGGAAGGCGGGAAACTTCAAGCAGATCTCATTATTGAGAGAGAAATGATGATTTCCTGAAATATAGCCTCCAGTTTCAAGGGAGTGTATTAGAGTCATTTGAGGAGCCTTTCAAAATACAAATGTCTACATTCCCAACCCTGGACATTTTGGTTTCTTATTTCTGGAATGGAGCCTAGGGGACTGTATTTTGAAAAGCTTGCCAGTTCATTCTGATGTGCCTCTCTTGAACCCATGGTTTCAGTGACCTTAGTTTAATTGCAGGAGTTGTTAAATTCCTGGATATTGGGGTAAAGAACTAAGGGTTGGAATTTTTTTTCTAGAGGAGTTCAGAGGGCAGAATGTTGCTTTCTATAAAAATCATTTCATTTTTCATCTTTTACAAATGTTGTACAGAATGTTTCAGGTGGAACTGTTTCACCTGGAAGTGCTAATGGGATACTGGAACATTGGGAGTACCTCAACATGTTACATTTAATCCTATTATATGAACGGGGCATATGATTTTACTAGAAGAAAAAGCTGGTTTGTTATGTGTAATAGAAAAACCATCATACCATACAAAATCCAAAGAAGCATGATTGGCTATTTTCTGAGTTTTCATATTAGAAGTAGTTTACTCATTTTCTTGTCTGCAGGCAGGTAATTGGTAGCAGATGTCTTAAGTTTAAGGAAAATTTATGGAGGGGGAAAGGGTTTTACTTTTTAGTAAACTATACCTTTACCTTGTTTTCATTCAAATCTGGGGGCGGGGGGAATCAAACTTCACTTTCATACTTACGGAAACTTTGGTCCAATTCATTAAGTGACTAGGTGCATAGTTTGGATACTGGAGGGGACTCATTCATGCAAGGTGGGGGTTTTGACCAAAGGTTTTCTGTAATGTTCCCAGAAGAAGCAGAAAATAGATAAGTAGGGGACCATAGAGAATAGTCTTAAGAAGTAATCTCCAGAAGAATGTCAGCGCACCAGAATCTCTAGGGTTTAGAGATGGGAGGAGGGGGTGTGCATAGTTTGAAGAACAATTCATATTACAACATTTTATGTACACAAAATAGGGGAGGAACCTTTTTACAACGCACGTTATCAAAAATAAAGCCTGACAAAAATTTTAGCTTCTCTGGTGATTGGATAACAGAATATTATTATAATTTTTAGTGGATGTTCTGTTTAACCTCCTACATGGAACATATCAAAATCTGGTATAGTAGACCTGAAATCGTTATTTAAAAGGGGTTTAGGTTTAAAAAAAAGGTCGAAAAACATTATTTTAAATGAATGGTTGTTGATGGGATTTGAAGTTTAACTCATGTTATGGTACTAATTCAATTAAGCCTCAATTTTACAAAATCTATTTTGTCATATAGAGTTTTAGGATATTGAATGAGAATAAACATCATACTATTGTTTGAACAGGCCTGACTAAATTTGTAGAATGATAGATTTTCTGAAACTATTCCATTGCATTCTGTGGTCTTTAAAAAGTGATAATTTTTTCTTCTTTCCAGCTTTCTGAAGCAAAGACTCATTTTGAAGATGTTTAATAAGTCATTTGGAACACCCTTTGGGGGTGGCACAGGTGGTTTTGGCACAACTTCAACATTTGGACAGAGTAAGTTTTAAAAAATAACAAAAGAGAGAAAAATCTTAAGCTATTGTTATTAAGAACAAATCCAGTTCAGAAGCTTTAGATAGGAATTAATTCATACTTTGGTCTTCATAATAAAATCTCTTTGAAAAATGACCAGCATAAGATCTTGTTAAAATTGTCTAAAGAAGTAGAAATTTTTAAAGTTCTCAGTTTTCATGGTTTTCTGATCATCGGTAGAAAGTACTTAAAGTGTATTTATTAATTGGTTCTTTTAGCAGAAAATTATAATTTGTTATTATATTTTAGACCAGGAAATACTTTTTTACTATTGAAGTCTAAAATGCAGTTGTTGAATAACTTCTCCAAGATTTGCTCCTTGAATAAGAAACAGAACTGTTAGAAAGTCAAAGTCCCTGAATCCCACCAGCCCTCCTGAGATCCACTTCCCCTTCCACTGAGTATTATACATGACACTGGTTGCCTATAGTAACCCTTATTCACTTACTTTTAAACTTTTAACAGAAAGTTTATACCTACACAAAAGTAGAAAGAATGATATGAACTCTCATGTACTTATCTCCCAGCTTCAGCAGTCTGTATTTTTCCATCTTGTTTTTATCCCTCTTTTTAAGGGGAGAAGAGCATCTGAACAGAGTATTTTAAGGCAAATCCCAGAAACTTTCTCTGATGAAGGTTTTTAAAAAACCTAACTACCAAACCTCAGTCATTCTGAACAAAAATAATAGAGGAAAATTTTGCAAGTGTCTCCTGACCTCCTTTTATACTATTCTGTATGTCTAGGTCCTTGATTTTTAACCAAGAATGTGTTTCAGAGCCACTTGGAGGTTTTTTTCCAAAGTACATGTTTCTCATCATGGAACTATAGAATTAGAATCACTGGGGTTGGAACTTGAACATGTGTATTTTGAAAAACTTGCCAGGTCATTCTGATGTGCTCTTCTAATTAAGGACCATTCATTCCAGTGACTGGGTCTGGAGAAAATTTTAACACTTTACTTTTGAAATTTTGTTTTTTGTCTGTGGCTCATAGTACCTAATTAACTTGGCACTTTTTTTTTTTAAGCCTAGCAACATCTTTAACTTACTGAAAAGTCTTTAATCTTTTTTGCTTTTAGTTTCCTTACTTCACGTGGGACAGTGAAGAAAATATCTGTGGCATAATTTTAACTCTAATAAGTAGTCTTACGGAATTTTTTAAAAAGTAGTTTTCAGATTAGTGATCCTATTCAAATACAGAATGTTAAGAAATATTAAAGTACTCTTTTGTCAGGTCACCTGACTTAGATTTTATTCTGACCCTGGATTTTGCTTTATCAGATACTGGATTTGGCACTACTAGTGGAGGGGCATTTGGAACATCTGCATTTGGTTCTAGCAACAATACTGGAGGTCTGTTTGGAAATTCACAGACCAAACCAGGTAGGGACTTTATTTGGAATACAGTTGGTTTATTCATAGCTGGTATAGGACTTCACTTAGTGATTCCAATCTGTTTAACTGTTTTTTCCCCTCTCCATCTCTCCAGGAGGATTATTTGGTACCAATTCATTTAGCCAGCCAGCTACCTCCACAAGCACTGGCTTTGGGTTTGGCACATCAACAGGAACATCAAACAGCTTGTTTGGAACTGCAAGCACAGGGACCAGTCTTTTCTCATCCCAAAACAATGCCTTTGCACAAAATAAACCAACAGGTTTTGGGAGTAAGTAGACTATCATTGGACTTCTGCATCAAACAATTTGATTTGCTTATTGAATGTGTTCTCTCTTCTTTTCCCCGTGTTCACCCACCTCCTTTTTCCACCAGATAGCAAAAAGATAGGGAGAGGAAAACTTCAAAATGTATTGAAAAGTTTAGTAGGCTGGAAAGAAGCAGGGTATGTACATTTCTCCAAGACTGGTAATCTGAGGAGCACTGGTATTTAAGGGATATGCAGAGGAAGAGGTGCCTGATACAGAATGACCACAGAGAATGGAATGAAAAGCCAGGTCAGAGTAGTGTCATAGGTGTCAAGACAGGAGAATTTCAAGGATGAATGTGTAGTCAACCATAGTGTACTGCAAGGGCACCTTCTTGTCTCTGTTTCACATTCGGTTTTAAGAGACTAAAGCAGGAATGACAAATGCTGGATGTGACGTGGTTACTCCTCCATTCCTTGTCCATGGCAGGTGTTTTTAATTGATGGCTTCTTTCTCTTTAAGTCTGAATGTGGCCTTGGTTTACTTCTCCACACAGTACTTTGACACAACCATTACTAGTTGCACAGGTGTGCCCTGTGAGTTGATGCCATTCCCAGCATGAGTGTGACAGAATGAGTAAGTTAGCCAGCTATCAGTATTTTACAAAAGGGAAGTTGCTTGAGGGAGTGTTGAAATATTTAACCATGACAATATAAAAGGCAATTTAAAATACTAATTCAAAAGAGATGTGCCTGTTTAAACTATGTATTAGAACATGTTTTTAGAAAAGAAATAGTTTGCCAGTGAGAAATCACATTCCTCTTGACTTGTTAATTATGATGGCACTTAATATTAAATATTGGCAGATAACTTTGTATTGCTTACTGATATTTCTGGCACTATATATATATATATATATATATATATATATATATATATATATAACTTCTTTAGAAGTAATATCTTATATTAAAAAAATACATTCTTTTTATAGCAGTTAAATTCTCTTTTATGTAATTTTTAAAAACTCATATATAAATAAAATGTACTATGACCCCTGTTCAAGTCTGTTGTGGTAAGATGTTTTTAGAAAGACAAGTTCATTCAGCAACTGGTCTTACCAAGAGAAATGAGATAAAATGTATGATGAAACAAACTTTCAGCTTGTCTTCTAAGTATGCCCAAGGACTTTATGGACACTTAGCTAACAAGGATTCAGGCTTTGTTTCACTTCAAAGTTGTGAGCATAGAACATGTGTGTCTATATCAGGTTATCTGTTTGAAGGTACTTGCTGGGAGATTTGAAAGATAGAAAATCTGAGGATTGAAAGTAATGCTTTAGTGCCACAGCCCAATTCCAAGATAGTTTACGATTCTTAAATTCTTTACTGTTACCATCCTGTTTTTCTTTCTAATTTATAGATTTTGGAACAAGTACTAGCAGCGGAGGACTTTTTGGAACTACAAATACCACCTCCAATCCTTTTGGTAGCACATCTGGCTCCCTCTTTGGGCCAAGTAGTTTTACAGCTGCTCCTACTGGGACTACCATTAAGTTTAACGTAAGTATTTTCTTCCAATCTTTGTGGAATGCATTTCTCTCTCATTTGTGTGTTTCTTTGCAGGACGAATCATAAAATTTCTCCTCTTCCCAGTTATGCACAGCTACTCTTCCTGAAAGATGTGTTAAGAACAAAATCTGTGAATAGTTGTGTGGTAGACAGGAAAAGTCATGAATCATAAATCTAGATTATAATGTATATTTGAAGTATGCTCAGATCAATTAAATTTATATTCACAAGGTTGATTACAATAGCTAGTATAAGGTTGAACTTGTATTTACCGAGTTCATAATTGGCCTCTGAATGGTCAGCCATTCTTTATAGAAATAAAGAAGGAATGTTTGGGCAAACTGTATAAAAATCACTGAAAATAGGGTTTCTTTAAGGAGATATATGGAATAACTCATCAATATTCTATGTGCCAGGTAGAAATAAAGCTTTATTGGTGAAATGGTAAAATGAGGCAGTAGAGCTCTGTGTTTTCTTCAGCTTTGTTTTGAGATAAGTTGGGTAGAAGGTTAGAATGAAAGATTTTCTTTATGAAAATATGTGGAATACCCCTTGATGTAAGATACCACTTATTGTGATTGATGCAGTTGCTTGGGAAATACTTAGGATAGGCTGGCTGTATAGTTAGCCTAATGGAAATCTCTGGCAAAAATAGGGATTGGCAAAAGTTACTAAAACTTACTCTGGAAAATGAATAATTTCTTAGGCAAGGTGGTGAATTCATAGTACTGAATTTAAAATAAAGTCAAATGTAAGTGATAGTGAAAAATACTATGTGTTGTCTCTTGGAAAGTACAGTAATTGAGAAAACTGACAATATAAGTAGGAATCTTTACGGCCGTGCCTTTTGCCTCATAAGCTTGTATGGGGAAGAAAAAGGCTTCCATATTTCTTAAATGTAACAATAGTTATAAAGCATACACTTCAGAGCAGAGTAGGAGGTAGAAATCAGAATTGAAGGTTTAAATGTATATATTGGATAAATTGGATAAAGTTTTCCTTATGCATGTAATAAGCATATTTTAGTAGATAATTGGGTGGCTTGGTTATACAATTAATCTCTGGGTTTTTGATAACAATTACTGAGATTGACTTACGCAGATAACTTTGATATAGGAAGAGATCAAAAGTGCAATGTTAATCGAGCTCTCTTGAAACCATCTTGTTTAGTAAAAGACCTAGGGAACTGGTTATAGAGTTTAGTGGTTGAATTGTGTCTGAGTAGGGCTATAAAGCTTGGACTTAAACATTTGCTTTAGACTTTCAGATTTGCCTTTGTCTTCCTTTGCAGCCTCCAACTGGTACAGATACTATGGTTAAAGCTGGAGTTAGCACTAACATCAGTACCAAGCACCAGTGTATTACTGCTATGAAGGAATATGAAAGCAAGTCACTAGAGGTCAGTAAAATGCAAAACAGAGTATCACCCTAACCTTTTGATTCTGTTGGAAAGCAGCTTAAAATTTTTTTTTAATTATTTTTTAGGATTTATATAAGAAACTAACATTAACCAAATTACTTTTTAAATTAATATTAAATCTATTGTTTTAAGCAGGGATGATACTCATCTTGTACATACCAGTACAGTTCTAGTCTGTTCTGATTGGATGTTGCTCATACTGTTATTGGCAATGTATGCATGTATGTGTGTGCATACATCTGTTTTTAGTAAGCTTAAGTTTTCCTTAAGTGAACCACACCCGTGTAACCAGGATCCAAATCAAGACACAGAGCATTACCAGCATCCCTGATGTCCCCCTTGGGCCCTGCTCCCCTACTTCCAGTCCTCCCCTTCCAAAGGTAGCCATTATCCTGACTGCCTGTGTTTTGTCCATTTTTGAACTTTATATAGATGGAATCTTATATCATGTCTGTCTTTCAGCACTGTGAGGTTTATCCATGTTGCATGAAGTTGTAGGTTGTTCATTATCATTGCTATGTGATAGTTTGTTGTACATTTTGACTGCCATCTCTGATTGTAGCTGTTGCTTCTTCTACATCCCAAACTGCTTTTTTTGAGTATACAGAAATGCACTGACCTGTAAGACAAAACTGTTGAAACTTTATCCCTTCTTTTCCTAAGTTTTCTGAATTCCTCTGAATCCTCCATCTTTTAATTAGCTAATCTTTACATTTGGGGTGGCAATAGACTATTAGATTATTGTGTAAAAGAAAGTATTATTGTCTATAAAAGAAAATTGAAATTAAGATGTGGTTGGTCCTTTGGCCTGTAGTTTTATGGCAATTATGGTATGGATTTTAATGTCCATTATACACTATTGAAAATGTTTTTCTATAATGATACTG
Organism: Camelus bactrianus; assembly: GCF_048773025.1. Taxonomy (NCBI): domain Eukaryota; kingdom Metazoa; phylum Chordata; class Mammalia; order Artiodactyla; family Camelidae; genus Camelus; species Camelus bactrianus. Next base: position 46,698,101 of record NC_133548.1, read on the forward strand.
TTAACATTCTGTAGTGTTCTGTTTTTTAGTTATGGTTCCTGTGTGAACATAGAAATTGAACACAAAACTCAAGTATTTAGTCTCCTAAGTAATTTTTGTGGCTGCATATTAATTTGGAATATGTCTTGCCTCACTCTAGGAACTTCGTTTAGAGGATTATCAGGCCAACCGGAAAGGCCCGCAGAACCAGGTGGGAGCAGGTACCGCGACTGGCTTATTTGGGTCTTCTCCCGCCACCTCCAGTGCAGCAGGACTCTTCAGCTCTTCCACCACGAATTCAGGTTTTGCATATGGTCAGAACAAAACAGCCTTTGGAACTAGTAAGCACTTGACATTATATTGGGCCATGTTGAGAAGGGACAGACAAGTAAAAATGTATTTGTCATTTTAGGATTAAGTGCTATGGAGAAAAGTGATTCAGGGATGCTGAAGGAGTAGGGAATGCCTGGTATATATGTGAAGAGAAATAGAATTTTACATATGGTTAAGAAGGACTTCATTAATAGGTGGCATTTGAGCAGTGACCTGCAGAAGGTGAAGGATAAAGCTGTACAGATTTCTAGGGGAAGAACATTCCAGCTAGTGGAAACTAGAAGTCTAAAAATCCTGAGTTTATGCCAAAGAGGAGAGGACAAGGGGAAGTACTAGAGGATATAGGAACACTGTATTTTATAGGACTTTGTGAGCCAGTGTCAATATTTGAATTTTTATTTCATTTGGGAAGCCATTAGAGGGTGTAGAAAGAAAAGTCATGTGATTATCTATAAAGGATCATTCAAAAGATTGGTATATTAAGAGTAGATTGTAAGGAAGCAAGAGTGGAAACAAATCAGCAGTTGCCCTATCCACATGAGAGATGTTGGTGGCTTGGATTAGAATAGTGCTATGGAGATGGTAAAAAATGTCAGATTCTGGACCTAGTTTGAATGTTTGAATTCAGTTTGAATTGTTGGATTGATTTGATATAGGATGTGGAAGAAGAAAGTCTAGGATGATTACTAAATTACTTCATAAAAATACTACTTTTGCAAAGGTAATACATATATGTGGTATAAAGTTCATGAAACACAAAAAAAGTAGGTAACTGAGGGTCTTTTCTTTTTTTCCCCTAGCCACCAGTTTGCCTCTGTAGAAATAAGCAAAAGTTAGATTTTTTTGGTAGCCTCTATAGAGATATATATACACACACAAATACACAAATGAATACATATTTAAGTGGCATTTATATTCTTTTCAGTTTTGGTATTCTGTGATTTAGTTTAGCCATGTATTCATTATTAAGTATCATTATTGTTCCATACTCTATGCTGGATATATTGTTATGAAGAGAAAGCCGTTGTTCTCAAGAAAATTTAATCTAACAAGGTTAAAATATACACATAGACTCTAAGTGCAGTGTGGTATCTTGTAAAATAGACAAAAGCTATGGGCTCACAAAGGAAGATTACTTAGCCCAGCCGGGATTCTTGGGGTCAGAGTCTTAGTGTAGGAACTGGGTGAAGAGTTGGGTGAAGAATGGAAAAGGAAGTGATTATCCAGTTTGAGTAGTGAATAAATGTAGGGTAAGTGAGATATTTAATCAGTAACATAGACTATTGCAGTATCTAGATAATGTGAGGTTTGTTGGGTATTTTTCCCCGATTTATTTTTCCTTTTCTTCATTCTTCTTGAAAGGTACGACTGGATTTGGAACAAATCCAGGTGGTCTCTTTGGCCAACAAAATCAGCAGACTACCAGCCTCTTCAGCAAACCATTTGGCCAGGCCACAACCACCCAGACCACTGGCTTTTCCTTTGGTAATACTAGCACACTAGGACAGCCAAGCACCAACACCATGGTAAGGAAACAGGCCTTATTTGTAGACTTAAGGCTTCTAATCACGTCAGACTCACAAGTTCTATCGCTACTGCAGTTCTGAAGGGTTGACAGTATGTAAAGAGGACAAAATCTTCGAATAATTAAGACATAAATTCCAGTCCAGGCTCTACTCTGTGTTCAATGAGAAGCTGCTAAACAAGTCACTTACCCCTTCTGAGCATGTTTTCTTAACACTAAGAGCTGCTTAGTGTCCTTGAATTAGCCATCCTGAAGCTATAACTTAGGACATTGACTCCAGCCCTCCAATAGAGTATAGGAGAAAATATTTATAAACTACAGGCTACATTTCAGAATGTTCTTTCCGCTCATTCTCTTAAGCAGAGTCAAGCAAAGAAGTTTAATTCATTAAAATAAAGAAGGGAGAGCTAATATTCATAGTCATATTGGATAATTACTACTTCTGTCCAGATAATAAAAGATAAAGTGTTTACAATCATTACCAGTTTATTTTTAGGGACTCTTTTAGGGAAGTATAAAATTAAAGATTAATTTGAGGTATGATTTATTGATTGGAATACTTGGAATTTACTTGGTCTTACAATTAGTGATACTTTGCCTGATTTAAAAAAAAACAAGTACAGATAGACCCAAAATCTTCAAAAGGATTATGCACTATGATCAAGTGGGATTTATCCTAGGAAGGTTGGTTCAACATATTTTCATATTAATGTAATAAACCATAAAATAAAGGACAAAAGCCATATTGTCACCTCATTAGGGGCAGAAAAGATATTTGACAACATTTCATAATAAAAACACTCAACAAAGAATAGACGGGAATCCGGCAGAGCGAAAACAATCTTGAAAGAGAAGAAAGCTAGAGCACTTCTCAATTTTAAAACGTACTATAAAGCAGTAGTAATGAAGACAGTGTGGTACTAGCATAAGGTAGTACTGCACATAAATCGGGAATACAAGTGAGAGTCCAGAAACAAATCCTCACAGTTAATTGACTTTCAGCAAGAGTACTAAAACAGCTCAGTAGGGAAAGAATAATCTTTTCAACAAATGGTGTTGGGGTAATGATTTTCCAAATGCAGAAGAGAATGAGAATCTTTTCTTCACACAATTGTGGTAAATATAAAAGTTAACTCAAAATGGATCAAATGTTTAAATGTAGAGGTGAAACTAAAACTCAGAGGAAGAGGAGTTAGGCAATGATTTTTTAAATAATACCCCGAAAGTAAAAGCAGCAAAAGGAAAAAAATAAAACTTCTTCGAAATTAAAATTTTTTGTGAGTTAAAGCAAAAAAAATACCCACAGATGAGAGAAAATGTTTGCAAGTCATATATCTCATAAAGGACTTGTGTCCAGAACAACAAAGAACTCTTAAGATTCAATAATAGGCCATTAAAAAAAAATGGACCAAAGACTTGAGTAGACATTTTTCCAAAGAAGATACACAAATGGCTAATAAGTGTATGAAAAGATACTCAATATCAGTAAGTAGGGAAATGCATATCAAAATGGCAGTGAGGTATCACTTCATATCCACAGTAGGAAGGCTATAAACAAGAAAATATGTATATATCTACATATATCGTATAAACATAATGAGTGTTTTCAAGAATTTGGAGAAATTGGAACCATCATGCATTGCTGACAGGGATATAAAATAGTGCAACCACTTTGGAAAAACAGTTTGGTGGTTCCTCAAAATGTTAAGTATAGAGTTACCATATAACCCAGCAATTGCACACCTGATATTTCCCTAAGAAAAATGAAAACACAAGCACTTATACACAACCGAGCGTAACCAAAAGGTAGAAACAACCCATATGTCCATCAGTGATGAATGGATAAACAAATGTGGCATACGCATATAGTGGAATATTATTCAGCTATAGAATGGAATGAAGTACTGATACATGCTATAATATGGATGGACCTTTTAAACATGTTAAGTGAAAGAAGCCATTCACAAAAGACCACATTTTGTATAATTCCATTCATATGAAATGATTAGAATGGACAAATGTATAGAAACAGAAAGTAGATTAGTGGTTGGTTGCGTAGGGATGGGGAGTGACTGCTGATGAGCTTAGAGGTTCTTTTTAGAGTGATAAAAATGTTCTAAATTTGGAGAGTGGGCATGGTTGCACAATGCTGAACATAGAAAAAACCCACTGAATAGTCCACTTCAAATAGGTAAATTTTATGATATGTGAATTATGTCTCAGTAAAGCTGTTTTAAAACACCATGTTGAATTTTCAGTTCAGCTGTAGTTCATGAGTGCAATATTTTTCTTTTGTTGACTAATGCGTAAAAAATCTTCTTAAACAATGGATGATACAAACTTTGCTTATTTGGAATGTGTGTACTTTCTCGTAACGAATGAAGACTTTTTAACATTATGTTGCTGCCTCTGTCCAAATTAATATGACTATTTTCAGTTATTTGATTCAAAATCCATTTCCCAGCTCAGTATTAATAAGTTCTTTTGGCATAACTCTCTGAAAATGAAGCACCCTGTCATGCCTTTTTGTTTTCAGGGTAGCATCCCTATTACCTTGTAGAGCACAAGAGTTAGTGTAAAGTCTTTATAGCTGTCCACGACCTTGGAACTCATCAGACTTAGATATAGATATGAATTTTTGGTCCTGCCAATCAGGAGCTCTGACATCTTCAGCAAGTTTTTAACTGCTCTGAGCTTTATTTTCTTTTGGAAAATGGCTGTTTTTCAGGGTTGTTGTGAAGAAATGTCCTATGTAAAATATTTAGCATAATGTGTCACATGAACTTGGAAAAATGGCATCTATTATTATTAATCTAAGGTTTTTAATGACAGTTGACTATTGTAGGATATCTTGTAATCTAGATTACCTTTTGCAGGGTTTATTTGGAGTAACCCAAGCCTCACAGCCAGGAGGTCTTTTTGGGACAGCCACAAACACCAGCACGGGGACAGCATTTGGAACAGGAACAGGTCTCTTTGGGCAGACCAATACTGGATTTGGTGCTGTTGGTTCGGTAGGTTGTTACAGTTGACTGTAATTTGAAGATGTGTATAAATCTGTTAGAGGAATTTCTAAGAAAAATCTGACTGTCTTTTAAGTATTTTTAAACTTCCTTGCCTCAATACTTGTGTGCAGTTTTCTTCTGATAGCAAAATGTCACTCCAGTTGGTTAGTTTAAATTGTCAAGTCTAAATTGAGATGCTTTTGCTCTTAAAATCAGATAATTTTTAATTCCTATTTCTAACTTCTATTTTGGGTCATGAGTTGGTTTGATATTTGTGAATTAAATAGTTTTGGTGGTGATCATGTTGTTAAAATTGTTGGTATTCTCAAGATTTTGATGCTCCTGGACACTTCACTGAAATTTTTCTTTAAGTCATTTAAGTTAAAAAAAATTACTATTTAGGAATGTACTTGACCTAAAAATAATAGTAACTTCTGTACTACCACTTAAAGAAACTATATGAAAATCATTACAAAACAGCCAGTTTGTTTTATGTACCCACTGTAGCAAGCTTTGAACTGTAGTTTAAAGAAAAAGTCCCCAAATTGTGTGGTTGTTTTTGTGGAGATTTAAATCTGTTATTTCTTAATTTTGTTTGGGCAGCTAATTGAGATGAGACATTGAGAAAATTATATAATGCTACAGAAAGTTCTTGTTTTTTTTAACAACTTTATGGGATATAATCTACTTGCCATAAAACTCGCCCTTTTAAAGTTTAAAATTCAGTGATTTTTAACATGTTCACAGATTGTGCAACTTTCACCACAGTCAATTTTAGAACATATTTGTTACCATAAAAAGAAACCTCGTCCCCATTAGTAGTCACTTCTCATTTTCCCTCAGAGTCACCTCAGGCCTACTGTCTATTGATTTAACCTATTATGGACATTTCGTATAAATAGAATCACATCTTTTGTGATTGATTTCTTTCACTTAGCATAATGTTTTGACGGTTCATCCATGTTGTAGCATGTTTAAATTTTATTTTAACTGTTTATGCTGGCAAATTAAATGCATGATAAACATTTCTGTTACCAGGTAAAAAAATACTTGATTACCTTATTATTTTCTTCACTGAAATGTTATGTTTGCTGAGGGGTTACCGTCAACTTCTCAGGCTAGGAGCATTCTGTGTATGGTTACTCTTACTCAGATTAGTATATTTTTCTGATAGCTGTTACTCATCTTCATTCATACCTTTTTCATAAAACTTATGGTGTCTTCTCTCCCTTACCCCACACCCAGTCCAGTATACCTGAGGTAACCTCTGTTTACTGTTTAGGGTGTATCTTTATACTACTTAAAATTTTCCTATATTGTGTTCTTTTTAGACCCTGTTTGGCAATAACAAGCTTACTTCATTTGGAACCAGCACAACCAGTGCTCCTTCATTTGGTACAACCAGTGGCGGGCTCTTTGGTAACAAACCAACCCTGACTTTAGGAACCAATACAAACACTTCCAATTTTGGTACATATAAAAAGCAGGTTTGACTCTCTTAAAGTTACACTGACTATACCACACATCATTCTCCTGATTCATATGACTGGGAATATTTTTAAATTCTCAGGTAAGCTGTGGCTTGATGTGAGGTACCAGAAGGAAAGGTTTAAAATCAAGATCGTGGGTTGAGATGCCTGGAGGAGATGTAAATTGCCTTAACTAATTTATATTCTCTTGACTGCCTACTTAGGATAAAATGAGGCATTCAGCACATGTAGCAGTAGTAGTACCTTACAGAATGTTGGTTCTCTAATGAAGATAGATTTCTTTCAAGATAAAAAACATCATTTTCTTTGGATTATCTCACCAGTAATTGAGAAACCATAAGTGAAACACATTTGGTTGAGATAACACATTCTTTTAGACCAGGTTTCAAACAGGGAAGTAGTGCACAGATAAGATTTATGATTCTTTTTTTAACTTTTTGTTTTTTGAGATTTGATGATTTTCATTGAAAGTTGAAGCCTCTCTGATTTGGGGGTTTATTCAGTAGTTTTCCTATAGTTGCAAGTTTTAGTTTTGAATACATGCTCATTGGAAAAAAAATTGTAAAATACAGATAAGATTGAATAACAGAAAAACAAACTACTCTTCAGAGATATGCTGGAACATTTTTAATTCATTTACTAGAAACATTATTATATTATTTTAAATGTCTTTTATAACTACCTAAGTAAGTTTTTAAATAAATTCAACATAATGTGAGTTAAATCAGATATGAAAAGTTCATTTTATTACCAAGGGAAATAGCAATTAAAGTGTTTGTTAAGGATTTCATGTGCCAGACACATTATTAGGCTCTGCGTGTCTAGTGGGAGTTGAGTACAAACATATGGTCATTTGCCATAGGTCAGCAGTTAACAGTTTTTCAGTGAGTTTTTGAGTGACCTTGTACTGGAGGAAGAGTCTACATTAAGCATTCTTTGGGTGGTTATATGTTTTCATGGAAATATAAACTATGTGAAGGAGGTAGATAGGTCCTTGTCAGGTACCAATTCCTGAACTAATGTATTCAATTTGATTTTTATAATCCCTTTTGTTGTGTTGTTCATTCACTCCTAGTAATGATTATCATTCTATCTATAATTCTTTTTCGGCTCTACTCTATGAAAGAATGGTTTTGAGGAAGTTGACTTGATTAGCATGAATATCAATTTTGTGCACGTGTTTCTTTTTTCGTCTTTTTTTAATCAGTTTACAACGCTGTGCTGTGTCACTTTCTGGTATACAGCATAATGTTTCAGTCACACATATACATGCATATATTCCTTTTCATATTCTTTTTTCATTATGGGTTACTACAAGATATTGAATATAGTTCCCTGCGATATACAGTAAAAATTTACTGTTTAATTATTTTATATGTAGTATTATCTGCAAATCTGAGACTCCTAATTTATCCCTTCCCACCCCCTTGCACTTGTTTCTTATTTATGAAATAAGATGGGAAAGATACTTAAGGGTTAAATCAGTGTTTTTCAACCTTTTTTTAAATCACTATCACTTCCTCTTCCCCACGAAGCATTTGTAGGCCTTTTTTCCCCTTAATCATCTTCTCACCCCACAAGGTTTTAATACCACATGTATACTGTGTATCTGTATGTGTACTATGGCCCTTTGAAAGTTCATAAACCATCTTATGTCTGATTTTTTCTGCCCCTTAGGAACTAATTTTGCTCCATTTGAAAATGCATGGGGTTTTCTTGTTTTTTTTTTTTTGTAGCATACTTTATGTTCAGGATTAAATATATTTTCTCTCTGACAAGGTGTTTGTAGGGGCTATACTTGATAAAATTTTCTGGTCTGAAATGTATTTGCTGTTACTCCATGGTTGCAAATTTCTGATTTGTTTGGAGATTTTGTTTGTTGTATAAATGTTGTACTTAACGTTCAGTGATTTGAAAGTGAAAACTCTCGATTTATTTCATATGCCTCACTAACCTACGTACTGAATTTGAATTGTCCTTTATTTAATTTTTATCCTCAGTGCTATAGAGTAGGTGCTCACTAAAAGTCTGTTAATGAATTAAAGAATGAATAAGTGGGACCCTAACAGGAAACACTTCTTATAAGTCAAATGGGGGTTGCAGATGGCAAGTTTTGTTTTATCCTTGGGTGAATTTATCATTCCATTACTACCCTAGAGGGATCCAGATCTAAGTAAGTCTCTCTTTGATGTTCCTATTGTCTTTTTTTTTTTTATTTTAATTTTTATTTTGAGGGAGGAGGTAATTAGGTTAATCCATTTATTTATTTTTGGAGGAGGTGCTGCGGATTGAATCCAGAACCTGATGCATGCTAAGCATGTGCTCTACCACTTGAGCTATATCCCACCCCACAACCCATGTTCCTGTTGTCTTAGGAAACTGTCAACTTTGATGTTGTGGCAGAGATAATCTTCTGATTTGGGAAAAAGTCATATAACAGATCTGGAAATGGAATAAGGTTGCACAAAGATTTGTAGCATCACTATGTCATTGTTAGTGGCATGTTACCCAGTATGGAATTGTGTTTCATTATGGTGGTGATAAATGCACAGTTAAAGGTCGGGTTACCTGCTATAGTTGATGTTCCCACATCCTTAGGTCATTCTTTAGAGTCATCAGTTCATTTTCTTAATAATTATTCCTAACAGGGATGAGTTTAAGATTAAGTGATTATATGACAGTGTCTGAATTTCTGAATGAACGAAAGAGACTGTTACAGGAGAGAAATTACAGGCAGGATGTCAACACTTGTGAGCAACAGTTTAAAGAGGTTGAAGGTGGTAGGGAGGGTGTAACTCAGTGGTAGAGTGTTCACTTAGCATGCATGAGGTCCTGGGTTCAATTCCCAGTACCTCCATTAATAAATAAATAAACAAGCCTAATTACTGCACCCCCCAAAAAATCAAAGACAAAAAAGAGGTTGAAGGTCTTTTGGTTATTGAGAAAATAGTAAAGATAGTACTGGGTAATACGTTGTTGATTCTTCATGCTACGTGGTTAAGGGAACAGTTGAGCTATTTGTATATATAAACATCTGATTTTTTAAGCTAATTTTTAAAAACTGAGACATAATTGACAAATAGCATGTTAATTTCAGGTATGTAACATAAAGGTCCAATATCTGTATATGTTGTGAAATAATTACCACAATAAGTCTAGGTATCATTTGTCATCATATGTAGGTAAACATTTTTTTTCTTGTGATGGAAATTTTAAGATCTACTCTTAGCAATTTTCAAATACGCAGTACAGTATTTCTAACCACAGTCACCATGCTGTACATTAAATCCCCCGGACTTACTTGTTTTATAACTAGGAATTTGTACCTTTTGACCCCCTTTCTCACATTTCATCTATCAACCCACCCTCTGTCACCAATCTGTTCTCTATATCTATGAGCTCATTTTTTGTTGTTGCTGTTTTTTAGATCCACAAAGAAGTAAGATCATATTTATTTATTTGTCTTTGTCTGGCTTAACTCAGTTAGCATAATGCCCATAAAGTCTATACATGTTGCACAAGTGCAAAGATTTCATTGCATTTTGTGGCTGAATAATATTTCATGTTATGTATACACTATGTTTTCTTTACCCATTCATCTATAGATGTGCACTTAGATTTCTTCTATGTGTTGCCTATTGTAAATAATGCTGATGTGAATATTGGGGTGCATCTATCTTTCCAAATTAGTGTTTTTGTTTTCTTTAGATACACATGCAGGAGTGAAATTGCTGGATCCTACGATAGTTCTATTTTCAACTTTTTAAGGACCTTCCATACTATATAGTTTTCCATTGTGGCTGCTTCATACATTCCCACCAGCCGTGCATGAGGATTCCTTTTTCTCCACATTCTCACCAACACTTGTTATTTGTTGTCTTTTTGATGATAGTAGCCATTCTGACAGGTGTGAGGTGATATCTCATAGTGGTTTTGATTTGCATTTCCCTAATGATTAGTGATGCTGAGCATTTTTTCATGTACCCGTTGGCCATCTGTATGTCTTTTTTTTTAAATTGAAGTATAGTCAGTTACAATGTGTCAATTTCTGATGTACAGCATAATGTCCCAGTCATGCATATATATACACACACACATACTCATTTTCATATTCTTTTTCATTAAAGGTTGTTACAAGATAACTGAACATAGTTCCCTGTGCTATGCAGAAGAAATTTGTTTTATATGTCCTTTTCCCATTCAATAGATTGCCTTTTCATTTTGTTGATGGTTTCCTTTGCTCTGTGTAGAGGCTGTTTTAGTTTGATATAGTCCAACTTGTTTATTTTTCTTTTGTTGACTTTGCTTTTGGTGTGAAATCCAAAAACATCATCAAGATAGTGCTTACCCACTATTCTTCCTTCTGGGAGTTTTATGGTTTGAGATCTTATTTTCAAGTCTTTAATCCATTTTGTGCATGGTGTAAGATAATGGTCCAGTTTTATTCTTTTGCATATGGTTGTCCAGTTTTCCCAATACCGTTTATTAAAGAGACTGTCCTTTCTCCACTTTATATTCTTAGCTTCTTTGTCGTAAATTAATTGACCATTAGTTAATTGTTCTTAATTTTAATTTAAAATTGTTTTGAAATAACAGAGTTGATAAACCATTGTCAGTAAGAATCTGAGGAAATGTGTGGTATAAACAGTGTAAGTTGGGACTTAATTCCCTCCTGTGGGTTTGAGGTAGTTCACAAGTATCTCGTTTTCTACTGTTATGGGAAGATCCTTTTTGGTTAAATTCTAACTCAGAAAGAAAAGGAACATCTCTAAGTACATTTTCTAGTTTTTTCTTTAAAGAAAATTGATTGTGCTTGAGTAGGCAGTGCTCCATTTTTGTAGCATAGCTTATTAATTAACACAAAAGATGTAATGAATGCATGGATTAAATGTATTGAGATTACGTCAGATTACTTGCTTGGATTTTAAATTAGAAGTATGTTTTCACACTGTTTAATTATTTACCTTTTTTTCTTGATATTTTTTATTTTTCATTCAGAAATAATCCAAATATTGGCATGACAAAATATAATATTCTTAGTTTGTGATACTGACATATATTCCAAGGCACTTTGTTTTCTCTGTTATGTTTTGAACTTGTTCCCCTCCATGATGTCTTTTAAAAAGACTTTAGGTGTTTCACAAACAGAATTTGCTGGCCAATGATGATTGCCCCCTCCCTTATCAAAAGAGGTTGATGATGTTTTCATTAGCTGTTTTGAAGAAACTTTCTTGTGTGTATGTCTGAAGGAAAGAGAAATGATAGCAGTGATGTGATGTGTAGGTGTCTGTGGGGAGACTGGTGGATTTTAGAGGGGAATCACAGGATTTTCTCTAAGTGATGAGTCATAGTGAAGGAGGATAGTTTGTTCAACTCTCCATCGTCTCTGATAATGAAACAGTTCAACTCAAGGAAAGTTATTCATAGATTATCTTCTCTTTTTAATACCAGCTGGCTGAATCTTTGAGTACCCCTATGAGCTGAGTGAGTCTGACACCATTAAAGCTCCTCATGTGTGATCAGTCATACATTACTATTCATACAGGGTCCATCTGTTCAAAACAAAAGCTGCTGTAGAGATTTTTATAGGTAATTTTCTCTTAGCAAGAACCTTTAGTTTCAGTAAAGTGTCTTTGTTGACTGTCATAAGTTTGAGGGAATTAGTTTTTCTTCTAATAATTCAACATGAAACATAAAATGGATAGTTTGAGCCTTACAAAGGAAAAATTCCCCAAGCTCAAGCACAATCATTCTGCTTTAATATTGGGTGTTATCCTATATTGAATTGATACTTCAAGTCTGAAATATAATTAATAGGAAGATTGTGGCGTCTGTTTACAGTTAACAAAATTAAACAAACAAAAAAGGGTTAAATTAGCCTACCATTTAGGATTTCTAAGTATCAATAACTGAAAGGATGTGAAGCTTAGGGTCAGACTGCTTTGTTTTAAATTCCCTTGTACAGGAAATTGAAAGTTGTGTTGAAGTACAGTCCACTCATTCTTTTGTCCTTCCAGGGTTCGGCACAAATACCAGTGGGAATAGTATTTTTGGAAGTAAGCCAGGACCTGGGACTCTGGGAACTGGGCTTGGTGCAGGATTTGGAACAGGTAAGGAACTGTACCACGAGATTTAGGAAGTGATACAACTTGCCTTTTTAATTGCTGGAACTGAAGACCTCTGTTTAATCATATGTGTGGAAATAAGAGGCCTGGCATTTCCTTTTCACAAATGGATTTATAAAACATTCCCGTGTACTTTATTAGGTTTTAAAACACTGTCACATTTACCTTAGAGGTTGTATGTTCCCTTTCTACAAAATGTTTGTCCTCTGATAGTCCTGGTCTACCTGAGATTTTCAGCATTTAATGTGAGACTTGTCAGTATGATGACATTATTAACTTTAAGTTCCCCTGTGTTTTCTTTGTAACAGGGATTTGAGACCTTGAACTGTTAATTAAGCTTTATTACCACAATAGTAGTGCAGGAGTATGAGAACATGGTGAGATAATTAACAAATATGCTGAGGTTTTGCAAAGACTGTGCACACTTCTCAGTTCTTTTCACCTTTTTATAGTGCTAAAATGTCAGGACTTTGTCTCTAACCCTGCTGTTGATAATTATTTTTCAGTGCCTTTGAAGACATGGTCCCTTCTACCTGCCCAGCTGTTTTAAACAGTTCGGGGCGGGGGGGTGGTCATAAAATGAATAAGTGCTTGTACATTTCAACAAGGTAGTTTAAGAATATAGTTTTGCCCAGTTCATCAATTCATCTGACCATGGATTTGGTCAATTAGTTACAAACTAAAGCTATCTGGACAGTATCCCTCTCCTTTTTTAATAGAACCTCATTTTGTACTCTATGAGTGATTTCCTTTTGTTTTCTTTTAAAAATAAAAGATATAGTTACTTTTTTTAAAATTCGGCAATATGGAAATATCATAAAAAGTCTACATTTTTTAGCAGTGAAGTAACAGCTGTTGAAAGTTTGGTATGTATCTTGTTAAACCCCTTTATATACATTTTTCAAATATGGATAAATATATATATATATACACACATACATACACATGCATGCACATGTTTGTACAAATATGTGTTCTCTATATAGAATTTTTATGATACTCTTAAAAGGAAGCCATAGCCTACTTTTTAAACAAAAGGCTGAGATGTATCAGTTGGATGTAATATTAATGCAGTTGGTTGCAACAGCATTTTAAAAAATTAACTAGAATTTTTAAAAAACATTCTACATTGCAAGATTAAGTATTGATTTATTTTAACTTTTGTTTTAGTTATATGTATGTGTGTTACGGGTCTTAGTGTATTTCATATTATGCACTGCAGTCAAAAATGTTTAAACTGAAAACAACTGCCTTGTTTCATTTTTTTCATTTCCCATGACATTTTTGGCATATATTTTGTCTTTGGGGCAGTATATGTGGATTTAACTCATTTTTTAAAAAATAACTGTTTTAGTATTCCATTGTATGTAAACATGCATGTATATACATGAGTACCTGCATACATCATAATTTATTTAGCTTTTCCCATATTGATGGACATTTGAGTTATTTGATGTTAGCAATGCAGTACTGAACATCTGTGTTACATAATTTTGTGTGTGGTAGTGATTCTATAGGATTGATACTTAGAATTGGGAATTATGTCAGAAGATTACACTATTTTGACTTTTGGTCAGTCTTGCTAACTTTAATTTGCCTTCCAAAAAGAATGCCAGTTTACATTTTTGCTCAATATTTTATAAAAGGGCTCATTTTCCCATACTCTTCCACATTGTTGGCCTTTGTCATCTTTGTGTGTGCGTGATAGTGGAAGTTGGTATGTTCTATTGTGCACTTCACTGATTGCTGGTGAAGGATAACCTTGTGTATGTCTACTGGCCATTTGAATCTTTCAATTCTCTATTTATAATATTTGATTTTTTTTTTTTTCCAGAATGCTTTATATATAGTGGATATTAACTCCTTTTGGTTGTATGGTAAACTTCCTTTTGAGCTTTTGAGCTTATTCAAATTCTACCACATATATTTTGCAAGAAATAAAAACAGAAAAGCTCTAGTTTTTTGTACAGTGTGATTCCTAAACTTAAGCAGAATATAACATCTGATATCAGTGTTCTCTCCTAATCCCAAAGGAAAAAAAAATAGCTTTGGCATAGGCTTTTTCAAGGTAGTTTTGACTAGATAACTTATGAACTATAAACCTAAGTCCAGGTAGGATGCTACTCTGGTATCTGTTACAGATATTTCATTAGTCTTTGTCATTTAATTTTGTTTATGGTATCTTCATGTACAAGTTTTATTTTTGTGTGATCATAGTTGTCATTCTCTCCTCTTTGGCTTGAGTCTTGTGGGTTATGATTAGCAATGCTTTCTCCTATAGTCCAAGGTTATAAAGTGTTCTGTAACTTTTTCCCTAATGCTGTGTCTTCTGTTCCACAGTAATGTAATATCTCAGCCTTTTTGTTTGAATATATTCGGTTTTCCTTCAACAGTTGTACCTCACAGACAATGAATCTCATTTTCTTTGCTGTTATATATTCCTAATTCATGCCTTGTCCATATAAACTAAAAGTCATACAATTAATAAAGAATTTTACACCCCCAGCTTTATCAATAGATCATGGGGTAGTGAATCACTGAGCACACTATTGAAGTTCTTTGATGATCACATCTGCTAAAGCAGACTTGTGACTTTGAGACAAATGTGTCTGAGATTGTCGTATATAAATACCCACATTAATGAATTCTGCATTTCATGATACTGTAAGTAGAATAAATTGTAGCTTTGGACTGTTTGGGGTGGGCATTAACTAAGTGAATATTCCTGTACAATTTCTTGTTTTAAGTGATAGAGATTCAACTCATACCTCAATAGAAGTACATTTTCATGTAACATAGGCAAAGCTTTGGGTACTTCATGAGTAATAGACTATAGACATCTTAAACGTACAAATACATAAATTTTTGTATACTAGATTTAAGTGACCAATCTTAGTATAAAATGTTTTAAATTATCTTTTGGCATGTGAGGTTTTTTTTTTTTTTCTCCTGATATGCTCAGACTAAGGAACGCTCATTAAATCATGGGTGCATCAGTTTATTGTTTCACAGTGATATTAACTATCATTAGCACTATCAGTAGTATGTCATTTTCTTGGTAGTCTTTTAGTAATATTAAGAAATTTTAGTTCTTAAAATTTTCTATGAAGCAATAATAAATTTAAGGGTGTATCTAGTAAAAGTTTGTTGTGCTAAGATATACACAGAAAAATCTATCCAAAGCTAATACAGATTATAGATAAAATTAAATTAACATTTATTAGAAGATCTCAAAGGAACATAACCATTTTTACTTATTCCTTGAGCATCCCTGGAGTTTTTAGGACCACGATTACCATGGTGTACCCATATTTCTTCCTTAAGACTCCTACAAGTAGTCCTAATTACAGTACATTTCATGAATTGACATTATCATACATCAGAATGTCCCTCAACTTGTGTATTATTAGTAAGTCCTTTGATTAAACATAAAAAGCCATTTGTGCATAATATAAGACAGATCTGGATAAAACACATTTTTTTTCTTTTATGGGTTATTAAAATACAGTGATTATTAGACTGTTTCATGATTCTTCCTTCAGGGCTAATGCAAATACACACCCATCTAGAACAGAAATTTTTATCCATTTTGTGTATTCGGGTTACATCTAAGCTTTTGTTTGGGGAGTAAGGAAGTATTTGTTCCCTGAGGGTGGGCGGAAGAATCCTGAAATTTTTGCTATAAATTATGTCCTTGAGGTGTAATATAATAATAGTTTTTCTTGAAATTTTCACCAATTTCTAATGGTTTGGAACTTTAAAAGAAGTCTTAATCCCTCTATCAAAGCTGGGCTTTTCAAGGTGAAATAATCCTATTGGTAAATTGTTATCTTATTAATGAGGTTAGACAGGGTATGTTTTGTCCATTTAGTAGTCACCCTCACTAATTTTAGTATGCATTTTCTTATTATAAACTTCCTATCTTTTTTTTTTTTTGGTTGAGATCTCAAAGCAGTTTCCATTTGATTTTTTTGTGCTCCAAATAAATGTTTGAAGTGATTTTCCTGATAAACCATATCTCTGTCAAGAAGCATTGATATGTTCAGATCTTCCAAATTGCCAATAACTTTTTAAGGAGAGAGGGGGTGGAAAAATGTTTTTAATTTATGCCAATAACTTTAACTTATTCTAAAAAACTAAATTCTTCCCATTTTACACTTTAAAAATCACTACTGACAACAAGGTCCATTAAAAATTCATTAGGCTTTAAAATATAGGTTTCTGCAACAGGTTACCTCCTAGTGAAAATATATTTTTATTCCATCCACTGATTCATGCTGAAACTTGAATCTGTGTAGTAGCCTCATCACAAGGCATTTAGCTTTTTATTTTTAAAAAAACTGTCTGAAATAGTTTTCATGAGGTGGTATACTTGAAAATGTTACTTTTTGCTCTTCAAAGAAGATTTATTGGACTTAGTTTTTTCTGTAGCCTGCATGTTAGTCAAAAATATGATATAATTGGTCCAGCTGAGTATTTTGATTTGCAGATATTGAAATTTAAGGAAAACTACCACTTTAAAATTCTTTTGAAATCTGTTTTACTATTGAGTAGCCGTTAAGAGCTCTGGCTGTATTATCAGGTGCATCAAGGTTTGAACTCTGCTTTCACCACTTACTACATTTGTGACATTGAGCTAATTACTAAACTCTCCATTTTCTCTTCTGTAAAATGGGGATAATAGTTCCAGCTTCAGGCTTGTGAAGATTAAATGAGATGATACTAGCTAATATGTAATGAATGTTAGTATCTACCAGACATCTTCTAAATGCTTAATATGTGTTTGTTCGTTTTAATCTTAGCATAAATATCTCAGCTATGTATTATTATCTCACGTTATAGTTGAGGAAACTGAAGCACAGAGAGGTTGTCTGTGATATAATGTGTTCAGCACAGTCCCTGGCACATAGTTAGCATTTACTGTGTTAGCTTTTGGTTAAAGTGAGTGGTTATTATGAAGTTTCCAAATGTTTTATATTTTTAAATAACTGACCTTTGGCATCACATTCAAAGGATCTTCTGTGGCGCTTTTCTTTCCTCTTGTCTCCATAGCTCTTGGTGCTGGACAGGCATCTTTGTTTGGGAACAACCAACCTAAGATTGGAGGGCCTCTTGGTACAGGAGCCTTTGGGGCCCCTGGATTTAATACTACGACAGCCACTTTGGGCTTTGGAGCCCCCCAGGCCTCAGTAGGTAAGTGTCAGTCACTTTAGAAGGCTTTACTCATTTTATTTCTTGCTAATACTTAACTTGCTGACTTGATTTTCCACCCCACCCTATCCCATCTCTATCAAAGCGGTACACATACACAGGTCATTAAACAATCGTGTAGTGCTTAAGGACTTACAATAGATCCTGGCCTTCCCCACTTCCCCACTCCCAGGCCTGCTCCCCCAAGAAACCCCTTTTGTTAACAACTTTTAATTCATTTGGTGTATATGTAACTTCATATCTCTAAATGATGTGCTTATGTTGCTGTGTTTTGCTTAAGTCTACGTGTATTTGACTTGTTAATGGCAGGTGAGAATTTAGCTCAGTTATCACCTCTGTTCTTTATTCACTTCTCCCAGTATTGCTTTGTTTACTAAATTCCCTGAGTTTAGTTTTATCTATTAAAGTGTTTTTCATACTTTCATTTGAATACCCCTTCCCAGTTTTTGTGGTATCTGCCTACCACCTTTATTATTTCTAACTTAAAATTAAGTTACTTTATAACTTAAATATATAGTTTTTGTAAGAAAATTGTTTTACCAAAAATAGAAAACTGTTATCACTTGGCAAAAATAGGGTAACTGAGATGGATGGATGGATGGATGCAAGAAAGGAAAAGAAGGAAGAAACGAAGAAGTTAATCTCTATACCATTAAATTCATTTCCTATACTATCATGATCCATGTTCCACATTTTGAGAACCTTTGTAAATTTAAGTCATGTTTTTACATTCTTTTCTTACTCTTTCAACTGGGAGATGGTATTTCTTTAGTTCCCTTGGTCAAGTAAGGCTAGTAGTGCCCTTCCTTACCCTTCTCTCTCTCTTATTTCTTTGCCTTCTTTATATTTTTGTATTGATAAGGTTGATAAGGTACTCTCTGTTAATTATTACTAAAGAAAATTTTAAAATTGCAAGTGAACACAGCATTTTATTTTATAACCATGAAAACATTGCTACCTAGCCAAGTATACCTTTCTCACACAGCTTTTTCTTTCTCCTAGAACTTCTAATTCTTTTTTTCTCTTGCATTACCAGTCCTTATCTCCTTCCTAAACTAGTCCAAATTCTTAAGGGTGGTTATCAGAGTTCTTTTACCCTGGATACCTCATTCTTGGATCTCTCTGTCCTCCTGCAGCAGTATGAACTCTGATTACTCCCTAAGTCTTCAGCCTTGCTCTGGGATATTCCCTTCAAGTCTGTTCAGTGGGATCTGCTGTGTCCTAGTTAGAGTTTTCTTCTTTATCTGTTTCCTAAGTTTTCTGGAGTATATCTTCAAGTTAAATGTATATGAAGGGTAAACTTTGATTACTTACAGTTCTGAAAAACATCTTCATTTGTTCCACATACTTTAATGTTACGGAATCCTGGTGTAAAAATAATTCACCCTCAGAACTTTGACTGTATTTCTTCTTGCATTAACCATTACTGATAAGAAGTCTGATGCCTTTCTGATTCTTGAAACTTGTTCCTTCTACTCCCACAAGCATGTAGGTTTGTTCCGTTGTTCTGAAATTTCAGTGATTTGCTTACACCTTTTCTGTCTCAATGTATGCTTTTTTCACCAATTTTTCTACTTTCTAAGAGTTGTTTGTTTTTTTTTAATTTTCTTCTTAATCATCTTTTGGATTTTTGTTTTTGACTGAAGAATTCTTTCTTATTCTCTGGAAGTTCCTCTTTTCAAGTATCCAGTTCTTAGATGCAATTTACTCTTGAAATTCTGAATTTGTTATTTGGCATTAAAATTTTGTTTTAGGATTCTTCTGTTCTTTAAATCTTCAGGTTTATTTTTGTTTTGATCCTACTCTTTAATACTCAGTGATACTTTCCATTCATATTTAAGAATAAAATAATAAAAATCTCACCAGCAACGTGTGTATCTGGGTAGAGCTTTTTCATCAGTAGGTTTCGCTTGATAAGTAATCCAAGAATCAGCTGTTAGCCACAGATCCTCTAAATGTTGGAATGCCACATTTTAAACTCTGGGATGATTCAAGTACAAACTGGTTGCCCTCATTCATTTCATAAATTAACTTGATTTCATCAGAGGCAGTCTCTCTGCTATTTTGACTTACCTGTTGAGCATCAGGGATTAGGATGACAGGGTGCGGTAGTTGTTTTGTATATATACTTTGCATTAGTTCTTCTCCCCTTCTACTTTCAGTCTCACTTCATCAAATTTAGTGTTCTTGAATCCCTAACCTTTCTGGGATTCAAGCGGATATTCCCCTCCTTTGGCTATAATCCCTTTTGAGTGTACTCTTTAAAGTATAGTTTACTCTCTCATGCTTTATCACTCTGTCCACTTCTTTCCCCTACAGATTTGTTACATTTTCTCATCTGTTCGTTTATTACCTTCCTATTTTCTGTCATTGTGGGTTATTTAGATACATTAATTTAAAAAAATGTTTTTTAATGGAGGTACTGGGAATTGAACCCAGGACCTCATGCATGCTATAAGCATGCACTCTACTGCTGAGCCATTACCCTACCCACCTTAATTTGTTTTAACTATAGATTTTAATTAGGTCTTTGGAGGTAGCAGAGGTGAATTAGAATTCTGATTAACTTCTGTGTGAAAATTAGAATCAGTTGTATCATTAAAAATTATGTTTTCATTTTATTTCTTTTCCTTAGTTTTTTCTATTATTATTCTTTTCCTTAATTTTAATTTCAGTAGGAGGTAGCATAAATATCATAACCTACCATTTTCACTTAGATAGCCTTTTGAATGGTTTTTAACAATCCATCTTTTCCCAAAGCCAATTAGAAGTTCCTGACACACAACTTTGATATTACAGTTTCATACAATAGTGTTACTGCCCATTTAAATGTCATTGTATTGACTTTTAAAATGTACATCTTTGCATCACAAGACTTAGAAAGTACTTTAGAACTTGTGGGAGCCCCTTGCTTGTCTTAAAAGCCTCAATTATGGTGGCTTCCTTACAGGTCAGTCCCATCCATTTTTTTATTTAGGTTGTTTAGAAACCAAACCCTGCTGTTATAGAATTCCCACCCAGTGGTTTACTTTTACCTCCCAAAGCCAAGCAAAATCATTCTCCTACAATTTTTTTTTTGTGATAATCCTATTGCCTTTCTTTGAGATCATCAGTTTCTTTTGTTCTCAGAATACTTGATTTTTATACTTCTTTCTTATCTCTTTAATCATTTGGTTATGATGTGGTTTTTCAGTATGCTTTCAAATTATTATGACCAGAACTGAATATAACACCAATGGTAGCTTATACTAGTGCTTATGCTTGCTTGTTCTTTTAGTTTTGCTAACTTACCAGCTCTCTTTTCTATATTTTGAAATCATAGTTAACACAGAGAAAATTTCATATTTAAACATACAAAAATAAAAACATCCTCATATACTTTTTATGTTTGGATTTGTTGAAGGAAGTTTTTACTTGAGCAAGCCTAGGGCAGGTGACCTGTATTTGTGAAATGATGGGATCAGCTGGTGCTGGTCAGTATTTTCTTTTTAATGTATAATTGGTTGTCAAGTAACAAACTGAATAGTGAATATTAGAGTTCTTTAAAAATATCCACGTTTTCTTTAGTCTCATTGAGTAGTCCACAGACCATTATGTTATTCTGTAGCACTATGTACCAAAAGCTACTTTTCTATATTTTTTTCTCTCCAGTAGTTTTAAATTGGGTTTAGGAACTTTCTGAATACAGATGATGTACTATATGATCTTTAAATCAACATCTGTTCTGAGTTTCACAGTCCTGAGCAAATTTGCACTCTCCTTAAATATCAATGTAGTGTTTTAATATATAATACATACAGCAAATTTTAAGAAAGTTTAATTTGACTAAAGTGAACCTACCTTTTTTTTTTCACTTTAGGCGTTTGTCCTGTGATTGTTGTGTCTTTTCCCCCCTATTAGATTTTTCAAAATGTTTTATTTGTGACACTCCTTTAATGTGGATTATCTTACTATATTTTGGCTTTAGCCTTATTTTAAATGTTTATAAAGGGAAAAGTATTTTTGTTTCTAAAATAACTAAAGTGTGATTTAATTTTTTATCAGTATTTTTTGAAATAATTTATCTTGCAGAGAGGTTTATCAATCAAGGTATAATGCAGATAGTTGTGGGATTTTTTGTTGTTTTCTTTTTACTGTGTGCAGTTGTGTATCATTGTTCCTGTCTGTGACTGATGACATGGTTGTTCTTACACTTTGAAAGAAAATTAGACTAATGGGGTCATCTGTTTTCCTTTTAATTTTTATTTAAATGTAATATGGATATACCAAATGCAAATAATAAATACAGGGATCCCTTAACAGCCGTTTTCATTTTTTGTCTGCGGCCCTTCTTCCTCTATATTCTCAGTATATTTATTATTTTTTATTCTGGAATTTTTACTTAGTAAATTAAATCAAAGATACTTATTTCCACTGTAAAAACAGTGGTGTTTTTAATAACTACTTAATCCACCATGTTGATGAATCATGATTTTTGCAACTGTTAACTTAATGTTGACATAGGTTGTTTCCAAGTCTTGACTATTACAGATAATGTTCAGGAAAAATTACAAACATTTCTTTGTTTTCTTTCTAGTTTAATTACGTCCTTGGGTTAAATTTTCATTATTGAAATTATTAGGTTAAAAAATATAAAAACAATACTTGCTCTATGTGCTGTCATATTGTTACTTTTAGACAGATTAAACCAATTTGCCTAGAAGTCAGACTGCATCCCTTTTTATACAACTGTGACATTGATAATGAGGGAGATATAAAATATTTCTTCAAGGTTGTTTTGATTTACGTTTCTATCATTATTAGCAATAAAACACCCAAGTACAATGTTACTTGTGTTGTCTCTTATGGAATGCCTCCTTGTATCTTTGGCCTTTGGTTTATTTGATTGTTGGTTTTCTTTGCACTTTGCTTGCCTGCCCCCACCAGTAATGCCATTGAGTTAGTCTGAACATTTTGAAGAGTATATCACCAAAAAGAGTCTTGAGTTCTTTGATTCAAAGCACTGGGTCCTTGAACTAACATCTTGCTTTTTCTTTTCTTTTTAAAAAAGCTTTGACAGATCCAAATGCCTCTGCTGCCCAGCAGGCTGTTCTCCAACAGCACATCAACAGTCTGACATATTCACCTTTTGGAGACTCTCCTCTCTTCCGGAATCCCATGTCAGACCCTAAGAAGAAAGAAGAGGTAAATATAGGATGTTTCTATAAAATCTGCTCTCAGAGTAGGAGAAACTCAGTGTCAGAATGCAGCTTCTTAGTTATATAGCCTAAGCAAAGTTGGATGTAATTAAGTTTTTATGACACATTATGCTCTTACCAAGCCAGAGGATAAATTATTTTTGTGTCTAGAAGGCAGCATGACAACCAGTGAAATGAGTATTACACAGGAGAGGAAGGCTGAGACTTGTCATCAGATACTATCCACATTTTATAGTTGAACAAACTAAGGCTCAAGTGGCAAGTTAAAAATATTTTCTCCTAATTTCTGTATAACTTTGTCTTAATCTCTTAGGCTTTAGAAATGATCTTCTGCTCACTGTGTTTTGTGTGGCATTAAAAGTAGTCTTTGGTCTGTTTAATCCTTGTTTTACCACTTACATTGTATGAGATGTTGGGCATCTCTTTTTGCCTGTCTTCAGTGTGTTTCATCTATAAACTGGGAATAGCATTACTGTTCAGTGTTCAGAATTAAAGTTGCTCAGTATATAGAAATTATTATTCAGTCATTTATATCATCTCATTTAGTCCTCAGCCTGTTCTTTTCTTTTTCAGTTTTATTAAGATATAAGTGACAAACAGTACTGTGTAACTTTAAGGTGTACAACATAGTGTACTTAGATACATTATGAAGTGATTATTACAGTAAGTTTAATGAACATCCATAATCTCATATAGATAGAAAATTGAGGAAATAGAGAAAAATGTATTTTCCCTTGTGATAAGAACTCTTAGGATTTGCTCTCTTTAACAGTCTTCTTAACAGCTTTCCTATATAAAACCTACAGGAGTGTTAATTGTATTATGTTGTACATTACATCCCTAGTACTTAATTTATCTTATAACTGGAAGTTTGTACCTTTTGAATGTCTTTATCTAATTCCCCATCCTCCAACCCCCTGCCTGTGGTAACCATAAATCTGATCTCTTTGTCTGTGGGTTTGTTTGTTTTTGAAGTGTAATTGACCTACAACATTACGTTAGTTTCTGTTACACAACATACTGATTTGATATTTTTATGCATTTCAGAATCAGTCACCATAATAAGTCTGGTTACTGTCTGTCACCACAATGAGTTTATTACATAGTTATTTACTATATTCCCTGCACTATACATTTCATACCTATGACTCATTTATTTGGCAACTCAAAGTTTGTACCTGTTAGTCTCCCTTATTTCTTTCCTCCCCTCACTCTGCTGTTTTCTGGCAACCTCCTTTTTGTTCTCTGTATCTGTGACTATTTCTGTTGAGTTATGTTTGTTCATTTGTTTTTTATTTATTATTGTATTATTTTAATTATTTTATTTTGGGGGGAGGAGGTAATTAGATTTATTTATTTTTAGAGGAGGTACTGGGGATTGAACCCAGGACCTCGTGCATGCTTAGTATGCGCTCTACCACTTGAGCTAAACCCTCCCCCCGCTCATTTGTTTTTTTAGATTCCACGTATAAGTGAAATTGTGTACTATTTTTTCCATTTTATTTCATGTAGCATAATACCCTCAGGGTCCATCCATGTTGTCACAGATGGCAAGGTTTCATTCTTTTTAATGGCTGAGTACCTCAGCTGGTCCTTAAATTGAACCAGTAACTAGATTTAATGAGAAGCAAAATACGAAGTTAGAGTGCTTTTTACACCAGAAATTAACAGGACATTGTAAACTGACTATACTTGAGTTTTTCTTTTTTAATTAAGAAATAATTTATGGTTAAAAAAATAAAGTGCTTTTTAAAGTGCTGTGTAAACATAGGCTGTAATTAGATGACAATTATATGTTGACCTGATCAAGGAACATAATTTTAGGTCCCTAAATATTTGCTAGTCATTGTGTTCAGCACTAAGGATACAAAATGAAAATAAATAAGTTCTTATCTGAGAGTTTTCTGTCTAGTTAGGAAGATCATACCTGTACATTCATGGCTGTGCCTCAGTTTTTCTTGAAGCATAAGATTTTTGGTTTAATTGAAAAATAATTAGGCTTAGGAATTTTTGATATTATATTTTCTTAAAATGAATATAAATATTATCTTTGTTTTAGAAAACAAAACAATTGCAGGCTGCTCTCTTTTGTAAGATGGAGAGAAATGCACAAAGTACATTAATATGTTCTGTTAGTACATTTTGATTTACAAAGCACTTCAAATGCAGTATCTCAATTACATTTTTAAACAAATCAGACAAACCCATTGAAGTGAGGTCTGGAGAGATGAATAAAAATCAATTATAGAGAAATAGGCAGTTCAGTTAGCATTCGCACTAGCATTCACACATATATACAAAGTTGGGTGTTCTGGGAGCCAAGATTCCAAAAGGTATGTAGTAGATGAATGGCAGAGATGAAGTTTGAACTCTGGTATTATGATTTTTTTTTAATTGAAGCACGGTCAGTTACAATGTGTCAGTCTCTGGTGTACAGCACAATATCCCAGTCATGCATATACATGCATATATTCGTTTATATGTTTTTTTCCATTAGAGGTTATTACAAGATATTGAACATAGTTCCCTGTGCTATACGGAAGAAACTTCTTTTTAATCTGTTTTTATATATAGTGGCTAACGTTTACAAATCTCAAACTCCCAAATTTATCCCTTCCCACCTGCTTTCCCCAGCAACCATAAGGTTGGTTGTTTACTAAGTCTGCAAGTCTGTTTCTGTTTTGTAGATGAATTCATAGTGTCTTTTTTTTTTTTTTTCTTTTCAGAGATTGAAACCAACAAATCCAGCAGCCCAAAAGGCTCTCACAACACCTACTCATTATAAACTGACACCCCGCCCTGCCACCAGAGTCCGACCAAAGGCTTTACAAACAACAGGCACAGCCAAGTCACATCTCTTTGATGGATTGGATGATGACGAACCATCCTTAGCCAATGGAGCATTCATGCCCAAGTGAGTTTTTGTTAAATGTAAAATATTAATATAAACTAAGTATAAAACTATTTACTTAAATGTGCTACAAATGTTATACAGTCTTTTTAATTTGAAAAAAATGGAATATCATGAAGAAGAATAAAAATGACTTGATCATTCCCAGGGGTAATCATAGTTAACATAAAAATGTTTTGGTTAATATGCTTCTAGTTTTGCTTGTGCATGTTACTTGGTTTTGTTTTTGAGAAATTAGTACTTACATAATTTTATTTTAAACAGAATACACTATTTTCTTACAACTCAAATTGGCCAAACCAATTTAAGAAAAACAAAAACTATAGGGATATTTGTTTTAATTCCCATACATACAGATATTGAATAAATAATAAATTAAATAATTACACAGAAAATAACTTTAGGAAAGTATATAGAAGAGTTGTTGGTAAACATTGAAAATTATGCTTAAAGTATGCATTAGAGCAAACATGCTGTAGAGTGTTGTTATGTATACACAGGGAAAAAACTAGAGAAAAATACATACCAAACTGTTAACAGTAGCTAACATCTGGTAAGTATTTCAGGGCATTTCATTTCTAGATTTGTTTTTCTGGAGACATAGCTAAACATACATACACATGCACACACAGGCTTTTTATTTATTTTTGAACATCAAATACTTTTCTAATCAGAAAGAAAAGGGTTTTTTGTTTTCCTTTGTTTTTGTTTTAAAGCGTTGGAGAGAAGTGGGAATTTATCACTTGCAATTCTTTGTCATCATTCCTTTTTTCCCCCTTAAAAATATGTTGGGTTGCTGCTTCAGAAAAGATAGAAAGTCCAATTTATACATTTCTTAAAACATTGTTGGATTATTTTGAAGGCAGTGACTTGTGTATAATTCATGTTTATGTCCCCAGCATTTAGCAAATTGTTTGGTATAGAGTAGATAAAAAGGGCTTAGATTCACCTTTTTCAGTCCGATCGTCAGATCAGCAACTTTAAGGGCAGTTTCCCCAGGCCTTAGGATTTACAAGTATGATATACAAATAGAAAAGATTGGAGTGCAAAGGCACACATTTTGCTTTTAATACCGTGTCCCCTTCTCAGCTTCCACTTCTGTGATGTTGCTCTTAACAGTCTTTATTTAATGTATCAGAAGTACTTATACAGTTATTCTGTCCCTCTTCCTTGATTTACTTTGAATGACTTCCAGGAACCCCACATTTTCCCGTTTTATTCCTACCTTACTGGTTGCTCTTTCCGTCTTTCTTGCTGGTTCCTCTTTTTCCTGGCCTCTTAAAGTTGAAATGTCCCTAGGCCCAGTTCTTGATCACTTTATCTTTACTCGCTTTCAAAGTGATTAATTTAATTCGGGGCTTTTAAAATATCTATAGGCTAATAATTTTTTATCTCCAGCCTGGACCTCCCTCCTGTACTTTAAATTCTTATATGTAGCCCTACTCAACATCTCTACTTGCATATCTAATAGACATTTCAAAATTAATATATCCAACACCTGAGCTCCTGATCTTCCACCTTAAAGCTCTTTCATCTAAAAACCTTCCCTACTGCAGGTAATTGCATTTCTGTCACTCTAGTTGCTCAGGCAAAACTTTGGAATCATCATTGACTTTTTTCATACATTCCATATCTAAACCATCAGCAGATCTTTGTTGTACCTTTAAAAATTATCCAGAATCTGTTGTAGATATCTCACATTTTGTTTATCCATTTGTCTGTTGGTGAACATTTAGGTTGTTTTTACCTTTTAGCTATGCAAATAGTGCTGCTACGAATGTTAGTATACAAATATCTGAGTCCCTGGCTTCAATTCTATTGGGTATATTCCTAGGACTGGAATTGTTTGGTCCTACATTAATTCTGTATTTAACCTTTTAAAGAATTGCCAAACTGTTGTCTATAGCAGCCGTCCATTTTACATTTCTACCAGCATTGCACAGTGTTTCTATTTTCTCCATATTCTTATCAGCACTTGTTATATTCTGGTTGGTCTGTTATGTTTATCATAGCCATACTAGTGGATGTGAAGTGGTACCTCATGTTTGTAATTTACATTTCCTTTTTGATTAGTAATGTTGCATATCTTATCATGGGGTTATTGGCCATTTGTCTTCTTGGCAGAAAACTTCTTGGCAGTAACTGGAGTTCAAGGATAATGATATTAATGTTCAGAGGTTTTTTTTTTTTTTATGATGGGTGCTTATTGAAATGAGTCAAAGCTGAACTTAGGGTCACCTGCTTTTTACTTTTAGTCCTCTTTTAACTTCAGTGGTAAAGACTTTCCAGGTCCCAACACAAAACAAGTGGCATTCACTAGTGCCCCATCACCTTGGTGGCTCAGTCTGTGTCTCCCTGGTTCCACAAGACTGTCAAGTGCACCATCAGGCTCTTAGTCTTCCTCTTGGAATCACAAAAGTTCCCAGGAGAAAAATAACCCCAAATACCAGACATCTCCCTGTGCCACTGTCTCCCTAGGTTGCTGGTACAGTCATTTTTCACTATCTAGTTGGCTCTCAGTGCCTAAGTGGAGGTTAATTAAGATATCTTATAATCCTAAAAATACGTTTTTTTCAGATATATGTATATATATCTGAATTGCTTTGCTATACACCTCAAACTAACATTGTAAATCAACTACACTTCAATAAACAATAAAATTTTGAAAAAAATATCTTATGTGCTCTTCTGCCTAAAGCTTGTTTACTGTAGAGGTTCTTGCCTCAAGTAAACCTACTGTATACACAAACCTAAACATTTCAGGTATTTGTGATCATTTGCATCATTAGATATCAGAGTTTTTTACTACTCTTTTTTTTTTTAAAGAAATCTTCCTCATTTAATCAACAAATACCTATTCTCCTATTTTCCTTCAAGGCAGCATACCAAGTTCTATGGAGGAGCAGACATAAATCTTGACTGCCAAAAAAGAAAAAATACTTAAAGAGAGAAAAGTCATGTAGAGAAATAATTGAAATATACAACATAGTGTGATAAGTAAACTAGTGTCTGGGCAAAGTGCTCAGGAAGTTCAGAAAAGTTAGAATGTTTTCAAGGGGATTTCCTTACTTGGTTTTGATGTGCTTCGCTTATTCTGCCAAACACTACAGTGTAATATGTTTGAGATTTTATGTTCTGATTATGTATTGATGGGAAAAGTTTGTGAATTGAATTTCTTAGGTCAGTTTTAGAGGTATGTGAGTTGAATAAGAGTGCCCTTTTCGACTCCAGGTTTTAAGATAATGTATGTGACCTAATTATGTGTGCCTGAGTTCTTTTTTTCCTTTGGTCTCTGATTATAGGAAGAGCATTAAGAAGTTGGTTTTGAAAAACCTTAATAATAGCAATCTCTTCTCTCCTGTTAATCGTGATTCAGAAGATCTAGCTTCACCGTCTGATTTTCCAGAAAATGGAGAGAGGTAAACAATTCTGCTTTGGGTTATTTCTGGTAGAGAGCCCTGTTCTCATTTTGAAGAGATTCTGAGTTTAAAACTGACTCATGCTATGAAAATTTATGAAGTTTGGTGAATATTGCATAGAAGTATTACAGCACATGAGCACCTGGAAATTATGTCATGTTTTTGCTTCTTGAGTACTTTATCCCTTAAAATGATTGTTTTTCTAATTTAGTTCTGCAAAACTGTTTTGTTATCCATGTATGTCATTTTGGACAGGGTTAGCATGCATATGACACCCCTTGCCCCCCTAAAAATAAGGGATATTTTGTTTGTGATCATTATTAATGTGATACGTAGTTGTAACCAACTAAACAACAACCAAAAACACCCATTAGAGAAATACATAAAGGAAGAAGTGCAGTTGTATACACTAATCTTTAATAATTTGGTATATATTTTTAGGGTTTTTAGAGATTATGCATGAATGATATAATCTGTAACCTGCTTATTTCCACTTATTTTATTATAAACACCTTTCCACATTGATACGAATAATCTGCCCCATCTTTAATGACGCTGTAACTATTGTGAATGTAAGATAATTCAGTCAGTCTTCTAGTGGAGGTCATTTAGATTATTTTGGTATTCCTATATTTAGAATTATGCTTCAGTGAAAAATCCTTGTATGTATGTCCTTGCACTCCTGTTTTCTTCTCTTTGGATAACAATTTTGATTTTTCATTAATGAAGCATTTTCCAATACCTTGCTGAATTCTAATACCTTGCTATTAAAAATCTAAAAATTCAGTTTTTTATTTTGAAATTCACCACTGATGATTTGACCCCCACATAGTAGAGCGCGCACACACACACACCCAACTAAAAATTGGAATGCTCACATTCATTCATTCATTCATGAAAATATTTCAGTTAAAAGCATGGAATCTATAGCCAGATTTTATAGTGATTATTTTTCTGTGACCTTTGACAAGTTATTTTTCTGTGTCTGAGTTTTCTATAAAATAGAATGATAGTAACCTATTGTTTACAAGATTATTATAAGAACTTTTAATACATGGAATAAGCTAGAACAGTGCAAGATACTTAGTAAAGGCTTAGTAATGGTTGACTGCTATCATTGTTACTACTACTATTACAAGGGGCTAAGGTATTTTTTATTTTCTCCCTTTTCAGATTCAGTTTTCTGAGCAAACCAGTTGATGAGAACCATCAGCAGGATGGAGATGATGATTCTCTTGTGTCACGTTTTTATACTAACCCTATTGCCAAACCCATTCCTCAAACCCCAGAGAGTGCTGGAAATAAACATAACAGCAGCAACAATGTGGATGACACCATTGTTGCATTAAACATGCGTGCTGCCTTGCGAAATGGGCTGGAAGGAAGCAGTGAAGAGACCTCTTTTCATGAGGAGTCACTGCAGGATGACCGAGAAGAAATAGAAAATACTTACAATATGCATCCGGCAGGTCAGACTCAGATCCTCACATGAGTAATCTCTTACCAGTCTTTTGTGACCTCTTGTTTGTCACAGGTTTTCAACATAGTAGAAGTCAGCTTTCTGAACTTTTAAATCTTTTTTATTGCATTTTATGGAAGTTAACATTTAAACACTTTTCACTGGTGCTTTGGTTGATTTGTAATTCATATTTTGTACTTTTGGTGTAGTTAATACTCATTTTATTAAGTATCCTGGTATAATTTAAATATATCATATTTTATAGCCACAGAGACTATTCTCATAACTTTTCCTAGCCTTATAACCTCACATAGATTGCTTATTGGTTTTTTAATTAAAATGATAGCAGTAATTACTTATCATATGAGGTTTTTGAGATTCAAGTAGATTAAGCGTGTAAACCATAATGACTAGTATATGGATTCATGTGTTAGTGGTTGCTATGGTTATTTATTATCACCTCAGTTTTGTGCTTTTCTTTTTTTGCTCCCAACAATGAACTGATTAGTTTTTCCCAACTAAGCCATGAAACAACTAGTATAAACTGCAAAATTGTAATATGTTGATCAGATGCTTAAAGTTTGCCTTTTTTCTGTGTTGATTTAACGTCTCATTTGGGTTTTGATGAATGTCATTTCCCCTCCCCCCATTTTTAAAAGCTGAGGTGCAATTTATATAGTGAGGTGCCTAGATCTTAAATGTGCATTTCAGTGAATTTTGACATATATATTCTCAAGTGTCCAGTACTTAATCAAGAGATAGAATATTTCTTTCATCCTGGAAAGTTCCTTTGTGTCCCTGTCTCCAGAAGCCAACCACAGCCTGGTTTCTGTCACATAGATTAGTTTTGCTTATTCTTTTCTTTTTTTTTTTTTGAATTTTGTTTTTGTTTTTGTTTTTGGAGGGAGAGGAGGTAGTTAGGTTCACTTATTTTAATGGCAGTACTGGGGAATGAACTCAGGACTTCATGCATGCTAAACACACGCTCTACCACTGAGCTGTACCCTCCCCCCAGTTTTGCCTATTCTTGAATTTCATATAAATGAAATCATGTTATACATACTCTTTTTGACTCTAATTTTTATGAAATTTTATCCATGTTGTATACTTACTGACAGTTCATTCTTTTTATTGCTGAGTAGTATTTCATTATATGAATGTGACACATTTGGTTTCTCCATTCTGTTAGTGAACATTGAGGTTATTTTACAGTTTTTTTTGATGTGTCTGTGAAATGATTCTGTATCTGATTATCTTACTGCCTTCATTTATATCTTCTAGTCACTTGGTGCCCTAAGGAAAAACTTTATACCTTCACATTAAGAATCCCAAGTATATTTGTGTTTATACATTTACGTGAATTCATTATGATACTACATATTGGTCTTTCTAGTTTTCTCATTGACCTTGTTCACTACCTCCCAATTTAGAATTCCATTCCTAGGGTTACTTTTACAGCCCTCAAAACCTTGTGCATAGAGAAGCAAGTTAACCATGAATGGGCCTTACTGGAGGCTGGAATTTGATCTTATATTAGCCTTAAGCTCTTTCTCTCTCAGAGAGCGAGTTAGCATGATGTCTACCTATAAATGGAACAAGGAGTGATTGAACAAACATACCTGTACTATGTTTTCTTTTATCTCTTCAGAAATCTACCTAGTTAATACTTTTTAAAATAATGGTAATATAGACCTTTAGGTTTCCATTTGTCTGTGGAACTTTCTCATGTAGGACTTTTCATCTTGATTTTAGCTCTCAATTTGGAGATGTAAATTTGAAAGATACAAGAGGTTTATAGACAAGATACAAAACAAAGTATTGGGTTTGGAGTTTTAGTTCCACCTCTACCACTGAATTACTGTATAAGACAAAATCCTGGATTTGGGCATCTTCCATGTGTAAAATAAAAGAAAAAATAAGTCTTTCGCAGAAATGTATTCTATGGAATGCCTTTCATAGTGCAGTATGTTTATGGGTGTCATTTGTAAAGGATTCTGTGATCAGTTAAGTCTTGGAAACACTGGATTAAGTAAGGTTAAATAGATTTGGGGGGGGTTCATAACCTGTAATATACTATCTTGTGCATGTTCCCCAAAGTTATTTGACCAGAAAGCTTTTTTTTTTAAAAAAAAAAAAATGGTTTCCCCCGGGAGTAGTGTTTCTTAGAAAACCAGTTTGGAAAAATGCTTTATTTCAGTATACTTTCTCTTTACATAAAAATTTAGTTCCGATTATTTCAGGTAGTTTTTTAAATTATCCTTTTTGTAGGAAATTTTTTAAAAGGAAAAAGTGAAATGAATATTACTGAATATTCTCTAATTAAGGAAAGTCACAACTAATACTATATTCTGTTTCTTTTATCATAGGCATTGTTCTCACTAAGGTTGGTTACTATACTATTCCATCCATGGATGACCTTGCTAAAATTACCAATGATAAAGGAGAGTGCATCGTCTCTGACTTCACTATTGGTCGTAAAGGTGAGTGTGAGTTAGTGGATAAGCCAGAGATCTACACCTTATTTCTGTAGTTAAGTAAAGGAAGCTCTTGATAGCTGAATTTGTGTTTTGCCTACATTTGGACCCACCTTGGCGTGACTAGATGCTGATTGACAAGTAACAAAATAAGACTAGAACCTTGTAACATTCTTTGGTAAGTATTTGACCTACTGCAGTTTTCAACAATTAAAGAAAATACTGTAAACAGCAAGAAATACTAAGTGAGAAAATTGAATTGTTGACAAGAGATGGGTGATATTTAGGTTCAACTTCATATTAAGTTATTACGGATTTAATTTTCTTGGGTAAAAAAATCTCGTCTTGCTGTATTTTAACACTAAAAGAAGGATTTGGGTATTTTAATTCATGCTGCAGGCTGGGGCTAAGGGTTGTTTATTGAGCAGCAGTACAGATACTTGGGAAGAGATTTTTAAAGGCTGTTTTGAGGATAACACAAGTGCTGTGAAAATGCATATGTTAAATCAGGTTAACACTGTATTTGATATCACCTTCTAATACTTATGTTAGATGAAATAACCCATTCAAAGTGTTGCTAGATGATTTAAAACATTCATTAATGTTTAAAACTGCTTACTAGTAGATATTTGCCCTCTATACAAGATAAGTTTTTAACTGTTTACTCTGCCTTATAGGTTATGGTTCAATCTATTTTGAAGGAGAAGTGAATTTGACAAATCTAAATTTAGATGATATTGTGCATATCCGAAGGAAAGAAGTGATTGTCTATTTAGATGATAACCAAAAACCACCTGTGGGTGAAGGACTAAATAGGTATGAATTTATTTACCTATTTGGAAAATAATCAGCTAAATCACAATTTTTTCTCTGTTAGCACAAATTTGTGTTATAAATTTTTTGCAGCTTAGCTTTTTTGAATTACTGTACAGTGTATGATTATTGTCTGTCTACTTTTGTTTAAAAATATAAGTGATAAATGCTACACTGTGACCTTTTTGACTCCTTTTTTTATAATATTATCAGGTCCAATTATTAGTTTCCAAAAATACTTTTTAATAGTATTTATTTTCTTATTTCTGCTGTGGCCATGCTTCACTCTTTCTCTATATTTTAGTATGAGATAGTAGCTTCTAATATCTTTTTCCACAGGTTAAAGGGCCATAGTTAAAATGATTTATGTTCACAACTTACCAAGATTGAGTCATGAAGAGATAGAAAATCTGAACAGCCCTATAACTAACAAGGAGATTGAGTTAGTAATCAGCTCCCCAACCCCATATGCTGGACCAGATTATTTCACTGGTGAATTCTGCCAAGCATTTAAAGAAGAATTCATGTCAGTTCTCCTCAGACTCTTCCAAAAAATTGAGGAGGGAACACTTCCTAACTAATTCTGTGAATCAAGCATCACCCTGATTCCAAAGCAGAACTACAGACAAGTATCTTTGAATATTGATGTAAACACCCTCAACAAAATACTAGCAAATAGAATTCAGCAGTACATTGAAAGGATTATACACCATGACCAAATCAGATTTATTTCTGGAATGTACAGATGGCTTAACTACAAAAATTGATGAATATAAGGAACCACATTTATAGAATGAAGGAAGAAAACCACGTGATATCTCAATTGATGCAGAAAAGCATTTTTAACAAAGTTCAACACTCTTTCATGATAAAAACACTGAACAAAACAGAGATAGAAGGAAACTACCTCAGCATAATAAAGGCCATATTTGAAAAACCCACAGTGAATATCATACTCAGTAGTGAAAGACTGAAAGCTTTTCTTGTGGAATCAGGAATAAGACAAGGATGCTGAGTTTTGCCTCCTCCATTCAACATAATACTGGAAGTCCTAGCAAAAGCAATTAAATAAAAAAAAAAAGACATTCAAATTGGAAAGAAAGAAGTAAAATTATCTCTGTTCACTGATGACAAAATCTTATGCATAGAAAGCCTGAAGATTCCACAAAAAACATATAGCTAATAAACAAATTCAGCAAGGTAGCAGGATGTAAAATCAACACAAAAAAATCAGTTGAGTTTCTGTACACTAGCAATGAATTATCTGAAAAGGAAGTTAAGCAGTTTGACTTACAGTAACGTCAAAAAGAATAAAATACTTAGGAATAAAGTTAACCAAGGAGGCAAAAGACTTGTACACTGAAAACTATAAAACATTGCTGAGAGAAATTGGAAGACAAATAAATGGAAAGATAGCCCATGCTCATGGATTAAAAGGCTTAAAATTGTTAGAATGTCTGTTTTACCCAAAGCAATCTACTGATGTAATGCGATCCCTATCAAAATCCCAGTTGCATGTCCTTTTTTTAAAAAAAAGATTTTTTAATTAATTATTTATTTAGTCAGTCTTTTTTTGGGGGGGTTAGGTTTTTATTTATTTATTTTAATGGAGGTACTGGGGATTAAACCCAGGACCTTGTACATGCTAAGCACACGCTCTGCCACTGAGTTGTACTTCCCCCTGACCAGTTACATTTCTTGCAGAAATAGAAAAATTCATCCTCATTTTATACAGAATCTCACCAGTACCACAGATAGCCACATATATGATTAAATGATTTTCTGTAAGCTTGCCGAGACCATGAGATGGGAAGAGAACAATCTCTTCAACAAATATTTTTGGAAAAACTGAATATCCATGTGAAGAAGAATGAAGTTAGACCCTTACCTTATGCTGTATATAAAAATTAAATGAATCAAAGACCTAAACATAAGACTTAAAACCATAAAACTCTTAGAATAAGGCATTGGAGAAGTTTCACAACATATTGAACAAGGATTTCCTAGGCCCAACTCTAAATGCATAGGCAACAAATAGTAAAAATAAAAAAGATGCTCAACATTGCTAATAATTAGGGAAATGCAAATTTAAACCACAGTGAGCTATCACACCCTTTAGGAGGTTACTATAAAAGAAAAGTAACGTGTTTTTGTGAAAGTGTGGAGAAATTGGAGCCTTTGTGTGTTGGTGGGAATGTAAAATGTGGCACAGCTACTATGGAAAAGAGTATGCATGATGGTTCCTCAAAAAATTAAAGGTGATCCAGCAATTCCACTTCTGAGTATATATCTAAAAGAATTAAAGGCAGGAGCTTGAAAAAATATTTACATACCCATATTCATAGCAGCACTATTCATAGTAGCCATGA
Source organism: Camelus bactrianus (assembly GCF_048773025.1). Classification (NCBI taxonomy): domain Eukaryota; kingdom Metazoa; phylum Chordata; class Mammalia; order Artiodactyla; family Camelidae; genus Camelus; species Camelus bactrianus. Next base: position 46,734,412 of record NC_133548.1, read on the forward strand.
GGTATACACACAATGGAATGTTAGCCTTAAAAAAGGAAGGAACTCTGACACATGCTACAACTTGGATGAACCTGTAGGATATTATGCTAAGTGAAATAAGCCGGTTGCAGAAAGACAAATACTCTATGATTCAATTTATTTGAGGCATCTAGAGATCAGATTCATAGAAGCAGGAAGTAGAATAGTGGTTGCCAGTGGCTGGACATAGAGAGAAATGGGGAGTTGTTTTTTAATGGGTAGAGTTTCGGTTTTTCAAGATGAAGAAGTTCTGGAGATTGTTCACACAACAATGTGAATATGTTTAATACTACTGAATGGTACAGTTAGAAATGGTTAAATGGTAACCTCTATCATACTTCTTTGCTACAATAAAATAATATTTAAAAAGTCATCTATTATATGCTAGTCATTGTACTAGATGCAAGGTGTACAGAATGAATAGGACATATCCTTGATTTCAAATATTGCTCTTAGAAGAAGCACATTACCATTATTATAGTCCTCTTCACACTCACTGTTTAATGATTAATACTGTGATGTTCCTCATACCTCATTCTGCAGGCATTTATTGTTAGTAGTTGCCACTGTTATTACTATTGTTGTTATTTACAATAGCACTTTAAGAGCTTCACTAAGATCTTAAGTCCATAAGCACTGGACTTGGTTAAGGATGTATATAGCTTAAGTGTTACTAAAATCAGATAAAAGGAGTTTGACACTCTAGAATCAGATACTTAGTTGGTGTAGAGGTAATTCCTTGCTCTTAAGCCAGTCTACCTTGGGAGGCAAGACTCAAGTTTATGAAACACCTGCAGAATAATTCCAAAGTAACACAGTTAGCTTTATTTGCTATTTATATAGATGTTACTTGGCTTTCTGGTCCTAAATATGAAACATTTACACTTCACTCGGTTGTTTATTATAGGAAGGCTGAAGTTACATTGGATGGAGTTTGGCCAACAGATAAAACATCTCGATGTTTAATAAAGAGCCCAGATCGACTTGCTGATATCAACTATGAGGGAAGATTGGAAGCAGTTTCAAGGAAACAAGGAGCTCAGTTCAAAGAGTACCGTCCTGAAACAGGTTCTTGGGTGTTTAAGGTATAGTCACTTAACCTAGTTCTTATAAACTGTAGTTAGACATTATAAACAGTATATAGTGTATAGAAGTTATAAGCCTAGTTCTTATAAACTATAGTTATAAACTATGTTAGAAGGGATCCTCTCAAATTCTGTTTTTACAAATTAGAAAATAGATACAGAGACACATAATAATATGCTCAAAATTACACATGTTGTTAAACCCCAGAGCAGTAAGGGAGCAGTTACAAACTTTATGGGCTGATGATTCAAATCCTGCACCCTATCTTGTGACCATTTAGATACACCTCTACAGTGTGGTTTTTCTAATTTGTGGCATCATTAGGGACATTAGGCAGAATTTTTGTCTCTTGATAGATCAGCTCTTCCTAAATAATTGTTATTCTTTTAAAGATTTTGGGGATGTAGATGTTGACTTCTTTCCTTGATAGTTTAGTACAGTGGACTCTCTCTTCTAGGCCAGTTGGATTATTTAGCCTGTTGAAGGCCTTTGTGTATGTAGAGAAGAACTAGACAGTATGTAGATGCGAAAATAGTAAGGGCTCTTTTGGATATAGTTTCCTGTATTAATATATTCAGTAATTATATGAGTACTACATGTACCAAACATCTAAATCTTGGGAAAACAGTAAAGTGTGATAAATGACATTCATTGTGCTTTAAATATTTTGATTTTTTTTTTAAAGCTAATTCTGCAAGGTTGCAAGGGCAAGCATTGTGGAAACCCTTCTGAATGTAATAGTGTTAAAATTGATTTTGTTGGATTCTTCTCTTCCTTAGGTCTCCCATTTTTCTAAGTATGGCCTTCAGGATTCTGATGAAGAGGAGGAGGAACGGCCATCCAAAACTAGTACAAAGAAGTTGAAGACTGCCCCTTTGCCTCCTGCAGGCCAGGCCACCCCATTCCAGATGGCTCTTAATGGCAAACCAGCACCTCCACCCCAGGTAGAGACAGGACAATGAATTTGAATGGAATCCATGATACAGAAGTTGAAAGCAAGTCATTCAGCTAGTACAAAGCTGTTATGTGACACCTGGAACTTTGAAGAGTACAAATGTATTGGCAATCATATTGAGACAAGTACAAAGGAGGGCTTAAGGTGGTACTGGCATCTGTTTTTTACTTGAGAGATTTAAAGAATTCTCTTGCTGTTTGGATCATTGCTTCTACAGATTGTCATTCTTAAACACCTCCCTCTCTTTCATTTGGACTTCTGAATTCTCTGCTCAGTGATCAACTTAAGATAGTATTTTGCTTGTGTAGGTTGATGCCAAGTAAATCCTACTTTTGTTGACCATCTAATGTGCAGTTTATTCTTATTCTTTACCTCTGTGGATTTTTAAAAAGTTCAATTAGCTTTCTGCGAGGGTTTTTAAACTCCATTTTTCTCAAGTTGTTCACTTATACTTCAGGTAATCTCTTGATATTTGTATTTTAACAATACATAATCTTTATGAAAATACATAAAGCTTTAGAATACAAATGAATTACTTGGCTTGGAGAGAGTAGGGGCTGCATTGTTTATTGCAGTTACTTGTATCATACTCTTTTTCAGTATTGTTAAGCCAGTATATGCCTTTTGTCCTTGTAAGGAAAGGTTTGTATTTTAAATATCAGGTAGTTTTTTTGCCAACACGTAAAGAGTTTTACTTTCATTTGGATGTTGTTTATATTCAGTCAAGTTATAAAAAAATTTTTTTTCTTTGCTGCCATACTCCCTCAAAGAAGAGAACTTGATACAGAATTTCTTTGTAAAGCATCCTCTACCTCTCAGCTGCTAAAAGCAGGACCTTTGGAATTTTCCACGCTACAATTCTTATGGCTGCTAAAATGTGCGATTTTTATGATTTATTAAATAATTTCTTGGGAGGCACTGTCTGCAGATTGTTGTGTACGTATGTTCATGTTTGCGCGTGGGGGGGGTCCAATAAGTGGGAAATGGGACATATGCTGACTTATCTTTATACTATTTGTAGCATTTCGAATAGCCCCAAGAAATCTCTTCTGAATTTAAGAAATGGCTATAAATGGACTTGAGTTTCCAGTTACCCATATTCATTTTGTCTGACTCACATACTTTGTATAAATTCTCTTTCCAAAGTGTTTTTTAATCTTACGTTTACATGTATTTCTAAGATAAGAGTTAGCCTTCATTTCTGCCAATAAAAGTAGTACGTAGGATCCTAAATATACAGCTGGAAAAGAAAAGCTTCTCTGTGGACAGACAGAAAATTTATGTACTGTTGATATCACATCAGTGGTTTTAGGCTCTTTAATTCCCTGAATACAAATAGTAAGAGGTATCTGTAAATTTCTATGATGGCACTACACTAGGTGAGAGTTCTTTTGAAAAGTTGAGCACCAAAAAATTTCAGAACAAGGTCTAGGAAAAAGAGGTGGTAAGGATTAAGATGGGCAATGAGAACAATGAATAGGTATCTTTTTCAGGTATCTCTTTGATAGAGGAAGTTGGTGGTCTTTGACCTTTTGGGTGCACGAAGCAGAAATGGGAGAAATGGGTAGATTGTTTAGATATTCACGCTAATGTGTTAGACTAGTAATGTGTGATTCTGGAGAACTCTTCAACTGTGATGCCCAGTGACCTGTGTGAGGTGGGTGGGAAATGCTAGTGGTTGCACAGTTTTTAGTTATTAGTACCAGAGACCTACATTTTACTTGGCATGAGGAAAATACTTGAACCATCTGAATAAACTGGGAACAGCATCGTCTTCTCATCCAAGCATCAAGATGACTGTCTTCACATTGTCACCTGGCCTCCTGAAGAGATTGATTTCTGTGATGTGGTGGTCCTTCAGTCTGTTGTAGCTTTTTTTCCCCTCTGTACACACTCTCAGGTTCTCTGAGGGTGGGGGGATTCTTTGAGGCTAGGAAACTGGTTTTGTTTAATGGTTACATTTATTCTACTACCTTTTATATAATTTCCTCAGTCCCCTCTTTGCATTTCATTCTTAAGCCTTGCTTTGCTCCTAAAGAAGCAAGTAAATCTAAGCAAACAGAAAACAGAAAGGTAACTAAATTTTTATGTAATCTCTTATGCCTTTTAAGTTAGGGAAAATGTTGGCAGAAAAACCTTCATCACACAGATGAATTAAGGCGGTTGCAAACATTTGTTTGGTAGTTAGAACATTTGTTCCAAAATGCTCATCTGAGACTTAGTTTTCAGCTGACTGCCTCAGTACCTTGGTGAGCTTTGATTCTATAGATTTAGCATGAGGCTCAGGGTCAGGTGATTGAGATACACACCCAGGGTTCAGAACTGTTTGTCAGATCTTTGGCATTGAGGTAGAGAGACACGTTGCTTTTTCCTCTCAGCCTTATTCTGAAATGTGACTTGTGTTCAGTACAGTCAAAGCAAACGAGTTGACTTGCTCAGAAACTTAGCAAGTCACTTGATGAGCGCATTCAATAATTGTTCACTTGATGAGCGCATTCAAATAAATTTTTTATAGTTGTACTTCATAAAAAAGTTTTTTAAAGGAAAAAAGTGATTAGGGTTTAGAATAAAATTCCACTTTATCTTTTGTTTACATTTTAAAAAAAGATAAAGTGGCAGCTATCTAAATTTATCCAGTGAATCTATATATTTTCATTCATATTTTATCTAGTTTTTATATATTACATATATATAAAATAATTCTATAGCCACAAAGTCCTTTTGCTTCATATATTCATGTTATTGAGTCATATTCCTCCTGCAGTAATATCCATGAATGTATGTGTATAAACATGCACATTCTTGTGGGCCTTTGAAACCCTGTTATGGAATTTCCCTTGAACACAATATTGTTGACAGTGCTGATTTTCCAGCAAAATGAACATAAAACATTCTTTGCACTTAGAAAACAGATTGTTTTGGAGGCAGGCAATAGTAGTAGTTATACTGGATTAAGCTGTTTGGCTGGGAGGACAATACGAATTATTTAAACATCGGTTTGACCTTGGATTGGGTATTCACCCTTCATTGAATAAGGGTATCTTGATATACTTTACTTATTTGAATTACTTTATTGGATTAAGAGATATTTTATCTTTAGGATTTTGTTATATGAGTTAGAGAATCGAGATTTCCAAAAACATTAATGTTTCAGTACTGAAACCTGACCTTCCATGTATCTAAAGAGACAGTCATTTTACAAATAGTGTCTGTGTACTTAGTATTTGTAATGGACTTCTTTTCTTTTTCCTTCTTTCCTTCCTTAATTTCTTCTGAGTCACCAATTTTTTATTAGTCTACTTTTCTTTCTAGGACTGGCTTTGAAGAAGCACCTGCTCTCCCAAGATTTCTTTAAAAGTAACCTCTTTTGGGGTAGTTTATTGCAATTACTTAGATATACTTAAAATTCACACACGGGGGTTCTAGGATTTTGCCTGGACCTCATAGTTTCATAGTAATTCTTTTCCCCTGTTCACTTATTCGACGATATTAGCCTATTAGGTTTGAAGTCTACGCATAAGGGTAAAGCAAATAAAATCTTGATCCTTGGCATTCTTCAAGATAGGCTGAGTCCCATAGGACTCTGATCTAGTTATTTGATGAAATCCTCCCACTTTGCCAAAACGTTCTAAGTGAGCATGTCTTGCTGTTACTATTACTCGTTTGTTGAATAGTATAAAAAATTGGAGCCATCCTCCCCCTTCTTCCTTTCTTCCCACCTATAATCACTCTTTATCCTTTTATAGTTATTAGTCGCATTTTCTACCTTATAGCAAGCACTGCATTAGGCAGTAGAAATAAAGTGTTTTGATGAATATTGGATTTAACACTACTTGGTGTTAGATACATAAAATAGTAGGTTATAATCTCTGCTTTCAAGCCTTCACAATCTGGTAGGACAAATATATATATACACACACACATTTATGTGTGTGTGTATATATATTACAAGAAATAATATGTCATGGTACATTATGTAAAATAAGTACAGACAATATTATGGGAACAAGCAGAAGAGGGTATTCTGACAAGTTTACAGAGTCTGGGGAGTTTTAAAAAGTACCATTTTTGCATTTTAACTGTTACCTAGCCTCCAGTTTTGTTAGAGCAGTCCTTGGGGAATGTTCACGACTAAAGTGGCAATTCACTGTATCCAACACCCCAGTTTTTTGGGGGGTTTTTTTGGTATGGTTATAGATGGGAGTAATCATTTTTTTAGTGAGGATATTTGTGGAAGGGATGCAGAGGAGTAATAGATATACCTTTGAAAATAAGTTTTTAACAGTTACACTAATTGTTTCTTGGTCCAAAGAAGTCATGAAACTTTTTTTAAACCATCTGTTGTATAATAGCATCCTTTTGAAATTTTGCATGAAATAGGCCACTTGTGAAAGATAAACCAAAAAATTGTAGGGGTTTAGCAATCTACAGATGATATAAGAAAGATAACTGGTAGAACTCTTAGATGAGGATGTTTCATAAATTGGTTTAGCCCCTTGTTAACATTTTACCAAGTCGTATGTGACTTTAGGATATATTTAATGAAATGTTCTGAGCCAATTAATTTTACAGTGTGTTTCAGCTTTGTATTTACCTTTTTAAACCATACTGTTAATCATGGCTGTATCTTTAAAACTGCTTAATAAATGTGAATATAACTCTCGACACATTTAAACATAAATGAATTATTCCCGGATTGAAAATGTTCCTCATGTTATTTTGTGTTTCCTTTGGGAAATTAGAGTAGACATTCCTCATCTGACATGGTACTGTGCAGGTAGAACCCAGTTAACCTTAGGATTCAGTCACTCAAAAGATAAATTCCAAGGTCAAAGTTGTGTGTGTTAACTAGAAATTTTATTTCTAAATGTTTTCTTTAAGAAAATGCAAAGTTACTGAAGACTTTGATACTTGTCCCTTTTATTCTCTTGGCCTATTGATTTCTGGCTACAAGGCAGTGTAAGGGCAGGATAACCCTGTGTGAATCAGAAAATTACAGTTGCTAGCTAAATCAGGGAAAGCATAATCTTTATTTGAAGGCTACCATTTGTTCAGGGTGAGTGCTGGCATAGATTGCAGACAGCAGACCATAACATTGCAGAAGGGTGATTCCATGAATCCTCATTTAGATCCTAAGTACTAATAGAAGAACTTTGGAGTAATTGTTATTAAATCCTCATTAGCAAATTTGTTACCTCACATTATAATAGAATGGGCAGAATCTAATACTGTTTTATTCTAAATAAACTTAATATGGTCTAGAAGCTCTATGTCTATTTGGTGTAATTTAATGCTGCTTCCCTAATCTTTCTGCTATCTACAGAGCCAGAGCCCAGAGGTGGAGCAGTTAGGGAGGGTTGTGGAACTGGACAGTGACATGGTAGATATCACCCAGGAGCCAGTTTTGGATTCCATGTTAGAAGAGAGCGTGCCTGAGGATCAGGAACCTGTGTCCGCCTCAACACACATTGCATCTTCACTGGGAATTAATCCACATGTCTTACAGGTGAAGTCCTAACCCATCCTTACTACACCAGGAATCCAAACTAATATTTATCTCCCTTTCATAACATCAGGTTTTTTCCTTCATTAATCACTTAAGAGCATTGAGTGGTCATTGGAATGAGAAGAAACAGGAATGTGGCCCATGTTTGGGCATCATTTTCCTGTTTGTGGAGGGAAGGCTATATGGAGATTCAGAAGACCTAGATTCTAACTTCAGTTTTGTAACCATTACTATGTGACTTTTGGGCAAGTCATTTAATATGTGTGAGCACTGATGTTTCTCTATAAAATATTCATTTTATAGTTCATTTACTTCAGAGTGGTTTTGAGGCTCTAGAAAGTGCTCCACAAAAGTTAAAAAAAAAAAAAACATAGATACAAGTTTCTTTAAGCTCTGTCTCCACTTGCTCCTGCTTATGCCTTTTGTCACATTATGAATATAGCCTTTGTCTTCTTTTTGACTTTGAAATTAATTCATTGAGCAAACATGTGAGTAATGCTGTGTGCCAGGCTCTGGTGAGACTGCATATACAAAGGAGAGGAGTTTTACATAACTTCTATCCTCCAGGCACACATAGTGTAATGGAGTCAGTCACACAATTTTATACTAGCTCTGGACACAGCCTGAGACAGAACTTTTTATTGGTTGTTGTAAACTGTATTTTTCTTTTATGGCCTTTGCATTTGGGGAGCATATTCATTCTATAAGTATTACCTTTTTAGATCATGAAAGCATCTTTGCTTGCTGATGAAGAAGATGTAGATATGGTCATGGATCAACGCTTCAGTCGCCTTCCTTCTAAAGCAGATACTTCTCAAGAAATCTGTTCTCCCAGGCTCCCCATTTCAGCAACTCACTCATCAAAATCCCGTTCACTAGGTACTGTAAAAAATGCTGTTTTACAAGAAAGCCATAAAGTTCAGCTACTCATGTATCTTCTTCTAAGTTGAGTCAACTTCTAGCAAATATCCCTCTAAAGGCATCTGATAATAAAGATGCCAAAGGAAACGTACTCTTAAAAATATGTTAGGTGGGGCCCGTTTTTAAAAAAACAAGATTATTTGGTGCAGATGCAGAAGTTGTATGGAGAAAAAGGCATTTGTGTTTTGTTTAGGGGCGTATCGTCCTGCACTATACTCTGTATAGTTCTAACACTATCCTTACTGCTTTCCAAGGGCAACTGTTGCTTCTTACAATACACAAAGCTTTTCTGCTTTGCCCTAAACCTTCCCAAATTCCCAGGGAAGCATTTACCTGTTTCATTTTAAAGCTTTTTCTTTTCTAGTGAGCTTGTAACTATGTGGATTGGAGGTCAAGTGTTGGTATCAACAAAGCACTTAATAAGCAGGTATAATTTCAGAACATTTTGAAAGCCAGAGGAACTACTAGGAAGAGATTTGTTTATGTTGTCTTAAAAACTAAATGTTTATTTTTCAATTCTTTTCAGTGCCCTTATTACAAACTTTCATTTAAAAAAAAATAATAAAGCATCAGTTAAACTTTTATAACAGCCTTTTCCATAATGAGCACTACATGAAACCTCATACTTCAATAACTAACTCCTTGCTTTAGATAGGAAACAGGCAATAGTAACAAGAACTATCCTTCTAAAAGGCATATATGCAACACAAGATGCTTCAGTGGGTTCTTGTTTCCTTAAGTCTAGCACTGAGTGCTGGAGTGTTAGGAATTTGAGTTCTGATCTTACTTTTTATAGTGACTAAGAAAGGGTTGCATTTGGCATTCTGATGAGGGCATGAGCCTTGGTGTCAGACTTATCTGGGCTTACCTCTCAGGCATGCCACTTAGTAGCTTTGTGGATTTGGACAAGTAACAGAACAGCCCAGTTTTCCTACCTATAAAATGAGAGCAGTAATATTCTTCACTTAAAGTTATTGAAGGATAAAATGAAATAATGAAACAATGTATACATATGGCTTATATGGATTCTGCTGCAGGTAAGTGCTAGATAGTTTTTTAAATAGTAATAGTGTTTGTTATTAATGTTATTGTTGTTGACATCATCATCATTAGAATTCCTGCCTTGATTTCCTGATTGAAAAAGTAATTTCTGCAGAGTCTGATATATAACCTGCTTCTGGCCATCTATATCTGATTTAATTAGTTTAATAAAACTAATTTCAACTTTGCTGGTTGTTGTTCAAGAATCAATAGACTGTATTTCCTAATAGTCTTTTTCTCATTATTTTAGTAGGTGGGTTGCTACAATCAAAATTTACAAGTGGAACTTTCCTTTCACCAAGTGCCTCTTTACAAGAATGTCGCACTCCCAGAACATCATCATTGATGAATATCCCATCCACATCCCCTTGGTCTGTCCCTCCACCCCTGACCTCTGTGTTCACGGTGCCCAGCCCAGCCCCTGAGGTTCAGTTGAAAACAGTGGGTACACGCAGGCAACCAGGCCTAGTCCCTCTTGAAAAGTCTGTCACCTATGGAAAGGGGAAACTCTTGATGGACATGGCCCTGTTTATGGGACGCTCATTTCGGGTTGGTTGGGGCCCCAACTGGACTCTGGCTAATAGTGGAGAACAGCTGTGCAGCTCTCAGGAACTGGAAAATCATCAGATTGTTGAGTCTATGGAATATGGATTCCTGCCTAATCCAGCAGCTGTTAAATCGTGAGTTACATTTCCTTATGCTTTTTAAGGAAGGCAATATGGTAGGTGAGAAAAACCTTTCATTACCAAGAGACCCAAGGTCAGGGCCCTGCTTTGTGATCTTTCTAGATAAAATCTCAGCACAGTTTTAGATAGCAGAAGATATTTGTATAATTAAAAATTAAAATGATTAATAACTCCGTTTGTATCATCAGGGAGGGTATGAAATGTATATGATACTTACCTAATGGTTAAACTATAGTTGGAAATTTAACAGACCCAAAGCTAATGCGGCAGCATTCCTTGAGTGTTCATCCTTTTTATTGCATTAGTCATTTTTCTGTTTTCTCACTTAGATAGTTGTGATTTCTTCATATATAAAACATAGTCTCAATTAAAGCACATTTCCTATATCTTAGACCTAATAAGGTAGATGTATGAGCTATGGATAACCCGTACACAAGTATTTGGAAATAAGGAAATCTGGTAATTATGTATGTTATATATTTCTACATAATCCCCACCATTAATATTATGTATGTTTATAGTGATACATGCACTACTGATTATCTATATATACTTTTGTGGTAGTTATTAGGCAGTATACATACAGTTTTGTACAAGATATGTAACATTTTTCTGTTCACTTTTTATAATTATAACAAATTGTGCTACCTTTACTACAGATTAAGTATCTATGGTCACCTATTATTCTTAGTTTACAAAGTTGATTTTGAAGAAATAAAAAAAAAACAGCATCTCTTGTACCTCACAGTTAGGAATGTTGATCCTAAACCTAGGTTATCTATGATGTTGTGATATTTTAGGGGTTGTTAATATCAATCTTAAAAATTGGATCAAGGCCAGTTTGCCTATATGCTCGTCTTAAGTGAGAGTCAGTTCCTTATATCTATAAGCTTATTAGCCGCATGACTTTTGATACCTCGCTAAGTATGATTTGAGAAGCACGTGTCCACAAATAGCTTTTGGCCATTAGATTTCATAGTATCCAGATATATTACAGAGGCTATTTCCAAGTCTGATTGTACTGATTCCCATGCTTGTTATAATCTAGCTTAAGAAGCCTTGGGATCCTAAATGTATGGATCAGATAATGTGTTTGCTCAATAGATGTCAAATAAGTTATTGTTTGATTTTAGGAAACAAAATGTCTTTAAAATCACAGTGGAATGTTTTACATTGTTTATTTGTCATCATAAAAAGAAACAAGTTTGATTGGCAGAAAATTCTAGTATCTGTCATTTTCTGTCTTGTTTGTTATTTGCCCTTGTAGCCTAACTGAGTCTCCATTCAAGGTTCATTTGGAAAAACTCAGTTTGAGGCAACAGAAGCCAGATGAAGACCTGCAGTTATACCAGACACCTCTGGAGCTTAAATTAAAACATAGTACTGTCCATGTGGATGAGCTGTGTCCTCTCATTGTCCCCAATCCGGGAGTTGCTGTCATTCATGACTATGCAGATTGGGTTAAAGAAGCATCAGGAGACTTTTTGGAAGCACAAAGTGAGTATGGACTATGCTTCTAACCTTTGATGTCTCAGGAACAGGAGGAGCATATGTTCTTAGGAGTACACATTTCTTTCTGCCAGTGTAGTGGGAGGATGCCTGAGCTTGCAGTTATCTGTAGAGTTGGGATGAGGAAAATCCCAAACAGGAAGAAATTATATCATTGTTTATCAGTACTCTTATGCTCTTGTTCAAAGGAACTGTAGCAGATCAAATCCCTTAGATTTATGAAATTCCATCTCTCCCCACCCAGAGAACATAGGGAGAGAGAGATTCTTCCTTCTTGCTTTTCTAAATACCACCTGTTCTTCCATGTCCAACTCAAGTCCCACTTGGTCTTCCCAACAACTTTGGTGGTTATAACTTCCCTCCCTGACCTCTCTCACTGGTATCTCTTTATAACTATGATGACCGTGTTTTTCTGAACCAATACTTTGATAAAGGGCTTTTCTAATTTGGGTACTATTTCAAGTAGAAAAATCACACGTTTCACACAACATTTCACCTGACCTTTATTGAAAAATGGAGATTATTTTTGGAATGTTCCATACCACACGTTTTGGAAATTGTTTATGTTCATCTCTGTGTTTGCTTCAGTTGTCTCATCTTCTTTTCAAATAGGTAAGTCATATTCCCAGTGCATGCTCCTAAGTAACTTAAGGTAGTAAACAGTGCTTCCTTTTTGTTTCCCTTCTTGAAGGGCAATATAGCGTAGTGGTTAAGAGTATAGAGTTGGACTTCAATTACTTGAGTTTGAATCCAGCCCATCCCTACCAAGCACTATTTTAACTGTCTCCCCCACCAGACATGCTACATGAGAGCAGAGTCTGTTACATATTGCCTGTAATTTTGAGCAAGTCACTTAATTCTGTATACCTCAGTTTCTTCATCTGTAAAATGAAGATCGTAACTACTGTATAGTTACATTGTGTAGATTAGAGGTGGTTTACTCTTAAATGTTTGAGCATTTTTTAGGCTCACTAAATGTTAAGCTGTGCCTATAGCAGAGAATACTCAACTCACAAGTTTTTAGAACACTTTGTATTTCCTAAAGCGTTTTGTGAACAGAATTTGATCAAATTAGAGGACTTTCCTCTATCATAAGAGATTATATTAGCCATAATTATGTTAGCAGAACCTGTTTAAAGGAGCATAGAGTTACATTTGTTACATAAGTATCATGGAGTGAGCAAGCTGTTATACCACACACCTGGACCTTGTTAAGACACAGTTGAGTGAAGTAGAGACAGATTCAGGGAAATCAACTTGAGTTGTTGTTTGGGGTGTTTATTAGTTTATGTACTTCTAATGCCACAAAGTGATTCCATCTATGACTTCATATCATTGTGTTGGTTTCCTGTCACTTTCTTAGTTGTGAAGCACTGGAGCCTAACATGGACATTATGTGAAGCTCTGTGGGGCCACTTGAAGGAGCTTGATAGCCAGCTGGATGAGCCTGGTGAATACATTCAGATTCTGGAACGAAGAAGAGCTTTCTCTCGCTGGCTGTCCCATACTGCTGCACCTCAAATTGAGGAGGAAGTCTCCTTAACCCGAAAAGACAACCCTGTGGAGGCTGTCTTCAGCTACCTCACCGGGAAGAGGATCAGTGAGGCCTGCTCTCTGGCCCAGCAGTCAGGTAGGGCATACAGTCCTTCTCTACACCCCTGCCTACTTCCTACTCACTGTCCCCACCCCTTAATTGTGGGTTTGCCCTTATGTTCTAACCTGAGTATTAGGTATAAATTTCCCAGGAAGATTGCTGGTTCCTCTAGAATATGGAATGTGTCTTCTAGTTTTCCTTTTATAACCTTAAACTTTAAATTTAATTAATTAAAATTATTTCTATTTTATATGCCACACATGCATTTACATAAAACTAGAAAATGTAGATGAGAAAAAAGCAATAAGCTAAGTCACCTAAATCCTTTAGTGCTAATCACTGCAAACATTTCAATGTGCAATTTGTATTTGCAGTGTTTACTTTGTAATATATAATGTATATACAAATATGTATACACAGAACAACATACGCATGTGAACTTTTCGAAGATGATATTCTGCTATATATATACTCTGTTCTATAATGTCCTATAATGTAGATATTATAGTAAATTGTTTCTTAGTATTCTTTTAATATATATAAAATGTACCATGTTAGCAGATTCCTTTTTTTGACATCTAGGTTGTCCCCTCCAACCTCCCACTTCCCCCACCAACTGTAAACAATATTCTGAACTTCTTAAACATATGTGTTTGGCACTAATTCACTTATTTCATTCAAATAAATATATAGAAGTTTAATTTTTGGACCTCCTATATATATTTGTATATTTTTAGTTCCCCATCCTTTAATAAGAGGCATTCATCAAAGTTTATAAACCTTTACACTAACAGTGAAAAAAAGAGGAAAGAAACATTGCCAAAAACAGGAATGACAGAGTGACCATTACTATTACAGAAAAGGGAATACTATGAGAAAGTAGATGAAATTGACAAATTCCTAGGAAGATATAAATTACCAAAGCTCAAGAAAAAGTAGAAAATCTTACTGAATAGGAGTAAACCTTTAGAGGGGAATGAACTCCAGGGCCCAGGAATACCCATGTTTTTTCTTTTATGGTCATTACTACATATCAGAATCAGAAAAGTCAACAACTATGAAATATCTTTTCTTCATTATTAATAGAGCACCTGTGATCAAAATTAAAATTTGAAGTGACTTCTTTGCATAGAATAGAGAGGGAAATAGTGAAAAGTCATCTAATTCTTAAAGGTGCCTCTAAAAAATTCACACATTTGGAGCCTTTCTCCAAGACAGAGTCACATGCATGAAATATTATTCTGTGTAAAACTCGATATGAAATGATTACTGTGTACCATGATTTCTCTGTGTATGTTATGTTGATTTTATCTGAATTTCTTTGGCTGGTTAAAATTCTGAATCTTAATTCTATTTTAGCCAATATTAACATCTATAAAATTTTGACACCCCCCCCCCAAAAAAGAAAGAAAAAGTAGAAAATCTAAATAGATCTATAAAAAATGGAATTAGTAATTTAAAATCTTCCCTCAGAAAAGCTCAGGCCCAGATGTCTTCACTGGTGAACACAAATTTAAAGAAGAAATAATACCAATTTTCTACCTCTCTTCCAGAAAGTAGAGGAGGGAGCTTTTTCCACCTCATCCTGTGATGACATTATTGTCCTGATATCAAAGCAGACCTATAAAAAAACTACATCTAACAGGATATTTAATATTGAAATACTGAATGATTTCACCCTAAGATTGAGAACACCATTTCTGGACATTATTGTAATAGATGTTGTAGCCAGTGTATTCAGACAAGATTAAGAAGCAAAAGTCGTATAGATTAAAAAGGAAGAAATAGAATTGTTTTTATTCACAGAAGGTGTAATTCTGTATGTAGACAATCCTAAGGAATCTACAGAAAAGGTAGTGAGATTAATAAACTAGTTGAGCAAGGTCTCAGGATTCAAAAATCAGTATTCAGAATTCAATTGTATTTCTATGTATCAGCAACAAATACCCAAAAAGTGAAATTAAAAGAATTAAATTCACAGTAGCATCAGAAAAAACAAAATGCTTAAGGAACAAATGTAAAAAAAATGGCTTATATACTGAAAACCATTGCTGGGGAAGTAAAAATCTAAATAAATAAGGATACGTCCTATATTTGTGGAATATGTCCCAACCCCAGCACTGTTGGCTTATTTGGCTGGTAATACTTCATTGTAAGAGGTTGTCCTGGGCATTGTAGGATATTCAGCAGCATCTCTGCCCTATATGCAAAACAGTCCTTTCCCCTCTAGTTGTGACAACCAGAAACATCTCCAGAATTGCCGAGTGTTCCCTGGGGGACAAAACCACCCAAGTTGAGAACCATTGATGGATTGGAAATTTCAGTATTGTTAAGATGTCTCTTGTCCTCAAATTAATCTGTACATTCAATGCCGTCTCTGTCAAAATCACTAGCAGATGTTTTTGCAGAAATTAATAGACTGATCCTCCTTTGGAAATGTAGAAAAACCTAAACAGTTTTGAAACAGAATGAAGTTAGGAGACTCAGTGCTTTCTAATTTCAAAACTTCCATAAAGCTACAGCATTATGACAATGTGGAACTGGCACAAGGATGAACATACAAATCAATGGAAGAGTAATGAGAATCCAAATATAAAACTCTTTCACTTATAGTCAGTTAATTTATAACAAAAGTGCCATGGTTTAAATGTGAAAAGGATAATCTCACCAACAAATAATGCTGGAAATTTGGATATTCACATGCAGAAGATGAATTTAGATCCTTACCTCGCACCATACACCAAAATCAACTTGAAGTATTCTAGAATCCTACCATTTGCTCAGATTTATGTTCTTATTAACAGGAAAGTCTATGTGAAAAATCAAGGATTGGCAAAAGCTGAATGGTTGATCAGAGCAAAGAGAGATGATCTTAATGAAATGATTGGATCAAGATATGACATGCCAGTTTCTTCTAAAAATTTGTCCAGTAGATATACAGAAATAATCTTTTCTTTTACTATTTTTTGCCTAGAATACTAGCAGCTCATGGTCAGATGGGCTGCAACACTTAACACATGAATCATAGTCCAGTCATATTTTGGTTGCCTATATATACAATCAGGGAGACAGCTTGGCCTGTTAACACATTTCTAGAAGTGTTCCTGATGCGTGATTTCTTTCCTCCAGGCCTCTCTAGTTTGTGAAGGAAACTCTGAGATGAGAGCCTTAGTTTCTGGCAGGACAGTACTTTAGTCATTAAACAGTGACCCAAAAACAAAAGGAAAAGGAGTATTGACTTTTAGGAGGTATGTATTAGGGCTGAAGCAGAGTGTTATTCTTTTAACTCACAGTTTAACTGGCAATTATCATCAACTGGAGTTTCCATCCTCTCACATTCTGGTTAATTAGAATCTTTTTATTGCCCCAGGCCTTTGTACTTAAATTTTTTTATTAAGAGAGATACTGGACCCATGAGAGTGAAAGATTCAACCATTCTCTTTATCTCATACATACATATGTTTTTCCTTTAGGTTTGATTTGCCATTTCTGTGTCATTATATAGTATTTACTAGTTGGGCATGTTTACAATTATGTCATCTCAGTTTTCACTTTGAACCAGATGACATTTCCCTCCATTTTACAGATGAAGTGCCTTGTGTAGGGTCACAGAAGTAATAGAGATCTGACACTGAACTCTGCATACTATACAATCTATATGTAATTTAGGTTAAACTACATTGAAGATTTTTTTCCCAAGCAGAAAATGGTAAGTTCTTGTCAATATTTTAGCACTACTGTAGAAAGCACTCAGGTGTTCAGTTCTCCCTCTTTCGGGCTAGAAGAAATAAGATAATGACCCCCATTGTTTCCCCAAGTCTGTGAATTCTCATCACCAGAGAACTTCCATTTTTCTTGTAGGTGATCATCGTCTTGCCCTTCTTTTATCCCAGTTGGTTGGCAGCCAGTCAGTCCGTGAGCTGCTTACTATGCAGCTGGTGGATTGGCATCAGCTCCAGGCTGACTGCTTCATCCAGGATGAGAGACTGCGCATCTTTGCCCTGTTGGCTGGAAAACCGGTATTTTCCTCTTTTCTTGTAAACGCACATATAAATTTTCTCATAGATTCAGGATTGCTTGAGGTTAAAGCAAAGAGCTTTCTTTGTAAATTGTACACTATTATACATAACTAAGAAACTTATATTTAATTTTTAGCAGAAATATTTTCAAATTATATAGGTACAACATGTTCAGTGGGGGGAGAATTGGTTATATAGAAATCAAAATGTTAAAATTTCACTATATCCCATTTCATAGTGATAAACAATTTAATTTACCTGTCTTCCTAGACATATGTCTATTTCAACATATATGCATGCATATTTACCCTTGTATATATTCAAATAAAATGAATTATATATAGCAGTTCTGCAACTTTTTTTTTAACACACTGTATCTGAACATTTTTTCATGCTGTGCGGCCTCTTTCTTTTTAATAGCTACTTTTAGTCCATTTTATGGATGATGTATCATAATTATTTTAAGCCAGTTTTCTGTTGCTGCCTACTGTTTACTTGCCGTCAATTTCCAAAAATGAAATAGCTAATCAGAATTTTGTCACAACTTAACGTTGGCAGCTCTGGGCAGTGAGAAGACCTCTTTGCTCTCAGTGGTTCTCATCTCTTCTTAGAGAACTGATTGTCTAAGTCCACCCTGTCATCTTCCTCCAAGGGACTATGTGTTTTATATCTGGATCATTAACACTGCTTTTTAAATCATTTAAAATGCAACTTGAATGAGTGAACAACATGCAGACCTGGGCAGTAACCAGTACCAGGTAATGTATAATGTAGAGCTGCAATGGCAATTTTGTTTCCTACAGGTATGGCAGCTCTCAGAGCAGAAGCAAATCAATGTATGCTCCCAGTTGGACTGGAAACGTTCCCTGGCTGTCCATCTTTGGTATTTGCTTCCACCAACAGCCTCCATTTCCAGGGCACTCAGCATGTATGAAGAAGCATTTCAGGTATATGTGTTTAGAAGAGCGAAGTAAGAGTCCTGGTAGGAGTTTTCTTTTTGCTAGAGAAGTACTGTGGAGGAAAAAACCATCAAGTCATATTTCCTAATACTCTTTCCTCAGTGCCTTTTTTTTTTTTAAGTACCATAAAGTTGAAATGGACACCCAAAATCTGATGGGAAACTTCTTCAAGTATCTACTTCTATTTTGTTTAATGTAATGAGTTTCCATAACTGACTTTCTTATTGCTGTTTTCCTACCCCAGCATCAGAGGGTTTTTCTTCATTCCTAATGCTATCTTATTCCTTTATGAATTCCCTGAGACCTCAGTATAGCCCCAAACTAGTGTATTTGAAATTTGCCTCTTATTATTATATCTCATATTCCTTGTCCATGTTATAGTTAAAGAATTATTACTGTTTTTAATGCCATCATTCTGTTCTTTTCTTACTGTTCATTTTTATTGTCTTTGATATCATTTGCCAGAATTACTTCTCAGGAAAAAAAGAACACTAAAAAAAAACTGAGTGTAATAAGAATTATGGCAATAGAGGAGGTGGGATTCGTGAGAGCTATCTGAGGTCTTTGCCAGTCCATTGAAGGAAGTTGAAATATGTCTCTGATCAAAATAAATTTAAAATCCTTGAGACATTCTTTTAGAGAATGTCCCATCGTTCCTAGTACACATCTGAGTAACTGAGACATGACAGCATCCAGTGAAACACACTAGCAGCTGATGTATTGTTTTATCAAATTCTTCAGAATACCTCTGAGGGTGACAGATATGCCTGCTCCCCACTTCCCTCATACCTGGAGGGCTCTGGCTATGTGGTAGAGGAGGAGCAAGACTCACAGAGACCTCTTCAAGACGTCTGTTTTCACCTTCTAAAACTCTACAGTGACAGGTAAATCAGAGCCATGTGTTAGTCATTTGAGGGCTCCATGAGCCTAGGGAGTCCTTTTCTGAGAGATGTACCTCAAGGTGCCAGAAATAGAGAAATCAAAGCCAGAATGAGATAGTAACCCTTGTTCTCATGTGAGGTAAATTGCTATGACTAAAACTCTTAAAGTGTAAGGAACTGCACTACCCAATATACTGGGCCACTATTCACCTAAGACTATTGTAATTTAAATTACATTTTTAAAATTTAATTGCTCATTCACACTAGCCATATTTCAAGTGTTTAGTAGCCTCATATGGTAATGCCTATCTTATTGATCAAGGCAGATTATAGAACATTTCCATCATCATACAAAGTTCAGTTTGATAGCACTGATCAAGGAAAACTACTCATTGCTTGGAGAGGGTTTAGAAACGTAAAATGTCTGGGATCTTAGGTGAAAGGGAAAAGCTTTAGTTAGTAATCCAAGGCCCAGATCTTTAAAACTTGCAGGTGTGGGATCTTAGCTTATACTGTCTTATGGTCTGGGACTTGCAAGCTAGGAATGTAACACATAGACTGGTCTGGAATCACTGAAATCCCTGGGCCCCTAGCAGAAGAAAAAGCTAGTCTGTAGGGAGACTTTCAACTCTCAGGTACCTGGATTTCTGTACAAAGAATAATACCCACTGTAGACAAAATCGAAGGTGAGAATTACAAGTCATAGAAAGAAATAACCATCATGAAGGCCAGTTCGCTGTTGAAACAGAAGTAGTACTCCAGCAACTTCAGGTAGTACAACAATCGGAAAAACACTAAGACCACTGTTTTTTAAATGGTTAAGAAAAGTAATCGACACTATGAATGAAAGAATGGAAGGGTAAGAGTTTTGAAGACTCCCTTGTACCAGAATGGTACAAATATAGACCAAACAGTTATCAGCAAACCTGTGAGAAGAGCCACAGGAGAGGAGGTGCCTTGGTTTTCAGTAGGATCTATAATCTGGCTGAATTTCAAGGAGGAAGACTGTAAGGCTTATGATGCTTCTGCCTTTATTGTTTTCTAAGCCATAGCCAAAATAGCCAGCGCATCCAGGTGGTCTGTCAGCTGGGTATGGTAACTCTCAGCACATTCTCCTTTTGCAGACATTATGATCTCAATCAGCTGTTGGAGCCTCGAAGCATAACAGCAGATCCTTTGGACTACCGCCTAAGCTGGCACTTGTGGGAGGTGCTGCGGGCTCTTAACTACACCCATCTCTCAGAGCAGTGTGAGGGTGTGCTGCAGGCCAGCTATGCTGGCCAGCTGGAAAGTGAGGGGCTCTGGGAGTGGGCTGTGTTTGTCCTCCTGCACATCAGCAACTCAAGGTGAGAAGCCATTGAACGCACTGAGTGCATCTAGTACAACAGAACAATGACAAAGAAATCAGTCTCTTAGGGTTAAATTCAGCAAGTAAGTGTTTAGAATGTGTTTTGGGTCCAGCCTTTTGATAATCCTTAAGACAGCTCACTCTGCAGCCCAGACTTTCTGTATTCATGTGAATAAATTAGAAATGAGATTGCTTTTGATTAGTGCCAAATCATGCTATTTATCTTAAGGCCTCTCAGTCTGAGAAATCTCTGTGAACTGCAGAATCTCTGTGAATCTTTCTAGAGATAAGATTAAAAAAACCTATAAACTTGGAGTGGGAAATAATTAAGTGGAAAGGGAAGGATATGGCCAGGCGGGGAAACCCCATTAACTTAGGCACAGATTCCTTGAATGTGGCATGTTTAGAATTATGCAGAATTAGTGCTGGCTAAGTTGCCTCAGTGGATCCGTGGAGTAATTTCATGGGTTGGGAGGGAGGGCCTCTGCTTTCTTCTGTCTACTGGGTTTCTTCTCCCTTTCTGGCATTCGCTTGCCATCCACCCACCACCCCTCAAGTTTGATAGTATTGTATTTACCTATTTGCCAAATACAACCTCACTTGGATATGTAATGTTTTCTTAAATGAAAACCAGAGAAACACATTTTCTCCATGCTGTGAATGACATAGAGTTTGTTAGTGGTAGCAGCATGGTGTAACAGTAAGAACAAAAATATTTATACAGTACTTTGTTATATAGTGCTTTTATATATTTGTACACTGTTGTAAGTACTTTAAATACATTAACTCAGTGTTCATAATGAACCTCTGAGATAGACACTCTTACTGTTTATTTTATAGATGAGCACCCCAAGGCATAGAGAGATGAGGTATCTTTTGCTCAAAGTCACATAGCTAGTAAATGGCAGAGTGAGGCTTTCAACTCAAGATACCCAGAGTATGTGCTCTTAATCATTGTGCTGCACCATCTGTCATGTTGTAGGGCATGGAAAGAAGTTGAGTTCTGTAGTCCTCAACTGATCTGTAAAATCATAATGTTAATCTCTATTCAAAGGTGATTGTGAAATTAAAGGAGTAAAAGTATAAAGCATCTAGCACAACCTTCTCTCTAAGGACTTTGTCCTTCCTCTTCCCCCTTAACAGGAAGCAAAATGATCCCAGACTTTTCCTTTGAGTTTATTTAAACACATTCATGGGGAATTTCACATAGTAAAGGGCTGACTGATGGGGTGATTGATGATTAGCTGTGGGGAAGCAGATTCTGTTTCCTGAAAGAGGTTGGGGGAGATCTGTAACAAAAATGGTTGCTCTTTGGCCCAGACAGAAAAGGACTCTCATTAACGGATCTTGAGCAGAAATAATGAGTTTAGCCTAAATCTAGTGGTAAAGAGAAAATAAATGAGGACGGCTGATGGCTTTAAGGGGAAACAAGGACCTGGAAGAGACCTTACTTTTAAAGACTACTTAGTTTACTTGCACTGACCATGTAGGAGGGAGGGGAGGGAGAAAGTTGGGAATGAGCTGCGGAGGACTGTTCTCTGGAGTCTAGAATTATCCTGTCCCAGTCTTTCACCTCCTGTTAACTAGAAAGGAAACAAGAAATGAGCCTAGTGAGGAGAAAGCCTTTTCTGGGCAGTGGGCAACCTTCCCCAGAGTATCAGTTTTCAGGCTTTTTTTTTTACTATGTTTCTATTCTATTTCATTTTAAAAATTAATGCTGATGTGATGGCTTTTTTCCCTAAGCGACATTTGAGGTAATCTATAAAGGGTCAAGACCTGTAGTTTAAGAGACTGCCCCAGGGGCCACTCTGAGCTGTCTGAGGTAGCCTTCTGTATCAGTGAGGATGTCATTTATTCCAGCTTATCTTTCCACCCATAGCATGCGTGAGAAAGCTGTTCGAGAGGTGCTTACCCGGCACTGCCAGCTATCAGAGACTCCTGAATCCTGGGCTAAGGAAACTTTCCTGACCCAGAAGCTTTGTGTGCCTGCTGAATGGATTCATGAGGCCAAAGCAGTGCGAGCACACGTGGAATCTGACAAACATTTGGAGGCCCTCTATTTATTTAAAGCAGGGCACTGGAACCGCTGCCACAAACTCGTCATCCAGCACTTAGCTTCTGGTGAGTGCTTCAGGCTAGGGCCTGTGTCTCCTGGAATCACCCAGATTCTTCCAACATATGACCCCATGATGAGTCAGGCCAGAGATGATGCTCAGTACAGGACATGGCAGACTTGAATCAGACCATACTTTGTGAAAGTTCTCTGCAGAAGATGCTTGGTGAGGAGAAGGGGCTAGGAGGGGCAGGGGTCAATAGCAATATTGTTACATTACCGTTTGCCAGAAATATTTTTGATATACACTGATTATGTTAAGCTCTTTATTTATTTAGGGAGTTTAGCAACACCAGAAATATCTGGGCAACTAAAGCCGGGAATTATTCATTCACACTTTTCTTTAGAGAATTTCAAAATACCTACTGTAATTTTCAAGTCTGACCCAGCATAGCTCTCCCTTTCCTCCTGTCTTGGATTTCTGCCATGTCCTCCGTCTGTGCACTTTTGATCAATATTTTGTTTCTTCAGATGCCATTATTAATGAGAACTATGACTACCTGAAGGGGTTCTTGGAAGACCTGGCACCTCCAGAGCGTAGCGGTCTAATCCAGGACTGGGAAACATCTGGGCTTGTTTACCTGGACTACATTCGAGTCCTTGAAATGCTCCACCATATACAGCAGGTACTGAGTTCCTTAAACCATGGCCTGATTCTCCTTTTCCCTTGCCTGTAAAGCCACAGAGACCTCAAAAGGCCTGAGCAGCGACTTGAAAAACTCATTGGCAGAGATGGCACTATCAGCAGGAGGGACGTTTTGGTGAAGCTAATTTGATGTAGCCATTATGACAGCTCTTTGATTATCAGAATTTATAAAAACATTTTTTTCTGCTTATTGCCAAGTTGGATGTACAACGAACATTCCTAAGGCTTGTCCATCGTCAGTCTCCTCCTCTTGTCCAGCCCTAGTTTGAGTGAGAGGCTCAGAGTTGAGAGATACAGTCAGGTCAGAGGTTTGGTGAGGATAATTGTTTCACATAACAGTTGGCATGTTTTAATATTGCAAGTATTACGGGGGGCAGTCTGGTGAAGCGCATGTATGGATTGCTAATGTTTTTAAATGCCTGAGATTTAAATATGTAGGATTACACAAGAAACTAATTACACTAAAATATAGTTATTAAAATATTAAAAACTTGTGGTAAGTAATAAGTGCTTTATTAACATCTTAAATAACCTCCAGCAGTGGATCTACTAACTACTGTAATTTTGAAATATATTTAAAAATCGCTAACAACTGTAATGTTGTTACATTATGTTACATTACATAATGTTGAAAGTAGCTATGATTTCCTGGGTTTTTTGTTTTTTTGGTTTTGTTTTTTGGATTTGACCAGCTTTATTTATCGAAAATGGTACATATATAAATATTCTTAGACATTTTTGCATTCTACAAGGCTGAGGATTCTTGTGGGTTTTTTGTAGGGGTATAGGTTTTTTTTTTTTTTCCTTTTCCCCCCCCCCCTTTTTCCCCTCCTTCCCCCCCCCCCCATTTTTTACCCCTTTTTTTCTATCATTTTTCTCCCCCACCTCTTTTTTCTCATTTGACAGGAGGAGGGTCTCATCCCAAGTCCTGGGTTGCTGCCTGGGTCCAAATTGATAGTGTTTTTCTTTAAAAAAAAATTTTTTTTAATTAAAGGAAGTAAAAGGAAGAGGAAAAAGCAGTGTTTCTAAGCCAGTCACCTGATTTTGTTGTGTGAGTTGGAGTATGATTTCTGTTGATATCAAAATCACAGTCACTGTTAATATCTACATTAATGATTAAATGCTAATTCTCGGTTGGAGTCAGGAGACCTAAATTAAATGCCAGTTTGGGCTCCACCTTTCACTGTGTGCTCTGAAGAAGTCAGTACCATGTCTCTGAACCCACATTCATCTAGATTTTCAGTGCCATGTTAAAGCTTGCTGGTTACATGAATGGTGATCTCAAGATTTTCCCAGTCTAAGGCCCTGAATACTATATTGCTTTCCTGTTGTGTGTTAATGCTAAGGTCCTGTCTTGTCCTCAGCAACTAGGCTAGATGATGGTGACATGACACTGCCAGCCAGCTTCTTGGGCTTTCCCCTCCCTACCTCATTCTTGTTTCAGAGTTTTGCATAGTCAGTGTATGGCTAGGATTGGGTTGATGGGAACTCCTCTTGGCCTAATTGGGTTCTCTGCTTCTTTGTAGGTGGATTGCTCAGGTTATGAACTAGAGCAGTTACACACCAAAGTGACTTCACTGTGCAACCGGATAGAGCAGATCCAGTGTTACAATGCCAAGGATCGCTTGGCACAATCAGGTCAGCCTCTTGCCTCTTCCCCCACTCCTGCCTGCTCACTGCCTGTCTTTATGATTATTACCCCCCTACCCCTCCCTCCCTCACCCCCAGTCCTTGGTGCTCACTTTGCTCTTTTTATCCAGATATGGCCAAACGTATAGCCAACCTGTTACGGGTAGTACTGAGTCTTCAGCATGCCCCTGATGCACCCTCCGACTCAACGCTGGACCCTCAGCGAGTCCCTTTGCGCCTGTTAGCTCCCCACATTGGCCGGCTCCCCATGCCTGAGGACTATGCCTTGGAAGAACTGCGCAGTCTCACCCAGTCCTACCTACGGGAACTGACTGTTGGGAGCCAGTGAGCCCTGGGCTCCTCCCCCCACACTCACATGCTCATTCACACTCACCACACAGAGGTCCCCTGCATTGAGTTGATTGGCACTGTTTGCCATTCTCTGAGTTGGCTGTGGAATCCACCCTCCCTTCCTGCTGCCCAAGCAGCATCCTCCAGTTGTTCAGGGCTTTTCTTAATACTAAACATAGCATAAGGGCTTTTGGAACCCAAAAAAGGAGCCAAGTCTCTTTTTACCATCATCAAATACCTTTTATTTTCTTTTCTTTTCTTTTTTTTCCCCCTCTTTTTAAAAATGGTCAGTAAAATACCTTTGACAGAATTCTCCCCTCCTCAAAGAACCAGGGAATCCTTTTCCACCCTTATCCATTCTGGATCTGGTGACCATCCATGCCAACCTGATACCCTACTCCTACTCCCACCCGTTTATACTAGGACTCTTTAGAAGGAGTAGGACATGTGATGGGACAAATATGTTTTCCTAGGACTGTCTATCCTTAGCAGATGAACTATCCATAGAAGGAAGGAGACTCTGTCTTAAGTAAGTTGGATTAACACTGACTTTTGGAGTCAGAAGAGGGTTGGGCTAAGTTAGGAAGCAGAACAGAGTCTGACTCATTTTGGGTAGAAGTAAGTGCCTGCCATGGAGGGATGGAACTTCAGGAACCTTCAAGGCTTGCTTGTTCCTACCTTGAATGTTCTGTGAACACCAAACCTTCCCTACTACCATGTGCAGGAGCCCTTGGTCACAGATCCCATGTCTCTAAGAAGCTCTCAAAGCTCAGTTTGGTGCCTGGTTTTCAGTCATCTTGCTGGGCATCCTGTCTAGATTTGCCTGAAGAGTTTGGATAAAACCACAGGTTGGGTAGCCCTCCCTGTCCCTCCCATTCTAGCCCAAACCATTTCCCACCCTCCATCTACAGTCCTAGAAAGTAAAACCATCACTGAGGCAAGCAAAGAGCTGGGCTTCAGGGGCAGGCACAGGGCCTTGGCTACACTGCTGCCAGCTATGGGGAGCCCCAGCTGACAGCCTGAGACTGCTGGTGTTGGGGCTGTCACAGACATCATGGCCATGCCTGGGTCTTTATGCATGAAGATTATGTAAAGGTTTTTATTAAAAAGTATATATATATAAATAAATGATCTAGATTATTTTCCTCTTTTTCTGAAGCTACTTTCTTAAAAAAATAATAAAATGAAATGTTTACAGCATTCTGTATTGGCTTTTTTCCCTTTGTGTTCCTGAGCCTTCTTGCCCTGAGGAGCTTTATGATTGGCCTTGTTTAATTTGCAGTCTAAAGGGAGACTGGCCATGGGTTAAGGAGAGAATAGTTTGGTGCTAAACTGGGATACAGACTAGATCAAAGGCCAGATTAATAAGGGCCAATTTGGGAGTGAGGGGGTTGAAATTATTGATGAATCCTGACTGCTGTACATATATTTATGTGCTTGGATTCCCAGTCCTAGGGGGATGGGGAGGCTCTCAAATTACACAGTGGAATATACTTTGCATTCAAAGCCTCCTTGCTCTCCTGCTCTGGGGGATTTTGTTGGTTTTTAAACCTAAAGCTTGGATCGCACTTCACCTTTCTGATTTGGTTTCCATTGTGTAAAGGAAAGATTGACCTGATATTGCTGCTTCACAGGGCTTGTTCTTGAGAGGGATCAAATAAGGCTGGTGAGTAGGTTTGTTGGTTGGTTGGTTTGATCTGTTTAGTTGAAAATGTGAGCAAGTTCCAATTAGGATTAGGCCAGAGACATCTGGGGCATCGAGGAGATGAGAAGCAGAGTGGGACTTCCCTTTAATTTGGGCCCCTGAGGACAGGGGTTACTCAGCTGGGAATCTCCCTCCATTACTGACTGACTGTAAACCAAGTGAATCACAGAGCACTGCTGGACTTCTAGCAAGGAATTTGTTCTGTGTTCCTCACCAGAGGTGTTTTGTGAAAAGTGAGTGTGCTATAGAAGTGGCTAGCCTTTAGGAGTGTTAAGAACTGAATATGGGCAGTATTTCCTCTTAGGACAAGTATTTTTTTTTAACTCTATGAAATATTTATCACAATAGCTATGTCTTAAATTTTTAAGCTCAAAAATACGAAAGCAAGAAACAGTTGTTCTGAAACAATACACCTGTGGAATCCACAACCTAATACAATATCCAAAATAAGTATTTCCTCAGCAAATGCTGGAATAATACCAAAAGCAAAGATAACAGAGATCTGGAAATTAAATGTGGGATTAGCAGAGCCAAAGTGTGCAGAGTAATTGCTTTTTTAGATTTTTACTCAATTTCTTTACTTGTATTTCCAGAAAATTGTTTCAGATTTTTTTGTTGTTTTTCAAAGAACCAGCTGTCAGACTTAACAGTTTTACTGGAGTTCTGTATTGTAATACATTAATTACTGCTTTTAAACATTCATTTTTATTCTTTTCTGAGGATTTTAAAAAAACATTTTATTGTAAAAATTTTCATCTACATAAAAGTAAAATGGTGTCTCAATTTTTAAATTTTATTTCATCTTTACCCCCATTCTTATTTTCTGACCGCTCAGTGGTATTTCTAAGGCAGGGAATCATTTCATTAATACCTAAGCATTTCTAACTTGTAAGTTTTTATAAATATAATCACAATACCATTGTCATACCTAACAAAGTTAACAATAATTCCTAAATGTTAACTAATACCCTCTGTATTTTCAAATTTCCCCAATTATCTCAAAAGTAAAATTTTACAGTTAATCAAGTTTGAATCAGGATCTAAATGGGTCCATACTTTGCATTTGGTTGATAAGTCTTTTAAATCCCTTAATCTGTTAACTTCTTTTTAAAGTGCTCTTTATTTGATGAAGTAATTGGGTCATTCATAGAAGGCCAGGGGCTTCTAGATTTGGCTGATTGTGCCTCTCCCTCCCTTACTTGCTATAAACCACTGGTTAGACCTAGAGACTTGATTAGATTCAGGGTCCTTCTCATAGATGGTGCTGTGTGTTAGCACGTTGGAAATCAGTGTCTGGCTGTCTCATTTTTAGTAATATTAAGATTGTTGGCAGTGGAGAGAATAGTAGCTCAGTGGTAGAGTGCATGCTTAGTATGCACGGGCGAGGTCCAGGGTTCAATTTCCAGTACCTCCATAAAAAAAAAAAAAGACTGTTGATTCAGGTGTTGTCAGCCTGACTCCCTTTATAAAGCTTCTGTCAACCTTCCATCTCATGACAGTCATGACCAAGACTTACTGTTTTGTTATTGTAGAGTCCTTATCTTTTTCTATGTGGTGATTCAGTATTTTCAAAATAGGGACTTACATCAGTTATTGTTCAGGTACTTTTTTTTTCCCATAATGACTTTTTTAAAATTACCCACCAACTTTTAGAACTATTTTTTTCAAGCTAACATTTTCACCCCAAAACACGCTAAATATGTTATAATAAATATTTCGACTTTTTTTCAGGTAAAGATACTAGTTTTTCTATAACTCTTTAGTCTGTTCCATGTGTGAGCTATTTCCATGTGCTTTGAGGCACTCTTGAATTTAGCCTTTATTTTGCCCTAAAGGTATCCTGCAAAATGTTATTTTTAAGTATAATTAGTGCCACCAAAACACTAAATAATTGCTGAAGAAAATGGTATAGAAAGAATGCATCTTTTACCTCCACACCCAATCCCTATAACATCTACCTCTCACTCGTCTTCCCTCTTCAACAAGTACCTTAACTGCATTACATTACTTACGTATAAACTAAATTCATTTTAATTTTATTTTTAAAGTTATTACGTAGGAAAATTCACTTTTGGTGTGCATATGTTAGTTTTAATACATAGATTTGTATAACCACCCCACAATCAGGATACAAAATGTTCTGTCACTCCAAAATTCTCCCTTTCTCTTTAAGTCAGACCATCTTACTAATCATTACTACTAGCAACCTGTTCTCCTTCACTATAGTTTTGTTTTTATAGAATGTAATATAAATGGATTCATACAGTATGTGATCTTTTGTTACTGGCTTCTTTCACTTAGTATAATGACTTCAGGGTTCATCCATGTTATAGCATGTATCAGTACTTCATTCCTTTAAAAAAATTAATGTTTTTAGAGCACTTTTGGGTTCACAAAATTGAATGGAAGGCACAGATTTCCCATAAACCCCTGCCCCCATACATTCATAGCCTCCCCGACTATCAACATCCCCCCCAGAGTGGTACATTTTTTACAATTGATGAACCTACATTGACACATCTTCATCACTCAAAGTCCACAGTTGACATTACATTTGATGCTTAGTATTATCAGTTCTCTGGGTTTAGACAAACATGATGTATAACCATCATTATGGTATACAAAGTATTCCTTTTTTCACTACACTAAAATTCTCTGAATTCTTTTTGCTCTGCTGATTCTTCTTCCCCAGTCACCTACAACTCCTAGCAACCACTGAACTTCTTCCTATCTTCATAGATTTGCCTTTTCCAGAATGTCATATAGTTGGAATCATACAGGATGTAGTTCTTTCAGATTGTCTTCTTTCACTTATTAATATGCATTTGAGGTTCCTTCATGTCTTCATAGCTTAATAGCTCATTTATTCTTAATGATGAATACTAAGTATTGCATTGTCTGGATGTACCACAGTTTATCCATTCACTTGTTGAAGGTCATTTTGTTTGTTTATAGGTTTGGCAATTATGAAAAGAGCTGCTATAAATATTTATGCATGAATTTTGTGTTATCATAAAAGTTGTTACTTCTCTAGGCATTGGATTCCTGGGTCATATGATAAATGTATGTATAACATTACAAGAAACTGCCAGGCCATTTTCCAGTGTAGCTGTTCCATTTTTGCATTCCCATAATCAATGTATGAAGGTTACAGTAGCTTCACAACCTCTCCAGCACTTGGTATTGTTAATATTTTTTATTTTGACCATTCCAATAAATATGTAGTAGTATCTGAGGTTGTTGAATCATTAATAAAAAAATCTGACAAATAAAAGCCCTGGACCTGATGGTTTCACTGTCGAATTCTAACAAACAATAAAAAAAAACTAGTATCAGTCCTTGTCAGGCTTTTCCAAAAAATTGAAGAGAATACTTCCTAACTCATTCCATGAGGCCAGCATAATCCTGATTCCAACGCTAGACCAAGACACTATGAGAAAAGAAAACTACAGACCAATATCATTTATGAATATTGATCCAACAATCCCCAACAAAATACTTGCAAACTAAATTCAGCCGCATGTTAAAATGATTACACACCAAGTGGGATCCATTCCTCGAACACAAGGATGTTTCAATACATTAAGAAATTACTAAATATACTATACCACATTAACAGAATGAAGGAAAAAAACCCATGTGATCATCTCAATTGATGCAAAAAAGCATTTGAAAAAAAAAATCAGCACCCTTTCATGATAAAGATGACAAACTAGGAATAGAAGGAAACTACTCCAGCATAATAAAAGCCATATATGAAAACCAGCAATGAACATCTTACTCAATGTGAAAATGGGAAAGTCTTTTCCTCTAAGATCAAGAACAAGGTAAAAATGTCTATTTTTGAAAAGAAACAGATTCACAGATGTAGAGAAAGAACTAGTGGTTACCAGTGGGGAGAGGGAAGAGGGAGGGGCAAGATGGAGGTGGAGGATTAAGAGGTACAAACTGAGGTATAAAATAAGCTACAAGGATGTATTGTACAACATAGGGAATATAGCTAATATTTTATAATAACTATAAATGGAGTATAACCTTTAAAAATTGAATCACCATATTGTATATTTGTAACATATAATATTGTACACCAACTATACTTCGATTTTTAAAATATGATATTGTAAAATACATAAAATTTAAAAAGAGAGAAATATCAACTTGAAAAAAAAAAGTCTGTTTTCACCACTTCTATCAACATAATACTGGAAGTTCTAGCCAGGGCAACTGGGCAAGAATGACAAATAAAAGACATCCAAATTAGAAAGCAAAAGTATCTCTGTTTGCAAATGATATGATTGTTTATGTAGAAAACTAAAGATTCCACCAAAACAAACAAACAAATCCCACTGTTAGAACTATGGGATGAATTCAGCAAAGTAGCAGGATACAAAACCAACATGCAATATCAGTTGCATTTTTATACACTAACAACAATCTGAAAAGGAAATTAAAACAATTCCACTTATAGTAACATCAAAAAGAATAAAACATTTAAGAATAAACTTAACCAAGGAGGCAAAAGATATGCACTGAAAACTATAAAACATTGCTGAAAGAAATGAAAGAAGACACAAATTGAAAGACAGCCATGTTCATGAATTGAAGCACTTACTATTAAGCTGTCCATACTATCCAAAGCAATCTACAGATTTAATGCAATTCCTAACAAAATCTCAGCTTTTTTTTTTTTTTCTGAAATAGGTCCACCCTAAAATTCACATAGAATCTCCATAGACCTGGAATAGCCAAAACAATCTTGGGCGGTGGGGAGAAAAAGGGGGTGGATGTAGCTCAGTAGTAGAGTGCATGTTTAGCATACACAAGATACTGGGTTCAATCCCCAGTAATTTCATTTAAAAAAAAGAAAAAGGAAAAGGAAAAAGCTTGAGGACTTATACTTCCTGATTTCAAAATTTACTACAAAGCTAAGTAATCAAAACTGTGATACTGGCATAAAGACAGGCATATAGACTAGAAATAGAATAGAGAGTCCAGGAATTATCTCTTGCATATATGGTCAAATGCTTTTTGACAAGGGTGCCAAAACCATTTAGTGGGAGGAAAGGACAGTCTTTCCACTAAATGATTTTGAGAAAACTAGGTATCTATTTGCAAAGAAATAAAGTTGGATAATTAACACCATATAGAAAAATTAAGTCAAAATAGATCAAAGATTTAAATGTAAGACATAAAATTATAAAACTCTTAGAAGAAAATATAGGGTAAAATCCTCACCACATTGGATTTGGCAGTGATTTCTAGGATATGACACTAAAGGCACAGGAAACAAAAGAAAAACATAGACAAACCAAACTACGTGAAAAGTTTTAATTTTGTCCATCAAAAGACACTACAAACTGAGTAAGAAGGCAACCTGAGTAAGGCAAACTGAGTAAGAAGAATGGGAGAAAATATCTGCAAATTATTTATTTGATAAAGGATTAATGTCCAGAATATAAAGGGAACTCCTAGAACTCAGCAATTAAAAATGGACAAAGGACTTGAATAGACATTTCTGCAAAGAGAATATACAAACGGCCAATAAGCACATAAAAAGGTGCTCAACATCACAAATCATTAGGGAAATACAAATCAAAACTGCAAATGAGATACTACCGCATACCCATTAGGATGGCCATTATCAGTAAAGCAGAGAGTAACAAATGTTGAAGAGGATATGTAGAAACTGGAACCCTTGTGCATTGCTGGTGGGAATGTAAAAAGGTATGTCCGCTGTGGAAAACAGTATGGCAATTCTTTAAAAAGTTAAAAACAGAATTACCATACGATCCAGCAATTCAATTTCTGGGTATATATATCCAAAAGAACTGAAAGCAGAGTCTTGTACACCCATGTTCATAGCAGCATTATTCACAATACTTGATACGTGAAAGCAACCCAAGTGCCCAACAAGAGAAGAATGAGTAAGCAAAATGTGGCACATACATATAATAGAATATTATTCAGCCTTAAACAGGGAGGAAATTCTGACACATGCTACAACATGGATGAAACTTCAGGACATTATGCAAAGAGTAATAAGCCAGACACGAAAAAAAAAAATGTGAACCACCTAGTCAAAATCATAGAGACAGAAAATAGAATGTAGTTGCCAGGGGCTGGGTCTTGTGAAGTGTGTGTTCCTGAAGATATCCTGACTAATTCACTGGGACCATCATGCAAATACTGTTGTCTTCTGTGCATCAAGCAACGTGCTAGGTACTTGACTTGTATTATCAGGTTATCTTATTTAATTTTTACAACAATTATTTAAGTGAGGACCGTTAATCCCATTATCCTGTTTGAAAAAACTGAAACCCAGGAAGTTTCAGTATCTTGCCCAGGTCAGACAGCTCAAAGGACAGAGCTGAAAGTGACTCTTAATCTTGTGTTTTACCTGCTACCCAATACCACCCATGATGCTGGGCGTGGGGAGAATGAGGAGGCTCAGACTGGGATGGCTGTGGGGACTCAGAGGCAAGGATGTGGGCTGCATCTCCTCTTTTGTGGGGCCACCTGTAGCAGCCTGAGGCTTGACACCATTCCCACCAGGAGGGGAGAACTTGCTTGGCACAAAGCACTTAGGCTAGACAGATATGTCAGTCCTTCACTGAGGGTAGAGCTGACAGTCTGAAGGGAGCCTCAAGAATGCAGCAATGGGGCCAGAGATAGGAGGACAGTTACCATCCACAGGCCCTGTCCCTTTACATACTTAATCCCCAGTCCCCTGAAGACCCTGACCCCAGCATCTCCATACCTTCCAACCTCATCAAGCTGAGCCTGAGCTGATCCCAGGTGCTGCCTTACAGAATTTGAATAATTCATGTCCCCGTGATCTGAGGTGTCAGTTTCACTCACTCTGTTCCCATGGACACAGGCGTCCCAACTGAAATTGAGCTAATGAAAAGGGACAAGGGGCAGGGCCTGCTGTCCAGTGTCTCAGGAGGCTCAGGACTGGTAGGTTCCCTGCCCCTGTCCTGCTGAGAATGCACCAGGCTCACCCAGAGTCAGGTGTAGGGGATGGAGGGAGGAAGTCAGGGGTCCTGAAACAGAGGTCGGAAAAAGGAAGAGAGGGTGGAAAGAGGAAGAGCAGAGTCAGGGAGGCAGAGAGCAAGAAACAATTATAGAGGAAAAGACAGGAGCAAATAGAGGCTGAAAGGTAAAGGGGGTGGGGAGCAGGGGCAGAGGCCAGGAGAGGCAAAGACTAGCAGAGAAGGAGGGACAGCAGATGCCAAGGACCAAGTACTAAAATCCCAGGGCAGGTACAACTAAGAGGGTCAGGTAACTGGAAGGGCTGCAGGGCTCCCTGGAGAGTAGTCCGATCCAACGGAGATCTCAGTCTTACTTTTAACTTCCAGGGATTGTCCACACCATCCTTGCCAGCAAGGCCTGAAGCTGCCCTAGGTCAGGCTGGGAGGCTCACACCTACGGACTTACCCCTCCTCTTGCAGTGGCAAGGCCATGGGACCCCGGAGCCACCAGCTCAGCCTCGGCTTCTCTGTCTCCTGCCTGGACCTTCTGCTCCTGCTCCCACTCCTTCCAGGTATGAAGCTCAGTAAACCAGCCCTGGCCTCTCTGGGCGTTGCTGCTATTCCTATCCTCCCTGAATCTCTTTCCACATGCTCTTTATTTCTGTGCTGGCAACAAGTGTGGAGCCAGGGGAGCCAAAAAGGGTGAGAGGGGGCTTGCCTGGCTGGGGTGGGAGCAGTGAGGTGGGGAGCTCCCAGGGGTAGGGCTGAAAAAGCCAAGGGGTGGGGAGGGGGGCAGATCATGAAGCTCCTTGAATGCCAGGCTGAGTTTGGGCTCTATCCAATTAGGGAGTCATTGAATGGGTTTCAGCAGCTACTGGTCTAGTCAGATTTGCTTGTTTCGAAGCTTGATTTCTCAGAAGTGTAAAGATGGTTAGAGAGGTGGGCCTGAGGCAGGGGAGCAGAGAGGAGGCGGCTGCTGCTGTGGTCCACTCAAAGGAGGATGGGCCTGAGCTGGAGAGGCCATGAAGCACTCAAGAGATGCTCAGCAGTACGACTGACAGGATTTGGGCACAGGATGGTTGGCAGAAGGAGGGGGCAGAAGCTAATTCCCAGATTTCCAGCTGAGATCACCAGGGGAGGGGGAGGTGCTGTTTGATGAGATGGGGAACACAGAACAAGGAGCAGGTTTCAGAGCATGGGGGAAGGAAAGGAGTTCATATTTTGGACCTACACAGTTCAAGGTGCCAAAGGACATTTAGGACATTCAGGTCTGGAGCTCAGGAGAAAATTCTGGGCTGGAGAAGAAAGGAGATGAGGGCCAAGGACAGGATTCTGGGGAACAATACTTAAATCAAGGACTGAGGACCATGAGGTATGTCACAAAAGCCCAGGGAAGAGTGTGTTTTCAGGAGGGAGGGGGCCATAGTGTCAGAAGGTTTGAGGAAATCAACTAAAGTACAGCTGGAGAAGCAGAGACAGGCTGGAGAGACGGGAGGGAGCAAGGCAACGGGGTTCCTGATGCCTGGGTGAGAGCTGGGACTCTTCTGGTCTGTTTGGGCCCCTCTAGCATTTGTGGTGGGGGAGGCAGAATCCAGAGCCTTGGGAAGGGGAAGGTGGGGAAGAAACCCATCAGCCTTGTTTCAGAAGACAGTATGTACTCACACTACGGCCTTCACCTCATCCATCGCGGGAGGCAGGCCAGGGAGGAATAGAATTGCAGCTAGAGGGGCACAGAGCAGGGACAGTCAGATGGCTGTGAAAGAATGGAGCAGGTGACAGGGCCTCAGCCTGTAGGAGTTACACAGTGTGAGCAGAGGCCCTTGGACTAGGGTTTCAGATGGACACCCCTTCTTCTTGGATCCCCTAGAGTGCATGGGAGCCGAGGGCAGGCTGGCACACAAGCTGTTCCGAGACCTCTTTGCCAACTACACAAGTGCCCTGAGACCTGTGGCAGATACAGACCATGCTCTGAACGTGACCCTGGAGGTGACGTTGTCCCAGATCATTGACATGGTGCGTTGTGGTTGTACAACCGTGGAGTGTGCTGGTGACAGTGTCAAGCAATGTGGGGGAGAGACCGGGATTATTCTCCAAATAATTATTTCTTGTAAACGTTAATATTAACAATAATGATAGCTACCAACTGTTGCATACTAATTGTTGGGTACCCACAGTGTGCCCAATACTTTGCACACTTAAATCCCTGCCTAGCAGGGATTATCACTCATGTAACTGCTAAGGAAACTGAGGCCCTGAGAAGACAAGAACCTGCCAAGGTCACATAGCAAAGCTGGTTGGGAACTGGACTGTGTGGGCAAGTCTGGTTTGTGGGTGCTGACCAGAGTCCTGCAGGTGAGTGTGCAGGCACAGGGGATGGTATGCACAGACGTGTCCACATCTGTGCGCACTCCCTGCCCTCAACTAGGATGAGCGTAACCAAGTGCTGACCCTGTACCTGTGGATCCGACAGGAGTGGACAGATGCCTACCTGCGATGGGACCCCGATGCCTATGGGGGCCTGGATGCCATCCGAATCCCCAGCAGTCTAGTGTGGCGGCCTGACATCGTACTCTATAACAAGTACTGCCTGTCTGGGCCCCTCCCCTCGGCTCCCTGTCCCTAGAGTTGCCCTTGGCTCTGGGTATGCACTCAATTCCCGTCTCCCACACTGAACCTGGCTGCTATGCTGCCCTGGAAGCTCCCCCCAGGACCCTTCTAAAGTGCCAGGAAGGTGTTGGCAATGGTGATCAGTGGTGCAGTAGGGCTTCCTGACAGCACACACACCATGGCCCCTGCCAAGGGCCTGCTGGAGGGACTTCA
The DNA here is from genome assembly GCF_048773025.1 of Camelus bactrianus. NCBI lineage: Eukaryota > Metazoa > Chordata > Mammalia > Artiodactyla > Camelidae > Camelus > Camelus bactrianus. The sequence continues at coordinate 46,771,170 of NC_133548.1, forward strand.
TAGCCTGTCGATGGCACCACCACCTTAGGCTGTCCCAAGCCAGTGCATGCTGACTGTCTCCTTAGGAACCCTCTGTACGGTCCAGGGCCAGTTCTGCATCTTTCACAGGGATGGTGCTGTGTACAAGTGCCTCTTCACAGGACACTCCACCTTTCCAGGCCTGAGTCTCTCAGGGCTTCCCCACGGCCTGCCTAGGATTTCCTCCAGGGCTTAGCCCTCTAGAGCACTCCTTTACGCGGCCTAAGCCAGTTCTGTGTTTCCCAGACAACACAAGGCTCTGTATATTTTCCCCGAAGCCCCTCTAAGAGCTTTGCAGATGACACTAAAGTAAAGTCAATGTGTGCCGCCGCCAAATTTGGGGCTAGATCTGTGTCCCTTCTGGGCCCTTGAGGCGCTGACCCTTCTAGGCCTCCAAATGCACAGAGGGCCCTTTCCAACGCTCCCTCAGCCCTCTGTGCCACCCCCGCCCCTCCAGGGGTCAGCCCTTGCCTCCGCACCGGTGAGACCTGCTCCGAGACCACGGCCTCAGGGAGCCCCACCCTCTCTCCGCAGGGCAGACGCGCAGGCGCCGGCCTCCGCCAGCACCAACGTGGTCCTGCGGCACGACGGCGCCGTGCGCTGGGACGCGCCGGCCATCACGCGCAGCTCGTGCCGCGTGGACGTATCGGCCTTCCCGTTTGACGCACAGCGCTGCGGCCTGACGTTCGGCTCGTGGACGCACGGCGGGCACCAGCTGGACGTGCGGCCGCGCGGCGCCGCCGCCAGCCTGGCTGACTTCGTGGAGAACGTGGAGTGGCGCGTGCTGGGTATGCCGGCGCGGCGGCGCGTGCTGACCTACGGCTGCTGCTCCGAACCCTACCCAGACGTGACCTTCACGCTGCTGCTGCGCCGCCGCGCCGCGGCCTACGTGTGCAACCTGCTGCTGCCCTGCGTGCTCATCTCGCTGCTGGCGCCGCTGGCCTTCCACCTACCCGCCGACTCGGGCGAGAAGGTGTCGCTCGGTGTCACCGTGCTGCTGGCGCTCACCGTCTTCCAGCTGCTCCTGGCCGAGAGCATGCCGCCGGCCGAGAGCGTGCCCCTCATAGGTAAGCCCAGAGGGCGCAGGGAGATGGGGGAGGGGCCGGGGGAGAACGTCCCCCCAACCCCAACCCTAGGGCTGACCCGCGCGGGTCTCTGCAGGTGCAGGGGCGGGAGCCGGACCGGTCCTGGGTCAGCGGAGAGGCCCCCGTTGCGGGTCCTGTGAGCGCGCCTCGTTCTGAGATTGAGAAAGAAGGAGTAGGCTCCTTGCAGGAGACCACTCCTCTCCTCACCCGTAGGGGCGGAGGAAGGAATCCATCTTTTCTCAAAAGACTTGATCGAGGAAGATAGACTTCTCTCGGTATCCTTATAACATGCAAAACGTGTTGAGTGTCAGGCACTCTGCTAAACATTTGACGTTTATTAGCTCATCAAAGCATCACCACAGACGTTTGAGGAAAATTCTATGTAATTTGCCTCAGGTCTTGCCGGTTCTATTTAAGAGCGTGCCTTTCAAGGATTGTGGGTGAATCCAGCTCCCAGCAGTTAGGGAGCAGGTAGCCTCTGAGAACCCCATGAGGGAATGCGGGATGGGGAGCCCTTGGTTCTTACCTCCTTCCCACTTCCATCATTGGGCTTGGAGGCTCCCGAGAGTCTTACGGGGGGTGAGCCCATTCCTCCTATGCTCAGGCCCCTGGGGAGCTTAAGCCTCCCGAGTTCTTGCTTTGGGTCACAGCTCCCTCTCTCTCTTGCAGGAAAGTACTACATGGCCACCATGACCATAGTCACCTTCTCCACAGCGCTCACCATCCTTATCATGAACCTGCATTACTGTGGTCCCAGTGCCCGCCCAATGCCAGCCTGGGCTCGGGCCCTCTTGCTGGGACACCTGGCACGGGGCCTGTGCGTGAGGGAACGAGGGGAGCCCTGTGGGCAGTCTAGACCACCTGAGTCACCCCCTAGTCCCCAGCCTCCTGATGGAGGGGCTGGTCCCCCAGCAGGCCCTTGCCATGAGCCACGATGTCTGTGCCGCCAGGAAGCCCTACTGTACCACGTAGCCACCATCGCCAACAGCTTCCACAGCCACCGGGCTGCCCAGCGCCGCCATGAGGACTGGAAGCGTTTGGCCCGTGTGATGGACCGTTTCTTCCTGGGCATCTTCTTCTCCATGGCCCTGGTCATGAGCCTTCTGGTGCTGGTGCAGGCCCTGTGAGTCGGTCTGCTGCAGCCACAGCACCTCCAGACAGGAGTGGAACAGTCAGGTGGTGGTTGGCCCTTGGGCCACCCAGTCTCTCTCCGCTGGGCCTCAGCGCCTGGGACAGTCTCTCTGCAGTACTACTGACTTCACAAATCAGAGGGAGTACTCATTGTCTTCGTAACCTAACCTCTAAGGGAAAGCCAGGGCTTGCCGCTCTCCTGATTCCTACAGTGGGAGAACTCAAAAGGGTCAAGATCAAAGTGCAGCCCTGGAGGGAAGAACTGAACTTCGGTGCTGAGTGTTAGAGCTTTCAGTGGAGAGAATGCAGGTATGACAAACAGAATGGCCTTCTCCCTTCCTTCCTCTGTAACTGCTGTTACAGAGACTTGGTCTTGCCTGTCCCTGCCCATGGGCTCAGGGGAAGGGATTTAGAATTCCTGGTCTAGTTCCAGAGCAGGAGGCCACACAAGGATTGGCCCCAAAGCCCCGACTCATAATAAAGTAAGTGTGTGCCTTGTACCTCCTCCACGTCCTGATTTATCCTCAGGCCTATGGTGGCAGAATTTGAGGTTCCAGCCTCTTAGGAGCCTTAGGATTCAAGGATCAGAGGAGAAATTACATCACTGCTGACAAGAAAATGACGGATTCGATTGAGACTCTAGCAGAGGAGCTAAAGCTCTCTCAGCTCTTCTCCTGCCCCCCTGCCCTCTACAGTTAGAGCCAGTCCACCCTATTCTCACAGTGACATCCAGAGAGCTTGCCAGTGCCCACGGTGGAGGGGGGTAGTTCAGGGCCCCACATTCACAAGGTATTTGTTTCTTTCTGACTTTCACACGTTTTCTGGCACCACTTCTGTGCCTCAGATACAGTCCCTGCCCTCTGGGAGCTCATAGTCAGATGTGGGAGACAGGCACATGGTATAAAGAGGCAAGGCCCCTAACCCAGCAGGGTGGAGAGACCAGAGAAGAAGGCTTCCTGGAGGATCGAATAGGACATGTCCAGGCGCACACGGGAGGCATTTGAGTAACATCAGCAAATGCCATGGCCAAGTACTTTCCTGCCCAATCACACCCCTCCAAACTAGTTTAATCTTTTATCTCCAAGTGGGTGGTTACCTGTCCTGCAGTGCCCCCACCTCTATTCGGCATCTTACTCCTAGAGCCCTGGGTGAGGCTCAGTCCCCACATTCTCCTTTTCCCATCAGCAGGCCTGCCAGCTGCTGGAGAAAGTCCCAGAGTTTCCTGCAGATAGAGTTACCATGGATCTTGGTCACACTTAAAGCACATACGTGGCCAACATCCTCACGTTGGGCAGAGGCAGCAGGTGGAGATGTTCAGTGGCTGATGGATCAGAGGAGGCCTGAAGTCTCTGGAGAGGCTCCCCCCACAAGGAACCAAAGCAGCAGTAGAAGGGACCAAACTGCAGAAAGGGGGCCCTGACCCATGGCTGCAGGGAAAACAGAGGCAGAGAGATTTAGGAGCAAGGTGAGGTACACAAAGAGACGAGATGAAGAGAAACAAGCAGAATGCACCGGAAAGATTGATACACAGAGCGTGATGGGAGAGAGGATGAGGAAGGATTTAGGGAGGAAGGTGGACTGAGATGAAAAGACCAAGGAGAGCCCCAGGTCCCCTTCCAGAGGCCATTAGGTCTGTCCTCTGCCTGCTGTTGACACAGCTGAGACACTGTGGGGTGGAATGATGTGTGATAGCAGTCTGAGCGGGATCTGGAGATGTTGAGCTTTTCTCCCCTGCCCGGACTGGTAGGAGAGGTGCTGGTAGACCGGGGCAGAGGGGTGAGAATCCTAAACTTACCCAGTGTTTGAAATTGCATTATCAGAACTCAAAGAAGCTGGGTTGGAGGCTGGAGACCTGGCTTCTAGTGTTGACTCTGCCACTAACACAGTCACTGGAGCAAGTCACTTCTGTCTCTGGCTCTCTCTTTACTATATAATGAGGATAGTATTCTCTGTCCCACATCCTTCCAATCGATTACTGTGCAGTAAGTATAAAATAAGGCAGCATCTAGGAAGGCAGGGGCCAGCCTGGTGTGGTGGCTCAGAGTTTGGCTCTAGGACCAGACTGTCTGGACCCCACCTTTTGCTAGCTCTGTGTATGGGGCTGGTTGCTTCACCTCTCTGTGCCTTCACTCTCATCTGTAGAACAGGGGTAATGACAGCACCGGTACATTGGATTGTGGTGAGGATTCACGTGCCTGGAACTCTGAGGGGTACTACGTCATGGAGAAGGGTGGGAACAAAGTGGAGGCTGGGCTCCTTCCTGCCGCTCTTCCCCAAGCCCTGAGGGAGGAAGGTGGGACCCAAGGGGGTGGGAGAGGCGGCTGTGGTTTCTTCCCTGGGAATGGCCTGTTCCAGTAGGTTCCCCTGGGAAAGCCTGTTCCCATCTAGAGAAGTGGTGGCCCAGGCAGGCCCTGGCACAGCAGCTTTTCAAGAGAAGAGAAGAGTCACAGCCAAAGGGGATCATCTGGTTCAATATGCTTACTGTACAGATAGGGAAACTGAGACCTAGAGCAGGAATAACGGGTCACAGAGAGAGTCAGGGCAGAGCCTGGGCTAGAACCGAGGTCTCCAGCACCCAAGGCCTGACCCTAACTTTGGGAGGTGGTCTGAGGGAGCCCTGAGGGCAGTAACAGACAGAGGGTTCTGCAGCTGAAGGAGGAGAAGCCCAGGGAGGACTTAGTGGGAGTAGCTCTTCCCTCCATCACCTCAGTGTAGCCTGGAGCTCTCTGGGGCTGATCCGTGGCCTGCTGTGAAGGAGAGGACAGCCCTGGGCTGGGGGGCAGGTGTGTCATCTCGCCAATCACTGCTCCATACACACACGTATATCCTCTGGGAGAGGTTAGCATCCCCCAGAGGTGTCTGCTTAAGAGAGTTTACTTTTTGGGGGGAGGGTATAGCTCAGTGGTAGAGTGCATGCTTAGCAATCCCCAGTACTTCCATTAGAAAAATAAATGAATAAGTAAATAAATAACTTAATTACCCTCCCCCTCAAAAAAAGAGTTTACTTTTTTTGATTAAAAGGGTATTGTTTTCCTTTAAATGGGGATATCCATCCAGGAGAAGGGTCCAATCCCAGGACAGCCTGGCCATCCCCAAACAGAGCCCCATAGATGCTTGCAGCTCTTACCTGAGTTACCCAGCCTGCAGGGCCCAGACTTGCATTGCTTCTCTGTAAGGAATAAATGGTAAAGAATCAAGAAGGGCTCAGTAGCTCTCAGGACCAAAAGGGGCCCCAGAGCCCCGTTGTCCATCCCTCACTTGCCCTGGGAAAAGCTGGTGCATTTCCCCCTAATTCTGCTTCCTTATAGTAAGACCTCTCTTGCCTGGGTTTGACTTGACCCATGAGCAGCAGGGCCAGAAGGTCGTCTGGGCGCTCCTGCTCCCTCGGCCTGTAACCTTGCCTCCCTGCCACACCCACTTCTCCCATGCCTTGTCCCAGCAGAGAAAGGGAGATTCTTTGCGTGTCTCCCTCACCTTCCATCAACTCATGCATGCTTGTGATGCTGTCCAAGATGGGAACTGAAGCCACCTTCTCCCACTTGGTCCATGGTTCCAGCTGACAGCCTGCCTCTCACTATGAAAACTGGGTCTCACACGTCCCTGGGCATCCCTCAGCCAGGACCAGCAGCCCACAGCCCCATCAGAGATTAAGGACCTGGGCCCATCCTCATGATTCCTCCTCTGTTGGGTCCTGGGGGTATGGTCACGAAAGCATGTGAAAGCTGCCACAGTCCGAACTAGAACTTAGTGGTGTCGTACCTGACTGCTGTCTCCCCATCCCCACTCTGCACACACCACACCTCAGGATTTCTGTTCAGTCCAATAAACATTCCTCTCAGAAACTGAGGTTGGGGCGCTTACTCATTTCCAGCAACCGCTTCCAGCCGGGAGAAAAACCTAAGTCTGTTCAGCCCACAAATGACCAGAGACACCTGCCTTGGTCAGGAAACCCTAGCCTCCCAGCAGACAAATGGCCAGCTCTGGCTTAGACACCTCCAGGGTCAGGAGGCAAGTGTACTACCTCGGAAGGTTATGTCTCCCCTTGGATGGAAGTGGTGGAGGGGCTGGGGGACAGGATTGGGTCCTCTGGATTGTTGGTTTCCTTTAAATATCTGTGTATGTGCCCTCTGAAAATGGGACTGGGAAGCCCACCTCCTGCACAGCTGCTGGCCTGCTCATGCCCGCTCACCTTTGATGTACTCACAGTTGTACGTGCTGCGCTTGCCCAGAGCCCTGAGGTAGATGCGAGCGGGGCCCTGGGCTGGTCTGCTGGCATTGATCACCTGGAAGGTCTCGAAGGGAGGGATCAGCACCTCCTCCTCCCCAGGGAAGAAGGAGTAGCCCTTTACAGGGGCCCCAAGGCAGGTCCAGATGCCAAAGAAGGTGTCCTCGCCAAACTGCTGGGCTGCAACATTCTGCAGGGACGCGGAGGCAAAGCCCCCCAGCCTGACGGTGGCCCCGGGCCCTGCTGGCCAGAAGCGCAGACCATGCACCCCTCGGAACACCTGGCGGCACTGGGGAGAACGCTGGCCCCTGCCCAGCAGCTGCAGGGCCTCAGTCAGCAGGAAGTGGAGTGTCTTGAAGGAAAAGTGGTGGAGGTAGTGGGCCCGGGAGCGGCCAGCCTCTCGCACGGCTGCGTTGAACTCCTTGTGCAGGGGGCTGTTGGCTGTGTAAGCCAGGAGGGCCACCCCATGCTCATCACGGAAGCCAGGGGGCGGGGGCAGATGGGTAGGGCTGAGGCCCCACTCTGGCCCCCAGGCCTGGCGCTCCTGCCAGTGGCTGCTTGCCTGCGCCCAGCCGTCAGCGTACACTCTGTTGGCCTGGAACTCCGTGCGGTTGAGGTCCGGGAGAGCAGCCGTCATGGCTGCGGCACAGCCAGCATACTGGTCGTCAAAGGAGGCCAGGGCCATGTCCAGGGGCATTTCTCGAGAGAAGAGGTCTCGTCGTGTGATGGGGTGGATCTGGGCCTGAGGGAGGGGGTACAGCAAGGACAGAGAGAGTGGGCCCTAGGAGAACGGGAGCGCTGTTTTCCAGCTTTCTCCTCCACTGAGCCGAGAGTGAGCAAGGGCCCCGGACACGCTTAGAGAGGAAGGGGACTAGGAACTACTAGCTATAAATTCCCCGAGACCAGGGTCTGGGGCTGTCCTCTTGGGCTGAGCAATCCCCAAGGGAAGCAACAGGCAGAGATCCAAAACCAACAGCTGGAGGATGGGGACAGTGGAGGATGACCATACCTGAAGTGCTTCCAGGAGGCCCATGGATACAAGCAGCAGAGACATCATGGCAGGGATCTGCATGTTGGAGGTGACCCTGAGCAGGTTACTGTCTCTCTTTGGGTCTCAGTTTCATCATCTGGAAAATGGGAATCTGCACAATTTAATAAACATGAACTGACACCTAGTCTGTGCCACTCGCAGTGCTTGGCACAGAGTCACAGCATTGAAATGGAGGCTCAGAAGAGAGAGAGGACCCTTCTTGCCAGAAGGAACATGGGAGACTTCCTAGAGGAGGTGACATGTGAATAGAGTCTTGCAGGATGAATTGGAGAATAAGGCTTCCATCAGTGGAGGTGGGAGAGAAAAGATTGAAGTTTGGGGGTGGGAAAGGAGTTTGGGGTGGCAGGAAGAGCAAAGGTATTGGAGGTAGGAACTCTTCGGATGTAGAGTGTAAGATGTTTTGTCTAGTGTGGCAGAGCTTGCAGTGTGGAAATGTTGGAAAGCCTGGGGCCAGTCCTGAAGGATCTTGACTGCCACAGTGAGAGGGCTGGGCTTCCCCTCATGGGAACGAGAGGTTGGACCAGGGCAGATCCAGGAGTGCTCGGCTTGGGCCATAGCAAGACTCCAGGGACAGGCTTAAAGCAGGGCTTGGGGATCCAGAAGGTCCTCCTCTCTCCCTGCCGTCCTCCTGCCACTGAACCTTCTTCCCCTAAGCCCTCAAGTTGCTTCTGGGCCGGGACAGATGGAGACCCAGGTGGTGAGGGAAGGGGGGCTGGGTGGAGGGAGAGAAGCCTCCTGCACCCTGTGGGTGGGCACACTGAGGACCTGAAGTGGCTCCAAGAAGGTGTCCCAGCCTTATTGATGGACACTTAGGGATTTTCCCCTAATTTTTTGATACTGTAGTGAATATCCATGTGTGTAAGTCATTGTCTACTTGTATGCATATTTTTATAGGAAAGCTATCAAGGAGATGATGCTTAAATGATATGAATAGTGTTCATGTAGATAGCCACTGCCAAGTTGCCATCCAAAAGGCCCAGTTTGCTCTCCCACCAACGGGACAAAAGTGCCCTTTTCTTCACGTCTTTGCCAACACTGGTATTACTCATCTCTTTTCATTTTCATTTAACTGGTGGGCACAAATGGTATCTAGTTTTTAATTTACATCTCTGCTCACTAACAGGCTCAATCATAACTTAAATTTTTAATATTTTAAAGTTTTAACTGAATTTTTTAAACGGAGTACATTTTCATTGTTCAGAATTTATAGTCCACAAGGCACACAGTGAAATGTCCTTCTCTCACTGATTCCCGAGCCCCAGCCTCAGCCTCATCTCCCTAGAGACAACCAGTGTTCCCATTTCCTGCATATCCTTCCAGAGACAGTCTGTGCACGTACCAGCAAATTCACAGTGTTTCTGTTTTCCTTCTTTTACACAAATCGTAATACAGTGAGTGGTCCTTTATCTTTGGGAATCTGATGAAAGCTGAAACTTCTCAGAAAATGGATATATGCGCCTTTACACAAATGTTATACAAATTTCAGGGTAGTTATGTGTCTGCCCCAGTCTCACTCAGATTAAGCATCCATGCTCCCTAATCTCCTCTGGTTGTTGGTTGGAGGCTAAATTTTGACAGATTAATGACCTAAGACACTGGAATGTTATATGGCTATAATTCTATGAGTCTCCAAATCTAAGATCCTGTAACTGCTAATACATAGTTTAAATTGAGGTGTGAGCTTCTCTGGGCAATGGGGTTAACAGCAGTTTTTATCAAGCTAGCTCAGGGTGGTTCCTGTGACCTTGCCATCAGAAAAGCTTCATGTAATCCACTATCCCTATTATTCACCCAGTCACCCAAGATGGTCACTTGGGTTTCCATTCATTCAGTCATTTATCAAATACTAAACTAGTTGCCCACTAATGCTAGGCACAATATGGGTCCATCCTAGATTCTCCTTCCCTTTGCGCATCCCCACATCCCCTGCCATGGGTCAGGTCTGCCTCAGCCTCCTCCCTGATCTCCCTGCCTCCACGGTCATCCCTCCTAATCTATGCTGTGCAGCACAGAGAGGATGTTTCTAAGGCACAGCTGGTCGTGTGTTCCTCAACCTGCTTAAAAACCCTCTGTGCCAAACCTGACTGGGAGAAATATCTCAAAGCACAGAGATGAAAATTAAGAGGGAAGAGGTGAAAACACATATTGGGGGTGGGGGGAAGCAACAGAACGAAATAAAACTTCCCTCCATACCCTTAGGACAGAGTCCAGCCTCCTCATGCTGACGTTTGAAGTCCTCTGTGACCTGGCCCACCATGACCTCTTCAGCCTTGTGCCTTGCTTGGCTTCCACAGTACAGAACCAAGTTCCAGGTGAGGCGCTGTTCCCTCTGTGTGGCTCTGCACACACGGCCATCTGCTGGGAATGCCTTTGTAATGCTACCTACCCTTTAAGGCTTAGCTCAGGGGCCACTTCCTCCAGGAAGCCCTCTGACTCCTCTGGGCTTCTATCGCCCTGTGCTTTTCTCTGTCACTGTCCTAATCATACTGGGCTGCCCTTCTGTGTCAGTCTCCCCTTTTGGCCTGTGAGTTCCTTGAGGGCAGATATGATCCACTCTGTGTCTCCAGAGCTCAGCCCAGGGCCAAGCACAGGTGAGGCCTACTGAAATGTTTGCTGGGAGTCTGAGAGGCTTTCTGGGTGTGGCTAACAATGCAGACCACTGCAGAGCAGGTGGATTGATGACTTAGTGACCAGATTTTGGGGGAATGGGGTATGGGCCAGAGTGATGGGGAGGGTCTGGGAGGCCAGGAAGTAGAGGCACTGGGCAGCCCCTTTTCCTATCCCAACTGCCCTCTATCCTTCCTCTCATCCTGCTCAGGGTACTTCTCTTATCAATTTCCTGTCATGCAGGCCCTCAGTGAACTTTTCCTACTGGGGATGTGACTCCGAATCCCTCCCTAGGAACCCCCAAATTTCCCAATGGCCCCAAACCTCCCTAGGTATCCCAAACCTCTCCATCAAATGTGCAATGGCCTGAATGTTTGTGTTGCCCCAAAATCCATATATTAAAAACCCTAATGCCCAATGTGGATGTGATAATATTAGAAGGTGGGGCCCTTGGGACATAATTAGTTCATTAGTTCATGAACCCTCATGACTGCGATTACTGTTCTTAGAAAAGAGACCCTGCAGAACTCCCTAGCCCCTTCGACCATGTGAGGACACAGTGGGAAGGTGCTGGCTATGAACTAGGAAGAGAGCCCTCACCCGACCAGGCTGGCACCCTGATCTCAGACTTTCAGCCTCCAGAACTGTAAGAAATAAGTGTTCGTTGTTTATAAGTTACCCAGCCTGTAGTGTTTTGTTACAGCAGCCTGAACAGACTCAAAGCTTGCCTGAAACTTTTCCAGATGACTTCTGTAACTCTATGATTAATACTCCAATTTTCCCTTAAAAAAAACCTCTTCCCCTGCCCAGCGCCCAAGAGGAGGGTAGTGTGCCCCTTACCTAGACCTTCTCCAGGGTGGGGAAGCTGGTGTTGGTCTCCAGTGATGGCCACCAGGGGAGGGGAATGGCGGTTTTCTCCTTTATACCATCAATCCCCCACCCCTGCACCTCCCCCATACAGCTGCTCAGAAATGTGACACTCCCCCATCTATTTCTGGATGTCTCCTCAAGGCTCAGGAACACTCACCTCTGCCCAGTCTGCTCTGGGCCAGCACTCTTCTCATGAAAAAGGGAATCCCTGAAGCTAGAGAGAAAGTGGGCCGAAGCGTCAAGGATCCAGGCTGGGACAATTGCTTCCCCACTGGGTTTGGTCCTGAGTCCAGCACCCCTGGCCTCAGGGAGGATCTTCTTACATTTTGTTCCTTTCATGTGAGCATGGAAGGAGCATGGAGGTTCAAGGAGAGAGTCCCAGATTAAAGAGGCTGGGCCTTGGTCCCAGCTCCAGCACTAATTGGCCATGTGATGTTGGAGGACCTCTGCCTCACTCAGGACCCTTGTTCAAGGACTAGATTTGACTCTGTCTCTTGGGGTCTTTCTTGGGGTTCTAGGATTTGGGATGGGAAAAGCAATTCCTCAAAGCCAGAGGGTAGAGATAGGACAAAGCCATGATACCAGTAGATCTGGTCCCAGGGACTGTCCCTGCAAGTCTAGCTGTCCCAGGCAGTATCTCCTGTTCCCGCAACTGTAAATGCTGAGGATATGTAGGTGAGATCCTGGTTTTCCACAATAATAGTAAACAGCAGAGTGACTCCTGATTTTCTAATCTTGGAGCGCTTCGGCATGGCCAATCTCATTGGAAGGGGGCAAAAGAACTTGTCTTGAAGCTGTGTTTGCCTGACAAGCACCCTGGTCTTTCGGGATCCCACTCTTTTCACCTCCCTCTCCACCCTCTCCTGAGCTTGGACACAGTTTGTCTTCCTTTTTGGTCTACAGGAAGGATTTTGGAGAAAGCAGGATTCCTGGTGAAAGTGAAGGAAATTCTTTGGCTGGCAACCTAAGGGGTGAGAGGACTAAGGATAGGGCTGAACTAATGAGCCTGACCAGGACGAAAGCCCTGGGGTAAGTTTGACCTCCTGTGCCCACCTCAGGTTCATCAGGTAGCAGGCAGCATCTCTTAAATCCTGGCTTTCAGGACCTCCAATTCCTCTGGGTAATAACCCTCCCAACCTGGTGAGGCTCAGGCTGCCAGAACGCTCTTCCCAGAGCTGCTTGCTGATTCCTCAGCTGGCCCCTTCTCGCCTTACCTCTGAGTTGGCATCCAAAACTCAGAGCCAGGTTATTTATAGACAAGCCCAGGGAGGTGAGGGGACAGGCTAGTGTTTATAAACATGGGGTCACCTGAATCTGAGAGGTCGGGAGAGAGAAGGTCTGGGGGCAGGGCTGGACCTTGAGGATCTGAGACAGAGCGCGCAGCATCTGGACCAAGCTTACTGAAGGGAAGCGGGGTAAAGAGACGAGAGGGGGCTGGGGGGCGCTCAGATGTTGGACCACGGGTGATGCAATATGCGGGCCAAATGCAAATTGCAAGCAAATCAGGCAGTACACAAGTGGTGACCTCTCAGCGGGCTGGACCGTCGGGGGGGCTCCTCGGCCTAGTGGGCTGGTGACCGGGCCACAGCGGTCAGGGCCCGTCCGAGGGAGAGACCAAGTCTCAAAAGTCCCCTCCTTCAGCCCTAGTCTTGCTCGAAACAAAGAGGGCCCTGGAGAAAGACGGTGCAGCCCTTTGGAAGGAGAGTTGCGGCACTCAGCCCCTTCCCCCGCCACTCCCGCTCTCCCCACCCCAGTGTCTGTTGTTGGAGAAGAGAGGTGTCAGGTTACCGCAGCGGGGGCTATAGTTAGCCGCGGGACTTTTTTGATCCATGAGACTCCGGGGACTGGGGACAGGGGACAGCGCAGCGCCGGCGCAGACTTTAGCCCCCGCCGCCCTGAACCTTCTGTGCTCTTCCCGCTCGCAGCTTCCGCAACCTCCAGGTGGGTCCCCGCCCCCCACGCCCACCTCATCCCCTTCCCTCGCCTATCGGAGCCCAGTTACCGCCCCACGTTTATCAAACCCGGACGGCAAGGGGGCGACCCGGAGGCCAGGGAGCTGATACTGAGGTTGTGCTGGGAGACGATAATATCCAAGCCCCGCCCACTCACTTAGGCCCGCCCTTGGTCCCTCCTCACGCCCCTCCAGGTCAGGAGCGGGACCAGGGACCCTCACATCACAGAAGAAGGGCTCCTGGTCTCTGTCCCGCAGCCCATCGAAGCCAAGACTCCACTCTCATCCGGACCTCACCCTCCTAAGTCTCCCTCAGGGATAATGCTGGTGACTCTGTTGATCGCCCTCAGCTGCCTGGGCCTCCACACCCTCTGGCAGGTAATAGGCAGGAACTGTCTGCCACAAAGGGAACAGTTCCTGGAAGACCCTGAGGAGGTGAACCCAGAGCCTGACTCCTCAAAGACCCTTCTCAGGGACTGTTCTCTAGGATGCCAATCCTCTTAATCCTCTTCCTCTCAGGAACCTCCATCCCTGCAGAGAGCCCCAAGTTCCCGTTCCCTCTCCCAGAACTCCCACCTGCACCATTGATCCTCCTGTGGTCCTCCTTCCTTCATACCATCCTCCCTAGGGACTGCCTCCAACTTTCTCCTCCCACTTCCTATCTCCCACCACAGGCCTAGCCCAGGCAAACCGGGTTGGGTTACCTGTACTGCCCTCCTGCAGCCCCTCTCAGACCAGGGACTCCTCCCCACTCCTACCCCAGGTTTGAGGATGTGGGCTTGTAGAGCAGGAGAGGACTCACGAGTCTCAGACCTGACAATGACTTGGTGTGGTGTCTGAACACTTACATGAGAGGGAGTCTGAGGATGACAATGGGATCAGGTAATTGGGGATTGGCTGTCCATTTGTATGTCATCTGCATATTGAGTCTTAGATCCAGGATGGCTCTTGAAGGTCATCCAGCCCTACATCCCACCAAATGCAGAAACCTCTCTAATGATAAAATGACCCCTTTTAGGTAGTACACAAGTGAGGATCTGTATGCTGTCCTTACAATAACTGTATAAAGTTGGAAGTATCCTCAGTTTATAGGTGGAGAACCTGAAGCCCAGTAAAGTTAGGAGACTTGCCCAAGATCTCACAGGCAGTAGGTGGTGAAGTCAGGATTTGAACCCATGTCTGTCTGACTCCAGTGCCTGTGTTATTTAAGCCCTTGGGCTCCTGCCAAATTTCATATCCCAGATATTTGGGCATAGAAATGAGCTTTTGTGTTTCTAAATTGATCTGCCACCAGGACCTCTGTCCAGTGCCCTGAACTTGTACGTTTTTCTGTGTGGCTCCTCTCTTCTTTATCTCCATAGGCCCAGTCTGTTCCTATCCTGTCCCTGGGCCTGGCTCCAGACACCTTCGATGATACCTATGTGGGTTGCTCAGAGGAGATGGAGGAGAAGGCAGCCCTTCTGTTAAAGGAGGAGATGGCCCGCCATGCCCTGCTGCGGGAATCCTGGGAGACAGCCCAGGAGGCCTGGGAGCACAGGCATCGAGGGCTCACCCTGCCCTCTGGCTTCAAAGCCCATCATGGAATTGCCATCATGGTCTACACCAACTCATCCAACACTCTGTACCGGGAACTGAACTGGGCCGTGCGGACAGGAGGCAGCTCCTGGGAGGTCTACATGGAGTACTTCCCCTTCAAGGCCCTGCATTTCTACCTGACCCGGGCCCTGCAGCTGCTGCGAGGCAGCGGAAGCTGCAGCATGGGACCTGGGGAGGAGGTGTTCCGAGGCGTGGGCACCCTTCGCTTTGAACCCAAGAGGCTGGGGGACTCTGTCCGCTTGGGCCAGTTTGCCTCCAGCTCCCTGGATGAGTCAGTGGCCCGCAGATTTGGTAATGCCACCTTCTTTTTTCTAAGGACTTGCTTTGGGGCCCCAATCCATGCCCTGTCTGTCTTTCCGGAGGAGCGTGAGGTGCTGATACCCCCGCATGAAGTCTTCTTGGTCACCAGTTTCTCCCAGGATGGAACCCAGAACCTAGTGACTCTCTCAAGCAGTAATCAGATCTGCAGCCACTTTAACTGCGCCTATCTGGGTGGTGAGCCATGCATGAGGGAAGCAGGACTGGCAGGGCGGGTAAAATAAACCAGGATGTCCTTCCCTTCACAACCCCCAGGGCCTTCAGGAGACCTGCTTGGTTAATGGGGAAGTTGAGTGCTAGAAGTTGACTGGAGTTATTTTTCTCTGTGACTCAGGTTCTGCCAGCTCTGAAAAGGTCCTATAAGTGTTTTCTGGATCTATGAATAGTCTCAGATAATTTTATAAGTGTTCTTGAAAGGTTCCTTATGCTCTACAGTCTAATAGACCCAAAGAACCTGGTTAAGGAGAGTATTAAGCAGAGAAAAGTGACAAGAGTGCTGCTTCCGACCCAGGGGGCCCTGGGAATAAGTGGGACTGACGGGACACATGTGCTATTCCCAAGGGCTGAGGCAGGGACGGAGTGACTGGGGCCAGGGTGGGAGCAGGGATGGATAGACAATCTGGGAAAATTTCCTGGAAGGAGGAGAAGGGAGGAAAGTCAGAAGTTTGTATGTAGGAGAAAGGAAAGATGGATTAAGATGGGGAATGGGCGTGCCAGGGCCTGGTGGGAATGGAAGCTTGGGGTGTGAGGGGCTGTCTATCTGGAGGCCTCACTATGCTGTTTATTGCAGAGAAGAAGAGGCTGAGCTGTGAGTCTGTGCCAAGTGAGTCAGCCTTCTGCCCCTCCCTCAGCTGCTTTGACTTCCCCTGGCCTACTGACCCTTCACTGCCTTTTCTTCTCTCTCCAGCAGGAGGGCAGCCAGACTCATCCTCCAAGGGCGCCTTCTCTCTGCTCTCCTGGAAGACCCTGCTCTTGGCCTCTTGGCGGTTTCAGCTGTTAGTTGCTGGGCCCTGAAAGTTCAATGCCTGCCACTTAGGAGTCCTGGGAACTGGTGATTTTCATATGAAGAAGAGCGGCTTCGAAGAGCCTGGAGAAGCAAGAACATAGTTTCGGACCCAGTGCTGGCAGCCATCTCCCCAACCAGGATGTCGAGGGATCTGAGGCCATGGTAGGGTGGAGGGAGCCTTGCTATGGTGGTGGGGACTCCCTGGGACAAGGGTACTACTGTGATGGCCACTCAATTAAACAGTGTTGTGGTGTGGTGACATCAAATATCATGATTGGTTTATTCCATGAGATTAGACCATCTGCTCTGTTCTGGCCTTGTGGGACTCAGGGACTGAGGGACTAAAAAGAATAACTTCTTGATCACGTTTAGTTATGGTCCCCTGTGCCGACCCCCATCACACACCATAATTTGCAAACCCAGGATCTTTAATAGCCAGAGGTTCCTCACAACAGCCCTGAAGGCAGGAAGGGGGACAAATGGCTTCCTCGGCCATCTGTCAGATGAAGAATGCACAGCCAAAGAAGGAAGCAACTTGCTTAAGGTTGAAGAGTTAATATTGAAACCAGGCCCCCTGCCTCCCAGTCCAGAACCCTTTCCACCAAAGATCTGGAGAAACTCAAAGTAGGACCCTAAGCCCAAGAAACTTGGGACCCCAGAGCAAGCCGTTTCTCTCTGCCCTGCTCCCACAAGGGTTTATTTCAGGAGTGAGGATCTCAATACCTCAAGAGACAGAAATTCTCACACATTCTGGAGGCAAGTGACGTCTAGAACAGAGACTTTATTTAGACAAGGGAAGCAGTATTGGCTCCTACTAAGTGACCCCACCTTCACCCATTGAGGCTGCTCTACTTGGCAGCAGAAGAAGGGAGCCTCCTACTGCATCAGGACCCCTCCTTGGTTCCCAAATCTTCCTCCTGGGGCAGGTCCCCAGCCCCCTCTGATTCTTGCTCCCTGTGCACTAACACGTGAGCTGGGGAGGAAGGGCCTGACTCTCTGGAAGCTGGAGTCCTGGCCCCTCCGGCGTCCTGAAGCCCAGTTTCTGAAGACACCTGAGTCCCCACCATCCCTGGTACTGTCAGCTCTGGGGTCTCGGGGATAGGGGGGCCCAGGTTCTGGAAGCTGTTGCGCACTCGGGTGATGTAGCGACTGAGGATGCTGGCACCATCGGGTGGCCGACGTGTCCCTCCCTCTACCAGAGTCCTCTGCACACTGGCAACCTCACTTTGCAGTCGAGAGACAGTCTTGGTCAGCTCTGTCAGCCTGTTGCCCAGGTCTGGGGGAGTGGGAGTAGTGATGGGGAGGCCTCTCAGACGATGAGCCTGCCCTGTATCCCTTCCACCCTCACCACAACCCCAGGGGATGCCATGCCTGGGGGGGTTCCTGAGGCAGGAGAACAAGGGGAAGTGAGAGATTGGCTTATGGGCTGGGGATCAGGTGGGCAGGCCGAGTCTAGGGCAGGTGAATCAGCAGGGCTGAGGTGATGGTGAGTTTAGAAGATACTAAGAGAAGGGGTCAAGAGTCGTAGGGATGGGAAAGGTTCTAATGGGTAGAGGTTTGTACACCCGCCCTCCTCCCTGTCAGCCCCTGTCCAGCGCACACCCACCCTTAGGGCCCAGTTCAGATTCCACCTCCTCTTTCTCCAGCTTCTGATACTCTATCCTTCTCCCTTCCTTGAGCCTTTCAAAATGATAGGCTCTTTCTCTCCCTTCGGCTCCCACTGCAATTGTGTCTCTTTTTCTAAGCACTTTCTGCCTAGTAAGACATTTTCTCTTCTGCACCAGATTGAAAGCTTCCCATGTGTTCCTGCTCTACACTTCCCACCCCAGCCCCATGACAGGGCTGGGAACAAAGGGGACATAGCAATGAGAACTTGTTGAATAAGTGAATGAGTGAATGCATGATGAATAACATGAATGAGTGAATGGGTAGGGGAGTGAGTAAGAGAATAAATGAACACATGATTGAAGGCAAAAATGAAAGATTAAATTAAATGAGTGTAGGAAATGTCTGAATGGGTCAGAGGGTCCACACTTCCTGTGGAGGTTGTGGCTTCCAAGGGCAGGTCTGAGGGAGCCACAGAGAACTGCAGGCTGGATGAGGGGGGTGAGGCTGGCTGTTCTAGCTGAGCAAGGAACAGGGATGGGGACAGCTTGGAGGTGAGCAACTAACCTTTCCGACGGGTCTCTTCGAACTCCCGCCGGGCAGTCTCTATGTAGCGCTGTACCAGGGCCTTGATCACACGAAGGTGGTAGGATCCATGCTCTTCCTCCCCAGGCCCTGCCCCTGCCCCAGGATTGGCCTGGGATGGGAAAACAGGAGGGTGAGAGAAATTCTTCACCCCCAGCCTTTCTCTAGTCACTGCACTCCAGGTGATAAAGGATGGAGGCAAAGTCTATGCAGACTTCTCTATCCCTGAAGGCCACACATCTAGACCCTGGTGCAGTCCTGGAAGGTGGTCTGGATGGAGGCCTGAAGTTGAGGAGTGGCTAAGCACAAGAGAACTAGGGTGGGAGGTGGGCTAGGCTTAGGAAAGGAAGTGGGGAGTGGACAGGGAGAAATGTTGAGCAGGGCAGAGTTGAGCTCTCTCTCCTGCTATGGGCCCAACCTTGGTTTTCTTGGATTGAGTTAGTGCAGATTAACCCCACCCTTCAAATTCTGCTGAGGGGGAAACTCGGGAATGTGGGGAGGTATCTGCTTGGACCAGCTCATCCACATGAGATGGAAATTATCATGCAAATTAGTATGATTGGTCCTGGGTCCAGTTTTAGGCCTCCAGACAGTACCATGAAGGCAAGTCAGGCCTATGGAGAGAGAGCAGAGGTGAAGTAGGCGAAGTGCTGGACTCGGAAGATAAAAACTCAATCCCAGCTGGGGCACTTTGACTCTGTGTGCCTTTGGCAAGCTACTCAACTTCTTCAGGCCTGAGTGCCTCCAGATTTTAAATGAAGATGGTGATAATGCTTACTTCCCAGGCTGCTAATTCTCTAGCATGGAGTAGGAGCTCTCTAAGTGTTTGGGAAATAATTATTTTTATTTATCTAGTTTCATTTATCTCTCTAAATATTTTATAGTTAACCTGTTTACTTTTACAATGCAAAAAAGCAAAGCATTTTATTAAATTTTTTTTTAATAGAGGTACTGGGGATTGAACCCAGGACCTCATGCATGCTAGGCATGCGATCTACCACTGAGCCATATCCCTCCCCGTTATTAAATATTTTAAAAGCTGAGACAGGATTGACAGAGATGGGATGGCAAAAGTATGAGAGAGAATGATGGGTCCTTTCAGCTGCAGAGTATATAAAGCATGTTTCTTCTGTAAAATAAGGAATAAGAACTTTGGGAGGCCATTTCCTAACAACACAGGATAGGTGGGAGGGACACCTGACTGGATCACCTAAGAGCAGGTTAGTGGGGTGGGGGCAGCTGGAGGAGGGGCAGGGCCTCAGTGGGGGTTCAGTGGAGGGTGAGGGAACCCCCCAGCTGGCTGGTATGCTGGGATGCTGCCCATCCAGGACTGGGCACAGGCCCAGAGAACTGAACACAACTTCAGGTGAAGAAGCTGAGTTTCACGCTAGAGGTGAAGCAGCCTTGACACAGGGTCTGCAAATATCTGCATCCCCAGGCAGCCTGGACAGGGCCAGGAAGTGGCCAGGAACAAGGGTGATAATTCCAGAATCTGGAGTCTGAGATCCATTAGGGTGACAGAGGTACCATGCAGGACAGCCTGGAGCCGGGCTGTGAGGTGAACTGGGAACCTCTGGCATTTGTTCTCTTGTAAGTGTCATACTTTCTCTGGGCTTTTGCACATGCTGTTTCCTGTGCCTAGAACTCCCTTCTCCACTGTACCTGCCCATCAACCTCCTGTTTATCCTTCAGGATTCTGTTCGGCCCTCAAGGTCTCTGGGAAGTTCCCTGATTCCCACGGCTGGGTCTGGGGCCCCTCCTCTGTGCTCCAGTAGCCCCCTGTTCTGTTTTCTGTCATGGGCTTGTCATCCTATACAATTACAGTCCATTTCCATCTACCACTCTAGACTGTCAGTGGCTCGAGGGACCACCATCTTTATTTCCAGTATAGGTTGTTGAACAAACTCTTGACCAGTCAGACAAGGGAAGGCCTTCCTTACCTGGGGATCCAGGGACTTCAGAGCTCCAGAATTGGGGCTCACAGTGCTGACCTGGAGGCCCTGCCTTAGAGAGACCCTCAGGTAACACGTTTTAAAGAGAATAGATAGAACCCCCTTCAGGCCTGGCAGTAATGCCAGTCTGAATTAGGAGGGGGTCCCATGCAAGCCAGACTGCGTTAGGGAGCAGATAATGAGAGGTAAGTTAGTCCCCTTAGTGGCCTGCCCTCCTCTCTCTGGCCTTGGTCACTTTTTAATTTCCCAGTTTGTGGGGCATTTTCCCCTTGGCTTCTTAACATGTTATTCTGAAAAACATTTAACCGTACCTTGGCCCAGTTTAGGGCAAAACATTTTGTCTGGAGCTTGTAGGGTACTGGTGGCTTGGGAAGAGGGTGGCATGGACTTCTGTTTCAGCTGGGTGACACAGATTGGAAATTTAGGAAATGACTGGAGCCAGGATGAGGGAAAGGCAAGCCATATGAGAGAGTAGGAATTGGGAACTGGCTTTCTGGGGAACACATCTGGAAAGACAGACAAGCCAGGGGTGTTCAGACAAACGGATATTGTAGACAATATAGTTGAAAGCCTGATGTGAGGAAGACCCACAACAAGCAAATGAGGTACTTACAAAAGTGGGGATTGGGGGATAGTCTGGTTTCTTGGTTTTGCAGTAGGAGCAGCAACAGCAAATGAACCGAAAAATTCTCCTGAAGAATTTAGATGGTGGGAAGGGGTTAGTCTGAGGAGAGGGTCTAGGGAAGCGGAGGCAGGAGCTGGGGTAGGGGTGCTGAGTGCCTGGGGGTTGGGAGTGAGAGCTCTGAGGTCATCACCTGAGCAGGTAGAAGATGGCCTTGGGGGAGGGGAGGATGTTGAAGGGCACTGGCAGCGTCAGGCCTTCCCGGAAGTAGGACAGGTAGAGCTTGGAGCGAGCAAACTTCCACTCCACGTCAGCGTCATCCTGGGGGCCAGGAGGTAGCGGCTCAGGAAGGACTACTTTTGTACCTAGCCCTCCTGCCCACTCAGTCTGCCCCATTTTCCCCAGAACCCTCACATCTCTTCTTCTCCAGTGTGCCAACCACTTTCTTCTCCTCCTCATCTCCATCCTCACCTATCACCCACATTTCCCCTGCCCGCCTCCCCCTTTCCGCTCCTTCTCCCCATCATCTTTCATCCTTCTGACATCCAATTCCTGCCAGCCTGTTCTCCTGCCACAA
This sequence comes from Camelus bactrianus, assembly GCF_048773025.1. NCBI lineage: Eukaryota > Metazoa > Chordata > Mammalia > Artiodactyla > Camelidae > Camelus > Camelus bactrianus. The sequence continues at coordinate 46,792,369 of NC_133548.1, forward strand.
GCCCTAACCCATCCGTCTCCTTCCCTCTCCCTTCTCACGTTCCCACCCACTTTTTTACAACACGTCCTTCCTCCCAACCAGAAAGTGCAAAAAGCACAAGACTTTGGAGAAACTAGTAGCATTACTAACACCCCCCATCTACAGAGAGGAAAATGAGGCCTAGCGAGGAACACTGGTCCCCAGTCACAAAACAAGGCAGCAGTGGAGGCAGAGCAGGAAGCCAAATGTCTCAACTCCTTGCATCCTATTCCTCTCCCTTCCTTTCTCCCATCTCCTCCCTGACTCAAGCCGGCCTCACTTCACGCACCTCAATCTTCTGGAAGGAGTTGGTGATCATGGCAATGAGCATGTTGAGCAGCACAATGACCATGACGATGGTGAAGATGCCGTAGAGAGCTCGGCCCACAAACTCAGGCACCAGAAACTGAGGCATGTCAACCACGCTGTGCTCCTCCATGCCAAACATGGTCCAGAACAGAAACTGGAAAGTCTCATTGAAACTGGCACGTTGGGCAAAAGGTAGGATGTGAGGGGTTGGAGAGGAGCCTGAGTGTCACTCAGACCCACTCTTCCTCACCCTCCAGAGCCCAGCCCAGGGCACTCTGCTGCCATTTCTGAGCTCTAGCCAGTATTTACTGAGCACATAGTGCTGAGATGAACAGGTGCTAAGGATTCAGCCATGAACAAGACAAGTACTGTCCCTGTCTTCAAGGGTATCCTACCTGAGATTTTTAGCAAAAATACTTTTGACTGAATTAGCTGTCAGCCATGAAGAAACAGGAAGGCTCAGCCTGCCCATGCTACTGTGGACGGCCTGATCCCACCAGGGCCCATAAAGCAGGCTGAAGGGGGAGCTACTGTCCTTGGCATGAAGATTCATGATTTAAACTGTGTCAGCACAGTTCCTCAACATCCTGAAGCCAGGACATGAACAAGGATTCTTGGTAAGAGGATTGATCTGAATAAAGCCTCCATTTACTTGGGAGCCATGAGAACGCCTTGACCAGCTACCACAGGCCCAACTGCGGGTCCTTCAACATCACCGACAAGACCACCATGTAGCTGTGCTCATGAAGGACTCATGACTGAACAACTGCTTTGGAGGCTGCCCAGAGACCCCTGGCCTGTTGGAGAAAGCTTCTTGGTAGGACCTTCCTAAGCTCCTTGACCTGGCCCTTCCACCCTCCCAGCCTCCTCTCTCAAAATTCTCTTCATGCTCCAACCATGGGGAGTGTCTTGCTAATCTCCCTGCTTTGATACATGCCTCCTTTCTGTGCAGAATGCCCTGCACCTTCCCTGAAGTCCACAACCCTTGGAGGTGGAGTCCAGATTCTCCCTTCTCTATGAAGTCTTCCCTGATCATCAAGACAGAGGAAGGGGCTTTCCCCTCTGGTACGCACAACATAAGCCCTCCTTCCTGGTAGCACAAATCATCTCAAATTGAGCTTATTGGTGCACATGGGTCTCTTCTCCAGGAGACTGGGTTTGGTTCACTTCTGTCTGAGATTCCAGTGCCAGGGACAGGATCTACTACAAAGAAGGTGTCAGGAAATGGGTGTGAATGCAACTTCAGTAAATGAATGACAAAGGAAGTGAATGAATTTAAAAAGTGAGTGAATGAATAAACAAACACAAGAATTAATTATTGGCCATCTTTGGGGAGAACTGAGCTTCAAAAAGAATAATGATTCTAATGGGATATTATATTTAAAAAAAATCTTTCAATCCATAGTGATACTTGAAAAGAATAGGGGAGAAGAAAGATAGCACTTCTTTATAGAAGAATGCCGGCTAAGAAATGTAGAAGGAATGACGGCAGTAGAATATCAGCATCTTGAAGCCACAGTTGTATTCACTGATTCAGGTAAAAGTCACCTATGGATGCTAAAGCCACTGGGGGAAGGGTTAGCAGGAAGTGGCCTCTGTGAGTGTCTCTTTATTACCACAAGGGTATCCCTAGTGCCTTTACAATGGAGAGGTTTGCTAGACCAGTAGGTCTTGTCAACGGGCTAAACTGACATCGTGTGCCTCCCAGTGGGGTGTGATGGAATGTACACGTCATCAGCCAGGCTGTGTTCTTGACAAGATTGCTTAACTTGAATCTGATCATGAGGAAATAGATAAATCCGAACTGTGGAACACTATACAATATAACTCTGTCTGCATTCTTTGAAAAAGTTCATTTGTTGTGAAAGACAAAGAAAAGGTAGAGTGTGTTCTAGATTAAAGGCAACTGAAGAGATATGACAACAAAATGCAATGCATGATACCAGATTGGATCTCAGATTTTTATAAAACTGGAAAGACTGTTTTTGGGCAATTGATGAATTTGGAACAAGGACTGTGGAGTAAGTGATATTATGGAATTGATATTACATTTCTGAGTGTGATATGATTTTGTGGTGATGCTCTTAGGAGACATCTTGAACTATCTAGGAGTGAAGTATCATGATGTTTGCAACTTACTTTTGTATGTTTCAGGGGGGAAAAAAGAACAGAGACTAATAGATCAAGCAAAATGTAGCCAAACATTGACAACTGGGGAAGCTAGGTGAAGGGTATGTGGGTGTCTACTGTGCTTTTAACTTTTTCTTAGGATTCACATTTTTTCAAAATTAAAGATTTGGGGAGAAAGGGAGTGAGTGAATGAATGAATAAATGAACAAATGAATGGAGGGGTGAGTCAATGAGGGAGTGATTCACTAAACCAAAGAATTAATTATTGAGTGAATAGAGGAGAGAGGAGGGGAAAAGAAGTGGTGACCCCTAAGCTCCAAGCTGCATGGTCCCAGACTCCCACCTGCCCATCCTGCCACGGCCCAGCATACTTGCCCAGACGCTCCGTCTCCTGGTAGGGCACGTAGATGTTGTTGAGGCCACAGAGGAAGGCGGTCAGGATGATCATGAGGATGAACATGAACCTAGCAGGGGATGGGATGGGGAAGGGTCAGAGCAGGTCTCCACTCTGGGAGAAGTCAGGTTCTGGGAAGAGGGATAGGGGCTCCCAGGCTCAGCCTCTACTTGACAAGGGTTCAGTTTGCTTATTACTAAGAAGAGAGAAATTAGGGGGTGGGAAATGAGAATGGATTTAAAAGTGGGTGCTGAAGCAGGAGCTCTCCCTCTAGAATAAAAGGTTCTCAGTTGAAGCTGTCAAAGACAGGGATGGGCCAGGCTCCTAGGGAGGGACTGAGATGCTGAGATGTGGTACAGAGATGAGGGAGAGTCAGCAAGTCCTGCTGGATAGGATTTATCACCAGCAGAGTGAAAGTCACACGTGAGGTTGAGTTGGCCTGCAACAGGAGGGCTAGGAGAGTCTCAGGGGTAGGGTGGCAAGTTTTCCTCCAAGATGCAACCAGGGCTTTTCCCACCCAGAACACCCACTCCAGTCCCACCTCAGGCAAGGGATTCCCAGGGAAGCAGATACTAACTAGGGCTCTAGGGTGATAGGCCAGTTATGGCTGTAAATGACTGGATGATAATTACCAGGAAGACCAAATAATGCCATGAGTTCAAAGAGCAGCTGTAGTGGGAACCATTCAAGGGAACCCCTGAGTCCTGCACCTTACCACAAAGATGCGAAGGCTGAGCCTCTCCCCACAGAGGGTCATGGAGGCAATGACAAAACTGGGACTGGAACTCTTTCTATCAGTGGCTCCTGATCTTTGGAGTCATGGGCCTCTTTGAGAATTAGATGACAGTTATAGATCCTCTCTGCAGAGAGGTGGACATTTACATTTGCATTCCAGGTTCTGCCTGTGGTTTCAGTGTTTCAGGGGTCTCTGGAGCCTGTGCAAGGAACCCAGGTTAAGAATTCCTGTGCTAACGAGATCTAGGGGATTTCAGAAGGAGGTTGAGCGAGGTCCCTCAGAGGGGAGTGTGCTCTGAGCAGGGGCTGCACGCACCGGATCATGTCGTCGATCATCCTGCCAATGGAAATTTGCAGGGTGCCCAGTGACTCATGGGCCGGCAGGATGTAGGCCAGGCGGGTGAAGCTGAGCATGCTGGTGATGGCAAAGAGCACCTCAGCCAAGAACTGGGGGTCCTCTGTGCGCCACTCACTCCGCTCTGTGCAGGTAGAAGGGGGTGAGGCCGTTCTGAGTCAAGGAAAGGAGGGGACTGGGGGACTCAGGGCTGAGCTGGGGGACACTCACCAGCCGTGGTGAAGTAGTGGCAGGCAGCACCGCCCAGGGCATCCCGGCAGTGCATGTGGGCCAGCCCGGAAAGGAGGAGGCGCAGCGTGAAGGCCGCCAGGTACAGGGACAGGATGACCATGTCCAGGAAGTTCCACCAGTCCAGGAGGTAACTGCGCAGCCCCTCGATCCACACTTCCTTACACTCAAACCACAGGAAGCCTGAAGGAGCCGGTGGGGCACCAGGACAGGGTGAGGCCCCACTTCCTCCTCCGTCCAGGTCAGAGTGAGCTTGTGGGTATGGTTGATGGAGGGGGATACCACCCATGGGGTGAGTGTCGGGGAGAACTAAATCTTCACAAGCATGATACTGATAAAATGTAAGCATTTAATCTGCTTAAGTACAAAGTCATCTTACGTGAAAATAAAAACGACTTTTGGCTAATGCAGACTCAGCTCTGGGAGGGGGGTGGGGCAGGGGTCCCAGTCAGCCAATACTCAAAGTGAGGAACACCTGGGAGAGGCTGGTTATTGGGAGGGAATGATTTGAATCTGTTTCTCCCTGCCCTCCACCAAATAAATATTAGACAAGTATTTAAATAATATTGATTTAAAGGGGCTCCAAATGATTAACCTGCTCATTTTCAGGCGGGGGCCCAGCCCCAGACCTGGGGATGGAGGGTCTGGGAGCTGCCATAAGCCAGGTGAGCCTGCCACCTCATACCCTTCTCTGTTCCCTGGACAAGCGTGTGCTTTCTCACTCATAGCTCTGTCTACCTCGAAAGCCCTTCTTCACCACTGGGGCCCAGGTCAAATATTACCTCCTCTGTGAAGCCTTCTCTGACCAGGGGGAGTGAGTTCTCACAGCTCTCTTCAGACCATGGGGCACTGCAGAATATCTCTCCCTGGGTCTGTCCCCCTCCCTTCCCATGAATCTTGAACCCCTCAAGGGCAGGGACCATGGCCAATTCCCATCCTTGTCCCCAGTGCCCAGAACAAAGCCTAGTGGTCACTATTAAACACTGATTAAGCCCCTACCATGGCTAGTAGGATCCTGTGTGTCCTTGGCCTCCCCGGGTTCATCATCTGGAGAGGGAGGCAGGCAAGTAGCCAGGTGGTTACGGCCCAGTGTGGTGAATGCTGAGGCCGAGAGCAGGGGAACAGAGGCTGCTGTGGGAGAGTTTAGGAATGGATCCTCACACCGATGTGGGGACCAGGGAACACTTCACTTCTCACGGAAAGTGATGTTTGAGCTAAGACCTGCCGGAGGAGTAGGAGCCTGCCAGGTGAAGGGACAGCGTGGGAGGGGAGAGGGCTGTGGGGAAAGAGGATGCATGCAGGCCCAGAGACAAGTGGAGCGTGATGTGGTCAGGAACTGGATCCGTTCCCGTGGCAACAGAGCACCTTGTGAGGGTGGGGTGGATGCTCCATGATGTGCGTTGCATGGATGGAAAGAAACCTATTTAATGTATCCATGTGTTCTCAGGGCTCCACTCACAGTATGGCAGTGGCAAGTGTTTATTGCATGAAGAAATGTGGAGTTTTAAGATTTCCCTCCCATGGGCAGAAATGTATTCGTTTCATCTCCACCCAACACAGGTCAGTAATATTTAGTAAATAATTGGATGAGAAACTTTTCCTCTTGGACCACTGTTGTTTTCTTTCCCAGAGTTTCTTGGCCAAATTTCCTTTTGGGCCTCACTGACTGGCTTGGTACAGGGTGGAGCAGCAGACTTAGTCTACTGGTGGCTCGGGAGTTTGCTAACTAAGCTAGAGGTAAGTAAAGGGAAGACAGATGAGGAAGGGGCTGCCGTTCCAGCTGCTGAGCTGACCAGCCAGGGGATTCTGAGGATTCTTGTCAGCTGCATTTGCTGAATTGTTTGAGAATACTCAATTCTGCTATAGAAGCAAAGAATACCAATGGAATGGATGAAACTTTTGCATTAAGCATAGATAAATTATTGGGGTGACATGTTGGAAAAATAAAGCAAGTAGAGCATATGTGTGTGAAGATATGTAGAATATTTAGAGTAGACACTAAATATGCGTGATACACTGAATATACCCTTCAAATTTATCAGATCTTAAGTCAGCTACCCATTGGTGATACCCATGTTAGCTCATATGTCCTCTACCCAAAGATTGCAAAGAAAAGTCATAACTGCTCACCAGGATGATTAGCAAGCTACAGCTGTGGTCAGACGTACTTGCCCCTGTGTTTCTCCCACAGATCAAGTGTTGGGCCCAGGCAACTTCTGGCTGTTTCATCCCCTGCTCAAACCTCAACTCTGGTCCTTGTAATGACACCATCATAAGTACACCATTTATGGATTGAATAAACTGTATGATTTGAGCATCTTAATCTGGTCTCCCAGCCTTTCTGGTCCATGACCTTTGGGATAGATTGCCTGGTGGTATACTTGCAGGCTACCATTATACCAAGGTAACCTCCCACCTGACACCATGGACCAGTGTCTTATTTATGAGAAGATGGGAACATCCAGAGTGGGTAGTTGCCAGGGTGGGGGAAGAACGGGGTCCTTGCTCAAGGGATCTATCACAGGGCTAGGTCCCCTGTTTAGGGGTGAAGGGGAAAGGTCCTTGGTGGGCTAGAGCCCAGAGGGATCTGGTTATATGTTCAGGGGGCATCTGTAGGGACATCCGCCCACCCATAGGGGTGCTTACTGTGAAGAAAAGTGAGGGCGTCCCCCAGGAGGCCTGCTATAAATAAAAGCCCCACACCCGTACCTGCAACCCAAACCATGTGTAGTGAAGTCTCCCAGACGCTCTGGCTGCGGCCACGGAAGGTACTCAGCTGCGTCTCCATGACTAAGGACTCTCCCAGCAGGAAAAGGAGGAACCACAGATAGGAAGCCGAGTGCAGCAGGAACTTCAGCACCGGGATCTTCAGCAGGCGGCCCAGCTGTGGGGAAGGAAGGCAAGCCAGGGTTCTCACATCTCTCCCCTCCCTGGAGAACTTCCAGTAGGGTCAGCCCCCTCGAGACTCCTCCTTTCACTCTCTCACTTACTTAGATGCTTATCAAGAATGTACTACATGTTAGGCCTTCCCCTTTCTTATCTATTGTTTCCTTCACAACTGTATGAGGTGGGTATCATTATTCCTATTTTTAAGTTAATGAACTGAGGATCACCGAGGGAAAGTAACTTTCCCTGGGAGGTCCCATAGACTCTTCAGTCTCAACCATGTCAAGAAATAAATTCCTCCTCCCCTTCCCGACCTGGTCTCCCCTTAGAAAACGACCTGGTCACTCAGACCAAGAAGCTTAAAGGTGTCTCTGCATCGTCTCTTCTCTCTCACATACTCTGACAATCTCCCTAACTTCGGCCCCTCCCTTAATCCATCCTTTGCAGCACTAGCAGAGAGAGCTTTCTAAAACACAAAACTAATGGGATGTCTCACCTCATTAAAATCCTGCAGTGGCTTCCATCATTGCTTAAGGCTCTGTGAGACCCGGCCCCTGCCTTCTTTCCTGCATTTATGCTTTAGCTGCACAAAATTCCTTTCAGTCTCTAATACTTTGTGCTCTCCCTCCTTGGGGGGTTGGGAGCACTGTTCCTGCTTCCTGGAGCACTGCTCGCCCTAGTCCTCACCTGGTTAATGCAGCTGGGCTTGCTCTTTATTATATCCCCAGCACCAGGCACGATGCCTGGCTGCCAGGAGGCTCTCAAGGAAATATCTGTTAAATGAAGGAATAGAAATATCTGGGTCCACAAGGGCTCCTAGAGAATTTTAGCTGGGGGTGGGAGTCTTTCTAGGAGAGTATAGGGCTGTATAAAGGATTCAGGCTTTGGAGGCAGAGAGACCTCAGTTTCAATCCTAACTCTGCTATTTACTGTGTCCCTTGGACACAACAGCACTTCTGTCCCCTCCCCCCCACCCCTAAAATCCAGGTGCAATGCCTACCTTGCAGGGATACCTCAAATTACCTAATGGGAGCATGTCCCAAGTGCCAGGCCCAGGGCCTGGCAAAAAAGCAAGTGCTCCATAAATGCAAGTTATAAATTTTATTCTCAATACCTGGGACTTGGGTGCCAGCCAGTAGCCCAGGCAGAGGAAGGGCATGGTGAGGAAGATGAGGAAGGCGATGAAGAGCTTCCAGATGGTGGTGCTCCCACGCCAGCCAGCCAGGTTCCCACACCAGATGGAGGACAGGACTTGCTGGCAGATGGGATGTGCTACAAACTAAGCAGAGATGGGCGTGAGCAGAGGGGGTGGCCACCAGCCAGGGAGGAAGGTGGGGAGCCAGCTGGGTGCACAGTCATGGAGATTGAACCACGTTTCTTTTCTCCCCTAGGTCAGGCAGCTCTGAAGAGAGGCAAGTCATTTGTCATTTGACCTTGGGCAGACACCACCTCTCTTTGGGACTTGGTTTCCTAGTCTATAAAGGTGAAGCTTAACTTGAAGATTTTCCTGCATTCTCCAGGTCCCACATTCTTGAATCTGAGTCAGGCAGTGGTGAGTGCAACTGGGTACCCAGTCCCAGAACACTCAGGATTCCCTGTCTTCTTAGAGATGTGGGGCACCAGCCTGCATAGTCTTGAGGAGGGGAGGAACAGGAAAAGGGGGTTTGGTGTCTTGGGGAGACATTACGAAGGCAGGGTTTTGGTTAAGCTCCTGGGGGGCTAGGATATCTGAGGGTTGGGAGAGGGAAGAGTCAGGGGCTGGGGAAGGTTATAAAGGGAGCATGTCTTTAGCTGAGGGGGGCGGGCATCTCATGAGACGAGGAATAATCATTTGATAGCCAAGCCCCAAGAGGTCCAGTCTAGTCTTGCTGAATAGTGTGAGATACTGAAGTCTAACAACAGAAAAAGACCAGAGCAAACTTATTCAGCAAGTCAGAGGCAGGGCTGATGGTGAGACCCAGATGTCTGGTCTGCAGGTGGGGTCCGGGTGGGTAATGGGACTTCCAAGAACTGGAGAGAGGTTAGGGACTTTGAAGGGAAGGGAGGGTGAAAGACTCATAGGATCAACGGCCTTGGCAGAAGGGTGATCGGAATCAAGATCTAAGAGGGTTTCAAGGGCAGGGAAAGGATTTGCTTAGGCTTGGAGCAGGGGATACCTAAAGGTGGCAGGGCAAGGAGTCGGGGCAGGGTGGGGGGAGGTGGGTGGGGCCCAGCTGACCCGCTTCTGGTTGTAGTTGACGGCCAGTCGCAGCCTTGCCAGGTTGGGGATGCCTTCCTCAAAGGCCTGGCCCAGGCCCTCAGCCTCGGGCTCAGTCTCGCTGTCCGTGCCCAGGTCATTGAGCACTGCGGTGACCTCGCTCTGGTTCCGGCACATGCCCAGCAATTCAAAGCCGTAGTCCTGGCTCAGCGACTCCAGGGCAATGTACTCGGGCTGCAGGGAGGAAGTCCACGTGTGCCCACCACCCTGCAGGCCCCGCCCCATTGGGCCAGCCTCCCTCCCCCCATCAACAGCAGGCCTGGGCCACTCTGCCCTGCCCTCGGCCATCACTTCCCCACACCTGCTGTCACCCTGAGTCATCTATTCCTTTCTCCTCTGCCACCTTACCTGTCCTCCTGGCTATAATGAGGTACCTCCTGGGTCAGCTTGGCTTCTCTGGTGCTGCGTCTACCTCGTTGTTGTCACCTTTGCTCACCCCATTTCCCTTTGCCTCTTCCTATCCTACCTCTATTCCTCCTTTCTTTTTAAATATGAAATTTTTTAATTTTGGGGGGTAGGTAATTAAGTTCGTTTGTTTATTTATTTATTTTTCGTGGAGGTACTGGGGATTGAACCCAGGATCTTGTGCATGCTAAGCATGCACTCTATCACTGAGCTATACGCCACCCCCTCCTCCTCTTCATGCCTTCTTGTTTTCATTTAATTAATCTTCTTGATCACCAACCTTAATCTTCTTGAGCACCAACCTTGTATGAGAACCCGTGCCAGCAGTTGTAGGAGCTGCAGACAGAGCAGGCAGTCTTCGCCTCCATCTTACCTGTCCTAGCCTTGGTTTTACTTGGGGCCCTAACCCCAGAGAGAATCCAGGCTGGGACTTCAGGAGGCTAGGTCTGAGTCCCCACATGGCCCCTTAGGTGGTGTCACACTGGGTAAGGTACTTCCCCCTTCCAGGCTGTAGCTCCCTTGTCTGGAAAGTGGGGATACTAATTCCTGCTGCCTCCTTCTGTGGGCTGCTGTGAGGATGGAGGGAAAGTCCTTTGGAAAGGGCTGTTCTTTGCTGCTACCTGGGAAGTGGGGGCTCTTCATTCTGCAATCCTTCTAAGATTCCAGAGAAGCAGCAGGCTCTCCAGCCAGCTCACCTGGCACAGGCCACATCCTGCCTTAGGACTTCGTTTTAGTATCTTGGTCTGTTTCCCCACCTAATGGTAACCTTGAGCAAGAGGACCAAGTCTGCCTGGCACAGAGAGATGGATGGAACCAGCATGTATTCCATCCAGGACAGAGACCCTGCACTCATCCTGTATCTACTTTTGCGAGCCAAGAACTTTTGCTTGGACTGCACCCCTACTTCAAATATCCTCCCTACTCCTCTTCACTTGTGTCAAACCACCTGGTGATGTAGCTAAGATAATCCAGCTTCTTCCAAGGAGTCTACCCTGCACACAACCACTGTAGCTTCTTGACCTCTTTTCTGGTCCTTGGAAGCCTATAGCACCATCCACAGAGGCACTGAATGACACTGAGCTTCCTGGAAGTCTTGTCTGCTTCTCTCTGCCCTCTTCCTGCTGTGATCACAAGCTGGAGACCCTAACACGCAATGCTCTGGGTGGGACCACACAGTAGGTATTCAGAAAGGATGGGTTCTACTGAATATTGTTTCTAAGTCTGTCCAGCTGCTTTTCCATCTGTGTTCTCTCTCCTCCCTCAGACAGACCCAGGACGCCACGAGGGTTGGGTCTGTGTTGCCCACATAAGACTAGGTGCCCCTAGAGTGACAGCTCTATGTCATTAGATGAAGTCCCCCTAACGGCAGGGTTCTGTAGCTCCCCATCAGAATGGAGGTTTCCTGAGAACATCTTTCTGTTGTTTCCCACTTTCCAGAACACCTACCACAGGCCCAACCATGCCTGGGCGGAAGGACAGATATGGGGCACTGAGGGCAGAGGCAAGGAGGAGAAACCAACCTTAAACTCAGGCTCCTTGCAGGCCAGGCGCCTGAGCTCACGGCTGAGCTGGAAGGCAGCCAGCATGGCGTCCTCACTGGCCAGTGAGAGGTGGGCGCGGCTGGCGATGCCCCGGTAGGTGTTGATGCGGGACAGGGAAAACTTGAGCAGGTCGTAGCGGCGTGCATTGCTGCACTCGAGGCAGGCGCAGGAGACAGGGTGGGGCCGGGCGATGGTGTGGCCCTGGTCCATGAGCAGCTGTGCAATCTCATACAGGTCCTTCTGGCAGGCCAGGGTGAGTGGGGTGATGCCGGGTGCAAAGCGAGAGCCGTCGACTGATGAGTCAAAGAAAGCCAGTGAGAAAGACTTGGTGTCCACCTTGCGGCCCTTCTCCTGTTCCAGCCGGGCCAGCAGGCGGCGCACCACTGCCAGCTGGTTTGTGTCCACGGCCACAAGCAGGGCCTCGTGGATCTGCCGGAAGTCAAACTTGACATTGGCCAAAAGCACATCCATGATGGCCTCGTGGCCCAGGTGGATGGCCAGATTGAGGGCTTCCCTCCAGGAGCGGTCCTCGGCCTCCTCCACATTCCGCAGGGGTCCGCCTGGTCCGCCGCCCGTGGCCTCGACCCCCGACTCCAGCAGCTGCTGCACAAGGCCCAGCCGACCCTCCTGGATGGCACCCAGCAGTGGAGGTGGGAACTTCAGTTTTCTGTTTATGATCTCCGTCCAGTTGGGCTGTGGCTGGATGAAGTAGATGGGGGACTCTGAGTCTCTAACCTCCTTTGCTCTGGAGCCTCCCTTACCTTTCTACCTTCAAGACCTTAACCCTCTATATCGAGCCACCGTTGTATTCCTCCTTATCTCAAACACATAGTAACAAACATTTTCTTTTTTTGTTTTTGGTAATACTTATGTAGTGCTTATGTATGCTGGGTAGTTCCCTCAACCCTGCACAAATATGTAACCCATTCAATTCTTTTTTTTTTTTTTTTTACCTCCCGCCCACCCTCATTCAATTCTTAAATAACCCCGTGAGGTAGGAGCTATCACTCCCTCTTTAACAGGGGAGGAGACTGAAGTACAGACATGCCAAGACACGTCGATGAGGTGGGCACCCAGTCTGGCTGAGGAGCTGGTGTTCCTAACTACTCTTCTAGGTTACTTCTCAGCTCAAGTGGAAATAATTAGCAGTAGAGTAGCTTTTGATTCCTGGAGTCTCTACTTCTTCAAAACCCTGCAACTGTGGGATAGAGTAACGTAGGGAAATAACTTAAGAATGAAAATAACAATGTTACCACTTTTATCTGTTTTACCCTGAAATTAAATTCTGCATTAAGTATGTTATATACTCTTGTGTATCATCTCGTATAAAGACAATATGAATGTCCCCCACCCCTCCGCCCAATTATGCGTAGGGAATACATTTCATCTTCATATTTTCCAGGAATCATTTTGGAAATACCCTTTTATACCATAATAGTAGCTTCCTGTATATTTTTGTTAAGGTGTTAGCAAATAATATGCCATTTACTCATATGAAATGCTGATAATATTGAGAAAATTGGTCTTGGTTGAAAAAGCATTTCTTTTAAAAAAAATTTTAGTGGCTTAAAGCCACACAAATTTATTCTCTCACGGTTCTAGAAGTCCGAGTTCGGAACTCACATCATTGGGCTAAAGTCAAGGTGGTGGCCGGGTAGGGTGGCTCTAGGGGAGAATCCTTTTCTAGCTTCTAAAGCTGTTTTCCCTGCATTCCTTAGTTTATGGCCACTTCCTCCATCTAAAAAGCCAGCAGCATAGTCTCCAAATCTCTTGAAGATTTGACAATTGAAGATTACAAAAATTTTCTTAGTCTTCATTTTATTGTAGGGGTTCTTAGGATAGGAAAGTGCCAGGACTGGGTCTGACTGGGGGCCCCTTCCTCAGCACAACCTCCATCCTCACAGGACCACCCACTCACAGTGGGGCCAAATGTGGGCAGCTTGGGAGTAGGTTGAAGCAGGAGGGAAGGGCTGTGCTGGAAGCCTAACCACCCACCTCACCCGCCCCCACAGGCACACAGATCTGTCCATGACCAGCTCCCACCTTGTTGACATCTTCTCCCAGCTGCTCATCCCTCTGGAAATCCCAGAGCCTCTGGAGAACAGGCCTAGACACATCCACACAGAAGGGTCTTTGCATTGGGCTTTTTGCAAGCCCCTCAGCTCTAACCTGGCTCTTTGTAGCAGGATCCGCCCAAGATACCCCTCCACCAGCTTCCCAGCTCTGCCCTCTCCTGCTTTGGGCGGCACTTCTCCCTCTCGGTGCTGCCTTGTCCTTCTCCTCCACCGGGCCCAGCCCACCCTCACGGCTTTTCTTCTAGGCCCAGGCCTCCAAGGGCTCTTCTCCCACCCTCACATTCATGTCCACTTCCTGCATGGCAGCCAGGATGTCCCTGCCATCCCTCTGGGTTAATCTGTTGTTTTAATCACAGCCAGAAATGAGACCAGGATAGGGGAAGGCAGGGGAGCTGAAGGCCTCTTACCGTGAGGGGGTCCATGGCTGCGCCAACTGATGCTGGCAGAGATGGAGGGATGCAACACCTGCCCCGTCAGCTCCCCTGACTGTGCCCAGCTTCCTCTCTCCTGCCCCTTCAAAACCCCGCCCTGGGCCCTCCCTTTGCCAGGACCAGCTGCTCCCCCTCTGCCCTGTACCCTGGAGACCAGGGGAACTGGTGTTAGTGCCACACGATGAAATCTTCTGGGAAAGGGAGAGGACATAGTTGCTCAAAGTAGGTGGGTATACAGTTTAGAACATAGGTGGAAGGGATCTTAGAGACTCTCCGGTCCAACCGCCTCACTGTACTGATGGGGACGGGGACTTGCCCAAGGTTCCACAGCCAGGTTGAGAATCATTCCTTAGTCATTAGCCCCTCTGATTCCCATAAACTCTGTGAGCAGGACAGGTTTTTATTTTTCCTTCTGTTACTGAGGGTTAACTCTGGGCCCAAGATAAATAACTTGTTTAATGTCAGCACCATTAACTGATCATCCTAGGGAGGGAACACCTAAAGGACACTGGGAGTTAAGTTCCTGGGAGGCTGGAGGTCAGTCTCATACTCAAAAATCACTCTCACCTTCCCAGGACACCACAGGATCTTATCTGTCAGGCAGTGCTTTTCTTTTCCCTGGGCCTCAATTTTCATCTCAGGAAAATGGGCACAAGTACACACCACTCACTAAGGGGAAAACATTCTGGACTGTGTCCCAAAGCCCTAGAGAGATCACCAATTCGACCCTGGCAGTTCAAAGAAGAAAGAGATGGAGCTGCCCATGGGAGAGCAGGGTGCCATAGTGACAGAAGTCTTGACAACTGGGAGCAGGGAGCAGGCTGGACCCAGAGGTACTCTTCGGGAGCATCCTAAGGGAATGAGTAGAGGGGAGGAGAGGGCGGCTTGGCTTTATCAGCCCTTCTCAGCTGTCAAGAGATCTATTCCCTGGTTTCAGTCACAGAGGGCAGCCTCTGTGGTGGTGGTACGAGTATGTCCAAAACCACAGGACCTCAGGGCTCATGCCTGAGGGACCTCTCCACACATGCTGGCATGTTCTTCTATTTCTCCTGCTGGGAATGGCAACTGGCAGATAGGGCACTGGACCCAGGAAATGGGTGGTGAGCTCTCCGGGGAGGACACCCACAGCACAGCTGGTGATGAAGATGGTGACGAGAAGGGAGAGGTGGGGGAAGGTGAGGAGGTCTCTCCGCAGGTGGCAGCGTGCTGGGGAAGCATCTCAATGCTGAAGGAGCCTGATGGGGAGAGAAGAAGGTGAGGAAGGAGGCCACCCCAAGCAACCTGAGGGAATGTCTGCTGTCAAAATGCAGCTGTTTTGGTAGGAAGCTTACTATGGTTGACTATTTTACACCTGAGAGATACTATCCAGTCATGAATCCACCAAACATTCATTGAGTGTCTACTATGTGCCCAACACTGTGCTAGGAAGCTGAGGGACATCATTCCAGGCCTGTCCTTACCAACTGCAGTGTCTAGGGGTAAAGATAAGATATGACTACAAATGACCGTGACACAAAGCAGAAGGTGACAAGTGCTAAGCCCAAGGGAATCAGAGAACACTGCAGGAGATTGGCTGGGAGAGACTATCTGAGAAAAGCAGAGAAGACTTGGCAATCAGCACCATTTGAACAGAGACTTGGAGAGGAAGCAGAATGTGAACATGGAGGAAGAAGTTATGAAGGGTATTCAACACCCTCTATGCTAGTGTTTTATTTTGTTTTGCTTCATGTCTCTCCTGACATGAGGACAGGACCCATGTCCTTTCCTCAGCTTGGCCAACACAACGTGAGGAGGTGCTCAGTACAGACTTGTATGTAACTGCAGATGACAGAGGCCAGGTGTCCCAGTTCACGTGTTTCCTGGCAGCATTCCCACCTCTCCCATTCCTCCCTCAAGGGCTGCCTAGTACTCCCCGAACAAACCCTGCACTTGGGCAGCTTACCTGCACAAATGGGGCACTGTCCACTCTCTGGGACACCGCTGCTCTGGGCCTGGGGTTGGCTATGTTCTCTTTGCCCTGCCTTTGCTAGCCTCCTCTGGTTTGGTCGAGACTTTGAGTTGGAAACAGGCCTGTGAGAAAGAGTAAAGACCAACTGTTAGCAAGAGGCCATTAAGGGCTGAAGGAGCCTCAAACCAGGGTGAGAAGAATGTAAACTAGTTGATGTGAAGCCAGAAGCCCTGGGTTGGGGTCCTGATTTGCCCACTTGATGTGTCAGACTGGAGGGAAGAACATCTGAGAACAGAGCTTCTACCACTGCCTTCAGGTTTTTTATTATTTTCTAAAATTGAGATATAATGCATACCCCATAAAATGTATCCCTTATAATACATTATCCACTGATTTTATTTAATTTTAGTTTTATTTTTAAATTGAAGTATAGTTGGTTTATAATGTTGTGTTAATTTCTGGTGTACAGCATAGTGATTCAGCTATACATATATTACATACATATGTATTCCTTTTCATATCCTTTTTCATTTTAGGCTATTATAAGATATTGCATATAGTTCCCTGTGTTATACACTGGGACCTTGCCTTTTTTCTTGATTTATTTTTTGGAGGGGGGATTAAGCTTGTTTGTTTGTTTGTTTATTTTTAGAGGAGGTACTAGGGATTGAACCTAGGACCTTGTGCATGTTAAGCATGTACTCTACCACTAGAGCTATTCCCTCCCCCTAGATCTTACTGTTTATCTATTTTATATACAGCATATTCACTAGTTTTAGGATATTCACAAGTTTGTGTAACCACCACAACTATCTAATAATTCCAGAACATTTTTATCACCCTAAAAAGAAACCCTGAATCCTTTCATAGTCACTCCCCAATCCTTTATCCCCACATATTTTGTCAACCACTTATCCACTTTCTGTCTATGTGGATTTGTCTACTCTGGAATTATATAATATATGGTATTTTGTGACTGACTTTTTTCACTTAGCATATTTTCAAGGTTCATCTATGTTGTAGCATCAGTATTTCATTCTTTTTCATGGCCAAATAATATTCCACCACAGGTACAAACATATTTTGTTTACTCATCAGTTGATGGACATTTGGGTTGTTTCTGCTTTTTGGCTATTATGAACCATGCTGCTGTGAGCATCTGTCTATACTTTTTTGTGTGAAGATCTGTTATCAGTTCTTTGGGGTATACTCCTAGGAGTAGAATTGCTCGGTTATAATGGTAACACTGTGTTTAGCTTTTTGAGGAACTGCCAAACTGTTTCCCAAGATGGCTGCACCATTTTACATTCCCAGCAGCAATGTATGAGAGTCCCAATTTCTCCATCTTTGCCAACACTTGTTACTGTTTTTTTGATTACAATCATCCCGGTGGGTGTGAGGTAATCACTGTGATTTGGATTTGCATTTCTCAGATGGCTAATGAAGTGGAACATCTTTTCATGTGCTTATTGGCCATTTGTATATCTTCTTTGGAGAAGTCTGTTTAGATGCTTTGTCCATTTAAAACTTTACATTATCTTTTTATTGTTGAGTTGTAAGAGTACCTTATATATTCTAGATACAAGTCCCTTAATGAATATATGATATGCAAATGTTTTCTCTCATATTCTATGCGTTTTCTTTTTATTTTCTTGATGGTGTCCTTTGAAGTAGAAAAAGATTTAAATTTTAATGACATCCTCGAGATACAGTGTACTCATCTGCAGATTCTGGTTCAATACATGGCCATCTCCTTGCCTAGCTCCAAGCCTGACACCATGTAGGTAAGAACATCTTTTCTCTGCTACACTCGAGATCCTGACCATGAGATCAAGACCCAGATACCAGGGTGCTCTTTGGCCTAAATGAAACACGAGTTGGGGAAGGACAGATGCAGAAGGGCAGCAAGGTTTGGGGAGGTGATCTGGGTCTTTCCTGTTGACCTACTTACCCCTGGGCTTGCACTTTCCGTTTCTTTGTCCTGCCGTCATCATTCTTTGACTTTTGCTCCTTTGGTTTGGACTCTGTGTTAGAAATGCTCATTAGATCTAGCTCATTAGCAAAAGGGCCTTCACATATGATGTTTCTTCTTTTGAGAATATTCTTTCTATCCTCTTTCCCTGATTAATTCTTTCTTCAAGTCCTTGATGAAATGCTAATTTCTGTGAGGCACTCCCCACTGGATTCTCTAATCCAAATCTGGTCATCCTATTATGCTTTGCCTTATCATAGTTTTAAGTTTTAGATTTCCTTGTCTGACATGGACATGTCTCTCCATAGGGTAGGAGCGTTTTATTTACTGTGGTATCCCCGGCACCTAGCACAGAGCCTCACACATAGAGGTGTGCGATTAATACCTGTCAAATGTATGGTAACAAAAGCCAGCAACAACCATCTGTTTAGCTATTCAGAACTTAGGGAGCAATCTATATAGCATTTAATATATTTCAAAGTGCTTTCATAGCTCCAGCACCTTAAGGTGCCCCTGAAAGATTTGTTCACTCCCCATTCTCTATCTTTTAAAATGATAGCAATAAAACAAACAAACAAACAATAACCTACATCCTTCCTTATGTGTTAGGTAGTTTCTGAAATGACTCCCATTGGTTCCTGCCTCCTGATACTCATGCCTCCCCTCAAGTACACGCAGGACTTAGTAATCTGCTTCTAATGAACAGAATATGGCAAAAGTGATGGGATGTCACTTCTGTGATTCAGTTAAAAAGACTGACTTCTTTCTTGCTAATTCTCCCTCCCTCTTGCCCTCTAGCTGGCTCACTCTGATGAAGCAAGCTGCCACTTAGTAAGATGCTCCATGGAGAGGCTCTCATGGCAAAGGAAGTGAGGGACGCCTCAACCCAACAGCTCATAAGGAACTGAATCCTGCCAACAACCACATGAGTGGGCTTGGGAGCAGATCCTTACCCGTTGAGCCTTAAGGTGTCTGCAGTCTATGACAGATCCAGAGCCAGTTAAGTAACACCTGAATTCCAAACCATGAGAAACAATGTTTCAAACCACTAAGTTTTGGGCTAATTTGTTGTGCAAGAATAGATACCCAACTTACCCTATTTCTGCAATAAAATAATACACTCATGATTTCACTAATTTGTTCAGTCTTGAAATGACAGACAAACAACTTTCTTTTTAAAAATTTCCCCCATGAAGCAATGAGTAAAACCAAGGTTTTTCAATGAGAACACTCCTTGTTTTCTTTCTCTCGCTATCTGGAATAGTGAAAGGAACCAGAGCTCTAGGGTTCAAATCCTGGCTCTGCCACTTATTAGCTGTGTGACTCAGAATATGTAGCCTCTCTGAACCTCAGATTCTTTTATCAAATGAGTTTGTTGCGAACATTAAATAGATAAAGTTAGTAAAAGTGCCTATCAATGTCTGGTGCAAAGTAGAAACTCCAAAATATTTAATCCTTTCTTCTTCTGTGATGAAACCACACCATTCCCTTACTTTATTCCTCCAATAAGCTCCACATGCCACCACCCTGACTTAATTGTCCTTCCAAGATGATCAGAGAACATGAATAATGCAAGAGGCGTAAATACTATCTGGTTTAATTCCTTCACTTTGAAATGAGGGATTCAAGGCCCAAATAAATACAGACTCTTGGTTCCTAGGCCAGGGCTCTTTCAGTTACTGTACAATATTTGATTTTGCTTCTGGTAACAAGACACTGCCAATTGTCTTTTCTCCCACATGAAGTCCTATTTGTGAGTCATCATCATAAGCAGTGGTGGATTCAGGGAGGAAGGAGGATGCTGGGGAAAGTAAGGTCATGGGGGCTCACCTGTGCTCTCCTGATGACTGGCACCTGATTCTGCATGGTTGTTTTTTGGGCTTGCTGCATGGGCTAAAGGAGCCTTGCAGGCAGCTGAAAGCACCATGCAGGCTGAACGCCCCAATGTCCCTGGCTGCAGCTGCTTTAGGATATTCCTGAGCTCTGAAATGTCCTTGGTGCTCCTGCAGGGAAACAGAGGGGACTTGTCTTCACACAGAACAGAGACTCCATTCTGCTCACCCAGGTTGGTGGCATCTAACCAAGAAAGCCAGTTGATATACAGATGGGGTTAGGTCTAGTGTGTGATTTTTTATTTTATCTTATTTTTCAGTGAAGGTACTAGGGGTTGAATCCAGGACCTTGTGTATGCTAAGCACGTGCTCTACCACTGAGCTACTTCCCTCCGCCTAGAGTGTGTGATTAATTAGGGGAACCCAGGCAGGGTCTGTGTGTCTGTGAGTGACTTGGTAGCCTTTCTCTCCCAGGAGAAAGAACGGAGAAGTGGCCAAGAGACCTCCATCCTGGCAGCTACATACGTTTGGGGTTCTGGGAAGAATGTCCTCCGGATGGAAGGATTAGCCAGCCAGGGGCTGGGACCAGACTCCTGAGCATCAGAAGAGCCCTGAGAAGAAAATGGAGAAATGGGAAATACAGACATTCACCACCAGGGGACACTGCCATCTAGTGCCGGGGATCCTTCCAAACCCCAAGGCTTCAGCTTAGTTAATGAGTGTTATCTGCTATAACTTGTCCATGGTACCTTTGCTTGTGTGCGCACACTCCTCCAGCTCTAAGATGTGAGATTCGGTAAGTCTGTATACTTACTTCCCCAGTGCTAAGGGTTTTGTCATGATCCTGGAAGACCCAGGGATAAAAGAATACATGCTATTGGGAAAAACAGGGCTATGGAACTGATATCATGTGCAAATTTTTCGAAGCATATGTACACCTATATTTTTAAAAATTGGTACAGATATAAAATTGATTCATGTCAGTACAAAATTCACAATACTCATCTCTATACACCTATATGAGAGACAAATTATACCCACATATGCATTTCTTTATATTTAAAAAGTTCTATTTTGAACTACTTGGAGACATTTTAGTCATTTTTCTCTTTTAAATAGTTTAATAATATTGTTTAAATTCAGTAGGATTTGTTTTGTGATTTCATTCACTTGCAGCTAAAAACCAATTTTAGCCACCATTTCCAGCCATCTGTAAAAAGATGTGTATAGACATCTCATGTCTCTTTCTAGAATCTGCCACTTTATCACAGGTATTTTATAAACCTCTCTACATCTAACTACAGAAATGTCTGTGATCAATTATCATGCACTAGATCATTTCTACATAGGTTTTATTTTGGGGTATGCTACAGTTCTTAATCCTTTGTCAAAATTCAATTAATCTGTGTCAGTTTGTGGCTGTTTCCTTTTTTATTTTTCCAAGTTTCCTTTTTTTCCCTTGAATTTAAAAACTTAACAGTTTTTTCCTTTACTTTTCAGCTGGGCTGCTTCTATCCCAGATTCCTTTTAAGGTAAATGTCTTTCTTAATAAAACATGACTTTTTCTCATTCTGCAAGTTTGACAAGTAGTATTTTTAACTCACATTCACTGTTTAGTATTTTCTAATTGACATTAGAATCTCATTTTGGACCTTTTGAAATGTTAATTTAATTTTGAAATGTTTTATTCAATTTTCCAGGGTTTTAATTTTTTCCTTTCCCTAGTCTCATAAATTTCAGAGTGAATACTACTGGAAAGTGGAACTAGATGAATGTGTAGAGATGGTTTATTTAACCTTAACTGTAAATGAGATTAAGCATTAGGAATTGAGCTTCCAAGCACAGGCTAAAGGGAGTCAGATGGCCTGGGTTCAAATCCACTCCAAGACTTATTTGGCAGTGTGACCTGGGACATCCAGTACATTTCTCTGTGTTTCTGTTTCCTGACTGGAAAATTGATGATCATAAAAGATCTTATCTCACAGGGTTATAAGCCCTTAAGTTTTGCTTTTACTATAATATACCATTAGAATGACACATTAGGAAAAAATGTGTGGCACTGTAGACATATTAAATTATAAAATCAAGCTTCATTGCTTGATGAACCCTCTCTTGTAGAAATGTTTTAGGATCTCCTTTCCCTGTGGTTTCACTGAGATACCTGCAATCAGTTTCACTCTGCTCTTTTTTCTTTTGGCCATCAAACGTGTCTTTATGTTTGAAATTAAAGCTAATCTTTTATTTATTGATTGATTGTTGAAATATAGTCAATTTACAATGTTGGATTAGTTTCTGATGTACAGCATAGTGATTCAGTTGTCTATATATACATATATATGTGTGTGTGTGTGTGTGTGTGTGTATATATATATATATTCCTTTTCATATTCTTTTTCATTATAGGTTACTGTAAGACACTGAATATAGTTCCCCGTGCTATACAGTAGGACCTTGTTGTTTATCCATTTTACATATAGTAGTTAGTATCTGCAGATTCTGAACTCTTGACTTTATCCCTCTCCACCCTCTTTCCCCCCTGGTAACTGTAAGTTTGTTTTCCATGTCTGTGAGTCTATTTCTGTTTGGTAAATAAGTTCACTTGTGTCCTTTTTTTTCCTTAAAGATGCCACATATAAGTGACATTACATAGTACTTGTCTTTCTCATTTTGGCTTACTTCACTTAGTATGACAATCTCTGTGTCCATCTGTGTTGCTGCAAATGACATTATTTCATTCTGTTTTATGGCTGAGTAATATTCAATTGTATAAATATACCACATCCTCTTTATCTAGTCATCTGTTGGTGGACATTGAGGTTGTTTCCATGTCTTGGCTGTTGTAAGTAAGTTTCACTCTGCTCTTGATGGTCAGTGCCTTTCTGACATTATGGCTCTGGAGTTGCTGACTCCCTTCTGCCTCAATCCCACCATGGTCCTCAAGGTGCAGGGTAATTTATATGGTGAGAATGGAAAAGACTCTAGGAAGCCGTTACTTAGCCTATAATTAAGGAGACCAAACTTCCTAGTTTGCCTGGGACATCCTGCCTTATGTCATTTGGCTCAGTGTAATTATTAATAGCAGTCTTTTTTGCTCTCAAAGTTATCTCAGTTTGGATAATAAATTTTATAATGACCTTATCTACCACTCTGCTCTGAAAGGTCATTTATATAATGAACATATATACTAAAAAGCCTACTTTGTTCGAGGAGCTGTCCTAGCTGCCAGGAACGTCTTATAAAACAAGACAAACAGGCCTCTAATCATACAGAGTGTCCTATTTTATTGGAGAGCTGGGGCCACAGGGCTCTGGAACACACAGGGACAACATGGGGACTTGGCAGAGCGCAATGAACTGCTGCCACTGGTCCTTTTGCATTGTCAGCCCTTCCCACGATGGAAGAGTAAATCTCAGACTGAGCTTTACTTCGTCTCAGTGCTCTGGTCTCTCCCAAGATGGTGCTACAGAACGGTCTGCTCTAAATCCATTTCTCTTCCCGAAGCCTGGTCTTTTATTTTTCACAGTAATCTCCACACAAGTCACACCTTTGAGGTTCACTCCTGGTAACTCAAGTTCTTTTAGTTATGTCAGATGTTTGAAGCTTCTTAAAAATGCACTGTGTGCATAGGAAGCACTGTGGTAATAGCAGGAGACCTGACTTCTGGTCCCTGCTCTGTCCTGACTTACTGTGTGAATTAAAATGTATGTTTCTCTATGTGAGACAGGAAATGAGGTGACTGGGGCTTGATGATCTCTAAGTATTTCTTCATCTCTAGAATTCTATGACTTTAGCTTTGTGTGATTACGTCTTGACATTTGTTTGAGTCAATTACGGGGGGAGAATACTGCCTTGGAAAAATAAATGGAGACACCAGTGACAAGAATGCAGGAGGAGTCAAAATAGGCTTAGGAAGAAAAAATAACCAGAAAACTGGCTGAAAAAAGGGGAGGTCAATTGACCAGATACCTATCCACAGCCAGAAACCTACACATCTTCTCTCAGGAGGGTCTGTGTATTGCACAGGGAGAGAAAGGGGGACACGTGAAATTGCAGAGTACTTATTCAAGAATGTATCCAGCTTTGCTACAGGTGGGTCAGGGAATGACAATGACAGAGGGTCTGTAACTGAGCCCTGGGGCTTCCAGGTGCTGGAAGGAAAAGTCTGATGAAAGCTATAGCTCCCACGATCTTAGAAATAAAGTATGAGATTAAGTCTGAATCCCAAAAGAACTTCATTATGGCTACCAAATGGTCCAACAGCTTTGTGTACACTGTACTGGAGGCTCACTCACTTGAATCTTCTGCATGTGAGAGGGAATGACAGGGGTTCATGCCTACCAGTAAGGAGGGACAGAAAGCCCAGTTATGTCTGTATTTGAACGTGTGTGTACGTGTGTGTGTCCGTCCCTCAATTAAGCACCAGCTTCCTTACAAGAAACTGAAAAGGGTGGGAAAATGTAATAGCTTGCTCCACCAGGGTACATACCTGTCTCAGCCCAGAGCTCTCTGGGGCTGAGGGACCCACGACAGGGTCATCTGAGGAGTCCAGAGAGGAACACACCCTTAGGAAGGCCAGGCCAAAGGACTGATGACGGGTGAAGGGCTGGGAGCAGGTCAGGCGAAGTCGATCCCATGACTCACCTGAGGCTGGAGCCAGGAAATCATCTCAAGAGAAAGAAAATGAAGGGAAAGGAAATGCATGAATGGGAGGGAGACAGAAAGAGAAGGTCACTACTGAGGAGGGGAAAGAAGTGACTGGGACTATATAAATTCCAACACAAGAAGAATGCAGGTTATTCCTCCCCTCAGGCCCTGGTGCTCAGGGCTTGGCAGTGCCAGTCAGGGCCCTCTCAGACCCCGTGCCTTGCTTCTCTGTCATGGTTCCACACTGTTCCCAGCGTGAGTACATCCTTAGTCTCTACCTCTCCAGAGAACTTATCAGTGTCTCATTTTAACAGGGGTATCTGTAGTGTTGGAGCCTGGAGTGAACACTTGCCCAAAGACAAGCTGAGCTACATCTACCCTTCCTGGACCAAGAGACCTCAACCTCCCTCACAACACTGCACACCTACACAACCACAGGATCACACATCAATACTTCAGACCCTCCTCCCCTTCAATTCCCAGCACGATCTATAGGACCTCGTCTCCCCCACCTCGTATCCCATCTCACACTTCCTTCACAACAGTGTGTACACCTCCAATATAAATGCAGACAAATCCTTACTAGACTGAAAGTCCCTAGAGGCCAGGAATCAGGTCTTATGTTTCTATCTGCACAGAACAGGACTCAGGAAACACCGTACGCTACGTAACTATAACCATCACCTAGCCTTCCATCACTTAAACATTCATCCTACTCCCAACTCATACTTACACTTATATACACATATACAAACAAGCACACCAGTCACAAATGTGGGTTCTACATCTGGCTTCACTGAATCACATGTTGTGTGTAAACATAAATCATAGCTCATAAATACCCCCAGCTATCATGGAGTCTCATCACGGAGAACTCACACACAAACATACCACACAGTGGTTCACTCATTAACTGCCCTATCCCTCCATAGATATAAGGAAGCCCCTGCAAAGGCTCCCTCCGACAATACACACCTATCAGCTCTTATAGCCCTCTATGGTCCTGCGTCTCTCTCTCATAATCACTCTCTCTTTCAGTCTATCTACCATTTCTTCTTTTGCCCTCCTCATCATCTTTATTTCTTTTTTTTCTTTTAATGGAGGTACTGGGGATTGAACCCAGGACCTCGTACATGCTAAGCATGCATTCTACCGCTGAGCTATTTCCTCTGCCACCCCCTCCTCACCATCTTTAAACATGCGGACCCCTGAGCGGTTTTTCCCCTGCTTTGAATCAGCCAGGGACATTAGCATGGTTGCAGGCAGCAGGGTGACGAAAGGTCTATCCAGGGACCAGGAAGAACGACCTACATCAATCTGCAGGAAAGCACAGCCACAGTTACCTGGGGACAAAAGGTTGAGAGAAAATTAAGGGTGATGAGATGACAGGGGCTCTCTGGACTATACACCAAGGTATCAGGGGGAGGAGACCATTCCTCCATTCGAGAGCGATTTGGAAGCTGCAGAAAGGTCAAGCAGCACAGTGAGCCAGTAACTGCAGTGGGACGAGACCTCTGCCCACTAAATGACAACATGAAGGTGCACTGTTTCTTCTGGCCAGAAACTGTCCCCTTACCCAAGAGACTCACTGCTCCGCTGTTCTTTGGCTCTGGAGGGCAGTGCTAAACTCTGTTTCTCTTAAATCCTTGCTAGGAAGCCTGACATCTTTCTGTCCTGATGGAGCTGAGACCAGTGGTCTCTGTCAGCTTTCTATTCCAGAGACTTCTAAGGCCAACCTTCCCAACCAATAAACTCCTGTGGTGCCTTCCTGGATGATCCTGCACAGTTTATCCCCTGGCATCCTCCTGACAGTGATATTTTGAGGTTCCATTTGTTGGCATTTATAATTATGCTCATTAACGTCCTAAGGCTTCACCCAGGCCAGTCAGATCAAAGCAAGGCAGGCACGATGAGCAATTCTAGGAGTGCACTCACGCTGTACTCTATGTGAATGCAACCCTTAAGGTTCGCCAGCACCACACATCTGCCCCCAGGGCAAGGGCCACATCTCTCCTTCATACCAGGTGGGGCTTGTTCTATGAAGGCTGCTCGCCAGCTGAACTGAGACGTGTTGCTGTGGCATCTGGAGGGTAACATTCCTCCTGTGCTCTCCCACCGAGGTTCCTAGGCTCCAGAGAACTTACTCACCCACGTCGATGTAGCCGATGGGCACTGCCCTCTCCAGCTGCAGCTCAACTTTTAGTTGCCCGCTTTTGTCCTGAGGGCAGCTGAGCCAAGGTCCCCTCTGACTCTCTGGGTGCAGCAAGTTCTCCACTGGATATTTGGGATCCTGAGTCAGAGAGAAGGAGAAAATCAGGAACCTCACTGAGCCCAAGGAGGGAAAAGATGCCCCATGAATGAGGGCTCCCTACACTCCCAAACCATTCCAGGATCCTAACATGGCAGAAAAGGCATTAGACAGTAGTCCACAGCTGTCAGTGCCAAGGGATTTATAGACACTGTTTACCTCTCCTTCATTTACCAGACTACCTCATTTGATCCTCGTAACAACGGCGGGGGGTTCTTAGTTAAGAGATCAGCAAACTGAAGCTTAGGTTCAGAAACTCACCTAAGGCTCCAAGACCAAATAACCAACCAAAGTCAGAACTCCCAGGTGTTTAGAATTCAGGGCTCTTAACCACCACACTGTACTACAGTCATCCCTTGGTATCCACAGGGGATTGGCTTCAGGACCTCCTTGGCTCCCCAAATCTATGATGCTCAAGTCCTTTATGTAAAAATGGTGTAGTATTCATGTATAGCCTATGTACATCCTCCCATATACTTTTTTCCTCTTTTTTTCTACTGATGTATAGTCAGTTTACAATGCTGTGTCAATTTCTGGTGTACAGCATAATGTTTCAGTCATACACATATATACATATGTTCCTTTTCACATTCTATTTCATTACACGTTACTACAAAATATTGAATATAGTTCCCTGTGCTATACGGTAGAAACTTGTTTTATTTATTTTATATATAGTAGTTAGTACCTGCAAATGTCAAACTCCCAATTTCTCCCATATACTTTAAATCATCTCTAGATTACTTACAATACCTGATACAAAGTAAATTATATGTAAATGGTTGTAAATACAGTGTAAACACTACGTAAATAGTTGCTGACATGTGGCAAAATCAAGTTTTGCTTTCGGAGACTTTCTGGAATATTTTTGGATCCACAATTAGTTGAATCTTGGGATGTGGAACCCATGGATATGGAGGGTTGACTGTATTTCTTTTCATTTATAAAGTGCTTCCACGGACATTTATTTATCTTCAAAGTAACTCTGTGAGGTAAGAAAGTCAAAGATTTTTATTCTGAGTTTACAAGTGATAGTGAGAAATTAAAGTGATCTGTTCAAATACAACAGTACTGAAACTGAGATAGAAATTCTCAGTTCTAACCCCAAATCAGGTGTTTTTTTGGTGGAAAGGCCTTGAGCAAACTACTTTCTCTTTCTGGATCTAAATTTCTTCATCTATAAGTAACGGGTAGGGAGACTAAATTCATGGTTTTTAACCTTTCCAATTTATTATTTATTATTATTAATTAATAAGAGGTTTTAGAGATAAAAACAGAACTCTGTTTAAGTACAGGTTGGGGGGTCAGAGACATTCTTATGCCCCCCTCCTTTCAATTTCTGAAAGTGGGTCCCAAATAGTACAGTTTGAAAACCACAGTATTAGAAGATAGCTAATATTCTCTAGCATTTTGTAAGTCTGAGTCCATGAAGAAAACAGTTTAGGCTAATCATGTAGGCAAGGAGGATTAGGATAACTTTTATTTTATTTCACTCAGAATAGGAGCCGATATAATAGTTCCTAAAGACTTTCTAAGGGTCTTTCTGAAATGTGTGGGGATGTTTTTGATTGTCCTAATGAGCAGAAAGTAGTGTTGTCATTAGGGTCTGGAAGCCATGGATGCTAAATATCCCACCATACATATGATATTGCCATAAAATGCAGACTTCTCATGCCCAAAATACCACTGGCATCCCTTGAGAAAGATGAAGGTAACAGAAGGGGAAGAGTAGGGGGAAGGGGTAAATGGATAGAGAAATGACAGCAAAGGGATGGAGGGGATCAGTCCTGGGCCCAGGGCCCAGCATCTAGTACTAATAGAGATTTCCTGAAAGAGGCCTTTTAGGGAGAAGACCAAGACCACCTTCGGTGGTGGTGGTGTTATCCTCACAGGTCAGGGATGACCTTGAGTGTCCCAGCTTGCTTTCAATGACAGAGTGACTAAGTTGCCCTTCTGGGGATCCTGGTACAGATCTGGGGCCTAGAGAATTGCCAGCTCCCTGCCAGCTTCCTCCCCAGGTGGAATCCTGAGGCTGTTGCCTTTCTTACCTTTAATTCCTGGGAACACTTGTTTAATGCATCCTGCACTGCTCTGGGAGCAACCTGAAAGCAAGAGCTGTTTCCTCGCTTTGACTCTGACCTCCCAAATAATGGACAAGGTCTCTTTTATTGGATTGGGAGTTTCTTTAAAGTACTGACTAGTCTCCTATTTTTCTTTTTTTCCAAACTTTTCAGTCACCAAGAAAAAAAAAATCATGCCTGCTAACTAATATACCTGAGAGGAAAATGACACAACATGGCTAATCTTCACAGGAGCCATGGTGGGCCTCGCAGCTGTCCCAAGGCCAAGGCAAAAATGCTTTCTCCTGAGAGTTCTTCTGTCACCACTGTGGAACTGCCTATGTTTTGGTCTTGTCAGCTCCCAGAGGGAAAGAATCCTCATGTCACTCCTGAAGGAGAACAAAAGAAAAATAAATGAGCCATGGCTGTTTCTCTGGTAAGACAAGTTTTCTGCATCAGTCAACCACTGTTTCTGATGACCAGATGGGGTTGGTGGGGTGGTGATCAGGGAGTAGATCTGGACCAGCTGATGAGATTCCAACAAAAGTGAAAGAACTGGAATGCAATAGAGAAGCAAGTACCAAAAAATATATATGTGTATGTATATATATAAACATGTTGATGTTGGACTATATGTAGGTAAGCTCCCAAAGGCATGAACTGCGCCTTTAATCATTCATCTTTATATCCCTAGAGCCTAGCACATAATAAAGACGTGTAACAAACGTTCAACTAAATATATGACACAAGTCTATTACGGTTTTTTTCTTTTCGTAAAATAAATCTTCCTTCACTTTTCATCAAGGTTCTCCTCTACTAGAAATCTTCAGTGGCTTGCTGACCTATGCAAATCCCTTGCTACATGGTGGGTACCTGATAATATTAATTCAGCTTGGCCCCTCAAAGCATCTACAACAAAAATCTCTCCATTTCCTACTTCATCTCCTACTATTCCTTTCATCAGAGGATGTGTTTTACCTAGCATTGTTTTATTTATTTAATGTTAAAAGTTCATATGGGTATTTGTACTTTGTCTTTTACTAAACTTTTTACAGAAATTTTAAATATATGTAAAAACAAATATACTAGTATAGTGACCTCTCATGTATCTGTCACCTAGCTTCAACAATTCCTCGGGCAGAGGTGTTTTAAAGTTGTCTGAATGTCTTAAGCTGGGATCTCTCTCCAAATATTTACATCCTGTTTTAATCATGTTTGTTACCCACCTGGTCCCTAAAAATGAGTCCATGAGCCCTAATATACTCCTGACCATAATGGTCTTCTTGCCTCCTTCCTGCCAAAAAAAAAAAAAGTTTCCCACCTCCAAGACTTTGCTCATGCCATTGCTTCTGCCTGGAATGCTCTTTACTTTTCCTACTGTCAAATCTAATGCATCTTTGATGCTCAAATGTCACCATCACTCTGCTCACGGTGATAGCTCCATCCTCTCAAATCCGTATTACAATTATTTGCGTCTATCTTTCATCCCTTGACCAATTATAAGCTCTTGGAGGACAGGTTTCATGTTTGATTTATTTCTATATCCCCAGTGTAAGAGGGAGAAACATACAGTTCCAGATTAACAAAAGTCTGCTGAATGAATGACCATAAAAATTAAGCTCCAGAGGGCCAGCCATCATGGAATGCTCAGAGTGAGGTAGACTGCTTTGACAGCAGTAATGAACTCTTAGTGAAAGCCACCTAAAGGTCACAGGTTACGTTCAAGATGGTGCAAAGGCTTCAATGAGAGAATGCAGAGTGAGTCCCAGTCACCTCTTGGCCTCCAGACTAATTAGAACTGATTACTCCCACTATAGAAACTCACTGAACATTGAGCTAGATGTTGGAGATACAAAAATAAATAAGATACGATCTATGTCTTGGAGAAACTCTTAGTATACATTTGTGATTTGACTGGAAAACTCCACCATTTCTCGTCACTAACACACAGATGTTTGACGTAGCCAGTCCCAAAACTACACTCTAGGCTTGGGGACCCTGCAGCTGTCGATCTTGTATATTTAATTTAGTTAATTTGGGGGGGGGGCGTGTCTAGTATGTAACAGGCACTGTACTAGGTTACACAGCAGTGAATTCAAGACATATACAATCTTTACCACCGTCTATCAAATTGCTTGTAGTTTTCCAAAGTTTAAGCACTTTCCGACCTCCCTGTCCTTCCATACACTGTTGTTCTTATTTTTTGGCAATTACTTATTTACCCTGTGTGTCTCCCAACTAGGTAGTGAGCTCTTTGAAGACAGGGATTTTTATCATGCTCACCATCTCCCACACCTCAGAGAGGTGCTGAAACAGCAGGCATAAAAAAATAGTAGTTTATTAAGTTAACCAAATTCTAATCAGAATTTCAGCAGAAGTTTCTGGCAGGCAAACACAACAAACTCATCAACCAATAAAGGGCCACAAATTGCTAAGACAATTCTAAAAAGATAGATCAAAGAGGTGGGGTTCAAGTCCTTGAAAAAAAGTACAAAGTTGCTGTAATTAAAACATAGTCTATAGAGACAAGCAAATAGTTTCCAGAAACAGACTCATACAAATGGGAATTTACAATCTGTTAAATAGAGCAGAATCATGACTTTGCCAGAAAAAGATGAAGTAATAAATGGCATTCAGAAAACTGGTTTGTAATGTGAAGAAAAATAAAAGCAGATCCCTACCTCACAACATATTAAAAAAAATTATACTCAAATGGGTTAAAGATGGAAACATGAAAAATACTTTCAGCTAACACAAAATCAAATGTTAAAATCAAATGACTGATGGAAAGAAGGTATTTGCAACATTTGCAACAACTTGGATAGTATTCAGAGTTATTTTTAAATACTACAAATCAGTAAGGGCAAGCAGTCCAATAGTAAACTGGAGAGAAGACACAAACATGTAACTCACATCAGATTAAATCTGAAAGACCAAAAGCCCATATAAAAATGTCCTCAGCCTTACTAATAATAAGGAATTGCAAATACCTCTTCTAAGGCTAGAAAAAAATTTAAAGTCTACAATATGAAGGATTAGCAGTAATATGGGGAAATGGGCCCTCTCATAAACACTTCCAGCACATCTTAATTTTAACTAGCTGCATTTCAAGAATAGCCACATGTGTCATAACTTGTTAAAACAGTACAGCTCTAGAGGGACTCAGATGTGCACGAAATGATACATTTAATGTTTCCTATAGCAAGAAGCATAAAACTCTAATTAGTTGAGGAATGGATAAATGAAATGTTATATATCATAAAATGGAGTAACAGTTAAAAGGAATAAATTAGATGTAAATATATATAAACATGGATAGCTCTCAAGAATAGATTTAAAGAATAAGTTATAGAATTATACACATAAAAACAGCACTTATGTTCAGTTAAAAAAGAAAATGAAACAATACTTATATTGTCCGTGACACATATAATTTTTTTTTCAACAGACTGGGAGAATACAGAGTTAATCATAGTAGTTGCTTCTGGGGCCAAAGAAAGGTTAATGAGTCTGAGGGTCAAAGACACAAATAAATTCAACTTTTATCTGTATCATTTTATCTTTTTTAAAAATGAGGAAGCAACCACATCAATTGTCATTTTGGGATTATGAGTATATGGTGTTTACAATATTCTTTGTATAAGGTTTTACATAATAAATATAATTCCCATTTTAAATAAATGAGATGCCTGTAGGTGCTGTAAATATCACCCTGTAACTTCCTGTTGGCCCCAAATAAAGTTGACTGTCGTTCTAATATTCTGTGAGCCCACAAGACACCTAGCCCTATCCAGGCAACCGGGACGTCCAGGGTGCGTGTGAGCAGGGTCCACAGGGTTCCGAAGTGTCGGGTCCCAATGTACAAATAATAAAGTGTTGGAAATGAGTTAGGAAGCTGTAAGTTCGGGTGCAGCATACTGAATAAGGTGTACAGGACAGGGTTAAAGGTAGTAAAGGTAGGAGCTGGTGCCACAGAATGCGGCCGTAGGAAAGAGTACGGAGACGTGTGAAATGGAACCTGAGGCGCGAGAGCCTAAGCAGCAGTTAGGGTGCCGTGGAGGTCCCGCAAGGCTCTTCAGCTCTCAGCTTCGGGAACCTAAGTCGCGCCGCTACTTCCACCACTCCTTGGAACGCGCTGTTCTATCCACTTCCTTGATGGTCATCCTCCCTCCCTTTCAGCCACTCCCCACCAACCCCCAACGCCCCTCACCCGGGATAATAGACCTCGATGAGCCACCGCTGCCTCAGATCGTGGACCACAAGCCCTTTCTCCCGCCAATTCGGCCCTCTGACCTCCGCCTTCTGAACCAAGCACCACTCTTCCGCCTCCCGAAGCCCGGGAATTCGTTCTCGGACCTCAAGAAGCCACTGCTTCTAGAAAATGACTCCCACCGAGGCAGGAAGGCATGTGCTACAGGCAGTAAAATACACTCGCGAGGTTTCTGTGCGTTGCACTCACTACAAATCTCCTCTCTAAAGAGCAGAATTGAAACTTCCGGGTCAGTTTC
Source organism: Camelus bactrianus (assembly GCF_048773025.1). Taxonomy (NCBI): domain Eukaryota; kingdom Metazoa; phylum Chordata; class Mammalia; order Artiodactyla; family Camelidae; genus Camelus; species Camelus bactrianus. The sequence goes on from NC_133548.1 coordinate 46,825,405, forward strand.
TATGCATTCTGGGAAATGTAGTCTCTCGTCTCCACGCTTCGGTCCTGTTGGCCAGAGTGAGGGAGCGTCGCAAAAGTTGACGATTTAGGGGCCCTTCCCTTTGGCACTCCAAAGGGGAAAATTGGTAAAATATTTGCACTGAAACTAATACAAGCTCAATTTCTCTTTTTTCAGGAGCCCTCCCCCGCCGGAGCTTAGAAGCGCACGGGATCTGTCCCTCCTTGACCTTTACGTGAGCAGCGGGTGGACGGTCTCTTAGTTCCCATCGGGTCTCCGCCAGTCTTGGTGCCCCGCCCCTCCTGCCGGAGCCCGCGCCGCCGATTGGCTAGGAGCGCTTGAGCGGCGGAAGCAGCTGGCTCGCGCGGGGTCTGGGGGGAGGGGGAGGGCTGTGAAGATGGCGGCAGTGGTGGAGGTGGAGGTTGGAGCAGGTGCTGCCGGGGAACGGGAGCTGGATGAGGTGAGAGTTGAGAGTCGAGGAGAGGAGAGACTCAGCCTGAAACTGAAGGGAGGGGAGGGGAGGTATCAGGAGTAGGGGTCCTAGGAGAGACGGGATCCTGAGAGGAAAGGAGCCAGCTGGGGGGCGGGTGCGCGGAGAGGGAAATCAAAGCTTCCCTGGATTCCAGGACTCGAGGACTCGGAGGCGGTCATAGGGTAGAAGACTTGCAATAACCTCAAGGGTAGAGATGGAGGGCAAGAAGAGAAGCCAGAGGAGTGGGGGTATTAAGATTTGGGATGATTAGCTGAGGGTCCTAGGGAGGACTTAAAGGGCTGCCAGGTAGCCTGAATTGGAGGGGCGTGGACTTCTGCCAGGGAAAGCCGGGTTTTCACTGAGGGAGAGGACTCTAGGTTTGGAGTGGGGGTTGGGGACGCGGGCCGGGGAAGAGTGCTAATATACTAGTATTATAGCTTTGAGTTATTTTTATGTAAGAATTCTTTACATTCTAGAACTTTGTACATAATGTGGGCTCGGTAAAGTTTTGGTCAACGAGTGAACGAATGGATGAATGAACGATTGTATACTGGAATTCATCCATCTTCTTTACCAAACATTAAGTTTCATCTTTGTGCCGAGTCTTGGGGTAAGTGCTAGGGACACAAGAGACCCTCCCATCGAAGAGCTCACAGTCTGGTGGTGGGAGACACACAAGAAGACTAGTCATTGCATCAGAGATATAATGGTGGCACTGAGAAGAGCAGACCAGTGCAATTTGGGCAAGGTTAGGTTTCCCAGAGGAGATTAGTCTTAATGGGTAAGTGATTCTCTATCTCTCTCTTCTAGAGTTAGGAATTCTTTAAGGGTGAGCTCTTGAGGGTATATGTCCCCTTTAGCTACATAATAAGCATTTAACAACTGGTGTATTCAATTACCAGTGGTCCTTGAAGGAAATCACTAAGAGGAAGGAGACATTGAGTTTGAGGGGAATGAAGGGACAGCGCTGAGAAGCAGAGAGAGAAGGTGAGAAGTGGAAAGGGAAAAGATTCTGAGGCCTAGGGTACATTCATAGCTAGGGGTGCTTGTGGTCTTGCACATGGCAGCATACGGACAACAGGGAGGAATAGGAGGAAAGGGGTTGATCATAGGGAATGAAACCAGTGGGATCTCTGAGGGATCAGAATCATCGAGGCCCTAGCTGTGTATTGGGGGTGGATAGGTGGGGTCTGAGGATGAGGCTCAGAGAAAGGGAGTAGAAGTGGACTTGAGAAGCAAAGACTGTTGTTTGGTGGTGGGATGACTTGGAGGATTTGGTTCACCTGATTGGGATCATTAAGGTGGGGGGAGGAGATTGAGAAATTGACAAGTGGCCAGAGCAAGGAGAGATTTTTAAAGAAGCATTTTAGAACTATACCTTTCAATCACTAATGACTAGTGTTTGGATACCACTCGGTTGGTGAGGTGGGGTGGTTGTGGAAATGACTTCCAAGGCCCCTTTCAGCTTTAAGTTTCTGTGATTACAGTTGGCTGTGGTTCAGTGAGATACACTTGAAAGTGCCTTGAAAAAGGTAAATACTGTATTGAAGTTATTTTATGTGGTTTGTTAGTCATGGGCTCTCCTTTGAGGGGAGCCTAATTTCAGTTATATATATCAGGATTTATTGGGATAAAGAGCACAAGTTTTGTTTTGTTTTGGGGGAAGATAATTAGGTTTATTTTTTATTTTACTGGAGGTAATGGGTATTGAACCCAGGACCTCGTGCTTGTTAAGCATACACTGTACCACTGAGCTATATACCCTCTCCCCTCAAGAGCACAAGTTATGTCAGAGGAGAAAAGAACTTAAAGTTTTGATGTTAGACATTTTTTATTTTTCCTTCTTAGCTTTTCTTCCCTTGTTTTTTTTTTTAAGAACTTAAGAGCTTTTAGTAGCGTAATTATACTGCCAGAGCCTTAGGCCTAGAGGTCAGCTTTATATGTAACCACTAGCATTCATCTCAGAAAACTTCTATTTCTTGTTTGATTTACTAAGAAAGAATATAATCTGTCGTCTGAAAATTCTGTATGAGCTAGTTCTATCCTTTTCCTTGTGTGTTTAAGAAAATAACTCTAAGTAGGAACCGTCATCCCTTCAGGCTCAAAAAAAAAAAAAAAAAAAAAAAAAAGAAAGAGGGTTATGGTTTGGCAGACCTTAGTTTATGAGCTTGTGAGCAAGTTTTCACTAATGTCTCCCAGCTGTTTCTTAGCAGTCTTAACAAGTGAAAGAGAAGGTGAAATCCATCCTTTAATTTGTAATTATTGGTGTCTGCTGTGTATTATGCACTGGGAATTCAAAGATCAGTAAGACAGGATCTTTATCAATTTACAGTGTAGAGAAGAGACATGCAAATGGCCCACTGCAGTACTGGATAATTGCTGTCATGGAATTGTGTAACAAATTTAGTGGGGCACAAGAAATACTCAAGTCTGCTAGGAGGAGTCAGTGAAGTCTTTTTGATGGAGATGGGTTTCAGCTGAAAAATTAAAGGTTGGATTTACAAAGACGCAATGATTTGCACGTGGCATCAGAGTTGCCTTCCTGTACCACTTTCTGCTTGGTAGAGAGACTGGTGGAGCCCAGATTATAAAAGGGTAATGGATAGCCTAGCTAAGATGCAGTAGGTGCTCTTTTGATCACTTTGGGAAGATTGTGCTTGCTCTGGTTTGTTCCTCAGGATATTGGACCTGTGTTTTCCCATGTCAGATCCCATAAGATGGTCAGTAATCTGGAATAGCAGCCATCAGTTCATTCATGTTCCTTTCCTCTTCTTTTGTCTTTTTCATTATTACTTTCTCTAGTAGTAAAGGTAATTTAGGCTTTGCTTACTGCTTCTCTGTTTTTGAGAGGTAGATAGAAAAGAGGGCTTAGGAAAAGAACTACCAGTAGAAAAGGCTATTGTTTATTGAGCCTTTACCATAAACCAGTCCCTGTTTAAGACCTTTTACCTACATTAGCTCATTACTAACAGCAGCTCTGTGAATTAGTTGGCGTTAACCGCATTTTATAAGTGAGGAGAATTCCACAGTTTGTGAGGAGGGAGTGCAGATTCCAACCCAAGTCTGCCTCTGCTATCCTGAACTCAGCCCATGCTATACTGAGCACCTTGGTTCTATTTTTCACACCAGACTTATCTTACCAAGGTAAACGACCACCTTCTTAATATACAAAAGTCTCATCTCCAAAACGTGAAGCAGCATTTCATTCCTGTGAAGTTCAAAGTGGGGGTTAACTAAAGGAATACTGTTTTTTCTATACAGGTCCTTTAACGTACTGAATACTCAATTCTCCTGAGCCCCTGGTCATGAGAAGTGATAAGCCCAGTGGCAGTCAGGGAGATGGTAGGTGGGTATAGCCAGCTCAGGCTAGGTATTAAACAGGCTGTGAAGACTGGCCAAGTTCTTTCAATTTGCTAAACCATGGGGTCTTGAGGATGTTAGGGATGATAAAGCATGGGTATCAGGTTGGAGGCTCACAAGCCAACCTACTCCTGGAGCCTGTGAGTTTCTTCTTGAAGGGGTAGCTGGTCAACCTGTGAGAGGAATTGGAGGCATCATCTTGGCATAGAGAGCTGGCTTGGGATCTAAGGTAAAAAAGCACTTCAACATCCAATCAGGACCTGCCTCCCTGGCCAGTGCCTGTGAGTTTCGGATGTGTCTACTCTCAGTACTTCTTCATCTGCCAGAATGTTGTGATATCATGCAGATTAGTGAGGAGTTTCCAGCCCAAGTTCAAAGCAAGTATCCTAGCCTACAACTAACTTAAGTTATTGCCTTAAGTGCATAATTTATGTTTTGGGGGCCCTGTTTTATTCTTGTTAAGAGAGGAGATTGGACTAGATTGGCCAGTTTTAAACATTTATTTAGTCATGAAACCCTTTATTCAAACAAAATCTCACTTGGAGACTTGTCCTTGAAGGTCAGAACCCCTTGGGTGTCTCAAGCCACACTTTGAAAATCAGGGAGCTTTCTATTACTGCCCACTGATTGTGTGACCCTACTTTATGTTTCTTCGGCTCCCCAGTACTTCCTCCAGCCCATCCCTACCAAGCATTATTTTAACTGTCTCCCCCACCAGACATGCTACATGAGAGCAGAGTCCAATTCTGTCTTGCTCATCATCGTCATAGTCCCTTCACTCAGCTTGGTGCCTGGAATAAAGCAGGCACTTAATAAGTGTTTGATGTTATTATTTTTGAGTAGTGGTAATAATAGCTACAATTTAGTGAGTGTTTGTGATATGCCAGGTCCTCTGCTTAGTAGTATGTGCTTTTTTATTGAATGTTTACAGCATCCCTGTAAGAATTGAACTATTGGACTAAAGCTCTTTCTGGCTCTAACATACTATGTTCTGTGTTTCTGATGACTGGCAGGTCTTTGTCCATGCTGTCTTGTCTGCCTAGAGTACCTTTCCTTTCCCTATGTGTTTTTCCAAATCCCACCTGTACCTTAAGGTTCTACCCCAAGGCTCTCTTGGCTTATAGAACTATTCTGATCTACATCGATATCTTCTTTCCCCATCTTTCCTGGTTTTCTCAGTGTTCATGTATCAATTCATCAAACTTATGAAACACTGTCCGTGTACCAGGCACTGTGCTTTGCTTGATCATACTAAGATGGAGAAAGTATGATAACTGCCTTCAAGGAGTTCACAGACTAGCACGGATGGGGAAAGACTGATAAATAACATGACAGTGGAGTAGATGCTGTGGGTAGATCAAGGAGGAAGTGGCCATTTATTGTCATATCTCCTCTTTCCAGGCAGGCTGTGGAAGTCCCCATCCCTTGCTTCTTCAAAGTAGTAATCTTGATCTGTTTTGTTTTTTGTTTTTCTCCTGTGGGTCTCTCCCTGTAGACATTTGATAAATGTCCCTTGTTTCCAAGGATTTTCTTTACGGATTCTTGGTTAAAGTCAAGATCTTATTGAGAGATTGAGACATGTGTGACTGAAGTTTAATCTTGGCTATCTCACCATGTATCTTTGGTTTTTTTTAAGGCATGTAAAGTGAGTAATAGCATAATGTAGTGAGGGAAAACCTAGAGTAGTAAACAGTAGACTTGGGTTCTGGACTAGACTAGGAATAGCAGATTTGTTTTATCTCAGAGACAGCCAAATGATAATAGATGCTTAGATGGCTGTGTTGAAAGGATTCTGAGGCCAGGGCTCACCAGGAGAGTGCTGAGGGAGAGTGCTCAAGGCAAAGTAATATGGTACTTACTCTGTGCTGGCTCCTGTGCCAAGTGTTTTATATGCATTATCTAATTTAATACCACAGCCTTACAAGGTAGGTACTATTATGGTTATATCCATTCTATAGCTGTGGAAACTGAGGCATAGAGAATTTAAGTCAGTTGCCCAATGTCATGCAGCTAGGTAAGTGACAGGGCTAGGGTTCAAATCCAAAATGACTCCAGCATCTGTGCTCTTGACAACTCTGGGCAGTATGACTACTGTGTGCTTCCCATACTGTCCTCCACTAGACATTTCTCCAGCGTAAGTATAGGACTTCATTTACAGAGGGGATTTGACTGGGGTCATGCTATTTGTCTTTCTCTCCTATGAGACTGGCTTCTCCTTGGAAGCTCTATCCATCCTTACACCCCTGGTGCCTGGCGTAGAGTGTGATTCAATAAATGTATGAAGATACAAACTTACGAAAGATTCCGACCGCTCCATACCTTTACTCTTTATCTGTGAAATGATAGGTTTGGACTAGATGACCTTCTAGAAGTCTCTTGCAGCTTTGAAAATCCTTGATCCCAGTATTTCACTCTGCCTTGTGTTTCCTACAATTCCTATTAGGTACTCAGTAAATCCTAGTGAATGACTGAATGAAGGTATAATTATTACTAATAATCTGTGCTAATAATATTGGGATGAGAAAAGAAAAAAACAGTGATATGGAAATTGTAGACAAAAAAGCTTACATACAACCTCCAATTCCATAACCTTTGACTTTTTATGCAATCAGAGTCTCATACTCTGGCAGATGTGCTGTCTACAGATGGTATTCCATTTGGTTTCCCGTTACAACACCTCCCATCCCCACCTCACTCTTCCTTTTTGCAAGTCAGTTTTTGGTTAACCTGTGACTTGGTAACTTATCTACTTCCAGAAGGAATTTAAGGTGTCATCTGGTCAATAAAGGAGGGTAGGAGAGAGAGGAAAAGATGAAGAGGAATGTTCTAACTCCTTGAGTGCAGGGACTGGCTTTCTCATCTATGTACATTCCTCAGTGCCTTGCCCAGTGCTTGGCACATAGCAGACATTAATATATTTGTTGAATAAATGAGAATGCTTGTAGGTTTGGTTACTCAGGTTTAAGGAAGTGTTGAGTAGATTGCAAAAGTTAACTGACGCCCTCTCTATTCTGGTGATAACACAATAGCACCTGACAGTACTATTTGCTTATAAACTGCTTATGAAGCATTTCCATTTGATTAATGCTGTATTGCTTCTTATGAGTGAGTCATAAACATGGAATCTGAGGACTTGCTTTCTGCCCCATAGGGCCCTACGTAGATATCTATCAACACATACCATGTTCTGTTGTTTGTCTCCTTTATTGAGCAGTGAACTCCTTGAGGGGACAGAACTGCATCATTTTTCATCTCTGTTTTCCCAGCACCTAATCTCTCATAGTGGCTAGCATAGATATTCAAATGCTTATTGCACTTGAATCTTAATTTTTTCATTTTTAAATTTATTCTATTTTTTCCCATTTTTTTAGTCAAACTATAGTCAGTTTATAATGTGTCAATTTCTGGTGTATAGCATAATGTTTCAGTCAAGCATATACATATATTCCTTTCCATATTCTTTTTCATTACAGGCTGCTACAAGATACTGAGTATAGTTCCTTGTGCTATACAGTATAAACTTGTGTATTTATTTTATACATAGTGGTTAGTATCTGCAAATCTTGAGCTCCCAATTTACCCCTTTCCACCCCCTTTAGCCCCTGGTAACCATAAGTTTGCTTTCCATGTTTCTGTTTTGTAAATAAGTTCATTTGTGTCTTTTTTTTAGATTCCACATATAAGTGATACCATATGGTATTTTTTTTCCCTCTTTCTGGCTTACTTCACTTAGAATGACGATCTCCAGGTCCATCCATGTTGCTGCAAATGGCATTCTTTTTATGGCTGAATAGTATTCCATTATCTATGTATAACCACAATTTCTTTATCCAGTCATCTGTCAGTGGACATTGAGGTTGTTTCCATGTTTTGCCTTTTATAAATAGTGTTACTACAAACACCTTAGGTTACATGTGTCTCTTCAAATTATATTCCCTCTGGATATATGCCCAGGAATGAGATTGCTGGATCACATGACAAGTCTTTTTTTAGTTTTTTGAGGAATCTCCAAACTGTTTTCCATAATGGCTGCACCAAACTACATTCCCACCAACAATATAGGAGGGTTCCCTGTTCTCCACACCCTCTCCAGCATTTATCGTTTGTGGACTTTTTAATGATGGCCATGCTGACTGGTGTGAAGTGATATCTCATTGTAGTTTTGATTTTCATTTCTCTGATAATTAGTGATATCGAGCATTTTTAAACTTGAATCTTAAATCTAATCCACCCACCCATGTTGAACATCCCCAGTAAGTGATCACCTAGTCTGTGTTTAAACTCCTGTAATGATAGGGAGGTTATCATTCTATGGTCAGTCTGTTCCCTCATTGAATACCTCTGTTGCGGTATTTTTCAAATTGAGCTAGAATTCTTATTTCTGTAGCTTCGATTTTTTAGTCCTTCTTTTCCAGCTCCTGTGTCTGCATCTTTGACCCATGGAGGCACATGCACTGCCAGAGAATGCCTCTGGGGGTGTAGGCTGTGTCCACGTGGGGCTATTTGGCCTAACAGCATACTCCGCGAAAGCTAACCTAAGATAATCCGTCTGATAATTGTTCTTCTTCTCTACTTTATTTCTTTGTGTTTTCCCTTCTAGAAGTCATTTGTTATCTCTCTGCTCCTCAGAGGCGAATCTGTAGGTAAACATAAACTCATTAGTTCTCTCTAAAGTGCAGCTTTCCCAAGAGGATGCTGAGTTATGGCCATGGGGCTTTTGGCCCTGAGCAAGTAGGGAGAACCAATGGGGAACAGGGAAGCTGGAGGCAGAGAGCATAGCCCTGCCAAGGTCTGTGTTCCCTTTCCCATTCTCCCCCTCTTCCCAGTAGGATGTTCTCAATAATTGCATGTGGCTGTTACTTGGGAGGCCTCCAGTGGCATTTTACTCTCCATTGCCCATAGGATTGAGCCCAACCTCTTCTTGAGCCTGTCATTTAGTGCCCTGCAGAAGCAGGCTTTTCTCTTATTCTAATGATAATAACTAATTTTTTTAGTGCATACTATATGCCAGGCATTATGCTAAGCATTTTAGATGCATTAGCTCTTCTAACTCCATTTAAATACTATTATTTTCTTTACTTCCAGATGAGTAAAAACTAAGGCATATGTAAGTAATTTATTTAAGGTTGTTTAGCTTGTAAGTGGAATTGGGATTTGAACCTAGTGATGTAACTCCATGATCTCTATTGCTGTTGTACCCTATAACATGGTTTCACTGTTTTCAAAATTCACCGTATATTTATTGAACATTCAGTTATACCAGATACTTTATTTGGTCTTGGGAATTCATAAATGGATAAAGAAACTATCTGTGCTCCAAAAGAATTCATGATCTAGTGGGGAGAGGGACCTATCAAGTGATAATGACAATGTAGTGTGATGGGTAGAGTTATGTACAGGTACCACAGGCACATGGAAGGAATGCGTAAGTGTATTGGGGAGAGTTAGGGAAGACTTCAGAGAGGATATGACATTGGGCTGATTCTTAAAGGAGGGGTAAAGTTTTTCATATGGCTAGGAGGCCAGTTTATGCCAAGGTAAGAGTATGTATGTAAAGGAATGGAGGCATGATATCTCTAAGCAAACTATTAAACATACTATTCTCTACTAATAAAACTAATAAAAATTTATTGATACTGGCTTGCTTTGTGCAAGGCACTGTGTTAGGCACTTGGGTTGTGAGGAAACGTGCTTAATCATGTTTCATGCCTTCAGGGAGCTTATATGGTTCAGTTAGAAAAATAGGACAGGTAGTCCAGTTGGAAAGGCTATAATTATAAAATAAGAAGTTCTAAATACTTTATCAGTAAAAAAACAAAATGCTGTTAGGGAAGTAAATCCCTTCTCATTGAAATGATTACAGAAGACTTTGTGGAGAGGAACCATCTGAGCTGGGCCTTAATGGGTGATTTAAATTTCACTAGAGAGTGAGTATCAGGAATAAAGACCCCAAGTAAATACGAGAAAGAAGGATGTGTTTGGTGATCAGCAAGATAAAGAGTACTAAGTACTAAATCTGGAAACATAGATTGGGGCCAGTATGAGGTTGACTTTAAATGCTAGGCTGAGGAGTTAAGATCTATTCATTCACTCCTTCAGTCATCAGTTACTGAATGCTTGTGTATGCCGATGTGGTGCTAGGGACACAAAGATGAAGACAGAGCTCCTGCTTTCAGGAGGCTAATAAGTCACATAGGGGAGGACAGACATGGAAACAAATGATGTAGTATAGTTGTACTTGTGTGTGTGAGGTACTGTGGTGGCAAAGGAGGGTTGATTAACTCTGCTTGAAATCATTAAAGACAAGATGCTTGAATTGGTTCTTGAGGATTAAGTTTGAGTTCAGTAGTTAGTCAAATGTCTGTGAGGTAGAGAGGAGTGATCCAGCAAAATGAAAAGGTATGCAAAGGCTTGGAGGCATTAAACAGCATGGAATATTCTGGGAACTAATAATTTCTATATAATCAGAGTTTAGGTTAAATTTCGGGGAACAACAGTGAGTGTTAAGGTTGGCGAGGCTTTTTTAACAACATGCTAAGAAACTTGGGCTTGTAACATTTTTCAGATCTAAGTCTCAGAATGATCAAGTCTGGTAGAAGTGTGGAAATTATTTTTGGATAAATCAGCTTGGAGAAAGGAGAAGAAATTACTTGGGAGGACTGCAGTAGTAGAGGTGGTAGGTATTGGAGCACGAGTGAAGGCAGTGAGGGAAGAGAAAAGTGAGCAGCTATAAAAATATTAAATAGCAGTGCTTCCACTTTTTTTTTTGTCCTTTCCATCCCACTCCCTAATTCATTCACTCACATATCCATCAAACATTTATTAAGTATGTAATCTGTGTTGTTTATTCTTTCCTTCTTCAAATACTGTGACTTCAGGATGTCAGGGATTTTTCTAAGTCCCAGTAATTCAGCAATGAACAAGACAACCATGGTCCTTGCTCTTGTGGAGTTTACCTTCTAACAGGGGAAACACAGATACAACCAATAAGTAAGAAGCAGGATAACTCCAAGTGGTGCTAGGTGCTCTGAGGGAAGTAGGGTGATAGGATGGAGAACGACTCCAGGAGAGGTGCTACTGTCAACAGCGTGGTTATGGAAAGTCTCTGGGGAGGTGTTGTTTGAACAAAGACCTGAATGAAGATGACTTAGCAGTTTGGAGATTTGGAAGCATACATGTGTCAAGTGGGAGACAGATTGGTAGGAATGAATTAGGCATGTCTTGGGACCAAAAAAGAAGGCCAGTATGACTGAATCATAGTGAGTAAAGGAAAAATCATATGAGATCAGGAAATTTGTCAGAGTTAGATCTGTAAGGCCTTGTGGATGCTGCTAAATGTGTTGAATTTTATTGCGAATGCAATGAAGATTTTGGATGGTTTTTAAAATAGGAGTGAGGTGAGCTAATTTGCATTTTTCAAAATGATCTCTCTCTCTGCGTTGAGGAGAATGGATTGTATTCAAGGAGGGCAGTTGGGAGACTTGCAGTGGAGAAATGATAGTGTTGGAGTTGTGGGTGTTGGGTAGGGAGGCAGAGGTGATGGAGAAAAGTAGATGAAATCAGAATATGTTTTGATACAAAAAAGTATGTTTTGAAGTGGAGTCTACAGGACTTCCGGTGGTTTGGATATGAGATGTAAGGGAAAGAAAATAATCAAGTTGATTTTAAAGTTTTCTAGACTTGTTTTGCTTTGACTTGAGTAGTTGGCAGTATCATGGCTGATGTTACCATGTACTGAACAAGAAGGATGGGGAGAAAATGTGAAAAATTGTAATTGGTCATGTTAAGTTTGAGATGGCTATTTAAACATCTTAAGTGGTGGTGTCAGTTAGGCAGTTGGAAACATGAGCTTAAGAGTCAGGGAAGAGATCTGGATATTGGTTCAGGACTCTGAAGATGTGGCGTTTTATCCTAGCTCTACCACACAGTTGTTACCTGAGGTAAGTCAGTGAGACACTCTGAACTGCAGTGTTGTCAGCTTAAAATAAAGATCAAGTTACTTGTTATGCCAGCCTCATGTGTATGGTGGGAGAGTCCTGTTTGCTCATTTATCCATTCATCAAACAAACACTGAGCATTTACCAAGGCACTGTCTTAGCTGTGAAGAATGATAGAGACATAGGCCCTGCTCTCAGACCACTCATAGTCCAGTGGGACAGTTAGTCAAGTAAAGAGGTGTAGTAACTGCTGTAATACAGAGAAGCACAGAGATCTCTGGGAGCACAGAAGATGGTGGGCAAGGGATCAGGAAAGGCTCCCCAGAGAAGTGGCTCTTTAGCTGATGTGAAAAATGACTAGAAATTAACCAGCCAAAGAAAGAAGGGATGGGCCCGCTAGGAAGGAGGAACAACATGTGCAAGGTGGGAGGCAAGAGGAAGAGAACCAGCCCGTTGGGGGCACAGGGTGAGGTTTAGTGTTGCTGGAGCATCAGAGTAGAAGGTGGGGAGTAATAAGAAAGTAAGAAGACTGGAAAGGGAGGCAGGTGTGAGATTATGAAAGGTCTTATATGCTGGGCTAAGGAGTTTGGAATTTTAATGGATGTGTAATAGATGATTAGCTATGGGAGAGCCTGAAGCACTTAGGTGAGTGACATGGATCAGATTTGCATTTTAGAAAGATCACTCTGGGGACAGAAATGGAGAAAGGATTAAAGAGGCAGGGAAGGCTTGCCTTAATCCAGGCAGGTAGGGCTTCCAGATGTATCTAATTCCAAAGGGCATGTGCTTTCTGCTGTATTATACATAGTGCAAGGAGGCATATGTTGAGTGCCAGAGGAGTGGGGAAGCAGAGGAAGGTAAAATTGGAAAGGCATACTGGGGTCCGATCATGGCCTTGTGCAATCATAAGAGCTCTCTCAATGCTGTCATGGAGGGCACGGTGTATCCTACTGAGGAGTTCTTGCTTTCTCTCTCTCTCTCTCTCTCTCTTTTTTTTTTTTTTTTGGTATACATATATTTATTGAAGTATGGTCAGTTTACAGTGTTGTGTTGGTTTCCAGTGTATAGCATCATGCTTTAGTCATACATGAACAGACATATATTCGTTTTCATCCTCTTATTCATTAAGTTACTACAGGATATTGAATATACTTCCCTGTGCTATACATTATAACTTACTTTCTCTTATAGGCAGCATTGGGACACCAGATGATTTTGAACTTGAGTAACACAGTGACTGGCAAGAAGGGCATGAAGTTGAAGGGCTTGGGTGATGTTTGTAGCTCACAAAGGATTTCATGTTAGTGCTTTTTTATGAGGAAGAGTTACTTTCTAACTTAGAAGCCACAAAGAATGGAGCACCTTTGCTAGCTGTACATCTCTGATGTGGTCCAGATACCAAACTGTGTCTTTAATCAACTTCTGAGCTCCTTAAGGAGGAGAAAGTTTACTTCAAGCAGGGCCAAAGTATCATTCACTGCTATAGATGAACATAGCTTGTGATTCTGTCATGTGGTTGGTGTCTCCCACTGACTGTGGGAATGGAGGGAGGGGGCCAGTTTTCCAAGTGATGGAACATTTTGATGACTACTTCTGAGTGAGGGCCACTGTAGGATGGCTTCTTCAGAAGTTGCTTATTGTCAGAGAGCAGCAGCTGTCTCAGGGGTAAGTGGTAGCAGCCATTATAAATGGGTAAGTTCTGTTACTTTCAGATGGCTTTCCCAGTTCTTCTGAATTCTTCTGCAGCATCATCCCCACTGTTGGTTCAAGTGAGAATTATTCAGTCCTGTGTATATATTTCCAAAGCATATGCTTTGTGTCTAGTGCTAGGTGTGAAGTGTGAGGGAGATGCAGAACGAGTAAGGCATTACCTTGTTTTCAAAGCAGTTAACGTTAATGTAACATCCACTTAACATTTATTGAACACATCCAGTGTGCCAGATTACATGCTAGTTCTTTGATGTAAAAATGAGTAAGATACAGATGATCCTCGGGCCATTTTCCACCCAGTAGGATTGCTAAATGGGAGAAGGTATTTGCAAACCACGTGTCTGATAAGGGACTGTGTTCAGGATATGTAATGAACTTTTACAGCTCAACAAGAAAAAGATAATCTAATAAAAAAATGAACAAACGATTTGAATAGACTTTTCTCCAAAGAAAACATACAAATGGCCAATAAGCACATGAAAAGATGTTGAACATCATTAGTCATCAGAGAAATGCAAATCAAAACCATAATGAGATGTATCACTTCATACCCACTGTAATCAGAAAGACGTGATAACAAGTGTTGTTGTGGATGTGGAGAAATTGGAATCCTCATACACTTCTAGTAGAAATGTAAAATTGTGCAGCTGCTATGGAAAATAGTGGGGCAGGTCTTCAAAAGGTTAAGCATAGAGTTACCATATTACCCAGTAATTCCATCCCAGGTATATATTTGAGAAATAAAAATATGTCCACATAAAAGCACATATAAATGAAAGGTCCAGAACAGCAAGTCTATAGAGACACAAAATAAATTAGTGGTTCCTTAGGTCTAGGGGTAGGAATGGGGAGTTGGGCACTTAACCTGAGCTTTCTCTTTAGCGTGATGGAAATTATTTAAACTAAGATGTTGTACAACTCTGTAAATGTATGAACAGTCATTGAATTGTCCACCTAAAATGGTGCTGTACTTCAGCAAAACTTTAAAAATAAGAAAAGATTGAGGGGTGGTTATAGCTCAGTGGTAGAGTGTATGCATGAGGTCATCGGTTCAATCCCCAGTACACATCTGTGAAATAAAAAATAACAATAAATAAATAAACCTAATTACCCGCAAAAATTAAAAAAAAAAAAAAAAGAAAAAATTCTTGGCTTCATGATGATTAGAGGCCAGTGATGGAAACAGACTCAGAAACAAGTATAAAAAGTAATAAATGTGACCTTAGAGGTGTTTGCAAACTGTAAATTTCTGCAGGAGAACAGAAGAGAAAATGAATTACTCCACCTGAGGAAATCTGCTAGACTCTAAGCTCCTTGAGAGCGAGAGCTATTATTTATCATATCCCCTGTCCAGAGCTTAACACATGATTAGGTAACAGTTGTTGAATGGATGTGTGAATGAATAAAGTCAGAGAATGTGTCACAAAGGAGGTGATATTTGAGCTACATCTTAAAGAGATAATAGGAATGAACTAGACTGTGAAGATGAGGAAAGAATTCTAGGGCGAGAAGGGCAGCAGCCAGAGCACTGAGAGACGGAACGGAGAGCATGTTAGAATGACAGGTATTCAGCGTGGCTGGAGTAAAAGCCATTTGTTAGAGGTGATGAGATAATTAGCTGGTTGTACCAGATTATAAAGTATTTTGTGTGTCATACATAGGAGTTTGGACTTCAATCCGAAGGCAGTCAAAAGTTATCAGTTTGTCAAAGTAGGAGACTGTTGCAGTCAGATGTGCACATCTGATAAAGATCACTGTGACTGATCCTGTTAAGAGTCTGTTCTGGCAAGGTTAAAGTCAGGGAGATCACCTCGGAAATCACTGCAGTAGTCTAGGAGGGAGTGCGAGATCAAGTCTGAACCAAGGAGGTGTGGCAATGAAAAACTGGAGGGAGATTTCATAGGTGAGTAGGTGTGGTCAGTTTAGACTTCAGGGCTTTAGGAGTTTCATAGAAAGCTATAGAAAGTTCTGTTCTGGAGGAGATGGCATCTGGATTGGATCTTTAAGGATGGAAGAAAAGTATAGAGCATATGGGAAGCTAGAGTACATAAAAGAAAGCGTGAGAGAGGAGAGCTAGGTGAGGGGGAAGCCAGTCTGAGAAATATGAATTTGATGGGATAGGAATAGAAGAACCCCCACATTTGATAATTGTTGAATGGGAGAGAGGTATTAAACTTTTCCTTCCACTTTTGTGTAAGTTTGAAAAGTTTCGTTAAAAAAGCTTTCCAGTTCACCTGGCCTGGAGGGTGTGCTTTCTGGTGATGGTAGGAGGGGTGGGAGTGGAGGGCAGACAGCACAGCCATCATTACAGCCAGCATCTACTCTCACTCCACTGCCCAAAGTGTGCTGTCCACGTCAAGCTTTACAGTTTGGCTCAGCATATCCAGTGTCTGCATGATTCCCAGCTGATTTACGAAGTCTGAAAAGTGAGGTAATTCCACTTTGATTTATTGGCCTTGAATTCTTGGCAGGGCTTAGGAATTGGAGAAGAATGTGAATGAGAGGAGAATGGGGAGCTATGAATATGGTTAGCCTATGAAACTTTGGACATCACTTGCTATCCTAATCACTTAGTAGACCACATTATCTGTACCCACCAGATAGAGGCAGCCAGCCTGGTGATTTTGCTGTATTAAGAGCAGGTTCAGGAGCTAGCTTATCTCTCCTTCTCTGGGCTTATGCAGCATTTTGTTTATATGTCAATGGTTATCCTTATCACATTATGTTTAATAGTCTGTTTCCGCCCTGCTCCCTAGACTGTGACTACTGCAAGGGCAAAGGTTGGGCTTATTCATCTCTAATGTTCTGTGAAAGACTGAAGTCTGTAGCTGCATGGTTGACCAATCTCTAACTTGAAAAGGTCAGTTGAGATCTATGAAATGCCAGGTTGCCTTGATGGACAGAGTTCCGGAGTTTAGGGCCCTTTAAAATTAGCAGGTGCTTGAAACCAGGGCAAGAAGCCATCCCTCAAGTGATGGATATTCCTGATGCATGCATATGGTAGTCACTTGGTAAATTTTCATTGATTTAATTTGGTGGCATCCTGTTATATCACACCTCACCACACTGAAGGCATTTTCCTTTTACTTCCATGGTAACTAAGGAAACTGGCAGTTTAGAAAGCCAGAATATTATAGCTGACTCCAAAGCTTTGGTGTTAGATGGATTTAGTATGAATTATTATAGCATTTTAGCTTTAAGGGACTTTGAAAATTACTTAAGCCAACTTTCTCATTTTATATATGGGGAAACTAAGGCATAGAGAGAAGTGCCCTGTTCATTGACATCTAGCAAGTAACAAATTTAAAAGAAGAGAAATCATATACTGTCTGCTCTCAGTGCACAATGGAGTTAAGCCAGAAATCAGTAACAGAAGGATAGCTAGGAAATCCATAAATACTTGGAGATTTTAAACAACACACTTCTAAATAACATATGAATCAAAGAAGAGATCTGAAGAGAAATTTAAATATATTTAACTGAATGAATATGAACACAACTTATCAAAATTTGGAATAGACCTATATCTATTAAAGAAATTCACTGAATAATTATTAACTTTTCAAAGTAGAAAGCACCAGGCCCAAATGGGTTCACTGGTGAATTCTACCAAACATCTAAGGAAGAAATTGTACCTCTATAGTCTCTACAGTCTCTTTCAGAAGATGGAAGCAGAGTGAATACTTCCTAACTCATTCTATGAGGCCAACATTACCCTAATATTAGAACCAGATAAAGGCATTATAAGAAAAAAAAACTACAAACCATTGTCTCTCATGAATATAGATTTAAAAATCATTAACAAAATACTGACAAATTGAATCCAGTGTATAAAAAGAATCATACACCAAGACCAAATGGGATTTATCCTAGGGATGCAAACTTGTTTTAACATTTGAAAAATCAGTTTATATAATCCATCATCACATCAACAGAAGAAAAATTACATGAACATATAAGTAGTTGTAGCAAAAGCATTTGACAACAACCATCACCCATTCAAGATAAAAATTCCCATTAAACTAGGAATATAGGGGAACTTCCTCAACTTGATAAAGAATATCTACCCCAAACCTACAGCTAACATCGTACTTGTGACAAGCATGAAGCTTGTTTATTAAACTTAGTTAAAATTCAAAATTTTTGTTCTGTGAAAGAAACTGTCAGAAGAATGAAAGGACAAGCCACAAACTGGGAGAATATATTTGCAAAAGACCTCTCAGATAAAGGATTGTTACCAAAATATACAAAGAATTCTTGAAACTTAATAATAAGAAAACAAACAACCTGATTAAAAAGTGTGCTAGAGCAGATACTAACTACTATATATAAAACAGGTAAACAGCAAGGTTCTACTGTATAGCACAGGGAACTATATTCAATATCTTGTAATAACCTATAATGAAAGAAAATATGAAAAAGAATGTTTAAGTATAACTGAAACATGCTGCGTACTAGAAATTAACACAACATTGTAAACCAAGTATATCTTAATTTTTAAAAAATTTTTAAAAAGTTTCCCACCAAAAATGTAAAAAAGCAAAACATGAAAAAAAAAAAAACTGTGGGCTAGAGACTTTAACATACAGCCCACCAGAGAAGATATACAGATGGCAGATAAGCATATGGAAAGATGCCCCACATCATATGTAATCAGGGAAATGCAAATTAAAACAACGAGATAGCACTAAACACCCATTAGAATGATCAAAATCTGGGACACTGACAGCACCAAATGCTGTCAAGGATGTGGAGCAGCAGGAACGCTCATTCATTGATGATGGGAATGCAAAATAATACATGCACTGTGAAAGACAGTTTGGTGGTTTCTTGCAAAACTAAACATATGACCATACAATCCAGCAATTGTGCTCCTTAATATTTCCCCGAAGGAGTTGAAAGCTTATGTCCACACAAAAACCTGCAGACAGATGCTTATAGCAGCTTTATACATAATTACCAAAATTTGGAAGCAATCAGGATGTCTTTTAATAGGTGAATGGATAAATTGTGGTACATCCAGACAATGGAATATTATTCAGTACTAAGAAGAAATGAACTATCAAGCCATGAAAAGGCATAGAGGAATATTAAATACATATTATTAAGTGAAAGAAGCCAGTGTGAAAAGGCTACGTACTATATGATTTCAACTATACGACATTCTGGAAAAGGCAATACTATGGAGACAGTAAAAAGATCAGTGGTTGTAGGGATTAGGGGGGTGGAGGGGTGAATGAGCAGAACACAGAATTTTTAGGTCAGTGAGACTATTCTGTATGATACTGTAACAGTGGATTTGTGTCCATAAGGACATTTGTATAGTAGAAAGGTATATATTTAACAAACCCATAGAATGTACGTCAGTAGTGAACTCTAAGGTAAGCTATGGACTTTAGGTGATAATGGTGTATCAGTGTAAGTTCATCAGTTAGAACAAAGGTATTGCGCTGATGGAGAATGTTGATGGGGAAGCTATGCATATTTAGGGGCAGGGGTCGAGTGGGAAATGTCAGCATGTCCCATTCAGTTTTGTTGTGAACCTAAAACTGTAAAAACAGTAAAAAACAAAATATTTTCAAAAAGTGGACAAAGATTTTGAATAAACTTTACTCCAAAGAAAATATGTGAATGGCTAATAAGCATATGAAAAGGTGTTCAATGTCATTATACATCAGGGAAATGCAAAATCAAAATCACATTGATATGCCATTTCACACCCATTGGGATACCTTTTACCAAAAAGACAGGATAACAAGTGTCGAAGATGTGGAGAAAGTGGAACTCTCAGACACTGCTCATGGGAATGTAAAATGGTGCAGCTGCTGTGGAAAACAAATTGCAGTTCCTTGAAAGGTTAAACATAGTTAACATATGACCAAACAATTCCACTGCTAGTTATATGCTCAAGAGAAATGAAAGCATGTCTACACAAAAACTGGTAGATGAATGTTCATAACAGCATTATTTGTAATAGCCCAAAACTGTAAACAACCCAAGTTTCCATCAACTGATGAATGGACAAATAAAATATATATCCATACAATACAATATTTGGCAGTAAAAAGCAATGAACTACAGTACCTGATCCAACATTGAAAACATGCTAAGTGAAAGAAGCCAATCACAAAAAAACACATATTGTATGATCTTTTTTATATGAAATGTCTAGAATAGTCAAATCTATAGATAGAGGTCAAAAGTAAATTAGTGGTTCTGTGGGCTGGGGGAAGTTGGAGAGTGACTGCTAACTGGTGTGTGGTGTCATTTGGGGTGGTAAAAATGTTCTAAATTTAACTAGTGGTGATTGTGGCACAACTCTGAAAATACTGAAAGCACTGAATAGTACATTTTCAATGGGTGAATTTTATGATATGTGAATTAGATCTCAGTAAAATTATTATTAAAAACGATTCAAGTGCATAGAAGTATATGACTGTAGGAGAGATTGTGAATGTGAATCCTGGGAGGCAGTAGCAATCCTTTTATGTGCATATGAAATACCTGGGTATCTTATTAAATGTAGGTTCTGATTCAAGGGGTCTAGGATGGATTCTGAAGCTTCTATTTCTTAAGTTCTTAGGGTGCTGATGCTGCTAGGCAGTAGAGGATGTTTGTTTTTTCAGTGAATGGGGTCAGTCTGAAGAGCCTTTCTGGAGACAGGAGGATTTGGCTAGGGTTTTGTAGGAAGGCAGAATGTGGTTTGGTGGAAGAGAGGGGCTGAAGGGACAAAGTAATTAGCATCTGTAAAGACTCAGAGCCCATAGAATACCCAGTATTTGTGGGGGACAGGAAGCTTGTTTATGGGGTTACACCGGTGGATTCATAAGTCTTTCCCATCTGGGAAAATGTATCAACAGCAGATTATTTTCCATTTTTGTGAAGCTTTCTCTTGCCCTCTGCCTGACATTTTTGGTTTAACTTCTTTCAAATCTGAACCTAGGTAGATTGGAATGACTAGAGCCCTTCTGAGATCCTAGGAGGGGAGTTAATGGTTGGCGAAAAGACATTCTGTGTCTGGATCTTAGGTGTTAGATATGGGCCCATCGCCCATAACCCTACCCTGAGAGCCTCCCTAATTAGCTACCTGAGTTCTGGACAGGGCATCTTCTGACTGGTTTATTGCTTGGACCCAGATGAATAAACTCATTAATGAGGGAGCAAATAAAGAGGTATTTCCAGATGGTGCAGGCTAATTATAGATATAGTTTATAACGTTCCTTGTTTTTCCACTTGAGCTACAAGACTGGTTTGGATATAATTTAAAAAGTCTTTTGGTTCAGGAGGCAAATATTAAGGCCAATTCATGTCTTTTTTTTTTTTTTTTTTTTTTAGTGTAACTCCATTCTGGTACTCATACTACTCCATGAAGTGCTAAATGGTCCTCTCCGCACCAGGGTTAGTGCTTCAGCCTTAGTGCTTGCCCTTTTGAGCTGTTCCCTGAGGCTCTGAAAGCAATACCGCCCTGTGCTACACCAGCATTCTGTTGCCTGGCCTCTCCCAGTACTTTTTAAAGTACACCCACTCTCCTAGGAGGAAAGGCAATGAAGTCACTTGCTCACTTGGAATATACTTAACCTCACAGCCCCACAATGAAGTCAGAAGACTTATTTTCTATTTTTTAGAGGGGGAAAAACTAAGCTTGCTTGACTTCTGTCTCATGGAGAGGTGCCCCCATGCCTGGCTCAGTTCTCTGAATCTTCCTAGTTTCGCCTTCAATGGACTTGTCTTGCTTCTTTGAACGCGTAGTCGTGTTGTGTTGTGTTGTTTTGACATGTAGTTTTTTAAACATAATTTTCTGGGTACCTCTAGAAAATGAATACTTCTTTCCCAGATGCTTATTAGGTATTTTTCAAGTGTTTGTTTGCACTCCCATTTAAACATCTCCAGGTGAGGTGCCGGTTCATCAGCATACTTACTGCCCTCTTGGAGAGAATTCTGTTCAGTTCCACAGGTACTCATTGAGTGCTTAATATACACTCAGCTCTCCTATTCTTGAAAGACACAAAAGCAGTGTATTCTCCTTGGCTCTGTGGCATCTTCCGTGGTGGGAGCAAGATAGACATAAGCAGGACTTGGACTAGGGTAAAGCAAACAAGGCACTGGGCGCAAACTTGAAGGAGGCACTCTGAAGGTCATGCAAGCGCAGGGTCTGTACCTGAGAATGTGTGCCTCCTTAAATTCTGAGCCCTAGGTCCCTTGCTTACCCCACCCTGGTCCTGGACTTAAGAAGCAGTTAGGTCACTTGGAAGGCATGTCTAAATAACATAAGACTGAAAGTGAAACAGAACAGTGCTGCTCAAGCTTAATGTGCATATGAATCATCTGGAGACCTTACTAAAATGAGGATTGTGATTCAGTAGGTCTGGAGTGGTTCTTGAGATTCTACATTTCTAACAAGCACCCAGATGATTCTGATACTAGGGCTACACTTTGAGTAGCAAGGAGAAAAATTCATGCTAGAGGAAAGCAAAGGGTCATATTCACTAAGCTAGGGGACCAGGGTAGCCTTCTCCAGGGAAAGTGAAGTGGCAGCTGAGTTCTCAAAGGATAAATTGGATTTGGATTGGAAGAAAAGAGGGGTGAGGGCATTATAAACAGAATGAAGAATGTGCAAACGCTCAGAGACAGGAATGAACCCCATGTGTTTGGAAACAGACTAACTTGGCAAGATGCAGGTCCAAGTTGGAAAAGAGGAAAAGAGTTTTGATAGGTAGCATGAAACCTGTGTATTCATTGTTTCTTTAGAAATGTGGTCCTTAATTATCTGCTCAGATACTATCCAACTGGGCCTTTCCATTTCCTGCATCAGCTTTTCCCCTCTTGGAGGGGACCCCTGTCCTTCTGGGGAGATAAAGAGCTGAGTCCAGACACCTGAATAAAGTCTGTGAGGCAAAATGTGAAGTAGGACAAAGGGGTGGTTGACTTCATTACCTTGATTGGATAGGGGAGGCCTTGGAATATTGTTCCTTCCCTTCCATTCTCCCTCCCCTTCCATTCTCCCTCCCCTTCCCTTTCTTCCTTTCTTCCTTCCTTTCTTTCTTCCTTCCTTCCTTTCTTTCTTTCTTTCTTTCTTTCCTTTCTTTCTTTCCTTCCTTCCTTCCTTTTCTCTCTCTCTTTCTTTCTTTCTTTCTCTCTTTCTTTCCTTTTTCTTTCCTTTCTTTCTTTCCTTCCTTCCTTTTCTCTCTCTTTCTCTCTCTCTCTCTCTCTCTCTCTCTCTCTTTCTCTCTCTCTTTCTCTCTTTCTTTCTCTCTCTCTTTCTCTCTTTCTTTCTTTCTCTCTTTCTTTCCTTTCTTTCTTTCTTTCACTGGGACATATAGAAACCAGAAAGCCCTCCCTACATAATGGTGGACATTCCCAGTATATACACATAAAGAGTGCCTGGTAAATATGTGCCAATTTTACTTCATAATAGAATGGAGTTCTGCTTATTTTACTTCAAACAGCCCACTTAAAGTACTTTTCTAAAGTTAGCAGAGGAACAGTGGAAAACTAGGCCTTAAACATCATAAGTACTAAAGGAATATTTGCTGATTGATTCCTTTAAGTGATTATGAGGTCCTGTCTTCTCTACATCAAGGCACATTTTCAGCTCAGTTTAATGTAAGAATGTATCGAGTGACTTAGGTACTAAGACTTGGGTATGCTTCCATATAGCTACAAGGAAGTAGACTTGAGCCCTGAACTCAAAGAGTTGAGTATTATTCTAGAGCAGTAGTATTCAACTGGGGGTAATTTTTGTCCCCTAAGGGACATTTGACAATGTCTGTAGATATTGTTGGTTGTTGCATCTTTGGGGATGCTTCTGGCATCTAGTGGGTAGAGGCCAAGGATGCTGTTAAACATCCTACAATGTAGAGACAACCCCTCACCAAAAAACCCAAAGAATTAACTGGCCCAAAATATCACTAGTGCCAAGGTTTAAGAAATCCTGCTCTAAAATAGGATAAGACCAACAAATAGAACTGGAACTTTGAGGTTGGAAGGCCATACAGCTGGTTAATAGCAGAGCAGGGACTGAAGTTTAGTTCACCCTAATCTAATGGGGCCATTTAGAGTCAAATGGCATTATATGTCAGAATATTTTATCTAGCTTCATGTCCCACAAATCCTGAATCATACATATTTTTAGCTCTAGCAAATATGTGATCACTGTATGTTGGGCAGGGACAGTTCTAAGACAGTAATGGATTTTTCTGGTGGTGTCTTTCTACAGGTTGATATGTCAGACCTCTCCCCAGAGGAGCAATGGAGGTAAGTGTGACAGTGTGGGCCCCTCATGCTGGGGACTATAGATGGATCCTAATAATAGAGTTGTGTATTTTGCTTCCTTGTCTGTGGAAATCAGTGACCTGTGACTGCTGGGACAGGCCATTTGAGATCTTTTCCAGTACTTGGTTCACTCCTGGGTAGCTCCCTCCATCCTGGGGAGTAAATAGGTTATTGCCCCAAACCATCCATCTGAGTTTGAATACTAGTTCTGCCATTTCCTAGTGTTGTGATCTTGGGCAAGTTACTTAACTTGACACTACCTTAATTCTCCCAGTTTGTAAAGTGAGGATCATAATAGTGTCTATACCTCATAAAGTTGTTGTGAGGATTAATATATGTGAAATTCTTAGAACAGTGCCTGGCATGTGGTTAACTTCCAGTAACTGTTACCTACTTTGAGGGTGAGTATCATCATTAACATCATCATTATCCATGAAACAGGTCAGAGAGCTCTGGTTGAGAAAATAAGAGATGTGTTTTCTTATCTCAACTCTGCTACTAACTTGCTTTGTAACCAGAGAGAGTCAACAGTTATCTTACTGTCATTATGTCTCACCAGTAAAGGAGTCTCAAGAGTATTTGCCCCACAAACATTGCCAGGTGGCTGACTAATGAGCTGAAGTCAACCAAGTAAAATTTGTTTTACTAATTTGAAAAACTTGGTTTACTAAATTTCTGACTCCTACCTCCCTGTTATCTTTTTGTCAGATTTTCTCACCCAGGACAGAGTTTTAGGTAAGACGAACCCTTAGGTGCTGTGGCTGGCTGGCTGGCTGACATTTGGCTGCCCACCCTAGTGGGCAGTTTCCCCCTAACATTTTATTATGAAAAATCTCAAACATACAGAAAAGTTGAAAGAATTGTGCAGTGAACACCCTTATACCCACCACCTAGATTCTACAGTTAACTTTTTGCTATATTAGCTTTATGATCTATCTGTCCATAATTCATCCAACCAAGTTCTTCTTGCTTAGTCTCTCATTGCACTTGGGAATTTCATGAAGATACAATTTATGTTGTCCTTTCCCTTTCTCCCTAATACTTCTGGGTATGAAGTACTTGCACAAAAGCTCCTGACTACAGGCTACATTTGTGTTTAGTTTTCTAACTCCTTCATTCCTCTCCCTTGGCTGACTCTGACCCAGAATGGTAGGAGTGACTTTCCTATTCTTAGAGGAAGCTTTTTGCCTGTGTTGGCCAAGGGAATCACTTGCTGTCAGTCCTCAGGACTATGCCAGCCTTAGATTAAATAAGAGTTTCCAGTTGTACTCTCCTTGTGCCCTTAAAGAGGCTATTTACCTGTGGATACTGATGGTGAAGTTACTGTTGGATTAGTATAAAGTTGAAACAGTTGAGATTTTTCAGGCTTCAAGATCTCTGGTCCTGACAGAGAGGGTAGGACAAATAAAGCATGACTTTAACCCTGGAATTAGCACACATTTGCAATGTTATTCCTTTATTGGTGTCATAAATATCATTAAGTAAGAGTATGAAGGTTCATGGCTTTAACCTTCTCTTTGGGTTACTTTCTCCTTCCAATGACAAGTTGAAATAAGACTGAAATGGAAAGTATCAATTATTTCTACCATTGGGGGCAGGCAGCAGACCACCCAAATTTAACCCCAATATCTGACCTTGGTGACTAGGTCCCATAGAACTCCTATTCTATCCCAAAATGCCTGTCCTCTATGGCATGTGTCATTTTAGCCCCTAATTTGTACAGTACTCTGCAGCTGCAAAGCACAAGAGTGTGTTTTGAGCTACAGACCAGTGAGATATCCCTAGAAAGCACTGCCCCTTTACCACTACACCATCCCTGACCTAGCTCACCCCATCTGTTTGGCTTTCAGGGTTGAGCACGCACGCATGCATGCCAAGCACCGCGGCCATGAAGCCATGCACGCTGAAATGGTCCTCATCCTCATCGCTACCTTGGTTGTGGCCCAGCTACTCCTGGTGCAGTGGAAGCAGAGGCACCCCCGCTCCTACAATGTAAGCCACTTTGCCTCTCATTTCTTTGTTTACCAATCATCAGGAGACCCTTCTTAAATATTCTAGGCTGCAGCCTAATCCAGGCTGCATGTAGGCAGGGAATAGATGATAATAATAAACTATGTATAAATAGTTGAATAGTGTATGGTGGGTGTGTGTTTAAGGGCCCAGTGATTCAGACATTGAAAACTGGGATAGAACCTGAGCCTACTTTCATGTCCAGAAAAGGTAGGTTCTCCTTTTTAACATTTTGGATAGATTCGTGAAGGAGATATTCATTGGGAGCTGTTCAAATAGAGGGAGAGGTGATCACTTGATTGGGAAGACCAAGCTTCTAATGAATCTTAATTAATTTAGATTAATATTTTAAAAAGGCAGTAGTAAATGAAATGAACAAAAACATATAAACCTTACAGAAAACATAGCTAAATGGCAGAAGTAAACCCTTCCTTGTGAGTAATTTAAATATAAATGGATTAAATTCTCTTATTAAAAGGCAGAGATTGTCAAATTGGTTTAAAAATAACCACATTACCCATCTATATACTAAACCAGTACACCCATCTACATAGTCTATAAGAGACTCACTTTAGATGCAAAGAAATAAGAGATAAAAGTAAAAGGATGGAAAAAGATATTTCATGCAAATGATAACAAAGAGAGGGCTGGTAGCTATTAAATATCAGACAAAATAGACTTTAAATAAAAAAACATTACAAGAGACAAAGAAGGACATTACATTATTGATAAGTTTCCCTACAGCCAGAAGATATAATTAAAAACATACATGCACCTAACAAAGGAACTCTAAAATATTTGAAGCAAAAATGACAGAATTGATGGGAAAAACCCATAATTCTATAGTAATAGTTGGGAAGTTCAATAACCCCACTTCCAATAACAGAATAACCAGATAGAAGATCAACAGGTAATAGAGGACTTGAACAGCATTATAAACCAATTAGACCTAACAGATGTATACAGAACATTCCACCCAACAACAGCAGAATACATGTTCTTCTCAAGTACATGTGAACCATTCTCCAGGATAGAACATATGTTAGGCCACAAAACAAGCCTCAGTAAATTAAAAAAGATTGAAATCAGCTGCTCTGGATTAGGACATGACAGATAGTATACTGGATTCTTTTACAACTAGTAGGAGTCTTTAACCTTTTCAAGTATAACAACCATTTTTTAGCGGTAAAAACTTGTCAAAGCCGGGGGAGGCTATAGCTCAAAGCGGTAGAGTGCATGCATTACTGTGCACAAGGTCCTGGGTTCAGTCTCCAGTACTTCCTCTAGAAAATACATAAATAAACCTAAGTACCTCCCCCACCCACCAAATTAAAACAACGAAACTTGGCAAATATCCACATAATGATAGTTGTACTTCCAAAGAACACATACACACAGAATAGTAATAATAGCTAACATTTATTGAATTCTTACTATGCCAGCCACTGTTCTAAGTACTTTATTACATATGTAGACTCATTTAATCCTCACAGTCACCCAGTAAAGTAAATAATGTTTTCTCCAATTACAGATGAGGAACTGAGACAGAAAGACTAAGTTACTTGCACTAGTTGTAAAACCATTATTTGAACTCAGACAATTTTACTGTACCAGGGCTTTTAGTCTTAATCCCTAAATGATTCTTTTTCTCTCGTATGTCTTTTTTCAGACCTCTTGTAATATGGCCAAAGATGCCCAGGGGTCTGTAGCCCACAGGATGGGAACTGCTACATTATCTCATTTAACCTTCCTAAAAGCCTATGAGATAAGTACTGTGAACAAACTGAGGTCCAGAGACTTCAGGCATGAAGAGGATACTAATAGATAGAGCCAGAATTTGAACCCAGGTCTTCTATTTCATATTTCATAATCTCTACTGTACCGTATGGTGCTTTTGGAAAGGATTTTTTCCATCAAGGGAACCAAGGGGTAATCTGGAGCATAGGAGGAGGAGAGGCTAATCTTTGCCCTTCAGCTTGCACAGGTTCCAGACATTACTGGCTTATAGCCACCTCAAGTGTTGGTATGCACCATGAGTAGAGACATCTGTACCTTCAGGTCATAGTGCCTTGAATGATTACATGGCACCAAGGCTGTCTGAACTAGGCACCATCCAGCAGACTAATCCACCTGGGATAGGGCTTCATGTCTGGACCCTGCTCATGCTTTATCCTGTCATCTAAGTCACTTGTTTCCCAGTGTGCTTATAGTGCCTGCTCTGTAAAATGGGGATTATTAGGATGGTTTAATTGAATGTGGAAAATAAGAAAACTCATAAACCAAATACAGTGAGCCCCTTGGCCTTTCTCTGCTTGTATTAGAAATAATTATGTAATGTTGGCTAATCTGCAAAGATTTTTGAAAACCTCTGAAGAAGTGAGGACACATATACTGCAGTGGTTTTCAATGTGTACATTTGTTTTTTAAGCTATGAAATCTTTTCTTCAAACAATACCTTAAGGGGAAACACAATGTAGAAAATAACTAAGAGGATGCTTTCCTTGGGCTGGTAACCCTGACCCTTGTCAGGAACATCTGTAGAACTTATCAGAGTGTTAGAAAATCACTGATGTGTCATTCACTAGTTAATCCTTAATAGGAAGGTGATTGTAAATTAATGAGGCCAGTTATATAAGGAACACGCACAGTCATCTCATTACTTTACTGCCACACCCTGTAAACATTATGCTGAACTACACTGGTGAGAGGACATGCTAACATAGCATATATGCACTGAGAAACTTAAACTCATGTCTTTAGAAAATTGGAAAAGGGAAATCTGTAGTGTCCTGCTTTATGCTGCTCTTATATAATAATGATCTATATTGGTTTCTTTAAAACTTTTGTTAACTTGGGTATAATGAATATTTTTACTGCTTTAGTTAAAATACTAACTTTGGAAGAAGAAAAATTGCTCAAGATACCTGTACACAGTGGCATCTCCTGTCCTTTTTCATGTTTATCAGAAGCTGGAGCTGGTCACCTTAACACAGTAAATACAGTGGAGTCAGACCATCTGCCTTGATTAACCAACTCTTTGACTTCTGAGCTACATGACTTTATACCTCACTGAGCCTCAGTTCTTCTTATCTTTGAATTGGGGTGATAATATCTATCTCATGGGTTGTGACTATTATATATAAGATTATATGGCAAAGTGTTTTGTAAACTCTAAAGCTAATGTTAATGACTTTGTTGCCCCTACTCCTAAGAGAAAAAGCTTAAGACATAAAAATATCTTCAGATACTATTTTATGTGGAAGTGGAATAGAATTTTATTTTTATTGAGGATAATTTCACATAACAAAATTCACTATTTTAACTGTTTTAAAGTATTCAGTGGCTTTTAGCATATCCACATTATTGTGCAACCATTGCCACTATTTAGTTCTAGAACATTTTTGTTACCCAAGAGGAAACCCCATACCCATTGAGCAGTCATTCTCTATTTCGCTCTCCCAGCACACCCTGGCAACCAGTAATCTGCTTTCTATGTATTTACCTATTGTGGATATTCATATAAATAGAATCATACAATATGTGGCCTTTTGTGCCTGACTTCTTTCACATAGCATGTTTGCAAGTTTCATCTATGTTGCAGTATCTATAAATACTTCATTCCTTTTTATGACTCTTTATTATTCCATTTTTCTCTGTTTTTTTTTCTTTCTTCTTTTTTTTTTTTTGGTGTTTTTTTGGTATTATTTATGAACCTGTAGTGGGCATAAAGTGGTATTTCATTGTGGTTTTGATTTGTAGTTCTAATGACTTTTGAGCATCTTTTGATGTTTTTATTGGATATTTGTATATCTTTCTTGGAGAAATGTCTGTTCAAGTGCTTTGTCCATTTTTTTAAATAGGTTTTTTTTGTTGAGTTGTAAGAGTTCTTTATATAGTCTAGATACTATACCATCATAGGATACATGATTTAGAAATACTTTCTCCCATTCTGTGCATTCCCTTTTCACTTTCTTGATAGTATCCTTTGATGCATAAACATTTTTAAGTTTGATGAAGTCCAATTTCTTTTTTCTTTTTTTAATTGAATATATTTGACATAATATTGTGTAAATTTAAGGTGCATAGCATGTTAATTTGCTACATTTATATATTGTATGATGACTGCCATTGTAGTGATATGTAGCACCTCTATCATATTGCATAATTATTCTTTCTATTTAGTGTTTGGAATAATTTAAGTTCTAATCTATTAGCAAGTTTGATGGTTATAGCACAGTATCATTGTCCATATTCATTATACTGTGCATTAGATCTCTATGGCTTATTTACTAGTTGCAAGTCTGTATTCTTAAACCTATTTTTTGTTGCTTATGTTTTTAGTGTCATGTCTAAGGATCCACTGACAAATCCAAGATTATTAAGATTTACCCCTATAGTTTCTTCGAAGAGTTTTATACTTTTAGCTCTTAGATTTCAATCTTTGATTCATTTTGAGTTAATTTTTTGTAAATGGTATGAGATAAGGGTCTAACTTTATTTTTTGCTTGTGGATATCCAGTTGTCCTAGCACCATTTGTTGAAGAGCCTTCTTTTGCCATTGAATGGTCTTAGTCTTCTAGTCAAAAATCAATTGACCATAAATGTATCTACTTGATTTTGTACTTTCAATTCTATTCCATTGAACTATACATTTCTGCTTATGCCAATATCACACTTTTGATTACTATAGTAGTATTGTAAGTTTTGAAGCTGGGAAGTGTGAGTCCTCCATACTTATTCCTTTTCAAGATTGCTTTGGCTACTCTGGGTCCCTTGCAATTCCATATTAATTTTAAGATCAGTTTTTCAATTTCTGCAAAAATAGACAGTTGTGATTCTGATAAGGATTGCACTGAATCTGTAGATCACTTTGGGGGGTATTGCATTAATCTTCCTGAAATTGGATTATCTTTTCATTTATTTTGGTCTCTTTACTTTCTTTCATTAATGTTTTGTAGTTTCCAGTATACAAGTCTTATACCTTCTTGGTTAATTTATTCCCTAGTATTTCATTCTTTTTGGTGCAATTGTGAATGGAATTACTTTCTTAATTTCCTTTCTGGATTGTTCATTTTTAATATATAGAAATATAACTGATTCTTGTGTCTTGCAACTTTGTTGAATTTGTTTATTAACTAATAGTTTTTTTGTGGGTTCTTTAGGATTTTCTGTATATAATTCATGTCCTCTGTTTTACTTCTTTTCCAATTGGATGCCTTTTATTTCCTTTTCTTGCCTAATTGCTGTGACTAAAACATCCAGTAAAATGCTGAATAATAGCAGTGAAATTGGCATCCTTTTCTTTTTCCTGATCTTAGGGGAAAAGCTTTCAGTCTTTAATCTTTAAGTAAGTTAGCTGTGGGTATTTCATAAATGCCTTTTATCATGTTGAGGATGTTCCCTTCAGTTTCTAGTTTGTTAAGAGTTTTTCTCATTGAATGGGTATTGGATTTCTCAAATATCTTTTTCTACATCAATTAAGGTGATCATGTGGTGCATTCCTGGGATAAATCCCACTTGATCTTGATGTGTAATCCTTTTAATATGCTGCTAGATTTGGTTTGCAAGTATTTTATTGAGGATTTTTGCCTCTCTGTTCATAACAGATACTGGTTTGTAGTTTTCTTGTCAAGTATTTATCTGGCTTTGGTATCAGGATAATGTAACCTCATAGATGAGTTAGGAAGTGTTAACCTTTTTTTCTGTTTTTTTTGAGCAATGGAATTTTGGTGTAGTATAAAATGCCTTGAAGTGAGAGTAATTTGGTCTCGATTTCCAGCACCACTGCTGATTAGTAATGGACCTTGGGCAAATTACTTATTCTCTCTTACCTCATCCTCATGTTTCATCTTTAAAGTGAGGGTTTAAGACTAGATGATTACTATTTTCTCTTCAAGCTTTAAAATATTTTTTTCATTAATATTATTCCATGTAACTCCAGAGCCCCAAATTAAAGCTAAGGAATGAGAGAATGAGTTTTAAGAATGTAGATTTTGGCTGGGTATTATAAAGAAATTTTCAACAGTGGAATTTGTTCCACAGTAGAATGAACTGTCCTAGAGGGGAATAATCTTCCCATCACAACTGTGTTTTATTAGGGGCTAGACAACTCCTTGTCAGGGATGTTGTGGAGGGGATTTTTGGAATGGTTGGCTGGACAACTTCTAAATGCTGCCTCTCAGCTCTAAAATCTGTATCATATTAAAGTACCAAGAGGGATGAAGGTCTATCTTATTCTTAGAGGGACAAAACTCACCTGTTGAGAGAGAGAGGATCAGATTTGTTCTGTTTTTATTTTGGTTTTGTTCTGATTACAAATGTTATACATGTTTATTATAAAAAATTCAAACAATATGTATGTGACATAGAAATCAAGTGTCCAAGAGAACCACTGTTAACAATTTGTTATACTTGCAGGTTTTTTTCTTTGCATGTATTAATATTTATAAGTTTTTAGATGTTATGACATCCATTAGGTTCTGCAGCATTTTCCACTTAAAACAGGCGTACCTCAGAGATATCATGGGTTCATTTGCAGATCATTGCAGTAAAGTGAGTCACATGAAATTTTTTGTTTTCCAGTGCATGAAAAAGTTATGTTTACACTATACTCTAGTCTTAAGTGTGCAATAACATTATGTCTAAAAAACAATGTACATACCTTAATTTAAATACTTCATTGCTAAAAAATACTAAGTATCATTTGAGCCTTCATTAAGTCATAATCTTTTTGCTGGTAGAGGGTCTTGCCTCAATGTTGATGGGTGCTGACTAATCGGGGAGGTGCTTGCTGAAGGTTGGGGTGGCTGTGGCAGTTTCTTAGAAAAGACAACAGTAAAGTTTGCCACATCAGTTGACTCCTCCCTTCACAAATGATTTCTCTGTAGCACGCAGTGCTGTTTGACAGTATTTTGCACACAGTAGAACTTCTTTCAAAATCGGAGTCAGTCTTCTCAAACCTTGCCTTATCAACTAAGTTTATGTAATATTCTAAATCCTTTGTTGTCATTTCAACAATCTTCATAGCATCTTCAGCAGGAGTAGATGCCATCTCAAGAAATCACTTTCTTTGCTCATCCATAAGAAGCAATTCTTAATTCATTTAAGTTTTATCATGAGATTGCAGCAATTCAGTCATATTTTAAGGCTCCACTTCTAATTCTGCTTCTCTTGCTTTTTCCACCACATCTGCAGTTACTTTCTCCACTAACATCTTTAATCCCTCAAAGTCATCCGTGAGGATTGGAAGAAATTGAGGGTTGGAATCAGTTTCTTCCAAACTCCTTTTCATGTTGCTATTCTGACATATTCCCACGAATTGTAAATGTTCTTAATGACATCTAGAATGGTGAATCCTCTCCAGAAGGTTTTCACTTTATTTTGCCCAGATCCAAATAAGGAATGACTGCCTATGGCAGTTACAGCCTTACAAAATACATTTCTTAAATAACAAGATTTGAAAGTTGAAGTTACTCCTTGATCCATGGGCTGCAGAATGGATGCTGTGTTAGCAGGCATGAAAACAACATTAATCTCACTGTACATCTCCATCAGCACTTTGGGGTAACCAGATACATTGTCAGTGAGCAGTAATATTTTGAAAGGACTCTTTTTCTTCTGAGCAGTAGGACTCAACAGTGGGCTTAAAATATTCAGTAAACCATGTAGTGAGCAGATATGCTATTATCCAGGCTTTGTTCTTCCACTTACAGAGCACAAAGTAGATTCAGCATAATTCTTAAGGGCCCTAGGATTTTTGGAAAGGTAAATGAGCATTGGTTTCAACTTAAAAGTCACCAGCTACATTAGCCTGTAACAAGAGAATTAGCCTGTCCTTTGAAGCTTTGAAGCTAGACTTTGACTTCTCCTCTCTAGCTGTGAAAGTCCTAAATGGCATCTGTCTTGTTTGCTTTGAAAATCTGTTGTTTAGTGTAGCCACCTTCATTCATCATCTCAGCTAGATCTTCTGGGTTAATTGCTGCAGCTTCTACATCACCTTGCTGCTTCACCTTGCACTTTTATGTCATGGAGATGGCTTCTTTCCTTAATGCTCATGAACCAACCTCTGTGAGCTCCAAACTTTTCTTCAGCTTCTTCACCACTCATAGCCTTCATAGAACTGAAAAGAGTTAAGGCCTTGCTGTGAATTAGGCTTTGACTTACAGTAATGTTGTAGCTGGTTTGATCTCCCATCCAGACCACTGAAACTTTCTTCATATCAGCAATAAGGCTGTTTTGCTTTCTTATCATTTGTGTTCACTAGAGTAGCTTTTTTAGTTTCCTTCAAGAGTTTTTCCTTTGCATGCACATGTGGCTACCTGTTTGGTGCAAGAGGCCTAGCTTTAGGCCTATCTCAGCTTTAAACACCCTTTCCTCACTAAGCTTTATTATTTCTAGTTTTTGATTTTAAGTGAGAGACGTACAACTCAGAGGTCATTGTAGGGTTATTAATTGGCCTAATTTCAGTTTTGTTGTGTCTCAGGGACTCAGGAGGTCTAAAGATAGGGAAGAGAGAGAGGGAGTGGCCAGTGGAGCAGTCAGAACTGACACATTTATTGATTAAATTTGCTGTCTTATATGGGCATAGTTTGTGGCCGCCCAAAACAATTACAATAATGACATCAGAGATGTCATAGATCACCATAACAAATTTAAGAATAATGAAAATTTTGAAATATTGTGAGAATTACCAAAATGTGACACAGAGACATGAACTGAGTAAATGCTGTTTGAAAAATGGCACAATAGACTCATTCAGTACCGGGTTGCCACAGACCCTCAATTTGTTAAAAATAAAAATGCAGTATCTGCAAAGCACAATAAAACGAGCTGGTAATATCTCTCAAATATCTATCCATATTAGTTTGTATGTAATCCTTTTAAACTAGTAAAACAGTGTTCTTTGTAATTGATTTTTACGTCTGTTGATAGACATGTTGTTTATCTTAGTTGCAACAATGATTCAGTAAACTTTCTACATATATAATTTACATATATGCAAATACAGTGGGCCAACATTTCTGTAGAATGAATTCCTAGAAATGAAATTGCCTGGTCAAATGGAATTACCATTTAATTATTAATGGATCTTGTCAAATTGCCCTTCAAAAAGTTATAGCAGTGTATAATCCTACCAACAGATGTTAAGCAGTGCTATTACCCAATACTAAAGAGAGTATAGGGAATCCTCAGTATTTTTAATCCTTCTCAACCCAATATGTGAAAATACCTAATTTAAAAGTCAAGTACTACAAGGTTTAAAAAGAAAAACATATCAGTCAATCCTTTGCCCAATTCTAGCCATCCCTGATTATTTCAGTGGCAACTACTTTAAACTTTTTTAAGTTGTTTTCTGATACTGACCTTTGTTTTTAAATAACATGATCGCACTAATATATATATGTGTAATTTTTACTTTTAAATATTATGTATTGACTTCCTAACCATGGAAGGTGGTAATTTTCTTATACTGCTACACATATACCCATCACATACATACTTTTCCTCCTCCCAGGTTTTGGTTAAATAAATATTTTGGTAAAATTACATAATAATGTAAATATTATTCACAGCTGAGCCATGTGGTGTATTTGGTCACATTTCCTTTCCTGGCTTAGGATTCTGTTGGAATGTTTCTTATTGATCAGAGCTCTTTGCATATTAGTAATAAGCCCTTTTGACATACATTTTGCAGGTATTTTTCCCCAGATTGCTCTCTGATTTTACTGGTAGAACTGGTACAGACATTTTATAGACTAGATTTATGAAGCATCCAATGGGCTGGGGATTCTGTTATTTACTATTCTATTTGGACAGCACATCTTATTTCTCCTTGTTTTCCATCCTGGGGCATCCAAAGTGCATCTGCCTGCCTAGACAGATTTTTTGGTACTTGCCATAGCCACCAGTTTAGTTCTTAGGGAACTCTCAACCTCACATCTGCTCTAGACTAAAGGTGGGCTCCAGGGAGCAGAAGCAGGGCAGAAACATAGTTGGGCCATTGCTAAAGGTATGAACTTCACCATTACATAAACAATTAATAACACCAGCTACCATTTACTAAGTACTTTATAATGTGCCCAGTATTTTGCTGTGAGGGGGCTGGTATTATTTTTGCCACTGTATGGATCAAGAAACTGAAGCTTAAAGAGATTAGCTGAACCCTGCTCAACTAATGATTAGCAGAGTCAGGATTCATACCCAGTCCCTGTGACTCCCATGTTCTCCTCGGTCTCCAATGATGTCTGTTTATTTGTTCAGTTAGCAAATATTCTTTGATCCTTTTTAGCCCCATGCTAGGGCTGTGATCAGTTAATGTTGTTTGCTTCATGGAAAAACCACTTTGAAAAAGAATTTATAAACTTGAATATTCACATTCCCTATGATCCAGAAGCTTAGTTCCTAGATATATGCCAAGAGAAAAGTTTGTGCATGCATCTCAGGGAGGATATACCAGAATTTTCATAGCAGCACTATATTGTAATAGCAAAAACTTGAAAATGGATGAATGGATAGGTTAGTTGTGATGTATTTACACTATGGAATATTATAAGTTATAAAATAATAACATATAAATACATAAAGTAACACAAAAAATTAACTATAGTTACAAATAATTAATGGTAAGGATGAATCTTAGCAATATAATATAGAGTGAAAAAAGTCCCAGGAAACTACTTACAACTTGATACCTTTTATAGAAGGCTAAATAATAAAACTAAAAACAATAAAAACTAAACAGTATGCTTTAGAAGTATGTATGTGTGTGATAAGATCATATTTTTAAAAGCCAGGGAATGATAAAATCAAGATTCAGGATAAGGCTGATGTTGGATGGAAGATTGGAGGGTAGGACAGAGAAGAGGATGTAGCTAGATAAAAGTAATTTTAGATGTTCCAATTCTAATGTTGGGTAGTGGGTCCAGTATTTGTCATATTATTAAAAAAATAATGAACTTAAAAAGGAAGGAAATCCCGTCATATGCTTCAACATGAGTGAACCTTTGGGACATTATGCTAATGAAATAAGCCAGTCATGAAAAGACAAATATTTGTCTTCCACTTATATGAGGTACCTAGAGTAATCAGATTTATATAGATTGTAGAATGGTGGTTGCCAAAGGCTGAGGAAGAGAGGGGAATTGGAAAGTTGTTGTTTCATGGGTAGTTTCAGTTTTGCAAGATGAAAAAGTTCTGGAGATCTGTGGCACAGCAGTGTGAATATACTTAACAGTACTGAGCTATACACTTAAAAATGGTTAAGATGAGGGGGGATGGAAATAGCTGAGTGGTAGAGCACATGCTTAGCATGCACGAGGTCCTAGGTTCAATCCTGAGTACACCCATTTAAAAAAAAATGGTTAAGATTGTAAATTTTATGTGTTTTTTAAACCACAATGAAAAATAATTTTTAAAAATTAAAACAAAAGTGGTCCATGTGTTGACTAATGAGAATATTCATTAACCAGAGATTCTGATTAATTCTTTTTTTCTCTCTCTCTACTTGAAGTTCAAAAATAAAGGCAAGAAAAAAAGCATTTCCCAAGATAGGGACGTACCTTACCAGATATTAAGATATACCATAGAAATAGACAAATCGACTATTGGAAGAGAGTGAAGATCTCAGAGACAGATCCCTGTATAATGGGAACTTAATATACAATAAAGGTGTCATCACCAGTCAATGAAGGACATAATCATTGCTAAGTAGATTGTGTGGAGAAAACTGGCTCAACATATGGAGAAAAATTAAAATGAAATTCTTATATAACACTGCATACAAAAGGGAATTAAAGATAGATTAAAGATCTAATTTTGAAGGGCAAATTATGAAGTTAATGAAAAATGTGTGGGCAAATAAGGTAAACATTTGATAAATTTGATTATATTAAGATTAAGAATTTTCTGTAAAGGATACTGTAGGTAAAGTTAGCTGATAACGAAGTGGGGGGTTAATAATGATTAAAACAGACAATAGACTAATATCTAGACTATATAAAGTAACTCCTACAAATCAACAAATAAAAGATAGCAACTCCAATAGAAAGATGGGCAAAGGATATGAACAGGCAGTTTACAGGAGAGGAAATCCCGAAGTCCATGAAGCCTGAGAAGAGATGCTCAGAATCATTAGTATTTAGAGAAGTGAACATTAAAACAGCAGTGAGTTATCACTTTGTATGATTGGCTAGAAACTAGAAACTCAGTTATTTCCAAGTATTGGCAGGGATCCGAGGCTGTAGGAACCCCTGTGCAGTCTTTGTGGGTATGAAGCCTGGTACAGGCATTGTGGAGAGCAGCATGGCACTATTCAGTCAGATGGAATGTACAATGTCCTATGACACATCCTAACGGGACATATGAGAGGGTGTTCACTTTAACATCAATTTGGCAGTTAATTGAAGAGTTGGAGGCAATCTGGATACCTCTCTCTGAGTAAATAGGTAAAATGTGGCAGATGCATATCATGAAGCTGTGTACCCGTAACAACTTGTGGACTTTTAGAAGCATAGTACTGAGTGGGAAAAGTATCAGAGATACATAGCACAGTGCCAATTACTAAATGAAAAATATGCATATGAAACACATTAGAATGTCTGTAGAGTGAGGAATGGGAATAAAAAAAGAATCAAAACAACTCCCTGGAGAATGTTGTGTAAAGGAGAGGCCCTGGGATTGTTGTTGAGTAGTAGAAACATGAGCTGTTTGACATTAGCTGTCAGAGCTTTCCAGAAAATGCTTCTTATGGCATGCCAAGACATGATGGAATTAATTGATAAGGCTCTGTTTCTCTCAAGCTGCATGAAAGTTTCTGTCCTTCACTAGTGTTGGTTGGCGGCCTAGCCTTCCATTGGGCATATATGACCACTAAGTGGAGAAACACTAGCTACCTGCTCTGTTCTCCTAGACCAGGTTTCTCAGTGGGGAGACTACTAACATTTTGGCTAGATGATTCTTTATTTCTGCAGGGAGGCCCGTTCTGTGCAGTGTAGGATATTTAGCAGCATCCTTGGCCTCTGCCCACTAGATGGCTAGTAACACCCCTCCCCCAATTGTGACAACCAAAAATGTCTTCAGACATTGCCAGATGTCCCCTGGGGAGAAAATTCACCCCTGATGAGAAACACTGTCCTAGACTCTAGGACCTAGAACAGCATGGATGTTGCCAGCCATGAGACTGATCATGAGCAAGTATGCCAGCCTCCTGGTTTCACTGCGAAAAGTATCAAACTTCTCTCTGTAATTTAGGAGTTCAACTCCAACCTTCAGTTTAAAAGAAAAGAAACTTAGTCTAAATTAACTGCTTTTGGGAGCAAGCAATCCTACTGTGTTCTGTATTTAAATTTCAGATACTATTCTTTTCAATAACAGCGGCAATAATGATAGTAACTTAAACTGCTTATAGTTTGGAATTTATTGATGTTTAAAGAAAATACTTTTCTCATCTGTTATCTCTTTGGAACCTGACAATAAATAGCTTTATAAGATAGGCTAGGGATTTGTCTCCATTTTTCAGATTAGTAAACCGAAGTGCTCCATCCTGAAGTGATTTGCCAGGAGCACAGGGCCAATTAAATTGCAGAGCCAGACATAAAATCCAGTTCTTGGTTAAGTGCTCTTTCCATAAAGTACTCAGTCATTTTTTTGAGGTTTCCAAAAGCTTTAGGAAATTATTGTCAGTTCTGCCATAGTCATTTCTGTTTTTAGCCCCCCTGATAATTTCCTTTAATGACTTTTCCTAAGTCCTTTTCTTGGATTTCAAGTATTTTCAAAACTATCCCCCTTTACTCTATATTGTCTTGCCTCCTTAGTCTTTCTAGTTTACCCCCCAACTTAGTGAGTGATGCCGGGAGGCAGGACTTGGAAGACCAAAATTCTGGATTGGAAACCTAGACCAGGCCAGACTTGCTGTTTGGCTTCTCGGTAGCTCAGTTTTCATCATCTAGAGAGTCTAATCTTACTCCCTCCATAGTTCCCTCAGGGATGTTAAGGGAAGGAGTAAGTTTATGCCTGGAAAAATATCTATCCTATTTTTAAAGATCTCTAAGGAGCTTTCATCATCTCTGTCTGTTACCAAATACAGTATCTTTTCAGACTCCTATCCCCTGAACTGCCGTTCCCTCCTGGAATGGATGAGTGGCAAAATCTCCTACCTTGCAGTCTTTAAACTACTATAGATTTTTCTCAGACCAAGACATTAAGAGGGTCACCAGACTGTATGGCTCTCCTGAGAATATAATAAAAACTCCTAAGTGTGATCAGCTTCCTTTGAGCCATCCCTGCCTTGTTAGGCTCATTTCTCACACTTCCCTCAAGCCTCCTAGGTTCCCTCAGCCTGGAACACTCAACATGATGCCTTTCTCCCCCTGCACCTGCTGGGCCAACAGGATAGCCTTCCTTGGTTCCTCCACGTTGAGTGAAACGCCTCTACTCTACTTTCTTGGCCACGAGGGCCGACTCCATTATAGCACTTATCATTCTGCACTAGATGGTTTGTTTCCCCTCAGTAGCCTTAAGTTCTTGAGGAGGTTTTGTTTTTTTCTCTCTGAATTCCCCAGTCCTTAGCATGGTGTCCAGTAAATGCTCAGTAAGTGTTGTTAGATGACTGCTTGACTGACTTGCCTGGAGAGAAGACGGGGTGGGGTGGGGATACGTAATTTTAGGTATTAGGAAAGTAGTCATAAGAAATAGATAGTAAATTTACTCTGTGCTTCTCTGAAGGATAAGAGTTAGATTCAGAGGCAGAAGGGAGACAAAGGCAGATTTTTCAGGTCAGCATCAGGGAAGAAATGTCTAGCACATCAGTTATGATTGGAATGCCTGCTTTACATGGTAAGGTTGACCGTTTGCCAGGGGTGTAGTAGGAGGTAATTGCCAACCAGGTTTCTGCCCTGTAGAGTATCCAGCAATACGTGGGGTCTTACTGGGTCACAGAAGCTATGCTGACTGTATCTGCTTGCTGGGCCTCTGGATGATCTTAAGATAATAGCCACGCCTTCCTGTAGTTTTGTCCAGGTCTAACATCCCAACACCTTCAGTTCTTTATGTAATTTGGTTTCCAGACCTTTTTTAATCCTGGCTGCTCCCTTATGGTCATGCTTATTCGTCAGTGTTCTTTGTACTTTGTGATTCTAAGACCTGATCTCAGGATCCAAGGATGCTTTGACAGAGCAGAGAATGGTAGAGCTGCTGCCTCCTTCATTCTGAGTGTATTCTTAGTTATGCAGCATAGATTGCCTTGGCTTTTTTGGCAGTGACTTTGTTGACATATTCCCTGGCGATCTGTGGTCAGGAGAAACCCCTAGATCTGATCTGTGTGAGCTGCTATTAAGCCATTCCTTCCCCATCCTGATCTTGGTAGTTGGTGAGGTTTTATCCTAAGGTTTTGGTTCTTCATTTCAGCTTATCAGGTGTAGCTCTCATGCTACAAAGCTCTAGAAATGAGCTTTATCATTCTGGATCTCATTTTTTCTGTTTTCCGTGTTCACTGCCTTGCTCCTCTCCCCTTCCCTAGCTTTGTGCTATCCACATTCGGTAAGTAGATCCTTTGTATTTCCATCCAAATCATTCATGAAAACATTGACCAGAGCTGTAGAGCATATCCCAGACACCTTTCTCTGTCCATTTATCAGTATTTTTTTTCAAATACTTTCAAGCTGTGAATCTCTTACTTTGTTCTACTACCTGGACTTATAGTTTTCATTTCATCCTCAATACTCCTTTTCAGTCAAGCATGGTGAGTGATCCCCGCCCTGACAACATAGGGAGATTCAGAAATGACGAAAATACTGAAAGTCAGAAGTGCCAAGCATCAGCACACTGTCGGGGTGCTGGTGCCCAGGGAAGGATGTGATCTGGGAGCTCTCTTCTGACTTTTCATGAATTATAGTATCTGAGATGAAAGAAATCCAAAAGCAAGACAATCCATTTAAATATGGGCTAGCTTTTACTGTTAACATTGAACACATCATCCCAGCTGTGTAGCTTTGTGGGGAGATAAGTGAGATGTTGCTATTCTACCTTCCAGATCACAGAAGCTGGGACTGTCCCTCAACAAATATTTGCTGAACAAATCAGTGGGTCAGGTTCAGGCTAGTCTTCACTTCAACTTTATATTTGCAGATTTGGGGAAAGAAGGATGAATGGCTTACACACACGCGCCCTACCAGAGCCTCCTTCAGAACCAGCCAGAGCTCTGCCTCTTCCACTCAGTCTTCCCTTGACAGCTCCTGCCCACACATCTCTTCTCTGAACTCCCATAGGAATGCTTGATGCTTTGTGTGGCCACCCACTTCCTGAGTTTATGTCTCATCACCCCAAATCCTGGAAGAGAAGTTAGGGCCATGGCTTCCCATTATTTTGTGCCTTCCACAGCATCAAGTACTTGATTGAACAAGCTGTTGAACCAAATGTGTTGCCACCAGATGGCACCAGAGTCCCTGCTGTTCTGAAAATCTTGTGTAACTTTCACTTAATTGCCAAGCTAGCCATTAAAAATGCCTTCCTTAGTGAAGAAGCTTTAACTTATTTATTAAGCAAAATGCCAATGAATACTATAGTAGACACAAATAAATTTACCAGGCAAAGTTGTAACTGACCATTTTCCCCAGGGTAGACTATTCTTTTCTCCCAGTCCCTCTGCCCTGCCCCTTGTCAGGCACTGGGCTTCCACCCCAGCAGCTGCTTTCCAGGCCATGAACAGAATCTGGCTTTCAGGCCTCACTGATGGAGAATGCCTTGATACCTGAAAGTGGCCTCAAATTCTTGGTTTGGGTTTTGGGATCGTTTATTTTTCCCGGAAAGGGCAAATTAAACATTATAAAGAAATTGCTGTAATCCCACCACTTTAATATGTTGATTATTTTGGTTACCTCATTGCAATCTGCTCTCTTATATATATGACTTTATGAAGTCTCGATCATGTGAAGCACAGTAAGAGCTCTCATTCACTGAATGATTACTGTGCAGCTCTGCTTGTGGTTTTATATACATTGCTTCCATTGAAATATAAGAGCTCTTATGTTGCATCCTTACATTGTATTTATTATATCACTTACATTGAATGCTTACCTCATTAGGCACTGTTCTAAGAGCTTTCCATGCGTTAATTCACATAATCTATACTCTCATCTAGCCTACTAAGAGTAGATATTGCTACCCTCATTTATAGTTCGGAAAACTGAAGCTTATCAGAGTTAAGTGACTTGCCTAAGGTAACACAGTAAATAACTATTGGGATTCATGTCTCGATCTCTAGTTCTAAAATCTCTGGTCATTTCCCTATATCATTCTACTTTGTTCACTTTTTGTTTAATGATTTCTATTTGTACTTTAGAAAGGGTCTGAAGATTCATAGACTCATTAAAATAAGGGTTTGGTTTATGTTACTCTCCTGCTAGATTGTGTTCCTTGAGGACCGAGATTAGAGGTCATGTTTATTTCTACGTTCCTCTTCCCATCAAATGCAAAGTAAATACTTGATGGATAAAAGAGTGAATGTTGCCTTCATTCTTCCATGAGATCTGAGCTACAGGGCTGCTTAACAGAACCTTAGCCTGCTAGAACTTTAATGGGCTTGAAAAATCAAGTCAAACCCTTCCTTTATTTAACAGGGAAGGCCCTTCTTAGGATGACCCTGTGAGTTGGAGGCAGAACAGAGCTAGAATCCAGGTCTTCTGGGCTTCTACTGGGCCATCTGGTTTCAAAGAGCCTAATCCTGTCCCTAAATTCCTCCCCTCCCCTCCCCTCTTCTCTTATCTTTCATGATGTGTAAGTTGAGTAGCTTTACACCCTTGAAGTTTCAAGCCTGTAAGTTACAAAGCAAGGCAAGATTTTTCATTCCTGTTACCCTGATGCCCAGATTTACTCCTGATTATATCTTTGTTCAACTCAGGATAGAATCCGGGTCCTCTGCCTCTCACTGCACCCAAAATATG
The DNA here is from genome assembly GCF_048773025.1 of Camelus bactrianus. Classification (NCBI taxonomy): domain Eukaryota; kingdom Metazoa; phylum Chordata; class Mammalia; order Artiodactyla; family Camelidae; genus Camelus; species Camelus bactrianus. The sequence goes on from NC_133548.1 coordinate 46,869,099, forward strand.
CAGAGCTGCAGCTCACACAAGGAAAATTACCTTGACTGGATTCCCCCAGAACTATTGATGGTTGATAGGGAGTGGGAAAGAGGCTTTAGGACAGTCTGGTAGTTTTCATGCAACAGCCAAGTTTTTGGAAAAGCTGGAAGGAGACCAGGAATTCCTGCTCTTTCTCAGAGAGGACACGTGATTTAATTCTTCTCTAGTCTCTGGGACAGCTGTTTTGTAAACACCCTGTGAGCCTATGAAAGCAAGAGGTCTGAAGGCTAAAGACCCTGCTGCCCTTCTTTCTGCACCCACCTTCCTCTCCCCTCTTTTAGTGTCACGATTCTGGTTGTCTTATCCCCTAGTTTAAATAATCTGCAGCTGTTTATTGCAATGTCTTTTTCTGATTTTCTCCCAGTGTGTCTTAGAATGTCACCTGGGGCATTATTTGGGTAGCCATTTGTTAGTACATCCTGGTGCTTCCACACTTTTTATGTAAGGCCAGAAGTATTTTAGAATGCTTCACTCAGAGAATTAGCTGGGGCTTCCTGTACAGGAGAGTTGGTACTGAGGCTACATTGCTCACTGACCAGTGGGCACACACAAGGGAAGCTCTAAAGCAAAGTGGCCACTAACCGTTCTCTTGCATTGTCTTTTTTTAAATATGTAAAATAATAGTAATAAAAAGCCAAAAACTTTTTCTTGCCATAGAGCAGTCTATAAAAGAGTAGTAGCTGCAGACAGCTAAACACTAAAAAGATGCCTTAGCCAGTCCCATGGGGCTGTTGAACATTTGAAATGCAGCTAGTCTGTTTTGAGATACCCTATAATTATTAAAAAAAAAAGTTGAATTTCAAAGTCTTAGAACAAAAGGAAAAAGTAAAATATTTCTCAAATATTTCACATTGAGTACATGTTGAAAGGTAATATTTTTGACACATGGGTTAAATAAAATATTAAAATTAATATCTGTTTCTCTTTATTTTTTTAAACATAGCTACTAGGAAACTTTAAATTACATACATGACTCACATTATATTTTGACTGGGCAGCACTAGTCTATAAATGCCCAAGAGTAAATACTTTCTCAAAAGTTTTCTCTTTTATGGAACTTCAGGACACTAGCTACTATTTCCCTCTCTATAGTCACCCACCTATCCTCCTTTTAAAAAAAATGTTCTTGAGGGGAGAGTATAGCTTAGTGGTAGAGGGCATGCCTAGCATGCACAAGGTCCTGGGTTCAGTCCCCAGTACCTCCATTAAAACAAACAAACAAACAAACCGAAATACTGCCCCCTCCTCCCAAAATGATCTTTAATTTTATTTGATAACATCAGGAAGAAAGTCTCCATTAAGTGCTAGATATTGTCGTTGTTGTTATTATTATTATTATTATTATTATTATTATTTTTTTAACACCTGCTACTCACCTGAGAAGAGTGATATCTAGTGAAAACTGGGTGGTTGGGGGAAGGCGTTAGGAGGCAGTGGAGCAGAAGACTGGTGATTAGTCCAAACTTCTGACTTAGAATTGTTTTATACACTTGGAACTCTTCAGCTAGCAAGTCTGAGGTAAAGATCTGGAGGAGGAAAAGTAAAACAGACACTCCCTAAAACAGAAATGTGCCTCCCTCTTAGGGCTCTAGTCTTGCTTTCCTCTCATTTATGTAAATTCATTGAGGATCTGTCATGTGCCAGACAGTTTCCTAGCACAGAGGAATCAGATGAGTACAGCCTCGTCACTGCTCTCAGGGAGCTTACATTAAGGAAGAGAATGAGTTCGAATCTAGTCTCATACTCTAGGTAAGCACTATAACAATGTTGAAAAAGAAAATGCTTTTGAAGTACTAGAAAGTCTGACTTATTTTGCCTGGAAAGGAGACCAAAGGCTTCATGTGTCTTGGATGTGGTATTATCAGGCCGAAAGATAGATGGAAAAGATGTTTTAGCCTGAGGAGGACAACTTCACTACAGGCAAGCGGAGTGATCGAAGGTGGTCCTTGAAATAGTAGTTTAGAGCTCCACTGTGGGAGATTTGACAGCCTGTCTGAGGATGTTGGATCTTATCCTGTAGACAGGGGACCCTTAGAGGATTCTAAGCAGGAGAATAACATGTTCAAGACTGGATGTGCTCCTGGGAAGGATAGAAGGGAAGGGAGAAACTGAAAGCAAGGAGACTTAACAAAGAGGTCGTGGTCAGCCAGGTGAGGGTCAGCAAGGGCTCAAGTGGAAAGGGGAGAATATGTACAGTAAACAATTGGGTGGGGGATAAAAGGTTGGTGTCAGGCACAGTCCCAGGCTCCTAATTTGGGTCACTAGGAGGTGCCTTTATCCAAAACTGGAAATGTAGGAGAGGAACAGGCTAAAATGGAATAGACACGATGCTCTCTGGACCTGCGGATAGAGCTGCAGAGGGAGCTGGCTGGAGCTGAAGTGCTTGTGTTTGTGTTTCAGATGGTGACCCTCTTTCAGATGTGGGTTGTTCCCCTCTATTTCACAGTGAAGCTGCACTGGTGGAGGTTCCTTGTGATCTGGATCTTGTTCTCCGCCGTCACGGCCTTTGTCACCTTCCGAGCCACCCGAAAACCACTAGTACAGACAACCCCAAGGTGAGAGTTTGGGTGGTGGGTAGCGGGAAGGAGCTAGGTTTCCCAAAACTGATGGGTTGGGATGTGTGGGAGCGGGGCAGGTTTAGTTTGAAAAAATTACAGCTTTTGTCTGCCAAGATTACTTGGCTCAGGGTCCCACCAAAACAAGCTGATTGGGAGACCTCCTGCCCCATTCACAGATTAAAAACCCCAAGTATTTCCCTGTAACTTACCTTATGATTTCTATTAAGGTCTATTTATATTAAAAGCAAACAAAATAAGTAAGCAAATCCTGGTCATTGTGGTCTCATTTTAAATGTTATTTTCTTTTGTGAACCTTTCTCTGATCTCTAAATTAGATTTTCTGTTGTATTCTTTCATAGTGGTCTATAGTTTTTCCTTGTAGAACTTATCACAGTTCACAACTAAATATTATTTTGAGTATCTGTCTTCTCCACTAAACTAACTGTGAGATCAGGAGCCACACCTATTTTGTTTATCACTGTATATCCAGGCCCTGTGGCACAGGGCCTGGCACATAGTAGCCTATTCTATGAATTTTTGTTGAATGAATGAATCTCAGCAAATTTATAATTTTCCAATAAACAATACTTCCTTCTTGGGTCACAGAGCAGCCTCTGCCTGTATAATTCTTTTGTATTTCCAAATGCATTTCCCATTTGATCCTCTCAACCAACTTGTGAGGTCATTTAATCTGTACCTGACAGGACAAAAAGCGAGATTTTTCTCATTCATTCATTCAGCAAGCACCTGCTTCGTGTCAGGCCCTGTGCTGAGCACTGGGGATACAGAGCTGGGTAAGACATGGTCCCTGCCCTTAATGGAGGAGATGGACGAGAAAGCAGCTGTCTCAGTGCAGTTGGTAAGTGCTGTGAGACATGCGTGTGCAGGTCCAGAAGGGCCTAACAGAAGAACTGGCCAGCCTCAATGTTGTGACTGCCTCATCCAGAGTCTTCCAAATTGCAGCTTGCTCTTTTTCCCATGCCTTGTATGTTCCACTTTACTGTAAGCCTTTCTTTGGCCTTCTGTGTTTCATTGTTCAAAGGTAAATTTATTTTCAAGGTGAGGTCGGTGATCCAGAAGCCCGTCTCTGGCTGGGGTAGCCTACTTTATGTTAAGAGCCATTAGAGGATCTACAGGCTCTGGAGCCAGATGGGTGTGGATTGCAATCCCCAGCCCTGCCACTTGTTAATTATATGGCCTGTATGCCCTTTTTTGAGCCTTGAATTCTTTATCCCTAAAAGTGTGACAATAATTGCTACCTCACATAGGCTAATATGGCGAAAAAGTGTAATAAGCATGTAAGGTCATCAAGTAACACACGGTTTCAACTTCTAGCTAAAATGCCTAAAAATGTGTCTATAACATGGGAGGTTTTGATAATAATAGCAACTAACATTTGATAGTGCTTTACAATCTCAAAGCACTTTCATAAACATCCACATTTATTCATGCAGCATTTATTGAGCATTTATTTATTATATACACCAGGAAATGGGCTCTGTACAATCTAACTAGAAAGGTAGCAAGGATTTTTCTCTTTTACAAATAAGTAAACTTGTCTCAAGGATGAGATGACTTTTCTGCGGTTGTTACTCAGCTACTAAACCTCACTTAATCCAGATTCTACCTAAAATTCCACATCCTTTCTGCTGCATCTCACTCCCATCTGATCAGTACAAACGCTGGATAATGGAGCTGTCTGTGGTCTTTAAGTGCAGGCACTGCAAGGTGTTTGGGGCACTTCGCTAGCCTAAGAAGCCATTGCCTCTTGCTTAACCAAAGCAGGGAGGCCCCAGCAGGGAACTTGAGCATCCTCCCTGGGGCCAAGCAGGGCTGGTGATAACCTAATTGGCTCTTAGGAGCCAGGCAGATTGTGGAATTGCTCCTTAATTCTCCTCACTGGTAGAATAGTGGCCCCTGATATCAGGGACCTACCTCCATAGCATTTAAAAGACTGGTACATTCTGGGAACCATCTTTCCTCTCTGAACCTAGCTGCAGTCAACCAGCCAGATTCTACACCTCTTTTTATTGGATCCTAGGGAGCTCAGCTCCTCCTTCAGGAGCATCGCACAGCCCACACCACCCCACTGCCACCATCAGCCACACACATCCAATTCAAAGGCGGTATTTGAGTGCCTCCTTCCTTATCCCTTGTCCTCCAGTAGGGAAAAAAAAAAGTCATTTTGGGAATCTTGCACGATACTACTACACCAGTGGCGCTGTTGGAAAAAATATCATTTTGAAAGAAAATTCATTAGACATCATTCATTTTGTTGCTGGCCTATGAATAGGAGCAAAGCAGTATTCAGGTTAACCTTGCCCAGTTACAAAAGCCTGTAGCTAATTCTACCTCTTACTCATCTTCCCTTGAATTCTTTCTTGACAAGAATACCTGTTTCCTTCTGAGCATAGCTCTAGTTATTTACTTTCACTTCCTTATCCAACTAATCTGAATTTGAGATGACGTAGCTGTCTGAGGTCAGCCGTGCACTTTCTTTCTTTGAGATTGAAACATTCTTTTAAGGCTCTCTTTTCTTCCCTTGGTCTGAGACCAGGAAACTACAGAGCACTAGCTTCCTGGTATGTGGAGGTGTTTCTGCAGTTGAGGGAATGACCAGCTTTGTACAGTAACTGAAGTTGCTCAATAAAAGTCCAAGCAAAGAGCCTAATGTCCCCCATTGATGTGAGAATAAGGGCTTCTGGTGGTCCAGAGGCCCCTAGTCTAGCGTTTCTGTGTCACCTCTACTAATTTTCTCTCCTTTCTCCAGGTTGGTTTATAAGTGGTTCCTGCTGATCTATAAAATCAGCTATGCCACTGGCATCGTTGGCTACATGGCTGTCATGTTTACCCTCTTTGGTCTTAACTTATTATTCAAGTGAGTACCCTTTGCTTGTTTTTGCTGGTGTTTAGGAAGGGGGTACTGGTGAGATGTACCTTCCTTTCTGGGGCAAGTCCTGAGTATGAACAAAGGGGGCATGGCACCCAGGGTAGGAGACTTGGGCTGTGGGGCATGGGGGGTGGGCCCTCCATGATTTGTGCTGGCAAAGAGAAAGAAATGTCTGGATAATAGAGTTAGAGTCTCAAATCATTGATTGTATTTCCCAAGAGTTTATATTTTAGTGGAAAAATGTAATAACAAAAGTAGGCATTAGTAATGACTGTAGCCAGTTACCTATAGCTCCATCACCCTATAGAACCGTCTTCCTTGTCTGCGTGTGACATTTTATTGCAGCATCCTCTCTCCCTGAGGAGAGACTTATGTTCAGATAGACAGGGGTTGGCAAACTATGTCCTGTGGGCCAAAGTGGCCTACCTCCTGGTTTTATAAAATGAAAAAACTTTTTACAGGAACAATCACACTCACTTGTTTACACATTGTCTATGGCTGTTTTTGCAGTAAAACAGCAAAATTGAATAATTGTGGCAGATACAAAGCCTAAAATATTTACCATCTGACTCTATAGAAAAAGATTGCTGACCCCTGGACTCAGTTGAACTCATAAGACACAGTTGGCCAGAAGGATACAAGACAGGAAATAGCAGGGCCGTGTCTGTAGGAGTCCTCAGAATAGTCCCAGGGCTGAGATACAAGGGAATGAGACCACGCAGATGGGTCTGGGAGCCACCCAGGCCCAGAATCCCCCATGTCCCACAAAGGGATACATCAGCTTTCAGACTCTCCCAGTCCAGATACAGTGTACTAATCACAAGTCGGGGTTCAACATGGAAGAACTGATGCTTTGTAACACAGCTGACATTTCACCTTTATCAGGTTTCTAAGGAAATAGTTCCAGAAAGTTAACCTTTCAGTCCCGCTCTGTTGTTGGGCACATAGTTTGTTTTTCAGTTTACTGCTGTCACAGATGACATTGCTAAGTTGCTTCCTAAGGATACTTTACCAGGAGTGGGATTCTGACTGTTGCTTCATATTGTCAAGCTTTCTAGAAGATCTGTATCAGCCCACAGGCCCACCACCCCCAACTAAGGCAGAAGCCGAGTAATCCTGGAGGCTGAGACTAGAGGGTACAGTGAGTGAGTAGGGCAGAAGAAGGTAGAAATGTAGTTTCCTGGCTGAGGTAGTAGGGGCTGGGGACTGTGGATCATGAGGAATCCTAAGCCTGGGACAGTACACTGAAGCCAGAGAGTTGGGATTCAAATCTAAATTCGTGACCACTGGCCTCTTCCTCAAACCTAGTACATTGTGGGCAGGAGTCTCTGAAACTGAAAGGAATAAGTTCTACTTTATATAGTGTGAGGACACCCATGGAATTCTTTATTCCAGGGATAGTACAGGCTGAAAGCATAAACAGGCTACACAAAGGCTTACAGGAATTCATCAGTGCAGAGTCAATATATCTTACCGAAGGAAAGCAAGATATTTCCAGATATCTTCCTAACCCATGTGGTTAAAAAAAAAAATCAAGATTCTGCATTATGTTTCAAAGATATTTATTCTAGAATTACAATTTCTTTTTACTTATGTAAACTGTACAAGGAGGAAAACATAATTGAGAGTCTTGACCATTTTTATGCTACTGATCAAGTTAATTGGTATAAGATCACAATGTTTCATTAGCAGGTTAAATACTACATTATTGGGCAAAAAAATAAAGATGAAGATCATTTCCTTCAAAAAAAAAAAAGGTTGGGCAAGTTCAAGTTTCTAAGATAAATATAACTTACAACTTTTAAGTGAACACATACTATTAACAGTAAAATGTTTTAACAAAGATAATTTTCTATAAGAAACATTTAAAGATTCAAGTTTGCAAATTATTAGTCCCTGGAATTACTAAAAACAACGTTCCTAATATTATAGGCATGTTGTCTGTCTTAGTAAGTAGACTTGGACCAGGATTTAACCTTGATGACAATACAGAATATGTATAGATGCAACTTAAAATTTTGTGGTAACTGGTATGTAATTATTTACTAACTTTATCTTTCTTTTCTAAAGGTGTGGTTGGCAAACTTTTTCTATAAAGGGCCAAAGAATAAATATTTTAGGCTTTGTGGGACAAAAGGCAAAATCGAGGATAGTATGTAGGTACTTACATAACCAGATAGAAGGCTCTTCCCTTGCTCCCCCCTTTTGCCTGGGTGGGGTGTCTCAGATGGTGGGCATACTTTGCACCCACTTGCCATCAGATGAGATTCTCAGGAGGGGCCTGATGGGAGTGGGTGACCACTGGGATCATTTTCGTTCTATGCTCCGGTGACACCCAGATCCTGCTGGGCCACTCCCTCCTTTCGCAGGGCTCAGCCACTTCAACTTGGGCAGCTGGCTGAAGGTGAGGCAATTTAGTGAGTTGCCAACTTCCAGACTGAAAATTCCACTGCTTAGTGCCCGGCAATCGCCAACAGTGGAGTCCCAACATATAGGTGTTAGCCAGAGTAGGCCCTAGGCAGCTGCCATGGTCACCAGTTAGAGGAGGCAGGCCCTGGCAATAAAGTGGGGAAGAGGGCAGAAGGGGATACCCTGGCTTGGTCTTTGCAGTTCCCAATCCTAGCCTGTTCAGATGGTGCCCACAGAACATGTAAAAACAGGCAACAGGCTGGATTTGGTTTTCGTTTGCCAACACTTGCTCCAGGTCTTGAGGCTTCCAACTTTAGGCGCTGCCTTACATGTCCCAGAGCAGTAATCCAAAGCAGTGGCGTCCGAGGGCAGGCCTGACAGACAGGCTGTGCTTCTTCCCTTACAGGATCAAACCAGAAGATGCCATGGACTTTGGCATTTCTCTCCTCTTCTATGGCCTCTACTATGGTGTTCTTGAGCGGGACTTTGCGGAAATGTGTGCAGACTACATGGCGTCTACCATAGGGGTGAGTTCACCTTGGCTCTTAATACTGCCTCCTGCCACCTCCAGAGAGTTCAGGATGGCATCACTTGTTTGGTGGAAGAGATAAGCCGTACAAAATCCTTCAAGATGTGAGTGGTATGTATGGAGATTCCTTCCTTAAAAATTGGAAAGTCAGATCTCAGATGGAATTTTTAACTCTAAGCCATTATAAGAATCACTTTACCCTGCAGGAGATTGTCCCTCAACAAATATTTATTTAATGCCTCCTGTGTGTCTGGGCACTGTGTATGTGCTGAAATGACAAAGGTATACAAAAATAAACATGGTTCTTGCCCAGATGGAGTTTACTCTCCAGTGACAGAGATGAATATTAAAGTAATGAGAACATAAATAAATTATATGTGATATATAATATATTATTATATTATGAATTATATTACTAAAATTATAACTTTAATAAATGTTATGAAGGGAAGGGTCATGATACTATGAACAAATATAGTCCTAGTCTTGGGGCTCAAAGGTAGCTTTCCTGAAGATGTGACTATTGAACTGACCTGAACAATGAGTAGGGGTTAACTAGATGAAGTGAAAAGTGAAGTGTGTACCGAGGAGAGGAAATAGCATGTGTGAGAGTCCTGCAGTGGGAGAGAGGGTGAGCACTTTGAGGAACTAAGGCTCATGTGGCTGCTGGGCTGAATTATAGTGGAAGTATCTGGCGGGATAGTCAGAGGCTAGACTAGAGAAAGCCTTTTGGCCAAATGAAAGATTGTCATTTTTATACTAAAAATACCAGGAGGCTAAGATAGAAAATGACACCATCAGATCTGCACTTTGAAATGATCATTCTGGCTGCTTGGGTAGAGAATAGATCAAAGCACATAGATTGGAGTGACCTGCTTAAGACTGTTTAAGAGACAGTTGCAGTAATCTGGGCAAGGTGAAGGTAGCTTGGATTAGGGCAGAAATGGTGAGAAGTGGGGAGAAGTGGACTATTTGAGAAGTATTTTAGAGGTAAGTTTGACAGGACTTGGATATAGATTCGTTCTGGAGACTGAAGGAAACAATATGAGGGAAAGAAAGGGAGGTGTCAAGGCTGACATTTCTAACTCAAGCAACTCCTTGGATGGGATACTCTTCACTGAGATAGGAAATGCTGCAAGAGGACCAGGTGGAGACCGTGGGGAGACTCTTCAAGCTTAGAATACGGGTAAAATCACAGCCAATCTAAGAAACCCAAGTCAGTATCCCTGTTTCTTTTTTTCAAAATGTAAATATGTCTTTGCTTTGCTGTTGATAACAGTAATACATCCATTTGGTAATTGTATAAACAACACAGACTTGCTCCCCATCTCAATATCATCCTGTTAGGCCTCACCCCAAGGAGGAATATTTCCGAGTTTAATAGACATATGTCCAATTCTATGCTGAAATACGTGTGACTCTGTCTGGTGAGTGAGGACTGAAGGACATTCAGAAGTTGCTACATCGAGGTTTGGCAGGTTAGGAGGATATCTGGGAAGCAGGTACTCTTGGAACGCCCGGCTAACAGTCCTAGTGTTTAGGCAGCAGATATCAGTGGAGACCAATTGAGAACAAGAAAGGCTTGGCTGTGACTTCACGTGAGGCACCTCAGCAGCTCTTGGTGAGTTTGAGGCAGTTTTGAAGGTAGGAGCCTATTGGCTGTGCAAATTTGCATGTCACTGCTGCTGCGACCTCATTTGTGCCATGAGCTGGTAGTCTCAGGCCAGTTCACGTTAAATAGAATACTCAGCTGTCACCTCCAGTAGCTTTAATCAGGTACAGTTTTAGATCTAGGACTTTGTTCCTCAGTGTCATGGGACTGTTTATTTTTCCTGTAATGAATCAAATTGAAAACAAAGCATATTGGGTCACTTTATAGACAGCCTATTAGATTCTTTTCTGAACAGCTGTCTTATGTTTTAGCTGCATTTCACGTCTTTTATCTATTTGTGTAGATTTCAGCAATTCCTTTAATCAGTTCACTCCCAAAAGAGATTTCCAGGCCCTGGATTGTCTCATTACTAACTTCACTTTCAACTGCAGCTGTTTACTAAGCCTGCTTTATGGCACAGCCAGCTTTTCAAAGTCACTCTCGCCAGAATCCTGTCCTTTACCCTCTAGTGATTTCTTTTTCTTCTCGTTCTGTTTTTATAGGACCAATTCTCTGCTTTTTCCAGGTTGTTGCCAACTTTATCTCAAGATTATTATTAGCTGTCAATTTAAGCATAGCCTTAATTCCCTCAGATGGGTCCCTAATAACCAGCCTACAGAATCCCTCTTATGTCCAAATGGAACTGAGCTCAGAATTGATCCATAAGTTAGCTTCTCCTCTGGGAGATGGAGCTGTTACATTGGCCTCCCAAAATGGGATTTGAGCTGGGCCTCTTTCCATGCTCTCGGGAAGAATTATTGGGTACTCCAGTGATTATAAATGATAATCCCTAGTAACATAATTGCCTAATAATGATCATTCCAGCTTCACCAAGAGACCTGGTGGGACAATTTCTCGTTAGGGTGGAGTGTGCCTCAACCACCAGCTCTTGACCTCTCATATTCTTCCTTTTGTGGGATCTCGCTTGTTACCACCACTACTCCCTAACAGTGTGGCCCAAGGATAAACCCATGTACCTCCTTGTACTTACTCTTAGCACAAGAACATAAAGCTCAAACAATCACACTGGACTTTATTAAAGGGTTAAGGATGATAGCAGGAAAATAAACCATGAGGATCTGAATGAGGTTAATCTGACTTACCAGGCTGCCTCCTTTCCAGGGCTTTCAGATACTGCCTCATTTAACTCTAGCCTACCTCTTAGCACCCACCACCTCGAATCCACATCTAGACAACAACATCCTCCAGATGTCTAGACTTACAGCCTGTGTTCCTGACAAAGTAATGCCACCCCTCCCCTATGCCACAGGCCAGCCTTCTGAATCCTGGTATCTCCTGTGAGGACCTACTTTTCCCTAGGTAACTGACATTGAGAAAGGCTTTCCTTTTCAGAAGAACCACTGTAACCAGCTGTCTCTTTCAGAGGAGGCATGCTAACTCCTTTCCAAAAAAGGTGATCTTGCTGACCCTAACTATAGACAGGCAGTTTGCTGCTTTCCCAGGCTCCCATCCTGGGGGCAGGAAGTGGGTCATAGGAAGACTCGATGGCTTGTGATAGTACTGGGTGAGTCACCAGGAGTTAATTCATTGGTTGTTTTCTAATAGTCCTAGCAAATATTTCTGAGACTTAGTGACAGGCCTTCTGCTAGGGCTCAGGATGACAACAGATTAGACCAGGCAGGGAAATGGGAAGAAAGACTCCAACATGGGATAAAGGAATAGATTGCAATAACTTCACAGTTCTTTCCAACCCTGAGAATTCTAGGGCTGTCTTATTTCTGCCCAAGTCTTTGGTCAAGTGGGCCTTGGTATGCTCAGGAACTCCTGGGCCCCTAAGCCACAACAACCTCAATTTTAAGAATATCCCTGGCCTTGAAGCCAGGATCTGATCAATGCTTTGGGGAGGGCAATGTGAGGAAGCCAGGAGACTAGCTTTCTACATTGAGTTACCATGAGTTGGCATTCATTGGCCAACTCATTCATTCGTTTATTCAAGCATCGGTTATTTATCACCCATCTACAGTGTACAAAGTATGACCACCAAGTGCAACCTTTGCTAGCACCACCACCCACTCCCATATATAGCACTAGTTGTTTTTTCTAAATTGTGATAAAATACACAAGCATACCATCTTAACCACTTTTAAGTGTACAGTTCAGTGGCATTAATACATTTACATGGTTCTGCAACTGTCACCACCATCCATCCATAGAACTCTTCATTTTGCAAAACTGAAACTCTATACCCGTTAAACAATAACTCCCCGTTCCCTGCTCCCCCGAGCCCCTGGCAACAATCATTCTGTTTTCTGTCTCTTACGAATTTGACTACTCTAGATACCTCATGTAAGTGGACTCATACAATATTTGTCTTTTGTGACTGGCTTATTTCACTAAGCATAATGTCCACAGGGTTCACCCATGTTATATAATGTGTTAGAATTTCTTTCCTTTTTAAGGCTGAATGATATTCTATTGTGTATATATACCACTCTTTCAGCCCTAGTAATTTTTCTTAGTCTTTTGTACATTCTGTGATCACAGCCCTTATATCAGAGAGTCATAGTTGATTTTGGAGAGGTACCAGATCAGGAACTAGTCTAATTCTTCTCTTGGTCCCCCTCTGGGAGTGGTTTGACCTAAAAAGATCTGTAATTAATTACTTTCACAATTCCTAGAAATAAAACCATGAGGTTTTGTAATTCTATTAATAAGTAGTCTCAGTTCCTTTTACCCTGTTCTACACTACTCTGTTTAGTGTAGAATAGCTCTTTGTTTTGCCTCACATGGAGAAATTTGTGACTCTCGTTGAGTCAGGTTGACTCAAGGGAATCTTGGATGGTGTCTGTTTTTTCTAGCTGGTTACTGTGAGGTCATAAGCTTGTGACAGCCAGTCAGTATAGTTTCCATTCACACCCGAAAGTCATGTTGGGGTGGGGGTAGGGTCATGGAGGATTGTGAAATAAGCTTATTTCTGGGGCTTTCTCCTCTACCAGAGAGATTGGGCAGGCAGGGTAGTAACATATTTGTTTGTGCTGCTTTGGACCATGTGTCCTACCTCACATTTTCTATCTTCCGGGCAAGTTTCTGTGCCCCAGATTTACTATTTCATGGATTCTCAGCAGCCCCAGATAATATGAGGACAGGACTAGCTGCCCATTCATCTGACTTGAAGTAGTGGAAAGAGCTAAGAGGTTAGAGTCAGACAGACCTAGTTTCAAAATCTCATCCACTTTTAATTGGCTGTGTACTCTTGAGCAAGTTGCTTGACCTCTCTGGTCTTGTTTTCTTAGCTGTAGTAATATTACCAGACCTACAGAATTGTGATAAGGAACAAATGGGTTAATGCCCAGCACTTTGCAGAGTCAGAGTAGCCTGGCTTGTGGCAAATACTCAGTAGATGATGATGATGATGGATGGTGATCGCTACCATTTTATCACGTACTGACTGTACCGTCCTGCTGTGCTGTGCTATATACCTGCTGTACTATATACCTGTGCTTACCTGGAGCACAGAGGCCCTATAGGATTTGTCTTTGTATCTTCATCACACCTGACACACAGAGAAAGACACAGAACAGACAAATCATCGTCACAAGTAATTGCCAGTTCTCTCTGATGCTATCTATTGTCTGAAGTCATCTCAGACCAGTCGGTGGCATGGAACCTTCACTACTCGAATCCTGAGAAATGGGTATTTTATTCAGGTTTTCAGCAAGTATTTCTGGAGCCAGCTACTTGAACTGATGGGCACTGGCTGCTCTCCCTGGCCTCAGGCAGGGCTCTCCTCCTTGGGCATCAGTCTCCTCACTGGTCAAGGTGCTGGACCAGAAGAGCTCGCAGGGCTTTCATGGCCCACATTTCCTGTGACGGTCAGTGGCTGTAGGTTAGAACTCGTATTTCCTGAGCACCTACTTTGTGCGAGCTCCTGGGATTTTTGCATGTTTTCTCAGTGCATCTTCCCAATATTGTGAGGCTGGGAGTAGTGTTTCTATCCTGCAAAAGAGAAATCTGACTCTATCTGGAGAGTTTACCCTCCCATTTTGAGTAACCTCTGTTTCAAATCTTCTCCACTCTCAGACCTCTCACATTCCTTCCCTCTGTCCCCTTCATTCTGAGCAGATGACCCTGCCTCTTTTTGCCTGAGAAACTAGAACCCAAACAGGAATCCCCACAATTCCTGACATCATATTTACATATCTACTCCTGTTTGCGCCTGTCTCCTGCTTCCCTCAGTTACAGTGGAATAAGTGGCCTTTCTCGCATCAGGGGCCAGCCCTACCTGTGCTCTGGGTTCCACACCTCCTGCCTGCTCAGGGACCCTGTAATCTGTCAACTTCTGTTCTCACCCATGACTTCAACTTCTCCCTCTAATGGGCTCTTCCATTAACCTTTTCAGCATTCTGTTTCAAAAAATACCCTTTCTTTGGCCCACCTTCTCCTCTATCTACTGAGCCATTTCCTGACATTCACAGCTGACCTTATGAAGTTCCTGTTTCCTTTTGATCAACTTTTACTTACTTTTTGGCCCATTCTAATCTGGTTCGACTCATACCCTTCTTCTAAAGTAACTCTTACTCAAATCATCCATGACTCCGTGTCACCCATTCTGGTGAACTGACTGGTCTCAGCAGCTACCAGCACGGTTGACTCAACCATTCCTACCTTCTTAAAAGGGTTTTTCCCCCTCAGCTTTTGTGACTTTACTCTGTCCTGGTTTTCCTTCTGTCTCTCTGCTATTTTCTGTCTCCTCTGCTAACTTTCCCTCCCCTTACATGTTATTCTTCCTCTGAGCTCAAGCCTAAACTATCCTCTTTGTTCTTCACAGAAAAGGTATTTCCCTTTTCTTTTCCCCTGGCTTCCAGATCTCTCATCCAAAACTCTCTTCTGAGCTCCAGACCTTTTCTCTTCAGCTGTCTCTTTGGCGTCACCAGTCTGTCCACTTCTTTCAGTTTTTACTACCATCAGGTTAGCCCAGGCCATTACCTTTGCACAGGCCCACATCATCTGTTGCTTTTAAAGAGCGGTAACTGTCTCTTAGCTGGTCTCTCTGAATCCATGTTGGCCTCATCTCCAGTCCACTTTTTATACAGAAGACAGAGTGATCTTTTAAAAATATGAATCTGATCGTGTTCCTCCTTACTTAAATAAAGCCTCTAGACAACTTCCCATTTTAAGCCCAAGATCTTTCATGTGGCCAGTAAGGTCTTACTGCTTTCCTCTTTCTGTAGGTTCCTTTCAGTTTCTCAAATACACCGAGTCCTTCCTGCCCCCAGGGCCTCTTTGCACTTCTGCCTTTCTTCCCCTCACTAACGCCCACCCATCCTTTACCTCAGCCTCAAATGCCGCTCCCACCAGGAAGCCACCTCAGGTGACCAAGGCTTGGTTAGGAACCCCTTTCACTGCTGTGTTCTTTGGTAGCCTTTTTAATGCCTTTTAAGTAAGTAATTATCATTTTAGACTTTTTAATAATTAGTTCTCATCTTATGTAAATATTTTTTTAATGTCAATCTCCCCTAGCTGTAGATTCCATGAGGACAGAGGCCAGCTATGTGTTTTTCCGGCATTCTGTCCCAAGGTCTTAACACCAGTGACTGATACTTAGTAGGTGCCCAATGTATTTTATTTTTTATTTTATTTTATTTTTTAATATATTTTTATTGAAGTATAGTCAGTTTGCAATGCTGTGTCAATTTCTGGTGTACAGCACAATACTTCAGTCATAGGAACATACATATGTTCGTTTTTATATTCTTTTTCACCATAAGTTACTACAAGATATTGAATATGGTCCCCTCTGCTGTACAGTATAAACTTGCTGTTTATCTATTTTATGTATAGTAGTTACCAATATATTTTGACAGAAGGAGGGAGGAAGAATTTAAGTGGCTTGCTCAAGGTCATCAAGATAGTAAGTGACAGAGGATGGAAATGCAGTCTGTCTAATCCTGACAAATTAGTTGCACAACAATGTGAATATACTTATTAACACTACCAGACTGTATATTTTAAAGTAGTTAAGATGGTAAATTCTGTATTCTGTGTGTTTTACCATAGTTTTTACAACAATGACAAGAAAGAAAGAAACAATAGGTTAAATTTCAACTTTTTTCTCCTTGGGGCAGAGGGAAATACTGTATAGCTATTTAACAATAAACCACAAGGAAACTACAGAATTTGGGATTCCGTTTTGGAACGTAGAATTGGTTATCCATTGTGATTGAGTGTGATGGTGAATGGTCTTTTAAAGTTGGGTGTGTCTCGTTGTCTTGCACTTTGCTTTATTGCACTTTGCAGATAATTCAGGGTTTTTTTTTTACAAATGGAAGGCTTGTGACAGCCCTGTGTCAGCAAGTCTGTCAGCACCATTTTCTAAGAGCACTTGCTCACTTTGTGTCTGTGTCGCATTTTGGTATTTCTTACACTATCTCGAACTTTTTCATTAATTTTATATTCATTATATGCACCAGGAAACTGAAAAATCCCTGTGACTCGTTTTATTGCAGTCTTCTGGAACCAAACCTGCAATACCTCTGAGGTTGGCCTATAATATATATTCATTAAGGAAAATATGAGTGCAGAGAAGTAGGCAGCTAATCCTGCTACCAAACTCTCTCTCATGTGAACATTCTCATACATTTCCTCATGATCTTTTGATAGATTTGGGCTTGCCTTCACATGTGCTGATAATACAGTGCCTCCGATTTGGTACCCTGCTTCAGACACCTAATGTTACATCTCAAGCTTCAATTGACTCACTGTCTAGTCCCTTGAGTGCGAACCATGATTTATTTAGGCATTTTCCTGGTATTGGTCATTTATGGTTGTTTCCATTTCTCTGCTTGCTTTTGTTTGTTTGCTTTTGTTCTTTTTGTTAACTGTTTTTATTGTAAAATATATGTAACATAAAATTCACCATTTTAGCCATTTTTAAGTGTACAGCTCAGTGCATTAATTATATTTACAGTATTGTGCAATTGTCACTACTGTTTCCAAAATTTTTCATCACTCCAAACTGAAACTATACCCTTTAAGCAATAACTCGCTATTTCCTCCCCCAGCCCTATTCTGTGAATTTGCCTATTCTGGATGTTTTATCTAAATGGAGTCATACATTTGTCCTTTTGTGTCTTAGTGTAATATTTTCAAGGTGCAGGCATGTCGTAGCATGTATCAGGACTTCATTACTTTTATGACTGAATGACATCCCACTGTAGGGATATACCACGTTGTGTTTCTCCATTCTTCTGCTGAGGGTCACTTGGGTTGTTTTCATCTTCTGGCCATTTGTGATTGCTGCTGCTGTGAGCATTGGTGTACAAGTGTGTGGTCAGCTTCTGTTTTCATTCTTTAGGGGTATGTACCTGAGAATGGAATTGCTGTGTTGTGTGGTAACTCTGCATTTAACTTTTTGAGCGCTTGCCAGAGACTCTTTGCTTCTTTAATTATAAATAACACTTAAATGAGTATCTGTATGCATGAAGCTTTTTTTAGATTTCTACTATTTCTTTAAATTCCTTTAGGAGAAACTAATGGGTTAAATGGTGTGACAGTTTGCCAAATCCTATCGAAAAGGATTGAACCTCTTTTGCTGCTGCCACAAGTGTCTTGAGAATGCCCTTGTCACCCAACCCGCATTGCACCGGGTGCTTCACCATTTCAAATCTTGAAGAAGAGCTGTTGTCCATCTCTCATGGAACCAGAGTCTGGCCGCAGACTGGCTTTGCTGATGTAGCCCCCGATCACCAGCCCTGAGCCCTTCTCCCTCCCTTGTCCCTGATGCTGACCCAGCCCAGTCTTTAGGTCCTATTAGACTTGGCTTCCCAGCCCATCTCTGGTCTATTCCTTTCACTCCATCTGCCCAGCAAAGACCTGAGGCCTCTGCGTACTTTCCCGCTTTGATGGATTCTCACGTCTTTCCTGTCTCCTGTTCTTCTCTCCCAGTTCTACAGCGAGTCGGGCATGCCTACCAAACACCTCTCGGACAGTGTGTGTGCCGTGTGTGGGCAGCAGATCTTTGTGGATGTCAGTGAAGAGGGCATTATAGAGAACACGTATAGGCTGTCTTGCAACCACGTGTATCCTGCCTGGAGCTCCTGGGCCACGTCTTTCCTGCCACTTGCATACTCCAGTCGTGGAGGGAAGGCAGGGGACATTACCCTGGGCGTGCTGGCCAGACCTTTGATGGTTGGGGAGGCGTAAGACAAGAGGCAGACATTTGGGAGATATTCTGTGCTAAGGAAGCCAACCCCCAGGAGTGGAAACGGCAGCCTTCTTCACTCTTTGTCATAGATGGGAGCCACTCTTACGTAAACAGTGTTCATAGCCTGACTGGATCAGAAGGGAGCCCAAAGCTGCACAGCTGCCCCAAGATTGAGTCAATCACAGGGAGGAACATCCTCTAACTGGCTCCCTCAGTTTCAGAATCAAATCCCTCCGAGTGACACTTCTAATATTTATCACGTTCTTACCCGGCTCCCATTCTGTGCTGTGTATTATCTCCATTTTGCCCCATAACAGCCCTATAAGACAGAGATTGTTATCCTCACCTGATATATGAGGAAGCAGGGTCAGAGAGAAGGGATCTGCCCACGATTATACAGGTGGAGCCAGGATTTAACCTCCCTCCAGAGCTAGTGCCTGGGCATCTTGAAGACTGGCGTGAGGCCGAGTGCCACCTTGGCCACCCATTTCCCTTGACCAGTGCTGCTCAGATTCCACGAGTTCTGCATCCGCGGCTGGTGCATTGTGGGAAAGAAGCAGACGTGTCCCTACTGCAAAGAGAAGGTAGACCTCAAGAGGATGTTCAGCAACCCGTATCCTTTGTTTGGGTTCTTGTTGGGAGTGGGCAGTGGAAGAAGATACTGGCCAGTGTGACCCACTCAGCATTCGGGTCCTCCTGGGGCCCTCCCTCCTGCCCCCAACCTGGTACCCGTCCACCTGTCTGTTTGGCTTGTGGTCGGGGGACGTTGGGGTGGGATGTGGGCTAGGACCAGCAGCTCAGCTTCTCCTCATAGTTCTGAATCCCTCAAGGGTAAACAGAGTGATGACAGCTCCAGTTACTGCTTGCTTACTATGCCTGGCCCTGTGCTAAGTGCTTTACCAGTATTATCACTCGATTCTCCAGCAGCTTAGTGACCTGGGTAGTAATAGTCTCATTTTACCAGTGAAACACTTTAGAGGTTGAATAACTTGTTCAAGGTGGCATAACTAAAGGACAGTGTCTTACCAAGACAGGCAGTGCTGGGACCAGCTCTGTGCCAGTACAGGGTTGGCTAGGGGCCCCCTGTACCCATCCACTTAGAACACAGGACCCCTGCTCCTCTGAGCTGCCACTCCCTACCTGGCCAGCCCTCCCCACTGTGCCCTCAGCCTCCTCTTCCTCCCTACAAACCTGTCTGTCAGAAAGTGCCCAGCCACTTCTCTGGCCCCTCCTCACTTCCCCCTGCCATCCGGGGACCTCTCCCAGCTGCCCTTTCTCTCTGCGCCAGGGTTCCTTGTCTCTAGACACCAGCTGGCCATGCGGGGCCACTGTGTTCTCTCTTTAAAGTTCTTTGCTTGGTTCTTTCAGGGTCTAGTTCCCAGACAGTTAAGAAAGTCCATGGTCAAGCTGAGGGTTGGGGCTTCCCTTAGTTTTCCAGACGGGGCCAGGCTGCTCTTTCCAATGCCTTCGGAGGGATTCCCCACAGTCTCATGAGGTTCAGCCTGTGCTTTCCCCAGGGCTGGATTCCCAGGCGCTCTCTCCAGATGTCTTGCCTGGCGTTTAGTTATAAAGCGAAAGGAAGGGACTCATCTCCGGGGCTACTTGGCCTCCGTAAGGCCTGGTGGTTGGTGCCCTTGGGTGGGGATTCCTTAAAGCCTCTGCCAGGGGTTATAGCCCGTGACCAGCCTCTCGCTCTGCACCCTCATGCCTGTCCCTAGACTCAACCCCTTCCTTGATGTAGAAAACTTTCCGTTTTGTTTATTACGGGAGCCCTCAGGGTTATCCCCCTCCCAGCCTCCCTGCAGCCATTGTCACCGATAACCTACAGCAGCCTCGAGCTGAGTTCCCACTTACTGCTGGTCCCCCCTTAGCGCAGGGGTTACACGGAGGCCCCCTCTGCATGTTGGGTGTAGAGAGCTTAGTCTCATCCCTCCACCATCTCCCAGGTCTGTCCGATTTTCTCCACTGGTCCCCTCGGCCCTCCTCCCCCATTCTCTGGGTTTGGCCCTCCATCCTAACTTGGAGAGGCTGGGTGGGGTTTTCTAGAAAGAGCTATTTCCTTTCCTTGTAGGCTGATTTCTGTGGAGCATCTGAAAAGTGTAGGCAGACCCTCTCACCCATCCCTTAGACCGGATTTGCTACTGGAACACGTAGTCTCTTTTCTTTAACATACTGACAGCTGGGAGAGGCCACACGTCATGTACGGGCAACTGTTGGACTGGCTTCGCTACTTGGTAGCCTGGCAGCCTGTCATCATTGGCCTGGTGCAAGGCATCAACTACATTCTGGGCCTGGAATAGTCAGGAAGAAGAGCATCCACCCACCATGGACCTCAGGGCTCTCTCCTCCCTGCCCTCCAAGACCTCCTGGGTGGGAAAGACTCAAAGGGGCACTCGGGCCACTCAGGACCCCCCTGGCTGTGTCCAGGCTGGGGAGGGGTATGAGGGAGAGCCAGCTGGTGGGGCTGTCAGCAGTGGGGGCTTTTTAAAAGAAAACTATTTTGATGAATATATTTAAAAACCTTTTTTTATTGTGGAGCATAGGAATTGCCCTAACTCCTCCAGGCCTCCACCTCTCTACCTGAGCAGGGTGGGAACGAGCTACAACATTTTTGGTGTAAAGGAGCCTTCTCACCTCTGGCTGAGAGCCCCAACCCCTCCCCTCCCTTCCGAGTGTGGGGCGCCAGCCTGGTGCAGTCAGTGTGGAGGAGCCAGAGAGCCCTGGGTGGTGCACCGATGAGCACTGAGGGGTGAGACTTCCTCCCTGCTCACCTGGCTGGGGGCCCCGGGCAGGCACTGTCTGACTCCATCTTCCCCTGTGCAGGGGCCATAGGCTGGTTGAGGCAAGTGGACCCTTGTGACTTTTTCTAACAAGGGAAGCCCTGGGACCTCAGAACTCACTGAGGATTTGTTTGGGAGTGACCAGCAGCAGCAGCAGCAGCAGCAGCAGCAGCAGCTTGGGGAATCTGCCTGAGCAGGGCTGTACTCAGCCAAGAAGAAAGACCATCCATACACAACTGAGCCCAGGGAGCTGCTGTCAGCAGCAGTGATTGAGGGCTGCTTATGCAAGCTGACCCTCTGCCCACAAGTGGTGACACGTGCCAAAGGCCACTGCCATGTCACTTCCTTCCCTGAATGCCCGAGGGAGCGGTGTGCGCGTGTGTGTGTGTGTGTGTATGCATGGCAGAGGGACTATGACAAATGTGAGACTTCTTCCTGTGGTCACAGTGTTCCCTTAAAGCTGGCAGGGGATTCCCAGCCCAAGGAATAGCTATCCCCATGTTAGCCTTGTCACCCATGGGTCCTGCCCGGGCCTGGCAACACGAGTCAGGGGGCAGCAGGAAGAGGGTCAGGCCCAGGTGAGTATGGGTTCTGGAAAGGGGTTCTAGGTAGGCCCCAGTTCTGGTCCTAAGAGTTTTGAAGGAAGTGGGAGGGCAACACAGCCCTTCCGCACTGGATTCTTAGGGAATATGGCCCTTCAAGTGCAGCAAGAGCCAAGCAGGATCTTGTGACTCTGTTCTGAATAAAGCTCCGTGAGCTGGGCTGGAAAGCTGAACATCCATCTTGCTTTTCTTCTTCCCACCTCTTTCCCTGGGGCCTGGGGATGGCGGCCCTGCCCAACGTCCCTGAGGCAGAAAAGGCCCTGGGCTGACCCTGGGTGACTGTCCTCACCACCTGAGGTCAGGTCCCTCCTCACCACCTCTCCAGGTCCCTCTCAACTTTGGCTTCTCTTACCCAGCTGTGGCTTCCCAGGTCCCCCCATCTTCAGAGAGTGGAATGGGTACAGGGGTCATCCTTTCACTTTTGTCCCCCACATCCCCATGTCAGGCTCCCATGAGAAGTTGAGGCCAGGCTGCCTGAGGCGCTCTCTTCATATTCCAGCAGTCCTGAGTCCCATGACTTCCCAGCAGCCCGACTCTGGCCTTGGTTACACTCACACTTGGTTATCTCCTCTCCCTTGCATCCCCACCCCCCTCCCCAAAGGGCTGTGTCTCTCAGAAGCCCCAGGCAGCCTTGCCTCCCAACCTGCTGGAGACACTGGTGTCCCTAGGGTGGAGTTTCTCAGCATCTTGCAGCCCAGAATCTCCTGGGGCAAGAGGTAGGGGGAGGAACTGAAAAGATGAAAATGTCCTGGGAAAGAGGAGTTAACTTTTAGTCTCCTGTGTGTACGTTAGTCCGGTTTTTACACACACACACACACACACACACACACACACACACTCTCTCTCTCTCTCTCTCTCTCTGTCTCTCTCTCTCTCTGTCTCTCCCTCTCTCTCTCCCACACACACACACACACTCACAACCTCTTGGGATTGCAGCAGGCGATAGTCCTCATGCATCTTCTAAACCTGATTCTACCTCCTAGCCTCCCTGGCTCTGTCCCCAGCATCCCATCCTCCTGATCACAGAAACCACCAACCCCAGACACTCAGGTCTGCCCTTCACTGTGCTCTCTGCATGCAGTGGATCACCAGTCCTATTCTTTCTGCGTCCGCGGGCACGTGCATGACCCTGACAGTGAATGCCTCCCTCATCTCACCCGAGTCCTGGCCTTGCCACAGCGCCAGCTGCATTTGATGTATTCATATAGCTCTGTTGTTACTCAAGCCAGTGGTGGGTACTCCACTCTTTCTGGGAAGTGCCCTCTCCTGCCCTCGGGGCCAGCACTCCAATTTGTGTTCCAAGTGCTCAGCTTGTCTGAGAGGTTCCCGCAGACAAGGCCAGCGAGTGCTCTAGGATAGCTCCCGGGTGGCTCACATAGGGCCAGACGCAGCTGAACTGAGCCATGGCGCTCCAAGAAGGGGCAATTCCAGAAAGGAGGGCTCTTCAGGGCTTCTTGGGAGCCAGGGAGGGGGAATCTAGACTTCCCTGTGAACTTAGATCTATAGCTGTGGCCAAGGGGCTGGGATGACAAAAGTGAGAAAGGTTCATGAGGATGATGGCTGGGTGTTGGGTTGGTGGTTGGAGGGAGTGGGGAGCCTGAGAAAGGCCAGGATGTGGATGGGCTGGTGTGACATTGAGCCTGGAGTGGTCAAAGTGATCCAGCTTGGGATCCCCAGTGCCTAGAAGAGTCGTCCCCTTGAATATAGTGTGAATGTGGAGGAAGGAGGAGGCCTGCTCACGTGGAATAGTGAAGGTGGACACCAAAGTCCTTACCCTTGGCTGGGATGGAAGAATTCATGTGTGAGAGACCGAGTAGTTCACACCTTGTGTGACCCTGGGAGGGTGGGGCTGAGCATGGGTTAAAGACCTCAGTGTGGTATCACCAAGCAGGGGGACTTGAGAGTTAGCAAGAAGGTTCCTGGCCACTGTGAATTTTGACTCAGGAAGAGGCACGGTGTGCAGGAACCTTAAGGACTAGGCCCAGGCTTTTGTCATGTGTGTGCACCTTCTCTTAGTGGCCAGAGCCTGCTCTAGGGAATCCTGGTTAGAATAAAAGTGAAAGTGAAATAGAGGGGAGACGGCAGTACTTTCCCAGAAGGATTTCACTGTATATCCTGCCCTTACCAGAACCAGCTCTGACAGCGAAGCGAGCTTTGCCTCCCTTGTGACTAGGTAAGTCCCTGGTCCTTTGGGGCCTCAGTTTCTCATCCCTATAATGAAGGGGTTAGGCTAGACTAATAACCAGCATGATGTTGACAGTAATAAGAGCTCGGGTGGTGAAAGACTGTTACGAGGTGATCTCCTAGCTTTGTTTCTAAGGCTTGAAAGAACTCCAGCCTGGGCTTGATGCCAGCCCTCCAGGAGTTGTCAGGTAGACAGGATGGAGTGAACAGCAGTGCCTGGCAGCCCACTGAAAGTTCAGACATAGGGAGGGGCTGTGGAGTCCACAGGGAGAAGAAGGCCACACCTATGGCTGGGATCTAAGCAAGCCACTGAGAAGACACGGGAGAAGCAGTTTATTCACCATCTCCTCCCCCGCCTCCCCCAGAGAGGAGGAAGTTGTCACAGATATATAGAGCCAGAGACGCCAGCTCCTGACACACGCATCATGACCATGAGACAGAGCTGGATTCCAGGTGGGACCTGGGGCTGTGCATGTGCGGGTGGAGGGGGTGGGGTGGAGTCTGAGACCAGGATGGAGCCGTGTGGCCGGCCCTGAGGTGAACTCCCTGCAGCTGCTGTGCTGTTGCTTTCAGCCTCTGGATGCTGTGGCTTTGGCTCCATTCCAAGGTCTCCATGTGCTCCATTCAAAAAGGGCCAAGAGGTGGGGGCTGAAGGGTCCTTCAGGAATCTCTGCCAGACTTACTCCAGGCAGCAACACTCTACTGCCAAGATCAAGCTAGGATGTCAGCTGCTGATCTCTGTGACTGTCCTTTCTTCAGACCCCAGCCCTCTGTGGACCCTGCTTCTGTGTGTCCACATCATCTCCCACCTGGCTGGAGCCACACATGTGCCTCAGGCCACCTCAGCTGCCACTGCCTCAGCTGGGATCGCTAAGGACCCCTCCCCCTCCCGGCCCCTGATGCCCCCAACAGCGCAGCAGTGCCCAGCACTGGAAGTGACCTGGCCGGAAGTGGAAGTCCCATTGAGTAAGGAGCAATTCTGATGGGAGCCCAGGAGGGCACGGTGTTCAGAGGGCGGGCTCAGGGCACAGAGGGTCTGAGGGTGGGGTTGGCTCCTGAGTGCACACCCCCCAACCTTCTGCCATGGAACCCACCACCAACCAGGCCAGCTTGGCTGAGCACTCAGCATCCTCCCTCTCCTACTCAGCGTCCTGACTGTGGCCCAGGGCCCTCTCCTAGATGCTTTCAAGTGGGACAGAGAGAATTTAGACGGAGCAGCCAGAGGGCGCCCAGTGCCTTGACTGCAGTGTGCCCTAAGCCCAGCCCCGCCTCCCAGAGTCCACGTGCCCTCTGGCCACCTCCAGGAGCCGTGGCCTACTGGTGCTGCCTCCTTGGCCAGGGCTCCTAGAGTCACGAAGGTCAGGTGCTAGAAAGGGTCATTCTGAAGAAACAAGCTCAGGAGTCATCACCTGGGCCCAGGACCCATGCCCAAATACCTTTTGTTCAGCCCAGGGCCCCCCCTGGTAGACACCGCACTTCCCCTTTAACAGGCTTTCCACGCCAGGTTCCTGAATCACGGGGACTGAGGAGCTAGGCAGGGTGGGCAGGCCACAGCTCTACAGAAGGGCTAACAGCCACATGTGTCCCCAGATGGAACGCTGACCTTGTCCTGCACTGCCTGCAGCCGCTTCCCCCACTTCAGCATCCTGTACTGGCTGGGCAATGGCTCCTTCATCGAGCGCCTCCCAGGCCGGCTGTGGGAGGGCAGCACCAGGTGAGGGGGATGGTGGCCAGGCTAGCAGGAGAGGGGCCTCCTCTTGCGGTCCAAGTTCTCTCACAGCCTTTCCTTCTCTGCTTCAGGCGGGAGCGCAGGGGCACGAGGACTCAGCTGTGGAGGGCCTTGGTGCTGGAAGAGCTGAGCCCTGCCCTGCGCAGCACCAACTTCTCCTGTGTTTTCTCCGATCCTGCGCAGACTGCCCAGCGTCACCTCATTCTGGCCCAGCTCTCGGTGAGGACCCCAAGGGAGGGTTTCCATGGACAGGAGGAGCTGTGCTCCGGTATGGGGAGGAAAGGGTGGGCTCTGTCCACAGGAGCCTCCAGTCAACGCCCACCAAGTCCCCAGGCCTGAAGTGGAAACTAAAAAGAACTTAGGGGAAACATAGCCTAGAGGACAGTGAGAAGAGCTGGCCCTCCCACTTTGGCCCTGATCCTTGTCTGCTTCACTTCCCCAGGCTGGGCTGGACACAAGCGTGCCCCCCTACTCAAGACACCCTGCCCTCCAGCAGGGCCCCTCTGCCTCACCATCCCCATAGATGAGCCCCGAAGCCTGGTTGAAATGTCACCTCTTCGTTGAGATCTGCATACTCTTGGCTCAGGCCACATTCTGCATCAACTTAATGTCATGTTTGTATTTGTCTCCTTTAATGGACTGTCCTAGGGAAGGGATCTGGGCAGAGGCTGCTTCTGACCCACAGCTGTATCTGTCACTCCAGTAGGGCCCACGATGGGCGCTCATAAATGATCTCCAATGGTGGCATGGTGATGTCCGCCCAATCATTTATCCTTTAGGCCGTTATTCCACTCACAGAACATGGCCTGTCCCAGGAGGGAGTGTGGGAAGAGAGGAACTGCCACTCAGAAGCTAAAGAAAGACAAAACCAGATTCAGGCAACACTGGCCCTCAGAAGAGAAGAGAAGAGGCCAGCCTGTAATGCTCCTCAGGAGCAGAGGCCAGAAATGGAGTGTGGGAAGATGCTGTGGCCGCAGCAGAGTCAGGAGAAGGGATTTGAGAAGGTAGGTGGTTTGGAGGCTCAGCAGATTCAAAGGTATGCTGCTCTGGTTTTCCCACAAAGATCAAAGCATCTCACCACTCAAGGGAGAAAAATAGACTTTATTTACAAGTAATAACATTTAGAAAAGTTCCATCCCTGGCCGTTAAAAACCTTCCCATCACTCCAAATCCCACCCCAGGGTAAGTCTGGGGAAGGTGAGGGATGAGCTGCCACTGAAGGCTGGCCCCAATCCCCCACCGAGGCACAGGGCCCCTCTCTCCTGGAAAAAGACTGTCCTGTGGGCAACCATGCCCTTGGGTGGTTCGGAGCACACAGGGGTGGGGTGTTCCCACTAGGTCAATGCCCAGTCCTGGCTTCAAGAGCAAGGGCCCTTGCTAGGCCCAGCCACCAGGAGCAGCAGGGACCAGGGCCTGCATGCTCCTCCAATGGTCCCTTCTAGATCCAGAGGCTGAAAGGACTGGCTGGGCCCAAGGACCCAGCCACTCAAAGCCAGCCTCAAATCTAGCTGTGATGGAGAAGTGACTTTAAGAAAACATCAGAAGGCAGGGAGGACCCAGACTGTCCAGGCTCCGGGCCTCCTGGGCCAACTGTGAGGACACATCTGTTCACCTGGCAAAGGTCCAGGAACCAGGCCAGTTGTGGGTAGGCGTCACTGTCTCTAGGGGTCTGGCCGCTGTTGGCCTGGGAGCTGATTGATAGAAGGCACTGAAAGGGACAGAAGGAAAAGGACCAGGCGAGGTCGGCATCAAGGACAGGTGGGGCCACTCACTGGTACGGGCTCTTTAGTGCTTTGCCTGAAAGAAAAAGAGAGTCACTTGGCTGAAAGAGACTTAGGTGCCAGCTTGCTCGGGGAGACCTCTTACTGCTCCTGCACGCCCTTAACTAGGATCCCTGCCTTGGTGCAGCCCTGGACTATCTACCTTCACGCTACCAGTCGCTGGCTGTCCTAAGCTGCTGTGTGTGTCCTCAGTAGGAATGAGTCTGTCCTCTCAATCATGAGCAGCTAACCAGGCAGGGAGCACCTACTCTCCACCCCACCATCCAGCGTTCTAATTGGGCCCTGCCTGGGAAGCCACCCCATGGG
Organism: Camelus bactrianus; assembly: GCF_048773025.1. Classification (NCBI taxonomy): domain Eukaryota; kingdom Metazoa; phylum Chordata; class Mammalia; order Artiodactyla; family Camelidae; genus Camelus; species Camelus bactrianus. The sequence goes on from NC_133548.1 coordinate 46,896,712, forward strand.
TGTTTGTCAGGGAGAGGGGGACACCTGTGCTTCCACCACGTTCCTAAGAGCTGAGCTCTTCCCCCTGTTGGTGCCTCTACCTTGACCTTGGCCCGAGGGGTGGCAGTGGCAGCAGCGACAGCAGCAGCAGTGGCGGTGCTGGCTGTGGTGGTGGCAATGCGAGGAGAGCGGCGGGTTCCACTGCGGGTGTTGGGGGAGGCCTTGGGCGGGGCTTTCTTCGAGGCTGCCCTCCGCAGAAGGCTGTTTCCAAGCTTCTTGGGTGTATTAAGGATGCTGAAGGCCATTGACTGGCGGCGGTCAGCCTGTAGGGAGGGCCTGTCAAACTGGGGGCGCCACCACTGCCATCCCCCTGGGGCCAACCTGTTGCTCTAGGGCTCTGCCAGCAAAGGGTCTCCCTTCAGGCCCCAACTAACCTGTTTTACAACTGCTGGAGCTGCTTTCTTCTGGGCCTCAGCAGTGTTCTGTCTGCGCCCTTCATGTCGGTCCCGGGGAGTCATGGGGCGAGGGAAACAGCTGGTGGCCTTCTTAGACTGTGGGGAAGAGGACAGTTAGGCAGCCAGTGGCAAGACGACTTCACATCCAAAGCCACATGTCTCAGAGCTGACTGGATCTTGTCCAACCAGCACCTGCCCCCCTTCTGAGCCAGAATCCTCCACTTTAATTTTCAAACGTGGTGACTAGGTCCCGGCCAGCTGCTAGACAGAACAAGACACGGGAGTCGACGTCACCCACCTCAGGGGTGCCAGGGCCCTGGTGGGGCTCTGAGGAGACCCGTTTGCGCTGCTGCCGGGTGGTGATGCCGACGCCCTCAGCTATCTGGGTTGGCTGCATGCTGGCTCGGCGCAGGGTCTCCCGGGGGTCGCCAGTTTTTATCTCCTCGTCTGTGATGGTAGGCAGGCTCAGGGAAGGCTGCACAGGGTGGAAAAAGTGGTCAGTGGACCCCAGCTGTTTGGAAATAGAGCAGGACCACCCCAGTACTCTCTTCACCAGCCTGGCCCACGGAGGAGCTGGAGCCTTCCTATTGCCGAGGCTCCCTTCCTGTTGTCTTCTCTGCCTCCGCGCTGCATGATGGCGGCAAAGAGCAGTCCCTAGAGACCTCTCCCAAGCATCTGCCCACCCACAGTACCGTCACCCGAGCCCCCTCTCTGCCAGCTGTTCCACCCAAAGCAGACGGTCACCCTCCTTGGTAGGCCAGGTCAGGATGCCAAGGGAGGAACTGGTGAACCAGCGTGGGCAGGTCCTGGGCAGGTGGCCCCAGAGCTCACCCTGGACTCCAGAGGGTAGCAGGTCTTCAAGTGCGGGGGGCATACTCGATTACGCTGCTGCAACTCTGCAATGCGGTTCCAGTCATCTAGCTGCTCGGGCTCATCCTGACAAGTGCCCATGTAGAAGCTGTTCCTGCCTGTGGAGGGCAGGGAAGTTGGAGCAAGCGGGGTTGGAAGGCCAGGAGGAAGAGGTGGAGGCAGCATCCTGCTAGCCTTTGCTGCCACCACCCCTGTCCAGCTATCCTGGGGACTTCAAGCCCAGCACCCCAGGGTCCTGTACAGCAGATACGGGAGTGGGACGCACAGACCATCTCCACCTGAGGGGACTGGCTCATTGCTTCCTCCCTAGGGTCATAGGCAGAGGCTCTGACACCAAGAGAAAGTAATGGAGGGCCAGGAATTGATACCCAGAGGGTCCCTGAAAGTCAAGAGCCTCCAAGAAGAATCTGAGAATGGAACCCTGGCCGGCCTGGCCCCTCTGGCAGCCCCTCCCCACCTGAGGAGGGGCCTGGAGGACTCCTGACAGTAGCTGGGACTCCTACACCCCTCGTGTGAGCATTTCTGGTTTACTCCCTGGCTGAGACTGACATCAGCCTTACTGCCCAGCACAGCCCCTCGATGGACAGGCAAGGCCTTGAGACTGCATGGAGGAGGAGCAGTGAGGTGCCAGGGGTTTTTAAAAGCTTGTCCCTTCCCGGCATCAGGATCTGCATCCAGTCTAATCTTTGGGTATGTTAAGTTCCCACAGTCCCCCTACCTGGAGGGGCCCCGCTGGACACCCCGGCCTGGGAGCGGCGAGCAGAGCTGCGGGTAGTGGGCCGGTAGCCAGGCAGACTAAGCAAAGCCGAGCTGCCGTCGTCAGGAGAGCCCAGGCGGGCTAGAGACTGGGTGGAGGAGGTGGCTCTCGGGCCTGCCTGGGAAGCAGGGGCAGACTGCGTGCTGTAGAAGGAGGAGTTGGCGCTGTCTGGCTCCTCCACATCTAGCTTCTGGAAGAGAGGATGAACCTGTTGAAATGGGGCAGGGTGACACCCTATAAAGAAGCCTCCCGTTCCCCTTCCAAAGCCCTCACATCCCACAGCTACATGCGTCCACACTGCTTTGCCCAGGTCCTTAGCTGCACGTCTGCAAGAAATGGGCCTTGATGCCACAATCCCACACAGGTGCTGAGGCTGTTGACTCTTTTCTGCCCATTTTTCCATTGAGTCTATGCCAATGCTTTGAGGGAGAGAAGGCAGACCATTTTAGAAGTGGGGTGCAAAGGTCACAAAGCAAGGAAGAGGCAGAGCTGGGGCTGGGACCCACGTCTCCTGAGCTAGTTGTACTCATCCCAGTGTCCCTCTGTCAAGTGTGCCAGGGCCATGACAATTTTTTAGAACTTCTCCACCTTCTTGGTGGCAGAGGGCACCCCACACACAAACAGATGCCCCCTCCTGCACTAAAGGCCCCTCTTCCCTCGCTCCCAGCCTGGCAGGCAGCCCACTGGGCAGCCACAATGCATCTCAGCTACCTACAGGGCATGCTGGGAGGCACAGTCTGGGCTGCAACTTCATACTGTCTCCCTTCAGCCTGCACAGGCGCAGTGCTATACGTGGAGAGAACGCCAGTCTTAAGAGTCAGCAGACAGGCAGCCAAGTCCAGCCCCACCGCTTTTTACATGAGGCCTAAGCAAATCACTGCCCTCCTCAGGATCTCAGCTTCCCCATCTGTGGGTATGGACTGGTCAGCCCTGCCTGCCTCTGTTTTGAGGACCCGATGGAAAGATGCCCCGAAAGTGAGCACTGTTGTCCTGCAGCCTGACCTTGGTCATGGTGATGTTGATGATTTGCGTGGTGCGCCGACGAGCGGAGCGGGTCTTCCGGCCTGAGTCCAGGAAGACGTCCCCCAGGGAGTCCAGGCTGCTCTCCAGGGGCGCCTGACCCCGTGCAGGGATGGGGGTGAAGTAGAGACTCTCCAGGGATTCTACCTTGGGGGGCAGACGCTGGGAGATGGGCGAGGCTGGCTCTCCAGGGATGCTGGTGCCATCTGGTTGGGTACGAGGCAACTTGCTGTGGGAAAGAAACCTGCTAAGGTGCCATTCCTGGGGTGAGAAAGCATTCTGTCTGGCCCTTTGCTCCAAAGTGACCAAGTCCTACATTTATTACAAGACCAGGTCAAGCACCCCATGCTCTCTAATTTCTCAGAGGTACCAACAAGAGAGCCTCTGACCTGGGCCAGCCCTTCCATTTGCTCTCCATCTCTGATGCACCCACATCCACTCCATGGCTCCTTGAACGCCTCACTACTGGTAACGCCTTGACCCTGCTCTCCAGACCCATAAATCTGCCACTTGAGATGCCCCCTGGACACCACAGCTACTCCACAATGAACATGTCCCCAGCCAAGCCCACCTGTCTGTTCCTCCTCCTGTATCTCCTATTTCAGCAAACAGAAAGCTAGAAGAGCAGAGCAGGAGTGACAGCTACCACCCATGCCCCTAGTCATGAACATAGGCACAATCCCACTTCTTCCCTCTCCTGCCAAACCCAGTCGGCACCTCTCCCTAACAGCTCTCCTCCCCCCTCACTCCACTCTCACGCCTTTCCCTGGCCTGCCTCATCCCCTCTCGCCTAGACTTACAATGGCCTCTGAGAGAGGCACAGGGGTGACAAGCAAGGAGTGGAGCCCAGATCCAAGCCCAGCCCTGCCACTGTGGGACCCTGGGCAAGTGACTGCCCCTTTGCCTCAGTTTCATCTGCAAAGGGAGATAATCACAGAACCTATATCAGAACCTACCTCAGAGGACTGTTAAAAGCTCAACAAATTAATGTTTTTCAGGTATTTATAACAGCGTCTGGCACATAAGTGTTTAATAAAAACAGTAAATGTGTTTTTGCAAGTATGTTAAAAGTCTTGGCTTTACCCTGGCTATCGGAATAAGCTTTCCAAGATGCAAATCTGGCCCTGTGCTCCTTAACCCCAAACCCTTCCCAGGTCCCTTAGTCCTTCAGGATCAGGTCTGAACGCCAGCATCCTTCACTGGGGAGTCCAGCCGGCCCTCTGGGACCTGGGCCCAGAGTCCTCCCAACCACACTCTCCAGCCCAGCCAGGCTCCTTCCCGGCTCTTGCTCTGCTCTCGTCACTCTGTCCACAGCGCACACGCACCTGCAGCTCCTTTTAAGACAGCAGGAGTGACAGCCTTCTGAGGCCTTTTGTGACCACTCTTTTCTTTTTACTCCCACTGTACTCTGTACATAGGGCCTAACACCTGTAATACTTTATTCTTCTCCTCTGAGAATAAGCTTCCAGAGGGCAAAGGGCCCACGTCCTATTTATCTCACAGCCCCAGTGCCCAGGATACAGCCTGATAAACAGCAGGCACTACTCAACAGACAACAGACTGAGGGAAGAGGGGCACCTTCTGACCTGGTGATAGTGAGTGGGGCTCCCTCCTCGCAGCTTAGATCCAGGCTGTCAATACTCAAGTCCAGCTGAGGCTTAGCCTGGGGCTCCCGGCTTTTTAAGGCATCTGTCGCCACCTGGAACTTGCCCAGGTCCCGAAGCTGCTGGTCGGCATGGGCGACCTGGGAAGGAGAGGGCCGGGGGAGAGTGAAGAGGGGCCTAGGCGATGGTCTAATGTGACAGAGGCGAGGGAGTCTGTCCAGCGCAGGCCTTACCTGTGCCTCCAGGCTGCGCACCTGGGCGGTGAGGTGACGGCAGGTCTGCTCGGCCTCCTTGGTCTTCAGCCCGGCCTGCTGCAGCTCCCGGCCTAGCCGGTCCGCTTCCGCCCGCAGCTCCTTGTTCTCCACCTGCAGCTGCTCCAGGCCCCGCAGCTGCTCCTGCAACTCTTGGTTCTGCTGCTTCTTGGCATCATAATGAGTCTTGGCCTTCTCCATCTGGGTGGGCAGAGGGTGGGTAGGTTGGAGAGGGTTGGGGGTGGGGGTGGGGCAGGGGCAGACTGGGCCAGGGTCCGGCTCCTCACCTGCAGCTTGTAGTGCTCAGCTGCCTGCTCCTTCTGGCTCAGCTGGGCCTGCAGCTCAGTCATCTGGGCCTGGAGGCGCTGGGCCTCTTGTTGGCTCTCACCTCCCTGGGCCTGGAAAGCATGAGAAAGGCTGATCAGGGCCACCAGTCTGGCTGCTCACCCCAATCCACTGAGCCTCTTGGCCTCCATGGGTATTTCAGACTCCTGCAGTCTCAGGACACAAAAAGTCCTTTTACCCCCTCTCCCAACTCCAGCCCACCAAAATACCACATACCCCCAAAGTCCACCTTCTATAGGCGCTTTCCTTGTCTAGCTACTGCCATTTCTGGAAGATATCTAGTGGCCTGCCTTTGCCTTCTTTGAGACCAGGCAAAACTATCTCACTCTCTCTCCACAAGAACAGTTTCCCTGAGGAAGGACACTGATCCCCAAGGAACACCAGGGTGCAGAGCACGGAGCTAGGCACTTGACACGTGTGCTGAGGACACGTGATCTCATTTCTCCTCAAAACTGCTCTGGGAAGTAACTTTATCTCCACTTGAGATGGAAGAAACTGAGCTCAGAGATTTAAGCAAACTGACCAGGGTCACAGTGACTAAACAGCAGAGTAAGGTTTGAACCTTGGTCCACCTGACTCCAAAGTCTGTGTGGGCTCATTTATGATGCCACCACCGCCTCCTACCCAGACCACAGTCTCCCTGGGAGCAGGGCCTGTGTCCGATTCTCTGTCCACCTACAACACCAACAAGTGCTAAGTCCATAGTAGGCACTGCACAAGACCATATGCCCTTACCTCTCCCACATCTCCCAGCACTGGGAACCCCCCAAAAGGAGTATAATAAGTATCTAATTATCACGTAAGCATGACAAGGTGTGGAGCACGTGGAAGAAACGGGAGCTCTGAACTCCCACCAACTCCTGTGACCCTAGCTAAAAGCTATGAAGCCTAGAACTGCAAAAAAGCAAATATTAAACCAAATAAACCATTGAAAGCATTAAGGATATTAAACTGTGTTGTAATAGTAAATGTCACTGACACTCTCACTCCAAGATTATAAACTGTCTAGACTAGCATAATCCAATTGAACTTCCTGCAGTGATGGAAATGTTCTGTATCTGTCCTGTCCAGTATGGCAGCTACTAGCCACACATGGCTATTGAGCAGTAGAAATATGGCTAGTGTGACTGAGGAACTGAAATTTTAATTTAGTTTTAATTTAAATAACCACACATGGCTACTGGCTACTGTAGCAGACGGCGAAGGTCTGAGGGTTGGAGTCACTCCTGTCTTCCCTGAGAGCTCTCAGTCACAGGCAGGGCTCCTAAGGCTGCCAGACCCCAGGATGCCCCTCCACAGCCCGAGGGCTTACAGAGCAAGCCCCTCACCCTGAGGCAGGCAGAGGCCAAGCCCATCCCCCAGCTGTCCCACCTTCAGCTTCTGCTGCTGCACCTTGCTGGCTTGGTCATGGTCAGCTAGCTTCTTACTCAGTTCCTCCACCTGAGGCAGGGATGGAAGAGGAGACAAGACTCAGGGGGCCTTCCCCTGGATGTCCAGACAAATTATGGGCTTTCCCCAGACCAGTCCCCAGGGTTGCTGGAAAAAGAAACTCAGGGCCTTTCTCTGGCCTCTAAGTAGGGAACGGCTTGCTGCCCAGGCTGGATGGCAGGACCTGAGTGTGGTGACCCAACACAAGTGCTGCCAGAGCCACCTGCCCACACGGCCTCTAGCCCCTGCCTGCACAGACAGAGGCAGCAGAGTCGACTGGGGAGCTGATGCCTCACCACCACCCTACTGCTGCCCCCGTTCCCAGCCCCCCACCTTCCCGAGCCAGGACAGGAACAGGGGACCCAGTCTATAACTCCAGCAGACATACTCAACAAACGCCCAACCCTCTTCCTCCCAGAAACTGCCAAAGCAAAAGGCCAGATGCTCAGACCTCTCCCCCATCTCCACAGGCTGTTAGGGTTTGGCACTAGCAGTGTGGCTGCTGAGATTAGCACCAGGGGTCAGACTGCTGGAAGACGAGAGCAGGACCAGCACACACACTCCAAGCCCACCCTGCTCCCACAGAGAGGAAGAGCAAAGGGAGGGAGGGGACAAGAGGGAGTGTAACAGCCACAAGCACTCCTGGCTCCTCCAGGCATTCCAGGAGCTCAAGCATCATCAGCAAAGGCAGGAGGCAAGGGCTCCAGTGCTAACTGTTTGCTCTTCGGGTTGACTTCCCCCATCATCTCAGACTCCTCAGAGGTGATGAGAGGAGAGGGGGGCTGGACTCCTCAGCAGGCCCAAGGTGACAGGGTAGGAGGGGTGGTGGAGGACGGGTGCTCCCACTAAATACCAGTTTGATAGCCTTGACGTCTAGGGCAGCACAGAGAGATCCATGTGAGAGCGAGGCAGCCAGACGTTGCCTCTTCTGTCTGGTGGAGGCCCCTCCTGCTCCTCTCAACCTTGGCCTTCCTGCTCCCAGACATCTCTTATTTCATGCTTGGGGTTAAAGCCCCAGGGGGTGATGGGCAGGCGTCCTGAGCTCACAACCCCCCTAATCTGTGGGGGCCGCCTTGCACATCACCCTTCTGGTTTCTGCGGGAAAGAAGGTGGCTGTGTTAAACAAGGCCCACGGCCATCCTGCAAGTCCCCTTAGTTGAGAACCCAAACTCAGAGCAGGACTTGGCGGTTTGGGAATCCCTAGGACTGTGTGTCACTGGTTTTGATATAGGAAAGATGAAGCCTACCCTGCCCCTTGTCCCTAGCAGATGGAAGTACAGAAGGGTGAAGAGGCCGACCTTGGGATGGGTGGGATGAGGCTCAAGAGAGGGCCCAGCACACCGCACTCTGTGGCAGCCTGGGCCTGGGTTCCACGGCTTGACCCTGCCCCCTTCACAAACAGTTCACAACAGGAGCCGGCGGAGGCAAGCTGCAGCCGGGGTCATGCACCGAGACTGGTCACCGCTTAAGCAGCCAGCATTTAGCGAGGACCTCAGGCATTACCTGCTTAGTTTGCTCTCTCTGAAATACCTCTAGCTGCTCCACCTGTGCATGGGGGAGGAGCAACAGAGACAGTGAGATGGGGGCCAAAGAGGCATCGGCCCTGCTGCCAGGCTGACCTCACTGAGGCTCTGATCTTTCCCCCAAGAAACTGGACTTCTAGTAATTTTTTAAATGCCAGTTTGGCTCATTGTAGCCCCCAGTGGCTCTAGGGGCCTCCACCAGAGTGTGCAGGTGCCCCTCCTCACCAGTGTGCCTCCAATGGGATGATGGCTTCACAGCCTGACTCTGCAGGGACAGAGCCTTCAGGGAAGGGCAGGCGCCTGATACTTTCTTTAGGACAACAGGGAGCAACAAACTCGAACTCTACCAGCCACCCAGTGAGTGAGGGGAGACAAGACACTGCAATAACGTGGGAGCTGGAGGCCCAGGAGTGCAGAGGGACAATGTTCCAGTCTCTCAGGTCTGCCTGCTTGGGGATGTGGTTGAGTCGGTGCCTCACCTGGGCAGTGAGTTTCTGCCTCTCCTCCTGGAACCGCTGCCTCTCCTCCAGTACCTTGACCTTGGCACCCTCGTACTTGGCAGTCATCACCTCCAGCTCCCGGGCAGTGCTCTGCACTTCCCGCTGCATCTCAGCCAGACGGGTCTCAGCATCAGCACGTACAGCTGCCAGCTCTTGGCCATACTTCTCCCGGGCCTGGTCCAGCTCCACTTCCAGAAACTGCCGGCCGAGGGTGGCCCGCTCGCCCAGCCCCCGGTTCTCCTCTGCCAGCAGGCCGTGAGCCTTCTTCAGCATGCTCAGCTGCTCTGCGTAGCTGGCCTTCTCCGCCCGCAGCTGCTGGGCTGCTCGCTCCTGCTCTGCCACCTTCTGCCGCAGGGGCACCAGCTCCCCGAGCTCGCGCTGGGCCCGCATCAGCTCTGCCCGCAGCCCCCCAGCTGCCTGCTTGCTCTGCTCCAGCTCCTCCCGATGGCGTTTCTCAGCCGCTGCCTGCTCAGCCTGCAGTTGCTGGCACAGGTGCTTAGCAGGCAGCAGCTCGCTCACCAGGGCCTGTGTGCTGGTGTGCTCCAGCTGCAGGGCAGAGAGGGCCTGCTCCTTCTGGAAGAACTTCTCCTGCCATGCCTTCAACTCCTGGCCCAGCTCTTCTGCTCGCTCGGCCTGCGAGGCCAGCTCCTGCCTCAGGCTCTCAGAAGCCACCCGCTGCTTCTCTGCCTCCTCCCGGAGGCTCTGGACCTCCTCCCGCAGAGCGGAGCTGCGTTCGGCAGCCCTGGCGCTGTTGCTGGCCGTCTCCGCCTGGAGCAGGCGCAGCCGCTCTTCCAGCTTCTGGCTCTTCTCTGACTCAGCGATAACCAGCCGCTTCAACTCCTTGCTCTCGCCCTCCTTCTCCAGCACCTGGCGGTTCAGGATGGACACTTCCTCCTCCAAGCTGCTGATGAGGCTGTTTTTCCTCTCAGCCTCCTGCTGGCTCCGTGCCACCTGGGCCTTCCACTCATCCTCAGCCTTGCTGTGCTCTTGGGCCTTGGTGTGGAGGGTGGCCAGCTCCCTTTGGGCTGTGGCTAAGGCGTCCTGTCCGCTCCCCAGCTCCTGGGCCTTCTGCTCTAACTGGCCCCGCAAAGTCTCCAGAGCACCAGCCCGCTCAGCGTGGGAGGCGCGCTCAGCCTCGAGGCTGCGTTCCAGGCTGGAGGCTTTCTCCTGATGCTCGCGGCACTGCTGCTCCAGCCTGCTCACCTCCGCCCGCAGAGCCTCCAGCTCAGGACCTTTTCCCTCGGTCTTTCCAGCAGCCTCAGACTGGGTTCCTGACCTGGAAGCATCTTCTTGGCTGGCCACCCCTAGAGACTGTGGGTGCGCCTCTTCTTTCCGGGCCAGCTGTTCTTTCAGCTGCTCTACAGTTTGCTGAAGCTCCTTCATCTCTGCCCTCTGGGCTGCCTCCTGCCCAAGAAGCTTGGCCAGCTCCTGGTCCTTCCCCTCCTTTTCCATCAGGGCATGGGCCAGTGCCTCCTGCAGGGCAGCAAACTCCACACGCTGCTCATTGAGGGCATTCTGCAGCCGCATCTCAAGCTCTGCCTTGGCGGCCTTCTCTAGGGCAAGGTCAGCTTGGGCCCGGCCCCGCTCCTGGGTCAGCCGCGCCACCTCCCTCTCCTGCTGCCCACGCTCTTCCTGCTGCTGCCCCTGACTCTCCATCAGTGCAGCCCGCAGCCTCTCCAGCTCACTGCCCATTTGCTCTGCCTCACGCTCCATGGCCTGCAGTGCAGCCTGTGTGCTGCAGAAAGGGCGTCCCTGCTGCTCTTCCAGCCACTCCGACTCGCTGTCTCCTGCTCTCGGGGGCTCCTTGAGTAGCTCCCGGGAGGCTGTCTCTTGCTGCTCACCCGCCTTGCGGACCAAGGCCTCCAGGCGGGCCACCTCCTTACTGGTGGCAGCCATCTTCTCCTGCAGGGCGGAGAGGTCATCTGCAAGCTTCTGGGCCCTGACCTCCTTCTCCTGGACCTGCTGCAGGGCCCTGGCCAGGTTGGCATGGAGCTGAGCGAGCTCACTCTGCTGCCGGCCCATCTGGAGCTCACTGTGGGCCTCTATCCCTGCCACCTTCTCCTTTGCCTCCTGCAGCTCCTGGCGGGCCTTCTCACATTCCTCCTTCAGGGTCATCAGCTGTTCCTGGAACATGGCGCCATACTGTGCCTCCTCTTGCTGGCTATCCTCGTACCGCTCGCGCCAGCTGGCCACCTCCTTTGCAAGCTGCTCACACTCACTCTCGGCCTCGCGCTGGGAGGCTATAGCCTCAGCCAGCTCCTGCCGCAGGGCTTCTGTCTTGGCCTGATGGGCCTCCCCAAGCTGCTGTAATCGGGCCTCCAGCCCCTTACGCCCAGCCTTCTCTTCTTCTAGCTCCTTCTGTTCCTGCTTGTGCTGCTCCACGAGGCTCTGAGTCTCTGCCTCCAGCTTGGAGATACGACGCTGCTGCTCTCCCAGTGTGTCTGCGGCTCTGCGCTTCTCCTCTTCCAGGCTGCCCTTGGTGACCTTCAAGGACTCCTCAAGGGCCCGGACCTGCTCCTGGAGCTGGGCCTTCTCCTGGGCCACCCTTTCTCTCTCGATTGCTTTTTGCTGCTCAGACCTCAGCTGGGCCTTCAGCTCTATCACCTGCGCCTGGGCCTCTGACTGCTCCTGGCGGGCTGCCTCGACACAGGCATGGAGGTCCTCCACCTTTCGGCTCAGCTCTGCCTTCTCCCGCTGGGCCTGTGTCACTGAGGCCTGGGCACTGTCCTGGGCTTTGTTAGCAGCCTGAAGCTGCTGTTGCAGGACTTCCAGCTTGGCAGCCTTCTCCTTCTCCAACGCCTCCAGCTGCTGGAGGGCTGCGTCCCTCTCCCGTAAAGAGGTCTCCTGCTCCTCGGCCGCAGTGGCCAGTTGCTGGGCATGGTCTCGCAGGGCCGCCTCCTGCTCCTTGGCAGCCTCTTCCAACTGCCGCTCTTTCTGCTTCAGGCTGTTGCTCAGCTGCTCCACCTGCTGGCGGAGAACCTCAGAGGCCTGTTCCTGCTGCTGGAGGGCCTGCGTGAGCTGCGCCTGCTCTGCTTTGGCCTGCTGCTTCAGGCTGGCCAGTTCTTGATCCTGCTGCTGGATGGTGGCGTTGTGGGCAGTGAGCTCGGTGGTCAGCCTGGCCACCTGGGCAGACAGGTGGGCCCCCTCAGCCTGGGAGGCCTGTTCCAGCTCTTCCTTGGCCTGGCTGAGGTTGGACAGGGAGCCCTGCAGCTCGGCAATCAGGCCAGTCAGCTGCTGCTTTTCTTCTTCAAAGTGGCTCCGCTCGGCAAGCAGCTTGGCTTCCCGCTGGCCCCGCTCAGTCTCTAGCGCCTCCACCTGGGCTCGGAGCTGGGTGTTGTCTGCAGCAAGAGTGGCTCCCTCCTGCTTGAGGGTTTCCAGCTGGTGAGAGAAAGAGATAAATGGGGATCAGAACGACTCCTCAGTCACTTTGGCCCCTCTGGGAATTGGAGACCGCCAGAAACCTGAATGTGGTGAACACGGGTCTGCAGCAACCCCAGCGCCAAGATCTTACCACTGCCCCTGCGACCCTACCTGCAAGACGTCGCCCAGCACCTCGCCCTTCTCCCGGGGTGGATTCTCCCGCAGCTGGGCCAAATGTTCTTCCAGCTGTGAAAGTTTTCCCTGAAGGATTTCATTCTTCTCTTCAAAGCATTTCTGCGAGTAAACAAGAGCCCCGTGTGAAAAGAGGTGAAACAGGCACAGGATTACCACACAAGCCCTCATGAATGTCAAGAAAACTCTACCACCTTGTTACCAAGATCTCCTTTTGCCCTGACCTAGGGGAAAACATGTGGATCCCAAGGACCTGCGACCATGAGAGACCTGACTTTCTAGCCCTAGTTCCAGGGCTGAATTAAGTAAGGTGACCCGCTAATTTCTTTCCAGGGCTGCGGAGTTTACTTCATATTTCTTCACTGTATACCCTTCCCCAGACATAACCTGATCCCCAGATTATACAAATACCCACTAACTTAAAAATATCCCAACTGGGCATCCACAACAGCAGCAACCACAGCACCCCTGGTCCCCTGCCCCACTCTACACCACTGTTGACTGCTTAGCATTGAAGCACCTACAGGGGGCCAGGCCCTATGCTGGGCACCTCTCTGAATTTCTCATCTACCCAACAGATCTGGGAGATAGCTATTACCACTCTTTTTTTTACAGAGTTAAGAATATGAAGCTCAGATGTTAAGTGCCTTGCCCCAGGGCTACACGGTTATTAATAAGTGGCAGAGCTGGGTTCTTAATAGCAATAATAACAGCAACTAATTCACTGAGAGCTCACTTTGCACCAGACAATGTGTGTTAAGTGCTCTATATACATTATCTTATAATGGATAAGGCAGCTACTCATTCTTCTTGCCATTTTAGGGAAAGGATGTTTAGACAGAAAGAGGTCAAGTAACTTGTTCAAGACCCACACCTTATAAACAGCAGAGACAGGATTCATAGGTGCACTGGACTGAGGCCCATTACAGCACACTATTAAGCCTTGAAGGGAAGTCAGTGTAATTCCCAAAGCCCCCCCAAAATAAAGCAGTGAAAGGACTTCAGCTTTGAGCATGTGGTCAAGACTGTGACCCTGCCTCCCTAAAGAAGAGGGTTACCTTGTCCTGCAGGGCTGTGCTGAGCTCCTTCTCCAGGTGGGCCTGCTTCTCCCCCGACTCCCGCGTGGCCTTGCTGTGCTCTTCCGTCAGTTCGTTGAGGGCCCCCTGGAGTTGCTGCAGGTGACTGGCAAACTCCCGCAGCTGAAACAGACAAGAGGCGACTGCATTGTCAAACCTGCCAATACCACTGCTGTCTTAGAGGTTAGTAAAGGGTGAACAGATTTGCATCTTTATGCAATTTGAGCTCCAGGGACTGGATGCCTCCAATTATCCTTCCAACCCTCCTCAAAGCAATCGTGACTAATCACACCTCTAACTCAGGACTACAAATCAAAATTTAGGGCCACCAGCCAGTACCTGGCAGTGGCCAATTATGGAGTAAGGAAAGGGACAAAGTGTGCAGATCTCCGGAGAGACTGAAACAGGACAAGTGCCAGGACATTCTTCTCAACCATCTTTTGGGGAATCATCCACACCAGCTCAGCCCCAAGGGGTTTCCAGGTGGGGACCAGACACCCCAACACTCACCTTAAAAGAAAGGTCCCCATTCTCCTCAGAAAGTTGGTTAATTTTGCGATCCATCTGGCTCTTCTCTGTCTTCAGGTCCTGGCACTGCTTCAGAGTTTCATGGAGCCGTATGGTGAGGCTGCAAGGGAGAGGAGCAGTGAGAGAAGAGTATAGCCCCCATGATCTGGGGGCGGGGTTGGGCAGGGCACTGGAAAGGACAGCAGGGAGAACTATACCTCTCATTCTTGCTACGGAGCTCCTCAAGCTCCCTGGGCTCCAGCGGGCTGGCTGCCTGCTTCTCGTTCAGCAGAGCCAGGCGGTCAATGCGCTGCTGCATCATGGCTATCTGTGCATCTGCCCCGGAGGAGGGGGAGAGGAAAGGAGAGTCAGCGCAGGACTAAGGGGAGGAGGGGGAGGAAGGAGGAGGCATCTGATCTAAGGGAAAGGAAGGAGGGTGGCAATGACAGAATCAGCTTCCAGGAGGTCAGCCCGACAGGCTCAGGGCAGGGCTCTAAGCTCCAGGCAGAGCAACACAGGGGACAACAGAAGAGGCCACAACTCAGGTAAGCCCAGCACATCCCCAGATGAGAATCCCAAATGCTGCCCATTCACACACATCTGCCAGCGAGCCAGACACCTACCCTTCTCAGTGAGGAGCTTGCGGTTCTCCGCCAGCTCCAGCTCCAGCTCATCTCGATTATTTCTCTCATCTGCAAGCTGCTTCTTCAGCCGTCTCATCTGGAATTGTGGGGTCTGCAGGATGTCACCCATGGGAGAGGCTGGAGAACCTGAGAGGAAGCTGAGGAAGGAGATGGCCCAGATACCATGGTCAGAGACTGACATGTGAGGGCTGAAGTGACAGACAACAGGAGATGGGGAGCTGGGCTCTATTGAGCACCAGCTGCAAGGCCCAAACACCTGGGTTTTGTCTGCAGGGCTACCTCAGGCTTCGTGACATACCTTGAGAAAATTTCTCTTTCTCCTTTCTCTAAGCCTTAATTTCTTTACCCCGACCCCCAAAAAGGAATGCATTCCCTTTGCCTCTGCAGAACTGTACTGAGAGAAGAGCATAGTTTCCAAGGAAGTAAGAAATTCCATAAACGGAACAGCCTTTGAAAGGCCTTCTGCCCAGGACAGATCCCAGTCAATTCCCCCATTAGCACTGGGGCAGGTGAGGACATCCCAGATCTATAAGATATATTCGAATCACTCTGATGATGTAAGGAGGCTGGCTGGTCAAGAGCATAGCCTCTAGTATGCAAGGATTTGAGGATGTTGAGACTCCCAGGAGAAGAGGACCAGCACATACTTGTTCCCACTGGAAGAGGCAACTTTCTGTAGCTCTAGGAAGCGAACCTCCCTCTTGGCCTGGTGGCTGGGTGGGGAGAGTTCTTCAGATGTGGTACTGGAACAGGGGGAAGGGACAGGAGCTGGAGGTGAAGAAGCAGACAAACCACAGAGACGTTAGTAAGAGGGTGAACAGATTTGCATCTTTATGCAGTTTGAAAATTCATCTTAGTGGGAATGAATCCAGACACTTATATGTAAGCTGCAGAGGGAAGCCCCTGGACAGAACTTGAAGTCTGCTGTCTGGGTTATTCAGAGGTCAGTGCTCTAAGCCAAATCAAGCAAGGCACTTCCATTTCCGTGGATCACCAGTGCTCAAAGAGCACAGTGGAGTGACAGTGTCCTCCCAACAACCTCTCGGGTCAGAGCCACAAGCCTCCTTTCTGAACCCTTCCATTCTGATACCTTGCACTGCCAACGTGACCTCTTTCTCAAACTCTCCTCTTCCCTTGGTTTCCATGACCACCTTCACATGGCCCTCGTACTTCTCAATCCCCATCTTAGTCTTCCACACCTGCTCCTCCCTCTTCCTCCCACCCTCCAAACCCCAGAGTTCTGATGTGGCCCCCTTGCTCTGCCCACAGTGCCGCAAGGCTTCAATGGCTATCCCTACATGGACTTGCAAGCCCACAGCCTGGCCCGAAGACCACTCCTGCATTCTAGGCTCACATCTGCAACATCTCCACCTGAAGGGCTCACAAGGAACTTGAATATGAGGAACATCAAATTCAGCAGCTGGAAGAGAACTTGGCTAGACCCACACCTTACATCCTGTCGCCATTAGACGGCTCTTGTAAACAAGCAGAGCCAGCGCTCTTTCTAGAGCACTTTCAGAAAGACTCTTGGTATATTTGATACCTCTCTGTTCTGACACTTATTCCTTATCATACCTTCTGGTTTATGTATCTGCCTTTCACTCAGAACGCAAGTTTCATGTAGGGAAAAAACATTTTTAAGACTGTACTCCCAGCTTCTAAGCCTAATGTAATGATTATGTAAATAATAAAAAACAAAAAAAGATGTATGGGCAGGTGATTAGGGAGAACCTACAGCAGATATGATCACCTACAAATGTCCTGCTTAGCTGCTACCAGGCACAAGACTGAGCTCCGTGGGAACTGGGATGTTGGTAACATGGCCCAGAAATCAACCTGCTCCTTCACATACATTTCCTGAGCACCAACTCCGTGCCCTGTGTTGGGCACTTCCTGACAGCTCGGGATCCTAGCAGTCTCCAGCTCAGAAAAGAGGGGATCCTTGGGAGTGGGCCCTACTTACCTTTCTGCAAGAAGTTCTCTAGGTCCTCATTCAGATTTAGCCCATCCTCATGGTCCAGCACAAATTTGAGAATGACAGCTAACTCAGCCTGGGCCACAGAGAGATAAAGAGCATTACTTAGGTGTTCAGGAGGCCTGAAGGGACGGAGGGCACCTCCCTGGCAGTGCCAGCCCTGGGAGCCTGCTGGAGCCCATTCTTCCTCTCAGAACCTAAAGCCCCATGGTCCAGCCGAGAACATTCCACCAGAAATGTGTTCATCCTACTTGCCCCTGGCCCCTTTTCTCCCCTAAAGATGTACCCAGGGTCACAGAGGTCCTAACTGACTTCACTCCTGACCACAAGAGATGAGAACAGGGGAGCAAAGTAACTCAGTAAGAAAGCTTTTATACATAACTAAGATGGCCTCTTCCAGCTGACCCTCACTGTCGTTCTCTGAGTGAGAACACCTCCAGGGCTCATCCAAAGCTTATCCACCAGCTCAGCTGTAATATCTTCCCTTCTCTGTGTGAATTCCAAAGCTACAGAGTCGATCTGATTTTCCTGGCCAACTCTGTAGTTCCTTATTCCTTTAGACTTTTTTCCCTACCAGGTCTATGATCAGCTTGGAGCAGAGAAAAGGCTGAGGAAGGAAGAAGCCACCCATCCCTCCCACGCCACCACAACCCAACCCCAGAGATGAGCCATGAGCTAAGTGAGGACGAAATGGGATGACTCAACATTTCTACCACTACGTGAAAGGTCACAGCTCTCTGGACACTGGCCCACCAGTCACCTACATTACCCACTCTGGCATCCCAGCTGCTTCTGCTCTGGGAAATAAAGGACAGCTGCTCATGCAGGAAGCAATGACAACATCAGGACCCATATGGCAGGTAGTTCCTGGAAACCAGGTCAATTCCCTTTATAATGAAGCAGATGCACCAACTCCTCTTCACTTAGGGAGCATGCAGAGGAGGGGAGAGGAGGTAATCACTCTGAGCTAGATTGCCATGCTGGACAAAGACATTCTCACTAATCCTTCCCACTAGACGAAAGGAGGAACAAATAGAGTGACAGTTTGTGTAAAACACACACATATACCAGAACACATTTATGAAAAAGAACAATTTCTATGTATTATCCAAACACAGTTCAGTTACAGATACAGTTAAATACATACACCCAAAAAGGACTTCGAAGTATGTCTTTTAAAAGTTAGCAGTTATTGCTGAGAATGAGATTATTGGCAACTGTTCTTTCCTTCTTTCTGCTTTCCAATATTTTCCAGACCTTCTATAGTGAATGGCTATAACTGCTGTAACATAATTTTTTAAAAGAACAATATATGTTGTTTAAAGAAAAACAAATGAGGTGAGGTAAAGCACAGGCTCAGCCTGCTGGGTGGGGTGGAGACAGAAAAGCTTACCTGAATCTTGTATTCAAACTGTTCCCAGTCCCTGGGACTTCTGGAGCTCATGGAGGAGTGGTATAAGAGCAGCATGGTCATCTAGCAGCCAAACAGGATGCAGTCACGAAGGGGGGCTGTCTCTCTTCTCAGCCCCCAGCCCCTGCCCTGCTCTAGGGACTCTGAGCCATTCAGAGACCCTTCCAAAGCTCCTAGAATTCAGCAGCCCCAGACCATTGCCCTTATGCGCACCAGGAAACACTTGATTGAGAACTCAGTGCACACTGCGCAAAAAGCTGGGTGCCAGAATTCCTGCACAACTAAATTCCTGGACTCATGGAACCCTGGGTATGAAGCTTAAGGCATCCTCTACAGGCCAGCAACAGAAGCAGAAGAGGGAATGAAGTGGACTGAACTAAGAAGAAAAATATGACAACAGCTGGGTGAGGTCTGATTCCCGCCAGGTCTCTATCAAAGCCACAGTAATGGTCTAATAAACCTCTGTGTCGTAAGGATGGGCTCCCAGTATCCTTGGCTGAATCAGTCAGTGCTTGAGCCAGGTGGCTGCCTGTTCCTACCTCTAACTGCCACAAGTCCCCGAAATAAAGCACCTACCACTTCTTCTGGGTTAAGAGAAGGCCCTGCAGGCCCCTCCAGGACCACCTCCTACTCCCACCAGTCTGGTATTCCCCAAGTACCTTGGCCAGTTCCAGCTCTGACCCCTCCATCACCTTCTGCACTGACACCAGGCATTCTGGAGAAGAGGGATGTTTTCGGTTTTCTGTAATGACAATAGTGTAAAAAACAGCGCGAACTTTCTGAGGACCATCCTACAGAGTCAGAGGAGCAGAACAGTGGTCTCTGGTGGGGCTAGGAGATACAGGGCTCCTTATTCCTACATCCTCTCTCCTATGACATACACGGTTCTACCTGAAGTTAGTTCTATCCTGGGTCAGTCCAAGGACTACAGGAACAGTTCAAGCAGAAAAAAAGCTGGGAATTCACAGCAGCTCTGGAGCATGACGTTGCACTCACCCACCCATGTACCAACTCCCACTCAGCACCAGAGATTTCAGGTCACCCTAGAATCTCATTCCAACTGAGGTCCACAAAGGAAGCCTGCCTGCAGCTGAGTCAGTCTAGGGCTGGGGACACCTGGTTCTTATGCCGCCTGAGTGGCTGGGCTCAATTACTAACCCCTTGCTTTACCTAACTCCATTGTTGCCTTTTCTTATAATTCTCCTGACGTGGAGATGGTAGATAGTTCCCATGTCAAAGATGAGGACTGTGTCCACAGCTGTACAAGGGAGAACTGACAGGCACTGTGCCGGAGGCTTTGCATGTGTTCTTATTTACTCTACCCATCAACCTTAAAAGTAATTATCATCATCTTCATCTTCCAGACAGGGAACCTACATCCAGAAAGGTCACACAAGCAATGAGTAGAAGGGCCAAGATCTCAATCACCTATCACCTAAGCAATTAGTTCAATGTTATCTAGGGAAAATATTTTTCTTGCAAGGGGAAGAGGGTAACATGGATCCTTCTGTCTTCTTGCAGTGGGGAGAACAGGAGCCCAAGGTGATAAGTCCCCAAAACCAACTCTGTGGCTCTACCTGGATCTCAGAGATGGGCTCTGGGACTGAAGGGATGCACGTCCCTGAATGGTGCAGGCATCACCGGTCGACCCAGGGACGCTGTCCCAGTTGTACTCATTTGTGTGGTACAGAGTGGGCAGCCTCGAGCCTTTGCTCCTCCAGACATCTGTGACCTGGTTCTTCTAGACGCCCAAATCCCAGGAGCTGAGGAAGCAGCTCCTTCCCATCTAGATAAGAAAGGTGCTTACTCTGCAGAAAACTGCACACAAATTCCAGTCTCTCTGGCACCGGATGCTGTAGCAATTGCTGCGCCTCATCAGTACCGTGGCTAGAAAAGAGCAAATATTAGGACCAGAGTATTTAGCAATCCTTCCCTCCTTGCTACTGCATTACATACCACCTTCCCATCCCTTCAGGTTTGGTCTGTGCTGTATCAGGGAGAGAACCAGACCAGATGCTGAAAGCAGGGGAGAGGATACTGAGAAACCATGTGCCCAGAAGAAACTGTATGGTGGGTGAGGACTTGAGGCATGAGGTCCTCCTGGAAAAGGTGGCACTCTGCCAACCCATTTGTGAGTATCAAAAAGCTCTCCCCAGAGATGGAGGCAGCACAGATGAATGGGCAGCTAAGGTGGAAAGTCTGGAATGGGTCAAGTGTAACAAGGTCAGGATGCCTGGGAACATGGCTAATGAGTGAGAGAGGACTATGGAAAGGGAAAAACAGATCCAAGAACTGAAAGAACAGGAGGGAACAGGCTCTGAAGTAACAGGGAAAAGTTCAACATATACTAGGCTGAAGGCTGAGGTGGCTAAAGCCTCCAAGAGGCCAGGCCAAAGAACAATCTCTTAATTTGTGCGTGGCTTTTGCCGTGCTTGTTTAAGTGGAAAGGCAAGCAAAGTGCGGAGAGCAATGAGGGCAGGGAGGCAGCAGGGGGAGCTCTCACACAGCCCAAGCCCCTGGGCCCTGACTGCTCAGCCTAAGTGCAGTTTCATTTTCAGAAAGCTGACTTCTCTGTCTCGGCTACGGCTGAAGATACTGATTAAAAGGCCTCCTGTTCCTCAGAACCCAAATCTCTGAGTTTCAATTAACTTTCTAGAACCCTTCATTGCCAGATATCCTGCAAAGCACAAGAAGCATCCAAGCCAGACCACGAGACTAGCTTCTTCCATCTCCCACATGATTACAAAGGCTTCTTCCAAGTGAACCCCCTGACAAGAAGCAGTCTGAGTAGCTGGTCTGTGATTAGGGACACTTAAAAAGTCTTTGAGAGATGCTCACCTCCTCACAAATTCCTGAAATAGCCATATTCCCTACCGCCCCCTTCGCCGAATCTGTAATGTTGTGACATCTTGCCTCAGCATAGAGTAGTGATTTACCTAAATGTATTCCATTAGATAAAAATAAACAGAGCTCTTGGGTTAAATGTTTCAGAAATATTGGGTTAAATCAAACATTTTCTAAAGATGATGATATAACATGCATTATTTCCTAAACCTAGTGGACCACAAAACCTCTCTTTTCCCACCAAATCCCTGGGATACGTACAGTTGCATGGAACATGCTTTGGAAAATGTTGGTCTTGGAGAAATTCAGCCCATCCTTTAAGACTGCATTCAAGTCTCATTCTCTGGCAGGAAGCCATCTAGAACCACTGCTAATTACGTCTCCCCTCATCTCCTCCTGTAGAAATTCCTACAACACTCATGGATACAAGTGCATCATTTATAACTGACCACTGTGTGAGCTGAAAGCTAGGAATATAGCAGATGCCAAGTTGCTGAGTA
Source organism: Camelus bactrianus (assembly GCF_048773025.1). Lineage (NCBI taxonomy): Eukaryota > Metazoa > Chordata > Mammalia > Artiodactyla > Camelidae > Camelus > Camelus bactrianus. The sequence continues at coordinate 46,917,953 of NC_133548.1, forward strand.
CACATGGACGGACAGACAGGTGAAGGATGCTTTTTACTGGGAAGAGCAGAGGTCAGTGTCAGTAAGACAAATGTCAGGGCTTTAAGTTTTCTGGGAAAATGCCTCTGCTAAATTTGCTATGCAAGTCTCAGAGATATCAAAGAGATGGGATACCCTTTTTCCTTCAGGCTATTCACACTCAGAAAAGCAGAAAGGGAAACTTGTCAGAGAGGTCAACTCTAATTGATTTTCTCAGAAGGCCAAATGGCCAAAGAACAAGCTCTTGTTCAATTCCCACAGCTTCTATCTGCCACAAACGCTGCCATCCTCCACTGCCTTTCCCTGAAAACCAGGCACCTGATTTCGGTTAGCAATAGTAGGAGCATCAGAAATTAAACAGCCAGAACACATTCACCAAGAACGTCTGTTTTTCCCAAAGGAAGTTGGTCTGCATTGTCCTGGATCTGAGATGGAGATCAAGGTTAACCTGGCATTTCAACAGCCCCTCCCTACAACACACACACACACACACACACATACACACACACACACACACACACACACACACACACACTCTCTCTCTCTCTCTCTCTCTCTCTCTTTCTCTCTCTCTCTCTCTCTCTCTCTCTCTCTTTCCCTCCCCGCCCCTTCGCCTCTCTCTTCTACTCAGCACCTCAGCAGCTCAGGAAGCACCTTAGAAAACAACTTGGAAAATGGGCATCTTGAATTTCTGACCCTCCCTTTGAAAATTTCCCACCAGGTTATAAAACTACAGTAGTTAAACCAAGAACATAGATCATTACCCCTGGACACATCTACTGCTCTTGTCATCAGGCCAAGGAAATTTGTCTCCTTAAAAGCAAAAGCTCCTTGATCAATTCTTAAGTCCAAAAAAAGCATGCTGCACCCTACTGTATGTTACAACTTGAGGCTGTCTCACCTAGCTGCCTCTATTTTAATGATGTTAAAATTAAACTGTAGGTTAGGTATTGCCTGCCTAATGTTGTACTGGGCATTGATGTTAATTGTCTAGATCTATTACTTTCATCAGGGTTTGCAGAATGTTGATTTATAGGTGGTGCATAACTCCACCTATGAAGTATTCTTGAAAAAAATCTTAGGCTAATTAAGTTTAGATTTAATCACCAGTTTACAGGCAATGGGGGGAAAAAGAAGAACAAGTTAAGCAGTATCATGATGATGCAATTAACAAAAGTCAGAATTTAGGCAGTTCTATGGGATAAAAAAAAAAAGGAGTGGGGTATGGAGGTAGAAATGAGTAGGAAATAATACTGGTAGGAGGAGATGGGCCCCTGATGAAAGCTCTTGAATACCACAGCTAAACAGTTTTAATTTCAACCTCCTAACAGCAAAGAGTCACTGAGGTCCAACAGCTCTGGAGCACCACGATGAAAGCAGGATGGAGAAAGGTTGCCGAGATCACATGTACAGGAATACCCTGGAATAAGGATAGGTCAGAGCCCCAGAGCAGGCTCCCAGAATACTGTGAGAGCACGGAGACTTGAAGGCACAAGAGTGAGGAAGCCTTAGGATGAGACAAGAGTGAAATCTCCCCCGTAGAGACACACAGTGACTGAAGGATGAGTTCTTGCCTCTGGGTCCCACCCTGGCTTACGATATCCCAATCGCGCCTGTGTTTTCTGGTCATAGTTGTCTGCAAGGAAAGGGAGTAAATGCAGTCCCCACCCCGGCATGCAGCTTCACTGAGAGGCTGAAGAGGAATGTGTTACAAACTCACATGCTGTCAATGATCTTGATGAAGACACTGCAGTCCTGGAGCTGAAGCACAGCCTGCACTGGGTCAGCCACACGCAGACTGTTCACCTGTGACACAAAAGGAAAAGCCTGGTGAACCCAGCGTAGGTACAAGAAGCACTGTGTGTCACTCCTTTCCCTAGATATTGACAATTCTGCTTGCGAGTGCCTACAGCTGTAGCTAATGGAATGAAGAAACAGGTGATTCTAGGACTATTAATTCCAGCAAAGGAATGCTGCTGCACCCAAACATCCACTGACAGCCACCTGAATGCTGCCATAAGAGTCCTTCCTTTGGCTTCAACTAAATAAGACCTTAAATTCTCCTAGGATGTTCCAGCACTTGGGATATACCTTAAACATAATTAGGCATAAAATTGTTCTAGGATATACTGATAGTTTGTAGAAGAAACTCATACCACCATTGCCTCTAGAGAGAAGAATTTGATGGCTGGGAGTCAGAGGTGGGAAAAAGAAAGGCTTTTTATATTTTACAGCCGTTTGTATCTCTTGAATATTTACACTGTAAACCTTTGTGGCTCAAACTTTCACATTATAGCCCTTTTTATATCTTTTGAATTTTGAAATATTGATTCAAAATTTAGCTTAAATATTACACGTATTTTATACACTCCCACCCAGATATAAAATCTTGTTATTAATGCATTTTAAAATTCTTTCCAGACATAAAACTTTGGCTAAGGCAGGGAGAAATAATGGCGGAACAAAATAATAAAGAAAAAAGGAGGGAGGAAGGGAAAAAAGAGCTAGGAACCCCAAAGAAAAACTTATCAATTCTGATTCAATCGTACGTTCCCTTTTTTTGCCTTCAGACAGGCATTCATCTAAATCAGTCTTTACCACTAGAAAGTTCACCAGCAGTCACATGCAAATGAATCAGATACATAGGTTATTCAACAAGCATCTATGGCTGCCTTCTAGAGGAAAACCTCATGAGTTCCAAAGGTACCAAGTTCAGAAGCCTGGGTGGAAGTTTACCTTTGTATTACCTTATTAGGAAGGAAAGGTTTGCTAAGTCAATCCCATATGCAGGACAGAGGGAAGACAGAGATATTCTACTTTACAAGGTATTTTAAAAAAACCTCAGAATAGTGGTTATGTGCAAATGAGTAGATTCTATCGCTTATAAGTGTGCTTCTTTATTTTTTAATTAAAGTATAGTTAATGTACAATGGTGTGTTAGTTTCAAGTGTACAGCACAGTGGTTCAGTATTTTTGAAAATTATATTCCATTATAGGTTTTTACAGTTATAATGGGTATAACTCCCTCTGCCATACAGTAAATCCTTGTTGCTTATCTATTTTATATATAGTAGTTTGTATCTGTTAATCTCATACCCCTAATTTATCTCTTCCCCTTAAATGTGCTCTTTCAAAGGAACTGGGCTCGGGGCTCCCAGACAAGGATTCAGAGTCCAGCTCCTCCACTAACTTGCCAAGAACCTTTGTTACCAACTTTCTTTCTATACCTATCTTCTCACTTGTCAAATGGATGGAATCCCCACCTTATCTACCTTAAGGGATCAGTGTGTGTTCAAGTGGGACTGTGGATGCAAGAACACGTTAAAAAAATAAAAGTACTAAATGCAAAGCACTATTATGGTTAATAAAATTAAAATAATGAAGTAGATCTAGCAAAATTTCTACTTCTTAGTAGTTAAATTAGCTGCCTGCTCTGGAGGACAAAAGGATTAAAAAAAAATCAGTGATTCAGCTACGGAAACTATAGTATTTACTTCCATTAAATACTTTTATATTAAGAATACTTTCTAGATAAATCTAAATTAAAATAGGTTGAAAGTAAAAAAGTTTTTAAAGAGAGGACTATAGGGGGGTTACAGCTCAGTGGTAGAGTTCGTGCCTAGCATGCACGAGGTCCTGGGTTCAATACCCAATCCCTCCATTAAAAAAAAAAGATAATAATTAAATAAATAAACCTAATTACCTCTCCCCTAACAAAAACAAGTAAATAAAAAGATAAAATTTTTAAAAAGAGTGGAATATAAAATATGACCTTTCATTGGAGTCTTAAAGATAATAATTTATATCATCTTTGGGGGGGGACTAAATCTTATTAGAAAAGGCCAGTGAGAATTCTCTAGGAAGATTCTGAATATTCCAGGCCAAGGTCCTTCTCTACCTGCTGAAAATGAAGAGACTGCCAAGACTTAAGCATCCCAAAATCATTTTCTTTTAATACCTGCAATCTAGGTAAAACATTCAAGGACTGTAAATGCTTGTTCACTAACAAGATTGAAAAAAAAAAAAAAAATACCAGGAGAAGGGTATAGCTCAGTGGTAGAGTGCATGTTTAGCATGCGTGAAGTCCTGGGTTCAAGCTCTAGTACCTCCATTAAAATAATAATAAATGAATAAATAAACCTAATTACCCCTCAAAAAACAGAAAAAAATCATACCAGCTAGCTGATTTAAAGTTACCTAAGGAATCTAGATTCATCTCATACCAGTTAAGTAATAATCCAGCAACTGTTTCTTTCATGAAAATAAAAATGTATTTTCTTCCTGTGCATTATTTTGCTCTCAAAAGAGAAATCATTTGAAAGTTGAGGAACTGGAGAAGCTCTTTCATCTCTTGTCAGGGTATAAAATGTGAGTGAAGGCTGAGCTCACTCAAGAACCCAGGAGCTGCCTGTAAGGTTTTCAGGGTCATTTAAGGTTGTTGAATCTTAACGTTCCCCATTCTCTGTAACAATTTGTTCACTATGATTACTGGATACAGAATAATTTCAACCCAGATTTTAAGTTAAATGAAATATACATTTATTTTTACATTATAAAATAAATTACTGAAAATCTGGGGGGGAAAAACATTTTTTCCAGTATTTTCAACACATGCACTTTTAGCATTTTCATTTTACTTCCTTCTAGTCTTTCTTCCTAGGTTATTTTTTAAAAATCACAGCTGTGATTATCACGTGCGTATGCTTGTGTGTGCTCTATGCCACTCTTCTCACTAACATAACAAGCATCATTTCATGTAGTTAGTGTCATAAAATCCATTTTAGCTGCCTAACTTGTTTAAACTGAAAAATTATATGCAAATAAATTATATGCAACTATATCTTAATATAATAATGCATGTTCATTGTGATTTTTGAGAAAAGTATATAAGTATCTGCTGTTAAATAAAACTAGTCTTGTATGTGTTCTTCTCTGTAAAGGTAGTAGTCACTATAAAAACAAGTCTAGGACCAAAATAATAAACTGATAAAACAATGTGGTTAAAAGGTCCCCTAATACTCAGTTAATTCAGTGAACCAGACATACAGATATACCCCAACCAGCCTTTTCTTGGGACTGAGAGGAGGATAGGGACAAGATAATGTTTCTAACCCAGAAACACTGAAATGTAAGTATAAAATATAAATATACCCATTTTAAACTATACAACTAAAATTTGCATCTATTTCAGAAACTGAAGACTAAGAATACACATTTTGTACATTAAACACGTATTCCTGACTAAAGATTTGAAAGTGATTAAAGACAATGTCTTATTAAATCCACCCTACTTGGAAATTAAAAATTTTCCTTAAAATAGTCCATAATTTTTAAGTTGGCTCTTTAACTGGCCCTAACTGATTAGTAGTCAGGGTGACTACAAAATACCCTGTGCCAAATAGCACGCCCAGGCAATATTTCTATAGTTAAGTGTTTTTTACACACATTATCTCATTATCCTTATAATAACTCCATGAGGCATTACTATTACTTTTATTATTATTATCTCCATTTTTAAAATGATGTGCTAAGAGGCTAAGTAACTTGTCTTGGGTCACACAGACACATCAGAGCAGTGATTCTAAGCAGAGTTATCTGAACTTAAGGCTCATGCATGTCATGTCACCATCACCATCTGTGGCCTCTTCTGTTTCTCTGTAGCTTTAAGTTCCCAATGCTCAGTATTATTTTTTCATTGGCCATAGTCTTAGGCAGAAGTACATGAAAAGACCTAGCAGAAGGATTTTGGTGAAGTGATCAAGAAGGCACCAGGAGGTCAATGGAAGCTGACAGAAAGACAGTAAAGAAAGCAAGGAGAACCTTGCCCTGAGATTAAAGGCCTTTCAAGACTAAAGTCCTTACACGTCAGTGAAATTCAGTGTCAACTCGATTTCAGAAAAATGCACAAGGAGCAAATGAAGATGGGTTTCCATGCTGTTCTACAGCCACCCTTCCCATGACTAAAAGGGAATATATACATCAGAGAAGCCTTTTCTAAACTACACAAGTTGAGTCATGGACCACTTGTCAGCAACAATATCAGCAGAAATCATAAAAGTTAAAAACTCAGAGAAAAGGCAAAGGAAAACTGAATTTCCCTTGTCTATCTGGAGAGAAGACTCTACATAGCCCTGGCCCCAAGAAAACTTTTCTGGAGAAGGATGGCAGACAAAGGAGAGGAAGACCACTCACCCAAGACAGGAGTGCAGCCACCCGGGTGGCATGGAGCGTCATCTTGGTAAAAGCAGAAAGTCACCCCAATGCACCTGGAACCCAAGAGAAGAACAGTTAATTGTATCAGATATCCATGATGAAGGAAGAGAGGGAAATGGTTCCATTTACCGGCTCTGAACACTTTTAAATAAATCACTCTTTACTCAGCACTTAATCCACCAGGGCATGATGGGAGTTTTTAGAGATCTCAGAGTACACATCAAAATTACTCTAAAACTTAACCATGTCAGCTGACAGCAAAGAATCCTGCATTTAATTCAATGCGCACAAGCTATACATACAATCTTTTTGTCCCACAGAATATACAACATTCAAAGTTGGCCTTCAATCCTGCTCTTTGGGACATGGTGTCCTTAAAACATGGTACAAACATGGTTTTTCAGACATATCTAGGTCTGAATGCTGATTGCATGTCACCATGGTCTTGTGACCTTGGACAAGTAACGTAACTTCTTTTAGACTCAGTTTCCTCATTTGTAAAATGGGATCCACAAAAACCTCTCTGGGTTACTGCGATGCTTCAAGATAAAGCAAATAGCACAGTCCCTGGGATACGGGAGGTATTCAATAAATGATCACTGTTTTGAAGCAAAAAGGTTGACTTCTGGCTCTCTCTGCAGGTACCCAAACTCTACCCAATTAACAGTAACCAAGTTCTGGGGGAAACCTCTTCACATTCTGGATTTTTATATCCCCCAAAGAAATGTCAAAGATATGGTTCAAATGAGGGCCCGGATGAAACCAAATTCAATTCTGGCAGAGGTCCCACAGGACATTTAATGAGACATTAGGTACTTGTCCTGGTAGTCTTTCTCCCAATTTCCCTTCCCAGTGGGAATCACCCATTTGCCTGCCAACCTGCCCAAGAGACTAGAGACCTGGTGACTAAATATTCTGTAACACCTCCAAGCAGCCCCCATAATTCCCACAAATCTTCATGAGAGCAATCAGCCCCTACTCTCCTCCTCCTGCCATAGGTGTACTCAGTCTGTCATGACTCTAGAAGGAGGAACAAGAGCCACATCACCTATAACTCTCCCCACACATCAGCATCTCCAAGGTGTGGGTTCTGTGGAACCAATATTTGCTAAGCACTTTCTGTATACAAAGTGCTGGGTATAAGAAAGACATCATTCTTGTCCATAAGGTGCTCACTGTCTAGTAGGGGAAAGAGATAAATAAATCTGATAATCCATTCCCTATCATCTCTTAAGCCTTCCTATGCAAGTGTACTCTGCTTATCAACCAACCAAAAAAGTTATTTTCTTAGTCCTTACATAGGTCCATCCTGTGCTGGAAGCTATGTGGGAAATGGGAGACAATGACACAGTCTCTGCCTTTGAGGGGCTTACAATAGGGTGAGGAGTAAAATTAAACATACAAGAAGCAGTAAATAATAGAAGAAAATAATTAAATGCTAAATGTAGCTAAATGCTAATTATAATTGCTTCTTGACCCTGCAAAACCCAATGCGATTCCACCTATCATACCAACGTCACAGCCTTGGAAATGAGCCAATTCACCTAGGCTTTCGCAAAAGCAAGTGAAGTGGTTAAAGGAGTTCTCAGGAAAGAGAGAATCTAAGGGACCCAAGTGTTCCTCAGTCTTAGATGATAGTCACCCAACATGGCCTATCTATGGGCACTGACTACCTAGCTTCCTAGGTAAGATGAAGACAGGATGAAGGCAGATGGGCCTCAACTACTGCACTGCAAAACCTAAAGTTTGGACAACCTAAAGTTAGAAGGACCACGCTTGGTACTTGTAGTGAAGGTGGCAATGTCCAAATGCTTTACTGTGACTTCTTTAAAGAAAGAAAAAAAAAAGGTCTGAGCTATTCAGGAACAAGGGAAATGAAGCCCAGATCACCTTCTTTTTATCCCCACTGCTGCCTCTAGACTTGCTGTCCTTTTGGTGAGAACCAAAACTTTAGTCAGAAATTTTATTTGCAACCGGAGGCAAATCTTGCTCCCTCTGAGAGATTCCACAGCTGTGTTGCTAAAAATGACCTGAGGTTTAACCAGCCTCTTCCCTTCATCTCAGAGGCAAAACATAAAACCCTCATCTCCTCCCAGGGGAGCCTGTCTAAAACTAGTTCCACTGCTCAGGAAAATTGGTGTCAAGGCCAAATGCCTTCTTCTGTGCTCCCCAGGCATAGGAACAGGCAGAATCCAATACTCAACATGAAGGAAAACCTTATCAGCTCAAAGCCCATAAAGGAGCACTTTCTCAGAGACAGGACACTGGGGTGAAAGCCTTTAGGACAACCCAGCCATTCACTCTTCAATGAATGACAAGCCAGTGGCACAGCTAGTTAGTCCTCAGCACTGGGACTACAGCTTTAAGCAAGCCTTGGCTGGAAACCCGAGGGCTCCCAGCCAGAGCACCATCCTCCCCACCCTCCCCCTGAAATCTGAGGCAGGCCCCACCCAGAAGACTGGGTGATGGTGATGGAAAAACAGATCCCCGCGATTGTAGCCTAGAACCATTTCACAGAAGGATCTGCTAATATCCACCCCAACTCGATCAGGCAACACCCCCCACCCCAGTCTCCAGACCCCCAAACCCCCAACAAACAAAATTTCAAAATGCAGGCTCCTCTGTGGACACCTTCAGAGTTCCTATCTACCTGTTTCTTTGAAAAGAAGTGAACCCAGAACCCAAAACAGAAGCTTTACAGAGCTGATAAAGCACCTTCATTTTTTCTCTGGGCTAAAGAAGGAACCAAGACACAGAAGAAGCTGCCTTATAAACTAAAGGCCTTGCATCCTTTTTACATTTCAAAACGGACATAATGCAACTCCTTCACATCAGGACCAATTCCCACATTTATAGTAGCCCCTTTATGTTTCCAGAGAAGATATATCAGGACAAGGAAAGTGACACTCAAGAGATACACCATCACTGGGCCTGCACCCTCTCTGGGTCTTAAAGAGTTAAAACCTAGCCCTGGTTTCCTACCAGGACTGAAGCTAATGAAAACCACCTGCTCAGATGCAAGGACCAAGACTGGAGGGTCAGGTTGCTGAGCTCTGGGGTCTATTCTGGAAAAGCTTCAGTTTTAAACACTGACCAAGCGATAGGCCAAAGGCCAGAAGGTCTGAGTCGTGGCAGCACTGTTCTCCTTACCCCATCCCCTAGTCTGGGTGCCAGCTCCTTTTGAGACCACCTCTTAGCCACTTACTGTCCTCCTGAACACCGGCCCTGCTCCAAGATAACACCAAAGTGACCTTTGGTCCCAGACAGCTACAGAACTATACTGATCACTCAGCTCACGGGCCCTGACCTCTGCTGGACTGTCAGTCTTTTAGGTGCTAGCTCACAGTCCCAGAATTTCAGGGCTCAAAGCCCACACAAACTCCCTCTTCAAAGGGTCCTGCCCCAAGACCTGACCCCTCTCTACTCCATGATTCCCAAGGCCCACAGTCTCACAGCTCATAAGGGAAATAGCTGTCCCAACTGTGTACCCATGCTCAATGGCAAGATTTACCGCTTACCCTGACAGCCTGTCTGCCTGTAGCCATAAGAATTCCAAGCTACATAAGCCTTTCTAGAAGAGATAATACACCCCACCAGTGAGAGAGTCCCCACGTCCAAACAGTGAACACCCTGATCTTGAGGGTGTTCCTCATCCTCTGATAGGTCAGGAGGCACAGGCAAGCAAGTACCTAGACCCCATCTGGTAGGTCACCCCCAGAGCGGCCCAGCAAAGGCCTCATCATAAAGAACAGAATAGGAAATATCTTGCTAGTATATCCCCTGGCTCAGAGGAGGCAGAAGGCCCCAAAACCAGCAGCTCTAAGAGAAGCCAATGAGGGAAAAACACAATTCTTCTCAATTCCTGGGGAGTCCTGAGCAGGCTGTCTTGCCCAAGTCCAAAGGGGTTTCTCTGTACCCCTGCGGGTCGGGGCAAACCAGCTTGCTGGGTGTATTCCCTGGGCCCCCTAAGGGGCTCACTGTGGACTCAGGCCTACCCCCTCTTTACACAGACCACCCCCTCTGTGTAGCCTAGAATTTGGCCCGGAGCCCTGGTGAGGAACAAGGGAAAGACTGCAAGGGAAACCAAGATTTCCCTGGTTTCTTAAAGGTAGCTTACTACTACTTGCCCTTCCCCCCATGTTCTGTAGTGTCTCGATCAGAAGGATGTGGGCAAAAGGGTTGCAATCATGAACCAGACCTGGGGCCTGCAGCCACACACTGCACACACACACACTCAAGTCCACTCTAGCAGTTCATCAGCACCTGCCCCCACTGCTGTATTCACACACCCAGTTCCCTATCAGCTGAAAAAATGAACCTTTTTTACTCCCCACCACCGCATACACACCCAGGCCTCACTTGGGAATGGAGACGCTCTCCTGAGCTGTCTACAGCGCAACGTGCAGGCACACACGCTCTCCCCCTCTGAACAAAAACACGCTGACATCTACGCTAGGGGGAAAGAAAGCAACCCTTTGCTCTGAAAGGCGCCAACTCCCGGATGTTGGCAAGCTCTGCTCCTAGCGCCTGTTTCTGAGTGTTTACTTGCTTTCCCTCTCCTCTCCCTCCCCTTCAAGGATGGCGCAGGAAAGGGAGGTGGGGGGGAGAGTCCACCGCACCCCCTCGTCCATGTTTGAACAAAAACCCAGAGAAACAGTGAGGGAGGAAAAGTCTCAGTGCAGGGGGGGCCTTACCAGACTCCCAAAGCCACACGTATCTACAGGTTTTAATCCGCCATTAGCATTTAAATCTTGAAAGGAGAGGAGGGAGAGGGGGCTAGTGGAAAGTAACCCCACACACAAAAGAAAAGTTGTTGGTTTTCTTCTCAGTCAGCCTGGCAGAAGCGATCTTCCTGGCTGACAGCCAGAAGTGCGTCACAGCCAGGAGTCTGCTTTCTTTAAAGGCACAGCGAGCTTCCGCGATCTGGGAGCATAGGCAAAGCAGGGACCCTTCAGCAAGGGGGGAGGGGTGGCAGTCGGGGGCAAGGAAGGAGGGGGCACTGGAGCACTGGAGAGGAAGGGCTGCTGCAAAGGCTTGGCCCGAAAACAAGAGACTAGGAGGGACGCAAGGGGGGCAGGAGCAGGCAGACAAAAATACTGAACTGCAACAGTGGCAAGAGCCAAAGCAAACTGTGGCATAAACACACAAAACACATCTCACAGCGGCCTGCCTGACAAACCTGATATCCCTCGGACACTCCCCCTTCTCTCTTTTAAGACAGCAGTGACAGCTTGTCCATCTCTGGCCAGCAGCGGAAGGGAAGGCCACGGGGTGCCTTGATGATTAGATCTGCCCTGCCTGGCGGCGAGCAGGGCAAAAAAAGGAAGACCCCGTAATAGAGGCTTTGGAGAGCCAGCAAGACGCAGGCCCTTTTAAACGGGGACAGCTTCCTGCCGGCTCCAGGGCGGGCCGCGTCTGTAAGCACTCACAAGCGCCGCACACAAAGCGCCGGCCTCCTTGCACGGGCGCCGCCTGCCCTGGGACATGGCCGCCCCCAAGCCCATTCCCCGAGGGAATCTCTCCAGCCGTACCTTCTGCGTGGCTAGGCCAGGCCGCTGCGCTGCGCCCGCTCCTCCCCCTCGGCCACCCAAACAAGGAGCCGGGGCTGACTGCGGCCCCGGAGCGCGGGCCTGCGCGGTCCTGTCCGGGTGGCTGCGCGCTATTGTCGACTGTGGAATGGCCGCCAAAATCCCAGCTGTGCTGCCAGAACCTAATCCCCTGTTCCGCTGAGCATTTGTGGGGAGGGGCTGAGGGGCCAGGGCACAGGACCTGGTGCGGCAGGCACAGGCTGAAGTCCCTGAACAGACACAGGCACTGGGACCCATCAGCAGAGCCTACAGGCTCGGCAGAGCCTCCATGGCCGAAAAGAAAAGATGTCTGCCTCTCAGAAAACCAAACCACAGGGTTTCCACCTGCTAAGTAGTGACCCTCACCAATACCACAACAGAAACCCATCAGTAATCAGGAAGCCCCTCACCGACTTTCACTTATACCACAAACATTTATTAAGCACTTAGTACATGCAAGGTACTGCTGTAGGACATTAGAGAGAGTATACAGAGATGAATTAAACCCAGCATCTACACTGAAGTAGGTTATAATCCCACAGGAGACAAGAAATGACTCCAAATTATATCTCAAGACAGTATGTGCTCTCACAAAAAGATATAACATTTTTAACTAGTTGAGAATAGGGAAGGATTAAGAAAACAAAGTGATATTTTAATTTAATCTTAAAACACATAGGTAGAACTTGTCCACATGGAAAAGGAGAGAAGAGTAACGAAGAAGGGAAAGTAGAGGGAAGGTGTGAAAGTAGAGGAGGAACAGACTTGAAGGGGACGTTGGGGTAAACGTTAGAGAATCTTGAACTTCAAGAAATCAAATAAAAATTTGAACGTTTCTTTTGTTGCTTGTTTTTAGCAGAGATATGCTATTGTTTTTAGCAGAAAGATACGATGAGAAGTGTACCTTATGAAATTATTTTGGTATATAAATGAATGAGACTAGCAGCAGGAAGGCAGGTCAGAAGGCTGTCACAACAGACAGGAGACAGGTGATGAGGACACATGAAGGGTAAGGTTAGAGAGAAAGGAAAGAAGAGGAATGAGGACATTGTGGAGACAGGATGAAGACAAGGGAATGACTGGAAGCAGAGAGAAGAATGAAGAAGAAAGTGTGAGGTATAGCTGGGAAGACAGAGAGGCCATATATAGAATTAAAATAAGTGCAGAGATGATATGGATCATGTTAGAATAAGAGGGAAAACAAGGTGTGATAAATAGCAGCTAATGCTTACTGAGTGCATACTATGTGCCAGGCACTGCTCTGCTGGCCTACCGTTTATTAACTCATTAATCTGAAAAACTCCCTTAGTAAAGTAGGTACTGTTATCACTCATCTTTACAGATGAGGAAACTGAGCCACAGAGATAAAATAATTTGCCCGAAATCATTGGACCTTTACATCACTTGCTGCTCTGCATAACCACTGAATCTCAGTATTCCTGTCTGTAAAACAAGGATACAGGTACCTATCTTATAAGATTGTGATGAGGATTCAATAACATCTATAAGGTGCTCAACACACTGACTAGCACATAAGGCACAAAGTGGTGCTTAACAAAGGTTAATTCCTACTTAGGCATTTTGGCCCCTTGTCACCAAGGTGTCCAAGCAGAAGTTGGCTCACCATTTCTCAGGGGAGTTAGTGGCGTGCTCTTCCTTGGAGGATATTAGATCCTCAGGATATTTGCTTTCCTTCCATCAGTCTGCCTCTACAGCTTTTACCTTAAGGTCAGCTCAAATTTTAACTCCTCAAGTATTAACAGTGGTTATCTTGGGGAGGAGTTAGATTATAGAGGGGAGTGGTCTTTCTACACTATATGTTTCTTTTTATGTTTGAGTTTATTTTTAATAACCATGTATTACATTGGTGAATAGAAAAATGTGTCTACATTTGGCACTGGTACTGCCTTAACTGTATATGCACAGAAGTCTTGTTTTCACATCTAAAATGTAAATTCTTCAAGGGCATAACCAATTCTATTTCTCTATGATCCCGCATAGTACCTAGCACACTAGGATTCCTTCAATCTGTTCCACTGAACTACATCTGGTTGGAAGGCTTCCACATTCAACCTTCTGGCCACCAGAGAATGACTGTGGTGAGTGGCAGGGGTGCTGTAGAAGGGGCCAGACCAAGGTCCATTGCTGCAGAGACCTCCCATGGCCCGGCTTCTTCTCCTAGGCAGGCCCTGTATCCTAATCCCACCGTATATTGCAGTCCGTGGTGAGCAATCTCTACTGGTATTCAAAGATTCACCAGGAAAGTAAAGGAAAGCAAAAAGAAAAGCTCTTACAGAAAAACAAAGTGGCAAACATACTTTAATGATTGGCACAATCAACACTCCAGAAAATGTATGAGGTGAAAATAGGAGGCAGACCAGCTAAAATCACCCTGGCCACAACTTGACACTGTGTCAGCCCTGAAGCTCTCTAGTACATTAAAGAATTGATACTGTGTCTCAAAAGAATACAAGAGGTGCTCCCCCCACCATCCCTTGGCTCTAAACTCAAGATAACAGCTTCCAGCTGTGAGCCTAAGAGGTGCTGAACTCTCCTCTGGAACCTCTGCCAAAGTTGCCAAGCTTCTGGGCCTGCTCTTCAAGACAGTCAGAGGAGCCCAGCCAGTTTCCCCAGCTTCTCCCTCCCCAACCACAGTGCCACCACTCCCCTCCCTCCCGTGGCAGCCAACCGGCAGAACTTCCCTACCCCTCCTCCCAGCCTAGTCAGGCGGTAGGCAGGCCACATGGCTCCTGCTAGATTCCACGGCCCCTGCTCATTGTCCCCAAAAGAGTGGGTAAGAGTAAACCATTTTAAAAAGAGACAGAGAAAGAGAAATGAAGGAGGGTAAGAAAACAACACATGACTAACACAAAATTCAGAACAGCCTTCAGATAGAGGTTGGAGGGGGTTGGTGATGGGTGCAGAGTGCACCGGGTGTTTCAAAGGGTCTGGTAATATTACATCTAGAGCTGGGCGGTAGATGTGTAGGTGTTTATTATTTAAAATGTAAATGCTATAATTTTTAAAGTGTATTACCATTTTTACAAGTTTAAACAGAAGACAGGAGGGAAAAGATTCCTAGAAATGGCTCAGGAATGAGTAGCTCTTAATACAAATAATTTGCCTAGCATTCAAGGCCCTCTATGACCTGGCCCCAGTTTTACCTTTCAGAATCATTTATGCCCTTACCCAAATCCTCCACCCTGCTGGACTGGTCTCACTATCTTCTAAAGTCCCTCTGGGCCTCTACCTCAGCCTTCCAGCCTGGAAGGGAAGTTTTTACTGTAGGAAGCTGTAGGCTAGGGCCCAATGAGAGCCTCTCTCAGTTCCTACAGGCCCTCCCACCAGGAAAGTTGGCAGAAAAAATGTTTATAGATCCACTACCCTATATGCAATGCTTTCTAGTCTTTCCTCTGCCACTTGCTATCCTAGCACAATAAATACCTAAAGACTATCATTATTGTTGCTGCTGTTACTGTTGTAATTAATAGCTAACATTTTACTGAGCACTTCGTATATGCCAGGCAGTATGCTAAATATTTTTTGAGCTTTATTTTTGCTTAATCCTTACATAACCCAGTGACACAATAACCCAAAATACTGTGATTATCCCTATTTCACAGAAAAGGAAACTGAGAATTAGAAAGATTACATAACTTGCCTAAGGTCACACAGAGTAAGTGTTGGAGGCAGAATCTGAGCTCAGTTTGAGCCCAGAGACCATTCTCTTAATGGTCATTTTACCTAATCCTTAGGACAATCTATAGAGTAGGTTTTATTTCCACTTTAAAGATGAGAAAATGTGAGGCTTAGGCATTAAGTGACTTAGTCACATAAGTAGTCAGTTGTCTATCTGGTCTCTGCACTATTCTCTACTGCTCCTGAATAAACACTGAATGAATGAATAAATGGTAGTACATTCTCGGTGGCTCAAAGAAGCCTTTATACCTTTACCTCCTCAAAAAAATCAACTTTTTAATCAAAACAAACAGTTCTAATTTCAAAAGTAACCACAAAAGATTTTTTTTTTCTGAAGAGGCAAGAGCTTTACAAACACTAAGGGACCAAAACTCCCCCGAAGCAGCAAGCATAGAAGAATCTTCTACTAGAAGGGATGTTGGACATATCCCAAAGGTAAGAAGCCATGGAGAAAGAAGGGTGGAGGAAACATTATTGGTTGGTGTGAAGGACTAATGTTTCAGAACCCTGACCTGGAGCTTATTTACCAAGCCTTATTCTCCCTCTCTAGAGGAGAGTGGCTGAGTAATGAGGCAGTGTTTGTAAGCCTGAGCTTTCTGGGGAGAAATGTAGAGGGCATATCAAAACCCTGAGAGGATTCATTATGACATCCAAGAGGCCCTATTCAGTTCTCCCTCAAGAAGGTCTTTCTACAAAATACCTAAGAACCTGTTCACCCTGTTTCACTGTCACAGAGGAGCAAATGGTTCTGTCCCTACAGGCAATATCTCTAGCACAGTGTTTGCTCACAAATACAGAACTGATGATGAAAAAGGTAAAAAGAACAGTTTTAATGTAAAGATGTGCAACTCCTGGAAACGGCCTTGTCAATGATACAAAACACACTAGATTTGGTGTTGGAGGCCCCTGTAGGTAAATTCTGCATTGGCCACCTACTATATTTGTGGCTTTAAGCAAGTCACTTGCCCTAGCTTGGGTCTCAGGTGAGGGTTAGATCATATCTAAATTATCTCTAAAAATTCCCATGATTCTTTCTCCAGGACACCATTCCCAACAACAAAAATCTTGAAATGAAACTAATTTCCTCAGAACAAGGTCAAAACTTCACCGGTTAGGGCCTCCTTCCCCCCAGAATAGCAAATTCTCTAGGAACAGGAACTTTGTCACCCTACTGGGACCCACACCCAAAGAGAGGTACACGTGGGTGTGTCATTAATCCTGATGAAAGAAAGAGGTCCTTGGAAACTGGTAGTACTGACTTTGCATGGGGTACAATGAAAGGTGATTGGCATTTACAAGGTTTCATAAATAAAAGCCACAGAGACAGTGCAATTTATTACTACACTGATTTAAACATCCTAAAGAAAAGCAGCTTTCTGTACCTGCTCAACAAATCAAAGAATCTCAAGGTTGAAAGAGGCCTTAATGGTCATCTAGTCCCATCTTAGATCCATGCTGGAATATATGTGACAAGTTTGCTGAAGATTTGCTATCTTCTGTCTGAAAGAAATTCTACCACTTATTTATATGCCTGAGCAAGGTCTGCAGATTTGAGACAACTTGTGATTTCACAACATAAGCTTGGAGAACAGGGACCCTACCCAGGATCTGGTTTGTTTCAAATAGGCTTTAAGTAGCCACAAAACTCAGAGGACACCTCTCTCTTCTCCCTTCTATCCCTCCCGCCAACCCTGTTGTCTCTCCCCGCCCCCCTCTTCCTATCCCTCTGTCTTCTATATCTCCACTTCATGCAAACACTGAGACTGCTGTCTTTCTGGTTCCAAATCTACTTCTCTTTCTACTACCCCAGGATGCTTTTAACCACTGACAGAAGTGAACAAACACAGATATTAGTAGGAGTTGGATTTCTGAATGGGATGCTAGCTTGACTCAAAAACCAAACTTGTCAACATGTTACTAATAAGTTAAAAAAAATGGGAATGGTATTTAACATGGCCATGATAAAAAATTATAAATAAAAAAATTTTAAAACTCTAACATTTGAACCAACTTCAAGGATTTAAAAGCTATATCTCACATCTCAATTAATTCCCACTAAAGAACCCTAAAAGGTAAATAAGCATGTTTATTCCAATTTTATAGACTAGGAACCTAAGCCTCAGAAAGAAGACAACACCTGCCTCAAAGTCAACCACTAAGGTTGCAGTACCAGAACTCAAGTCTTCCAAATCCATGGCTCTCTCTAGACCACCTCAGCTACATCCTATACCTTTCCCATTAGTATAGCCTTTTATTCATACAAAACACTTAAAAATTTATTGTTCAAACTGCTTCTGCTACAGCTTGTGAAATGGCAGGGCAGGAGTCATCTTCTCCATTTTTAAAGATGCTGAGTAACTTGAACAGCAGTAGATAAAATAACAACCCATGTATCTGAAATCACTGAGAAGTACAAAAATCCTCAGAAGCAATTTTCCCCAAAACTGAAATTCCTTCCCTTTAGGACCAAATCCTTCATATATTTAAAAAAAACAAACAAACCAACCTATTTTATCGCCAAAATGCATAAGATGTGTTACTCTTTACTTGGTATTAATGAAATTTGACCAAGGACATTCAACTATAAACATGAAACAAACACCTATAAATACTGTCCTGGGGACTCGAAACTGAATTTAGACAGGCTTATAATCCTGTGGAGAAAGAAACATACCTATAACTTACCTTAATATGAGCCCAAAGAACATGGACTTGGGAAAGGAAAGTGAGAGAACATTGGAAAGTCTAGTGGAGACCAGTAATGATTTACTAAAGAGCAGTGCAGGAGTGGGGAGGGGTGTGGAAGAACAGTGCGAAGCGCTGAAAGGTTCTGAGCAGGAGAATGGTGTACTGTGTGTGCTTTGAGAAAAGGTAAGTCTGACACAACACTGAGTCCAGAGACAGACAGAGTTAGGCAATTGTGGCAGAGATAAAATTGCTGCTGTCAGGCAAGGGCAGTAGGAACTAAAAAGAAAGTTATATTTAAGAGGCATTACAGAGGTAGACTCAAAGCTCTTAGGATGTAGGAGTATGGGAATGGTGGAGGGGAAGAAAAGACCTGTAGGATTCTTGCTTTGGTAAAAAGACTTCAGAACAGGAACATAGAAGTTACTGTTTTAGAGAAGCTGTGCGGCACTGATTAACTCAGGAAGGTATGATGAAAAAAGTTTTACCAAGGAACTAACATTTAAACTGAGTACTTAAACTCTGAGTAGGATGAGTAGGGTTTCACCAAAAGAGAAGTAAAAAAGAGCATTCTAGGCAGGGAGAATAGCATGTGCAAAGACAGAGCTTATTACATTTGAGCAATGGCATGCAGTTGTAGAAAGGTGCAGCAAATGATGAGACTAGTATTAAACTGTGAGGTACTTATATCACGCTAAGGAATTCAGATTATATCCTGTAGGCAACGGAGTAAAGGGGAGTAACATAGAGCAGATCTATATTTCCGTCTGCATGAAGTACAGGCTACAATGATGAGAACTAGGAGGAAGGCAATATAGCATAATGGTTGAGAGTATGGCATCTAGAGTTAGACAGCGTAATCAAAATCCTGGCTCTATAGCTTACTAGCTCTGCAAACTTGAACTTGTTATTTAATCTCTCTGTGCTCCCAGTTTCCCCATCTGTAAAAAGAATAGTACTTTCTTACAGGGTCAATAGAAGGAATTAGCAAGATATATGTGTTAAGTGCTTAGAACAATACCTGGTACAGAGATAAATGCAGCTACTATTAGAGGCTGAAAGTTCATTAGTAAAAAGCTACTTCCGCATGTGGTCTAGTGTTGTGCATGCTCTTCCTTCTACCTAAAGCTTTCTCTTCCTACGTATTCACCTAATTAATTCTAACTTATCCTTCATACCTTAGCTCAAATGCTATTTCCTCATATAAAATCTCTCCTCAGCCACCTAGACTAGCTCAAGTTCCTACTATGCAGAGCACCATATTCCTTTCCTTCACAGCACTCACAGTCTCTAATTACACCTTTTTATGTTTCATTAATTTCTTCTTCCTATTACCAAAAGATCCATGAAATTACATATTGTGTGCTCACCACCAGTTCTTAGAACTGAGCACAGCATCTGGCACATAGAAGGAATGTGGTAAGTATTTATTGAATGCATGAAAGGTTTCAAATCACATTTTTAAAGTGAACCCTCTTCAGATATAATCTTTACATAGAACCAAGGATACAGATAAAAGTAGGCTGTTTGAAGTAAAGGATGTTTGGAACCCCCTTCTGCTTCCACCTAGTTCCTGAGTCAATTCTGCAGTTCTAGTAAGCTTTGCAGAATCCAATGCAAAACCACTGTTTGTTCCAAGCAAGTAGTAATATATGCCTGAAGTAAGTCAGTAATGATAAAGAGGAAGCAATAGCTTTGAGAATTACTTACGACAGACCCTGAAAATCAATTATAAGAATGAAAAAAGGAAAATTCTAGAAGCACCTCTAAACTTCCTAGCTTGAGTGAATGAGTAGATGAACACGTGTGCGAAAAACCAAGAAAAGAACTTCAAAAGTAATATATTAAGATCATTCATTAAGCACTAATCCATCAACCCTGTCAAGCAAGTACCATTAATACCCTCACTCATAGATGAAGTTTCAAGATGCTGAACAACCTATCCAACATCATTAGGCTAACAAGTAGCAGAACAAAGGAGAAGAGTATAGCTCAAGTTGTAGAGCACATGCTTAGCATGCATGAGGTCCTGGGTTCAATCCCCAGTACCTCCCTCTAAAAAAATTACCTCCCCCTCCAAAAATAAAATAAAACTAAGTTATTAAAAAACAACAACCACCAAAAAAACAGGCTGAGGACCACACACACACACACACACAAAATCAAAGCCAAGTCTGTTTCACTCCAAAGTCCATAATCTAAACCATCGTGCTACAATGGCAGGCAGGTTGAGAGTTTGGTTTTAGACATGAGGTACTAGATATATAATTAGGAAAATCTAGTAACTAGTGAAAAATATGATTCAAGGCTAGAAATACAGATTTGAGTCACATTTTTAATGGTGTGACTATACTCAGAACGGGTCTGTGGTAGGATCATGCTTGCCTATTAGGCCTGTAAAGGGTGGTGTACTCATTTGCTATTGTAATTGGTTAATCTTCGGCCAAAGCTTCTGCCGTACACAGCACCAGCATTAAAAGAAGTGAGAGACTTCGAGAGAAATTCCAAATATTTGGGGATTCTTTCTAGGTCCTCTATGTTATTTCCATTTCAGGAGAACTTAACAGAAACCAGTGACTACACCAATGTCAACAACAACAAAAAGGAGATAATACAGGTGGTTAAGAAAATGAATTTTGGGACCAGGCAAACTTCATTTTCTCTCCTTACTTAAGGTTCGCATCATCTTCCTGCTCGGGATTCTACCTTCCTCACCAAAAACAACTAGCATTTATGTACAGTTTTTCATCATTGACAGTGTTTCCCATCTGCAAAGTATTTCACGTGATCTCACAACAGCTCAACAAGGTAGACATTATTGTTTTCATTTTATCAGAGGAATGAAGTTCAGAAAAGCACCTCACCAAGGGTCACACAATTTTTTTAAAAAGCAACAGGACCACAATGCAACTCTGATAATCTGGCTCCAAACCTTGAGCTCTTTCCAGCAGACTCACCCAAGCTAACCATGAGTCACTGTGTTTAAAAAGAAAACAGCAGGGTGATAATGCCTGGAAAGAGCCTGATGAGATGCTGCTAATGCTCTATTTCTTATATAGCAATAGTAATGAGGTGTGTTCACTCTGGAAAGTCAGGAGTTATATACTTGATGAACTTTTCTGTGTGTACGTTATACTTTAAAAGGCAAACACCAAGCAAAATTAAGATAGAAACTAATCAAAATTCAAGAGCATTAAGTTGGATGTCTCAGGGCTACAAATATATTTACCTGACTTTTCAAATAGTAGCTACATATAGGACACCTACTAGTTAAGTAAGCACAAAATCCTTGCACACTCAAATAACATATCTAACCACTTCTCCCCACCCAGAACGTCCAGGTGATATCAGTGAATCTGATGGGATTAGAAGCAAGGGAAGCCCAGGAAGGCGCCAAATCACAGTTAATGAAAAAAATAACTGGCATTGAAAAGTAGACCTATCCTATATCATCAATGATAAAGATACTACAATTCCAGAGATAATAAAAATGTGGAAAAAACGAAGAATGACAATATGCATTCTAATTTCAGACTGTTAAAATGTTTTTTAAAAGGCATTTAAAATTAAATGAAATATAACAGAGAAGAAGGGAAAAATAAAAAATAAATGAGATACAATGTTCTAAAATCTCAAGAGGTAGGTCAACTTTAGAACGTAGACCCACCACTCACTTGTGGAACGTTAGGGATAGAAAAGACCTTAGAAATCAGTGTCTCCTGGTACAAGCTCTTCATTTTAGAGATGAGGAGACTGGGGCCCTTGTTTAACAGTTGTTAAATGATCATATTTTTTTTCTTTTTTTAAAAGCCCAGCCCTTTTTTTTGGGAGGGTGGGGTAATTAGGCTTATTTACTTAGTATTATTATTTTTTTGGTGCAGGTACTGGGGACTGAACCCAGGACCTCATGCATGCTAAGCACGCACTCTACCACTGAGCTATACCCTCTCCACTAAATGACCTTATTAAATTAAAGCTCACACATCAGAAAGTTGAGAACTACAACTACAAAGTTAATTCCCTTACTCCTGGGTTTTCTTTCCACTACCCGGATACCTCCCCTGAACCCAAGAGAAGATCTGCATGTTAACTCTATTTTTCCTTTCATAATTCATTAACTCACTACAAAACTTTAAAGCATATCTTAAAAATCAATTAAGATGAAAAACTGTTTAGGAAACTTCATTTCTTACTTATACAAGTTTATTTTCCTTGTTCTCTAAACCAATGAAGCAATACAAAGTTAGATAAAAAACAAAATTAGTAATCTCTGAGCCCTTCCATCCCCCTCCAAGCCCTCCCAAAAAGAAATGTTAGCAGATTTTTCTATGCTCCAAAAAACATAAGCACAAATATATTTTTAATTTAGGAGAACTTTTTGTTTCCTATTTTTAAATAACTAGGTTTACACATTAACATTACTCTGCAACCTGTTTTTCTCAGTAATTTACCATGAACATCCCCCCAAAGGTCAGTAAATAAAATTCTAACTCATACTTTTAAAAATTGTATAAATAACAGTTCATATAAAGGATATATCATAATGTGTTCACATGTTTTCCTATTGATGGACATGGCTACTTCCAATCTGTTACCACTTCAAACAATGCTGTAATGAATATCCTTATACATCATTTCTTTTTAAACAAAAGAAAAAAAAATCTCTACACACACACACACACTTTCCTTGTTGTCCCATGTTTTGATTGCTTCCTTTCCTACCATCATCCCTGCCTTGCTTGCTCACAGAATTTTTCTCAGAGCCCGGTGTGATAATCGAGAACAAAGCAATCTGGAGAAGGTCAAGACAGGACATGTGATAGTTACTGTTGGTAAATTAGAATTGGCCTGTTTGGCTGCCTCTCCCAGCCACCTGCACATAGTGCCCACCCACCGCCTCATACATGTGCTCCTTGTTCTTGTCTCAGCAGCTGCTTCCAACTCAACTGATGTGGGCTGAGCTGGCTTGGGGAATTAATCCCACTTTGTCACACTCCTGACCCTGACAAGTGCAGACAGGCCAATCAGTTAGTCAAACAAATAGGAAGGAGAAAGGGTACATTATTATGAAATAATATAATAGAGAAGTACATAGAGTAAAAATGAAAACTCCCCGTTCACCAAACTTTAACCCACAGTTGCCAATGGCACTCCTCAGAGGTACCATTGTTATGTTTGTTGTATAGCCTTTCAGACTTCTCCTAAACATGCATACATACAAAAATGTATAGGTATATATACATGCATGTATAGAGATACATGTGGATATGTGTATATACACATATATGCAGATACACGTGTGTGTCGATAAAGAGTGTGTATGTGTTTGGTCTACATACCGGTAGCCATACTGTATAATTTGTTCTGCAACTTGACTTTTTCACTTAAAAATTTTACATGTTTCCATATTAGTATATAATAGATTCTAGTATGTAATAGATTCCTCATACTTTTAAGAGCTCAAGAAAAATGCCACAGTAAGATCATGCCACTACTTTATTTTCCCATTTTGCTATATTTGGATATTTAGGTTGCTCATAGTGTTTTGTCATGACAAAGAATGCTACATTGATAATACTGGTGAACCTCTTTTTACATACAAGCGAATATTTCTCTAGGATATACACCAATAATCGGAATTGATGAAGTTTGTGAATGTTAAATGTTGACAGGTATTCCCAAATTGCCATTCAAAAAGGTGTACTAATTTATAGTCCCACCAACAGAGAATAAAAAATCCCTTTTTTACACCCTTCCAACAACAGGTGTTATTTTTTATTTTACCAATATGAAGGATAGAAAATAATATATTTTACTTTAATTTACATTTTCCTGATTTCCAGAAAAGTTAAATATTCATATGTGTAATTGGTCATTCTTAATTTTAATGGAAAGTTTTACCATTTTGATTTTAAACATAAGAACTCAGAGAGGCTAAGGTAACCCAGCTAGTTAAGTAGTAGCCATCAAAGCTACATTTTTAAAAAACTTCCCAAAGCCAGGCCCTCTGACTAATGTATTTTCCACAACCCAGGGGTCAAAAAACTATGGCCTGCGGACCAGCTGCCCATATTTTGTAAATCAAGTTTTACTAGAATACAGCCATGCCCATTCACTTATGTATTATCTATGACTACTCTAGATCACCAATGGCAGAGGTGAGGAGCTGTGACAACATGCCCTACAAAACCTAAAAGATTTACTA
The DNA here is from genome assembly GCF_048773025.1 of Camelus bactrianus. NCBI lineage: Eukaryota > Metazoa > Chordata > Mammalia > Artiodactyla > Camelidae > Camelus > Camelus bactrianus. The sequence goes on from NC_133548.1 coordinate 46,942,340, forward strand.
CCTGGGTCTAAACAAAACAATAACTCACATTTAACACCTAAAGAAAAGTTTCATAATAGAGATTAATTATTGTCCAATAGTGTAGCTGTATTAGAGACTGTGGCTCATTTTAAAATAAATTTATATGCATTATAGAACTGGTATATAATATTGAAGAAAAAAAAGTCCAAAACACTCAAAAGAAGTCAAAAGATATTCTTCTACTTCTTGGCTGGGACCTTACTCTAAACGGTTTCCTATTCTCCATCGTCCTCGTCTCTTTAATTTCAATTGAGGAGAAACCGATCTGGTTCCCAATGTCCTTCCTTGACTTTGATGAGCAATATAGCTCCCATTCACACACTACAATGAAAATATAAAATCGAAGCAAGCCCCACTATGTCTGCTGTTAAACACCCCCCAACACATACACATACATATACACACACACACATTACAGGTATCGCTCCTCTTTTCTTTGTAGAGAGATGCACCAGGAAGCAGCTAACATTTCCAATATGTCTAAGAGCCAGGACCCTGATCTTTATGGGAAAGGAGGGCCAATTCTCTCCCTCTAGATCCTACCCTTCTGAAGATCCCGCCCACAAAAGTTAGTAATTTCTCCCAGGAGTTTTAGGCCATTCAGTGCATTTCCTCATACAACCAAGAAGGCATTCTAAGCGGTTCTCTGGAAAGAAACTTGCCAATATATATTAAGAACCTAAAACATGTTCATAAGCAAACATCATGCTAAGTGAAACAAACCAGACATAAAAGGACAAAAATTGTATGATCCCATTTATGTGGTACCTAGAATGGGCAAATTCATAGAGACATTAAGTAGAATAGAGGTTACCAGGGGCTGGGGGAGGAAGAAATGGCAGTTATTGTATAATGGGTAGCGAGTTTCTGTTTGGGATGGTAAAATGTCCTGAAAATGAATAGTGTGATGATTGTACAACATTGTGAATATACTTAATGCTACTGAATTGTACACTTAATTGTGAATTTAACACTTTAAAATGGTTAAAATGGTAAATTTTATTATGCATATTTTATCAAAAAAATTTTAAGTGGGATTCCTAAAAAAAAAAAAGTTTATGGTCTTTCATCAATTCTAATCACAGCAATAAAAGTTTTGGAAATAATCCAAAATATAAACACAGATATATACATACTAACAGTAGAATTATCATCATGAAAAACTGGAGAAAAAGTACATATCTAACAATAACTCAAGTAAATTATGATATATCCATATGAGGAAGTCTTATGCAGTCATTAAAAATATTTTGAATAATTTTAATAACATGGGGAAATGTTGAATTTAAAAAGCAGGACATATAGCTTTAGTGTGATATGACCATTTATTTTTTTAAACTACATATACAAATGTGTGTGTCATATATACACACACACCTGCATACTTGTGTTAATATGTGTGTATATTTATAAGGAAATATATCAAATAACGTTTATTTCTGAGGCACAGAATTATAGGTCACTTCTTTCTCCCTTAAAACCTTATTTTTCATGTTTTCTAAACCGTACCATGACATACAATCAGGAAAAAAAAATTAATGTCACATCATTTGCCCCAGTAATTCACTTACAGACATATAAGAAAATAACCAAAAACACTGGCCCAAAGCATATGCATAATAATGTTCATGCAAAGATATACCAGAAATTAATAATAAATATTAATAAAAACTATTAATAATTGTTACCTCTGCAGAGTAGGATTAGAATAAAGGGTGAAGTGCAAAGGGACTTATTTCCTACAATGAATATATACTATTTTTCAATCAGTTCAAAAAAAATGTTCTTCGTTTCCACTAAATAATGAAAAGCCCACCCCTTATGATGAGTTTTATTCTCAAAGAATTAGCAGCAGTAAGTCACCCACTAACAAGACTGCTTAATGTATATGCCTAAGAAAATCTTCATCTATAAGTGGGTAGGGAAAGCTCAACCTAAAGGGACATTGCTGACTACTTCCTGCCTTCTTCCTTTTGGAGGTGCTTTAGTAAACATAACTAAAGAATCAAGTATCCAAACATTAAACACCTGACAAACTTTATACTCTAAGAACAACGACTGCCACCTTCTCGACTCTGAAATCTAAGACCTTACACATGAAAACCAGACCAAGACCTAAATCATGTGGATTGGATCATGTTTTTCTTTATCAGAAACACTCAACAGCTAACTTCACACAGAATAAAACCCAACTCCCTTAGTATGATGCTTAAGGTTCTTTAAGATCCAACCATCAAACTTCTCTTCCAGACTCATCTCCAGCTCATTCCTCTAAAATACCTTCTATCTCAGGAACACTTTTCCCAGACATCCCAGGCATTTTCCAGGCTTTGTGCCATTGCCCATGCCATGACTTCCTCCAAAATGCTCTTTCTTCTAAACTTAGTGAACTCCAATTCACCCTTTATAAATTGGCTCAAATGCTTTCTCCCTTCAAAAGCTCTCCTTGTTCCTCCCAATTTAGGAACAACTGTTGTTTCCTTTACATTCTCCTATACTGCTTGTTCCTCTACACACTTTATTTCATTCCTCTTTCAACACTAGCTGCGTATATGTTTCACTTGACTAAGCTGTTGGAGGGCAGAAACCATCTTATTCACCTATCAGCTCCTTTCCAACACAATGCTTGCACACGGAAGGTGATAAATAATGCTGCCCAACTGAAAGACAGTCAAATGGCCCCAATCTAGTGAATTCTTTCAGTGAGTCAGCCAGTGAAGCCAAACTGTCAAAGAGGACAATCCCTCTAATTTAAAGCCATATACCTAGCATGAGTGACCAGCAGAAAATGTCATGGGCTTGCCACTTTAAGGGGACTGGCAAGCTGTGTTTACACAATTTTAATTAAAACTTAAGGGCAATGAGGGAAAGAAGAGAAATAGAAAGATCAAGAAGTATGGATTCTTTCGGTCATCTCCTCCTCTGGAGCCCAAATCTCCCAGTCTAGTGCCCAGCAAGCTCACCAAGCAGCCTATTCTCTCCACTGTAGGATCCAAGTATTGAAAAGCAACTGATTAGGCCACTTTGTCTCTCTAGCAACTGGCTCTGCTCTTAGGCATTTAATTTCTAATTGTGGTCACATGGGGCTTTTTCCCTAAATGAATCCCACACTGCACCAATTATTAAGAGAATCTCTTTAAAGAAAGGCTAGAAATTAACAACAGCAGGGAACAAAGTCTCTAAACCTTCTAAATCACAATATCTACCCTGTCCATTTTGATGAAATTCACCCCCACCTCCTTCAAACAATAAGCCCTACCAGGGAATGACTTCTCTCAAGACCAGCATGTCCTGTGATTGTTTTTCAGGAGAAAGCTCCCAAAGCCTGCTTCTCATTAAACAGCTGCTTCATGTTAGATCACTCAGCTGTGACTGCAAGAAGAGAGTATAGTCACTATAACTTAAGGGCTAAAAAGGAATTCCACTCCTACTCCTAGTATAATAGTCAAGCAGTTTAGAACAGATATTTTCCTACCTCAAACCTCCTTAGGTCAACCTGTTTTCAGGTCTAGAACTTTTAATATCTAACTCTTCCGATATTAAAATGAAGAAAATATGGCCTTAAGAAAGAATTGCAAATCATCACAGAGTGACTAGAATCTTTTGACTAGGCTGCCTAACACCTTATTTTCCTGACTAGTTATCAATAAAACCACCACTTCCAGGAACAGATTCCAGGGTACCACAAACAGCCTAATTTAAATGCATTTGAAATAATCCTTCTGCCTTGACCCCCCTCTCCATCTCCACCCTTTCTCAAACTCAAACTGATGACCAAAACAAACAGAACAAAAAAACTATTAAGTAGCTTGATATATCATTTCTCCTACAAAAGACTGGAGCCACCAAAATCATCTGCTTCAGCCATACCACCTGGGACCATCCTGATCGTCTCTGGCATGCTGCTGAGCAGTGGCTGCTGCAGCCTGAAAAACTTGTGGCTGTGAGTTTTCTGGAGACGGGACTGCAGCAGCTCCCCTCAGCTACCATGTTCTACAGTAGCATGTTCCAACCCTTTGTGGCTCTTAGCACTTTTGTGATTTGGGAGGACTACCATGAGAAAGGCTCATTTTCTCCAATATCTGGTCACCTTGCCGTAGAAGCAAGCATGCACACAGTGAGCATAAAGGAAGGAACACCTTTTTAAACAAACATTTCCAATCTTGTTAAATCAAATGAAAACTGTAATCAAAATAGTCTCCTAAAATATAAAACACTCCCAAAGTCTACTCCATGTGAGACACAAACAAAAATTAAGTCTTACTGTTTTATAGTGACACCTCATTCTTCACCAAAAAAGGTAGGTACTGCTTACTTTACTCTTTGGCTCACAATATCTTCTGGCAGTTTCCAAAAATCATGAAGATTCGCTGCCTCTCAGAATATTCAAAAGATTGTCTTAGAGGCCAAAAATGTTTTGAACACTGGCAGCATCACCAGAATAAATGTAAAGGCTGAGAACACATCTACTTTGAAGCAAACTTACAAATATTGTAATTGTCCCAAAGTTACCATGAAGGGGACAAGGCATGTGCAATGTATGTCATATGTCTTAAAAATAAACTATTACACTAATTTATAATCACACATTATATAATCGTTAAGTTTGGGCCCTGGAAGAAATCTTTCAGATCATGTAATCCAAACAGTTCATTTTTACATATGAGAAAACTCTAGTCCACTGGAGTTAAGCGGTTGTCCCTGGTCACACAGCTGATTAGCAGTATCAGGACTAGCAACCTAGTTGCCCTGACTCCCAGCATAAGCCACAAATCCTAATCCACGCACCTCCCTCTTCCTGTTCCTCACTGTTATTAGGGGAGATAACTTGGTACACGAAAGCATACCAAGAATGGTTCTTAAACCCAGTAGCTGAGAAATGACAGCTTAAGACCAGGACTTCTCTGCAATCACTCCTATGGGTATGAGCCATTGTTTCATGTCTGGTTCACAAGAGTTCTGGGTGATCTACCTCACAATGGGGGTCAGTGAAACCTTCGAGACACTCTCCCTACAACCAGAAGAATATGTTTATTAAACATCTCTGCCCACCTCCTGTAGTAATCTGTTTATTTCAAGTAATTGAAAGATGGTTACTTTGAAGAACCTGGATCAAAGAAAAAGAAAGTAGCAGAGATCCTGTTCGGGAAAGAGCTGACCTCTGAAAATGCAGAGGGGAGGAACCATCTTGACTTACCTCCTGGTAAACAGCTTTCTCAGGTTTGGACAAAGCGATCCTGGCAATCTGGCTTAGAACTAGCCTCTACCCAGGGAAGGAGCAAAGGGACAGGAATGCTGTTCATTCCTTCATCACACCGACTTGTGGTCAGCTCAGCCTCACATCATCCTGGGCAGCCCCAGCGTTCTGTAGATCAGACAGCAACCAGAAGGGAAGCCATGCAACCTAGGTCAGTGGGGTGAGTCAGTGGCAGAGCAGGAAGAGTCACTTGGGCAGAAAGTCTGGCCTCCTGTGGCAAGACAACCAAACCACACCCTAACTTGGTCAGCACTAGGAAGGCTCTGCCCTACTAAGATTCCAGTCTCTAAACCAGGGAAGGTCCTTCCTCAGGAGGCTCCATACCACTCTTATTTCCAAGTGTCTTCCTTCCACCCAAAAACCTTCCATTGCTTTCTTCCTAAAGCATTGTATCTAAATTCTTTGGCTTAACTTTCCAAGAGCTCCATTATACTGTCTCAAGTCATTTATTCAACCTTATTTCCCACTGTTCCACAGTGTACACTCTGAAGTAATCAAGCCAGTCTTCCCACTTCTTTCCACATGAGCCAAGCCCTTTCTCATCTCCATGCCTTCAGTTATTCAGCAATAGTAAATTCAAGCTCCTTCAGGGGTTAGGTAGGTAATAGAAATCAATGTTGCAGCAGGGCACGTGACAGAACTAATGAGTGTTGCCTCCACCTAAAGGCATTCAAATATTTTAATTCAAATACTTGTGCAATATTTCACTATGAACATCACAGTAACATTTTAAAGAGTTATCAATACTCCTTCTAGCTTGCATGTAAGGTTAGGCAGCTGGCAAAATGCTGAGTACAATCTCTAGGCCTGTCTGAAACTAAAGCAAGCTATTAGGCTTCCCAGTAGTACAACCACCACGGAAGATACAGAGCTCTAAACTCTGAAGAGGAAATTAACTTTTCTTGATATATAACCTTAGCAGTGGGATGAGAAGCCCAAGCAGCAGCTTAGCTAACCATACCCCTATTACCTCAAATTCTGTTCATTTTCCAAACTCCATCTTCCTACCAAAGTCTTTCCTAGTTCTTCGAGGTCCTACTGAGTTCCTCCTTCTCTCAATTTTTATAGGGCTTACAGATTAGAAAACATAATCAAGTGCTAAATTATATACTGTCATGGGGAGGGGGTATAGCTCAGTGGTAGGGCACATGCTCAGCAAGCACGAGGTCCCAGGTTCAATCCCCAGTACCTTCATTAAAAATAAATAAATAAATAATACACTGTCATGCAAAACTGAATACTGCTTCCATGTTTTCTGACTTCACTATCAAACTACTGTATTAACATATAGTTATACCAAAAATGTTTAACCTGAATCTAATTAGGAGAAAATAGTCACACAAGTCCAATTTTAAGAGACATTCTGCAAAAAACTAGCCTGAACTCTAGCGGGGAGGGTACAGCTTGAGTTGTAGAGCACATGCTTAGTGTGCACAATGTCCTGGGTTCAATCCCCCGTACTGCCTCTAAAAATAAGTAAATAAACCTAATTACTCTTCCCCTTACGCCCCCTAAAAAAAATTAAAGAGAAAAAAAACCCACTAACCTGAACTCTAAAGAATGTCAAGGCTATAAAAGACAAAAACGCATTCAAGGTTAAAAGATATTTAAAAACTGTTCAAAGTTAAAGCTGATTAAGGACATGACAACTAATGCACACATGACCTTTCAATGGACCCTGAACTGAAAAAAAGTCAAAGACAGACATCATTGAAAAATTAGAGAAATCTGAACAAGTATTGTATATCTGATGTACTGAATTTCTAGGTACTGATTTTACTGTGGTTATCATAGGAAGATATTTTTATTTTTTTAGGAAATACTTGCTGAAATATTTAGGGATGAAGTACCATGATGTACACACCTAACAGTCAAAAAGTTCAGAAAATGAAGGATAGGGACCAAAAATGGCAAAATGTTAACAACTAGAGAATCTAGGTAAAGATCATATAATAAGCATTTGTAATATTATTCCTGTAAAGTATCTGTAGGTTTGAACAGCTGGGGAGTAGGGAAATCCTATATTATACATACAAAATTTAAATACTCAGCTCTGTGAGAGGTGTATTAGGCACTTGCTATGTATTTGCTCACAGCCTAAGGAAACTGGGCTTTGGGGGTCAGCAACCAGAGTCCATTTTGCAGCAGTTCATGAGGGGTACAGTGGCAAACTATAAGGGAACAAGAGGTTTCCCTCAAATTCACATCGTAACAGCACAGGAAAGATAGAAGAGTAGGCAATCAAAGCTATTGTTACCTCACCCCTCACTGAGACTACCCAGCAGTTAGGCACTCAACAAATGCTCTCTTACAGGGCAGAATGCAGTTGCTGCCCACACACAGGACCAAGAGCTGAGGTCACAATGCACCCAGCTTGCCACAGAGTACCAAAAACTTGACAGCCTGCAAAGGAAGTGTCTCAGGCCAGTCACAGTAAGGCACTCAGGAGGTCAAATAAATAAGCCTGAAATATATGCAGTCTACTCCTCACCAGACAAACCAGTCCTTAGCTGCAATAAGGCAGAAGAAATCTGTAAGGCTAAATCACTGGCATTTCCTGCACTGGCTTCAAAGAAACTGGTCCTTAAAGAGGACAGAAAGGGCAGTTGACACAGCTGTTAACAGGGGCCTCAACCCAGGAGTATGCTGTGCAATATGCCCTCTCTCCCTTCTATAGCCACAAGGTCATTTTACTTCTGCCAAGTGGTCCCTTATTAGGGCAACTGACTGCCAATGGTCAACTCTCAACCTTGACTCTCTCCTCCCCTCATTGACAGCCAAGATTCTGCCATTTCCAGATAATTCCTCCACCAATTTAGTAGAAGAAATAGTCAAAACTATCCCCCCCAAATCTCCATTATCTGAAGTAAAATCTCTAGTAACATACAGTTTGCTTCTCAAACCTATCTTGTTTAGCATTTTTACCAAAGACAGAATGAAAATATGTAAGGCTCTGCTTGTTAATTTCAGAATTATAAACTGTGAAGAAAAGAAAATACAATGTTTTTAGATTTGATCTGGCAAAAACATCTTAGCAGGTTTGATGTTACCAAAAAGAACCAAGACAAAATTTAACAGGACTAAATACAAAGCCCTGCATTTAGACTAAATCAGCCAAACTAATACACAATGGTAGAGACCTTGTAGAGCAGGTCATATTAAAAAGGTTGCCTTTGGGGGAAGAAAAAAGGCTGCCTATGGTGGGAGGTGGAGGGAAGGCTGTTACTATGTACACTCTCACATGAACCATGAATCTGACAGACCTACCCCAAACATCAGCATGGCTCAGGCTGTGTTAGTAGAAGACGACTTTGTGCCCCACCTTTGAAAAGCAAAGTCGGTGTACATGCAGAGGAAGAACGACAACCACTGTGGTAAAGGGTCTGAAAGCTATGTCATGGCAAATGTGAGGGGAGAACTATAGATACTATGCCAGGGAAAACATGACAACTTTTTTCAAATATATGCATGCTTTTCATGCAGATGAGGAGGAAGACTTACGTGTCCTCTTGAAAGAAGACAAAACCAGAAATACTGAGTGGAAGTTAGAGGATAGATTTCGGTTTGATGTACGGAAGAACTTTCAGCACAATAAAGAAATTAGGAATGTGGGTTATGGAACCCAAAATACTTGGATTAGAACACCAACTCCACCACCTGGAAACTGTATGGTTTGGGGTAGATTAACTTGCAGTAATAATAACAGTACTTACCTCATAAAGCTTTGGGAAGCAGTTTATGCAAAGTGCTTAGAGCAGTGCCTGGCTCAGAGTATATGCTGAAAAAAAAAAAGAAAGTCAGCTATTGCTATTACTGACTGTTGATATAATGGACCAGATAACCTGAAAATCTTCCTACTAAATATGCCTGGAAATGCTTAGAAAAATATAATAAAAATCCTCTTAGTCTTGCTAGTTAAGTTACTGTCTCTCAGCTCCTCACCCACCCTGTTATGCTCTGCTCTGTGATGCTGGGACTTGGACTCTGTCAACACCATTTCACCTTTGCTAGCTGGCTCCCTATTAGGGTCTGCCAATAGCAGGTGCTGAATGGGAAATGGAAGGTAGGAGGAGGCTACTAGGGACTTCCTCCTTCCTCTGGCTTGCTATTTCTTGACAGCAGCAGTTGGTTCCTTCCTGCTTCTGTTTAAACTCCCCTCTCAGAGGTACCAGCACCAGCAGGGCAGGGCTCAACCAAACCTGGCTCCTCCAGGCGCCTCTTGTGAGCGCCTGAGAAACCAGCAGCACCAGGCAACACACTCTCCTCAGAAAATCAGGGCACAGTTCCTCCAGATCCCTCCAGATTTCTAGGTTCTGACAACCTCAATCTTCTTCCCTTTGTTTTTCAGTCCTGGCTGAGGCAGCAGCTTAATGCAGTTATTATATCAAAGGTTTAAACTAAATCCCTCTACTGAGTTCACTCTATTAAAATAGCTGTGTGTGATTTCTATTTTTCTGATAGGATCCTAACCGACATACAGATAAAGTGAACTCATAAGAAACTAGGAGAAATCCTAGGAAACAGAAACAAAGAAGCTGAAAATTGGATAGCTGTCCTAGCAGTGTAAGAAATTTATGACCTCCTCATAGTCCAGGAGACAGATCTTGAGCCCATAAAAAGCAACTGAGAGCCCTGTATGAATGCTGGGATCCTCAGCAAAAAGACAGACTATGGAAAAAAAATCTGTCCACAAGTAAATAAGGAAGGTTGCCTTGCTCGCCTAGTGAAGTGGGAGGAAAAAACTTCCTAGGAATTAAAAAACATAGGTGCATAAAAGAGGTGGATTTGGGGTTAAAAATTTATACTAAGCCTATGGCCTGTAAATCTGTAAGTAGAGAAAAAGTAGACATTTTAATCCCAGGTTGAGAATAGCCTTGAGTTCCCAGCAGGGGCAAATACAAAGTTGCTGCAGAAGATACACAAATGGTCAATAAATAAATGAAAAGATGTTTAACATCATCAGTCATCAGAAAAATGCAAATTAAAACCACAACGAGGTAATACTACACCACCTCCATGAGAATGGCTGAAATTAAAAAGACTGACACCACCAAATGCTAGTAAGAATATAAAGGAACCAGAGCTCTCATATATTGCTATGGGAACATAAAATAGTACAATCACTTTGGAAAACTGGTAATTTCTTAAAAATTTAAAAACATACCTGCCATAAGACCCAGACATTTCACTCCAAAAAGTACGGAAAATATATGTCCACTCAAAGATTTGTACATGATCTCACAGAAATTTTATTCACAATAGCCAAAAACTGGAAACAACCCAAATGTCATCAGCAGTAAGTGATAAACAAGTGATATAGTCATACAAGGGACTACTACTTAGCAAGAGAAAGTAACAAATTACTGATGTGTGCACTAAATAGATAAATCTCAAATACATTACACTACCTGAAAGAAAGTAGACACCAGGGTACACACTGTATAATTTGACTTATATAAAATTCTAGAAAACATAAATTAATCTACAGTGGTTCCTGGGGACAAAGTGGAGAGAAAGAAGAACTGTAAAGAGGCATTAGGAAACTTTTGGGAGTGATGGGAATGCTCTGTATCTTGATTGGGCAGCTTTTTTTAAGTGTATAAATCCATCAAAACTCTTTTTACTTTAAATAAAGTTTATTCTACATAAATTATACCTAAGCACAGTTGATTTTTTTTAAGTTGCTTTTAGAGAACTGAACTCAACTCAAGCTACATAAGACTACCATAGATGATACTCCTTTGAGTATGAGCTCACAATCCAAACACTTGAGTAAACAATCCATCATGAGTAAGAGTCATTAAAACAAATGGCAGGATAATACCCCTAAAAACTTCAGATTGCGGGGTGGGTATAGCTCAGTGGTAGAGCACATGGCTAGCAAGCTCAAGTCCTAGGTTCAATCCCCAGTATCTCTATTAAAAAAAAAAATTTAAAAAAAAAAACCCTTTCATTATAAAAAAAAGAAAATTTATTTAAAAATGAATAAAAATTAAAACTTCAGATAATTGAACAATAAAATAGACAAAGTTAAATTTACTTAAAATTATTATAGACACAAGATGAATTAAAAACACAAGACAAGAATAAGATCCTGTGAAAAACAGAGGCAGATTTGAAAATGAATCAAAGAGGACTTGTAGAAATGAAAAACTAAGCTAATGAAGATAAGAGTGCAAAAAGTAAATTAGTTCTAGCTGAAGAGTAAGTCAGTATTCTAGAAGGTAAATTTAAATTATCCAGAGATAACATAGAAAGAGACAAAAGTTACAAAAGAAAGAATAAGACGTGTGGAAGACAGAATTAGAAAGTTCAACATAAGTTATACATGAGATCAGGAGAGGCATTATTTAAAGAGGAATATGCCAATAAAGTGGATAACCTAAGAGAAATGAACAAATTCCTAGAAACATACAATCTCCCAGGAATAAATCAGAAAATACGAACAGGCCAATTACCAATAATAAAATTGACTCAGCAATTAAAAAAAAAACCACTCCCAATAAAAAAAGTCCAGGACCAGACAGCTTCACAGGTGAGTTCTACCAAACATTTAAAGAAGTGTTAACAGCTATCCTTCTCAAACTATTCCAAAAATTGCAGAGGAAGCAATGCTTCCAAACATTTTCAAGGCTAGCATCACCCTGACACCAAAACCAAAGATATCACCAAAAAAAAAAAGAAAATTACAGGTCAATATCACTCGTTTAGAGATGCAAAAATCCTAAACAACATACTAGCAAACCAAATTCAACAACACATTAAAAGGATCATACACCATGATCAAGTGGGGTTTATCCGAAGGATGCAAGGATGGTTCAATACCCACATATCAATCAATGTGATACACTACATTTACAAACTGAAGAATAAAAATCATCTCAACGGATGCAGAAAACACTTGACAAAATTCAACATCCATTTATGATAAAAACTATCAACAAAGTGGGTATAGAGGTAACCTACCTCAACATAATAAAGACCATATGTAACAAGCCCACAGGTAACATCATACTCAACAGTGAAAAGCTGAAGGCATTTCCTCTAAGATCAAGAACAAGAAAAGAACGCCCACTCACCATTTTTATTCAACACAGTATTATAAGTCCTAGCCATAGCAATCAGGTAAGAAAAAGAAATAAAAGGACCAAACTGGAAGAGAAGTAAAACTGTCACTGTTATTGCAGATAACATGATACTATATATAGAAAATCCTAAAAATGACACCAAATAAAAAAATCAACAGACCTCATGACAATGAGTTCAGTACAGTTGCAGAATACAAAATTAATATACAGAAATCTGTTGCATTTCTAAACACTAACAAAGATTTATCAGAAAGAGAAATTAAGAAAACAATCCTATTTATAACTGCATCAAAAAGAATAAAATACCTAGTAATAAATCTAAGAAGGCAAAAGACCCAAGAAAATATAAAGATACAAATGAAAGAAATCAAAGATGACACTAACAAATAGAAAGATACACCATAGTAATGAATTGGAAGAATTAATATTGTTAAAGTGACCATACTAGCCTAAAGCATTCTACAGATTCAATGCAATCCCTATCAGAATACCAATGGAATTTTTCACAGAACTAGAACAAATAATTTTTAAATTTGCATGGAAACACAAAAGACCCTGAATGGCCAAAACAGTCTTGAAGAACAAAGCTGGAGGTGTCATGCTCCCTGATTTCAAACTATACTACAAGCTACAATAATCAAAACAGTGTGATACTGGCACAAAAAGAGACACATAAATCAATGGAACAGAAGAGAGATCCCAGTGATGAACTTACACTTATTTGAGCAATTAATCTACAACAAAGGAGGCAACAATATACATTGGTAAAAGCCTCTTCAATAAATGGTGTTGGAAAAACTGGACAGTTATATGCAAGAGAATCAAGTTGAGTACTTTCTCCTTTCTGAAACCATATACAAAAATAAATTCAAAATGAATTAAAGATTTAAATATAAGACATGAAACCAGAAAACTCCCAGAAGAAAACACAGGCAAACATGCTCTTTGACATCAGTCTTAGCAATGTGGGTTTTTTTTTGTTGTTGTGTTTTGGTTTTTTGATATGTCTCCTCAGGCAAGGGAACAAAAGCAAAAATAAACAAATGGGACTACATCAAACTAAAAAGCTTTTTATAGCAATGGAAACTAGCAACAAAACTAAAAGACAGCCTACTGAATGGGAGAAGATAATCACAAACAATATATCTGATAAAGGGTTAATATCCAACATATACAAAGAACTCATACAACTCAACATTAAAAAAAAAATTTTTTTTTAATGGGCAGAAGACCTGAATTGACATTTCTGCAAAGAAGACAAACAGATGGCCAACAGGCACATGAAAAGATGCTCAACATCATTAATCATCAGGGAGATGCAAAACAAAACTGCAATTAGATATCACCTCACACCTGTTAAAATGGCTATTATCAAAAAGACAACAAGTCCTGGGGAGGATGTGGAAATGGGAACCCACAAGCACTGTTGGTGGGAATGTAAATTGGCACAGCCACTATAGAAAACAATTTAGAGGTTCCTCAAAAAATTAAAAATAGAACTACCATATGACCCAGCAATTCTACTCCTGGGTATTTACCCAAAGATAATGAAAACACCAATTTGGAAAGATACATACACCACTATGTTCATTGCAGCATTATTTACAACAGCAAAAATATGGAAGCAATCTAAGTGCCAGTTGATAAACGAGTGGATAAAGATGTGGCACATATATCCAATGGAATATTACTCAGACATAAAAAGAATGAAATCTTGCCATTTGTGACAACATGGATGGACATAAGAGGGTACTATGGTAAGTGAAAGTCAGAAAGAGACAAATATTGTACAATTTCACTTACATGTGGAACCTAAAAAAAAAAAAGAAAAAAAACATAAAACAGAACAAGAGTCATATATACAGAGAACAAACAGGTGGTTGCTGGGGGAGCAGAGTGAGAGGATGACACAAATAGGTGAGGGACATCAAGAGGTATAAACTTCCAGTTACAAACTAAATGAGTCACAGGTATGAACTGTACAGTGTGAGGAATATAGTCAATAATAATGTGTTATCTTTGGTGACAGACAGAAAAACTTTTTTTTAACATTTTTTATTGATTTATAATCATTTTACAATGTTGTGTCAAATTCCAGTGTAGTGCACAATTTTTCAGTTATACATAAACATACATATATTCATTGTCACATTGTTTTCTCTGTGAGCTACCATAAGATCTTGTATATACTTCCCTGTGCTATACAGTATAATCTTGTTTTATCTATTCTACAATTTTGAAATCCCAGTCTATCCCTTCCCACCCTCCGCCCCCTTGGAAACCACAAGGAAAAACTCTTTTTTTTAAATACAGATGATGACTGGGAATCTTACAAAATTGAAAGATGAAATCTCAAATTGAGGCAATCACTATAAGCCCCCAGTAGGATAAAATTAAATCCACACCCTGTAATGAAACTGCAGAACACAAATGACAAGAGGATCTTAAAAACCAGAGAAAAAGGCAGGTTATCTACAAGGAAATAATAGTTAAATTGTGATCGTAGTTCTTAAGAGTAACAACAAAAAGCCAGAATTTCAGTAAAATAACATTTTCAAAGTGCTGAGAAAAAAATAATTGGAGGCCTAGTACCCAGCTAAACTATCAATCAAGACTGACAAGGAAATAAGGATATTTTCCAACAAAGAATGCTTACCACTAACAGAACCAAACTAAGAAAACATCTGAAGGATACATACTTCTATTTGACACAAAAGGAATAAAATGCAATGGTGAAAAAGCAAACAGTAAACATACATGGGTAAAATGAAGTAATCACTGACAGCACAAGACAATTATTATTAGAATTCTTCAACATTGAGATCGACTACCTTTGCGGGTGATCTCATTTTTGGAAGTGCTCTTTTTGAGCCCGGACAATACCTTTTGATATGTTTAGTATACACTGGGTAAGAGACTGAAATAAATGACCCCCAACATACCTACTGACCATAAAGGTTTTATCAATTAGACACAGCTGTCAAAACATTCCCTGATCAGCTCTGTTTAGCCATCTGCGGCAGGGCTTTCCCGCATCCTAACAGTTCTAGAACTCAAGTTTTAGTTCAAGGCATTCTTCCCACTCCCATATTCCATAAATTTAAAAAAGAGCATTCTAAACAGAGATATTTCTTATATGAGCTTTTGGTTAAGATCTTCTAGTTTGGGGGTTTAGATTAAGATTCAGGTTTTACAATTAGTCATCATTTGCTTGAACTTAAGCCAAGAAAAGAGTACTTTGGTAGCTTTTACAGAGAAGTTATGTGCTTCTTCCTCTGACGGAGAAAATACCACACAGGAACAGAGAGGGAGGGAATACACACACTCATTCCTGCTGGCTGAAAGTTGCCTTACTTGATCAGAGCATTCCCAGGAGACTCCATTATGCTCATGGCAGTAAAGATCTCCACAAGGTAGAGAGTCCCAATTCTCTTACCATCAAAGGTTTCTGCTCACCACACTTGACAATCCAGAGCTTTAGAAACACATGACCAGGCAACAGACCCCAGAGAAAGGGAAACATGGATTAAAGCAAGTATTACCACATTTTCTGGAGGCGGTGCCATTCCATGTAAGAGGACAGCACTATTCAGAGGCTCAAAAGCCACTAAATAAAAATGAGAAAGCCACGATCCTATCCCCTTTAAGCCCAAGAAAGCACATTCATTTAAAAGCATGTTAATGGCCATGATACATTTCATATCCTGCACAGGCATCAGGATACAGGGACAAAAGACACTGTCTCTATCTAGTAGGGCAAACAAACACGCAGACACTGAACAGCAGATGAAAAGCACTACCTCGGGGATAAGGAAAAGAGGGAGTCCAGAGGAGGCAGCAACAACACAGCTGGGCTCTCTTCCACCAACAACCTTCATACAGTCACATCACTTAGTCATTTGTACTCTCCAAGATGCTACCAAGAAACATCTTACCTGATTTGACCCTCACAACAACCCCAGGAAAGTAGGTAAGGCAGGCAAATTCGTTGCTTACATCAGATGTGAAAAGTGAGACTCAGAATAAATAAAATGACTCGTCCAAGAAAACGCACACCCTCAACACAGCCCCTCCCCAACTATTTAGGCCCAACCGACAAAACCCCAGTATAGCTAACCACGCACTAGCAATGTAACCCTGGTCAAATTGAACATAAACCTGATTCCCCACCTGCAATAAAATGTAATAAGGTTAGGCATACTTAAAAGATGACCCACATAAAGGGTGTGGCAACAGTGTCTGAAACGTAGCTGGTGCTCAGAAAATGTCTACTACTACTATTTCCACTATTACTAACAATAACAGGCGAAGACTTCCCACCACAGGAACCCTCAGCGATAAGCCTTTCAAGAGCCTTTCGGGGCATTCTCCGTCGCTCTCAAACAGTTCCACAGACACGCCCCCAAACAGACCCTCCCCCTAAGCAGGCCCCGCACCTCCCCCTCGGGAACTGCCCTCTCCAAACCTTACCCTCCATAGACTCTCCCCAGTCAGCCTCGGTTACGAAGGAGGCCTTCCGCTCGCACCCGCCTCTCCAGCATCCCCTTTAGGCCCCGGCATCCCTGGGGGCGCCCAGGCCGCACTCCAGCAGCGGGCCCACGCCGGTTACCTGGCCGCGCGCTCCGGCTCCACCTCTCGCTTCCCCCGGATCGCCTTCGTCGCGGGCTCGCGCCAGGGCTGTGAGCGCACAATTAGTTTAAACTATGGCCCCGCCCCCTCGCGCGGCCCTACGATTGGCCCCTGTCGGCGGGCGTCGCACGCAAAAGCACGCTGGAAGACCGGGAGAAGGAAGTCGTGAGGGCCTCTGGGAAGGGACAAAGGGTGCCACAACTTCCGGACCCTGGCCTCGACTTAAGGGCAAAGACAACTACAAATCCCAGCATCGCCCGCGGCCTCGGGGCCCCGTCCCTGACGAGCTACAGCTCCCGGTAGGCATCGCGGCAGCGCCTCCAGCGCTCAAACCAGACGTGGTGGCAAAGGTAGTTACCATGGAGTTGTCCCTAAGATAGCTGGGACGCCGAGGCTGGAGGGGAAGCAACTGCGGGTGAGTCGGGCAGGAAAACAGGAAACCACCTCTAGGGGACAAGAACTTTATGGAGAGGGGAGGGACACACAGAAAGACTTAAGAACTTCTTTCTCGGGGACCT
Organism: Camelus bactrianus; assembly: GCF_048773025.1. NCBI lineage: Eukaryota > Metazoa > Chordata > Mammalia > Artiodactyla > Camelidae > Camelus > Camelus bactrianus. Next base: position 46,959,853 of record NC_133548.1, read on the forward strand.
GAGACTCCTCCCCCGCCCTTACTACTTTTCACAGATAACAGGACACAAACCCATATGGAATAGACTGGAGCGGGGAGGGGAGGGAAGGCTGAGATAACATACTCCTAAGATTTGGAGGTGCTTAAGAACCTCCCCCATCACAAACATGGGGTCCCCCAAAACTATCTCAAATCCCTGACACATCCCGGGAGAGCTCTGAGGCTTGGGGTTGGTTTTTCTCTGATCAACTGAGAACCTCTTCAAGACATGAGAGTAAGATTAGAGTAAATCACAGCCCCTAATCCTGGAGATGTAAGAAACTTTCTGGGGCTTGAACTGCTCCGTTCCTTCCAAGCAGGAAGACCCCAGGGTAGAGCCTCCTTTTCAGGAAGTCAACAGGATCTTCCCACACACACTCATTAGGGGTCCAGCCCCTAAATTGCCTCTTCTCCTTCCTACACCTTCTCCGTGGTCCGTTTCTCAAAGTTCTGCAGTTAGAGCTTATTCCCTTTTATAGTCTTCATGACAGATCTGTTACATTTAGTAATTTACCCAGTGCTTTCACATCCAGTTTCTCTTTTGAGCTTTGTGAGGCAATGATATTTATCCCCATTTCACAGATGGGAAAACTGAAACCCAGAGAGGGGCAGGGACTTGCCGAAGGCCACACACTAAGTCAGTAACAGCTAAGACTAGACCCGAGTTTGCCAACTTCCAGCTAAGTCACTAGCTTGAGCCTACAGCCTCTGTAGCTTAAGGACTTGTTCAAAGTAGTAGGTTAAACTGCCCCAGAGAAAAGAAACCTGTATAGCCTACATTGGGTTATTTACAGTTCAGTGTGAATGAGTTTTAAATCCTTCCTTGAAAGTTTAGGGAAAAGGGAACTAGAGAGACTGAAGAGAATGGGGATTAAACAGATTTAACTAAGTAGGAAATAAACAGTCTGGCTAATACAGCACCCATGTCTGATGCTGCTATGATTAGCTAGCTTCTGGCTGGCTCCTAGCTGGCCCTGATCAGTCCACTTACTGTCTTAAAGCTCCCCCAGCCTTGGTCCTAGGCCCAATTCCCACCTCACTCGAGATTCTCTTCTTCGGTATTCCCATCCACAACTTCATTTACCACCTATATGCATATGTACACAAGTGCGTTATCTCCAGCCCAGCCCAGTCCTCATCTCTAGGCTCCAGATATATAACCCATTGCCTCTGCTACATCTTGGACAGGATATCTCAAAGACATCCAAATTCAACATGTCTGTAGCTCAACTCATAATCTCTGTGTCTCAAGCCTGGATCTCTTCCAGTGTTCTCACCTCTATCCACCACTACAGAAGCCAAAAACCAAGTTATTTTTAATACCTCTTCCATTTCCCATCCATCATAAAATCCTGTCAGCTTTACTTCCTAAGTATCTCTTCTCTAGTTCTACCACCATCATCACATCCTTCCTGCCTTCCCTCTCAGCCATTTTGCATACTACAACCAGAGTTATCCTTCAAAATGCAAATTACTATTGTTCACTTCCCCTACAACAGCCCCATTTAAAAATATACCTTGGGCTTCCTGTTGCCCTTAGCATCAAGCAACATCTCAGTTTGGCTCCTGCCCACTTCTCCAACCTCCAGTCTGACCATACATTTCCCTCCCATTCTCCCCTCCGGTTATATGGCCTTCTTTAAGGTCTTCAAAATTTCCAAGTAACCACTCCCCACAGAGCCTTTGCAACTGCTATTTCTTCCTGCAATGTTCATCTTTTTTTTGTACTTACCCTTCAGATTTCTCTCAATTCCTTCTCTAGGAATGTCTCCCCTGACTGCCCAGACCAGCTCAGATCCCTCAATTATAGCAACCTCATGTCCCTCTCCTTATAGTATTATTCACTGTTGCAATGTTTAACGTATTTGTTAAGTACCTGCCATCACTGTACGGATACAACTGAGAAAAACGTGGCTCCTACCATGGTGGAGTTTAGTTCACACAGCTAGTAAGGAGATAATCCTAGTGTTATGAGTGCTACCAAGGGTAAATATAGGGTGCTATGGGAGTCCAGAAGAGAAGTTCCACACTCAGACTTACGCATGAGGGTAGGCTCCTCAGAGAAGGGGAAACATGAGCAGAGTAGTTAAGAATTAGCAAGGCAGAAGAAGAAACTGTATGCCAAGCAGAGAAGCCCAGAAGCAGGTGCAGGGAACTTACTCTGAGTTGTTGCATTTGGCTGGAGTGCAGAATTGGAGATGAGGCTAGGAGATAGATGTAGAGAGGTAGGCAGGAGCCAGGTTGAATTTGGGGCCTCCCTTTGGCACCTGGGAATATAACTTCCAGAAAACATTAGACTATGCGGCAGACTTTTCATGACATTCTTTGATTTGTTCTCCACCTGTAGCCCATAAATAGAAACCTTCTCTAGGCCAGGCCATTGAATCTCTGTCAGATCTCCTCATCTGATTATTCCTCAAAGCTTCCTGAGCCATCATGTTGCTACTTACCTGAAAGAAGGAAGGGATAGGCTATGAACAAATCAAATTCCAATTGCTAGTACTTTCCAAAAACTGAAAACAAATTTCCATCATCAACTTGGGATTGGGTCACTGAAGTTAAATTAAGTAAAGTTAACATACACACAGATTCTGTGGACTTCTCTGCAGCTATTAAAAAGGGTAAGAGTCTACAATAATTTGAAAAGAGAAAAATAGGTTTGCAAAGGAACAGACAGCATGTGTTTACTTTAAAATATACGTAACTGTATAATACATGTCTTCTAGAAAGTTAAATTCCCAAGTTGTTAATCATGAGTGTTCTTGGAGAGTGAGATGGAGATTCACTTTCAGTTTCTACCTGATGTACTTCTCTATGTTTGACTTTATTCAGCTATTACATTAACTTTAAAAAAATTTTTAAAAATCAGTAAAAAAAATTTCCAATTCATAAAAGAAAAATTCCAGAACAAGGCAAGTAAGCCCCTAACCCTGTCAAGTCAGTGATGAATGGACAGATGAGGAAGGCACTAGGATCTGACAAGCTCCTGGTCATGAGGCAGAATAGCAGTTGGGAAAGACTGACTCCAGAAAGACAGCCACTGGAGTGAGTAAGGCAACCGCAAGGCTTTGTCAGTTCTCCCCAGCAGGCAGACTCACTATGTGACACCTTTAAGACATCACTCATTTATTCCTTCATTTTTCCATTTATCCATTTGTCCATCAAGCCTTGAGAGAATACTCAGGCTCAGTGGAGGGGAATGGTGGGAAGAGAGAAAGAAGTCTGACTTCTGTTCCTCTCTTCAAACTTACAGGGAGGGAACAGGAAATAGGTTATAAATAAATGAGTACAGAAAGTAACTGCTTCAATTTATTGAATACCTGCTGCAGGACACACAGCTGTCAAGATATGGTTTGTCTCCATTTTACAGATGAGGAAATAAGTTGTGATGAAATTTTATTCAAAGTACAGTTGGGAGCATGTATCAGCTGTTGCTGTAATAACAGTCTAAAAACAGGGTGGCTTAAAACAATAAGCATTTGTTATTGCTTCCAAGCCTCTGAGTCAGCCATGTTTCTTCTGGTCTTGACTGGTCATGTGCTTGCAGTCACCTGTGGGTTGGGTAACTCTCCTGATTTTGACTTAGGGTAGGCTGGTTATAGGCTAGACTACGATGGCCTCACCTGGAACCACCGGCCCTCTTTTCACATATCTCATCTACAGATTTCTCATATCCCTCCAGCAGGCTAGCCATGTTCTCTTGGCACTGGCAAAGAGCAAGAGGGCAAGTCCTCTAAGCTTCTGTTTGCTTCATGTTTACCAGCATCCTGTTGGCCAAAGTAAGTCACATGGGTGAACCCTGCATCACAGTGGATGGGACTACAAAGTTATAGTTAAAAGAGACAGATAAAAGGGAGACCATGATAGGGTTCATCAAGGGAATCAATCTAATACAGGACACAATGATCAATTTTATCCGGACAATCTCCATCAAAGAGGGTACACTAGAGCTGAGTATTGAAACATGAGAGTATTCACTAAATAGGCAGCTGTTTCTTAGAACTGGATGCAGGCCGGTCTTCCATAATCAGTAGAAACCCAGCAGGCTTTTCTGTTCTCATGACAGACATGGTTCTATTATTTGTATCTTGGCTTCATTCCTTCCAGTCAGGCACAGGGCAGCAAGCACTCAACAAATGTCTGAAGATATCTTACTGTGAATGAGGTGTGGACTGAAACAGCTGAACCTCAGAGCCAATTGTTAGAAAGAGCAGCTTAGCATCAACACTCCCAAAACAGAGTATTTGGCAGTGTCTCATTCATTCCTCCCACAGACATTTCCTGAGTGCCTTTTGTAAGCCAGGTTCTGTGTTAGATGATGAATAAGACACAACACTAGCTCAGCCTGAGCTACTGTTTAAATGGAGAAGACTCTAACCCTTTCCAATGGGCAAATTTATCCATCTATTTGGGACTCCATTTTTAATACTAGCTCATCCAGAAAAATGCATCAGGTGCTGGTGCTACACATAAAATCAGAAGTTCTTAGGAACTACACTGATGGTGAAGGAGACTAACAGTAAAAATCTGCCCTTACACATTTTAAGCTAAAATTCAGTATTGCAGAACTCTGGGGTCCTAATCCAGGACTCAATTTTAGAAAGTATCCAGTCCTGCTCGAAGGCATCAGACCTCTTATGGGTGCTCCAGTGGAACGGTTCTAGGTGAAAACACAAGCCAGCTTCGCCTATTTCTACAAGAGAATAACATGTTCTTTGTTGTGTCTATGGATTCGATATCCAGACTCAGGTCTCCTCAGTCAACAACCCATGTCCAGCAGGCCAGTCCACACTTTTCAGGATTCAGCTGTGAAGTGACTCAAGCCAGCGCTTCCCCAAAGCTCATTTGAGACTGCTGATTTTTGAGAGGAAGACAGTCACTTTCCATTGCCCTAAACCTGTTAAACTCTATCCCTGCATATGTCAAATCACCAAAAAAGGAATTTACTTGAACTATATTAAGCTTAGGCTGAATTAACAAGCTATCAGGTCCATGGTTTCTAAGAGAAATTCCATTTTAAGAACATTTGTACATTTCATTATCTCTGTATACAAACTATTCATTTCTTTGAATCAAGTGACAAGAACCACATACCCTAAGGTTTCCCCTTTTGCTTTGGCTGTCAGGAATTTCAGGAATAATAGTCTTAGTTTCCTAACTCCCTATTATCTCTCTCTTTTCCTTTATTCTGGCTTCTAATCTTTCTCTTCCATGTTTTCATTTTCTTTATCTGTACCTTCTAGTATTGTAGCCTCTGGTCACATGTGGCTATCAAGCACTTGACAGGTAGTTTGTCCCAATAGGGATGTGCTAAGAGTGTAAAGTATCTCAATTTTTAATCAAATTATCAGTTAAATGATATTTTGGATATATTGGACAAAATAAAATGTATTATTAAACTTAACTTCACCTTTTTTTTGACTTATAGAAAATTTTAAGTTACATATGTGGAAAAAATTATACATGTGTCTTTTTGTGATGTTCATTGTATTTCTGTTGGACAGCTGATCTACAAATCATCCTGTTTTATCAGTGTGTTATACTGTAAACTACCTCAAATCCTTTTGGAAAGGAAGTGAAGTGGTAAATGTATAGGTGACAGCAGTGGTTGGAGTGAGAAGGGGAAGTTGACTGGGACATGTACTTGTCAGTCTGTCTTTTGTTTGTGTCACATGCAAAACCCCTCAACTACTGTCAGCTCTCTTCCCAGGTGAATGGTGTTCTCATGGTTCTGCCCAGTGTCTTGAGAAATTCTCAGCTTTACTTGTGCTAACAAATTGGAAAGGATCTGATAAGACAATTCACACCACACTGTAAATGACTGATAACACTGTGTTCACCCCTCTCAGGGGGTATTTCCATTTTAACAGGGAAAAATCCCTGAACTCAAAGGAATGAATCCCTAATGGTGGAGTTTCAGGCATCAGTGACAGGTGAGTGAGAGTGAGGTAGACTGGTTTTATGTGTATGTGCATTTATATATTTATGACTACATTCAGGATGTAGCTTAAAGTAGGGTCTTTGGATGGAAAGATAATGGAGCCAACAGACAAGGTGAGCAAAGAAGATAGCAAATCCCCATCTAGGTCAGACTGCAAAGGGCTGTCAGATCCAGATCCAGTGCAGGCTTTCGGGGGTTTGTTAAGCAAAAGAATAGCCTAGTTGATGTCACCAGAGGCTAGGTATCAAGACAGCCTCCATGGTAACTACTGTGGAGCAGCAGAAAGGACCTCAGAGTAGGATTCAGGAGACTATGATTGCAGTCCACAACTGACTCACTGGCTTACCTTTGGGCAAAGTGCTTTCACCCTGAGGTCTCAGATTCTTCTTCTGGAAAGTAGAAATTGGTGTTATAACTACTCATGAGGTCTAAGGGATGTGAAGGTGCTTGGGGAGGTAGGAAGTGCCCTACAAATGCCAGGAATCATGATTAGTATCTTAAAGGAGAAATCCAGGCAAGCAATAGAGAAAGCAGGGTTGGGAGAGCTATGGGGAAATGTGAGGGCCGATGCCCCTTGTACCTGGAACACCAGTCCTTCTCTGTCCTCCCAGGCTGAACCCGGATTCCCAGGGCCCATGCTTACACCTGAGAAATGATGGCCTGAGCTATGAACAAATGCAACTATATGAACACTTCAGTGCAAGAGCCCCCACTTGACTACTCCTTCCGAAGCATCCATGTGACCCAAGGTCAGCCTACAGAGCACAACACTCCACTCACCATGGCAGCAGGCTGGGTGTGGTCCCTAGAGAGAAATCAATGTTATACTAAAGCCTAAAGAGATTCTTCCCATACACTCACAGATTTTTGTTGTCATTATAGGGAGGAGTAGTGGGTGAGGTGGTGGAAGTGGAAGGGTTTGGCATTTTTAAAAACTAGCAGCAAATCTGAAAGGAACCAAGGGGCTCTCAGGGTAACTAATGACCTTCAAAAGCAGCCAGGCTACAGCAGGAAAGTCAGGTGGAAGAAAATTTTATTCTCCATTTTTTTTACCTGGAGAGAAGAGACTAATGAAAGGAAAACACAGGCCACTATATAGAGTCCCAACCAACTGGCAGTACCTTCTCTTCTCTGAGGACACAAGGCTGTTCTGATCACTGGTAAAATATGCAGGGTCTTGTTGCTCACAGACTGGCATGTTTCCAATTTAAATATTTATTGACAAATTTTATATTCATTCCAGTCATATCCAGGTTTATTCATTATCGCCCACACTTACTGCAGGTTCCAGCACTGCCTGTGCCCATGCCCATTTTATCATTCAAGGTGTTTGTAAATGGGCAGCTAGTACCGCTCAGGTGAGGACAGAGGGAAGCTCTCAGCAATATCATATTCTCAAGGGAGTATGCTGCTTCCCAGCCATGTCCCTGGCTTTTTTATCTGGTCTCTCATAAACGCATCAGTACATCTGCCCTCACAGAACACGGCGGCATCAACAAATCCTGGAACCATTATCTGGCTTTGGTCTTCTCTCTTGGGCAGTCAGTGGCCACCTTTAAGTTCAGGAAGCAGGCGAGTAGTTTTCAAAGGTACTGGATACTACTTGGATTTGGGTTCAGGGTACTTACTACTTGGGCTGGCATCAGCCACAACAGTAATTCACGTTTGTTCTTTCATGAGCACACAGCCACCTACCGTGACCTTTATTTATTATACACAGCACTTCTGATAGTCCATGTTTCACAGGTTTTTAGCTGCAATAATGGCCAGGTACAAGATAGCTAAGGTGACAGAGAAGAAGGGAAGTAGGGCTCCCACATACCCTGGGAATTCTCAGCTCTGAGTTGGGAGATGTAGCTTTGACCTCTATGGTGTCCTCAGAATGAGACAAGCTGTTATGACCAAGGCCAACTTCACAACACAAAACAATCTGTACAGATGCCCTGTCTTTCACTCAATAGTTACTATTGAGCACCTACCAATATTAAACACTTCTCTCTCCATTTGTACATAGATGTCAGGCGTGGTGCTCCTTGCTGAGGGGAGAGGGAGAGACACATCTAAGCCCCAAAAGGCCAGTCCCCTCAGGTACCCCAGAGCACATGGAGCACTTACTTAAAATTGGTGTTAGAAGACAGGGTGGAGTTTGGGGGTACTTGGTATACTATTTGCTAGATTAATCAATATATGGATCATAGAATCTGAAATGGCAGTGACTTTAGAAGACATCCAATCTCTACCTCCAGCCCATAGTCCTCTAACTTCTGCTCACAAACCTACAGGTAAGGGAGTCCCATACCGCAAAACACCTACCAACCCCTTCCATTACGAGGTGAGGAATGACACAAGATAGTTCATATCAAACTAACTCCTGCCCTCTGGAGACACGTGGGAAAAGTAGCATGGTACTCTTCAGAGATTGACAACAGAATCAGGTGTTCCCCAGCTCTCCCTGAAGCTAGAAAACCCCCAGTTCTCTGAGTGTTCATATTTGTGGTCGAGTTTCCAGACCTGCCTTGACCTGCTCTAAACAGGGCAGCTTCAACTGATCCTCAGGCAGCGCAGGGCCCTGGAGGAGCCAAGGAGAACAGTAACCTGTAGCAGCCTGGACACCCTTAATCCACCCTAGGTAGCAGGAGCCCCACACAGCCTCAAGTTTTAGGCTCATCCCACCAGTGGCTCCCACTGAGCCAATCCCCCAGGCTGCTGCCTCATCAGGCTGGATGCTCGTCCATATGTGGGCTTATTTGGATCTTAACTTTTATTCATCTTTGTTATTTCATTTTAGGCTTCACAGTCAGGTGTGAGGTTGGGGGTCAGGATTAGGACTTTATTCATGAGTGGGGTACTCTGCTCCAGTACCCTCCTGCCATCTTCCCCCACCCTCCAGCCCCAATTGTGAGTTCTGCTCACTCCAGGACTAAGAGAGCCATCTGGTGGATGCTGCCTGACCTGCAGCTGAGAAGAAGATCAAGTTGGATGGGAATAGAAAAGTGGGTCCAGTAAGAGCTAAGGGGAGGGTGAAGATGACCTGCCCAGTTCAGCAGATGCTAAGTACTTCCTTCCCCAGAGGCAGCTTTAGACAAGTAACCAAAGGCATAGGGGCAATTGGAAAAATATAGTCACTTCAACCAGAGCTGGTGTGTGGTTCTGGGTCTGTCACTGACAGACTGTGAGCCTGAGCAGGGCCTAGCCTCTCCCTGGATCTTATCTGTCAAAAAAAGAAGGGCAGGGGTCCATGAAGATAGGTTCTGATATTGCTCTATTTCCTATCCTCCTCCTCAACCAAACTTTATGAGGCCATTATCCACACTACCTGCTTACCTTCCATTCACTTTTGAACTCACTCTAAGCTAGCTGCTGTCCCCAGGCCCTTGCCATTTCATTGAAATAGCCCTCACCAGGGTCACCAGGAACTTCTGAGTTGCCAGAATTACTTTTCAGCTCATCTCCCTGAAACTCACCCCTATCAACTATGGACTCCCTGAGCATCTTTAAAACTATCCTCTGGTTCTTCCCATCCTGCCCTGGTTATTCTTTAACTTCTTTAATGGACCCTCCCCTTTCTCCTCCTCCCTCCTCTGTACCCTCACTCTCCTTGAGCAATCTCCTGTTTCTCTAACATGTGTACACTCTATGCTAATGCTTCTCAAGTCTGTGTCTCCTGAGCTTCAGATCTTCATATCCAACTGCTAACTTGGCTTCTCCACTTTCTTGTACTATAGGAACCTCAGACACACCAAGGCCAAGCCTGAACTCATCACCTTCCCAACCGTGTTTCTCCTTTTCTTAATCCTGTATCAGTTCATAGAACTGGTATCCACTCAGTCACCAAGAAACTGGGCAACACTCTTGAATGTTATTCTACCCTTACATCCAGTCAACCATCAAGTTATGCTGATTGTATATCCCTCTCATCCTTGCCTGGATGAGCGAAAGGGCCAAATTTGTTTTCCAGTCCCACCCACTCCCTAAAATCCATACTCCACGCTAAAGCTTCAGAGTGGTCTTTCTGAAATGAAAGATCTGAATCATCTCCTTTGCTTTCAACCCTCCAGTGGCTTCCCATCACCTACAGGATAAAGTCTAAGATACTCAGCCTGTGCCTTTGCTCATGCTCTTCTCACCCTTTCCACCCTTCCTTGCCTGACTCACATTTCCTAATCCACTGAGATATCCAGTTCAGGTTTCACCTTCCCTAGGAAACTACGCTGAGCTCCCAGCCTGAGTTAGGAGCCCCCCTTCCATGCTTCCACAACTTGAATAACATCAGTCATCCTCTACTGACCATTTGTTTCCATTTCGCCAGATGAGCTCCTCCAAGGCATAAACATCTGCTCCATTTCTATTATGCATACAGAGCTTGGTACAGACCATCTCTCATGTTGTTCACCATTGTATATCCAGTATCCGGCACATAGTAGTTGCTCAGTATTAATAAAAGAGTGGGTTACACTGAGTGAGTTCTATGGGCTCTATCAGTGAATAATTCTGGATTTTGTGCTATCAATATCTTGCTTAAAAAAAAAATTGGTTCAAGCCCAACACCTCTAGTTCTTAGTTTCCTCATCTATAAAATTCCCCCCACACAACAGTATACAGACGACCCAAGATACAGTAGACATTTAAGGAACATGTGACCCAAACCAAGAGTTTAAGATGGACAGTATCTGGCCCCTAATCCAAGCTCACTGGCTGCCAGGGCCTGTGGAACAGGGCCCTGAGCTGAGTGGAGAGAGTCTCACTAGACACAAGCATGGGGTGACAGCCCTGCCAGCTCCTCCAGCTCCAGCTTAGGCTGCAAATCCTCCCAGCTGTCCCTTCCCACCCTCCAGAGCCAGAAAAGCTACGATGACATACCTCACTTTGTCCCCACAGATCTGTTAAGCGAGGAGCCAAGGACAGGGCTACGACCACTAAGGCACTCAAAATCGGGGAAGCCAATGACCCAGTCCCTGTGGCTGAATAATAATGTCCTCAATGACCTGAGAGACTTCAACCATGTGGTTTCACAGCTGTTGGAGCATCCGGAGAACCTGGCCTGGATAGACCTGTCCTTCAACGACTTGACTTGCATTGACCCTGTGAGTCCAGTCAGGGTGGGCCTGAAGCCACCTCATCCAGCCTCCCAGTCTCTCCACCTCCCACGTTATCAAGGCAGTAGTGAGGTAGCATGGTGCCGTGCAAAGCACTCGACCATGGGCTCAGACACATAGAGGTTCAAGTCCTTGATTTGCCTCTTACTGACCCTTGGGCAAGCTACCTAACTTTTCAAAACCTCGGCCTCCCTGTCTGAAAAATGGGGACAAAATGTAAGCATTATAAAGGTTCTGTGAGGATTAAATGAGAATGTATGAAAAGCAACCTGCAATAGGAAGCTGAGATAAAATTGTAGCTCTCATGAGGCACCTACTGCTTTGTGCCATGTTCCTTTATAGAGGTAGGTACTAAAAATACAGCATTTACTTTCCATGAACTCAGACTCAAGTTTTAAGAAGAAACAAAACTGGCCCCCTTTTGTCCAAGATCAGTGTTAGAAGGGAAAGGAGCTAGAGTATGACTTAGAAATTGTTCCCCAGGTGCCTGGACCTTAATTAAACTACTATATTAAAAGTTCTTACGTACCTAGCATGATGCTGTGTCCACTGCTGTGATGGTATCTTAGATCACCTAGGCAGGAAAGGTCTTCAGTGAAGGGGCAGCTAAGGCTCAGAGGAGAGGCAGAAGAGCCCCGGCTTCTGGCAAGTCAGAGGCAATGCTAGGACCCAGGCCCATATCTCCTGCCCCTCAAATCACAGCTCTGTGTCAGTGTGGTGCCCCTATACCCCTTCAAAGGTAAATGCAGGTAGGCTGCAGTCAATCCAGTCTGGCTGGGGTGGGGGGAAGAGAAGTTGTCCCCCAGACTCTTCCTTCTCTGCCCACAAGTCAGTCTTGAGCTTAGATACAGGGCTCTGTCCAGTCTAGCTTTTGGTTTCTTTCCCCAACAGATCCTGACAACTTTCTTCAACCTCAGTGTCCTCTATCTCCATGGCAACAGCATCCAGCACCTTGGAGAGGTGAACAAGCTGGCTGTCCTCCCTCGGCTCCGGAGCCTGACACTCCATGGGAACCCCATAGAGGAAGAGAAGGGGTACAGGTAAGTGCCCTACCCTGGAGGCAGGCTCCAGCTGGGTTCCCCTGAAGGAAAGGAGGAAGGGAGACAAGAAATGCAACATGTCCTTCCGCTATGCTTGGAACAGGGGAGCGAGCAGAGAGCTTTAGGCATTTCTTGCTGTCAGTCAGGGTAAACTCAGTCTCCACCAAACTCTGCTCAAGTCCTTCCATTCCTTGCAGTCAGGGAAGAGAGCAGTAACTGGTGGAGGGGAATAGGGGTTGTAGTAGAGGGACTGGCCCCCAGCCCAAGTCTTCCCCACAGGCAGTATGTGCTGTGCACCCTGCCCCGTATCACCACGTTCGACTTCAGTGGGGTCACCAAAGCAGACCGCACAACAGCTGAAGTGTGGAAACGCATGAACATCAAACCCAAGAAGGTCCGGGTCAAGCACAACGTATCCTGAGGCTCCCAGGACCCCAGCAGTCCTAAAGGCCCGAAGATGGTCAGTTTGGTTTGACAATAAATGATTTGAGCTGTTCAGCAGATGAGAAGTCCCTTGTACCATGTAAAGATGCCCATCCAACTCAGGCAACTGCCAGTAGCTCTGGTCTTACTTCACTGAAACCAGGAGGCAGTGGAGGGAACGGCTTGCTGGCTTGAGACACAGGAGACCTAGGCTCACTGCTTGGCCTTGGGAAACTTACCTAAACTCGCTGGGCCTTTTTTACTCTTCAGCTCAGATATCCTGGGGTCAGAGTGGCTTCAGGAGCACCAAGGTTCTGTGGAGATGCCTCAGAGGCCTCCATGACAGGAGGCCAAGAAGATGGGCTGGGAGCTCTGGCCCCCAACTTCAATCAAGTCAGAGTAGTTTCAACTCTCATGTTTTACATGTTGTGATTCTGCTTAAGATTTCATTTGATAAACAGGATCTTCTTCTTGAAACTGTGTTTGCTAACTCCGTACCAGGTGCTCCTGATCTGCCTGCCTACCTCCACCCCCTCAATGGGCTTCCCGGTAATTCCACTGAGCCTGAGACACGGCCCCCAACAGTGACAGCTGCCTCAGATTCAAGTCCATTCAGCTTTGACACTGTCCCCATCATTGAAGGAAGGATAAGTGCACTCTTATCATCCAATCTGAGGTTAGCCCAGGCCAAGTCTCAGCTAAGACCTGAGAGTCTGAGCCCCTATCTCTTGGATTCCTTTTAGTACCCCTAGAAGACACGCCCTCCCCCTCGTCCACCTCACTGCTCACGGACTTGAGTAGCCAGAAGTATGTAGTAGGGTGGTGGGCAGGACAGAGGGGCTGGAACCAGCACACAGATGGATACACTTCCTTTATCGAGCATGACAAACCAAAACAAAACCAAAAACCCCAAAAATGTAAAAACCCAGGGTGCTAGAAATACAAACTCAATTCATTCAAATTCAAGCTCGTCAGACCCTGGTCACAAGCCCTCATGAGGTGCATGTGAGCACCAAGTCAGGGAGGGGGGACAGGAGTGAGGCCAAGAAAGGGTGGGCAGGGGGCCCCCAAGGGCCCCCGAGTGATCACCCTGGCACCGGCACCTCCACCTTCTCAGTGACGATGAAGACCTACCAGGCCCTGTCCCTTCCGCCCCAACTCCACCCCTGGCCAGGGCGTTGAATGCCAGTCCCAAATGGTTCTACCCTCCCTTGCTCCATCCTCACTTGCTCAGGCTTCTAGCCTCTCTTCTCCTCCTCCATGTTCTTCGGTGATTAGTAGCAGGTTAGGGTACTGTATAAGCCGCAGTGAGGCTGGGGGCCAGGGTGGGCAGGGTAGAGACGGGGTGAAGAGAGGAGAAGAAGAGCTGTCCAGGGACCCCCTCTCTTCACGGGATCCCAAACTGTACAACCAGCTCCTCTTTCGCGTCCACACGGATCTGAGAAAGTGCACTGTAGGCATAAGCAGCTATCCTGGAGACCTGAGACAGAGGGACAGGGCGGGGAGAGAGGAACAGAGAGACAGGTGAGAAGGGAGATCCGGAATCAGGGCAGGGAGATTGTAGGGCCAGAGAGGAGGGAATGACAGAGGCTGGGAAGCCAAAGACAAAGGCAGGGACAGGAAAGACAGAAGGAAAGAACAAAGGGTAGAAAAAGAATGAAGGCTGAAAAAAGGAAATGAGGAGGAGATAAAAAGTAAGAGGTGGGAGCAAGCAGGGTCCCCGAGCTACCAGGCTCCCTATCTCCTCTGTGGCAGAGAAGGTGAACCCTCTGCTGCACCCTGGGCAGGGCAGGCAGGCACAGGGCGAGGGGTGGCTCACCTGCTGCAAGTCGGAGAAGGGGACAGGTTCGCTGGCCAACACCTGGTGGGGCTGGCTGGTGAGAGACGGCAGCGGCGGCAGCTTCTTCCAATGGGTCAGGCTGCTGCTCAGCACAGCGAGGCGAGTGCTGGCCAAGAGGGAGACGGGGAAGCGGGGGACAAGCAGTCAGGCCACAGTCGGCCCAGCCAGCCCAGGCAAGCCTCACTCCCTCAGACCAGAGAGGCAGGTGACAGGGGCCTTAGTTTGGGGCCCACCTCCCTTGGTCTACACACCCTTGAGTGTCACAGGGCAAACTGGGTAGACATGAATATTTACGGAGGCGCCGGAATGATCTGTGGCCACTCTCCTGAGCCGCACCCAAACGAGGAGCCTGGACTGGGGCCCAGGCTCCAAAGCTGGATCGCGAGGAGGGGAAGGGAGGAGCCCAAGGAGCCTGAGGAATCCAAGCTGGCCAGGTGCTCACCTGTACTGCCTTGCCCGGTCCATGTACTCATGCTGCTCCATGCCCTGGGAGTCTGCAGCAGACACGTCGATGATGTTGCTTTGGGGAGAGGAGGCAGAGAGGACATGACAGGTGCTTCCAAGAGGGACAAACAAGATTCCCTGCCAGGTGCCAACTCCAGAGCAATCCGACACCAGTGTCCTTGCCTGCCCACTGGAGCAGGGCTGCACCCAGAGGCACCTCTCCCCACAGAACTTATCTCATCCCCCATGTCCTGGGCCTGGCTTGCTTATCCCAGCCTTTAACATGGATGAAGGAGTTCTGCCCTAGGCCTGGTCCTGTGATGCCCACCTGGCTGTCTTGGCGAGGATAGAGGAGAGCAGTGCCTGCTCATCTGTGCGAGCGGAAGGCAGGCTGTGGTAGTTGGGCTCGGCTCCATTGAGGGCTTTGGTTGGGGGGCTGCTAGGGTCCAGCAGCAGTTTCCGCTCCTCTCGGTCCTAGGAGAGGCCATGGGGAAGAAGTCAGCCCCGAGACCCTTAGTCCAACCTACCTTTTATTGGGCTCTCCTCTCAGCCCAGCTCTGACCTTTAAGGACCAAAAATATTTTTACAGGGAATATCCCAAGTGCCCAACTATGGAGTGCCAGATCTACGATTCAGTTCCTGACTGCCCTTGGGAGCTGAGACAAGTTGGTCATCTAGGATGAACTGGAACCAAACAGTCCTAGAGGCCCTAACATGATGGACAGAGACACAGAGCAGGTATTCAGTAACAGCCCTGGAGCTTCAGAAAACAGCCCAGCACTCAGTGAAGAAAGGATATTAGAGGCTAGAAGCCAGAGGAGGTGTAAAATACCATAGGGGTGGGGGTATAGCTCAGTGGTAGAGCAGGTGCTTAGCATGCATGAGGTCCTGGGTTCAATCCCCAGTACCTCCATTAAAAAATTTTTTTTAATAAATAAAATGAAATAAGTATTTGAAAAATGCAAACACAGAGGGGGTGGAAAATATCAAAACAGTGGGGCTGAAGAGAAACTGATGCAAGAGTCCAAGAATGGCCCTCCTGATCCCTAGGACCAGACCCTCCACAGCAAGGGTGTCTGCTCCCAGGATGGAGAGGTCCTGAGGACAGACAGGGCCCCAGACCCCCAAGGGCAAGCAAGTCCAACCTCTCAATGGCCATTCCTCATATTATCTCAGGACAGGAGTTACAGCCCTAGGCTCTGGGTCCTACAGTCCAAGTGTCCCTTTTTGAGGGCGTGTCCCTTCTGCTCTCAGGTGTCCACTCTCCTCTCCTCCAATGCTCTCTTTGTGTGGGACTCCCAGAACCAAACTCAGTGCACCTGCTGTATCCTGACTGAACAGTGGAGTTGTTCCCTCCCTTGCCAAGCCCTTGTGAATGGAGCTTCATTAATTTTCAGCAGCCCTATTCCTGTGAGCCTATGCTGATCCTCACAACCCCCAGAACTGACCTGGGGCCAAACCAAGTCTCCCCGGTCCTATATAATTCTATGTGTATTTCTCCTCATCCTGTTTTAGTCCCTTGTTCTAATCTACAGCAATCTTTCTGAACTCACCCCTGCCTTGAACCCATCAGCTGCAAATCCCTGCTGGCTTTGTGTCAGCTGCAAATTGGATAAGCAGATGTGCTGGATATCTATCTAAGTCATAAAGAACAAGGGTATCCAGTACAAAGCCAAGGACAAGGGGCCCATCCTGGCTAAGGCTGACTCACCTGCCCTCAGTGCCAGACCACCAGGCTCCCCAATGCTCCATTTCATGCCTATCTCAGTTCCTACCGGAGACTTTTCACACTTGCAGGCTCCCAGCTTCCCTGCCCACAACTCCACAATTCTCCTTACAGAGGGCTACTTCCTCCTACCCCGCCTGCCCCGCCCTAGGCAGGCCCAGCCTTTTTACAGTACTCTTCTTCGAGTCTCAAGTCTCAAGTCTCCGTTGTCCGTGTCCTCAGTTCCCAACAGGAGACAGAAGCTGTGGGCTTCTGCCCTATAAACTCCCAACTCCTAGACACCTCCTGTCCTCCCTAAAACACAGGCTAAGTATTAAAAGGCTAGAAAGACAAAATTCTTGCCAAAGACTAAACTATCTCTAAGGAAAGCTGGCTCCATAATGAAGCCCAAGTTTGCTTCCTGTATGTGCATCCCCCAGCCCCACTTCAGACAGATCCTGCTGCAGGACAGGACAGTTTCTCCCCTATCAGGGCTTCTGCAAGAACAAGGCTGTTTTCCTGAGACCTAGACTCCTGGAAGAAGTCATGCTACCACATCAGAGTGGACAGATAACATCACCCCACTCCCAAGAAGGTGAGTGGAGCATGGAGGAGGTTTTTTCACACCAAGGTTTGTCCCTGAGTCAATGTCAACCTGGAAGTCAAGAGTTTCACTGTCTACCCTAATGCAGACACATAAATGGCCTGCCTGTGACTAGCCACCCGGTCTGTGGGCACAGCTTGAAGAGACAGCTTGGCCCAATGGATACAGACATGACTTAGCATCAACACATCTTGGCTGTGGCACTTTTCAGCTTTGTAACCTTGGCCAAATCACAGCCTCTCTGAACTTTTATTTATCTTTAAATAGACATTCCTGGTACCTATATGACATATGTTTGGCTGGAGTCAAGTGAGCTATCTGTAAAAGGCCTTTGAAAACTGTAATGTGTTGTATATTTCCTTTTTATTATTATAACAAAGGGGAAGATATGAAAGTGGGAGAGGAGCCTGCCCAAGAGCTGAAAGAGGGACTCTGGGATAGTGGCTGGTTATGGCTTATAGACCAGGTAAGTAGACCTTTGCCACGTGAAGCCTCAAATCACCCAGGACTGATCAAGCACCATCTCTGGGGGTTAGAAACAGAAGTGAAAGCCCATCAAGGGGAAGGTGGAGATTCTCAGGAGAGCAGCAAGCCCAGCAATTCCAGCGAGAAGCTAGTATCCTTCCTCATAAAGCAAGAGTCTCATTCCCTGCAAGAGTCCCTGTTAAGCTTTAAGGGCCAATTTCCCATTATGCTACAGCTTTCCCAATAGGCAGGAATATTGTCTCCTATTTCTAACAAGCTGGGGTGAAGTCTGAGGTGTTGGCCATGAGGCATGCCAAACACAAAGAATAAAAAATGAGTATGTGTTCACTGGGTATTTACAGAATTAATAAGGTCCAGGGGTCACCCATACCTCCTATACAAATGACATTTTCCCACATTTAAGTCCTTAATCCAAAATAGGTCCATATGAGTCACTGAGGAAAAACCTACTTCTCATGTACCAGTGATATAATCTATTTCTGTGACCATCTATTTCTACTTGCTAAAACCTTTCTACTGTTTTACTGTTTTTGTCTCTATGTGTTGAAATGTAGAATCTAGGCTTAAGAGGCAACCAAAAAGGCAAGTGGCCAACAACCTGAGACTTTAATCCTTAAAAAGGTCTCCCCCTCCTCAAAGGAGGTCAGGCAGGCAGGGATTAAACTGTTGCAAGAAGTGAGAATGCACCAAGAGAAAGAGGGAGAATTTACAACTGTACAGGTCTCCCCAGCCTAATTATTTATGCAAAGGGATCGGATCTACAGCCAAATACCCAGGACAAGCACCCTTCTAGCTAGAGAAACCCTCAGGCCCTAGGCAGGGACTGCACTAAGGCAAGCCAAACTGAGCTCCTCAACCCATCTCTCTTCCCCCGCTCCAGTACAGTCAAAGGTAAACCCGATTTGTTGCATCCCAACTTCTCACACATCCGGATGTCCTCACTGTATCTATTACATCCTTCACCGACCAACTCAAATGACACCAACTTCCAGAGACCTTCTCTGACCCTAGACCAGTAGTGACCTTCCTTCTTCAACCCCAGGGACTGAGAGAATACAGATTCCTGATTTCATCTGGAGACAACCTAACTTAGGGCCTCAGTTTACCCACCTCTACAATGGATTCACAAAGCCCGCTACTACAAGCACAGAGAAGGCATGGGAAGCTGGGAAGGGAGTGCTTCCCAGGGACCTAAGGCTGAGAATCCTTGAAGTTGTAAAGGTCCGAAGGCAGGGGGAGGTGGAAGGGGTGGGAGAGAGCGTGATAAGCGGCTGCTCGCACACCGCAACGCGGGGGCTATGCAGAGGGAACTGGGGCTTTTAAAGGGTTAGGAGCCCGGCCCGGTGTCGCCTCTGTAATCTGTTCCCTCCGGGCCTCCGTACTCAGTGAGCCCCTCAACCCGGCTCCCCTTATTCTGCAGGCTTTTCTCTGGGCCCCATGCCCCAGGGTCTCAGCCCTCAATCCCGAGCCCCGCCCGCGGCGGCCGCACCTGGTCCGAGTCCTCGTTCTCGCTGCTATAGCAGCACCCCATGGCGGGGGTCGGGCCGGGCGCTCAGGCCAAGCCGAGGAGGGACGGCGTCCGTCAGGAGCCCTTCCGGTCACATGACGCACGTCTGCATCCAGCAAGTAACCACCGCCCGCACGCCTACCCCTTCCCAAAGCCGCTTCGCTGCCGCCGCTGCCGCCGGAACCTCGGCTTCCGGCCCCGCCCTCACCGCCTGATCCTCGCCAACCAATGGGAAGGCGCACCCTGCGTGACAGGCCGTGAGACACGTGATGCGAGGGGGGGCGGATCACATGAGTTCAGCCTCTTCCGGGTCTGAGCTGAAGACCTTCACTGCCCGGCTAGAGGCCATCGTGTGAGATGTATTGTGTGATCGCGTGGCCACCAGGCTACCTTTCAGGGCCAGTGAATGAATTCATACCAAATGCCGTCATGAAATGCTCTCCTAAATGCCTTGGAGGGCGAATGGGGGCCAGGTCATATGCTACAGGAGCGCATAGTGTGGGTACACACACCCACCCCCGAGTTGCCTGGCGCCAACTTGGTGGACATACAGAGGGTGTGGTACCCTACCTAGACTGGGAATATGAGACTTACTGGAAGAACGGACCTTAAACTTCCACATATCGAAACAGAGAAGCTCAATCCTGGTGGAGATGGAGGCCACCTCACTAATTTCCTTGCCCTCTGACATTTTTCTTCAATCTTGCCTTTTGACAGCATCATAGTAATCTGACGCAAACCTTACCATCAATGCTCTTCTTAGAACCATCCCACATCTCCTCTTGGACTTTGAACACAAGTTCAAATCTGTCATTCAAGATCTTGCAGATCCTGACACTCACTCCAGGCCTGGGGTCTTGAAGCAGGGGTTGGGGGAATGCCTCATCAGCCACAGGGAAATATGTGGAGTTCCCTGATTGATTTCCTGGACTTTGCACACGTAGCCTGGCACAATGTCTCCACCAGGTCTGCCTGCCAAAACCCGTGTTCATGGAGCATGCATTCTAGTGACCACGTTATATTGTATTCTATGTTCCTGTGTCCATCTCTTCTACCAAAGGTAGAAGAGGGCACAGGGACAGGGTCTGACTCTTCTTTGTGACCCAAGCCTTGGCACCTGCTTAGAAAAAACTTGAATTTGGAATTTATGAGTAAATTACAACCTTCCCGTCACCTTGGCTCACACCATACCCCATGTCCTGAACCAAGGAGTTGGAGGAAAGGTCACCAAACCCAGTAGCTATGTTACCCCTCAAATCAAGACCCTGGAGTTCTGTTAGTTCTTTGAGAGCTCCTAAAGGGTAGGAAATAGCTCTAGCTTGTCCCTGGGGTTGGTAACTTGAACTGCAGGTCTCAGGTGACAGCAGCAGCCTCAGCATCAATAATTGAGAGCAGGTCCAACCTGCCTCAGGGTTCTTCCCCACCCCAAGGACTCCTCCACCTGTCCTATGCTCTGGTCTTCCCCAAACAGAAGCATCCAGCCCAGGTAAGCAGGGCCCTTGAGTGTGGGTTCCCAAGCATACCAGTTCAAGCTCACCATCACTCACTTATTCACCATATTCATATACTACCATTGACCTCCAAAGGGCCAAATGGTCCAGGACATGGGAGAAAATGGGGCACTTATCCCCCATAGGTTCAGGATGGGGGGGAGGGGGAGAAGAGGCTGACTGGGGGAAAACTGTGTGCTGTGTATCCAAATATGAAGGGAATTCTGAGAGAGAACAGAAGAGGGGAGTGCAGGCAGGGGGAGATAGGACTGGAGAAGAAACACAGAATCAAGGACTCTTCCCACCCCAGGGAAGAGCAGACACAGGGAGAGCCTGGGTTGGTAAGGACAACTCATCCTAACATCCTATGAAGTTAAGTGTTTTGACTGCCTTTTACTGAGGCAGAGCAGTGACAGTGAAGGGATTTCTGACTACAAGGTCGTGCTCTTTTGCTACAGAGTAATGTGTAAGAGGAGACCAAGCAGGCAGGAGGTGGGGTGGGAGGATAACTCAGAAGGAACCGGTGAAAGGGGTCCTGAAGAAGGGTGCCTACAGAGATGAGGGAAAACAGGTGGAGGGAGCAAGTGAAATGGACCAGGGGCTGGAAGTGGGAAGAGGTAGTTTGGGGTTGGGTGAATTTAGACAGCATGAAGTCCTTGGAAGTACATGGGCTTGGAATCAGACCAGCTTGGATTCAAATCCTAGTTCTGCTGTGTGACGTTAGACAAAAGACATAGACTTTCTGAGCCAAAGTTTGTAAAATACAGGAATAATCATTGCTACTGGTAAGGGCTGCACAAATGACAGGGAAATGGCAGGTGTGGGTTTCCCTCCCTCCCTTCACCCCAGGGCCCAGGTAGGGACCATGTCCCCCGCCATTGCGCTGGCCTTCCTGCCACTGGTGGTGACATTGCTAGTGAGGTACCGGCACCACTTCCGACTGCTGGTACGCACGGTCTTGCTGCGGAGAATCCGAGACTGCCTGTCAGGGCTGCAGATTGAGGAGCGGGCCTTCAGCTATGTGCTCACCCATGCCCTGCCTGGGGACCCTGGTCACATCCTCACCACCCTGGACCACTGGAGCAGCCACTGCGAGTACCTAAGCCACATGGGGCCTGTCAAAGGTCAGTGTTCCCTCGCCTTCTACTCTAGAGCACCTCCAAGATGGTGAAGGAAGATTTGGGATCTGCTGCTGCCTTGCTGGGTGAATTGGGCAGGTTCTTGATCCTCTATGGGTCTCTTTTTTCTCCTATGGAAACAAGGGGGCTGGGCAAAGTTATTCAGTCATCTAGTAAAGTTTATCGCCACCTCTTTTGTACCAAGCATGTACTAGGTCCTGGGGGAGAAGGAAGTAGAAGCCATAGGAATGACTCAGCCAGAAGTGCTGGCCTCAAAGGGGGCATGATACAGGGGAATAACCATGTCAGCACACAACACATAGCTTGTAGTTATCTATGGCTAAGTCTTTCTCCCTGATCATGGGGGCTCCTCCATCCTATTCAGGGTAGCTACCTGGATTTGTCTGAGTCCCAGCTCCTAGCACATGTGTTTTTAGTCTTATTTAAGAAATTCACCCAATTCAACGGTTAGACAGATACTCAATGAACAAAACAAGGGGGAATGAAAATAGAAGTTCTGGCACAGATCTCTCAGGAGCCCAGACAATTGTCTCAGAAGCCTAGTGGTTGTTTCTGCCTAGGCCCTCCTAGAGACAACATATGAACTGAGCCTAAAGGGATTGCTTTTGAGTTAGCCAGGTAATTGAGGATAGAGGAGGGGAAGGGCAAAGCCAGCCACATATATAAATGTGGCATGAAGGAATGAGCTAGCATGATTGACTCTGGGCAGCATTGTTCACGATGGCAGTGGAATGGGCTATATAGGTGGGAAGAATTGAGAGCTGAAACTGGAAAGGTAGGATAGGATCAGGTCCAAGAAGGTCCTGAATGTCAGGGTGAGGATCCCAAGTTCAGTCCCAAAGGCTTTAGGACCATGGAGGGAAGGAGGGGAGGAAGTATAGCTCAGTAGTAGAGTGAATGCTTAGCATGCATGAGGTCCTGGGTTCAATCCCTAGCACCTCCATTTAAAAAAAAAAAGAAAAAGGATCATAGGAACCAGGGAATGATAGGGTAAGATTTGTTAGATTTCTAGTGGCTGGTGTGAAGGAGGCAAGCTTGGAGGGGAAGGGAGACTAGTAGGGCTGCTTGGCTGCTGAGACTATAATCCAAGAAAGAGATGAGACTCCAGCTGGTTGGGGAATGCAGTGAGGCAAGTGGACATTTGAGATCCCTTTCTATGAGCGGCCCTGCATCCATCTCCCATGTCTGCTGCAATAGCCATCTTCCCTGACAGGTCAAATCCTGACACGGCTGGTGGAGGAGAAAGCCCCTGCTTGTGCACTGGAGCTGGGCACCTACTGTGGGTACTCCACACTGTTAATTGCCCGTGCCCTGCCCCCTGGGGGCCACCTTCTCACCGTGGAGCGGAACCCACGCACGGCAGCAGTGGCTGAAAAACTCATCCGCCTGGCTGGCTTCAACGACCACACGGTCAGCCCCCACCTCCCCAACCCTGGTCTCTTTTCTGCCACCTCCACTTGCCCTAGCCAGCCTCCCCTGTGGGAGAATCCTACCCAGGAGAAGGAAACAGCTCCACTTAGGGAACTGTGGCCCTGGAGAGTGCATGAGCTCTTGTCCTCCTGTTCCAAATCATTGGCACATATTTGCTGCTGGACAACAAAGTTAAGAGGAAGGTCTCTGGAGCCCAGCAAATCTGACCATACCCGAGTCTGCCTCTTCTTAGCTGTGTGATCTTGGGCAAAGCATTTATCCTCTGAATCTCAGCTTCTTCACTGGCAGAATGGAAATCACAATGTGAATCCAGACTTCTTGGGTTCTGAGGCCAGAGTAAATGTGAGAACATTCGGGGGTACCTAGGCCAGGGCCTGGCACAAAGTAAGCCAGATCCTGGTGGGGTCTGGTGTCGGAGAACAACCCCTCCCACCCTCACCTCCAGCTCCTCCCACCCCCACAGGTGGAGCTCATTGTCGGTAGCTCAGAGGAGGTGATTCCGCGCCTGCGAACCCAGTACCAGCTGAGTCGGGCAGACTTGGTGCTCCTGGCACACCGGCCACGATGTTACTTGCGGGACCTGCAGCTGCTGGAGGCCCATGCCCTGCTGCCAGCTGGTGCCACTGTGTTGGCTGACCACGTGCTCTTCCCCGGTGCACCCCGCTTCCTGCAGTATACCAAGAGCTGTGGCCGCTATCGCTGCCGCCTCCACCACACTGGCCTCCCAGGCTTCCCTGCCATCAAGGATGGCATAGCCCAGCTCACCTACTCGGGGCCTGGCTGAGGTCCAGGCCCAGGGAAACTTACTGCTGCCTCCCCCTCCACTCCCACCCAAGCAAGGACATCAGAACATCCTCCTCCCAACCCCTCCCTGCTGGTGGAATGATATATGCGGGCTCAGGTCTAGGGAGGCTCTCCTCCCACCTCTGCCCACTCTGACTGGAGGACTCAAGTTCTTTCAGGTTGCTTGATCCCACTGGTCCCTCTCCTTCCAGAGAGAGCCATGAAATGACTGGCAAGAGGCTGGAGCTCTCAGCCCAGCCCTGTCACTGATTTGCTGGGTGACTCCATGGGAGATCCTGCCCTGCTCTGAGATTTAATTTGTTCTCTTAACACCAAGGAAGCTGACTAGGAGAGCTCCAGAGGCCTCTTGGTTCTGGGCCTCAGAAAGTCCCTCCCCGCCCCCCTGCCCAGGCCATTCCTGGTGGGATCAAAGGAACAGTAAACACCGGGTTAGAGGTCCTGCAGGAATGGCTGGGGGCAAGCTGGGCCAGAGGAAATGGCAGTGGAGCCTGGATACAGGGTCAGGCCCACCCTGGCCTTCCCTAGTCCCAGTGCATATGACCAGGTAGATTTGCCTGAGTCCCTTGAGTACCCTCTCCCTAAAGCTCAAAAGAAGATGCTGGACTCCCCTGGGTTCCACCAAGAAACAGGGAATAGACATGGGGGGAAAATCAGTCCTGTGTCTTTATTAAAGAGAATTAAAAAGAGATTAGATATGGAAGTCAAGGGGTGAGGTGCTGGCCAGAAAGATGGAGTGGGCTCAGGCCCTGAGGATTCAAGGGCAGACTGATGGCGTGGGAGGGGCCTTGGAGACCAGGTCCTGGCAGCAGCTGATGAGTGCTCAAGGGTGAGCTTTCAGGCACTGGAGGGTGATCAGCTGGTTCTTCAGGGGTCCAGGGTAGGCCGGGCTGGCCTGGAATCTCCTGGAGACCACCCTGCCTTGTCTACCTAGATCATCCACTGATCCTGATCCTGTTCATTGCCCTCCATGTCCACCTGGAGAGGAGGCTGGGTGTGGGTGGGGAAGGGCCTCAACCACCCAACCAGCCCCAGATCCTGCCCCTGGTTTGATCCAGGGTTTCTATATCCGTTGGCTGCCAGTTAGGGCAGGGGCAGGGGCCCAGGAGCAGAGGCCCTCCCCAACATGCCTACCTACCTCATTGACCTCTCCATCATCAGGTGACTCATTGTAGTCATTCATCTCATCCATGTCCTGCATGTCCTCATCATCCTCTGAGTCCTCTTCACTATCTTCGTCATCATCTTCATCTTCCTCTTCCTCATCATCATAGTGCTGGTGAGGCAGGGAAGAGCCTGTAGGTTCTACAAGTAGGCCTGGACCAGTTCCAGGATTGGCCCACCTGGAGCCTCTCCCTGGGAGCAACGAATGAGCCCCACTCCCCAAACCTGTCCCACTGGAGTCTAGCAGGGTGGTGCACACCACCTGGACCTTAGTGCTGAGCCTAGTGCCCACCCCCTCTGCTTCCCCTTTCTGGCTTCTACCCAGAGCTGAGGAACCATGACTGCTCTAGAGTCAGAGGCTAGACCTTCAGAATTAGAGCACAGCCCTAGTCCACCTGGGACCCACCTAGCTCCACCTAGCCCCACCAGCTGGAGCCACTCACCTCTGAGGCTGGCTTGCCAATAGGTACCAGATTGTTGTCCTTCTCTGCGATGCTCTGGAGCTGTGCCAAAGAGGGAGGAGAGCAAGGGCAGGGCCTAAGGGAGGCAGGTCAGGGGCAATGGACTGGCTCATCCTGCCCCCAAGAAAACCCACAAGTGTGGAGGAGAAGCTTCCTCCCAGTTCTCAGGAAAATTCAATCCCTTTCTCTCTTGTTATCTACCACTGGCTTATGAACTTGATCCAATTACATAAACTTATAAACTTTCTGGGCCTTGGTTTCCTCATAAGATTATGGTGAGGATGAAGTGAGAGACTATCAGCCCAGAACATGGTATCTGCTAGGTCCTCAATAAACAGTCAAAATTATTATTTCCTATGCTTTAGGGTAAAGAGCCTCAGCTCCAATCTGGCCTAGAGGTCCCATGGTCCCCTAGCAAATTAGGATAACACAAAGGTGAGAACCTAAGCCCCCAGCTCCCAGCCTGATTCTTCCCAGTGCAGGTCTCCAGAGTAAGGTGGGGTCATGGCCAGTGATGAGGTGGCACTTGACTGAAGCTCCATCATAGTACTGCTTCCTCACTCACCCAGGCCTGATGCTGCTGTTCTTGCTGCTGCAGTTCTGTCTCCTCCACACAGGGTCGATCCAGATTAAACCACAGTGTCTCAGTCACACGGGGGAAGAGTGAGGGGAACAAGGTGGACATGGCTTCTAGACTGAGGGAAAGGGTCAAGTGAATTCAGGTCTTAGAAGTGTTTGGTTTTGGTTTTATTTGGTTACAGTTTGGTCTGGGGATGGGGTGGAGTGGAAGGTAGTGGGGAAGCAGCTCTTCCCTGTGGGAAACAGATAGACCTGAGTTTGAGTCCTGGCTCCACCACTTACTAGCTGTTTGACCTTGGCCAAATCATTTAACCTCTCTGAGCCTCAGTTTCCTCATCTGTAAAATGGGGGATAATAACAATTACACCACTTCACTTTTATTCTGATAAGTAATTTACTTTATGAATAAGTAAAGCTGTTTGTAAGCTCGTCAAGGAGCGAAGAAAATGGAAGCCAAATGTAGAGAGAGGAATCCAGAATGCAGACTGGCATAAAATTCCACAAAATTAAAGATGGCAGGGCTCTGCTGAAACTCTTATCTACCTCCTCCAAACATGAGACCTACTTTTTGCTTGTCTATGATGCTCCACAGCATGCCCAACCAGTGTCAGAAATTTAGTACACTAACCACCTTTCTAATGAACTACAAATTGTGAGGGGGTGTAGGGGCCATGATGGGTTAGGGCGCGCTCGGAGGTGTTAACAAGTACAACAGTAGCTCAGTAAGACAGTCTAAAGGCATGAATAAATGGATAAATAAGTAGATGGAAAAACTGAATGGACGAACTAATATGCGAGAGAACAAGTAACTTCAGCTTGGATTAAGCAGCTCAGGGGGCTGAGCAGTAAGGTCCCAGACAATGTGAGTTAAAACCTTTCAACCCATAGGAAAACTGAGGCCCAGGCGACAGGCAACGATGGGCTCTAGGTCACATAGTTGAGTTGGGGCATAGAACTCCCGAGGGAACCAGACCCAAGGCGGGACACCAGAAATGAGCAGAAAGGGATCTAGGTCTAGTTCTACTTTTGCCCTAACTTGGACCGATTCAGGGCCAGCCGCTGCCCTTCCGTGAACCTCAGCTTCCCGGCCCGTTTAATAGGAATAGCAACACCCGCCCTAACGTCCCAGAAGTACTGAGGGGCCAGAGAACAAGGCTCTGAAAGCCCAATTCCTTGCCGCAAAGCCACCTCCCTTTTTTTGCTTATTATGATAATAACCTTGGAATTGACCAACCGGAAGAAGACAGGGGCGGGATTCGGGCAGGCATTTGCCCTTATAAGGCTGCTAATCGCTAAAGGAGCGGGGCTAGAGTAAGGCCAATTAACTGGAAGGAATGTAGGGTGACAGGAAGAGACACCAATGAGTGACGGATCTTGTGTGACGGGGTGGGGCTTAGTCTTGAGGAAGCGGCCAATGAGCTGGAGCTCTTTAATGTTAAAGGGAGTCTGAACAGGGAGCTCCTGAGGAGGTGGGTCAGGGGAACAGGGTTTCTTTAGGGAGGGGAGGAAGGAACGGGCAAGGGGACAACAGCCGAGGCTTTGCTTCTGTACTTACCACGCCGGGATGCTGTAGCCGGCGGCGACCCGGAAGCACTTCCCTCTGCCTGAGCGGAAGAACCCACCAGAATCCGGAACACACTAAACGCATGCGTCTTTGGTTTTCTATTGTTTTCCACTCCCGCCCACCAGACCGGATGTGACGTTACATACGTTTGTCACGTGTTAGGTGGATATTTGGCGCGCGTGCTCTATTGGCCCCGCCTTGAGTCTCAGCCAATCGGCCGCTCCAGCCTGGCCCCGCCCCAACGGCCCCGCCTCTCTGTCTCCAGGCAGTAGTTGCTTGGCAATCCCTCCTGCAAAATATTCGGGGTTAGCCAGCTTCAGTACTAGAACTGTTTGTCCTGCTGTGTCCCGGGAAAATTAGGCTACTTCTACCCTAGAATCGCTGGGTGATTTTGAATGCCCCTCTTGTCTGTCCTCTCTCGCTCTCAGTTTCCCGTTTGGAAGCATATATGGATTTACGTATGCCTTCAACAAATTTGAGTCCCTACCATATTTCATATTCCAGGCCCTGGTAGAAGCTGGGATTAAATCTAGGAACATGGCCACTACCCCGCAAAGACTTAACAGTCCAGAGGGGAAGCCAGACTCTACAGACCTGTAATGGACTCGCTAGTCTCTTAAGATTGTCCAGTTCTGCATTCGACATTTTTTAAGGGCTTGAGTGATTCATCACTCAGTTTCGGGCGCTGCATTCTGCTGCTGGGGAATTCAGCTGCCCTCTCCAGGCCTGGGCCAAATCTCCTTAGTAGTCAGCCTCCTCGTATCTCTCCCACTCCTTTGTTGATGCCTCTGTTCCAGTAACCTCTGACTCAGCCTCTCCTTCAGAGATCCTTATGATTTTCTGGCAACGGGAGTCCTTCAACCCAACCTCCATTACGCGCCATCAACCACCAGCCTCTTTCAGGGCCAGCAGTCACCCACAGTTCCAATCCTGCCCCGAATAGATGTGTGACCTTTAATAAATCCCTTTTCTGCATAAGACTCAGTTTCCTTTTCAACCAGTATCATAATCTCTGCCCAGCCTTCCTCCTATCCTGGGCTGATGAAGTAACATGTTTAAGAGGTAGTGTACTGTGCATATTGACTGTAAATGTTGCCAAGCTGTTCTTGATTGTTACAAAATTTTTAATTAGTAAAATTTGCCTCTTGGAAATGTCCACCCTTTTCATTCATTCATTCAACCAAAATGTGGAGCTAGATGGCACTCTCTGAAGCTGCTCTAAAATCATAAGACCCTGTCCACCCTGCTCCAGGGCTCTCCATGTGACTGAAGCAGACTGGCACCTTTAAACCCCACTCCCCACTCTCTCCATATACCTGCATTTCTTTAAAGATAAAAACATCTTCCCTCAATGTGTGTTTACCATAACAAAATTAACCACCCCAGAAAATGGCTAATCTCAAATGCCCTAGGTGGATAGGCCTCACATCCTCCATTAGCAGAGCCATAAATCCCATTACTCAGAGTAGCCCCCAACAGATCTTATAACCAATCAGGTGCTTGTGCATGAATTGATCATGCAGCCTTGTGTTCACAGCTCCTTCCCCCCAATAAAAGACCCTGCATGTTCACCCTCAATCCTCACACAGGCACCTCTCATCTGTGTGGCCTGCTGTTGCCTGTAGCAGCGTATCTATTAAACTTTACCTTTGTTCTTAACTCCTTGTGGTCTTTGGTAAATTCTTTTACTGCCTGTGCACTGATCTGCTGTGTGTCCTACAACATAATACCCATTTAGTACCTTACTATAGGCCTGCCACTATTATAAGTAGAGGATATTCAACAGTAAACAAACAAAACCGAAAAAAACAAAAAACAAAAAACCTCTCTCCTTGTGGTGATTCCATTTTAATGAGAGATAAAGATAGGTAAATAAAATGTATAGTTTTAAGATTGCAGTAAATTCTAAAGAGAATAAATAAATCAGAGAAGTGGAAATAAAATGTTGGCAGGGGAGATGTTTTATTTTAGTTAGGGGGAGCCAAGGAAGACCTTACTGGGAAGGTGACTTTTGAGTAAAAGATCTGAAGAAAAAAAGAAAGGGAGCCCTATTCTGATATTTAGGTAAGAACATCAAGGAAAGAGCAAGTGCAAAGGGCCTAGAATGGCTGAAGCATAATGTTCTATGGGGAGAATGGGAGGAGATGAGGACAGACTAGGGCCAGATAGTACAGGTGGTCAGAACTCAATAAGGACTATGGCTTTCACCCCATGTTGAGGATCCTGTGAAGGGTTTTGAGCAGAGTATCCACACAATTTGATTTACATTTTAAGAGAGTTACTCTGGCTGTTTTGTGAAGAACAGATTCAGTGGGGACAATGGCCGAAGTGGGAGATCAGTTGGAAAGACAAGGGAGGTGCTGGTTTGGGAGGAACTTTCTGGAGTTCATTCTGGGGTATCCATTAGACACCCTTTAAGTTTGAGATGTCCATTAGAGTTGGCATGTTGAGGGGGCAGCAGGCCATATAGGTTTGAAGGTCAAGGGAGAGATCAAGACTGGAAATACCAATTTGGGAGTCATCAGCACAGAGGTGGTGTTTAAAGCCATGAGACTGGATGAGATCCCCAAAGGAGTGAGTGTAGATGGAAAATTGTTTCCTTCAAAATTCAGAATCTGAAGAAACCAGAAGCAGCAAACTAGACTGAGGAGGAAGGCAAAAAGGTAAGGAGAAAGCCAGGGAAGTTGGGTGATATCCTGGAAACCAAGTAAAGAAGGGGTATCAGGAAGGAGATAGTGCTGCACTACAGTGGAGGTCTGTATAAAATTGTTTCTATTTGTTTCCTCAGTCGACCATGAGCTCCTTGAGGGCACAGACTGAGTGGTTTCTATATCCTCAGGACCCAGCTTGACCACTCCATCTCCTAGATCTCTTATCTGTTCCTCCTGTGGGCTGCATCCCTGTTACTCTCTCCCCCTTCTTTTTTTCATTACATATCATTTCACTCAGGAGCCACCCTTTGCCTCCATCCTTCCTGACAGCTCTGGCCACTAACCTACAGTTTCTGACCTACATCCTCAGCCAGGTTCAACAAGTCATGGCGACTGGGGGGAGGGGGAAAAGGGAGAGGAAGATGTGGAAATTTGGGGTGATTCCCTATTTTTGGCTCAGGCAACTGGGTCAGTGAAGGTGCCATCTGCTTTACATTCATTATCCATCATTTACCCTTGCCAAGTGTTTGACTTTTTTTGTTTCATTTCAAGGATAATAAACTAAGACTCTGACAGGTTAAGAAATTTCCTCATATTCCTTCATTTGTTCTACCATTTGGTCAAAACTTATTGAGTGCCACCCAAGTGCCAGACACTTAATAGGCCCTGGGGACAGAGAGATGAAGCAGGAATAATTCCTGTCCTAGAAAAAAATATAGCCTAGTGAAGACTAAGACAATTATATACAATTATAGAAGAGGGTAATAAATGTTAAAATCACTGCATATAGAGAGTGTTATGAGAGCACAGAGGAAGGGAAGACGTATAGGTTCTGTATAAACTGAATTTAGTCTTTGTTCCAGGGAAGGAAACATTTGAATGGGCCTTGAGAGATGAGTAGGAGTTAACCCGTTAGATAAATGGGAGAAGGTGATGCAGAAAAAGGCATATGGCATGCAAGGGCATAGAGTTAAAAGCAGATGATGTATTCGGAGAACAATGAGAATCCTTTTGGGCAGAACTAGCTGTCTGGGGATAGAGAGATGAGAAAGAATGTTACGGGGACTCAGATTGGGTAGGGCTT
The DNA here is from genome assembly GCF_048773025.1 of Camelus bactrianus. Taxonomy (NCBI): domain Eukaryota; kingdom Metazoa; phylum Chordata; class Mammalia; order Artiodactyla; family Camelidae; genus Camelus; species Camelus bactrianus. The sequence continues at coordinate 46,991,320 of NC_133548.1, forward strand.
TGGTGGCCTGGAGATGGAGTGGATGGGATGGGAACCAGGCATTCCAGGTCTTACCGTGGCTCTATTGCTGACTTGCTGGAGACCACAGGGCAGGTCCATATGTAACATGTGGTGGATTTAAAGTTCACTGTCAGTCATTCTAGTCCCTCGATGCACCTGCCTTCCTGATGTCAGCAAGTTGTTTCCCTATCTGCGGTTTCCGTGATACTCTGAAAAAAAAAATCTTTGTGTTCTTGGTTTATCATTTTGTTTCTACTTTATGGGCCTTGTATGTCACAAGGCCATTTCAACTCAACTCCTCATTTATTTTCTAGTTAGGAAACTGTCATTGGGGCCTCTCCTGGGCTTGATTCTGAGTTTAGGATGGATGCATGAGTTAGAAGTGATCTCCATGGAATCTCTTCCAAGTCCCTAAAAAGCCAGCCCTAGGAGGGGTCCTCCAGCCAGGCCCCTATTTGCATGGGGGTTTGCACATATTTGCTTACCAAAGCAAAGGCTTCCTCATTCTGAACAAACTAAAAACAAACAAAAGGTGGGAAGAGAAACCCCTTGTGTTGGAGGCAAAGGCTGAGGGGACACAAACTACATAGGCATGCACATACAGTCACCATCACACATTCCCAGCACACACAGGGGTGCTAGGTAGAATAAAGGCCCCCCAAATATATCCATGTCCTAGTCCCAGAACCTGTAAACATGTTATCTTATATGGTAAAAGGGACTTTGCAGATGTGATTAAGATTAAGGACCTTTGAATGGGGAGTGTAGCCCAGATTATTCAGGTGGACCCAATCTATTTATATGAGTCCTTAAAATGGGAGAATCTTTCCCAGCTTTGGTCAGAAAAAAAGAACAATGTGAGGAAGGAAGAAGAGTCAGGGAGATGCCACACTGCTGACTTTGAAGACAGAGGAAGGCACCATGAGCCAAGGAATGCAGGCAGCTCTAGAAGCTGGAAAAGGCAAGGAAACTGATCTTCGGTCTAGAGCCTCCAGAAAGGAATATAGCCCTGCTGACATCCTGATGGTAGCCCAGTGAGACCCATGTTGGACTTTAACTTATACAACTGTAAGATAATACATGTGTGCTGTTTTGTAGTGAGATGGGAAGCCCCATGAAAAAGATGGCAAGACCCCCAGGCAGGGCCACTACCCTCCTGCCAGCACCATTCGGTTCCCTGGCCCAGCGGCATTATTTCACTTTTTAAACTCTGAAACAGCTTACTTCTAGGAAAGCAGAACTTACCCCTAAGATTCTATTGGTTCCCTGAGCTAACTCCTGATTGGTCCATTTCTCTTACTCCTGATTGGTCCATTTTCCTCACTCCTGATTGGTCCATTTCTACAAAGCTTGTTCCTAATTAGTCACTTTTGTTATACCTTATTTGCACATGATGTTGCAAAATGTTGCAAAGTCTAAACTGGTATCCTATAAAAGCCTGTGTAAACCTACAGACGGGGTCCAGAGCTTGGAGCGTTAACTCCTCTGGGCCTGCTGGCATAATAAACCTGAGTTCTCCAACCCTCCGAGTGCTGCTTGGTCTCTTGCCCAGATCCAGGTTGCTATCACAACTGAGCTATAACACTGAGCTGTAACACTGAGCTGTAACACACTTTGCTGCAACAGTAGTAGGGAAGAACAAATCTGATTCCATATTAGATCTATTCCTTTAGCTCTAACCCCATGCTCAGTTTCCCATGCTTAGTCATGCTAGTTCTGTACCTTTTGTAAAAGGATGTTGCCTATAACCTGAAATATACAGGACAGTCCATTCTCAAGGCTCTGACCTTTAAGAGTACAACACTTTCCCATTCATATGAAGATAAAAAGTTGCAGAAAAGAAAATAACATTTGTCTTGTTGGAGGTTTACAGGGACATCTTGACCTGACCACTTGGACAGCTGCAAGAACAAAGGATTCTGACACCAAGAAATTTGTAACAACCAACCACAACCCCTCCCCTTTTTAGTATAAAAGGAGCCTAGATTCTCACTTGAGGAAGATGGTTCTCCAGGACATTAGTCTGCCATCATCTCAGCCTGCTGGCTTTCCAAATAAGGTCCTTGCCCCAACACCTTGTCTCCTGATTTATTGGCCTGTCGGGTGGTGAGCAGAATGAGTTTGGACTCAGTAACATTTTAAGCCAAGAAATGTGTGGTAATTTGTTGTGGCACCAATAGAAAACTAGTACACAGGCAAATGCCTACATCTTCATGCCGAGAGAGATGCCAGATCACACTGTCATACACCCTCAGACAGACCTAGGCAGGGAGACCCAGAGAGGTCCTCAGGCTCTCTTTGGAGGCTGAAGAGCAATGAGCCTTCAGGGGTGTGCTGTGGGGGTGAGTGCAGTCCTAAAGTCTGCTCCTTGTTTGTTGTGAGAAGGCATAGAGCAAAGCCCTCACCCTCTGACCAAATTTATCATAGCTTTGCCTTCACTCTACTCTTTCAGTCTTTACATCATAGTTTTACCAACCTTTATACCAACTTTTAAAAAAGGTTTTACCTTAGAAACAGTCTAGAACACAACACGAATGAACCTTGAGGACATCACACTAAGTGAAATAAGCCAGTCACAGAAGGACAAAGACTGTATGGTCTCACTTATATGAGGTACCTATACTGAGAACTGAGAAGGCCAGTTCATGGACAGAATGCAGAATGGTGGTTGCAGGGGCTGGCAGGGAATGGGTAGTAGGAGCTGTGTTTAACAGGTGCAGAGTTCTAGTTTGGGAAGATAAAAAAAAGTTCTGGAAGTGGATGGTGGTGATTGTTCACTGAACTGTACACTTAAAAATGGTAAGTTTTATATTATGCATATGTTACCACAATTTTTAGAATAAATTAATTTTTTAAAAAATCTGTTAAGCAGACACCATTTTGGAGAATGGACTCAGTGGGAAGCAACCAGCCACCTTTCTGCAGCTGCTGGAAACTCAGAGACCCTGGTTCCCTGACATCTCTCTCTTGCTCCCACTATAATACAGAGGAAAAAAATCTGACTCCATATTGGATCTGTTTCTTTTCCTTTAAGGCCTTTATATTCTATTCCTTTTGCTACAAGTTAAGAATATTGCCTATGTCCAAAATATACAAGATAGCCCATTCTCAAGGCTCTGACATTTAAAGACATAACACTTTTCCATTTATATAGAGATAAAAAGTTGCAGAACAGAGAATAACACTTGTCCTTTGGGGGGGCAGTAATTAGGTTTACTTATATATTTATTTTTAGAGTAGGTACTGGGGATTGAACCCAGGACCCTGTATATGCTAAGCATGTGCTCTACCACTTGAGCTGTCCCTTCCCCCAACATTTGTCTTGTTGGAAGTTTACAGGAACATCATGACCTGACCTACATGGACAGCTACAAGAACAAAAGATTCTGACACCAAGAAGTTTGCAACAGCCAACTACACCCCCTCCCTTTTAGTATAAAAGTAGCCTGAATTCTAACTCGGGTAAAATGGTTTTCAGGAGACACCAGTCCACCATCTTCTCGATCTGCTGGCTTTCTGAATAAAGTCACCTTGCCCCAGTAACTCAATTTACTCATCTTTCGATTTATTGGCCTGCTGTGTAGTGAGCAGTATGAGCTTGGACTCAGTAACAACATCTGCCACATCACTTGCCTCCATCTCTATGCAGCACTCTAGTCCTGTCACCCCCATGTAACTCAGGCCACTGCAGTAACCAACTAGCTTCTTGTACCCACTCTGAACCTCACATAGGTTCAGAAACCTTTGCCTGGCTGCCCACTGCTATTACACTGTGAGCTTAAATCCTTGCCAAACAAGATCTGGCCCTGACTTTCTGTTCACTTTCACCTGGAGCCAACCTCCCCCTTGCTTTCTGCACCCCAATCACATCCCAATAGCTTTGCTGTTCTTCAGAGCCACAAAAACACTTCCTGCCTCAGGACCTTTGCACAATGCTTCCATCTGCCTGGAACGCTGTACCCTTTCTCCAGTGGGCCAGCTCCTTCCTTCTGTTAGTCTCAGAGAGGCCCTCCCACCAGGCCTAGGTCAGGTTAGTTCTTCTTACACACTTCCCAGACATCTCCTCCTACAGCACGTTGCCTAATGTATACACACACACACACACACACACACATATATATATATATTTTTATGGTAAAATATACATAACATAAAATTTGCCATTTTAACCATTTTTGTCTATAATTCAGTGGCATTTAAGTACATTCACATTGATATGGAACCATCACCACCATCTACCTCTAGAACTTCTTCATCTTCCCAAACTGGAATTCTGCACCCATTAAATAATAATTCCCCCTGTTTGAAATTTGCAAGTGTTAGCTACTATATATAAAAATAGATTTTTTAAAAAGTTTCTTCTGTATAGCACAGGGAGCTATATTCAATATATTATAATAACCTTTAATGAAAAAGAATATGAAAGCGGATATATATATGTATATGCATGACTGGGACATTGTGCTGTACACCAGAAATTGACACATTGTAACTGACTGCACTTCAATTAAAAAAAAAAATCCCCCAGCTCCCCACCCCCCCAGCCTCTGCAACCACCATTTTACTTTCTGTCTCTATGAATCTGACCACTTTAGGTACCTCATATAAGTGGAATCATACAGTATGTGTCCTTTTGTGACTCTTATTCCACTTAGCATGTCTTTAAGTTGCATTCATATTGTAACATGTGTCAGAATTTACTTCCTTTTTATAGTTGAGTGATTTTCCATTGTTTGTGTAAATTGCATTTTATCTATCCATTCAACCATTGAGGGACACTTGGTGTGCTTTCACCTTTTGGCTATTGTGGATAATGCTGCTATGAATGTGGTTGTGCAAATATCACTTAATTTTAGTTATATATTTAATTGTATGATTATTTGTTTAAATTGTGTCTCTCTTCCTAGTTTCTGGACGTCATGAGTGTTCACCAATGGATCCTCAACACTGAGCACAGTGCCCAGGCATCACCTGATGTTCAATAAATATTTGCTGAATGAATAAATGAATGATAGACCAAAATATACTGGACATATGCCACACCTGTAGTCTTCAGGGAAGGGCAGAGGACTTGGGTCTTGGATCTAGTACATTGATTTCTTATTGTGTGTTCTGACCTTGGCCTAGTCACTTCACCTCTGAACCTCAGTTTCCCTACATATAAGGGGACTGTCTTCCCCACAGGGCTCTTGTCAGGGTCAAATGAAATAATACATGTGATGAGGCTCTAGTTACTGCCCAGGGAGCTGCACAGTGACCTGGAGGCCTTGGCTGAAACATAGAGGGAGTGAGGAGACTCCATCTGAGAGAGCTGGACTAACAGGATTCTAGTCCAGCTCCAAGTCCATCCAACCCCCGAGGTGACCCTGAGTCTGCATTAGTTTCTTATGGCTGCTATAACAAACTACCACAAATCTTGTAGCTTAAAACAACATGGATTTATTCTCTTACAGTTTTGGAAATCAGAAGTCTAAAATCAAGGTTTCAGTAGGACTGTATTCCTCCTGGAAGCTTCAGAAAAGCTCCACTTCCTTGCCTTTTCCAGCTCCCCAAGACCACCTGCATGTTTGTGCTGGTGGCACCTTTCTTGTATCACTCTAACCTCTAACTTCCACCTTTGTATCTTCTACTTCATTCTCTCATCTCCAGCCTCTCTCTTATAAGGACCCTTGTGATTATATTGGCCCATCCAGATCGTCCAGGATAATCTCTTTATCTCAAGATCTGTACCTTCATCACATCAGCAAAGTCCCTTTTGCCATACAAAGTAACATTCACAGATTCTGGATTAGGACATGGGCACAGGTACCATCCTTTTCCCACCTAGGCTTCAATCTTCTCTTCCAGAAAATAACAGCCTCCGTCCTGCCCTGCACTCCCTGCAGCCTCTCCTGGTGGAGTGTTCTCATGGAGCCAGGAACGTTGAGTAGAGACCAGGGAGTTAGTTCCTGACCACTCCAGCTCCCAAACTCACCCAATCTTGTCACAGGTAGTCACAGCCCCAGGACCTAACTGTCCCCAACCCCTGCTCTGCCCTTTCCTTCCATTTCCTGGGCTTTTCCAGGCAGGCCAACCTCCTCCCACCCCAGTGACAACCAATCTTTCACAGAAAACACCCTTTATTACTGAATAGCAAATATGTACTGTCTCGACTATCTTTACCTGCACCCCCAACCCTGCACTCCAGGAATCTTGATCCAAATCTTTCTCCCACTCTCCCATATCCAATCCTCACTCATAGCCCCTTGGGGAAGTCATACATCATTTTACATTTCTCTCTATTTTACGGGTGGGGAAATTGAGGCTCTAACACTTCTGCCTCACTCCAGCTCCCTGCTCTCTTCTGCCATTGTCCCTTCTGTCCTCAACCTTTGGAACCAGGGCAGTTTCACCAAGATTCATTGCATCCAAACTAGGGGCAGTCTCAAATAAATCAAAATGAGAGGAGCCCCTAGAGATCATTCCGGCCCCTCCTCGACATTCACCATTCATTCAGAACACAAATATTTCCTGAGACTCACTATACACCTGGCACTGTTCTAAGTTGGGAACAAAATGGACACAAATCCTTGCTCTCATGACTTTCACTTTGAAGAGGTGGGAACAATCATGTAAACAGGCAGTAATATCAGATGATGATAAACATGGTGAAAAAGAATAAAGCCAAGGAAGGCAATGGAGCACACAGGGTGGTGACACCACCTTCAAGAGGAGGTGGTCAGGAAAAGCTTCATTAGTAAGCAGACATTTGAACAGATTCCCAGAGAAGGAGCAAGCAAGGAGGAAGTGGGGGAAGACTGTAGACTGGAATCAGCATCACTTCCAGCAGCTGCTACCCAGCTTTCCTGCCGCAGGACCAGCCAGTGCCTCCCCCATCTTAGTCTCAGAAAATGGTGCAACATCTCCCCAGTCCATAAACCAGCAACCTGACAGTCATTTTTGTCCCTGATCTCTTTGCCTCTCCCCACACCCCAAAAGTCCCCAGGCCCTAGAGATTCTACATACTAAGTATCTCATGAATCCACTACTTCCCTCAAATACAAAATTCTTTTTTGCCCAGCCCCCTCCAGCCCTACTCCATCCTCATCTCAGCAAGTGGCCACACACTATTCCAATCACTCAGACCAAAATGCCTTGCAGTCATCCTAATTCCTCCTTTTCTCCCACACCCAATATCCAAGCCATCAGCAAATCTCATTAGTGCTCCCCTCAAGTTACATCCAGATTCCCACCCTTCTCACCGCTTCCTCTGCCACCACCTACTCCTGGTTCAAGTTATGGTCGCCTTGAACCTGTGCTGTTCAAAATAGACCTTTATGTCCTTTGCTTGCTTTCCATTCTCCCTAGAATCTGTTTTTAAATCAGTGAGTTGGAAAAAAAAATTTCCATTGCATTCAGAGTAAAAGCTCAAGTCCTTACCCAATCTGACTAATGGAGCATTCTAGGTTCTGGTCTGGATCACACACCCCTGCCATGCACCCCGCTTCCTGCTTACCAGTCCCACTGGTCTCCTTGCTGTTTGTTCCTGGAATGCACTGAGTACATGTCTGCTTCAGGGCCTTTGGACTTACTGTTCCTTCTGCCTGGAACATTTCCCCCTTGTAGTATAAACTCTGACAATTTTTGTTTATTTTTCATAATAAAGTGCCTGACTTAAGCTTTGATTACCAAGGTGGCTAAAACAAAGGATATTTTGAATAAACAAACTGCTAGATAAAGAGCCAGGCCTCCTCCTGGAACTGAGGCTCCTTTGTTTTAGAGGTATTGATTGATCTCAATAACTGACCATTTGGGCCATTTGTTTTTTTTTCTCTTCCCACACTTTAATTTCCTGCTCATATGTTTTAAATTCATCAATAAAGAGTGAGCCTGTGAAACCCTAGGTCCCCACCCTCAACCCCAATAAAAGCAGAACCCCAAACCCACACATTCTTTCTCCTTCTCTCCACTTGGTTGCTCTATGCCCCAGGTGTGCTGTGTAATTTCCTGTAAGCAGACCTTTATTTTTTCAAAATTTCCTGGTGCTTACTGCTGCAAGGTGTCTTGCAATCATAATAAGAAATGTAAGGGCCAGTCCAGCCACAACTCTGTTTATTGACAGGCTGAAACACGCACAAAACAATCGGCATAGCTGGCAGACTGCTTGATTGCCCTTGCAATTAACCAAGGGGAATGCCCTTTCCTACTTGCAACTTGCTTACTAACCATCCAACCCCGGAGAGTAACACCATCTGGAAAAGGAGCACCCCTTGCTGGGGGTCTGTTGCACTGGTGTGTGCTTTCACATGTTTCTTGGTGGTGTGGTATCCAACCCAAAAGGTCACAGCTGCCATAATAACCTAAAGATCTCTCCAGAATGGTGTGATCAAGGCCAAATGGTCTAATGAGAAGATGAGACCACTAATTATATAAGGCCTTAATCGAATATTAAGGTGCCTAGGCGTCCTCCATGCCTCAAGGTCAAGTAGAGCTAAGGAGGGTAGGTTGAATTGCAAGGCTATTGTCACCACCCAAGGAGAGGCTCTGGGCTAAAGGCACTAGACTGTGTGTCCTAACCCAGAACAATGAAATAGCCTTGCAATCAGAAACCAATGGCACCACTAGAAGGAAAATACCATAGAGGCTTATGGTCTCTGTGTCACCACTTCACTCACTACTTGGTCATCTGACCTGATAGGATATGATGGGTCCAACTCTTGGCATGATGTTACTAAAAAATTTATTTAATAGACAAACATAAATGTCCTGAACATCTAGTGCTCATGTCTCCTAAGAACCCAGGTGCTTGATAAACACAAAACCCCACGGATGCTTCTTGGGTGTTACTAATGCCACACACACCAACATGCCAGAACTCTGGAATTATGCTCCAGAGGCCTAGTGGCTTTTCCCAAAGGTATGTGCACATCACGCTAGTGGAGGCAGACCCCAGTCCTGGAGAGGTCTCTGAGGACAGCCCCTGGAAAGGAAAGTAGCCAGCTACCAAGAGGGGTTACAGTGACATCATCCAAAAATTTTCTGGTATCAGCACATAAGATTAGGGTAACAGGATGAAAACCAGAAGTAGAAACTATTTTTAAGTAGACATCCTTAGAATTTTGCTAAGTTAAATGATGGGAATTCATTGAATGTCTAGATCATTTCCAAATATAAAATGCTGAAATGGTAATTGCTAAATAAGTCTAAGTTTACCTAATTTTGACCTCTTTTTACAGAAGAAATGATACTTTATTCCATTAGTCCTGTGCCACTGAAAAACTATACTATAATAAAATATGTGCTTCTGGAAATTATAAAATGTAAATATGCCAATAGAAAGAATGCTGATTTACCATATAGTTCAAAATTGCTTACTTCTTAATGTTCACTAGAAATTAAGGTTTCTAAGGGTTAAGAATTATAATTAATACATGTAGTTAAAGCTACTAGAAATAAGAAAGTAAACAACTCTGCATGCAAGGAAAGTAGGATATATTTTTTGACTTAGAGAAGGTGTGAGGTATAGAGATGCATTTTTGATAAGAGAAAAGAAAATAATTCTTTCCTAAAGTAAAACCGGTTATTTCAGAATGGGAAAGAGGGAAATAAAGGCTGAAATGGCACAGAAAGTTGGGAAGGAAGAGAAAGAGAAAATTTTACTTTGTGTGGTCAGGTTGGCTAAAATGGAATTATCATTATAAGGTTTTTTTAAAAATAGACTTTAATATCAATAATATGCGTATGTAATTTTCTTTCATCTGCTAAAAGGACAAAGTTATCTTGGAGTATTGATCTGCTCCTGATAAAAGCTTATGAAAGGATATTCTTTACCTTTTAAGTAATCTGGCTAGAAAGCAAAGATTTTGTGTTTTACCAAAATAATTTCCTGTGCTTCATGTTGTCTTAATCAGGTCTTTGACTACTGAAGAAAACTGAGTCTTCTTAATACTGAAAGAATTAATTTTTGCTCACAACTATGTAACCTTCTATATTTGCCTTTAAAATCTTCTGCCATTTTGGTTAAGTAGATAATTAAGTATTGTTTTATAATGATCTGTGGTCCTATTTAGTTAAGTGTCCAACACCTTTTCATATTTTGGACAGACTTCCCAAAATCAAATTCTAAGTGAAGTCTCTTTGAACTGGAAGTAACATTAAGATTTTCCAGAGGACTCCTGAAATATCACAAAAAATTTGTTATTTCTCCTTATAAAAAGAGAGACATTAAACTAATTAGGTTTATTTATTAAATTACATGGGAAATATTATCAAATAAGAAATAATGCTAAACCTTCTTTATTGATATCCTGGAATGGACATATTTTATTAATGTAAGTGTTCTAGAGGGGAGGGTATTGCTCAGTGGTAGTGTGCTTAGCATGCATGAGGTCCTGGGTTCAATCCCCAGTACTTCCACTAAAAAAATTTTTTTAATATATAAGTGTTCTAGGAGTTATATGAAATTCCTAAAGTCTGATATGTAACGTTATCAGTCATAATTCCAGTTATCAACTTCAAATGTGTATCACAGAAATAACCAAATTTCATTGTCAACTGCATTATAATTAACTCTTATCAGATCTTTAGCCACGGGCGTTTTAAATTCTCATGTCATTTACAGGCAGTTACTGTTTTACTCTGCTGCTTTTGCAAAAGTGCTTCATCTTCAAGAAGATTCATGGAAATGACTCTGATAAGTACAGGTTTCTGATAACATTCAGAGCTATAGCACTGAACTAGATAAGAATTTACAGAACTCTAAGGAAAAACTGGATTCATAAAACTTCTAACAAAAGATCAAGATCAAGAATTAATTACAAGATCAAGATTAATTACATAGGACTGAAAGAACTGATGAGGATGATTATAATTGTCTTTTGACTTTTGTCAGAATCATTGTTGGTTCTTTAATCTTTTGGTTTCCAGATTTAAGGAAACTTTTTCTCTTAAGCTAACTATGACTTACAGCAGTTTGGTAAAGAACAAAGATGAAACAATTACTTTTTCTTTTTACCTGATACCTCCAGAATTTGGAAATTCCCAGTAAGTATTCTTATTTTCATGGCAATATAGTTATTTGCAGAAGTGCAATAAGAATATGTTCTCCTTGTAACAAGATGAAATTGAAAATGTTGATCATATCATAAAGGCTTTGACAGGAATATCATATTTGAGAGAGACATACCTAGACTCAGGTATGACCAGATTGCTTTAAGGAACTAAAGTTGACTTTATAGTGCCAATAAAGTGCTTTGGAAAATCATCCTGGTACCTTGCTTACAGAGTTTCAGCACCATTACAAGGTCACTTTCTGGCAGGCCTAGGAGCCTCAGGATATTTGGGGGAACCTCAAAAAGAGAGAGAGAAATTCACCCAAGTCTATTGGTATTGCAGGCAGTCTGATGGCAAATTCTTGGCTTGGCTTCCTAGCCTTGAGAGGCATTTAAAAGTTCAATCTGGAGATTCCTTATGAAAAGTTCCAGCAAAGCAGATGTAAAAGAGCCTATATGATCAATCACTATTCTTGCTGCATTTTTGTAAACAATCAGGCCAAGTTTAATGAGACTAGACTTATTTTGCAGAAAAATTAGTCTTACTTTGATTATCTCTGATAGACATGGGGGTGATTGTAAAGAGGAAAAAAATATTTCAATGGAAAACTATTGTATATCCTTATGGTCATCAGATTCCAGTCCTATTAATTGTCTTTGGGGTTTTGTCTTCTACCTCTAAACTGGACTGGATTCTGAATTCTTCTTGTTTCCTCCAATATCTAGCTACAACTCTCCAAACTAATGTTTTCAATTTTTCTCCCACTCTTTTGACTTGGAATCATTGAAAACAAAAAACTACCCTTTTCCCAAACCTATGTAGGCTGAAATGGGACAACTTGATATAAACTTCAGAGAGATCACTATGACAGCTCATGTATGGATAATCTCATGACTGTTGCTGTGTGGACCACTAAGAAAAATCACCAGAGATATTCAAACTGCAAGCCAGGAAAATCTATCAGATTACTATTGTCTGCCCTCACTACATCTGAAGATGCCTGGAGTATGACATCTAGAAATCTTCTTGACTACTGCCTTCAGCAGCACTCAAGAAACTGGGATTATAATCTCCTCCAGTCATTAACCTTTGTTTTTCTTTCTTTTGTTTCCATAGAAATGCCTCTTATTAAATACCTGATGCAAACACTAGCACCATGAAGGCTTAACTGGGGGAACCCACCTGCATCACTACCTCCTAAAATGGGGTACAGCTATTTAACTGAACTGACCTATTCTCAGGACTAAAAGACTGGTTTGATGATATATGGAGCAATCTAATCAACTCAGGACAGGTTCAACTCTACTTATACCAGATGGCCCAAGAGTTAAAGTATTCCACAATCTTACTAAATCTTTGAACACATTCCCAAGGCCCCTAAGATAACTGATCTATTTCCACAGCTGGACTTTTCAAATTTGAGACAATCGTTATGGACTGAATTTCAGACTATTGCCTGTATAATTATTATAGGGTTTGCCACTATAACTCTATTTAAATGTGCAGTTTTGGGGTTACAATGTACCCTACCCTGACTTTTAGGGAATCAGCTACCCAGGCAGTTAATGTCCTCACCATTGATTCTGATGCATCTGTGTAAACTCTGACAGTTTTTTTTTTTTTTTTTTGCTTCTTTTTTTTGAAACACAAGTGCCTGACTTGAGCTTTGATCGCCGATGCATCCACTTCAAAGATGGTTATTTTGGAGGGGATGTAGGAGGAAAATTTTTTAAGTTTTTCCTTCCTTCCTTCCTTCTTTCCTTTCTTTCTTAAGAAATATACCAAAGAATCATGCAATGCTTCCAGTGCTGGATGCAATCCTGGGCCACAAGTCTGCACATTCCTTTGCAATTATCCTGTGATGGCAGAAACTTTCATCTTGCCCTTATTGTTTACTATGATCCCATGTTATCTTCAAAATAAAGAAACACTCCATCCTTTCTCTGGTATGACTTTCGTTGTCAAATTATCACTGCTGGATATACCTTCTTCCTGAGCTCTGGTTTACCCTTCTTTACTGTGGCCATCACCATGTCACCCACACCACAAGCAGGAAGTCTACTGAGTTGTCCCTTGATCCCCTTCACAGAGATGATATAAAGATTTCTGCCTCCCGTGTTCAAAGACAGCTATCTAGAATAAACACGTTGCCAGCCACTAGATAAAAAGCCAGGCTGCTTCTCCACATTGAGGCTCTTTTGTTTTAGAGATGTTGGCTGAATATGATAACTGACTGTTTGGGCCACTTGTTTCTATCTCTTCCTATATGTTTTAAATTCATCAATAGAGAGTAAGCCCGAGAAAACCTAGGCCCCCACATTTGACCCCAATAAAAGCAGAACCCCAGGCTCACAGGCATTCTCTCCCACTCTCTCTTTTTCCCTCTCCCTCTCCCTCTCTCCAAGACCTCGCTGTGTGGCCCAGGTGTGCTGTGTGATTTCCAGGTCCTGGAAGTAACTAACCTTTATTTTTTCAAAGTTTCCTGATGGTTATTGCTGAAGGGTCTCTTGCAATTATAAGAATCACAAGGGCCTGTCCAATCACAGCACTGCTTGATAGGCTGAGACCAGCACAAAATACCATCCCCACCCCATACCCACTGGGCTCCATTGCTCACTTCACTATGGTCTCTGCTCAAATATCACCTCCCCTTTCCCTTATTTTTCTTCAGAGCACCATCACCAAGTGTCTGTTGGTTTTCTCTCCCCTCTCTCCCCACTGCTAGAAATGTCAGCTCCATGAGAACAGGGACTTTGATTCACTGAAGTAGCCCCAAAACCTACAACAGCCTAACACATAGTAATCACTCAATTACGCTTGAATTGCTTTGTTGAATAAATCCTCACTGCCACCCTCCTGGTGTGAGGCACCACTATCCCAGCCCTGGACTCCTGAAGTAGATTCCTCTGTAGCCCACCTGGCTCACCCACTACCCACACCCAATCTCTCCTGCACACACCAGTCAGGGAGCATCTTTCAAAGCTGCGAATCGAATTGTATCACCCCTCAGCTTAAAACTGCAACGCTCAAATGATTCAATAAACTCCTCAAACTGATGAGATTTTGTGGAAATAGTCACTCTTGCTGTTATGAGTGCACATTGGAGGGCAATTTGATAATATCTCTCAAAGTTAAAAATGTATGCACCTTTTGACCTAACAATTCCACATCTAGGAATTTATCCCCTAGAAAGATTTTTCTTTTCATTGTTTTATAGTATTTTTTTGTTTTTAAAATTTTGGTAAAATATTTATGACAAAAAAGTTACCATTTCAGCCATATTTATTTGTACATTTCAGCGGCATTAAGTACATTCATACTGCTGTGAAACCATCACCATCCACCTACAGAACTTTTTCATCTTCCCAAAGTGAAACTCCATACCCATTCCTCCCTCCCCAAATTCTTGCCAACTACCATTATAAATCCTGCTTCTAGGAATGTTAGTATTCTATGTACCTCTCACATAAATGGAGCCATACAATATGTGTCCTTTTGTGACTGGCTTATTTCACTCAGCGTAATGTCTTCAACTTTCTTCCCTGTTGTAGCAGGTGTCAGAATTTCCTTCCTTTTTAAGGTTGACTTCCATTTTAATATTCCATCGTATGTATATACCACATCTTTTTATCCATTCATCTGTTGATGAACCTTTGGGTTGCTTCCATCTTTTCACTATTGTGAAACAGTGCTGCTATGAATATGACTATACAAATATCTATTTGAGTTCCTACTTTTCAATTCTTTTGGGTATAATGCCCAGAAGTAGAACTGCTCAGTCATATGGTAATTCTACATTTAATTTTATGAGAAATCACTGAACCACCATACTACTTTTACAGCAGCTGCACCATTTTGAATTCCGATTCCTCTACATAGATTCTTGCATTCAAAGATGGATAGTCAAGGACATTCACTACAGCACTGACTCTAACAGTGAAATAGTAGAAGCCACTTACAACCGATCAAGTTATTTAAGTTAATAGAATCACTTAGCTCTATATACACTGATAAGCAACCATCTCTAGCACACCCTGTTAAATGAAGAAAGCAAAGTACAAGGGAATTAGGGAGTAACCTTACTCCTGGGGACTGGCACCATGGCATCCTGCTGCAAGACTGACCCATCCACTCTCCACACTAGCCTGGTCTCCCTAGAGGCTGAGTGGACCTAGATGCTGAACTCAGAGCTGACCGTCTGTTCTTGGATGTGATGAACAGGCATTTTGTTCCTGCCGTCAACTTTGGTCACCTGCAATAGACAGCCTTTGAGAGCAGCCATGCATACTGTGGGCTCCAGGTCAAAGCAAAAGGTAAAAAAAACCCAATGGCTATAGCTGTAGGTGTCACAAATCAATGTGCCTTTCATCTAGAGGCTGCTGAGAACCAAGGACATTGATTAAAGACATTCAAGAGAAGTGGATGAAGGTTGGTCTTGGCATTCACCAGGAACTACAGTAGATTATTTAGCACCACTGGCCAATCAGCCAGACCTGGCCTTGGCCATGATCATGGAAGCTGGGAATGGAGGGTGTAAATTTCAAGGTGACATGATTCTACAAGTTCACTGACTGAGGCCACATCACCCTCTCTTTGGACCCTGTGGGTGGGTTAGGTCTTACCATTATTTATAAATGTTCAGAGATGGGAGTGACATGACTTGGTTACTGGAATAATTATGGTGGGTGAAGACTTCAGATCTGTGATCAACTCCCGTAGAAAATTTGCTCGGAAACATTGTCAGAATTGAAGAAGCCTTGAGAAGCCAGTATTGTTTATGAAATCTTTTCACTGTCTCGCAAGGACAAATCAGAAAGTGCTTGACGCAGTGCTGATTTCTTGATTAATTCTTTAGTCCACTGTCTTAAAAGTGTTGTGTAAAATATTTAACGAGGATAGACAGAAATGTGAATATCATAACTATTAACTTTTGCAACTAGCTTGATTTAAAGATTAGTGTGATAATTTGTTTTCCCTCAGAATCTTATTTTAGTAAGAATAGCTACTACGTGGCTCTATTAGGTTATAAGCCAAATTGTTTCTGAGCACCCCCCCCACCAAAAGGCAATACTAACTATCATGGAGTTACTACTTAGCTATTGCTGCATAACAAACCATCTCATAGCTGTGTGGTTTATTGCTGCAGGCAAGATGAGATACTAAAAGAAGTGGATGAAACTATAATGAGGATATTTGCATAGTGTCAAAGTATTTTCCCACCAAATACGGGTTACTCACCAAGGGAAACCACTTTATCCAAATGATTACCAGCAATAGGACATCATGGACAACACCATGTACCCCTTGATATCATGCACTGAGAACGAGACACTATTTCTCTGATTTTCTTGCCAGAAATACATAATCTGAATCTAATTATGAGAAAAGATCAGACAAATCTAAATTGAGGGACGTTCTACAAAATAACTGACCAGTACTCTTCAAAAAGTGTTAGTCATAAAAAAAAAGTGTCAGTCAAAAAGACAAAGACAGTTTGAAGAACTGTCATAGATTGCAGGAGATTAAGGAGACACCACAATTAAATGCAATCTGGATTCGCACATTAGATCCTGGACCAGAGAAAGGACAGCAGTGCGGAAACTGACAACGATGGAATAAGGTTTATAGATTAGTTAATAGTGCTGCATCAATGCCAATTTCCTGTTTTCTTATAATTTTGCTTTGGTTACATAAAGTGCCAAGTTAGGGGGAAATTCGGTGAAAAGCATACGGGAACTCTACTAGTTCTGCAATTATTTTGCAAGTCAAAGATTATTCTGAAATACAAAGTTTAAAAAATTACATAAATATAGTGGTTTAAAACAATGCCTATTTTAAAACATTTCAAGATTTTGTGAATCAGGAATTTGGGCAAGACTCAGCAGGTTAATCCTCCTGCTCCATGTTGCAGTGACTGGGTCCCTTAGTGACATTCAGCTTGTGTCTGGGCTGGTCCTGAGCATCCAAAATGGTTTTACTCATGTGCTTGGCACTTGGGCAGGGATTGCGGGAAGGCTGGCCTCAACTGGGGCCCCCTCCTCTCTCTGTAGTCCCTGGGCTTCTCAATATGGTCTCTCCTGCAGGGTAGTCTGTCTTCTTACACAGTGGCTCAGGGATCTAAGAGCTAGTATTCCAAGGCACAGGACGTAGAAACTGCCAATCCCTGTCTTGGTCAGTTTGGGCTGCTATAGCAGAATACCATAGACTGGTATTCTATTAAACAACAGAAACTGATTTCTCATAGTTCTTACCACAGAGGAGAACAAACCTGACTCCACACCGGATCTACTCCTTTGGCTCTAACCCTTGAGCTCTGTTGCCTGTGCTTAGTTATGCTGACTTTGCACGTTTGTCTTGTCAATCAGTAAAAGAATGTTGCCTATAACCTGAAATATACAGGATAGTCCATTCTTTAAAGGTAGAAAGTTTTTAGAGATTAAAAAGTTGTAGAACTGCTCAGTCATATGGTAATTCTATATTTAATTTTTTGAGAAATCACTGAACCACCATACTACTTTTACAGCAGCTGCACCATTTTGAATTCCGATTCCTCTACATAGATTCTTGCATTCAAAGATGGATAGTCAAGGACATTCACTACAGCACTGACTCTAACAGTGAAATAGTAGAAGCCACTTACAACCGATCAAGTTATTTAAGTTAATAGAATCACTTAGCTCTATATACACTGATAAGCAACCATCTCTAGCACACCCTGTTAAATGAAGAAAGCAAAGTA
The DNA here is from genome assembly GCF_048773025.1 of Camelus bactrianus. Taxonomy (NCBI): domain Eukaryota; kingdom Metazoa; phylum Chordata; class Mammalia; order Artiodactyla; family Camelidae; genus Camelus; species Camelus bactrianus. The sequence goes on from NC_133548.1 coordinate 47,009,090, forward strand.
CAAGGGAATTAGGGAGTAACCTTACTCCTGGGGACTGGCACCATGGCATCCTGCTGCAAGACTGACCCATCCACTCTCCACACTAGCCTGGTCTCCCTAGAGGCTGAGTGGACCTAGATGCTGAACTCAGAGCTGACCGTCTGTTCTTGGATGTGATGAACAGGCATTTTGTTCCTGCCGTCAACTTTGGTCACCTGCAATAGACAGCCTTTGAGAGCAGCCATGCATACTGTGGGCTCCAGGTCAAAGCAAAAGGTAAAAAAAACCCAATGGCTATAGCTGTAGGTGTCACAAATCAATGTGCCTTTCATCTAGAGGCTGCTGAGAACCAAGGACATTGATTAAAGACATTCAAGAGAAGTGGATGAAGGTTGGTCTTGGCATTCACCAGGAACTACAGTAGATTATTTAGCACCACTGGCCAATCAGCCAGACCTGGCCTTGGCCATGATCATGGAAGCTGGGAATGGAGGGTGTAAATTTCAAGGTGACATGATTCTACAAGTTCACTGACTGAGGCCACATCACCCTCTCTTTGGACCCTGTGGGTGGGTTAGGTCTTACCATTATTTATAAATGTTCAGAGATGGGAGTGACATGACTTGGTTACTGGAATAATTATGGTGGGTGAAGACTTCAGATCTGTGATCAACTCCCGTAGAAAATTTGCTCGGAAACATTGTCAGAATTGAAGAAGCCTTGAGAAGCCAGTATTGTTTATGAAATCTTTTCACTGTCTCGCAAGGACAAATCAGAAAGTGCTTGACGCAGTGCTGATTTCTTGATTAATTCTTTAGTCCACTGTCTTAAAAGTGTTGTGTAAAATATTTAACGAGGATAGACAGAAATGTGAATATCATAACTATTAACTTTTGCAACTAGCTTGATTTAAAGATTAGTGTGATAATTTGTTTTCCCTCAGAATCTTATTTTAGTAAGAATAGCTACTACGTGGCTCTATTAGGTTATAAGCCAAATTGTTTCTGAGCACCCCCCCACCAAAAGGCAATACTAACTATCATGGAGTTACTACTTAGCTATTGCTGCATAACAAACCATCTCATAGCTGTGTGGTTTATTGCTGCAGGCAAGATGAGATACTAAAAGAAGTGGATGAAACTATAATGAGGATATTTGCATAGTGTCAAAGTATTTTCCCACCAAATACGGGTTACTCACCAAGGGAAACCACTTTATCCAAATGATTACCAGCAATAGGACATCATGGACAACACCACGTACCCCTTGATATCATGCACTGAGAACGAGACACTATTTCTCTGATTTTCTTGCCAGAAATACATAATCTGAATCTAATTATGAGAAAAGATCAGACAAATCTAAATTGAGGGACGTTCTACAAAATAACTGACCAGTACTCTTCAAAAAGTGTTAGTCATAAAAAAAAAAGTGTCAGTCAAAAAGACAAAGACAGTTTGAAGAACTGTCATAGATTGCAGGAGATTAAGGAGACACCACAATTAAATGCAATCTGGATTCGCACATTAGATCCTGGACCAGAGAAAGGACAGCAGTGCGGAAACTGACAACGATGGAATAAGGTTTATAGATTAGTTAATAGTGCTGCATCAATGCCAATTTCCTGTTTTCTTATAATTGTACTTTTGTTACATAATTGTACTTTGGTTAGGGGGAAATTGGGTTAAAAGCTTACGGGAACTCTACTAGTTCTGCAATTTTTTTGCAAGTCAAAGATTATTCTGAAATACAAAGTTTGAAAAATCACATAAAAGCTGCCAAGGTTGGGGGAAATGAGGAAATGTCAGTCCAAGTGTACAAACTTTCAGTTACAAGATGAGTAAGGTAGGGATCTACTGTACAGTAGGGTGATTATATTTAATGTTACTGTACTATATATTCAAAAGTTGCTAAGAGAGTAGATCTTAGATGTTCTTACCACAGAAAAGAAATGCTAATTATGTGAGTTGATGAAGTTGTTGACTAACTCTGTTGTGGTAATCGTTTCAAAATATATAAGTGCATCAAATCATCATGCTGTACACCTTAAATTTATGCAGTATACATCTATTACATCTCAATAAAGTTGGAAAAAGCAAAAAATCACATAAACATAGTGGCTTAAAACAATATCTATTTTATAATATTTCAAGATTTTGTGAATCAGGAATTTGGGCAAGACTCAGCAGGTTAATCCTCCTGCTCCATGTTGCAGTGACTGGTTCCCTTAGTGACATTCAGCTTGTGTCTGGGCTGGTCCTGAGCATCCAAAATGGTTTTACTCATGTGCTTGGCACTTGGCAGGGATTGCGGGAAGGCTGGCCTCAACTGGGGCCCCCTCCTCTCTCTGTAGTCCCTGGGCTTCTCAATATGGTCTCTCCTGCAGGGTAGTCTGTCTTCTTACACAGTGGCTCAGGGATCTAAGAGCTAGTATTCCAAGGCACAGGACGTAGAAACTGCCAATCCCTGTCTTGGTCAGTTTGGGCTGCTATAGCAGAATACCATAGACTGGTATTCTATTAAACAACAGAAACTGATTTCTCATAGTTCTTACCACAGAGGAGAACAAACCTGACTCCACACCGGATCTACTCCTTTGGCTCTAACCCTTGAGCTCTGTTGCCTGTGCTTAGTTATGCTGACTTTGCACGTTTATCTTGTCAATCAGTAAAAGAATGTTGCCTATAACCTGAAATACACAGCATAGTCCATTCTCAAGGCTCTGATCTTTAAAGGTAGAACACTTTTAGAGATAAAAAGTTGCAGAACAGAAAAGAACAATTATCTTGTTGGAGGTTTATAGGAACATTGTAAGCCGACCTTGGATAGCTGCAAGAACAAAAGATTGCTGCACCAAGAAGCCCCAATCCCTTTTAGTATAAAAGAAACCTGAATTTTAACCCAGATAAGATGGTTCTTTGGGATACTAGTCTACCATCTTCTCAGTCTGCTGACTTCCCAAATAAAGTCACTGTTCCTTGCCCCAACAACTCATCTCTCAATTTTTTGTCCTGTCATGGGGCAAGCAGTATGAGCTTGGATTTAGTAACATTCTGAATGCTGGGAGCCCAAGATTAGGGTACCAGCATGGTCAGTTCTGGTGAAGGCTGTCTTCTGGGTTGCTGCCAACTTTTTGATGTATCCAGACATGGCGGAGAGCAGAGAGAGGAGGCAAGCTCTTTTATGATTCTTATAAAGACATTAATCCTATCTAATCCTAATCACCATATCCTCTAAGCCTAATCACCTCCCCAAGGCCCTTCCTCCTAATACCATTACATGAGAAACATTAGGTTCAAAAGATGAATTTTGGACAGACACAAACATTCAGTCCATAACAGTTCCTAAAGACTTGGAGCTAGAAACTGGCAGAGTTACTTTCACCATATTCTGTTGGTCAGAGCAGTCACAGAGCCTGTCTACATTCAAGGGGATGGGACACAGACATCACTTCTCGATGGTCAAAGAATTTTTCTTTTTTTAATCCATCATACATGGGAAAGAAATTAGATTAATCATAACCCTTGGTTCTTGACATACTCTCATTATTGATCCAGGCATGAACTGCCTTTCTACCTTTATTTGTTTGTGTATTTGCTTACCTCTTTTCAAAAAGTCAAAGGAAAGCTTATGTTTTTTTCTTTTTGTGTCATTTATGAATTTGTATACCTTTTTTGATAATATGACTAGGAAGAAATTCTGATGAAAAATCTAAGCTTGTCTCTAGTTAGAATGGGGTGAAATAATACTCATTTCTAAAATATCATATTTCCTTTGTTTTCATTATTTGGCAAAACTTAGGAGAACTAAAAAAAGACCTAGATAGTCTAAGACGCTTCCAGAGAGAGCAGATCTAAAGGCTCTTCTAAAAAGTAAACATAGGCTGTGGTTTTTCAGCTAAATTTCTGGCAGGTAAGATAGAAAAATAAAACCATTTTTTTTAATGAGTTTAGTCTATAATTAAATTTATTTTATTTAAATGCTTTGATTTTAATGGCTTTAAGAATTAACAAAGATGGTTATAAAAATAACTACAGTGGAGTAAGCCTCCAGAATCTTATAAACCCACTTCTATTTATGCTGATGTGGCAAAAATACATATATACACACACACATACATGCTTCCTCACAGTTCACACACAGAATGAAGAAACTTAGAGGTTAATTATAGAAAAATAAAACCTTTAATCTGGAGATGATATTGCCATGAAAAAGCATGAGCTTTGCTGTTACACTGAGCTGGGCTGAATCTGGACTCCTCTACATTCTAACTGTTTGGGAATTCAGCTAACTCCCAGAGCCTCAGCTTCCTCATCATATGTTAAGAATAATGTCAACCCTGCAGGGTGTAGTGAGGATTACAAGACACAACAATGTAAGTAAAGCATCCGTTATTCTAATTGGTATAAAGTAGTTCCCAATATGACTACTAGTGTGATTATGTACCTTAATGTTTGGTAGGCTACAAATAATACTTTCATATACACCTACTCCTAAGAGAAAGAAGACAGATAGATACATGCCTTTATTTAGAAAGTGAAGATTCTAAGACCAGGAACATACTGAAGGTCACAGGCAGGTACAATGGAAGGAGGGCAGGGGACTGCCAACTATGGTCAGGCAACTGCCAACTATGGTCAGGCGCTAAGCACTGATGGCACCCTGGGCTGGCGGATGGGGCAAGGTGAGCACCTCATAACCAGACATTGACCCTGTCACATTAGACTTATTTGGGGCAAGACCATATGCTGAGAACAGACTGAAACCACAGACCCTGCCCCTCTCCCTCGAGAAGCATTCTACTAGCTGAGTAAGTGATGACAAGATTTGGAGGTTTTCCCAAAATCCTAACAGGAAATCATTTTAAAAAACAAGAGAAGTACCATTTGTCTTCCTAGGTCAGTAGCAATTTTAATGCCTGCAATAATGTTGGAGAAATAAAGACAAGGATCAAGCACTTTTAACTTGCAAAAGTGAACTTTTCCTTCTTAAATCTTTTTAAAAAAATATTTATTTTTAATTTTTATTTTATTTAGTTATTTATTAATGGATGGAGATCATTAGGTCTATTTATTTATTTATTTGTTTGTTTGTTTGTTTTATTTTGTTTTTTGATAGAGGTACTGGGGATTAACCCAGACCTAGTTGCTAGGCATGCGCTCTACCACCTGAGTTGTACCTTCTCCCCCTTAACTCTTTTTTACAATGGTTAATGAAAGTTTTCTGTTGTTGCTGTTGTTGTTGCTGTTTTTGCCACAGAGAACATTTGAATTAATTTCAGACTGTACAAGGCATAAAGAAGTAACTTGTACCCACAAGCACCATGACAGTTCCAAGGCTAACTACAAAAGGTCAAAGTGGGCGATGGCCCAGGTCCTGGGAATCCCAGTCCCTTCCCCAGGGTAGTTGGAAAGGTCCTCCCACTTATTAGCTCTACTTTTACTTTAACCTGAGCACCCAACCCTCACACCTCGTGGCCTTTCTCTTGCCTTCTGAAACAGCCTAGACTCTATACAGTATGTATCTCTCTAAATAAGTCTACCTTTACTCAAAAAAAAAAAAAAAAGTAACTTGTAGGTTATGCTATCAGATGTGACAATACTCAAGTGTGCAAGTGTGGATAACTTGCTTTCATGAGGTTTTTGTTTCTTTTGTCAAAAGCATGAAAGTATAGTGAAAACACTCAAAAAAGTAAAGCATAGAAGAGTATGTGATCATTTGTGAACAAAAATGGGATATATGTGGCATAAATGCATAGAATTTCTCTGGCAGTATATCCAGGGAACTAGAAGTACTGGTAGCTTCATGTTTACACTTTTGTAAACATAAGTATAGTATCCATTACAAATAGCATTGTTTACATTGTTACTCATGTTATTCAAATTTACATAAATGGTATCAAATCAGATCCATCACTCTATATCTTATTTTTCCATTCAATATTTTGTATATTTATATAAATATACATATAAATGTATATTACATTTCAATAAGGTATAAGTACATTCACATGGTTCAAAAATCAAAATAGCATAGAAAGCTTTACAGAGGAAAGTCTCATCCCTAAGCCAATGCCCTCTCTCTAAGCAACCACTTAAAATGTTTTTTTGTACCATTCCAGACTTTCTTATGCAAACACATATTCTGCCTCCTCCTTTTTCACAAAAGATTGCATTGTACTGTCGCCCTTCTGCATTTTTCTTTTTTTCAATTGAAGTATAGTTGATGAACAATATTATATAAATTACAGGTGTACATTATAGCGATTCACAATTTTAAAAGGTTATATTTCATTTATAGTTATTATAAAATACTGGCTATATTCCCTATGCTGTACAATATATCCTTGTAGCATATTTTATACATAATAGTTCATACTTTTAAATCCCCTACCCCTAGGTGCCCCTCCCCCGCTCCCTATCCCCACTGGTAACCACTAGTTTGTTCTCTGTATCTGTGAGTCTATTTCTTTTTTTGTTGTATTCACTAGTTTGTTTTATTTTTTAGATTTCACATACAAGTGATATCATACAGTATTTGTCGCTCTGTCTGAGTTATTTCTTAACATAATACCCTCCAAGTCCATTCACATTGTTGCAAATGACAAAATTTCATTCTTTTTTATGTCTGAGTAGTATTTCATTGTTTCTTGTGCGTGTGTTTATGTATATATATGTGTGTGTATTTTTATACACACACACACACACACACACACACACACACACATCCACAGCTTCTTTATCCATTCATCTGTTATGGACACTTAGGTTGCTTCTGCATCTTGGCAAGTAAATAATGCTGCTATGAACTTTGAGGTGGATGTATCTCTTTGAATTAGTGTTTTTGTTTTTGTTTCAGATATATATCCAGGAGTGGAATTGCTGGGTCATACGGTAGGTTTATTTTTAGTTTTTTGAGAAACTTCCATACAGTTTCCCACAATGGCTGCACCAATTTACATTGCCATCAACAGTGTATGAGGGCTCACTCTTCCCCACATCTTTGCCAACATTTGTTATTTGTGATCATTTTGATGATGGCCATTCTGACGTGTGTGGGGTGGTATCTTCTTGTGGTTTTGATCTGCATTTCCCTGATGATTAGTGATACTGAGCATCTTTTCATATGCCTGTTGGCCATCTGCATGTCTTCTTTGGAAATATGTTTATCCAGGTCTTCTGCCCATTTTTTAATTGGCTTGTTTGCTTTTTTGATGTTGAGTTGTATGAGCTGTTTATATATTTTGTGTATTAACTCCTTATCAGTCCTATCATTTGCAAATTCCATAGGTTGTCTTTTTGTTTTGCTTATGGTTTCCTTTGCTGTGCAAATCTTTTACGTTTAATTAGGTCCCATTTGTTTATTTTTGCTTTTATTTCTTTTGCTTTAGAAGACAGATCCAAAAAAATATTGCTGCAATTTATGTCAAAGAGTGTTTTGCCTATATTTTCTTTTAGGAGTTTTATGGTTTCTGGTCTTACATTTAGATCTTTAATCCATTTGACTATATTTTTTGTGTGTGGTGTTAGAGAATGTTCTAAGTTCATTCTTTTACAGGTAACTGTCCAGTTTTCCCAGTACCAATTATTTCTCCATTGTTTACTCTTGCCTCCTTTGTTGTAGATTAATTGACCGTAAGTGTGTACATCTTTCTTCTTCCACTAAACAATATATTCGGAGACTTTTCCATATTCATACACCAAGAGCTTTCTCATTCTTTTCACCAGGTTAAATCTCATTGGGTGTATGTACCATAATTTATTTAACTGGCCCCTAAATGAAAGACAGATGAACTGTTTTCTAGATAAAGTTTCCGCCTTCCTTGACAGAGGAACTAACTAACTAACTGCTGATCAGGCAGTTAGGATGGACTTATAAAAGAGTGTAGGGAGGTAGGGAGACACTCTACCATCCCTTGGGCTGAGGACAGAGCTAAGGGCAGGACAGAGAGGCAAGGTGGGGGCTCCCCTGGTCTCCTGGGAGGCTGGTTTCTCTGCTGACTTCTCCTCTGGTGCCCCTACCACTCACTGTTCTGGCTCAGTTACTCCTCCACAGTCCCCTTACCTGTTGACCTTCCCCTGACTCTGCCTGGGGAAATTCCCAAGACCCTTCTGTGGGGTTTGGGGAAGATTGTTGAGGTGTTAGGACTTGGGGTCTGGCTCTCTGGGTCAGCACTCTCACTAGCTTTCCATATTGCCCACTCCCTACTCCCAGCTCCCCTGACAAGAGGTCCAGGGCCATGAGCAAGAACTGAATGGCTCAGTGGCCTTCACCTGGCCCCAGCGTCAGCTTCCCTATCTGTCCCACTGGCAATCTCTGGGCGTCTAAACCTAGGCTGCTCTGGGCTAGTGGGGATGGGCTGAGGAAGCAGAAGCAGAGGTTGGCTGGTGTGCCCCCTCCCTCCCCAACCCCATCAGCAGATCATGCCCTGTGGTTCCTCTTATGCAGGACCCTCTGATTAGGGGTGAAATACTAGCTGGCAAAACCCGGAAGGGGAGGTCCAGGGAGGTGTGGTGACTACCTTCATGTCAGAGCGCAAGCTAGTGTTAAAGCGTTCTCGGTAGGAGACAGATTCCTGCCTTCTGCCCAGACCTCTCCAGGCCCCTCATTGCTTGGCTCAGCTGTGCTGTGGGGTAAACTGGGTGGCGAGGGCAGAAGATCTGGGCTTGGGAGGGAGACAGGAAATCTGGCCAAGTCTTATGGTGGCTTTCTGACAGACGTGGATAGACATGGCCGGGCAGATAATACAGTTGCTGCTTCTGGCTTTGGTGGCTGCTGCATGGGGTGCCCCGTCAAAGACACCCCAGGCCAGGAAGGACCTGCTCAACGTCTGCATGAATGCCAAGCACCACAAGCCAAAGCCAGGTCCGGAGGAGGAGCTATATGGCCAGGTGAGAATGGAGTGGGGGACAGGGCTGCCTCAAAAAGGGAAGAAGTTAGAGAGGGGGGTAGATTAGCTGTGAGGGGTGATGGAGGCAGGAAGGTGGCTGAGGTGATCCTGGTGGACTTCTCTCAGGAGCCACTAGAATAAAGGGGGTCTATTTATCTAGCACTCACTATGGGCCAAGTGTTTTCCTCACACCTTATAGGTAAATATACCCAAAGCGCCTACTTGATAGGTGGGTGGTGGTCTCTACTTATACAAATGAGGATATAGGCCCGAGAGGGCACAGGTACATGTGGGAACTAGAGACCGGTTGTTAGCAGGCACCAGGAGAGTGTGATGGTCCCTTTCCCATCCTTCATTATGTGCCAGCCCAAGAGCTCAAAAGCACACCTGGAGAATGTCATTCTAAGTAAAGTAAGCCAGAAAGAGAAGGAAAAATACCATATGATATCACTTATATGTGGAATCCAAAAAAAAAAAAAAAAAAAAAGAAAGAAAGAAAGACAAACCAACTTATCTACAAAACAGAAACAGATTCACAGTCACAGAAAACAAACTTATGGTTACCAGTAGGGGAAAGCATGGGGGAAGGGATAAATTGGTAGTTTGAGATTTGCAGATACTAATATATATAAAATAGATAAACAACAATTTTATATTGTCTAGCACAGGGAACTATATTCAATATCTTGTAGTAACTTACGGTGAAAGAGAATATGGAAACGAATACATGTATGTTCCTATATGACTGAAGTATTGTGCTCTATATTAGAAGTTGACACATTGTAAACTGACTATACTTCAATCAAAAAATTTATATATTTAAAAAAATTATTAATTAAATAAATAAACAAAGAGAAAGCACCACCACTTCTGAAGTCTCACCTGCCTTGAATGTACCTCTCTAAGATTGTCTCCCACTTTCAGTCAGATCCGTGTTCAGGCCCATGTGCAGGTCATTGCCCCTCTGTGCCCTGCTGCTTTCAAGACCTACCTGAAGTCCCCATGCCTGGGGTTCCAGACCCTGAGAGAGCCATACTGGCCCCCTTCACCTCTGCCCCCACACCAGCCCGGGACCAGGCTCCTCTTCTCCCTGTCCTGAGTCACAATCTTAATCTTACCATTTACAAGGGGTGCAGCTTACTTTGTTTTTTTTTTTCCTACCTTGGTGGGGGGAGGTAATTAGATAGATAGATAGATAGATAGATAGATAGATAGATTTAAGATACTAACTCTGTATATAAAATAGATAAACAAGTTTCTACTGTATAGCACAGGGGACTATATTCAGTATTTTGTAGTAACCTGTAATGAAAAAGAGTATGAAAACGAATATATGTATATGTATGACTAAACTATTATGTTGTATATCAGAAACTGACACAACATTGTAAACTGACTATACTACAATTAAAAGTAATATGTATTTACTTACTAATGGAGGTACTGGGGATTGAACCCAAGACCTTGTGCATACTAAGCACATTCTCTACCACTGAGCTATATCCTCCCCTACTGGTGCAGCTTACTTCAACCCTGTAAAAATTGGAGTTATGCTCTTTTGATTGAATTGTTAAGAGGCTAAAGTGGAAAACCCTCAGGGATTTTGCATCTGCTGTTTTCTGTGCCGAAAACATTCTCTGTCTTCCCCTCGACCCTAACAAAAACCATAAGCTCAAGGAAGGCAGAGATTTGATCTGTTTTGTTCACTACAGTACTCTCAGCCCCTAGTACAGTGCCTGCACTCAGTAAATATTGGCTCAAGGCAAAATGAGGAGTATAATAACCCAGATAATGTGAAATATATTTGTAAACTGTTTAGAGCTGTACAAATAATAATTGCTCCCCCAAATGATGGTTCCCCAGGTCTCCCATATCCCCTGTGTTACTCTCTGTTAAAAGTCAATACAATTATTGTCTTCATCCCAAAATGAGGGCTCCTCAAGGGTCACACGTAGAGGTACCCTCCCTGGTGAGTGTTCCTCTGGACAACCCACCTGAGGCAGAGGAGCCAAAATATAGAGGAGACGGCCATATTTGGGGAAGGACTTAGTCTTGTGTCTTCCCCATCCAGTGCAGTCCCTGGAGGAAGAACTCCTGCTGCTCTGTCAACACCAGCCTGGAAGCCCATAAGGATATTTCCTACCTGTACAGATTCAACTGGGACCACTGTGGCAAGATGGAGCCCTCTTGCAAGCGTCACTTCATCCAGGACACCTGTCTCTACGAATGCTCACCCAATCTGGGGCCCTGGATCCAGGAGGTATGGGCACTGTCCCCACAAGCACAAACCTCAGCAGAGGGCAGGGCCCACTAGCCACTTGTAGGGAGGCTGTGGTCCAGGAATTCTGAAGCACCATCCCCTCCCCCAGCCCTGGTCCCCATCAGGGAGCAGCTGAGATCCCTGGCTGACTGGAGCCCTCCCTCCCCACCTCCCACTCAGGTGAACCAGAGTTGGCGCAAAGAGCGGATCCTGAATGTGCCCCTGTGCAAAGAGGACTGTGAGACCTGGTGGAATGACTGCCGCACCTCCTACACCTGCAAGACCAACTGGCATAAGGGCTGGAACTGGACCTCAGGTGAGGGCCTGGGCGGGGCAGGGGGAGGGGTTTGGAGGTGGAGGTGGGGGGTGTGGAACAGGTATATAGAAATTTGGGGTTGTGGGGCTGGTGGAGCAAGAGATGGTTCTGGACCCAGGGGCTAAAGGTCTTCCATCCTCCCCTCAGGGTACAACCAGTGCCCTGTGAAAGCAGCCTGCCACCGCTTTGACTTCTACTTCCCCACACCTGCTGATCTGTGCAATGAAATCTGGAGTCACTCCTTCAAAGTGAGCAACTATGGCCGGGGCAGTGGCCGCTGCATCCAGATGTGGTTCGACTCCAACCAGGGCAACCCCAACGAGGAGGTGGCAAGATTCTATGCTGCTGAGACCAAGAATGATGTGCCCCCACCCCAGGGGATTGGGTCTTTCCTGCTCGATCTGACCCAAATGCTGCAACTCTGGCTCCGTAGCTGAGATGTTCCCATTGCTGATACCTGGACACCTTCCTTGCCTGCACCCAACCTGGGTGACCTCAGCTCAGCTTGGCTCAACTCTTTCAGATGAGGAGGACTCATAATACCCTGATCATTGGTTCCTGATCCTATGGGGATCCTCTAACAGCCTATACTAATAGACAGATCCATGTGTGTCCTGTGTCTTATAAATAATTTGGGGATGAGTAGGTTGGAGGGGGGACCTGCGTCATTGCATAATCACTGCTACTGAGAGGCCCAAAGAGGGACTGGGACCAGCTTGAAGTTCACCAGCAAGTAGAGAACGGAAGTTGATCCTTTAGCCTGGGGCTCTTGCTTCTGCACCAGCCTTTTTCCTTATGCCCCCTCCTATACCACAAGGGGACAAGCAGATTGGTAGAGGGAAGCTGGGGAGAGATTGGCAGATGAGTTACCAGGCTCCTGAAGGCAAAGAAAGTTTCTTTCTCTTTCCTTCCCTTACTAGACGTGGGCTAGGATGGAGATATTGGTGAGAGGATCCTAGTGGGGAACATTTGTATTGTCTCCATTTTTTAAAGCGACAAATAATTCTGCAGTGAATAATCTTGTATGTAGTAGAATGCTATGGCATTGAAATCCAGAAGAGGGACTGCTGGGTTAAGGAGTATATGGATTTATCATTTTGATAGTTACAACTTTATAGGGGGTGTATCAATGTGGCCCCCACCAGAAATGTCTGAGTGCCTGTTTCCCCATCGTCTGGTCAACATAGCATGGTCATACTTTTGATTTTCTGCTAGGCTGATTTTCTGCTAAACGGATAGGTGGGAAAGAGGACAGCATCTCAGTGTAGTTTTCACTTGCCATGTTTCTTTTCATGAGAACACAGTTTCCGTGATCTTTCCATATTGAAGTACAGAGACCTAGTTCATTCTTTCTTCGTTGTTGGGCAATATTCCATTCTATGTACATTTAATTCAGTCACCTACTGATAGATATTTAAGGAAAGAGGGTTCTTTTATGGCCTCAACATTTTTGAAGAGCACAGGCCAGTTATTTTGTAGAATAACTCTCATTTTCGGTTTATCTGTTTCCTCATCAGATTGCGATTCTGCATTTAAATTTTTTTTTAACTTTGGGGGGAAGGTAATTAGGCTTTTATTTATTTATTTTAATGGAGGCACTGAGGATTAAACCCAGGACCTTATGCATGCTAAGCACATGCTCCACCACTGAACTATACCTTCCTCCCCGAGATTCTGCATTTTTGACAGGAATAGCCCCAAAGCAATATGTTGTCCTCTTGATGCATCATGATGAGGGGTGCCTGGTGCTGGGTTTGCCCATTCCTGATGATTTAACTTACCTTTTGGTTGAGATTGGGTCTGCCATGTTTCTCCATCACTTCCCCCTACCCCTTTGTAATGAATAAGCATGCTGTAGGGAGATACTTTGAGAACTGCAGATATCCTATTCACCATCAAACTTTCAGCTTGGAGTTTCGCTATCTGATGGACATTTTTTGAAAAGGAAAAACAAACACCAAAATGTCTTATTATGTGACAGTCCCTCATCAACCCTTTAATGTTTTTCCATGGTATCTGCTGGAAAAACCAAGCTTCTTCAGTGGCAGGGAACCTCCCTCTCCCACTTAGATATTATGTCAAATAATACCCCCTTCCCACCCCCATATATGAGCTCCATTCACACTTTTAACTTTGGGCTTTTATACCAACAATTCCCTCTCTGTGTTCCTGGAATGTTCTTTTATATTCTGAAGGCTGGCTCCTTTTAGCCACTTAGATTTCAACCTACAATTAATTCCCTGCTATAATGACTCCTGACCACCCAACCAAAAGAAGTCACCCAGGCACTTTCTTATCATATCCCTCTAGTCCTTCTGTACAGATACTTAACTACTGTATTTACTGTCTAGCTTTTCCCTAACAAAACATACACACCTGAAAGCAGGGGCCATGTCTATGTTTTTTTGTGCCAGATCCCCTGGGCCTGGGTCAGTACCTGGCACAGATGAGGTGCTCAGGAAGTTAAGGAATCCATGCACCATTCTGTCAGTCAACAGATGCCTTCTGAGCACCCAATCTGCTGGTATAGACCAACTGGAAGGAAACTGAGTACCCTGCGCTGTCCCGTGAGGGCACACAGACCTGAGAACTAATAATTCTTAGAACAGTGAGCTCAGGGTTTGCTACAGGGAAGCACAGTGTAGTTCTGTGGAAGTCTATAAGTTTTGGGAAGGCTTCCAGAGCATAATGGATGCCAAGCAGACTAGGTGGGAGGAACGGCATTCTATGGAGAGGGTTCAGTAAGTGCAAAGACTTGGAGGTAACAGAAGTGTACGCAGAGCTTCTAGTGGCTAAGATAGAAGTTAAGAGGGCAAGGGCAGGAAATGAGGCCAGAGAGGGAATACTGCTTAGACTGATGACCGAGGCCCCCTAACAGTGCTCTCTTTTGTTTGTGAAATAAGACAGGCTTGAAATCAGACTCAGCTCTGAATCCTAGTTCCTCTTTGCTGCCTAGGAATGGCAATGTGAGGATGAATGATAAGCAATTGCATATACCATGGGTTGGCACTCAGGAAAAGCCCCAGCTTCTCTCACCCCCACTCCCTGCAGCCCAGAGTCCCGACCCATGCAGGGCCAAAGACCTTCCTGTTACCTTTGGTCACAGGGCAGATTTCAGATTGTGGTTCACAACGATGCCAATGGCTAACCTGACTGGTATTAAGCTTGCAGTCCCGGCAGATACTCTCAGATCAGCTCCATGGTGAATGCTTGACTCTACTGACTAGACAGTCTGAGCACCAAAGCCTCAGATTCAGAGCCCGGCATGAGGCTCACCAATGGCAGGGACTTCTCATCGATCAATATTCCACCTCTAATTCCCTTGCTGATCACTTCTTCTGAAGCCCTGAGGTCCCAGGGGCTTGACTCAGGGGCCAAATACCACTCCTGCAGTGAGGGGAAGAGGCTAAAAAGTCCAGTTTATGATCAGCCCCTGACGCAAGAGTGGAGGATGGGGGACAGGGGCAAGTTCCATCTTGAGGAACATCTAGAGGAATGCTCTTGGGCATTCCTAGACACCTGGTCATTCTTCTCCAATCAGGAGAAGGCTGAGCTGGGCTTGTAAAGAGAGGAGGGAGGTCTGGGGGTTGCAGCAGCCCTCCACCTGCTCAGGTCTTCAGAGGGCTTAACCTGCCCAGATTGTTACAGGATTCAGGTAAGGCTCACTTTGAGGGAGAGGGAAATAGGGCAGGAGCTGGGAGTCTCCTGGGAGTCAATTCCTTTATAGGCCCTTTAGAGCGTTCCTTCTTGGCTGATTCTCCCCCAGTGATCTAGCTGCCTCCTCTGGTTCCTGGTCATCCTCCTGCTCCATGGGCCCTTGTGGAGCCTGCTGGCACTCTCTGGAGTCATAAACTCCCACACCTGGGCTCTCTATGTGCTTGGAGCCTACTGACACCTTAACCCTGACTCCCCACTGCAGGACCCTTTGCATACCTGCATTTCTGCAAGATACTCTAACAAAACTCATCACCCCAGGAGACAGCCCCACAATACCCTAGGTGGATAGGCCTCACACCCTGCCCTTATAAAAGTCATAAAACCTATTGTTTAACCTATTGTTCAGAGAAGTCCCTGATAGATCTTACAGCCAATCAGGTACCTGTGCATGAATTGATCACACAGCCCCTACTCCTTGTGTGCACAGCCCCCTCCCCCAATAAAAGACCCTGCATGCCCACCCCCGGTGCTCTTGCCTGTGTGACCTGCTGTTGCCTATAGCAGCATACCTATTAAACTTTCCTGAACTTTTATTGGTCTCTGGTAATTCTTTACCAACACACGTGTCACTGTCACCATGTTGTGTGCCCACAACATTTGGTGGCCCGTATGTGGCTTCCCTCTTCCAACTCTGCTTTCCTTTCCTTGCTCATACTTTCCTGCTGCTCCCTAGCATTCAGGAATTCCCCAATCTTGCCGAGGATTGGGGAACCCTGGCTGAGCTACTCCCAGTGGGCTCTGAAACTCTGACAGAGGAGAATGACCCTTGGCTATCTGGTGGATGCACATAGGAAAAGTGCCTTTTCTTTTCTAATACCTCTACCACGTATCCAGTCCCTGAGTCAGAGGGAATTCTGCATCTCGTCAGGGAAGGCCCACATAAGGACTGATAATCCCCTGCCTTGAGACACCCAGATCCCTGTTTCCTGGTTGGCCCCAGACGAATAATAGAGTCAGATGGGTTCAGCGGGTAAAAGCGTTGAAAAGCCCTACCCACAAGCAGTACACTCCTACCCGATACACACTCTCCTCTTCTCGCTCACTGTGGCCTCAATTTCTAAGCCTGCCAGGTGCTCTTCCCCCGCCCCTCCCTCCCACACTGCCTCTGTGACCAGGACTGAGCCTCCCGGATTGAGCCTCCGATCGCCGCGCCAGATACAAATCTTTGGCGGGTGAGTTCCTTAAAGACCCCCTTCTTTATTTTTCGGCCCCTTGTGTCGCCTTTTCAGCCCTTGCGCGGGTACATCCATTGCGCCGGTACAGCCATTGTGTCGTTAGTAACCTTTTTGCTGAGACAGCTTCCCTTTCTCAGGGGACGCCCTGAGTCAGGGAATGCTGGAAATTTGGTCATTCTCTTTCGGGGGTGCGGGGTTGGGGGGACGACAACCCCTGGAGTAGAGTCTGACTGCCCCTTGTGGCCGTTTTCCGATTGCTCCCTTGCAAGCCGTGTTTCCCTTGGTGGGTTTTTTGCCCCTACGGGGGTGGTATATAATCACCCCAAACGGGCGCTTTCTTCCTCTCCTTATCCCCTTAATTTCGCTCCCCTATTCCCCGGGACTCACCCCTGGGTTGTATTTTTTAAAAACCGGCGTAAATTCAATCCCCAGTCATTAAAAAAAAAAAAAAGCAGTTTGTCTTTTTCTGTAACACCACGTGGCCACAATACCAACTCCCAGATCAGAAGGCTAGACCATTTAATGAAACTCTGCCTTTATGGCTCTCAAAATTTAGGGTTTGTACTGATCAGTCTGTGACTGACGTGCATGTGTGTATTTTATACTTTGTGTTCTGTCTCATGACTTGTGATTGTCATTCTGTCTTGGGAAGTGGGAAATTCTGATTCTGTTCCCGCATGGAGCCCCTGCGACAAATTCTAACTGGGCCTTTAAATGCAAATACAGTCCGCTATGCCTGGGACTTCAGCCTTGGGTTAATCAGCAAAACCTCAAACCAAAGAAAAAAATGGTAAAAAGCCCTTTAAACTCAAGCAGGAAAACTAGGAGATCTCGTTCTATCTGAGTGTATGTATATTCATACACATTATCCATATGTGATGTCTCTACCTTTAAAATTGTTATCAAAATTAAATTCATCAAAGAGCTCTGTTTAATTGACTTAAAACTAAGCGCTTACAAACTAAATATTTCTAAAAAGCTAAACAAAGTAACGTTCAGGTTCACATGAACTCGGAAATATTCAGTATTAAATTAATACCTGGTATTAAAGTTAAAAAAAGTTTGCTAATTTAATTAATATCTACATGTCTTGAAAGTCATCAGAGTTAAGCATACTTCTGTTGTACCTAGGCTTAATAAAAGTCAAATAAGATCTTGTATTATCTGTTACAAATTTTTCAACAAAAAATAACTTGGCATAATAAAATTATTATAATTAAATTAAATACAAATGAGATAAGATACTAAAACACGAACTACTAAACATTGGCTTCCCTTATAGAGAAACAAAAGATACTTACAACTATTAATGAATATGTTTGGTGCCACCCTGAAATGTTCTCTATAAAAAAAGCACATGGTTTTTAAAATTATTGGTATTTATTTTTGCTCATCTTTAAAATGCTAATGTAGGACAATTCATAATTACCTAGTTTTCACTAGAAATTATGGCTTTCAAGGGTTAAAGTTACATAAAATTTAAAAAATGGAAGTTTTCTTAAATGTTAATTTAATTTAACAGATTGTAAATGTTTTTTTTTTTTTTTTGCCTCTTAAGTAATCTGTTCGGTATTTGCCTTTAAAATATTTTGTTATTTTGGTTTAGTAAATAAGTATTGTTTCATGGTGACCTATAATTTTATCTGACCAGGTATTTAAAAACTTTTAACAAACTCCCCAAGTATCAAATTATAATAAAGTTCTTTTGACCCATCCTAACCTTGGGATGCTTCAGAGGGCCCCTGAAATATTCCAAAGAAAACAGTAAGCTAATTAGGTTCATTTGATATGTTAAATTACATAGGAAGTACTGTCAACTATATAATAAATCTTCTTAGGTTAAAATGTATGGAAAAATCATATAAAATTACTAAAAGTCTGGTATATATAAATGTTCCCAGTCATAATTCTGGTTATTGTAATGAGGTTTCTTTATTAACTACCATGTAGCCAGGTGTTTAACCATGCTTCAAGTCCTATGTCATTCATAAACAGTTGTGTTTTTACTGTGATGCTTTTAAAAAATGTTTTCTCTTTAAAGAGTTTTTCAAAACAAAGACTTATTTGACAAGTACAGGTTTCTGATAACTTTTAAATCATACTGCTAAACTGGGTAAAAATATAAAAGTCTGATTAAAAACTCTGATTACATAAAACTTAACGAAAAGGATTAATTACATGGGACTTACTAAACTGATAAATGGTTATAATTTTTATGATCTAAAAAAATTTGTATGGTTACAATTTTGGTTTTGTCAATCAATTAGTCTTAATATGATTATATTTGATAAAATGGGGGCTATTATAGAGAAAGAGATGTTTTAGTGGACATTAAACTCTATAGTTTTGTTAATTGAGGTCTATATTTACTAAGACTTCACTTCCCAGACATTCCTTGCTCTTAGGTTATAAGGAAGGGGGCAAGGCACAGCCAACAAAAAGCTGGCCTACCTCTGGGGTTTGTTACAAAGTTTAATTAAACTATTAAAAAAAAAAAACACTCTAGATTTCTTTCTGAAGCTCAGTAATCTAAACGTATTTCATGATCTTATACAGAGTTAAAGTTAATCCAATTGTTAGGTTTATGGTCAACTATCCTGTACTTCTGGATTATCTTGGTGGATTTCTTCACTCTAAGGGTCAAATTGGTAGGCCTTTAGGAAATTTATTCTAGAGAAATTATAGTTCTGTTCAGGCCCCTAGTGATATTACTAGGTGGGATTCCCTCACCTGGCCAATTAATACCTGCTCTAATCCTGGCCATAAATACGAATTTTCTTCTAAAGTTACTCAAGCTCAATTAGAGCAGTAAGTCACAATTTAAAGCAGTTAACCAGATACATAGTTCCATAGGAGAGTTGTAATTATAACAGTGTAACTCTAGATATGGGAAGAAGCAAGAAGAGGGAATATTTTGCTGGACCACAACAGACTAGCAAGACAGGTGGTCCAGAGACATTTTGTTACTGTTAATAAGGCCTAGTCCCCTAATAGCACATCGAGTGCCTACCAATGAAATCCTTGCCTGACACAGGAATGAGCATTCCTATCACCACGGGACAAAATGGTCATAAAATGCCTCCCAAGCCATGGTCAAAACTTGTGATCATGGGGGGACCTGCCAACTAAAATTGGCACTTACTATCTGCCTCTATAAGGATTAAGTCACAAGCCACTGCAGTCACTGACTGTCAGTGTACCCTGGAAGGAGCTCAGGGTGGAAATAAAAAATGAGGCACTCTGTATTCTGGGAAAAACTGGCAAAACAGGCCTTCAGATAGATGTTTCCAAGAAAAGATTACATGAGCCCAAATGCTTGCATCTCCTCATATCTAGAAAAAGCACTAAAATCATTAACAGTGACATCTACTTTGACCATTAAGAAAAACTATCTTACAAAACCACATCTCTTAACATCTTAACAGCCTAAAAGTTGAGAGCTATGTCTTATTCGGTGGACATATCTGAGGACTCAAACCCCTTCGAGCCCGGGATGACAGCCTCTCAGATCACTCTGAGGGACTGCTCCAAAGAGGTAGGGGAGGAGCCAGGATATATAGGAGTTTTACAACAAAGACCAGGTAGTTGGAACATTAAAAAATTACTGTTACAGAAAACTAGACATCTCAAGTTACAGAATTTAGTGCTTTTCTATGTATGGGAAGGAGCAAACGTCTGGGCTTATTGAAATCATTCCTTTGACAAGCACCTAGCTATCTGGGGCCAGTATCCTGTCCTTTCACGTTCTGAGTCCCCTGAGAGTGCATCACTGTGGGTGGCTGCAGAGGCCAGGCTGCCTGCTTGTCTGCACCCTGAGCTCATGGGGGGTGGCGGCAGCAGCTGATGACTTGATGGCTTCAGCTTTCTTTGTTTACTGATATGGCTTGCAGTATTTTTTTTTCACACATCCTTACAGCCTCCCAAGGAGACACATGCAGTTATATGTACTGAGTACTATACTTTAGTATTAGTTAGGTATGTCAATGCTTACAGCAAAAAGGTTAACAAACAGGTTTCTAACTGGTTCTCTAATATTTTTCCTTTTTTCTTGGATTCCAGAGGAAATAAGGTCCTTTTTCACAATCATTAAAAAATTTCTCCTCTCTGTCTTTTTGTTGGGATTGTCTATTTAACTTGGTATACGTTTATTTTATGTTGTATCCTTATGATGCAGGAAAAATGGTTGTGGGGCGTGAGGAGGGCCATGTCTCAGGTCTCAGCTGAGTTCCTGGGACATGTGTGGCCAAGTGTGGGTCCTTGGCTTCGTGCAGGAAAGAATTCAAGAGTGAGCTGCAGTTGAGTAAAGGTAGATTTATTTAGAGAGATACATACTGCATAGAGTGTAAAGCAAGAGAAAGGCCACAAGGTGTGGGGGTTGAGAGCTCAGGTTAAAGTAAATAGGTACACACTCCAGGGAGAGTGCAGGCTGTCTCCGAAGACAGGAAGACAGGAGTAGTGTTGCCAGTTTTTATGGGCTCAGTAGCTTCACATGCCTACAAGTGGGAGGACTATTCCAACCACCCTGGGGAAGGGGCTGGGATTCCCAGGAACTGGGCCACCACCCACTCTTTGACCTTTCGTGGCTAGCCTTGGGACTGTCATGGTGCCTGTGGGCATGTTATTTATCATGCTAATATGTTACAATGAGCACATAATGAAGCTAAAGTTCTACTAGAAGTCAAACCTCCTGTCATCACAATCCTCAAAGCCTAGTGGGAGTTGAATCTTCCACCATTTTGGTGTTAATTGCTGTCATTCCTTGAATGGTTGTGTCCTGCCCCCTTCCCTCCTGTCTCACTTATCTTACAAAAAACGACTGTCTCTCTTTGAGGTCCAAGCTCCAAAGAAACAAGAACAAACATCCCCCGCCAGCCAGAAACGCCAGGGCCCTTACCATACTAACGTGACGGTGATGCAGCCCTTGGATGTCAAAGGGGGTTACTTTCAGGCTGCCCCTTAGGCAGTCGGATTCCTGGGGAGCACCAGGCTGGCCCCACACCCCAGACAGATTGGCACAATAGATAGGGACAGTGTGATGTCTATATCCTTCAGGAAGTATTTCCAAAAGAAAATAAACTTTCACCCAGGTTCCAAAGATCTGAAACTGCCAATCTGTCAGGGGGAATGCGGAGCCAGCTGGCACTCTCTGGAGTCATAAACCCCTACCCCTGGGCTCTCCGTGCGCCTGGAGCCTACTGACACCTTAACCTCCACTCCCCACTGCAAGACCCTTTGCATACCTGCATTTCTGCAACGTATAAAACATCTTCTCTTGATGTGTTTACCTTAACAAAACTCATCACCCCAGGAAGTAGCCCATCTCACAATACTAGGCGACAGGCCTCACATCCTGCCCTTATCAAAGTTGTAAAACCTATTGTTCAGAGAAGTCCCTGACAGATCTTACAACCAATCAGGTACCTGTGCAGGAATTGATCATGCAGCCCCTACTCCTTGTGTGCACAGCCCCCTCCCCCCAATAAAAGACCCATCCTGGGTGCTCACACAGGCACCTCTTGCCTGTGTAGCCTGCTGTTACCTATAGCAGCGTGTCTATTAAACTTTCCTAAACTCTCCTCGGTCTCTGGTCATTCTTTACCAACCTGAGTTACCAGCCCACCACGATGTGCCCACAACAGCCCAGACCTGTGGTCTTTCCATGAATACTGAGTGCCCCACCATATTCCTTAAACTGCTGCTGCCTTCCATAGTCGGCGGCTCCCACAACTCGAACCTTCCCCCTGGGCTTTCACCTCTACGACCCCCTCCTCTGTTGTCACACACAGGCCCCTCTACAGATCAAAGCTCAACAGGCTCTCCTGCCCGAACTTGCCCCTCGCCTCTTCTCTTCCCCACCAGTAGTCACAGCCTGGTCTCAGGGTGAAAAAAGGCAGGCTTCTGTCCCTGGCTGGGGTAGGAGTGGTGGGAGGCACCTAAATTAGAGCAGACTCGGACACAGGAGAAATGATACTTGTGTGGCTGGGTGAGTGAGTAGGCGATAGGAAGGGAGCTGGGGCTTGGGACCAACTGAGGCTCGGGTCATCCGAACATCTGCAGTTTTACAGCTGGAGGTGGGCGATGCCTGCAGCTGATGAGGTTGAAGTCAGGGGCTCTTTAAGTTAGGGATATGGGAGCTCCACACTCTACAGCTGCCACGGAGCTCAGACACCTGCGCTCCATCCCTTGCCCTACAATGAGCTCTGGCCTGATTCTCATTCTCCTCATCTGTGTTAACAGGATATAGGTGTTCGGAGTGGGCCAGATTATGTTAAATGATCTCGGCAACTCAGGCTGCAAACTTTTCTCAGATGTGAGTTTGGGGGAGAAAATAGAGAAAGTGGGGCTTGGGGGCCGGCCTTAGGCTTGTGCTAATAATCCACCCCCTCCCGCCCACCACCCTCCCATGGAGGCCTGGCCGTGCCAAGTGCAGTAATTAACTCCTGGGTGGCCTTCGCCCTATCCAAAGCTCCCCTCCTGGGCCACATTCCCACTGCTCGTCTCCTAGGCCACTAAACCCCTTCTGTCCCCTAGAGTGAGGCAAGGTGGACTGGAGAGCAGAGCAGAAGCCTGAGCCAGACCGAGAGCCACCTTCTCTCCCAGGTATGCCACTCTCCAGCCTCTGTCAGAGGCAACACACCCTAAGGGCACTCCCAGTAAGTGTTAAAGGATATGACCTGGGAGGATCCAGGGCCTGGAGGCTGAGGATCCAGAAGTGGAGACTAGGACCTACCCAAGGCTAAACTGCAAGTTAGTGTCCGTCTTTGAACCAGAGCCCAGGACACAGTGCTTCAAGTGTGGGGTGCTGGGGGAGAGGGGATGTGTGTGTGTTTTGAGGGTGATGATTGGTGTTGGTGGTGGGGGTCAGAGCTGGACCAAGATCTGAAGCTGAGCCTGGGAAGGTGGGGAGAGGCTCGCAGGGTGATGCAGGTGGTGCAGAACGGAAGAGAGCTCTGGCTCTAGAAAGCAGCCACAGCCAGAAACTCCCCAGCTGACTGAGTGGGATCCAACAGGACCAAGGGAAAAAGGCTTTCTCAGCCCCTCAGTACTCCCCCATCACTCTGTGTCAGTTACTCCCCCGAGGGCCTCAGCACAGCGAAGGTTCAGGGGACCCAGCAGAAGGAGCTCTGGACTTGAGGGTCCTGAGTCAGACTTGGGTGACTCCTGCTGTGTGACTTGGGGCACGCCCTCAACCCATGCCTAACTGATTCCTCAATCTATGCCCAGCTGGCTAGCATTTGTCGGGGCCTTCCTCCCTACATTATTTAATCCTCGGGTGAGGAAACCAAGCCTTAAGACAATTTGTTATTTTCCCCCAGGGTCAAACAGGAGGGGGACTGTGAGGGCTGGGATCTGGACCCCTGTGCTCTAAACTGCTAGACTTGGTTTCCCCAAAGGAGTCTAATCCTGAATCACCGGGCATTTCCAAGGGTACAGATTTGCTCTTGGAGATCAGTGAGTGATGGGGTCAATGGAGAGATGATTAGATCCTGGGATGAATGAATTAGCAAATGAATAAACAATGGAATAAACTGTGGCAGCATATTGGATTGTGGAAGGGTGAGAGGGGATGAGGGGATGAGGAGGAGAAGGAGGAAGAGAGCTAGGTGGGAATTTAAATCCAGGTTTCCCAAAGCCCTCCTGGGCAGTCAGCCTGGAGGCCGCCCAGCTCAGGCCCCATCCAGGAGACCCAGGCAAGATGATGGAGTTCTGTAGGAGGTGAGGGCAACATGGAGGCGAGGCAACTTTGTGAGCAGAGGGGACACAAAAGCTTTAGGAGCTGTGGGAAACAAATGCCGAGCGTTTTAGGAGAGCCAGGCACCTGGTGACCAGTGGGATGAGGGAACAGGCACCTCCCAAAGCTCAGTATTGGAGGTCAGAGGACTGAGGTGCTATGAAGGCCAAAGGGAGGCCAGCTCTGTAGCAGGGCTTCAGGAGCCTCCCAAGGCCCCAGGGGTGGGCTGCTCAGCTGCCCACGCCCACCCCCAAGTCTTTGTGCCCTGTGACATCCCCCAGGTCACCGGGTGTCTGGGGGAGACCAAATGAGAAGGCTGGAAGCAGGGCTTTGTTTTGTTTTTTAAACACAGATCTGTATCTGGAGGTCCAAAACTAAGATGTTGTTGTAAACTTTTGCACAAAGTAATTTGGTGTCAAAATCTGAGCTGAAAATTAATATGAAGTTATTATAGTTTTTATTTATCCCACCAATGTAACTCTATCCCCCTAAATTGTGTGCTTGATTGTTGAGTGCTTGTAAATTTCATTATCTTATTTTGTATTACCTTGTATAAAATTGCCAACTAAAGAATGTCCTTGGCCACTTGGTTCTATAAGGATTAAGTCATTAGCTACTGCAGTCGCTGATCTTTAACACACACTGAAAGAAACTCAGGGCAGAGATCAGGAATCAGGCAGTCTGCGCTCTGGGAAAATTGGCAGAACAGGCCTTCAGACAGATATTTTCAGGAAACAATGTTGTGAAACCAAATTCTTACATCTCCTCATATATAGAAAAGCATGAAAACCACTAAGATATCTGTTCCCTGTGACCAGCAGCAACCTTCTACTGAGATGTGTGCTTGACTGCATGTCTTCCTTGGCCAAAATCGCATACATACTGATCTCCCCCATGACCTCTTCGGAACAGCTTCTCAGAGCTGTTTCTTGGGCTATAGTCCTCAATAAGACACTGAACAAACTCAACTCACTGCTCTCATGTTGTGTGGTTTGGTTTTGTTTTTTTCAGGTCAACAAAATCTTTTAAACTGAAATGTCCACCTCCGAGGATTTTGAACAAGGGATTGTGGACATATGGCAATCTCCTAGCTATTTCTGCATTTTGCCCAAACCCCATTCCTTAGGTGTATCATGTGATCCTCATGACCACCTAGAGAAGCCAGAGACCCCAGCCAGGGAAAGTCCCAGAAGGTGGCATCTGATCCCAACCCTTCCTGAAGACTGGTGTAGGGACTACCTACCCTAGGCTCCTCCCACCTAAGGCTTTTATTAACACCTTGAGGACCCACCTCTGCATTCTTGCATTCCTTTGCTGCTTTTGACCACAGCTCTTTCTTCAGGGACAAGCATGGCCCACATGATAACATGGCTGCTTCTTCTTTTGGTGTGGGTGGCTGCTGGATGGGCAGCCTGGCCCAGGACTGAGCTTCTCAATATCTGCATGAACGCCAAGCACCACAAGGAAAAGCCAGGCCCTGAGGACAAGCTACATGAGCAGGTGAGCCAAAAGGTGGTCTGCAGCGGGGAAGAGCTGCCTTGGGAAATGTCTACCCTCTCCTTGGTGGAGGCAGGGAGGCTACCTGAGCAGATCTTTGGTTTATACTGGTCAAGGCAACTCTGTCTAACACATACTGCGTGCCCAGTATTCTCAGGACAATGCCAGGAGCTCAGCTTCTTGGTGGCTGGGCTTCCATGTTACTGAAGTTAGGAAGCAGGTCCAGAGAAGAGCCTGGAGAAACCCGACCTGGAGGTTGATTTTGATTTCTGAGTTTAGATGGGGGCCAACCCCTCCAGGGATCTGAGAGGAGAAAGCACACTGCATATGGCAGCTTCTTTTCTGCCAGCCTCAAACAGCTCATGGAAAGGGTATCTCTCTGTGAGGCTGAGTGTGAGGCAAATGTTTATGCTGGGGCTCTCAACCCTGTTGGACCTGAGGTCTCCTCCCTATGACAATTACTTTCCCACAATCCCTTCAATTTCCTGAGCCTACCTAAACATTTTTAAAAAGTCAGTATCATGCCATAACTGCAAAGAAAAAACCAAAAGGCAAGTCACTTGGAATACGCATTTCAATGTGTATATGTTTGTTTTTAATCTCATCTGCAGATAGTATCACAGTCCCGTTTGTGCTTGTTTTGCATCACTGAGCCTGACAAGTGGTGGTATTACTTGGACATTTTGAGCAGCCTTGACTTTACCCTCTTCAGCCTATATATATTTTTAAAGTGCATACCTTAATATTGTGCTTTTATACCAATTCTAGGCAATGGGTTTTCATTCATTCAGTAAGACTGTATTGAGTGTTTCTGTAATTAGAACTGTTCTGGGGTTGCAGTTTATTTAACCTGCTTCCTCACCTCCAGGTCTTTGTCACCTTTTCAAAGAGGCTTAATCGGACCGTTCTAGAAAACTGAAATTCCCCATTCTTCTCCTGCTTTATTTTTTTCCAAAGCAATTAGCCAGTGATAAGTTTTCATGGTTGTGTGTTCCCAGTTCCTAGAAAAATGCCTGGGTTAGAATAAGTAGGATCTCAATCAAGATTTGAATTAATGAATGTTGTGATGATTGCATCTCCCAGGCGAGGGCTTCCTTCTGGGATCCCACAGTCTTGAAGAGCCTCTCTCCCCAAAGAGGGTCCCCCAGTAGCAAGTGTTTCCCTGAAGACTCATGTCGGGGATCAAGGACTAAAAGGGAAGAGGTTACGTGTGGGCATATTCTGGTTGCGCTGGGTGTTAATCCCTGTGTCTTCCCCACCCAGTGCAGTCCCTGGAGGAAGAAGGCCTGCTGCTCTGTCAACACCAGCTTGGAAGCCCATAAGGATATTTCCTACCTGTACAGATTCAACTGGGACCACTGTGGCAAGATGGAGCCCTCTTGCAAGCGCCACTTCATCCAGGACACCTGTCTCTACGAATGCTCACCCAATCTGGGGCCCTGGATCCAGGAGGTATGGGCACTGTTCCCACAAACACAAACCTCAGCAGAGGGCAGGGCCCACCAGCCCCTTGCAGGGAGGGCATGGTTCAGGAATTCTGCTGAGGGTGGTAATGAAAGTAGCTCTTTTGCCTTTTTCCTGTTTGCCCAATTCTGTTCCCTTCTAACCACAAAAAAAGTATAATTATAGGAAGGAGATCACTAGGCAATTTAACCTAACTCCTGAATTAGGCTCTCCTGAATACATACCACGCCTTGCCTAATCTAGTGATTCTTTTCCTAGATTAAGAGAAGTAAGAATGAAGAATTAAGTAGTTAAAGAATGACTAGCTCTCTACCTCCAACAGCCCTCTTAGCAATCCTGCAGGCAGATCACATAGGCAAGATAGAGTCAGCCAGTCCTCATGCAATGGACAATGATGTAGAATCTAGCTTCTCGCCTTGATGATTGACTGAGGTTCTTTCCCTCTTTCCCTTTAAAAACTGTCATGGCTGAGCAGAATCTTTGGAGTTGGTCTTGGGACATGAATCCACCATCTCCCCAGTTTACCAGCTTTTCTGATTAAAGCAACTTTCCTTTCTACTCTATTGACACTTGCTTCTCAATGATTGGCTTTTGAGCAGTGTGCAGCCAAACCTGA
Organism: Camelus bactrianus; assembly: GCF_048773025.1. NCBI lineage: Eukaryota > Metazoa > Chordata > Mammalia > Artiodactyla > Camelidae > Camelus > Camelus bactrianus. The sequence goes on from NC_133548.1 coordinate 47,036,736, forward strand.
GTTCAGTAACAGTAGAGGCACCTCCCCCAGCCCTGGTCCCCATCAGGGAGCAGCTGAGATCCCTGGCTGACTGGAGCCCTCCCTCCCCACCTCCCACTCAGGTGAACCAGAGTTGGCGCAAAGAGCGGATCCTGAATGTGCCCCTGTGCAAAGAGGACTGTGAGACCTGGTGGAATGACTGCCGCACCTCCTACACCTGCAAGACCAACTGGCACAAGGGCTGGAACTGGAGCTCAGGTGAGGGCCTGGGCGGGGCAGGGGGAGGGGTTTGGAGGTGGAGGTGGGGGGTGTGGAACAGGTATATAGAGATTTGTGGTTGTGGGGCAGGTAGAGCAAAAGGTGGTTCTGGACCCAGTGGCTAAAGGTCTTCCATCCTCCCCACAGGGTACAACCAGTGCCCAGTGGATGCTGTCTGCCACCGCTTTGACTTCTACTTCCCCACACCTGCTGATCTGTGCAATGAAATCTGGAGTCACTCCTACAAAGTGAGCAACTACAGCCGGGGCAGTGGTCGCTGCATCCAGATGTGGTTTGACCCTGCCAGTGGCAACCCCAATGAGGAGGTGGCGAGGTTCTATGCTGCTAAGGCCAAGAGTGGGGCTGGGTTCCATGAGGTCTGGCCTCTCCAGCTCGGCCTGGCCCTAATGCTGCTCTGGCTGCTGATCTGAGCTCCTTTTATTTTCTGATAATCTGGACATCCCTGCCCTGTTCAGCCCCACAGCTCCCAGCTGGTCAGTTCCTGTTTCATGGTGGGGACTCCTACAGTTTGAATAAACCGGACGTCCCAAGTGTCATGTAAATTACCTGCGTGTTCATAGAAATGTGACTATTGCTTCCCAGTACCCATTGATAAAGCTAGTTAGACTGGGTCAGTTCCCAGCTCTGATACTTGCTGTGAACTTGCCAGATAACTTAACTATTCATCTAACCGAGGACATATTCACAGCTCTCAATTTCATTTTTTCACTACAGCCCTAATCTAGAGCCAGGCCTAGGATTTTATTATTTGAATTGGACCCAAGCCTCCCAGGGTTAACTGTTCGGTGCTCAGCTCTCCCATAGAAGAGAGGGGAATGGGAGTGTCCAGCATGTTCTGGATGAATGGCTGGGAAGAGGTGAAGGGGGCCACAAGAGCCCTACTCCACTAACAGCTAATACCCACAAAGCTCTATCTGCTAGGCACTGTCCCAGATGCCTTACATTATTCCTGTAAGCTGTAGATACTGTTGTCTGCGTTTTACATGTGTGGAAACAGGCATATAAATTAAGGAACAGAGTCAAAGCCATTTCTTGCGTAAGAGCTGGGATCCCCTCTGGGCAATTTTGCTCTTAGGAACAAACTCTCTCCCCTTGTAGAATGAATAAATATGTGTATCTTAAAAGGATAATGGACCCCAGGCCTGACCAAAGTAGCTGGGCTTGAGCTGGTCTGGCAGAGCTAGGCATGGAACCTAGACTCTAAAGCAAGTCCCAAAACAACAATTTGACAGGTTTTTATGCAATGTTCCTACATTAAGCATAATTTGTAGGAGTTGTAATAGGCTAGGTTATATCGCAGTAACACCCCTAATATCTCAGTGGCTTAAAACAATGAACATTGATTTCTTGTTCAAGCTATAGTGCTTAATATGGGTTGTCAGGGGGATTCTGATTGTCACTTAGGGGCCCAGGCTGATAGAGGCTGCATCTGGTCATACAGTTTCACAAGACAGGAATAGGGAACTTGGTGAATTCCATACAGGCTCTTAAAACTTCCACTCATCATTTATTTCATTGGCTAAATCTAGTCATGACCATGACTAATGTCAAAGAGGCCAGGAAAATACAATTCTAACATGTGTTTGGAAGGAGAGAGGGGTCAAGGTGTTTGTCAGCAGACCCAAAGACTGCTACAAAGGCCTTATTTTGTTCAGTTATATTTCTGGCATGGTTATTGTTACAAACTGAATTTTTTCAGTTAGATCCCGGCAAGAAAGAGAACCAACTCTTTGAAGCTAGGCAAAGAACTATAACTACACGAAAAGTGCAGTAATTCACTGGTCACCCTCCTAGGCACTCTCGCCAACAAGGCCATTCGATGTGTCATATCCTCTATAGAACCAGTCACACTGTTTGTAAATATGACTTGTTTACAGATGGATTAGGGTTAGTGAAATTTAAGATTAGTACCATTTCAATCCAATATACCTTATCAAAGGCCTATTTTGCTATTTCTGAACCATTTATAAAAATATCTAAATCCTACTCTCTGTAGCTGTCATCCTCAAGTTCTGAGGAGTCATTAGCTTGAAGGTATACTAATAAATTTCCAAATTAGGATTTCCAAGAGCAGAAGTACTGGCAAAAGGATAGACATAGATTAATGGAACAGAATTGAGAGTCCAGAAATAAATCCTTATAATTAATTGATTTTTGACAAAGGTGCTAGGCTAATTCATTGAGGTAAAGATGATATGTTCAACAACTGCTTATCCACATGCAAAAAGATGAATTTAGACCTTCAACTCATAAACAAAAATAACTCAAAATGGAACACAGACTTAAATGTAACAGCTGAACAATTTAAACTAGAAGAAAACAGGAAAATATCTTCCAGACCCTGTGTTAGGCAAAGATTTCTTTGATTAATGCTTCCACCAATCATTTCTTTGTATTTTGGACCAAAAACACAGTCTATCACTGAAAAAAACCGATGAACTGGACATCATCAAAATTCAAAACTTTTGCACTTCAAAAGACATCATTAAGAAAATTAAAAGACAAGAAATAGCTAGGAGAAAATATTTGTAAAACACATATCTGATAAAGGGCTTGTATCCATAATATACAAAGAATACCTATAACTTAATAAGACAAACAACTAATCAAATAATGGGCAAAAGAAATGAACAGATATTTCATCAAAGAAGGTACATGAAAAATACTCAGCATCATTCATTAGTCATTAGGAAAAGGCAAATTAAAACTACAATGAGATGCCACTTCATACCCACTAGAATGGCTACAATAAATAAGACAGTCATTAACAGATGTTTGCAAAGATGTAGAGAAACTGGAACCCTCATATACTGCTGATGGAAATGTAAAATAGTACCGTCATTTGGAAAACTGTGGCAGTTTCTCAAAAAGTGTCATACAGCCCATAAAAACATAAACTGTCATACAACAAACATAAAACTGTCACACAACCCATCAATTCTACTTCTAAGCATGTACTCAAGAGAAATGAAAACACATATCCACAATAAAGACTTGCACATGAATGTTCATAGCAGCTCCAAACTGAAAATAACCTAAATGTCCATCAACTGATGGGTAGGTAGACAAAATGTGTTGTATCCACACAATAGAATCCCATTCAGCAATAAAAAAAAGTGAACTATCGACACTTGCTATGTCATGGATGAACCTTAGCAACATTATGCAAAATGAAACATTATGCTAAGTGAAAGTCCATTCGTATGAAAGGTCCAGAAAAGGCAAATTTACAGAGACAGAAAGTAGACTAGTGGTTGCCTGGGACTGGATTTGGGAACAGGGATTAACTACAAACGGGCATGAGGCAGGATAAAAATGTTCCAAAATTCATTTCTGGTGAGGTTGCACCACTCCACAAAATCACTGTAAACTTTAAATGGGTAAATTTTATGATATTTAAAATAAATGAAGAATACAAAATTAATAAATGAATGAATGATTGCCTAAAGGATACCCTCCCTTGCAATGGTAGCACACAGGGAATTTTATATGGTTCTGAATTTCTGTGGCATGTACCCATGAGGAGATGTATTCTAAGGAATTTAGCAACTGGCTGCATAAAAATCCATCATCTGAGCCAAACTCTTTTCCACCATGAACTCTGAGAGACTGGTTGGAACAACGTGGCAATTAAGGAGGGAGTCAGTTCTTGGTGTAGATGCAGACAATACCAATAGGAATGTTTAGAAGAGTGGCCTATTGACCAAGAATTTTTTTAGAGAGTGTCTATTTCAGTTGGCATAAGTATGGTCTACTAAATTGAGGGTTAGAGACCACAGCCAGGGGAAAGGAAAAGGGCTGCATCATATGACTAATCAAAAAAGAACATGAGGCAAATTACCAAAAATACCAACACAATAACCACCATCATATCACCTTCATCAACTTCCCTAATTCTTTAAAAATTATTTCTTGTTACCTGCTTGTAGCTTAGCATCTCCCTCCATAGAAGTTTTCTGCTTTGTGGCTAGAATTTTTCTGGAAGTATCAAGTCCCAGGGCTTTGATAGGCTGAATCATCCAAGTGTTAGTTTATGATGGTGATGTCGGATCCATGAGTCTTAATTTTCTGGTCAGTCAATTATGGCAGGATCTTTAGGAAAACAAAAAGAGAGAATAGAAACCCTTTGGTGGTAGGACAAGAAGATCTGGTCAATCTATTAATTTCTAATATCAGAATAAAAGAGAGAAGAGTTTTCATTGGGATGTAATACAACAGAGCACGAACTTACTGTGGACTGCTGTATTTCACAGTGTCAGTTGATGGCTATTTTGAGAAGAACATATTATTAGAACCTCAGGAAGGAGAGGTAGACAAGGAGAGTTTGTCTTCCCAACAAACTTAACTTTGATAATTCTATTTTTCTCTCTATTTGCCTCTGCGGGTGATATGGACAGCGGATGTATTTAGAAATCTTGAGGGCCTTACAGTCTCTTTTGTAAGATGTACGTGAAAATTACTATCAATAATAAAAGATTATTTAAAAATAAATAAAATCATCTTAGAAATAAATTTGTTGACAGTCATCATACAAACCCTTGCATGTGAAGATGGGTGTGATTTACTCATCTAGGAAAGTCCACAGTCACTAAACATTCACGGTCATAATCCTTTACCTTGTATGAAAATCATCTAGGAAAGATGAGTTTCTCTCTTTACTGCAACATCTTTCTCCATATTGTGAACACGATGAACAGGGCAACTCTTATAATACCAATAAGATGGATATTAAAACATGGAGCATACCAATTATACTTAACTATTTTTAGCATCCTTCCTTGTCTCCTTCTTTTACTTGTAAGTGCCATGCTGTGAGGGAGCAAATATTTTATGTATTCTAGCAGCTGTCTGGGACATGACAAGATGATTTTGGTGTAAAATACACCTTGATAGTTTTATTATTCTGAATTTAGGACCTCATCTTGGAGAAGGGAAACAGAAAAGAAAAAGGTGTTATCAGGAAATAGCCTCAGTCTTGGCTGTGTTATTAATAAGAAAACTATATTTTATTAAACAACTTTGTCACTAAGAATTTTAACTTCTCTAGAAATGAGGACTTATTGTTTTATGTTGTAGCATGACCCAGAGCATGATGCGAGTCAGCACAAAGCCCACAAAATTAACATGCTTTTTGAGAAGTGAACGTTCACATTCAGGTTGATAAGGACCTAAACTTTGCTGTAAGGGCAAAACACACAGTAAACAAAAAATAACTTTTATTTCTTCATGTTAACAGTAGACTGTATACTCAAAGACCATTTCACTTACAAGTGACCCATATTATTTAAAGCTTTATACTTAAAACAGAAATAATCTGAAGAAGCACTTCCAGAATGAGAGAGTAAGGACCTCTGAAAATCCACTCCTCCATAAAAGCAGTAACACTGGCAAAACTTGTCAAAACCAACTTTTCCAGAAGTCTGGAAATTAACCAAAGCTTTTAAAACTCTAAGGAGAATTTATTCAAGAAAATGGCTGAATCTCACAGTAGAACAGTGAGTTCTGTGGCATTTTTACTTGCTTTTTCCCATCTTCCTCTCCCCAACAGTAGTCTCCAGAATCAGCAGTCTCACAACTACAATAGCTACGAAAACCAGTGGCCTCGCTGCCACTAGAGGGGGCAGAGTGGGTGTGGAGCTCCCTCAAAAGCCCTGTCCCTACAGAACTGTCACTACTTGATCTATCTGGAAGCCTCTGTTAAAAGCTCCTCACAGGGCTAATCTGATTCAGAGCTCACACAGTGAGAAACCCCATTCCTAGGTTTTTGTCTAAACAATCAGCAGCAAATTAGACATCTCAGCTCCCTAAGGCAGAAACACCAGTTGAGGCAAACAAAAGACTGGACAAAAAACTTAAAAGGAGTGGGGAGGGTATAGCTCAAGTGGTAGAGTGCATGCTCAGCAAACACAAGGTCCTGGGTTCAATCCCCAGTACCTCCTCCAAAAATAACCCCTAACTACCTCCCTCCCCCACAAACAAACAAACAAACAAAACTTTAAAGGAATACTGGGGAATGAGATGTCATTAGAGAGCTTTGAAAAGCTCTGACATCCACCTGGGGACCTTGAAGTTCATGTGCATTTGCAGAACTGTGAGTACATCCAGGAAATACCTGAGAAGGCCCCAATCTCTCACCTCTGGTGACTGGAGGCCCTCCTCAGCAGGAAGTGAGGAATAAGGCAGAGTAAACTGCTAGAGCATTTGATGGCTTGCCTGAACCAACATACAGAGTCCCTTAGCAAAAAGTAGGAGACTTAACTGCTTCCAGGCATCTAAGGAAGTTGCTGTCCAATCATTAGCTGACCACTAAGCTAACCAGGCAGAAACTTCAGTGACCACACATGCCAAAGAAAACAGACTTTATAGAATTAGTCCACAAAAGCTGATAAATAAACAGCGACAACAAGCTCTCATTGGAGAGTGATGATTTCTGGACTTGCCACACTGTATTATTTAAAACATCCAGTTTTCACATGATCATCTCAATTGATGCAGAAACATCATTTAACAAAATCCAAAATCCTTTTATTATGAAAACAAAATAGAACACTGAACAAACTAGCAATAGGAGGGAATTGCCCTAATGTGATAAAGGACATCTGTGAAAAACTAACAGCTAACATTCTATTCAATGGCAAAAGGCTTTCCCTCTAAGATCAGCAATAAGACAAGGATAGCCACTCTCATCATGTCTATTCAATGTGGTACAGAGGGTGTAGGTAGGGCTACTGGTGCAGAAAAAGAAACAAAACCTATACAGATTGGAAAGCAAGTAGTAAAACTATTTCTATTCACAGGTATGACATTCTATACAGAAAATCCTAAGGAAACCTCAAAAACATGATTATTACTAATAAGTGAGTTCAGCCAGTTTGTAGGATACCAGGTCAATAAACAAAAAACAATTGTATTTCTATACACTAGCAATGAACAAAACAAAAATGAATTTAAGAATACAATTCCCCTTCACAATAGCCTGAAAAAGAATAAAATATATAGGAAAAAAAAAAAAACCCAACAAACGAAGTAAAAGACTTGTAGACCGAAAATTACAAAACATTGTTGAAAGAAATTCGAAAACTAAATAAACGGAAAGAAATTCCATGTTCATCAATCAGAAGACTTAACATTGTTAAGAGTACAATACTCCCCAACTGATCTGCAGAGTCAACTCAATGCTTATCAAAATCCCAGCTGGCTTTTTGGAGAAACTGACAACCTGATCTTAAAATCCATATGGACATGAAAGAGATCCATAATAGCCAAAACAATCTTAAAAAAGTACAAAATTGGAGGAGTCACACTTCCTGATCTCAAAACTCACTACAAAGCTATAATAATTAAGACAGTGTAGTAGTAGCATAAGGATAGATATATAGATCAATAGAATATAACCAAGAGTCCAGATTCAAGGATGCCAAGATAATGCAATGGAGGAAAGAATAGTCATATTTTCCGAAATATGGTGCTGGGACACAACTGGATATTCACCTGCAAAATAATAAAGTTGGGCCCTTATTTTACACCATACACAAAAATCAACTCAAAAGGGATTAAAGACCTAAATGTGAGAGGTAAAACTATAAAATTCCTTAAGAAAACATATGGGAAGAGCTTCATAACATTATGTTAGGCAATGATTTACTGGCTATGACAGCAAAAGCAAGACAACAACAGAAAAAAATAGACAAATTGGACTATATCAATATTTAAAACATCTGTGCAACAAAAGACAATTAACCAAGTGAAAAGGCAACATACAGAATGGGAGAAAATATTTGCAAATCATGTATCTGATAAGGGGTTAATCCAGAATATAAAGAACTCCTACAATTCAACAACAAAGAAAAGTATAAACCAATTTAAAAATGGGCAAATAACTTGAATAGACATTTCTCCAAAGAAGATGTACAAATGACCAACAAGCATATGAAAAGATGCTCAACATCATTAATCATTAGGGAAATGCAAATCAAAACCACAATGACATACCACCAACATTATGATGGCTACTATTAAAAAAAAACCAGAAAATAACGTGTTGGCAAGGATGTAGAGAAACTGGAATCCTTTTACACTGTTGGTGGGAATGTAAAATTGTGGAGCCATTATGGAAAACAGTATGACAGTTCCTCAAAAATTAAAAATAGAATTACCATATGATCCAGCTATTCCACTTCTGATTATGTACCCAAAAGAATGGAAAGCAGGGTCCCAGAGAGGTATTTGTACACTTGTGTTCAAAGTAGCATTCTTCACAATGGCCAAAAGGTAGAAGCAACCCAGATGTCCATGGATAGATGAGTGGATAAATAAAATGTGGTACATACATATAATGGAATATTATTCAGCTATAAAAAGGAATGAAATTCTGACACATGGATGAACCTTGAGGACATTATGCTAAGTGAAATAAGCCAGTTACAAAAGGACAAATGTTGTATAATCCCAATTATATGAGGTATCTAGAGTAGTCAAATTCATAGAGACAGAAAGTTGAATGGCAGTTGCCAGGGACTGAAGGGCAGGAGGAAATGGGGAGTTAGTCATTAATGGAAATACAGTTTCATTTCTACAAGATGAAAATATCCTGGAGATCTGTTGTGCAACACGAATATACTTAACATTACTGAACTGTACACTTAAAATCATTAAGACAGTAAATTTTATCGAGTGTGTATTTTACCACAATTTTTTAAAGGCTAAAAAATTGCTAAGATATGTTTACAGAAATGCTAGATGATGAGATATTATCATTTACCAGATTTGAGACAATTTCTTTCCATGACTGTTGTCTTCTGCACCTCAACTTCTACCTGTTTCCACCTGGCTGCTCATAAACTAATCCGATAGCTGCCATTTAAGCCTACTCAAGCAAACTGAATGTCCATCAACAGATGAATGGATAAAGAAAATGTGAGATACACACACACAACAGGGAATATTAGCCATAAAAAAGAATGAGATAATGGCATTTGCAGCAATATGGATGGACCTAGAGATTATCATACTAAGTGAAGTCAGGCAGAGAAAGACAAATATTATAACACTTTAATGTGGAATCTAAAAAAAATACAGATCAACTTATTTACAAAACAGAAACAGATTCACAGACGTAGAAAAGAAACTTATGGTTACCAGGGGGAAAGGAGGGGGAGGAATAAATTAGGAGTATGGGATTAACAGATATATATATACCACCATATATAACTAGATAAATAAAAAGGATTTACTGTATAGCACAGGGAACTACATTCAACATCTTGTATAACCTATAATAGAAGAGAATCTGAAGCTGTAAACTTGAAACTAAAACAATATTATAAATCAACTATAGTCAAATAAAGATTTTTAAAAAGCCTACTCAGTATATGCCAGGCTTTTCCATATATAATTCTCCACAGTTTTCTCGTGAGCAAACTGAAGCTGAGATTCAGTGATATCTCCCAGGGCTGTAGGAGGGGTGGAGCTATCACTGGGTCCTATGACCTGGCCCCAAAGCCTGGATTCTTCCTCATTAGGTCTCATTCCTCTCAAGTTAGTATTACCCTAATTTTTGACCATGTGGGGTCAAAAATTCAGATCCTTTTTGGAGATGAGGAATCATCTAGATGAATGTTGAATGTGTGGACCCTGGAATGAGTAAATTAATATATAAAGAGACGAATGCAAACAGGAATGGATCACTTGAAAGACTAAAGGAACCTTGAAGAGGGTGGGATCTGGAAAGAAGGAAGAGCAGGAGAAGAGCTGAAAGAGGAAATTATATTTATGCTTACCAGTGCTCTTAGTCAGTCTGCCCTGTGCTGAGGACAGAGACCATTGGGGACAGTGCAGGGCCCTGGAGCCATTGCCAGCTCGGAGAGGCCAGTCCAGACAGAGCTGTGTGTGTGCCCAGCAGCAAAGAAGGCACAGGCAAGGTGCCCTAAGGAGGGAAGGGTGACAGGGCACTGGGGAGACTTGGCGGGTTGGCGCATAGGGGAGGGGCACAGCTTTCTTTAGAAAGCTCACTCTGGCTCCTGTGGGGAAGGTGACTTGAAGGGGAAGAAATTGGAAGAGGGAAGACCTTACCCCAAACACCAAGTCAAAGGAAGTAAACTCCAGAAAGGTTTTAAGGGGTACCCTTGCCAGGGCTTGGTAATCAACTGCATGTGGGGATGGTGAGGGAGAAGAAATCACCATTATAAGCTCTTATGTACCTCAGTGACGGAGCCTAAAGGAACAGGTCTGTAATGGGTGGCTGGAAGGTGAGGGCAGTCATGAACAGAGAAGGGGACCGTCACTTTTGCCAGGGGGCCTCCGACAACTCTAAGTGCTTGTCAGATTAGCAGCTCCAATGTGGGGGACTTTTATGTTGTCTCTCAGGTCCTAGGGTCCTACATTTGTTTTTTAAAGCATTAGGTAGGGACCTGGTGCATTTGCCCAGAAAGAGCTGAGGAGGCCAGCATCACCATGCAGGGCAAGAGGAAACAAACAACTTTCAGAGAACAGGGAAGGAAAAAGCCTGAGAAAGCAAAGCTGTTTAAAAACCACCCTTGTCATTTCTGGATCATTTAGCCAAACACCATCCTGTGTGTTACCTCACCTGATCCTCATGCTGATCCGGGGGAGTCAGCAGAGCTAGGTCACTGCCACCCCCAGGTTAACAGTGTTTCAGAGCTGGCACGGGAAACTGGGTGACCCAGGGTGTAAAGGCAGAGCACTTGCTGGACACAGGATGAGGGTGCTGTGTCCCTGGCCCTTTTCATACTTAACTACTTTTCTTAGATCAAGTCCAGAGAGAAGGTGAGGGCATAAGGCCTCTCCTCCCACTTGGGAAGATTTCTCCAGGGCCCAACCCCTGTTCCCAGATTCCCTTCTGAGCCCTCCAAGCCTGGGCTGAGGGAGCCCCTCGTTCTCCCAATCTTCTCTACTTCAGCCTCAAGGAGCCTCAGGACCCCAGCACTGAAGGAACAGGGTCTGATCCCCTCCTTCACTATGGAGTCTGGGAGACCGAGGCAGGAAGTGAAGGGGGCACTCTGCATGGGGCTTTCTCCCCTCAGGCCTTGGTCTCCCTAATCACAGCTGCCTCTGCAGGAAGAGAAAGACATGCCCTGGAAATTGACACCACGTGTGCTGTTTCTGGCCTGGATGGCCTCCATGTGCAGCGCCCGGGCCAGGACAGATCTGCTCAATGTCTGCATGGACGCCAAGCACCACAAGGTAAAGCCAGGCCCTGAGGACAAGCTGCATGACCAGGTGAGGATGGAGGGTGGCTCCGGTTGGGGATGGGTCTTGTTCAGGCAGGAAGAGGGAGTCAGGGTGGTGGGGGAGGGGCTGAGGGGATCCTAGGGGTGTCCTGTTCAGAAAAAGATATCCTGTCGGCAGTAATTGGAATAATCATTCATTGTAACACCTAATAGGTGTTGTGTATTTTTCTGTGCCTGATTCCATATTCCAGGGGTCCTGTGATGTGGGTAGATGATGTTCTCCTCCACATGCCACAAACAAGGGAACTGAGGCCCAGAGAAGCACAGTGACACACAGAGGAATAGAACAGGACTCACTCTTGTGGTGGGATAGGGGTAGTACTGGGGTGGGCACCTCTAGGGGTATAAAGGTGAAAGACTATGGGGGAGGTTTGGCTCTTCCTACCTTTACTATGTGCCAGTTCTATGGAATGCAGTGTACAGAGGAGGAGAAGGCCATTTATGACTGTGATACAGGCCATAGCTGCTGCACGTACATACAACCTTGAAAATATATGTCAGCTGTTTGTGGCCTTTCTAGACTCCATGTCTCTTTTTTATGATTTAGACTCTCTTTTCTATCCTGGAATGAAATTCAAAGCTAATAGAACTCATCTGCACATTTAATTTAGAAGGTAACAACATAACTCTATCTGTAATACAAAGCAAAAAGAAAGTAATTTTTATTTATATATTTCAATAGGTCAATGCACTGGTGTGACTACATTATAAGTCATTACAAAATAGCACATTTACTTTTTTTTTCCCCTCAAAATCACTATGAATGGAGCAGCTACAGTAAAGATTGAGACAGATGTGTTCTATTGGCAACTTCAATACTTTAAGATACTCCAAGCAGTGTTTCTACCAGTGACAATGTTTTCTAAAGTAGCAAATAACTCCAGTAAAACAAATCAGAGAGTATAGCCTTCCTATGTATTTGCAGTCCTGGAAGATCTGGTCAATATAAAAAACTTGCTAAAATATGGTGTGTGTATATGTAAGATGGAGTTAGGTTTAGATTTCGGAAAACATAAGTAAGTCTTTCATTTACTTTTTTCAGCAAATATTTTTGTGGGCCTGCTCTGTGTCTGGCAGTGGCCTAGCTACTGGGGATACAGATCTTAATAATCTTAATACTTGCTGAGAATAAAGTTATTCAACATATATTACAGCATAGCATGTTCCATTTCCTCCTTTGCTCACTTTCCACCTTCCAGTGAGGCTTTTCACAATCACCCTATTTTTTTTCTAATACTGTCATATATTTTTATTTAAGTATAGTCAGTTTATAATGTTGTGTCACTTTCTGGTGTACAGCACAATGCTTCAGTCATATAGGAACATACATATATTCGTTCTCATATTCTTTTTCACCATAAGTTACTACAAGATACTGAATATGGTTCCCTGTGCTAGACAGTATGAACTTGTTGTTTATCTATACAACCACTCTATTTAAAATTTCAACAATCATCCCAAACTCCATAGTCCCATTCCTTGCTGTAATCTTCTCCACATAACTGATCAGACCTTGATCAATGGCATTTTTTTTTTCTCTTTTAATTTCTTACTGTCTCCCCTGACCTGAACACACATATCTGCTTTGTTCTCTGCTGTATTCCCAGCATCTAGAATAGTAACTGGCATAAAATAAGGAATTATTTTTTAGTGAGTTAATTACCTTTTATAAAGTGTTAAGCACTGTATAAATGATAGCTATTGTCCCCGAAGTCAGGGTTTCTCCCAGGCTCTCACAACCCAACCGCCTCATCAGACTGTTGTAACTGAGTCTCCCCCAAGATGGGGGTTCTTGGAGGCCAAGTTCAGGGGGGCCCTCATAGTGAGTGTTTCTAGGACAACGTACCTGGGGAAGGAGAGCAAGAAGCAACTGTGGAGAGGCTGGAGGTGGCAAAGGCTGTGGTGGGGGAAGTTCTTAGTCTCGGGTCTTCCCCACCCAGTGCATCCCCTGGAAGAAGAATGCCTGTTGCACTGCCAGCGTCAGCCAGGAGCTGCACAAGGACATCTCCCTCCTGTATAACTTTAACCTGGACCACTGTGGTAAGATGGAGCCCACCTGCAAGCGCCACTTCATCCAGGACAACTGTCTCTACGAGTGCTCACCCAATCTGGGGCCCTGGATCCAGGAGGTACTGGTGTCTCCTTCACCCTACCCTAGCACGATGCCCTCCAACTCAGTCATGGCTGTTCCTGCCAATATCCCTGACCGATTGGAGCCCCTCCACCCGCACCACCCACCCAGGTGAACCAGAGTTGGCGCAAAGAACGGTTCCTGAATGTGCCCCTGTGCAAAGAGGACTGTGAGAGCTGGTGGGAAGACTGCCGCACCTCCTATACATGCAAGACCAACTGGCAGAAGGGCTGGAACTGGACTTCAGGTGAGGGCCTGGGCGGGGCCATGGAGGTGTGGTTGGAGAAAAGGGGTTTGAGGATTGAGGGTGGGGAGAAGATTTCTAGAGGTGGCCAGAGATGAACTCTGGGCTCAGGGGCTGAATGTCGGTGTCCACCCTCTCTACACCGTAGGATCTAACAGATGTCCAGCGGGGGCCACCTGCAGCACATTTGAGTCCTACTTCCCCACGCCTACAGCCCTGTGTGAGGGTGTCTGGAGTCACTCTTACAAGGTCAGCAACTATAGCCGGGGCAGTGGCCGCTGCATCCAGATGTGGTTTGATACAGCCCAGGGCAACCCCAATGAGGAGGTGGCGAGGTTCTGTGCTTTGGACATGAATGCTGGGGCCATGCCCCAGGGGATTGGGCCTTGTCTTCTCAGCCTGGCTCTGATGCTGTCTCTGGCTCCTTGACTGAGTCCAGCCCTCCCCAGATGGTCCCCTCTGCCTGTCCCCAGCTTTGCTGGCCAGGCTGGGCTCAGCTCTGCTTCCACAAATGAGGGAGCCATAAGTATGCCTTCATCCATTTACCCATCCCCCTGTCATCCAGTTCCTGCTCCATGGTGGGGCTTGGGGTTTCTGTGACAGCCAGTTCTAATAAATAAGTCAACACATTCGTATCTGATGAATTACTTTAGTTGTGAGTTTGTGGACCGAAGAGGACAGATTCCATAGCCTTTGGATTCCTTCAGATTAGAGAATTGAGACCTGGGTTTGAATCTCAGCTCTGCTACTCACTATGTTAAAGTGAAACAGTTGCTTAACTGCTTTAGAGGAAACCTTGGTTTCCTCCTCAGTAAAATGGAGATCATAATCCTTGTGAAATATTGCCTAGAAAGCATGTGAGCCCAGTGCCTGCACATTAATAGTCCTTAGGGATCCTGTTGCTCTTGTAGCCTGAAATGAGAGCCAAGTCCAGGACTTCATTATTTATATTGGGTCCCAAATACCCCTCCTTTCCCTCAGGCCTTGTCTGCCTGGCTCTGTGCTCAGCTCTGCCGCTATGGGAAAGCTGGGCATGGGAATCCAGGCGGGTGAAAACAAATTCACACGATGTGGACTGAAGGGGCAGAGTTGGGGATTGGGAGCCTCAGAGGAGGAAGAGAGCCTAATGAGGAGCGCAGTCTGTGAGGTCCCTGGGGAGGAAATGTTTTAGAGCCTTGCACCGGTTCACCCCGATGTGTCCTGGAGGCGGGGCTGGAAGAGGAGTGGAAAACTCTCAGGGGCTTCCCAGAGGCAGGAGCTTCTTCTCCAACACCTTTGTCCCCTCCTGGAGGGGTGCTCTGTCGCTGCACAACCCCCAGGAACCGGGCCTGAGTTTATCTCTAGGCCTCCCGCTTCCCCTTCTCCCTTGGGGAGGTCTTTTTCTCCACATCCCAACCACAGTTCTCCTCAGAGAGGCGCAGATACCTGTGTGAAAACGGCAGGCAGGTAGGTGGGTGTTCAAGCTAGGACGAGAACCCAGGGGTGAAGACTCGGAGTCCAGGTCTCTCGCGCTGCACCAGAGTGCTTCCCTCATACCAGAGATGACTGAGGGGCAAGTCCGGCACAGTTTGGAGGGCGAGTTATTGGGTTCCTGGAGGGGTCTTGAGACACTGTTGAGCGTGTGCGCGGCTCTCAGTCATTATACTTATCCAGTCTGGAAGGCCCCACGGAGCCCCCTCCCCGTCCCAGGCTTTGCTCCAGCTGAGGGAAACCAATGCGCATTTGAAACAGAGGAAGGAGCTCTTCGGTACCGACCCAGACACAGGTTCTACTCAGCAAAGTGAAAGTTCTCTCCCAGGTTAAAGGGGATCCTCCCACAGCGGCCTAAGTGTTGGCAGCCTTGAGACTCTGTGTGGAGACCTGCGCCTTTAAGGAGCCAGGGGGCGGAGGGCGGGGCAGGAAGCGGACTCCCCGGAGACGCAGCCACCGGCTAGGTCTTTTTTTTGGGAAGAGGCGGGCCAGACCCTCCTAAGGGCACCGCCCCCTACCCCTCGGCCTGGGGGCCCTCCGGTTCTTAACTCTAGGGGAAGGGGCCTGAGGCTTCTAAGCGTGCCGGATCTACGGAGCTCCGGGCTCCGCGTCCCGCCCAAAAAAGCTCAAGTTTGTTGACTTGTAGGGAGTAGCTGGGGCGGAGGCGGGTGCTAATAATACCCACTCGTTCCGCCGCCGCGCTTTACAGTTTACACAGCTGTCACCTTCGTTACTCCTTAATTAATAATAAAAATAGCCGCCGTTCGGGAGCGCCCACTGGATGCCAGGCCCCGTGCCGAGAGCTTTATAAGCACAGTCCCATTAAGTCTGCCCTCATAACGTTATCCCCATCTTACAGAGCAGGAAGGCGAGGCTGGGAGAGGGACAGTGACTTGCCCGAGGTCACTCGGCCGGTCAGCGGTGCCGGGATCCAAGTGCCCGGCCGCGCGAGGCGGGGCGCGGGTGCTACCCCCGGCTCTGCAGAGAGCCGCGGGGGCGGAGCGGCGGGCGGGGCGGAAGGCGAGGGGGGTGCGGCAGCGGAGGATGGCCATCTTAAGTGGCCGCTGAGGAGCCCAGGGCCGCTTCCAGGGGGAAGGGGACATCGGAGCAGCCCGGGAGGTGGGGGTCTGCGCGCGGTAGCCGCGGTTCTGAGGAGAGGTCGGGAGCGCAGGGGATTGAGGAAACTTTCTTCTAGATGAGCAAGGGGAGGCCTGGTCTCGGACTGCTGAACCCCTCAACGCCGGGGCCTTCGTGTATGGGGGATGGTGCCAGGGAACTTGGCCGAGAAGGGGGAAGGGCTCTGCTCCGGCTGAGAGGGGCTGCCAGGGACGGTGCATGGGGATTCGAGGACACTGGACCTCGTCTAGGGGCTTGCAGGGGATTCCCTCGCGGGACTTGGACCCAGTGGAGTTTGGGGGTTCAGGTCTAAGAGGAGGCTGGATTTTAAGGGAATTGAGGGTGATGGGGAGAGACAGAAGGAGGGTCATGGTATCTTTCGCGGATTTTGGTAACTTGATATTACGAGTCTGTTGGGGAGCCGAATGGACAGGACTTTGGGTGGAACCAGACGTTTGTGGGAGTTTGAGGGACATATTGCCAGTATTAGGGGAAGGGATTCGGGATCCCGAAGTGTCGGGGCTCAGGATGGGGGGAACTTTGGCTTCGAAGGGGGAGTTTAGGGGCTGGATCTCCGGGTGGTGATGGCGGAGCAGGATCATTGTGGGGTTTGGGAGGCTGGCTACCCCTGGGGTTTGGGGCGGGGGTGTCTCAGGTCCTGCGGGAATGCTGAGGATAACTTCCCCGCGGGGAAGAGGGTGGGGGCAGGGGCGGGACGGGCTGTGGGCCGAGTGGTGGGGGTGGGGGCCGGCCGCCCGGCACTGCGCTCCGCTCCTGCCCCTCCCCCGTCGCCTCTGAACAAACTTTTCTTTCTCTTCAAGTTGAGGCCGGCGCTGCTGGCGGCGGCGGCGGCTGCGCGGCAAACCAGGCAGCAAGCGCGGCGGAGCGCGGAGTCCCGATCCCCGGCTCGGTCCCTCCCGCGGATCCTCAGGTCCGGGACCCGACCTCGGGACCCGGGGCCGGCCCCAGCCTCAGCCCCAAGCGTCCCGGGGCGGATGGCGCACGGCGGTGGGCGCGGGCGGCTCTGAGCCCGCGCGAGCCATGGCCTCGGCGTGCGGAGCGCCGGGCCCGGGGGGTGCCGGGCCGGGGGCTGCTCTGGGCAGCCCAGCCCCCGCCTGGTACCACCGCGACTTGAGCCGCGCAGCCGCCGAGGAGCTGCTGGCCCGGGCAGGCCGCGATGGCAGCTTCCTGGTCCGAGATAGCGAGAGCGTGGCGGGAGCCTTCGCGCTCTGCGTCCTGTGAGTGGGGCTGGGAATCCCGGTGGGCGGGGGCAGGGCCCGGGCTTCCTTGAGTGTGTGGGGAGGGCCTAGGACAGTGGGACGCCAGCGCCCCCCAGAGTGGGGGCTTTGGCTTTCTGCTGGGCTTGAGGAAGGATGCTGGGAGCAAAGGGCTTCTTCCTTCCTGCTTCGTGTCTGGGGCCACTTTCTGGAGCATTGTGGGCAGAATGTGTGGGGTCCTGCTGCCCAGGGTGGCTGTAATTGGGGAAAATGCAGGGAGTCTCTGGCAGGCCCCCTGAGGCACCCTCCCGGCAGGGGTGAGGATGTGCATTCCACGATTATGTGCACTTCTGTTCATACACGGATTGGGTGTCTGAGTAGGAGTTGGGGCCAGAGGAACTGGTGGGGTGTGTGGGGGTGCTCAGCGGCTTCCTTGGGGGGCCTTTCTGTGCCCCCAGGACTGAGGTTGGGGTCTGCCTGTCTGTGTATGGCTGGGGCAGGGTGGTGTTGAGAAGAAGGCGGGTGAGACTCAATGGGGCCATGTCATTTCATGAATCAGTGAGTGAGTGAGCGTGTGCCCGGGCTCTGCGATCCCACTGCCCTAGTCCTGAGCTATGGGTGCTGAGCACGGGGTGGGACTTGGCAGCTCTCTGAGTGGGCCTGGTCTTGTGCTTGTACCCATCAGCCGGATGTGGCAGTGGTATTGGGTGAGTGTGCACTTTCAGTTTTGGAGTCTTCTCCCTGAGCTACCCCCCTAGCCCTGAGATCTGATACTAGGTGGGCTCCTGTACGCCTCTGGAGTGGGAGGTAGTGAGTGGGGAGGTGTGGGTCTACTTTCTTTAGATACAGTTATGTTCCTCCTTAGCCCTGGAAGGCCTCTGGAACCCCTATTCCTATGTCTGTTCCCTCTATTCTCCTCACATCTTTGGGAATACACCATCCTAGGCCAGTGGTTCCCAGTTGGGATTGATTTTACCACTCAGGGGACATTTGGCAGTGTCTGGAGACATTTTTCGTTGTTACATCTGGGATTGTGCTCTTGGCTTCTAGTGGGTAGAAGCCAGGGATGCTGCTAAACATCCTACAATGCACAGGACAGTCCTGAGAATGAAGAATTATGTGGTCCAAAATGTCAGTGGTGCTCAGGTTGAGAAACCCTGGCCTAGGCAGTGGACCTGAAGAGGAAGGGGTCCCCTAAGTCTCAGCTTCTGTCCCAAGTCTGACGAGGGACAGCCTGGGCAGATGGATATCCTAGAGTCCTGCGTCTCAGCCCCCTCTGAGGCGTACCCCCTAATTAGGGAGGGGAGGGAGGCAGGTGTTGGGTCAGCTGTTGAGTGGGAGGGGGACAGCTGGGCCTGTGTCTGGATGAGCAACATTATTGTCTCAGGAGGGAAAAATCCTGGCTCCATTGCCAGGGGAGGGGATAGATGGGGTGAGGGTCTATCTGGGTGTGGAGGCTTCAGCTTTACCAGCTGATTCTGGCTGCTTCCTGCATCTTAGGAGCCTGAGGGTGGGTGATCAAAACTTACTTGCTTACCTGTGTATGACACCAAATGCACAGGGAAACATTGAGGACATATCCCTGCCCAACAGGTGAAGGCAATTCAACCAGCAGACTGGGATACAGGCCCTGGCTTCTGTCCTGACTTAAATCCCAGCTCTGCCTTTTACTTGCTCTGTGACCTTAGGCAAATCGCTTTTCTTCTTTGAGCCTCAGTTTCCTCTTCTGGAGAATAGGGATAAAAATATCTGCCTTAAAATGTGAAGATTAAATGAGATCATGCCTGTAGGATGCTGAGTACGTAGCCTGTCACTGAGACAGGGCTCAGTTAATGGGATGCTACTACTGTTAAAAACAGACCCACAGTCCACAAATCAGGACATCCAGTCACACAGCCTATGCCCAGTCAGTGGCCTGGAGAGAGTCCCTGAAGGGGGCTTACCTGAGGGGAGAGGATGGCCCTGTGGCTGAGGTGTAGTCTCCTCAAATAAGCATTTGGTCCTCTTTGGTGCCAATACCCATCTCCTGCCCAGCACACACAGGCCCAGGTGGTGCCCTTGGGCAAGCCTGCCCTGAGGTGTGACTGCAGAGGGATCCTCCACCCACACTGAGTGCAGCCTGTACCATCCAGGCCAGGCTCAGCTGTCACCTGCTCAGCTGTTGCTGCCATCTGTCAGCACCCCTCTTGCCCCTCAGCTTGGGGCTCCCAGAGGCCCAGGTCTCCCATAGGAGGCCCCCTTGGATTGTCCCAATTTCCTGGTGCCTGGGGTGGGGGGGAAGCCCTAGGATGATATCTCTACACCCCCCAGCAAAACTGCCCCAGACAAACCCAACTCCAGCAGAGTCAGACACCAACGTAAACACAGGCAGCAGGCACACACGTGTTAGCACATCACCATGTATGCAGACAGGGTTTACCCAGGCTGCTGAGGACTCTTACTCTGGCAGGGGGCCCAGACTGGTACCACAGCCCAGAGGGGCTGTTTAGACAGCTGTGGAGGCCACAAAAGAGCTGCCTGTTGCTTCCCAGGGCCTGCAGTGGGTGTGGAGCCTATGCAGGTCTGGGTTGGGGGAGCAAAGGTTGGTCATTCCTGCTCTGTTGGCACTAGCAGGCTAGAGTGGACTGGCCCCAGCATTAACCCTATATAGCCTGGGCAAATGGTTCTAGGGAAACCAAGCTGAGGCCAGGGGGCTAAGCCTTTGGCAGGAGGAAGGGGTACCTTAGGGCTTAGACCCCAGCCTAGGGGTGACAGATTCTGACTTTCCACCTTACTGTCAGGTATCAGAAGCATGTGCACACATATCGAATTCTACCTGATGGAGAAGATTTCCTGGCCGTGCAGGTAGGAGCTTGGACCCTGACTCCTGACCTTAATTCCAGCCTAAGGTTTGGGACCTGCCGGCTGACTCTTCTTCCACTCTGGCTGGCCCGCAGACCTCACAGGGTGTGCCTGTGCGCCGCTTCCAGACCCTGGGGGAGCTCATCGGCCTGTACGCCCAGCCCAACCAGGGCCTGGTTTGCGCCCTGCTGCTGCCTGTGGAGCGGGAGCGAGAGCCAGACCTGCCAGATGACCGAGATGCCTCAGGTGCTGCCTGGGGTGCAGTATGCAAATGCCTTCCCTGCCCCCATCCCCAGACTTTACTTGCTTCTTCCCACCCCATCTTCTCAACCTGCCTCCCCTGAAGCCCCCTGCCACTAACCATGGTGCCAGGGCCCTTTACCCCCTTTCCATGGATGTTTCTGACAGCCATGGTGTCCCCCCCTACTTCACTGAGGGTAGGAGGCTCACACAGCTGCCCACTGGCCCCTGTCCACAGATGGGGAGGATGAGAAGCCCCCACTGCCCCCACGCTCTGGCTCTACCAGCATTTCTGCCCCTCTGGGGCCCAGCAGCCCCCTGCCAGCCCCTGAGACGCCCACAACTCCAGCTGCTGAGAGGTGAGACCCCAATGCCTTCTGGTGCAGGAAGTCCCTTTCTCCTCTGAAAACTGTGTCCTCACCAAAGGTGGGGAGACTTTTAAGCCCCCAGCCCACTCCCAGGGACCCCCATCCCATCTCAGCCCTGGAGGCAGACACCCTAGTCTGTTGTACATCTCCTCTAGGGATGGGGTGGGGGTGCTGGGATAGGGTCAGCAGGGCCTCCACTGACTTCTTAACCCCTCCCTGAAGTGCTCCCAATGGGCTGAGCACAGTCTCGCACGAGTACCTGAAGGGTAGCTATGGGCTGGACCTGGAGGCTGTGCGGGGCGGAGCCAGCAACTTGCCCCACCTTACTCGCACCCTCGCCACCTCATGCCGGAGGCTGCACAGGTATCTGGGACAACCAACACCATGCACTGCGCCCTTACCTCTGACCTGTCCTCTTCCCTCCCTTGCTACACAAACACCCTGACCTTTGACTTCTGGCCCTGAACGGGGAACCCGCTGTTGCCTCCTGACTTTCCCTTGCCTGAACCCTTGTATCCTCATGGTGGCAACTGAAACTGCACACTCAACCCCCCTTCCCTGTACTTGGGTTGGGGCGGGAGTTCTGACCTGATATCTCCCCTAGTGAGGTAGACAAGGTCTTGTCTGGCCTGGAGATCCTGTCCAAGGTGTTTGACCAGCAGAGCTCACCCATGGTGACCCGCCTTTTGCAGCAGCAGGTGGGATTGTGGGGAGACCTCTAGGGAGTGGGTTCATGTTCTGGGGCTGGGTGGGGGGCCTCCTGCTTGGTGGCCTCACAGATAAGCCTCATTCTTTCTCCCTGCAGAATCCACCACAGACTGGGGAGCAGGAACTAGAGAGCCTGGTGCTGAAGCTGTCAGTGCTAAAGGACTTCCTGTCAGGCATCCAGAAGAAGGTGCCCTGACTCCTGACCTCTGACTCCTGACTCACCACCCGTCCCTGGCCACTTGCATTGGCCTAACTAATCTGAACCCTGAATCTACAGTTCAGCACTGACCCCCACATCAGCCATGCCCCTCCCTGACCCAGCTCTCAGCATGGTCCCTGACCTTGCCCTGCCCTTGCCCTCTCCAGGCCCTGAAGGCCCTACAGGACATGAGTTCCACAGCACCCCCAGCCCCACTGCAGCCATCCACACGTAAGGCCAAGGCCATCCCTGTGCAGGCCTTTGAGGTACATGGCGGGGGTGAGGGGGTGCTTTGCGAGGCAAAGGGCAGTTGGAGGTGAAGAGGGTGCTGCCTGCTTCCGGGTATTTTTATCAGTCTCCTTACCTCCTGGCCTGCAGGTGAAGCTGGATGTGACCTTGGGTGACCTGACCAAGATCGGAAAGTCACAGAAGTTCACACTGAGTGTGGATGTGGAGGGTGGGCGGCTGGTGCTGCTGCGGAGACAGAGGGACTCGCAGGAGGACTGGACAACCTTCACGCATGACCGCAGTGAGCCAGGGCCTAACCTGGGCGGGGTGGTTCAGGGTGGCCCCAGGCCTCCGAGCACAGGCTGGTGTGACCCATCCTCCATCCTCTAGTCCGCCAGCTCATTAAGTCCCAGCGGGTGCAGAACAAGCTGGGTGTGGTATTTGAAAAGGAGAAGGACCGGACGCAGCGCAAGGACTTCATCTTTGTCAGCGCCCGGGTGAGCGGCGGGGTGGTCCAGGCCGCCGGGGCTGCAGGGGTCCCTGCTGGATGGGAAGAGAGGGAACACATGATATAGGCGTGTCATCCCTCATGTCGGGGCGGGTCTGACGGGGCAGAGAGTATGTGTATTGAGAGTGACATGAGGGTAGATTCAGATGTTCGTTCAATGAATGTTTACTGTTGTGGACTTGAGGAGTGGGTGTAGGGTGGTGAGCCAGACAGGCACATCCCTCCCTTCATGGGACCTGCAACCTAGCAGGGTATCCTCGTAGAAAGGGGTTCCTGGCCACCCACCTGCCCCTGACTGGCCATTGTTCCCCCAGAAGCGGGAGGCCTTTTGCCAGCTGCTGCAGCTCATGAAGAATAAGCACTCCAAGCAGGACGAGCCCGACATGATCTCTGTCTTCATTGGCACCTGGAACATGGGTCAGGCCCGGGCAGGGGCTGGGGCGGGAGAGAGGCAGGGCCCCATGCAGGGGCCTGACTGCCCCCGTCACCTCCACCTCCAGGAAGTGTGCCGCCTCCGAAAAATGTGACGTCTTGGTTCACATCGAAGGGTCTGGGGAAGACCTTGGATGAGGTCACGGTGACCATACCCCATGACATCTATGTTTTTGGGACTCAGGAGAACTCGGTGGGTGACCGAGAGTGGCTGGACCTGCTCCGCGGGGGCCTCAAGGAGCTCACAGATCTGGATTACCGCCCGGTGAGGGGCATCCTCTTGTCCAGCCCCTCTCCTCTATCACACACAGCCCCCAGCTATCCTGCCTGACCTCAGAGGAGCCCCTGGGGAGCACAGCTTGACTGGCTGTCCCTCTGGTCCCTGGGCATGTCCTTTAGGAGGTCTAACTGAGTCCTTCATTCTGTTGGAAGGCCTCTTTCCCTCTGGCCCCTCAGGAGGAAAAAAGGTGGCAGGCCTTCCTTCCTATCCTGTGACTTCCAGAACAGTCTATAGTGTGGGCAGGGTGGGAGGGAATCGGACAGTGGCCTGGCCTGGGGCAGGGGTGACCCTGCACTCTCTCTCCAGATTGCCATGCAGTCACTGTGGAACATCAAGGTGGCTGTGCTGGTCAAGCCAGAACATGAGAACCGCATCAGCCACGTCAGTACGTCCAGCGTGAAGACTGGCATTGCCAACACCCTGGGTGAGTGGGGAGGGCGGGGTCCCTCTGTCCATGCTTCCTGTTTCCTCTCCAGCCCTGGGTCTAGGGTCTCCCCCTTTTGGGTAGTCTCAGGTTTCCCATCTCTAAACTCTTTGAACTTTGCAAAGCATATTCATATTCTAAATCTCTTCCAGCCCCACTAGGAAGGTAGGGCCAGGATAGTTACTTCCATTTCATGGATGATAAAACTCAAGCCCAGAGTGGCCAAGTGACCTGTCCAAGGTCACACAGCTAGTATTAGGTGGAGCCCAGCACCCAGCATAGTGCCCTGGTCTCCTGGTTTGCAGCCCAGTGCTCTTCCAGGACAGATTCTGCCCAGAACCTGTAGGTCCTTCCACCTTCACTCTTGGGATCCCCTGTGATCTCCAGGGCCTCTGCTCACACATGCAGACAGACTCAGGCCATCCAGTTGGGCTGTGTGTGCCCCATGTGGACCCCCAGGGTAGGTGGGGGTGTGTGTGCAGGGGCCTGCCTGCCTCATGGCATGTGGGAGGGTCAGGACAATCTTCCCACTGCTGCTTCGAGGGGCAGAGGGGAGAGTGGGGAGCACACCGAGGGTGACTCAAGCCTTCTATTGCCCTGACAGGAAACAAGGGAGCTGTGGGCGTTTCCTTCATGTTTAATGGAACCTCGTTTGGCTTTGTGAATTGCCACCTCACCTCGGGAAATGAGAAGACTGCCCGGTGAGGGGGTGCCTTCCCAACTGTCTCTTTAGCCTCATCCTATATTCACCTGAGACCTATTCCATCTTCCATATTCTAGTCTTTGACCCTCCTTCATCCCTGTTCCCAGAGACCTCTTCTTCCTTACCTCAATTTAAGATCCCTCTGTCTTTCCCTGACCTTGACCTTGTCCCCAGCTCCTCCCTCTGTCCCCAGGGACCCTGATCCCTGACCCATCTCTGACCTCAGAGACTTCTTACCTTTACACCTCTCCCTGACTCCTGGCCCTTGGGGCCTCCCCCTGTAGGCGGAACCAGAACTACCTGGACATCCTGCGGCTGCTCTCGCTGGGCGACCGGCAGCTCAGTGCCTTTGACATCTCTCTGCGTTTCACTCACCTCTTCTGGTTCGGGGACCTCAACTACCGCCTAGACATGGATATCCAGGTGCAAAGAGGGCCAGCAGGTGGCTGGTAGGGAGGCTGGGCTGGGAGCCAGATGGGCTGTCACCTCTGGCTCTGGCTCAAGAGGGAAAGTCTTCAGCCTTTGTGTCCTCACCCCAGGAGATCCTGAACTACATCAGCAGAAAGGAGTTTGAGCCCCTGCTCAGGGTGGACCAGCTCAATTTGGAGCGGGAAAAGCACAAGGTCTTTCTCCGATTCAGTGAGTGTGGGCCCAGCAGGGGGTCCTGAGGGCCAGGGTCCTTGTGGTATCCCTGGCCCTTCAGGCCCCTGAACCCTCATCCCCCGCCTTTCCTAGGTGAGGAGGAGATCTCCTTCCCGCCTACCTACCGCTACGAGCGGGGTTCCCGAGACACGTATGCCTGGCACAAGCAGAAACCAACTGGGGTGAGTGAGGAGAATGGGTTGAGCCTTGGGAGACCCCCAGGGCTACAGTGAGTCAAGAGTGCATGTGGGCTCAAGGGTCTGAGCCTCTGCAATTACCACTCCAGCTTCTATGGCCCCCTGAGGCCTTGGGGGTGATCCTGGGTGTAGTGAGGATCCAAGGAGGGAGGTGGGCACTGGGGGCCAGTGAGGTGGCAGCATGGGCTTCATCTGAGCAGCCCCCAGCTGTTGGCCTCACCACTCTGCCATCCCCTGCCCCAGGTCCGGACCAACGTGCCTTCCTGGTGTGACCGGATTCTCTGGAAATCCTACCCTGAGACTCACATCATCTGCAATTCCTATGGTCAGAGCCTTCTGGACAGGGTTATGGGCGATCCTGGGTAGTTACTGTCCCAACTCCACCTTGGAAGTGGGAGCAGAGAGTAAAGAGCTTTCCCCTGAGCCCCCATTCCCATCCCTCTTTCCAGGTTGCACGGATGACATTGTCACCAGTGACCACTCCCCCGTGTTTGGGACATTTGAAGTTGGAGTTACCTCTCAGTTCATCTCCAAGAAAGGTGACAGTTCTGGATGTGCTCATGGGTGTGGCATCCACCCGGGTGGGTGCAAGTGCCTGGGGATGTGCATAGGTTTGAATATATCTCAGTGTGTCTGTGTTTGGGTGTGTACCTGTACGTGTAGGAATGTTTCTGACTATGTGATGTGAGGGTGTCCGTGTGCCTGGGTCATTGTGGGAGGTACATGCCCATGTGCGTGGGTATGTATGTGTGAGTGTCAACGTGTATGTGTGTCTGTATCTGCCTGGGGCCCCTTGTGTACCTGAATGTGCCTGGTGGTGTGGTGGGTTGTTGGAGGGCTTCCCTGCAGGCACTCTAGTCCCCAGCCCCTCTTCGATGGTCTCTCATCCTTGGGTTTGAGGTCTCCCTGTTGGTTGCTTGGGATCAGGATGCCCCCTCCTGGCCTTCCCTACTATTCTGCCAGGGCTCCTGATTTCCCATCCCAGGGCTCAGTCTCTCTGTCCTGTTCCTTCTGCCAGCCTCTCAGCCCTCCTGTCTGCCTTCCTCCCTTTGCTCCTCAGGGCTTTCAAAAACCTCAGACCAGGCCTACATCGAGTTTGAGAGCATCGAGGCCATTGTGAAGACAGCCAGCCGCACCAAATTCTTCATCGAGTTCTACTCCACCTGCCTGGAGGGTCAGAATTGGGGCCCAGGGCCGGGTGTGGGCCACTGGGGATGGGAAGCCAGAGGTGCCCAGAGTGGTCAGCCCCCTAGTTAGGGGGAAGGGAAGTCAGGAGGTGGCACTCAGTTGGGTGTCCTCTACCCCCACCCAGAGTACAAGAAGAGCTTTGAGAATGATGCCCAGAGCAGTGACAACATCAACTTCCTCAAGGTGCAGTGGTCCTCCCGCCAGCTGCCCACGGTGAGGCCTGTGGGTGAGGGCACAGAGAGGGAGGTGTGGCAGAGCACTGGGGAAACTGCCTGGGAGAGCGGGCTTGTGCATGGGGTTGGGGGCATAGGGGAACTGGGCACGAGTGAGGACCAAGGCATTTGCTTTATTCAGGGGTGTGGGACCAAGTTGCAGTTGGTTCTTTTATTTGTTCAATAAATATTTCTTGAGCCTTTGCTAAATGCCAGCTTCTGTGTAGTCCATTGAGGATGCCGAAAATTAAAGAGTTATAATACTGTTAGGTGCCAAGGAAGGCACGTGCAGTGTTGTGTCTTCCATGTTAAAAATTGATCTTTCCTTGAGAGGGGAGTGCGAGTGAGCGTGGACAAGCATGAGGGTCGAGTGAGTGATACCAAGAGTAGGAGGGGTGGGTGGGGCCTTGTTCCTCACTGGGCCTCTGCTCCCCAGCTCAAGCCCATTCTGGCTGACATTGAGTACCTGCAAGACCAGCATCTTCTGCTCACAGTCAAGTCCATGGATGGCTACGAATCCTATGGTGAGGGATGAGGAGTGCCAAGGGGGACAGAAAGCTGAGCAGGGTCCTAGAAAGGCTTGACAATCTGCTGGTCATTTGCCCTCCAGGGGAGTGCGTGGTGGCGCTCAAATCCATGATTGGCAGCACAGCCCAGCAGTTCCTGACCTTCTTGTCCCACCGAGGCGAGGAGACAGGCAACATCCGTGGCTCCATGAAGGTGCGGGTGCCCACAGAGCGCCTGGGCACCCGTGAGCGACTCTACGGTGGGGGCTCCATTGGGAGGGATGTGGGGCATGAGATGGGGTGGTGTGGGCAGGCCTGGGGGTGTGGGGGTGCTGGGAGGGCATGTTGGAATCCTGGGAATATTTGGAAGTTCTGCGGCAGGGCTGAGAATGGGTTTGCCCTGAGGAGTAGCTGGGAGGGGGCTAGCAGGCCCAGTGGGTGTCTGGGATGCAGTACCCCAGGTCCCCTCTGAGTCTCCTTTCCCTTCCTGCCCCAGAGTGGATCAGTATTGATAAGGATGAGACAGGAGCAAAGAGCAAAGCCCCCTCTGTGTCCCGAAGCAGCCAGGAGCCCAGGTGAGCTGGGGCTGTGTTGGGTGTCACGTGAAGGGGTGCTGGGGCTTTTGGTCAGCTCCTACTTGATCTCTCCTCCCTTGTGCATGCCTGACAGGTCAGGGAGCCGCAAGCCAGCTGCTGCAGAGGCCTCCTGCCCACTGTCCAAGTTATTTGAAGAACCAGAGAAACCACCACCAACTGGGAGGCCCCCAGCCCCACCTCGAGCTGCTCCCCGGGAGGAGCCTTTGACCCCCAGGTGAGAAGGAAATTGTCATCCTCTGATTTATCCATTGCCGTGCATGGCTCTCAGGGCCAGCCTAGGGATCGTCTGCCACTTGGGCACTCTGCTGCCATATGGCCAGAGGTGCCAGGGCCCTATGCCCATGGCCACTCTGGCCAGCCAGGCCCCCTGTAGGTGTGGCTCTCTGAGTCAAAGGGAACACACTCAGCCTTTCCTCTCAATTCTGCCTTAAAAAAAAGGATTAGAAATTGTTTCTGCAACAGCTCCCTCCACGTAAGCAGACTTAACTTGGGCCTTCTGTTTGGAGAAGGCCCGTGCCTCAGCACAGATTTCCCTGGGGGCGACCCATGAAACGGTGTCCTACAAGATGCCCCTCTGGAAACGGGTTTGTGGTCAAATGAGTTTGGGAAATGGTCCTTGCTAGATTCTTTTCTTAGATATTCCCAGTGCACAGTGATACCAGCAAAAGCTCTGAGCATGTGGACAGGAAGGAAATCCTTTTTCAGCTCTGTTGAATATAGCTTCCCAAACTTAATGGGCCAGGAAACTTCCACATAATCACTGTTAATATCCTGGGGAACTACAGTTGACCCTTGAACGTGGCAGGGGTTTGGGGTGTATATCTTATAGTCAGCCCTCCACATCCCTGGTTCCTCCTTATCCGAGGTTCCACATCTGTGGATTCAACCACGTGGCTCATAGATCTTATAATACTTATAGTGTTTACTATTGGAAAAAATCCAAGTGTAAATGGACTTGTGCAGTTCAAACCTGTGTTGTTCAAGGGTCAACTATACTGTTCTGTGGATCCTACTTTGGGAAAGTGAGGCTTGCTTTTTAATTATAGCCAATTGTCACTTGAACGCAAATAAAAACCCCTAGGTACAGTTTGGTTTTCAACCATCTTCAGCTGTTATCAGTCACCTTAGTTTTATCCCCAGGCTTGAGTAAAACTGACTTGAATATATGAGTAAGATTCCCCAGTAGATTGGCCTCAGATGCCTCCAGGGGCTTTCCAAATTTGGCAGGTCATTCTCATTAAAGGCTCTTTTTACCCTGCCTTCTGGTACCTGTTTTCACCCATTTATTCTCAACTTTCACAGTTTACAAAGTCTTTCAGTGAGCGAGGCAAGGAAGTTTAGGGGTTATTCATCCAACTCCTCTGCATCCCCAGTTGGAGAGATGAGGACACCAAGGACCAGAGAGGGAAAGGGATGTGCTCAAGGTACATGCAGGTCTAGGATCAAGGGCCCTTATCTCCTGTCCCAGTCCAATTCTCCCTCCACTGTACACACTGCCTTCCCTTTGGTGTTTCTGGGTCCTGATTTAGTTATCCTGCTCCCAAACCCAGGTTGAAGCCAGAGGGGGCTCCAGAGCTGGAAGGGGTGGCAGCCCCCCCACCCAAGAACAGCTTCAATAACCCTGCCTACTACGTCCTTGAAGGGGTCCCACACCAGCTGCTGCCCCCGGAACCACCCTCGCCTGCCAGGGCCCCTGTCCCACCTGCTACCAAGAACAAAGTGGCCATCACAGTGCCTGCTCCACAGCTTGGGCGCCACCGGCCATCCCGTGTGGGAGAGGGGAGCTCATCTGATGAGGAGTCGGGGGGCACACTGCCCCCTCCAGACTTTCCACCCCCACCACTGCCGGATTCAGCCATCTTCCTGCCCCCCAGCCTGGATTCTTTGCCAGGGCCAGTGGTCCGGGGCCGCAGTGGAGGCGAGACCCGTGGCCCACCACCTCCCAAGGCCCATCCAAGGCCCCCACTGCCCCCAGGCCCCTCACCCACCAGCACTTTCCTGGGGGAGGTAGCCAGTGGGGATGATCGCTCCTGCTCAGTGCTACAGATGGCCAAGACACTGAGTGAGGTGGACTATGCTCCCACTGGGCCTGGCCGCTCTGTGCTCCTGCCCGGCTCCCTGGAGCTGCAGCCCCCCAGGGGACTGCCCTCCGACTATGGCCGGCCTCTCAGCTTCCCTCCACCTCGCATCCGAGAGAGCATCCAGGAGGACCTGGCAGAGGAGGTGTGTGGACCATGGGTGGCTGTCTGGGTGTGCTTACCCATGAACTGTGGTGTCCTTTTACTTCACGATTCAGTACTCAGTGGTGTCCCTTCTGCTGTGAGCTGGGCACAGGAGAGTTGGGGATCACATGAATCAGCCCAGCTCCTTGCCTCTCTCCCCACTCCAGAGCATGTGGTAGAATGTGGCTGTCTGCAGGTCCTTCTGTGTGTGTGGGTACCCTTAATTCTCCCCCTGACATGCCCTCTTCCCTTAGGGTCCGTGCCCGCAGGGCGGGCGGGCCGGCGGGCTGGGTGAGGCAGGCATGGGCGCCTGGCTGCGGGCCATCGGCTTGGAGCGCTATGAGGAGGGCCTGGTGCACAATGGCTGGGACGACCTGGAGTTTCTCAGGTGGGAGCGGGGCTGGTGGTGGAGGGGGTGGGGTTGGAGCTGGCCTTGTGGGCGGAGCTACGGGCCCTCTGGACCGCCTCGCCCTTCTCCCAGCCTCTCTTACCCCTACAGCGACATCACCGAGGAAGATCTGGAGGAAGCTGGTGTGCAGGATCCGGCTCACAAGCGCCTCCTTCTGGACACCCTGCAGCTTAGCAAGTGATAGCGGTGGCACTGCGAAGCTGGGAACTCCACTCCCCAACCCCACCTTGAAAGCCCAGCCAGAGCTCCGGAGTTGAAAAGTTATGAGGGGCGGGGCAGTACCTCTCTGCCTATTTATTGGGGATCTGCGTTCCCTACTGCCCAATCATTTGGAGTGCCCTAATTAGGACATCCTGCCTCTCACCTGTTACAGCCGGGGCTCCGGAGGTCAGTTGCCATGGTTACCGAGGACCTTGGTTATTCCGGTGCTGTCTTCCCTTTCGGACCTTCTCCAGCCCCTGGTGGGGCGTGAGGTCCATATGGGTCCGTCTGGGCCCCTACTTTCACCGCTGTTCCTGCTGCCTTCCACACAGCCTGAACCACAGTGAGAGGGGCTCTTCTAGGACCTCTCCCAATCCCCATTCTGGGGGTGTCCATCCGTAAATGAAGGAAGCCCAAGGTCAGGGCTGGGATTTATTTAAGCTTTTCTGTGTGGGTTTAGGGAGGGCAGGCACTTTAACATTGGGGCCGGTTGGGGTCGGGGGAAGGATCTCGGCAGTATAGATCCAGTTTGCTTAGTTCTGTCTCCTGGTCTGTACCACCCTGCGCTGTGGCTGTGTGGCAGCCATGGGTTCCTCGCTGGTCGCAAGTGGAACCAAGCTCTTGCAGGCAGCCTATCCCCATCCTGGGTACTCAGAGGGTTGCTGGCGTGATGTCTTCAATAAATTAAGTTTTATTTGGATTGAGCAAAACTCACCTCAATAAATTACAAGTGTTTCAAAAGCAAAGAACAACAAAAAATCAGGAAAGAGGGAAAATCTGTCCCGTTGCTCTGACAGACCCTCCCTCGTCTAACGGGCCTACCCTTTGTGCCAGACTGGCTGGGGATGCGAGGGGACGAGGTTCAAGTTGGCAGCGGGACTCTTCAGGCCGCTCATTATCCCAGTGACGGCCAGCCTTTGCAGGGGCGGTGTCAGGGCCGGTGGGCCCGAGGGGTGGGGCCCAAGTGGGCTGGTCACCAAGGTGAGGAGTGACTCAACCAGCTGCAGAGCTGGGGAGGAAGCCGGGCTGTTTCTCCTTGAGGCTCCTCACGTTTGCCCACTGTGGTAGGGACAGGTGTTATTTGATCCCGGTTCCAAAGAAAGCCAAGCTAGAAGGTGCTCGGGCTCTGCTGGAGGGCGTCCCAGTGAAAAGTAAAAGTAGCCCGCTCTTCTGTGTGGGAATGGGTGAGGACGAGAGTGACCCTGCCTTGGTCTCTAAAGGTGGGGAGGGCACATGTAGGGGTCAGACTCGGTGGGGAAACTGGACAGAGGGAGACATCAGGCAGGCGGCCGGGATGGGGAGGGTCTCTCAGGTCCTGGAGGGGCAGGGGCGTCTCTGGCCGCAGGCCCGGAGCCTCCAGAGGCCGGCGGCTAGAAGAGATTGGTCTTCAGGGCGGGACCAGGTTTCCGGTGAAAGGAGGACAGAACCCCTGAGAAGGGGCCGGGCCCGGGTTCGGCCGGCTGCCAGGCCTTAAGCAGCTCCGCAGCGCCCGCGCCCGGCCCGCCGCCCCCACCGCCCGCCACGCCAGCCCACAACGGGCCCTTGAGCGGCTGTGGCCCTGGCCCGGGTCCGGGCCCAGAGCCCAGGGCGGCGGGCAGCGGGCTGGGGCTCAGGCGCGGGCTGGCCAGGCCGGGCGCGGGCGGTGGCGGCAGCGACGCGGTGCTGTCGGGCGTGGGGCTGCACGTGGACTCTTTGGAGTCGTCATCCTCGGACGAGCAGCGCGCCTCACCCTTTTTGGCGCCCGCCGCGCCCGCCGCACCCTTGGCGCTGGCCGCGCGCTCCTGTTTTCGGAACTTGGCCCGGCGATTCTGGAACCAGACCTGCGGGCACATCGGCCGGTCAGTCCCGGGTCGAAAAGGCGTGGGTGAGACCTCCATCCGGAAGGGACGATTGAAGGGATCTGGATTATTACCAGCCTTCGGAGCCTTGGCCCCTCGCCATCCACCACTCTGCTCGTTGCCCTCGTCTCTCCGCTTCCATCCTCTCCTCCACTTGCCCCATTCTCTAGGTCCTTAGGGCCTTCCCCTTGGGATCTGCTCACCCGCGGACCTTGCCGCCTCCTAGTGTTCTCAGTCTCCCGGAGGGGACTCCGCCTTTGCCGTCCTTATCACCCAAAGCTCTCTCTCCCCAGTTCGCTCCTACAAGAGGCTCTGGGAGTACCCTCTGGAGTGTCCCGTGGCAGTGAAGAGCCAGCTAGGGCACTCGGGAAACCTTTTGTTCAAGGTCTCCATTAAAGGCGCGCCAGCTGAACATCTATACTCAGATTCGTAAGATAGACAAAAGCCCACCCTGGCCCAGCTCCTGCGCCTGTCCTGAGCCCGGGCTTTCCAGGCTCAGAGGTGTCACAACTGCAGAGCTGGGGAGGGGACCCGGAGGCACTGATTGGCCTCGTTTGGCCCTGAGGACACCTGGAGCGGCCCCTCTACCCACTCGGTCTCCGTCCGGGCTTCCCAAGCATCACTGAGTGCTCAGCCCTATGCAGGAGACTGAGGGGAAATCATGAGGCTGAACAGCTAAGTTCTTTTGAGAGCCTCAGGTCTGCCAAGTCCTGTTTCCACAGCCTCCCCGGACTACATGTCCTCTTCTGCCCAACCACCCCAGGACTGCGCTCTGGCCCCTGGCTCTACCTCTGCCTCCAGGCTGCACCTCCCCGTCACCCGAGTGAGGCCCCTCTGCCCTGCGGACCTCTAGGTGTCGGGCACTAACTTCCCGCCCCTTCTCCGCGCGCACACATTCCCGCAAACACGCACCTGCACGCGAGCCTCAGTGAGGTCGATCTTGAGCGCCAGCTCTTCGCGCGTGTAAATGTCGGGGTAGTGGGTCTCGGCAAAGACGCGCTCCAGCTCCTTCAGCTGCGCGCTGGTGAACGTGGTGCGGATGCGCCGCTGCTTGCGCTTCTCGTGCAGGCCCGATGGCTCCGGGAAGAACTTGTAGGGCACTACGGGTGCGTGCGGAAGGGCGGGGGAATCAACGAAGGTGGGGGCATGAGGAACCGAGCCTAGCCTGCTGCGTTCTGCTCCTGAGGGATCGCTCAACGCCCCCCGCCCCTGCCCTGGCCCCTCGGCTTGGACCTCTCAGTCCTGGATGGAACGTCTTCCCTATCGCTGAAGTGGGCAGGGGTGAAGGCAGACAGCGAGCAGGAAGTCCTGGAGCCCAAGGGCCGCAGCGAGGGAACCAGAATGTGATCCTCGCGTCAAGACAGCTGACCTGTCGTTGGCCCTCCGATGTGTTCCCTCCACCTCCGACCAGTCTATCCGCCCTTATGACCCTCCCCTGGGTGTGTCTCTCCCTCAGTCAGTCTGCCTGCTTGACTTAAGGTCCTGCTCTGTCCATCCTAACGCTGTCTGTCTGTCAGGTTTCATCAGCATCCTGGCTCTACCCAGTAACCAGCCCTGGACTTCACCTAGGCAACTGAGATTCACGACTCACCTGCCTGGGTCAGCTTTCAGCCCTGCCACAGACTGTCTGCCGTGTAAAAATTTGGCCCGCTCTACCCCGCACCCGACTCCTTCCCAGGCCTCATTTCCTCAGCCCCATCTCACATCCCATCCTCCTCCAGGTGTCCCCCCCTCCCCTTCCTCACCTCTCTCCAACTGCATCTATCTGCAGCTTTCCCCCTCTGGACCATTCGTCTCTTTGTGCCCATTGAGAAGGGGTCTTATTTCTCCCCTCCCAGGTTTCTACATCGTGTCTTTGCCCTTCTCCCTGCCAGTCACCTCTCTCTCCGTCCCAACTCCTTCAAAGCCAGTCGCACTCTTCCCCTTCCCTGTCTTCCCATCCCTGACTCCCATCTACAGTCCCTACTGCCCCACAGACAGTGTTTCTGTCACCATCTCCCCATGGGAGGGCTTCTAGCCCCTGTTTAGGTCTCCATATTCTCCAAGCATCCCTGATATCCTTCATCTTTTTCATATCTCACTAGTTCTCTATCTTCCCTAATCCTTGTCTCTAATACCCCCATTCCTAGCCCCATCTTTCTTATCTCTGTTTTCAATCTTTCATGGTCCCCATCTCCCATAATTCATCTTCCCACCACCTGGTTTTTATCTCCATCTCCCCAACCCTGGGATCCCATTTCTCCTAGGGTCCCCCATCTTCCCATCTCTGCTCATATCTCTCCATATCTGTTCCCATCTCAGAACTCCATCTCTCTGGGGCCCATCTCCCCATTTCCTGTTTCTACCTCCACAGTCCTCATCTGCATATGCCCAGAGTACCCATCCTTCCCATCCCTATTCCAGATTCTGACTCCATCTCTCTGGTTCTCATTTCTGCAAATCAAGGTCTCTCTCACCATCTCTCCCCACCCACAAGACCCCAATCTTCTACTTGGGCCCAAGGGAGTCTCCCCAGGAAGGAAGGAGATAAGGAGTTTGGGTAGGGCAGCCTAGACTCTAATTGGAGAGATGGGGATGGCTAAAAGTCTCCATGAGGTTGAAGTTTCAGATGGGGACTTGGATCAAGGGGTTTGGGCATCGTATGGGGCTGCTTCTGGGTTTTGCAGTACTCCATCTATGAGAGTCTCCAGGGGGAATGAGGAGATGAAACTGGCTTAATGACCTGAGTACCCTTTTCTTCTGGCCACGTAATGGGTTTCAGTGGTGCAAGAGGGTTTGGGCACAGGCAAGATGGGTCCAAAACCAGGCAGTGGGGGCCTGATGGTGCTGGGGCTCTAGGAAGGTTCCCAGATGGGCAGCTCAACTGCAGCAGGGATCCTCCTGGGGGTCGGGCGTGAAGTGGGGGCGATAAGGATGGGGAGTCTGACTGGACTGAGCTGGAAGCATCTTCCAAGGAAACAGGGGATGGAGAGGTTGAGTGGTCAGTCTTTGCAGGTGGGCAAGGGAGGGCCTGGTGAGGAGCCTATGACTGGACTAGGGATCTATTTCCTTGACCCAAAGAGCACGGGATAGGGATATGACAGTGGAAGAGGAATGGGAAGGAAGAGAGGGTGGAGCTCAACTCTGCCTAGGGAATTCCGTCTTACGGAGGGGCTGTGGGTCCCGCGGGGAGATGGAGGGTCTGGCTAGGGAAGGGATGGTGGCGGCCGTGGAGGACAGTCGCAATCACTTGCCGAGTAGGGCAAGGGCTGGGGGTGCTTTAGGATTTGGAGGGAGGGTTGGGCTGGGGCTGGGCTCACCTGCCGAGTAGGGCGCGGGCTGGTGGTCGCGTAGAGCGCCAAGCGCGCAGTTGGAGGAGCCGAGCGCGGGGCAGGGAGGCCCGGCCGCGGGGAAGGCGGGCCGCAGGGGGCTGTATTGGAAGCCGCCGGGCTGGCTGCAGGCGCCGAAGTCGCCGTAGGCGGACGCCTCCATGGCCGCCACGCACGAATCGTACGAATTGAGGTAGGAGTAGTCCATCGGCCCGGGGGGCGGGGGCGGGGGCCGGGTCGGGCCGGGTGGGAGTCGGGTTCCTGGGCCGGGTAGGGGTCAAAATGGGGGTTGGAGCGCCAGGAGCCAAGGACCTGAAGCCGGCTGTTAGCGCCAGCGAGTCCGCCCGCCCCGTCGCGGCCGTACTCCGCCCGGGTGCAACGCAAGTGCAGCCTAGCCCGGCCCGCGCGCCTTTTAACGCGCAGGACCCCGCAGAGGGGGCGGGGCGGGGCGAGCTCTTCGGGGGCGGGGCCTGGGCCGCCCAGGCCCCGCCCCCAGCCGCCCCCGACCCCGACTCCAAATGGTTGCCACCGTCTCTTACGCCTCCCGAGGTGCAGGGCGGGCTGCGCGGGGCCCCATCCTCTAGAGTCCCCATCCTGCCCCAGTCCGGACCAGACCTTCAATCTCCGCGCATCTTGTCAGTCCAGAGGGTCCCGACCCCTTTCCCTGGCCTCCCCACCTGCGGCCCCGCATAAGGGAGGGAAGACAGGCCTGGCGGCTCTCCTGTGAAGAAGTTAATTCAATTCGTCCTGATAACCGAGTTATTCCGATCCAGCCCCTCTGCTCCGCCCCCAGCGAAGTACCATCCCGGCGGGGACCACGGAGGCGGCCTAGTAGCGGGGATGAAGACAAGGACGAGGAAGAGAAGGAGCCTGGGATGAAGACGTGGATGAAGAGAGGAGACAGAGACGGAGACAGGAAGAGGGACAGAAAAGTGATGGAGAAATATGGAGAAAGGGGCAAGAGAGATACAGGTACACAGATGGAGACATGGATGAGAGAGATAGATTAGAGACCGGGGCAAGAGGGACACAGGAACAGAAATGGTGACAAAGGTGAAACATGTACAAGAGGAAGGCGGGGATGGAGATAGCATAGACAAAGGAAAGATAAGAGAGAGAGAGGGAGACAGAGAAAGTGTGTGAGGCAGGCATGGAGACAGAGAATTCACAGGAATGAGACACGACTGAAAAAAGAATTGCAATGAGATCAAGAGAGATGAGACAAAACAAGGCAGTGATAGTGAGACAGACACACGCGGAGGATCAGTCTCAGAGAGACAAGGCCAGGGACAGACACAGTGGAGGAACAGAGGCTGAGGGGTGGAGAGAAAGAGCCGTTGGAGAGCTGAGACCCACGAGCTGGAGCGCCCAGCAGGCAGAAGGATTGTAACGGAGGTGCTGCATGAAGCTGCGGAGGGGGAGGGTCGCCTAAGCCGATGTCCCTCTATCCTGACTTGTCCTGAAGGTCATACGACCCTGCCCTGCACCTTCAGAGACCAGCCTGCCTGTCCTCTCTCCCAGGTCCCCCATCTCAGTCTCTCTCCCCACCGCCACTAAGTGTGAGATGGCACTCTGGTTCTCAGCACTCTCCGTACAGATCATGTGTGAAGAATGTCAGGACCAGGGAGTACCCAAGTGACCTCTTCACTCTTTCTCAGCCTCCACCCCTCTCCTCCAGAGGCCTTTTTGTTCTTCAGGAAAACCACCTAGAATCAGTCTGGGCCTGGCCACTGATGAGTTCTGCATCATGGGACCACAGGACAGGACATAGGATCCTTTCCAGGAGAATAGAACAGAGAACTCTTCTGCCTCTGCAGCACACCTGAGGTGGATTGAACAGCTTCCCTACCCAGCCCCCAGGCTCCTTTACCCAATCTTGGTAGGTCCCCACCTTGTTACTAGCCAAAGTCCTTGGGGGATGAGAGAAGGGATCCCCCCCCCCACATCCCCAGTTTACCAGCATACTGGGGAGCATGCCCAACCTGGCCGCTCATTCTTTGCTTAACACAAGGACCACTTGTCCCCCATTTCTGTAACTACTCCTTACCAGGGGGTTTCTCTGAGGTATTTTCTCTAATTAGTTTTAAATTCTAAATTGACAGCTAAACTGATTTAAAACATTCTCTCGACCGGTGTGGGAGGTACACCCCTCTGCCTTGACACTTCCTATACAGGAAGTCCAAGGGATCTCAGAACTGGGAAATCAGATGGTGCCACTGCTCTCTTTCTTAGACCTCCCATGGCTCTCCATTGCCCTCACGATCAAATCCAAGCCCTCACTTTGGCCCACAATGTCCTCCATGCCAGTGCTCCAGCCTGCCTCCCCCTTCACCATGACTATCTTTGCAGCCCTGAACCCATTGCTTTTTTAGTCCAGAGCTGTTCTCTCTGGCTGGAACATTCATTCCAGTCTCTACCCACCACCCCTAAAAACAACCCCAAACCTAGTTGACATTTATCCACCAGGTTTCAACTTGGACATCACTGCTTCCTGGAAGCCTTCCCTGATACCCCTAGACTAGGTTGTGGTGTACCTCCTCCCCTTTTGGTTATTCGTGTCACCTTGTTGAAGTATTTGCAATAACGTGCAAGGTCTCAAGGCAGAAATATGTCCTTTCATTGAAAACTTTCTCCCCAGCCCTACCACAGTGGCTAGCACATCACTGCACATCATAGATCTTCCCATACCTGTTTGTTGAATGAATAATGAAGGCTAAGCTGAAATCTTTGTGCTGGGGAATCCTGCCCTTGTTTCCAGGGAAGGAAGCATCATCCCCTGACTCCCACTCCCCACTCTCTGAAAAGAGATCGTCCTCCCTTCTTCATTCCCTCACTCCTCAGTAACAGGAAACTTCCTCCCTCTGGGCCAGCCTTCTGCCTGCAAGAAAGGCCTTCCTCATCTGAGGAGTTTTTAGGCAGCCATATCTCTTCCACAGGGACAAAGCTGAAGCAAAGGAGCCACAGAGGCTTATGCACAGGGACCAGCAGAGATATGCAGCCTGGCTCCACTTGTCTCTGTTTCCATGATCTATCCCTGTCATTTCTTCTCTTTTGGTCACTGAACCAATAAATTCCTCTTTTGGTCTTACCTACTTTAAGTTGGGCTTCTGACAGTTGCCACCAAGAGTTCTGACCAATATAATCTGTGAATACTTGACACCTTTACAGGTAATCAAACAAATGGTTTGGTGATTGGAAGTTTTATGGTAACATGCATGTTGCAGGGTCAGCTTGGCAGGAGCTGGCCTTCCCCTGACTCAGGACTGTCCTCAGGAGTTGGAGGTTCCTCTCTCTGCAGGGAGCCATTTGCCTCTGCTGACTGGCACTAAAACTGAGATGAAGCCCAAGAAAATCGTTTGAATTCTGTCCACTGTTGAGTTTAGGTGTTTCAGATGGTGGAGGTGGGGGTAATTTGGAGGCTAGGCTGCACGTATGGTGTGTGAGTGTGTGTGTGTGTATTTGGGTGTGATATCGGGACAGGTAAGAGGGCTTCCTGAGAACTCACCATTAAAGGAGACAGGCAGAGTGGGCTGGATTCTGCAAGGGCCTCACACCAGAGAGGCTAGTGGTTGAGATCTGATGTGGGAGCTCATTCTGTTGGAGACCCTCCTGCCCAAAATGCATGCTCTCCTGGGGAACTAAAAATGCTCTGGCATGAAACACTGTCTCAGTAAGCCTGCTGTGAAGCCTCCTTGCTGAGCAAATTGCCTTTTCTTCTACAACTGATGACAGATTCTGGAGCCTGACTGCTGGGTTCCAGCTCTGGTGCTGCCACTTCCAAGCTGGATGACTTAGGGTAAGTTATTCAACCTCTCTGGGCCTCAGCTTTCTCACCAGGAACCTGGTTTATTTTAATTATTAGGTGTTTGAATAGTGTGTGGCACATAGTAAACATTAAATAAATTATCTACCACCACCACCACCTGTTCTCTCTTACCAAGTGACTGAGCTCTGTGACTGATAGACCCAGACCACATTCTGGCCAGGCTCATCTGGTGTGTTCCACCTGGTACCTGTATCTTTGCACTGTAGCATCACCTCTACCCTCAAGAGTTCAGAAGATATCATGGACCCCTATCTTTGCACTGTAGCATCACCTCTACCCTCAAGATTTCAGAAGATATCAGAGCCTTGAAGAGTTAGCCAGCCTGACCCCTTAACTTTTGCAGATGAAGAAAGTGATGCCTCTGGAGGGGAGGGGTCCTGTAGGAAGGATAAAAGTGAAAACAGTGGGAGTGTGTCATGGTGAGGGGATCCCTCCACAGAGAGAGCAGCAGGCCAAAAGCAATCTGGGGAGTGGGTACAGTGGGGACTGTCTTTTTCTTCTGCTCTGATCCCAACCCTGTGAGCATGGACAGTGGAAGTACCATGAGAACAGATGAGAAAGGACCCATGCCCTGGAGAATTCTTTCTGCCTGTGGTCACTTGGAGGATGGCAGACTGGGCTATTTCTATGATCAGTCATAGATCTTAGCCTCCCCTTAGAACTCTAAGCAAGGATCTCCAGGGCTCATAGTGTGGGCACCATCTGAGTTATTAATCCAGTGCACTCCTGTCAGTCCTTCT
Source organism: Camelus bactrianus (assembly GCF_048773025.1). Lineage (NCBI taxonomy): Eukaryota > Metazoa > Chordata > Mammalia > Artiodactyla > Camelidae > Camelus > Camelus bactrianus. Next base: position 47,077,237 of record NC_133548.1, read on the forward strand.
CTCCTATGAGACAGCACGGAGCGGTGGCCTGTCCCTACCTTTGAAATGCACCTTCTCACCCTCTGAAGCAGTGTTCTCAGTGTTACCATTGTTCAGCTATGATTGGAAGCCAACTTTGATCTGACATTCATGTCTACTTTCTAATAAAGGATGGAGCTTATCAGTGAAAAGTTAACAAATTTCTGGTCCTGCTTAAGGGCCCTATAACTCATTTCACCCTCATCTATCTACCAACTCCATCAGCAACCTTCTTCTAAATCCCTATTCTCTCCTGCTATTCCTGATCCAGGGAAGGTTACTGTATATTCCCAACCTATCAGAACCTGTAGTCTCTTGTTCATCTCTCTGTTGTAGGGACAACTTTTGTTAACTATTTTCTTCTTTCCACTAGTACCTTAGGCTACACAGTCTTCCACTGATTTCCATTTTTGTTTGTGTGTTTTTTTTAAAGCTCGTAGCATTAGGCCTTTCCAAGGTCCAAAATGTTCAACCCTCAGATGTCCCTGAAGAATGAGAAAAGATCTTAACCCAGTTCTAAACGTTTTTCAAGTGTCTGATCTATGATGGAACTTCATGGGGCACTAGACACATGGGGATAAATTAATCCTGGAATACTGCCTTTAAGGATCTCCCAATCTGGTGGGCACATAGGCACTTATTTATTAGGAGGCTCTTAGAACGTTTTAGTTGTCTGGGCAAGGGAATGGCATAGAAAAGGTGAGGCAAGTTGATTCTTTTTTTAAAAAATGGGGGGGGGGGGCGTGGATAAAGGTTTTGATCCCACCAACCATGCCATACATTGACAAGCTTATTCAAGCTTTTGTGCATGGGAAGGGACCTGCCCAAGGCTGCTGTAATAGACATCTGTGGTGTGGTCAGCCCAGTACAATTCTTCCCTTGGAAACTATCTCCTCCATCCACATGGCTACCTAGGGAACCACTGTTCTTACATAATCCTACCCTCAGCCATAACAGGTCCAGGTGTGGAAGACACACCTGTCTTCCTGCTGTTTGAAGACAGGTCAATAAAACCCTTTCTCATCATTTTTTCTTATTTGAATTGAGAAACAAGTCATTCTCTTTTAAATGGGGAAAGCTATAAATATAAAAACTCAGTAAATGTTTGCAGTCATGTTCCCCAACATGAAAGGAAGGAAAGTGGTTGCAGTGAAGAAAGAATAAATAAGAAGTTGATGCAAGATATAGAGACTCATGTTAGAATTTAAGAGCCTAGACCTACAGTAATCAAAACAGCATGGTATTGGTACAAAAACAGACATATGGATCAATGGAACAGAATAGAGAGCCCAGAAATAAACCCACAAACTTTTGGTCAATTAATCTTTGACAAAGGAGGCAAGAACACACAATGGAGTAAAGACAGTCTCCTCAGCAAATGATGTTGAGAAAACTGGACAGCTGCATGTAAATCAGTGAAGTTAGAACACTCCCTCACACCATACACAAAAATAAACTCAAATTGTCTTAAAGACTAAAATGTAAGACAAGACACTATAAACCTCTTAGAAGAAAACATAGGCAAAACATTATCCGACATAAATCTCAGCAATGTTCTCCTAGGGCAGTCTACCCAAGCAATAGAAATAAAAGCAAAATATAAACAAATGGCAACTAATTAAACTTATAAGCTTTTGCACAGCAAAGGAAACCATAAGCAAAACAAAAATACAACCTACAGAATGGGAGAAAATACTTGCAAAAATGAGATGTTGACAAGGGCTTAATCTCCAGAATATATAAACAGCTCATACAACTTAATAAGAAAAAAAATAAACAAACCAATCCAAAAATGGGCAGAAGACCTAAACAAGCAATTCTCCAGTGAAGACATACAAATAGCCAACAGGCACATGAAAAAATGCTTAATATCGTTAATTATCAGAGAAATGCAAATCAAAACTACAATGAGGTATCACCTCACACCAGTCAGAATGGCCATCATTCAAAAGTCCATGAACGATAAATGCTGGAGAGGCTGTGGAGAAAAGGGAACCCTCTTACACTTTGGTGGGAATGTAGTTTGGTGCAGCCGTTATGGAAAACAGTATGGAGATTCCTCAGAAAACTAAAAACAGACTTACCATATGATCCAGCAATCCACTCCTGGGCATATATCCAGAGGGAACCTTAATTTAAAAAGACACATGCACCCCAGTGTTCATAGCAGCACTGTTTACAATAGCCAAGACATGGAAACAACCTAAATATCCATTGACAGATGACTAGATAAAGAAGTTGTGGTATATTTATATAATGGAATACTACCCAGCCATAAAAAATAATAAAACAATGCCATTTGCAGCAACCTGGATGTTCCTGGAGAATGTCATTCTAAGTGAAGTAAGCCAGAAAGAGAAAGAAAAATACATGATATCACTTACATGTGGAATCTAAAAAAAAAGGCAAATGAACTTACTTACAAAACAGAAATAGATTCACAGACATAGGAAACAAACTTATGGTTACCAGAGGGGAAGGGGGTGGGAAGGGATAAATTGGGAGTTTGAGATTTGCAGATACGAACTACTATATATAAGATAGATAAACAACAAGTTTATAATGTATAGCACAGGGAACTATAGTCAATATCTTGTAGTAACTTATGGTGAAAAAGAATATGAAAATGAATATATGTACATTCCTATATGACTAAAGTATTGTGCTGTACACCAGAAATCGATACAACATTGTAAACTGACTATACTTCAATTAAAAAAAAAAGAATTTAAGAGCCTAGTTCTGGTTATTACTGAGATATCCTTACCTTTTTTGCAAATTAGTTGTTTACCCCTTTATTCAATTTTGTTATCCGCTACATTCTTCTTTATGTTTAATCTATTTCAAGTTGGATTTCTGTCACTTCCAAAAAAAGATTCAAATAAAAAATTGGTGTAAGGTATGCAGTGATGCAAATGACAGACCCTAAAAAATGGGCTTGGCCTTGTTGATACATGGTGGAATGCAGTGAGAATCCCACTGTTCTGAGCCCAGAAATGAGGTGTTTTTGTTAGGTGATAATGAAGTAGCTGGGAAAACCACTGCATATTGTCTCTTAGAACTTGACCTCAACTTTCCCTCTTGCCATGTGGTTGCAACTTCAGAGGGTTAGGTAGAAAAATGACAAAATATTGGAACATCTCCTTTGTATTTGACAACCTTGGGAAGGTGCTTTAAGAGGGGACAAGCAGATGAGGAGCAGCATGACAATTAGTAACTCTGGTAAGGAAGCCTCTGCCGGTGGCCAGCAATCTGAGCTGCTGCAGGAGGATAATCACGTGCTTTGCAGATTGGCCATAATTAAGTTCTCTGCCCCACCTTAGACTGAACACTTGATTAGGAAACGGTGAATGTCTGACAGGTGAAATGGGACTATTTGGGATGATCTGGAGGAATTAGGGAAGTGTGATTCTCCTAGTCCTTCTTGGCATCCTGGCCTGACAGCAGGAAAGAGTTGGCATTTATTTTTTGATGTCTGGCATCTGCAACCAGTTTCTAAGTTAGGGGCATTCTCCACCTAATTGATGCCAGATAGTTGCTCTCTGAACTTCCCTTACAACCAGAATGCAGACATTTGACCCATTCTCAGCCAAGCATGTCCACTGATCACAGACTAAACTAAGGAATTCATAGTTAAAGAAATGAGGACTCAGCAACCATAAGAATTCTCTCCAGGGGCAATGGGGTTGCAGCAAGATCTAGTTCTAGGTGCAGTAGGGCCCCTACACAGCTTGTTTTTGGCAGCATTGTGGGTTCAGTGCCAACTATGTCAGCTGAAAGGGGCAGTGTTGACAGGGCTATCCTCATGGAGACAACAATGTAGCTTAATTTGGGGCATTGTTTCTAGTTGTGTGGTTCTGTATTTCGTCCTTCAGTCATTCCAGTAATTCTTAGAGATATCTATTTCACAGATGTAATATATTTAATAAAAAATTTTTTGCTTAAATAAGATGAGGTTAGTTTCTGTTGCTTATAACTAATAATTGATTGATAAAGAAATTGGTACTTGATTGGCTGAGAGCATCAGACTCTCAGGGAACTAGTTGGAATCTGGGAATAGTTGTGTGGCTTGGTTGGGAATAAAGACAATGGAAATCCTGAGATGCAGTGGCATTCAAGGGCAAAACAGTTCATCAGTTTGTTACCAGTGTCACTTGAAATGAAGTGTGCATTGAGAGCATAGACTTGGGGGACTGTCAAAGATCAGTATGAAGAGAGTGAGGAATTCCAGGATTGTGAAGAGGTGTGGAAAGCTTAAGGATAGAATAAAAAAGGGTAAAAATCAAACTCAAAGGTTGCTCCTGTGTGAGGGTTGGAATATTGTTTGGAAGAGGGACATGTTGGGATGGTGATTCGGATGGCTAAGAGAGCCCTGAGCCCTCTATGAGTTAGGGTGAGGTTGGCTGCACATAAGGGAAAATGTAAAATAACGATAGTGTAAACAAAATAACAGATTATTTCTTCTTCACTTAAAGGAAGTCTGAAGGTAAGGAGTTTAGTGCTGGTGTGGCTGCTCAATGGACACCAGAGACTCACATTCCTTCTTTCATTATGTTTCTTAGGCTGTGATTTCTAACCTCAGAGTTACTTCATTTTCTAAGATGGCTGCTGGAATTCTGGTCGTCACATCCGCATTCTAGGCAGCAAGAATGAGAAAGAAGGAAAACAGAAAGTGCATCTCTCAGTGAGATATCTCCCTGTAAGAAACATTTCAGAAGTTCCATGCAACAATTCTGCTTATTTCTTTTTTGCCTGAACTCAGTCATATGGTCACATCAGACTTAACGAGAGATTAGGAAAGGCATGATTTTAGATGGGCACAATAATATCCCAAACAAAATACAGTCTCTGTTGCTGAGGAATAAGGAGAGAATGGACATTAGGTGAGTGTATTAGTTATCCATTGCTGTATAACAAATCTCCCCAAACTTATTAACTTAAAACATACACACTTAATAACTCACAATTTCTGTGGGTCAGGAGTCTAGGTGAGGCTTACCTGAGTCTTTAGTTTCAGTCTTTAGTCTCCCAAGACTGCAATCAAGGTGCAAGATCTGTAGGCTCAAATGGAGTCTTGACTAAGGAAAGATTTCTTCCAAGCTCACTTACATGGTTGTTGCCAGGACTCAGTTCCTCCAGGGCTGTTGGATTGAAGGGCTCAGTCTTTACCAGATGTTAGCCAGAGTTTACCCTCAATTCCTTGTCGTACGGGCCTCTCCAACAGGTCAAGCATGTAAGAAGAGCCAGAGAGAATGCCAGCAAGACCAAAGTCAGTCCTTTATAACCTAATCTTGGAAATGGCATTCTGTCACTTTTGCCGTTTCTAATTCTTTGAAGCAAGGTTACTCTGTCTTCCTGCTCACACTCAAGGAGAGGGGACTATACAAGGGCATGAGCATCAGGAGGCAGGGATCTCTGGGCACCATGTCAGAAGTTATCTACCACAGTGGGCAACTGGTGATATCTGTCACAACCCCAACCTCCACTGAAAATAGCCAGCAACTACAGTACTCTTTCCCTGTCTAATGGGATCACTTTTTTCTTGTTTGAAGACTATGTACAGACTTCCCATGGGGAATTATCTGGTAAGAGGAAGTCAAGTCTCCTCATGCTCCATCTCACTGACTTAATTGTCTCCACATTCACTATCAGAAGCAGACCCCAACATGCATCAGGACCAAATAGGAGGTCAGATTCCCAAGAAAGTTTTCCCATTAAAAGAATAAAAAGATTTTTCAAATTTTTACCAATAAAGTCTGGCAAATACATGTGGGAATGGATTCTGAGGGTGCTGGACTAGGGAGGAGGAACATAGTTTTAAACTAGGCTGAATTGACCATTATGAGAGCACTTACCAAAGAGCCTAGATCCCATGTGTTGATTATAAGAGCTGGGAGTTCTAACTGCCTTTTTTTTTTTTTTTTAAAGATGAGTGTATTTTCCCCCTAGAATCTAACATCTTATTATATTCACTTTATCACATATCCATCCATCTATCCATTCTTCTATCCATCAATCCATTGTATTTTTTGACACCTTCACAGTAAGTTGTGGACATCCACACACTTGACCTCTAACACTCCAGTGTGCATATCATTAAGTAGAAAAAAATATTAATTTTTCAGGTAAAATTTTCATATAGTGAAATGCATAAATCTAAGCATATTGTTCAATAAGTCTGACACAGGCATATAACTGTGTGACCCAACCCCTTGACCATCATCCCAGAAAGTTCTTTCATGCCTCTTTCCAATCAATCCCAACCCCACTCCCTCAGAGGCTACCACTCTTCTAATTCTTTTCCACTACAGATTAATGTTGCCTGTCTTTGAATTCTTTTGAGTACTCTGTGTAAGCCTTCTTTTTACTCAGTATATTTTGAGATTCATCCATGTTGTATCAACATTTCAGTACTTTTTATTGCTGAGTGGTGTTTCACTGAATGAATATACTTGTGTAGGCAGAATTATAAGATGTCCCCCAAGATTCCTGCCTCATGGTGCACATGACCTGTACAATCCCCAATACTGTGAATATGATGGGATAGCACTCCCATGAATAGGTTATGTCATATAGCAAGTATGACTTTTAAAAGGGGGAATTATCTGGGTGGATCAGACCTAATGACATGAACCTTTTACATTTGGGTCAAGAGGTCAGAAACAGCAAAGTCAGAGAGATTTGAAGCATGAGAGGCACTCAACATGAGGGAGATTCTTCATTGCTAGATGGAGGGGTCACACTGCAAAGAATGTGGGTGACCTCTAGGAACTGAGAGTGATTTCCAGCTGACCGCCAATAAGAAAATAGGACCTCAGTCCTACAGCCACAAGGACCTGAATTCAGCTAAGAACTTGAATAAACTTGGGAATGGATTCTTCCACAGAGCTCCCAGAAAGGAATGCAGCCCAACTGACACCCTGACATCCTGAGCAGATAATATCCCAGCCATGTTCTGAGCAGATAAGAACTGTGCCAGACTTTAACTTACAGAATTGTGAGCTGAAATGAATGTTGTTTTAAGCTGCTAAGGGTGGGGTTGTTTGTTATGCAGCAATAGAAAACTAATATATTACTTCAGTTTGTTTAGCCATTCTCCTTTAATGGACGTATGGGTGATTTCTAGTTTTGGAATATTATGAATAGTGCTGCTATGAACATTTATGTACAAGTCTTTTTTGTGGATATATTTTTTCATTTCCCTTGAAATTGAATTGTTGGGTCATAGGGTAGATGTACATTCAGTTTTCTAAGAAACTGCTAGATCATCCCCTAAAGTGGTTGTGCCATTTTACAGTCTCACCAATAATGTATGTGAATTCTGATTGCTCCACATTCTCTTCAATGTAAAATAGTGTCAGTCTTTTTAATATTTTCCATCCTGGTGGGTGTATAATGAATTTAAGGGCTTTTTTTAGTTGATTGACTGACACCTGGATTCACTGATGAAGTTAAATGAAATTGAGATGCCAACAATCCTTTGGTATAATTTAGAAGAAAGAACCCAAACACTTAGGGAGATGGGAATGTTGGTTTATAAACCTTTCCTTCTAGGTTTATAAGTATGATTCATCTACCCTCAATTCCATCCCCTGAGAGGGTCCAGATGACATTCTCTTTGCGAAGGTGTTGAGAAATACATTTGAGAGAGAGTGATGACATCTTTGGAAAGTGCTGTAGCAACTGGTTTCTGCAGTCTAGTGATGTTGGAAGAAGACACTACAGATGGGACTAAAGAATATGTGTGGGCAGTTCATTAAGATTCTGACTGATTTGTAAAATCCAAAACCCCCTGAAACAGATGAATAGAGAGGGTCATCCTAAGACAAGATAGAGAGTTATGATCTTTCATCCAGTTTCCAGGTCTGGGTTAAGTCGCAGACTTAAGAGTCCCTTGAATGAAGTGAAATCAACTACACTTAAGGAAGATGTATAAATATCTGACCACATATTCCTTAGAGACTTCCCTAATGGAACTGGTAGTCACTTCCCAGGGTAACTGTTAGGGTCTGAATCATGTCTCCCCAAAAGATATGTCAAAGTCTTTGCCCCAGGTACCTGTGGCATAGGTGACCTTATTTGGAAATACATTCCTGGCAGATGTAATCAAGTTAAGATGAGGTCATATGGGATTAGTGTGGGCCCTAATCCAATGACTGATATCGTTAAAAGAAGAGGGAAACTTGGACACAGAGACACACAGAGAGAACACCATGTGAGGATGGAGGCAGAGGTTGGAGGGATGTAACTGCAAGCAGAGGAACACCAAGGACTGCTGATAACCACCAGAAGCTTGGAGAGAGGCATAGAATAGATACTCCCGCAGAGCCTCAGAAGGAACCAGACCTGCCAACACCTTGACTTTCGAGTTCTGTTCTCCAGAACCATGAGAATACATTTCTGTTGTTTTAAGTCACCTAGTTTGTGGTACTTCGTTATGGCAGCCCTGGGAAAAGAGAATAACTGACCTGGGATTGTTGACACTGGCTGTAATGCTAATCAGGGTTGTAGCTGGCACAGTGGTCCACCACTCAGAGTGGAGGCTTATGGAGTCGTGATAAGGTGACTTTTGATTCTAATCTACTTAACCATCAGTTCAGTTCTTAAATCCATTTCCACATGATTTCTCTAGTTCTGGAGTGTATAGACTAGGTGTAGTCAGCAAGTGGCATAATATGTCTCTCTCATTCAGGGAATATGGCTATTATGGTTCAAAGGGCTAAGTGGAAGCCCTAGGACTTCTTTCTGACTAAAATTATAAACAAAAAGCAATAACGCAATTACTGGGGGAAAAGCAAGACTAAGTAACCATCAAGGCCTGAAAATTCAGAGGTGGTGATTCCTCTTACTTACCCACTTAACTCACCCATCTGGCTCATGCAGAAGTCAGGAGGGCCTTAGAGAATGACAGTGGATTACCGAAAGGTCAAGACAGGTGATAACTCCAATTGTACTGCTGTTCCAGATATGGTTTCTTTACTAAAGCAAAACATCAGAGACTCTGCCACCTGTAATAAACTTATTAACTTGCAAATGTTTTTTCTCTATTTCAATAAGCAAAGAAAGACAAAAGTAGTTTTGTTTAACCTGGCAAGGGCAGAAGTCCATTGTCACCGTTTTGCTCAGGACCATGTTAACTTGGCCTTTGGGCCACAATTTAGTCCACAGGGACTCTGATCACTTTAGCATCCCATAAGACATCACACCAGTCTGCTATGATCATGACAAAATGCTGATAAAACCTAAATAGGAGGAAGTTATCAGGTGCCTGGCATGTCTAAGTGAGTTGGTGGTGTTTGGGGTTTTAGTCATTCTAGTACATGTGTAGTGGTATCTCATTATTTTAATTTACAATATTCCTTTTTTCTTAACATTTTTTTTTATTGAGTAATAGTCATTTTACAATGTTGTGTCAAATTCTAGTGTAGAGCACAATTTTTCAGTTATATATGAACATACATATATTCATTGTCACATTTTTTTTTCGCTATGAGCTACCACAAGATCTTGCTTATATTTTCCTGTGCTATACAGTATAATCTTGTTTATCTATTCTGCATTTTAAAATCCCAGTCTGTCCCTTCCCACCCCCCGCCCCCTTGGCAACCACAAGTTTGTATTCTGTCTATGAGTCTGTTTCTATTTTGTATTTATGTTTTGTTTTGTTTTGTTTTGTTTTGTTTTTAGATTCCTCATATGAGTGATCTCATATGGTATTTTTCTTTCTCTTTCTGGCTTACTTCACTTAGAATGACATTCTCCAGGAACATCCATGTTCCTGCAAATGGTGTTATGTTGTCGGTTTTTATGGCTGAATAGTATTCCATCGTATAAATGTACCACATCTTCTTTACTCAGTCATCTGTTGATGGACATTTAGGCTGTTTCCATGCCTTGGCTATTGTAAATAGTGCTTCTATGAACATTGGGGTGCAGGTGTTATTTTGAAGTAGGGTTCCTTCTGGATTTATGCCCAGGAGCAGGATTCCTGGGTCATATGGTATGTCTATTCCTAGTCTTTTGAAGAATCTCCATACTGTTTTCCACAATGGCTTTCCTTGCTTCCCTCTCCCACTCTTAATGATTTAGATGTCTTCTTTTACAATTTTGTGTTTATTCTTTTTGTAATTCATGGCAGTTATCTCCTTTCCAGTTATGAGTTTCTCATTTTTGTAGCATCCTGCTTCTTTTCTATTAATTTACAATTTTCTGATAACATATGTGGAGCATTTTTTCATGTGCTTACTTGTTATCTGTATATCATTCTTGGTGTCATGTCCATTCAGATCTTCTGCCTATTTGAAAATCAGGTTGTTTTCTTATTGCTGCATTTTAAGTGCTCTTTGTGTATTTTAGATACTAGTTAGATATGTGTTTTGCAAACATTTTCTCCCAGACTGTGGTTCATTCTCTTAACAGTGTCTTTTGCAGAACAGAAATTTCTAATTTTAATAAAGTCCAACTTATCTATTTGTTCTTTCGTGGATCATGCTTTTGGTGTTGCTATTGACAAACAGCCATTGCCAAACTCAAGATCACCTTGGTTTTCTCCTATGTTATCTTCTACGAGTTTTATAGTTTTGCATTTTACATTTAGGTTTATGACCCACTTACATGTATATTTCTAATACTTACTTTTATCAAATTAAAGGTACAAAATTAAAAAAAAATCAAGACATAATGAAAAACATCAGCCCTCTTCTCCCATCTCCATCTCCCCCATTTTATCCCCAGAACCCAGATCCCACTCTCCAATCCATTTTAGCTATTTCTTTTGGTATTGATCTCCATATATTTAGATAAGTAACAATTTTAGCTAACATATTTTGAGTACTTACAATGTTTCAGGCTGTGTCCTAAGCGCTTCACATACATTATCTAATCCTTATAATCACCTTATATTCTAGGTGCTATTTCTATTCCTACTTTAGAGATGAGAAAAATTGAATCACAGAGGGGTTAAGTAATTACATAAAATCACATGGTTAGCAAATGGCAGAGCTGGGGTTTAATCTCAGTGTGTTCTTTCAGTATAGTATTTACCCTGTGATTTCTTGATTTACCGATTTTAGACTATTGGTTTGCTAGTATGAATAATTACCACTCACACCACCCAAGCCCCCAGTGTGTCTCCCTCTTATCCCAAATGCCATATTTCACTGAATCTCAGACATCACTGACTGTAAGCCACATCTTTATATACCACTACAAAGAAAAAAACCGAAAATAACCACAATGATTTATCACTTAGAATTTTTATATTTATTGAAAGAGATCCTTTAGAATTTTGATGTGCAATTTACTATATACTTTTGTGCTTGCAAGCAATACAAAGAAAAATATAAGCAAATAGATCGGTTGAAATATTTCTAAAACTTCTTCAGAGTCCCATTTTTTGAATCTTTTTTTTTGCCTCAAAGATGTCAATGCCCACATTTAATTAGTTAATTAATTTTAGTACAGTATCATACTCTGAACCTTCAAGAATATTGGTGACATAGCACTTTTAAGAAAAGAGGGCTCTACTATCATCAGTGGAATTTTCTTCCAAACCATTGATGTTCATTCTGCACATTTTGATACTGGCACTTTCTTGATTTTTCTGGAAGGTATATATGAAAACTTCTTAGACAAATCCTGGACTTCAATTGTTTCCTCAGATGGTACATGAATGGTTTGTGGACTGAGATGTCCGGATTGGCAGTTGTCCAGTCATGCCTCTAGAAATGACAATCATGTTTGCACATGGCAATGTGGCATCTGTGTCACAACCACTGCCTGCCTGATGGCGATTGTGATGGGTCTTGATTTCAGATTTTCAGATTTCAGTTTTGATAACATATGCATCTTGGAATCCATGGAACACTGTGCTTGTATGTAAATTTTAGTTATGTCAACATTTGGTTGAACTTTATGTCTGAGTCACGTATGTATTATATGCTTACCATAACTGCATTAATTTCCTTGTATGAATTTTTGCTTTTCCTAGAAATAATAATTACTTACTTTTCATTTGCTTAGTTTCCTAAGCCTCTATCACAATCACTCTCCTAAAGAACTGTAAAATTCTTGAAGATGCTCTTTCCACATAGTCAGGCATGTCAAATCTTCTATCAGTCCCATTACTTTTTTCCTGGAGACCACTCTCCTGGAGCTTTCTGGGGCAGATTGGATTATTGTTCCCAGTGCTTCACTTCCTTCCTGTTAGAGAATTATACACCTCTGCTTTTTGCCATAGGATTTTGCAATCTCTCTCCCTAGAGTAGGGGGAATATATTTTCCTGTCCTTTGATGTTGAACTTGTCCTTGTGACTTGCTTTGGCTCAAGAATGTTAAGAGACGTGAGAGAAGAGAGGATTTCCATGTGCTTTTTGTAATCTGGCTTGCTTCTTGAGCTTCTGCAATCCACCATGAAAGGGATACGGCTTGGGTAGCTGTTGGTTGAAGGAGAATGAAAAAACATGGGGAGAAGACCTGAACCCTCATCTCAGCCTAGAGCCAAGCCCAGCTGAGTGCATCTGTACTGACTGAACCCTAGCCAATATGCATGCACGTCCGTGAACATGAAAAATATTTGTTGTAAGCCCCTGAGGTTTTGAGGTTTTCTTTTATTACACAGAAAAAACTGACCAACATACCTTCCTTCCTCCTGCATGAATCTGGACTCGTTGTTGCTCTGCAGAGCTATTGTCCTGCGATATCCCTTTGCTCATCTATTGGGCCAGATCCCCCATTTACTGAATTCTGTGACTTCCTTTTTCTTGGTTTATTTACTTGTTTTAATGGAACACATCCTCAAGTAGCTTCCTGAGAAAGGGTTCAAGGTAGGAATATTTTTGAGACCCATACATATCTGAACACGTTTATTGGGCCATCACATTTGATGAATAATTTGGCTAGTTTGTATTTCTAGGTTGCAAATAATTTTCTCTCATAATCTGAAGGCATTTCACCATTGTCTTTCAGCTTCTATGTTGTTTCTGAGGGACAACATTATGATTCCCTGTTTTTTGTATATGACTTTATTTTTCCTTTGGAAACTTTTAGAGTCTTCTTTATGTCCTGAGGGTTTTGATATTTCATGATGATATGACTGGGTAGGAATCTGTTTTCAACCACTGGGCATTTGCGGGGGTCTCTTGCTAAAAATTCATGTTCTTTAATGATAGAAAATTTCTTGTGCTATTTATTTGATAATATTCTCCACCTTACTAATTTCTTAATTTTTGAAACTCCTATTGGGCAGAGGAAGGGCAATTGAAATATTTTATTTATTATTGCACTATTTAATTATTTTATTTTGGCAAGGGTAGGGGAGGTAATTAGGTTTATTTATTTTTAGAGGTGGTACTGGCGATTGAATTCAGGACCTCATGCATGCTAAGCATGTGCTCTACCACTTGAGCTATACCCTTCCCCCAAGGTTAGATATTTTAAGTTGCTTTTTCTAAGTTTATGGTTTTTTTCTCACACATTCCCCATTTCTTTTTGTTCTACTTCTTGGGAGATTTTCTCAAGTTTATCTTCCAATTACTTTATGGATTAAAAAAATTACTACCATAGCTTAAAATTTCAAAAGTTATTTCTCATCTGTGACTGTTATTTTCAAAAGGATTTTGCAGCTATATTTTCTGTTTTTTCTCTAGATTTGAGGGGAAGTTTTCTGTATTGTTTCTGCTTCCTCTTTCTTTTTCCTGGTTATAGTTTTGCCTTTCATGCTCAAATTTTCCTTACATGTCTGGTGTCTCTTGTTTCCTTTCATATTTAAGAGTGAAGTGTTAAAAAATTTGTTGGAAGCTCTGTGTGTGCAGAGCTTATGAAATATGGTTTCATTGAATGGTGACTGGATAGGAACTCAGCCTTTTTTTTTTTTTGAGAATGCAAAATGTTGCATCTATAGAACTTTTTTCTAAGGTCATTTAGTATCTCTAAAGACAAATCTTGGAAGGTTCTGCCCAGGAAGGAAATATGCCTGGCTGTCATTGTTCTTGGAGCTACATGGCAGAAGGGGCTGGGTATGATGGTAGATCTCTTCTCAATTTCTATGTTTTGGGCACAGCTCTTATTCCTCACTTGCTTTTGTTCCTGGTGGTCCTAAGCATGGAGGCTGTCTGGTTGGCTTCTCTCACAGGCTGATGCTTCAGTCTCCTGTCCCTGTGGGGCAGGGGTGATTGGCTGACCAGGATGGAAGAGGAGAACTGGAAGTCTTAACTGCATTTAAAAAATAAACTTTCAATCATTTCCTCTATTTTCAGCCCCATGTTTTATCCCACATTCTCACAACACCTGGTGCTTTACCTTCCTGACCTTTTCTGGGGTACTGTGGTACAGATTTCTTTCTTTCTTTTTGACATTTGCTTTGTAGCTATTGGGTGTTCAGTTTTCTCAGTTCTGCTATTCATTTTTCTCAGTTCTGCTTTTTCTATTCATCATTTCCATTTTAAATAGTATACAGAAATGTATTAGAGAGAAAAAAATTTACAATTTCACTAACCCCAAATAAAAACACATGTACTAGGCCAGATGATTAAGAATAGTGAAGAAATAGAAAGTAGAGTATAAATAGAAGGTAATATTTTTCCCCCCCAGTCCCTTTCTCAAAAGGTAGCATTTATAAACATTTTCTTGATTTCTCCTAGAAGTTAAAAAAAAAAGCAAACCTATAAGTATGTGTGTGTGAAAGTGCACATACACAAAGGGGATAAAACTATAAAGTATGTAGATTAGATTTTCCCACAATATTCCTGGAGATATTTCACCATTGGCACATGTAGATTCATCTTTTTTTTTTTTTTTCCGTTCTTGTTAGCTATATAGTACTACATTGCATGGCTGCCTCATAATTTATTGTGATGGACATGTTGGTTTTGAAACAATATTTCTAGGGCACTAGGCAAACTATAAAGGATCCCTTCTTTTTGTAAAACAAACAATTATTTCAGGGTAATGAGTACTTACTTATCTGTTAATTTTCCAGGTTTGTACACTTGTATTTTAATAAATCAACCTTTCTTAAAGTGATTCCACCTGTAAGTGACAGATGACTACGTATGCATTTACAGCAGTTTCAAGTGAAATACTCAGCGAGGCAGTGAGTAAAGTTACTGGGAATCCTTTGGTTGAAAGAAATGGAAATTACATCTGAAGGGAAAATCCAGCTAAAGGAAAAAGGAAAATAGGTTTCAGGGATACTCTGTTGTCTTGTAGACCTAACAGCAGATGGCCTCCAGGGAAAACTGGGACCAGGGACCAAGACACATCAGAACTGTCTCTGCCTTTTAGCTCTCGTCCTCTCTGTACTCTGTTCTTTATTCCCACCAGCAGATCAGTTTCCTCCACTGTTCTAGCCCCCAGAGTAGATAACATGGCTGTGGACAGCTGAAGAGTTGTACATCTTAGGCCCTCTAAAGAGAGAATTGGGGCTTTTTCTCAGCTCTGGTTTTAAAATTTCTCAAGGAGAGGGGAGCCTGGTTGGCCTAGTTTGTGTCAGTAAGGTTGTCACATTAGGACTAATAAAATGTATCCAGATGTGTCCAGGGAGCAGTGTCATAGTGTACTAACATGGCAACAACTTCAAAAAGGCTCTGTGTTTTGTTTTGGTTTTTGTTTTTTGAATTATACGTTAATCTTTATGATCAACACAGTCAAGTTAAGACATCTACACTGCTAAGCTAGAATTAGGAAGGGCTTAAAATATGATTCCCTCTAAAGAGAGAAATGCAAGTCCATTACCAATTCTACACGAAATTAGCCTACGTTATAAGGAAGCAGATCTCCTATCAGAGATGACACAGTGAATACTGTGCAATTACCATAACAGAAGAATGGACTTAAGTGCAAGAAAACAGATTCTATAGAATGTGACTTTCCTTGGGATGCCTTTGGTGATGACATTATTTTATGCTGAAAATAAGAATACAAATACGATGCACGTTATTGCAGGGAGCATTAGGGTTAGCTTTACACACAGTTGACGTAACACGTCACACTCTCACCCTGAGCATCTGTGGGGAAGGTGAAGGAAAACAGTAGGTGGATCCAGTGATTTTCATCCCAAATTCTGATTCCATCTAGGATCTCCACGAGGTGATAGAAACACTCTAGGAATAAGCACCAAAAAATAAAGGTATAAAGGCTCAGAGGCCATCAGAATGGAAGTCTGTAGTAGTTACACGAATTCTTGAATTGAAAATTCCAATTCTGAAGAAGTCATATGTAAAAATGAACAGTAAAATAAAAGTTAAATCTGGCTTTATTAACTTGATTCTTGAGTTTAAAGCCAGATAAAATCCTGGGTCAAAAAAGAAAAGGCTTTTTCAAGGAAGTGAAAGACCTATACTTTGAAAACTATAAAACACTGATGAAAGAAACTGAAGATAATTCAAAGGAATGGAAAGATACCCTGTGCTCTTGAACTGGAAAAATTAATATTAGAATGGCCATACTATCCAAAGCAATATACAGATTTAATGCAGTTTCTATCAAAATACCCATGACATTTTTCATGGAACTGAAAAAAAAAAATCCTAAAATTTATATGGAACCATCAAAGACCCTGAAACGCCAAAGCAGTTCTGAGAAAAAAGGACAAAGCTGGAGGCATAATCCTCCCAGACTTTAGACTGTACTATAAAGCCACAGCAATCAAAACAGCACAGTACTGGCACAAAAACAGACACATAGATCAATGACCAGAATAGAGAGCCCATGCAGTTACAGTCATTTAATCTATGACAAAGGAGGCAGGAATATACAATGGAGAAAAGACAGTCTCTTCAGTAAGTGGTGATAGGAAAACTGGACAGCCACATGTAAAATAATAAGATTAAAACAATCTCTCACACCATGTGCAAAAATAAACTCAAAATGGTTTAAAGACCTAAATGTAAGACCTGAAACCATAAAATTCCTAGAAGAGAACACAGACAGAACACCGTTTGACATAAATTATAGCAATATTTTCTTGGATTAGTCTCCTAAGGTAAAAGAAATAAAAGCAAAAATGAACAAATGAGACCTAATTAAACTTAAAAGTTTTTGCACAGCAAAGGAAACCATCAGCAAAATGAAAAGACAACCAACAGAACTGGAGAAAAAACCTGCAAATGATGCTACTGACAAGGGGTTAATAGCCAAATATACAAACAGCTCATACAGCTCAATATCAAAAACAAAACAAAACAAAACAAAAACAAACCCACAGACAATCCAATAAAAAAATGAGCAGAATACTTGAATAGACATTTTTCCAAAGAAAACATACAGATGTCCAAGAGACACATGAAAAGATGCTCAACATCACTATTAGAGAAAGCAAATCAAAATCACAATGAGGTATCACCTCATATCTGTCAGAATGGCTATCATCAAAAAGTCTACAAATAACAAATGTTGGAGAGGATGTGGAGAAAAGGGAACCTTTGTACACTGGGAATGTAAATTGGTGCAGCCACTATGGGAAACAATATGGAGATTCCTTAGAAAACTAAATATATAACTACCATATGATAGATAAATAAATAGATAAACAAGTTCCTACTATATAGCACAGGGAACTATATTCAATATAATTAAAAAGAAGATGAAAATATATATGTATAACTGAATCTCTATGCTGTACACCAGAAACACAACACTGTAAATCAACTATACTTCAATAAAAAAGTCCTAAAAAAATAACTACCATATCATCCAGCAACTTCACTCCTGTGTATATACTACCCCCTAAAAAGAAAACACTAATTCGAAAAGATACATGCACCCCACTGTTCATAGCAGAACTATTTACAATAGCCAAGACATGGAAGCAACCCAACTGCCCATCAACAGACTGGATTAAGAAGATGTAGTATATATACAATGGAATATTACTCGGCCACAAAAAGAACAAAATACTGCTATTTGCAGTTGTGCTGATAGATCTAGAGAATATTAAGCTGAGTGAAATAAGTCAGAGAAAGATAAATGATATATGCTATCACTTATATGTGGAATCTAAAAAAATAATACAAATGAATACATATACAAAACAGAAACAGACTCACAGATATAGAAAACAAACCTATGGTTACCAAAGGGGAGAGAGAAGTGGGGAGGGACAAATTAGGGGTATGGGATTAACAGATACAAATTAGCATAAAATAAATAAACAACAAGGATATACTGTCTATCACAGAGAATTATATCCATTATCTTGTAATAAACTATAGTGGAATATAATCTGCAAAAAATACTGAATCACTATGCTGTACACCTGAAATTAACACACTATTGTAAACTACACATCAATAAAAATATAAATTAAAGGTTTTTGTTCATATTATATTAATATAGTAAAAAGTAGATGGTTTTTTAAGAAGTATCAGAATGGTGTTTAGACAGCATTTAGGTAGTGGGAATGAGCTGACAGAGTGTTGCTACCAAAAGGGCAGTGCTGAGCAGACTGCCACCTACAGGTCTGACATTACTGAATCTTCTAATTTTTTGATGAGACTTCTGGAAGGGGTTAAGATTTCAGTGATGCCATTATTCAAAGAGAATTTAAGCCCTTGGTGAAGGTTTTATAATGACCATGCCAAAGTTTCCTTGGATCACAGAGAAGAGACCCTACCTAAACAAAGATGTCTTTACAGTTTGGAGCTCACCAGCACACCCTTCTCTTTGGGCCTCTAAAACCGTGTGGTCCCTCCAAGCAAAAGTGGAAAGCAGTAGGAATTCAAATTCCATAGGTGACACTAGGATTTACTCTTGGTGTTGTACATGCCATGGGTTTTGACGCATGTATGTAATATGCCCACCATTATCATACAGAATAATTTCACTGCTCTAAAAACCTGTGCTCCACCTATTTATCTGTCCCCAACTCAAGCTCCTGGCAACCACTGGGGTTTTATTCTCTCCACAGTTTTGCCTTTTCCAGAATGGAATCATACAGTATATAGCCTTTTCAGATTGGCTCCTCTCACTTAGTAATATAAATTTATGTTTTCTCCATGTCTTTTTCTGGCTTGGTGACTCATTTCTTTTTAGTGCTGAATAATATTCCATTGTCTTGATGTACCACTGTTTGCTTATCCATTTGCCAATTGAAGAATATCTTGGTTGTTTCCAAGTCTTGGCAACTATGAATAAAGCTCCTATAAACATTTGTGTGCAGGTTTTTGTGTGGACATAAGTTTTCCACAAATTTGGTAAATGTCAATGAGTAAAACTATAGGATTTTATGGTAAATTTTATTTAGTTTTGTAAGAAATCACCAAACTGTCTTCTGAAGTGGTTATTGTGCATTCCCACCAGCAATGAATGAAACTTCACGCTGTACCACATCCTTGTCAACATTTGGTGTAGTCAGTGTTCTGGATTTTGGCCGTTCTAATAGGTGTGAAGTGGTTACCTCATTGTTGCTTTAATTTGCAGTTCCCTGATGACATATGATGTTGAACATCTTTTCATATGCTTATTTGCCATCTGTATACCTTCTCTGGAGAGGTATCTGCTCTGATCTTTTGTCCACTTTGTAATTTGGCTGTTCATTTTCTTATTGTTGAGTTTTAAGAGTTCCTTGTTTATTTGGGATACCAGTCCTTCACCAGATGTGTTTTGCAAATATTTTCTCTCAGCCTATGGCTTGTCTTCTCATTCTCTTGACATTTAACTTTAACACATTAAAAAAACTTATTTTCTAAAGGATTTTTCTTTGAATTGAGGTATAGTTTTTTGACATAAAAATTGAGATAATTCACACCATAAAATTTATCCTTTTTTAATATTTTTTATTGAGTTATAGTCATTTTACAATGTTGTGTCAAACTCCAGTGTAGAGCACAATTTTTCAGCCATACATAAACATACATTCATTATCACATTCCCTTTCGCTGTGAGCTACCACAAGATCTTGTATATATTTCCCTGTGCTATACAGTATAATTTTGTTTATCTATTCTACATTTTGAAATCCCAGTCTGTCCCTTCCCACCCCCCGCCCCCTTGGCAACCACAAGTTTGTACTCTATGAGTCCATTTCTGTTTTGTATGTATGTTTTGTTTAGATTCCACATATGAGTGATCTCATATCGTAATTTTCTTTCTCTTTCTGGTTTACTTCACTTAGAATGGCATTCTCCAGGAATATCCATGTTGCTGCAAATAGCGTTATGTTGTTGGTTTTTATGGCTGAATAGTATTCCATTGTATAAATATACCACCTCTTCTTTATCAAGTCATTTGTTGATGGACATTTAGACTGTTTCCATGTCTTGGCTATTGTAAACAGTGCTGCTATGAACACTGGGGTGCAGGGGTCATTTTGAAGTAGGGTTCCTTCTGGATTTATGCCCAGGAGTGAGCCCTAGTCTTTTGAGGAATCTCCATACTGTTTTCCACAGTGACTGCACCAGACATAAAATTTACCCTTTAAAGTGTACAATTCAGTAGTTGGACAAAGTTGTGCAACCATGAGACTATCACCATTATGTTAATTCCATAACATTTTCATCACTCCAAAAGAACTCCTGTATCTATATATAGGGTATGTGTATGTATGTGTGTATATATATATACATATATATATATATATATATATGTATATATATATATGTATATATGTATATATATATATGTATATATGTATATATATACACTATAACTGGCTTCATTTAGAGTGTTTTCAAGGTTCATCCATGTTGTAGCATGAGTCAGTACTTCATTCCTTTTATAGCTAAACATTCTATTGTATGGATACACCACTTTTTGTTTATTCAGCTTTTTGTTTATTCATTCAGTGGTTTGATGGACATTTGGGTCCTTTCCACTTTTTGGCTTTCTGAACATTCGTGCAACAAGTTTTTGTGTGGGCATATGTTTCATATCTCTTGGGTGTATATTTAGGAGTAGAATTGCTGGAACATATGGAAACTCTGTCTGATCTTTTAAGGGACTGCTAGGCTCTTTTCCAAAGTGGTTGTATCATTTTACATTTCCATTTTCTCCACATCCTCACCAACACTTGTTATTGTTTATCTTTTTGATTATAGCCATTCTAGGGGGTGTGTAGTAGTATCTCATGGCTTTGGTTTGCATTTCCCTGATGGCTAATGATATGCTTATTAGCCATTATTGTATCTCCTTTAGGGAAATGTCTATTCAGATCCTTCCCTATTTTAAATTAAAGTGTCGTTTTTATTGTTGAGTTGTAAAAGTTTTTTATTTACTCAAATACTAGAGAGGCCAAAGAAGAATAGGTGTTTTGGAAGAAGTGCAGTTACTGTTGATAAAATTTAGATGTGACTATGATGACATAGGTGACTGAGGTGGGCAGGGGCAGAAAAAGATCACTGTGAGCAAAGCAGGGTGTTGAGTAAATCATTCACAGGAAGTTGAAGCCATCAAGGACGATGGTATGTGTTAAAGAAGGGAGAAAGTGATGGGGGACTAAAATCTTCCTCGTATGAGGGACAGTTATTGAGAGATCAGTAGGTACTGCAATGACAGAAGGGCTAGAATATATAGTCAAACTGCTGAATTAAAAAAAGCTAGGAGGAAGGAAGAACAATAATCACAGAGAAGCAGTGGGGGCTCACTTCCTTTTTTTTTTTTTTTGCTAAGTTTCCCCTGTAAGCTCATTTCAGTAGCCCTTGTTTTCCTAAAGGTTCCTTGGGAAAACCTGGTTATGGGAATATCCTTACAGAACAGTTCTGTTTGCTTCTGTAGGATCCTATAGGCTTCACTGGGCCAGGACCAGCTTTTTGTTAGTTTTTCATCTTGAGATTCCAGTAACATTCAGGTATTGTGAATTTGGACCACACTCTCACAAACAAAAAGTTTATTAGTTTCTTCGTAGATGATTCTACTTACAAGCTTGTCAGACTTTCTTGTATTTCCTACTGATTCCCAGGTCCATGAGTAGTGTTCTTCTAGTCTTCATTTCACAAGTGGTTTCTGAGACTTCTATTTCAATGGTGAAGCTCTAGCATTCATTCATTAGGCCTATATCTTGGTTCCAAGTCTCTATGAACTCTTTGACCTTCACACTCACACATTGTCTGACTTTTGGGTTCCCATTAATTTCTGGCACCTTGAGATTTCCCATTTTTAGTTTCAAGTTCAGTTGTGTGTCAAATTTTTTTCTTTTGATTACATAACATTCAGTATTTCTGTATTTGAGATGGGAAGGGAGTTTGCCTGGAACTATTCTGTTGTATATTGGTCAGAAGTGACCCTAAACCATTCTGCATAATGCAGTCAAAGGGTCTTTTAAAAACATAAATACGGTTATTTTATTCCCTTAGCATGGCATTCAGGAAATCAGGACACTTGCCTCTCTAGCTTCATTTCCCACCATTGTCTCTTCTCCACACTCATGTACAGCCTCTACACTCCAGTCAGACACTAACTCTTCTTTCTGTTCTCTCCAAATTGTATTTAGGCTGTGTGTTGATGGTAGTTAAATTTATCCCCTAGTTTAGCATACTTTCCAGCATGGTATCAAGATGTAGTTAACTGACAGGCGTAGTAATTTTTATCTCCTAGATTCAGAAAATAGTAGCTCCATATGGTGAAGCCAGTGGACACTGCAGTGTAACATGACTTTAATTTTAAATTAAAAATGCTGTCGAATCTAATTGTTTGCATTGAATTGTATATTAATTTAAGAGTTGACATTTTAGAGATATTAAGTCATCCTTTCCAAGAACCTGGTATGTCTTTTCATTTGTCAGATCTTGTTTTATGCCTTTCAATATGATTTTCTATAATTCTGAATAGGGAACACATTAATATGCTCTAAAATTTAATTTAAAAGTATAAAAATGAAGATAGTGAATTAAACTTTCCATTGCTGTCTCCCCCCTACCCAACTCCTCTCTTTCAGAGATATTTTATGTACATATGAGCAGATACATACACCTATTTATTGCAGTTGTGAATGGAATACTTTTGTTATTGTTTCTAGTGGATTATTGCTAGAATTAAAAGATACTGATTTTTGTACATGTATCTTTTATTTAGACGCTTACCAAATTTCCTTATTAATGCTAATATAGGTTTTACTATGACCTCTTAGATTTCCTAAACACACAGTAACATATCAGCAAAACAAAATAATTTATCTTTTTCCAATATTTATACCAATTATTTTCTTGCCTAATTGCTTTCACCTAAATTTTCAAAGCCGTGTTGAATCTTGTCATATTTCAGACTTTAATAGAAGTATCTTTAGTATTTGTAATTTAAAGTCTTTGCTGTTGATTTTTGATGAATAGTTTCTTTTCTTTTTACTTAGAACTTTATCATATCATACTTAAGACTGGAAAATTTTATCAAATGCTTTTTCAGCATATACTGATAAAATGTCTTATCTCCTTTCATTAAAAAAACTGTTTTGAAGTAATTTTAGACTTACAGAAAAGCTGCAAAAACAATACAAAGAATTCCTGCATACCTTTTACTCAGATTTCCCCAAAGTTAATACTTTACTTTTGTTTTATCATTCTGTGTATTTTTCTGTGTGTGTGTATACACATGTAGGTGCATGTGTGTATAGTTTCCTGAAACATTTGCTAATTGTCTATCTTTAATTCTAAATATTTCAAAGTATATTCTCTAAAAACAAGGATATTCTTACATAATCATGTATTATCAAAATAGTAAAATTAACATTAATATTAATCTACAGATATTTAAATACTTTTTAAGTTCTCGATGTCGTGGATTATATTAATAAATCTCCTGATGCTTAGGCTTGTACTGCTGAAATATAATCACAGTGCACAATTCAACTTAATTTTATTTGGAATTTTTGCATTTATAGTCATAGACGAGATGGCATTATTTTTGGCAATTTATCAGGTTTGAGCATTAATCTTACGCTGGCCTTTAAAAGTCAAATGAACATCTTCCATCTTTTCCCGTGATCTGAAGCAGTTCATATAGTAATTATACTCATCTATTTTTTGGGCTGGGTGATGGTTACAGTGGTGTTCACTTTGTGATAGCTCACTGAACTGTGCGCTTGTAATCTGTGCACTTTTCCATATATATTTCAATTTAAAAAGTTTAAATGAATGCAATTAAAGCACCTCTCCAATTTCTCCTTTTGGTAACGTTAACTGGTCTACTCAAACTATGTCTTGGGTCAGTGTTTGCTTGGAAATGATCTATCAGCTTTGTTTCCAAAATTGTGGCCACAGAGTTCTCCTAATATTATTTTAAATTCTTCCACATATATGGTTACATCTGATTTCTCATGCCTAACCTTGTTTTGGTTTTTGCTTTGCTCTTTTTCCCTTTATCAGGCTGAGGAGGTTTTATCTATTTTATTGGTGTTTTCAAAAAGAATCATTTTCTATTTATCCTTTCTTTTTTTCATTCCTACTTAACTTCAGGTTTTATCTTTAATTGATCCATTTTCTGTTCACTTATGGTTTAAATGTGTTTTTTTCCCTCAATTTCTAAAACAATCACTACACATCTTTGAGTTTTTCCTTTTGAACAATAAAGATGTTACATTTTCATTTCAGTCCAGCCTCATGCATTCCTGGATACTCAGTAAGTTATCTGGGTCTTACTTTTTCCCCATTCGCTCAGGGTCTGGCAGGTCCTGGCCACAAGGACATGACAAACTTGTGCTCAGTGAACAAATAATACTGTTTTTATCCTGGGACTCACTATGAAGATCTGTGTTCACTGCAGGGCCCACCATCCAAATATGTGGAGCAGCCATCATGTGATGGTTCTGTGCCAGCTTCTATGAATAGGATAGTGAGTAGAATAATTGGGTATCTGCCCTCTTGGATCTTACACTCTAATGACAAAGACAGACATAGAACAAGTAATGCAGGTGAGCTGAGTACTCCATCTAGAAGGCTATGGAAGTGTAAGGTAGGGGTCCAACAACACCTCGCAGGTCTAGCTAAGAATCCCTAGAAGAAGTGATACTCAAGTTCCTCATAATCTGAGGGTATTCCCTGTCCCCTCTCTTCCCCTCAGAAAGGCGGCCATTGGGTTTTCTTGTATAAAAGTTATCTGGTTTTGAGTTATATGCCTGCTGCTCCTGGCCACAGTTGATTGACCCAAGGGACTGACAGCCAGGCATAAGAACTTTATCCAACAGGAATGTTCCATACATCCATACATACAGGATGGTCACTGACTGACTGAATTAGAGCCTCTAAGGGAAGTCTGAACAAAAAACAGAGTGAAAGGAGAAGAAACAGAGACAGCAGGAGAGGGAGAAGCAGAAAAAGGACAGTAAAGTCATAATAATGGCACGTCACAAACCCTTTGATACTGGATCAGAACTGCAGGCATCAATATGGACTCATGGTTTTTAATAACGTACTGATGGACAGATACAATAATAAATTCAGTTGTGTGGTGATACATATGTTAACATACACACATATATTTCTCAGCTCTTTGTGCTGAAAGGGCCTAGAAGCAATGACACTCCAGTAGCAACGAATACCCACCTAGTACCCAAATCTTGGTTTCTAACTACCATCCTCAAGTAAAAGGAACCTGGAGCTCCTTAGGAAAATGGCTGATGTCAGGGCTGGGACAAAAAAATATGAGTGAGTTTGGAACATCTTGTGGTGCCAGAAAGTAAGGAAATATTGAAAAAAAAAATGATGAAGCAATGTTGAAACAACACAGGAGCCAACTTAAGAGTTCCCAATGACCAAATCTAGGCCAATATGAGCAACAAAACAAACTACATTAGTGTTAGATTATAAACCATGGACTAAAATATGCTCGTTTATACTGATATACATTATTGAATAAACAAGCAGAGGAAAAGAGACAGCTGTTCCCTACAGTAGAATACCAATAGATATAGATGGATAAGCAAACAGAAAGTCATCATTAGGCAAATACAACATTAATGCTTGTTATAAGCAAGAACTGTTGATGAATGCTGAAGTCAGTGGGCAAAATTTAAGGATAAATAAGATATTTGTATAATGTCAAAGTATCTTCCCATGAGATTCTTAATTATTTCAAAGAGGAAATTAGTAACCTTATAGTGGAGAACCTGGTATACACAACCTCAGCCATGTGCCCCTTGCTATGAGGCACTAGGAAGGGCACAACATCACTTCTGGGCTAGTCTTGCCCAAAACGTAGACATTCAATCTAATCATGTGAAAACAGCAGACACACCAAAATTAAGGGAAATTCTACAAATTAACTGACTTGGACATTGCAAAACTGTCACGGTCATAAAAGGCAAAGAAAGATGCAGGAATTGTCACAGGCTGAAGGAGATGAAGGAAACACAACAAAATGCAACTAAGTTTCTGGATTGGATCATGGACCAGAAAAAGGTTATCAGTGGGGAAAATGGTGAAATGTGAATGTCTACAGGTTAGTTAGGAGTATTGTATTATGGTAATTTCGTGGTTTTAATAATTATACTATAACTTAATAATTATTTAAGACATTAACATCAGGAGAAGCTAGGTGAAGCTGCATAGGAACTCAACTACTTCTGCAACTTCCTGTAAGTCTAAAATTATTTCAGAGTAAGTAAAAAAAAATTAATAAAAAATTTTAAAAAGGCATTCACTAAGGTAAGAAGCAGCACAAATCCTTGAGGGGCTGGACAGTGACTGCTAAAGCATCTGCTGGGAGCCCATGTTCTGGTTCTGACTGCCTCAGACCCACCATGCTGTCATCACATTCTCCCATCACCCAAAAGACTTTTGATTCCTGCCCCCATTTTCTGCTTCTTGAAAGAGATTTTCTAACACCAAAAGAGGGTTCCAAAATGGCCCCGCAGGGGGAGGGTGATGGGGTGGTCATCAATGATGGCTACTGCAGAGGATGCTCCAGGATGCACCAAGCCTTTCTGTGCCCTGCTAAGCTGAGGCTGAAACATATCTGGTCTGTGGAATGTCCTTGGGGGATGGCGTGCAGACCCCTGCTTAGTGACTAACATGCAGACTGCATAGGGGTGCTGTTTATTCCAGGCTCACTTACCTGGGACCACAGCATAGATGGGGCTGAGGCAGACTCCATGGCCATCTGGGCAGAGCCTAACCCCACAATCCGTTCCTCTATAGCTCCCCAGTGTCTATGCTATTAGTCTCCTGAAGGAGGCCCCATAGAGCTGAGCTTGCTTGGTCACTGAGCACTTCTGTTCAGTTCCAGTATAGTGCCCCAGTCAGCCTTCCTCCTAAAGGTGCCCTATTCTGGCCTAGTTCCAAGGCTGGAGAAACATGGTTTGGTCTGAGAAATAGCAGCTATGACATGGCAGTGGGAGACGGAAGGGTTCTGTGAGTCCCTTCCCCTTGGAATTTTAGGCATGGGAAAGAGGAAGCTATGGCCTAAAGGCAGAACCTCTGTGCCTGGGTCTCTGCCCTCTTTTACTCCCAGTTGAGACATTCTGGGGACTCAGTTGCATGAAGACCAGCAGAGGGTGGCAGCTCAAGCCTGGTCTCTTTTCCCAGCCAGTTCTGTTCTTAGCTGCCATACTTCTGAGCTTCCAGGAAACAAGATAAAGCCCCAGAGACTCTGGGACATGGGGATCACCCTGAAGGACAGAGATAAGGGACCTCTCTCTTCTCCCTGCCTTGAAGGGGATGGAGGGACAGCTCCTCTCCCAGAGACCTGTTAGCACATTTGGGGCTTACAACAAAGGGGCCAGAGGAGGGCAGAATTTCTGCTTTTGACTTTGGGGCTGAGAAGGGGTCTTTCAGGGCCTGTGAGGAAGTAAGAGGCCTTAGGCTGGATGGAGAGGAGTGAGAGGCATGAAGAGAAGGTAGGCTGGTTACCATGCTACAGCCGAGGGGCTTTTATTGGGTGTTGAGGGCACATATAGGCAGGTAGGCAGATGCTAGAGGGTGTGGCACACCTTCTCAGGGTGTAGTGGTGCCTGTATGTCCAGTTTGTGGGTCTTGCTGTCCTTATCAATGATCTCCAGCCGCAGCTTGGGTGGCCGCTTCTCGGCCTGGGGTGAGGGCAGTTCAGGGCTCTTGAGTAGCTGCTTGTCTGAGTCCTCGACAGTGATGCGTAGCGTGCAGCCCCCTGGCAGCAAGTCCTGCTCATAGGCAGCTGCCAGCTGGTTCACTACACGGCGCTCCACCTGCAGGCGGTAAGGAAAGTGGTCGTCACTGCCAAAGCCTGGAGGCCCGGTTCTATCACTTACTGCTCAGGCAGGTACTTACTCAAAGCTTCAATTTTCTCATCTGCAAAGGGCTAACAGCGCATAGCTTGCAGGACTGCGCTAATGACTGAGTAATGGCTCGGGTTCCCAGTTCAGTACCCCATGCGGGTAGGGGTGCATACTCAGTTACCTCCAGGATAGAGGTTTTACTTAACCACACTGTTTTCGGTTCTGAAGGGACATCTGCTCTGGGTAAGAAAAATTCCAGTCTGTCTGGACAGGCTGCAAGCACAGGGAATGGATCTGAGGCACCAGGGAGGGAGGTGTGGCAGTGCCTCACTTCTCTCAGGCTCCTGTGCTCACCTCATGCTTGATGGAGCGGGCGCCATAGTGCACGTTGTAGCCGTCGACCAACACATCCGCCACCTCGCGGTCCCAGAGTAGTGTGATGTTGTGCCTTTGCTTGGCCTGAGATAGGTCAGATAGGAGCATGCCTGCATGTGGCCCAGGGCTTAACATCTCTCTGCTCTCTGGCCTGAGCCTGTGAGATACTGTGTGCCCCAGGGCCACTGGTCCCACACTTCTGTGCTCCATCTTTTGGGGGGTGGGGTGCTCCCGGCCCAGGGTTCTCTGACTTACAGTGGGCAGATGTCCCGCCCCAACCCACAGGCAGTTCCCTCTCTTACTCTCTTGGCCCAGAAGTTCAGTTCCTTGTTGACGAGTTGGATGAGCTCTGAGTGGCAGAAGGGGAGGAAGTAGACGATTTCATTGATCCGTCCCAGAAACTCATCCCTTCGGAAGTGAGCCTGCAGGGCCAGGTTAGGGATGGGGTGAGCTCAGTGACCCAGAATGGGTAAGGAATTACTGGACCCCACTGGGGAATATGTGGGATGGGGGGCTTCCATATCTTCACAATGGCTAAGGGGATCCCCCCAACCTGAGGCTCCAGCAGGAAAGACAAAGAACTCTTACTTTCAGGATGGGGCGAATCACATTCTCCTTGAAGTTCTTTGAGATGGTGATCTTGTCACTAATCTGGACATCCCCTGTAGAGACAGTACCAAAAACTGCCTACTTGCCACACCTGGGGACCTTTGGGAGCTGTGCCCACTGCTTGGCTCCACCCATGAAAGAAGTTCCAGTCCTGCCCCTGATGGTCTGTGTGATCCTGGTCAAGGTCTCAGGCTCTCTGGGCCTTGGCCTTCTCTTCACCTGCACAATGAGAAGACTGGACTGGGTACTTTCTAGGCCCGTTCAGTGCTTATGAACTGGCAGGAACTGTATGAAGGAGGAAAGGGGATAGGAGAAGAGTCAGGACCAAGACTTGAGTTCTGACTTATAAGAAGGGGACTGGAGGGTTCAATCCTAAATAGAAAGAAAGGTGACAGACTCGGCTCCCTGCCTCACACAGTCCTCCTTTCCAGCACTCTCCAGGGCTCACCTATGTAGGAAGCTTCCCTGGCTGAAAAAGGCTGTGCCCACCCCATACAATTTCTGATCTGTTGTCCGGTTGTTGCACCAAAGTGTCTCTATCTGTTGAGTGTGTCTCCTCAGTCCCCTTAGACCCTGTCTTCTTCCTGGCCCCTTGCCCTGGGGTGGCTCTGTCCATTCCTTTGTCTGGAGCCCTCCTGTCACTCAAGAGACTTGAGGCTTTCTCAAGGAAGTGAGGGCACTGTCTGTCTGTCTCCCTCTACTATCTGGTAGGATGCATGGTGTCTGCTCAGGGCCAGCTGGGGACAAAGATGCCTACCAGGACCCTTGCCTGGCTCCAGGATCCCAATGCCATCCTTGCCCCCAGGAGACATGCTGGCGGTCTGGTCACTTGCCCAGTTGCCCAGACAGCTCAGGCCAAGTGCCATACCAAGGTTCTCAGCTATCCGGTTATGACTCATCTCCAAAGCCTCCTGCCTCAGCTGGAGCGCATGCTGTGCAATCTCGTCGCTGGCCACGTTGGAGGTCATGATGAAGATGGCGTCCTTGCAGTCGATGGTCTTCCCTTTTCCATCTGTTAGCCGGCCCTGGGAAGGAGCAGTGACAGCATGGTCATGAAGCAGTACGGCTGGGCACCTCTTCCAGGAGGTCTCTCCAGAACTCCTCTGCCTCCCCGTCCCCCTGGCAGAGTCAGCTGCTCCCTTCTCTGGATTCTCTGAGCACTGTTCTCGCACCTGGGCTGCACTGCTCACCAGCTGAGAGTGCCCCCTGGCGAGACTGCACCTGCTGTCTGGCATCTCTCAGGGCACCCAGAAGCCAGCCTGATTACACATGCATCCATCCAACACTCTCTCTTAGAGGCCCACTCTGGGCCAGGCTCTGTGTTGGGGCACTGAGCCTTCGACATGCTCCCAGTCTAGAGAAAGAGTGAAGCCAGGAAACAAACAGTGACAGTTCTGTGGGTTAAGCGTTATGATAAAGAAGCCAGGCTGCTGTAGGAGGTCCCAGGAGGGTATTCTATAGGGCCACTGTGAGGACCAGACACATGAATTGAAACAGGTATAATCACTGCATCTTTGGAGCCATCCTCTAGTCTGGGATAGAAAATAAGATTCTTCCTTTAACCAACTTGAGAAGTTCCCTTGGAATCTTTAGCTCTTTCTAGAAGTGAAGTGACATAGAAGAAAGCATCATTACTAGACACAGATGCACCAAGGAAAGAGAAAAGGGACAACAGCAGACGGAAGAGACAAAAGAATGAGAAAAGTGTAGCTGTCTGGGGCCATTCAGTTCAAGGGCAAGGAACTCTACCCACTCAGCAAGCCTCGATGATGGTACAACCACACTTTGCAGTCATTTACAAAAAAGCAATGATCAGAGCCTCACTGAGAGGAACTGATGGGAGTCTGACTCCGATGTGCACGTCCACTACCCTGCTTAGTGTCTTCTGTGCATTGCTGCACTCTGCCCACTAGAACGTTGCTCTATGAGGGCAGAGGCTGGGTCTTATTCTCACTGGGTCCTAGCGCAGAGTCTTGCATAGCAGGTGTTCAGTAATTGTTTGCTGAATACTTGAATCCTCACAACCACTACAAAGAAACTGAAGCTCAGAGAGGTTAAGTAACTTGTTCAAGGTCTCCCAGCTAGAATATAGTGGAGCTGAGGTTCTACTAAACTGTCTGACCCCAGAACCCACCAGTGTGCCAGGCTACTGGGGTCATACCAACACTGTGGGATAAATAAAGCCTCATGCGATTTTCCTTCCCTAAATAAAAATTTCTCAGAATTCTCCCAAATTCATTTTGCATCCTTTGAGTCTTTGGCAATAAAATGTGTCCCAAAGAGGGAGAGAAGTAATTGGGACAGGTGTGAGGAGAGGCAGATCTGCCTGGGAATTTCTCTGGGTTGCAGACAAAGCACAGATCCTGCCAAATCAGAGAACATGGCTCTGGGAATAGGTCGCTGACCTCAGCCAGTTGGCGCCTGCCTGAACCAGCGATGCTGGGCCCTGCCTCAGCCTCAGCTGGTAACCAATCCTCCTTGAGTGTTTCCCTTTCCTGCTGGTATGGGTCTCACTCAAGGTCAGCCCTTGTTTCTAAAGCCCTCGCAAAGGCAGACCAGCCCTGGCCTTCAGAGGTGAAAAGGGAAGGAATATGCATTAACTGAGCACCTACTGTGTGCTGGGCATGGTACCAAGTGCTTTTATGCCTTGCTTTACACTGGTCCTTGGCACAGGCCTCTCACTAAGTTCCAAGGGGGTCTATTCAAAAGAGGCCTCAAGATCCAGGGCCAGATCACTCTCCTGTCCTGGTCTTGAGTGAGAAGAGGGGAAGGCAAGGGTGCAAGTGGATGTTTTTGAGTGTGGCCATTAGCCTCCCACTTCACCCTTTGCTTATTGGTTACAACATAACAGAATCCACTGAGGGTAATTCTAGTTTTGGGGACCTGTTCTGCATGTGTGTGATGTACCAAAGTGCATGCAGATGACACCGTGAGCTTGTGCAGAGCTCAACCCCGAGGACTGAGCACACTGCTGCCAAAACAATAACTGTTTCATTCTGAGAGATCAAAGCTCTGCTCATAACTGGGCCTGAGGATGGGTCCCAGGTGGGTGAGGGGAGCAGGTGCAGTGTATGAATGACCCAAGAGGTTACTCTCACAGTGCTCATGTCTCCTTCTCCTCCGAGTCTTTGGCAATAAAATGTGTCCCAAAGAGGGAGCTGTCACTGTCCCACCTTTCAGCAATGACTGCAATGAACACATCTTGGGTGGGGCATGAATGCTCACCCCAGGGTGATAGGGGCTGCTTTCCCACTGCTCCGTCCTTGAAGGGAGGAGTAGGGGTAGCTTCCTGAGGGTCAGACTCATCCTGGGACTCCTGCCCTGTGCTGTAGGCTCTGGGGTCAACTGGGAAGAGACCTGCATTAGCCCTGCTTGGTATTTTGGTGAGAGCATTAGGGATCCTGCTCTTCCAGGTCCAGAATTGGGAGAATCGAGCTAGATATGGGGGGCTTTCCCTATGACCCAAGAATGGATCAGGTACCCTTATAATTCCTACTTATCCTAGAGCAACACTCACTACAGTGGCTGAACTGCTTTTTGCTACCCGTCTGCCCCCTCGCTCACAAACACTGAGGCAGGGACTGTCTATTCTGCCTGGTCCATTCTGCCCTGCACATTTCTCAGTTAGGCTCTGAACTCTCTGGCAATTCCCTCTTTGGCTCCTTCCGGAGAGGCTGCAAGGCTCTGCTTTTCCCTGCTCTTCACTGCATACCATATTCCCACTGTGGTTTCCGTTACCTTCTCTGTGCTAGAGCATTCCTGAACCTCTACTTCCGGTGCAGACCTCTCCTGTGCTCCAGATCTCTCCAACTTATGAGCAGCCTCTTGGACATCTCCATCTGGCTTTGCTCCCAGCATCTCATTTTCAACAATTCCAAACCTCAGCTCCTTACCTTCCTCGCCAACCTGCTGCTCATTCCCCTGCGTTCCCTCCCTCAGCTGAAAGCAGCAGCAGCCACGGGTTAGCCAGGCCAGAAGTCCTGCTGCTGGTCAACCTTGGCCCCTCCATCTCTCCTCCCATCCAATCACTGAGCCCTGCATAGTCAACCTCCCAGGAGCTCTCACTGGTCCCTCTTCTTCCTTCTAGGCCATTCTCCTGCCTACAGGATCTTCATAAAGTGAAAACCTGATCAATATTTCTCTCTTGCTTAAAGTCTTTAAAGGCTCCTTACAATCCACCAAATAAATCCACACTCCTTTCCCTGGCATTTTAACTTGCCTTTGTCTACCTTACCCACCTGATCCCCACCATTCTGCTCTTACTTTCCCTCTGCAGTCAAGCAATACTGAACAGCTGTAGTTCCCCAGATATACCAGGCTGCTTCAAGCCCCTCTGCTTCTGCACATTAGGTGTCTACTGCCGGCCCTCTCCACTCTGTTTACCCGACAAACATTTACTCATCCTTGTAATGTTTGCTGAATTACTGTTAAATTATCTTAGTCTAAAGAGCATTTCCCCTGATGCTGTGGGCTGAGAGTCAGATAAGGTCTCTGTCCTCAAGGAGCAAAAATACATAAATCTGGCTAAGTAAACTCGGATGACAGCTTTGGTCAACGGAACCAAGGGCATAAACATCTGTAGTAGAAACTGTAGTAGGCTGGTGGGGGCTGTAGGAAGGCCTTATTACCAACTCCCAAAGGCAGTCAGCAGTGACAGCAGCAGGGGAGGGGTGACAGGGCTTACACACAGGAGCAGTAAGCATCTAGGTGGGGCTGGTTGTATTTCAGTCAGCAGCTGCCTTTCCTTTTCTGGACCAAGAACCTCTCCAGGGACGTGAGAGGCCAAACAGGCTGCTGCGCTCACCCTCCCTGTGAATGCTTCACTCCAGATCTACCTCTCTCTTTTGGCCCTGGCTGCACGGTAGTTACATTTAAGCTGCAGGCTCTGGAACTGGACTGCCTCTGTTCAAATCCTAGATTCCTTCTTCCCAGCTGTGTGACCACAGGTAAGTTAGTTAATCTCACTTTACTTCAGTTTTTACATCTGTTACATGGAAGTAGTAATACTATTTTCATAGGGTTGTTGGGAGATTAAAGGAATTGATACATGCAAATTTCTTAGGATAGTGCCTAGCACACAAAGTAAAAAACTGTCAACATCTCCTTTCCGCCTGTTTACTAGGCAGGGACTCCCAGAGGGCAGGTTTGGGTCTGGTTCAGAGCTGTGTGCCTGAGTCCTGTTAAGAGGCTAGAATGGAGTGGGAGGTCTCAGAGTACAAGTGCACAGGTGTGGGAAACAGAATATGTGACCTTTGAAGGACTGGTCTTCATTCCTCAGTGGGGGTCTGTGGACAGGGAGTAGCTGAGAGGCTGGAAAGACAACAATAAAACTGGGGCAGGGGCAAGGATGCTGGGCTGGGTGGGGAAGGCAGTGGGCAGCTATGGGCACTTTGGAGCTGGGTCTTCCTGGCTTGGTACCTGATATGTTATGTGGTCCAGGGGTGTCCCTTCTTGCATTTCATTAGTGCAGCTGGGACATGGGAAGCAAAACTCCTTTCCATTTTCCCAGCACTGGAGGGGACTAAGTGGAAAGCTGGGCTGGATTCCACCTGGTTATGTGCTGGCTAATCCAGATCCTGCATGGGAGCAGACAGGAGGCCTCATCCCTGGCTCTATAGGGCGCCTGGAAAAGGTGGCAGTCAGCCCCTCCCATGATCATATGCTCTCCCTCCCCAGCTCAAGGTAAGGAGTGGTCCAGATGGGGAGAACTGGGGCTCTGGGACCAGATCTATCTGCAGCCCACTTCTGGCTCCTCCACACAGTAGCTCTGTGGCCCTGGGCAAGTCATTTATAATCTCACTGAACCTCAGTTTCTTCACCTGTAAAAAATGATTTCTTTCTTGCCCAGCTATTGTGATGATTAGCGGTAATGTCTGTAAAGTCTTTAGCACAAAACTATTACCTAGCATGTGCTGAATAAGAGGGAGCTGTTCTCATTTACAGCTCACTCCACCATTTGTGGAGGGAGACTGTCCTTGTTTTTGAGGAGCCTGGAGCTCCTCAGGAGAAAAGGGCACCACCATACCATCATCATCACCATCATAGACAGCGACACATTATTGGCATTTAAACAACTGGTGAAGATGATGGTTGACACACAGGGAGGAGCAGGGGCTGTCTGAGCCAGAAAGGTTCTTGGAGCTTGTCTTGGATCTAGCCTCCCTGTTTGTTGCATGAGGTCCCTGATGCTTAGAGATGGAGCAGAGCTGGAACTAAAAATTCAGGTCTCTCTCCCTCTGGGTTCCTCTGCCCTACTCTGTCTCTGTAGAAGGTAGCCTGGGCAACCACAACATTTCAACTCATGGGCAGTGCTCATCTTCCCTCTCCCTTGGGTGCCCAGTGTGGGCCCTGATCCAGAGAGGAGGTGAAGCCACATCTGCAAAATGACTGAACATACACGTTCAGTTTTTTTATTAAGAGCAGAACGTTGAGAAATGATCAACTCTGGGTCCTTGGGTCCTGGTATTCACAGTGCCCTGTCCCTCCAGCTGTGCACGCCCATCCCCCTCCATCCTGGCCCAAGCTGACTTTCACCTCATCAAACAGCTGCAACATGATGGTGAGCACATCTGGATGGGCCTTGTCCACCTCATCGAAGAGCACCACGGCGTTGGGGCACTGCTTCAGCTTTTTCGTCAGCTGGCCACCCTCCTCGTGGCCGATGTAGCCTGGTGGGGACCCGATAAACTTGGCCACCTGGTAGAAGGAAGGAAATATGTTAGGTAGGCTTTCCTATGCTTTTAGTTTCCAATATGGGGCATGCACAGGAAGGTGGCTTTATATACTGTTAAGACTGCTTGTCTCAACAAAGACAGTTAGGCTGTCTCCTGGGGTGGAAGGAATCTGCTGTGATGGGAGAGCAGATAGATCTTTTCTACATTTATTCTTCAGGGCAAATCCTATGCAAAACAGATCAGTGACCCTGCTGCATACGGATGCTCCCTAAGGACAAATCCCAAGGCTGCTGGAATTATCTCAGGCCCAAATGACAAGTCACATCAAAATACCCAGGCAGAGTCATGTTGACAGCCTCTCCAAACCACACTTCTCCGAGGACTCTCACCTCATGCCGCTCCTGGAACTCAGACATGTCTAGCCTGATGAAACCCTGTATGGAAACAAGCAGGAGTCCATTTGAAGGCAAGAAGGCAAAGGGAAGGGTTAAGGAGGAGAGCATCTCAAATATCTTCCAGGCTTTCAAACCATACCAAGACAAGTTCTCTCTCACTTTCATAATAGTTTTTTTCTGGGTCTTTGCCTCCTTTTCTGTCCACTCATCCCCCATGACTCCCTCATTCCTTACCTATTTAATAAACCCAAGTCATATCCCTGCCCTTCTGAATCTGTCTCAGAATGTCTTTTTAAGGTTTCTGCTGAGCCTGATTACCACATCATCCCCCCACCCATGCCCCCACCTCCCATCCATCCTACATTTCCTGAGGGCATCCTGTGTGTTCTGGGCACTGGAGCGGCTAGCTCTCTGTTCTCTAGGAGCACCCAAGTGGGCCAGGCCGACACAGGGAAAGTCAGTCACCATCAGTGAGGATCATGATGAGATGGAGGGGAGCAACAGACACCCTGACAGCTCCACGGTGCCCTCAACCTTCCAAGTCTGCGTGGGCACAGGCCCCTTTGTTTTAGGTTACTTTTCTGCTCAACTAATAAATCTTTTCATTTATTTACATGTTTTCACTTCATTTAAGAGCTATCCACAATGTAGCCTGCAGCTCTTCTCTCTCCACCTAGGGGTGATTTCCTGGGAAGTGGCCCTTGGGGTGAGGCCCAACCATAATTAGCCTCAGAAGAGAACACCGTCTAGTGCGGGATGTGTGAGTTAACACAAGCCTTTTCATGAGGAATGCAGGGATTCAGGGCATTGTAAGGGCATTCAGAGGTGCCCTGTCTCTCCACCCAGACCAGGGTTCCCCATAGGCTCCCTGGGCTCCTCTCTTAAAGCACACGCACATGGAAGCACATGCTTCTGTCTCACAGACTGCACTCACTGACTATGCTTCTCCTGAGAGCTGAGGAGGAGGGGGCACCAAGGCTCTGAGATGGCAGTAGCTATGTCTGAAATCCAGGCCAAACTCTAGTTCGGCTGCTGGTCAGAAGTTCAGTCTGTGATGTATTCCAGTTTTTTCTGTCCTGTCACTCTGCACCTGAGATACACAGCGGCAGAAAGAGCCCTGGGCTGGCAGTCAGGGGGCTAGGCTTCCAGCCCCAGTTCTCCACGGTCTGTGTGGCTTTGGTCAGGTTGCCTCCCCTTTTGGAGCTGCAGTTTCCTTCCTATGTACACAGGCCCTTATGTCCTCTCCCTGCCTCACCAGAGGCCTGAGGAAAGGAACTAACCCAAGAGGTGTGAAAGGCCATGGACACATTCTTTAGGCCACGTGGGGGTGATCACTGCTCTCAGAACACATCGGGCATTAGCCAGCAAGCATTTTCAGAGGGCCCCAGGCAGTATAGCCAAGAAAAACACAGGCTTCAGGAAGGGTGGGAAGATCGACATGGGGAAGCTGGGAGTGTTGCCCAGAGGGAGCAATGGGCTGGAAGCATGAGATGGGGATCTGATGATAACAGCTAACGCTCACTGGGTGCTTGCTATGTGCCTGGCAATGTCCTAAGCAAGCTATAAAGGGCTTAGAACATGCATAAGTCTATGAGGTAAGAACTATTATCATCTCCACCTTACAGATGAGAAAATTGAGTTACAGATTAAAGTAAATTGCTCAGGGTCACTCCAGCTTGACAATCTGGCTCCAAGCCTGTGTTCTTAGCCACTATACTCTACTGCCTCATGTTTCTTGCTCCACCAACCAGCTGGGCTCTTCGCAGTCTTCATCTGAAGGGTTCTGAGCTTTGTGCCCAGAGCTCATGTCAATCGATGTCCTGAGATACAGGGATACAGACTCCAGTACTTACTTATGCTTACGTCAAATGACCCGGGTTCCTACCCTAGTCCTTCTACCAATTTGCTAATTAACTTTGAACAAGTCTTGGGGCTTGATTTTCTTGGCTGGAATAATTTTGGTTTCATATTATCTTATTTTAGGCAACAATACATTATGACAATAATATCCAACATATATTGATTGCTTACTATGGCCAACAATGGTGTTCAGCATTTTACATCATTCTCTCACTTAACCTTCACAATGATCCAATGAGACAGGCACCATTATTGAACCCATTTTACAAATGAGAAAATTTATGCAAACAGAGACCTCAGCCAACTCCACAGAGTAGCTTAGAGGTGGAATCTGAACCCAGGTAGTTGGATCCAGATCCCTGCTCTTGATCCCTTCACGGTACTGCTGCTATGTCTTCAGTGTTCCACCACCCTACTTCAGGATGAGATCACAGAGCACCATTAAGGTATTTTTCTCAGGGATTATTAACCCTAATAATGAAAGTTAACAAAGCTGCTCAATTTGGGAGAAACAGTAGAGGTTAATGAGAGAAAAAAAATAAGCTCACAGGTCTGATGAAGAAATTATAAAAACATGCAAACAAGGCCTTGTGAGGCAGGCAGGTCTGGTGGTATTAGTGACTTTTACAAATGAGGAAACTAAGGATCATAGAGCCAGAACTTGAATTCAAGTCACCGACTCGCAGGCCAGTGCTCATTTCATACAGTCATCCTTACTTTACACTTGGCCCTGTACATAACACTTCGCTTACATCAGTCCTTGGGTCCTGGCGATGTCAGGTACCCTAGTTAGACAGTTTACAGCCCAGGACCCTCAGATTTTGAAGGCAGGTGCAAAACATGCCTGTTACATGGACAGAAAATGTCTAGGATAAACATATATTCTGTAATGAGTTGGCCCATATGGCTGGTGAAGGTGGAAGTTTTATAGAAGCACCACCTATGATTTAAAAATAAAATACATGGGATGGTTATATTGAACTTTTCATGCCTCTTGTCTCTCTATGTGACATGGGGACAAATGGACAAGTTTACAATCTAGCCTCCTATTGCAGCTCAGAACAATGGTATTAAGAGAAGAGTTGAGAGACTGGATTCTGATTTTATTTCTTCCCCTAACAGGTGACCTTGGACCCTTAGTGGTTAGGGTCTCAGTTTTCTCATCTGAATAGTGGGTCTAATTTAGCATGCATGCTATTTTCCTTATAGGATCAAATAAGACAGTGGATGGGGTTATTGCTCTGGAGAGTACGAGGTAATGAACAAGGGATCAGGCACTTACTGGGTGCTAGAGCCTGAGCCAGCAGTGATTCACAGTATCTCACTTGATGCTCATGACAACCTCAGACACAGGGCTGATTAGCTTTGCTCTGAGGCAAGACAGCTGGAACTTGGAGGGGTAAAGCAACCTGCCCAGGGCCAGCAGAAAGCAGAGCTGGAACCTATGCCAAGAAATGGCTGCCTCCAGAGCCTTGATCGCCCAGCCCACTGCCTCCCAGTGGTGATGGTGTTACTTCTGTCTCCTGGGTGAGGCATGTACTGAAGGACACCATCATCAGCTTTCAGGACACCTTGCACTGGTGGAAATCTGCCTCTTGCTTAGATGTTCCAACTGAAAAATGACTTGCATCATCAGTCTTTCATCAAGCCCTTTCTCCTTTCTACACCAGCAAGTCAGCAGATACTTTCCTTCTACTTCCACTGTGTATGAAGACATATTAAGACAGCTTGGATAAGGAGATTATAATTTGTAATTAAATATTAACCTTTCTGACAATATTAAAATTAAACCACTCAGAATTCTTCATCCTTAATCAGGTGGTTCCTGCCTGTAACTGCATCTTCCCTAATAGTCTTGCTAGTTTATGGCCCTTTCCAGAGTGCTAATTGTTTCAATCGCTGCCAACCTGATGAATTGTCTTAAAAATGCTATTTCGGTTGGAGCATATTAGTATGTCATGTGCTGTTTCCTGTCTGTCTGCCTATCGAGTGGGTCTGCTCTGCCTGTGGCTGAGGCAACTCACAGCTACTAGCAGAGTCAGGGAGGCTGAGGAGCCTTTGGCCAGTTATCAGGCAGAAGCGGGCCATGGAGGCAGCTCAGGAGGACACAGTCTAAGCTACCTTGTTTCTGTGGCTGCCAGGCACTCAGCAAGGTGGGAAAGGGGCAGCTTGGCCAGAGCAGGACAGGAGGTGGCCAGAGCAGGACAGGAGGTGGCCAGGGACTCTGTTGTTGGGGCAGTTTGGCTGGCAGAGGCCTGAGCAATTCCTCATTGCCTCAGCTGGGGAGGCCTTCCATAGAAATTTGGCAAGGGCATCCAGGGTCACAGGCAACTTGCAGTGCCTCCACACTGGGAAGGCAGGCAGGAAGAATATTCAGCTTCAGTTGAAATATTTCTGCAGTCTCTAAGGACTGCTCTGACATTTTCTCTGTACGAAAGCATTTCCTGTCACCTTAGAAGGTAAAACTGAGCAGAGGCCTTGGAAAGCCAGAATCTGAACAAGACGATGGGAATGGCCCTCTTCTTTGGAGAATCCAGGCCTCCAAGTCATGGAGGAAAGGGGATGTGACCATCGCATAGCTTACGGCATAAAAAATCAAGTGTAAAAGCTCATGTAGGACAGAGAAAAGCAGTAAGACATCCTCTGATTCCTACTTGTTTTCTCCTTCAGGCCCAAGACTCCTTCTAGCACAGCCTTGATGGCACTGGACAGTAATGATTTGTTTCTAAAGCTGTTTCCCTCTCCAGACTGAGCTCCTCAGAGCAGGGGGAGTGTCTTAATAAATGCTGTATTACCAGGATCTAGTACAATACCCAGTACAGAGTAGATGCTTGGAAACGTTGTATAAATGAACCTCACTGGGTTCTCCCGAGTGCCCCAAGAGCTAGGCAAGGCAAGGATTATCCTTCCTATTTCATAGACGAAGAAACTGAGGCACAAAGAAGTTGGATAATTTGCCCAAATTCCTGAAGCAATTGATGGTCAAGTTGGGGCTATAGCTGAGGCCTGCCTCCTGGGCCAGGGCCCATCTTTTTGATTGGTTATTGTCAGATGCAGGGAGCCTACAATTTTGGGGGCTAGCAGGAGTGGCAAGCTCTCCACTGCTTGCATATCAGGCCTAGGTCCTAGCCCTTACCTTTTTGGCATCTTTGTGCATATATTTGGCTGTCTGCTTGGCCAGTTCAGTTTTTCCTAGTAAGAAGGAAAGGAGAAGTGTTAGATTAGGACCGGATGACTATCTCTTGGAAAGAAGGAATATTAGAAATGTATGGATGCTGGAAATAATCTATGTTGTGGATGGCAATGCTGAGGCTCAGAGAGGGTCAGTGATTCTCCTAACATCACTAAGGGAATTAATGGTGAAGCTGGGACCAGAATCAAATGTGCTTTGCCTCTTGATTTTTCTGTGGGTGGGGACTGAGGCTTTTTCTCTACAGCAGTGTCCTAAGACTGGGAGGTGACACTTATAATCCAGAGTCATCTTGTCCTTTGAAGCCCAGCACAAATCTTGCCTCTCCTAGGAGCACCCTGACTTTCTGGCTCACTTCACTGTATCCCTCTAGAGACTCATGGTCTTGCCATCCTGCTAGGCCCTGGAGTTACAGGCCAACCAGAAGCTGGGAGAGGATAAAGAGTACCTCTCCTTGGCTTCACAGCTTTTCTCTGTAACATAAAGAAGGAACAACAATACCACCTTGCTGTCTCTGAAGGGCCTACCACCTTGCTGTCTCTGAAGGGCCATTTGGTATGATGGTCAAGACTTTGGAAGTCATTTTCTAGTATGGGTCAAGTTCCATGGTATCATGTGAGGTTATGGTAACCCTTTGGGCCCTCCATCTGGGGGGCGGGGAGGCTAGGCCCATGAAGATGCTGAGAGAAGAGGAGGTAATAGATGCATGAAATTCCCATCATGACAATGGGAGGTGGTGGTGGAGGTAGGGGAGGGAGGTCTGTGAGAGCGGAGAGTGAGGGCGTGAGAATGCCTCAGATAATCCAGCCCAACTGGCTAGAAAACACCCAACCCATTTCACTGCAACTAGTTTTGCTATGCACTTAGCATGTGCTGGCCATCAGGGGCTTTCTTTAGCTTCCTAGAGGGTTATGTTCCAAGCCACACTAAATAAGGTTGGTATGCTGGGCAGTGGAGGTGGTTCAATTGTTCCTAAAGAGCAGCCTCTGGGGATGCAGAGTGGCTGGACCAGGACTAACACGACCTGAAGGCCCTGGCCCTCCAGGCGAATTAGGCCCTGTACCACAGCTTCCAGAGGGAAGGGCATAATTCCAGCTGTTCCTAATGTGACAGATGATCCTCCTGCTGGTTCTGTAATTTGGAGGCAGTTGTTTTGGGAACTAAAGTTGAAGTAGAGGTGGGTCATGTGACCCTGGTGCATAGCAGCTGGGGCTCCCCAGCTCTCCTTCCCCACAGGCTGATCTACTCCCAGTTACCTATTCCAGATGATCCCAAGAAGAGGAAGACCAGAGGGTGTTCTTCATCGTACCAGCCATTCTCCTTCCTCCGGATCGCTACGGCCAAACACATAAGATGGGAGGATGGGGAGGGAGGCAGATAAATCAATGACACAAAAGGCAGGATAATTATCACTAAGTATACAATATGTTTTACTGCTCTGCGCCCACTCAAAGTCCTCACTACCATTAGTGCTGCCTAATCTGATTAGCTGGCAAGGCCCCTAGAGACA
Source organism: Camelus bactrianus (assembly GCF_048773025.1). Lineage (NCBI taxonomy): Eukaryota > Metazoa > Chordata > Mammalia > Artiodactyla > Camelidae > Camelus > Camelus bactrianus. Next base: position 47,119,979 of record NC_133548.1, read on the forward strand.
CCTAATCAGGTTAGCATGGATTTGGAAAGCTGCCCAGAGCAGATTTCGGATAAAGTTTTCCAGGATGAGCACTCAGCGTTGCCAAGGAAACTGAAAGGCGGGTGGATGGTGAATGGAGGTAAGGGGGTGGGGGCTGGTGAAGGAGAACTGGAGCTCTCAGCTGGTAACCCATCTACTCATCACTGGTTGGGGGTTGAGCCAGCCTCTTATGCAAATGGGAGAGGCAGAAACCCATGGCAGACCCTTGGGGACCTAGGGTGTAAGCTCTGAACTCTTTCCCATTTGGGGAAACCAAGGTCTGGTCTGTTATTTGGAAATACAGCCAAATGCACTTTCTGGAAGCCAATCAAAGGTAGTGTGGAGCTCAGGGCATGGAGGGGTGAGCCACTTAATTAGTACCTCTACCAACCATGGCCTCCACTGGGGGGCTGAGGTGCGGGGAGTGGGATAGATATGTACTAGGTTCCCTGGGGGCTCAGCTCTGTTAGTGAGAGCTGACTTCTCTTCAGGGGGAAGTATATAATCAAGGGCTCTGCATGTAAGGTGAGGAAATTAAGTGCCCAAGCACAGAGTGGGAGAATCAGGCTCAGAAGCATCACTCAAGTATAAGAGCAGGGAGCGCAATGAGGCAGAACTATGAGAAGAACCATTTATTAAACATGCTATCTGCTAGGCCCAATGGAAAAATTGCCAACATTTTATTACTCAAGACCTGCGTAGATACACTGAGTGGAAAATATTCTCAACTCCATCATACTGAAGAGAGAAACTGAGACAAGAGACAAAGAGATTTGCCCAAGTCACACAACTAGGAGATTACCAGTTGACTGGTAGAGTGACATCTCTAAATCTGTCTTCTTTTTTGTCACATGTGGCTGCTTAAAAAAGTGAGTATCAATTTGGGCTGCATCAACGGAAACATGATTGTCAGAAGCAGGAAGGGGACTGTGCAATGTCAAGGTTGGTCTGTAGATGGAACAGCATGTATAGTTTAGTCCCCAGAGTGTTGAGATCAGCAAAGGGACAGATGTCAGAGGACAAGGCCTGGAAACCAAGTCAACGGGGGAAGAATGGACAGTCTTAGGGATGTGTCTGCCAGCCTTGAGAACATCCTAAATGTTCTACTGTGTGGGATAATCTGTGTGGTTGGGTTTCAAAGAAGTGGCTGGAGAAGTTAGGGAAGGCTTTCAGAAGAAGTAGGACTGATGACAGATCACAGAGGCTGGGCGGGATCTTGGGGGCCAAAGGTGCCAGTGTGACAGAGGTGGAGAGACAGGAATGAACATGAGTAGTAGTGGGTGGGATCAGATCACAGAGGACTCTGAATGCCTATTTTTGAACTTCAGGTGCACATTGCGGTCCTTCTCACCTTAACTGCTAATGCTTCTACTTAAAATACTTTCTAGTTCTGGCCTTAGCAGAAACAGACAGAAACTGCACAACCTCATGGACATCAAACTAGCCACTCTGCCTGCCTGGGAGATATTCTCTGAGACTCCTGAGAAAGGCCTGAAAAAAACCTCAGTCTAACTTCTCCCTTGGGCTATGTCTCAGATCATCTCTACATTGACTGGCTTGATCCTTTGGAAGGCTTGGCCATGAGGGGAATCCACAGGCCTCACAGGTACATGAAGGCCGGAGATGAAGAGGGAGAATCCCAAGCCTGGCTGAGAGGGAGTCCTCAGTGTCCTGACAGAAAGATGAACCTGTGGGTGGGAGTGTTTGGGGAGGTGGAGGTATTATAAAATGTCAAAGGCTAGACTTTTGTGAATGGTAAGTGCAGACGTGTGTTGAGGTGAGGGTGAGTGGGAAGTCATCTGAAAGGAGTCACATTCTTCCAAAAGTTGGCTAAGTTGAGAATCTAGGTTGGAAAGAAGCTGAACATAAACTGGGTTCAGGCTTCATGGGTCTATCTGGTGAGGCAGAAGTGCCCACGCATCCATCAGGCAGGTAGCCTGGGCGAACAGGTGTCATAAACCTGAGGTTCTGATCTTGACTTCTCTTTCAGGAAGCTTCCCAGCCCACTGAGAGCTGTGGGCTGCTGGGTTATATAGTTCAAAAACACCATGGAGAATGTGGAATTGGATTACGCCTGGGGTCATCTTTTCCCTCTTCTTTTCTAACAATGCACCTGGGAATGAGCTCTTTATAATGCCAGGCAGACTCCATTGCACAGCTGTCCCTGGTTAATTCTGCCAAACCCAGGGCAAGAGTCTGGGGTGGGCTTGATCTGGGCCCCCCGTGAAACAGGCGAAATGCCAACCATTAAACAATTACAACTCTGGATATTTCTAATAATATCTGAAGAGAAAAACGGCCAAGCAGATGGTGTTCGACAGAATGAAAAATGGAAGCAGCTAGAAAGGACTGGGAAAGGTGGGCCCCCAGGGTGTTTGGTTGGCAGGGTGGCTGAGGACCAAGGCTGGGGCAGAGGCTGGGACAGACAGAGACCTGGATGGGCCCATCTGGGATGTGGCCACAGGTACTGGTGCTCTCACTGTGTACAAGCAAATGCTGCAACTTACTCTGCAAGCACTTTAGAGTCTATCAAAGAACTTCTGTAGACAACTTCATTTGAGGTTGGTTATAAACCTATAAGGCAGGGAGGGCTGGGAATGTGATTCCCATTTTACAGGTGAGGAAATGTATATAAGGAAGGTGACCTGTTCGAGGTTACAGAGGTAAATAAATGAACCTGGGCTTCACCCCTGGCTCTGGCTACCTCTTGAGCCTGAACTGGCACTTCAGTTTAGAGAAAGGAGCTGGCTCTCCCCTGCCACAGCATCTCTTACTCCCTTATGGCACCTGGAAAGGTGCTCAAATGAACCTTTGAATACAAATGAATACACCCCTCTGCAGTCTTCCCTCTGGCTCACTCATCCATTCCTCAGCTCCTGCCTATCTCCTGACCATGGCTCTATGGGCTCAAGATGTTGTCAGGATCCCTTGAGAAGGCAGCTCAGCCCCTTCCATGGCCAGTCCCATCTCTAAAAGCTCCAACAGGCTTGGCAGCCTCCCCACATGCTAGGCCACGCAAGGGCTCCCTTGTTATGTTCCCAGAACACCTTCTCCCTGCCATGTTGACCACTACTGGACCATCTTAAATCTCACCTGTAACAATTCTTTTCTAGTAGCTCTACCACATCACATCTGCCCCATCAACTCCCAGTATAGTAGAGAGGGTAGGAGTTACAGGATCTAGTTTGGAGTCCTGACTCTGTCACTAATTAGTTGACTGACTTTGAGTAAAATACTTACTCCTTTAGAGGCTTGGTTTCTTCATCTTTAAAATGGTAATAGTCATACATGCTCAGTCAGCCCCATATGAAGATTAAAATGAATTAATAGTTATGAAAGTATTTTGTTAGTTGCAAAGACTGGAATAATAACAAGAATAAAAGTAATGGTAGTCATAGCAGCAGTAGTGGCAGCAGCCATTAGCTTTGATATTTCACAGATCTCTCTTTCATCTTTACAGTAGTTTGGAGAAGCAGGCATTATCTCCATTTTACAGAGGAAGAGACTGGAGCTCAGAGAGGGGCAGTGTGACAGGTTTCATCCACCAGTGCCCTTGTATCTGGGGGAGAGTGTGCCCTAATCTGACTGTATATTCTGTAGGTGCAGGTGCTAAGTGTTCTATTTCCTGAGGGGCCCTTGCCCAACACTAGTACAATGCTTGCTGACTAGATGAATTAATTCTTGGTCTTTCTGGAATCACAAGGGGGAAAGAACAGATACTTCAAATCCCATTTTATAGGAAAGAGTGAGGCCTGGTCGCAAGAGTCTCTAATGGCTCCAAGTGGTTTCTACTACCTTGGGTGAATAAGGCTTCCACTCCCATCTTAACCTTATCCATTTGTTCAGCAAGTAAGTTCTATGTTGGGTGTTGGGGTACCTACAAAGAAGCCTAAACCAAGGTTTGTGCCTTTCAGGTGAATGCTGTAATGAAAACTGTGGGTTCCAAGTGGGATGGGAGCACTGGGAGGAGTGTGGGAAGAGCCATTTGTGACTGTGACTTGTGCCTGAAGGATGAGGGGAGATGGCCAGGCAGTCTGGGTATGATGGGACATTCCAGAAGGAAAGCCCCAGTGCACGTAAAACCAAAGTGAGACAAAAGAACGGTCTCCTCTTCCCATGCAGGCTTTTGCCTCTGTCTAGCTGATTCTAGGTTCTGTGGCAGTCTGGGTAGGCTGACTCATCCTTCCTGATAAGTTCTAGTGATCTAGTGTGGGAGATTTTTCTAACCTAACCTGGCATGGAACATGTTTGTTTCATGCTCGTAGCATCTTCCAGGGGAACCTGTCCTTCAGAGGGACTCTGATATTGGACTCACCTAAATGTCTATTTCCAATTTCCTGTCTAAGCATATAGGTTCATAAAGCACAGGCAGTGCTCAAGGAGTGCCTGCTGACTGAGTGGTACTGGTGCCTCAGATCTGATGATGAGATGATGAGAGAAGAGTTCTCTTCTTAGTCTGTAAATTAGTCTTTCTGAGGGTCAACTATTGCTACCAAGGGGTAAGTATTAAAAATGCAAAGAAGAGCTTCTGTTGAGCCCACCCATTGTGTGCATGTTGTGCATGCTGTGGGGTACAGATCACTGGAGGGAAGAGAGACACCCTTCCAGAAAGAAGCTGAGATCAGATTCTGTGCTGAGGAAAGGCAGAATGTCAAGATGGGCTTGGACTTGGTTCATCTGAGCTCAGTTGAGTTCAACAACCTTTTGCACACCTGTGTGCCAACCCTGGGGAAACAGAGCTGAATGATAAGTAATTCCTGACCTCTGGAGGGAGAGAGACATACAAACAGATGCCGTGTGCTAAGTGCAGTGATAAAAGGTGTCCACAGGAAGCCCAGTGTTGAGGGTCCAGGAAGACGAGTGGAAGGGCAGGGCAGTCCAGGCACCAAGAAGAGCAAGGGCACAGGAGCGACACCTGAAGTGGTGAGGTGGGGAGGTGGAACTGTAAGCAGTTTTCTAAATTAATCACTGCCACGCCACAACTCAAGGATGACCTGGATATATTTCTCAGATCAGAAACAGGACTTCCACAGGAAAGTCCAGAAAGGTGCAGTGCTTGGAAAGATTACACTTTTGGATTAGTCAAAGAGGTAAGTAGAGCATGGGATAGGATGGTGCACCCACTGTACGCCACATGGCTGATGCCGAGATTCTGTATCTGGGCTAGACTCTGGCTTGGAGGAGCAGTCAAGGTGGTAGAGCTTCCCAGGGGAGTTCATGGGCTTCAGAGTCAACTGGGACTAGATGTAATGGGTTCTGAGGACAGGCCCTGGTCAGAGGGAGCCGCAGGGAAGCCACCAGGTGTGCAGGCTGACTGGCTGCCTAGAGGAGCCTTCTTGGAGCAGATCTGGGGAATGGTCTGTCCACCCAAGAAGTCAAAAGTTGAGTAGTATAGGTGTTGTAATTAACTATTTCTCCATAGTCACATTCCTAATATGCTTGCAAACAACTAGAAAGCAGGCTTACAGCTTCTCTTCTTTCCTCAAAGCACATCAGAGAGATGGACAAAGGGCCATGCCAAAGTAATTACCTTGACAGACCGCACTAAGTACCTACTTCGAGCAGAATACTATGCCAGGAATTGAGGGAAACAAAAATGATTCAGTTATGGTCTCTGCCCTTGGGAGTCCTCAGTCTCTTACTCCTGAACTGAGTTAGGCTAAGTAAAAACCAGCCAGAGTGTGGGAGATGGGCAGGGCTAAGGTGGGGAAAGGGCCAGAAGAAAAGGAATTCCAAGCAGAGATGGCATCATCAACAAATGCAGGCAGGAGGTCAACACAGCATGTGCAGGAAAGTGGAAGCAGCCACTATGTAAAGTGCAAAGCGGGGAGGGTGGGGGCAACAGAGGAGAGGAGCAGCAGGAGTGGGCCTCATATGCCGGGCTAGGGCAGCCATTCAAAGATTTTAAATAGGTTTCTTTTTTTCTTTCTTTTTCTTCTTCTTTTTGTTTTACACTTTACAAAGCTGACACCAGCTTCGGAGAAGTGGTTATAGGGGAAGAAAAAAGAGGCAGAGAGACCAGTGAGGAGGCCACTGCAAGGTAAGGATGGGAGATACTGAGGTCCTGAGTTGGGGCAGTGGTATCAGGAATGCAGGGGTGAGGCCAGATTTGAGATCCATTTAATAGAAAAAAAGAAAAAAGAAAAAAGGAGTAAGAATGATAGTATTTGATACTTAATGGGCTATAGGGGGTGAGAGGGAGGGAGGAGCCAAACAAACATCTAAGTTTCTATTTAGGAGACTAGAGAATGGTGGTGTCTTTATGGAGATGGGAACATGAGAGGTAGGCAGGTTGGAGGAGGGAACAGAGTCTAGCTCTGAATGGGCTGAAAAAAACAGCTGGTTGCCTTTCTGAGGATGGTGAGGCACGGAGGCTCTGAGCTCCCAGGAGGTCTGCCCAACTGTCCAGGCATCCTCCCTCTGCCCATGACCAAGAACAGCTTTGGATTCTGGAAGAAGAGCCTCATTTTCAATGTCAGTGCTCTGGCTTGTCATCTGTGGACTCCAGTGACCCTAGAAGACCAAAGAGACCATGGGAGCCTGGGCTGTGGGGTTGGTGCTTTATCTCCTCCATTTGTAAGGTGGTAACTGTGCGCCCGCCTTGCTAGAAGCTCTGCAGCTGGGGATCACACTGATAAATTCACTGTATTACTTTGCACAAATCAATATCCCAGCACTTACCAGGGGTTGATGTGACCGAAATTGGTTTCAGCCAATTCGTGAGGGTAATAAATGGCCATTTATCAAATCAATTCATTCTGCGGCACTTCTCTGGCTGCCCATCCCCATCGTACCCCTGGGGTGCCAGGCTCCACCTAGCCAGTCCCTAGCATACATCTGACACTAGCCTAGAGGACCCAGGGAGGCCCAGCTGACCTCTAGACCACTAGCCACTAGCCTCTCCTGCACCTGCTTCAGTCTTGAGGTCCTGAGGCACTGGCTGCTGCTTGCCTACCAGAAATTCTGACCCGGAGAGTGCCAAATGCTTCAGCTGAGCCGGTAGCTGAACACAATCTGACTGTCATCAGTGTGACCTTCAGCTGTAGGGCTTCTAGCAAGGCGGGCACACAGTTACTGCCTTACAAATGGAAGAGGGAATGTACCAACCCCACAGCCCAGGCCCCTATGGCCTCTGTGTCTTTTCCAGCATCACTGGAGCCATAGCAGGGTCAACCTACACACCATAGGACAAGTAGCAGGGCCTTTCTGATGTCAGGCAGAGTTCGGGTGACAGAATTAAGCTTTGGATAGAAGCAAGCACTCAGGGCAGACATTCTGACAGCCCCGGGGAAGTGGGAAGTAGAATCATCTACTTCTGTTCTGGGCCAATGGCAAGGAGATACAAGGTGGGTGGTGCAGCAGAGGTCGGTGTAGGATCAGGGGAAGAGTCCAGCCTGGGGCTGGGACAAAGGATCAGTCCCGGGCTGAAGGAAAAACTGGGCCTGACCTACAGAGCACACTGCCCAACCCCAGATGGTAAACATCTGGAGGATGGGGACTAGGTTTTATTTAGTGCTCCCTGCTACATACTAGAAAGAACATGTTCTTTACAGTCCTGCAGTCCTGGATTTGGTTTCCCGGCACACAGGTGAGGAAACTGATGCTCAAAGAAGCTGAGTGACTAGCCTGAGTTGCACAGCTGGTAAGTGGCCGACCTGCTATTTGAGCTCTGGCTGATCGAATTCTTTCCATTCTAATGTCCTCTTCCCTCTCCCCTCCACTACTTATGGGAGCTTCGTATCTTACGGGCTTGGGAAGCCGGTGAGAAGAAGGAGGTCAGAGGAGCAGGTAACCTGCTGGGAAAGGGTGGCATAAGAGGTGGAGGGAAAACACCATGATGACAGCTGCAGTTCTGGCCCAAGTGGACATGAGATTCCAGCAGGATATGCTTTCTGAGATCTCTGCTAGGTCATCTGTTACTCTCATGGGCACCTCCTCCTCCTCTCTTCAACCCAAGAGCTCCCAAGGTCTCCCTTCCTTCTACCTAGACATGGCCTTGGCAAAGAAGTAGGCGGTTGCCATCTCCAAGGTGGTGGCTGAGCATGGCTGTCTGTATCTAGACCCAAAAGGGCAGTCTGGTGTGGTTTGGGCCTGAATAGCAAGGAGTGGTGTATTCAGAAAAGCTCTCCCTGGTGCCTGTGTGTGCCTGCAGGCTGCCTTCTGCCCTAGAGCTGGTTAGACAGCTCTCGTCTGTGGGCTCCTTTTATCCACTGATGGTCAGGCCCCTAGTCAGTGGCTCACGACTTGCACATGAGTCCCACTGGTGTGTGAGGATGATTGGATAATGGGCTGGGCTTGGTGTGTCACAGTGCAACTGCCTTCATTGTTCAGTGACTCCACTAATTGGTTTTCTAGGGCTGACAATGCCACCCCAGACCATTCCAGAGGGGCACCACAACTTCAGCCTTATGTCTCCTTTTACTAGCGAGCAGAACCAGCTGCTGTCCTTGGCAGCTGGTGAACTGCATCAGGTGGGACTAGATGCAACACTAAATGCAACATGTTGGTGAGACTGACTGTGACCCTGAAGGGCAGAGGTTTGTAAAGTTGAGCTGAGCATCAGCATCTCCTGCAGGGCCTGTTAAAACACAGATTTCTGGGCTCCACTGCCAGAACTTCTGATTCCAAAGGTCTAGGGTGAGGCTTCAGGTCTACTACTGACAAGTTCCCAGAGGATGTTGGTGCTGCTGGCCCAGAGACCACTTTGAGAACCACTGCCTTGGGGGCTACCCCCTTGTCTAAGCCAGGCATAGGGTTCCCCTGCCCTTGCCTCAATCTGTTTGAGGTCACCCTCAGGAGGTCACGCACCTGAATAGGAGAACAACTGTGAGGGCACCATCTTGAGCAGAACCCCAGTTTTATTATCTCTCCAGTGGGGTCTGCATCGGCAGGAGGGTCACTAGATTAAGGATGACACCAGCGGGCAGCCTGGTTCCCAAGGGTCAAAGTATGGGACATAAGAGCTTCTGAGGTAAAGAAGAAGGCACTCAAGACTTGTTCAGGGTATTTTCCCTAAAATTGAGCCAGCTGCTGACAAATTATATGGAAGTGTGGTAGAGTCCTAGGCAGGAGATGGAAGTCAGAAGTTCTAGTTCTGGCTTAGCTGCTATGTTATTAGTGATGGATAAACTCCTGTTCTTCTGTGGCTTTCAGTTTCTCCACCTGAAAGATGGGGGTGGATGGGGGCAGTGGACCAGATGAAGGTCAAAGTTAAATTCTAAGCATAGGAAAGCAGCCTTGAGCAAATTATTGAACTGCTCTGTCTCAGCTTCCTCATCTGTAAAGTGGGGATTTAATGGGACCAACCTCACAGAGTTGCTGCAAGGATTAAATGACACAACATATGCAAAGAGCTCAGAACACTGCCTGGCACAAAGTACTCAACGAATGCTGCACTGTATTATTAGCCACTTCTCAACATGGAGCCAGCAGGACCGCACCTCACTGCGGCAGACCCTGAGCTACTCTGCCCTTTCCGGCGTGGGCCAGTGTCTCGTGTACTCACCAGCACCCACCGTGGCGATGGCACTCTCCTGGCCAATGATGTGCTCCTTTAGCCGCTGCTCCAGAGGAAAGCGGCGCCGCTCCTCGGCCTCGCGCTTCCGCTGCTTCTCCTGGTACTGTGGGGAGAGGAGAGAGGGAAGGTGGCTCAGGAGCGCTGGGCCCAGGAGGATCCTAGTTTCATTCTATCTGCCAACCCGCGGAAAAAACACATGTCTGGATCTTTGGGGGTCCTGATACACAGCCCTGGCTCATGACCACTGGAGGCTGGCCCAGTCCTCCCCTCACCCCCTCATCCTAGGCCTCATCTCATCTCCTTACATTGAGAGTAAGATCTTGGCTCATCCTGCTAGTAAAATAATTACTACTAGTAGATTAATACTTGACTCTGGAGTCTGACAGAAGACTTGGTTCGAATTCCAGCTTTCTCACTTATAAGATGTGCTTATTACCTGGAGTGAGTTACTTTGCCTCAGTTTTCTCCTCTGTAAATTGGGGATTAAATATGATGGTATATAGAACGTACCTAGCATCATGGTTGGCATGCTCTAAGTGCTTAACAAATACAGGTTCCTTGCCTTTTTTGCTTATCCTCTTGAAAACCATTCTGATTTTCAAATCAGAGCTATGAACACCCTCCACTTCAATGATACTGGATTTCAATTCAAAACAACTAATTCAGCAACTGCTGTGCGCCTGGCCTGGTGCACACAATATTGGAAAGGTGCGGCAGGGGCAAGGAGGACGATTATACCTCACCCCCTGGGAGGCTGAGATGAGTGCCTAGCAAGTGTCTGGCCTCTGGCTTGGTCCATTTTGGAAAAGGCAAGAGGAGGCCTGCGTTTGGTCATGCTGTGAGGGAGAAAAAGAGGGCCAGGCCTTGCCCTCAGGGAGCTCAAAGTTGGGCAGAGGAAGTGAGGCAGGGTCTGTACACAAATACTTCTCAGGCAAAATCAGCCATTTTTCTCACAATTCCAAAGCATGTGTGCCTATTTCTAGCCCTGTACCTATCACTGAAGAAAAGATTACCTGAAAACAAGTTTGCTGAATGTTCGAGAGTCTGTCTTCCAAATCAGATATGAGCCCCCTGAGGGTACACACTGCCTTTTACTCACTGCTATTCCTGGTGTGGGTCCTAGCACAGTGGAGGCATCTGGTGAATGTTTGCTAAAATGAATCTAATGACAGATATAAAGAGGAATTAACAGCTGGACTGGGTGGTGAAGGAATAGAGAAGGGGAAGGATACATAGAACACGGAACATTTTGGGGGTGCTTTCTGGGAGGTGGGAGGCTTGAAGGAGCTGAAGTAGTGGGCTAAGTGGGAGCTGTGGGACTGAGACCAGGAAGGGAGGGGTGAGTGCATGGGTCTGATGATAAAGCATTTATGGAGGTGGGGGCTGGGGGAAGGAGGCAGGTCTTGGAGTAGAACGGAAAGACCTGCGTCTTCAGGAGGCTTCTCTTCCCTAGGGACCCTGTAACACTGACAGCTTTCTAAGAAGCGAGCTGCTAAGGTAAGGCCCTGTCACAAAAGTTGTGGCTGCAGATTGCTCTTGTGGGCAGAGTGGATGAAAAATATCTGCTATTTGGGCAGTGTTTTCCTGTTATGGTAGTGACCTTGACAGAAGTTAAAAAAAATAAATAGCAAACAATCCAATTTTGGCTGTTGCTATCAGTCTGTAACTGAAAGCTCCCATCAGTCCTGGGGTTCCATATGGAGCAATAATTCGGCGCCGATCCCAGTGGAGCGACGCTTGCCGGTTGGAATCCAGCGCGTCACTGTGCAGCTCCCTCAGGCGCCACATACATCACATGGCTCTGCCGACTCCAGCCATATATCTGCCTCCTCCTCCTCCCTGCCCATCCAGCCCCTCTCAGCACTCAGGCCCACTGGGCTGGAAGGCTATGATGGTGAGAAGCACACACACCGGCTGGTACAGCATTAGCCAGAGCCTGGCCGGCTTGCAGTCATCCAGGCCCCCCGAAGGAGCTCGAAGCTGTGGAAGCTGGCTTCCAAGGGTTTGTTGGGCCTGTTTCCTCACTTCCCCTCAGTGATGGGTATTCCTGCCTCTGGGCCTTCTGCTCACACTGCTCCATCACACAAAAGCCTTCTCTATTCTTACCCAGCTCTAAGTATCCCAGTGATCTCAGCTTAAATGCCATATAATTTAAGGAGCCTGTTATAAGGTTTTGTGCCTGCCTCTGGCCCCAGGACCTCTGGTGCACTTATTTAACTGCCAATTTATGTCTCTTTACTCGACACGTGAGGTCCATAGTGACAAAGACCATGTTTTATTCATTTCCATAGCTCCAGCACCTAGCACAGGGCCTGTCTCACAGGAGTCAATACATGTTGCCAACTGAATGAGGTTAACTACCATTTGTGGAATGGCTACTGTGTGCCAGGCACCGTACTCTGCACTTTATCCATAGTGTCTCACTGAATTCTTACAACTGTGCCCATCTGAAGTTTGACTCCTCTTCTGGCTTATACTGGGGCATATCACGTGGCAGAAAGAAGCAGCTTTACTCCAAAGAGACCTGAATTCAGGCCTTACCTAATCCACTTACTATCTAGCTGACCTTGGGGAAGTTGAATCACCTCCCTGAATTTGTTTCCTCATCTCCAACATGGGTATGGTGCTCATGCCTACCCTGCAGGCCCCTTGTGGGATGTTGGTGAGGATTAAATGAGATGACATATACAAAGCACCAGGCAGGTCTCCGGCACACAGCAAATGTGTAAGTGGCTGTGTGAGAGACTCAAGTGGTTAACAGAGTACCTGGCCCTTAGCAAGCCTTTGATAAGTGTAACTTCCCCTTTGCTGCATTTTGATAACTGATTATCCAACCCAGTATCTCTTCTTTTTGGTTTCAAATTTTTGTTTTGGTACTGGAATCCTTTAAACTACTTTAATCTGCATGGAGCTCCACAGATAAGGAGAAGAGATTCTCTAGCTTAACCAGAAGCCAGGAATCAAGTTCACTTGGACGTCCCCACTGCCCCAGTGTGGCTCCTGAGGCCCCTCCCCCTAGGAACCCAGTGTCTGCAGGGAACAGTCTCAACACCAACCAGGTTTTGGGGATGCCTCTACTGCCTGGGGTGGCTCAGCTCCGCCTGTCAGTATTCCCTATGTTGTAGAGAACTCTACCTCCAGGTACTTTCCATCCATTGATTTGAGGGGCCTCACAAAACATACCTTTTTTCCTTTGAGGCAGGCAAAGACTAACATGGCTTTTTCCACCACTTTGCTGGTTTGGGTATGACCATTGTGGCCTCCTTAAGACTTCTTCAGGGAAACATTTCTACCTCCTGTAACTCTTCTTCAGTGTCATGATTTTAGGTTGTCTTAGTATTCCTGTTACTTTCTTGGGCAAGAGAAAAGGGTTCTTGACTTCTATGAGTGTGAGAGAAAGATTACACTGTGATCTGCCTGGTCTCTCAGGAGCTTTCTAGATGGTCCTGGGAAAGATTCAACCTGTGGCCTAAATCTGAGCACATTCTGATTCCAGCACACTCCATCCCAGCCTGGAGCCCTAAGTATCTACTCAGAACAACTTCTGAAAATGGATCAGATTCTTTGATAAAAATGTACAGACACTGAGATTAAACCAGGTAGAAGGTTACTGCTTCATGCTGTTTTCCTAATGCTTAGCAAAGAATTTATGTTAAAAAAAAAAAAGGGTTGAATGAATGAATGACTTTTAAAGGCATGAGCTATGAGTTCAGGCTTGTGAAAAGCTAGCCAGTGGAAGAACCTAGGAAAGGAAAATACTTGGTCTGTATACATTCTGTTTGGGGAAGAGGAGAGAGAAGGATGGGAGAAGGGTCCATGAATGTAGGGTACTATTGTTTTCTGGCTTTTTGAGGAAATAGGGAGGAAGGCTACAGGGACTGAGGTCAAGGTTCTGCTTTAACAGGGTTTCACTAGAGGAGAAGATAAGGTAGGTAACCCAGTCTGCAGAAGCAGAAGGCACTGGGCTGAGAGCCTCTAGGAGGAAGTCACCTAGGAGAGCAGGAATAGGGGAGTGAACATCTTCTTAATAAAAGCCATATGCAATTAGCTTCAGAAGCCCTCACCTGGAGCGAGCAGCTCCCTATGCTGCATCTCGGCTGGATAATCGCAGCCACTGGTTTCCATCATTCTTGATTTAATATGGCACCCCTCCTGGCTGTGAGTGCATTTACAGGAAAGGGCTGGGAAGCCAAGGTGAAGCCTAGCTGGGCTGGCTAGGAATGGGTGGGTGGCTGGGCTGAGTGGCCCTGCAGGGGAGGGTTACAGGGAGAAGGGGTATGGAAACACTCCTAGTTATGGGCATCTCTCAGGGAACAGGTCTGATAATGAACCTGGCAGTGTGTTCACTGAGAGGGTAGCCGGGGCAGGGGTGGTAGGCAGTATGAGACCCTAGGCAAGAACGGGATAGATGTGGAGAAGGGAAGAGAAGAGAGGTCGAGCTGCAGTTGGCCTCTCATAGGAGGTCAGGACACTGAGCCCACTAGCTGCTCACAGACTAAGATATGCCCCAACCTCCTGACTCCCTGATTCAACCCCAACTCATGTCATAGTCAGGTCTTGAAGCTGGGAATGACAGAGAGGACTGGGTGGGGAGGCCAACAAAGGGGACCTGGGGGCAACAGATGAGACTAGGGCAGGGGAGGATGATGGAAAAAGTTCTGAGTCGGGGAGTAATGACAAGAGGAGCCCAGGGGGTCCAACAAGAGTCTGGGGGATACACAGCAGATTGGACAGGAGACTGGGGGATGAGAGGGGAGCCAAAGGGACTTGAAAGTCTGTTGAACTAGCTCATAAAGTCCAGATCCATGTAGAGAAAAGCTGGGTAAAGAGCAGGCATCAGGCCCATCAGACTTGGTGACCACTATGTCAGCATCCCATTCCATTTGCCTCTCTTCCAGTTGATCTTCCTTTAGCTGCCAGAGTGATATTTTTAACATGCAAATCAGATCAGGTCACTCCTCTGCAAACAGCTGGGTTGATTCAGAGATAAGAGTGGCTAGAGAAGGTTAAGAAGGACAAGGAGTGGCCTAAGTGAGAAAATGGGTTGTATTCTCCCCAGGAAGCACGTGATGTGGCCGTGGATGTTAACTTTGATTACTTGGTTAAGGTGGTCTGTGCCAGGTTTCTCCACCAGTTTTTCCCCTTGTAATTGTTAAGTATTTTGCAGGGTGGGACTCAGAGACTATAAATAGCCCATTACTCCTCAAACTTCTACTCACTACTTTGAGCATCTGACTGATGAGTTCTGCCTGATTTGGGACCAGCTGTTCTAATTCTCACAGCCCAATAGAGTTCAGAGTACCTCCTCTCTCGCTGTCCACAGATGAAACAATTAAAGCAGGGTCCCACTGGTAGCAAGCATTAAAGGCAGAACACTAACTGTTGTAGTCTGATTCCAGCCCTGGACTTTCCACCCTGGAGATAAGAAAAGACCCATTCCTGCCTTTAGGAAGTTCAGAATCTATTTAGGGAGATGAGACTTGAAACACAAATTTCATATTCCTACTTTTAGCATGGAGCTACCCAATGAATTTACTGAAAATAAACACCAGAAGGTGGTCTTGCTAGAAATGCATAATCTGAGTTGAATCATAACGAAACATTAAACAAACCCAAATTGAGAGACAGCATACAAAACAAGCAGCTTGTACTCGTTAGAATATCAAGGTCATAAAAGAAAAATTGAGGAATTATTCCAGATTAAAGGAGACTAAAGAGACATGATAAATGAATCCAACTTGGGATGCAGAATTTTCTTGTAAAGAGAATTATTGGGACAACTGGTAAAATCTGAATAACATCTTTAGATTAGTTAATACCAGTTTTAATGCTCTGATCTTGAGGAGTGTACTGAGGTTATACAAGAAAATGTCCTTTTTTAAAGTAATTCATACAAGTATTTAGGGTTAAAGGGGTATCATGTGTATAACTTAACTTTCAAATGACTCAGAAAAAATTACATCTCTCTATATATTATTTATGTAAATATAAGTAATAAACAACGTGCGATAAAATGTTAATTGGTAACCTGGGTGAAGGTTTATAGGAATTCACTGTACTATTTTTGAAATTATATAAAAATAAAGGTGAAATATATCAGGATAATGCTTACTCTTAGGGGATGGGTAGTGACTGGAAGGGAGTATGACACAAATGTGTGCTTGTAACAGTCTACTTCTTGATCAGGTGTATTTAGTTTGTGAAAAAAATGAGCTGTATACTTATGACATGTGCACCTTATACAAGTATATTTCAATAAAAAAGTTTTTAAGAAGTTAAAAGGAAAAAAAAAAACGAAGGCAAAAGCCTATCAGCATAATGCTGAGTCTGGTCCATGGAGAACCTATAATGAAGGTCAGATGGTGTTGTCACCCCCACAGGGCCAGGCACAGAGCCAGGCACATGGCACACCGGCTCTTGAAATGAGACGCGAAGCAGGGAGCAGGCTAGGCAAGGCAGGGAAGGTGTCTCTTCACCTGAAGCCAGGAGGAACAGAACCTTCTTACCCTGCTATGTATCTCACCCCCTTCTCTCTGGATGGCTTCCCTCAGATCTGATGGGAGCACCCAGGCTTGCAGTCTGGGATGTGGGCTCAGGGGAGCGTTGCATCCCCAGCTACCCCTGAAGCAAATGAAAAAATATAGAGATAGGAAATGTGCTTGTGATTCTGTCACTGGGATATGCAAATAAAATATATATGATAGGCCTATCTGCCTAATATTCCTGCCAATTCATTCTCTGGATGTGATTAAAATGAGCAATAAATTCCTCATGAGTCTCAGTGGAGTGAGGATCTGGGAGTGGAGATGCGAGTTGGCACCAGCGCGTCCCCCTCAGCTGAATATTCATCATGGAATAGTTCCCCATATTTTTGTTTTATCTGCCATCATGTGCACAGAGATATATTTCCATCTTTCCATCTCTTAGTTAAGATGGGAAAATGGTCTAAGCTGTAAGTATTAAACTCTCCAGCTACTGAAATCCTTCAAAGTGAGATCACAGGCTACCTTCTCTATGAAGCCTATCTTGCTTGTTCTGCCTGGAGGTGATCCATGCTTTCTCGGAGCCCCCACAAACTCTATGTGGATCCCTCCTAAGGCACAAATCAGCCTATGGGTATCAGAGCTAAGAGCACCCGCCTCCCCCATCTTCCTCTCCTGATGGCCAGCTCAGGAGACAGGAGCTGAGCCTCAGTCACCTCTGGATCTTCTCAGGGGGCCCAAGGAGGCTTCCGCACACAGAGAATGCTGAGAGAACTGAGCAAACCAGCTGTGAGGAGAAAATCACTTAGGCCACCTAAAGTGACAGATTCTTAGATAAGTGACACATTTTAAAAGGCAGAATAAAATAAAAAATTGGGCTTATGGATAATTTTTAAATGGGAAAATCATTAAGAAATAATAAGTGAAAAAAAAGCAGATTCCAAATATGGAACTAGGATTACAACTTAAAGATGTGCAGGAACAAGTAGAAAACAAAAAAGCCTGACAGGCAAGCACATGATACAATAGGAAATGGGAGCCTGGGGCTGGAGAGTCCATGCTCCAACCTCTAAGGCATTACATTCATGTCATTCACATTTTAAAAAACCTCTGGGTTGGCAAAATAAAACATGGCTGTCAGTTTGAGACCCCTGGTATATACACTGGGCTATTAATCAGGTTAAAAAAAAGGCCACCTATGTAAGTATATATAGATACGGTCCAGAAAAGGCAAATATAGTATCATAAGAAGAAATCTCTGATTCATATCCCAAGAGTTACTGTAATAACTTGACTTTCTTAAGCCATCTGCTTTCTTTCAGATTCAGTTTTCTCATCTGTAAAATGGGGGTAATATGCGTTGCTTCATAGATTGGTTACAGGGTTAGAAAAAATACATATTAGTGCACCTGGCTTAGTGCCTAGATACACTTGATAAATGGAACCTACTACAAGCAATTAAGAATATTAATAGCAGTTATATATAGGTAGTAGGGCTACAATGTTTTAAACTGAGATTCAGCTCAGTTGACATCTCTTCCAGGAAGCCTTCCTTGATATCCCAGACAGAATTAGAAGCCACCTTGGGCTTCCACAGTCCCTGGGCTTCGCTGGGACTGATGACTCAGTGGTGTCACAGTTCACTTGGCTGTCTCCTCATTAGACTATGAGCTCCTTGAGGGTTTCACCCATCTGTCTTCTCATCTAGCTCAGAGCCCGGCAAACAGATGTCATTCACAAATATGTACTGAATTATTTAATTCTCTTCATTTCACTTTCCAAATTTTCCTGAACGGGACAGAGGACTTCTATAACTATAAATTTTTGACAAAGAGCACATATTTGACTACACAGAAGGAAGTGAAGGCGGAGAGGCTGAGCCGAGTGGCAGGGGAATGCAGGACAGAGAGAAGTGGAGGAAGATAAGATCAGAGTAGCTGTAACCCGTGTCTAGACAAAGGGCCAGGAGGTGAGGTCTCAAGCTGGAGTCTCAGCACCCTCCAGGCCTGAGTCGTCATGTTACACACACAGGGCTTGAACTCAGAGAGGAGCAGATGCTGCTTACTTACTGGCAGAGGGAGACAGAAGCCAGTCTAAAGCAGTGTTCACTCTCCAAAACTCTTCCTCACAGTTTTGAAGAGGTAGTTACTGTTTTTTTTTTTTTTTCCAGCTTTGAGAGAAAAAGCAGAGCAGAAAGAATGGATGACCACAGAGATGCTGAGCAAGTGAAAGACAATGCTCCTGACACCCAGGGAGAGCCAAGGGGTGGTTCATGCATGTAGAACCTGAGGGGATGGCAGAGCAATCAGGAAGAGGTGCTCAGCGGAGAGGAAGGGGGAAATCCAGATCGGATGAAGGGATCAAGTGCAAGGAGGTGACACCAGAGAACAGTCTTCCAGCTAAAAGGTTACAGAACCCCTGGGCTGGCTCTGAGTGGCCTTCCAGCCTCCAAAGGCAGCCCCTGCTCTGTGCCACAGCTCTGTGAGGGAGCTCCTCCTGCAGCCGCCACCTATTAAGCCTGGCTCTGTCCTGGTTTTGCAGCTGAATTAATCTCCCCTCCTCCCCTCCCACTCAGCCATCCCTGTGCCTATGAGCAGTTTCTCCTTTCCAAGCCAGATGCCCTTCCTGCCTTCAACCTTTTCTCACGGCATATTTCCGCTTGCCCCCTTGCTGCTCTCCTCTGCACAGATTCTAAGAGCTCAGTCTACTCAGAAAGTAGCATTAAATAAATAAAATTAAAACAAAAAGAAAAGAAGGTAGCATCTGCAATTGCTCTCTGTGGTCCAGAGGGGTCTGACTGGCACAGAGTACGCCAACTGCCACTTATTCACTTGGGACACTAGCCTGATACTGACGTAGCTGATGTTAAGCCATTTCTTGGGCAGCCAAATTTTGTTAAGGGTCCCTCAGCAGCCCTAACCCTTCTACCCCTGCTGGCACGAAGAGGCCTATTCTCCTGCTCTACATGACCAGACCAGTGCCTGCTCTATGTCACATCACCTGACAAAACACTGGTACTTCTGGTCAAGTGCAGTGCTTGATCTCAGGGGGACAGCAGTTTGGCCGAAGGGGAGTGGGTGATTTGAAACAGTGCTTAGGGTTTTCCTTAAGGCATGGGAGAAGCTGATCCGACTTCTAGGGCTGCTCCTAGGGGTGGGAAATCTGGAAAAGGGAGGGAAGTACTTGTTCTCTGGAATTTTCCCTCTTCCTGGTCCCAAGCAGCCACTTAGGATGTGCTGTGAAAGGTGGTCCCCCTTTCTAACTCCTCTGCTTCTCTGGAAGAAACTATTACAAGACAGTTACTAAGGATCCCAAGGAGACAAACTGTATGGTTAATGCTGGTTACCAAATAGTTCCAGTTCTCAGCCTGCTGGGCAAATGGCAGGATTACTCTTCTTGGCCCCCTTGGCGGGAACATGGGTTTAGTTCTGTCCAGTGAGTTGTGAGTGGGAGTAAAGGGTCCTACTTCCAGGCTGAGCGTTTAACTGAAGATGCAAGGCCTTCTAGAGCATTCTCTTCCCTCTGGCAAGCAACCAGCAGTATTTAGGAAGGTGGCTGCTCTGCTAGTAAGGTCCCTGAGGACCTATGATGAGCAGAGCCCCCCTCTGCTGACCCATGGTGGACATGCAGCATGAGGTAAAAATGAATCTGTTGTTTTAAGTCACCAAAATTTTGGGTTGTTACAATAGCATAATCTAGTTTATCCTGACTGATAACACAACAGTACATTCAATGGAACCTTAGAAACCATTTAGTCACAATGTTTTCATTTCACAGAGGTAAACTAAGCTTCAACGAGGGGCAGTGCTAGTCCAAGGTCACCCAGTCAGTGAGTGGGGGAGCTGGGATCATAACCTCTGTTTTGTCTGTCTCAGCCCAGTGACCTAAGTGCTCTTACTCTAGACACGGAGGACATTTGCCACTAGGTGGGATCTGCCATCCTTAATCATATCAAAATACTTCAGCCAATTTGCCCACAAGAGACTCCACAATTCTGGAAAGAGCACAAGACTGATAGTGAGAAACCAGGTCTTCTAGTTCCAGTCCTGCCGTGATCTTGCGTTCACGTCTGTTAGTTTGTTTTGACACTCACTCACTCTCGACCAAAGGCAAGTTACAACATACCCCTGGGCTCGAGCCTCCTCAGGACGAAAACAAGTTATCTGTTTTAGGTTTCAGAGATTTAAAATGTGTGCCCCACAGCAGGGCCTCCAAGGAAGCTCCCGGAGAGGGAAGGGACAAGCCAGGTGGGTGGGGCACAGAGCCACCCCTCCTTCAACCAGAACAGCTCTACTTTCCTCTGACTTATTCGTTTAGACTTCGATAAGATTTCCCATCACTGGACTTCATGATTTCTGAGGTCCCTGCCAGCTCTGAGATTTGTGATTCTAGTTACTGAATTCTGCCAAGTGGTTCCTGAGTTACAGCTCAGTGGCTGGGAGGTGCAGAAGGCAGCCTGTTCTTAGGGGGTTCAAAATTCTGGTTGAGAAGATCAAATTAAGGTGGAGATTTTTTTTTTTTTTTTTGGCTCAGACTCTATAACAGGCTCTCTGGAATGTGTGTGGAGGGGTGGGGTCAGGGAATAGTTCTAGAAGGAGTGAAGATGGGAAAAGATTACTTGATGAGGCTACAGAATACATTAGGCCTGGGGAAATAGTACTTGGGCCCAAGATTTTGTCTTGTTATCCACCTTCCTATGAGAAGGAGCTGGAAAGCCCACTACTTTAAAAACCAAATTTGAAGGTTAGTCCTCAGAAGCCAAAAGTGGCCCAGGCCTCTTTCTGGTCATAAAAGGGTCAGTTTCTGATTCTTGATGAGACTGGAGGTTGGATTTGTATTTAAATAGACAATAATCACCTAAAAAGAAGTGGCCTTTGGTGTGGATCCTGACATAATTTAATGAGTAAAAGATTAACTGCAGCATGGAGTAACCACTGGCCTCTTTTCTCTGAGACTTACCTTGGCCTCAGAAGTTCTTAAAAGCTTCATCACCTCCCCTTCTCGAGCATAATCCAAAGGTGTGTGTCCCATTTCATTCCTCTGCAGGGGACTGGCTCCTGACAGGAGGAGAAGGAGAAACAGTGCCTCTATGAGTGATCAGTGGGCCGACACTCTTCCCTCAGAAGTGGCTTGGGCCTTGATTTCAGTGTGGGGAACACTCAACGGAAATATGGAACAACAAAAACCTAAGAGATTGTAGAATGATGGGGAAAAACACATCAAGATACTCTGAAAGAGGAGTTCTTAGTCTCACTGACACAGAGGTCGGGGTACTGGGGCTCCTACATGTGCATGCACATGTGTGCAGAAACATACTACCCGCAGAGAGAGGTGCCACACACATAGATATGCTAAACACACACAGGTGTGCTGTGAACACACAGATACACACAGCTGAATATGCTAACTAATATACCAACACACATATAGATTAATACACCCCAACACCACTGCACTATTCCTTAAAATGCCTGCATTATCAAACTCATTTACATACAGATGACTATTCATTCATAAAAATCATGTAAAAATCTAAAGCACAGAATATCCCAAATAACAATGAAAAGGCCCCCTTCTTTCTGCTCTCTGCCCCTTTCTCTCTTCCCTTCAGGCACTGCCTCCCTGCTAAACATAGTCCGCTGGAAGGGTGAGGCCATCACCAGCAACCTGGCTGCGCCAGCCCTCACCAGTGCCAGCGTGCACATGGGCAGGCATTTCCTCCAATCATTATTAGGTCCTGTGATTTGAGGACAAAGAAAAGGCCAGTTGGGGGCCATGTATCCACCTTCTCTCACTTTTAAGTGCAGAAAGCTGATGAGCCTGCAGAAAGTGTCTGCTTGGTGCAAAGCCTTGGCAGTTATGGAGGAAAGGCTATTCTAACCCCTATGCTGACAAAATCTTCTTCCCAAAGCCCAGGTCTGAGCACCTCACTTTCCTCTTCAGAAATTGTCCATTCCATTAAATTTGTCAAATCCTGAATGAGTGGGGCCTTCAGATGTGGAAGAATAAGATTTAGTCCTGCCCTAAAGGCACTTTCACGGCAGGAAGACAGACACGTGACGCGAACTGTGCCTTGAACGGACAGATGCTCAAGAACTATGTGTTAAATGGAACATTAAGGTAATGGTTAACCAGCATTCCTTGATCCTTTCTGCTAGGGAAGTACTGTCTAGATGTAAAGAAGGGTTAAGACCCAATCCCTGCCATAAAGAGGTAGTAAGTTGGCTGGGGACACTAAATACACAGGCAAGGATGCATCACCACGAGGTCTGGCTTAGGAAGAGATGTCTAGCCACTGTTTGTTGATGGATAGTAAAAATCAGTGTTTCTCAATCCAGGCTGTGGAAACATTTAAATTATGATATAAAACCTTTCCTATTGAAACTCTCTGCTTCTTAGAGAATTGTAAACTTATCAATAATGGCAAACATTTATTAAGCATTTACAAATGGCTGTCTGCCTGGCCTGCAGAGAAAGAGGTCTGAAAGGAGGAGGGGAAAGGGACAGAAAGCAGAAAGTACTATCCAAGTCAAGGAAACTTATTATCAACAAGAAAAATTACAACTTTTATGTATGATCCTATTTTCTAATAGGAATTTGGTGTGAAATAATAACATAGGTAATTTTTATTGAGATATAATTCACACATCTTTTAAAGTATACAATTCAGTGGTTTAAAATATACTTACAACATCATACAACCATCACCACTATCTAATTCCCATTTCTATGGAATCATACAGTATGTGGTCTTTTGCATCTGGCCTTTTTCTTTTAGTATGTTTTCAAGGTCCATCTATGTCGTGGCATGTGTCATTCATGCTACAACATGAATGTAGAAATATAGCAGATACTTCATTCCTTTTTTACTGAATAATTGACTCATATTCCATTTTGTGGACATACTTCATTTTGTTTATCTATGCATTAGTTGGGACATTTAGGTTGTTTCCCCCTTTTGGCTATTATGAATATGCTGCTATGAACATTTGTGTACAAGTCTTTGTGTGGACGCATGTTTTCATGTCTCTTGTCTCTTGGGTATATATCTAGAAGTGGTGATGATGATGATGATATTAACAGCCACTGGTACTCAGCACTTACTTACTCAGCACTTACTATGTGCGCTCTGTACTTTATATATACTACATCATTTACTCCTTACAACCATCCTGAGGGGTATAAATTATAATTTCCATGTTACAGACTCAGAGGAGTGAGAGAATTAGCTAAAAAGTTACAAAACTCGTTATCTGCTTGGATTAGGAATCAAATCCACCCCAGGTTTTCTTTTTTTAAAAATTTATTTAAATAATTTACTGAGGTGAAATTCACAATCTAGAAATTAACCATTTTAAAATGAACAATTCAGTGGCATTCAGTACATTCACAATGTTGTGCAAACACCACTTCTATCTAGTTCCAAAACATTTCCATCACCCAAAATAAATACCTCAGGTTTTCTTAACTCCAATTCTCCACACTCCCACCAGGACAGCCATGACACACACTGGCTGAAAAATCATTCTGTGGCTTTTCACTGCTTACAGGATAAAATGCAACCTCTGGGCTCTTCCTAAATAGTAGACAAGTCCTCAGTGGCTCAGCTGGAGCCTCATTCTTCAATTTTGTTGGCACTTAATATCTGTAGGGCCCTGTATGCAGGATGATGGGGGAAACAGCAAAGCCAATGAATAGTTTCTGTTTTATATTTCTTGATCACTCTGTAGCAACTGATATCTTGGCCACTCTCTCGTTTGAGTTCTAAAAACCACTTTTTAGGTTTTCCTCACACCCCTCTGACCATTCTTTCTCTGTCTCTTCTGCAAGCTCCTCTTAAGAGTTCAAGTCTAGGCACAATTCTAGCTCTCCAGAAGATAATGGGGATGAGAGGTGACCACGCAACTACAGCTCAGTCCAAGTGTGATCAGTGTGCCAAAGGAGTAGACAGCAGGACTGTATGGGCTCAGGAAGGAACACAGTGTCAAGGGGCTTGTTCACCTGGCCCAGTTTTCCCAGTCCAGCCCTGTTCTCTCTGGTGCTGAGCACTGAGGGTTCAAGGGGCAGTGGCAGACAGCATCCTCCCCTTCCCCAAAGCTCCTGGACCACAGCTAAGGCCAAAAGAGAGCTACAATCAAGCAGCAATAAAGCCTCTCCTTTCTCAGGCAGCCTCAAGGGGAGCTCTGTCACTAGATATGAGCTGAAGTGTAAGAGGGATCAGGGAAAGACCTCTGGAAAGGAAAGAAAAGGAGAGAGAAGAGAAAAAGAGAAACAGATCAGGAAGAAAGAAAGAAATGGGACAGAGAGAATGGGAGGGGGAGAGGAAGAGAAGGGAGAGAGGAGGAGAGTGGAAGAAAGAAGAGAGGGTGCTATTAGCCTCTTCAAACAAGTGCTGTCAGTGATCTATATTTGCTTACAGAATGAAAAATGTGTGCCATAAACACTGGCCACTGAGTAATTTCTAGTAGGAGTCGTGTCACTTCTCATAAAGGATGGGATGGGGACAGGTAGGACGTCTCTGAACCTGGGCCAGCCAGCACAAGGATGCCTTTTACAGCAGTGCCGGGCCTGTTTCCAGCCCAGGAGGATCTCAGTGAGGCCCTACTCCAGCCAACCCTGAGTAGGGAAGCCAGTCAGGCTCCCCAAGGTTCCAGAGCCTCGGGGCAGCATGTCTGCTCCTACTTTAGGAAGGCTGAGGCAGGGGCACCATGGATAATGTCCATCTAATATTAGTCCCCCAGCCCCTGCACCCTTGCTCTGATGCTCTGACTTGACTAATTGCTGTAATAATTGATAGAACCTGACTTCTACAACTGATCGATTTCACCTCCATGACCAACGGCCACAAACCATTACACTCCAATAAATAACCATGTTGGGCCTCACCCGCCTGCCCTCTCCGGGGGCATCAGGATGGCCCGTGCCCTGGCCTGACCTCCCCTTGTCTCCCACCCAGGGCCCCTCCAGGCCGAGCAGCTGGTCTAGAGGGTCAGGCCTCTGGGAGTGAGTCAGAGGGCTGGATGGAGGTGGGGCACACTAATCGCAGGCCATCCGTCACCTCCCACTGGCTGTCTGGGGCTGGGGCCAACACCTGGAGCACCCCAGGCAGTATAGTGCAGGACCCTTCCCCTCCTCTCCCTGCTCCAGATTAGTGTGCCCCAGCTTATAATATTTGATGAATAGCAGACTGGCTTCCTGGCAGCACTGCTGCGGCTGCGCCTGCCTGCTACAGCTGTGGAAGGTCACTCATTGGGGAAATATGTTTCTGTCAGTGGTATTGAAAAAAGTTTAGTGGAGTGACAGGCCTCAATTTTTCAAATTTTATTAACTCCATCCTCTTAACCATTTGTCTTGAATTCCTTCAGATTCTGGGGGATCTGTCAATAGGGCTTGGGCCAGGAAATTAGGGTGGGGTGGATGGTCATGGACTGGTCCTGATTGGTGCCAGTGACTGGCTTGGCTCTCAACACCAAAGGTAGGTAGGGGAAGGCACTGGAAATGGTGTTGATGGGACAGAAGGCTTGGCCCACTGGGACCCAGGGAGCCCACTGCTCTTCTCTGGTACAGCAGCTGCCTTTGGTTTGATACAATCATAGGCTTTCTGAGTGGAAAAAGACCCTAATGGCGAGCTCTTCCAATTCCCTGAGACTCCCCTCTACTATATCCAAAACAGGTGGGTTACCCTGGCTCCCCTGAACATGCCCAGAATCCAGCCCCCAGCTCACGGCCCTCCAAGGGGTTACCACAACTAAACTGATGGCAGATTCTTTTCGTATGGGCCCAACCTCTCTCTCCAATCCCACTCCCACCTTGGACTTCCTGTAGACACCAGTTTATCTTTTAAGACTCAGTTCAAGCTTCTTCTCCAGGAAACCTTCCTTGTTTTTCCCTCCCACCCCAGGTTTGGTACCATCTTCAGTGCTCCCACAGGCCCTTCTGCTTCTGTCTTACTGCACTAATCACTGTGTTTAAACAGTCTGTCTCCATCCAAGACTGAGGACTCTCAGAAGTTAGGGACCATGGCTGATCGACTGCTATATCCTGACTACTCAGCACAGAGCCTGGCAGAGAACAGGTGTTCAATGAGATTTACCAAATGAATGGGCTTCTTTCCAGGTGCTATCTTCTGAGGCCATGCACAACATGTCTATTCCTCCTGCCCTAGAAAAGCCCTTCTCACAGCAAGTGTGTGACCATGTTCCTTGCTCCTGTAGGCCAAAGCCCCCAGTCTCTTTGCTGTCCCTAGGCACCTCTTTGTCTGGGTGGCAGATAAGGTCAGGTCAGGCTCCAACACTCTCTATACTCTGGGTGGGAAGGAGGGAGGAAGAGGTTGGAGAGAGAGGCCAACTTGCCCTTCCTGGGGATAGTGCTGAAATCAGAGTGGGAGATGGGATTCAGAACTTCTTTGTGCTGGCGGGAACAGCTCATAAGCAGCAGGGTAGGGAAAGAGGCATGTTACTGCCTCTTCCCGTGATACCACTCTGTTCTGGCCCTCTGTTACCTCTGTGAATATCAAAGAAGATAATGTGTGCACTATTTACAATAGCCAAGACATGGAAGCAATCTAAATGTCCATTGACAGATGACTGGATAAAGAAGTTGTGGTATGTATTTATACACTGCAATACTACTCAGGCATAAAAAAGAATAAAATAATGCCATTTGCAGCAACATGGATGGACCTGGAGATTGTCATACTAAGTGAAGTAAGTCAGAGAGAGAAAGAAAAATACCACACTTACATGTGGAATCCAAAAAAATATGACACAAATGAACTTCTTTACAAAACAGAAACAGACTCACAAACAAACTTAAAGTTACCAGGGTGGAAAGGGGGAGTGGAGGGATAAAGTGGGAGTTTGGGATTTGTAGATACTAACTACTATCCATAAAATAAACAAGGTCCTACTGCATAGCACAGGAAACTATATTCAATACCTTATAATAGCCTATAATGAAATAGACTATGAAAAGGTATATATACACACACATAAAAATAACTGAATCACTATGCTATACATCAGAAATTAACACAACACTGTAAACTGACTATATTTCAATAATAAAAAGATAACATATGTAAGAGAGCTTTAAATAACACAATAGTAACTGCTCTATACAGACATGTGAGGCTATATTATCAGTAATACTGACATGCTTACCCACTCCCTCCCACCCTCCACAGTTCTATAGGATCCTGGCCTTCTAGTGATACCGAGCTACCACCCTGCAGTTACCATGACTCACCCTTCTCCTACACGCAGCTGGCTCCCTGTCCCCTAAAAGAACACATGGCCTGAGAGCCAGTAGGGATGAGGTTACCACTCTCTGGCTGTGAGACTGGGGTACCTGCTTCACTTCTCTAGTGGTAATGATTGCTGCCCTGCCTACCTCTAGGGGTTCTATTTGGACTGAATAAGAGAAAAAGCTTGAAAACGACTGAGGAGGGTAAGACTGTACAGGCTGTACAATGTTCTTGTAGCAACTTTTACATTCACTCTTCCTTCCCATTTTTACTGCTGGCTCCTTTTCCACCTTCATCCTGATTTTCACTATTTCAACAGTCTGTTTACTATCTCTAATTAAAAGTTTTTTGTTGAATATTAAAGAAATCTTTCCCATGATCAGAGACATTAATGTGGAGTGATCTATTCTTTTTGTCTGCGAGCTCCCCATCAAGGAAGCATTTCCAAGAGACAGAACGACCACGTAAGAGAAGCCGTGTACCTGCTCTATCTCCACACTCATCTTTGCTCACCTCCACACTGTTGTCTGGGCCATTCCTCAGGCTTGGAACCCCGCTCCTTGTCTCCCTGACTATCTAGACCTTATCCCTTCTTCAAGGCCCCTTCTCTGCAATACCTCCCCTACACCTTCCGCTCTCAATGCTCATCATTCATGGGCTCCTATTGTCTTCCCCACTCCTCCTTTTCCTGGGAGTCCATCTCTGATTAGTCTTCACAGCTAGTCTGTGTGTAGCTCCTCAGGTCAGAGACGGACCGATTTTCCTGTGTGTTCCCAGAGGCTGAAGGGGAGAGAAAAGACTGTCCAGAATGCTGCAGGAAGCACAGCAGCACTGGTAATAGAGACCTGCTTCCTGAGCTTTTCCCCCAAATCACACCACTGAATGTTCTCAACACGCACACACACACACGTGCATCTGCAGATATGCCTCCCGGGAACAAGAACCTTTACTGAGCGCTTACTATGTGCCATACCCCATGCTGACTACTTCCTTCAACTTAATTCTTAATAAGAATTTGATGAAGAAGGCAGGAGAGGTATTATTTTTTTCATTTTACAGATGATTTAACTGAGTTTGGTGGAAGAGCAAGGTGAAAGGAGATGGGCTACCATTTGTTGGGTGTAAGACCTTCACACATAGTGTCTGAATTATTCATCATACAAAGACTCTGAGAAAACAGAGGCTCAGAGAGCTGAAATAATTTGCCCACAGTCATCCAGCAGATAAATGGTAAAGCTGGGATTTAAAGCAAGGGTTTATTATACTATTCTATCTTTTGTATATGTTTCAAATTTTACACAACTCCTTTTCCTTCCATTCAGGGCTCCCCTGTCTGGGGTGAATGGTGACTCACATTAGCTGGCCCGGAGAAGGTCATTTGGAAGTCCTAATTCTCTGACAGACACAGTCAGGTGGGATCTACTGCCTTCATGGAGGTGGATTTCTATGGAACAGAGAGCTATTGCCTCATGCCCAGACCCAGCCATCCCACTAAAATCCACTGAGTATCTAACTTTGGGCCAGGGACTGGGCACACAGTGAAATCAGACTGGGTCTTGCCCTGGAGAGAACCCAGACTGGTAGGAGACAGACAGGGACAGAAACAATGACAATATAGTGTGGTGTCAGGGGGCGAGGAGAGGAGGAGGATGAGCTCCCTCCCCCGACCACAAGGGAGTCACACACTGTGTAGCTGGGGAGATGCGCAAACACAGTACTAGCTGGAGAAGGGCAGAAGGTGCTGTACTGAGTAAGAACTAAGGGAGAAAAAGACTAGAGAAAGCCTGGGGAAGGGAAGGTCAGAGGCCAAGGTCATGGAGACTGTGAGTGGGAGAAGGTAAACTAGAACCCAAGCCTTCCAGTCCAAGGCTCTTCCTACCTGCCCCCAGCCCCATCCCATAAGCTTTCAGTTCCAGCACTGACCAGAGGGACAAGACTACACTGGGCTCTCACTGTTCTCTTCAGTGTGCCAAATTCCTCTTCACCTACCACTCAGACCCAACATTATGCAAAGTCCAGCTCCATTTTCCCTTCTCTGAAGCTTTCTCAGATCACTGCAGCCTACATAAACCACTTTCTCCTATGAAGCCCTAGAGCACTTACTTATCACACACTTTTCATACATACATGTCTTGTCCCCAAAATTAGATGCATTACTAAAGGGATGCTTTGTGAATGCCTAGAAATGGAAATGGTGATGATCACGAGGCATCAGGATGGGTTCATGGAAACCAAGTCATGCCAGACTAACCTCATTTCCTTTCTTCACCAGGATTACCTATGTTTGCTCAAGCAGGTACAGTCAGGGCAAATGTGGACTTCCTCAGACATCTGCTGGGGTGTCTCAGGACAACTCTGAGGACACAATGGAGAAATCTGGGCTGAATGCCAGTACAGTGTGGAGGGTTAGTAAGTGACTGATGGACTAACCAGACCCAAGGGGCAGTGTGGAATGACTGATAGATCAGAGGTGACCTAGAAGGAAGTTTCCAGTGGCAGCAAAAAGGCTCATCCCTGGTTCAGCATGTTTATACCTGATACGGAGATGGCCTGTTCATCAAATCTACGGAAGTCATATTAGGGTGGGAAGACCACCAAACACACCTTGTGGAAGATGGATATTAAGAGATGAAACATATGAGGTAAAAATTAATGGAGATAAATTGGAAGTCATGGATTTTGGATGACAAAATGGAGACTGTTCTGGGAAGAGTGATCAAGACAGGAAAGGGTTTAGAAGTCATGTGAGAATAATGGTTTAAGGAACTGGGGGTTTAGGCTGGAGAAAAAAATAACTCAGGAGAACATGCCTGCAGTTTTAGGGACTTGAACGGCCATCACGTGGAACAGGGATTAGATTCATTCTATATGAACCCAATGGTAAAACTAAGACCCCTGGAAGTAGATTTTTGCTCAATACAAGAAATTTCCAACCATTAGAAAATCCAAAGATAGAATCTGAGCAGCCTCAAGAACAAATGAATTCCCCAGCACTGGAAATACTCAAGCACTGAATGGGCGACCATGTGGTAGGTCTACTACCTACACACCAGTTCACAGAGGTTTTTTCCCAAGGTTTTAATTTGTGTTTGTTCATTCATTCAGAGATACTTTTTGAGAGCCTTCTATGCGTCTGGCACTGGGCTAGGTGCTAGGGACACAAAGGTGAGTAAGAAGGCAATGTCTCTGCCCTCAGGGAGCTCCTGATCCTGCTGAGAGCAGATGGGCAAGTTTATTTCAGTATCTTGTGCCTTGATTACAGGCCTCAGCATAGAGAAGGCTGGCTTCAGCTTAGGTTAAAAGAGTTCCTATGGAAATTCAAACACGTTTGGTTACTAAAAGCCACAGTTTAAACAAGGCCAAATCACAACTACTGGCTTTGGGAACAGAAGTGTACAGTGAAACACAACTTGTGAATTTTTCTGTATGATATTTTGCTCTTATAGTCCAAATTTGGTCTTTGGCTGGGACTTTATTTGTAACTACAGACTGTCTCACAAGTGGCTGTGGTGTCAGAGCAAAGTGATTTAGCCAGCAGGGCTACCCAACTCTCCATTTCTTACCCACCCTGTGGGGACTGCTTCAGCACAGACATAAACATGCTCCTGCCGTTACCTTATTGCACTCGTCACATGGGGAGGCTAGAAGGCTTGATTCAGGGATATGATTGGATTTTAAATCCCAGTCTCCCAGGATTTTAATTACTGGTCTGGGGCAGCAGGGCGAGGCGCTGGCTGCCTTTGGATGGAGGAGGTCGATACGCCACTCCACAACATATTGAGCCACAATGCCTGCAGACTCTATTGCTCTATTTAATCATCTTTTGCAAAATTTACAGTGGAACAGGAGGGATCAATACAGAATTTATCACATTCTCTTGTAAATATGAGCCGGCAAAGAGTTCCAGGCAGTTTGTTACTGAGTGGGAGGGAACATGTCTGTGTACAGCTGGGCATTAGGAGATGAGACAAAATCCATACTTCTTGGCATAAGCTACAGATGCTCAGCCAGTCTCTGCTAAGCCTGAAGGCAAGTTCAATGGGAAGAACACTGATTCATTCATTCATCCATTCGATTAACCACCCAACATTCCCGAGCACCTATTTTGTGCTCCTGTATAGGCAGGCTCTGGGGACACAGCCGGAATTCTGCTCGAGACCGTAACCAGAGACCACAGTGGCTCTGCCACTCACAGTGGTGGGACTTGGGAAAGTTACTTAGCAGCCTAGTGCCTCGGTGGATGTGTATGGGAAATGGAGGTTAAGAGTATTAAACTTGCAGAGCAATTTTAAGTATTAAAAGAGCTTGGTACAAAGTGACAACTCAGTAAGTGACAGCTATTGTTATCTTTACTACAACTACCATTATTAACCATTCCTTCCTACAACATGTCTCACTAGTGGTATACGCGCAGAGATGGGGTGTTGAGCAGGGAGCCAGCCACCCCATCTCTTTAGCAGACAGAAGGGAGACTAAGTGGCTTTCCACAGGATGGAGACCCCGTCAGGGCTACTGGCAGCAGAATCAGAGGAACAGACAGAAGAGGGTATATGAAGAGACAAATGCTAAACTATGTCTTTTGAAGCTCCGGTTGCAATCTTTAACACAATAAGGTATCTTCCAAGAGCTGCTATGGGGGAACAGAGTGAGAAGTGATTCACATCATGTAGGTAAACTAGGAAAAGCGACAAGAAGAAATATAAATGAATTGGCTCTTGAAGGCTCAGTAGGAGTTTGACAGGTGGAAAAGTGGGAAAAGGGCATCCCAAGCAGAGAAAAGTGAATGAGCAAGGGTTTGGAGGCAGGAAAGGCTCTGTGCTAAGGAATGAGGAGTTGAGTGGGCCTATGGCAGAGGCAGTTCCTGTGTCCCCAGGCCCACATGGCAGCAGGCATGACCCTCTGGTCCCAATCCTGAAGCAAACAATCATCCGTAGCCTGTCTTGGAGATAGAGTGGTAGAAGATTCACAGTGGATGGCAGAAAGACTTGCATACTGGGTTAGACATCTGAACTTATCGCACAAGCATCAGGAATTACTGAAGGTTTCCAAAAAGGGGAGTGACAGGGTTTTGTGGGGTAAAGGCTGGTTTAGAAAGGAGACTAGAGGTAAGGAGACCAACAAGAAGGCTGTTAACAATAGTCCACATGAAACTGATGAAGCCCGAACAAGGGTACTGGGGACAGAGGAGAGAGGATGGACTTGAGAGAAAAATTCTAAGAAAGATGTGATGGAAAGTGAGGGTGAACCCATCAGACTTACTTATAAATACTTTCTTCTTTAGGTGACCAGTAATGATGATGCTATTCACCAAGTAGGGAATATGGAAGAAAGTCCAAGAGGGACTACTGCTATTTGGATACAATGAGTATGAGATGTCTACAGAATATTAAGCAACAGCAGAGCTACTGGAGACATGAAAATGCCTGATTTGTTCTAAGGCAAATATGTAGGCCAGCCTGCTAGAAAAGTGATATGAAAGTGGGGAAATGAACGTTCAAACATACTTCATACACAGAGTTATTTAGGTGAGGAAAAGGGCAAAAGCAAAAACTCCTGCCAAGGATTTCTGTTCAATGCAAACCTAAGGTAGGGGTTTTCTAGCTGAGAGGTAATGTTCTGAATAGCACATGACATAGGCACTGGAAGTATGGGAATCCTTAGCTCATTTTCATTTGGGGCAAGTTTCCTGTAAGTCGTGGACTTTCAGGAGGCCAGTCCCATTCTGCTCTCTCCCCACAATGCAGCATAGACTACCCTTAGAGGTGACAGCAGGCTCTGTGACCAGAAAGCAGCTGGGGGCAACTGTCTGCAGGGAGGAAAAGGCTCTGGAAAAAGCTAAGTTCAAAGTGGACTATAATAAAAGCCTGGGCCCCTGGGCTTCAGCAACCCTCCTCCCCCTCCCATAAGTGACAGCTGAGACCAAGGCAGCCAAGCGTGGGTCTGGGCTGAATTTAGCAGTCGTAATTATACCGCTGACGTCTAGGGCAGAGCCACAGTCTCTACAGAAGGCAGCAGCTTTTATTCACGCATTAAAAACACACCATCTTCAAACATGCTAATCGCATGTCTGCTTCCATCTAACAACATTGAAGGGAGGCCGAGGAAAGGGCACACAATGCCCACACATCTGGCTAATTCAGTTATAAGGCCAATCAATCTTGATGGGTTGTCTATAAAACACCAACTACCCCAAAGGACTGAACTGACCAGATGTTTAAGCTTCTGTTGACCAATCCTAGCCTAATGTCCGTAGCAGGGAAGAGGGGTTATCAAGAGATGGCTGGCTTATGCTTCCACTCACATGTCTACCCCCAATCTAAGTAAAGCCTTCTGCTTGGATGAGAAGTAT
This sequence comes from Camelus bactrianus, assembly GCF_048773025.1. Taxonomy (NCBI): domain Eukaryota; kingdom Metazoa; phylum Chordata; class Mammalia; order Artiodactyla; family Camelidae; genus Camelus; species Camelus bactrianus. The sequence continues at coordinate 47,153,590 of NC_133548.1, forward strand.
TAGTACATTACAGTGGTGGTTGGAATGAAGTACAAGTCAAACACACAGACTTTCACTAGGACCTTAAGGAAGATAGGAGGCCTAATTTACAGTTGGCTTTAAGAATACCTGCAGAAACAGAAACCAATGAAATACTTTTGCTAACTGTACTTCCCAGTATGGAAAGAATCAGGAATACAGAGGCAAGTATCTATAAACTATGATAGTAAATGCCACAGACTGCAGTTCTGGGCACAGGAACTGTAGTTCATTACTTTTCAAACCCCCATCAAGGTTGAAGGAATTACCCATCTCCCTCATAAAACTGTTGCTTAAAAAAAAAAAACCCAAAAAACAGAAGCCACTGCAAAAAGGACTTTTCCAATTAATGCTCCTTCCTTTACGCCCAACCACAGGCATCAGGTAACGGTCAAAGACAAAAGTGGAAGGGTAGTGGGGAGACTGGGAACAGGAGAAGACAAGGAATAGACTTGTAATCTACACCAAGAGGACCATTTTTGACCCAGAGCATCTTGCTAGTGTTAATGATTGCATTTTCTCAGAAGTGCTTTTCCCTGATTAATTCTGTCTCAGAGCTGAGGCTGCATGACAAACCACATGGATGGACTTGGATAAAGGAAACCTCCAACTTTTTAGAAAGTGATGAGAGAGAAGCACAAATTAAAAATTAGGTCTTTGTTGGTGATGTCCTGTGTCCAGAACAGTACCTGGCACATAGCTGGAGTTTAATAAATACTTGCTGACTGAATAATTATGCCCCAGTTATGATGCAACTGAGCTATTTTCCTTCAATGTTCTTGTCAGGAGAGGCCTCCTACAGTCCCCAGTAATACTGCTGGGACAGCAGCATTCATGGAGATCAGGAGAGCTTTCTCTCAGCCTGCATGAGCAGGGGGCAAAGTGGTATGGGAGGTAAGGATAGGACCTCAGTATCACCCCCAGGAATCTCTTCTTCCTCTGCCCAGGGATGCAGTAATCAGTGCTGCTGACCAATTCTGTCGCCTTTGGATTCTTTTCTACCTTGATTTCCATGATACACAATAGCTATAATTTTGTCTTCTTTGCAGGTTCCTGTTCATTCTTCTATCCCAAGTTATAGGTGACACCCAAGGCTGAGTCCTTAGCCCCTATCCCTTTCTCTCTGTATGTATTCTCCTTTAAAAAATTATTCTAATTTGCACAGTTTAAACTACCCTAGTGGTTCTCAATCCTGGCTATACATTAAGATTATACAAGAAGTAGTAAAACCATATCAATCCAAAATCGGAGAAAATATTCGCAATATGTATCACATAGTAACACACAGAGAACTTTTAAATCAAGAGGAAAACAAAGACCAAAAGCCCTACAGAAAAATGGGCAAAAAATATGAATAGACAAGTGACAAGATAAAAATGGCTCTTAAACATACGAAATGATGTCCACTTCACTCATAATAAGGGAATCAACTAAAACTACACTGAAATGCTATCTCTCTCACCTATTAGACTGGTAAAAATTCAAAAGCTTGGCTATATACTCTGTTGGCAAGGCTGTGAGAAAATAGACACTTCCCTATATTACTAGTGGGAATGCAAAATGGTACAACTTCTACAGAGGAGAAATTTGCAATATCTAACCAAGGATGTGCATTTATCCTATGACCCAGCAATACAGCTTCTAGAACTTTACTGTAAAGACACATTTCCCACAATCCCAAAATGTACATGCAACAGGTTATTCACCATAGTATTATCTGTCATTGTAAAATATTGGAAACTTTAGTGTCCAAGCATAGGATATATAGCACAGACACACAATGGAGTACTATGCAGCTGTAAAAATTGAGGACAATCTCTGTGAAATGATATTGAGTGAGTTCCAGGAAATATGGTTAAGTAAAAAAGCAAACTGCAAAAGAGCATATAGAGTATACTATCTTTTATGTAGGAAAAAGGGGAAATAAGAAAACAGATGTATATTTACTTATACAAAGAAACACAGGAAGGATAAGCTAGAAAACAATCAAAACTGGTTATCTACAAGGGGTCAGGGTTTACTAAGGAGAGCAGAAAAAGGTTGAAAGGGACATAGGAGGGAGTTTTACTTCTCTGAGTATACCTTTTTGTACAGTTTTCAGAAAAAAGTTAATGTTCCATATATTCAAACAAAAAAATTAAAACAAGGATAGGAAGGGGAGAAAAATCCTAAAGCTGAAAGCAAATTGAAAAAACAGACCCAACCGTATTTCAGTTGTGATAATCTGTTTACAGCAGCAATAGGGAGGATACATAAGAAAAGCTACAATGGTTGCCTCTGAGGAGGAGGACCAGCGATGTGGAAGGGAGACTTTCTTTTCACTATCCATCCTGACATTGCTTGATATTTTTATCTTTTACATTTTTTAAAGTAAAAAAATCACTACAGCTGTGAAACAAGCCAACAGCCAACAATCACTTCAGGTGCTCTCTATTGACTTCACAGTTGGTTTTGTGAATAATCATCCCCAAGGTCCTCCAGGCTCGGGCCTCCCTACTCATTATCCGGCAGGTAGCTGGTTTCTTCCAGGTCTTTAACATGCCAGGCTCATTTCTGCTGCCTCACCTGAAAAAATTCCTTCTTCTCCCTGCTGAGGGTTTGAATTCTACCTGTCTTTCTAGGTCTCCTCCTCCGTGAAGTCTTCTATAATGCCAACACTGATCTTTCCTCCTCATTCATTATACTCATTGTTTTTTTCTGGCCTCTGTTTATGTTTAATTTGGAGTCTCATTACCTACTGTTATGGTGTTTTCACTGTTCTTAGTGTATGGGCTTTTCACCAAATCTGCACTCTTGCAGTCTGAAGGAAAGGCCTGTATCTTTTTTTCTTATTCCTGTAATGCCTAGTTTATGCCCATTTGTAAGTGAACTTAGTCAGCAAACATCTACTGAACAAAACACTGACTGAGCATCTATTGTGTGCTAAGGATAGGGCAAGGTGCTGGGGATATAAGCCCTGCAGATTCAGACCCTACCTTCAGGGAAAGTGCTGTGTAATACGAGAGAGATCTATTAATCAAATAACTATATAGCTAAATGTAACTACATAGCTAAACTGTGATAAAGAAACTATACACGATGCTTTTAGAGCAGAGGAACTTAGAAAGACACTGGTGGTCAGCTGCAGGAAAATAATTAGTAGCTGCTGAATAAATATGAATACTTAGATTTGCAATTAAATAAATCAGAGGGCAATGTTTCATTCAGAATCACAAAATATGAAAATGGAAGGGAGCTCTGAGATCGCAGTCCAGCTATCTAATTTTACAGAAGGGGAAAATGAGGCTCAGTGAGGGGGAAGGGACTTCCTCAAGGTCCCACAGCAAGGTCGAGTTAGTGCAGGTCACCTGAGCCCAGTCAGCATTTCCCATCGCACACGGTTCATTAAGGGAGTCTCTGAAGGATTCCTAAAGTGGCAAGCTCCTTCTGCTACATGTTAAAGAATTCATTTCCAAACAATGTTCAGTAAAGAGATGGTGGGATCAGCCTATAAAGAGTATCTCTGCTGTATTCTCCCTGAAGGAAACTCCTTTAGGGAAGGGAACCTTGGTTCTGACCCATCTGACCCTGGGATGGGTCTCTGCTGCTATTCGGCAGGCCCTGACCTTCAGATTGATGCTCCCTGTCTTAAAATGCAGTGTTCCCCCTTCTCTGTGCATTCTGCACAAGAGTATATTCACTGGAGGGGCATGAGTGGGCTGGCAAAGGGCAGCTGGCCCTGCCGTGGGAAATCGGAATCCTACTCAGATGTTTCCAGGCCTAGTGCAGGTGGAGGAGAGCATAGAACACACAACAGACCCGGCCCAACTGATGCTGACCTCTCCCTTACCCAAGGGAGCCTCGGCCTCCAGCTGCCACTGTTGGTGGTGATGAGGTCATGCCGGATACCCGCCAGGCTCATCCGAGGACTGCTTGGAGCCGATTAAAGCCTTGATGAAATGCGGGTGCCTGGATGGCAGGTGGCTCTGGAGAGCTTGGGCTCTGGTACCCAGGCGTGCTCATCTCTAACTATTTAGTAACTCCTCTATGTCCACAGAGTCTGGCATACAGAAATACCTTTCCCTGGGGGAAAGCAAGGACAGTTCACCATTCTGCACTGGTTCAGGGGCTGACTAGGCCAAGGGTAGAGGACAGGACACAGGGACACTGATGATCCCTTTTAGCCCTGACCATGAACTGTAACAACAGCAGCACAAAATCCCTCCATGCCCGATGGTGTCCCTGACTAGACTGCTGGGTCCCTTCAGATGACTAATAGCCATCACTCTCCCCAGGCTTTCCTCAAGTTAAGTGACAGGCTAACATCTATACTTCAGGTCTCCACATGTATGCCATTTGCTCAGGGAAGACTTCCCTCACCCGCTTCAGACTAGATTAGATCTCCATTACACTTTCCTGGTACCCTCAACTCTTCCTTAATAATACTTATCTCAGTGGTAATTAGCTAGTAATTTTGTGGTTATTTGCCTAATGTCTAATACTCTGCCAGACTTCAAGCTTCACAAGAATGGGGAGTGCTACACTTAAAGTAATTACTGGAAATCAATAAAAAGACCAGTATGGGCAAGAGAAATTTTTATAGATAAGTTTTCAATAGTATTCTTTAAAAAGAAACTTTTATATACAACAGAGGGGCTCCTCCTATACATAATCAACTTTCCAGCCTGTAACCAGTCACCTTTCAAGCCAATCTTTTCTGGTTTTGAGTGATGGAGGATTTTTTTCTTTCTTCTTCTTTTTTTAAAATAGCTTTACGTATCATAAATGATAAATTTATCATATGCATAAATGTATCATAGCTTACCCATTTAAAGCATATAATAGTTTTTAAAAGTCTACTTACAGAGTTGTGTAACCATCACAATAATCTAATTTAGATTTTCAAATCCTTGAAAGAAACTTTGCACTCATTAACAGTCACTCCCCATTCCTCCCACAGAAAATTGCTGGCATGGATGGTTTTTAGCTCTGCGTTCAAACAACTGGAAGAAAACTTTAGCATCCAAACATCTGACATGATTTCCTTACCATATAGATGAAAAAAGTAATGCCACAGAGGAGCTGTGATCTGCCAAAGGTCCTACAGGGATGAGATGGTGGCAGAACTGGGGCAGATCATGGTCCCCAATTCCTGCATCCTAATGGCAGTGCTCTGACCTCTCTGCCATGCAGTGTATCTGTGTATCCCAAACTGTCTACCCCACAGGACTGTAAGCTACTTGAGGGCAGAGGCTATGTTCTGCTCTTTTGTCTTCCACTCTTGCCCAGGAGTACCATTACAGCAACGATGCTTAAATTGTAGTTCAGGTACTGGTGCTGGTGTGTGAGCATTGTTACCAGTCCTTGATGAGATAAGCATAATAAGTGAGAGAAAGTGTGTGGAAACTTTTATAGCAACTTAAGAGTAATTTTATCTGTTGAACCTAATGACAAATTTGGGCCTGTATTTTGTATGCCTTTTTAAAATAAAATTTATCTAATATTTTGTTTTCATCGTATTTTACAGAAGCATTGTTAAAAGATGGGTTTTTCACAAATTGAGAAGCACAGCCTTAAAGCAACCCCTTCTCCACTGTCTCTGCTTTTCTCTTCCCTCTCTGTTCCCTTGAATCTCTTGCACTGGCTCCTCTTCTCATGTTCACACCTGACAGGTAGGTTCTCTCAGTTGTGTCCTTAGGCCTCTTTCACTCTATAACTTTCCATGGACAATTCAGACTAAGCCAGATTCCACTACTCCCAAGAGACTGACAGCTCTCAAATCTTCACATCCAACTTACAGTCCTGTCTCTCCTGAGCTTCAGCCCATTGAGCCAACTGTCTGCTACACATCCCTACAGGAGTGTCCCGCAGGCTGCCTGGTTAGTCAGCAGCGATTTATCAATCACAGGCCAGCATGACTGTTTTCCTAGGAGACGTGAATATGGCAGTAAAATAAAGACACAAGGTCTCTGATCACAAGGCTTACATCCCAGTTGGGAGAGAAGGAGGTGACAAACATGTAAACAAATAAACATGATTTTAGGGACTGATAAATACCATGAAGAATATAAAATCGGGTCGTATGATAGAAAGTGACTGGGTGAGCTATTTCACTATGGTGGTCAGAAAAGACCTCTCTGAAGAAGGGACATCTGAGTTGAGACCTGAATTACCATGGGTAAGGTGCTGCCATCACTGGGAGAGGTTTGTACAGAGGCCCTGAGGTGGCAAGGAGCTCGGTGTGCCTGAGGGACGATAGAAGGCCACTGGAGAGCAGTGATCAAGCCAGGTGGGGTTGTGGCTAGAGATGAGGTCACAGGGGCAGCAGGGTCTAGGTCACATAGAGCCTTGTAGGTTCTGGTAAGGAGTCTGGATTTTAATTTGGTTCACTGGTATGCCAACAGAGGGTTTTAAATAGGAGAGAAACAGAGTTTATGATTTTAAAAGATCCCCCTGGCAGTTATTTGGAGGATGGATTCAGGGAGACACAAATGGAAATGTTGAGACTAGTCAAGAAGCTGTGGTGATCGTCTAGGCATTGGGAAAGGCAAAAAGGAATGGTTCAAGATGTACTTTAGAAGTACAGCTGATGGGGGTGGGGGGGTGGCAGGGTGAGGATATAGCTCAGTGGTAGAGTGGGTGCTTAGTATGCACAAGGTCCTGGGTTCAATCCCCAGTACCTCCACTGAAATAAATAAACCTTAAAAAAAAAAAAAAAAGAAAAAAAGCACAGCTGACAGGACTTACTGAAGGATTTGATAGGTAGTGTAAGGAAAAAAGAGAATTCAAAGATGACTAAGCTTTGTGGCCCAAAAACTAGGTAGATGATTGTATCATTTATTGAGATGATATTATTTAGGGGATGTCAATCTTGGGAGAAAAACAAAAGATATTTTGGCCATGATACATTAAGACTGAGGAAAAACTGGAGCTGGGGAAGTGAATTAAGCGGTGGACTTTAAACCATGAAGGGATGCAGAGAAATGAGGCAGCAGCTGGAGGCAGATATGGGGGTCAGGAGAAGTTTTTAGTTTACTTTGTTGTTTAAGGTGGATGATATTAAGGCATGTTTCTATGCTGATGGGAACAAGCCAGCAGAGAGGAGAAAACAGATCATGCAGGAGAGACGGGGGATCACCGAAGGAGCAAAGTACTTGAGAAAGTGAGAGGAAGCAGGAGCCTGAGCCCAAAAGCAGAGGTGATCTTAGGAACTTCTTCCACTGTAGAGGAGGGAAGGCAGCATACAGAGGTATAGATGCAGGTAGGAAGTGATGGTGGGAAGATGAAGGAATTCCCTTCTGATTGCAATCTATTTTCCTGAAGTGTGAGGTGAGATCATTAGTTTGAGAGTTGGGGAAGGAGAGTGCTGGGGGTTTCAGGAGAAAGTATAAAAAAGTTGCCTTGGTCCAGATTTTACTCACGAAGTGTAGTTGGGTGGTTGGCAGTGTTGAGTGTCTGAGATTCAAGGACATAAATGTAAAGTGAGTCCAGTTAGCTTGGTTGTGTGACTTTTTTCTCCAACAATATTCAGCTCTTCAGATACAGACATGAAGTGCAAAGAAATTGGGCTTAACTAAGATTAGTGTTTTATCAGATGAGTACAAAGAAAGGACAAAGAAGCAAGGGAACAGAACACTGGAAAATGAAATCTAAAAGTAGGAGGAAAGGAGAAAGAAAATGTTCAAAGCAGAACCAATCATTCCCTTGTACCTCCAATCCACCCATACCTTCTCCCTGTAGTTCTTACCTCAGCACAGGTGCATGCCATCTACTGAGCCAACCAGTCCAGAATCTGGACCTGATCTTGACTACTCTTCTCTCACCATCCAATCCTATTAATTCTACTCCTAAATCCTGGAAACAGTCCCCTTCTCTCTTTTCCCCCCTGCAACTACCTTGATTTAGGCCTCACTGAGACAATTGAAACAGCTTTCAAATGAAATACTTTCCCTTTCTCCAATCATGCCCCTCCTAATCCATTTTCCCCCTATTTTTCTCTAAACTTCTTTCAAGTATAACATATATACAGAAAAGTACAAAAAAATATATAAGGATACAGCTCAAAGAACTTCCACAGTTGGATACATAACTAGTATCTAGATAAAGAAACAGAACATTATGCGTATCAGAAGCCCCTATATGCCCTCTCCAGTCATACCTGCCCCCTTGAGGGAATCCACCATCCTGACTTCTTACACACTAGGTAGTTTTGTCTATTTTGAACTATAACTATGCATCCAAATGCAGTCATATAGTTAGTACTCTTCGAAGTCTGATTTGTGTCCAGAATGTTAGGTTGGTGAGACTCATCCACACTGAGCAAGAGTCCATTTGTTTGTTCATTCATTCATTCTATATATTATTCCATTGTGTGAACAGTCCATAATTTACTTATCTATTCAATTACTGATATACATTTTTGAAACTTCTAAACCATCTTTCACATTAAACATAAATCTGATCCTTCCCTCCCCTTAATCTTAATGGTTTCCCACTGGGGGATAGTTCTATTTCCTTAGCAGAGCTTATGTTAGAGGACTTTGTTATCAGCTCCTGCTTCTCATTCTGACCCTTCAATCCATATCCCATAAATTCAGCTCTTCTGAACTACCTGCAATGTATTGAATAAAGTATACAGCTTCATACTCCGTACCTCTCAACATGCTATTCCCTCTTCCTTTCTCCCTCATCCATCTGATAAACTTGCATTCATCCTTTAAGACTTAGTGTACACACCATCTCCTATACCATGCTTTCCCTGCCCTCCCCAGAGATTTAAAAGGTCTTTTCTTTGTGATCCCTTAATCTCCATTAATACACTAGATAGCAATTTTTTGCTAAAATGTCTGATTGCCATACTGACCTATGAGCTCCTTAAGGGCAAAGACCATGTCTGGATCATCTTTATTTCCCAGGTGCCTAGGGCGAGGCCTATGACAGGAGAGATGCTCAGTAAGTGTTTGAAAAATGAGTAAGCAGACTCACCTAGGAGTTACATAGGATGCTGGAGCTGGAAGGGGTCCCTGGGATCAGCTACTCTAACTTCTCTATTTCACTATGGAGGAGAAAGGATTTGCCTAAAGGAGACAGGGTTTGTTGGTGGCAGAGCCAGAACTTCTGATCTTCAGCCCAATGCTCAGTCCCCTTCCCCAAATTGCTGACAAGAATCAGAGGGTGCAGTTTCCACAGGGGATAGCCTGAGGCAAAGCTGATTTCCTCAACATCTGGCAGTGCAGCCAGATGGGCAGACAGTGAAGTGGAACAGGAACTGGAGCTCTAAGTTTCCAGCCCCGACAACAAGCTAACAGGCTGTTAAAGGGAGGATGTCAGCACTGGAAAGGTTCTTTGCCTCAGGCAGCAATGGTGGGGAATTTAGGGATTCATTTGATGACGGCTGGTTAACACTGACAACTGAGCCATGTACTTGGCAGGGGGCAAGGAAAAGCCAAGAAAACAGGTAAGAAAGAGGCTAAGGGAAGCCCTGGGGAAGGTGCTATTAGGTTTCATAAAGCCCAAGTGTTTCTGAGGTGATGAGTCCTGGTGGTTGAAAAGGCAGTGGCACAGTGACTGTAAGGAGAAGCAAGATAGCTTCATACGGGAAGCTCTAAAAAGCCAGATATATTATGACACTAAGAGCAAGTGGGCCAGGAAGCAGAGATACTGCACCTCTGGTGGCACCCAAATCTACATGGCTTTGGAGATTTCAGCGCATCCAAGTATGTCCTAAACTACGTGTGGGGCACTGTGGCAAAGCAGGCAGGGCAAAGTAAAACATAGTCCTCGCTCTCAATTGACCACAGTCTAGTAAGGGGTACTGGCCCCAAATCCCAGGGAACAAGGAAGACTTTAAAAGGGAAGTGGCATTAGAGCTGGGGACTGACTGGCAGAAAGCATTCCACTAGGCTGAGAAACAAAGTCTTGAAGGGAAATGAGAGGCAGAAAGACCTGCATGAGTAAAGGCTCTAAGGTGGGAACACAGAATCAATGTTACCCAGTAGCTGGACTATTAGGGCGGCAGTGGGGAAAAAAACTTAGGTGAGGGTCAGAATAGAACAACTCTAAAAGCAGGTTAAAAAATTAGGATGGGTAGGATTCCCCCTCATACCTTTTTTTTTTTTTTTTAAATAAGTGAGCACTGGGTGCTTTTGGAGTTGATAACAGATGCTATAGAGTTCCTATATTGTAGAACCTACACATGCCCAATCCTGACAAAACCTTAGAAGGTAGGTGGCACGCCCCCATTTTCAGATGAGGAAGGAGAACCTCACAGTGGTCCCAGGTTGCCCAGGACACACAGCTATTAAGTGGCAAGGCTATATTCAGATCCCGACTCCACAGTTTATGCTTTTTCCTTGCGGCCTTTCTCAACTGGGTTTCTCCTTTGAATCACAAACAGGAAATTATTTGAATACTGATTTTCTCAATTCTCCCAAGAATGGTACATAACTCATACAACTTTGGATGCCTGGGGAAGAAATTAATTCCTTGTGTACAACAGATGCCTTAGAGCATTAGGGCTTAATTTTCCAGAGGAACCCTGGTTGAGAGAGGCTGCCATGAGGTTTTAGGAAAATGAATCTGGCAGTGGGATCACATCTCTGGGAGGAAAAAGCTGCAAAAGCACCTTAACAGCCTTGGAACTACTGGGATAAGCCAGCTCCAGAGGCTTGAAGAAGGAGGAACCCTACCTTCTCTGATTACTTGTCTTCCCAGTTGTCCTGCCTCTCCTTCATCCCTCCAACCCTTTCTTGTACTTGGCAGTCAGTTGCTAAAGCAGAGCCTTCCTGCTTGTAAGCCAGCAACACAGGCAGAAGCAGCATCTTCAGAGATGAAAACCACATAAGCCAGACCCACTTTTCTGTGAAGGTTGGAGGTAGAAAATTGGCACCGGTAAACCCATAACCCTTCCACAGAAATCCGTCTGGCAAATTCCCATTACCCTCCCTGATAAGGCTGAAGCACGCCGTCCTCTGGGAAGCCTTCTGTAATGGACTCCACCACCCTGCTCACCAGGCAGAAGCAGGTATTTCCTCCTCTGTGTCCCCAGAGCCCCATGTCCAGGACCTTGCTGGAGCCCCTGCCTGCTGTCACTGCCTGTTTCCATATCTGTGTCCTCCACCAGTCTTGGAGTCTCTCAGGGTCAAGACAATTTACCAGATTCATCTTAGGACGCCCTGAGGCCCATGGTGTTAAAGATGGCAACTGGCTTACCTAGAGTCACACTATAGAGTTGAGATTTAAACCCAGGTCTGTCTGACCCCCAAGCTTGCGTTCTTTTCACCATATTACAGGTCCTCCCAAAGATGAAGAAGTGGCCTTTCTGTGCTAAGCACCCAACCCAAACCTCTGAAGAGTTCAGTGGTGGTGCTATCAGAGTGAATCAGACCTCCAGGAGAGGCTTCCCGACAGACAGAAGCCTTGACGTGTCCAAGGATCTAGATAAGAAGACGGAACACAATGGTGTTTTAGGCAGGGTGGGCAGAAACAGAAGAAGGTATTACGTAGGGGAGGGGGAGGAATGGTATTTCAGCTGCCAGGGTGAGTTTGACTTCTTCATACAGTCATGGAACACTACCTGTACAAGAGGCTTTTACACACATTATCACTAATCCTTATGCTCTCTAATGCCTGTGAAACTTCCCAGGTGTTACTTTACAGACAAAAAAACTAAGGCTTAGAGAGTTAAGGGGACATGTCCAAGCCAACAGAGCTAGTAGGTGGGAGAGCGGAGATTCAAACCCAGGTTGGCCTGACTCTGAAGCCTGAGGTGTCCTTTCTATTACTCCATGCTGCCTCCTAAGGGTCAGAGAACTTCCCACATTGTCAGACTGATGCTGCTGCCTGGACCTCCTCCCTCTTGCATGGGGACTGCTGGTCAGAGGGCAAGAGCAGCTGCCCTCTCTAGCTCTAACCTTCTAAGATCTGGGGACCCTACATCCCCATGGACTAAACAATTTCAAGGACAAGGGTTCTGTGTGGACCTTATGAGCACAGGCTGGCCCTGTGTCTAGGCCTGCCTTGGATCTCACAGAGAAAGCCTCTAAGGTACTGCAGCAAAGCCGGTGGCAAATATAGGCTAAGAAAGCTGGATGGCTAAGAAAGGCAGGAGGGTCTGCCTTCCCTGAAATCCTCTGGAGGGTGTCAGCTGAGGTCAGAAAACTTTGGAAATGTTACTAGCAAGAGCCCCTAGGACAAGGGAGCAGGATCCTCCCTCTCGGTTGGCTGGTCACATACACAGGCAGGCCAACACAGGTCAAGGGGGGCAGGGAGGTCAGAAGATGGCAGGCCTGCCTGCCCTGAGTGACGGCCACTTGTTCAGGTCAGGAAGGGAGAAATAAGTGGGTTAATGGTTTTGGCCCTTGAGGCTGGGAGGCTAGGGCAGGGGGTGTAAATGTATTCTGTAAAAAGGCAGGTGGGCGAACTGTAAAGGTGGGGGCTAAGGGCATCTGTTCCAAGTAAACAAGCAGGAGTCATGCCCCTGGAACGGCTCAAAGGGACAGTCTTGGCCTGAGGGGTAAGAGTTGGGGGTGCTTCATAAAAGGCCTGTGCCTCTTCATTTCAAAGGTGTTCGATCTGGAAGCTGGGGAGAGGGACTCTTTTTAGAGTGAGTTCCCTATCTGTCTGGGGGCGACGGGAAGTGGGGAATGTAAACCATTGGACAATGGCTGGGGGGTACTGACTGATTATAAGGTCCAGCAAAGAGAGGCCCCATGGTGAACATTCCAATTCTTAGCTACAAATGTCTCATCGGAGAGCTTCCCAAAGGACAGAGTGGGTAGCATCTTGCTTGAGGACGTTTTCTAAGTCCCTGCTTCTGAGAGCAGTGAGTTCTTGCTCTGAAAGCATCAGTCATCTCAGGCACTGTCACCATATCTATGAGCAGTCCTGCCCCTCACATTGTGCATGCCCCAGACCAAGACACACTCTGACTGTTCTGGGGCGGGCCCCTTGTAGGCTGGGGTATGGGCCAGGCCTAGGTCTTAAGCCAGTGTGGCTGTGGCTGACAGAGGGTGGCAGGATTTGGGTGTTACCAGGCAATCCCTCCAGCTCAATCACATGACAAAGACTAGAAGATGAAATGGGGGTGTTGGGCTGGGGAGGCAAAGACTCTGGAACTGAAAATTTTCTTTGAAGACTGGATTTTGAAAAAGTGATTGGCCACAGAGGACAGTTGGCAGACGTTACAGAGAAGGAAATTATACCTCATTTAAAAGAAGCTATTTCAACCAGAACTCTTCCACAGAAAAACTAAATTGGAATGGGCTCCTAGGCAAGAAGTAGGGTTTCCTTCGTCCCTGACAGAATCCAAGGAAATGCCAGCCAGCCAGCTGTTGAAGAGGTTTCTGGAGGGAGAGAGGGCAGGCAATCAGGGCAACCTAGAGGACTTCTGAGGGCTCTTCTAGCTCCCAGGTGCTATGAAAAATGACCACTGACAAGGAGGACCTTGGTGTCCAGGCCGAAGAGAGAGGGTCTTTAGGCCTTTGAGAAGTGGCAGCGAGGGCATAAGCAGGCAGTCAGTGCCTTACTCACTCAGGCTTGGGCACTACACATCCTGGCAAGATGCTTCCCTCCCTATCCCAAGGAGAGGCTGGAGTGGGATGAAGAAACGGGACTGCTTGGGAGGTATCTGGCAGGGTGGCAGGTAACTCTGTATCAGATCTGGACAGGACCAGAGCAGCTTGAGTCTGGGGACGACACGTATTATCCCTCCAATTAAGTCAATACTCTCCAAAGGAAGGGGATTCAATCATTCAACAAAGATTTATTGAGTGCTTACTGTGTGCCAGGTACTACGCTAGGTGCGGGGGATGTACCAGCCATGGTTCTTGCCTTCAGGGAGCTCAGAGTCAAGTTAGGGAGAAGGCTACTGAATACTCAAAAACAATTCCAGATTGTGACAAGTGTGATGACAGAAAAGGGTGTCATGACCCAGAGTTAACGGAAGGGACCTAATTTAGACTGGGGTGTGGGTGGGAACAAGGAGGATGTCTTTGAGACCCAGGTTAGTAGGGATTTGAAGGGTCTCCTCCTTGTGCCACCAGCCTGCTCTGGTGGTCACAGGAGATAAGAGAGGACACTTTCAGGGAGAGTACCAATCAAGAAAATTCTCAGAGCATGTGCAGACAGGCAGGATGGTGTGGTACATCAAACAGCCGTAGGTAAAGAACACACTCCAGCCACAGAAGAGCAAGTCACACAGGCTACTCTCATGAAGTGCAGGCACCCTCGAGGCATTTCCAGCTCTGGGCAAGTAACAAGGCTCTGGGGGAGCATGGCATTTCCAGAGGAGAGGGGTTGCCAAAGTCCACACCCTCTCCTTGCCACCCCGTAACTGCCCCATTCACCCATGCTCTCACCTCCATCAAGCAGCTCCTTGACGGTGCGGTAGTCGTCGGCAAGGACAGCATAGTGCAGGGCTGTGCAGCCCTTGAAGCTGGCTCGGTTGTTCAGCCGGTTGTTGAAGTCATCCTCCCTGGTGACCAGGACTAGGGGGACAGCAACACAAACCCTTCCATTAGCAACAAATGCCATGAACCACCAATCTCACCTTCCTTCTCTTGGCATTTTAATTCCCTCATTCACTCATCTACCTACTTAATAAACATATAACGGCACCTACTATGTGTCTGGCCATCTGTGCTGGGAAAGAGGCCAGTTAGTTCCACAAATGTCTACTGACATCTATTATGTGGCAGAATTCATTTGGGGACACAGAAATGAATCAGAAATGGTCCCTGACCTAATCTGACAAGGGAAGCAGACAATAAACAGATGTTTACAGTATTGTTTAAGATAAATGCTGTTACAGATATAACAGGATGACACAGAAAGCCAGAGGGGAGCTCAGCTTCATGTGGGCATGAAGAGAGGATCCCAGAAGTCTTGAAGGGTGAAAAGAAGTTATCCAGGTGAAGAAAGAAGGATAAGGTAAGACAGAGGACAAGTAAGGGGGAGACAGAGACTTTTCTTAGCAGAATAGTAACACACTTCTCTACTCTGAAGATGTTTACAATCTAGTGAGTGTTTAATATTTTGTAAAGAACTTTTTAAGTTTATAAAAGCAGTTAAAATTTTGAAACTACAGGGAAGTACAAAGAAGAAAAAGCATCAGTATCTTAGCAACTTGAGAAACTGCAATTAATATTTTAGTGCATGTCTTCTTATGTCTATATATAGGCTGGATAGATAAGAGATATACCTGCATGTATATCCTACTAAATACACATCTCTCTCTCTATATATGCATATATATCCTACAAAACTGGAATTTACTATATTGCAATTTTGTAATCTGCTTCCTCCCCCTTAATAAACATACTGTGAACATTTTTTTGAAGGTGAGAAGAACAAGTATTTCCTGTGGTCAAAGAATCAAAACCCCTCAGGTTCACTCTAGTGCTAATACTAGTGACTCTCTTTTTTCAAACTGATACAAAGGAACCTAAAACCAGTTCTATCACTTTACAGGACCCTGTGGATTGGGTGACCACACATGTCCCTGTTCACCTGGGACAGTCCTGGTTTATGCCTACTGTCCTGGACAGTCCTGGTTTGGACAATAACTAGGGGGGAAGGCTACTACCCTACTTCTGGGGCTTTGGGAACCGAGACCCCGTAGAACAATATCTATTCTGCTCAGGTGATGGGGTTTCCTTTTGCCTCATGTAAAAATTATTGGAGTACTTGTTTTACATTCCCTCCTGAGCTTAGTTTGTTGGGGGAGGAATTTGGGTCCTACCTACCTGTAACTGCTTCTCCCCTAGTCCATGGCACAGGGCCTGCAGAGGGCAGGCTTCTCCTACCTCCCACTGGATAAAGGATGTAATTCAGTCAAGAGGTAACCTTGCCTATATAGTCAAGAGCAACAGACAACTCTTAAACCATTCTTTTCCAAGTGATCTTGGAATGCAGTCTATGCATTTTCCCCTCCTGCAAAACAAACTTCCTATTTAAAAAGTCCCCAAAGCCAGAAGACTGTCATGCCTCTTCCTAATCCTAACAGATTTAACTTACTGACCTTCCGCTACTTTGGCTGGCATGGTCACTTCACACAATTAAACTACTTAATTCCCTTAACTACCTTATATAGTAGGTATTATAATTCACATTTTATAGATGGAAAACTGAAGCACAGAAGTCACATAGCTAATAAATGGTTGAGTGAGGATTAGAACCCAGAGTCCTCACTCTTTTTTTCCATCATATCATGCTACCATCCTCATTTTGCAAGAGGGAATCAGCCCAGAGCCCAGATATTCTGGTCCCAGCCTTGGCTCCTACTCCCTTTTCTTTCCCTGCTCAAGTGTAGGTGCCAGCACACTCTCTGTGGAACTTACCCTATTAGAGGCTGGCCTGAGGTTTGTAGCTGGCACCTGGATAAGCTAGCTCAGGTGGAAGCAGTTCAAATGTCTGGTCAAAATGAAGTAGGTGGAGTGTGTAACTGGAAAACAGACCACACTTTCTTATGGTCTAGTGAATCAATGGTTCATCAACTCTTCTGCACCAGAGGCTCTCCAAACTGATGACCGCCACCCCTAGAGTGTTATCAGACCTTTCCTGGAGCAGGGAACACAGGAAGAGGGCCTCTGAGTAGCCCATTTGCAATGGCATCTGCATTTTTCTCACAAAGAGAGCCCTTTAAGGACCTAACTCAGAGATTAACTCTTAGTCACGAAGAGCCTTATCAAATCATGGTAATGGATCTCGTTCCCAGCTCACTGCAGATTAGAAGCAACCAACAAGGCTGGGGAAGAGGCTTCAGAATCAAGCACACTGATTACAATCAGCTGCTGTCCAGGCAGGGCGGGAAAAGAAAAGCACAATAAAAAGCCGAAAGAGGAACTCACAGAATTCAGCACCACAAGAATCCCTCAGGCACCAGTGAATTGCCACAAAGGACATTAACTGCTGGATATAATGATGAACCTGAGGAAAACTGATAGCTGGCTCAAGAAAGCAGGAAAGGTATAATCCATTTTACAAAGAAAATATTCATTCAACAAACAGCATTTAATGAACACCAATGCACAGTGATAGCTTCTGGAGATACTCTAATGAATAAGACACAGTTCTTGACTCTAAGAAGTTAACAGTCTAATTCAAGAATGAGACCTCTGAACGGATGAATTATTATAACACTGTATCATGAGCACAAGACAGAGCTATAATGTTACCATAAAAAGCAGATCAACTCAAGGGACACAGCTAGGCTATTTGGTTCAGGGACAAACATCAGTGGAGTAGCAGTGCCACAGCCCAGCTAATAAGGAACGTACATGAAGAAGGCCCCTGTTCCCCTCTGGGGTCTCATTTCTCATCATCCTGTTCCTAATGTTCTTTCTTGCCTCTGAGCTTTTGTAAATACTATTCCACTGCCTGGAACATTTTCTGCTCTCCCATGCCTTTAGTTGGTTAACTCCAATTCACTTTTAGGCCTCTGATCAAAAGTCACTTCCTCCAGTGATTCTTGCTAAGTAGTTATTCCTCCATAGAGCTCCCCTAGCATTTTGAGCATCTCCCAACTATGGTACTTATTACATTCCAATGCAATCACCTGTTTACTTGATTATGTTCCCCACTAGACCAAAAGTGCAATGAGGACAGGAAATGTGACTGTGACTGTCTTCCCCACAGCTGATCCCCAGTGCCCAGAACCGTGCCTGGCCACAAATATGTGCTTAACAGCTTACTTGTTGAATCAGCAAATGAACACATAATACATAAATAAGGTCCCAATATTACCTTTTTTTTTTATAATAATAGTAATAACAACAACAACAATAATGATGATGATGATGCCAGTGAATAGTATTTAGCAGAGGTAGTACAGTGTGGCTGTTAAGTAAAGTGAGCTCTGGAGTAAGACCATGTGTGTTTAGCTCCCAGTTCTGAATTTACTGACTGTATAATCTTGGGTAACTTACCTAACCTCTCTGTGCCAAGTTTTTTTATCTGTCAGTGGAGATGATAATAGTGCCCTCTCGTGGGATATGGTAAGGATTAAATGAGACACTGTGAGTTAAGGGGCTTGGAACAGGGCCTAACAGTACCTCTTAGTCAACGTCAGCTATTATCCTTACTGTCTAGTCTTATGCTTCCAAAAGTGCATTCTCTCTGTGAAGAGAGGCTTGGGGAATTCTGCATACACTGTTCCACTCTGAAAAGCATGGTTCTGAGTAAGAACCATCTATTTAAGTTGGCATTACTCAGCAGTTTCATGTTTGACAGCCTCTTTCCACTCAACCCTGGTTAAAATCCTGCAGTACTGGTGTTCCATGGAACACTCCTCGGAACTGAGTTGTGCGTAATTATCTATAAAGCACTTCACTTATTTATTTCAGAATAACCTTGTGAGGTGGACGTTCACTCTCCCCATTTTATAGATGAGGAAGTTGAAGTTCAGTAGAGTGCCATGGTCAGTCAGCAGTGGAGGAGGACCCAGTCCAGGTCAGCTAGGCCTGTTTTGTGCTCTTAGCAGTAAGTGCTTTTCCCCACACCGCTCAGTTTTAGAAGCCCTGTCCCAGGAGACCTTGCTGAAACCTCCAGATCTTCAGAGCTCATACTCTTCTCTATCCAAAAAAAAAAAAAAAAAGCAGCTGAATGTGGAAAGGAGCTGTGGGAGAGGTATGACACATGCCCTCACATTCTTACCCACGCTCACTGAGGAACAGGAGGCAAACCCGCAGAAGCTAAAGTGACTCGTTCAAGGCTGGCTCACCAGCTGGCCACCATGGTGGTCTTTTGAGGCCCCAAGTTTACAGCTGGTCTTCAGTCATTGAACTGTTCCCTTCCCAACAAAGATATCTACCAGTCTGCCTCCAACACAGGGTGAGATGGGCTCACGCTCCTGCTTTCCCTCCAAGCCAGTCATTCCTGTCCCTTCACCCTGTGACCACAGGGAGAATGACAGCATCACTCTGTCACCCTTCTGCTCCCACTTCTGCTTTTTGATGTTGCAAAGTCTATGCTGGGATGTCATGGCAGGTGTGCAACTGACATACACCCCGCAAGATTCCCCAGACTCAGCAGAGCCAAGGAGTCAGCAGAGGTGAAAGTAGTCTCTGAAGTCCTTCCCATAGCCCTAGCCACTCTGAAACTGCTGAAACTGCAAAAAAATACACTGACTCCCATAGTGAGAAACAGTGATTTAAGGTAAAAGCGTCATACACTCCTGAATCTTAGCTCTGCCACTTACTAAATTCTCCAATCTGTAAAATGGGTATGACAAGCAAAGATTTGAGGAATACTAAATATTTAAACATGAGAATCAAATTTGATAATAGGTTTTTAAAAACATTTCCAAAAACATTTACCAATCTACTTTCTCCCTTGGATTAGGCACTGAGGATGCAGAAGTTAATGTGACATGGCTCCTATCCTCATATTACTAAGTCTATGGGGGAGACTGAAAAAAGGTGTGTAAGGCAGGGTGGGTGGTCTCTGGATAATAAAAGCTTTACTACTGCTGACCTGTGGGGAGGAGAGGCAACTCTAGCTAAGAGTCTTTCTGTCAGGCTCAGCCTCTACCTGCCACGCCCAGGAACTTGTGCCATCTAATGGCATGCAGCATCTAGCAGTGCCTTTACAGATGAGAGCATGTCTGCATGAGAGGGAAACTCTATGACTAACCTGACAAACACAAGGATAACCTCTGAGGATCTGGTCTTTGAGGGTCCTTCCTACAGGAAATGATCACACCTAGGATATGGCGATTTTCAAATTAACATGTCCTCCTCTGTCTAGGAACCCGTAATGTATCCATATTCCTCTGTTTGACTTTCAGAGGCTCTCCTATCTAGCCCTAGTTAATGTCTCCAAATAGAATTTCAATTCCTCCCTTCCTGTTGGTGAGACCCTCTATGATGATCCTACCCCCTGGTGATCCTACCATGAATCCTCAGTAGGCAGCATTGTGTATTAGAAAGAGCATGAAGGCCAGAGTCAGACTGGGAAGCAAAATTCACTGTATAACTTTGATCAAGTTACTTAACATCTCTGAGAATCTGTTTTCTCATCTGTGAAATAGATATCATCACCTACTTCACAAGATTCAATGGCAAACCCTATTCAAAGACGGACAAAGGAAAAAAAATGGACAAAGGATCTGAGTAGATATTTCTCCAAAGACGATATACAAATGGCCTAAAACCACATGAAAAGATGTTCAACATCATTAGCCAACAGGGAAATACAAATCAAAACCACAATGAAAAACCACTTCACATCCACTAGGATGGCAAAAGTCAAAAACACAGGCAATAACGCGTTGGCAAGGATGTGGAGAATCTGAAACCTTCATACAGGGCTGGGGGTAAATGTAAAATGGTGCAGCCTCTTGGGAAAACAGTCTGGTAGTTTCTCAAAAGGTTAAACATATGGTTACTATATGACCCAGCAATTCTACTCCTAGGTATAAACCCAAGAAAAGTGAAAACATTATGTTCACACAAGAACTTGCACTCGAACATTTATAGCAGCATTGTTCATAATAGTCAAAAGCTGAAATAACTGAAATGTCTCTCAACTGATACATGGATAAACTGAATGTGGTATAGCCATCAATGAAATATTGTTCAGCTATGAATAAGGAATGAAGTACTGATAGATGCTACATCATGGATGAACCTTGAAAATACGCCAAGTCAAAGAACTCAGTCACAATAGATCATATATTGCATGATTCCATTTGTATGAAGTGTCCAGAATAGGCAAACCTATGGAAACAGAAGGTAGATTAGTGATTGTCTAAGGCAAGGGAGAGTTGAGAGAAGTGGAGAATGACTGATAATGGGTATGGGGTTTCTTTATGGGGTGACAGAAATGTTCTAAAATTGATTGTGGTGATGGTGTCAAAACCCTGTGAATATACTATAAGCCACTGAATTAAACACTTTAAATAAAGCGAACTGTTTAGAATGTGAATTAAATCTTAGTAAAGTTGTTATATTAAAAATCTATATAAGGGACAGAGCACACTTCCTGGCATGTAGTAAGGATATAATAAATGGTAATAAATTTATTATTGTGCCATTTCCTCTACCTAATGCCACTCTAATTAAGGCCAGAATCACCTCTCATGCTAACAAGGTAGAATGTCAGGCTCATTGCAGAGAGCCCATTTCATACTCGATGGAGGGTCACAGGTGAGTCTTGAAGGCTAATATTATCAGTCTTTCTCCAATACTCAGATAAATAAATATATAACTCTTGGAGTAATAAAAAAAATAATGGTCTCCATTTCCTGAGCATTTACTCTGTACCAGATACTGTGCTAGGAACTTTACAACTATTTTCCTCACAAGACTCATACTAGGCTGTTATTATTCCTATTCACTAAACGAAGAAGCTGCCATTTAGAGGTTAGCTTGTTTCAGGGACTATGAGTAGTTAATGACTGAACTGGTCTGTTCAATGCTGAGGTTTTTACTCTCTTCTCTATGCAAGTACACGGCTTCACGATTTCTTCCTTTCGTTTATCTATGTTTTACCCACTCTTTACAACTCAAGAAGCCTGATTTTTACTGATCTCCCTTTCCTCTCTGCATTCTACTACCGTCTAGTCCACATCAAATTAGTTAACACTTTCTTTCACATAATCTTTTGTGTTCTCAGATTGCTTCATGTGTAACACTCTTGAATACGGCAGGTGTTTGGTAAATATTTCTTTAGTGAATGGATGTTAATCTTGTTTCCCCAAGCAGAAAACACGTTTTTGAAGGACAGACACTGTCTGATAGATTTCTTTATCTTTCATCTAGAGAATGGTCATCTAGGCTGGCCTATGCCTGGAGAGGACTAGACTCTGCTTAAAAATGGTTCTCACAGACACCATGCTCTCTGCCCACAGACTGGAAGGTTTCTCCTTAAGAACAGGACCCTGCTCACCTCATTATACTTTATCATAGTACAGCATGGAAGCTGGCACACAGTAGGAGCTCAGGAAGGTTTGATGAATTAAAAAGAAGACTGGGTTAGCACTTATTCTATCGGAGACACATCAAGGGCAGCCTTCCCATAGAGACCCCCGAGCCCATCTTCTCTCACCCCCCGTGAAAGGGAAAGAGGAGAGCAGGAAGGTTGGTCTGGAAGCGTAAGCTGATAGGCTGCTGACCCTGCTTGTGGCCTCAGATGTTCAGTGTGGCAACCTCTCTGGCCCAGGACCCTCCTCGGACTGCAGACTCAGGTAGAGCTTTCCAGAACCCATGTCTCACCTGCACACCATCAAATGCAAAGAGTGGGGTAAACTCTTAATAATCTGTTACTCTGTTATCTATAGACCCATCAACACTCCGTCTGAACCTCTACCACCTCCCACCTCTCCTAACTCTCAGACAGGTAACACACTCACAGGGATCTACAGTCCCTTTGATTTGTCCAAAATTAGCCTGAGCTCACCTTCTCCTCACTCCCCTACCCTGATCTCGATCCTAACCAAAGCAGGAGTCTTTCAGGCCCAGGGATTCTCTGGCAATAAGAGGAAGGAGCCTGCCCTCTCTGCTTCTCAGCCAGCCATGCTATTTGGTTGGCCAAACTTGGTCCCTCTGTGCTCCCCATCTCTACACCAGCGTGTCTTTCCCTCTGACTTTTCTTCAAGATGTTAAAAACTCGCAATAAAAAACAAATACAAAATGCTGTAATTAATAGCCAATTCCAAGCCAACCCAGCATCCCTACTAATAAACCTCAACACTTGCAAAAAGAACAATAAATTCTGCCCCTCTCTCGTCCTGGGGTGGTCTCTTATATACACTCCGTGTGTGTGTATGTATGTGGGTAAGTGTGTCTACATATGTATTTATTTTCTTTTATCTCCCATCCAGGGAGGGGCAGAATAATGAACTGCGTGCGTCAGGGAAGATGAATCTGAGATACTAGGGAGCAGTGCAGTAAAAAGATTAAAGTGTTATTATTGTTGGGTTTTTTCCCCCATGGTCCATTGTGACAGCTCGACCGTCATCTGTAAAAAATGTCTCAGTGAGAGATAATCATCGGAAACTCAATAAAGCGTCAGGGGGAGCCTCAGCCCCCATCAATCACTGGGTGCCTGGAAAATTTCAGCCCTCTGTCTCCCTTCCTGCTATCCATATAAATGTCTCTAATATATTTTGTGTGGTGTGTGGGACTCATCCCTGATTTGGAACTTTTGATGAAAAAATATTTATACACAGAATATGTAAATCAGTTAAAAATCACAAGACTAATTCTTTGCCACCCCATCCCAGTTTGTTTCTTATTTTTATAAATGCATCAAATTTATTCTTTTTAATAAAACATGTCAACTAGTCTATCTCCCTCTCCTAGTCAAATGTATATACAGGTTTGGAGGGCTAAAAGGATGGAAACAATTAACCTAACTGCCTGATACACTTAATCTTGAAGTTGGCCAAAAGGCCTGATGGATGGACATTGCATTGCTCATCCTAGTGACTCTATAGTGGCTGAGACTGCTGAGAAATGACATGTAGAACCACTGGTGCTGGAGGTGTGACAAGACTCTGACAATGATGAGGAAGAGGCAGGGACATTATTAAAAATAATAACTTGCCCAAACAATTTTTGGCATGGCAGATTCCCAAGTCTTCCAAGACCCTGGACAAGCTGGAATTGTTGAGCTAAGTGTGGAGTGCATACAGGCTGATATGGCTGCTAGGTTCTCTTCAACAGCAGTTCTGCTGGCATTTGACATCATCTCTCTGCCTCAGTTTCCTTTAGTGCTTACATTATGAGGTTGCTGTGAGCACACAGTGTCAATAAATGTTACCTGCTGCTGTAGCTATCATCATCATCATCATCATCATCATCATCACCACCACCACCACCACCACCACCACCACCACCACCACCATCATCATCATCATCATCATCATCATCATCATCATCATCATCATCATCTTATTATCATCTCCCCCTTTTCCACCCCGGAAGGAATCAGTTCCTGCAGTACCATCTCCTCTAAGACCTTCAAGACTACTCTGCCTAAAGGATAACGTCGAAGCATCCTTATCTGGCCCCAATCTACTAACTACACCTTTACTGCTTATTACCCTCTAAAATGAATCTTCTGATGCATGGATGTTTCAGCCTAACAAGTTTACTTGCAGCCCTGAAACATATTTTTTCTGCTTCCTAGCTCTGAATGTTTTGGACATAACATATCCCTTCTCTGAATCACATCCAATCATACCCACTTACAGGCCCCTCCATAAAATTTTCTTATACTTCAAGGCTCAAATCCCATTTTATTTCCTGATGCTTCAGCTAGAGATTCTCTTCCCTGAGCTTCCTCTGATAGTCTTTGTTACCTGTACCTCTGACTGGACCCTTGTCAAACATTGTCTTGGTCATGTCTTCATTCTTTATTAATTGCTGTTCTTGCTAGCATTTTACATGTGCGTGATATCTTGTATTTTCTCAAAAATTTCGTAAGTACTCCAATTTGATCTTTACAATAAGCCTATGGTGTAAAAAATATTATTCTCTCAGATGAGAAAAATCAAAGCTCAGAGAGGTAAAAAGAATCACCCAAGATCACACAGTCAGGTGATGGCCAAGTCATTCCTTAGACTCTGAAATAATGTTTGGCTCTTTGCAGATAATAGTTTGCTACCACTGAAAAGCATTTGGAAGCTGTGTCAAAGACTCTCAATGAAATTCCATAATAGCCAATACCCAACAAGGGTAACAATGATGTGTAAAAACAGAAATTTACATTAATGGAATTCCTTCTATGTTCCAAGTTTTAGGCTAGGGCTAAATATACTACCTTTAACTCTCGCAATAACCTTTATTTTTTTTTTTACAAATAAAGAGACAGAGCCTCCAGGTACAGAAAATTGTTCCAGGTGTCACAGCTATAAAGTGTTCTGTACACCCATAATACCACGGCTTAAACACACAGACTCTCTAGGAATGAAACTTAAAGTGGCAAAATAAGGTCTTTTCTAGAGAGGAGAAGGTCCAGTTGAGTTTTTTAAAGCAGTTCAAGCACAAGTAGCCTAGGTCATGCTACTCAAAGAGTGGAAGTCTGTTAGAAATACAAAATCTCAGGTCCCACCCCAGACATACTAAATCAGAATCTCAGGGGCAGGGACAGGAATTTGTTTTAAGAAGCTCTCTTTTATGTCCTTAGGAGCCTTACTACTCCCATTGGAGTTTGCATCTCCAAGGGCACACCTCTCTGTGTGCCTGTGTAGGGCTGGGCATGCAGTGGGTGCTGGGTGTTAACTTACATTAGATAGATGAGCTAGGATAAGACTACTCCTTAGCATGTCCTGGCGAGGGGGAGAAATATTATAGAGAGCAGTTCCATTACCGCCAGTGGGGACTCCTAGCCATCTCCTGAACTCCAGGGCACTTGTCCACTGGTTTGTGATGTACCAGCTTGCATCGTCCTGTCCCCCATCTGAAGACACAGAGATGGGGAGGTCAGCTGGAGCAGGCCAGGACCTGCGGCCCCTGGGGCTGTGGGAAGAGGGCCACCCAGCTGGTGATGTTGTCTTTGGCAGGTCCAGCTGGGCAAGCCAGGCCCTCTACCCACAGAAGGGCCCTATGCCAACCCAGCTTCTGCACAACTCATCTTTATTCAGCTGCCACTTGGAACTGAGAAGAGAAGCTGACTTATAGCCTGCTCTGGCCACGTTTCTGCTGTGTTTTATTGTTTTAATTGTGCACATGAGAGGCACTCCTAATGCTTTCTTGCATTTCTGACAGCCCCAGACACCCAATGTTTATAACAGTTACTTGCAAGCAGCCAGCGGCATCCCCAGCTGGGCAACTTGTTTACTGTTACCATTAATTTATTGCCTCCTCCATCTGAGGACTGGGGCCCACCACCCATCAGACAGCCACAAGTGGAACTCTCCTAGAGTGGGAATGGGTGGGGCTCAAGGCACTGAATGGAATGTGGTCAAGGTCAGGGAATGATCTGACAGAGAAGCAGCTGTGATCTCTGAGCTCCCCTCCACGCATCCCCCTTGTGTGCCTTTGCTCAACCTGTGTCCCTGCTTAGAATATCTTTTATTCACTCTCCAAAGCCCAGCTCAAACCATATTTCTTCTTAGTAAATAACTTGCTCTGATGGTGAGCACAAAGTTTCTAGAGCCTTAGAAATCACATGGCTGACAGGAACCTGGGAGGCCATATAATCTAATGACCCTTTACAGAATCCCTGATGGGCAGACAGCACCGTCAGTGCCCCTTGAGTGGTGACTTGCTCAGTATCTCCAAGGCAGGTTTCCTGCCTTACACTGAGCCAAGACCCAACTCCATAGAGAAATTCTTCACCACATGTCACCAAACAACCCTTTAAGATGGGTATTGTTATCCTTATGTTACAGATGAGAAAACTGAAATTCAAGAACCTCAAGCCACTTGCTTCACACAGCTGGTTAAGTGACAAAACTTAGATGAACCATGACTTCCTGGCACCAAAACCTGACCTTTCTCCAGGACACCACTGTGCCTTTGAAGATGCCACTCTGAGGGCTGGAGAGAATGGACAGAACAGTCAGGCTAATAAGGTCAAGCATCCCCATGTCACCTGCACCAGCAGACCTGCCCTCTACCCAGAAACACCAACCTTGACAAGGGTGGAAGATACTGTAATGTGCCAACTGAGCAGGCTTCTTGCTAGAGCAATACCATAGGCAAAACAGGAGACATACTTCAACGAGGCAACCGATGACAAAGTCTCAGCAAAGAGGTTTCTTTCCTCTCTACGTTGTGCCCATTCTGAGCAGGCAGAACAGATACAGAGCCTCTCTGAGAGAAAGCCCGGCAACCTCTCCATCCCTTTTGGTCTCTGCCTAGATCCTTCTTTCCTCCTCACAACTTAAATGCTGGTACCCTGAGTGAGGGACTTATCCTCCCATCCCCTCACTTTAACTCCTTTCCTTGAGCATTTCAGTCACATCCATTGTTTTAACTACCAATAAGATGCTGGTGACTCCCAAATCCCCATCTCCTGCCAGGCTTCTCCTTTGTGCTCCAGACCCACACATCCAACGGTTCAACCAAAGCAGAAACCAAGGTGACAGACGGGCACTCCTTTTCCATCGATTCCCACATTCCACTGAATACTCATCCACTTCCTAATATTTTCCTAACATCTATTTTCTCCAGTTGCAAAGATCTCTTTTAGGAATCCCCAGAAATCAGAAGTGCATTTTGACGAAGAAGAGCATAGCTTCTCATCCAATTCTCAAAGGTGTCCATCATCCCTAAAACATCAAGAACCATTGCTTATCTTTCCCTTCAATTCATGGGACCATTCTTTCCCAATCAGAATGGTTCACCTAAAATGCAAATGTAAATTGAGCATTCCCCTCAATTGAGAGGGAGCTCTCAGGCCTTACTTCCTGCTGTTCTCCTCAGCACCATGGCAGGTAATTCCACCTGCTGTCACCTACCCCATGTCTCTGCATGTGTAGTTCCTTCTGCCTGGAAAGTCCATCCCTCTTAGTCTGCCTGGCAGCCTCTGACTCACCCTTAAGACCCAATTCAAAGTCACTTATCCTGTGATACTTCCCAGACACCCGCCTGCCCTCAGGTAGAGGGCATCACTACCTATATCAGTGCTCCTATATCTTTTGTACATCTGACTACCTTTGCATTTATCATCCTACACTGCGGTGTCTATTCTTGGTCTGTCTTTTTATTTGACTGGGAGCACTGTAGAGGGGCTAGACCATGTTCATTTTTATTTATTTATTCCCAGCATCTGGCAGAGTGCCTGACACTCAGTAACTACAGCTGAATCATAAATAAACAAAACTAATAAGCAACTACAACTGTAGAGTATTTCACAATTCACACATCACATACTTTACCTCTGCATCTTCACAGCAATACTGATAAGGCAGACAAGGAATATATTACTGGGCTTTAGGGAAGTCATGCCAAGGTCACAAACTAGAAGTCACACTTCCCTTCAGTACTGAGCATAGGCTGAGTCCCACAGAAATATCTATTAGAAATTTAGTGAACTTGATGGACTTTGGAACTGACTCTATGTTCTAATACTGATGGACTCTTCTGTGCTTGTGAATTTGCCTACACGTACTCTGGGAAAGGAACTTGCATCTCTTTTTCAACTTAACCTCCTCACACATCTCCGCAAGTCAGGCAGCTTCCTGTGAAAAAGTCAGTCCAATCCAAAGAACCACAGGATTCTTTTGTTTCTACTTCATCAATGAAAATGATCTAGAGCTGGGTACAGTGCCTGACATACAGTGGGCAATCAATAAATACTGGTTGAACAGATGAATGAATAAGGTATCTTTATATAGAAAAAGGAGAAAAAATATGTTTAAGAAGGAGCTAAAGGCTTATTAGGCTGGTAAGGAGAGGAGAACCCTGAGATGATTTTAAAGGACTGTCACTCTCCAGGCCCAGAGTCAGAAAGCAGAGCACATGAAGCCAGATAGCAGAGTACATCCAAACTGATAGACCAGGTAAAATCAGATAAGCTGCCAGAAAACTGTGGCCAGCAAAGGTAGTCTGAAATTGAAAAAAAAAGGGGGAAAAGCTACTGAGAGAGGTAGATCTTGCAAGCCACAGAGCAGTGTGTTTGTCAATGACTGTTGACAAAATTTATTATTTAAATCAAGAATTATTTATTTTTAATGGTTTTTAAAGACTTAGGTGCTTACTGGGCACCAGAATGGGTTCCCTAAGGACAAGATGAAACCAGGCCAGAATAACCTACTGCCTTTTGGGAAAGGGTCACTGTGTAAGAAAGTAAGACAAATGTTAAACATGTTTTTACTTTAACAAGAAATCTGAGAAAATCTCTTACAATTTTGTGGACAAGATGGAGAAATGGAAGCCAAAAAAGAACAAAGTCTGGTGGATTTACAGTTGTGACTGCTGAATAATGCTTCTAAATTGTCCTAGTCATGTGCTCCAGGGCTCTATACTTAATAGAGTCCTTGTAAACTTTTTAATCAAACACTAGCCTCTAAAGTAAAGGACGGCAGGGATCTTGTCTGCCTAACTCACCAGTACCTAGAACAGCGCCTGCTAGATAGGAACATGATCAATAAAATTTTTAAAAATTATTTTTGAGTAAATAAATGAATCCATAGAAAGCCTATTCACTAAATTTGCAGGTCATACAAAATAAGAAGAGATAGCTAACACTTTCATCTTTATTTCTTGAGTGATATACTAGCCTGTTCCAACATTTTTGTGGTCTACCTACCTACCTACCTAGAATGTAGGCTGACTAGCTCAAGAGTTAATAAAAAAAAATTCAGATGAGGTTGACCAAAAAAAAAAAAAAAAAAAAAAGAAAGAAAGAAAAGTAAAGTAAAGAAAGATAAAGGAAGGAAGGAAAGAAAGAAAGAAAAAAAATTATCTAGAACAGGGTTGGCAAACTACAGCCTACACGCCTAATCCAGCCTGCTGCCAATTTTTGTTAATAAAGTTTTACTGGAACACATCCATGCATACTTGTTTGTGTCCTGCACTACAATGGCCAAGCTGGGTAGTCACAACTGAGACCAACTAGCCCAGGAAGCTTAAAATGTTTACCATCTGGCACGTTCCAGATAAAGTTTGCAGACCATTGATCTAGAATGTTGAATATGAATAAGCATCAAGCTGGAAAGCTGAACTATTAGAATACAAAGGTATAAAGCTTGAATGCAGGAGTAGGGGCTTGTGTGACAGCAGAGGTTAGACTAGATAGCTTCACAGCTCTGAGATTCTGTGAAATCGAAAATGCTTACTGAGTCCTGTCAGGACCCTAAGAGCAGATGAGAAGGCACTCAAATAACCCTTCCCTTCCACCTGGCCCTGCCCTTCCAGCAAATGCTTTTTTGGTGAGAACATCTGAACAGAAGACAGCGGAGAGGGTAGCAATGCTGTGTCTGAGTGAGGAGAGGACAGCCTATAAGCTGAGTCCCCACGTATCAGGCTGCTAACACCAGGCAAGTGTGGTACTCATGAAATTCTCCTCTGTTTGAAACAAGGTCAACATGATTCCTCCAGCTCAATGGGAAATCCAAGGAGGCATAAGTCATGGCCTGCACATGGAACTGTCAGCTGATGAGGAGAGAAAAGACATATGAGCAGATCAGAGTTCAAATAACCATATGCAGGGCCAAGATTTAGAAAACATTCAGAACAGCTGAGGGCAAGTTGCAATCATTGCCAAGGACAGTGAAGGCTCTGTGGAGGACTGAACCACAGCAAGGGAGCTTGATGGAAGGAGCAGGTTCAGAGAGGTGGAGAGCAGAGGAGCAGAGGGAGGGCAACTTCACACTTCACCTGGGCAGCAACGCTCTGATGCTCTTGACATTTCCCACATGCTGCTGATTTGAGACACCTTGCTGAGGCAGCAATGACACTTCTGCTCTGGGCTACCATACATGGTAGTCTGGAAGCCTCACTGTCAGCTCTGAGGGCTGAATACACTCCTCCCCTTGGCTGAACCTCCCTTCGGGTCAATGTTTGGAACGTCAGGCAGTCAGCAAGGCTGTCTGTCCTGGCATCACTGCCAACCCTAAGGCAGCCACTGCTCAGCTGCCCTGCTCCTGGAAAGTGAGGGGAATCTCAGGCTCTGCAAGGGATCTAGGATAATGGGTGGGCAGTGGGGCCAATCTGGACAAGCAAAGCTCAAACATGAAATACTCATTTCTCTCTACAGTCAAAGCAGCCTGCCCTCTTCTCAACTTCATTTTCGAAGAACTACTCAAAAGAGGCAACATGGACTAACTTGCCCAAGTACCCTCCAAATGGACACGTGACCAAGCCCTGGTACAGGTACACAGCACCTCTTTCCTCTGGAGAAGTCCAAGCAATAACCTACAAAACACCCCCAGGGAGGCACTGATGACCACCCCATTTTACAAGCACAAACATCAAGGCATAGAGAAGGTCCATTCTTTGTCCTGGGTCATTCAGCACGTTAAAGGGCCAGTCCCAGAGAGAGGATTATATTTCACATATAGGAGGGGGAAAATATAGTACTCAGAGTAGTGTTGAGGGACTTCTGAGGCTGAGGAAACCTGTGAGGCTGCTTTCTGGTTCTGGGATAGGGCTGGGACAGGGTAAGTCTGCAGGAAGTAGTCTAAGAATAAATCCACATTCCATGCAGTTGCCTTAATTATTTTCTGGAAACCTACTCCATTGTCCCTTCATCTGAGACTCCACAGGTTGAGGCACTTTGGGGAGAACACCAGTTAAAAGGTTCTCCCACCCCTCCTCCAGGTCATGAAATTGGGCCTCTAGCTTATTCCCCAAGACTGGAAGTGACATAAATTATAGAGCCAGAGGTGACTGTGAAGGACATCTGTCCAAGCCCTTTGGGTTATCCATGAGTTCCCAGAGGATGAGGGATGTGCAGGCTCTCACCCTGAGTTGCTGGAAGAGCTGGTACACCTCAAGGCTGCCTGGAAGCCAGGGGGAGCAGAGTTCTCATAACAGTAGGGTAGCCCACACTTACCTTCTAAAGAATGGATTCCCTGTTCCTTGGCGGTCTTGTAAACACTGGTGAAATCATCCCCAAGGTTTGGGTCAGCACCAGCAGCAAGCAGGACCCGCACTATACTGGAAGAACAGAGAAAGACACAAGTGTCAAAAACAGGAAAGGCCAAGGAAGTAGAGACCAAGATTCTGAGGCATGTTTGGGGATCGGATCTGCCTTTGCTCATGTGAGCAGTACAGTGGAAAGAACACAAGCTGTGCGAGTGTCAAAGACAAGGGTAGGAAAGTTGGCTCTGAAACTTTACTGGCTGAGAGGCTCTGGACAAGTTATCTAACACCTCTCTAAGCCTCAGCTTCCACAACTATTAAATGTGAAGTGTTTATTCAACAGTTACTTATCAAATATTTACTATGTTCTAGTTTGAGGTGCTAGGGTCCGTGCCCTCAGGGAGCTTACTGTCTCTTCTGGGAATGATAACAATTTAGTATAAAATTACAAAGAAGTGTGATAAAGGCTATGATGGGAGAAACACCAGCTGCGGTAGGAAACTAAAGCAGAGAATCACAAGAAAAACCTCCCAGAGGATGTGGTATTTAAGGTATTGAAAGGTTGAGTAGCCACATCTGGGATGTGAAGGGGGCGGGCCCAATGCATTTACAAATCTTGGAGGCAAAAGAGTATGATGCTTCACCCAAAGAAAGTAGAGTTAGAATAGAGGATGTAAGGGGAAGAGAAGTGGGGGCTGAGGTAAGGGCTCACTGAAGGGCTTAAAGAGAAAGTGATGTGGCAACACATGCTTTCCCCCTCACTTCAAAAGATATATACATATTTTAAAAAATGCAAATCATACTGTAATATTAAATTGAAAAATGAAAGTCTTCCCTTACAGCCATCTCCTTAATGTAAATTCCAAGCGTAACCACTTATTTATAGTTTGGTGTGTTTCCTTCCAAACTTTCGCTATTAGAAGAATCACTCCAGTGGCTGGGTGAGAATGGACTGGTGGGAATAGGATGAGAGTCCGTAGTCTCCATAGTGGGGTTAAATTTGGTGAATTTATAAAGCACAGTGCTTCACTCAGGAAGTGCTCCGCATATGTTAGTTTCCCTTCTAATACATCATGCTTCTGCTAATCCTTTCCTTTCCTTTCTCCTAATAAAAAAAGGTTCATGTTCACTATAAAAAAATTCAGAAAATATAGCTGATCAAAAAGAAAAAAATGCTTTAGAATATATAACATCTTTCCAGTTTTTTTGATGTATGCATATTTTTATTTACAAAAAATGGGATTATACATAAACTCTCCCTAAACACCTTCTATGTATTAAATATTCGTCTACTACATGGTTTTAAACGACTCCACAGTATTCTACTATAAGGCCAGTCCATAGCCAATCCCCAATTGTAAAACATTAGATTATTTTTAATATTTCAATAACAATCTCTACTTCCTTTGAATAAATTCTTAGGAGATGAAGTTCTAGATAAACAAAACCACTTTTAAGGCTTTTGATAAATGTTACTAAACTGTCTTCCAGAAAGATTGTACCAATTTTTATCCTTACTAGCAAAGGAAAGATGAGAGTAACTGTCTGCCTTCCTCTCACCAAAATAGGGTGGTTTTCTTCTTTTTCATAATGTGTTAATCTGGTAAACAGAAAATGGAATCACATGGCTGTTTCAACTTACATTTCTCTGATTACTAGTGAGGTAGGAGTTAAAAAAATGTTTAGCAGTCAGCTGTGTTTCTTTTTTCATGAAACACAATAATCAATTGTGTTTTTATTTTCATGAATGATGTCTTTTGCCTATTTTTCTCTTGTTATGTTAATCTTCTGCTTACTGGCCTTCAAAACTATTAATGCTTTTTAAGGCATAAATGGCAAGCATTTAAAAAAATTACTCTAATTATTATAACTATTAAAAAGCCAAACTATAGTTTTAGTTTTTCTCCTTTGCTAGTTTTTCAGTGTTTGTAACCAGCAGTGTTGTTAGCTTTTCCTGTACCAACTGGTTTGAATTTCATTACCTTCAACAGGCACAGGGACCTGGCCCAATTATTTGCTGAATGGATGAATGAATTTCAATAACTCCCATGCACACGAACACACAGTCCTCATAGGTAAGTCAAAGAACTAGAATCCATCTCCCACGTAGATGAGGTTCTTCTACATCTGATCTAACACGGTCAAGTGAGTCTTCTGTCTACTCACCTTACCTAAAAGGATCTTAAGAATCACCTTTTACAGGTAATTTATCCAGGATATGAATTATGATCCCAAAGAGAAATGAGAAGGGTCTCTAAGCAACATCTAAAATCCATGTCTAAAAGTCAGCTATTTAACTCATAGCAGTCTGTCAGGTTCTCAATTGGAGACTATTTGCTCATAGCTTACATATAATTTGAAGAAGACTGACGTTAGTCTTCCTGTTTCCTAGAAGATTAAAAGTTAAGAGGGTACAAAAAGGCTGTTAGAGATAGTCAAACTAACTGAAGGCAATGAGAGAAATAGCTGATAGAGAGGGATGTAGTATGGGACAGAGGTTAAAAATGTTGGCTTTAATGTCTGAGACAATCTGAGCATCAACATGAATAATGAAATTAATGGGATATAACCCATTGAGTAAACTAAGATTCCAAGAGTATACATTGAAAATAAGTCTATGGAGGCTAAGGGAAAATTCTCTACTGTAGAATGACAACTAATAAACATAGAAGAAATAATGAAATTAGAAAAATCATCATTTTGCAATCATAATTATGAGAGATATTAAGAGTATCTAGCTCATGTTGACTGTGTTAGTCATAATATAATGACATATAAGTCAACAAACATTAGTTATCATTACTATGCACCTGACCTTGTGGTTGGGCTATGGGGAAGTCAAAAGAAGTATGAGCTAAGACACAAACTAGAAAGACAGCATGGCATTTCATAACAAGTACAGGGAAACCTGGGTTCAAATCAAAGCTCTATCATTAACTAACTATGGTCTTGGACAAGTTACTATACCTCTGAGACTCCATTTCCTCACCACAATAAGAGAGATTGTGATGCTTCCCTTATAGGTTATGAGATAAGTATGTAAAACTCCACAGTGCCTGGCACATAGAAGGAGATCCACAGGCATGAGCTCTCTTCTCTCTGTCCATATAATCTTACTGACAGTAACATGAATCTGGACTGAAGTGGGCTCCAGACTATACCTAATCACCCCCTAGGACTCACACTGGCACAGCCCTGTGTTAAGAAGGCAGCTCCTAAACATTCTGCACAAGTTGGCTTGTTTTAAAATCTAAGTGAGAAGAGTGTGTCGATCTAAACTCAAAGGGACATAATTTGGTTAATCCTCAGCTGCTGTGTCCAATCACCTTTCAATCACACTCCTTCCCATGGCAGACTGTCCCTCCAGGCAGCTAGTGTCACTAACTGTGCTACCTGGGCCTTTTCAGGTTCATGAGTATTGATTCTGTCTATCTAATTTGCAGGCTGCAAGACGTGTCCAAGCAACCAAGTATGCTGCCCTTGGCCCCAGAGGGCAGACAGTGGTCTGGCAGGATGGTGAGAGGAGAGGGACTAGACCCTGGGACTGCTAACCCAATCAAAGGGAATGGGCAATGCACTTCACAAACTTGGAGGCCAAGGAGGGTAAGCATTCAAGTTAGTGATTCATTCTGCTATCTTGGAGAAGATTCCTTTCACTTTTAATGAAACTAAAAGACAGCAGCTCCACTGTGGGGTATAACTAAGACTAAAGAAACTGTGGCTGCTCAGTGGCCAAGAGTGGTACCAAACACATTCCCAGACGGCCAGTCAGCTTTTTGTCCAAGAGTCATCTCATACTTACAAAGTATATAACCCAGAGCTCCATGGGGATCAGGCCCTTCTTGGAGAAGTGAGCCGAGATCAGGCTAGAGGACTACGTGACTAGCTTTGATGACCAAAAGAACTTTGTGAACCTATGGGCTGCAGCAGGGCAGAAACAGGGTAGGAGGCCAGCCAGGTAAGAGAAAGCTAGGGCAAAGCTGGTTAGAAGAGTAAGCTTAGCAGCAGGCCAGGCACAGGGAGTGCCAAGAAGTTCATAGTCAAAAGAGAACCAAGGGCCAGACACCAGGCAGCAGAGATGTGAGTCAGAGAGTCAAAAGCCAGGTCAAATGTCAAGGACTAGAGGCCAAAAGAAACAGAAGACCACAAAACAAGCAAGCAACCAGAAACCAAGGAATACAACAGTATCAGAGGTTAAGGCAAGGCAAAAGAAGCAGATATGAGGAAGAGCAGTGAGGAGACTTTGGAAATGAAGACATTTCTGCCTCTTTGATGATTTTGCTGAAGAAATAAATCCCCCAATTCAGAACTGTATCTGGGAGAAGGTGACATGCATGAGGAGACGGTGAGTTGGCCCACCTGGCTGACAAGGGAAATACAGAATCTGACAACACAAAGGAAGGCAGGCACTACAATTCCAGGTGATCCAGCAAAGGACAACTGAAGACCCCCTCTGCTCTGGTGCTGGCATACTGGCTGTCACTTTGGAGGGCTGGGTTTAGGTATCACCACGTTAAATTTGAGTAGCTGTGCCAAATGGGCAGTGATGTATATGGGCTAGGCCTTCGTGGTCTTAACAGCTGGATTAAAGGAGGGTAGAGTATATCAATCTACTCACTTACGTTTTTCTATAACATGCTCAAAGGAACTACATTTACTACTCCACAGGTTCTCACTGGGCAAAGGCTTACAAAATGAACATCTGCAATCCTTCCAGCCAGTTTAGGATTTGGCCTCTGGTAGTCTGTAGAAAGATATGCCTACCAATGTTGGTATCAACCTCAAAGGCTAGAGATAATCTCCAGATACCCTATTTCTGATACTCATTTGGGGAGTCAGAGATGTCTACAGCCCAAGAGGATGGGGATTTAGAGTTGGCCTTTAATGACTTGGCTCTGGTAGCAGTACCTGCCTTTCTATGTGCCCATCAGAATCTGTTCTGGTCTTATCTCTGCCCAAGTAAGCTGACTCACCAAAAGGACTGGGCCTCATGAGTGTTGAAGGTGAAGGTTGTCAGGGACAGCATCCAGCTAACAGGGCGGCAGAGAAGCAGCAGTAAGACAGAGGTAGCTAGGCTGGGGGTCGGGGAGGGGGGGTGCCTACAAATCTTGTTAATCACAAACGGTCAGGTCTTGAAGATTGGCCTTAGTTAGGGAGGAGAATGCAGGTCCAGAGCCCAAGACCTTGATAAGAGTGAGTAGGAGCAGTAAGCTCTGATCCTAGGCAGAGAACAGTTTTTTTTTTTTCTGCTTTGTTTTACTGCCTGGTACAAGTATCTTATTTTCTCAAGTGTACAGTGGGGCTAAGTACTTTTTATGGCTGAGTAGTATTTCATTGTATAAATATACCACAACTTCTTTATCTGGTCATCTGTCAATGGACATTTAGGTTGTTTCCATGTCTTGGCTACTGTAAATAGTGCTGCTATGTATGAACATTGGGGTGCGTGTGTCTTTTCAAATTAGAGTTCCCTCCAGATATATGACCAGGAGTGTGATTGCTTGATCATATGTTAAGTCTACTTTTAGTTTTGCCTGTTCACTTCTATTTGCCTTTCCCAGTAGGCCATGGGGCAAGGACCATGTCTCAACCTTCCTTCCCAGCTCCTTGTCCAGTGCCTGGATCACAGTAAGTAGTCAACAGATGCTTTCTGAATGAGTGCATGAATAAATGAAGGATGAATACATGATATCATTATTTTATTTGATAGGAAATGCAGTAAAAAGGTGGAAGGCAACTGTCTCAGCCTTGCCTAGTCTTCTCTCACGTGAGGGTCCAAACTGGGCCGCAGGAGGCTTAGCTGAGGAAAACTTCCATTTTCCTCTCCTGAGCACCAGGGCCTTCCTGCCTTCCACCAGGCAGTTCCTAGACAACGCTGAGGAAATGAACAAGAGGGTAGTTCCTAAGTGGCAGCTCCTGGGACTCAGAGAACTCCCTCTGGAGCCACAGCCCCCACAAAGTGCGTTTTAATTTGCTGATCAGGTTGTAATTAGATTAGAGGTGGAAGCACATGTAGGAAGTTAGCTCACATGGACCTCGATGAGCTCCTGCTTTCAGAGCAGTGGGGCATCACACTGTATGGGAGGACAGTTATATCGATCGAGGTTAAGGTTTTCTGCT
Organism: Camelus bactrianus; assembly: GCF_048773025.1. Taxonomy (NCBI): domain Eukaryota; kingdom Metazoa; phylum Chordata; class Mammalia; order Artiodactyla; family Camelidae; genus Camelus; species Camelus bactrianus. The sequence continues at coordinate 47,191,182 of NC_133548.1, forward strand.
CTCAGTGGCCAGAGGGGTTTGGGGTCGTGTCACATTATTTAGGAAAGAGCGAGGAAACCTGTGGTGTGAGCTGAGGCCTAGGGTGGGCCAGGCGCGTGTCAAAGACGGCTGGCGAGCAGCTGGAGTTGGTGAAGCAAGAAGGGCAGTGATCCCAGCTCCAGGTCATCCCCACACAATGTGGAGCTTTAGGAGAAGCTCCTCCAACTCCTCCTCCCCTCTACCCCCACATCCAAGCACAGACACTGTGATGAGTGTCACGGGTCCCAAGGAGAAGACAAAGAGTTGACCTATTCTCCACCCAGCACACACCTCCATGAGGGAAGGAAGCAAAGAGGTCACAGTTCAGGAGGTCTGCTGGAAAGTCAAATGAGCTGTGGCTCATTCAGTCTACTGGCTGGTCTTCGGGCGGTCGGGAAGGCAGGGTGGCCCGACCAAAGGCACCGGCATGTGTTGAATCTAAAAGTTCAGTGGCTCAGCGGCATGAGCTGGGGGTGAGGGGATGGGAGGCAGTTTTCTTTCCAAAGCCAGCCTCCTCAGGAAACAAACTAAAGATTAGGTAGGAAGCAAGGCATCTGTGTAGAAAACGTGCTCTAGTTTCCTCGAATTAGGACAATGTTTTGTTTACTTCCCTCAAAAGGTAAAGATCAATAATTATAATAAAGCAGCCTCAGTGTGTTGAACACTTTACATTTGCTATTCCAGATCCTTATAACCACTTGCAATGAGGTACCAGTCCATTTTATAAATGAATAAACTGAGGCTCAGCAAGATAACAGGAGTTATCTAACTGAACACATTAAATAAGCACAGGAACCAAGTCAAATCCATGTCTGTCTGGGGCCAAACCTGATGCACATTCCCCTAAACCACACTGGTTCTCACCTACCCAACCATCCATTAATTTGTATTAATATCCCAGAGTGCTGGACCCTTACTATGTACCAGAGACAGTGATATTTTCAGATGGTCATAATAGCTAGCTGGGATAAGTGGGAGTCTGATTCAGATGGACAAGGGTCAATATCAGCAGTGGGCCTGACCAGGTGAGATAAATTTGGGCAAGGCTCAAGGAGGGCATGGCACATTAAGCAGAGGGCCATGGAATCAAGACTACCCATCACAAGGTTTCTAGGACAATCCCAATTTTACATTCTTAGCCTAGTTCTAAACACTTTCATGTCTTTCAATCTGTGGTTCGTAAAATATGGTCACCAAACCGATGGGCCAGTGTGGTCAAGCCCTGGTTGTCAGGGATTCTTTCCACAGTATGGGCCTAGACTAGGCTCTCTTTAGGCAAATGATCCATAAGAGCATGCTGGGGCTGGTGTGTCTCTCAGACTATGCACTAGGCATCACACTAAGCAGTTTTATATGCATTTGAATCTTTAATCACAAATGCTGAGGCAGGTGTTATTATCATTCCCATTTTGTAGATGAGGAAACAGAGCTGGTAAGAGGTAGCGCTAGGTTTAAACTGAGGTGCTCGTTCCAGAGCCTTTGTTCCTCACCACTTTGCCACACAAAACTAGACTGTGCTCCCCAAAGCAGGGACTGTGCCTGACCATCTGTTCCCTTGCACACAGAGCCCAGGACAGGCCAGTAAATATTTGTTGAATCAATTCACTTCTGAGGCCTTAACACTGCACTGCTCATGCATATGCTAAGTTTTCAGTCAGCTCCTGGGCTTTACTTGCTAGTTTTGCTAAATTAGGCCTTGGATTTTACAAATGGTTTTTTCATTTTAATTGTAGAGTGACACCCTGATCCCTGTTAAATTTTTATCACTACAGATTTAACCACTGCTCTAGCCCACCGTGTTCTTTTTTCACTTCCCTAATTCTTTCACCCAACATATCAGCTATCTCTCTGAGCTTCATTTAACCAGTCAATTTGGTTCGCATTTATCAATGGTCTCAATAGAATCAGTGATATGATTACTGAATACGAGTCTGTGGCTTACCAGTGTAGTTTGCTTTCCAGTCTGATATTCATTCCTATATAAAAAATGAACCAGATCATTCACCATTCATTAGTTTGACTAAACCATTTGCCACATTATATTTTATCCACATAGACATCATGAAACAGCTAAATATCTTGCTGCAACCCAGACACACCTACTATGTTTATTGTATATTCCTGACCCACCCACCTGGCAATCTTATTTAAACAAGTAGCTCATGGTACAGCGTGGGTCCGACATCTTTAAAGAAGAGGTGCTGGAGTGGACCATATCACAGTCCCTAGAAATGGAACACCTTTCCCCGGGCTGCTGAACTGGAATGGGCACTGGATACTCTTTTGATCCCAACTGCTCCTCTGCATGAAGACAACACTGAACACAGAACCACAGGATGGGATATAGGGCTGGAGAAGGGGGGTACCCTGAGACTGTCAGGTTAGGCAAATGAGCTGGCATCGCTTTCCAGGGAGCAGTGTCTGGGTGGCCTGAGGTCAAGGCATGCGTCTGCCAAACTAGAAACGGGTGCATGCTGGAACTGGAATATCATTACTACGAAACAGGATTATCTTGAGCAATGATTCTAAATGGGATTAGAAATGACTCTTTGTTACTCAGAGATAATCAGCCACAGCAGCAGGGATGGGAGAGATGTCAAGCTCGGCACACTTTTCTGGGGGCATGGTGCTGGCATTCTGGGCACCTGGCCAGCACCCTCACCCACCCTTCCTTGCGGGAAATACTGGGCACTGTTCTTCCCCGGGCAGGTAACCACCTGGGACAAGAGCCAGCTCCACATCAAAGCGCCGTGCTCTGGGGTCCCGTGTTCTAGGCCCAGCTTCTTAGATGAAAAGGAGTGGAAAAACAATTTCCAAAGCCCTACCGCTTCTGTGTCATCTATGAGATACTGGGTTGAGGCAAGTAACACCCCCACCTCCATCAAAGATTACCTGCAGGAAATTCACTAAATTCCTCTGAGGTCACCCACAATCAGCAGCAGCAGTGTCAATCATAGTAATAATAATTAAGGCACTACAACTGCTACTATACTACTATTAATTAGCAAATCCTTATCGAGTGCTTACTACATGGCAGGCATTGTTCTAAACACTTTACATATACTCACACATTTAGGGTAGCTCAGCTTATTATCTCCATTTTTATGGCTGAGGAAACAATCACAGATAAGTGAAAGAACTTGCCGAGGTAGATGACTAGTAAGAGGAAGAGCTTGGATTTGAACCCAAGTGGTCTAGCTCTAGAGTTCACAGCTCTACCACAAGCTGGACAGTCACCACCGGAGAAGATCATGGCCTGTGTTGGATAAGGCCTTTCCTTCACACTCTCTGGTCTTCAGACCCTGCCAGTTCCTCCCACGAGCTCTAGTACATCCCTACCTTCCCACCTTTGGGAGCCTATGCTCACAATGGTCCTTATTCCAGAAATGCTGCCTTCCTGCTCTCCATCTCTATCAGTCAAAATCTTGTCCATCTTTCAAGGCCCACCTCATATGAAAGGGCCTCCTTGCATTAGCTCTCCCTCCCAGCACTCTAGCTGATCTTCTCTGGGGTACTGACTATATTCTGCCTCATTCTACAGTTAAAGTGGGGCTTGTTTTAATCCCTCTTCTGATAGCTTTTTTGAGGACAAGGAGTAATTAGTCAGCTTTTAGATTTCTCAAAATCATCCAGTACATAGTGGGCCATCAAGAACCCCTGCCTGAGTTGACTTGACTCCTGGTTCTGGCACATCATTCATTCCATGGCTTTGCTCCCTGCATCTTCCCTTCACAGGCAGCATAGTTTAGTGGAGATAATAAGGCTTTGGGGTTCAGAGGGACCTGGCTTCAAATTCTGGCTCCCTCCTTCACTTATGGACAACTTGGGCATCTCTGAGCTTCATTTTCCTTATCTACAAAATAGAGATAATAATCCCTCCCTTTTAGGACTGCAGTGAGGATAAGAGCCAACCTGGGAAGTATTCAACATGGGCCTGGCACACAGAAGACACCCAATCAACTGTAGTTATCATCATCACTTAATGGTCAGGAGATCAGATAGCACAAAGCCAGCCTTGGGCCGAAGGAAGTACCACTCTGAAGCAAGCAGCCTGGCCAAGAATAGGCTGGGGACCTTGGGAATAGTCTGGAGGCCTCCAAGGCAGGACAGACCTCCACGTTGTCAGGCCTCCTAAAGACCTGTGTTGAAGCACAGGTACAGGGCTGCTCCACTTGCTCTGCCTCTGGCCAGCCAGCAAGGAAGAAGAGCCTCCCAGGGAGGCTGCCCTGGTCCAGCTGCAAGAGTAGCTTCACCTCTTCGCTCTAAGAACACATGTGGAGCTGTCAGCCCCACAAAGAAACGCCTATAAGACTTCTCCTGCAGGACAGCAACCTGGCTTGGATTACTGGGGTTTTTATAATTAATTAATTAATTTTAAATTGAAGTATAGTTGATTTACAATGTTGTGTTAGTTTCTGGTGTACAACATAGTGATTCAGTTAGCCACTAAGAAAACAGTATGGAGGGTCCTTAAAAAACTAAAAATAGAGTTACCATATGATCCAGCGATCCCACTCCTGGGCATATATCCAGGGAAAACTCTAATTCGAAAAGATACATGCACCCCAATGTTCACAGCAGCACTATTTACAATAGCCAAGACATGGAAGCAACTTAAATGTCCATCAAGAGATGACTGGATAAAGAAGATATATATATATATATATATATATATATATATATATATACACACACACACACACACACACACACACACACATATATATAAAGAAGATATATACATATATATAAAAAGAAATATACATATATGTTATATATACACACACACATACATACTGCTGGGTTCTTAAAATTAGGGTTTAACGTCCTCCTCCCCTTAGCAAGGTAGAGGAAAAATAAGCAAATGCTAAAAATAAATGACTGCTATAAGGGGGAATTAAATGGTCTTCAGCCAAGGATGGCGGCATTTTAAAATTAACAAAGCCCAGGTACCACATCCAGGAAGGCCTTGGCAAATGCGTGTTATCCACTCATTAGCTCAGCTCCTCAGGGACCCTAGCCAAGCAGGGAAGGCAGTGCCGGGAAGCAGTCCTTCCGATGCTGATGAAATGCACTCCAGGAGAAAAGGCAGAAGGAGGGAGGGAGACTCTTGTGGGGAATTTCAAACAGTTCTGCTGGAGCTTCCTTCTCTGCCTGGCAGTCTCACCTTCTCTGAGGCAGGGGATTTCAAAGCAACCAGCAAGCCCAAGTGGGTTCAAATGTGAATCCGCCCCGAACCACATCACTCTTTCAGGATCTTTGGTTCCTGAAGCACCACAATGGCCACACTATTTATGTGGTCTACCTGCATGGTAGTCCAGGGACAAGGAACTCAAGAATGTTGTGGGATGAGAGGCAAGCTCCCAGTTCTGTACCCTGCACTTTCTACTTGCTATAAAGAATCATATGATGCTTTGTGAAATTATATGAGCCCACTGTATACCACTTGTGAAGTGAATTTATCATTATTCATCAGTAATTCTACTCCATGACATAACAAATTGTGTGAATCTTTATTCTCTACTAACAGTCAGAATATACAGTACTCTAATGTAAGATACCATCGACAATAAGAATTCAAAACATTCCAGGTGACCATAAACAGTACGAATTCATTTTGACACTACAAACATGAATTCTCAGTATGCCAATGGTCACAATTAACAGTGAAAATTAGAGAGATGGTGGCTTTTTAAAAAGTTTTTTTTAAAGTTGGTTTATTGAAGTATCATTGATACATAAATTTCATCCTTTTAGATGTACAATTTGATGAGTTGTGGGACACTATCATAATCAAGATTTAGAATATTTCCATCACCTCAGAAGTTCCTTTGGGTCCCTCCTCCAACTCCTAAACCCTAGCAGCCACTAACCTGATTTCTGTCCCAACAGAATTGCCTCTTCCAGATTTTCATATAAATGGAATTATACAGTAGGTAACTTTTCATGTCTGCTTTTAACTTAGGATAAAGCTTTCAAGATTCGACCAGGTTGTTACATGTACAAGAAGTTTGTTCTTTTTTTTTAGTGCTGGGTTATAGTCCACTGTATGGATATACCATAATTTGTCCATTCACCAGGTGATGGACATTTGGGTGATTTTGAGTTTTTGGTGATTATGAATAAAGCTACTATAAGTATCTGCATACAAGTCTTGTTGCAGATGTATGGTTTTATTTCTCATGCACAAATACCTAGGAGTTGGTATTGCTGGGTTACATGATATATGTAATTTTACATTTATAAGATACTGCTAAAGTGTTTTCCCCCAAAGTGGCTATACCATTACGCAGTCCTATCAGCAGTGATGACAACTGTTCTGCAACCTCGTCAGCACTTGGTATTATCAGTTTTTAAAATTTTGACCATTAGGGTAGATGTGTAGTGGTTATCTCACTGTGATTTTTAACTTGCATTTCCCTAAATGCTGAGTAACTTTTCTTGTGATTATCTGGCATCCATCCCTTCTTTGGTATAGTGTCTGCTCAAATATTTTGCCTATTTTTTAAAAATTGGGCTATCTTTTTAGTATTCATGTGTAAGAGTTCTTTATATCTCCTGGATACTATTCCTTTATCAGGCGTGTTTTGACAGCTTCTCTTTTGAGAAATTAGAAATTATAAGGATTTAAATCATACCATGTTTCTTCCAAACCAATATCCTCTGCACATACATGCTAATGAAGAAAACAGGAAAGAACTAAACTTTCCATTTATAAATACCTTAGTGCCACTGGATAGAGGGTCAAGCAGCACTTAGTACCTATTAAAACTCATGAGACTATTTTTACCTCTACAATAAGCATCCAACCAACATTAAGCTTTAAGGAAAGCTACATCTGGAGAAATGGCTGTCCTATAAACAGCTTTTGGCCCCCCAGGCTCTGCATCTCCCAAAGCCCTGTTCTGGTCCATCAGGCTCCTGGAATGGTCAACAGTCGTCACACTCCATTGCTGGCCATTGTCCACTGGGAAAGGTAGGAGGCTCCCAATCCATCCCTCAGTGAAAGAGCAAACAGTGGGGCCTGTGGCTGCTTGGACATCAAAGTTGAGCAAACAGGCCTGGCAGGCACTGCCTCTCCGCCTACACATCCTGCAAATGCCATGTGAAGGAGCATCCCTGAGGGGGTCATGACTTTCAGCTTGTCACAGCACACATCAAAGTTTGCACCACACACGAACTGGGTGCATGGGTTCGAATCAAGTTGCCCAAGAGCGGATACTCAGCCATTGTGTCCAGTTTTAATCCCATGTTTTCCCAAGTAATTAGGCCTTCTTGCTTATGAACTTGTGACTAAGTAAAGCATCACTGAGAGGTTGTAACATCAAAGTGCCTTCCACTGTCTGCCCATGTTTGGTAAAATTGGATTTCTTTCCCTTCTTAAAGAAAAACTAATTGAATTTAGCTGAAGGCTGGGTATATTTGCACGAGCCAGAGGAGGCTGTGCTATGTCACAGTGGTCATCTTGGGACCCTGTGGCTTAGCCTTTAGCTGGGGTGGGTCAAAGTGCAACACAAAGTGAGGCACCCAGACTCAGGCTAAACAAGTGCCTGTGGCATGAGGCTTACAGGGGGCTCACTGTGGAGACGGGGCCAGCCCCTGCCGACCGCTCCTCAAGTCAATACTACACCCAAGCTGTTACTAGGCTGGCAAAAGGATTGTCCTAACAGAATGTTGGTAAATCTTTGGCAAAACAGCTACTGAAGACAATGGCCATCACATTGCTCAAGTCCTTGATGTCATCAGCCCAAGTAAGCTTCTTAAGGCAAAGGCTGTGATGCTTACTTAGTATCTGAATCCCCTCTAGCCTAGCACATCAGCGCTTGACACATTATAGTTTTTTAAAATGTTTGCTGGATGCATAAAATGGTAATATAATATCAGAACAAAATTCCTCTCTCCTGAAAAACTGAAACTCTCTTAGATCTCTTTTTTTCCTTGCTTGTCAGGAGACTTCAATCTAAATTCATACTCGATTCTACTAATTACCTGAATTTACAGCCAGGTATAGCCTGGTCCTATTTATGTAAAATTATACACACACAGATAGAGATATAGATATACAGTGATCAACCTCTAGTTAGAGGGAATTCAGCTGATGGCTACTTTCTTCTCTATATTATTTTTACAAAAACAATAAACCTATTTTTGGAAAAGGAGATCTCTAGTTCAATCCTGACAGAATTATCTTTCCTTTTACCAATATGACTTCTAATCTTGATCCAGTTTTAATTCTTCTGTGTACACTTGTATTTGTATTTTAAGTCACCTCAAGCTTTTTTAGAAATAAAGGGAGAGAATAAATTATAAATAAGTTCCGTTTATACTTTTAACATTTTGTTCCACAGTACTGTATTTTCTGTTCAAAATTAAACAAAATACCACTCTTCTTTATTACTGAAAATTAAATAAATAAATACACATATAAATAAAAGTTCACAAGAAGTTAATCTCTTTAAGGATAGAGACTACAGTGTTCCCTAAGGACTCGACACGCACTAAAGGCAGTTGAGGGTGAAATGACTGGGCATCTGTCAGTCTCTCTCCCTCGAGCCTTGAATCTGCTGCCCTTCTACCTTCCCTTGATCCAAATTCATTTCAAGGTGGTGGTATTTCAGGCTTGGTCAATATGATTCCAGAAGGGTTTGGGGACTGATGAGAGGACAATCAGCACACTTCTAATGAGGAAAAATTTCTTGGCAGATTGTGCTGGGATGGACCCGATAATCCTTCAAGACCCCTCCCACGGCACCCTACCAATGAGGCCTACTCACCCTGACCAGTGTATGGCATTCCCTTTTACCAGATTCTACTTTTCCTTTTTTTCCATAATTCACATTATCTTCTAATGTATTATACAGTTTACTTATGCATTATATTTTTTGTTTATAGTCTGTCCCTGCCTCTCTCTACCCAGTGACTACCACTAGTATAGAAATAAGCTCCTTGAGGAAAGGGATCTTTGTCAAGAACGGTGCCTGGCAAAAAGTAGGTGCCAATATTTTTTTGTGGTATGAATAAACAAATCCAACCTGAAAGTGTGCTATTTTCAATAAAAATCTGTCCTCCCTGAGTACTAGAAGGAAGAGGAGGGCACAAAATAGAAGCTTAAAACACCAATAATTAGTCCTAGGAACCAAAGCAAGTAAATAAGCCAACATTCACTTTGCTCAATGCACACCACTGATTTGCTAATGGCCCTGGATAGACAGAGCAATCAGTTAAACCAACAACTCAATAGTTTCAGAGAGAAATGTCCTCGAAGCACATCTACTAGCTATCTGCTCGCTGACTGGCAGGACTCTTACAGTGTTATTCCTATCCCTTCTCAACACTGAAAATACAACACACAGAAGGGCACACAACCCCTCCCTTTTCTCTACCTCTGGATATCTCTTGCAGATGGAGATACATACAATCTGGGAAAGACAGGTGGGTGGGGTGGAGGGGAGGGTATCAGTGGTAGAATAAACACACATGTGTTTGTAGATAGAGAGGTCTAGTGCAGGCGGCAGAGAATAACATCAACCATTTGTAACCTGTAGCATCTATCCACTCTGCTACCACATTCAGTCCCCTCACACCCTCTGCTTTGATAATATCCTGTCCACACTTCTCTAACATCACTGATTACACTATACTCTGTCTCTCTTCCTGCCTGTCTTTTCCACATTAGACCAAGAACTCCCAAGGCTTCTGATTTCCCAGTAATTAGCATAGACCCTGGCCCAGAGTAGAGATCTACCAAATGTTTATAGAAATAATTGATTTTAGGTAAAGAAACATGGTGTCCACAGAATTCTGAAATTCAACTAAGAGTCACAGCCAGGACTGGACTCCAAGTCTCTCAACTGTAAAGCCTATTTACTTTTTTTTTTTTTTTTAAAGACTAAGCACTTGGGTCTAAAGAGGCATATAAGGGGACAGAGTGCTGATATCAAGTTCACGACAGAGGAGCAGGGAAGAGAGAACTAGCTCAGTACGGTCTGAGGCAGCGCCACCCTGACATTATAAAATCCCCGTCTGGTTGGTTTCCACCACATTTACGACTGGCCAGTACTGGTAGATAAAAGCCTTAAAAGTCTGCTTGAAGGAAAATGAAAACTGGTATCTGCAACTATCAATGTCAGTGGCTACTACTGAAGTGCCCTGTCTGCCTTCTTTGAAAGTATCTCCTTTGCTGTTTTTCAATCAATTCTTTTGCACAATCACAGCTAGAGACTGGGATGGAAAGGCAGCATTCAGCTCAAGCCCAGGATCTGGCACAGGGAGGCAGCAGTGAGGTACAGCAAAATACACAATGTCTGCAGGCAGCTAGACCAGGTTCTAAATCCTATCTGTGTGACCTTAGACACATCACTTTACCTCTCTGGGCTTCAATTCCCTTCGCTGAAAAATGAAAATAATAGTATGTATCTTGTAGGGTGGTTGTGAGAAGGGATAAAACTCTTTATACAAAGTAGACTATTTCAATCTTTACTCAGATTGGAATGGGGGACCGGGTAGGAAAATAATAGCAGGGCCTCCAATGGGAGGGAAGGAATGTCCCCCCTTCCCTAATTTCCAACACAACTTTCAAAGGAACAGCCCAATGGAGCCCTTGCTGGGGACAGTGACTGCAGACTCCTTAACACAGACAGATAACAGATAATGGAATCGTGATAATAACGTGCACAAGTACACCTAGCCACTTAACAGCAGGCTTTCAAACATTTTGTTGCTTCAATGCAAATAACTCGCCTAAGGTCACAAAGCCAACGAATGATGGAGCTGGGATCCAAAGCTACATCTTCCCTCTCCATATCTCCTATACTTCCCATTGCACCAGGTGTAGACCAGTACCTTGGGCTGAGTCCATTTCCCTGTCTTTGGAGAGGACAGCAGGGGGACAGGCAAGGGCAGGAGAAGGTTCAGGATCACCATCTGAGGAGCTCTGGCTAAGGGAGACCTGTGTGGAAGGAGATCTCTCACCTGTCGTTTCGGTTGATGGCTGCCACCATGAGTGCTGTCCAGCCAAGTCTGTGCCTTGCGTTGACATCTGCACCTTCTGACAACAGTCTAGAAAAAGAAATATTTTCATTCTACAGCTTACCAGGGACATAAGAGTAGAAGAAATGAGAAATCAACAAACAAGGTGGCTGGATGAATCTGGAAATAGTTAGAGGCCTTTGAGAACTAAATACCCATCCCAGCTCCTGTGGCCACTCCCCGCAACCCCTGAATTCCCCTACCTCTCTCCCTCTTCCTTTAAATGAGTTTGTCCCTGCTGTTATCCTCCCAGCCCTCTGAGGAAAGAATGTGCCTTCCCTGTCATAATACACTGACACTCCCACTCCCTCTCTGTCCAGAAAGCTCCCTCCCTGCCTCTCTGTCTATTCTAATCCTACTTTCATGCAATGGGGTACAATACTGGCTTGAGGACGCTCTCTCAAGAAGGCTTCCTGGATTCATCCAGTCCACAGGTCTCTCCTCCTTCCTTAGAATTTCCCCGTGCTCAGCGCCAAATGCCCAACAACACTTCTCATTTACGTAGTTCTCAGTTTACAGAAGGATTGTACTTCTCAAGTTTATCTGTAGGGTGGCTGTGTGGAAATTGGAACTCTTTGAGCCCAAGGAAAGATGGAAAGAAAAATTGAAATGCTAGATTAGGTTTCTAGGAAAGCCCACGTGAGCCTACTTGACTCTACGTGCCAATGCCTAGTACACAGTAAGAGCTCAAGAGTTGTTGGATAAATTAACAAACATGAGGTTTTAAGTATACCACTAAAAGCCTGAATTCTGGGTCCTAGTAATAGGGAGCCATATTACATGGATAGAGAGAAGGAAAGCAAAGAGAACCAACTCTAACTGAGCACCTACTACAAGAGGAACTACCTTGGAACTTTACGGACATCTCTCATTTACTCTTTAAACAAGCTTAAGGAGCTGATATTAATCTTTTCATGGGGGCAGTAACATGGCTCATGGAGGTGGAGTGACTCGCTTAAGGTCACAAAGTTAGCTAAGGGGCAATACAGTGACTGGAATTCAAGTACATAGTGGCTCTGTAGCCTGAATCCTCACCTCACCAGCCTTCCTCTATACTGAACCTGGAACTGGAAGACACAAGACTAAACTGACTCCAGCAAATCAACATGACATGTGCTTGGTCCTGTGCTGAATTCTGTGATGGGGGTACAGAAAAGATGTAGGGTCTGCACTAGGGAATTCAGTTGTGGAGGGAGGACTCATGATGGCAAGAAACCAAAGCCTGTAGTGTATGGTTTCCCACAGACGTGTGTAGGAGGCCAGGAAAGAGGGAGACCAAAATTTAAGAGTGTTTCACCAACAAGGCAGGACCTGCTTATGAGGAATGTGTGTTTGGGGGAAATGATTGCTCTTCAGTGGGTTCTAGATGAAAAGACACTGGCAGAGAGTCCAGAGGCTTGGGGTTGAGTCCTAGCACCATTCTGGTACCATAATCTGTAGTAAATGCTTCTCCGGACCAAGTTAAACCTCTGTGCTGTTGAAGTAAACAGGTGATGAAGGCTTGGAAGAGGAGACACATCATGTACTCATTTATTCGCTCAGCCTGTGCTGGTGCAGGGAATGAGACAGGTACTGACAAAGCTAAAGGGGAGAGAAACCAGCAAGCACATCACCACACATAGAGTGTCATGAAGGAGGTACAGGCTACAGGTGTACAACCAGCCTTAATGACTCAGAGGGCCTCTCTGAGGAGGTGACAACCGAGACAGCCAGACAAAAGGAGACAAGGGAGGGAAGGAATGGTCCAGGCAGAAGTAAAGCCTCTCATCCAGAAGAGAAAGCGGCAGGGGTATATTAGGTCCTGAAAGAGGTCTGGCATGACTGGGGCACAAAATGTGAGGGGAGAATGTCAAGAGAGGAGGTTGGGAAACCCTCTTCTCTCACTTCTAGCTTGAAAATTTTCTTCTGGTGAAAGTCCTGGGCCTCCTACCACATATACTCTTAATCATCTTTTATGCAGAAACAATTGTCTATAGCCAAGAATGTTAAAAGAGGGGTAGAACCCTGGGGATGAATCTTCTGTGAGACAAAAATCTCTTTTTGAACAAAACCTTCCTAATTTACAAAATTTTCCCCTGTTTAGCAGGCCAAGTGGTGCCACAGACAGCACAGGGTTCCAAAAGTTGAGAGATTGGAATTCTGATCTTAACTGTGACTCTGATTGGATGGCCTCACTTCTGTAGCCCTCAGTCCACAAGACTGGAAAATTAGGAAGGGCTGAAGCAAATCAAAGAGGTTTCTGAGGGAAAAGACTCAAACTATGCCCTGAAGAACAGGAATAATTTAAAGAGGGAGGAAGTGCATGCCAATCAAGACAAAAGGAACAGGATACTGTTATTCAAAAGCAAGGAAGTGATGGGAAGGTACACTCAGAGACCATAAAGTAGATCCATCTGTGTGATAATTAACAGTACAGAAACAGACAGCTGCCAAGGTATGCAGGGCCTCAAAAGCCAGGCTAGGAGGCCAAGGCGATGAGCATAAAGCTTTTTTGAGCCATGCATTCCTTTGAGGATATGATCAAAGCTGATGACTCTATCCAGAAAAGTGCACAGATGCGCACACATGCTCCCCCCCAAAAATTTTTTTTACACATACAATGTCCAAGGGTTCATAGGTTCCTTTGAAATCAACTGTGGACCCTAGGTTAAAAACCTGTTCTAAAGAGTTGACAAATGCCTGGCATGTGTGCTACTGTCCTGCACTCCTGCATCTACATCAGAAATTAGGAATCTCTCCCAGCAGCTCGTTCCCATGGAGCCTCTGAAAGAGCCTCAAAATCCTTCTCAAGACTGGTTCTAATCAGTCACCATCAATCAACTGAAGCTGGCAAAGAGGAAACCTATTTGCCATTCCTTATTTGTCACTCCATAACCTATTTGCCAAACCTATTTGCCACTCCATAGCTTAAGCAGATTCAATTTGAAAGTGGGCAGAGTCAAAAATGGGGACAAGGAGACCAGTTTGGAGGTTACTGTGATATGGACCAAGGGAGAGGAACTAGGGCCGGGAAATGAGAAAGTGGGTGTGGCTAAAAGAAACAGTGCAGGCAGAATCCTTTACGCCTTCGGTGAGTCAATGTTCTGTGTTCCCTTCCTGGGCCCTGAGAATTCTGGAAGCAGCACTTCTCTGGAGGCAGAGCTGAAGAAAGAAGACTGAGATGCTTCCTCTTTCTGCCCCTTAAGGGTTGAGTGTAGTGTAATAAAAAGGAAAGGATAAATAAAAGGCTTTGGAGTAAGCTGAATCCAGGCTTTTGACCTGGATTCAAATTCTGGTCCAGCTAGATAATGCTGAGCAAATCAATTCGAGTCTCACATTTTCCACCTATCAAATAGGGACAATAATCTCTAATTTGCAGGGATCCCCCCCAGTCCCTGGCATATAGCAGGTATTCAGTACAGAGTGGTTTCTGCCTGCCACCCTACCTTAATTCCATCTCTTTGATGGAACAAAGATCTGGTCTGAAGTTGGTAGTGGCAGGTTGACCAATACCCAGGGATTTTAAAACAGGGTCACACAGGATGACCTGGGTAATTCAGCCAGGCTGGCTCCAGGTACTCCTTTGTTCATTTATTCAACAAACATGTGCACACACCCACTGTGTCTGGCTGTGTGCTGGTTACTGAGAGGAGACAAGATGAAGGTTCTTACTTCCTAGGACCTGAACCAAGCAGGATTTTCCTTTATATATATATATGTGTGTATGTATGTATGTATATGTGTGTGTATATATATATACACACACACACACATAATCTTTATATATGTGCATCTGTTTATCATTTTTTTCACAAATAACTGCATTTTAAGATATGCTCATACTGCTAAGTATATAATAATTCCATTTAAAAATTGCTACTTAATTTTCCACCAGATATTCCCTCTCTGCTCTCCCAGGGATACCCACCCAGGTAACCTCCATCTCCCAGCCACTGAAAGCAATGCTAAAAGAACATCCTCTTACATGTACCCTTTTGGACTGGTGTGAGTATTTCCCTGGATTGTAGGGTTATAGGGTTTACTTTACTTGATTTGACTAAATAGCACCAGAGTCCTCCCCAGGAGAGCTGCTCCATCTACCTTCTCACCAGCAGGACAGGGGTGTTTCTGTGTACTGCCAACACCTAGCAGTAGCCAGCTTCCTAATCACTGCAAATTCAATAGGGATCTCACATTATTGTTTTAAATTGTATGTCTCTGATTACCAACAATTTTGAGCTACTTGTTATATGCATACTAGCATTTGGGGATTTCATTTTCTGTACATTACAGAGGTTTCTTTTAAGAGGAGGGACTGCTGGGAGAGGTTTCTCCAAACTTGCAATCCTTTCAATGAAGAGTAGATAAAGCATAGGGTAGAAGCAAGAGAACTGCGTTCTAGTTCCAGCTCTGCCACCTCCTACTCGAATACCACAGGGTAGTTATATTATCTCTCTGCGCTTCAGTCTCTTCATAGGTCCACTAGGGTTTTAAGAGGTGACACTGAAATCTGAAGGAAAGGGCTCCACAAACCTGAGGGGTCACTCCTAGGAGGCAAATGTCAGTGTTCTTCACTGCGACACCAGCTTTTAAGCCCTGCCCAGCAACCTGACTGAGCATCGCTCTTTGCAGCCTCTTGGGGCTGAGGTATAATGAAAAAAGCAATGGCCCTGGAGTCCAAAGGCTGGAGTTCAGATTCTAGCTCTGTCACTTACTAGCTGTGAAATGGGGGATATATTAATTCCTATTGTGCAAAGTGGCTGTAAGGATTAAAAGAGATACCACAAGGCAGAACTCCACAAGGAGTGGTGGCACCTGGTAAATCCAAGAAGGACTAAAGCAAGCATAAAAACCACAAATGACCCCAACTCCAAACAACTTTTCCTCTTTCAGAGCTGGGTGGGCTCCTCTCCTACTTTCTCTCTGTGTGAGAGCAGTTCCAAAAGTTCAGATTTCACAAACCCAGGTTTCTTCCATTTCATTTTGTTGCTTTGCAAGTGAATGCCCAGCGGGCAGTCATTTCAAAGTCCTGGGCCAGCTGGGCGGGTGACTGCCTGCTGAGAGTGGCTGAAAGGGCCTCTGAGGCCTGAGAAAGCCACCCTTGCTCTCCCCTGTGATTTTCACCAATGGACAAAATGCGGCAAGTGAATTAATCTCTTTTAAAAAGAGCAATGCTTGTGACAGAGCACGGTGTCTCCGAAAAGGTTAGGATTCCATCATCCCTGAGATGATGAGTGGAATGTTTAATATAGGTTGCCACTCAGGGCAGAGCAGCCTGTGTCGGGGGGCTGGGGAGTGGGGGTGGGCACTGCAGGCCTTTCTAGGTTCATTCAGAACTTGAAGAAGATCCTTCCCTAATGAACTAGGTCTCCTGCTTGGCAAGGCAGCAGGAGGTAGCACTAACTGGGGGCTGACACAGGGTAGAAGCTAGAGAGGAGACCACACTAGCAGTCCCGAGCTGAATCCCAGCTCCTGTACAACTCTCAGGCAGTAGAGTGGGGAGGGAAAATAAGGAGAGATCTTGGCTCAAACACAGGCTCTATTGGGTGGGTAGCCGTGGGTGAGTGAGTGACTTAAACTTTCTGGACCTCACGTGGTTCCCTCATCTGAGTGACAGCTCCTGCTCTCTGAGCCTGTTTCTACATCTGTTTAAAAAGGAAGAGGAGGACCCCACTGGCCCTATCCTACTCCATGTGTCATGCAGCAGCACCATGAAAAACAATGAGACAAACTAATATAAAAGCACTTGGTATGCAATAAAGCACTGGACAAACAGAAGAGCCTATGCTATTGTTATTATCATTTTTCCAATTTCTGTCTGCCTCATTTTAAGGAATTAAAGAGTAAACTAGGATGATATATGAAAGGTGTACACAGAATTTGGTACATAAGTGCTCCAAATTTTCTGTGGATTGTTGAATGAATGATCTCAAATCCCCAGGCAAGGGCAGTGGTAGAATAAGGGCTTCCTAGCCCAAGAGCTGAAGATTTCCAGAGGAGAGTAACTAATCAAGGGAAAAAAATAAAGCTGCTCCCATCTATCAGGGATCCAACAGTCCTGAAGGCGATGGACCAAACAGGCAGCAGTGGTTACCTCTGCTGGGGAAGGGGGATGAGGGAGTCAAACTTTCACTTCCTGCTGTGAACACATCAGTATTGTTCGAAGTTTTGTTGCTATTTTTTATAATAAACATACTATTACTCCTAAGAAAAAAACTTTCTTAGAGGAAAAAACCCCCCACAAAACCCTTACCCTTTCAGTTGTCATATAGTTTCCTAGCTTCCTTGTCTCAGTCCCCGGTAGTCGCATGGCCTCCTAGAAACAAGGATGTGCCCTGTCTCTGAGCTCCCAGTGCTGCTGGCACAGTGGCCCAGACCAGAGGGCTCAGGGGCTGAACAAATGAATGTCTGCAGCATTTCCCTATACAACTCTCTCACCAGTATGCCCATATACTTGTGTGCCTGACTTTTTCATAGAACTTAGGCTCCTGTGTACATGTGGGACGGTGTGGGTGGGGCTTCTCACTCTCAGGGCTGAGGACACTTAGACACAGGCCAGAGGCTGGAGGCCATGGGTTCCAGTCATGGCTCTCTCAGTAACTAGCTTTGTGACCTGGATAAATTTGTCTCTCTGGGCCTCACTTGTCTCTGCAGTAAAATAAGGGAATTGAATTAAATGATTTCTCAAGTCCCAGCCAATTCTAAAAATCTTTGGATTCTAAACATGTACAGTATCAAAATTGAGAAGTGGATTCCTAGCAGGCATAGGCACCAGCTAGACTTCCAAAGAAAAGATAACTCCTCGGGCTTGCTATTTCTAGGAGAGAAGGAGGGAGAGAGTCCCAGATGGGTATGGGACAGTTACGAATTACTCCGGCAAACCAGCTCTTCTACTCAGGGGAGGGAGGTACCACTTGATTTTTTCTTCCTCCTTCTTTATGACTAATCAATACAAAGCGGCCACTGAACTTCAATTGTGTATTGTTCCAACTGATTTCCGGATCCTTCACATGAACTGCCCTCAGCTGCAGCTGGGGAGGGGGCTGAAGGGTGGGGAGGCCTGTCCCACCTGCATCAGAGGCCTGGAAGCAGTGAGCCATGCAGACTCAATCATGATCGCTATCTGGGCAACAGGGCCCTGGTTGGAGCCTCGCAGAAGGCCCTGTTTACAGTAATAACAGCACCAGGCCCTGCTGTCTGAGCTGAGGCAAGGCGCCTGGGGCTAGAATCTATACACAGCCTCCATCTGCGCCTTATCTACCCAGTCAGCCTGGGCTGGGAGGGGTGAGGTAAGGGAGGAAAGGCTGCTTTCAGACCCCAGCCAGACCTCAGACTGCCAGTGGACTTCAGGCAGGTCCTAGCACTCCAACTCCACAGACACAAGGCCTCTCTGGCATCTTTTGCTTTCTCTACTTGAACTGAACACTCTCCTTCAAGGCCTCACTTGCGGCCCTTCCCCTAGGAAGCTCTCCAGATGCTCTCACCCTCAGTGAGACTGCCCGGCCCAGCACTGCCATACCCGGACTACCCCAAAGAGCTGTGCGTAGGCAGTGAGGCAGAAGGACCAGCAATTATGCAGCACTGACAATGAATGCAGGTGTGTTGCGTAATGTGCCTGTGTGCTTCATAACCAGTTACTTCCTATCATGTAAACTTTAAAAATTTCCAGACATAAAGAAGGATCTGCTGAGATGAGTCTGGTCAATCCTTTCTCTTATACATACAGATATGGAGGCTCAGACAGCACCAGGCCTTGAAATAGACTGATTCGGGTATGAGCTTGCACCTGTCTCTTCCAGGCTGTGTGACTGTAAGCAGGCCATTCTAACCTCTCTGAACTTCAGCCATTCTACCTTATTCGTCTGCCAGACCTACCTAACAAGGGCACTGAGATGAAGAGATGACCAAAGGACATAATGTATGTGCAAGCATTCACATCTTCTAAGTGTTAGCTATCATTATTACCATTCAAAGGCACACAGCAGAGGAGCTATATCAGAATCTCACTGAATACTGCTGGATTAAACAGAATAAAACCAAGGCTGGGGGAATCTTTTTTTTCCCTATCTTTCTTACAGTTTCTAGCAGGAACTTAGCACACATTAAAATGCATAGATTATTAATTTTTAATTTTGAAACAATTTCAAACTACAGAGCAGTTAAAAAATAGCACAGACTCCAGAAAAACCCCTCAGATAAATCCTTCACTCAGAGTCTCACCACATTTTGTCTCAGGTGCTTACCATTCCTTTTTTTCTTTTCTCCTAGACCATGAGAGAGTTCATTTCAGACATTATTCCCCTTTACTTCCAAATAGTTATACACATATTTCCTAGTACAAGGACATTCTCTTACATAACCATTAATCAATAATGATCAAATTCAGAACACTTAACATTGATAAAATATTTTAACCTAATACAAAGTCTATTTAAATTTCTTCACTTATCCAAATCGTATCTTTTATAGCAATTCAGCCCCTGCCGTGGATCCAGATATAAGGCAAGATCGAAACTGGAATCAAGCATTGCAGGTGCCTTCAGTTTCCTTTCATCAAGGATAACTTCTCAGCCTTTCTTTGATATTCATGATACCAACATTTTTGCAGAGTACGGCCAGTTTGTTTGTAGATTATCCTTCAATCTGGATAACATTTTTTTGAGAAACCACAACCCATCATTCGGCTATTCATTCCATAAACTTTACACGAGACTGATTATTACAGCACTCTGAGCAGGATACTAAGGGCACTCTGAATGAATTCTGCAGTATCCTTGACTTCAAGGTGTTCACTAGACAGCTACACACTTGACAAATAACTAAAATACAAGCAGGGGACATGTGAGTGTAAGTCAGAGCAAAAGCCACAGGGATGACTTCTTGAAGGCAGAGACATGAGCTGTACCAGAAAGGATGGGCAGAGCAGATTCCTCTAATGAGCTCCTGGGATCTTCTATGGGAAATATCTCTGCTTCCTAAAACAGTGTGCACCATGGCTGGGATTCCATAAAATTCGAAAACCAACAATACGAGGCCAGAAAGGGAGGGAGTGGTCCAGGACACCCTCATCTGGGTACCTCTGCTCAGGGCTCTAAACAGCTGCCTTGGTGACTTGGTGACAAGAAGGCAAGGTCTGTCTAGGCAGCTGAAGTGTGGAAAAGGGCCATGAGCTCCACCTACTGGCACCATAGCAGGCCTAGAGGCTGCTGTGGAGGGCAGCAGGGCAGCAGGGCAGCTGCCAGGGAGACACAGAAGTGGCTCAGATTTCTTAAACAAGGTTGGCACTTGAGCTGCCACTGCCAAGCTCCAGAACCCTATGAGATTTTCAGTAAAGAATGGACTGGGCAAAGCCAAACACAATACCTGGCCCTGTCTAGACAAGTGGGGGCAAATTTTGGCCTTCATTAATTCAGGTTTGTCCCAGTAACAAAACTCAAGTAGCCTCTTCTCCAAGCCAGGCTCCGTGCTGGACACTGAGGGTACAGAGATGAATCAGACATGGATCCTGCCCACAAGGAGCTTCCAGTCTGAACTGGGGCTGGGGAAATTGGACAAGTAAGTATACAAATAAGTGTTTTAAGGAACACAAGTGCTCTGACAGCTGCCTGTACAGGTTCAGTGAGCACACAGTATGCTTGGCTCTTCAGGTCTTGCAAAGCTCTTGAATGGTGGAGTTCAAAAGAGCTAACGTTTCTTGAGCAGCCTACTATGCATCAGGCACTTAGCATTTATAATCTCACATGTCCTGTGATAGAGAAGGAGCCTGAGTCAGAGAGAGAGAGGGCAAATGACTTGCTCAAGATTACATGGCCAGTAAGTGGCAGCTGGGGACTGGAGCCCACACTCTCTCTACTGAACCATCCTGCCTTCCAGGGCACATATCCCAACTTCTTCCCTTCTTTCCCACATTTAGCCTGGAGCTAGCACAAGTGCATGAGAGGTGTCTGATGGAACTAACCAACTGCCAGGAAAAGATAAATAAGGAAAAGCCTTAAGTGGAAAGGAGGTTATCTGAGGGACGAAGATTCGCTTTGATTAGTTCTGCTTCCTAGAACTTTCTCCCTTGGAAGAGACCCTCTTCTCTTAGACTGAAATCCCATTTTCTTCTTCATGGAAGTCTCCATACTACCAGCACTACTTTCACAGTCACATGGCAATATGATACTTCAAAGTGGTCTTGCCTCTAGGTTAAAACAAACTTGGCAAACAATTCCAATCAATGGATGATAGAAGCACAGGAAGCCCTAGTTCTCTGTAGACTGGGATGACTGCAAGCTTAACAGAATCTAGAAGTATAATACAGCTGCCAAGAAAACTAATACAAGCTCAGCCCATGTTAACAGACTCATAAAATCTCTAAAAAGGGGATCACTGCCCTGCTGCTCACAGTAAAGTCATGCCCCACTGGAATTCAGAAGGGGCAACAAAAACTCTGTGGCCATTTCTTTAGAAAATGACTAGGATGAGAAGACTTGAAACTATAATTTAGGGAACCAAGGCTTATTTGGCTTGGAGCACTGTCTCCTAATATTTAAAAATCTGCAACAGGAAAAGGGAACTGTGAAGTCCTGGAGGACAGAGCAGGGACCAGAGGGGAGTTGTAGAGGGAGCTAACTACATAACAGCAGCACACCCCGTGTCGTGCTATGCCAGGTGCTCTCACAACATTACCTCAGAATTCATCACAACATAAAATATTTTTCTAATTACAAAGGCTTTTGCTTACACTTCTCCAACTGCACAGAATGTCTTTCCACCCAACTGCTTGTATCCAAATATTACCCTTCTCCAGGACCAGACTAAATGCCACCTTGTCTATGGAGCCTTAACTTTCTGTATGTACTAATCACAATTCTCTTACCAGAGTGCAAGTTTCTTGAAAAGCAAAGGTAATCATGATACATCTTTATGCTCCTCCTCAATGCTGAATGGAGCATATTGTTCATGATGAGCCTTAAGAATGAATAAATGCCAAGGAAAATGTACAAATTGCCAAAAAGCACATGAAAAGATACTCAACATCATTAGCCATCAGGGAAATGCAAGTCAAAACCACAGTGAGAAATTACTTCACGCACACTGAGATGGCTCTAATAAAAAAAGACAATAACAAGTGCTGACAAAGACATGGAGAAATCAGGACTCTCACATTTTATATTGTTGGTGAGAATGTTAAAATGGCATAGCCACTTTGGAAAACAGTCTGGCAGTTCCTTAAAATGTTAAACATAGAGTTACCATGTGACCTAGCAGTTCTACTCCTAGGTGTCTACCCAAGAGATATAAAAATATATATTCACACAAAAACCTATACACAAATGTTCACAGCAGCTTTATTCACAATAGCCAAGAAGTGAACATACAACTGTCCATCAACTGATGAATGTATAAATAAAATGTGGTATATCTATACCTGGAATATTATTCAATCATAAAAAGGAACAAAGTACTGACAAATGCTACAAGACAGATGAGTCTTGAGAACATATTAAATGAAAGAAGCCCATCACAAAAGGCCACATATTGTATGAGTCCGTTTATATGAAATGTCCAGATAGGCAAATCCATAGAGAAAGTCAATTAGCAGTTTCCAGAGTCTGGAGGCAGGGGGAATGAGGAGTGACTGCTGATAGGACTGGGTTTTTTTTTGGGGGGGGGTGATGAAAATGTTCTGGAATTAGACAGTGGTGATGGTTACATAATCTTATAACTATATTAAAAGCCACTTAACTGTGTATTTTAAAAGGGTGAATTTTATGATATGTGAATTATATCTCCAAAGGAAAAAGAAAAGATAAATGAATGAGCACATGTCTGATTAGAGTCTGCTTATCACTCAGGCGGCAGGGTGTGCCTCATATCTAGAGATGCCCAACTGAGGGATGGATGTTGCCCTTAAGAGGAGACTTGAACACTGGAGAGCAAGTGAGGCTGGAGAGAAAAGTGTCTTGTGGCCCATCGAACCCATCAGGGGCTGCACCTGAGCCCTGCTTGACCCTATGAAGAATACTGCTCTGCTTGCTGGACTCTGAACCCCTGGGAATTCCAGAGGCCTCCCCCAATTGTTTATGCTTTACACTCTGCCCCTGCTCACTGTCTATCTGCAAAGGCTGGTCAAACATACAGACTTCCTGGGAGGCCTGGGTGCTATCCCCCCAAACAAAAGAGCATTGAGATGGAAGCCTCAGCTCAGACTCAGGGAGGATTCTTATGTAGCCTTCTTGGGCCTCCCACCCACATGAATGGAGGATCCTGGAGACCAGTCAGCCTGCCTAGCTGCTGTACCCTCCTGCTGAGTAGACTTTGGAGAATAAACAAGGTTTCATTCAACCAATCAATCAACTGGCCAGACTCTTATCTGTACTGTATACTGAGTGCCCAGGCAGCCTTGTGTGACTAGCTGTGGTGGAGGAAGGAGGAGGTGCCATACACTTAGCTGTGATAGCATGGCCTAGGGGAGGAGACACAGGCATGAAGCAACTGAAGAGAAGGGCAAGGAGGTGAAAACTAAATCTGATACCTTTTGGCTCAGACTTTAAGGCTGTGGGAATTTTCATGAGAAAGATCAAGATGTGCTAGAACAAGAAAAGCACATAGTATGGATTCACATTGGCCTTGGTTTCAATCACAGCTCTACAAGTCCTCACGAGCTGCAGGGTAGAAAGCACTAAACCTGTCTAAACCTCAAGTTTTCTCATCTGGAAAGTGGACATAACACATTCTGTTTTTGTAATACGTAGCAAAGAATGAAGACAATACATATACAGTATCTAGTACTCAGCTTCACAAAGAGTGGGTATCTAGTAAATGACAGTTATTATTACTAGGGAGGGTGAGTGTCTCGAAGAGGAAGGGCTTGAGGTGGGCAATGAACCATGAACAGGATCTAGACAGAAGAACGGGGGGAGTTGGGAGCACTGCAAAGGCTCACAAGTAGGAAAGAGTAAGTTGCACGTTTAAGACTAGAGAAGCCAAGTCTGACTAGAATGGGGGTTCTTGAGACAGAGGGGAGCCAGGCTTGGCTGGCAGGAATGCAGGGGGGAGTGGCTGTCAGTGAAGAGCAGAGTTGAGGGGAGGACAGACAAGAGATCTAGATATGACATTTATCTTCAGGTACCTTGTGGACTCCCAGTCAGGCAGACTGAAATGGTTCTCCCTTGAGCTAGAAAACATCTCCCTGAGCCTGGCAGAGTGCTGGGAGGAAACTGAGACCCAGGCAAGCTCCTCTCTGTTTCAAGTCTTACAACCTCCTCATTTGTAAAATAACGTGGTGGCCCACTTCCAAGCAGGCAATTCTGGGCAAATTACTCAAACAACCCAAAGTTTTGTTTTATCATCTGTGGAATGGGGCTATATTACTTGCACAGTTGTAGGATTTAGTGATTAAAGCCTCATGCGAAGCCCATCACAAAGAAGGCATTCAAAAAACATCGGCCACCAATAGTAATATTTAACAATGTTATTAAATATTATTTTATAATATTTAAAACATTTTATAACATACATATACACACAAAATGTATACAAAATTACATTATCAAAGGAATATGCTATAAAGACTAAATAAAACTGAATATACGTGGGCTCTAAAAAAAAGCATTACAGGTGGTATTTTTGTTTTTCGCTCCACCTTATACTCATTTACCTTGTGTTCATTAGTCTGGGGGTGTTAGTCTCTGAATGTTTACACTAAGAGCTTAAGAAAAATGTAGGGTAAAAATTGAATATCCAGAAAATTCTATCCATTACCTCAATTTATTTTGCTAGTTCAGGGGCAAAAACCTGGTGTAGTTAACAACATTCAGTAACAATCCTATAATGTACTGAGCATCTGTTCGTGCTAGGCACAGCACTGGCTGATTTTTTTCATTTAATTTTCTTATTTAACACTCATAGCAATGGTGTGAGGTAGGTTAATCATCAGCCCACTTTACAGATGAAGAATCTAAGGCTAGAGAGGGTAGGCTACTTTCCCAAGGTCACAGAGCTAACAAATGGCATTGCTGGAATCCAAACCTTGTTTTTCTCAGACTCCAGAGTCCTTATCACCAGGATTCCTGCCAATGATATGAAAGCCTCTTTGGGCAGAACCACTGACAGAGTCACAAGGAGAGAACCACTTGCTGCCATAGGAGGACTTCGGGCTTGGGACCCCTGCTCAAAAGGGAGGAGAGGGAAGAAAGCAGGATGCAGAAGAGCCTCCAAGTTCCAAAGTGAGATTTTCTCAGAAGGCTTTTCAAACAGGACAGGGACAGAGCAGGAACTGTGAGGCAAACTGCTAAAGTGAATCTGGTAAGCCCAGTAACATGTTAGTTGGACTGTTTCTAATATTCTTGGACTTCTCTCTGTTCCTCAGTTTCCTAGAAAATTCTTTGTGAGAAAATCCAACTGGTTCCAGCCATGCTAACAGGATTTGTGTTATGGCCATAATTGAGCTGGGACTTTCAAGAAGCAGCACTTGGGCCACAGCAGTGGTGGTGGGGAGATAGAGCCTGACAGCTGTCCCTGCTGGGGGGCCCTGGGGGACTGCCACTTTGTGGCTTCACTGCCTCAGTGGCTGGATCAGTGCCCAGAAGATGTTGGCACACACAGAAGAAGCTGGTAAGCACTCAGATTGGCTCCTAATGTTTCTCAGCAATCAGAATAGCTGGTGAGCACATCAATCCCTTCCCAATATCCCCTGCTCCCCACCCCCAACTCAGCTGCCACTAATGTTAGAATAAGACAAGGCTCCTTACTATGGACGGCCTCTAATGCCTTGCAAGCCCTGCTTATTCTCTAGGCTCCTGGCACCTCTCTCTGGGCTGCAGTCTCACCCGGCTTTTTCAGAACTTCACACTTGCTATTGTTCCTCCTTCCACAGGGTCTTTGTAAACAAAAGCTCCTTCTGCCAGGAAAGCTCTTCTGATCCTTCTTCACCTAGGTTAACCCCTCTCTCCTTCACTTCGGACTCAAGCTTCCTCTCGGAAGCTTTCCATATATTAACCAGAGGAAATCTCTTAGAGGCTCTCAGGAGTCTCTGCACTATTCATTTCCAGCATTTATTACAGCTGTCATTTCGTATCTGCATGATTAACGTCTGAATAGACTTTAAGTTCCATGAGGCAAGGCCTCTACATTTTTGGGTTACCACTGATCCATCAGGGCCTAGCACACATTTGTTGAATGAATAAACGATTGAACTAATTTTCCATTTTTATGTTATTTTTTTCAAGGGGAGGTCAGTCCTCTGTTTACAGGTTTATTATGACTGTAAATAACTACCACCACCATTTGCCTAACTCTTGCCATTACAAAACACTTTTACAACACTCAGTGAGTATTTGTTAACTACTTACATGAACAGCGATGAACAACAAAGCAATGGTCTGCCACCTCCAAAACTCACAGTATTTTGAGAGAAAGAGGAAAGGAAACAGATCATCCATCCCAAGAGAGGGTGGTAAATACTGTCACAGAGGAAGTACAGTGTGCTACAAGGACCTACAGGTGCGTGGAGGGTTAGGGAAGGCTTCCTAGAAGATGTGACACTGATGACCCAAAGGATGAGTCCACCTGCCTGAACTCTCACAAGATCCCGGGAGGGTAGTCTGGCAAATATCATCAAAGACACTTTATAGCCAAGGTCACTGAAGAAACTAAGGAAATACTGACACAAAGTCACACAGCCTAGAAGACAGCCAACACTAGAGGCTCAGTCCCTGGCTAGGCTCCCTTTCAGGGGCATCCCTCCTTTCCCCAAGCCACCCCAGTAGGCCCTGGCTGCTCTCTGCTCTTGGGCTTGGCCCACCGCCTGACTCTGCTAGGCGTCTGAGCAGCTGACTAGCTGTTTCCACAACTCACCTACCCCTGAAGTTTAGAAAAAGCTACTAATCCAATCTTCCCCAGCTGCCTTCCAGGCAGCAAGCGGGCAGAGACTCATTAAGTCCACACTCCAGAAAAGGTGCCAGGCCCTGGACCACTCTGCAGAATTGCTTGCCTGGAGAGGCGCCACTTGAGTAAGCCCTGGTGTTTCAGTATGTGATCTGGACCCTCCGAAAGGGACTCAGTTTCCCTGCAGAGTTTAGCACTAAGGACTATATTGCTAAGTTCTCACTGGGAACCCTATCAGCAAGATTTAGAAACTAAGACTCAAAAAGAGAGGTTCTATGACCTATTACAGCTCATAGAGACAGTTAGCAACTGTGTCCGAAGTAGAACCCAGGTCTTGTAATTCTAAAAAGCCTGTTCTCTTTCTGTAACATTATTCTACCTTCCAACATCCCAACATTCAAAAAGCCTGTGTGTGTTACACCCTAACATTCAAAAAATCATGCGACGACCTTAGGGAGCACTCATAACAAGCATCAAATTCTAAGAGTGATGCCAGTTAGGCCTTGACCTTTGGTCTAAGATAAAGCTTTTATTTCAACCTACTGCAAGCCACAAGAACATTTACATATTTACTGGTTAAAAGAGCTAGATGTTTTGGTTGCTCTGATGCCATCATTAATATCTTCACATCCAGCCAAAATGATACAACAATCGATAAACAGACAGGCTCTCTGAGGCCCCGAGACAGCCAAATGTATTTACCAGCCAGGGCTTTTGTTAATTAGATAAAATCCCTGGATCAATGTGCAGAACATTTACCTATGCTGTAGCTAAGCACATTCTGGACACCTTAATCCTGGCACATGGACAGCAAGTGCCTCAAGCCCCAAGATGGGGCATCCAGGGACAAGAACCAAACCAAGCCATCAATGAAGAGCTACAATAAATGTGTTTAGCCCTCAACAAAACCCAACTCTTTCTTCTCTCCTGAACTGCAAACTAAATCAGACTTCCCCCCACCCCAAAGGTATCTAATAAACAAATTTTAGCTGGTATGAAATACTTTATTTTCCAAAACCATCAAAACAAAGTGTCAAAACCACTTTTAAACTGATCTTTGAGTTTGAGAGGCAGCATGGTATGTACAGTGGGAAGAGTCAAAAAGACCCATACATTCAACTTCTAGTTGACATCTCCACTTAAATGTCTCATTGGCATGTTAAATCCAGCATGTTCAAAACTGAACTCAATATTCTTCTCCCAACCCAGCCCTCCTCCAGCATCTTCATGTCAGTGAATGGCAACAGCATCAAGCCTGAAAACTGAAATTCATCCTCAACACCTTCTTCTGCCTAATCAACATACCCAATTCTATTCATTCACTCAATGTTTGTATACTGAGTACCAACTATGTATCAGACACTGATACTGCTCTAAACATCATCAAGTTCTGTCTAGCTTACCTCTTCCATTGTTGCTACTGACATCTTAGTTCAAGTTATCACCTGCCATCATCCTCTTCAGTCTGGACTAATCTACTCCAGTCACTTTCAACCAGTCTTACTGCATCCACCTCTCTATCAATCTTGTCTTCATGGAGTAACCTTAAAAATTACAGATCTAGATCACGTCACCATGTATGTCTACGTCTCTCTCTCTCTCTCACACACGCATACTCTTAAAGTTCTTCAATGGTTGCCCTCCGTTCTTAGTGAAAATAAAAGTTAACAAGCTCAGTGTGATATGGTCCTTGCTTAACTCTTCAGTTTCATTTCATACCCTCTCTCATTTACTCTCTAGGGTCATCATATTGGCCTTCTCACAATTCCTCAATTTTGCCACATCTTTTCTTGACTCAGGGCCTTCCACCTACTGTCCAACTCAATGTTCTTCTACCTTTCTCTTCATCCTTCAGAGTTCACTTGAATCTCACTCAGATGCTTTCCCTTACTGATAATATACCCCCACCCCCTACCCCTCCCATACTCAAGGTTAGATTCCTAAGTGTCTTGTATTTCACTTTTTAAAAAAATTTTATTAAGATATAACTCACATACCATACAATCCATCCATTAACAGTGCACAACTCAATTGTTTTTAGTATATTCAAAGTTGTTCTACTTTGACTACTAACCCCAGAATATTTCATTATCCCCAAAAAAAACTCTGGACCCATTAGCAGTCATTCCCTATTCTCTGCCAACCCCAACCGCTCCAGCCCTTGGCAATCACTAATCTACTTTCTGTCTCTAAGGATTTGTCTATTCTGGGCACTTTATATAAATCGAATCATATAATATGTGGTCTTTTGTGTCTGGCTTCTTTCATTCAGCATAATGCTCTCAAGGTTGATTCATGTTATAGCATATATTTATTGGTACTTCATTCCTTTATATTGATAAATAATATTCCACTATCATATTTTTTATTTATCCACTGATCAGCTAATAAACTTTGGGGCTGTTTCCCTCTTTGGGCTATTATGAATAATGCTGTCATGAACATTTACGTTCACTAATGTACATGTTTTGATTTCTCTGGGGTATATATCTAGGAGTCTACTTGTTGGATCCGAAAGTAAGTCCATGCTTAATATTCAGATTAACTGCCAACTGTTTTCCAAAGCAGTTATATCATTTCACATCCCCACCAGCAATATGAGGGTTTCAATTTCTCCACATCCTGACCAACAGTTGCTATTATCTGTCTTTCCGACCCTACTGGGTGAGAAGTCGTATCTCATCGTGGTTTTGATTAGTACTTCCCTAATGCCAATGATGTTGAGCATCTTTTCATGTGCTTATTGCACATTTGAATATCTTCTTTGGTGAAGTGTCTATTCAGATCCTTTTGTCCATTTAAAAACTGGGTATTTTATTGTTGAGCTGTAAGAGTTCTTTATATACTCTGAATATAAATCTCTTAACAGATGTATAACTTGCAAATATTTTCTCCCATTCTGTGGGAGAATCTCTTCACATTCTTGAAAGTGTCCTTCGAACACAAAAGCTTTTAATTTTTTTTTAAAAAATTACTATTATTCTTATTTTCTAATGGAGGTACTGGGGATTGAACCCAGGATCTTGTGCATACTAAGCATGCACTCTACCACTAAGCTATTACCCCAAAGGTTTTTTTAATTTTGATGAAGTCCAATTTATCTACTTTTTCCTTTGGTTTCTTGTGCTTTTGGTGCCATATCTAAGAAGGTCACAAAGATCTACTCTTGTTTTCTTCTAAGACTTCTATAGTTTTAGCTCTTACATTTAGGTCTATGATCCATTTTGAGTTCATTTTTGTGTACGGTGAGGTAGAGCTCCAAATGCATTTTTCTTTCCATTTGCTGAAAAGACAAAATACTTCATTTTGAAGTACGTATAGTTGTAATTGCATAATAACTGCACCAAGAGGGCAGAACTGTGCCAGTCTTGTTCACCACTGTATCTCCAGCACTCAGCCAATGCCTAGCTCCTAGTAAGCACTCATACACATTGGCTGAACTAAGTAATAATTTTATTATTAATAATAAACACTCTATAACTCTATGAGTTACAGGTATCATCATTTCTATGTTACTTAGGCTCATAGAAGTCAGGCAACTTGTGCCTTGTTTTGCTGCTTCTCAATTTTTGACTCACGCGCTCTCTCCTCACCCGGGAAGGGGGTTAATGAGCTCCTCCAGAGAAGGGACTGTTTCTCCTTCCTCACTGTGTTCCTTCCAACACAAATTCAGCTCAGGGCTAGGCACAAAGGACAGGCCGGGCAGATAAATAACTAAGGGGCAAATGTACAATGCCCTCCATGACCAGGTTCCTACCTGTCTCCAGTCCCTCCTGGCCTCAGACTGTGATCCAGCAACACCAAACAGTCTGTCATTTCCCTTCCTCACCACATACTCTAGGCTGTTTCTTGTCTCAGTGCCATCACTAATGCTACCCCCTTTGCCTGGAATGCCTTTTTCTATTTGCTAAGCAATCCTGATATTTTAAGACTCTGATCAGGTGTCATTTTTCTCTAGGACATTTTCTCTGGTCCCTCAGGTTGCTTAGGGGCATCTGCTAGGCTCCTGTCTCAGCACTGATCACACTGTGTTACTACAGTCTTCCTAAGACTCCTTTATCGAAGGGAGGAATCATGCCTGGCCAAATGTCTCCTGTGCCAGGTATATGACCCAGCATATGACAAGTGCTCAGAAAAGTTTTGTCGAATAAACAAATGAATCCTGGAGAGAAAGGGCAGGCAGTCTGAAGTCCAAGACTAATACCATCAGACTTCCTTCATTTAAAAAAATACTTAGGGGGAAAAAAAAACAAGCAAGCTAGCTAGCTAGCTTGGGCTGATGGGAGTAACCAAGTTAAGCACTCAGCAGAGGCCCAGCTCCCTGCCAGGAGAAGGAAAATGGGTAGAGGTGTAGTCTTTCACGCAAGTTCATTCAGAAGGAAATGTGATCTTCACTGGGAGAACAGGAGGCCTCACTTCTCCCAGCACCCATAGCTCCTCGCATGGCTCAGCCAGAGCCTGAACAGATGTGCCTTCAGTCTGTCCTGTGCCCTAGGTTTCGGGTGAGTGGTTTCTGAGTCCAGAAGCCAGGCTCTGGACTGAGCCCAGGAGTGGGGCCACCTGCTAATGATGCTGACAGGTGGGATTGGGGCCCTGGATTAGGCTTCCACTCCTGAAAAGCCAGCACTGAACATACGAACAAGGTTTAAGTGCCTTGGGGGAAGAAGGAAATGGCTGCCACAAGGGGAGACAGGAGGTGAGGAGGAAGGGAAGAAAAAGGGACCTTGTCTCCCTCTGATATAGCCAACAGGAGTATGCAAATAAGACTGGATTACCTGCTTCAGGTTTGCTGAAAAGTCTGTAAAAAGCAGCTTTCCCCAAGTGTCACTGTGCTGGAGAAAAGGGTAAGACATGTGGGGAACCAGACCTTGTCCTTGCCCTGGGGAGGCACACAATTCAGTGGTTTAGGTTGAAGTCTAGCCCAGACCTTCTTTCTTTTTTCTTTTTTCTTTTTTTTTCAGCCTAAGCCTTCTTAATATAAAGAGCAGAGTGTGATGAGTGGCAGACCCTTCCCTGCCCTTTAGCCAAGCAGGCCCACACCACACATGGTTAGCCAGCTCCACATAAAGCAGGTCAACAGTCCCCCTACATCAGGGTGGCTGTCCATGAGGACTCCTGATCTGGGCACCATGTGAACCTCGCTGATTTTCCTGTTTGTGGATTGAGTGCCTCCTCAGTGCTGATGTTCAGCCCTGCTTCTTGCATCTGACCTCTAACTTCTCTTCCACAGCAAAGGATTACTCTCCTGCCACAGGCTGGCAAGGCTCCTCCTAGATGACTTGCATATCCTCCCAAACCAGAAGGCAGGTGCGGGGCAAAGGAAGGGTGGATGACACTCAGCTGGGAGAAGTCAAGGAAGGCTTCACAAGGGCCGCAGTACCTGAGCTGAGTCCGGGAGGCTGGGAGGATTTAAGCAGAGGGTAATGAGCACAGTGTACAGACGGCAGTCTCTGTGGAGAGCTCATACCTAGGACCCAGGAACTGCAGATTCCAGAGAATCCTTAAAGAGGATGATGAAGGTCCCCCCACCCCCACGACCTGCCCCTGAGCAGAAGAGCCTCAGATTACTGCCCTTCACTCTCTAGAGCTCTCCCAAGGCTCTGGGAATGGAGAGGGTAGGGAGTCATCAAGGCAGAGGTACACACAGCACAGAGCCGTAGAAAGGGCAAGGGGGAAAGGAGGGAAGAGGCCAATATTATTTACCTGGTCTGAGTTTTATTCCAAATCTGATATCACTGACCATACAGATTATACACAGGATGACCTCACAATGTATAAACTATGAGTAAATATGTTTTAAAAATTGAGGGGGGATTCTATCCTGCTATTGGTAGGTCTGTTTGGCAGAGCTAAGGGCCAGAACAGATGGAGGAAGAAATTAAGAGTAAAATGAAACACCTGTGCAGAGTCTATGGCGTAAAAAGGCTGAATAAGGACCTGCTGTAGGAATTCGAGAAAGTTTCCTCTGGCAAGGATGGTCAGGTTCTCCTCACCCCCACCTCTAGGCCTAGCTCTATGAGCAGGAAGGACTGTAAGTTGCATGTTATGAGTTTTTTCCTTGATACCAGAGCCTGGGTCACCCTCCACCCCCATCTCCAGTGCCCATTCACTCACTCATAAGCAGGAACTGTTTTAGATGAGAAGGAACAAGGGGTATCCTAATTCAGGCCTTTATCACCTTGGATTTATCTTATTCAAACAGCTTCTTAACAGATCTGCCTTCAGCTTTTCCCCAATTCACTTCATCCTTCACCCTTCGGCATGACCCTAACTGGATCATTTCCCTGTTTATAACCCTCCCATGTCTCCCCCACTGCTTATAGGATAAGAATTTAAAACTCCTAACTAACCATGAGCATTCCAGGCTTTGCGTTTTCCAGCTTTTCTCAAATCACCTTCCCCTTTTCCCCACACCTTGCAACCCTGCGCAACCACCTCAGCAGCAGCAACGTGACACGGCCCCGTGGATAGCCAGCCACTGCTGTCCACCACCTTCGTTAGCTTGCTCCCTGCTCATTGGCTGGGAGGGAAGGTGGGGGCAGGCGGCGAGGTGGTGGGGGAGACTGCTGGGCTGAAGGGCAGGGTCTGTGCCTTGCTCATCTCTGACTTCCTCACAAGGGGTGAAGGGAGATTCTGAGTCATCATGATCAGCAGAGACAGGATAAAAAAAGGCAGGAGAAAAGAAGGTTAGAGACTGGGGACACACCTGAAAGGCCCTGACAGACTCTATCCACATGGGCAAGAGTGAATGTTCTGAGTCACACACACACCATAAATTCAATTACTTTCTGTATTCTTTGGGCAGGGGTTGAATTGCTATTAAGAAAAATGTGTATTTGAAAGAACCAAAATAAACACTTGGGGGCTCAGTGGAACAGGGTAAACTTAGCCTCCCCTTGGTGATGGAAAGGTGGGTTCACAGCACAGCTGCTCTGTACATGTGCTGCCTACCCTGGGTTGCCAGAGGAAAGCAGCAGCCTGGCTGCCCTTAGCAGTTACCAACAGGTGATTCCAGGGTCAGCAAAGACCTGAAAGCAGGGGGCACAGCCCGTTTCCATCCCCTTGCCTCCTTGTACTGCAGCAGAAGGAAACGAGGCTCATCTGTTTCTGGGGGAATGAAGATGCCATGCACAGGCTGCAGTTATGAATGGTTCTTATAACAATAAACTGACATCTGTACTTGGTTTTTAAGATGCATCATTGCATGTTTATTAAACTATTGCTCCATCATATTTATTTGGCTACGAAACAACTCCCAGCCCTTACTTCCAAAAGTGGTTTATTAAAAACTAAGCCTTGAACATTAATACTCAAAAGCACCCTTGAGAATCAATAATAATGCTGCAGATACAATGAAAGGGAATCAAAGCAGTAAGTCTTGGTGGGGGCTGTGGCTGCCTTTCAACACTTTTGTATGTTCAGGCAGCTGGAGCGGGGAAGAGCACCATGGGTGCGCAGAGATAGACTCCCCAAACACTGGACTTCTTGTCTAAACTGTGGACATGGAGACAAGGAAGGGGGTTAGCCTATGGCCACCTAGCTCTATGCAAAAGGACGAGGTTAGGTCTAATGGGAGCCACTAGTGTCACCAAGGATGAATCCCCTGCTCCTAACCAACAGCCCCATACTGATGCCCTAGGTCTGAGCATCCATGCAGGACACAGACTCCACCCTGCCCCTAGTACCAGGCTGAGGCCTGACTTGAGTCCTGTCCCTGGGCAAGAACAAGCCTCACATCTAAATGGCAAGCAGTCACCTTGGGACTAGCTGAGGCGGGGAGGCTGGAGAAACGCAGTCCGCCCCTGGGCAGGGGCCCAGCATGTGCACCCAGCTCTGTAGGCAGGGCTCTCTAGCCCCGGAAGACCTGGCAGAAAGGTCTCACCCAGCTCCCTCCAAATCCCTAACCCTCTCCACGAGTGCCCACCTGCATCCCATCTAGGCAACAAGCAATTACACATGCCAATTCCACAAAGAAACAAGAATAAACTAGAAGATTCAGTGAAGAACCCACAGGATGTAGAGGGGCTTCAAACCATGCCCTGCAAAAAACAAAACAGCTGAAGGATCCAGGGATGTTTGAGGTCAGAAAAAAGACACAGAGGATGACTCTCTACCTTAAAATATCTAAAGGCTGACCTGGTCCAAAGGAGCTCAGGTGACTTGGTGACTACAGAGAAGCTACAGGGTTCAGTTACCAGCTCAGTATGAGGATTTCCTCCAAAACAGACTCATCACCAGAGGAAGGGGCCCACCCCACTCAGCCCTCCTGTACAGGAGAGCAAGGCTTGGGGTTCAACACTCACCTGCTGACTTCTTGGACATTGTTGGTGCGAGCAGCTTCCATCAGGGCTGCATCTGAAGAGAGAGGGGGCACTGGTCAGATCCCTGGCCAGGACCTACCCCTCAGGGCTGCCTGGAGGGCCAAATGAGACAGTGGAAGTGGAGACATTTCAGAAACATAGGCTTTAACAAGGGAAATGATGCCAAGATATATAAAGAGAAAGCTAGTCATCCCCCGCCCACATAGTAGCCTCTGTTAACTTGTCTTCCACATCTATTACAGAGCCCAAACTCTTCACTGTTCATCCTACAGGTGATCCCGGGAATGTGTTAACACACGTGGGGCCTATGGTAAACAATGTGTGAACTCCTTCACTCTTCATTAGCTATAAAGCTCTGTACGCTTATGTGATTACCACTGTTGTTATTAATCATCCCACTACTTTGTCCCATTTTCTCCCCCACCTTCAGTGTCTCAGCCTAGTTTTGAATCTTGATGTCACAGGTCACAAACCCAGCAGGAGGGACAGGATTAGGAGGAACAGGAAGGGGTGTGAGCACGTCTGAGAGTGGAGAGAGCCTCAACAAGGAGCCAGGAGATCTGGCTCCAACACACTCTGCCCCTCGTTCACCACGTGCTGTGGCAGCCCCTTTCCATCTCAACCCTAGCTTCCCTGGTTATAAAGGAAATAATCCTTGCTCTGACAGCTTCACAAGGATCCTAAGGAAATGAAATGGTGGTTGCAAAATCTGCAAATACCCCAGTGCTAAGCCCAGTGAAGGGAGATCCAAAGCAGAAGGTTCCAGTCCCTGAGGAATCAAAAGGCCTAGCAGGAAGGCAATGCTCAGCCTCGCCTGGCCTAGGCTACCTGCAGGCTGTTGGCACCACCTTGTGGCCATAAGGAAAAATTGCCTGACTCCAAAAAACTCAAGTCAACAGCAGAAGCACAATTCTTTCAAGTAGTCCAATACCAAGCGCCCATGGAGCACTCTATCAGTTGGTTCTGAACTCCATTGTTGGGCAGTGGACAGACATACACAGCCACACCTCAAGGAGCACTCAGTCCAGCCAAGAGACTCACTCACTCAGTAAAACAAGAGAGGAAGCACTGGAGCAGGGTGGAAAGAGCAGATCCAGGCTCAATTCTGACTGTCACTTGCTTGCTATATGACCTGGCCAATTCACCTAACCTCCTGAGCCTCAATTTCCTTTATCTGTACAAGAGGAATAAGATACCCACCTTACTGTGCAGAAGCAAGCCAATTCTGTGGTTCAGACATGCATATGCCTCCACTCCACCCTCACAGCCTAGACTCCAGGGCCAAGTCTTTCGTGGTTATCTCCCCCAGGAAAGACATTATTGTTCTCCAAGCACACACCCAGACAAGCTTGGGCAGCCTCCATCTGGAAGGGGGACAAGCTGTCCTCAGATACTGCTGTATCTACTCCCCACTCACTCTTCAGAAAGAGGTGGCTTCTGCAAGGTCACAGAAGGAGTAAGGAATGAGCTGAGATTAGGAATTCCCAGCTTCTAAAGGGTAGTATCAACTACACTGCACACTGAAGGCCTCAGCTCACAATTTCAAGTCAGGGAATAGGGTAACTGGCAAGTCAGGGGTTGAAACTGGTCATGACTTTGGTCATTACCTATTTTGGTAAACAGACCCTGGTGTCTTTGCTGGGGTTCACATGCCACAAAGTCAAGTCTAGAAACCCCAAGCAACTCTAAGGCAAGATCCTGGACACCTTCCCCAAAACCATCTAAACATACTGGCCTCAGAGCATTCCCTGCTCATCAACTTTGCCCTCAGGATAATTCCAAACCTTCCAAACCCTCCTGCCTGACTTCCAGACCCCATTCCATCTGCTCTCATCTCATTCCAAAGACTACTGTCCTCCAACCAGGCTGTCTACCCTGCTAGCCTCTGTACATGCCATGCTGACCTGAGACTCCTTTACCTTTGTTCCCAAAAAACTTGGCATAGAATATAGTCCAATTCAAGGCACATTTACTGAGTACCTACTAAGTACCAGACACATTGGTGGACAAACAACGTGAAAGTATTAGGGGAGAGGAGCTAGTATCAACCTGAAATAAGATAAGATGCACTCCCTGCTCTCTTGGAGCTCACAATGTCACTCTCCTTTTCATCTCTTACCTAATCCTTCAGAACTCAAGTTCAAATTCCCCATCCTCCAGGGGCTCTCCGAACTTCCAGGAAGGCTTTCCTGACCCTACTGACCTTCTAATCCCCCAATTACACACTATCAGACCACTCACCAGACCTACAGGCTTAACTGCCTGCACTGTCCCCTTAACTGGCATTGTGTTAAATTAGGACTTCCTCACCTAGCCCAAAAGAAGGTACACAGAGGGTATTCAGAAAAATGTTGGAAGTTACATGCCTAAGTGAGAAAAGTCCTCCAGGGTGCTATTTGAACACCCTTACTTTGCAGACGAGGAAACAGAGGGCCGCTGAGGAGGAGCAAGAGGTAGAACCAAAACAAGATCCCAGGTGTCCTTACTCCCAGTCCAAGGCCCTTCTTTTATAGCTGGCCACATCCTGCTGAATAAACAAATGAATATTAAGGTAGTCCCCCTTTGCCCCAAAGTCTCAGAGCTTGGGATGCATGGAATATAGGAACACCATGTCTCAGTCTTTTCCTGTGAGGAACTGAGAACCTGCATGGCTGGACTCATGTAGACCAGAAGTATGGCTCTATGCCTGCCCTCCCTGTCCCTGCTGGGCTCCACACACCTGGGTGAGATGCCAACCTGGGTCAGCCAGCCCCTGTTGTCACTCTAGGTCTCTACAGAGCCACTTTATCTTCCTTCTTCTGCCAACTGCTCCACATGGCAAGGTCATCCCACTCCTGAGACCAGGCACAGCAAAGCCCTCAGACTCAGGCTGCTGAACTCCAAGAGGAGTCAAAACACCACCACTGTAAGAGTACTGACAAATCATCCTTCACTGTATAAGTGGGGAAACTAAAGCCAGAAAGGAGCAAGGGGTGAGCAGGGCCAAAGCTGGCACTGAAACCAAGAAACCAAGTCTCTTCCTCCTTTCTTAGGCCACGAGGTGGGGGTGGAGGGGGGGACACGACTTCTCTAAACCATCTAGTGGTTGCCCTTAAAACACATATGGTTTCCTGGAGACCTCTTAAAAGAGGAATTGGACCAGGGGAAACATTAGAGAAGAGGACTATGCTCCCATTTTAGATGTTCAGTCCAATGCTCCCATTGTACAGATAAATCAAGTGATGCTCAAAGAAGGAAGGCTGACCTGTAACTGTATCACCATATAATAATAGTTGTATAATTTGGGATATCACACAACTCAAAGGCACTGAGCTCTCCAGCCCGCCCTGAGACCAGATGATGCCTGAGTCCCTCCAGGACTGAGGCTCTGGTGGTCTAAAATCTATAACCAACTTCCACCCTCCAAAGATACGGAGTCAGGACATTCTCCCCGCCTCTCTCGTTCACGAACCCAAACTGTCCCGATAATCACCCTTGTTGGACGGACTCTTGCTGTAACAATGTACCACAAGCGCTGTGGCCAGGGCCCACACGCCCAATCCGGCCCTGCTGAGGACCCCATTCCAGCTGTCCGGTCCAGAGAGTGTGTCTTCCGGGATAGGAAGGTGTCCCCATGTGGCGGCTGCGAAGCACGGGGTCGCGGTGCGTCCTCTCTGGCGCCCCCCGGTGGCTGCCCCTCCTCTGGTGAGTAAGGCCGGCGACGGTCCAGGGCGCCCCCCGACGGCAGCCCTTAGCCACTGAGACGCTCCGCAGCCGCCTGTAGTCACACTCCGGTCGGTGGCACCTCCGTGGCTCCGGAGCGATGGGGACCTAAGCAGCTGGAGGAGGAGTCGCGGCGCCGGCGCTGTTCTCCTCAGCACCAGGGACCCCAGCATCGTGACAGCTGCTTCGACAACCCCCTGGTGCCGGCCCCTGTGCTGGCCACGTCCAACATGGCTGCCGCGGCGCGTTCGAAGACGCCGTGGAGTGGAGTTACGCACTACCTCACGGGAGTGGTAGTCCACAGTCCCAGATCTTTCCGCAGCTGGGGGAACAAAGAACTACACTTCCCAGAAGGCTGTGGAACGCGTGTCATAATGACTGCCGACTAACAGGAGCCCGGGGCATGTTGGGAAATGGAGTTCAGGCAAGGGGGCGTGACTAGAAGGGAAATACTTAGGTGGGATGCGGCAAATCCCAGAGCCTCCTTGCAAGTTTAGTTAAAACGTGAGACGAAATTTCTGACTAGTGTA
Organism: Camelus bactrianus; assembly: GCF_048773025.1. NCBI lineage: Eukaryota > Metazoa > Chordata > Mammalia > Artiodactyla > Camelidae > Camelus > Camelus bactrianus. Next base: position 47,230,633 of record NC_133548.1, read on the forward strand.
AATTAAAAAGGGATATTCAGCAGACGCCAATTCTGAAACATGTTTATTTATTTTAACCTTTTTCTCTTTTCAGCTCAGGACAGCTTTTCAAAAAGTTATCTAGGGTAACCGGTGCACCAAAATAGGAATTCCTTTTCTTTTCCTACGCAAGTTTTTTTCGGTTGATAAGCTGATGCCTTGAGAGGGCTGGGCTTTCATGGGTGCTACCTCATCTCATCCTCATGGCAGCTGCGTGTGGGAAGCTGGGCAAGAACTATTATTCCTGTCTACAGGAAAGGGAATTTAGTCTTAAAAGTGGAAGAATTTGTCAGTAAGTCAATAAATAAAGCTCAAATCTTCTGATTCCAAGCCTCCTCTTCTCCAGACTAAACCCACAGGCAGGCAAAGTAGGAACCTCTTCTTTATGCCAGTTCTATCTCCTGCTCCTGCACTTTAAACTTCACATTATCAGAGCCTTCCCTGACAGTTCTGTTTAAATTAACAATCTTCCTTCTCGCATCTTTCTTATACTGCTATTTTGTCTTCATAACACTTGCCACCTGACACACTAAATGTTTGTTTGGTTTATTGTCTTTCCCCAGTATAAGTAAGTTCCACGGGATAGGGGCTTTGTTTTTTCACTTTAATATCACTAGCACCCAGAACAGACTGGAATGAAAAGAAGCACTCAAATATTTGTTCAGTAAATGGATTACTCTCAGCTTATTAGTGCAGGGAAAATGAGCTTAAGAGTGCAGGCAGACCTGGGTTTCAATTTTGACTCTTGTATTGACTACACGTGTGACTTTGGACAAACTTCTTTGCCTGATTGTTAATTTTCTCATTATTATCAAAGATAATGATACCTACCTTCAAGACAATCGGTTGTATTAAATGAGATAATATGTAAACCACCACTGTTCTTGGCTCACAGTAGGTCTTCAAGAAATGGCAGTTACTGTATTCCCTGCTCTAAGGGTTTATTGTATTCCCTACTCTAAACTTCTTTAGGGCAGAGACGGAGTTTCTCATTTCCTCATCCCTTAATAAACGCACTCAGCAAATAGCTGTTGAATGAGTCAATATTTTGAAAGTACTCAATAGTCAAAGCATTTTGATCTTCCTATTTTAAGAGATTCCCAGGGTATCTTGTCTTTTTAGCCACTCTCTTCACTATAGCAGCTTCTCCCTCCCAACTTAAGAGTTGGCCACAGGAGGAACAGCAGTCCCTGAGCTCCCACTACCAGGCTGGTCCAAGACAGAGTGCATCTGAGTGTGGACAGTTCAAACCCCTGCTGCAGACACATTTCAGGGCCCTTCAGTTTACTTAGACCTGCATAATTTTCAAAGCACATACCCATTGATTCTCTCATTTGATTTTCACAAATAACATCCATGAAGGGAGCAAGGCAGGGTTGAATCACTATCAGCATTTGGTAGGGAGTACTGAGAGCTTAAACGATCAACGTCTGGCTGAGTGGAAAGTAGTAGGGGAGCATGAGAGAACACTCACTAGAATCAAGCAGGACTCAGTGACTTCTCCATCTTCAATAACCAATTCAAAACCCCCTAGGTCACAGTGGTGACGTTTTAAAAGATCTTCAACTAGGGATGACTTCCTTCTGGTCTGCTTAGAAAGCAAAGATTTATGTCAAGTTCCAGTTACCCTACCTGGGTCCTAAGCTTCTGGCTCTTGGGTTAGGGGACAGAGAACTCCAGCTTTTTTTAGTTTGTAATTAGGTGACTAGGGGAATACTGGAGTGGGGTTTAGGAAGAGATATAAAGTGAAGGATCAATAAAGTTGCTGTGGTCACCTACCTCCAGAGTAGAGTTGGAGACCATTCTTCTGAGGAAAACACTATTCCTGAAAAACAATGTTGTGGAAAAATGTGTTACAGCTCAGAGTTACAGCTCAGTTGTGACAGCAACCTGGATCCAGGCCAGAGACCAAACAGCACTGGGAGAGTTGGAGAACTCAGGTTTATTATGCCAGCAGGCCCAAATGAGTTTATACTTTAAGGTCTGGACCTCCTCTGTAGGGTTACACAGGCCTTTTATAGGCTGCCAGTTTTACACTTTGCAACATCATATGCAAATAAGTACAACAGAAGTTGACCAACCAGGAACAAGCTTTGTAGAAATAGACCAATCAGGAGTAAGCTCCATGCAAATGAAACACTACAAATGGACCAATCAGAAGTTAGGGAAGTGGACCAATCAGAAGTGAGAGTAATAACCAATCAGGAATGAGAGTAATAACCTATCAGAAGTGAGAGTAATAACCAATCAGGAGTGAAGGAAATAACCAGTCAGAAGTGAGCTCAGGGAACCAATAGAATTCTAGGTGTAAGTTAGCCGCTTTAGAGGCAAAAAGTGAGATAAAGCCTCTGGGCCAGGGAACCGGACGGTGCTTGGAGGGGACCAGTGGTCCTGCCTAGGGGTCCTGCTGGTCTTTTTATGGGGCTTCCCGCCTCAACAACAACACATATTTTTTAACAAATAATTTATTAGATAGTAGATAATGAAAGCTGAGTTTTTCACTGTTAGAGAAAGAAATTATAAACAAGGAAAGACAGAAAGCTAAAACGAACCTTGTGGTATAGGATTGGAATTAGGGGGTATCAGTATAAACTCAAGGTTTTAAATATATACAGATAGATCAATACAGAATTACAGATATATAAATATGTATGGGTTAGTACATTCCACATGTTACCTCTCTCTGTCTCCTGAGAGGGTCTGGAAGCAATGATATCTTAAACACTGAATACACCTAGCACCCAGATCTAAACACTGCCGTCCAATAAAAAGAACCAGTTCTCCTTGGAGAAATGGTTATTTTCAGGACTGGGGCAGGGAAACTATGAGATGACCCAGGACTATCCTGTGTGCCAGAAAGTAAGCAAAGAAAAACCCGATACAGGCTTGTGAAAGGAACACAGGAGCCAATTTGAAGGAGCTCCTGATGACCAAAGCTGGACCAATTAGATAAAAAATGATAGTATGGGAATTTCATCCACAAAGTAAAACAAATATCATGAGGCCATACTGATATAAACAAATATATAAATAGATAAATGGGGGAGGAGTTGGGGAAAGAGACAGCTCTTTCTTACAGTAGAAACTGAATTAACATAAGAAGTTAGAAGGAAATAGAAGTCACCATTAGGGAAATGCCACAGTTATAAATATTTCAGGCAAGATCCATAGATGATGCTAAAATTAGTGGGTAAAAGTTTGAGGACAAATAGGACTTGTAAAGTTTCCAAGTATCCCCAGCAAGATACTTACCAACTACAAAAACTTTATGGTAGAGAAACCATGGAGACATCAACTTAACGAAGTGATTAAGGTAAACATTGCCAGTAATAAGACACAGGCATCGTGAATCCCTTGATATGATGTACTGAGAACAAAATATCATTTTTGTGGCATTCTTGCCAAGAACACATAACCTTACTCCAATCATGAGACAACATCAGACAAACCCAAAATGAGAGCCATTCTACAAATAACTGATCAATATTTGTATTAGTTTTCTATTGCTGCATAACAAATCACCATAAATTTGGCAGCTTAAAAGAACACTCATTTAATATCAGTTTCTGTCGGTCAGGAGTCCTTTGTTCAGGGTCTCACAAAACTGAAATCAAGGTGTCTGCTAGCTGTATTTGCATTTGAAGGCTCAACTAGAGAAAAGTACATTTCCAAGCTCCCCTAGGAAATCATTCCCTAGCACCTGTAGGACTGAGGTCTCCATTGTGTTGCTGGGTGTCAGCAGATGGGGACCGCTCAGGTCTTTGCCATGTGACCACCGCCTTGAACCCACTCACATTTACAATCTCTCTGATGACAGGAAGGGCCCCATCATTTTTAAGGGCTCACCTGATTAGGTCAGATCCACCCAGGTAACCTCTCTTTTGATAAATCAGACAACTGATAAGTAATGTAATCATGGAAGTGACAGCTCTTCATATTCACAGTTTCTTCTTGCCCTCAAAGTGTGTATAAGGCATGCACTCCCTGAGGGAGGAATCTTAGGGGTCATCTTAGAATTCTGACTACTATGGTGCTCTTCAAAAGTGTCAAGGTCATGAAAGATAAGGAAAGACTGAAAAGCTGTAACATACTGGAGGAGATTAAGGAGGAATAAAAACTAAATACCTTGTATGGTGGTGGACAGGATCTGGAGGCAGAAAAAAAATTCATGGAAAAATAGTGATTTTTCAAGTAAATTCTATTGTTTGGTTAATAATATTGTACAAATGTTGATTTCTCATTCTGAATCACTGTCCTGTGGTTATTTAAGATGTTAACAATGGGAAAGTAGAGTGGGGGATATAAGTGAACTCTTTGTACCATTTTTGTAACCTTTCTGTAAGTCTAAAAAGAATTCAAATAAAACATTTTTAAAAAGGAAATGTAATTCAGTCTAATTTCTTCCTCAGATTAAGTTGGTAGATAGGTTAGGTAGGGGAAATGGAGAAGAAACTGATGTGCATCAAGGATCTATTTAGTAGTCCAGTCAACAAAATATTTACTGAGCATCTTTACTGGAGTCAACTCCTTGAGGGTAGGGTCCATGTCTTCCTCATTTATGTATCCCAAACACCTTGCACAGTATCTGGCACAGAGAAGGCATGTACATTTTCATTGAATTGTGACAATAAGATGGGATTTTGCCCCCCATTTTACAGGCAGAGAAACTGAGATTTAGAGAGATTCAGTGACTTGTCCATGTCATACAACTAGTGAGTAATGGCTTTACAGGATGCCAGTCTAGTCTGTGTGATTCCAAGGCCTACTTCCTCCACCTCATGCTGCTCTCCATCTTGGGTGAAGGGTCATTCAGTTCAAAGAGCACTGTATCATATGAATTAACATACAAAATTTGCATGATTCTTTTGAAGGTAAAATATACTAGTTTTCAAAGAACCTTCATGTTGCATGGATGATGGTGGCTAGAACACCAGATCTTTTCATAGTGTTCCAGTGGAAACACTCACGAACACTTTTTCCCTAGAATTTATATGGTCAACTAACAGCAGCAAAAGATACAATTTAAAAATAAGGTATTCTTTCAAATATCAAGAGTGACTGATAAGTAGTCCATTTTGGTTAGCCTTAATGACCCAAAGATCTTTTAAAATATATTTAGTATCGCAACCTAAATGTCCATTGACAAATGAATGGATAAAGAAGTTGTGGTATATTTATACAATGGAATACTCCTCAGCCATAAAAAAAGAATAAAATAATGCCATTTGCAGCAACATGGATGGACCCAGAGATTATCATACTAAGTGAAGTCAGAGAAAGACAAATACCATATGATATCACTTGTATGTGAAATCTTTAAAAATGACACAAATGAACTTATTTACAAAAACAAAACAGACCCACAGCAATAGAAAACAAATTTGTGGTTACCAGAGGGGAAGAGGGGAGGAAGAGATAAATTAAAGGAGTTTGGGATTAGCAGGTACAAACTACTATATACAGAACAGATAAACAACAAGGTCCTAACTGGGAACTATATTCAATAGCTTGTAATAACCTATATAAAAAAGAATATATATATATGTATAATAGAATCACTATGTTTTACACCAGAAATTAACACAGCATTGTAAATCAGCTATACGTCAATAAAAAATAAAAAAATAAAATTTTAAATATGTATCTAGTACCATACCTAGGGGTCAATGATAGGGTCTGGAGACACAGAATCTACTTCCTGTGGATCCTACTGGATACTGTCATACTCCTACCTCACTGCCCACTCTCCCATAGTTCTTCTTTGAATAAGTGAGATGAATGGACTTTTTAGTAATAATAGCAGCTAAATTTTATTAAAAATTTACTATGTTCCAGCCACTGTGCTAAATAACCTACCTGCAAGTATTATTTATATACTCAGATAAGTTTCTCCCAGATTTTGCTGGATATGTTTTTTCATGCGATCTCTTTAGTTGATGAATGCAAAATACCCCAGTGATAGCATGTAAACCACATCTGAGAAATCTTGGAGAAACTTATCTAAGCATCTTACGAAAAGAGAAGTTGATAGCTACTGAATGCTGAGATTTATTCTGAGTCAGGCACTGTGCTAATGAACACTCTGTATGAACAAATATTTCTTACATTAACCCTATGAGTTAGGTTTGTCTGACTCAGAGCCCAAACTCTTAGCCATTACACAACTTGCTTTCCTGAGGAAGGAAACGTGTGTGTGTTTTGTGTCTGTGTGTGTACGGGTGTGTATGAAAAATACTCTGCATTATTTTTTCTCAAACACATTGCACAAGTTCCTGTATTAACAAATAGAAGATGGTGAATATAATTTAATCTTTTCCTGATGATAAAAGTTATTGCTATCATGACAGATTTTTTGGTACCATATTGTAAATGTAGAAATCTTAAGCACTAACTCAAATCATGCATGGAAAATATTTTGCTGAATAAATCTCTTCTATCACCTCCTTTTCTTCTCATGCCTCTTTCCCACAAAATCAAAGTGTAGTATGTGGCCTGTGGGCAGGGTAACATGGCTACTTTTTATGCTAAAGATGAGAATTTTGTTTATGATAAATCTGCCATTTTCTGTAAGTAGGGAAAAGATGAAATCTTTACTAAATGGTGTTGGGACAACTGGGTGGCCAATTGGAAAAAATGGATTTCTATCTTACCCCTTCCACCAAAATAAATGCCTACTGAATCAAAATATTGAAATGTGAAAAAGACAAAAATTCTAGAAAAAAACAAAGTAATTTTTAAAAATGACTTTGAAGTACAGAAGCTTTCTAAGCATGACACAAAACTTGGAACCCACAACAGAAAAGACTGATATATTTGACCCCATAAAAAATAATTCTGGGAGACGGTGTAGAGAAAAGGGAACCCTCCTGCACTGCTGGTTGGAGTGTAATTTGGTGGAGCCACTATGGGAAATAGTGGGGAGATTCCTTAAAAAACTAAAAATAGATTTACCATATGACCCAGCAATCCCACTCCTGGGCACATATCCAGACAAAACTCTAATTTGAAGTGATACATGCACTCCAATGTTCACAGCAGCACTATTTATAATAGCCAAGACATGGAAGCAATCTAAATGTCCATTGACAGATGACTGGATAAAGCAGATGTGGTATATACATACAATGGAATACTCCTCAGCCATAAAAAAGAATAAAATAATGCCATTTGTAGCAATATGATGGACCCAGAGATTATCATACTAAGTGAAGTAAGTCAGAGAGAGAAAGACAAATATATATCACTTATATGTGGAATCTAAAAAAAAGAAATGAACTTATTTACAAAATGGAGACAAACATACATACATGGAAAACAAACTTATGATTACCAAAGCGGAAAGAGAGGGAGGGATAAACTAGGAGTTTGGGATTAGCAGATGCAAACTACCATGTACAAAATAGATAAACAGCAAGGTCCTACTGTATAGCACAGGGAACTATATTCAATAGCTTGTAATAACCTATAATGAAAAAGAATATATATATGTATAACTGAATCACCATGCTGTCAACCAGAAACTAACACAACATTGTAAATCAATAAAAAAAATAATAATTCTGATGGAAAAATACCATAAACGGTGAAAAATATAAATGACAATCTGGGAAAGATATTCATACCACAGTAATGAAGGGCTAAATAATACAGAGAACTCCTACAAAATATGAAAAAGACCTATAATACAACAGGTAAATAGACAAGGGCAAAGCCTGTGCTAGCTTATACCACGCCTTGTGCAAAGTATGCATTTTTTAAAACTACAATGAGATATGGTTCACCTATCAGATTGGCAAATATACATATTTTATATATTTTAAGTATGTACACACTTAAGTTATATATTAAGTGATATATATATAACAAGATGTATACACACACACACATCTTTGATAAGTTTATGAAGAAAAGGACATTCATATTCTCACATTTTTGATGGAAGTGTTAATGTGTACAGACCCATGGAGGGCTAACTGACAATACCTAAATATCGGAATTTAAAATATAGATATACTTGCACGTGTAATATGAGGACTGTTTGGGGGTATTTGTAATGACAAGAGATTATTAATAGCCTGAATAGCCATCAATAGAAGACTTAGTAAATGTGTCTGGTACAGCTAAAAAATATTAAAATAATAGGGTAATCCTATCTCTTTTCCCATGGAACAATTAGGTATTTTAAGTAAAAAAAATCAAGGCACAGAACATCCATCTGTATTGTATACAATCACTGGTGTTATTTGGGAAAAAATACATTTATGTGATTATATCCAGGATATCTCGGGAAGGATAATAGAAATAGTTGCCCTTGGGGTAGACAAAATGGGGCTGGGGGATCAGGGAAAGAAGCAGCTCGGGAGAGAGAGTTTACTTTCCACTGTATACATTTTGAATTTTGTAGCATGTACATATATTGTCTGTTCAATTAAATCAACCAATCTCTATTATTTCTATATCAATATTCACTTTAAATTAATTTCTGGCATCAGGAAGTGAGAGTGCTTGGACTCTGAGGCTACTGCCTTATTTTTTCTCAGGTAGAAACACTAACATCTTGTGGACTTTTAAACATAATGCGGCAAAACAGCATAATCAGAATTTTCACTATTCCATTCTACTCCATTCCTCTCAACAAATATTTGTTGAATGCCTACCCTTTATGGCATTTGTCCAACTCTTCAAACCTGACAAAGTTTCAATATTTCACTTCGTTTACTGAATAGCTGTGAGGCACCAGGTACTGAAACTGCTGTCGCGAATGAGGCATGGAGCTGGGGAGGGTCTGCCGTTAACAGGGAATATCAATATAGAATGGTAAGTGTTCCAACAGAGACAACTCAGGTTTCCCTGGGAGCACACAGCAGGCTGAGTGGTCAGGGAAGTGACATCTGAGCTAAGCTCTGAAGGAGGAGCAAGAATGGGCCAGATGAAAGGCACTAGTGCAGCTGGTGTAGGGTGGGGGCACTGGCAGAACACATCACTGTAGGTAAAGGGAACGCTATAGGCAAATCCACGAAGACAGTACATTTTTCTTTTGTGTAATGCATGTTTGAGGAACTGTGTGTTCAGTGTGGCTGAAGTGTGGAGTAGGAGGGGCTAAGAGGTGAGAAATGAGGCTTAACCAGAGATGTTAAACAATTTACTAGGTTCTCTCAGCAAGTATGTAATGCGCCAAGAACTTGAACCCAGGACTAAGTGATTCCACCACTTCCTCTCATTCTCACCGTGAACCCATAAGGGACCTATGGGATAATATAAAGTGTGCCAATCTTCGCATAATAGGGGTCCCAGAAGGGGAAGAAAGATCAAAGGGGATTGAAAAGGTTTTTGAAGAAATCATGAATATATATATTCTTAAAAATATGAAACACTTCATGAATTTGGGTGTTATCCTTGGGCTGGGGCCAGGCTAATCTCTGTTATCATTCCAATTTTAGTATATGTGCTGCCAAAGCAAGCACAAGGTTAAGTAATTTAACTAGTGTCACCCAGGTTGTAAATGACAAAACTGGGGCTCTTATGTTCTGAATCCAAAGCCCAGGCTCTTAAACCCTACAAAATCCTGGCTGGCAGGGGAAAAAACAGAAGAGCCACATGAAATAGACACTTCTGAAGTTTGCCTGAAGTCTGGAGGAAGAGAAGAATCAAAAGGAGCAGTTATCACAGTGCTGAGTCAAACTGACACATTCCGACATGGGGTGGGAGGGTGAATTCTCTCATAACTGAACAAACACCACAGACAAATGAGAGTGAGGTGGTAAAACAGCAGGGAAGGGAGCAGGACACAGCCATTAAAGGAATGACATAACAATCAGCACCAAGATGGTGGAAAAGTCAACTCCCAATAGACCTGGAGGCCCACGATGGCAGGAGATTCAGCCTTCAGTGGACTTGAGCTTCATTAACATGGTGAATGACACACCCACAGGCACCATGACAGTTCTGAAGCTAACCATGAAAGGTCAAGGAGAGGGTGGTGGCCCAATTTCTGGGAATCCCTGCCCCTTCCCCAAAGTAGTTGGAATAATCCCCTCACTTGTTAGCATATAAAAACTAGCAACACTATACCTCACGCTTCTTCACCTTCCAAGATGACCCACACTCTGTCTACGGAGTGTATATCTACCTTTACTTTAACTAACCCCCCCACAAACACATACCATGTACATCTCTCTAAATAAATCTATTATCCAACTGTGGCTCATTCTTAAGTTTTTTTCCTACACGAAGCCAAAAACCCTAACTTGGTGGGGTGAGTCCCAGGGACTCAGCTGAGACCTGGGACACAGCCATCCTCTCACGCCCCTCCCGCCATTCTTTTTCCTATATCAGTGGGAATGCTCCCCAAGGGAAGGAATTCCCAGTTGCCTGGGTGCACACTTAGCCCTTCCCTGGGTGGGATCTCCACCACCACCACCTCTCCAAGCTTGAAGGGGCTCTGGTGTCTAACTGGACAAGCACAATGCAAATCTATTTCCCTGTCATTTATCTGAAATATTTGACATTCTTCAAATATAATTTTACTAGAAAGATGACAGAAGAAGAAGACTCAAGGCAAAGGAACATACTCTAGAGCACATATTTTTGATAGGAAGGAGAGTGAATTCTGGCCACGAATTTACTTGGCTGGCCCTTCTCTCTGGGCACTTAAACTCCTACTCCTTCCTCCAGTCTCACCTCTGTCTTGCTTGGATAGTGGAGCAAGTTCCTTTGTCTCCTGTCACAGGATGGGTTCTCTAGAAGCAGAAGCTGAGATAGAGTTTTGGCTGCAAGATGGTAATTAGGGATTGTTAAAAACAAGACAAGGGCCCCCAGTGAAGTAGCTTATGCTAAGTCCCATGTCACCAAACTGAGACTTAATTACAGTTTTGGCTTTCCCAGAAATGGAATCTTAAACTAGCCAATCAATAATTGCCTGATCAGCATTAAAAGGGTAATCTGCTTGATAAATCCCTGGCAGCCCCTGTAGGGAAAGTAACCTTGCAATAACCGATCTGCTTTTTCGCCTACTGTAACTGATTTGTTTCTGCTCCCTTTGGCCTCTAAAAGTCTTTCATTTTGTACTCCTTTCTATCTGCTAGATTGGAGGATGCCTGATTCACGAATTGTTAAATAAAGCAGATAAGATCTTTAAAATTTACTTAGTTGAATTTTGTTTTTTAACAGGATCAACACATGTAAAGAGAAGCAGCGGGAGATAGGAAGCAGGGTTGAGCAGAGGAAGAAATCAAACTGCAGTACTGAGTTGCCCATGCCTTGGCCAGACCAGAGTTATTCTGGAGTGCTGTCTGTCAGAGTGCCCTATGTCTGACATAAATAGCCAGGTCTTAATCTCCTTCCATCCACCACTGCCATCACCAGCACCTCACTCCATCACCGGTGAGGGCTGCTTAGGCAGACCCTTAAAGAGCTGGCCACTAGTCTGTCTACTGACTACATTCTCTGCATCTGAGTAGCAAGTCCTTCCTTGAAGGGGTGTCTGAGCAGTACATCTCCATGATTACCAAAATTTATAACACCATTCATTTATTCATTCATTGACTATTCAATGTGCTATGTACTAGCTACTGTGTTGAGTGCTGGGGGACAGGAGCAGACAAAAGGATGAGGCAGAAACAGAACCCATCCAACTGTTAGTCTAGTGGGGGAAATCAGATAATTATTTAACAGGGCAGTGAACTCCCGGTCAGTGAGAGTGCCTGGATAAGAGTCACTGCTCTAGGTGGCGTGACCTCTGCTCTCTCTCAGTCAAGCTTTTCAAAAGATAGCCCACATCTTATAACTCAGTTCTCATTCTCTCATCATCCCAATGCAAACTGTGTCCTCATCTTCTGGTCTACTGGAACTGCTCTTGGTGAGAAACCTTCTGTTAATCTCTACCCCTAGGGTAATTTTTTTATTATAAATTCTTAAATGGAAGTAAGTTCAGGGAGCCATGGGAGTCTAGAGGGAAAGCAACTAACTATGCCTAGGCGACACAATCCAAGCTTCTCAAGGGAGGAAACATTCAAGCAGGCTTTGGAGAATGAACAGGAGCTTGTGAGGTCAGTTGTTTTCAAAGTGTCATCTTTGGACTGCCGGGGGTTCCCAAACCTTTGGAAAGAATTTATAGGGGTGGGGGGTATAGTTAGGGAGGGTGGGTACAGCTCAGTGGTAGAGTGCATGCTCAGCACGCATGAGGTCCCGGGTTCAATCCCCAATACCTCCTCTAAAAACAAACAAACAAACAAACCTAATTACCTCCCCCCACCAAAAAAAAAAAATCTAAAAAAGAAAATTTACAAGGTCAAACTCTTTTTATAATAATACTGATATTTGCCTTTTTCACTGTATTGACATTTACATTGATAGTGCAAAAGAGGGGGGTGGGGAAAGATGCTGGCGCTTCAGTATGAATCAGAGCAGAGGCACCAAACTGCACAAGTCATTCTATTCTTCAGCCATGCCTTTGCAGTAAAAGGCCACTTTCACTTAAAAATGTCCTTGACCAAGTTTTAAACATTATTAATTTTGTTAAACCTCAACTCCCTTAAGAGTGTAAATGACTCGAGACCAAAATATCTAAGAACTACTGCGTTAGGTAAAGAGTGACTGGCATTTCCAATAGAGTTAAGCATACAAAAGCACCAAGTTACTGCATTATTATTAATAATATTATTATTATTTCTCTTGTCAGAAAACCTACCCCTCTGGGCTGTCAAGAACTCAGGAATCCATGGGACAGAAGAGATCAAATAGGGGGAGATGAGGCTGAAAGGTAGGTTGGAATTAGCCTGTGAGAAGCCTTATAAGCAGCGCTAAGGAATTTAAATTTTTTCTACAGAGGTGATGCACACTTCAGATGACTAGTTGCTGTGATGCTGTAGTGGATAGCAAGAAGGTCTTCAGCTCCGGAGATCAGAAAAACAAGCCACAACCAAGGGTGAGGAAGTGTCCTTGAGGAGCTGGCATAGGTAGAGAGTAGGAGACATGAGAAATTCCTGGAAGTCTGGATGTGGGAGCACGAGTATCATTTATTAGTAGTATCAGGGTCCTTCCTTTGATATCACGGGCCTGCAGAGAAAAACGCTGCAAATCCAAGAAACAAAATATTTAGGTGCTGTGGTATCCAAAAATTCTTTAATACTTTTCCATCAAGAAGTGATGGGGAGGGTCTCTGTCCCTCCCCTTGAATCTGGGGAGGCTCTGTGGCTGCCTGAACGGAACAGACCTGTGTCCAGGCTCAGATCTCAAGACACTGGGAGCCTCCACTTCCTGTCTACTGGAATACTTGTTCTTGGACTTTAGCTGCCATTCTGTGAGGAAGTCAAGCAGACCCATGAAGAAGCCCAGGTAGGGAGGAACTGAGGCCCTTGGCCTACAGCACTAGCTGAGCAACCGGATGACAGCCAGCACCCTCTGGCCAGCAGCATGAGTGACTCCCTTAGAAGTGGATTCTCCAGCCCCAGTCAAACCTCCCTGGCTAACCTCCCCTGCTGTGTGGTAAAGAGATGAAGTGTCCCCATCAAACATTGCCCAAATTGCAGAATCATGATCAAGATAAACGATTAATGTTGTTTTAAGTCATTAAGTTTTGGGGTAAGGGTTTGTTACTATCTATTACTTGTTACATGGTGAATGGTAACCACAACAGGCGCTCAGTGGAGCTTGCAAGGAGCTGAGGAGGGAGACAGTATTTGCAATACATATAACTGACAAGAGGCTTGTAATGGCAGACCTCGTTTTATTGCACTTTGCAGATATTGCGTTTTTTACAAATTGATAGTTTGTGGCAACCCTGGGTTGTCAGATGATGCTTAGAATTGTTTTTTAGCAATTAAGGATTATTTAATTAAGGTACGTACATTGGTTTTTAGATATAATGCCCTTACACACTTAATAGGCTACAGTATAGTGCTTTTTAATTATTTTTATTTATTTATTGTTTTAAATTGAAGTATAGTCAGTACATATGTTGTGTTAATTTCTGGTGTACAGCATAGTGATTCAGTTATACAAATATATTCTTTTTCATATTCTTTTTTATTATAGGCTATAACAAGGTATTGAATATAGTTCCCTGTGCCATACAGTAGGACCTTGCTGTTTATCTATATTATATATAGTATTGCGTATCTGCAAATTCCAAACTCTCAACAGTATAGTGCTAACATAACTTTCGTATGCACTGGGAAACCAAAAAATTCGTATGACTCGATTTATTGCAATATTTATTGCAATGGTCTAGAATTGAACCCACAATCTCTCTAATATGCCCCTATCTATGTATCAGTTTGCTAGGGCTGCCATAACAAAATACCATAGACATTTGGGGGAGAGTATAGCTCAGTGGCAGAGTGCACACTTATGTTGCACTAGGTCCTGAGTTCAATCCCCAGTATCCCCTTTCATTTAAATACATATATACATACATATCTAATTACCTACCCCCACAAAAAATTAAAAATTAGGAAAAAAATCCAGACATTTATTTTCTCACAGTTCTGGAATCTAGAAGTCCAATGATCAAGGTGCAGGCAAATTCAGTTTCTGATGAGAGCTGACAGCATCCCACCTCAAATAGGAATCTGCCTGTGTCACTACTTTATGTTTCATTTTTTGAGATTTAATATCTACGACAACCCAGTGGCAAGTAAGGATTTGCTTTTCAAGTGGAGGATAGCCAGCAAAAGGGGTCGTAATTTTACTTCAAACCCGTAAGGGTCTGCACTGTGATTCTCTTACTGGGGTTTTTGACAGAGGCTTCCTACACAATTTCGCTTTTGCTTCCCATCCCATTGGGTCTGCTGGGTCTCAAGACCCAAGCAGCAGGGCAGCTTGAACAACTTAGACCTGCTGCAGAGCCTTTTCTGGCTCTGGGCCCTACTTGAAACTGGCAACCTTATGGGTCATTTGGTAAATGGGTTGGAGCAACATGCTCGAATGAAGAACATATATTTTTGTCTCCAAAATCTCAACAGGCACCATGCTTTGTTCCTCTTGATTCATGTGGTCAATGCAAAGTGAAGCAACCTGTCTCTCATTTTAAAAGTTACTTTTCCACATGTCCCAGGCAATGGGACCACTAGAAGCTTTATCTATGTGTCAGGTCCCCAAATTTTCACAGGGTTTCTCTCCTCATCCTCTGGAATGTATGTGTTCTACCAAAGTATCTGGAATCCTTGCTACTTCCTGTGCAGTTGGTCCAATTAGCATAACATCATCAACGTAATGGACCAGAACAATGTTCTGGGCTCTCAAGATGATCGAGACCCCCTCTGCCTATATTATGCCCTGAGAGCAGGAGGTTGACATAGGCCTGAGGAAAAATATGGAAGTAATACAGCTGTCATGCCACATGAAGGCAGACTGCTTTGGGGTTAAAAAGAAAACATTCTTCAGATGTCAAAGGCTATATTGATTTGCTCCAATAAAGATACCACAACCAGATTGCAGCTGTAATTGGATTCACCACATGATAACGTTGATAATAAACCATGGTTATTCTCCAAAATCCATCAAGCTTTTGCATGTGCCAAAACGACAAATTAAATGAGATCCTGGTAGGAATGACTACTTCGCATCTTTCAAACTCTGTAGGTGGTACTAATCTTTACAGTTCCCTCAGGAATGCATTACTGTTGTGAAGTTGGGGAGGAGGATAGTTCTGTTTCTTCAATATCTAGAAATTTGTAGGTATGGGCAACTACTAGGTGGTAGAAGTATAATTGTCTCTGATCACCATTATTCCCAATGACCCACTTGCAGAATTCAGGTTTCCTGTTCTGTAGTCTCAGGCCTTAACACATTTCTATTTGCGTGTATGTGTGCGTGTGTGTGTGTGTGTGTGTTTCTACCAGGGAACTGGAAGTAGATAAATGGCTTCCTTTTCCTCCCTCAATGGGTTGGTTTTAGATGCAGTGGTTCTCTGTGGCTCTTCTGGTGCTGCCCTGAGAGCAACCCAGTTGAGCCTGCTTGTGAAGGTGGTGCCGGTTAAGTAAAGCACCACCTTGCAGATGGTTCTCCCAACTTCCCAGCCTGATGGCTCCAGTTTCCTCACTCTTGCTTCTTTCCCCATAAAGCATCAGCACACATGCTTTGCCTCAGGCTGGCTCTGTCTTCTGGGAAGTCTGGGTTAGGAAAGAGGTGTGGTCAGGGACTGGAATATCTGAAATAGAAATTGTGGTGGGATTGAGGTTATTGTAATGACAAGCTCTAGAATAAAACTCAGGGAGACTGGAAAACAAATTCATGGAGAAGACAGTATCAAGAAACTTATTAGATACTAAGGCATGGGAATAATCATCAGTGTAGATACAAAAATCCACAATGATGTTGGCATATTGGAGACAGTGATCCAGCAGCTAATATCTTCAAAGCATGAGGGAGGGGGTCATAAATCCCCCCACAAGATGGGTTGTGGAGCACATTTTCTTCATGTGTGGAAGAGAGGGCATTTAAGATTAGCAGTGGGGAATACAGACAGCAGGTAACTCACCTCCAGGCCCAGCGATACAAGGGCTGTAGGAGAGCAGCAAAGCAACTACCTCTTGAGAGGACTGCACAAGAAAGCAGTACCCTCAGAAGAGAATTACATTGCAGAGCAAGATGAAGAGAACATGCATGAAAGATGGTGAGGATGCCGAATATTCTGCTGATGAATGACCTTGAGCTCCAGGGGCACAGTGGACAGGTTTCAGTTGGTGAGGAGTTATGGACCTGGGGTCAGAAAAGGTGATATACAAGCTGAAAGGGGATTAGAGCTGGGGAATGAGGATGATTCGGGTGACTACATGCGCAGGGCTAAAGGGCCCAGTGAGATTTATCCTGATGGGCCCCAAGCAGAGTGATGAAGCAGCTGCGAGTGTGCAGAAGAAAAGAAGTGTGAGCCCTTGCCCAAAGTAAGCACATCTGGAGTGCCCACTCAGTGCTGCTGAAGGAGGCATGGAGTCCTGCAGTGAGGATGGGTCCTGCTCTGAATGCACAGGCTCCCCCCTCCTGCCTTCAGCTGACAGGGAGGCCTTGAGGACATTAGAAGTAGCCTCACCCTAGCTGAGTGAGCACACACTGCCCCCTGCAGGTCATAATGATATTAGCACTGGATGTTCTCCACCCTAGGAGATCTTGAGGTGGGGATGTTAGGCCAACCTGTTTTTTCAGTCTTTTGGTTCTGTGTTCTGGCAGGGGACAGTTTTTCTTTGCCAGCATCATGTCTATTATTTCTAGGACACCTTTAAATGTAGACAATCCTTTATATCCTTTTACTTTTCTTGTCCTTCCTTCACCTTACTTTACATAACTCTTTAATTCTTTACCTTCTTACAAAAAGTAGTCTATTTTAAATTTCTTGACATTTCTCATAATCTACTGTTCTTTTTTTGTTGTTATCCTGACTACTTTTTTTTTTTTTACTTTAACTGCCTTTGCACTTTTTTGAGCCTGTCCAGCAACACACAGCTAGCCCAGACACTTTTTTCCCAAGCAATGTGGAAACCTCTCTCCTCCTTTTGACTGACTCTTGGGAAGGACTTGGTGACCTGTACACAATAACCTGAATTTACTAACTTTGTGCATCTTATTTCTATTAATTAACCTTGATCCCTTCCCTTTTTTTTTTTTAACATTCTTATTAAGTATATTTTACCAGTCTCAATCTCACTTTAGGTTTATTTATTTGTTTTAGTGGAGGTACTGGGGATTGAACCCAGGACCTCATGCATGCTAGGCACTCACTCTACCACTGAGCTACACCCTCCTCACTTTTAACCAACAATGTCACTAGTGAGTGTCATGTATCATTTGGCTTAAGTCTGGTTTATATGTTCCATCTTTAGACTTAAGGGAAGAGCCCTACCTAGACCAAATGGCTGGTTGGAGAAGGACCTTGAGCTAGCTGGGGAATAGAGATTACATAACTATTTATTTCTTTGTAATTTTCCTGTCTCTCCTCTGGCACCAACCTTCTTCAGCCTCAGAGCAAAGCCTATCTTCCCTCCCCTCATGAAATGTCAATTCTTGTAAACAGATGCCTGAGAGGGAGTTTCAAGCTTCATATTCACAAATTCTGAGTAGGCGTTGCTGGGACAGCCAGCTCCTGAGAACTTCCAGGAAAGAATGCTAAGAGGGAAGAATTGTCACATAGATTCATCAGGGAGGGATTTGGAAGCAATTTTTTTAGAAATGGAAGAGGATGGTTTTCTAGAAATAAACATGGCTTTCATTACCTCCTTAAGTTTCTCCAAATTCTCAAGGATATCAAATCTCTTGAATCCATTATTTTCTCCAGCTCCACCCTCTCAGAGTTCCTTATCCTCCTGCTCCAATCTATTCTAGTAACAGAGTTCTCTCATCCTGGGACTTCCCTTCATTATCCTCCTAGCTTGAATCATAAGTCTTCATATTTGTTGGTTTACTCATTTTATTTGAGCACATCCTCAGTAACTTCCTCATAGGGGTATGTTGGAGATAAAGGTTCTGATTCCTTGTTTGTCTGAAAATGTTTTTAGTTTGCCCTCACACTGGACAGAAAATTTGGCAGGATATAAAATTAAAGACTGAAAATGTTTTCCCTCAGAACTCTAAAGGCATCATTGATTGTCTTCTAAGTACCTAGGACTATGGATGAGCAGTCCCATCTGAGTCTAATTTTCAAGTCTAATTTGGAAGTCACCTGTTTGTCTTTCATCTTTGAAATCTTTTAGAATCTTCTCTTTATTCATGGAGTTCTGAAATTGCACAATGATTTATCAAAATGTGAGTCTTTTGTCATTCACACTTGGAATTTGGTGGATCCTTTTAGTCTGGTGATTTGTGTCCTTTGGCTCTGGTCAATTCTCCTTCATTATCTCTCTGATAATTTCCCACCCTCTGTAATTTCTGGAGTGTCTATTCTACCATTGTTAATCGTTTTCTTTCTCATGTTTTCTGTTTCTTTATCTTAGAATATTTTATTGAATTGTTTACTTCATCAGTTATTATATTTAGTTCCCAGGAGCTAATTCTTGCTTCCTGATTGTTCTTTCTCACAGCCTCTTGTTATTGGTTTAGCTTGGTAACTCTCATCTTGCAGACTTTCAAATATTTGGTAATCTTATTTATTTTTAAGAATGAGCCCTAAAGACCAGAATGGGACTCCATGAACACGTAGTGGACTTGTTTACTGGAGAGCTTTGTTCTAGGCTGATCCATTAACCAGCTGACCAGAGTGCAGCCATTATAGATGCATGTTCATTAAACAGTTGCTTGAGAGCCAGAGGCCTGCCTGCTGGCGTTTCTGTGTGGAGATGGGATGGGAGAGGGTACAAGGAGGATACAATGTTCTGTCTACAGAACTTCAATTTAGTTCCCAATTTTCATGTCCAAGATTTCTTTCTTCCTGTGGCTGTTCCTGATGTTTCTGAGTCTGATGGTTCTCTTGAGTTGTGACTCTACTTGACTCTTGTCTCCCATCTCTCTTGCACATACCAGGCTGCAACTTCCTGCACCCACACCATCAATTACTATTTCTCCATCCATTTACTTTCTCTTAGAAATATGTTGAAATTCCTCTTACACTGATATCCTCCCTCTTGTTTTCTCTTTGCTGTGGGTTTATATCTCCTTTTTTCTATCACGTAATGAGTTGTTAGGTGGGAAAAGACAGAAACTTGTGTTTTCCATCCTGAATCAGAAGTAAGTAGATTATTCCATTGTGTATGAGGACTAAAGAAAAAAACAACATAAAAGAATTCCAACCATTCCGTAACACCTGGCTTCTTAGAGGGAAACCCCTTGGATGTTTCCCCTTAAGATGGATGTGACTCACCAGGTACATGCTGGTAATGGCTACACTGGGGCATGGTTCAGCTCTGTGGGTCTCCATTTTCCCTGTCCTGGGGAAATCCATAGGGAAGAGTTGAGATGAAAGGATCTTCCTAATGGAATGAATGCAACCTAAATCACATTGGCCTGAGAATGACCAGGGATCAGATATTTTACAGGATCCTCTCCATTCCACTCCACACCACTCTTCCATTCCACCTCCACCGCTCCTGAACATTCCACCTGAATCTACTAGCACTGGGCTCTCTTTCCCAAAGCCTTCCTCTCAGAAGAGGGGAACTTATCCTTCATTGGCTTATTTCATTTAAGATTCATTTATAGTCTGATACCCATTTTTCTCAATGATTTAATTTTGCTTAGGAACACCAGTGTAATAATTTAGAATATACTTCTGGCTATATCACGTTGAATAATGCAAAATGACTTTGCATTCTTGATATGCTCTGAGCCAAAACATACTCATTATTTAGATTCTGGACATGGCCTCTATATTAAGGAAGAGGAAAACCATCTGAAGAAAAGATTCCCATACATAGGATAAAACTGGCTCCACCTTTTAAATACAAGCCCTCAAGTTTAGGCGACTACAAACAGAACTTTATGAAATATTCTTACCCTAAGTAAAGTGGGTATTTGCCACAGAGAGCTCCTACTGTTTACCTGTGGTTGTTATTTGTCATATTGTGGGTACTTAATAGATGTTTGCTGGATCATTGAGTACTGGGTTAGAACTGTTTAAATACATTTTTCTTTTTGTGTGCCTGTTGGCCATCTGCATGTCCTCTTTGGAAAAATATCTCTTCGGGTCTTCTGCCCATTACTAAATTGGGCTTTTTAAGTATTTGGATGTTGAGTTATATGAGCTGTTTGTTATTTTGGATTTAACCTTTTATCAGTCATAAAATTTGCAAATATCTTCTCCCATTTAGTAGGTTGTCGTTTTGTTTTTTCAATAGTTTCCTTTGCTGTGCAAAAGCTTTTAGGTTTAATTAGGTTCCATTTGTTTATTTTTGCTTTTATTTCCTTTACTTTAGAAGACGGATCCAAAGGAATATTGCTGCGATTTATTTCAAAGAGTGTTCTGCCTGTTTTCCTCTGGGAGTTTTATGGTTTCCAATCTTAATTTAGGTCTTTAATCCATTTTGAATTTATTTTTGTATATGGTGTTAGAGTGTTCTAAATTCATTTTCTATATGTCACTGCCCAGTTTTCCCAGCATCACTTATTGAAGAGACTGTCTTTTCTCCATTGTATATTCTTGTCTCTTTTATCATAGATTAATTGACTACAAGTGTGTGGGTTTATTTCTGGACTCTTGATTCTGTTCCATTGATCTATATGTCTATGACCAAAAAGGGGTTAATATCCAAAGTATATAGATAGCTCACACAACTCAACATCAAAAAAATAAACAACCTAATTAAAAATGGGCAGAAGATCTGAATAGACATTTTTCCAAAGAGGAAATGAAGATGGCCAACAGGCACATGAAAAGATCTTCAACATCACTAATCACCATGGAAATGCAAATCAAAACCACAATGAGATATCACCTCACACAAGTCAGAATGGCTATCATCAAAAAGAACACAAATAACAAATGTTGGGGAGGATGTGGAGAAAAGAGAAGCCTCGTACACTGCTGGTGGGAATGTAAATTGGTGCAGCCACTGTGGAAAACAGCACAGAGGTTTCTCAAAAAACTAAAAATAGAACAACTATATGACCAAGACATTTCACTCATGGGGATATACCCCCCACAAAACCTCCAGAACACTAATTCGAAAAGATATATACACCCCAATATTCATACCAGCATTATCTACAATTGCCAAGATATGGAAGCAACCTAAGTGTCCATCATAGTGAATATAACAAAAAAGAAACATTCACAGATATAGAGAACAAATTAGTAGTTACAAGTGGGTAGAGGGGAGGGAAGAGGGGAAATATAGGGATAGGGATTAAGAGGTACAAACTACTATGTGTAAAATAAATAACCTATAAGGATACATATCCCTATAGCACAGGGAATATAGCCAATATTTACATTAACTCTAAGTGGAGTATAACCTTTAAAAATTGTGACTTACTATATTGTACACCTGTAACATATAATATTGTACATCAACTAGACTTCAAAAAAAACAAAAAATAAACACATTTTTCTCAGGGTAGGATTCATTCTGGAGACTAGAATAGCACTCATTATGCTGTAACAAACTATAAGGAAACAAGGAGGGGGTGTAAGAAGCTAAAAAAAAATAGGAGAAATCTGTTGTAGAATGATTGGAAAAGGGGAAGGAACAATCATTAAAGTTTATCTACTTCTTAGTTCTATCTGAAGCTGACTCTGGTTCTGAATTCATTTAAAAGGCCACTGTACAGGATGCTTATGGTACATTATTTTTAACAGTGGAAAACCAGAAACAGCATGAACATCTAACACTAGAAAAACAGTAACTGGATAGACTAATAATGCAGTCTCTGTAAAACTAGACTTTATTTTTCAGAACAGTTTTAGATTGACAGGAGAATTGAGAAGATGATACAGAAAGTTCCCATATACCCCATATCCAGTTTCCTATATTACTGATTTCTTTCATTACTATGGTGTATATGTTAAAATTAATGAATTAGTACTGATACCTTATTATTGTTTTGTTGTTTTTTGTTTGGGGGGAGGTAATTAGGTCTTTACTTATTTTGATGGGGTACTGGGGATTGAACCCAGGACCTTGTGCATGCTAGCTTCACACTTCACCACTCAGCTATTCCCTACCCGCCACTGATACCTTATTATTAACTAAAGTCCATACTTCACTCAGATTTCCTTAGGTTTTGCCTGATGTCCTTTATCTGCTCCCAAATCCAATCTTGAATACCACATTACATTTACATGTCTCCTTAGGCTCTTTTTGATTGTGATGGTAGTTTTAGTGTAATTTTTAGTGATGAATATATTTTTAAAATGTTAGTGTACATGGTAATAACGACTAAAAAGAAACACAAGGAAATAAAAATACTGTGTTGAGGTGCTAAGGTTATAGATGAAATTTACGTATTTCTTTTCTTTAAAAGCCTCTTCTAATGTTGATTCAACTATGAATTCTAAACTCTCTCCCTTTACCTCTATCACATTTTATACAGTTTTTAACTCGCAAATAAACAGCCTACAGACGTCAACTCCAAAAAAGCTGATGGGGATGCACAAGCAGGCCTCAGGAGCTTCATGTGAAGTTAGGTTGGATGCTCTAAACTGTGAGTACAGTGACATTTCTTCTGAGCTCTTCCTCTCCTCCCCTGACCCATCATTTTGAGGCTGAAATAAAGTAGGTATCTGGTGCCTCAGGTGTAGAAAGGGAAGCTCCTTCTCAATTTCTTTTTCCTTCTTTTTTTGGGGGGGTGGCGGGAGGAAGAGGTAATTAGGTTTATTTATTTAACGGAGGTACTGGGGACTGAACCAAGGACCTTGTGCATGCTAGGCATGCACTCTACTACTGAGCTACACCCTCCCCCAGCTTCTCAATTTCTGAGCCTAGGACAGAGTCTTTAATAGACTGAGAGGAGAGATTCTTTGATCTAGTTGGGGAATAAGCACCATGTGGTTGTTTATTTCCCTATTTTTCTTTTTTCTCTTCCCCAGGGATCCACCGTTTCCCCTTTCTTCAGCAACCAAGCACTACTCCCTCCCAGTATAGAACTAATTCATATCCCTCATATGCCCAGACTCTGCTGGCATATTCTGCTACCCATAAGAGGAAAAAGGATACAAAGAAGAAGGGAGAACAGAGCCGACTTTTTGGAATTTAAAAGGTTTTGAAGCCATTTTGCAGAAGTGGAAGGCGTTGCTGGCAGAGAGTGGTCAGATACTCATCAACTTCCTGGGAACATATCTGGAGTGCATTTCCTAGCCTCCCTTGCAGGTGCATGTGGTCATATGACTGAGTTCTAGCCAGAGGAATTTGGGCAGAAGTGGGCATGCCACTTCTGGCCCATAAATCTTCTCATGTTCACCCAGCCTACCCCCTAGATGCTCAGCATACATGCCTGTCTTCTCACATACAGTCCCAAGTGCCCTCATGGACATAATCCACACACCACCTCAAACTCACTAGTGAGCGACAATACAGTTACATGTAACTTCTGCATCCAGCTTCAAGTCCAAGATCTCTGGGTACAACCTGCATCAGGTGTGGATATTGTTTCTTACGATCCAACAATTCCTGGGCTAAGTAGTAAAGGCCCGCCACTTCCATCCAACTGTTCCACAAATGTTATGTCTGTCACTAGCAACACCATTTCTGCTTTTGATTTCTGTATTATCAGGCCTCTTAGGTGACAGAAAGCCAAGGTGTTCGGCAAAGTGAGATAATGCTAAGGCCAAAGGAGAATTGAGGCAGTCTCTGGGTTGCAGCATCTGTAGCATTTAAATCTAGGATGGGGGTTTGGGGGGAGTGATAGTCTGCCACATGGTCTGAGAAATAGAGAAAGCTGGCTGGACTGCTGACAGAAATGAATGGAGAGGTCTTGTGGCTTTCAAATTCCCCTCCTGAAGTCTGTCTGTACTTTCCCCTTGGCTTCTGGGAGAAACATTTGTGTTTTTATAATAATTTACTCCCTCCTTTCTATTCCCCAATTTGTTTTGGCTTAACTAACTTGAATTTATTTTCATAACTTGTAATTAAAGAGTTCTAACTAAATATAATGAAGCAAAGCTTAGAAACACAAAATGAAGGAGGCATCTGCTGATGATTAAGTTTTATCTACTTCTTTGACTCAAAAGAGTGGATTCCAAGCTCAGATATTCTAAACTCTTCAATGATTGCCAGTTTTCTTTCCACCAGAGTATGATAATTATCTTTCAGAAATTCCCCGATGGAAATTCATATAGGAATAATATCTTTAATTGATACCTCATTAAGTTTAGAGATCCCTGCTAGAAAGAAAATTTTTGCTAACTCCTGAATCAGAGTTTTAGGTAAAAAGTCCTCACCATTATTCATTCATAACATCCTCATTCTTACCTCAAAGGGCTGAGCTTCTGGAATATTCATTTTATAGTAGATATAGATAGTACTGACGGGGTGGAATCTGACACTAAGTCAAATGAAGAAGCAACTGGAGTAGTGAAGGGGAAAAATTTTTTCCTAGGTCACGGCAAAGAGAAAGAGAATGTGCTTGAGGGATGCGTAACAACAAATTGAGATTTAACAACTGAGTTGGTGTGAGACGTGAGGGAGAGGCATGAGTCAATGAGAAGCCAAGACTCCATCTGTAGCATTTCCATTGTGTTACTATATAATTAAAATTGAGTTGCATCACTCTTTACCCTTCATATTGGCAAAAATCAGAAAGCTAATTAATGCTAAGTATTATTGGGGATATAGAAATATAGGGATACTTACACATTGCCAGTGGAGAACAGATTGGTGCAGACGTTCTGGAACCCAACCTGGCAGGACAAAGTAAAAATAAGATGACATGTGCTTTATTATTCAATTATTTCCCTCCTATATCCAAGGGATATTTTCACACATGTTCAAAGGAGAGATATATGAGGGTTCTCACTGCAAGTTTTTCCTTTAAAAATTGATGAGTTGGAGGCAATCTACTTACCCATCACTGCAGGACTGAACAGGTAAAATGTGAAGGATGCACCCAATGGAATGTTATCTGTCAGTTAAAAGCAACAAACCGGATGTACATCCAGCACCATGGCTAGATCTTAGAACCACAGTGCACCATAAAGAAGTAGTGAGGTATAGCACAAGACCATTTATATAAGTTAAAAATGCACTTACATAATACATTTTACAAGAAACACACAAATAAAAGTATACACATCAAATATATTAGAGTGGTTGCCTATTTGAGAGAAGAATGGAAGTGATAAATGGGAATAAAAGGGAATAAATAAGTAAATAAAAGAAGGGAGAGGCTTTGAGTGGACCAGTGATGACAGGGCCATGAACTAAGGAGTATGATGGACCCAAACCCAAGATGAAAAAAGACTTCAGTAAAAGAGATTAAGTATCTCACAGATGTCACTGAGAGTTGAGGAACCCCTTCCTCTGAAGGCATGCTCTGATAAAAAGAAACACACACAGCAGAAAGGAAGACAGAAGCCTTACATATCAAGATGTGCTTGACCACGTGAATGTCTGCAAAGCTCAAGTGATGAGCATGATAACAGTTATTAGGTCAAGACAGAGGAGGGAGGCAGAAGGCATGGTGGGAATAGGATTCAAATTTCCTGGCTGGACAAAGGAAATGGATAACGTGTCCCTAAAATATACCAAAGTAGTCATACTTGTGAGCAAAACTAATCTAAGTTGAGAGACTCTGGAGGCTAAGGAGAGACATCAACAACAAGATGTGGGTAATAAAGTGAACCAAAAACTGACCATCTAATTCATCTTGAAAGTAAAAGTATATCTTTTTTTCAAGATTATAAAGGACCAGCGCTCCCAAGAAATCAGTTACCTAGAAGCTCTAAAGAATTTACGGTGTCTATAAATAAGAAACTAGAGTCCAAGGGAAACTAAGTCCTCTGAAAATTAGAATTTAGGAGAAGGTGAGGAATAGTTGAGGGCTGGGTAGGTGGAGTAGCTGGAGGTGGGGGTGGGAGTGAAGAACCAAATTCTATACTTGGCAAGAAGTATTCCATGTGGGGATGTAATCTCCCTTTAGAAAGTCTAAAATTTAACCATACCACATAATTATCCCCTGAAGGGCTCTGCTCTGAGGTTACTTGAACCTCAGATGGTCCTTTGTCAAAATGGTGAGACCCAGGGCAGTTGATGAGCAGGAATATTCTATTTTCCCACCTTTCTCTGATCACCCATTCAAATTCCCCTGTGTCAACTACCTCCCTTCCTCCTTTAGTTAGCTTTTTATTAGAAATAAAAACCATGCAGTCAAGTCATTAAAATAGATGCTCTTGATGAGGGGTAATTTATAGAAGATGGTCATAGTTCTTTTATTTCCCATGTACATTTAGGCTCTGATGAAACATTCTGTTACACTTCTAATGACTAAGTTTTATTGAGTTCAGCATGATGGGTGTGGGTCTGGAACAGGGCAACCAGACTTCAGGATGAGAAAAAAATTATTGAGAGTAGGAATCTATCTCACTCATCTTTGTAATTCCCTGAGCTTGGTCTGACATATAGCACACAGAAGGTGTCAAAGCAGTGATGGCGTGTCAGTGAGCGTCGAGCCAGAAGTGCTTAACTACCTCATGCCTAAGGTCAGGATTCACCCTACTGCCTGGCGTAGGGCTTAAAATGCAGGTGAGGGGAGGTTGGTTGTGGACAGGGGCTGCAAAAGCTAGAATCAGGAAGGTTTTTCCAGCTATGGGATGTAGAAGATGGCTAATGACTACTAACTATAGATAATATCTATAATCAAGATGTTTACTGGGGGAGAGGATATAGCTCAGCAGTAGAGTACATGCTTAGTATGCACAAGATCCTGGGTTCAATCCCCAGTACCTCTGTTAAAAAATAAATAAATAAAAATATTAAACCTAATTATCTCCCCCACCAAAGAAAAAGATGTTTATAAAAAAATTCTTGAAAAACAAGAAATGGGTTTGAATAGGTGCTAGAATATTATGTAGCAGTTAAAATGATGACTATGTAAAAACTGTATATGCATATTAATGAATTAAAAATAGTTTCTGTGGGGGGAGGGAAGGTACAGCTCAAGTGGTAGAGTGCATGCTCAGCATGCACAAGGTCCTGGGTTCAATTCCCAGTACCCTCTCCAAAAAATAAACAAATAAGTAAACCCAATTACCACTGCCCCTTCCCCCCAAAATTTAAAGTAGTTTCTGTGATAAAGGGAATTTAGATGAAATTTTAAATTAATTTTATGAATTTTTAAAATATTATAAATTGTCATTTTAAACATTTAGAAGAAAAAAAATCCATTGAACTTTTCGAGCTGTACCTAGTCAGTGAACAGATATTAACTGGAAAATACACATAGGAACTCACATTCAGGACTGCTACCCACTTTAGATTTTACCACTTGCTCTGAACAGTGGGTAGACTATTTCCACTCCATATTTCACCTTCTTCTTCTATATGACTTTGAAGATGAAATGAAGTGGGCATTTGGCATGTCAAGTTTAGACAGGGATCTTGTTCCAGTGTCTTGGAAGTTAGGTGGAGAATATTTTGCAGGCCCCCAGGAAGAAGTATCTAGGGACAATTGTAGCACAAACAATATATCATCTTCAATATCCTGTTTTTCTCTGTCTCTTCCCCCAATTGGTCCTGGACCACCTACTTTCTCCTTTCCTTTAGTCACAAAACACATCAATGAGTACAAATGGATACTTGGGAAACTGCTGATCAGACTCTGCTGGAAAGCTCTATTCACATAAGTTCAGGATGGCTCTAGAGGAAAGGATGCTCAGAATAGGCAAGGCTGTCATGGTACTGTTGCTCAGTTTGTGCACTGCCTAAAAATGCCTGAGTTGGTGAGCAAGGGTTGAAGTCCAGTTCTTATTTCACCTCCCATTCTCCAAGCTGTATTCACTTGTAGGAGCTGCTTCAGAAGGAGCACCATTTTCTTTACAGAGCTGTGGCCCCAGGGGCTGCATCTGCTCAGAGGAGGGCACTTTATCTAACTTGTCCATGTAGGAGTCTCCTTCACTCATTTAAGGCACATAATCTTAACTAATCTGAGAGTGGTTTACTGTTACTCAGAGAAAGCTTCCTGGGAGAGAAGGCTTTCCAGACAATTGTGAAGGAAGAAAAGAAGTTGATTTTTTTTTTTTTTTTTTTTTGGAGAGAAACTGGGAGTGCACAGTTATTCAGAGCAGGGACGAGAGATGACAGACCCTCTTAGTGCCTTGCCTGTGCCTCCCTCAGACTCTGCCATCTCTGTATCTGATGCATCTCTGTACCTGAAGGCTGTTCCAGCAGAAAGCTGTCTTGCTCACCCAAACTCAGCATGCAGGATGGGCTGCAGTAATGAACACTCCCTGGATCAGCCTCAGCCAAAGACTGAAGAGTAAAATACGCCGGTTCCCCTATCTCTCCGTGAGATGATTTTGAGATATGCTTTGTGCCCTTTTCCAGAATCTTCCTGTGGAATTAAGCTCCAGTTGGCCTTTGTGGCAGATGGCTTAGTAACACACCCTTTCTTGGCTGTGTTCCGTTCCTTGTTGTCACTTTCCTAACTCCCCTGCAGATGTCCCTTCCACCTCCCAAATAAACTCCCTACACTGGAATCTTGCAGTCAGTTTCTGAGGGAACCCACACTAAGACATCGTTTGGCTGGAACAGAGACTGTTATGGGATTAAGGGGGAAAGAAGACACATGGGTGGGGCAGTGGTGGTGGGGTACTTTGTTTAAAGACTTAGATACCAGATTGAGAGTTTAGACTTGAATTAGGAGACCATTCACGTGCTGGGTGATATATGAATATTTTTCTTACAATTTATTATTTTCACATTTGATGTATTAATTTCTAGATTTCTACAAATTTTGCATTTGCTATTGACTTCTAGCTAATAAAATCTTGCCTGAAGCTAGAGACTGCAGTCTTCTTACCTATTAGTTGCCAGTAAAAAGAAACTCTAGAGAGAAAATGTAATTAAGGTGTAAGAAGAAATTCAGGGCTATGAAGCCATTCTCAAGACCTTGTTAGAGAAAGATGAAGGCTGAGAATAGTCACAAGACTACAGCTCTCATGAGAGGATTTTTAATTGTATCCATCCTGTTCAATATTTTATAGCCTTTTGAAAAAGACTTTGTAAGGTTATCTGCAGTCTCCTTAAAAACACTGGGTCTCAAAATTTTAATATTATTTCCTCTGGTAGGAAACTTTGAATCTCAAAGCATTGCATAATAATTGGTTGTCATGGGAAACTGCATGACTGTGACTGGTGCCTGTAATTCCTAAAGATATATAAATAGCTTAAAGCCCTTTGTTCTGTAGAAAAGTCTCAAAATTCTCTACTGACTCTTCTCATTTAGGCTCAGGATAAAATTAATAAAGTCAGTGACTCTGGCAGGCTCTTTGTCCTGAACAATATATTTGAGAGGTTTAAATTAGAAACTTGGCAAATCTTTCATATTCTCCCTGCCTTGTAGACTTAAAAACTAGGATCAGTCTTTCATAGAGGTACGTCCCTCTGCCACCCAAGTTCAGAAACCTGGAATCATTTTTTTATATGTGGACTCTTAGTAACCAAACTCCCTGAGAGGGCCTTTTAAAGAAAACAACAGAATACCAGTTTGTTAACTCACACTGGAACTCTTTCTGCAGAGGGAACAGAATACTCATAGTCTCTGACCAAAGCACATTTGCCTCATAGGTAGGCCACTCAAGGAGTCAAATTAAAATCAGAAGTTTGTTTGCAGTGCATGAAGCCAAAACAAAAGGAATTTGATAGTTCGAGCGCTCAGTGGCTTCAGGCTAACTTAGGATGATACTCTTACCCTGTTCTCGGGACCAGGACATTTGATGGATTGTTTGGTCAAGTCCTCTCTCCCACGGGTGATATTTGGATGCACACTGATAGTGTGTGCCTTGGGATTCTGTTTTTTTCTATACTCATGCCTAACCAATAAACCCCCTTCTGATGGACACCTTCTTTCTTAAATTATTAATACACTGAATCAATCCAGAAAGGTATGAGTTCTTAACTATGGGTTTACGACTGGGATAACTAGGGGCTCCTGAGTACCTGAAAATTGACTGCGTATTTTGTGTCCATGTACATTTTCTCTACAGGGGATTCATAGCTTTTATCAGATTTTCAAAGTGATTTGTCATCCAAACAAGGTTAAGGATAAGCGATATAAACAAAGTCAAGTCCTACCAGCCTGGGTACTACCTCTCCTTAGAATGATTTTTTTTATGTTTCTGCTCTGATTCACTATGTGCTGTTTTAAAGTGCTCACTCCTCTGGGGCTCCTTATTTCTCTTTTTCTATGTTTAAGGGGAAAGAGTTTCTCAGTGTAACCATGAAAGTTTTGATAGCTGGAGAGAAATGGAAGGATATTCTATACGGAGTGATCAGTGTGAACCAAAAGAGAAGTGTCCTGTCCAACAAGAGTTTAGTTGTGTGTGTGTGTGTTTTTTAAATCCCAATTTACCCTATGCTATTTTGAAAGTTCTAAATGGATTTCTTTTAGTGGTTAGCCTGTATGTAGGTCAGAATGTGTAGAGATTGTTGCATTAAAGCTGGAAAAACTGGAAAGCAGGGTAGAAGTGGATTCTAAGTACATTAGACTGAAAAGGATGAAATGTAAGTTTGAACAGGCATGAAATTATCAACAGAGGTGTATCTATATGGATTCAGGCTACAGTGTTTAACCTGAGCACCCATAATTGGCTTTAACAGCTTGTGTGGCTAGTTTACTAAAGCCTGTACTCAGATGGCCTACAGATAATGAGGTGTCAAAGGGCCAAAACTTCAGAGAGACAGGATCTTGGATTGGACCTAAATGTACAGTTTCCCCAGCCACATCCATCCACAAGCCAGGGAAGGTCCAGAGGACGCTCCATTTACCACAGCATAAGAAATGCACAGGTGATGAAAGCACCTGAGAAAAGCAATGCCAAAGATGGCAGTGGGAGATCCCGCCTTACAACTGGGCTTTCTGATTTCAGTGGGACTAACAGGATTCTGGATTGGCAGAGGCTAGGTAGTGGCTCTTTACTTCAGAGTCAAGGTGGGTGAATTACCCTAATACGCTCCAGGGAGAGAAAGGCTGACAGGCCTAGAGGTCCTTGACTGAAGGGAAGGCTGGGTCCCTTTAAGGAAGGGCCCAGCAATATGGCCAGAAGTCTCCCCACAGAAAGACCTGCAGCCAATTACTAAAATGACTATGTATTGGGAAGGAAAATGCCCAAAACTTTTGGGAGCTATTACATACTGGTTCTGAGTTGATGCTAATCATTGAGGGTACAAAATGCCACCCTGTTCTACTGATGAGAATGAGGGCTTATGAAAGTCATGTGATTAATGGAGTCTTGGCCTCAGTCCATCTGCACAGTAGATCCAATGAATTCCCCCAGTTCTTGAATATAGAGTTAAAGTAGACATTTAGTAACTGGCTGAATTCCTCTATTGGATACCTGACCCACTGCTTTACTGTCACTTCTTCAACCTACCCCTACGGCCTCTATGACAAGGATGGTCTGGAGAAGAGATATAGAGATAAGCCTCTTGGAATGGGCGTAATGTGAAGACAATCATGTCCCACAAAAATGCTCAGTAGAGGGTATCTCTTGTATATTGAGTCACTCAATAATAGGTGGATAAGATGACTAGTCATGTAGATGTCGGTTGGCCTCTTTCCCTAGCCACTCCAGTGGTTGCTCAATGGACCAAGTACAAAGTGGCGTGGTATCAGGGATGGGTGCCATGCACAAGCTTAACCACATGGATTTAGCTCACCAGAGCTAATTTGGCTACCACCATTAGTGAGTGCCAACAGCGGAAGCCATTATTGAGCCCCCAATATGGCACCATTCCCTGGGGAGACCAAGCAGCCAACTGGTGATGAGCTGATTTCATAAGAACCCTCCCTTCATTGAGAAGAAAAGTGTCTTTATGGGAACAATTCTGTTTCCAGATTTTCATCCTTTTCTCCCAGTGCTTCCACCAGAATCATCATTCAAAGATTTACAAAGAATGTTTCTTTACTGCCATATCTCATGCAACATTTATTCTAAGAAGCTAATTTTATAATGAAAGGGATATGGCAATTGGCCCACACCATGGAATTCACTAGTTTTAGGACATATGTTTTCACCCAGAAGTAGCTGGCCTTAAAGAACAGTGGAAGGCTCAGTTATGGTGACAGCAAAAAGACAGCGCCCTAACAAGTTGGGGAGATAGCCTCCAGAAGCAGCATGTGCTTTAAACCAGCAACCCATATATGATGTTGTTTCCTCCATAGCTGAGACACATATGTACAGGAAAAAAGAGGGTAGAGGTAAAAGCGGCCCCTATAATGAGTATATCTAATAATCCAATTAAAGAATATTTGCTTCTTGTCCCCACAAATCTTTATCTTGGCAGGTTTAGAAATCTTAATTCCTAAGTGAGAAAACACTTCCAACAGGAAACACAGCCATGGTCTCATACAATTAGAAGCTGAGACTGCTCAGTTGCCATTTTGGTCTCTTCATGTCATTGACCCTACAGGCAGAGATGGGTTACTCTACTGGCTGGGATAACTCATCCCAATTGTTAAGGGGTACTTGGGTTATTGGATGTTTTAGGACATCATGGTCCAAGGAAGCACCAAGGAGAAACTCTAATTCTGAGTCACCTCTGGTATACCAATTATTTTATTTTTAATTAACTGGACAATCCAGGGACATGTTGCCTAACCTGAAATGGGGACAGAGATGGGGATTCCCTTTTTACCTTTGGTCTGGGGAAGGCCTATGAAAGGTCAACCTAGCCTGGGGATAAAAACAGAAAACTCAATCTTTTTATGAGGCACCCAGGAAAAATATCAGAAGTAGAGAAACTCAGTTTATGATCACTACCTAAAATGGCAAAGACTTCTGATACAAAAGCAGTTCAGAAAGAGGGTCCCAGCAGGGAGAACTCAAAGCTCACAAAGAGGCTCACTATGAATTCTGAGTCCTCATCTGACAATAAAATACCTAGGAATAAATTTAACCAAGGAGGTGAAACACATGTATATTGAAAACTATAAGACATTAATGAAAGAAATAGAAGAAGACACAAATAAATGGAAAGATATTCTGTATTCAGATTGGAAGAATTACTGTGTTAAAATGTTCATGCTACCCATGTAATCCCTATCAGGATTCCAGTGGCATTTTTCACAGAAATTGAACAAACAATCCTATAAATTGTATGGAACCACAAAAGGTTCCAAATAGCCAAAATAATCTGGAGATAGAAGAACAACACTGAATGCATTTCAAACTATAGTACAAAGCTATAGAAATTTAAATGGGATAATATTGGCACAAAACAGATACACAGATCAATGGAACAGAATAGCTAGCCCAGAAATAAACCTACACAGATATGGTCAATTTATGACAAAGGACAATCTCTTCAATAAATGATATTGAGAAAACTGGACAGCTACATGCAAAAGAATGAAACTGGACCATTATCTTATACTATACACAAAAATTAACTCAAAATGGATTAAAGACTTGAACATAAGACGTGAAACCATAAAACTCTTAGATGAAAATATAGGTGATAAGTTCCCTGACATAGGTCTTGGTGATGGTGTTTTTAATCTGACACTGAAAGCAAAAGCAACAAAAGCAAAATCAAGAAGTGGGACTACATCAAACTAAAAAGCTTCTGCACAGTAAAGAAACCATGAACAAGAAGGAAGGGTATAGCTCACTGGTTGAGCATGTGCTTAGCATGCATAAGGTCCTGGGTTCAATACCCAGTATTTCCATTTAAAAATAAATAAACCTAATTACCTCCTCCCACAAAAAAGGAAAAAACTGAAAAAAAAAGAGGCTAAGTAGTAACTAAAGCCACATGACCTATAAATTGGGGGGGGGGGAACCATCAACAAAATGAAAAGGCAGCCTACTAAACGGGAACAAGTAATTGGAAATCATATATCTGATAAGGGGCTAATATCAAAAATATGTAAAGAACTCATACAACTCAGCAAAAAACCAAACAATCCGATTAATAAATGGGTAGAAGATTTGACTAGACATTTTTCCGAAGAACACATACAGCTGGCCAACAGCCATGAAAAGATGCTCAACATCATTAATAATCAGAGAAATCCAAATCAAAAGCACAATAAGATATCACCTCACATCTGTTAGAACAGCTATTATCAAAAAGACAACAAATAACAAGTCTTGGCAAGCATGTGCACTGTTGGTAAGAATGTTAAGTGGTGCACCCACCATGGAAAACAGTGTAGAGATTCCTCACAAAATTAAAAATAGAGCTATCATAAGATTAGCAATTCCACTTCCGGGTATTTATCTGAGAAAAACAAAAAACACTAATTTGCAAAGATATATGCACCCCCAGGTTCATTCTAATATTACTTACAATAGCTAAGATATGGAAACAACCTGAGTCCATTGATGGATGAATGGATAAAGAAGCTGTGGGATAGACAGACAATGGAATATTACTCAGCATTAAAAAGGAATGAAATCCTGCCATTTGTGATAACATGGATGGAACTCAAAGGCATTATGCTACATGAAATGAGTCAGACAGAAAGACCAACACCATACAATCTCTCCTTTTTTGTGTGAGTTTTTTTTAAAACTGAAGTATAGTTGTTACAATGTGTCAATTTCTGGTATGCAGCATGCTTCAGTCATACATATATATACATATATTTGATTTCATATTCTTTTTCATTATAGGTTACTACAAGATATTGAATATAGTTCCTTGAGCTATACAGAAGAATTTTGTTATCTATTTCAAATATAGTAGTTAGTATTTGCAAATCTCAAACTTCCAATTTATCCTTTCCCTCCATAACTGTAACTATGTTTACTTGTTTAATATGTCTATGAATCTGTTTCTGTTTTGTAGGTAAGTTGATTTGTGCCTTTTTTTTTTTTTTTAAGATTCCACATATAAGTGATATCATGTGGTATTTTTTTTTTTCTCTTTCTGGCTTACTTCACTTAGAATGATGATCTCCAGATCCATCCATGTTGCTGCAAAAGGCATTATTTTATTCTTTTTATGGCTGAGTAGTATTCCATTGTATAAATATACCACTGCTGCTTTATCTAGTCATTTGTCAATGGACATTTAGGTTGTTTCCATGTCTTGGTATCCATACAAACTCTTTAATTTGTGGAATCAAAAAACAAAAACAAGGTCATAAATACAAAGAATAGATTGGTGGTTGCTGGGGTGGGAGGTGAGGGGTGAGGGTTGGGTGACTGAACTGGTTTTGTTTTGTTTGGTTGGTTTAAATAAATTGAATTTTAAAGATTATAGGACTAGAACACTGGTGTTGGGACTCAAATGCCCCTCTTCTGATCCGCACTCTGTGCTCATTCTGTTACAGTTAAGCAGTCACTGGAGAAGAGTAGGAGCATAGGGTACTGAGAGGGAGAGGAGAACACAAGTTTATATAATAATCCACCATTTTGGTTCTCTGTGATCCAGTCTTCTTTGAAGCTTAGGCAATACCAGCTATTTTCCCTCTTTTGTCCTTTATCTGGCCCTTAGAGCTCTGGGTCCCAGGGCAGAAGCACTGATTCAGGCATTATGAGTCCCCTGGGAAAGAGCATAGCCTCATCACAATTTGACATTTAGATGAGCCCACAGAGTTCTCCCAACATTCAAACATTAAAATCACTGAGAAATGTCTAAATCTGCATTGAAAAGATTATCAGTAAAGCCCAATGTAGGGATGAACGAGAGCTGCCTAAAAGTCTCCATCTTCTCTTATTTTACTGTTTTTAAAATAAAAAGAAACCATTAGAGGATGGATCTATATACTAGGCTTTTAAGAAGAAAATACAGGCTATTTACCAAAATACTGCAATTAGCCAGATTCTTCGGCTGAATCCACAGTCTATTCAAACATGTGTTTATATTAAAAATTGTACAGTGTATGACTATGCTTTAGTCTGCTCTTGCAACCAAAGTACATCTGATAATACTTAGGAAATTCTATACAAGAGTGAAATTTTATCATGGTTGGAAGGAGTATTTTCTAAATGAAGACTATTAATATCTTAGTTACTGGGGTAAAAAAAAAAGAGGAAAAAACAGTATATGGTAAGCTTGGAACAGTGACTGTACTTTTCAGATGACAAGTAAGGAGCTGAGATGGCTAATTATTATCTGGAAAGTGTCATTAAAATATTAGCTCATGAGGTGTGATTACAAAGTGCAAACCTATGCAAAACTCGAGATTTTTCTACACATTGACTTGAAAAAAAATTTTAAATCTTAAACCTTGAAATTTTTTTTTAAATGACAATAATTTCAGCTGCTTCTCTAGTAGCTCAGGAGTCAGGTTCTATGTTCCAGGAGGGAGTGGTGGGGCCATGATGAAACAGAAGAATGGGGGCTCTGCTACTAAAGCCACCAGGGCAGAGAACCATGGGACCTTCCACCAGCTGTGGAAGAAAAAGAGAGGGCTAACATCCTGATACATAGAGCAGCTGAGACAGTTTCTAGTCCAGCCAAGTTCCCAATCTTTTCTGCTGTGCAGAAGTTCAGAAAGATCTATTGGGCATGAGTCATGGAAAAAATTGGAATGTGTAGCAATGGAAAGGGTCAGGGGACTTGGACAAGCTGGTTCAGGCCGAGGGGTGTGGCTGTGGCTGGGCAAACATCCAGGTGCCTGAACTGAGGTAGCAGCTGTGGAGATCAAGGGAAGTTGGGGAACTGGTGTTCTATATGAGGTTGTAAAAAATTAATAAACAGAAAGTCAATTAAGTAGAGTTGGGAGACCAAAAGGGGGAGCTCTCATGCACTTTGACTGTAGTAGGGGCCAGCAGGAAGAAGAAAGACTCTTCATTCCTGGCAAGGACTCAGCCAATGAAAAGCCATGGACTCTTGTTTACTATAGCCCTCCCAACTACCTTTAACCCTGTATAAAAGAGTTCTCCTTCCCTTGCCCTGAGGGGACACATGGCTTGGCACGTGGCTTGCCATGGTTGCAGACTCCAAACTACACTTTTCTGCTGATCCCAAATAGAGAAATACCTGGCAGTCTGTTTTAGGTCAACAAGGTGTACTAGGAGGAAGACACTGAAAGGTGGATGGACTGAGGGGCGTGGTTTAGTGGACATTGAGGTTTCTAAGGTGGAGTAATTTCAAGTTCTAATTAGATTCTAGGATATTTTCATGAAAGTGTGCTCTGAAATTTCTGTAGAAGATAGAAGTATTTTAAAGGCAGAAAATAGAAACTCAGAGAATGATTCCAGGGAAGCTTTGAGCTTTTGCAAGGAGCTTTTACAAACTTTTAAAGTTCTTGTCAGGTCTTAATGGAAACATAAATAGGGCAGCAGAGGAAAGATTCTATCCAATCATTTGAATCAAATGATTACTACTGGACACTGGTAAAGAAGCCAGATTTCATCAAGAGTCAGAAAAACAATTAACATGTGAGTAGGACAAATACTTTACATTTCACAAAGTCTCATTGGGCAGAGAAATAATTTGCTGTATATAATAGGATTTCCAGGAGGTCAGAGCCAGAGATACCTTCAGAGGTAAAAAGAGACAAGCACAGAAGGGTCCCCACAATGGCCAGAGGTGCTCCAGGCCCCGCCAGGAAGGGTGTCCTCACAGGGAGCAGCACCTAGGGTGCCAAAGTGACTCAGAGATGAGGACTTGCAACCTGAAACACCAAGACCCAGAAGTGGAAGGGACTAAGTCGCCCCTCAGGCAACACTGAGGCTTTCTTGGGTCAGGATTTCCATTAGAGAGGACTAGAACTACAGGACAATGTCCTTGGGATCATCCTCAGGAATTCCTGGTTGGTGAGAGGGGATTCCAGTTGGGAGCCCAGAGAAGTGGACCAGAGAGCCCCTCTGCCTATATTATTGACTGTAGTGTGTTGCTGGAAAGATCTGAGCGGCCCACATTCTGAAACATTTCTCCCCTTTTCTTCCTGGTCTCCTGGGCCTGCTGTTTCCACTGAGTAGGAGCCCTCACCTTCTTCCTGACTTTACATTTTCTTCAGAGTAGAGCAGATATAAAAATAATAATACAAAGGGTCTGACTGCTTCCCTTGTTTGTTATGGCAAATATCAGAAAGCACGAGAAGTGGAATCTTTTCCTTGGTTCACAGTTACTGCTTTTTTTTTCCACATCAAAATTCAAAGGATCTCATAGTTGAAATAGATTATGTGATTCTTTGAGAATTTCTAGCTAATCTGACGTATATTCTGTGTTAAAGTCCTTCAGTGTGATTAATAATTGTATGTAGTGTTAGTACCAGTATTAAAGACATATGTTGTGATCATAAATACTGTAAATTGAATATCCGGAGAAAACTCTAACTTGAAAAGGCACATGCACCCCAACGTTCACAGCAATATTTACAATAGCCAAGACATGGAAGCAATCTAAATGTCCATTGACAGATGACTGGATAAAGAAGTTGTGGTATGTGTGTGTGTGTATATGCAATGAAATACTACTCAGCCAAAAAAAAAATTCTTGCTGGCATTGGATGGACCTAGAGACTATCATACTAAGTGAAGTAAGTCAGACAAAGAAAGACAAGTATCATATGATATCACTTATATATAGAATCTTAAAAATTATACAAATGAACTTATTTACAAAATAGAAACACATTCATAGACATAGAAAACAAACTTATGATTACCAAAGGGGAAAGGTGATGGAGGAAGGATAAATAAGGAGTTTGGGATTAGCAGATACAAACTATATATAA
Organism: Camelus bactrianus; assembly: GCF_048773025.1. Taxonomy (NCBI): domain Eukaryota; kingdom Metazoa; phylum Chordata; class Mammalia; order Artiodactyla; family Camelidae; genus Camelus; species Camelus bactrianus. The sequence goes on from NC_133548.1 coordinate 47,269,861, forward strand.
AATAGATAAACAACAAGGTCCTACTGTATAACATAGGAAACTATATTCAATATCTTGTAATAACCTATAATGAAAATGAATACATATAAATGTATAACTGAATCACCATGCTGTATATCAGCAACTAACAAAACATTGTAAATCCACTATACTTCAATATAATTAATTAATCAAGTAACAGTGTAAGTTGAAGAAATAAATGATATATAGTAATGTTTCCCATTCCGTGACTTTAGAGAATCCTACAGGCTATGTTAGGTCCTGAGTAGGGTTTTTCTCAGGCTTATCTGAGCCTACAGTTGTACATAGTACTGATAACTCATGTGGCAAGTTTTTCACAGCTTTGCTTGATGTCCTGAATACCCTAGTAAGACTCTGGGAATCATCCTAACCCAGAGTATCTTGACCTCAGCACTACTATCACTTTGGGTTGGATAATTCTTTATTGTCAAGGGGGCTGTCTTGGGCCCTGTAATTGGCAGCATCCTTGGTCTCTACCCACTAGATGCCAGTAACACTCCCTCTACTAGGTAGTAACAACCAAAACTGTCTCCAGGCATTGCCAAATGTCCTCTGCTGGGCAAAACTGCCCTGGTTGAGAACCAGTATCTTAGACAGTGGACATTTCCCTTCCCCACTGGACAGCATAAAGTCCTGTTGGGCATACCTTCTTGAATTATCTCTTAATCTATTACTTCTGCTCTGTCTCCAGTGCTCCTGGTCTCCTAAGGAAATGCACAGGGGTGTTCTTCAGGTTTCAATAGCATAGGAAGGATAACCCTAGAGTAGGGAGAATCCAAGGCTGAGGCTGCAGTAGCTTGTGGTGGCCAGGGGGTGGTGCCCGAGAAGCACCAACTCGGGAATTCAGGAGAGCACCCAGGGCCAAGATTCTGCTCTAGGAGGAACTGGGCACGACTGGGCCCAGGCCAAGTCAGTAACACTAGGCATCATCCACCTAGGAACACTCACTGTGCAACGGGCACTGCAGAAGGTACTTTACGCATAGCATAATCATAGTTAACCTTGACTGAGCATTTACTGTACAGCAGACACTGGGTTCTGCGCATTGCATGGATTATCTCCTTGAATTCTCACAATAACCCCAGCAGATAGATGAGATCTCATGTTACAGGTCAGAAAACAGAAATACAGAGAAGTCAAAAACTTTTTAAAATTCACATTTAATTCTTCCCAAAACCTCAACTAATTCATTTAAGTATTTAGAACCTACTATGTGTCAGGCACTCTTATAGGTATAAGGTCATATTATCAACCCAATATTCTAGGAGAGAGAGCAGACATCAGAATGTGAGAGTCATGGTCCAACTCTGCACAGCTTGCCAAGTGAATATTTTAACTCAAGCCTATCTGTCCGATTCTAGCACCTTTACTGCATCCACATTAGAACAGAAAGAGGGACCCCCAGGCCATGCCAGCTCCTGACCTGTCTGCTCTGCTGCTCCTGCTCCATGACAAGACCCTTGCCTGAACCTACTGTGAGTCAGGCATTGTTCTGAACATCTGAAGGTGAACAAGACAGACCTAAACCCTGGTTTCATGGAGCCTCCAGTAGAGGGGAAGAGGGATGGCAGGGAGACAGCTGCTAAAAAAACTTATTCCAGAAATTAAGTACATGCTGAGTGCTAGAAAGGAGAAGCACAGGGCAGGAAGTTGCAAAATTGTTGCAGAGGAAGCCAGCCTTGTGTAGGAAGTCAGGGCAGGCTTCATGGGGAAGGAATATTTGGGCTGACAGTTAAAGACTGAATAGCAATTAATCAAGCAGTAAGTCATGGAGGAACTGTCTATTGGACTGAAAAGAAGGCTGGAGGCTGCAAAGAACTTGGCCCTAATGGTCAGAAAAGTGAATGGTAGTGAGCAAGGGATAAACAACAAAATCTTACCTCACAGAGGTAAAACAATGGGTTTATGTGTCTCATTCGAACCATTTCTGGTTACTAGCATGAACTCTGGAACCAGAGAGCCTGGGTTTGAATTCTAGCTCCATCATGCATTGATTGTGAGGCACTGGGCTAGTTCCACCTTCTCTATGCCTCTGTTTCATCATCTGAAAAATGGGAGCAAAAATTGCCACTATCCTTTAAGGCTGTTGTGGGGATTAAATAAGTTAACATATGTAAAGTACTTAGAATAGCACCTCGTACATGGCAAATGCCATCTATCAATTATTATCTTTGATATTATTATTATTATTATTATTATTATTATTATTATTATTATTATTATTATTATTATTATTGTTTGGTACATAAGCATTTAAATCCTACTCTGTTCACTTTACAAGCAAGCATCTCCCCATGTCATTGAAACTTTCTAAACGCACACTGTATGAGCATGTGCATTTGTAAGAGCATGGAGGAAAGATAAATGCTTCCCAGAGTAATGATGTGGTCACCTCAGAGTTGGGGGTGGAAGGGCTTTATTCATTTTTCCTTTATACAACTTTTTATTGCTCCTCTGGGAATAACAGCAAAAATAAAAACAGAACAAATCAACCAAAAGAACTGAACAGAGAAACAGACCCACACACATATTTATGTGTGAAATTTATGACAAAGACTCTACTCCAATCTAACAGAGGTCTTTTTAAATAAATGAGTTTGTTAATTAACCAGGTTGAAAAAAATGAAATTTGACTCCTTCTTCACAACATTTAAAAATAATTTAGGAGCGATCATAGACTTAAATGTGGACTTTAAAACAAAGCAATAAGACTTCTGGAAGAAAATACAGATGGAAACAATTTCTTTAACAGAACATAAAAGACTGATACATTGGATTTTGTTAAAATTAGTAACTTCTGTCCATCGAAAGATACCATTAGGAGAGTAAAAATACAAATTAATGTTGGGAGCAAATAGTTGCAATACATATATCTGACAAAGGAATCATAGAATATTTAAAGAATATATATGTATATTTATATAAATATATGAAACATTAAAAAAACATGTGAATTAATGAACTGCCGATACATGAAAAACATGGAGGAATCTCAAAGACGTAATGTTAAGTGAAAGAAGCCAGACAAATAAAAAAGTACACATTATATGATTCCATTTAGATGCCACTCAAAAATTGGCAAAATGAATGTATGGTGACAGAGATCAGAAAAGCAGCTGGTTACTGTTGGTGTAGGTACTGACTGGGAGCAGGCACAGGGAGTCTTCTAGAATGCTAGAAGTGCTCTATATCTTGACCTGAGTGATAGTTCCACAGGTGTGCACATAAGTAAAAATTCAATGAGCTTAGGATTTGTGCACTTTACTGATGTGGTTATATTTCAATTAAAAAACACTTTTTCAAAGATTTGCAAATAAAATTCAAAGGAAAATAACTGGCTCACAGTTAAAAAATAATGAACTATACACAAAAATATGGCAACATGGGCAAGAACCAGCAGAAATGACAACAGGAATAGATCCATAAGAAATTGCAAAAGTAGAATTATCAGAGTTTATATAATAACATGTTCCATAAGTTTAAATAAATTGCAGAAAGTCTTTAAAAATATGTGTAGGAAATAAGAGAACTATAAAGAATTATCAAACAGATTTAAAAAAGAAAAAAGCAGACTTTCTAAGAAATAAAGTCATAAAATAAGTGAAATTAAAAATTCAAAAAAATGGGACTTCCACTTCCAGGAAGATGGAGTAAGGTGCACTTTTCCCTAGTCCTCCTGGTAACTACAACTAAAACCCCTAGAAGTTACATATAAAACAGACACAAGACTTTGAAAGATGGAGGGAAGAAGTCAGACCAGATAGGGACTTTGGGATCTAAGGAATGACACAGTGAAGAGTTCCCTACATTTTCTTTTTGCCTTATATCTCCCAGACTGGGAGCTGAAGAGTCTAGCAATTTGGAAATGCCAGCAGGCACAGACTCAAAAAACCCAAAAAACCAACAGTCCCAACAAAAGCCTGTTCCTTCTACCAATGGACCAGGAAAAAGCAGCATAGAAAGAAAGAAATTAGACAATAGCTGCTATATCCAGCCAAAAAACAAAGAAAAAACTGTGGCCCCTACCACCACCCATGCCAGAAGAGGCTGAGTAAAGAGTGTAGATTTCTACTGTCCCCTGTAATGAGGCACCCCAATCCCTCCTGCCAGGGTAATATCAAAGAAGACTGAGCAGGGTGCTAGGACTTTCATCTTGCTGGGTGATAAGGCTCTGTCCCGGACTGTGATATAAGTAGAGACCACATGGGGAGTTTAGATTTCCACTCTCACCCTGTAGTAATGAGGAGCCCCTTCCTCATGTGTCAATAGAGGCTGGATGGAGAACTTTCACTTCTACCCTACCAGCAGTAATGATTTGATGTCACTCCCCTACCCCTGCTAGAGTTCTCTGTCACTCTCTCTCACTTACACACACGCACACACACTCACCCCATCTAAACAGAAAGTTTAAATAAGATCCAGAGTCTCATAACATGATACTCAAATTTTCTAGGTTTAAATAGAAAATCACTTGTCATACTATATTAATCTGCTTAGGCTTTCATAATAAAATACCATAGACTGGGTGGCTTAAACAACAGAAACTTATTTTTCAAAGTGCTAGGGGCTGGGAAGTTCAAGATCAAGGTGCCAGCCAGTTCAGTTCCTGGTGAGAGGTTTCCTCCAGGCTTGCAGATGACCACCTTCTCCCTGTATCCTCACATGGCGTTTCCTCTGTGCGCATGTGGGGAGAAAGAGAGAGAAAGCAAGTTCTCTAGTGTCTCTTCTTATAAGGGCACCAATCTCACTGGACCAGGACCTCACCCTCATGACCTCATCAAACCCTAATCACCTCCCAAAGGTCTAATCTCCAAATACCATCACACTGGGGAGTTAGGGCTTCAACATATTAATTTGGGAGAGGTACACATATTCAGTCCATAACATATACCAAGAATCAGGAATATCTCAAACTGATGAAAATAGACAATCTATAGATGCCAACACTGATACAAAAGAGACATAAGAATTATCTGACAAAGATTTTAAAGGAATCATCATAAAAATGCTTTAATGAGCAATTGTGAACACACTTGAAACAAATGGAAAACACAGAATGTCTCAGCAAAGAAATAAGATATAGAGAAGAAACAAATGGAAATTTTAAAACTGAAAAGCACAATAATTAAAATTAAAAAAACAGTGGATAAACTCAACAGCAGAATGGAGAGGACAGAGACTCAGTGAACTGGAAAATATAATATTAGAAATTACCCAATCTGAACACCAGTAAGAAATAGACTGAAGAAAAAAATAACATAGCCTCGGAGACCTATAGGGTGAAAGATGTGCCATTCATGTCGTGGAGTCCCAGGAAAGGAGAAAGAGGGTGGGGCTAAAAAGTGCTTGAAGTCATAACGGCTGAAAATTTCCCAAGTTTGACAAGGGACACAAACCTGCAGAGTCAAAAAGCTGAGGAAACCCCAAATAGGGTAAGCCCAAAGACATCCACACCAAGACATACTCAAGTCAAACTTCTGAAAATTAAAGACAAAGTCTTAAAAGTAGCAATGACTTTCTTTTTGACAATAAAGAAATGACATCTTACAGGGGAGAACAATTTGAATGACAGAGATCTCTCATCAGAAGCCACAAAGGCTAGAAAAAAGTGGGACAACATTTTTTAAGTGCTGAAAGAAAAAACTGTCAACCCAGAATCCTTTATGAAGTGAAGATATTCTTTAGAAATGCAGGAGAAATCAAGACATTCCTAGATGAAGGAAAATGAAGAGAATTTGTCTCCTGCAGACCTACCTAAAAGAATGACTAAAGGAAGTTCTCTAAACAGAAAGGAAACTATACAAGAAGGAATCCTGTTACATCAAGAAGGAAGAAACATGGTAAGCAAAAACACAGGCAAATAAATAAAAAATTTCCTTCCCCTCTTGAGTTTTCTAAATTATGTTTGATAGTTATAGCAAAAAATTTTAACCCTGTCTGATATGGTCCTAAAATGCATAGAGAAGAAATATATATAAGATAATTACATTATAAATGGAAGCGTATAAAGAGATATAAAGGGAGGTAATATTTCTATATGTCACTCAAACTAGAAAAATGATGATACCAGCAGACTGGGATGTTATATATGTCTATATGTATGTATTATGTAGAGCAGTCATTAAAAAGGCTATACAAATATATACATTAAAAATTGCTGTAGATACATAAAAATGGAGCTTGAAAAAAGTAACCCACAGGAAAGACTGAAAAAGAAAAAATAAAAAAGCCAGAGAAAAAAACAAAAATAGGAAATAAAATGGCAGAGTTAATCCCTAACATTAAAAAGAAATGATTTAAAAATACCAGTTGAAAGAAACTGGCAGAGTAAATTTTTTAAAAAGCTTTGACTATATGCTGTCTATAAGAAACTCACTTTAAATATAGCATTATAGACAAGTTGAAAGTAAAAGGATAGAAAAAGATATATCATGAAAGCATTAACCAAAAAAAAAAAAAAGCAGAAATAACTATATTAATATCAGATAAAGTAGACTCAGAGCAAAAAAAATTGCCAGAGACAGAGAGGGACATCCTATAACATAGCTGACCAGTACTCTCCAAAACTTTCAAGACAAGCAAAACCAAGGACAGTCTGGCAAAGTATCACAGCCAACGGGATTCTAAGGAGACACAACAAGTAAGTGTATTGTGGGACCCTGGAGGAAAAAAAAGTCATTAGGTAGAAATTAAGAGAACTCTGAATAAATTATAGACTTTAGTTAACAACAATGTATCAATATTCATTCATTCATTATAACAAATGTACCATACTAATGTATGGTTTTCATAATAGGAAACATTTTGTACAGAGGGTATATGAGGACTCTGTACCATCTGCTCAGTTTTTCTGTAAATGGAAAACTGTTCTAAGAAATAAAGTCTATTAATTTTTTAAAAAGTAGTATGTGATCTCCTGGATATTAAGAAAAATGACGGCAAACATAAAAGCAATCAATGGAAAATGTCAAAATATCATTAGCTCATCAAACTCAACGTTTATGTACCTTAAGACAAAGCAATTATATTCCTAGGTATTTATCAGAATTCAGGTATAAGAATGTTTATAGCAGCAAAATTCTGGAAGTAAACAGGTACCCAAATGAGGAGAATTTGGATGAATAGTCATGATATACCAATCAAAGACATTTCAAGAGGGGAGAATTATAAGCCTGTTCCATTCATGAATATGGATGCAAATTTTTTTAATATTAGCAAATCTAATCTAAGAGTGTGTAAAAAGCAATCACATCTTTACCCAGTTGAATTTAACCCAGGTATGCCAAGCTAGTTTAATACCAGAAAATCCACAAATGTAAATCATCATATTAACTGATTAAAACAGAAAAAAAGTCAATTGAGTCAGAAAAATCTTTTGACAAAAATCCATCTCTCAATCATGGTAAGTATTTATAGCAAATTAAGAAAAGAAAAGAAAATCTCCATCCAATAAAGAGTATCTATTTTTAAAAAACACCTAGAAAAAAACCTCGTTCTAAATGGGGAAACTCTGGAAACATTCCTCTGAGATCAAGAAAAGTTCCCAATAATATGCACTATCATCACTTTTATTTAATGTGGTATTGGAGACTCTAGCCAATACAACAAAGAAAAAAAAAGGACACTAAGGTATAAGGATTGGAAAGGAAGACAGAAAAATACCATTGTTTGAAAATAACAAACCCAAATGGCTGTACAAATTATAAGAAATTTTTATAGCTCATTATAGATGTAAGATTACTAAAGTCACTTGAATGTCTATATACCAGCAGCAAACAACTATAAAATATAACTTAAATTTAAAAATACAATTTTATCAAACAATATCAAGTCCCAAGGAAAAAAACAATTTCCCTTCCTATTCCAAAGGTCTTCAAGACCCCTTCAGAGGACACTGAAAAGAAGTCAATTCTCCCCAAATGGATCTGCAAATTCAATGTGATTCCAATTAATATCTCAACAGAGTTTTCATGAAATTTGATACGATGCTTCTAAAATTCATATTGAAGAGGGCATTTCTGTAGCTGGAAGAAGGGAAAAGTAGTGCCTGGGGGAGAGATAGAAGGAGGAGAGCCAAAGATCCAGAGTATCCATTCCAAGTCACCCCAGGAACTTCCCCTGTCAGCTGACCAAACTAGCAGACTTCTGGGTGGAAACCACAATAGTATTTCCCTTTATAGTGTGGAACCATTAAATAATAATTCCACTTTATTCTAAGAGTGAAGTTGGGGAAAGAAAGGAAGAGGTCAGAAAAAAATGTCATTCCACCCACAATTCAGAGCATGCAGACAAACCTCAAGCAAACCCTAACAACCTGCTTGTGGTTTCTGTCTGCTGTTTGGAGTTAAGATTTTCTGGCTGTCTATCTGTCAAAAAATTGGCATAAGTGTGGGAGAGAGATAAAGGCTAAGTCTTCAGTATTTATAACAGAACCAGCTTAGAATGTTATAAAAAAGAAAAGAATTTAAATTTCACTCTTAAGGCCAAGTATCTCAACCCAGAAAACTATTTTTATTTCTTCATAGTCTTTATATAAGCATATCGTTTTTGGCATAGTCATTATTTTAAAGACTACATAATATTCATCCACTAACTATTCCTCCAGCTTTAGACATCATGCTGTTTCTGATTTTCTTCACTCTTATAAATAGTGGTCTGTAAACATTTTGTGCAGTTACATTCTCTATCATTTCAGAACCAAGGTCAGAGAGATTAAGAAGTATGCAAAGATTCCAGTAATTGTCTTTCCTTTCTTCCAAATATGCATCAAGAGGCTCCACCTATTTCTCAGCCTCTCTAGATACAATCTTTCTACTGTTTACATGATATTATCTACATAATAAGTACAACTCCAGTGTCTGGAACGAATCGTGACCAAGGATAAAATATAAAGATAAAATAATAACAAAATGTTATTTTTAAAAAAAAAAAAAAAAGAACAATCAGAAGTCAACAGTGAGATAGCTCTTGGATATTGAAAATATTTGCCAAATTTTTAATGAGTTCAGTGGAAGAGCAGGAGATAGATTCATGTGAATCTCTCAAGAGGTAGCACAAAAACAAGGAATCATAAAATATGAGAGAAGGATAACAGAAATAGATTAATCTAAAAGGCACACCCTCTAATAAGAAAGAACTTCTTAAAAGAAAACCAAAGGCAAGAAATCATTGAAGAATAAAGAAGAGAAACTTTCCTGGATGTTAAGGACCAAGTTTGCAGATTAAAAAGGTCCACCAAATTCCCAGAATGAAGAATTAAAAGACCCATCTCTAGATAGATCATTGTGAAATTTCAGAAACCTAAGGATAAAGAGAAGATTCTTAAATCTTCTAGAGAGGAGGGTGAGTAGGTGAAACAGATGCCCACCAAAGGATGTAAATCAGACTGCCTTCAGGTTTAGACTATGCCTTGACTGTGCTAGAAATTAAAGAAAACTACATAGTAGTTCCTTCAAAGTTCTGAGGGGAAACTACTTTTAAACCACAATTTTACATCCAGCCAAACAAAATCAGGTATGGGACAGAATAGATACATTTTCAGACATAAAAGGAATTGTATCTCTCATACCTCCCCTATTAGAAAATTACTTGAGAATATGCTTAAATGAAACAAATGAATTGTCTAGCCTAGGCTCCCTGAAAGCAGAATTTGAAGCAAAGGTTTATAAACAAGTTTATATGGGAGTACAATCCCAGGGGGCAGAAGTGATAGAGAGAGTGCAAGAGGGAAAATGGGAAAGCCAAAGCAGGAATGCAATACTGAGGTGGCCACTGCAAGTGACTAGCTGCTCTAGCTTAGAACCTTGATGAAATGCAGCCAAATCCTAGCCATGTAAAGAAAGAAAGGGGAAAGCATTTATCTATTCAGTCCTATCTTCCATTGGTAAAAAGTTCTTCTATGAGGCATTCCCTCCCCTTGTCCTTCCTGTTAGCACGTGTATGAGCATGCAGGTTCCCACAGCATGATCTCAGTCAAGCATCAGAAAGAAATTCAGAGCATAGGCTGGAGGTGAGATGCTGTCAGCTTTCACTGGCACAAAATCAGTCAAATCTGCAGCAGAAGCTACAGGAAGGGATGAGGATGAGAATATTGGAAAGAGTTCATAAGATTTCATTGACCACTTCTTGTACAGCACTTCAGCTTCTCTCATATCCTCTGCTAAGACCAATCCATCTTTGCAAAGACAAAATGCAGGAGGATGAGTGCAAGAGTTGCAATTCCTACTGCTGCAGCTGGTCCCAGAGCCATAACTGATAATCATTCCCTCCTTTTAACAGCCAACAATACAGTGTTATAACAATTGCCTTATATAATCTTATGTCTTCTAGCGATGTTAAAAACAGAAAATATAGTTGTATAGTCTTTTATATTAAGGTACACATCTACCATTTCAGGTACAGGCACACTTTGTTTTATTGTTTATTGCACTTCACAAATTATGTGGTTTTTGTTTTGTTTTGTTTTGTTTTAACAAATTGAAGGTCTGTGGCAACCCTTGTGGGACAAGTCTATTGGCACCATTTCCCCCAACAGCATTTGCTCATTTTGTGTCTCTGTGTCGCATTTTGGTAATTCTCACAATATTTCAAACTTTTTCATCATTATTATATTGTGACTTTGATCTGTAATCAGTGATCTTTGATGTTACTATTATAATTGTTTTGGGGTACCACGAACTGTGCCCATATAAGATGGCAAATTTAACTGACAAATGTTGTATGTGTTCTGACTGCTCCACTCACTGGCTATTCCCTGTATCTCTCCCTCTCTTTGGGCCTCCCTCTTCATTGAGACACAATATTGAGATTAGGCCAGTTAATAACCCTACAATGGCCTCTAAGTGTCCAAGCAAAAGGAAGAGTTGCATGTCTCTCAACTTAAATCAAAAGTTAGAAATGAGTAAGCTTAGTGAGGAAAGCATGTCAAAAGCCAAGACAGACTGAAAGCTAGGCCTTTTGAGCCAAACATCCACATTGTAAATGCAAAGGAAAAGCTCTTGAAGGAAATTCAAAGTGCTGCTCCAGAGGGGAAGGGCAAAGATGGCAGAGTAGAGAGACTCACAGCTCGCCCTCTCCCACAAATACACCAAGAATTACATCTACAAACCCACTGAATCACACAGAACACCTAACTGAATTCTGGCAGAGTGTCTCACTTTGAAATGCAGGAGGGTTTTCACAAAAGCCAATAAACAACAAGTTCATACTGTATAGCACAGGGAACTATATTCAATATCTTGTAGTAACTTATGGTGAAAAAGGATATGCAAATGAATATATGTATGTTTATATATGACTGAAGCATTATGCTGTACACCAGAAATTGACACAACATTGTAAACTGACTATACTTCAACAAATGTATGTATCTACAAAAAAAAAAAAAAAAAAGAGAGAGAAAAAGTGCTACTCCAGTCAACATGTGAATGATAAAGTAAATCAACCTTACTGCCGATATGGAGAAAGTTTAGTGGCCTGGATAAAAGATTAAACCAGCCACATTTCCTTAAGCAAAGACCTAATTCAGAGCAAGGCCTTAACTGTATTCAATTCTGTGAAGCCTGAGAGAGGTGAGGAAGCTGCAGAAGAAAAGTTTGAAGCTAATGTAAGTTGGTTCATGAGGTTTAAGGAAAGAAGCTATCTCCATGACATAAAAGTACAAGGTGAAGCTGTAAGTGCTGATGGAGAAGCTGCAGCAAGCTACCCAGAAGATCTAGCTAAGATGATGAATGAAGGTGGCTACACTAAAAAGATTTTCAGTGTAGCAGCCAATATTGGAAGATGTCATCTAGGACTTTCATAGCTATAGAGGGGAAGTCAATACCTGGGTCAGAGCTTCAAAGGGACAGGCTGACTCTCTCGTTAGGGGTTAATGCTGCTGGTGACTTTAAGTTGAAGCCAGTGCTCATTTGCCACTGTGAAAATCCTAGGCCCTTTAAGAATTATGCTAAATCTATTCTGCCTTGTGTAACCAAGTGGTACCCTATGGGGCCTACCCAGGATAGACACCACCCCCTATCTCCATGTCCTCCACCTGCCTCTTGTCTATAGAAAAACTTTAGCCTTTGGAACTTAACCCTGAATTCCAAAGAATAAATTTAATCAGAAAAATGAGAAAAATGCAGAAAAACAGTCAAACAAGATAAAATAATAGTTTAGTCATTAAACAAAAGCAAAGACCTTTAGTTCCTCCTCAAGGGCTATAGATAATATTCTGAGCCAAGTCCTTTGAGCTGTTTTTCAGATACTGAAACCCCCACCAGGTGGAAAAAGTTAACTATATGCTGCCCACAAGCACAGACCCAAGATTGTTGGAACCAGAAGGTTGATGATGTTGATTCCTGATTACCTCACCACTAACCAATCAGAAAAATGCCCATGAGCTGATCATGTCTTTAAAAACATTTCTCTGACAGCAATCAGTTTGGGTCTTTTAAACACTAGCTGCCTGGACTCCTTGCTTGGAGCCCTGCAATAAATGCTGCACTTTCTTTCACCACAACCTGGTATCACTAGATTGGCTTTACTGCACACAGGCAAATGGACTCAAGTTTGGCTCAGTAATACTTACTCTATAAATGGAACAACAAAACCTGGATGACAGCACATCTGTTTACAATGTTCCCTTCTGTTTACTATTTAACAAATGAGTTTTCTTTTAAGACATATAAAAGAGAGATGATAATTCCTGTGAAACATCATTTTTAATCTTAAAAATCTTTAATCCTAATTGCATGTCTTCATTAGTGCTATTTAAATTAGAATCTCATAAGGCACGTGCACTAACCAGTCAGAACAGACTGCTGCCACTGTGAACAGCTTGCAGTGCCATAGTAGTACACAAAACGGAGGACTAGCCTTGCAGTTCCTTATTAGATTTATTGCCCTCATACTGAATTGGATATCACTGTACCTCCAGAAATGTAAATGTTTGTGGGAGTCTGTATTAAGTCACAGAAGGAAGATGGACTTTCCCTTCTCATCCATTGATAAAATAATAACACACAGTAATGACTGACAGATTTCTGATTCAAACTAGGAATCTGAATGTCTCTGTCTCACATAAATCAAAACACTTTTTCAAGACTTTAATTTTTTAGAGGCGTTTTAAATTCACAGTAAACTTTAAAGTTTCAGAGATTTCCAGATACCCTTTGCCCCCACACATGCATAGCCTCCTCCATTATCAGCACCCCTCCACGAGAGTCATACATTTGTTTCAACTGGTAAACCTACACAGTGACAAATCATTATCACCTCAAGTCGATAGTTTACATTAGAGTTCACTCTTGTACAACCTATGGGTTTGGACAAATGTTATAACGACATGTATCCATCATTATAGTACCATACAGATACTATATTTTCACTAAAATTATTTTCACTGCCCTAAAAATCCTCTGTGTTCTACCTATTCATCTCTCCTCCCACCCTACCCCCAATCCCTAGCAATCACTGATCTTTTTAATGTCTCCATAATTTTGCTTTTTCCAGAATGTCACATAGTTGGAATCATATGATGTGAAGGCTTTTCACGCTGACTTCTTTTACTTGGTAATATGTATTTAAGGTTTCTCAATGCCCTTTCATGATTTGGTAGCTCACTTCTTTTTAGTGTTGAATAATATTCCATTGTCTGGATGTACCAGAGCTTATTTATTCATTCACCTACTGAAGGACCCTGGTTGCTTCCAAGTTTTGACAATTATGAATAAAGCTGCTATAAATACCTGTGTGCAGGTTTTTGTGGGGATATAAGCTTTCTGCTCCTTTAGGTAAACACCAAGAAGTATGACTGCTATTTCTTGGTCTTTTTCTCCCCACTTAGGTGAAATAGGATGACTGGAGAGTGGGCTGGGGTTGATTGAGTATTACCCTTTCCCCAGGTTAGTTAGGCTCTGATAATACCCTACTAGGTTAGGTTCTGATTAACTAGTTTTTTATGAGAGCAGGCCTTGTTAAGAAACAGAGTGCTCTGATGTATTTCAAAATGGCTCCTTTCCCTCTCTCCAAGCCAGAAGCAGGGGTGAGGAATGGTGGGTGTTTATCCAGTATTTACTATAAGAACCTAGTTGAGCTCCTGGAGGTAAACCTCACGATATTGTGGTGGCCCCCCAATGGTTGGTCCTCCTTGAACTTTTGACTCTCAGACTTCTCCACAATAAGCCTTCAGCAATTCAACAATTACAGTTCAGGTTTTCCTACCCGGGCACTTATTCTCAAGGTGGTTTTTGCTTCTGAGTCTGCTCTGGTAAGCCAAAGCCTCCCTTATTCGCTGTCTCTACCATCTTGGGGGCAGTGGTTTGGCCCTGTGTCCTCCCATCTCTTACAGATTCAGGAACAGTTGTTTATTTTTTTCCCAGTCTGTTTAGCCTTTTACTTGTTGGGATGGAGTGGCAACTTCTAAGCTCCTTACTTGTGGAACCAGAAACAGGAAGTGAATCAAAACATTTTTAAGAATTGGTTTTTCACTGTACCTTTCTCCACTGAGGATAGGCAGAGGTAAAAAGACAAAATTGGAAGAAGGAATTTCGCCTTTGGACTTGAACTGCAACTCTTCACTGCGTCTCCAGCCTGCAGGTCTGTATTTTGGATTGGCCAACACTCCACAATCAAGTGAGCCAATTCCTTAAAATTAATTTCAGTCTACATATATACACATCCTGGTGGTTCTCTTTCTCTGGAGAACCCTGACTAATCCATACTGATACTTTATAAAAATGCAATAAGAACAAATTTCTAGGAAAATGACCATATGCTTAAATATTGAGGAAATATCAAACTGTTATAAAAGTTTCTAAAGGCTTGCTTTCAATTTCCCTATTTAGCTTATCTGGTAGTTCCATGTTTAGCTTGTCTGACTGGTAAATGCACAGGATTGAGTTTCTGTGGAACACACAAAGACACACACAATGGAAGAAATTTTCACATACTGAGTATGGGAACGTCATTATGACCTATACATAACTTAACTTAAACTTTATGCTAACTAGAACAGCCTGTTTTGTGGCCTGTAAACATACATTGTACATCCGCTTTAAACATTAAAAGAGTACAATGACCCAAAGTAAAAAATGTCTTAAAGATTAAATGCCTCCCTTCCTAGGACACCAGTGCTAGTATTCCCTCAATGATAAGGCTCCCTTCCCAGGTGCCAAGGTCATACCTACTCACTGTGTGTGCATCTGTTTTGAAACCCTGAAAGAATGTACCCCTATCATGTTTGATGGTCTTTGTTCTAACAAGATATAAAACTGCTGAAAACCATGCTTCTCCAGAACAGTTCCTTGGAGCTATCTGAGAGGCTGTCTGCCAGGCTACATTCCTCAGTTTGGCTAAAATAAAACTCTCTTCTGTTCTTATTATAGGTTGGTTATTGATTATTTTTGTTGACACACAAAAAGACAAAATTAGATCTACTTCTAACACTGTTCCTCAAAGGAAGTTCCAAATAGCTCAGAGATTAGCTTACCAACCTTAGTGCTAAGTGAAACCATACAAGTATAGAAGAAAACAAGTGTGAATTCCTCCATGACCCAGGGATGGAGAAAACTCTTCTAAATTTCAACTTTTCTATGATTCAAAGTCTAGAAGTAAGAAGGGGAAGAGTCAGAAACATTTTACATTAGCAACAAGGAAAAAAAAAACCCAAAATCATGACACTAAAGTATAAAAACAGATGACAAAAAACAAAAAAACAAAAAAAACAAAAACAAACCCAGATGACAAACTGAAATATTTGCAACTTATGTCACAGACTAAGGGTTAGTTTTCCTAATACATAGAAGGCATTTAAAAATTGAGAAGAAAAAAACCAACAATCCTATAGAAAAATGGGCAATAGATGCAAAGCCAATTCACAGGAAAAGAATTACAAGTAGCCCTCAAACACATTAAAAGTTATTTAGCCTTGCTAATGAGAGAAAAATAAATTTGAAATTATTTCTCCAAAACATTGGTGAAAATCCATCTCAGACATTGCAGTTTCACTTCTGGAAGTTGAACTTGGGCCTCTTTAATATCTTTCATCTCACTATTTAATGTGATCAATCTTTCCTCTAGTGTTTTGAACTTATGAAATATAGTTAGAACTATTTTCATGTCCTTGTCTGCTAATTCTAATATTTATTGCTATTCTGTGTCAGCTCAGCTGATTGATTTTTCTCATTATGGGACATATTTTCTTGCTTTTTTTTCCATGCCTATCTTTAATTAGATTCCAGACATTGTGATTTTTACCTTATTGGATACTTAGAGATACTTTTGTTTTCCTGCAAGTATTCTTGAGCTTTGTTTTGGGACACAGTTAAATTACTTGAAAACAGCTTGGTCCTTTCAGGTCTTATTTTCAGCATTTGTTAGGTGAAACCAAAGTGGCATTTGGGGAGTTTGCCAAGATGGCGGAGTAGAAGGATGAGTGGCTCACCCTCTCCCACGAGTACAGCAAAAACTACATCTACATATGGAACAATTCTCACAGAATTTCTACTGAACTTTGGCAGAATATCTCTTACAATCAGAAATACAAGGAAATCCTCACAAAACGATAAACAACAAGTTCATACTGTATAGCACAGGAACTATATTTGGTATCTTGTAATAACCTATAATGAAAAAGAATATGAAAAGCAACATATGTACCTATATGTATGACAAACATGCTGTACACTAGAAATTGACACATTGTAAACTGACTATACTTCAATTTTAAAAAATGGAAGAAAAAGTGGCATTTGGCCCAGTACTAATTATTTCCCTTTACTGTGTCAAGACCTTTCTGAGTCTTCTACTGCACTGAGAAGCCAGGGCTAGTATAATTAATTAAGATCTGCAGGTTATGACCTGCTGAATGAGGAGGCACAAGCACCCCACGGGGGTGGTGTGTTGCTCCCTAGGCTTGCAAGCGCTCACTTTTGGAAAGTGAAAACCCTAGGGCCCTTCTGATTGAAGGCACAGTTTCAATATGCTCACACAAAGGAAGCAGAGTCACAAGATCTGTGATTATTTACAGACCCCAGAAGCAGGAGGGGTGGGGAGGTTAAAGGCAGTCCTCTGACCCAGGTCACCAGTGAGCAGAGTAGCAAGCACCTATTACTCATAAGGTGGTTGGGGTGGAGGTCACTAACTTTTTTGGGGCTTAACAGGAAGTGGTTATTTTAAAAGATGTCTCAGGCAAGGCAAAGCAGGAACTTATAGAGAGTGTCCTAAATGCAAGTCTTTATCTGAATGTCCAGACTCTGGGTGCAAGCAGGGTCATCATATTGTAAAACACTCAGGCAGCAACTGAGAAAAACAAGTTGTTTTCCTCAAAAGTTGTTTTTCTCATCACAATTGACCCTGTGAAGCCTAGACATTAATCTTTAAGGAAAATGATATACGCTGTCTGGATGGTAAAGATATTTAAAGCCAACTTGGCAGGGTTTTGGTCACCAAGTGAGTGAAATATTTGAGAAAAGCAAAAATGCCAATCAACAATACCAAGAGACAAACAATAGTTTAAAATCCTGTCTGTAACACCACCACCCCCATTTGGTGGGGTGCAGCCAAGAAAATAAGTCAGTCCTTGGATAAGGTTAAGGGAGGTATTTGATTAAAAACTTAGGTGAGATTATGGAATACTTGTACCCCTTGGGCCATCTTCTGTAAATGCGTCTGAATTTGTTCAGAATTATTAATATACATGCGACAGGTGGTACCCTTTATGTGCACACACCACCTTCCCTGGCCAGTTAGTAATCTAAAGCTAAATGGTTATCCCAAACCATCTGTGCTGAAGAATCATGTGCTATGCATTAAGGCTGGGCATTGGTATAACAGTCCAATGTGTTCAGCCAGGGTGGCCAACAGGTTGGTATTGGCCTTAAGGATCTGATGTTGTGTGTCCAATGCAGTAGCTCCTAGCCCAGTCCCTGTGACAGTAGTAGCAGATCTACTCCCAATACAATGGGGATGAATATCACACACTTTTGGTGTGAGGGGGACAGAAACAGATGAACCAGGGTCTTGGTCAGTGATTGTTAAGGGGACTCCCATGTAGACTAAGGTACATAGGTGTGAACAGGCAGGACTTCCCATGCGCGGCACTGAAGTAAATGCATTGGAGTGAAAGAGAAGTGTGCATATGGAGAATGACTATGTGTGATAGCCCCAGGGCACTGGGCCCACAGTGGACACCGACTGCTTCATTAGGGATATCAAATTAAACTGAGATTCCCTCTGGGGATGGCTGGGCTGTGAGGCCCAAGACCATGAGGATTGTGCTCACAGGGATAAGGTATAGATCATATTCAGCCATGTGGAGTTGGTGCCTGGGCAGATATGGAGGATTAGAAAGGGCGTGTGTGGACTCCTGTCAGGTGCCACGTATAGTATTACAAAGGGTCCTGCATGGGAGCAGTTGAGCACCATAGAGAGGGGCAGGGCAAGCCACAGGACACATGGGGTGTCATCTGTTGGGTAGACGGGGACAGGGTCAATAAATCTGCCACCAACTTGGGGAATAGTCTTTGTTGAGACAAGTAACATGCCCAGCAGTTCCAGTGGCCCCCAAAATGAGCTCCAGCTTATGCCCATTATATAAAAAATATTCAAGATCTTGAACTGAAGGATTGTGGAGCCCTGAGTGGTAACTGTGGGCAAGGGTCCCCTCAGGTGGTGTAAGGAGGTGACCCTGTGGCTGTAGTTCTGAAGGATGTAGGGGGTGGGGAGCTGTGGTGGTGGCAGTATCCACAGCTGGGGAGCAGTCCTCCCAACAGATATTAAATTCACTCACTCCCAATTGGACCTATAATGTGGGCCAATCTAACAGGTGTGGTGCAGGCAAACAACTAAAAGAAGTATTTAAGCCCCTCCTCCCCAAGGCTGACACAAACCATGGCTTTCCACTGCTCAAAGGCACAGTGGAGAGCAGCCTGGCAGTCAGAGTACTGCCTCACGACCAAGCAGCAAGCGCTGTAGTAAGCAAGGGGGCTCTGGGGTAAACACACAAGCAACTCTGCAAAATGCCACTCGAGGGGGTTGTCATCAGGGAATTTAGATAAACAAGCATTCAGTATAGCAATTAAGTCTTGGGACGTACTCACCATCATCCGCCGTGTCTTCCTCAGTGTCATCTCTGCTATAGTGAAAGGTTCCAGAGACAGCATTCAGGGTTGTGCCCTTGAGGGCAACAATATGCAAAGACTGGGTGGTGCTCTCCTCCAAAACATAGGCGGTTTCCATCCATAAATAGTAAAGGTTGGAAACACGTGTAGCCTTGGTTTAAAGAAAATTTCGTTATATGCTCCTGACGCCCTGTACTACAAGAGATGGGTCTTAACTGCATAAGCCTATCAGCCAATTAGGGTTGCAATTAGGGCAATGTAATGCCACTGGCTGTAGGTCAGGATGTCGGTGACTATTTGGGCCAGGCTGGTGGCTTTTACACATATGTGCCATTGGTCCCATTTAAGTTAGAGGAGTTCAATCCCCCCGCTATTGTCCGCGCCTGGAGGCATTTCGGGCGCAACCCTACCACGGCTGACTTCCACCAGGTGCCATCTTCCCATTCTGGGGTGTCATGTTACCCCTGGCAGGACTGCCTGGTAGAGTTGCCTCTGACACGCGTTAGAGCTGGCTCCCCAAACTGAACACCCCAGTCCTGTCCACCGACACAGTGGACCCAGCAGCCTGCCTCCCCTACCAGGGGAACACTCCTTGGCTCCAGGTGAAATAGTCTAGCACCTGGGATCCTCTACCAGAGTGCTTGCGCAAGGAAACCGTCCCCTCAAGCGGCAGGATACAAAAAGGCCACAGTTACCAGTGACTGAAACAAACCTACAGCTGCGCAGTTTAACAGCACGCAGACGCAACTGGGGCAATTTTGACCGCTATCCAACCTTCCTGGGGTGGCAGTAACCAGCTTCTCCTCCATGTTTGAGGTGACGGGTGCAGAGGCGAAGGACTGCGCATGACCGTTGCATATAGTCCCGCCACAAAGGGCGGATCTTTGCACCCGGCACCATCATAGGGCGGGCTCAACAGTTGACCCAGACCACACCTCCGGCCCCGCCCATCCTCGGGCCCCTACCCACTCCCCGCTTAAGGGACCACCTGGCTCGCTCAGAAGCAAGAACAGCTGCTTCTTGTTGCTTCCTTGCCTTGAAGCTCAAGCGGCAACACCTGGTTTCTGCCTGGGGAGTGGGGAGGCAGAGCACTACAGTCCTGGCTAGCCCACCTTAGCAGAACAGCCGGGGAATTTGCATATGATTATAGCCCATCACTGCCAGACTGACACAGGGTTTGGGGGTAGGGCGGGGGTCTCCTTTAGAGACTAATGGGAAACACACCCACCTCAGACTGGGGCCTTTTACAGCACTGACAATTTAGAGTGGGGATTTGCCGCAACACCAGGCAGCAACAATACACAGCAGCCCCAGAGCCCCAGCAAGCAGTGATTCTTTCCCAGAGAGATGAGCAGCCTAGGAGAGAAAGTTAGCATGCTATTCACAGCTCCAAGGCATTTATGGGGTTACAAACTGCCCACCATCCCCTCCTCCTTGTCGCCAATTGTGTTAAGAAGCCCGAACAGGTGAATTTAATTAAGAATATGCAGATTATGACCTGCTCAATAAGGAGGCACAAACCATCCACACATGGGTGGCAGGTGGCTCCCTCAGCATCCCAGCTTACACTTTGGGGAAGTTAAACCCACGGAGGGTTGTTTTGATTGAAAGTGAAGTTTCAATACACTCCCACAAAGGAAGTAGAGTCAGTCAAAAGATTTATTACAGATCCCATAAATGCTCCCCACCCTCACCCTACCGCCAACCCAGCACTAGGGGATGGGGAGGCAGTCCTCTGTCCAAGGTCATGAGGGATCAGGAGATAAGAGAGATGGGTAGCAAGCACCTATTACTTAAAAGGTGGTTGAGGTATAGGTCCCTAACTTTTCCGGGGCTTAACGCTAATGATTATGTTAAAAGATGCAGGCACAGTAGGAACTTAGGGAGAGGATCCCAAAATCAAGTCCTATCTATATTTTCATACTCTGAGTGTATCATACTGTAAAATGCCTAGGCAGCAGCTGAGAAAAACAAAATTGCTTTCCGCAAGTGGTTTTTCTCATCACATCTACCCATGGGTTATCCTGAGGCCACCAATGAAATATTGTAGCCCAAATTTTTCCTCTGCTCATTTCCCTTCCCTTCCACAGGTGATTGAGCCTGAGAGCCCTCCCCTACTAAGTTTCCTGCACACTAGTTTTCATGTGTCTGCTTCCCAAGCAACCTACCTCTCTTTTTTTTTTTAAACTTAAGTATAGTTGATTATTATACTAAGTGAAGTAAAGCCAGATAAAGACAAATACGTGATATCACTTGTACATGGAATCTAAAAAATGATACAAATGAACTTATTTACAAAATAGGAAGACAACCTTTTTTATTCAGAGAACTGAAGTTACTTCTCCCTCAGAGCAGGCTGAATCACTCTAAATGAAATTCTCATGTTTGAGTTTTTCTGGTTGTTGGAATAGCATAAAGAAGCAGATTTTGCTTCCAAATTCTTGGTGGCAATTTCCTCAACCTCCCCACAGCCCAAAGGTTTGATTTCCCCTGATCTTCCCTCAGCACCTCAGTTGGACTCGGTTGATTTTTCTTGTAGTTGTCTGGGGGTGTGGGCGGGGGTGGGGGCAGTATTTCTACTTCACCTTTTATACTGAGGATCAGCCCAGCTTTCTGCAGGGAGCATCTCCTATCATAGTCCTCACTAGAGCGGACCCTCATCTCCTTTATCCCCACAGACTGTGAAGTGTGAAAATAGGGTCCTGTTCACTTGATTCAGCAAATGCCTTCAGAGTGAAAGCTAGTTACAGAGCTCCATTTACCCCTCTGGTTCTCTAGCCTGGCAATTCCTTTCTTTCTTGCCAGATTACCAATGCTTGTAACAAAGTTGTTGTTGTTTTTTTTAATTTTTGCTAAACATATACTACCCAGGATTGGTAGCTGCTGTCAGTTAAAGAGTTGATCCAGGTTGTAGCCTGCTATATGACCAGAAAGAGAGGTGCTTATCACACTTTTCAAGAGTAAATGTTTTAGAAAAACAATCAGATATAAATATTTTTTTCACTGAAGAAAAAAATGATGGTTGGTTCAAACCTTCCTTGTTTGTTTGTTTTGGACCAGGGACTTTCCTCATTAACCAAGGTGTATAGTTGCCACTCAAACACATGTTTCTTTGGAAAATGCTTATCTAAACAGACAATTGTTTTCAAAACACTGAAATTCCTGAACACCATTTGACATTAAGTAACTTTACATTTGTATAAAGCACAACAGTTCTATTTCTTTTTTTAAAACCTTTATTGTAGTATGATTCTTGTACAGTAAACTACAAATATTTCAGATGTACAATTTGATGAATTTTGATAGATGTATTTACCAATGAAACCACTACCAAAATTAAGAGAGCTAACATTTCCATCATTCCCCAAGTGGTACAAATTTTGAACTCCCAGTTTATCCCTTCCCACCCCCTTTACCCTCTGGTAACCGTAAGTTTGTTCTCCATGTCTGCGAATATGTTTCTGTTTTGTAGATAAGTTCATTTGTGTCTTTTTTTTTTTTTTTTAAGATTCTACATATAAGCAATAGCATATGGTATTTTTCTTTCTTTTTCTGGCTCTTTATTTCTTTTTGAAAGGAAGATAATGTCCATTTGTCAAATTAAGCTGAACAGAGTAGCTTACACTTAAGTATTTTTCTAGGAGGGATGGCATATTATAAGCAATGAGTATGTGACTGAGGTGCCAGAGTGCATGGGTTCAAATCCCAAAGCTACCACTTACCAGCTGTTTGACTTTAGAGAAGTTGCTTAAACTCTGGGCCTCAGTTTCTTTATGTCTAAAATGGAGATAATAATAATGCCTATCCCATAAGATTGTTATGAGGATTGCGTGATTTAATGTTTGTGAAGTATTTATAATAGTGTCTGACCCATGATAAACTCCAAATATGTATATAAAATACCCCTTATATATAAAAACAGACTAGGAATCTTTAAACAATTTCTCCTTCCTTTGACCTTTTACATTCTAGGCTTGTTTTCAGAGAAGAATGTCTCCTTTTTGATAAGTTTTAGTTTAAAAATGCCTTATTTATTTATTTATTAAATTGAAGTATAGTTCATTTACAATGTTGTGTTAGTTTTGGGTGTACAGCAGAGTGATTCTATTATATACATTCTTTTTCAGATTCTTTTCCATTAAAGGTTATTACAAGATATTGAATATAGTTCCCTGTGCTTTACAGTAGGAACTTGCTGTTTATCTATTTTATTTGTAGTAGTTTGTATCTGCTAATCCCAAACTCCTTATTTATCTCTCCCCTGCCCTTTCCCCTTTGGTAACCATAAGTTTGTTTTCTATGAGTCTGTTTCTGTTGTAAATAAGTTCATTTGTATCATATAAAGTGCCTCACTTTTAAGAGGCAAAAAATTCTATTATCTCTGAACATTCTTTACTACATACAAAACACATTTTATTCCTTTTGTACAGCCCATCCTTAATGCCATGTTGATGTATTTTGTGTAGTTGTACACACACACACACACACACAACTACTCTGAAACTAATTTGCTTAAACAAAAAATTATGACAGTTATTTTATTATGACTTTTAATAATTCTTTACTATTCTGAGCTAACCTGTACAAGGCATGGGCTTCACCAAGGTATAGACTCCATTGATATTACTTTACTTTCCTAGGTTGATATATGGTTTATATCTTCAAAAGGGAGCAAAAGATAGTAGGCTTTCTTTAGGTACAAGCTGATCAGGTCAAAAGATGACAACACTGATAAATATTCTAAATCTCTTATGTTTTAGATTATGCCTCTATATGCTCAGGGACTCTGGTGATGTCTTGAGAGTGTCTTACACAGAGACAGTCTAATGGAGGAGTTCTCAGCATGCCTAGTTGTGAAATTGAGACATGGAACAAGGGCGCTTTAAGGTCATTTCAAGGGCAGTGGAAGAGGAGGAACTCAACTGGCGAGGAGATGCTTGGATACTGTCAGGGTAGAAAGACTGAGGTACAGTCTTAGGGGCTGTACGTTATTTGGAAGGGGCAGTGGGAAATGAACAAAGGGTATCTTAAAAGGCTCCAATTCAAGTTCTTTTTATTGAGGTCCTTAATATGGTTTTTTGACCTTTCTTAGGTAGTTATGGGGGTAGCAGTCAAGGATTCGGTCTTTCTTTTGTAAATGAAGGATAACAGAATGTGCCTTCCCAAAATATCCCTCTTTGGCATAAGGATTATTTTGAGCTGATTATTTTTAAGAAACAGCAGGCACAGAAGAAACTCTGAAAACAGAGTAGATGTTGTCCTTTTGTCAGGGACAATTACGTTTATAAAGGAAATCTCCACTTGCAAGTGTCTCCTTCTCTGTACCAGGAAGACAAGGATGACTCTAAATCCTAAGAAATTTGTATCAATGGAGAAGGCACCCACTTAAATCTGCATAATAACCTAACACTTGTTTACTGTGCTTTTCCTGGTGACTTCTTGAAACTGACACCCCCTTCTCCCAACATTTTTCTTTTGTCTTTAGCTAAAGATGATATTCAAGGTCGTGGTTTGAAACATTTTGGGGAGGTAGTTTTTTCTGGGTATCTCTCACGTATACAGGAGGTATACGTGTTATTAATCTTTTATTTGTTTTTCTCTTGTTAATCTGTCTTTCATTATAGGGGAGTTACTCAGCCACAAAATCTAAAAGGAGAGAGGGAAAATTAATTTTCCTTCTCTACATAAGTCTTTATTTTCCCTCATACATCATGACTCCATTTGCTAAAATGTTAAGATGAGGTATTCCAGATTTTCTGATTTTTCAGGAATCATAGTCCCAAGAATTCTGTGACACTCAAAACCTCCAACACCTATGGGGTGTCCAGCAATTCGATTCTGACACTATCTACCTGGAGGTAGCATCAGAGCCCACAAGTTAAAAGGTTCAGTCCCACAAGACTGCTCCCACTTCAGTTTCAGCCAGCGGAAAGTCCCAGGCCAGCCATACTTCTGACCGACAGACTATACAAATCACAGGGTTCCGATGACCCCCTCTTTAGTTTCAATAACTTGCTAAAACAGCTCACAGAATTCAGGAAAGCACTTTATTTATGTTTACCAGTTTATTTTAAAGTGTGGACTGAAATAATTTGCACAACCTAAAGTTGAGAGTTATGTTTTATTCAGCAGACTTTCTGAGGACTCGAGCCCAGAAGGTAGCCTCTCAGATTGCTCTAAGAGACTGTTCTGCCCAGGCAAGGGAGAAGCCAGGTTATATAGGAGTTTTGCAACAAAGACCAGGTGGTCGGAACATCGAAAGATTACTGTTAATTAAAGAACACCAGATATCTCAATTTCAGGAATTTAGTGCTTTTCTATGATGGAAAAGCACAAAGTTCTGAGTTCACTGAAATCATTCCTTTGATCTGCACCTTAGCTATCTAGAGCCAGTATCCTGTTCTTCCACATCCTGAGTTCCTCAAGGCTGCACCGTTGGGGGTGGCAGCAGAGGCCGGGCTGCCTGCTTGTCAGCATCCTGAGTTCCCTCTGCCCACTGTTGAGGATGGCAGTAGTAGCTGAGGACTTGATGGCCGCAGCATCCTTTACCAACATGGCTGGCAATACTTTTCATTCACAAAAAAAATTTTTTTTTAATGGCAGTGCTGGGGATTGAACCCAGGACCTCATGCATGCTAAGCACGCACTGTAACACTGAGCTATTACCCTCCCCTTAAAGGATATTTTAAATGAACAGCCAGATGAAAAGATACATAGGGTGTTGAGGTCCAGAAGGTCCCAAGTCCAGCAACTTGTGTCCTGTGGAGTTGGGGTGCACCATCTTCCCAGGACATAGATGCAGCCACCAGCCTGGAAGCTCTCCAAATCTCTTTGTTTAGAGCTTTTATTACCCAATCTCTAGCCTGCTCCCTACCCTCCATCCTTTCCGGAGGTCAAGGAATGGGGCTGAAAGTTCCAACCCACTAATCAATTAGTTTTTCTGGTGGCCAGTCACATCCGGAGGGACCTCAGCCTAAGTCACCTCATTAGCATGAACTAAGAAGGAAACCATGGGTGGGGGTATAGCTCAGTGGTACACCATATGCTTAGCTTGCATGAGGTCCTAGGCTCAATCCCCAGTACCTCCATTTAAAATCAATCAAGCAAGCAAGCTTTAAAAAAAAAAAAAAAAAAAGGAAACCACTGGGCAAATTCTAATTTTGGATCACCAGTTTCATAGTTTATACCAATTCCATGATCTTAAACAAATTTTACAGACCAAGGACATCAATTGCCTTATATTCATTGAGCAGAGTTAAGACTTGTCAACTGAAAGAAACACGTACAATGTAAGAGTTGTGAATTAAGTTTTATTCAGGGTCTTACTGAGAACTATAGCCCAAGAGACAGCCTCTCAGTAACACTGAGAAAATGCTCCGAAGACATGGGGGGAGGCTAGATTATATATGATTTTTTGGCTGGGTAATACATGCAGTCAAGTATACAACTTAGTAAAAGATTACTACTAGTCACAAAGAACAGATATTTCAAGTTAGTGATTATAGTGCTTTTTCTATGGGAAGATGCAAGAAGCTGGGTTCATTAAAATTCGTCCTGAGATACATCTAACTATCTAAGAGGCCTGCTTGTCCAAAGCAAAGAGCATCCTGTTGTCATCTTTCACTTCCTTTGCGGCACAGAGTGCGTCATCCTGTTCCTGTCTTAATCTCTTCTGTCTGAAGCACAGATTGCACTGTCGGTCAGTGACTGCAGTAGATTAATCTCTGCAGAATTGGAAGGCAAGCAAAATGCTATTTGCTCTTCTTTTGTTAGCAGACTCCTCCCAATGTTTTTATGAGGTTATATAGGAAAGATCTAAAATATGAGGAGACTCAGTTTACAATCCCTACAAGAAATGACAAGCTCTCCAAGATGATGGTGAAGAAGTAGTCTGACGCAGTGGGAGGAACTGCAATTCAGGCAGCAAAGGGGTTGGTGTGTGTGCTTGGCCCTTACACTGCTAGACCCCCTGCATGAATCATAGGCTCTGTGTTCTTCCAGATCTGGCCAAGAATATACTAGGTTGTTGTGGAAAATAAGATCACAGATAAAAGGTGAGAGTTAAAATTTTGTTATCTGCTAAGAGGGACATGCAGAAAGGAACAAGGTATGGGCTTGCCAAGAAGAAGCTGGATGGCTCACACCCCTCAGATCCTTGACTCACCTTGCTAGGTATGTGGTTTGTGTCCTTAAAAAAGGAACAATGGGGGGTTATAGCTCAGTGGTACAGCACATGCTTAGCATGCACAGGTCTTGGGTTCAATCCCCAGTACCTCCATTAAAAATAATAATAACAATAAATTTTAAAAACGAAAAAAAAAAGTAACAATGGGTTTTATTTAGGTATAGTTCATCATAGGCAGTTGGGTCTGAGCAAGAGATTACACTGAAACACTTTCTGTGGTATTGACATAAAATCAAAGCTCTATATTAGCAAATGCTGAGAACTGTTCGTCAAGAAAACTAAAAATGCACCTTTGAAAGGGATCATGGGATTTTTCTATAGGGAGCAAATGGAAAGGCTCAATTTTGGTTCCCTAATTGAAACAACAAAGGCTTTGGAATCAAAACCAGCTCAGAGACAGAGCTCCTGGCAGTCCTACCCAGTGGAGAGGAAGTGGGACCACTACACTGACATCACCTTCTATCCCTGTCTTTCTCAAGTTCTGGGTTGCTCCATAGTCTGCCAAAGCCAGGTCACATTCTATGGGAAGAAACAAAACATCCTCACAATTAGGATCCTATCATTTACTAAGAGCTGGGTAAGGGAGGAAAACTTTTCCCTCTTCCAAGTTCTTTGGCTGGCCTAATAATTAAGTTGACATAGATTAACAAGAGGAAAAGAAATTAATTTTGTATGTATGGGAGCCCATAGATATATGAGATTCAAAGAAGTGATCAAAGCAGGTAGCTTTAACCCTTTTAGACAAAAAAAAAAAAAAAAGTAAATTTGTAAAGAATTGATAAGACAAAGAAGTTTGGGCTTGGGTTAGTAAATTAGTAAAGGAGTAACAAGATTTGTTTATATGGCCTTCTTGCCATAAATTCCCTATCTTTGGTGATAAGAATGTCTTCCTCCTGGTAGAGGGAAGGTAACTTTTACATGCTTTCAGGGGGACAAAGGAGGTCAGAGTGTCCTTCCTCACTGGCTATTTCTTAAATAACTTTAATTCAAAATAATCAGTATGCCTAAGTGGCATATTTTGGGGTGGCATATTCTGCTCCCCTTCAGCTGCATGCAGAAAGGACCGATGACTAACTCACTTTAACTGCTTGACCAGTCTTATTAAACGTGCTGTTTATACAACCAGAAGAGGCATGAACAATCATGCCTTTGCTGTAGTTAAAACAAGTAATGGGGCAAGCTGGTCATGGTGAAAGCTCATAACTCTGAGAAATATTTGGGGCCCCTAAAATAATTGGAGCCCTTGGCTAGCAGATTTCAAGAACTATGCTGAAAGACAACTGATAACATACTTTGGAAAGGAGCCACAGTATTCGTCTAAGGAGAAAAACATAATGAGGCTATAAAGGGCCTGTAGGATCTTACCATTTTCTCTAACTGGTGGTCTGCATGACAAAAAGCTATTTGGGAGGGTCTCTTGTTTTTCTTCAGGGGCCCTCTCTCAGGCAGGACCAAAGCCAGGTTCCCCCATCCCTGTGTACAAGATTCAGACAGTGGTTTCCAGGGCATCGAGGTTAGTTGTTTAGGATGGAGGAGTCTGGAATATTACATGATAGACCTGAAGTTAGGATTTCTTAGCACTGAAGAGAGGCGCTGACGCTGAAGCTACACTTTCACACTTCACTTTCACAGTCTGATGCTCCTTTGCAGTCCCAGCTGACCTTGAGGATGGCATCTGTTCTTGGAGTGGTTCACTTTTTGATCCTAACTTGGTGTCTAAAAGTACAGGTAACATTTCCTGCCCATGAATCCCCATCCCTGCTGATACCTACTCTCCTCTCACAGCATATACAGGCAAGAAGCCTCCCGGGGTGGGCTCTGTAAATAGGGCCTGTTAGAAATTGTGAATGTCAAGAATGTTAAAGACAAAATCAAGAAGCTAAAGAAAAGCTACAAAGCTAAATTATTTCAGATTGTAATTCATCTGCAGCCATCATGCACATGTGCATGGGTCATTCATGAGATATGACCACGTTACATGACATGTACATCACATGCTGAGAAGAAGCACACAAACTGGGTTCCATGGAGTACCAAGTAGATGCCCATTCTTCAGTCAATACAATGAGAGTGTAGGGGCAGAAAACTTTCCCCTTCTTCCCATCTATTCTTTGGCTGGTCTAATAATTAAATTGACGTAAGACAGATTAATGGGAGAAAAGCAAATTTGATTATGTACATACAGGAATCCACAAAGACATGAGACTCAAAGGCAAGACAGGCAATTGAGGCTTATATGCCATCCTGAGCTAAGAAATGGGATGAGGACCTAGGGCTTCAAAGGGGAGGAGGGTAATTCACAAGAAGATAAGAAGAGCAGATGCTTGGTAATCAAATGTTTGCCCTGTAATGTAGATGTAGTCTTTCAGATAAAAAATGTTATTTCTGGTAATAGTTCCTTCTCTGGTATAGGCCCCCTATCTAAATTCTTTTAGGCAGTTAAGGGAGAGATAAAAGCCTTTCTTGACTCTGCCAATTCTTGATTGCTTTCACCTCAAAATAATCCACATGCCAAAGTAGCACATTTGGGTAGCATATTCTGCTCCCTTTCAAGGGACATTTCTCCTTCCTTATAGGTGTCTGACCAGGTTGACCTAACATGGCTGACAATGCATCTGACGATGAGCATGTCCACTGTACTGAAGAAATGGAGGAAAAGGCACCCCAGCTGTTAAAGGAACAACTGGAGGCAAATAAAGAATTTTCAATCGAATGGCAATGGACATCAGACAAATGGAACTACATAAAGAACACAAATAATGTTTCAAGGAAACTCAGTGATTTTCATGGAACAGCTCTAGTGGCTTCTTCTGGGGGCACTGTAGACTTTAATAGAGCCATAAGAGAATTTTGCAATAATTCAGACAATTTTCAATTCAAAGCCTTCCATTATTATTTGACAAGAGCTCTTTAACTTCTTAATCAGGGAGATTGTTATACAGTATACAGACGCTCTATCCCCATGTAGCATTATAACAGGAGTGGAAATGTACTTTTGGGGGGATTTATCATATCCACTTTGTCTAAAAGAAGAGGTAGGAGTCCTTTTATTTTGAAAAAATAGCAGTGGAACGTATTTAAAATCACCACTTGCTTGGGTGTTTCTATTAAAGAATATTCTTACTATCCACACGAATTGGAAGTACTGATTCCAGGGTATGAAGTATATCAGAAAGTCAGTATCACCGAAAAGGAAAAATACTTTGACATTACACCTGAGAATCCCAAAAAAGATAAGAGCAATTTCAACTGCTTCTATAGTGGGTGGAAAAGTAATAGGAGGGTTGACTACCTCTACAAAGTCAGGAGAAGTTCAGGTGAGTCAAGGTCTGTGTTTGGGATGGAAGTAGTGGAGCCACCAGGAGGGGAGTGCTGTCTTACCAGAAGCTACCTACGGCAGACAACAGGGAGGCTTCCAGTCAACTGGGGAGCACTTTGATCCTGAGCAGAAAGCTAGTGTTTCAGAATAGAAATCAGAGCTCAGGCCTAGAGACCCATGGCAATTCCTAGTCCAGCTAAGCTCCCAGTCTCCCTGCTGTACTCAAAGGTCAAAAACATCTGCTGGAAACCAGGGAACATAAGTCATGTAGAGCACCAGAATGTGTGGCAATGAAGTGGGTCAGGGGAGTCGGGAAACCTGGCTCTAGGCAGAATGGTGTGGCCCCTGCAGTAATCCAGGCAAATATCCAGGTGCTTGAACTGAGGCAGTGGCTGTGGTGATCAAGGGAGGTCAGGGAACTGGCATTTCTAGGTGTTTCAGGAGAAAGAATGAAAGCTGGACGGACTGAGGAGTGTGGTCAGAAAAGAGGATGGTGGACCTTGAGATTTCCAGTGTACATAGTTTGCAGGTTCTGAGTATGTTAGAAGACATTTCTATCAAAGTGGCTGTCTAGAATGAAGGAAAATAGGTGAACAGTGTTGGAGCTGAGGAGATCAAAGATCTGAAAGCTTTTGCATGAGTGGGCCATGTAGGAGACCACATACACAGGGATGATGACTGGCCTGATGGAGGTTAGAAATGGGAAAACCAGAGGACACACACCTCAGTGAAGGTATATCAGTA
Organism: Camelus bactrianus; assembly: GCF_048773025.1. Taxonomy (NCBI): domain Eukaryota; kingdom Metazoa; phylum Chordata; class Mammalia; order Artiodactyla; family Camelidae; genus Camelus; species Camelus bactrianus. The sequence continues at coordinate 47,301,233 of NC_133548.1, forward strand.
AAGGCTGGAAATAGCAATGGAGAGCATAGAGAAATATTCCTGAGCATAGAGAAAGGTTGTTACCTCTCCAGCCCCAGGATGGGTGAGAAATGCATCAGGAGCAGCTCCACTTTATTCAGCCTTTCCCAAGGTGCCCTGGCTCTCAGGTTTCTGTGCATTGTTCCTTCTGGACTGAAGTCTTTTTGATTTCATGTCATATTTCATCCAATTTAAGACACTATCAATTTAGTAACTGTATTTTTAGATCTCACTCAAATATCACTTCCAACGTTGAGCCTTCCTTGATACTTTCAGGCAAAATTTATGATCCGTGCCACAGGTCTGGGGTCAGATGACTTCAACGGTAATCCAGGCTCAACCACCACTGGCTCTGTGACTTTGGGCAAGTTACCTTAGCAATCTGTGTCTCAGATTGCTTCATTTGCAAAATGAGGACACAAAAAATAAATACTCAGGAATATTTCTGTGAGAATTAAAAGAGAGAAGTTCATAGTTTATTGCCTGGCACTTAGACATGGCTTAACAAGTACTATCCTTTTTCCCATACAGAACCTTGTATGCATCTCAGCCAACACTCACCATCTCTGTGATAACCATTTTTTAATAGTCTGGTGATCTTTTTAATGCCAGAGACTTTCTCTCCCTGTTCCATTTGCAACCATAGCCTGTCACTAATTCTTGGCTTGAATCAGAGCCCCAGTACATGTTGTTGAAGTAAGTTAAGTTTTGTTGAGATGCCAGGATCCAGACAGAAGTGGAACTGAGTTGCATAGGGACTAAGCATCCAACAAGTTTCAACCAACTTAGTCTTTATGCTCTAAAAGGATCCTGGAAACAAGAGGAATGTTTATGGTAGAGACAGAACCACAGAAAAGTGATTACCAGGGGACTCCAAGCTTTTACATGGAGGAAGTTTTAATTTGGATCAAGTCGAATGAAAACATGATACCCAGGTAAACAATCCAGCAGAGGAAAGCTGGATTTGGGTTGATGTTCATTCAGATTCAAGGAGGCTCAGAACCCCAGGAAAGGAAGCCAGATCCCACCAAGTGTCAGACTCCAGTTAACAATGGTTAGTAGAGAAAAGAGCGTATGTGTTGGTGCAAAAGATGAATTTCTGCAAGGTCCAGACCCAGAAACATCTTTCTGGGTAGACAAAGACAAGCATGGAGGGGCTTCCACAATGGCCAGGGAGCTACAGGCCCCAGGTAGGGAAAGTCTCTCTTACCCAGGTACTGTATCTTGGAGCACAGGTCTGTGAGAGAGGCTGAGGGACCCCTCTGGCCTAGAACTCAGTCGATTTGAGGTCACCTTAAATTCAGAGAACCAGAAGGATGTGTCCTCACAGTCCGCTCTGCCTGGTGTTCCTGAGTACTTCAGGAATTCCTGAAAGTCAAGGGGAGTCTAATTGCTGGCCAAGGGAGCCCCAAAAGCCCTACCCTCCTAGTTTTTTGATCATAGTGTGAAGCTCAAAAAGTTTGACAGGCCCACATCTTGAGCACCCCCGAAGAGAAATCCTTCCTCCTCTTCCCATCTGCAGGAATGAGAGAAAACCCTTCTGCTGCTTCCTGGCCTCCTTGTCCTGTTGCTCCTCCCTGCTGAGCTGTAACCCTCCCCTGTGTGGTGCCTCTGTGTAGGGTGTGTGAGGACAGATGTGGGAGGGAGGCAAAGAGGCAGGGAGGTCCTGCTCCTTGCCAACCATGGATTGAAAATACTGGGGAAAAAAATTTCAGAAGGTTCCAAAAAGCAAAATTTGAACCTACCATGCACCTGGCAACAATTTACATACTATTTACATCATATGTAGAACTATTTACATAGCATTTATGTTGTATTAGGCGTTGTAAGGAATCTAGAGATGATTTAATGCATACAGGAGGATGTGTAGAGGTTATATGCAAATACTATGCCATTTTATATAAGGGACTTGAGCATCCTTAGATTTTGGTATCTGCAGGGGGTTCCTGGAAACAATTCCCCACAAATACTGAAGGATAACTGTATTAGGAAGGGTGGGGCACAAGATCATTTTTGTGGCCCATATTAGTGTTCATGTCCCCTAAGACATCTGAGGTATCTGAGGTATCTGACTACAAAAGTGTATACTCTGTCTTCAAATTTACTACCGAAATCCCTAGTCTCTGGACATTTTGCTATGATTAACAAGCAATGTTTTTATGCACTATCAGCAGTGACAGTCTTAAAAATGCAATTTCATGGTGATGAATGTTATAATCTAAAGAAATAAACCATTTATAATCACATCTTGCTTTTCTGTTACCTATATATTTCTACAGTTGTATTATTTGCTCAAGAAATTCTCTTAAAGCATTAGATTTGATGCTGGCATTTTCACAGTTGAGAAGGTTCATGTCTCATACTTATCACAGATATCCCTGCAGCCCTGATTGAGCTAGCAATACAAGTGCTGTCTGAGATAAATCCCTCTTCCTACACCACCCTCCAGAAATCCAAGCACTCACCAAGCCCTGTCAATTACATTTAATAATAGCTCCTAAATATGTTCCTTGCTTCTCACTTAAATTATTCTTGAGGAAACAGACAGGTACGTTCTGATGTGCAAACAGCCAGGATGTCCAGACCCAGAGCCTGGTGGTCTACTCACCAAGGGTGGGTTTGGCTAAGAGGCACAGAACTCAACTCACTTATCATTCCCCACTCTCCATGCTTGAAGAGTGCCCTGCTCTTGGCCTACCAAATTACAAAGCTATTGAGACAGATTACAAAGAAATGGTAAGTGACACCATAAAATAAAATGGTATAATAATAGACAAAAAGAACATTGGAGAGAATAAAGAGTTAAGACAAAGATCTATGCAAGCACAGGCACTCCAGATATGGCAGGGGGTGCCTCACAAGTCAGGCGGAAAAGGTTGTTACTGAATTCAACCTTGTACTGCTTGCCACACAACAGGCCAATAAACCAAGAGACGAGGTGTTGGGGCAAGGAACAGCGACTTTATTCAGAAAGCCAGGAGACTGAGAAGATGGTAGACTAGCGTCCCAAAAAATCATCTTACCTGAGTTAGAATTCAAGCTTCTTTTATACTAAAAGGGGAGAGGGTGTGGTTGGTTGTTGCAAACTTCTTGGTACAGGAATCTGTTCTTGCAGTTGTCCAGGTAGGTCAGGTCACAATGTTCTTATAAACTTCCAACAAGATAAATATTAGTCTTTGTTGTGCAACTTTTTATCTCTATATGAATGGAAAAGCGTTATATCTTTAAAGGTCAGAGCTTTGAGAATAGGCTATCCTGTGTATTTCAGGCTATAGGCAACATTCTTAACTTGTAGCAAAAGCAACAGAATAGAAGGTTAAAGTAAAAGAAACAGATCCAACATGGAGTCAGATTTGTTCTTCCCTATTACAAGATGAGTCAATGAATAGTGTTGGGATGACTGGCTCTCCATATGAAAAAACAAAAAGAAAAAGGAATTGCACCATCTACAAAAGTAATCACAAAGAAATTAAAGACCTATATTTGAAAAATAAACCTCTAAAACTATTATCAAAAATGTATAATTTTTTTAACCTCAGAGAAGGAAGATATTTCTTATAAACAGACAAAGAAGAGGTTTACTTCTTATTCCTGCTTAATTCAGGCCACAACAGGGCTCTGTTCATAGTCACACAGGAAAGCAGGATGCTGGAGGCTCCGTCACAGAACACACTTTCGTTATTACCAAGTTGGGGAACGGGAAGGCAGTGCATGGCTGACTGTATCCCTGATCTCATCACTTCCACTCCCATTTTGTTGATCAAATGAAGTGGCACGGCCACATCAAACTTCAAAAGGGGCCTACAATGTTCCTACAAGAAGAAAGGAGAAAAATTTGTGGTAAGTCCTATTGACTGGGTAAGTATTAACTAACTAAGACCCAAAAGCACAAACTATAAAGAGAAAATCAATTTAACACAGTAAAACAATATAGCTAAAATTTACTGGGTGCCTGCTGTATACTAGGCATTCATTGTTCTAAGCACTTTACATGTTTGTTTACTCATTTAGTCTTCATAATAACCTTATGAGGTAAGTTCTATTATTTTTCAATTTTCCAATTGAGGCACTGAGAGGTTGTATAATTGATGGTCAAAGAATAAAACACAAGTAAGAAACAAGGGAAGGGAACATACTAGGGAAAGATGGTAGGGGATGGGGGAGGAGGTTAAGTGTTAGGAGGGCTTAGGCTAATTATGCAGTGAAAACTAGCACTCTAGATAGGATGGATTGAGTCCAGAGATCCCCACACAATTGGCTACAATAAATCCTATTGTTCTTTGGTAAGGACAGAGTCTTCAGTTAGAATCTTGCATACAGGAGTCATTAAAAATTCATGATTGTTTATCAACTTCAGCAAGAAAGAGCCACTTGTGATGAAATAAAGCATTCTGTTTTACTATCTCCTCAGGAAGTGCTTCTGCCAATCAAATTTTTCCTCTAACACAGCAGGTAAATGAAGTCAGGGTCAAACATTTAAACTTCTGAATGGCAAAAGACACCACAAACAAACTTAAAATGCAGAAGCAGACTAGGAAAGGATCTTTGCAGGATTTATAACATGTAAAGAATATCTACAAATCAATAAAAAAGACAAACAATAGAAAAATTGGAAAAACATATGAACAGGCAATTGATCAGTGAGAAAAACAAACATTTTTAAATGCTCCTTTTAATGCAAATTGCAACTGAAATGCAAATTGAAACGAGATATTACTTTACCTATAAGATTGGCCACTGACCTTATCAAGCTGTTGCTATTTAAGCAACATCTTATTCTAGCTATGAATCTGCATGAGATTCTGTAATCGAGCAGGACCCTATGAGGCCTTCCCAGGACAGACTCCTACTGCTTCTATCCCAGTGTCCTCCATCTGCCTCTTGTTTGTAGCAGTAAAGCTTTAGCCTCCTAGGCTTTTCTCAAGTTCCAAAGAATAAATTTAATAAGAGAAGTGAGAAAATGCAGAAACAAAGAAAACAGTGAAGCAAGACAAAATAATAATAGTTTAGCCATTAAACAAAGTCAAGGACATTTAGTTTCTTCTCAGGGGCTATAAATAATTTCTGAGCCAAACTCTTCGAGCTGTTTTGCAGATATTGAAACCCCTACCAGGTAGAAGAAGTTAACTGTATGCTACCCACAAGCACATAGACCCAAGACCGTTGAAACCAGAAGGCTGATGATGTTGACTCCTGATTACCTCACCACCAACCAATTAGAAGAATGTTCATGCACAAATGAAATTGTTTGCAGGACAGGGACAGACTCACAGACATAGAACACAGACTTATGGTTGCCAGGGAGTTAAGGGGGTGGGAAGGGATAAATTGGAAGTTTGAAATTTGTAACTCTTGGGGAGTGATGGAAATATTAGCTATCTTGATTGTGGCAGTGGTTTCATAGGTGTATACATCTATCAAAATTCATCAAATTGTACATCTGAAATATGTGGTTTACTGCACAGAAATTATACCACAATAAAGTTGTTTTAAAAAGAATGTCTATGAACTGATTATACACCCCAAACCCTCTCCCTCACCCTGTCCTTAAAAATCTTTCCCTGAAAGCCACTGGGGAGTTTGGGTCTTTTAAGCACTAGCTGCCTGGACTCCTTGCTGTGAGCCCTGCAATAAACACTGCACTTTCCTTCACCACAGCTTGGTGTCAGTAGATTGGCTTTACAGCATGCCAACAGACCCAAGTTTGGTTCAATAACAATTCAATATCTCTTGTTCTTCTATTTTCCTTTTCAGTGGACATTGTTTATTTAATATCCTGAGAAGAGGGGTCTGGATGTATCCTTTAAGGTTATAAAGTATATAACAGTTAATAAGCAATCCTGTGTATAAGCTAGTATTTCCATACCAGTGAAATATTTTGTATAGTTTTTCATTCTATTCAAGAATGCATAAGTTTGGGGGGAGGGTATAGCTCAGTGGTAGAGCACATGCTCAGCATGCATAAAGGTCCTGGGTTCAATCCCCAGTACCTCTATTAAAAAAAAAAGAATGCATAAGGTCAAGAAGTGTGTGATGCCTCTTTCCTTTTTTTCTCTTCTGCATCCAGACATCCATGACCCTTTCATTTTCACTTTCCATTTACCAGACCTTGTTCTTGTGGGCTCTAGCAGACCTCTCTTTTCCCTTCTCTGCTTTTCCCTTTCCACAATCACAACACTTCTGCAAGTTCCTTTTCTTTCAAGTCATCGCATGCCCACCCAACAGACATTAGCTTGTAGAAGAGGTCAGCTGCACACTGAGGCTCGGGCCTCCTTAGAACACTCATGCTAGGTGAGAATGAGTAAACTGGGCTTCAGAGATACTTCTATAACTGAAAGACTCTTTTTCCTCAGTTTGTTCAATAAATCGTGACTGGAATCAAACACAAACCAAAAATGGCAGAGCCTGACCTCTGAAGACAAGGGTCTGTGTTTAGGCTTCTCCTGTTCTCCTGGGCATCAGGGGTCTTGTCCACTCTGGCTGTACCCAGACTCTTCAGCCAGTCTGGTAGTTTCTACTACAACTGTCCAACATCAGGAGGATTCTGGGAAGGTTTTGAAACATGTATCTTCTGGGGGAACATTTTAGCTGATTAAAAAGCCAGAAAGTTTTCAGAGAGAATGTGCTGGAATCTTAAAGCACAAAGGAGAAACAGAAGGAAATTGAAGTGGCAAAGAAGAACAGCCGAGGTTTGGTGGGGGAGCAGCTGGAGGCTGCATTATGAAGTAAGACTGTGATATTCCTGAGCAAAGATGCTCGTGGGAGTTTGGCCCAGTTCATGACAGACTCTTGCTGGTGGTTGTAGATTTACCAATGCTGACCTGGAGAGCCAGGTGGGAGAATTCAGAGATGCCTTAGGTACTTACTGCTACCACTGCTTCCCAGGATAATGAGGCACTGACAGGACTTCTTATTTACCTAGGAAAAAGGTAGCATTATATTCACAAGGGTCTTATTGTTGGGATGACCTAGAGCAGTGGTTATAGAATCCTGGTTCACAAGGCCCCATCAACAAGAGTCGAGGTGGAGCCCTAGAACTGTTTGTATTGATAGACCTCCCACCCTTCCCTCACCCCAACATTCACAGGCTCACCACCCCTTTCTGCCTGGGGACCATAAGGACCAATCTCATTTTGCCCTTGGCCCCTTTTTATGAAGCCCAGATATCAAGGTCATCCACATAAGGCTCCACACATTCCCATCTCTAGCCCCAGATCCCATACTTCTTTACCTTCTGAAATGCTTCCACCATGCCCCCTGGAACTCATGGTCAATGGTTAGTAAGATACCCCAGATTGTCAACCTCTGTCTAAGGGTTGCCTTCACCTTTAGGCTCCAATTGAAACATGCCCACCCCTTAAGACACTGCAACTTCATTCTCCAAATGCTTAGACTGAGAAAGTTGGGGTTATCCTTGACTCTTTCCTTTCCCTCACACCCCACATCTGGTCTACAAGCAAAACTTGTTGTTTCTAACTTCCAATTATATACTGAATCCAAAACAATCATTTCTCACCACTGCATTGCTACCACTTTGGTCTCAGCCCCCACTATGTCTCACCTGGATTGTTTCAGTGACCTCTGCTATGGACAGCAATCAGATTGTCTTTCTCAACCTCCCTCATTGCTCTCCTCACTCTTGGGGAGATTGGAGAGCTAAGAACTACATTTCCCAGACCCTATTGCAGTTAGTGTCTGTCAATTAGTTCCTAACAGTAATCACACACACACAATGCAGAAGGTGGAAGAGGAGCTCATCTTACTGCTGCTGTGACTGCAGACAAGCAAACGTAGACAGACAGGACTATTTCAGTTGTCAGATTCTGGGCTCCTGGTTCCTTGCAAGGTCTCTCCATCAGCTTCATGGGTGTGAGAGCCAGTTGTGGGTGTAACAATAATTGTAGTAGAATCAACTTTCTGATAACTGGGTTTCAGTCACAGTGGTGAGACTTTGAAGTCCATGCCAGTGAGGACCCCGACTGCTACTCCTCCAAGCCCTTTCAACAATTTTATAAGCTCTTATTTCCCTATATTGAATCCCTTTCTGTTTAAAATGCCTGAGCGGTTTCTGTTTCCTTCACAGAACCCCGACTGATACAACCTCCTAACCAATCTCCCTGCTTCCAGTCTCACCAGAATGACTGTAAGCTTCAGTCTAAACATGTTGCTTCTCTGCTCAAATACTCAAATGGCTAACAGCCAAAGACTATCTACTGTCCCAAAATGGCCATAGCCAGTTTGGCATCCCATAAACATTCTGATCTCATCTTCTATGACTCTCCAAATTGCTCACTCTGCTCCAGCCATACTGACCACCTTATAATTTCTGAGACATGCAGGCACATTTTTGCTTCAGGGCCTTTGATTTAAGTTCTTGCTGCCTGGAGTTCACTTCCCCCAGATATCTGCCTGGCTGACACAGCTTACTTCAGGTCTTTACTCAAATGCCCTGTTTTCAGTGAGGCATGCCATGTTTATGTGCAATTGTAATTGCCTCCCTAGACACACACACACACACACACACACACACACACCTCCTGCTTTATGCTTCTCCTTAGCACTTGTCACAATTTAAAATAATATACATGTATTTTTTACTCTATTTCGTATCGCAATCCACCTGCTTCATACTCCTGGTCATTCTTGTCCTTCTCTAAGTTTTCTTTTTGCCATAGCAGTTACTACCTGCAAGCATCCTGTATTGTTTATTTCTTTGTTTGTTTATTGTCTGTCTCTTCCCATCTCTGGAATTTAAGCTCCAAGAGGGCAGGGCTCTCTGTATGTTTACTTCACTGATGTGTCCCGAGCACTTAGAATAATGCCTGGCATGTATTTGGAGTTTAGGAATCCTTTAATGAAAAAATTAATTACCTTCATTCTACAAATGGGGAAACTAAGATGTAGAAGAGGATGCTTCCTCGGGGTAACCAACCAAAAAGAGGCAAATCTGGAGTTATCCAGGGCAATGGTGGGGGTGGAGCAGGGGAACTGCATTAATTTTTAAATGTTTTATTAAAGTATAGTACGCGTACAGGAAGTGCACAAGTCATAAAGGTACAGCTTGATGAATTTTCACTAAATGATCATACCTGTGTAACCAGCACCCTGATCAAGAAAGAGAACATTACCAGCAATTCAGAAGCCCCGGTGCACCCACTTCCCACAATAGTAATCACTACTGTAACTTCCAACATCACAGATTTGTTTTGCCTATTTTATTTTTTTACTTACTAGATTACCAGTTTATTATACAAGAATACAACTCAAGAACAGCCAGATGGAAGAGATGCACGGGGCATGGTATGGGAGACCGGGAGCTTCCACGTCCTCTCTGAGCATGCTACACTCCCAGCACCTCCACATGTCCACCAACCTGGAAATTTGTTTTGTCTGTTTTAGCATTTTATATAAATGGAATCATATGGAATCTATTCTTTCGTGTCTGCTTTCACTCACTTAAAATTTCATTTTTGAGACTCCTTCATGTTTCTTCATATAGCTGTGTTTCTTTGCTCTATTCTGTTCCATAGTATGGAGGGAGATATGACAATTTATTTGCCAATTGTACCACCCATTTTGTTTTTTTCAAATTTCAGCTAGTTGGAATAATGCGACTATGAACACTGCTGGACATGTTGTACACATGTGTACACACTGTTTTATACATCACTAAATTCTGTTGGGTATATACCTAAGGGTGTGATTGCTGGACACACGATAAACATACATCCCATACGTTGGTGTTCAACTTTAGTAGGTACAGCCAAACAATCTTCCAAATGGTTCTATCAGTCCACATTCCCACAGAAGTGAACAAAGTTCCTCTTGCTCCATTTTATCATCAATACTTGGTATTGCTGATCTTTTTAACTTAGCCATTTCGGTGGGTATCTCATTGTGGCTTTATTTGCGTTTCCCTGATGTCCACTGAAGTTGATCATTTTTTCATATGCTTACTGATCTTTTTAATATCCTTTTTTTGTGAAGCGCCATTTGTCTCCTGCCCAATATTCTACTGGATTTTCTGTATTTCTTTTATTGATATGCAGGAGTTCTTTATATAGTATTTTAAACAAGCCCTTTGTTGGCTGTATGGGTTACAAATATCATTACCCATTCTGTGGCTTACATTTTCACTCTCTTAATGGTATTTCTTTTAAAAGAAATAGAAGTTATTTATTTTAATGTAGCCCAATTTATTTAGTCTTTTCTTTTATGGTTGGTGTTTACTATGCCAAGTTTAAGAAAATGTTCTCTACCCCAAGATCAAGAATTTCTCCAATGTCATCCTCTATAAGGCCTGTTATTATGTCACGTATAGATCACCAATTCACTTGGAATTGATTTTGGAGTATGACTGAAGAAGAAGTCAAATTTAATCATTTTTCATATAGAAATCCAATTAATCTCAGGTCAGGGTTACGGTAGAGGACCAGCCTGCTGCTCTATAACACTGCCAGGAGTTTCCTGGAAGCTGTCATATCCTACCTGGACCTCAAGTGAGAAGCAACTGGTCCCTATGTTTAAGAGAAAAACAGGGAGTCATAGCAAGAAGCTGTTAGATGGATGGGGTACATTTTCTTACAGTGAGAACACAGGATCTAAGACTAAAGTCTCTGGCACTCCATTTGGCACCCCAGTTTAGTACTTAGCACAGCTTGGTACAATCCCTTCCAATGAAGTTCCAATGATGTCTTCCTTTGATAAACATTACATGATCTCAGTAAACAGCTTTTGCCATTCCTCTGTCTATAGAAGTAAGTTTGTTGCTGATACACAGCTTCCATGCCCTAGACAGAGTTTTGGATGAAGTAGAAAAGGCAGCTTTATGTCTTTGCCAGGCTAAGGAGGTCACAGTGAGCTAATGCCTCTAAGACTGTGAGCCTGCTGGGAAGAGAAGACAAGGAGTTTTATAGTAAAACTTCAAGAGCTCAAGGGGTGGAGCTAGTTTCCATAAAGATCATACACAGGGTAACAAATTGTTGCAAAGTTGTCCTTGTTTTTGCAGATGCACTGGTCCCCTTCCCTCTGCTGGGTATGAAGTTCGCCTCTGGCTTTGGGACTCTCTTAATATTCTTGTACCTAGAACAAAGGATGCATAGGAAGAGGCTCTGTGGAAAAGATCTCTAGAGAAGAACATATGCAGTTTAAAGTCAGGATGATAAATGCTTTTAGCCTTTTAAGCAGGCTGAGGCCTGGGACCTCCTGAGGCCTGCAGCTTGAACAATAGGATACAAGGAAATCACAAGGGGTCAAACACAACTGCAGACATGCACAGTTGGGACAAGTTATGAACAACAAGATGCATAAAACATCCAACTACCACTTCTGAGGTGTTAGGGTCAAGAGGAGGACACTGAGGTCAAAAGCAGGACACTGAGCATGATCCTTGCACACAACACCAAGAGTGTGTTGGGCAGACCACCCAAGCCTCCCTCCTCTCCAGCCTACCCCAGTCGGCAAGAGCATGAGAAAAATCCTTTAAACCGTTATACAGTTAAGCAGTTACAAACAGTATTACAGATATCAGATGGTCACCGATGACAATAGGGTCCTACTCAGTAGGTAGTTGGTAGTTGCACCTGGAATAGAATCCTTGGATGCTCACCATTAGTGCTTTGACATAATCAATATAACATTATCTTGCTCACAAATGCTCTGCCAGGGAGTGGCTACCAAAAACTGCACAGGCCTCCCGCAGATGGATCAGGTGCAAAGTCTTGATCTTTATTTTGTGGTAGATATCACACTCATAAGGACATCTTAATCTTTTTTAGAATCTCATTTTGAAGTTTCACCACCTTCCCTGATTCCAGATAAACATGAACCAAAATGGCCTGCATGAATCAAGAGGGCTTTACAAACTATTTATAGACAAGATTAATCTGAGCTTAAGAATAAACCTTTAGAAAACATTTAGAACTCTTTGCCAACAGACACTGTATCAATTCTTGCACCTGGACCCGCTTTAAAAGTGCATACACTCAACTAAAATCTACTCATGCATAAAATTATCCTCCCAAGTTGGGATGGGGTGGGGAGGAGGAGTTGCATTTCTCTCTCTATCTTGACAGGTTTTCCCACATTGTAGTCTTGAAAAATGTGTAGTTCTTTATGATACTATTGAAAAGTTCTGAAAATTCTTGGTGCATTCCAACATGCTGATATTTCCTGGATTCCCTTTGTGTTTATGGGAGTCATACCAAGGGTGGCATGTACAAGATGAAAGAGAAAATCCTTGGTGCTGCCAACCAACCATTTGGGGAGCACTGAAAGTGGTCTAGGAGAAAAGATGCCATGGTCAGTCTCCAAAGGTTATGAATGTAGTGGCTGATCTTAGAGTGAGGCAACATCTGAAAGAGATGCTGGAAGATGTCTGTTGATTAAAAATGAGAACAAATTGCCTGAGAAGAGGAAATGGCTTCAGCCTGTTCAGTTATTAATCAGAGTAACAATAGTTTATGATAGCCATAGTAGAAGGTAACATAAACACCATAAGAAATTTTAGTTCCTCCACTAGTGAGGAAATAGTGGCATTTTTTCCCCCCACAGTTGTCTAAGGTTATGAAGTATTCAAAAGCATAGTGAGAACCAATACAAAGGTGAAAAGACTTCTGAGATGTGAGACTACAGATTCAGGGAATGCAACGAGTTTTGCTACCAAAGCAGAAAATATAGAGCAAATTTTACTATCTCATGTTTAGAGTAGATTGCACAACCAAAGGCCATTTTCCTTTCTCTTGTCAATAAAAAATTAATCAGTCAAAGGGGGAGGGTATAGCTCAGTAGTAGAGTGCAGGCTTGTATGCACGAGGTCCTGGGTTCAATCCTCATCAAAATAAATAAGTAATTAAATTAATCTAATTATCTTCCCCCAAAACAAAAACAAACAATTTTTTAAAAAAATTTTAAATTAATTAGTCGATCTAAGAAAGAAGTGGAAGATGTTATTCTAGCCAAATTTGAGGATTATAACCTGGGAAGAGCATCTCAGAAAGCTCTGAGAACTGTTCTGACAGTTAGAAATCAAGGCACAGCAGGGTGGGTATAGCTCAGTGGTAGAGCACATGCTTAGTGTGCATAAGGTCCTGGATTTAATCCCCAGTACCTCTATTAAAAAAAGAAAAAGAAAAAGAAATCAAAGCACAGTTTTAAAAGTTTTTGAGACAGTGGACTATACATCAAATTACAAATTATTGACAGTTTACATAATCCAGATCTAAGTGTCATCCTGGTGGGTCATGTGACCCCTTATAAGATCAAGAAGGAATGTTATCTTTTAAGAAGTTGCCTTGTGGGTGCTAGGAGAATGTTGCTTTCTATGGTTGAGCAGACATTCCTGCCAACGATGACGGGGGAGGTTTGGTCGATGCATAATGCAGATACACAATGCACAGTCAGGGGAGAGGAGGCCAAAGGGCAGAGAAGAATTTTTTGTTTAAATTTTTATTGTTTTGCCATAAGATACGAATTTTATCCCCCACACTGACAAGCCAGTCACTATTCTTGAGGGATTTTCAACCATTAACTTTAACGTATGCATGTGCACGCATGTGCACACGTGTGCATAATGTATGCCCTGCATACTGTATGTGTGCATGTGCACTACCTCACATTCTCTCAGCCTCATCTACAATTCCTGTCACATCTGCAGTGAACAGTTCCATGCTGGCTTCTGTTGCACACCTCTCCCCAGACGTGCTCTGCCTCTCTCTTCCAGCCTCTAGCCTCTAACACAGAGGCACAAAATGCCTGGGAGAACCCACTTTGCATTCATACCTCTGCAATCCACAAGTATGAGGAAGTCAAAGTTCCACGGGGCAACCCTTAACCAATGGAGGTCACAAGCTAGAGAATTAAAATGTCTCTCTTTTTTCTCACAGCTAGACAATTCTGAGACCCACTTCATACAGCTCCTCAGAGGGCCCCACAGGATCAAGCCCCAGTTGCCCACAGCAGTGGTCCACTCTGTTATGCATTCTTATGTTGACTTTGCTCCTTCCCTGTTCCAACCTCTAGGCCCTGCCCTTCTGCTTTTAGGACCCCAAATAAGCCTCCTAAATGTGTAGGGGAGGGAAAAAAAACTCTCTTGGGTTCTGTCCTCGGAGGCTGTGAATTAAACTGACAGAAGACAGATAAGAGAAAAAGAGTTTATTTCTGCATGTAATGTGCATAAATGCAGGAGTACTGAGTAATGAGTAATTCAAAGGCATGGTTAGAATTTGGGGCTTATATGCCTAACTTAGTAGGTGAAGAGGAACGGAAGAGAGGGCACTTATGGGAAAACAATTGACTTTTTGGAAAGATAATTAGGCTCTTAGGAGAATAGATGGAGACATGATAGTCTTCTGACAATATCTCATTGGATGTGGTGCCAAATTCTAGACTCTAAGAGTACAGTTGCTCCTGGGGAGGGCATTTATGACAATTGAGTTCTTTTGGGAAGCTCCGCTTTTAGGCAGATAAAGGATTCCAGGAACTCAAATGCCTCAGCTCAAAATAGTTCTTATGCTAAAGTGGCACATTTTGGGGTGGGCACATCTTGATCCCCTTCAAATGCGAGCCCATGTCTCAGGTTAAATACATACTCACATATAATCATACCAAACAATATGCTTAAATGACACTATCTAGTTTTTAAAATCACAATTAATAGTATCAATCACATTATAAAGCAATGTTTATAATACTTAGATAATTTACCCTCTTGATTTGAATATTTCAAACACCAAATGTGTTTATACGTAAGAAATAATACACAGATTAGAAATCTGCATGGGATTATATGGAAAGCACATACTTTATTTTCTGTCTCTCTGGATTTTAATTTCTTTAAAAATCTCCAGATAAATAATAGTAATTTATTAATTAGCATAATATTTCATCACCTATGATTCAGAATCATTTCCAGATTTTGGAAAATATACCAAGTTAACATTTAACAATCAATAATTATTGATTAGAAGATTTTGTAAGAAAAATGTGATAACAAAATATTATGCATTTTAAGTGAAAACTGTAGATGCATATAATTTGCAGTATTACATAAATACTATATAAGGCCCAGTAGTACAGGAACCAATTTATAAAACATTGGTTCTTTAAAAGAATTAAATTAGTTGACTACTCATTTACATACTCTTAAATATTAGTGTAAGTAATAACAATCAGGAAACTTGAAATTTCCACTTCACTTAGTTTTGGGGTGGGGGAATTAAAAAATTAAATTCAAAGTCTTGCAGGAACTAAAGTACCACATTTGCATTTTCTTTTCCCACTGTGGTAAAATTAAGGAGAAGACTTATAGTCACTTTTTAACAAAAAATCACAGTATAATTTATTTTATCAAAGGGTTTGCCTTGACTGACAATACTATGGGCACATGTATTAGCATTTAATTTCCTGGTATTTATTTCCATTTCCATTTTATGTCTGTTTGAGAACTTTGCCTGTAAAACTCCTAGTTGTTAAAGGCACAGGGTTGCAAAATACCGGGGGGACAAATAAGGCAGAACTCCATCTGATAAAGGATGCATACAAGCAAGATTAGATGGCTGTTACTTCCTTCTTCTCCCTTTCCTCCCCCAGTTCCAAATCACAAGCAGCAGCTGATTTCAAAGCCTAAGCTGTTCGACCAGCCCCATCCCGACTGTGAGGGCTTCTGTTACACTTGTCTAAGATTAATTCCTCAACTAAGAAGGATCATACAAAATGCACATTCACATCAGAACATGTTTTTTCTCCTAAACTCGAGGATTCTTAGGGACCCATGCAGATCAAGAGTCCATGATTTTTGATTCTGGTAAGATTCTCCTTCAAACAAAACCGACATTCAGAGGACACTCCCCAAGGGTGAGGGTAAGAGTTGCTGGATCAGAATCAGCAGCTGGTCCACACCACCGGAGCTGGGCAGTGAAGGTCCTTCTGTCTTTGGAAACACACCCTTGGCCTGTGCTGCAGGGAAAGCTGAGCTAATCAAAACACCAGATACTGACTCATCAGAAACCAACATTTCTTCTCTCAGAATTCTAACAACTTAATTTTATTGTTTAACCAGATATTTCCTTAGAAAATGAGAAACATTCAGGAGATACACTGAGTAAAGTGTTGTGTGCTGGAGAGGGTAGAAGGGTTCCCACCCACAGAGCAGCTCTGTGTAGAGGTTAGAAAAAGCTAGGGTGTTTGTTTGAATCAGAGGAGTGAAAGATTCAGCCCTCATCCAGTCACTTAGGAGCCCTTCCAGGTTGTATCAGCAGCAGTTGGCTAATTAACCTTTAATAGCCTGACACAATGGATTCAAATGGTAGGCAAGTGCAGCCACCAGGGGGAGTGGTGTGCAATTCACTCTGGTTTCTGAACACCCAGAGTATCCATCACAAGTCTTCAATGTCTAGAACTCTCAGACAGGTCAGTAGCTTGAGTCCCTTGACTTGGGAAAATGATGGGTCATCAACATAAACAAGGGGGAAAACACCCTTGAAGAGACTGTCGACTGAAAAAAACACACAACCTGAAAGTTGAGAGTTATGTTTTACTTGGTGGACTGAGGACTCACGCCCAGGAGGCAGCCTCTCAGATGGGTCTAAGAGACTGCTCTCAAGAGGCAAGGGAGGAGCCAGGACATACGTGAATTTTTGCAACAAAGACCATGTCGACTGAAATAAATGCACAGCCTAAGAGTTAAGAGTTATGTTTTATTTGGCGGGAGGACTCGAGCCGGGATGACAGCCTCTCAGATCACTCTGAAGGACTGCTCCGAAGAGGTAAGGGAGGAGCTAGGATATATAGGAGCTTTACAACAAAGACCAGGTAGTTGGAACAATAAAAGATTGCTTGTTATCTAAAGAAAAACAGGCATCTTAAGTTAAAGAATTTAGTGCTTTTCTATGTATGGGAGGAAGCAAACATTTGGGCTCAATGAATTCATTCCTTTGACAAGCACCTAGCTATCTAGGGCCAGCATCCTGTGCTTTCTTATTCTGAGTCCCCTCAGAGTGCACCATTGTGAGCGGCTGCAGAGGCTGGGCTGCAGGCCTGTCCTCACTAGGGGGTGGCAGCAGCTGCTGATGACTTAGTTTCAGCATTCTTTGTTTACTGATATGGTTGCAGTATTTTCATTCACATTGCAGTATTTTGGTTCACAACCAGGTAGTCAAAACATCAAAAGATTACTGTTAATTTTAAAAAATTAGATACCTCAAGTTAAGGAATTTAGCACTAGTCTATGTATGGGAAGATGCAAGAGTCTGGGCTCATTGAACTCATTCCTTTGATAAGCACCTAGCTATCTAGGGCCAGTATCCTGTTCTTTCCCATCCTGAGTTCCCTCTGGGAGTGGCTGCAGAGGCTGGGCTGCCAGACTGTCTCCATTCTGAGTTCCTTCCAGCTCACTGTTGGGGGCAGTGGCAGTGGCTGATAACTTGGTGGCCGCATCATCCTTTGTTTACTGGTATGGCTGGCAATATTTTTCATTCACAAGACTAAAATTAAGAAATTGAAGAGCATTGTCAGTGATTTGTGCACACACTGTCATTTACTGGTAATATCCTCCAGATAATTAAACAAGGAACAAATTACTTTAGAAAAAAGGGAACTCTGGAGAGGAAATGAGGGAGTTTGGAGGTTCTCAACAGAATTCAAAGGAAGACTATGCTGAATCTCTTCATCTTCAGTAAAATATAATCTGGGTGGTGGTGTTATGTGTGAAAGAAGCAAAAGAATTTTCCATAATTTCCAGACCTGGAAGGAAGCACCTGGGCTGTGGCTGCAGACAGGTCACTTGGCAGAGGGGATCAAAGGCTTCCTTATATTTATTTACAGACTAGTGGAATTCTCTGAACCTTATTAGAAGTCTTAGTACTGAAGCTTTTCTTAAAATCTTTGTGCCTACCAATTTTTGGCCTGGTGTGAATTTGCATATCATTGGACCTGATCTGCATATTTATTTTGTAACTCAGCAGGAACCACGAAGCCATTAAACCAAAGTTAGATTTTCCTGTTTCCCAGCCAAAAACATTTTGAATAAAGGGCTTAGCTCTGAAAACAGGAATAGTGCTTAAATTTGTATTAACAACATAGTTTATTTTCCAAAGTTATTTAGACATGCTCTATTTTATTCTTTTAATAATATAAAATTTACCTTTTACCCAAAGGTCTTAATACTCAATTGAACAGTTTCACTTTTTTCACTTAGAAGTCATTTTTCTAAGTTAAATACTGTTAAAAGATTCATTCTTTTTGTAACCAAGCGGGACCCTATGGGCCCCCCAACCAGGGGCAGAACTTTCCGCCATATCCTCTGCTGTAGCTCCTCTCTGAAGTACCTAGAAAATAGTATCTGATGCACATTTCCTAAGTTTTACAGATAAGAGAAACTCCCACCAAATCAAAGATGTTAACTACTTGATGACCACGAGCACATAGCTCTCAGATCTACTGGTGCTTAAGAACTGATAATGTTAACCCCTGTGACACCGCTCTGTTACCTTGTCATTAACCAGTCATAGAATTGTACATGTGCTGATTGCATACCCTATGACACCCCATCCCTCACCTGGTCTTTAAAAATGCCTTGCTGAAACCCTTCAGAGAGTTCGGGGGTTTAGAATACAAGCCACTCGTCCTCTTTGTATTGGCACCTTTACAGTAAATGTTGTGTTTTCCTTTGTCACAACCCGGTGTCGGTAGGTTGGCTTTACTGTGCATGGGTGAGCGGACCCAAGTTTGGCTTGGTAACATTTTAAAGTATGAATGAAAAATACTGCCCGTCATATCAGTAAACAAAGGACCCTGCAGCCATCAGCCACTAGCACCACCCCCAACGCTCCCACCAGCCAAGGTGAGCTGGAGGGAACTCAGGATGGACAAGCAGGCTGCCTGCTGACAAGTCCTCAGCCTCTGCAGCCACCCCCAAAGGTGCCCCCTGAGGAGACTCAGGATGGGAAGAAAGGGATACTGGTCCTACATAGCGAAGGTGCACATCAAAGGAATGATTTCAATGAGCCCAAACTTCTGCACCTTCCCATACATAGAAAAGTGCTAAAAATCCTCAAACTGAGATAATCTGGTTTTCTTTAATTAACAGTAATCTTTTGATGTTCCAACTATCTGGTCTTTGTTGCAAAAATTCCTATATAGCCTGGCTCCTCCCCTACTTCCCTAAAGCAGTCTCTCATAGCTATCTGAGAGGCCACATCCCAGGCTTAAGTCCTCAGAAATGTTCACCGAATAAAACATAACTTACAACTGAGACAGGAAGGGGGCAGGGCACAGCCATTCAAGGAATGCCACAGCAATTAACATCAAAATGGTGAAAGATTCAACCCTCAGTAGGTCTTGAGGCTCAGGATGATGAGATTTAACTTCTGGCAGAATTTGAGCTTCATTATACGCCCATTGTAATATATTAACATGGTGAGTAACACACCCACAGGCACCATGGCAGTCCCAAGCTAGCCACAAAAAGGTCAAAGAGTGGGAAATGGCCAAATTCCTGGGAATCCCAGCCCCTTCCCCTTAGACTGGTACTTCTACTTATTAGCATATGAAGCCACCAAGCCCATAAAAACCAGCAACACGGCATCTCGCGGCTGCCCCTCTCCCTCTTCGGAGATGGCCCGCACTCTGTCTATGGAGTGTGTACCTACTTTTAATCTGAGCACTCAACCCCCACACCTCGTGGCCTTTCTCTTGCCTTTCAATGTATCTCTCTGAATAAATCTACCTTTACTCAACTGTGGCTCACTCTTGAATTCTTTCCTGCACAAAGCCCAGGACCCATGCCTGGTGGGGCATATCCCAGGGGCTCAACTGAAGCCTCGGACACAGCCCTTCTCACGCCCCACATCTGTTTTCCTGTATCACACCTTTTAGGTTGTGCATTTTTTTTCCAGTTGACAGAAGACTAGTTTATTTAAACGTATTAACATAAATTACAGTGTAATTTACAGCTCAAGTCTACTTGTGTACATGGTGTTCAGCAATTTGGAAGGTTTTCTTTTCTTTTTCTCTCTGGAGGGCTTTTCATAAAGGGCTAGCACATTTAAAGTATTGGAAGTGTGGCTCGAGTTCCTAATTTTCCCTCTGGGAGACACTGAATCCCTTTATCTTAGATTTATATAAGCACTCGGGCGTTTCTTGAAACCAATATGAATAAGAAATCCACTGATGTTGAGAGACATTACAGAAGTGTTTTCTACAAACCTAAAGAGGAAGCCTAATTAACTCAAAAGTATCTTTGATATCAAATTAATTTCTGTGTCATCCGTTGTGTGTCCAGTCCAATCCTCCAGAAACAGGCAAGCTGAAATATCTATTGGGGTTCCAACCCCTGGGTTCCCTACTCCCAGTTCCTCATACTAATTCAAACACAACGCAGATGGGCTTTTACAAAGAGAGCCAATTTCTTACTCCAACAGAAGAAATTAAATTATTGGACAATCTGAAGATTAAGTAGTAGCATTTTCCCCCTAAAGGGAAGAAACCAGGCATATGTTGGGAAAAGTACACAGTTGCCCCAACTTCCATGAACCGTCACACACATATTTATCCTCTAGGGGGCAGCAGTCCCCTGTTTCTGGGGGAAAACAACCTTCTTCAGGCCAGAGTTTTGCCTCCTGGAGCCTCCAGGGAAAATTCCCTTAGAAATCACTCTAGCTTTAAAACAGATAAAATTCTAATCTAGAAACCAGAAACATTCATTCAAGGAAACAGAAGAACCAGAGCCCTTCCATCTGCTCTGACCGCTGGCAGGCACACAGATAAGACTCCGCCTGAATTCCCTGGATTCATACCGATGAACACCTGGCAAAAGCCACAAGACAATAACCCACACCAGAAAACAGAAACTGCACTTTTTCACTTCCTAATGCTCCATAGATGTTCTTAGCCAGCTGAAACTTGCTGTCCTTGTTTCAAAATGGTTGGAAACAAATCTCAGAGACAGGCAGGTAACCCAGCAAGACCAAATGGGTTGTCACTGCCTGGGTTCCCTCTGAAAACAGAGCCCCAGACAAGGACTTGCCTGGAGGGGATTTATTGGGAAGGAGATGCAAGGGTACAGGAGTGAGGATCTGTTAGGATGACCAGCCATCCATGCTTGCTGAAGGGTTCCCTGAGATGCGAGACTGTCATTGCTAAAATCCAGGAAGTCCCAAGCAAACTGAGACAAGTTGATCACAGTGGGAACTGGAGAGCTAGCCCCAGAGGAGTGAAAACCAGTACAAGGCTGAGCTGATGAGTTGGTTTGATCTCACAGGACCTTCTAAGATGCATCTCAGAACAGGAGAACATTTACCCACCACTTCTCATCCCCTACTGGTTAAGCATTGCCCCTTGGAGTGTTAATCCGACCCCAAATTCAGGGTTCATATGCATGAGGGCTGATGAGTTCCTATTGGCATTTCCCACTGTGGCTTCAGAAAGTGAGAGAAACACAATGCACCTGAGGCCCAGCACCGCTGGGTAACACCTACACAGATCTGGTTGTGGCTGCAATTTTTCTGGAATCAAAATTGGACTGAAGAGGTAGGAAGTGGGGCACAAGAGTCCAATGAATGAAGATTAACATTACCTCCCTTTGGTTGGCTCATGTTTGACTCTTCATGAGGTTATCAACCCCTATGGCTTAGCCTCTCATTCGTTTATTAATTTAAATGAGATAAAACACTCAAACTCTTTGTTTAAATAAAAGTTCTGCAGAATAGCTTTATTTTACCTCATGTATATTGAGGAAGATGCCTGCTAGTGAAAAAAAGACAATTCACAGGTGTTTGCATCTCCCTCCAAAATGGAGATGGCAATTTAAATGTCATAACTGGTATAAAACATTAAGACAACCAATCAAAATCACAGACTTTTTAGAAGTTAAGGTATACATACAAGACACAGCACAAACCTCTGAAGCCTGCATGTCTTGCCAAATTTTTTGGAAATAATATTTGCAAGGATGATTTAGAAATATTTTTATCTCCATAGTTCTTTTAAACTTTTTATTACAGAAAATTCTCAGAATCCCCTTGTACTATCAATAACCAACTTTTGGCCATCTTTTTCCATCTCTCTCTCTTAAGAATGCACAAAGCAGCAAGCAACAGAAAAACTAATTATATGATCATAACCAAATAAAAGCACTGTTTGTCTCAGATAACATAAAATCTAGAGACAGGCAGCCTAGGCTGGTGTAGAACTGAAATGATGTCCTCGAAAATTCCTCTACTTTTTTGGTCCACTGTCTTTAGAATGTGATTGCAAGATGGCTGACAAGCCTCAGGAACTCACATCCTTGTTCCAGGAAGGGAGAATGAGGAAGAGCAAAAGGGACCCTAGGATACAAAACCAGATACTTCAGTTTTCCTTCAGAAACCTTTCCCAGATGCTGTACTCAGCAAGGGAGTATGGGAGGTGAGCAATTTTAGCTGGAATACAGCCACCCTGAATCAGAACAGGGTCCTGTTAGTCAGAAAGAAGGGGCCTCGGTCTTTTCCCATGTTTTTCTCTGCTTCCAATGCCCTCCCTCCCCTGACCACCCAGGTTATTCCTTTATTTAACAAATATTTATTTAATACTCACTCCCTGCCAGTCCCAAGGCCAGGTCCTGGGGCTCTAAAGGGAATACAAAGTAGTGTTTGCTCTTTCTTGAACAAGCCCTAATCTCAACTATAGCAGAAAGCCAATACATAATACCTGAACTTGCTAAATGCAGAGTCACACAAACACACACCTTATTTATAGGTATAGAAGATACAGAAGGAATTTCTCAAAGATATAAAACCAGAAATGGTTCAAAGGAGCTGCCTCTGGAGGCCAGACTGAGACAGGAAGATGAAGGGCCAGGGATTGCTGACACCATTATAAGCCCTTCCATACTGCTTGGCTTTTTTTTTTTTTAAACCACGTGCCTACATAACTTTGATAAAATGTAAAAAGTAATTCTGAAAAATAATACTGCAGCAAACATCTTTTTGCATAAAGAATGGTTGCCTTTTTTGGTTATGTTTTCATGATGTATTCTTAGAATTTCTGTGTTAGAGACTGCAGATACAAATTTGTCTCCAGAAAGTATGAAAGATGGTTGTTTAAACGGAGTGATATATGTAAGCAACCAAGCTCATAGCCGGCCCTCAGTATACATTCGTGAGAAACAAATAAATCACCCAGCATTTTGTCAGGATTCCAACCCTTCCCAAGAGCTGCCCCAAAGAAGAAGCACAGCTCCCTTGATGTTCCTCTGGGTCTTTTGCTAATACAACTAGCCCTGCAGTGAGTAGTTGGTGCCAGTGTCAATTCAGGTTTGTGCCACTGTGTATTTGGGATCGATTCCTAGAAATGGGTAAACACATACATCTTTTTGCTGGATATTACCATGTTGCCTCCATAGAGGTCTCCCCGTTTTGCACTCCCCGCAGTAATGTGAGTGTACATTTTCCTCACAGCCACATCAAGAGAAATTGGTGTCCCACTGTGGGGTTGATACTCAACTGATAGGTGAGAAATGGTTTCTCCGAGTAGTGTGAATTTGCATTTCTAACTGATACTTACCATTTCTCCCTGCCACAGCCCATTCTAAATTTCCTGCACCTTCAGCCAGCACTTCAGTTGGTCTAGCTGCTTGCCAAGGGGATGACCTAGACTTTTGTCCCTGAGGGATCTGAGCCCTTGGTGGCCTTGCCTTTGTCAGGCCAAGGATGCCTCGGTCACCCAGGCAGTGTTATTACTGAGCACAGAAACACCAAGAAGCATCCCAGGGAATCTGAGCTCCACACACTCTCCTTTCTGCCCCACTAGGTGTCAGTAGCCCTGCTTCTTCATGATAGTCAAGGTTGATTCCACCCTGCCACCCTTGTAAACCCGTTTTTGCCTTCAGAGCCACTGGTATAGAGATTCAAAGTGACCAGGTGGCAGTTGTAGCCTTAGGTTAAGTGGAAGCCTCCTGTGTTCCTTGGTGAAGAGCTCACCCCTCCCTGGCAACTAGGGCTTCTTTCCAGCAGAGCCTAAAGTGGTAAGAAAACAAAGCAAAACTTTTTGCAAGTGAGTCACTGGAGATGACGGTAAGAGGGGCCTCTTCTTCTTCTACCCTTTGGTTCCCAGACTTCTGTATTCCAATGGATGAAGGCAGAGCACCACATAACAGCCATTGGTTCAACACATACTGTATATCCTCCAGGACAGCACTTGACCCCACAAGGAGTCATCCCCAGGCTAGCACCCTCACTGAGACTTTCAGGCCAGGCACTTTCAGGTGACACATTCTATAGGAGGCCCGGTGGATCCCGTGAGAATGTACCCATTCTGCACACACCTTCTGCATCATAAGATGGGGCCCTTAGGGTGAGGCAGGGTGAGACCGAGGGCTTTGACAGGAAATCAGGCACACCGTCAGCTCTGTGCTGAGACCCTGGAGGCTGGGAAGGCAAACCTATCCCCACAGCTAGTTTTAAGTTCCTGGAAGAAGAACCACTTTCCCTTCCAGGTTAGAAGGGATCGGATAGAATCAACTTGCTTGATCTTCCTGAGGGATGGAACTGCACTGGGGACTGTGAGTGGGAAGTTAGAGAATCAGCAGAGGCAGTAGCTGGAACAGCCTTGGTGAGCAGGAACCCATATAGTTGGGCCAGTGTGTAGCCTCTATGCCTTTCACCATGACTACCCCATTCGTGGGTCCATTGCTCCAGCACTGGAGGGGCTCAAGACAGAGGATGGCTGACATCCGCCAGAGAAATCGTCCTGTCCCCCAGGCTGTGGAGTGCTACCTCTGAGGTAGATGCTTCCTAGTGAACACTGACATGAGACATAAACATCTCCACACTTGTACCCACCCCTATAGGTCATTCGCGTGCCTCTTCCCCCATCTTCCCACGGTGCTTCTTTTAGGCCCCTGACCAGCCAGCCAGTGGTTCACCACTGCTTAGAAGCATAGATTGCTACCTTTGGCCACTTCTCACTCCATCAAATGCTCGCAATGGAAATTAGTGCTCAGAGCTCCGCCCATTAGGAGGATTTTCCTTCTCTATTGCCTTTTAGGGCCACCACTGCCTAGGGCTTTAGTGTGTCAATAGTCATATCAACTGGTAGGTGAACCTACCCATGCATGAACTAGGCCAAGATGTTTTCTTTCTTCATCATCTGGTCATAGGGAAGCCCCCACAAGGCCCTAAGTGTGAGCTGCAGGAGAGGCATCAGTGCAACAGATTACATGACATGGGCCACCTCATTTGTGCCTGCTAGACTTCCTCAGGCCTGAATGTACCCTTTTCATCATACAGTGGGTTGCTACTGCACCTGCCTGACTTTATTATGACTTGATGGACGTGACAATATCCAGCCCATGATAGGCAGCTCCTGTCTCATAATCACTTGGTGTCTGTTCCCTGGTCAGCCTCTACTGGCGCCCAGTTGTCCATCAGGAGTGGCTTTTCGAAGGTACGGTTCTTTGATGCAGAAGGCATGGCCTAGTTAGAGGATCCGTGCCATGCATCTCCTCTTGGGGCTTGCCAGAGACTCCACCCAGCATCCCTATATCATGGGATGTCTCTAACACTATAGCCAAGTGGCGGAGCAACTTGTACTGCAGCCTGGTCCTCACGCAGAGTCCTCTCTTCCTGTGGGCCTCACACGAAATTGGTAGACTTCTGACTACTTGATTAATGGATTGGAGTATTATTCTCAATGTGTCATATGCTGCCTCCAAAGTCCAAAGGACCCATGAAACACGTATACTTTGCTTATTAGCAATGAGGAGTACAGGTGATAATTTGTTTTTGACCCTAGAGGAGATGTCCCAGCGTGCCTCAGACCCCTTAAAACTTTCACCTTTGTAGTAGGTTCCTGAATCTTTGTGGAGTTTATTGCCCATCCTCTGGCACATGTATGTCTCATTAGGACATTCAGAGTAACACCATATTTCTGTTCACCCGGTGCACTTAGCATGATGTCATTAATATAGTAGACCAGAGTGGTGTTCGGTATAAAGTCAGGATGACTGAGGTCTTTGCAGACTACACTGTGACAGAGAGCAGGAGTTATCATAGTCTTGGGGCAGGACCATGAATATTACTGTTCTTCCCATATACATCTGAAATGCTCTTGGTTCTCCTTACTAACGGGGACTGAGAACACACTGACAGATCCAACATGATCTAGCATGATCTAAATGGTTTTTGCAGATATTAATACAGGTGGATTACATGGGGTTGGGGATTTAATGGGAGCCATCACCCCTGTATCCTGTAAGTCTTTAAAGGAGACATTAATTTCTGAGCCCAAACAAATTGCCAACCTACAGATTCAGGAACTAAGTAAGTGGTTCTAGTTTTACACTACTAAATTCGGGGCATGGTTGTCATGTAGCAAAAGCTGCATTGGATATGCAGGCTGGGAATATAGAAATCTGAACACGGCATTTAGATGAGACTTTCCTGGGAAATTATGTAGAGGAAGAACAGCTTGAGACCCCCCGAAGTCACCATTACCAAACTACGTGCAGTGATTCCTATCTCAGAAAATGGCACCACTATCTACTCAGGCACCCAAACTGGACACATCATGCCTTTCATGACCTGGCCCCACCAACCTCATCTCTCTCCTTCAGGCACCCTAGTATAGGGAGTATCCAGCAAAACAGACTTTCTGATGCTCCCTACATGCACTATGCCCTCTTCCCACCACCATGCCTTTGCCCACACACTTCCTCCTATCTGGGATACCCTCTGCAGCCCCTTCCTCATACATTTACCTGCCATTTCCACCTCATACATCACTACTTCTGGGGAGCCTTCCTTGACCATCCCTGGCCAGGATTTAGATTCTCCTTGTCCCATATCTTCCTATGCACAGCACACTGCACACATCATAGGGTGACTGCTTTATCTCCGCCAGTTCTTCAGTCCTCCCCCCAACTCCACCTTTGTGGCCCTGAAGGGCGTGGATTGTGTCTTTTACATTTTTGTATAATCAAGAACTTAGCATCTCCCTGACAACAAAGAAAGCTAAGCAGGATCCTGCTTGGCATGGGGAGATTTCAGAATGGCCAGTCTGAGAAAATGACAAGTCATTATTTTTTCTCTTTTCCTTTGAAAGAGCATATAGCAATCACTGTTGATGGGCTAATATAACACTCATTCTCAAACCACTTCTTCTTTGTCCACTTAACTACAGAGGCTGGAAAACCCAAACTATTGTCTCAGGCTCCCTTATATTTAGTGTGGCCAATATGGTGAAGCAGAAGTCTGCTAGAGGCTTCTGGGAAATCTTTTGCTTTTCAGATCAAAAGGACACATGGGCTGGCCTCACCCCTATCTCCCATCTTCCTGCCAGAAACATAGACGTGAAGCCTGAAACTTCGCCAGCCACCTTGTACCACGAGGTACTAAGGGCGCCAGAGGAGGAAGCCACCACAAGTCCAAGCCTCTGATGGCATCTCAGAAGCACTGCCCCAGCCTCGGGCTGCCTGCCTCCAGACCTCTCCTTGGGTGAGATAATTAAGTGGTCTGACTGTTTAAGACACTGCCTGTCAGGTGTTCTGTGGCAGAGCAGAAAGCAGTTCTAACGGATACAGAGTATATAGAGCAGTGGGAACTAACTGCTGGAAGAGAGTTCGGAGTCAAGATCATGCTGGAACCAGTATTAAAGATAAACCCATCAATTAAGGAATAAATGGGGTTGTTGTTTTTCAATTCAGCTCCTGGTTCTGTGGGGGAGACTTGGAAACAAGAGATGTAGCCTCTGTTCTTAAAGTGTTTACAGTCAAGTGGGAGGTGGTTGGATGAAATAGCACGCTGAACAGCATGCCATCAAGAGCTGGGTTTTATAAAGCTTGGGGGACGAGGACGCTCAGCTAAAGGGAAGTGGCTCAAAAGGGGAAGGTTTCCTGGAGGCTGAGGGGCTTGAGCCTCAGAAGATAAGTGGGATTGGTTGACTTACTATTAGCCCATCCGGGATCTCTGCCGCGGGGTATGAGGATGCTCCTGGAGCTACCTGCTGAGAAGCCCTGAGCACCCAGCGGAGGCTCATTAAGTTTTAATGCCTTCTGCGTCTCCATCCAAGGTGGTTTAAAAAGATGTTTTCCTCTCTCTCAGATTCATTTATTCAACACGTATATATGGAGCCTTTACTCTGGATGAGGAACTGCAATGCGTACAACTGTGGGCAGTGCACACACAGCACCTGACCTGAGAGAGCTTCCGTTCCAATGAGGGAGAGAGATGACAGATAAAGGGAAAACACAGGGCTGGAGGGGGCAGGATTAACCAACTCGGCACCAGGCAGCTTCCCTCCCTTCTTTAGGCTCCTGCCTTCCCAGATTGGTTATACGTCTGGGTTCCTTTGGCCCATGACTCGTTAGGCACCCCGCTTCCTAGAGTCCACAGGAAGTGGCCTGGAAGGACACATGCTGCGGGTGCTGTGTTCATCCTCCATGCCCAGGCCACCCCCATGTTGCTGCAGCCTGCAAGCCTCTGCCATTTCTTTCTGTCCCTCCAGGCTAATCCCTCTGTACCACCGCCTCCATCTCCCTTCCTGCATCACACGTACGTCGTGGGCCACAGCTTAGCTCCATCCTGCCCTCATTCTTCCTGATGTGCCAGGCCACTGCCCCTGCCAACACACTGTCACACTGCTCTAATCTGCAGGGGAGAGCACTGCTCCTTCATCCTAAGGAGCACCTCACTTCCTCCTCTCCCTGGGAAACCCTCCTCTTCATCCGGAGCTGGGTGATCACACAGTTGATCATCCCAAACTGGGACACAGTGAAGAGGGAAAGCAGGCACTATTAACACATCAGACAACAGGCAAACCAAGGTATGTGGTCTCCTATCCAGAGCCCAATGCTGAGGTCAGATGCTCCAGACAGACTCTCCCTCTGTTACCTCACCATTTCCAAAACTGTGTTCTGTGGAACACCTGGGAGAGATCAACAGGGCTCCTCAAAAACAGAAAAAAACTAAAAATTCCACATTGAAATGATTTTGAAAAACTGAATTAACCCAAGATGAATGTGAATTGGCAAGACTGTAACATGTCATGTCTCCCAAGCCCATTTGACCATATAATCCTTGGGCAGAGAGCATCTCATGGAAGTAACATACTTTGAGAAATACTGTTCTACACAAAGGGAATTATTCCCAGAGTTTGTCTTCTCTCTGTCCTAATGTTTAGTATTAAGAAATGAACACCAGGGTGGAGATGGGCTCATACCCAGCTCTGCCTCTTTCCAGCTGGTTGCCATTTTGCAGCAGGCTGCTTGTTGGCAGCAGGTAACAGAAATCAGTAGGTATTATAGCTCATCACTCTCAAAACAACAACTCCTGAGTTAAGTCCCTCCAACCCAGCAGTGTCCTCAATGACCCAGGTGTTTTCCATTTGTTTGCCCTGCCATCTTTAGCTTGTTGCTTATCTCCTCTCATGGTCACAGTGATGGCTCCATCCAAATCCAAGCATAGCACATAGAAACAAAGACATTCAGTGAAGAAAGGCTTGTCCTCCCACATATGTCCTTACCATTTATTCTTAGCAAGGAGAAAGTTTTCCAGATGCCCCACCACATACACACACACATATCCCTGTAGAAGTTTCCTCAGTTCTCTGTGGCTAAGTAGGGTGACCAACCTACCCAGTCTGCCCAGGACTGATGTGTTTCCTGGGAATCAGTCCTAATAGTACTAAAACCAGGACACTCCTGGGCAACTTGAATGAGTTCATAGCTGGGACCATATGGGAACCACATGACTGCTTAAATCAATCATTGCATAGGGGAATGGACTTACCCTTGATTGAATGGACTTACCCTTGATTAGTTTAGACTAATCAAGATTTACATTCAAGGCAAGAGAGGGAGCCAGCTTTCCTGAATGCAGAATGATGAACACCCAAACAAAACCTAGTTCCTTACAATGAAGAAGGAGGGAAATGCTGTCGGGGAGGCAATCAGCAGGACTGCCTTTTCTGTAAATTGAGATACAGTGATTAGTCTCCCCTCATGATGTCGTAGTAAGGACTAGATAGAATGACATAAGAGTGTCTTACATACAGAACTCATAATGGTATCTTTTAAGCACTTACTGTGTGCCAAGCACTACGCTAAAGACATGACATGTGTTGTCACTATATCCTTACAACATTCTAGGAACTGGGGATGTAAATCCCATGTTACAGATGTTGCTGAGACATAAAGAGGTTAATGATTTGCCCAAGGACATACAACTAGAAAGCTGCGGAGCCAGGTCTCAAACCAAGTCTGCCGAACACCATGATGCCCATCTTAATCCCTCTACCCCGCTGCCTTGCAGTTGGGCACTGACTGTGAATTTCCTTCCCTTTAATCTCCAGCACCTGGCACAGAGCCCTGCATACAGCAAGCACTTATTAAATAGTTTTTGAATGAGTAGATGGTAATGGTAGATGACATCCCTCAACCATAGGGTTTACAAAGAACAATTGCCTGATTTTAGGATTTTCTCCCCCAAATTTGGCCCTCTTCCAGGGATCCTTCTCCCAGCAAATGGCACCACCATCTATCCATTTGCACAAACCAGAAAACTAAGAGTTACCATCAGCCCATCTCTCTCCCTCCCACACACCATATCCAACCCATCACCAAGGCTACCTCTCAAATCTGTGCATTTCTTTCCATCTTCCGTGACCTTGGCCCATGTTTCTATCATGTTCTCATCTGAAGTGCTGTGAGAGCTCCCTCACCGTTCTGCCCACAGCACTGAAGCCATCCTCCAGTCTCTTCCCTGTGCCACAGCCAGAGTGGGTGTCTCCATTTCTGACCAGGCCACCTGCCTACTGAAAACCCTTAATGTTCATTCCTTTGGGGATAAAGCTTAAACTGCCTCACACAGCCTGGTCTCTGCCTGCCTCCCTTGCCTCGTCTTAACACACAATCCCCTCAGTCTCATATTCTCCTAGCCACCCCCTCCCCTGACCCTCCTGAAGTCTCTCCTTGTGGTGCCTCCTCCTGCCATGGGACCCCTGCACACACTGTTCCCTCCCCTCTTTGCCTAGTTAACTCTTACTCACCTCAGGCCTTAGCCCGGGCTTCCTTCCTTCTGTTAAAGCCCTGCTGACCACTGTGATGTCAGATTCCCACCCCCAACGCTGTCAGAGGCTCTGGTAGCACCATCTACTTTTCCTTAATGGCCCAGTTGGCACAGTCACGGTTTAACATTCACTTGTGTTTGTCTTGTTACTGACTCGGGTCCTTGGACTCTTTAATTAACAGAAATTGGTTAAAGTCCAGACGAGGAGTTCAGGCAAGACTTTATTGGGATATTGCTGTAGCACGAGGGAGCGAATACAAGTAACAGGTGCCCTTACTTGCTCTTGGCGGTGGGGGGGCTGGTTCCTTAAATAGGTTTGGGAGGGGATCGGTGGGTCGGGTCGGAGGGGTAGTTTAGGTAGACCGCCCACCCTCTTGGTGGTGCTGAGTGCAGGGATCATGCACAGTGCCCTCTATTGCTCCAAGTATCTCCTAAATGGCAGTGGGTTTGTGGCCTTTTCCTATTTTATTGTTCCTAATTGCCCTGACTGCGTGTGTAGTTACTAGTCGTTTCCTTGCAGTCTGTTGCTGGAGGAGGCGTTTGTCCAGGCGCAAGCACTCCAGTGAAGGGCCCCAGGCCCCAGGCCCCAGGCCCCATCTCAGTTTGTCTGTCCATCTATAAGCTTGGTGTCTGGTTACACTGATCTCTCCGCAGTCTCTCCAATGCCCAGCTGGGGACGGCATAGAGTATGTTTTCAACAAATGTGTGTTTAATTCATTCATTCATTAACTAGTTGATTAATCAATTAATTAACATTCCACCCAGGTTACTACGACCTCCAGTAGGGCAGGGTCCTGCCTTAGTGCTTCTGCACCACCACCAGCCCCCACAGCTTGCCCAGGGCTGGGCCTGGGGAAGTGTGTGATGAACGCTCTGAGTGAGAGTGACCACGTGGTGGACGGGATGGGAGTGCTTGTACCCTGACCCCTGCCTCACCCACTGGGTTGTTTCCTTGGGCAGTCATAACAAAGTACAGCAACTGGGGAGGCGTCAAACAACAGAAATGTATTGTCTCACGGTTCTGGAGGCCAAAAGTCTGAAATCACAGTGTTGGCAGGGCTGTGCTCTCTCTGAAGGCTCTGGGGGAAGATCTTCCCTTGACTCTTTCCTGGCTTCTGTGGTTGCTAGCAATCTTTGGCATTGCTTGGCTGTGGCAGCATGGTAACAGGGAAGAAGAAATCTGACTCCATATTAGATCTGTTCCTTTAGCTCTAACCCTGTGCTCTGTTTCTGGTGCTGAGTCATGCTGGTTCTGCACCTTTCGTAAAAGAATGTTTGCCTATAACCTGAAATACACAGGAGAACCCATTCTCAAGGCTCTGACCTTTAAGGGTGTAACACTTTTCTGTTCGTATAGAGAGAAAAAGTTGCGGAACAGAGGATAACACTTGTCTTGTTGGAGGTTTACAGGGACACCACCACCTGACTGACCTACATGGATAGCTGTAAGAACGAAGGATTCTGATGCCACAAAGTTTGCAACAATGAACCACAACCCATTCCATTTTTAATATAAAAAGAAGCCTGAATTCTGACTTGGGAAGATGGTTCTCCAGGACATTAGTCTGCCATCTTCTGGGTCTGCCAGCTTTCCAAATAAAGTTTCAAATAAATTCCTTGCCCCAACACCTCGTCTCCCGATTTACTGGCCTGCCTTGCAGTGAGCCAAATGAGTTTGGACTTGGTAATAGCATCATTCCAATCTTTGCCTCTGTCTTCACATGGCCTTCTTCCTGTGTGTCTCTATGTCCAAATTTGCTTCTTTTTATAAGGACCTCATCTTAACTTAATCACATCTGCAAAGACCCTATCTCCTAATAAGGTCATATTCAGAGGTACCAAGGTTTGGGACTTGAATATATTTTGGGGGGGAAACAATTCAATACACTAACCCCAAATGCCACAGTAACCTCTTTCGAATTATTTTGAACCTGCCCTTTCTGTAGCTGAAGCGAAAGCCTTCTTCCTGGGACCACTACCCCGGCCCCTAGCCTTTGCCAAAGATGAAGTTATGTTTCTCATTTTCCTGTTTCCTCCAGAAACGCACCCTGACAAAAGCCTGCAATTCCCCAGCTGGCAGCTTTGACAGTGGCCAAAGGCTGTCACGCCCTTTCTCATTTAATCTTCACAACAGCCTCAAGAAGGTTTACTCTTCCTCCCATTTTATAGATGGGGAAATTGAGACTCGGGGAAGGGGGAAGGGAAGGGCCACACTCAGTCTCACAGCAGGGAACCAGCAGAGCAGAGACTTGACCCAGGTCTACCTGATGCCAGACACCACATCCTTCACTTCCTGTCTCTACCACCCAGCTGCTTTCCTTGATGGGACACCTGCCAGCTGTCAGGAGAGCCCAGGTAAACCCATCTAGCAACTTAGAAGAGTGTTGTGAAAAAACTGGTAAGAGATACGAGAAAACGCAAAATTAGGGGTCTGGGTTTGGTCACTAGAAGAACCCAGGAAGGAGTCACAGGTCACATGAAGAGACAAGAAGAGATGCTTAGGGGCAGTTTGGGGTGACATTTCTTTAGGGAGGAATTTTCCATTAGTGATTGTTTTAAATTGATTTGATGATGATAGAATATAAATTCAGTTATTTTGCCCTGCCCTACTTTTATAATGCCCCACTCTTGGTGAATATCATTTTGCATCCGGTAGCCTGCCGGTGTTCTAGAAGCCAGTTTGTTCTGATTGATATTCAGCGCTAGTCATGCAAGCATGATTCCACTATGAACATGATTTCCTCTGAGGGGATACCTGACTGTTTGTTAGGCAGGCATGGTTTTCCTGAGAAGACTATTTTCTTCAGCTGAAGTAGTAAGTCGTGCGTGTCGGTGATGACTACTGAGATACCCCTCGAGATATGCAGGTCAGCCCCAGGTCCCCTGTGGCATGCAGTCACTCGGGTTGGATTTATAATGCCTAACATTTCATTTAAGCAGTCAATACGTTTGCTGATTGCCTACTCTGTCTTAGGCTCCGTGTTGGGTACTCGTTTCTCCCCTCAGGGAGCTCATGTTTTCTTAGGGGAGATGAACAGTTACAACCAATGGGATCAGTGCTTCAAAAGAACTGTCAGTTGAGGTCCTTAGTTGTATATGCCATAATCCACACAGGTTTAAGCAGAAGGAAAAAAAAATCAGGCTCAGTGCTACACAGCTAAAGGCCAGAGACAATGCAGCCAGCCAACACACCCATCCACACCACGGGAATTTTCTAGTGGAAATATCATCACCCTGCCACTTGTTGCTCGGCACCTATGTGAGGGGCTGGCTGTTAGAAACTCCTTCATGGATGCCCCTAGAACACCCAGACACCCCCAACACAGCTGCTTTCCAGGTGATCTTATCTACCGGCACGCAGACCTCAATGCCTGTACGTACTGCCACCTCCGCGTCGTATCAGGAACACCTTCTATATGGAAACCAGGTTACATGTGAAACCCACGTGGACTGTGGGAAATGTTACATTAGTTTAGTTACTTTAGTTTCCCAGCCTCTATAACAGAGGAAGGCAATCTAGAATCTAGACTTGGAAACTGGATGTTTGCATCCGGAATTCAGGAAAGATATACAGACCAGTGAGCTGGGCCTGATCACCGAGGGTTCACCCAGGTGCAAAGACTGGGGAGGATGGTGATTCAGACCAGACACAAGGGTGCTTCCACTTTGGTTCGTCACCGAAACAGCAAATGAGCTGGTAGAAATAGAGATACAAGTGGGAAGGTCGCCCCTGGTGCCTCCCTATCTCCTCATACAGGTGCACTTGAAGCCTAGTGGTCAAAGAGTAAGAAACCTGCAAGGGCAGGGGAACCCTGGCTGCCTGCGAGCTCTTCTTTATTCTGCTGGGCTGGAACTCAGCATTCGGGGATCTACGTACTGTCATGAAGGGAATCCCCCTTCAATGGGAAATCCAAACTCCTATTCTGAAATGGAGAAGTTCTGAACAGTGAGGTACTAGCCTGTTCTGCATTAAAATGTAACTGTTGACTGAGGCAAAATTTAGAGAAACAGAGAAAGTAGTTTTTCCTTCTCATTGGCCATCAGACAAAGGGTAGAAAGTTTTGATTCCAGGTAAGGATGTCTGGTCAAGGACAGATCCTTGGGTTGTAGATCAGGAGCTAAGGAGAGAGACCATCCCTGGTGATCCTTCTCCTCTCCTGAGGAGGGGTGTGCATTTGAACCCCAAGGACAATAATCTAGTGGTGGATTTAAAATATTTCCCCACCTCTGCATCATTATTTCTTTCCTGTTATCCCAGGAATTCAGTAAAATTTTGTAGAACTTTCTTAGCATGCATTGAATTATGAGAAGTGACTTATCCACACCTGATGAAGATTGAATTGAGAAAAGGGAAAATCATCACAGATTCAGAACACATTATGAATCTCAAGCAGGCTAAACACAGAGGAAAGTATACCTAAGCACATTGCAGTAAAACTGCTGAAAACCAAAAACAAAGGTAAAATCATAAAAGCAGTCAGAAAAAGAGATGCATTACTTTCAGACATGATAACAAGACTGGTAGCTGACTTACCAGAAGCAATGAAAGTCAAAAAAGGAATAGAATGCTACCTTCAAAGTGCTAAAACACTACCTAACCTAGAATTCAGTAGCTTCAAAAACATCTTTCAAGAACAAAAGGAAAACAAAGACATTTTCAAACAGGTAAGAACCAGGAGAATTCAGCAGCAGGAGACCTACACTAAAAGGAAATACTGAAAGTGTTTTCAGATAGAGAGGAATGGTCCGGAGGGAAACTAGAAGATATATATCAGTGGTAGAAGTAGATAAATAAAGATATTCATACAATGGAATACTCAAAAAAAATATATAAGAATATGTATATGTAAATGGGAACATTGTTTCCAATAGCCAAAACATTACTATCCAAATGTCTGTCAATATTCATACATGGAGTACTATACCGCAATAAAAGTTAATAAAATAGACTTACACTCCCATCAAAGATGGAATAATAAAGACTGGACACCCTCCTGCCTGAAATAATAATTTAAACAAGGACAAAATGTATGAAAAAAGGTTTCAAGGCATTGGATACCAGGCAATGAATGGGATCCTTAGAGGCAGAGAACACATGTAAGCCCTACAATTGCCCCTACTGCCTGGAGGGAGTTTCCAGGCCACCCCACACGGAGGGCGAACCCAGGTGCAGCCTGGAAGTCTCCCTGGGTTGAAGAGATGGAGCTGTGAGTCTGAAGAGGCTAGCTGGCTAGAGTTTACAGGACAGAGCACCAGAGATGAAAGGGCTGCAGAGAGAGAATTCTGCAGATTTTCAGAGGGTCCCTCTCAAGTGTTAAGCTGAGTTTTTGATCAATGCATGCAGTGGAGTCCAGACTCTGCCATGGTCTATCAATCAACAAACCTGTTCTGAGCACCTACTATCCCTGAGGAGGGATGTGGGAAGCCAGAGCTGAGGCAGATCTGTTCTTGCCCTTATGGGATTCCTAGCCTAACTGAGGAGAGAAACCACACACACCCAGCAGGCACATCCCGCCCGGGGAGTCTGAGCTGAGAGCTGGAAGAATGGTTCAGAGCAGACGTGAAGAGAAAAGAGGGTTAGCTGTCCCAACGTGTACCGTCCCCCTCCCTGACCCTGACCCCAGCACTCAGCCATGCGGAGACACAGTGATGTGGGAGTCACAAACCAGGTCTCTGGGGCTGCAGCCAGGGTCCTAGTAAAAGTCTGAGGAAGCAAAGACTGCCATCCATGGGAAGAGGGGAGAGCCCGGGGCCAGGAAGTGGGAGCTGGTGCCCATCCCCACTCTGTTTCTGGATCTTTGTGTGAGCTTAGAGGTCTGTTGGGCTGCACCCCCCCAGGCCTACAAGTCTTGTGCTTGCCCAGCTTCAAGATCGAAAAAAAAGCTGGGAGTCAGCAACAGAGACCACAGTGGTTTAATGGATCGGGGGTCTTACATGTCTAAGACGAGGACCTGGAGCAACACCCCACTGCGTGTGTGGATGGTGGGCAGGACAGGCGACACCACTGGGGGCTGAGGGAGGTTAGCAAGTTATAGGGGGAATTGACCTCAGGTTGGCTCATCAGTTACCAGGGAAACCTGCAAAGGGACACACCCCTCACCGCCACTTTGATAAGAATAATCACTAGCTGGGACCTGGGACCAATATGTAGGAAGGTCAGTCAGGTGACTAGGGCATAAGTGAAGCAGGCACTGGTTGAGCAGGGGATGTACAGAGAACAAGACAACAGCCATCTTGGGTGGCCTGACCATACAAGGTCACTGCCCTCTCTGGGTCCCAGTTTCCTCATCTGACCCTGGGAAGGCTCTCTAAGCTCCTTTTACTCTGAGGGAGGTTCCCACAAGCTGAGCTTCTGAATCTCAGTTTCTCTTGCCCACAAAGGGGCCAATAATCCCTGTCTATCCGTGGGAGAGCCTCCCAATCAAGAGATCATAGTTTTCCTCCGGCTACTGCCAAGAGAGGAAGAAGCCCCAGGAACGTGTGCAGAGGTGAGGGGACAGGCGGTGAGGCGACAGGCAGTGACTGACAGGGATGAGGCAAGTGCTTTCTGCCAACCCAGCATCCTACTTTTATCTCTCCCCAACTCCCCAACTCCACCACAACCCAGTCGATTTTTCTTAGTTCCTAGAATTCCATGCCTCCTGCTCAGTCCTGTGGTTTCTCCAGGGATGATTCAGGAATAGAGGGTGGCAGCCATCTTGTCAGGAAGTTGCAACACCTACTGTTCTCACAGCTACCACGCCCGCTAGTCTTCAAACTTGACGTGTACTTTGCGTCCTGTTGGGACCCATCTTAGGGTGCCCTCGGAGAACAATCTGGCTGTGCTGTCTATAAGCTGATTTCACTCACACTAACTCCCCAGAACTCGGTGAACTCCCTCCCCGCACACCCTCCTGTGTCCTGAAGGCCTCCAGAGAACGCATCGTTCTGGTTTATGGACAGGAAAACTGAGACCAGTGAGGAATCCCGGTTTTCATCCTGCCAGGAGGGAAGGGAGAGCCCCGGAGGGGCTGCAAACAGAGGAGGGGCCCAGTGTATGGTGATGATGGCTGCTTTGTGTTTCACGAGAATCCAGCAGTGAATTTCTGTCAGGTAGGAGGCCTCCCCTGACATTCCTGATCTTCTCCACACCAGTCATGCTGACTCCTTCTTCCCCCTCCCTTTATTCCCTCCTCAACCCCAACTCTCCCTTCACTCCCCAGGTGCTGTCCAGAGTCTAGCCTTGGGGGTGATGGCTGCCCTGCTCCCCCAGAGCCAGCTTCTGCTCAGAGCAGGCCTCTCTCACCCCTTCACCTCCCTGCCGCTGGCCCCCTCCCAGGAGACCACAGCTGAGGCTGTGAAAACAGCATCTCCCCGCCATCCTTTCCCGCACCCCCCACCTGGCTGGGCCACCTCATGCCATCCTTGTCTGGCTCTGCTTTCCACCCCAGGCCCCACCCACCCTGAATCAAGCTGACTGTGCCCTGGGAGGCTGAGCAGTTGAGGAAGCACTGAGGCCTTGAGCACGACCCCTGCACCTCCCACCACCCAACCTGCTTTCCTGGTCTGTCTGCAAAGCCCTCACCTCCCACCCCAGTCTTTGCCACCCAAACTTCAAGAGCCCCTGAGCCCCAGCCTCCTCCTGATGCCCCTTCACACTCCAGCTTGTTCCTGCTCTGACTCTCCCTCCTCATGGAGCAGGACCAAGCCTCACAGGGCTCTCTCCTTACTTCATACCTAGAGGAGGGGTTCTACCTACACCTGACCACAAAGCTGGTCCTGCCTTCCCAAGGATCCTTCTGTAGAGGGAGGCCACTCGGTGGGCAGACACCCCCAGCGGACATGGGGT
The DNA here is from genome assembly GCF_048773025.1 of Camelus bactrianus. Taxonomy (NCBI): domain Eukaryota; kingdom Metazoa; phylum Chordata; class Mammalia; order Artiodactyla; family Camelidae; genus Camelus; species Camelus bactrianus. Next base: position 47,340,116 of record NC_133548.1, read on the forward strand.
CTCGCTCAGGTAGAACTGATGGATCTCAATCCTGTTTGGAGAGGCGCTGAAGGAGCTGGAGGCTCCGGAGAAAACATTTCCCATCTTGCCTGTGGAGTTTGTCTAGAGAGTATTCAGTCTACGTCAAGAGTGTGTCTGTGTGAAAAGAGAATGAGCGTGTGAGTCTGTGTGTGCGTGGGTGTGTTTGTGAGCATGAAAGACGCTTGCACCAGTGGATGGGAGTGAGGTTAGCCCCCACAACCCCACCCACCCACTCACATGCCCTTCTCAGACCTCTGGGCAGATGAGGACAGCAGGGGTTGAGCGCCACCTGGTGGCCATGAGCTGCACTACAAGCCACCATCCTCTATGCCTTTTCTCATGTCCCTCCTGCCCCAGCAACACAGGCACACAGAGCTGATCCCAGACCCTTCTCTGGGGACCCAACCCACTTGCTCACCGCCCCTACCCACCACGACAGCCCTGCAGAGGCAGAGACCCTGCCCTACTGAATCTCCTTCCTCTAGCCCAGAGAAAGAGCCCTTGGAGGAAAGTCAGGCTCCCACCCAAACTTGGCCAATAACTTAACCTGAACCTCAAGCTTCTTGGCTACAGAATGAGTTAATAGTATCTACGCCACAGATTCCTTGTGAGGTTTCATGTAAAATGAAGCTATTAAGTTGGGAGGGCAGGGCAACTACAAAAAGCCCTGGGGCCAAGCCTTGTGTTCTCTGACCTGGTGAGGGGAGTCGGCAGGCTCTGTGCAGAAGCGTGGCCCGCCTCTCATCCGCCCTCCCCGGCTTTCTCCCGCCCCTGTCCCCTGGCAGCCCCAAACAGCTGCCCCGCCCATCTTCGCAGGGAACTTACCTCCTGCCGGAGGCTCCACTCCACACGTGGTTACCGGTAAGGGTGGCGCTGAGCGGCTGCCCACGGTTGTTCCCCGGGCGGCACCATTTTCCCGGGCACTTGCTAGTCCTCCCCCCGCCCCCGTTCCCGCCCCCGCCCCATCCAATTGGTCACAAGTTCTGTCAGTCCAGTGAGTCTGACTTCCTCCTCCCTCGCCCCGCCCAGGGCACCGAGCACCTGCACTAGAATAATCCCCGCCCAACTTCTCCTTGGGGCTCTTGCTGTGCCTTCCAGAAGCCTTCAAAAATGCACGTCTGAGCTACTCCCCACTGAAAACCTTCCCCTACCCACAAAATCAAGCCAAACTCCACAGTCTCGCATTCATGGCCCTCTCTGATCTGGCCTCACTCCCCCTCCAACTCTCCTTTCCCCGGGTGCCAGCCGCTCCCCTTCTACCCTTCTCCCCTTCTCTCCGTCTTTGTAGTAGTTCCTCCCTCTAGAAGTGCCTGCCCTTTTTTGCCACAGGAAAACAGGACCTGCTCATCTTCAAACCTCACTGCGGTTCTTCTCAGGCCCCTGCCTGAGGCCATAGGTGTCATGGCATTCAGAGCCTCCTCTCGGTCCCCAATCTCATGTCCACCCTCTCTGTGCAGAGGCACATACTATTACAGCCAGGAAAGCAGGAGAGTAACCCCACAGACACAACCCAGGGCTGCATCTGATGTAGAGTCAGACAGGGATACTCCTCTGGCTGGACTTAAGGGACAGACAGGCATCCTTGTGCCTAGCATTGGGTTCAGAGGCCCAGGCCCTGGCTGTGAGGGCCCTCATGACCAGGGTAGGCCAGAAGACAGAGGATCTAGGAGGAATACCAGGCCACCTTCTCCAGGCAGCCTCCTTGATTGCTTCAGCCCCTCAATTCTCCCTTTCTAGTCCACGGTCTCTGCCATGTCCTCTCACTGCCCCATGCTCAGGCCTCGCATCTGCCATTCACACCTAAGCCCCCACTATCTGGCACAGGACTGGTCCAGGGGTACCCCCAACAGGTATACGACTCCCCCAGAAGCAGGGCAAGGCAGCAGAGATGGGGGATCCACTAGACTGGGAGTTCTAAAAGGCATTTGCCTCCCCCATTGGTGTTTTCTGCTCCTAACCCCATGCACAAAGTCTGCAGACAGCCCCGTGGGGGAGGGTTGGTAGAAAGAAATAGATTTATTCTCATGTACAAAGCGGTCAGCCCACAGGACCATATACAACAGTGGCACAGAGTCCTAGAAAAACACATCTCTCTAAAGGCAACTCAGAATAGGTAAGGCAGGTGGCCCCCCTCCCCCCACCCCACAACACACATAGAACAAAACAGAGAAGGGGGAAGCCCGGCCCTATGGGGTCTCCCAAGCCCTGGGGCAAGGGTGGATATGGCCTTGAAGACAAGAGAAGCCCTGCCAGGGCTGAGGCCAGGCCCTCCTGGCTGCAGGAATGGGGGATGGGCTCGGGCTAAGGGGGTACACTCAGGGGGCCACTGAGGGACTCAGGGTCGGCGCTCAGCCTGAGGGTGCCAGGGACATTCCATGGCCTCCTCTGGGACTCCACAGAGCTAGGGGGACTTTGATCTAAAAGTCATCTTAGAGAACGGATTGTCTCACCCTCTTGTTTCCCTCAGATGGGGGAAGGAACTTGCCTGGGTCACACAGCCAAGAGGAAGCACTGCTGACCCATCCTGGGCCAGTCTCCCAGCCCAGGAATCCTTCCTGCCCACTGTTCCCATCCTGCTTTTTTCCTGAGCCCCCTCTCCCCAGAGCACTGAGCTGTCCCTCTGGCAGCTTCCTCGTGGGGCCCTGCGTCTTCCCAAGTCCCAGTCTTCACCATCACTACAGTGGCAGACCTTGGGGACACCTGTGGCCCCATGGCTATTTCTAGTCTTCCAGCCAAACTGATGACTGTCTCTAAGACTCAGCCTCTGCCCACTCAGATGTCCCACATTCTCCTTGCATGGGGATCCTGGGGGGTAGGGGGTGTCTCCAGGAGAAAAGGGCACAGAACTGGTGGGGCAGGAATGAGGCCCAGGAGAAACTATCTGGGCTGCCTCAGAAAAGGAGTGGCTTGAAGGGTGATTTGCCAAGGTGTGGTCAGAGGTGCAGAGCAGAGCCCACTGCTCACTGATCACCCCTGTGCTCTCAGAGGTCATATATATGACAAAGTCTTGGTGAGGCTGGAAGTCTTGTTTCCATTATACAGACAGGAAAGCTGAGGCCCAAGGAGGTCAGCCCTTGCCCGGGATCACACGAGAAGTCCTGGTCTGGAATCCAGGACCCGTGGCTCTGGTCCCAGGGTATGTGGCCAGGCCAGTGAGGGGTTGTGGGGGGCGGCCTGGGCAGGGAGGGGTCCCCGGAGGGACTCACTCAGCATCAAGGCTGCAACAGCCATTGATGGGGGCCCTAGCGCCACCCAGCTCAGGCACCTCATACTCCTCATCCAGGAAATCTAGCGAGTTGTTGCTCGGGAGGCCACGGATCGTGAACTTGTGTGACACCTTGGTCCAATGCTCGCGGTTAGAAGCCACGCGTTCATAGAGCTCTGCTGCCTTGGGGAACAGGTCCTGCAGCAGCCTGGAGGTGCATGGGAGCAGGGTTAGAGGTCAACAGCAAGAAAGGTTAGGGCTGGACCACAGGTAGAACTTCCACAAGAGTGTGAGGCATCGGACTGGATGCGCAAGGAGAGCATGATGGTCACTTTCCACAGGGGGCCAAGGATGAAGTGAAGGGCCCATTGAGGTGCAAAGCAGGAGATGGCTGTGCCCAGAGGCAGGGGGTGGATCAGCTGGAGCTGGGCCAGGCCACCCCCACACCTGTATCTGCTGTGATGATCACAGCCAGGCCCGTCCCACACACCCCACCCTCTGTGTGCTCGCTCACTTGTAGATGGGCATTGCAATGTGCTCCATGAAGCTGATCTGCAGCTCAGGGATGTAGGCCTTCTCACGGTCCATCATCTCCATTGGCCTGTTGCCCATGGCCTTCTCCTGCGGGCATCAAGTCATCAGGTCTGGTCCTCTCCTTCCTCCACCAGGCACCCAGGTCAGGCTAACCCAGTCCCTCCCAGACCCAAGGCAGGAACCCTCCCCCAGCCGAAGTCACTCCTGACATACCAAGTCTCCCTGGGAGAAGAACTCTTTGTAGATCAGCTCCTGAAAGGCGAATACTCTCATTACCTCCTGTGATTGGGAAATATCCTCCTCCACAGCCCACTTCCAAGGAGGTAAGCTGAGGCATTGCAACCTCAGGACCTGTGCTCTGCATCCCCAGCAGACAGGGTTATAACCCCAGATGGGGAGGAGTGGCTGGGTTCCAGCCCACCTTCCACCAGCCACTGATTGCTGTGACCCCTCAGTAAGTCCGTGCCCTTCTCTGAATCTCTCCGTCACCCTGAGGAGATCTAGGTTTCTGTCTCCCCAAAATATAGCCAGGCTGAGCTCAGCACAGGGAGGGTGTTCATGCTGCAGGAGCCACACAGAGCCAGTCAGAGTATGTAGCCTGCACCTTCTCAGGGAGATGGCACTTACTGCAATCTTCCTTGTGGTCTTCCAGCCCTTAGTCTGGTCAGAGAGGTCACATGAGGTCATAAGGAGGCAGAGAAGGAGGCTGTGGTGCTGCTTGTTGGTTTGGTCATAGCCCACTGTTGGGGAGAGGACTGGGTCAAGTAGAGGGGTCCAGGCTTCTGGCACCCTCTCTCCAAGGGCAAGGCCCTAGGGCCCACCCCAAAGTGGTCCAGGGAATTCAGCACCCTGGACGCGAGCCAAGGATGCTGGTCTGGTCTGCCTGGTGGGTTGATGATGGAGGGGGTGGGCGTGAACCCCTGGGGATGCTCTCCAGGCGAATCCCCTTCTTGGTGGTCCCTCCCCAACCATGAGGCCCAGGCTAACAGCAGGCACCTTCAGCCATCTTCTGGAGATCCTTGAAGATGCGGAGGTGGTGGGCCAAGTCCGTGGCCAAGATGATGTCCCGCATCAGATCCAGCATGCGCTGATAATCCTGGGCCCGGTGCAGGGTAGGGGGAGCAGCAGTGTTAAGGCCTCCTGCCAGATACCCCTACCCACTCCCCGAGACCTAAGGAGCCTCCACCCCTCGGCTCCTTCTCCCATCTCAGGACAGCTCCCAGCTCCCACTCCCTCACTTCCACCCCCGACCCCATTACCTTCCGGGAGAAGTGGTCAAAGATGTTGCAACCATGGGTGTTGAGGATGGCTATGGCCTGAGCGAAGTGGTGCCTCTGTGGGGAGAGGAGTGATGGGGGCCCGGCTGGGGCGGGGCCCTCACCACTGACTCCAAGAGTGGGAGCAGGCCCGACCCAGCCCTGGCCCCCAAGGTGAGCAGAGCAGGCAGAACCGGGGAGTCAGGGGGTCCCAATTCCCTTTCTGGGCTCTGTTTCAGTCCTCTATGTGACCCCAGGCAAGTGTCTGGCCAGCTCTGCGCCTCAGATTGCTCAACAGTCACATGGAGGGACACGACGAGGTAAGCTCTGAGGGCCTCTCAAGCTGGAATGATTCTGAAATGATCTGTTGGAGTCCTGGGCACTAATTCATGCAGTCAACGTTTGTTTGCTGACAAGGAGGGTCAGTGATGAGGCGAGGGCAAGGCTCCTGTCTCCTGACGCTGAAGGGCCATCACTCAGAGGAGGAGCAGGCCTAGCCCAGGGCATGGAGGGCAGACACAGCGCTGCCACCAGGCCTCCTAAAAGGGAGGAAGTGAGCCCCTTGTCTCTGGGGGTGTGCAAGCAGGAGCAGTCTCTGAAGGGGCATTGTGGCAGCAGTGTGGGGAGGGGCGACCTTGGAGGTGTGACAAGCCCTATGCCAAGTGCAGGGAACTCAGAGATGTCTCCGATTTTGTCCCACTGGGAAACTAGCAGCTCCCACTGTGGGTAGACAGACCCAAACCAAATAGTCTAAGGCAAAGCTGAGTGTAACAGGAGTGGAGCTGGTGCTGAGCTGGGCCAAGGAGGGAGGCATATAGGGTGTTCCCAGACATGCAAAGAGAAACGTGCTTAATACAAGCCCTCCCTTGGCAAACTTGGGCTCAGGCAGAACCTGCAGCCTGACTCATAGCCCCATCCACACCTGCACCTCTCCAGGAACAAGAGCCAGAGGTTCCCTGGGGGTAGCTGCAGCTCTCACAGCCTGTCTGGAGAGCAGGGCTTGGGAAGGGGAGGAGCTGGGCCACAGTCTAACTTTGTAAGTCACTGGCCTTAAGGGGATGACGGGGACAGGGACATTGGGCAGAATGGGGGTACCTCCATGACAGAGCCCTCGGAGCTGTAGAGTGCAGCCAGCACAGATTTCTGGAAAAGCCCAAGAAAACTCCATCACTCTTCACATCCAGATGCAAGTGCCACCATATCAGGCTAAGTGTTGACCTGCTCCTCCCCACCACCGCCCCCGCCCCCAGCACTCCTCCATCTCCCAAAGCCTGGACAAGCCTCCTTCTGGCTCTAAATCAGCTCCTAGTCTCACCAGCTCCCACCTCTCCTCAGGCTGGAGGGGTGAGACTCCCAGACACCCCGGGTAGGGTGCCCACTGCAAGGAGGGCAGGTCTCACCGAGGCCACCTGGAAGGAGTTGTTAGTGCCTCTGTGGTCCAGGTCGTGACACATGCAGGAAATAAACAAGGCAAAGATCTCGATGTCCCTGGTTGGGAGACAGAGGACCTGAAGGTCAGCCACAGCTCCCTCCCCAGCCCCCAAAGGAGTGCTGGCTGGATGAGATGTCCAGGAGCCATCTGGACAGGAGCACAGGACACCTGGGCTCCCTTCCTGGAAAGAGGCCCTGCGTCTTTCTGGGCTTTGAAGAAGATCCCAGGGGGACAGTGCATATAAAGCACCCACCACACAGGAGGTGCTGCCCCATCCCAAGGAAGGAGGCCCCAGTGGCTGCCAGGTCAGGGGATGCGCAGCTACTTACTCGAGGTAGTTGGTGAGCTCCAGGTTCTTGTAGAGCAGGTAGCAGAAGTGGGAGACAGAAAAGGCGTGCATCCAATTGTGGTAGGGAGGATCCCGGTAGCCCTTCTTTACCATCAAACAGAACCTGGGGGAGGGGAGAGTGGCCTCAGGCTCTCCTCCACTAGGAACCCTCCTGGATCCACCCCACCCCATTCTTTTCCTTTACTCCTGGTCCCAGTGTCTGTGAATTGCCTCTCACTCACAGATCCTCCCCAGACCCACAAGACTGGGCCTCCCCTAGTTGTCCTCAGAGCCCTTCCCAGAACTTGGGGGGCAATGGATGTGAGACTAAAGGACAGAGGGAGGCAGAGATGGGGCTGCTATCATACAGAGGGGAGGGCTAGGGGCACACACCGGGCCAGTGTCGGGCAGTCGATTTTGTAGTTATTGATGAAATTCATGTCCTGCAGCATGCTCAGGATGGCCTGGAGAAGCAGAAAGGAGGTATCAGAGGAATTGTCAGTTTCAAGATGGGATCCCTGCCTTGGCCCTTCTTGAAGTCTCCAAAATCTGGGAGTCTTAGAACTTTAGATCTAAACTGGATAGTCATAAAATGATAGACCAACCATTTTCAGAGCCATGAACTTTTAGAAATATGAGCTAAGAACTCTTAGAACCAAGCTCACACAAAATCTTAGAAAAACAGGGAGGGAGGTGCCAAGCCTGAGGCCATCTTGATTCTAGAGCAGCCCTTGGCAATTAACCAGTTCAGCCCCGGGCCCCTGGGCAGGCCCTGCAACTCATGTTGGCAGACCACAAACCTGCTCCATCTCCGAGGAGACTACAGCCTTCCCTGATGACTCTGTCTTGCCAGGAAGTTCCTATGCACATCTAACTTAAATCTCTGGCTGTACACCCTCCACCTCCTCAGTTAAGTGGGAGTGGGCCAGCTCACCATGGAAGTGTCATCCTCGGGCAGAGAGCGAGGGGTGTAGGTGAAACTGGCAAAGTTGGAGTCAATGGCAGCCACAGGTTGGATCCCATCATGAAGAAGTTTGGTGTATTCATCATCAGAGACCTATAGTGGATGAACCGGAGCATTAGAAGATGACCTCCACCCCAGCCTTCAGTAATTCCCAGGTTGGGAATCATCCCCGGACATAGGGACCACCTGCAGGCATTGCTCTGGGTCTATCTTCTTACCTTCAAGAGAGGGCAATCAGAAAGTACAGCCTGGTCCTGAGCCCCTGAGGATTCAGGGAGGCAGGGAAGGAACAGGTGGGCTGCAGGGGACCCTGGGGCCCTGAGAAGGAGGGCAGATGCTCTGTGCAGGGCTCACCTTCATGTGGTACATCATCATCTCGTTGGCTAGGTGGCTGCGATACTGGGCCTCATTCACTTTCTTGTATAGGAGGGACTAGGGGGAGAGAGATGGGGCTCAAGAAAGATGCCTGTGAAATCTCAGAATGCCCAGGACTGGGACAAAGGGATCAGATAAAGCCCCCTTCCTGTCCCATGCTGGCACCTGTCTGAGCCTTCAAGCACCAGCCCAGAGTAGGGAGCCCCTCCAAATTTCATGCAGACCTCCCCTTGCTCCTCTTCCCCAGGGCCTCTTAGCACTTGATCTGGCACTTTGCACGACCTCCTGAGCCTGCCCCAGTCTTCAGTGATGGAGCCTGAGGCCCATAACAGAAAAAGAGAAGCAAGGAGGGGGAACAGTGTCAGGGACCTTGGGACTGGATTCCCAGGCCAGAGCTGCAAGCTCTGGACACTGAGACCAACATTTCCCAAAAAGAAGCTGGCTTGGGTTGAGGTTGCTTCCAGAGAAGAGGGGAAATAAAACTGAGGTTTCCCATAGTCCTGAGAGGCCAACTGGACAGGACAAGAAAGTATGTCCCCAATTTTCTGATGGGAAACTGAGGCCAGAGGTGACCAGTAGGTACTGAAGGCTGCACAGCAACCTAGCAGCTGGGCTGAGTCCCAGGTGGGAGCAGGGACCCAACTGGACAGAGCAAGGAGAGCCAATGTGAAGAGGAGAACAGAGGTTCCTCCATGGGCCTGTCCTGCTCACATGGGCAATGCTGATGCCGCAGTAGATGGAGAAGGCTGTGGCCAGGTCCTCGTCGAACTTGCTGAACCATGGTCCGTTGATCTTATTCACCAGCTCAGCCACACCAATGACCTCTGGGGACCAAAGAGGGGCTAGGATGGGCCAGTGGATGTGTCTGACGGAGATCTGCCCTCCCAGGCTGTCCTCAAGGGATGTCCCATGCTCGGAGAAACCCTGTCCCTTCTGCTTCAGAACACAAGGGCGCTGGAAAAGGCTTGCAGACCCTTCACTCGGCTCTGCCCCATCCTGCTCAGGCTCTGCCCTGGCCTGGTCCCGCCCCTCTGCCCAGAGCGGCCAGGATCCCGCACCCTGGTTCTCATTCTTGATGGGAAAGCAGAGGATGTTCCGCGTCCGGAAGCCGGTGCTGTCGTCCACGCCGCGGTAGAAAAGTGGATGTGCGTAGGCATCCGGGATGTTCAGGATCTGGCCCGTGGTCGCCACGTGGCCCGCGATGCCCTGATCGGCTGGGATGCGTATCTCATAGCTCTGCAGGGGCAGGAATGGAGTAGAGAGGAAGTTAGCCACCCATCACAGGGCAGACCATCAACCATCTGGCCTGCTCCTCAGCACCTCCTGCGGATTCCTGGCCCCCAGGACCGCAACCACACCCTCCCTCCTCTCGGCCCAGCCTCACCTCATCATCCACCACGCCCCCATCAAACACCTTGGCCACCAGCTCGTTCTGATCCAGCAGGAACACAGAGCAGCTGTGGAGAGATGGCCTTGGTCCACGGGGCCCTGACACCCCTTTCCCACCATCCCCAAATCCCACAACTTGGGGCAAGGCCTAGATTGCTGAGGCCTGGAGGCAGTGACCCAGGGTGAGAGACCCTCCTTAGGGATGGCTGACTTCAGACATTAGTCCAGGCCAATAATTTTTTTTTTTCTTTGAAGTATCTACTTATGTGCCAGGTATGTTAGGAATTGAGGATTCATGGCCAGCAAAAAGGCCCACCCCTGCTGTCAGTGGATGTTACAGTCTAGTGAGGGACATAGGCATGAAATAAAGGATCACACAAAATGTGACTGGGTCCCACAAGAAGGCAGTACAGGGGAAAAGAGAGGGGAAGAAAGGAGAGATGAAAACTAAGGCCCAGGGCCTCTCTCACCCCACTCTGGGGTGGATTCACTCACATCTCAGCATTGCTGAGGTTTCTGGCCTCTGTGATGATCTCCTGGAGCAGAACAGAGACATCATCTGTGGGAGGAAGAAATGTGGGGGGCAGTGGTAAGACCAGGCTGGAGTGCCAAGCCCACCCACCTCCCCTCTTCCAAATACCTGCCCCTGCTCCCACCTCACACCCAGGCATGGAGGAAGGCAGTGCACTCACCCAGGTGCGTGAAGAGGTTCTTTGCCACTTGGAGAAGAGCCTGGAATGGAGAAAATGGAGATCATAGGGGTTCAGGTTACAGGGAGTCACCCTCTGCAGGCCCCTGCCTCCAACAGCCCCAGGGTCTTCTCATTTCTCCCCTAGGGCTCTCTGGATGGGCTGGAGACTGGCAGAGTCTAATTATATCATTTGGCTACTAAGTGAAGGAGTGGGAGGAATAGCCCCAGTGAAAGTGCATAGGAACCCAAGATGTCAGATGCGCATTCACTCCCAGCTCTAGCCACCCAGATGTGCTGTAGTGCCCAATCTGAACACTAGAAGGCGATAGCGTACAGTGCCTGCAGCCAGACGCGCCGTGCTAAGGAGCTACTGACCTCCCTCTTGAAGAAGTCTCCAGGGCCCGAGGTAATCTCCTCACCAACCATCCAAAAACACAAGGACTTTTCCCTTGTGGCTGACTCTCTGGGGCTGAGAGCTGGGCGACTTGGTCCCCGAGAGGGGCACAAGGCAGGGCACTCACCTGACACTCATCCTTGAGTTTCTGCTCCTTCTGGAAGGCCAGGGTGCTGGTGAGCACCGTGCTGGTGTAATGGAAGCAGTGCTGGATCACATGCTCGTCCTGGTCTGTGAATCTGGGGGAAGCGGAACCACGGGGTCACGGGAGAGGGAACAGACGACAGGCTGTTCTCCCCATTTCTCCATACATCCATTCTTCCAGGAAGCCCACTCAGAAGTCCACCAGCTAACCTCCCTTCCCTCTGCTAGAGCCGCTTCCCCCTCAGCCCGGGGGCTTCTGTGGGGAGGGCTCTAATCCTCCTCTGACCAAAATGTCTTTCCCCCTTCAGACTATTTCTTCTTGAAGCCAGAGCCATGTCTCCCTTCTCTGACTTCGGATTCACCCAAATGGAGGCTGAGTCTCCTCCCTCAGACTAGAGACTTGCCCAGGCCAGAGCTGGGTCACCTCCTGCTCTTCTCCAGGAGCCCCTCCAGTCTCAGGGAGGGTTGGTGACACTGTCTTGTCCAGCTCACATCACTGTCCTACCCTCCCTGGACTCTGTGGGCTCTGATTTAAAGCCTTCACAAATCCTACGGTGGTCATGGGCAGGGCTGTGGTCATAAGATTCATGGAACTGGCTCTTGTCTGAAAACATCAGCCCCAGATCCCGAGGAGTCATTCAATCCAGCTACCAAATGACTTGTCACCAGGGAGTTTTGTGGGACTCGATGGACCAAGCTGGGGTGGGACCTGGGCTGGGGATGCGGGTCAGCCTTTCCAGGTGGGGATCATGGGGACTGCGGGAGATGGAACAATCTTCAGAGACCTTGACCATTGCTCAGCCCCTCGATTTCCCTGCCTAGCCCCTCCCCATTTGGGGGATGCCCTCAGTGCTCCTCTCTGCCAGGGGATCCCCCACTTGTGCTGGCTGTCTAGTGATTTGGGTCTAGACCCCAATCCCCACCACCCTGTATCTATCTGCCCACCTTCCTTCTCATGGCATCTGAGGCCCCTCTATCTGGTCTCACCCACCTCTCTCCCCTCATCTATGGGTGTCTCTCAGCTTCAGCCACAGTAAGATCTTCATCATTCTGAGAAAACCTCGGGCTCTTTCACACTTTCATGCTTTTTCCCACACTGTTCACTCTGCCTAGAATACCTTTCCCACCCTCCTCCCTCTATACCCTAAAAATAAACACCAAGTCTTGAAGGCAGGGACCATGACTGTATCACTCCTTGTCCAATGCAGAGTCTGGTACAGGGGCGATATTTGGAAAGTGTTTGCTAAATGTCTTAACTGTCCCTCTGCCCTTGCTACCAGCCCCATCATGCTCCCAGCTGAAGGGATTCTGGAGTCCCTGTTCTCTGGGTTCCAGGCAGCTTCTCTGCAGCGCCTCTTCTTAGCTGAGCCCCATGTAGGCTCATGCAATTGTTCAGCACTCACTCCCTGAAGTCTTGGGAACCCAGAGCTGAACTTACCCCTGCCCTGGCCTTGGGACTGTCACCAAGGCCCCATCTCATTTCCCTTCTGGTACCACCTCTCCTCCAAGTCCAGGACTATCTCAGATCCCAGTCCCACAGCCAGCAGCCAGAGGAGAGGTCACAGCCCCTGTAGGACACCCCTACTCTACATTCCCCTTCCCAGAGGCCTTCCCAAGACCATCTGGCCAGCATAGGGCCAGGCACAGTAGGTACTCAATGAGTGATTACTGAATGGCACAAATGCTCCCACTACTAGGATGTTCCAAATGGCACAGATCCCATATCCTCCCTGCCTTGTCCCTGTCTTCATTTCCCCAGGCCCATCCAACTGCCAACAGAGCTCCATGCTGGCAGGTCTTGCTACTCAGACCTCTGACTCCCAGATCTCTGCCCTATCCCTGCAGACCCCAACCCTGGACTTCTGATACCTCTCTAGTCCCAACATCTCCAGTCTCCACTTCCTGCAGGAGTCCCAGGCCTCCAAATCCCACCAGCCCCAGGGCCCAAGCAGCTTGTTAGCATCTCTCTGTATCCTGAAATTATAATACAACTCCTCACCTACCTGCTACTCCCTACTGCTAGGCCTGCTGGACCAAGTGTGGCAGCATTCACATCCTGAATCCACACGCAGGATAAATACGGCTAATCAATCACAGCATTGTTTCTCATTAGACTAATACAATGCTTCAGGCAGCGGCTACCAATTAATGAGTTGGTGTAGGACATGAAATCTGGTACCTCTTCTAGACCCCAAATCTGACCTCAGTACTTGAGATATGCTTCCTGACTAAGCCTGTTTACCTGATTCTGTGTCCTGACCGCCTCTCTGTTTCACATGATTCTCACAGCTGCCCTATCAATGCCTCTAAAGACCCTCAGCTTAGCCCAGTCCCCACGCCTATCCCCTCAAGCCATTGTCCACTGTGTCAGTGATGCTCTGTAGGTCCCAGCGAGTCCACCCATCCCAGAGCTCACTGCCCCTCCATCAGGCAGTTCCCAGAAGAAATGCTAAAACAGTGGATGGCAAGTTGGGGGAAGGCCAGTGCCTAAAAGCAGATAATCTGAACTGCAGGAAGTGGGCAAAGAGAAGGGGATCTCGCTTGGACTCTAAAATGATTTTACATAAGCCAAAATGGGTGATGGAGCAGTGGGCAAGGGTCTATCACACCCATAATCCGACAGTCTCTTGCACAGACAAACCATTCAGCCCACCACTGCTGGAGTAGTACCCTCTCTCCAGTAGCCTTCTTGAACTGTTACTCTAGTCCAGCCCTGCCCAGCCTCTCAGCTCCGTCTCCTGAGCCACGTCACTCCGCCCAGACTCACAAGTCTCCTCCGAGCTTGTTGAAGGCGCAGGCCAAGGCCACCACCTTGTCAGTGGCCCGGCTGATGACAGGGACACAGAGCATGGCCTGCACCTCACAGCCCAACATGCTTTGTAGCTGCTGCACATCCTCCTGCAAAGGGGAAGCAAGGGAGAGGTGAGTGAGGGAAGGAGGGAGAAGGTATGCTGCCCTCCCCCATCCCCCATCACACTCTGCAACAGGAGGGGCTGAAGGACTCATGCAGGGTGAGGAGTGCTATGACATTGGGGTGGGATGGGAGAAAGTCCTGGGGTCTTGTCTCCCCCATTCCTAGGCTGCTCTGGCCCAGAGACCCTGGCTCTGGGGACTGGGCAGTGGGCTCTCCTCCTGTCTCCTCCCCTGGCCCAGCCAGGCCATGGCTTACAGAGATGAGATCCTTCAGCTGGATAGACTTCTTGTTTTTCACCACCTGGCCCAGGTGTCCTGTCGTCAACTGGGGAGTGAGGAGAGCCAGTCAGGGCCCAGTTCTCCCCAAAATCAGGTGATCTCCGGACCTTCCCCTCGCCAAGTCTGGAAGTTTCAACTACCTCTTCAGCCAGTCCAAATGATGGATGGGGTTAATACTGAGGAGTGGGGGTGGGGTAAGGGGAGGGGAGTAGGCTCTTGACCAGAATCCTCTATGGAGGACTTGAGGGTCTTCCCTAACCAGGGAAGAGAAAAGCAGAATCCAAGGATTCTCACTGATCTTAACAGATTCCAAGACAATCCAATCCAGAAATACTCTTAACAGAAGTGAATTGGCCCCAAGTAAGCCTTTCTGTAGACTGTGAGAGAGTTCTCCTAATGGATCCTGATTGTGCGAGGTTGTGGTCTCTCAGAACTTTTCTAAGTAGATCCCAAGTCCCAGATAATTCCATCAACTTCCAAGAGATTCTAGCAGATCCCAGTCTCTCTAGGCAGAACCCAGGAGTGCCTACATGGCTTTAACTGCTTCTGCAGACTCCAACACAGGGAATGGACACAAGACTCACCGGAAAGCTGATCTCTTCCTCCAGCACTTTATCTCCGATGACCTGATGAGCAGAGCGATGTGGACCAGTTAAAAGATGGGCAAGATTTTTCCTCTCAAGAGATCCAGGTCCCTTGCCCTACCCCGGGGCCCTCACCTTACAGGAAAGCTGGAGATTGTCCTCGGATACTAGCAGGAGGCAGCAGCGGGATGCCTGGGTTTCCTGCTGCAGCTGAGAAGGAACACAGCGATGGGCTGACCGCGGACCTGGGAGCACCCCCACTCCCCACCCTCCCGCCTTTCTGAGGCTCCTCAGATAGGTGGAGAAGAGAAGAGGGGTAGGACATCGTGGTCTGATCTGGGATGGAGGGCTCAAGGGGGCGTCGGTCCCTGAAGGGACACTGTGGGGGGAGGGGAACGGGGACTCACGTATTGGAGGACTTTCAGCTGCAGGGAAGAGGCATCCAGGTCGTAGAGTTCCCCTGCAATGGAGGGGCGCGGGTCAGAGAGGGACCACAGAGCGTCCCCAAGGGTGCGCCGCCTCCAATTCCACCCGTCTAACCGGCTCTTGATCTCCCGCTAATTGCTACTGGGGCCCGCCTCTGGCCGCGCCCCACCTTCAGGCCCCGCCCATCCCATGCCCTCTACCCCCGATCCAGGTTCGGCCCCGCCCCGCCCCAGGTCCCACCCAAGCCCGGTCCTCACCACACAGCTGAAGGATCTTTCGGTCTTGGTCTGTGTACTCAACCCCGCCCTTCTGGTCTCCCGCCGCCCCCTCTGGAGGATTTTGGGTCTCTTCCGGAGCCGTGCTGAGCCCGCGTTGCTGCAGGGCCTGCACCCTTTTCAGGGCAACCAGGGTCTGGGGCGGGCCGAGCGGTCAGCAAACCACACGCCCCACCTTTATCGTGCTCACTACCTCGGGACTCCTAGCCTTTGCTTGAGACTTTTCCCTCTGCCTGCAGCACCCATCACCCCCACCTCCACCCTCCCAGCCCACCTGAGTGTCCCAAACAACTCATCTCTCAGCGCTCCACCCTCCTGTGGGCTCCCACTGCCTCTGGAGCGTCCCTCGGTCCATGAACAGATAAGTTACAGGGTTGTCTCCACCCCAGCCCTCAAACCCTTACAATAAAGGACAGGATCAGATTTCTCTGTGTCTCTAGCACCCATGGGGAGACATAAGTTCTTGTTAAAAATCGCAAAATCATAAAATCTCAAGAAAGAATCACAATATCATTATGTAGATAGTCCTTCCTAAGTATTAACAAGGTATTTGATTGGCCTCATTTCACCAGTACCCTAAGTAGGTCAGTGCCATCCTTATTTTCATTTTCAGATGTGAAACTGAGGTTCAGAGAGGTTAAGTGACTTGCTCAGGGTCACACAGTCCAAAGTGGTGGACTGGAACCCAGGCCTGTCCAGCTCCTTGGCCAGATCCTTTTCCCATCAGTTGGGAGGAGGGTCTTCAGCAGCCCACATTTTGCCCTAGCCCTACTCCCACTCACATGCTTCTCCATGGCTTGCAGGCTCCGCTCTTCACTGTCACTCAGCTGGCCACAGTGCACCTGGAGGAAAGTGGGAGGGGGACAAGCTGTGACATTCCCTAGTCTCTTGTCTCTGCCGGAGTGCCCTCCCCATGCCCGGCACACACCTGTCCTCACCAACACATACACACTCCAGTCTGTGGGCCTCAATGATAAGCCTACCCTCTGACCAAGCAGATGACTCTGGGAAAATCCCCTCCTCCAGGAAGCCTTCTAGGGCTAATTTAAAGAAGTGGATATTTTCTGATCTCTGCCTTTTCAGTCACTGTCCCAACAACAGCACAATCCAGATGTATAGTGAGGGAAGGAAGGTAATCTTGGACCCCTCTCCATCTCTCAGTCCACTCAGCCCTTCAGGCCCTGATTATGGAATCAATGGTATTGGTCTCAGCCTCTCAGCCCCATCCTTTCTGAGCTGGGATTTGAGCCACCCCAAAGCTGGGGTAGAGGAAGAGGTCCAAGATTTATGATGTATCTGCTCTGCCTAAAGAATTTGGGAGAATGGATGGATGAATGAATGAATGAATGAATGAAGTGCCTTGCCTTACATGTGATTCTCACCAACCTGTAAGGCAAGCCTTCACCTTGCAGGTGAATCAAGGCCCAGAAAGGTTGAGTGACTTGCCCAAGTCACAGAGCAGAAAGTGGCAGAGTTGGGACAGTACCACCCACTCCTTCACCTTCTCCGCCCTGACCTTTCCCTATCTGGATCCATTCTCACTACCATCCCCATCATCCTGTCCCTCTCCAACTTCCCGGTATCAGTCACCTGGAATCCCCTCAGCCCATCTTTCATACTTCGTGAAATCCCTTCCCTCAGCCTTGCTTGGGTGCTTGGCAAGGATAATGGAAGAGAGAGGGGCCCCACTGCAGGCCCCACCAGCAAGGCTCCCACCTTCGTCACTAGCTTCTGGCTCCTACTTAGAGCTGCTCACCACCTGCAGGGCTCCCCACAGTGCTTGCACTGGGGTCCCCTCCTTCATGCTCCTTCCCCACTCAGCAGCCCCTGTCTGCCTCTGCTCTAGGTCCCCTGCCAGGAGCAGATGGAGAGGAGGAGGCCAGCAGGTTCTCAAGAAGCTCTCAGTCTGGCTGGGGTGGGATGGAGTGCGGGATGTCATGGGTGGGGCTGCAGAACTTCATACCTGGGAAGAAGCAGAGGGCAGACTGGGTGGGTGGGAACGTAAAGGCTGTGGGAGCTCAGAGGGGGAGGCTTCCAGAACTGGCACTAAAGCCTAAGGAAGACAAGCAGAGTCTGGAGGGGACATTGCAGGCAGGAGGCTGTCCTGGCAGTGCTGGGTAGTAGGTGGTATGGGGAGATGAGGACCTGGGCAGGGGTGGCGTCCATGGTACCACAGGGGGAGGGCCTTGAGTGCAAGCCTAAGGAATCGGACTTTTGCTTGATTGTACTGGGGATCCATGGCAGACTTTAGCATCTGCAGACCATGGTCTATGAGGCAAGGTGAAATGGAGGGAGCAAGACTGGAGGCAGGACATCCTGGAAGAGGCCTCAGCCAACTAGGATGGTGTTGAAGATTAAGCTCTGGGTGAGGCTCCATCTATGATTCCCATAGGACAGGTTGTCGAAAGAGGCTGGGGCATGGTTCATTTGCGTATGGTGTACAGAACCATGTTAGCAGATGGGGGAGGACATCGTTCTTGTTCCTTCCACCTGACTCATATCTCAGGAAAAGGGAAGGTTGGGACCCCTCTAGAGCTGTGGGGGCAACCAGTTCCTGGGCTGGCAAAAGAGCCTGGTCCTAGGACAGAGCTAGGAGACTGAATGAGGGCCTCAGGATGTGGAGGGGAGGAAGGAATCATGGAGCCCTCCTCCACCCACTGGACCTGCCCCTCCCTGCACACGCTCCTGGGCTGCCTCGGCCCATCCCCACCCAGCATGTGCATAAACACACTACACACTCTCATAGAGACCCTCAGCGCCCCTCAACACACACACACTCATAATTCACTGTCCCATAGAGATACTTAGGCATGTGCACACCTGCACACACACACACACACACACACACACACACACAGTGGAGTCACAGACTCAGACATCCACACACCAACACTCACATGTCTACCATCCACACATTCACATGTGCACATTCATACCTGTACACAGGATATCTGAGTTCACAGACCTCAGAACCATGCACACACTTCTGCCCCTCACCAACATGATCACCAGTACACACACAGGGCTCTTCGCTCACTAACAGGAACACACACTTGAACCTACTCTTGCTAACCAGGGAGGAGGTCTGGGGCCCAGTGTGAGCACTCAAGTGTAGGCGCTGGGGCTGCAGAGAAGGTTGAAAGCCCAGCACAGCCCCCACCCCCTCACCCTCACCAAGTTCAACGTGGCTAGTCTCAGGGACACACCATCCCCATGGAAGGAGCTGCTGTAGCTGGCGCAGCTCAGGGGAAGAGTGAGCGCAAATCACAAATCAAATGCCAGAGACCAAGGGCTGCCTGCTCCTCAAAGGGACTTATCATCCCAGAACTGAAGAACAGAGCCAAAGACTCTTTCCACACAAAGAATCTGCAATCAAGGCACCTCAAGCTGCGAGCTGCAGAGGCCCAGAGCTCAGCCAGGCAGCCCTGCACTGGACAGCTTATTCCTCAGAGAGCCCTCCGCTGACCCTGTCTCCATCAGGTCCCAATAGTCCTTGCAGGACCCCCTGGTTTCCTTGCTAGCACTTGCCATCACTTGCAATTCCCTCCTTAATTTGCTCACTCGTTTGATGTCCAGCTCCCCCACCCCTCCAGACCGTGTGGTCTGTGGAAGCAGGGCCTGTCTGGTCTGTCTTAGTCACTGCTGCTGTGTTCACAGCGCCAATGCCCAGTGCCTGGCAGTGCTCAAGAAATATGCCTTCAGTTGATGGATGGATGAGTGGAGGATGGAGGGATGATGAATACAAAAGCAGAGACTCAAAGAGGGGAATGGGGCTAGTTGAGGAAGGAGTTGGTGAGTCAACCCTCCCACCAGATCTGCCCTGTGGCACCCAACCCCATTACCCTCTAGATCCTCAGCCCTCAGGATCTGGTAGCAGCTGGAGGTCTGGGGCCACCTGCATGGACTCTCAGAGAATGTGAGACTCCTTGACCCCAGGAGCACGGGAGTGGAGCAGCAGGACGGGGTCTCTCAGATGCGTATGCATTGGAGAGGGGGTGTCCCACAGAAGAGCATTTCTACATGAGTAGGCTTCGAGGAGAGGCAGACCATAAATAATCCAAACACCTTTCAAAGGCTCTTCACTGCCCAGGGTATTTGAGGAGGTGAGGGGATGGTTATAGGGAACCTCTCCCCACATCAAAGCTACAGGTAGCATCTTGCTCACGAGCACGTACCCCACTCCTCAGCCTTGCCAGGATCACACTCTCCCCCCAGCACCCCACTACCCTGCCTCTGCTTGTGCTGTTCTTTCTGCCTAGAATATCTTTTCCCTTCTTCTCTACCTGTTCACCCCCTCTTCCATGCCCCAAAGCCCCCACTTAAAAGCTGCCTCCACTGTGAGGCACCCCTTAGAGCTCCAGCTCCAATAGTGCTTCTGCTGGCAGCATTTATTTCATTTGGCTAGTGGTGGTCTGAGGGTGACCCTGTCTTCCCCCAGACTGAGCTTCCAGAAGGCAGAAATGGGTCTGATTCCTCTCTCTGCCCCAGCACCTGGCCTGGGGCAGGGCCCAGAGCAGAATTTGTCTAGGGTGGGATAAATTTAAGTGATCTGACCTACCCCCTTCCCAACACACACTCCCACTCCCCCCCCCCCCCCCCCCGCTCTCTCTCGCTCTCTCGCTCTCTCGCTCTCGCCTTTCCTACCCCCAGAAGGAGCCTGAAGCCTGGACTCCTGGCCGGACCGGAGCCACTGTGGACAATGGTCATGGCAACCATCCTCCTGCCCACAAGACAACAACCTTCCAAGCGTCTTCCCATTGCAGGAGCTGCTTCCCCACTGACCCGGCCCTCAGAGCCCCAACGCAGGAAGTTCTTCTCAGGACCCTGGCACCCCAAACCCTTTTCCAACACAGGTAGGCTACCAAGCCACTGCCACCTATCCACCACTTCCGCAAGGGATCAGCTCTGGTACAGATTGGGACTAAAGGAGGGAAAGAAGCGCCTCTGAGAACTCGGTGCCGACAGCAGATCCGTTCCTTGAGAGGAACAGAAGCTGGGGTGGAGGAGCAGCTTGCGGGAGAAACCAAGGCGGCCGCGTCCCCCTCAGTAAGGCAGATGGGGCGCGGATGAGACCAAGCCAAGTACCCCTTTCTTTCCTCTCCTCTCCCTGCGGCCTCCCCTCACGCCCACCGCCCTCCCCCGCCAGCAGCTCCAGAAAGGTCAGGCGCCTCGGAAACCTTTAATGGCGTTTTAATGAGCTCGGCAGGAGTTCCCCAGGCGGGAGCACCAAGACCTCCTCATTTATCTGTCCGCGCCCCTACAGAAGTGGCGGCCGCCTCCGCGGAAGCCGATCCCCAATAATGGCGATCTGGCCGCGCTAACCCTTCGGTTCTTAGGACAGGACAAAGATTTTGAGCGCCCTCCTCCACAGGGGAGGAGGGACTAGAAGAGCCGCAGAAGTCCGCCAACGCAGCTAAACTCCGCTAACCCCTCCGCCTGGGGAGCCGAAAGCGGGGAGCTCCGCGAGGGGGCAGCAGAGAGCAAGGGGCGCCCTGGCCCGGGTTGCCCGCCCAACTACCCCCAGCAGCGCATCTCGCTTCCAGCTCAGGCCCCCGTCTTTCCGTCACCGGCCACAGGAAGCCTGCCCTGTTGCCTGGGGTCTGTCCCAACCTCGGACGTAGGTCTGGCTGGGGATGGATGCCCTCTCAGGACTCCCCGTGGAAGTCCTCTCCTCAAGCCCCCTAGCTCCAACCACCCCAATCTCTGATTGGCTTTTCCACACTGTCTCGGTCAGTGTCATATCTGCCCATCCCCCTTCAGTGTCTCAGTCCTTTCCCAACTCAGTGTACTCATGCCTTCTCAGGACACTGCCCCCAAGCCACCCTGGAGGATGCCAAAGAGAAAGCAAGCCAGGGCTGTGCCAAGGGCTCCATGGGGGATGAGAGTCCAGATCGGGCTTGTACATCCCGCCGCAAGTTGCTGACTGGACCAGCAACTTTGTCCTTCCCATTCAAGGTGGGGTGGAGGGCTCCTCCCCGACCCCTCCCAGACACCGTTTCCCCCAACTCCAGCCCAGCTTGCTGCTCTCAGCGTACACACACACACACACACACACACACACACACACACACACACACACACCAGACTCCATCCATGCTCCCAGCTGCTCTCCTCTCCCCCATCCCACCCACAACTGCTCTTACCAAGATGACAGCTGCCACAGCCCCGGCCTCCTTGTCCACCAGCGGTATGACCAGCACTGAGGGGGAGAGGGCAATGAGGTGGTCCTGCGGAGCCAGCGAGGCTCAGAGATACTGAGCTGGGACCCAGGGAGGGAGACAAAGACACAGACAGAGAGAGGCCAGGACAGAGACACAGAGAGACCCAGAGACCCAGAGAGACAGAGACATGGGTACTGAGGCAGTGATAAAAATGACCATAACAAGGACCCCTCACTTGACATCTTTCTCATGATCCTCCCAGCAACCCTGGGAGGGAGGGAAGCAGGTAAGGCTGAGCACCCCTATTCTACAGATTGGGAAACTGAGGTCCAGAAAGGGGAAGTGACTTGCCCAAGATCACACAGCAAGTCAGGTCTCCTGACTCCCAGTCTTGTGCACTTTCCACATCGAGACAGAGGACAGAGACCTAGAGAGACTGAGACACGAGGCAGAGAGACATGGCGGGCAGGGGGCATGGAGAGGAAGAGAAAGAAAAATAGACAGTGACAGAGAGGGCATGACAACACCTACAGCCCGTCTAGCCACTGGCACAAGCAACACCCCCTCAAGGTAGGTTCTGTTGTTCCCATTTTAAAGATCAGGAAATTGAGGCTCAGAGAGGTTAGTAGCACAATAAAGAGAGAATTAGATGGTGGGATTGCTAAAGACACAGAGCAAGAGGAAGAAGGAGACAGAGAGATGGAGACAGGGATAGAAGACAGATGAGATCTGGGGAGCAGGGGCCACAGTCCCCCCTGCCCATGCCCAGCTCCCAGCCCTTACCTTGGGTGTCAGAAGCCAGCGGAGCTGCCAGCCTGGCCAAGGGCTTCCCAGGCAGGTCCGAGGGGCCCAGTCCATTGCAGCCCAGCCGCTTCCCGGAGATCACAGCCTCTCTGAAAAAAGGAGACAATCCCACTTCTTAGTCCCTGGATCAGAGGAGGAGGCCCCAGCCTGGGGATACACACAGCAGCTTAAGCCTGCTCATCTGCAAGGATCTGAACAAACTGACCTGCTGCAGGGTGGACATGAGGAGGGCACAAATAAAAGTGTTGACTCTGACCCTCCCATGTGGAGGGGCAGACAGCTACAGTTTGGCCTCTGGTGCCTCCTGCTGGTAGATATGGGAAAGGCACCTTCGGGGTCCCCCAGAGCAGGTAAAGCCAGGGCTCAGAGCTAGTCTGTCTGGGTCCAATTCTGCCAGTTATTACTTGACCTTGGGCAAGTGACCAAACCTCTCTGAGCCTCTCAGGGAGAACTAGGATGCAGGAGAGTAAAATCCTAAACATCAGCATCCTCAGAAAACCATTCTGGAACAACTTTCAGTGTTAAGCACAGAGGGGAACTCCAGAGATCATCGTCATAATTACAGTTTATTGGACATCACTATGTGCCACACACAGTCCAAGCAACTTACATAGATGAACTTGGAATTCCCAATGATCCCATGGATTAAATATTATCATCATTTCCATTTTCAGGTAGAGAAACTAAAATATGGAAAGGTTAAGTCAACTGTCCAAGGTTCCATGGCTTATAAGTGGTAGAGCCAGGATTTGAACACAGGCAGTTGGCACCAGAGCCCATCCTCCTAACTAAGACACCTGAATCTTCCTAAAGACCTGAGAAGGGTTGAGTCTCCAACAGGGAGAATGTCAAGGAGGCAAAGGGTGCCTGTGTGATGGGGGGAAGGGAAGTAGGAACTGAGACAGGGGAACTGAGCTGTAGGAAGGATGAGTTTCTCTCTGCCCTCACCGCACATACCACCCTCCCCACCGGCCTCTGGCTCTTCCTGCTTAATTAAGCCCCTGATTTTTCACCAAATGTCACTCCCTGATGATTAATTGTCCTGGGTTCTTCATCCCTCATGCTGCCTCCACTTAATTGTATTTGTGGAAACTGCCTGGCCTGGAGAGAAGAGAAGCTTGCAGGGGCTAGGACTCTGGAGTGTGCATGTGGGGTCACTAAAGGGGGCCCAGGAAAGGTCAAGTGAAGAAAAGAGAGGGGGCGGCCTGCAAGTCTCCAGATTAGGAGGTTACAGTTGCTAGGAAATCAAGGGCCAAAGAGGTTGAGCGTCTTAGTCAAGATCACGCAGCATTCTGAAACTGACCTGTTCCCTCCTGGCCCCTTGGTTCAGAATCTACAATAACCAGTGGTGTTTCTCATCTTCCAGCCCTCACACTGGAACTTTAGGCTCTGGTTCTGAGCTGCCAGTCACCCCAGGAAGGAACAGAGATCTAGGGTGGCAGGAGGCAACAGCAACCACGCGTCCTGGTGACTCAGTTGATAAAGACTGGGGCTTCATGGCAGCAGGGGGCTGGCCTTGGTGACCCTCAGCCAAACCCCTTCTTGTGGACCCCGCCCAGCCACTTGGCCTGAAACAATCTTGTTATCTGGCAGCCACAAGGTGGCGCTGGTCCCTGCATTGCTGGTCAGTGAGCAATGCTGCAAATTCATCCTGCTGACTCCCGACTCCCAGCTTCTCACCCACAGATGGGGCTACCTTGGCCTCTCCCTGCCTCCCTCCATGGCCCTGATGAAAGAATTGCCCTCAGCCTTTCTTTTCTTCTGCACAAAACTCCTCCTCTGTGCTCATGGCCTCCTGACTCTCCAGCCCCCACTCTCTTGAGCTCCAGACCCCAGATATCCAAAGGCCTCCTGGAGGTCCGCCTTGGGTGTCCCTGAAGTTGCCAAAGGCACCCAGTCCCAATCGGAACTTATCCTCTCCACAACTACTCCATAAATGAAACAACCATCCATCCAGTCCCCTGCAGCTCATCCACAAACTATCCTACCTGCCTCCCTCTTCTCATCTCTCCTATCCAATGGGTGAATCAGCTCCCACATCTCTCACAACTGCCCCCTGCTCTCCATTCCCAAGCCACTACCCAGCTCAGAGTCATGTCTCTTTGAACCTGCAGCAGACTCTCCCCTCGCCTCCTGCTTCCTCTCAAGTCCCTTAAATCCATCCCCCACACTAGAGCCAGAGCAAGTGTTCTCAACCAAAATACTTATGGGAACATTCTACTTAAAGTCCTTCATTCCACAGAGTATTTACCTGGGGTCCTTCTGGGTCAGGTTTGGTATTGAGGACTGAGATAAGAAGAGGAGTCTTGGTGTCACGCGGGGACTGACATACAGACTCACACTTGAGGGCAGGGATGAGGGCTCTTACAAAAGAAGGAAGAGTGGGTCCCAGCCTACCCAGGGGCAGTACAGAAGTGGGATCAGAGAAGGCTTCCTGGAGGAGAAGATGCCTGAGTTGAGTGCTAGAGGACAAGCAGAGGTTAACAAGGCAAATAGGAAAGGATGTGCAGGCAGGCGGAACTGCATGTGCAAAGGCTCAGAGGAAAGAAAGAGCGTGTGTCTGCTGGATGGTTTAACGGCAAGAAGGTTGATGCAGCTGGACATCAGGGAGCATGGCTGGAGAGGGCCAGGGCCCTGATGAGCTGGGCTTGATCCTGAGGATGGTGGGAGCCCCAGGAGAGACTTGAGCCAAAGAAGGTAAAGGTCAGGTTCAATTTAAGGCAGATCATGCTGCCTACTGAGTAAAAGTCTCACTAGAGAGGGAGAATCTGAGAGACATAAACCTGATGTCAGTGAGGGCCCCAGAGTCTCAGTGGTCCCTGGACAGCAGAGGAGAAGCTGGGCTGAGGCAGGTCAACCTTGCCTGGGTCCAGATCTTCCACCAAGTGCTGAGGCCTCCAAGGATCCTCCACCCTCAGCAGTCCCCAAACTGGGCACCTTGTTACATAACCTGACTTCCCCTGGCCTGGCCACATCCCACAGCCCCAGACAGGGCTGTGCCAGGCCATGCTCCCCTCAACCCACCCCTATAAGAGCCCTTTTCTTCTGCTTCATCCTTCCCAGAACTCCTGTTCCTCTGGAGGTTTCTAAGATGCCAGAAGGGAGAGGGGACTTGGAGGCTGAGTCCCTCCCACCCAAGTGGGGCTGGGGGTTTCACCCACTGCCCACACCCCCCAGGCCTTTCCCCTCAACTCAGAGCCCCCACCCTGCCTCCTCTCCTCTCCTGACTCCCCCACCCCCTGTCCCCGCTGCCAGGCTGATGCTGGGGGTGAAGGGACGCCAAAGCCCGGGACCAGCTGTTCAGGTTGAAGGCTAATGACTCGGCTCTTGGTGCCTGAGTGGTCATGGCTACCCAGTGAAGATAAAGACAGATGGAGACAGAGTGGGGAGAGCAACAGGCATGGATTTTATGACGGGTCCATCCCTTTAACAACTATTTGTTTAGTGGAGAGAGTAGAGGAAAAGGCTCTCTGTTGGTGAGGTCAATGGCCTGGAAAGAGTGCAGGCCAGGCCTTCTTCTGCTCCCCCAACCCCTTCTTAGGTGAGGCACCCCCCTCCCCTTTACTGAGCCACCCACCTCCCAGAGCCTCCACCTCACTCTGACCTTTCATCTCTCTTGCAGACGAATTATGATTCAGGCCAGGACCCGGACCCTCCCTTCCTTCTCCCCCTCCCTCTCCCAGAATGTGAGATTCCAGAGATGGGGACACACTACTCTCTGTGTCCCTTGAGACAAGTCAGAGGGACAGAGAGATGCTGCAGTGATGTGGACCAGGTCAGCTCTGAGGAAGAAATTTCTCAAGGTTGGGCCATGGGCCCCCCTCTCTCCCGAAATAGTAGAGGAGGGAGACACCAGCTGGGGCCGGGGTGGGCGTGTCTTCTCGGCAGCCGAAAGGCCCTGGATTTCACTGCACTCAGCAGCAAGTAATCAGAGGCTTTGAGATGGCAGGAGACACAATAAGAAGAGGAAGGCAGTAGGGGCTGGGGACTGAAATAGGCTGGGAGATTGAGGCGAGGAACCCAGAAGAGGGCAGTGAAGACTTTCAGGAAGCCCTTCATCCAGGCAGCCCTCCAGGATTTGCTCCCTCCAGCCCTGAGGCCTTCTTGCAGCCCTCAGGATTCAGAGCAAGACCAGCCCTCAGACATCTCAGTGTCCCATCTTCTCATCTCGCATAGGTGGAGATGGACGCCCAGGGAGATTGCATGAGATTGTGATTGCAGACTTGCTGTCCTGGATCGCAGCTCTCTCCACCTCTAGCCCAGGGTTCTTCTTCTGGACAAACCCACCCCTGAGGGAGGCTGCTATGACCTAGACACATTTTCTGAAAACTGAATCCTCCTTAGTGCCAGGAAACTAGGGAGTGGGCCTCCTAGCGGCCCTCTGATGGGGCTGTGGCAGATCAGGGAAATGTGGGTCAGTGGGGATGGGGAAAGCACAGGGAAGGACTTTGCAGGGGAGGAGAGAGCCGAGCAAACACACGAGGCAGAAAACACAAAACAGAAGAGAAGGGAGGGGGCAGTGGCAGGAGGGGTGGGGTAGCTGGTGGGGCTGCTTCACTCCCCATCAGCCCATCTCGGTCACCACATGCCTCCCCCCACCACCCTCAGCACCTCCTCTGCCCCTTCCCCTGGGCCCTTATTTGTCTTTATGATCTGCCTCCACTTCACACCTGCTGCTGTTTGCCAGCCCCGCCAGCCCTCCAGAGTTTCCGGGAGGAGAACCCCACCACCACACACACACTGGGCATGGCCAAAACTCAGGCTCCACCTCAGCCCAGGGCCAGTGCCTAGTCTCCTGATGGGGCCAGAGCCACAAAGGTCACCTTTGGAAGGACCTTGTACCCTAAAATACCCATTTTATAGAAAAACAGATTGAAGCCAGAAGGGAAGTAATTTTCTCAAGGTCACCCAATGAGTAGATGTGTTGGGACTTGGAGATGGAGAGCAACCAGCAATCATTAAGCTCCTACAGGGAGCTGGGGCTGGGGAATAGCTCCGCGGCTGAGTGCATGCTTAGCATGCATGAGGTCCTGGGTTCAATCCTCAGTGCCTCCATTAGAAAAATAAAATAAATAAGTAAAGATAAACCTAATTGTCTCTCCCCTAAAAAATAAACAAATAAAAATACTTAAAAAAAAAAAAACTCCTACTGCGTGCTGGCATTGAGCTAAGCACTCGGCATCTGTTACCTCAAGCCAATAGACAGAGCCCACTGTTATCTCCATTCTGTGAATAAGAAAATAGGTTTGGAAGGGGACACAGTGAAGCAGAGATGGGGCTGGGTTAGAATCCAGGCCTGTCTGACTCCCACTGGAGTGCTCTTCCCTCTTCCATGGACCTCTGCCCCAGCCTTAGCCAAGCAGGTGGGCTCGCCACCAGACACATGAGGGTGGGAGGGATGGGAGGGTGGGAAGGTGGGAAGGTGGGAAGGTGGGCAGATTTTGGAAGATAGGACTGGCCAGAATCTTCACCCCATCCTTGCTGATGGGATTCCCCCACCCACCACCTGCCCCCTCTGCCCCCTCACTGCCTTGCCTCCTCCACCTCCTGGGATTTCTGAGCCCTGTCTCCCAGCAGGCACTCTCCTCCTCATCTCCACTCAACTCTCTGCTAATTGCATTGGAGCATTCACTTTTAATTGCCCTTTTTTTTGTACCTTTTTCAAAGGCTTTACTAAGTCTGAAGTGGCTGGGGGTGGGGATACTGAAAGGGCTACTGAAGCAGAGGCTCTGAGCCCCCTCAAAGATGCCTGGACCACAGCCCTCCACCCCATCCCACACCCCAGCTCACGGCAGAAAGCCTACTAGGAGCATCTCAGGCTCAGAAGGAGCAGAGCAGACCTTACAGGACACTCCCCTCCTGCCATCTGAGCCCACAGTCCTGCATCCCTCTCTCAGGAGGGCCTTCCCAGCTGCTCTGAGGAAACTTCCTGGATGGGGAAAACTTATATTATGCCAAGTTCTTGAGGATGAGGGGTGAGGGTACAGGCTCAGAGGAGAAAAGGGAGAAAAATTATAGCAATTATAACAATTTTTTCCCTTAAGATTCCAAAGAACTTCCAGCCCTATCCTGCCATCTTACAGATGGGACACTAGAGGCCACAGAGGGATATGGCTGGCTTGGTTCACACAGTCCTCGAGGGGAGGAGTTGTCAGGAGATGCTGCAGGGGAGAGTGTCACCCATCACTAGCCCCATGGGAGAACAGGAGGTGGGAAGGCTCTGAGCTATCAGAGGCTCTAGCCCCTTCCATGGGGAAGGGCCAGGGGAGAGAACAGCATCCAGGAATCTAGGGTTCCAAGTGCCAGGAGGGGCCTCAGGATCCCCAGCATCCCCAGCATCAGGACTTCTGGCATCTCCAAACAGCAGTTCCTTCTATGGCCTCTGCAAGAAGTGAGCAGCTGGCCTCAGCTGCTACCTGAAACAGCCACATCCCTGACTGCTTGGCCGGCTAGAGTGAAGTGCTGCCTTCTGGTAACACCCCTACCAGTGTCCACTCAGCCCTCAGCTCCCAACCCTGTGCTCCCTGGACCTACAATCGCCCTGCAGTGCTTAGAAGGCAGTGAGCATGTCCTCTGTGGCCTGCCCTCCTCCGGACCAGCACTCCTGCCTGTCAACACTTTCTTGTCGGACAAGTTCCACTTCCCTTCACTGTTCCCTGGACAGCCAGGAGACTGCCCCAGACCTGGCTCTGTCTCACACCAAGTATGTGACATTGGATACGTCTCACAGTGTTCGCCCATCTGGAAATCTGAATTCAGTAGGCTCAGAAGGGTCAGGGGATGAGAGGGCACTGAGCCCATGATCCTAAAGTTAGTGATTCCAATGTTCTATCATAATGAAAATAAAGCCAGACATTTAGCATTCATTATAGATACAGTTTTAAGCACTTTACATGTGTTAAACACATTTAATCCTTCCAAGATTCCTCCCATAATAGTACTTTGAGATAAGTACTATTATTATTACCATTTTACAAACAAGGAAGCCAGGGCACAGAGAAGTCGAATACCTGGCCCTCGGTAGCAAATGGGAGATGGGATTTGCACCCAGGCAGTCAGTCTCCAGAACCCACAGCGGGATACTGCCTCTGATCTTGCTGTTCTCAGATATGGAGTTGACACTGTGCGGTTCCAGCATTCTATGATTCAGAATTCTGTGATTCTGTAAGAACCTCCCAGGCAGTTTCTCGTAGCCTGCTGGGGTTCTAACTGATAAACTGTAGCCCCAACATTCTGAGATTCAGCTCTGAGGAAGCTGCAGCAATTCTAAACAGCTCTCTAGGAGAAAACCTACCACTTGGCACTTTCCTGTGCCATCCATGCCTCCAAAACAATAAAAGAGAAGACATTGCTTCTCCCCTCCATGCTGGAGTCAGTGACCCCAGCTAAGGAGCCCCACCTGGCAGGGAGGCTGAGGTCAAGGTCAGATGGGGAGGGTCAGACCAGATGACCTTGGAAGGTGCCCTAGACCTGAGACCCTTGACTGTGCAAGAAGGCAATGGGTGGAGAACAGCTCACCGCACTTTCCCCTCCTGGGGCAGCTCGTGGAGTGGCTCCTCACACACCAGCCGGGATTCTTGGTCCAGCAGGTAGGTGTAGACAGTCTCCTAGGACAGAAGGCACTCATGAGACCCTGAACAGAGGCCCTTCCAGCAGCCTACTTCCAGTCTGACACAGGTCTGGGTAACCAGGTCACAGACTCCCTGGGACTGGGCTCAGGCAATCTGTTTGTTTTTACTCGCCAGTGATTCTAAGTGCAGCCAGGGTAGGAAAACTCCCTTATGACCTCAGCACCTCACTCTCTTCTTGGAGGGGTTCCGAGCAGGCAATGATCCATGACCCTCCTGGCTCTTCTTACCCATCACCGCACATCCAAGGCTCTGGGGAGGGGAGGGTCTGAAGGGCTGAAGGTACAGACAGATCTGCACCCCACCCCCAACCCTGGGATATTTCTGTGCCGTGACTCCAAACTGGGCAAACAATAATTGAGCATCCACTCTGGGCTTACTGAAGGAGGGGCTCAGAACATGCTGGAAGCTTCCCTACTACCTCAGATACACAAACAAAGCTACAAGAAATCACACACTGTGACCCAAGCCAGGAGGGCTTCCTGTAGGGAGCATTTTTAACACTGTAACTGAAAGGGGAATTAGACACATTCAGAGAGTGGGTGAGGCACAGAAGAATGGCTTCTGGACCTAGCAGCAGGCGTGTAGGTGTAAAGAGCACAGAGCATTTATAGAATTGACAGTGGGGGCAGAGGGTGCAGGAGGTGGGCTTGGGGTCAGCAAGTGCTGAGCTGGAAGGGAGCCGGGGGAGGGTGTTGGGCGGAGGGGGTCGCTGCCGGGGAGGGTCTGCTGCCGGGGAGGGCGGGTCTGGTGAGTCCAGTGAGACAGGAGCTGATTTGTATTTTGGAATGATCACATTCCAGAGTGAGATCAAAGCTCTGTTTGAAGCATGTCAAATCTGCAGCTCATCGATCTGCCCTCCCCAAGGGCCCAGAGCAGTCTTGACAGAAGCAGTTGCCCTCACTGACTCACAGGTGAAAACCCACATTCCCTCCAAGCAGGCCTGTCTCCAGTTAGGGACCCACAACCAACACAGCCTTGCAGAGTCTCCACTACCCATGCTGTATGTGATGAGGGAGACCCAGATGCTCAGCAGAGACCCTCCCCCAAGCCAGGGGGCACCCGCATGCCCAGCTAAATATCTTGAGAGGCGTTGTTTTCTCAGAACGGAGGACTCTTCTCTCTGCTGACTGTATCAGGGAGGGCTTCTGGAGGAGGTGACATTGGCGCTAAATGTTAAAGGCTCACCCTCAGTAAGTGGGGAATCCTTCTCAGCAGGAGCAGCTGCCTTTCATGACTATGAGAGTGCACAATCCTGCCAGCCACTCGGGTTGCCTTTGGCTGTCTCCAGCCACCCCAACCCTCTCCCAGCCCCAGCCCTACTTCCAGAGAACCTGAGCCAAGCTCAGTGGTGGCGTGGGCTGGGAATGATAGGGCTTGAGTAGTGAGAAGGGCAGACACAGGCAAGGCCTGAAGCCCCCTTGTTCCCCTGGGTGAAGGTCTAGTTGAGAGTTCAGGGATGCAGAAATTAGTGAGGAGGAAGCCACCCACACTTCATCTCTATCCAGCCTCCTTCTTGTCAATCAACCGTTTAAGCAGCCTGGGAGGGGCCTGAGGGATGTGGCTCCCCAGAGAGGTTAAGAGACAACCCAGCAGCCAGGGTCACACAGAGAGTCCTGACCTGGCAGAGAGAGGGGTGGACAATTGAGGGTGGGGAGGCAGGGAAGACAGAGCCTCACTTCACTTCCGGGTGTCCGTCTGCTCCCACCCCCTCACTCTGGGTTAAAATTAGCCGACTTTGTTGGAGGGAAGGAGGGAACCATTTCAGACACATCAGCACCATCTGCATTTGCGGCTGCCTGCCACAATGGGTGCTGATGAGAAGCCAGGTGCCAGCGGCTCCCCTCACTGGGGGTGTAGGCAGACCCCTCCCCGGGTCCCCAACCTTCCCTGGGGGCAGGGCAGACCTCCCATCTCCCTGCCCCTCTTTGGAGGGCTGAGTCCCTCCATGCAATCAAGACAGGGCTCCCCAAAGTCAGGGCTTCCCCAGCTCATACAGGTCTCCTGGATATGCCAAGGCAGACATTTCCCACTGTCCCAGGAACCTAGTCACCTGGACCAGAGCTGTCTTCCCAGCTCCCAGCTTTGGGGATACAGTGAATCCAGTCCAGGGCATCTAAGCTGGCACAACCACCAGGCATCCTGCCTCTGAAGACCCAGACAGTTACCTCCTCCTCCCCACTCCCAGGGCAGCCTTATAGAAGCTGACCTGCTAACCTCTCCACCTCCTCCTTTCCAGATGTTTCTCCACCCCAGCCAGATGATGCCTCAGTCCCATCTCCGGAAGGATTTATTTTGGGAGCCAACATACCACCCACTTCCTACCAATTTCACACTCAGTAAAGCTCACTCATTAGCCCTCCTCCTGGGCTCTGAACTTCCAGGAGGTTTTGAGACAGCAGAGCTGAGGAGAAAGAATGCGGGTGTTTAGGGGCCAAACCCCATTTGTTCCTGTCTTGCTGTGTGACCTTGGGGGAAGTGCCCTCACTCTCTGGACCTCAGGTGGCTCATCCATAGAGCAGATTCAGACACAATAGGCTCTGCTGGAGGGGGCTTGGGGAGGGGCTCAGTTCCGAATTAGTCTTATTTCCTGGAGTGGAGGCCATTCTTGGCTGGTGTCTTAAGTAGGAGAGAGGACATTCCAGGCTATGGGGACTCAGTTTATCTCCTCCTCCAGGAAGTCTTCTGTGCCCCTTAGGGTAAGTTAGAGCCCTCTGCCCCAGACTGACAGTCCCCTGCTTCCCTCTATTTGGCACAACTCAGACACCGCTGCTTTGGGCCTTGAGGGCCAGTTTGTCCTTCCTACTACCTAAGGGGTGGACAGTGGCCACAGGAGCCAGATTGGGGAATGGCCTAGGGCAGCTGAAGAGAAGCACAGTCCCCTTACCAAGGCACTTCTGGCCCAGGCAACCATGTTGACCAGGTGATCATGGGCCCAAGCAACCACCCTCCACCTGCCCCCAGTCTGCAACCTCATCCATGGTGTTGGATGGGTCAGAGAGAAGCTTAAAGGTTTTTAGAGATCATCTTGTCCAGCCTCCTGTCTCCAGGCAGGAAGCTTTAATTCGGCATGAATCCATTCATCAAGGCTGAGCCCCATTCCAGCACCTCCCAGACCTGGCATCAAGGAAATTTGTCCACATATCTACTCTCAATCCTTCCTGCTGTACATATTCCAAAGTTCCCCTGACTCCACTATGTCTTAGCTCTAATCCTAGGTAAATCCATTCCATTATCTGAAACATGATCTTTCCAATAAGTTCTAAGTCCCCTTCTGTCCCAGACATTCCAGGATTCCTATATAAATTCATTCTTTGGGGCTTAGCTTCAGCCCTCTTCCTCCAAGAAGCCCTCTCAGAACACTAACCCAAACAATTCACTTCCCTTTAAGAGTCCTCTGGACAGGGACCCTGCCTCTTCCTTTCTTCTCAACCATGTGGTTACAGCAAGGAGCAAGGCAAAGGTTTAGGGGGCAGGGGAAGTGGGGGTCAAGGCACCTACCACTTTGGGGAGCACCGCTGACAGGGCCTCCTTGACAGCCTGTTGCAAGCCTGCAATGTCGATGACGGAGCCCAGGCTCAGCAAAGCATCCTAGAAGAGAGGAAAGGGCAGTGAGGGCCTTTGCTGGGCGGGCCAGGGCAGTTCCCCTGGCCCAGGCAGCTGTGAGCACAAACTCCCAGCTGAAACCAGAGGCCACGGTTCTCAGACACTTGAATCCCAGGATCTTAGGATCTCAGAATCCAACCAGTCTTAAGGCCATAGAACGTCCAAGTGCCCTTATCTTATAGATGGGCCAGGGACTTAGCAAAGAACTCACTGTGAGTCAAGATGTCGAGTCTAGATTAGACCCCAGGTCTCTTGTCTTTTAGCCAAAGATAACTCTGGCATAGTAGGGAAAGCACAGGCTTCCACATTAATACAAAGCAAAACAAGCAAACAAAACTCCCCAAATTTGAGTCCTAGTTCCACTATTATTAGCAGTTTGCATCTTGGTCAAGTCACTGAGCCTGTCTTCTGTCTGTATGGGGGAACACTGAAGCTATCTCTCCGTACAGGGTGATATGAAGATAAAATGAAACTGAGTCCTAGGAGTGTCTCACAGAGTACCCACATGGCATAGGTGCTCAGCCAAATGTTTGCTGAATCTGGGTCCCATTGGCTTTCCCAAAGAGGGAGGTGGCCTCATACAGTCTCACTTTTCAGCCTAGTGAGGGGCCGGGAATAACAAGAGTCCAGGGGGTGCCTGAGCCCACAAGATGCGAGAAACACAGTTAGGCCAGCCTCCAGCAAGATAGGAAGGGAAGGAGAAGACTGCCTTGACTGCCTCCCAGGCTTCCCATCCCAGGAACAAGCCTCGTCCTTGGAGAGCGGAACAGAGACAAGAAAGGTCCCTGCTTCTTGCTCTATTAACTTGGCCAGAGCCACAGGGATCAAAGAGAAAGGTAACGGAACAGAGGATCCAGGGCCAAGGCAGGATCGTGACTCATACCATCCATTCAGCCATGCCCTCCCCACTATCCCTGGAAGTTCTTTCTGATGTTTACCCTGGTGGATGGCTGGGTCTGTGATCATAAAGCAAAATGATTAACTGTAAGATGGAGGAGACATGGTGTGGCCCCTATTCCTATGAAAAAGACAAGAGGTTGAGGGTCTTAGTGGACTACAGGCTCAGCTCAGCATGCTCTGAGTGTAATTGTGGATGGTAATATATTAAAAATGCTGAAACTGTAGGCTGTACTAATAAAATTATGTTACTCTGAACATGTGAAAATGACAGTTCCTCCACTTTCCATAGGCTGATTAGACCATCTCCAGTGCATTGTGTCCCAGGTAAGGACACAATGAGACTCTTTCAGAGGAAGTGACTCATGTAAGAAGGGAATTGGAAACCAAGTCCTGCATGTGACTAAGACTGGAGAGCCCCGGGGCTCCTAGCTGGAAGCAGAGCCAACCCAGGGGTCTCAGTATTTGACTACAATATCTCAGGCTTTTCTGGGCAGGGAGACTGGACTCTGTGGCTCCAGGGACAGCCTGGAGACCCATAGGATTTCTCAGGAGGCTGGCCTTGGCCCAGTGGATCGAAGACCTTCTTCCAGGCAGAGCCAAGCTACACAGGCAGAGGCCATCAGGAGAAAGAGAGGAAGTGAGCTCCCCATAACTGGGGGTGTGCAAAAATGGGCTAGATGCCCATTTTTCAGAAAGGCTGCAGAGGGGAGTCCTGCATTGGGATCCAGATGAAGCCTGGGGTTCAGACTTCAGCTCCAGATTTCACCCTTGCATCTTCTTGGCTTCAGCTTCCTCCCCTAACCCCGCTCCCACCCAGTCTTGTTTTCCAGGATTGGGGGCAGCAGGGGGCTTTCTCCCTGAATGCTCACTTGGCATTGATTTTCCCCACCCCCAACACATTTTGGTCATGGAGATGGATCTCTGTCCTCAGCCATCAGAAGCTGCTGATTCCCAACAATACAATCCCCAAATTGGATTAATGTTCCTTTAACCTTTAGGCACTGCTCATCACAGTTCACACAAACTCAGCACCACACATACTCTGCCACACAGCCACAGACCTTCCCATCTTTGCAGAAATATTCCAGCCTGCCTTCAGATACCTTCCAGGTACACATACAGAGTCACACAGGCGCAGGTACTTCCTTATGGAGTCACAGGCCAGGGCTCAGTAACACCTGCACACACAGTATACATGTGGGCTATTGTGGCCTTTTGAGATCAATTCTGCAGACTAAAGAGGGGAGGAAGAGCTGATGCCCCAAATAATCCCAGAGTAAAGTCTGCGAACCCAAGCTCCTCAGACTGGGGTTCCCAGGGCTGGTCTCCAGAAGGTGGTGCTGGTTTATGTCTGTTCCTGCCTGGAGGCAGCAGGGATGGACAAGCTGAGACCTGAGGGACCCCGCCCTCCAGTGGAGTTTGATATGTGTTGTGGTGTGGAAGTTGGAGAAGAGGGGCCAAGGTGATGTAGTAAGCGCTGATGTAGGGGAAGAAATTTCTCGAAGCCACAGTCTTAGGACAGCTAAGTCTCCCCATTTGACAGATGAAGAAACTAAGGCTCAGAAAGAAGCAGTGCCCCACCTGTGGTCAGCCAGCTGGTCAGGACAGAGCCAGGTCCAGAACCCGAGTCTCTGGATCTCCAGCCACTGTCTTGTTCCTGCTCTGCACCCAACCCCCGAGCTCCCTCCCCAGGGGGCTTAGAGAGAATAGTCTGTCCTTTGTTCTCATTGGTGGTTCCTCGACCTGCCCTTTACTTGGATTGGGGGATGCCCTGACCTGTCCTTTACTGGAATTGGTAGGTGCCTGTCTGGCCTTTGTTTGGATTGGTCAGTTTTCTGTGACTCCTCAGGCTAAGGGCAGGATAATGGCGGTGAGTGGGGGAATGTGAAAGGAAACTTGGGGAGAGTTGGGAAGGCAGCAGGGAGGGAGCCTGAGTGGGCTGAATGCAGACCTGGCCGATGAAGCCTGGGGCTCTCTGCCTGGCAGCCTTCTGTACATACACCTCTTGGCCCTGCCCTGCCTGCCCCAGGGGTGGGGGATGTTGAGTGCAGGAATCACAGCCACTTCATACCTGGCCCTCCAAGGGGCCTTCAAGACTTGGTCGCATGCCAACTTTTCCTTGAATCTTTCCCAGATCTCAAAGCAACCTCACCTCTGCTGTATCAACTCAGGAAGGAAATAGTTCAAATTCCAAAGCCCATGATGTGTGGGCTCAGAGGGCAGAGTAGCTGCCCCAGAGATGGAAGAAGAGAATCAGTGGGGGGCAGCTGAGAATGGGAAATGGGGAAATTCCCAATTTGGAGGCACAGGTGGGGAAACTAACAAGGCTCAAGTCAAAGGCTAGAATCCCAGAAATCTTAAAAAGATGAGGAAAGGAAAAGCACATACAGACCATGCCTACTCTCATGCACATCTATACATGTCCTGCGTACACATATTGCCCCCACACAAACACACACACACACGGATAAAAATGCAACCCTATGTACAATGCACACACAAATATGCACTTAGGCATACACACACACACACACACACGCACACATACACACACCGCCAAGCTCAGGGCTGGGTGAAAGGGGTCACATTTCCTGTCCTTGCCGCTTTTTGGAAAAACTGTCAGTATAAATATCAGCATAACAACCAGGCAATTTCCCAGACCGCAGAGGAGAATCTGTGGTATGCAGAAAAGAGCAGTGATTTCTAGTCCTGTCCCAGGTTGACTATAGAAGCCCTGTGTGGCCTTATCAGGCCCCATTCCTAGTCTGAGCCTCAACTTCCTCATTAGTAAAAATGGGTCCTTTCAGCTTGCAACAATATAGTTCAGTGGTTTTTGTTTTAACTCAGTGAGGATGGGTGGATGGATATGTGAATGGATGGAATGGTGAATAGATGGATGGATGGATGAGTGGATGGGTGGATGGGTGGATGGATGAGTGGGTGGATGGATGGATGGGTAGTTAGGTGGATGGAGCCTTCCTGCTTTCCCCAGCTCCCTACCTGCAGCTCTGTGGTCGGAGGTAGGTCCACTCAACACTATAGACAGTGCCACTCCTCACACACTGGTCTTTTACCCTGGGTACCGAGACAGGGGAGCCTGTTCTGAGTGAGGACGCCCCTGGAGCCAGCAATGGGGTTGGATCAGCCTCTCTGCACACATTTGGACAGGGGCTAGGGTCTGGACAAAATTCCTTCTAACTCCTTAAAGAATTATATGAAGCCAAGAGACCTTGTAGAGCCACCAGCACAGGGACTGATGCCCTTCTTGAGAGTCAGTGTCATTGTCACAAGCTGCTTTCCTGTCTTGTCTCCATGGGCCTCTATGTCTTTTCCTACCTCTATAAGCCCTCCTATTGCTCTCCCTACTGCCTGGAACTGAGAGCCCACCCCTCCCTCTCTGGAAGCCTCACAGTGCCCCCATGGTGGCCTAGAAGAAGCTCATAACATCAAATCCAATAGTCAGGTACCTTCTAAGAGTCAAACTGTGTTATTGAGACTAGCCATACACAATGATTAATCCAACTCTGCCTGTGCTAGGTCCCCTGTGCGGCCTGGGGTGGCGTGCCCTCCTCTCTCTCTCTGGGCTTTGGTGTCCCTTTCTCTAAAGAGGAGTCTTCTAGGGCCTTGGAGCCCCTCTCCCTCTCTATTCCTCTTTCCTTCCCTCTGGGGCTGTGCCCCTCTCTCAGGCTCTGTCTCCCTGAGTTCTCTGAGTGGGTCTCCCTCCTTCTCTCTAGGCCCCCCTCAGTCAACGTCCATCCCTGTCACAGGCTACTCTCCTGTCTCGTCTCCAAGAGTCTCAGCGTCTTGATGGGGGATGGTATAGCTCAGTGGTAGCATTTGCTTGGCAAGCACAGGGTCCTGGGTTCAATCCCCGGTACCTCCATTAAAAACATAAATACATAAACAAACAAACATAATTACCCTCTCCCCTACAACAAATTAATTAATTAATTTACAAAGGAAAAAAGAGTCTCAATTTTTTTTCCCCACTTCCAAATCCTCTCTCCTGCATACTCCTGCCCCCACCCACTCCTGTCTCTCCTGCCCACTCCTCCCCTAAACGTCCAAGAACTTGGGGAGAGAGCACCTGACACAAGATGAGCACCCACAGAATGAGGAAAGTCAGGAAGTCGGCCGTGATGGGAGAAATCAGGGGGCCAGGGCAGATGCCGGCTACACTCTTGCTTCTTGCCTCCTGTTCTGATGGGCACTATCCCTAGTCTCTTCTCTCCCCAGAGAACAGGGCCTTCAAGGGGAAAGGAGCACATCTGTCTGTGTGCCCGTGTGTGCCTGGTACTAGCAAGCCCATCTGCTCTGCCGGGGAGACTGGCAGAGCCCCTCCCAAAGGAGGCCTCCTGGGGGCTCTGGCCAGAGAAGCCCCCTTGGGCTGGACCTCGGACCCCCAGCCTAAGCCCAAGCACCCCAAGCTTACTCTGTGACTCTCACAGCCCTCGCGGCAGCATGCTGAGCCCTGTGGAGTCAGGGGCCAGCAAGGAAGCAGGAGAGGCGGCCCCTCCCCCTTCCTGCCCCACTCAGGACTGCCACACCCAAGGAACGGCCCCCAACAGGCGCTGGTGCCTTAGATCCGGGGAGAAGAGCTGCCCAGGAGCGCTAAGATCTTGCAGCCCCAGACCTCCCCTCAACAAGGCTGAGCAGGAAAACAGAGGAAAGAGGCTTGGCGATCCTTGGGACACCTGATTTGAGGTAGCAGCAGGTGAGAGACCCAGGCCACAGATGGACAAACTTACATGTCAGTGCCCTGCTTGAGGGGCATCATGCTTTGGGGAAGAAAAGGCACCTTTCTCAAGTACCTACTGTGCGCTAGAGGTGTCCATCAGTAATTCTCAGACTTGAATGTGCACCAGAATCTCCTGGAGGGCTTGTTACCTACAGATTGCTGGCTCTGCCCTCAGAGTTTCTGATATGGAAGGTCTGGGATGAGGCCAAGAACTTGCATTTCCAACACAATCCTAGATGCTGCTGCTGCTGCTGCTGCTGTTGGCCCAGGGAGCACACTCTGAGACCCAGCAACACATGCACTCTCTCCAATCCTCTTATGAACCCTGGGAGGTGCCTGTTTTGACCATCCCCTTTTATAGGGGAGGAGACAAAGGATCAAAGGGGAGGGGCCTTGCTCAGGAGGGAATGGCCCATCCGCTGGGTGCAAGTTGGTGCCACTTCCACCACAAGAGGGGGACTCCTCAGGGAAAGTCTCAAAGGAAGAGAGAGGCAGGGGAGCTGCAAGGAGAGAGTGAGGTGGGACAGTGGGGTGACATGGGATCAGGGTGTAGGGAAGGGGTCCAGTCCTAAAGGAAGAGCCTGACCTTCCCCCCTCCTTTTCCCTCTCTCTTTCTCCCCTCCCTCCTTTGTGTCCCCTTTTCCTCTCCCCTCCCCAGCTTTCTCACCCCTCCCGCACCTTTCTTCCCCACCCCTCCCCCTGCCCTTTGCAGACTCTGGCTTCAGTTGTTACTCCAACAGGGCCGCGTCTCCAGCCTCCGAGCCACACTGGAGACACGTGCACTGTAGAATACACCTGAGCCCTGTCCTGGTGCCCCCCTCACTGTGTCCCCCACCTCCCCAATAAGTCAGCCCCCATCCTGTGGGCTCCTTACCTCCAATATTCACAAGCAGCTCCTCCCAGGCCCCTCACCTTTTCGAATCCAGTCTTGGTTTCTACTCTAGCTCCTGCCTCCTCCAAGATGCCCTCCCAATGGCCTCAGGCCCCCCACTCTTCCTCAAGGGCTAGGTTTGGAGAAGGATGAAGGAGGGGAAGGGGAAGAGGTTGGGGAGAGAAGGGAGGAATTGTATGAACAATCAGCACTCCGGGGCCCTGACTCACTGGGCGCCCTCAGTCCCTGGCACGGGGTCTGGGGTAAAGAAGGTGTAAGGGAACAGCAGAGTGCACAGAGGGCGGCAGCCAGAGCCGAGTGTGGGGGGAAGGAGACAACCTGGGAGGCAGACATCAAATCAAGGGGGATGGGACAGGCTCAGGACTTCTCCCACCCCCTCACCCTCACTTCCGGTCCCCGCTGCCTCATCCAAGCGGCAGAGCCAATAGTGACCCCCCACCCCTATGGCCACAGCCTTCCTCCCACGCATGTCCCCAGCATGCCAAACTCCTGATGCCCCCACTGTCCTTGATTCCTCACCAAGGGCCCGTGTGGGCAGTTAGGCACAGTGGCGCAGTCACCAGGAGGCAGAGGTAAGCTCTCTGAGAGTTAGTCATACCACAACAGAGAAGCCTGGGCAGGAGCGAGGCCAGCTACCTGTCCCCAGTGGTGTGCGAGCAAGGGAGACTGTATCCTGAGAAAGGACTTGGTAAGCGTCGCTGGCCTGCAGCTCTGGCCTGAAGACCCTCAGTGTCTTCAAACCCTCCTCAGCCTCACCCCATCACATGGCCTTTGTGGCAGGTTGGGAGCTGGACAAAGTAAGTCTAGGAGCCTCTGAGAGGCTGGCACAGTGGCCCAAGCAGGAAAGGAAGAGGGAGCTGAGTGACCAGCTGGACCAGCATCAGCAGAGTTTATGTCTCTCAGGAAATGATGGCCAAAGGAAAAATTAGATACATGAATGAATGAATAAATGAGTGACCAGGCTCCCTCCTCTGGGCCTCCCTCCAGGAACATTTTGTCATTGTTCCTTCGCTCAGGCAAATCTGAGCCTCCCATCCAGGGTTCTTACAGCCCTATGCTCCCCATGATGGCATGGCATGCTGAATTGCCACTACTGTCCATCTGGCACCCTCACCAGACTGGGGGCTCTTAGACGGCAGAAGTTGCTTCCTATTCCTCCCTGGGGACCCCAGGATCTCACAGCCCATCACAGGTGTCAGGAGGTGTCTGCTGAGCTATAAAAAGATCCATTGGACTCCTGAGTGCCCAA
This sequence comes from Camelus bactrianus, assembly GCF_048773025.1. Classification (NCBI taxonomy): domain Eukaryota; kingdom Metazoa; phylum Chordata; class Mammalia; order Artiodactyla; family Camelidae; genus Camelus; species Camelus bactrianus. The sequence goes on from NC_133548.1 coordinate 47,381,304, forward strand.
GGCTATTGGGCTGTGAAGGGCATATGCCATAACCAAGCTAGGGGGTGGACACAATGACCCCCTGGAGGACCCCAGGCCGGGAAGACAGCTGAGCCCTCTCAAAGTCTCACAAGCCTGGCCCAGTGACTATTTTAAAGGAGCCTAAGGAATGAGGGTACCTTGTGCTGAGAAGAAAGCATCTCTGCAGGCTAGGAGGCCCTTCTGCCTCAGGATCATCTCCTGGTGAAGACAGGGCAGGGGATGGTGTGTCAGGAGGGAAGGACTCTTTTCTGAGAGGAGTACTTATTACCTTTTCTGAGAGGATCATTATCACTTTCTTTCATGAGTGATGTCACCTCCTCCAGGAAGCCTTCCTGGGTGGGTCACTTGTCATCCTCCTCCTCAGAATTCTTACAGAACCAGAGTCTACAAAGCCCTGGGCCTATGGCACCCAACCCCAGCTTGATGGGAGTAGATTAAGGCCAGAAAGATAGGAAAGGACTTACCCAGGGTCTCACCTGGGGTCAGGAGGCCCTTACCCCAGCCCAGAGGTCTTCTGGACACACTAGGCTCCTTCCCTCCTGACCACTGTTTGTCTCAGTGGCCCCTCCAGTTCCCTGCCTTGGCCAGCAGATGGGCTGAGCCCCTTTCAGATGCAGGGTGCCCCTTCCTCCAGGCCAGGGAACAGGGCCTCATGTCTTTCCCTCTGTGCCAGACACAGTGCCCATGGTGGGAGGTAAATGCTAGATGGCACTGGCCTGGCACAAGGTCAGTCTGGGCCTGCAGAGGGCCCAGGGAGGGGCTGGTGGGGGTGAAGGGAGGGTGGGCCTGGCAGAGTCTTCTCTGGCACAAAGTGGAAAACAGGGTGCCCAGGGGCTGCCATGGCCGGGGGGGCTTCCCCCGGCTCTGTCCTGGGCTCTCTGTTTCCCCCTCAGCTTCCTGGGTTCTCCGCGTCTGTCCTTCTTGCTCTCTGTTTTTCTCTGGTATGTGTCTCTCCCACAGTCTCACTACTGGGTCCTATGACTGTATTTGGCTCTGTCTTCAGGGCCTGGCTCAACTCAGTTATTCCCCAAATCCCAGGATAGGGTTGGTGGGTAGAATGAGAAAGATACTGGGACAGAGATAAGGACTGATTCAGAGGCAGATGGACAGACCTAAGAGCCAGGAGGGGTCCCTGGGGATGAAAGCCTTCTTAGCCCTGAAGGGAACACCTGGTAGACAAAACCAGAGTTGTGGGGAAGAGTGGGGTCCACCCCCTTCCCTCTGCACTTGCTCCTGGCCCCCCTTCCTTCTCCGTGCCCCTGGAGGAATGCGTGAGCACTTTAATTGGTCCTAAAAATAGTCCCACTGTATTGGGGATTGGAATGAGAAATCTTCTGGGCAGGGTTCCTCTCAGGCGTGCCCCTGCCTCTGGGTTCCAATCCACTATATTCCCTACAGTGGAAGGCTCTCTGAGCTGTCCCCTACCCCTACCTGCGGGGCTGTGGTAAAATGCAGGTCTGGCTGTAGTCCCCGCCTTGCAGAAGATGGCCCTGCAGTGGGCTCCGAGCTCCTGGGCCTGCTGGATGTGTTTGTAAGGCACTAAGCATGACAGACAGGGTCACTGCTGTCCCTCCTGACTCCCCGGTCCACGCTCCAGGCTCTAGCAGCCCTCCAACCTTACTCCCCTCATCCCTTCATTCCCGCACCGCACCGCACCCACTGCCACCTCCAGGTCTCGGCTCTTCCATTTCCTGCACCGGGATGCTCTCTCTTCTCCCCTCCTGTCCTTCCAGGCCCCATGCTGATCTGTTCTAGCACCCCGCCCTGCTGTGCTATCCTGCCCCTGTCCTGTCCTGCAGTGTTCAGGGGACTCTCACCTCCACCTCCTGTCCACTGCTCCCCTTGGCAATCAGCAAGGGCTGGGCTGCACCCACCCCCACAAGCAGGTGTAAACATTGAGGTGCAGCCCTTCTCCAGGAAAGGGGACACTGTGGGGGAGACATGGCAGGCTCTGGGGCTCCACGCCCTGCCCTGAACCCTCAACCCTACTGGCCCCTCCATCTCCCCACCCCAGCTTTGGTTTTCTCTTTTGTACCCTGATCCTGGAATGTCTCAGTTTCAATCTCCAGGGGAGAGCCCCCAGTCTCAGCCCCTCTCTGTCCCAATTTTTCAGATGGGGGAACTGAGGCCCAGAGAGGGGAGGTGATGGGCCCACAAGTCCATGGGAAACTGGCCGTGGGCCTCAGTCATGCTGTATCTCTATGCATGGTCCCCATCAGCAGGGCTCCAGAGGCAGGGCCATGTTCCTCACACAACCCACCACCCCACCCACCCGTCCTGAGCAGGCAGGCTGGCATCCAAAGTTATTTGCCTTTGGAGGGCCCAGGAAGCCAGAGAACAAACATCCGGAGTCTCTGGAACTTCTCCTCTCCTTCCTCATATCCCAAGGATCTGGGAGCCACTGAGTATGTACACACACACACAAACACACACACACACACACACACACACACACACACACACACACACACACACACACACACACACACACACACACAGCCCAGGGCTGGGTAATCATATGAGCCCAGGGGATCTTGTGCAATTATTGTGCCTGTGAATCTGTGCAGGTCCTTTAGAGGATGTCCTCCAACCTCACCAGACATTATATAAATTTTGTCTTGGAAATGGACTTGAAAATCGTTTTTTGTGTGACTTTCCTGATTGCAAAATTCTGTCTACTCTCATCACAACTGCTTCCCCCCCCCCCACTTTGTGGGGAGCTCCTGCTTGGCTGGTGACCTATGCACACATGTGGCCTGCCCATTAGTTGTCCATAATGCATCATGTGACCATAGTAGAATATGTCCCCTGGGTCATTAGGAGAATGTCTGTGTGAAAGTATGTGGGTCTGTGATTCTGTGGGAGAATGTGTATGAGGGTGTAAACGTGTGAGCGCCCCTGAGGCCACATCTGTGCACAAGCCATCTGCATGTGTGGGTGCCTGTGCGTGTGTGATGGGGGCTGGCAACATCTGTGTGAGCCTGGGTGTGTGCAGTGAGTGTGTAGCTATCCTCGGGACTGTGAATGCACTGGTGGCTGGTTTTGTCTCTGAATGACTAAATGAATTTATGGCTAAGTGTTGGCACCTGTGCACATGGGGGTCTGATTCTTCTGCCCCATGCTCCCTGCCACCTCCTCCATCACCTCTGCCAGACCTGGACTCACATCCCCACACTGTCACACGTCACCTATGTGGCATCGGACAAGTTTTTCACCTTCCTGGGCTCAGTTTCCTTATGTATAAAATGGTGCCTTCTCCCTGAGCCACTGAGAAGACTAAACAAACCATGCAGTCCTGCCTAAGCTGCTCTCAGCAAGGGGGTAGGTCACCTTGGTGTGAGTTACAAAGAGGTGACTCCACCCCTCTGGACAAATGCAGCCTGACAGGCAAGGGTTGGTCAGGGAGAATGGGCTGGGTTTCAGCACCACCCCACCTCTGCTGGAGCCCTGTGCAAGCAAAGTATGACCTGTGAGGTTTGAAGCTGTGGACCTGCAGGTGACCGAGAAACAGCAGCTCCCTTTCTCTGCAGCCTGGGACTAGAGGGTCTCTGACTCTGGACCTGGGGTGAATGCGTTCCAGATGAGGCTCTAAGGACACCACCCCCTCTTAACTCCCCCTGGGGCTCTGTCCCCTTCACGCACCCTTCACTCTGCCCTCGCCAAAGCCCAACAGAAGGCCCTCCAGAAGTCATGAAGGAGGCTGACCAGATCTGGGATGCAGAGACCAGCTAGGCCAGCCAGAGGCTCAGAAACCACCTCTGCCCCCAGCATCTCACTGTCAGGCAGGGAGACTGAGACACGGAGAGGGCCAGGGACTCTGCTGGGGACACAAGTGAACACAGTCAGTCCAACCTTCCGTCTCAAGATCTCTGTATCTGGAGTTGGGGAGATCCAAGCTCTGAATCCTGTTGGCTCCAGAATGGAGCCCAAGAGAGCAGGTGGGGACCCTGAGAGACAGGCACTTCCAGACCTGTGCCCTCAGCTGTTAGTGTAGAACTCCTACCCATCCCCACCCACCCCACCCCGACCAGATCCCCTACTGGTGTGATTAACCAAATTATGGCATTTTTTTCTTGAGCAAATTGCATCGGCCTAATTGAATGAGGCTGTAGGAGCCTGGGCTGGAGGCTGACAGCGGGTGAGGATGGCAGGAGCCAGGAGAGGAGGGTGTGGGAGTGAGTTGGGGTGGGGGGCCCCTGACAATGCTGAGCAGGGAACAGAAGAGGGAGGGAGAGCAGAGGGCTATGGGCACAGAACACATCTCTTATCACTGCACCCTCTCTGTGCACCCCCAAGTGCTTCCATCAGCCCGGAAGCCTGGGAGTAGGCATGCGAGGGGTCATCTCCCCTGATCACAGAGCATTTGCCTCGTGCCAGGCACTGTGGTCATACAAAGACACCATTTTACATGATCCTCCCAACAGCCCCCATTTTATACTTGAGGGAATTGAGGCTCAAAGGATAAAATGACTTGCTAAATGTCAGAGCCAGAAAGGGCTGTCGGACACCATTGCCTTTGCTCCTCCCGGTAACTGTGGCTCCCATCCTGCCTCAAGGAAGCCCTCCTGGGGAGTACAGAGAAAGGAGAAGGCCTCAGACCAGCTCATTCTTGGGCCCAGACACCATCTCTGTCCCCGTTGGGCATTTCTCCTTGTCTGCTCTGTGATGTCTGTCCTCTGTCTGATGGCAGAACAATCACACAACCCCCATCGCCCACAGCTCACCCAAGATCCCTCTCATTCCACACAGCACCCACTTTGTGTCGTGCTCATCACCTCAGGGTGACACACAGGGACATGATCACTGTCACCTTCACCCATCATGTTCCACATGCTCAGTGACACACAGTCATTTCACAGTGTCCACAGTGTCACACATCCCTGAATGTCACAGGGCCAACACACTGAAACTATCGCTATCACCCTCACTGAAGGTGGCCCACCCTCAGTGTCACACACCGTGTTCCCAAAGTCCCCAGTGTCACCCTCACACAGCCTCACACACACAGTTCCAAGCTGGCTCTGTGTTGCATGGTCTCATTTCAGCATCATCCAGGATCTTCTGACCTTAAAAATATCCACCTTTGCTGAAATGACATCATGTCTGATATTTGTGTTAAAATACTTCAGCAAAGCAACCTACAAACTGGGAGAAAATATTTGCAAATCATATACCTAATAAGGGGTTAATATCTGAAATATATAAAGAAGTCCTACAGCTCAGCCACAAAATAAGCAACCAATCTGACTTTAAAATGGGCAAAGGCCTTGAATAGACATTTCTCTAAAGATGTACAAGTGGCCAATGAGCACATGAAAAGATGCTCAACACCACTACCCAGGGAAATGTAAATCAAAACCACAATGAGATACCACCTCACACTCATTAGGATGGCTACTATTAAGAAAAAAAAAAGGCAGAAAATAAGTGTTGGTGAGAATGAGGAGAAATTGGAAGTTTGGTACACTGTTGGCGGGAATGTAAGATGGTACAGCTGCTGTGGAAAACAGTATTGTAGTTCCTCAAAAATTAAGGATTAAATTACCATGTGCTCCAGCAATTCCACTTCTAAGAATATACATAAAAGAATTGAAAGCAGGATCTTAAAGAGATATTTGTACACTCATGTTCACGGCAGCATTATTCACGTAAGTCAAAAGGAAGAAGCAATCAATGGTGTCCATTGATGAATGAATGGGTAAGCAAAATGTGGTTTATTCATACAGTAGAATGTTATTCAGCCCCAAAAAGGAAGGAATTTCTGATACATGCTACAACACGGCATGGATGAATCTTGAGAACATTGTGCTGAATGAAATGTCAGTCACAAAAAGAAACACTGTAGGAGTCCATTTACATGACGTACCTAGGATAGTCAGAGTCATAGAGACAGAAAGTAGAAAAGTGATTGCCAGGGGCTGGGGGAAGGGGAGTTATTTGATGGACGTAAGTTTCAGTTTTGCAAAATGAAAAAAGTTATGGAAAATGGTTGCACACCAATGGGAATGTGCTTAACTCCCCTAAACTCAACATTTTAAAATGGCTAAGGTGGTAAATTTTATGTAGTGTGTATTTTACCACAATACAAATTTTCAAATAAAGTACTTCAAGAAAGAAAAATGAATAAAACAGGTGGGGCAAGGGATGGATGAATTAAATATGCTTAAATCTTAATAACTGTCAGATTTAGGTGATAAGTACATGGCAAGTTGATTGTATTATTTTCCCTACCATGTGTGTTTTAAATATTCCGTAACAACAAAAAAAATTGTACTCATACCTTGATGCAGCAACCACGCCCCTTCTCTGCATCCCTTCACAACTGAAGGTCTCCGCGGTCTCTGACTACACTCTGTTTCCACCTTCACTCACCACCCACCCAAGCCATCTGGCTTCTGGACCCACCCTGTCACTGACAAGGTTCTTGTCAGGCTGATTCGTGCACGTGGCCCAGCCCAGCACCATCTCCCCGTTCCCACATTACCTAACAGCGAGTCAGCATCCCTCCCCATTGAACCTCCCAGCTCCTGTGACTTCTGGTCTCCTCCACCTCCCTGGCTGCTCCTCCTCTGTCTCTTTGCTACTCCTCTTCACCTCAGGGCTCAGTCCTTGGTCCTCACCTCTCCTCTCGCATGTTCTCTCTGTAGGACATCCCAACCAGGTCCGTGATTTAATAAACCAGCCACATCTGCCAACTTCCAAATATATCCCCAGCCTGGCCTCTGCTGCCCACTATCCTCACTCAGATTTTTGACTCACATCCAAAACAGGTCTCTTAATTTCTGCCTCCTTGCCCTCCCCCATCCCACTAACCCTGGCCTTCCTCCAGTCTTTACCAATCTCAGTAACACCTCCACCAACCATTGCTTGCTTCTTCATGCCAGAAACTGGGAGCCATCCTCCGTTTTTCCTTCTGGTTCATCTTCTGATTCATCATCAAGTTCTGTCATTTCTACCTCCAAATAGCTCCAAAGTTTGTCCATTTCTCTCCAGCTCTTCTGCTGTCTCCTTACCCCAGGTACCACCATCTCCTGCCTGGGCGGCTGCAGTAGCCTCTAACTTATCTATCTACCTGTCTCCTCTCAGCCCCTCCAACTAGTCCTCCACATACACTCTGCAGCCAGAACAAGTTTTCAAAATCATAAATTGAACCATGCCACTTCCCTGTCTGAACCCACTGGGGTCTTCCCATGACAGCATCATACACTGGGCTGTGTGCTCACATTTCACGTTGACGCAACCATTACACACAGCATCACACATTCAGTGTCAGGCTCATGGTCACACGGTCTCACACACTGGCTTTCACGCCCTTCATGTCACTCCTTGTTACACCCTTGGTTGTACACTCAGCCTCACTACATGCTTGGGGCCCACATGGACAATTTGGTGTCAGACACCTGAGTCATAAACATGGTGTTATTGCACAGTGTCATTCGTCTGTGTTTATGTATGTGATCCTCACAGTGTCACACCCTCAGTGTCACACATTATCACTCGGCATCACACAGTCAGTATCACAGAGTATCCACAGTGTCTCACAATTGGTGACACACCCACGGTCTCACACAGTCTTGGACAAGTGGTGTCACACACGTGGTATCACTCAGTGTCACACACTCAGTGTCACCCTCGGTGACTCACCCACTCTCCACACAGTGTCCCATGATTGGAGTCACACTTGGTATCACACAACAGCACAAGATCAGTACCACACAGTAGAATACCTGCTGCTCCTCAGTCAGTGTCTCAGGGTCACCCTCAGCGTCACCCTCAGCATCACCCTGGGTCCCATAAGCTTCCCCTGCCCCCACCCCACTGGGTGCAGTCACCAGAACTGCCGCTCCATGTCAAGGCTGTTTCCTGTTGTGCTCAGAGTCCTCAGCCACTGCTTGTTCCTTCAAGGATTTCCTGTTGTCAGGGCCCCAGTCAGGCCTGGCCCAGCCAGGGATACACAGTCTAAAAGGCCAAGAGCCCACTGGCCAGCAGGAACACTTGGGTCCCCCATGTGCCTGGGCTTGTGCTGTGTCACTGAAAGGAGGTGACCTCTGGGTCCTACCCCCTCCCCAGGCCTGTGCTTCTGGGAATGGGGGTTCTTGGGCTGCCTGGACACAGTTGTCTGCACAGTCTGAGCAGCTTGGGACAAGACCTTAGCTGGTCTGTGGGGCTCAGTCTGAAGCTGCTGTGAGCCAGAGGAGAGGGACAGACCTGGAAAGGCCGGGACAAAGGGTTAGGGGGTTAGAGAGTTAAAGACGGCTTCCCAGGGGAAGCCAGCTGAGAGCTGGGATGCAAGGGAGTGGGAGAAAAGGCATTCCAGGTGGGGGCAGCAGACAGGAGCAAAGGCTTGGAGGCAGGAACCCAGAGGAGACAGGTTGACAGGAATGAGAACAGGATGAGAACATGAGAGCAGGTAAGGTTATGTTATGGGTTTCTCGCCTCTCAGCTCCCTCCTCTCCCCAACACCAGCATTTAGACTCTGCTCAGAGCCGGAGCCACAGGGCACTCCCATCCTGGCCCTGACTTTGAGGGCTCCCCAGATTGCTCTCCAAGGCTGCCAGACCCCCTCACCTCCTGCCCCAGGCCAACCCGCAGGAAGGACAGGCGGAGGCCAGCACACGCTCCCCACACGGCCCAAGATAAATATTTCCTGGGAAACGGAACTTGTTCTCTCTGTGTTTACAGCCAAGGGCCAGGCAGGGCCGTGGGGGAGGGGTCAGCCAGAGGAGCTTTATCCAGTCCCCGGGCCCAGCATGGCCTCAGACCTGCTGCACGCCTCTGAGCCAGTCCCAACCTCTCTCTGAGCCTCCATTTCAACTCTTCAAAGGGATCCCCCTGGGCCTTGGCCTGACCGCCAGCTTGGCCCCAGCTCAGCTGTGTCTCTTCGGGGTGTAAATCCCTGGTACTTGATGCCTCCCCCGTTCAGACAAGGCCTCTGTGATAGCAGGTCCTGTGTCTGCCTGTCTCCGCCTTGACCTTGGTCAGTCAAGGGTGTGGACAGATGGATGGACAGACAGAGAGACAGGCTGGGATGGCAGCTGAGACTGCCTCCCTGGCCCCAAGCCCCTACACACCCCAGGCCTGTGCAGCCCGACAGGTGGGCACAGACAGATGGCAGAGCCTCAGGGCCCCCATGGATGCCAGATGCTACGGCCAACTTGTTGGCAGCAGCCCCCTTGGGGCCAGGGGGCATCATCAAGGCCACTTGCTCCTGATGTGCAGAATCCAGGAGGAGGCTGGCACATCTGCCAGTTAGAAGCATTTACTAAAGAATTTTAAATATGAGCCTGAAACATGCTGCCTGCAGTGGCCCTTCCAGCCTCACCCCAATGCTCCCGGCATAGTAACATGTGCTCCACTGACATGCTGGCCTTCTCCTGTGGAGACCCAGGGCGCATCCTGCCAGCATGCCCTTACACAAACAGCTCCTTTCCCCTGTGAAGCCTTTCCCAAACTCCATGGCTGTCCTACCTGACCGTACTACCCTGGCTCCTGCCCCTATCCCACCACGTGGGGCCTACTTATTTATCATTGGTGGCCTCAGCTTCACTCCAAACTCTGAGACCACGAATTCTTTAGCCCAGGACCAAGGTGGCGAAGAGGTTTTTGGAGCTGGGGTCTCAGCACAGAGCCAGCCTCCTGCAGCTCCCTCTGAGTCCTTGTTCCAGGCTCCTCTATGTGCTCAGTCCCAGTCCTGTGCTGGTCCTTGTTGCTCTCAGGTGATCCTCTCAGAAGCTGACCATGGACCTCTCTGACTATCCAGCCGATCTCTAGCCTCATCAGCTAATGGCCTTGACCCTCCCCATCCTTCAAATTTCCAAGGCTACCTCCTCCAGGAAGTCCCCGAGACTGCCCCCAATCCAGCAACTGCCCCCTTCTCGGAACTACTCTAAGCCCCTCACAGCTATTCTCATTTGATCAAAAAGCATTTATTGAGCACCTACAATATACCAGGTCTATGTCAGGCCCCAGGTGGGCCCAGGAGAGATAAAGGTTCTAACCTGCCAGGTGCTTACCACTATGTGGGAAAGGATATATAACCCCATGGGGTAAGAAGTTACTGAACTGTAAGCTCAGGGGAGCTTACACACACAGCTTGCGGGCTGTGAGTGCCCAAGAAAGAGGAGAGGCTGAGTTGACCTGGGGTGGAGGAAGCAATCTAAGAGGACTTCATAAAGGAGGTGATATCTAATCTGGGGCTTGAAAAGGGAGTAGGTAGAGAAAGGCATTCCAGAGAAAGGGGTCAGTGCAAACAAAGGCAGAGGGGCTGGGAAGAGCTGGTGTCCAGGAAGTGAGCATTGCCATGTCTGGGGGTGAGGGGTGGACATGATGGGGCCCAGCAGGCACTACCAGCAATGCCACACCAAGGGTGTGGTCTTTCTTTATCCCGTGGGCAGCAATAGAGGAGCCAGTGCCAGGCGGAGCATGAGGGTGCTTGGTGTGGATACCTGTTCCCTTGTCCATGTCTGACTCTCCCCCTGGCCCTTGTCCCAGCTGGGGCTCCTAAGCCCCCTTCTGGGCCCTGAGAGCCAGCACAGAGAGGTCATGGACCCGTTGTGCTTAGCTCACTGCTTGAACTGCCTCAGCCCTGACATCCAGAGAGAGTAAAGACTCTAGCACTGAAGGAGGATTCCAGGCTGAGCCTGAAGAGCACATCCCCCAAGCCGGCCAGCTGACACAGGGGCCAGGAAACCACCCCAAGAGGGTGTGCTGAACAGACACCCGCTAGGTGGGGATGGGTGCTGGCAGCCCTGCTCTTGTGGCTGTCGTACTGCCAATGCAAGTGCTGCGCCCACAGAACCTCCATGAATCCAGCCCTCCAGCGCACCCTATCTCATGGAGCACAGCCTAGACCTGGCTCCAATGATCTCACCCTTGAGGGAAGCAGAAAGGGTGCCAACTCCCTCCAAGGATCTGCTGTGAGGCAGACATCTCACATACACCATCTTTGTAACTTCCTCCAACAGCTCCGCTGCAATTATGTCCATTAATGATAGAGCTTCTTATCTCATTTGACAGGTGAGGAAACTGATGTCCAAGTTGCTTAAGGGACTGGCCCAAGGTCACACAGCTGAGAAGTGGTGCAGCTGGGGCGAGGCCGTCTTTCTCCCCATGCTCCACCCGGACAAGAGGGCATCAGTCTCCCCATCCCTCTTCTTTCTCTCCAGTGGTCCCTATAGTCTGAGCAACACCCTAGGGTCCCTACTCTCTCCAGTCCTATCCTTTCTATGTTGGGGGGTCCTTGGGGGCAGCAACCTGTCTCTCCCCAGCAGGGCTGAGTGTAGGCCTGGACACTCGGGAAGGAGAGCTAACTGAACCCAGAAAGAGAGCATTCTCTTCCCAGAGGGGTTGGGGGGCAGGACAGAGCTGAGAACTACTGAGGGGCTCATAGCTTAAGATCCTAGGTCTGAGGGAGAGGGCGGCAGGACCCAGGCAAAGGAAAGGCAGAGAGAGCAAATGGGGATGGTGTGGGGATGCTTCATGGTGAGGGTAAGGCTTGGAGCTAGTAAGGGGGGCAGAACTTGAACTTGCAGGTGGCAGGGCCAAGGGCCTAGGCAAAAGGCACTGTGCACAGAGGCATAAATGAGGCGCCTGGGTCTGGCTCCTTCCCTCAGGGCTCAGCTCCCATCACCCAGGAGGGTCTCAGCTTCTCCAAACCCTCTCCCTCTCAGCTTCCTGGGAGGATGACAAATCCAGTCTTTCCTGGCAGGTGGCAGCGGCTGCTGAGACACTGCTGGCTCTCAGGAACACCATCTGTCCCAGCTCTGGGGGGAGCCCCCGCCCCATGGGGAATGCCACAGCCATAAATAAATTAATAATGACTCTCCAGGCCCCTCCTCTCTCCCTTTCCCAGCTCCCAGCTGCAGGCACATGCCCAGGGCTGGGCTCCACATCCCAGCAGTGAGCCCAGGCTGACCCCCTGGGCACCAGGCCCTGTGCGGGCATCTTCACTCCCATTTAACCCAAGGCCAGGGGGAGGGCCAGGGCTGGGCCCGAGACACGTCTCCACTTTCAGCTCTCCCTCCGATTCACTCACCATGTGACCCCACTGGGGCTCAGCTTCCCCAGAGGAGAATTGTAACAGCCCCTGCCTCCTGGGGAGGTTGTGAGGATTAAACAGAGAAGTGTGTCTAAAGCCCCTGGACCAGAGGAGGGGCCTATATGGCAGCAGCCTCTCCTTCCTCGCAGCCAGGCCTGGGCACAGAGGAGACTCATGCTAGGTTTGCTGCTTGGTCCGATTTCACACACCCCTGTCCTCTGTGCCAACCTTCACCATCCCCTGCCCACCCCATTTATGCTGCTCAAGGCCCCACTGACACTGATGATTCCTATTAGACACACCAAAGACATGGCAGGGGCTGCAACAGCACCCATCATTGTCATCTCAAAGGAAAGGCACTCACTGAGTTGTCACCGGGCACCCTTTGGAGGGTGGTGAGAGACTCAGGAATGACAAAGGCATATCCCCGGGCTCGAGATGCTCACAGTTCAGAGTGGGAGACATACAGAGTCACACAGTGGAGAAAACAGGGCACTCATGGCACAGACAGCAGAATACCCCAGCATCTGACTGCTGGGGCAGGAGAGCTCAGAGGAGGGAGCGTGAGAAGCAGGGAGGGCTTCCCAGAGGAGGGGAGGCTAGAGCTGAGCCCAGAAGGATTTGGGAAGCTGAGGAGGGGAAGAGGCAAGCAGGAGTGGTTCTAGGGAGGCAGGAGTGGATGAAGGGGGACTGGGACCTGGCTGGGGCTGCAGACGGAGCAGGGGGATGGGGAGGATGGAGAATTTTGGAGCAGAAAAGTGACAAGTTCATGTTTGTGTGTTAGAAAGATCCTTCTGGTGGCCACATGGAGGATGGGAGCAGCTGAAAGTAGACAGATAGGGAGTCATCCGGGGAAAAGTTGAATAGTCCCAGAGCAGGGGCAGGCAGTGGGTATGGAAAATAGGAGAGGAGTTCACAAAATACTTAGGGCAGAAAATCAACAGGGAATTGTTTGATGAAGGTGGCGAGGACAAGGATGGAGTCTGAAATGACTCCCAGGTGACTTGGGAGGAAGATGAATCCTTAGAGAGAGAACTCCAGGCAGGAATAGGGTAGGAGAGGTGGTCTTGGAGTGGGGTGATACTAGGCTAGAGGGGGTGGGGCTGGGATTCGGCTCCAGCCTCCCAAATCCTCCCAGGGGTGGGGGCAATGCTCAGACTGACCCCCAGCCTGTGCCTTCCACCCTCCAGGCCCACCCACTCCTCCCTCTGCTGAGCTCTCACCTGCAGCGTGTGGTCTCTACTCCCTGGGGGCACTGGCTCCTGTGCAAGGAGTTCCGGGCTGGCTGCAGAGACAAGAAGGCCAGGGGCTGAGGCCTGCCAGGCCTAATCCCCTTCTCCCCAGGCTGCCCCCCTCCTCCAGCCCCAGCAGACGGAGGGGCCTCCTATCTCCCACAGGCGCCTCCTCCAGGGAGTCTTGCCTGATTGCACCCTGGCTCTGGTGTATTCTCTGCTCCTCAACTCTCAGAACAGATCCAAACTCTTTCAGCCCGGAGCTCCTCAGGAGTGGAAATGATCATGTTTTTACCCTTTCTGAGGTCCCCTCCAGTTTTGCGTCTCTCCCTTCACTTCCCTTCTCTAAGCCTCAGCTTCCCCATCTATAAAATGGGATTTGTAATGTCCAGCTCAGACAGTCACTGGGCTGGGCTCCCAGCTGGGATTGCTGCTAATCCTAAAAAAAAGGGATCATACATGTGAGTCCTCAACTCCAGCCTGTGCCCAGTTGTCTGGGCTCCAATCAGACCCCCAACCTGCACCGTATCAGCTCCTCTAGTGCTGGCAGACACACCAGGACCCACTCACTTGTTCTCAGGAGCCCACCACCAGGGTGGCATCTAGAACCCAGTCACTATGAGAGGCATTGCCTGGGGCCTGCTGTCCCTCCCTGCCCCCACCCACAAGTGCACCCAGGAATCGGACAGGCACAGGCGGCGGGATATTCTGAGCCTGGCTTTGTTCCCGTCAGCTGCTGGCCGACATGCCAGCCTGGCGCAGGCTCAGGGGCTGATTTGATTTGGCAGCTTCGGAAGCGTGTGGTAGGGATGGGGATGGGGAGGGGGTGGGGGATGAGACACCCATCCCTGCTGGGAAATAAACAGCCTCCGATGCTCAGCAAGCTTGGGGGAGGGCCCAATCTAGCATGGGAGGTGGTCCTGTATTCCCTGCCTGGTGCCCCTTCTTCTCACTCAGGTCCTGGACACCTGCCAAGGACTGCTGGAATCTGTGCTTCTCCTTGGGTCACCGTAGGGGTGACAACAGCTACACCTGGTGTGTGGATGCTTGTGGTGTGGCTATGGCAGGGTGGCTGGTTGTCACACATGTCCCTGTGTCCTGTGGGGTCTCCCTACTCAGCAGTGTCTTCAGCTGGGCCCGAGCATTGCCCACGATGACTGGGTCTGTGTGGGGGACAATGGTCTAGATGAGGCCATCTCCCAGGGCCACTGGGGCCCCATGGCTGAGCCTCTATGAGGGACTGACTGCAGCCCAGGGCATGACAAGGCTACCCATGTGCCTGAGTCTACTGCAGGGCCTGGTGTGCACTGGCTCGACCTGTTCCTTCCCTCTGTGCGATGACCCTACTAACCCAGCCATGTCCGGCAGAGGAAATGACGCGGGCTGAGATAAGCAATGGACCTCAGGGCCCATCCCTTTTGTCTGCAAGCCTAAGCCTTCTTTTCCACCCCAGCCACCACACTGTCCCGGAACAGCCCCTTCCCCTGTCACAGAGAGGAAGCAGTGCTAGTTTCACTTGATTCTAACTGCCCCTCAGGCCCTCCACCACTCCATTCCCTGGAGAGGCTCCTGCCGCGAGCCCTCTGGTTCCCCATCACTCCCTTCAAGCACAGGGAATGTGGACAGGATGAGAAGAGTCTCGGGTAGACCTTCACAGCTCCTCCATAATTCTGCCCCAGTCTCAGTGTTTACCACCCTCCTGCCTACCTTCCACTCAAAGTGGTCCAGCTCACCCCTCACCCAGAGGCCCTGGGAATCCACATCACTCTGTTAATGTGCTACTGGTGCCGTGGGGACCTGGACTCCACAGCCTCCAGTTAGAGACCTGTTCCTGGGGGTCAGGGCTCTGATGCTCTGACCTTTGCACTGAGGCGGGTGGTGGGGGCGGTCAGACCAGGACACTAGTCCTCAGGGGTCCACAGGCCAGGGCTGTGCCCCAGACACCAACCACAATGTCAGGGTAGGGTGGAGCCTGTGTTGGGGAAGATGCAATGTCTCATCTGTCACCATTTTCCCATTGTCCCACTGTCCTCTGGGGACTTCAGGACTCTCCCCACCCAGCCACAGGAAGCCGAGCCCCTCCTGGAGACAGAAGGAGGGAGCACTGAAGGAAGGGCTCCAGGACTAGGGAGAGACTCAGCCATGCCCTTGGGTTACCGAAAAGAACCTAGGCTCATAGAACTCAGTTGTCACAATGGGGCTAGTGGGATGGAGACAGTCTGCAGAGAGGCCCTGGGGGGCTTCCTGGAGGAGGTGTGTGGTTCCTCATAGGAATAGAACACTAGGTTCCAGGACAGCCTCCAAACTATGTGATATAGGTCTGCACCTGGGACTTGTATGTAACTGCAAATGTCTGTGTGTCCGTGTGTGCATAGGTATGTATCCCAGTCATGGAGTCCTGAACTCTGGTCTGTGTCCCAAAGGCAGGGTCTGCCCAAGGTAGCGGTCAGTCAGGCAGCTGGCACAGTGACAGAGGAGAAGGCAAAGAAAAAGAAGGGAGAAGAGCTCAGGGCTGAGGAGGGAAGCCTGTCGGGTTGGTCATAACATAGTCAGTCCTTAAACCCTAGATGCCTGATGCCAAGTCAGTGTGCTTCCATGTGCTTCCTCTGCCACAATTTGCTGTGCAGCTTCAGACAGGACCTTCACTTCTCTGAGCTACTGTCCTCGTCTGAAGAGTAACAGGGATGGGCCTGATGCCCTCCTAGGGCTCTTCCAAGTCTAACAATCTTTTGAGAGACTGACAAAGACAGCAAGGGATGGAGACTTATAGGGATGGGGAGAGAGCCCAGAGGAAGCGGAGATGAGAGTGAAGGGTGGGACAGCAGAAGGAAGAGAGAGGAGAAACCCTCAGGGAGGCCCACTTCCGGTGGGCATCTGGGGAGGGGTTCCCTGCTGGGGCCCCCATTCTCCGGCCAAGTCAGGGTGTAGTAGACAATGGAGCCTTCTGGATGATAGGGAGCAGTTTTTGCCACCCCACCTGCCTTCTGCCTGTGGGAGGAGAAAAGCAGAGGGAGACAGACAGAGGCTCTGCCTCCGTGACCTGAGTCCCATCTCCACTTCTACTCTCCAGGTGCTCCAGGAGGAAGCGGGGGCCACAGGCAATGGGGAGCGCCCAGGACTGGGAATCAGGAAGCTGTGTTTCAGACCCTGCTGTGCTGTGTGACCTGGGCCAGCTCCTAGCCTCCGTCACTTGATCTGTGAACCCACCAGACTGGGACTTGGCAGTGGTACTGGGTTCTGAGGGATGAAGCCAGGGCGGGCTCTCCAGATGGCCAAGATTCTTCCCTCCAGCCAGAATGTTCTTCCCCTGTCTCTAATGTGGGAGCTGACACTGTGCACAACCCAAGAGAGAGCAAGCCGCTGGACAAATGAGCTGGCCTTGTGCCGGGCCGGATGGTGGGCCTGTGCTCAGGGGACCCCCCCCCCATCAGTCATCAGCTCTCCAGGCCACCTGGCTTGAGACTTCCCTTCCTGAAGCCCTCCTCACAGCCACTCTCAGGGCACAAGGAGGGTTCTCCCTCCTTGGCCTGTGCTCAAGGGGGGCCGATGCCCACACTGTCCCTCTGGCTGCCTGGCCTCTGCCCTAGTCAGAGACCCTTTGTACTTGGGCCCTCACAGGCAGGGGTTCGTGCATTTCCGTGTCTGTGTCCAGGAAGTGTTCATGTCCTGTTTTCCCCCTCAGGCCGGGGCTGCCAGGGAAAGAGGGGGTGGGGGTGAGCAGGCCTCTCCTTTCTCCACTGTCAACATGTCTCCTGAGATTTTTAGGGGCTAGGAGGAAAGGGTAGTCCCCTCTCTGCCATAGTCTGAAATGATTGAAGATTGGAGGCAGGGGCATGAAGGAAATGACCCCTCACCCTGCAAGCTTAGGGAGTGGCGGATCTTGCACGCACACACAAACCAGATCTTTTGTGGCGGGAGAAACTGCCTGTGCGATCCAGGTTGAGAGGGTCTCCCTCCCCACTAATGCCAGCCCAGCCCCTTCTCCCCTCCCTCACTGGGGGTGGGGGCTGCCCAACACCCCAAGCTGTCTCCATTGCTTCTTGCTATGTTTTCAATAACCAAACATTGAGATTAACAAGGCAGGTGGTTGCAGCTCTTCCCAGCAACCCCATTTAGAATCATTGAATCATCAAATCATCAAATCCTAGAATTCTGGATTCACAGAATGTCCGCTTCTTCAGCTCCTGGAGTCTCAGCATCTTAAAGTCACACAACGTCAGAATCACACAACCACACATCCACGCAGCCCTGGCTGGGAGCTGAGAGTTGTGGAAGTCTGGAACCCCACAAACTGACAAAGCCGGATTCTCCTGAGAGCCGTACATCCTGAGAGCTAGAGCTCATCCACCCCAACTTCCTTCTTTTACAGGTGAGAAAATGCAGCCCAGAGAATGGCCAAGATCACTGGAGAGTAAGAACCAAGTAATGTCCACTCCCAGGATTGCAAGATGGGACCTCACTATCCTGGGCTTCTGAAAATGGTGCAACTTTTACATTCAAAAATACAAATATTCAAGTTAGGATGCTGCTTCTCTTTGAGCTTTGTTCACTTCCCCTTCTCCCTCCAACCCCACTCCTACCGGGTCTTGTAGCTGGCACCCCATTTCTCCACCCTCTTATCCTCTGTTCCTGCAACTCCCTTGCCCTTCCGCCTCCCCTAGGTCTGTACCCAGGCTCCTCAAATAAAGACAGCCATAGATGGTAGAGTTTGAGGGGACAAGTCCTTCATGGTGTTGGACAGGAAAAGCAAAATGTCTGCCATCTGAAGCCACAAGCAAGAGGTCAGTATCCCCAGAGGAGGTGCCCTGAACAAGAGACCAGAAGGTCCTGGACCCCTCAGGGGTTCAGCCACACTAGAGGCAGCAGGTTTAAGGGAGCTGAATTCAAAGAGGAGGGAAGCAGTGGAGGCTTACAGTTGACATTAGAACCATCCCGGATGTGATAGCGTTTTCATAAATTTACATTTCAACTCATTTTGGAATGTACTCATCCATTTTTGAATTTTAATTTTATTAAATATTACATTTCACAGATTGTTTTAATTTTGGAATTCTGAACACTCTTTGCCCAGGGCAGAGCCCGAGTCTCCCACGTTACAGCTCAGGAGGCAGCAGACTGGGGGGTTCCAGGTCTCCCAGTCTCCATTTAGCCTCAAAGCTCCTGACCTGGAGGTGGTCCTGAGACCTTCTGCTCCTTAGAGGGCCCTGGCCCCGGCCCAGCATCTACCCTTAACCCAGTCTTCCACCCAGACCCCAGGGTGGCGTTCTTACTTCCTTCACCTCTACAGCTGATCAGCTCCCTCTTCTACTGCCATGCTCCCCTCCCCTCCATTTTTGGTTTTTCCCTGTTCAGCCCATCATCCCTGTCTGGACCACACTGCACTAGCCTCCCACCTCACCCTTTCTATGTGCTCTTCACCCCATGGCCCAGGGAGCTTCCTAACAGGCAGATCTGAGTAGTTCCTGCCCTGCTTTCAATTCTTCCCTTCATGCCCTGTTCTCTCCAGAGAAAGTTCAAATTCCTTGACATGGCGTAAAAGTCCTGCACACTTTGACCCCTGCCAGCCTCACCAGCCTCATCTCCTGATACTCCCCTCCACCACTCCCCATCCCACCACTGAGCCACCCTGGCAGTCCAGGAGCCAGCTCCTTGGAAGTGCGGAACTGCATGCTTGCCTCCCTCTGTCTGTCACCAGAAAGCCTTCACGTTCACATCTCTCCTCCTCTCTGCCCAGAGCTTTCTTCTGGCTCATCCCTCAGCTCTCTGTCTAGATACGTTTCCTCCTGGAAGCTCCCCAACATGCTTTTCCCCCAACTCGAGGCTGAATTAGGGGCCCCTTCTCTTTCCCACCATGGCCTCAGAGTTTCTCTCCAGCGTAGCCCTCCCCATACACTCTACTAGCATCAATCTTGTCTGTGCCCTTCCCCCACCCCATCACCTCTCCACCATCTGCCTTGGTACCTGGGTCGGATTACCCGTCAGAGGACAGATGCATCATTGCTCAGACTTGGGGGAATGTGTGGCTGAACTTTAAGGCCCACACCATGCTCTCTCTACCTATCCTCTCTGTTGGGCACATAGTAGGTGCTCACTAACTGTCCACCTATGAAGGCCTGGCAGTACACAGTGTGTGGCATGGACAGGGAGGGCTGGGTGTTCAGAGGAAGTGAGAAACCCTGGGCTGGGCTGGGAACTTCCTGGAGGAGGCATCTGGGATGATCCTCCATGAGTCAATCCTAAGAGAGCAATTGAGGACAGGCCACAGGAAGTCCCCAGCCAGCCATAGGGCCTTCAGAGCAAGCCATCAGAGTGGGACCAGAGTCTGCAATGAGAAAGATTCAGTGGCCAGGGCCCAGGATAGGGCCACTGGAGGGGCTGAAGGTGCATTCAGGGAAGGCTTCCCGGAGGAGGGGCTGCTTCTGGCTGGTTTGGGGAAGGGGAGTAGGTGGAGATGAATGAGGTTGGAGACAGATATGAAAGAGAAAGCTCTGTTCCTCCTTGCCCTTTACCCTTGAGTGGAAAGGGAGGTGGGAGTTGGATGGGCAAGAGGAGGGAAGAAGGCCAAGGAGACATGGAGGTAACACCAGTGCTGACACTATGGCCAGGGTGGGTATGGATGGCTGGGGCTGGCAGGGAGCAGGTCCCCAGCTGTGGTTGGGAAATGTTTCCTGTCTCCTTGCCAGAGGGGTCATTAATAATCATTTACCCGCCACAGGCAGCACGGAAGCCAGCCAGGGAGCAGCATGGTGCTGGGGCCGGAGCCCAGCCTGGCAGCCAGGAGAGCCGGATTCTGGGACCAGCCCTGCCACCTTGCTGTGAAACCTGGACAAGTCACCTGACCTCTCCTGGTCTCTGGTAATGCTGGTAAAAGGAGGGTGTAAAGAGGAGGCTCCCTAAAGACCTCCTGGCTCTGGGCCTCAGGTTCCCTAGATGGCAGCTGGGCTGCCAACCCTCCAGGGGGTTCGCGACCTTTGATGATGGATATGAGCATCTGGACTATGCTGAGTCCAGCTCAGGACACATGAGACGGGCAGACCCAGCCCAGCCTCTGAAGAGCTTGCATTTTAGCAGGAACCAGACCCCAGCACTGTGGGTTGCACTCCTGGAGCACATGAAGGGCACCTCAGGCTGCGGGAAACACAGAAGGGAGGGCCATCTGCCCAGGGCCTGGGGGTGCTGACGGTGTGGCTGGGCCAGGAAGACAGAATTTCTCAGACACAGAAAGTGGGAGCCCGGTAAGGACTACATGGTTACTGCTAGGGCCCATGGTGCTGAGTAGGTGCTCAGTAAGTGCTTTCAGACAACAGAATGAGTTCATCTGCTAAATGAGAGACATTTGTGAAAGGATCATGGAATTTAGAAAGAGCTGCCTAAAAGGGTGATGAGGACAGTGATTCCAGCCAAAGACAACGGGATGGGAAAAGGTGACATGAAAACTCGAGAAGGCAAGGGATGACCGTCTGAAGCCTGACACTATTGCTTGGGAATAATCAACAGCCTTCAGGATCCCTTTTTCCAGTTGGGCCAGAATATTCCTTAGCCACAGGCCACATTTCTTGGCCCGTCCAACACCCCCTTCAAGGCTCAGCTCAAGCCTGCTCACTTCAGAGAACCTTCTGGAATGTGGTGCTGAGGCCACTTCTCCAACTGCCTTTGATAGTCTCTGTGCCTTCCAACCATGAGGAGTCCTGTCCTTTCATGCTCTCGAATACCTGTTGGCAGGCACTCACCATGGTCTCCCCATCGCTTTCTCTGGAGCGTCTGACCTGGATCCTCCGACTGGATCCATCAGATTAGAGGGTCCCCAAAGGTGTGACTGGGCCTCGTTTTTCAGATAAAGGTCTCTGTGAGGACAAGCACTAGCCTCCCCATCAAATGTGGGGTCAAAAATGTAGAGATAGATAAAGGTCCTCCTGGTAGTCTCCCAGCCCAGGTACCTTTCCGGGGATCACCCAGAAAAGGTTGAGGACAGGCTAGCCTGCAGAAGAGGACATTTGGCCGCTTAGCACCCCAGAAATGACATGAGCAGGAAGGGCACTGGGCCACACATAGGACTAAGACGTCATGGTTGGCAAACTCACCCAAGTCCAAGTCTGGCTCCCTCTGATCTTGGAGGAGGCGCCACTGGGGATACTACCCAGGACTCAGTGCCTGCGCCTGGAGCCCTGCCCTCTGCAGAGCACTGTGAGGTGGTAGTAAACATGGTGACACGTGCATCCTCTTCCCCCCACCCCCCCATCCTGGCCCAACACACGAGCCAGGCTAAAAGGAAAAGAACAAAAGTTCCTGGACTGCGACATCACCCGCCGCCCGCCTGTCCAGCGCCTGCTCAGCCGGAAACCCAAGACAAAGGCCTTGGTCAAAGTGAGGAGGATGAAGGGCAAAGGGTAGAGGCGGCCTGGCTTGGGCATCTCTGGGGACCTAACTGGGAGGGAAGCAAGAATGAGATGGCAGCCAAGCCCTCCTTGCACACACACGTCACTCCACAAACATTTACCAGACACCTGCTGTATTCCCCACACCCTGAACATTACACACCTAGTTCCTCACCCACACACCTTATGCACACGCTCCCTCACCCCCTGCAGCACCTTCAGCCCTCCACACCCCTCACCCCACACACTCTGGGCTCCCCAGAGACCCTTCACACACTGCTCACCATACATGGAAACAGCTCACAGGGAGAAAAGATCACAGAATCCATACGTCACACCGAAAAGTCACACTGCTCACACACCCACACTTCACATCACACTCACACTCAACCTCCCACACACACCTCATCCACCCCACACTCACCTCTCCAAGCACAGACACACATCCAATTAAATTCAATACACACACATCACCCAGACATGGAGACACACCCTGCATAGATAATGCACAGACCTAATGTCACACCAAAATATCACGTTTGTGGGCACACACAGCTCCTCAGCATCAGCAGTCCTGCCTGCGCTCTGCCTCCTTCCCACATGTACTTCAGCACACACACACACACACACACACATACAGTCAACAAGTCCTTGCCTTAGACCCCTGGGCCTGGCTGCTACACTCTTTCCTACCCAGTTGCACAAACAGCTACCACACAGACACATGACACTCAAACACCAGTATACAGATCCTAATATATTTCCTGAGCAACTCCAGGATGTACCACAGTGACTTGAAGCGAGTCCTCTAGGCTGCAAACACACTCGGGCACTCTCAGCTCCCCCATACCCGCCCATTAACTCCCCTCTACCTAGACATCCAGTTAAACCTTTCATCAGGTCCCAACAGTGGCCTTTCCTGGTTACACACAACAGCCCATAACATATACAACCATGTACACAATCCCCCATGCAAGCTGCCCCTACAGCCACTCCACCCCACGATGACAGACACACAACCATGGACACACAATTCCCCCCCCCAACACAACAGTCATACAGACAGCTAGAACTCCACACCCACAACATGGCCTTCCTAGCAGCACACGACATGTAACGCCACACACTCACAGTCCTCACACTCACCACAAGCCCCCACGATCCCCCCAAATAATCCCACTCGTGATACACACACAACCCCACATGACACAACACACAATGTCACACAGGAGGCATACCAACACACACAATCTAGCCCATCCTACTCAAACACATACCCCCCCAGACTTACCCTGCCCTGGACACCTCCCACTACAGGAACTGACACCAGGTTGCAGTCTATTCCTCCCCTCCCCCATCCCAAGCCTCCAGCTTCCCCAAGTCAAGACTAAGACAGTGAGGATGAGGGGGTTTATAAGTTATGTACTCCAGTGCCCCACAGCGTGATCCCCACCCGTCTTAAATCCCTGGGCACTGCCCAAGAGCTGAGTGCTCCATCTTTAGCCCTTTCCACCAGCACCCACATCATGCCTGCCTGACAACGTGGGGAGGGGTGCAGGTCCTGGGTACACAGGCTGGCACTCTGAGCCTGTCCCCTCTTCACCCAAAAGCAGAGGCAAATATAAGGGAAAGAGATGACCACAGGAAAATGCTCTAGAATAAAGATAGAAACCTAGAGAAATTGGGGGGAGTGACGGGCAAACCAAGATAGGGGGGCACATGGGCAAGAGACCAAACAAGATAGAAACAGAGAAGCAGAGAGAGAGGATGGCCAGAAAGACTCGGAGAAGCCAGAGGAGAAACCAGAGAATAAAGTGGGGCCACCACACCCGAGAGAAACAAGAGGAGAGGGTGAGACCAGCCAGAAAATGCTAGGCTCTCCTACACAAGAGGGAGGAGGGAAAGCACGAACAGAGTGGGAGGGGGATGCTGCAGAGGAGTGAGAAGTAGAGATAGATGGAAAGGGGCATTTGGACCCTGGGGTAAGGTCTCAGGAGAGGACTGAAGTCCAGATGTTCCAGTGGAAATCTGAGCTGGGGGCACAGATGAGGCTGTGGAGTAGGGCTTCCAGGGCTTGGGATGAGGCCCCAGCTTTGAAGTGAGGTCGTTGCCGAGAGGTGGGGGTTCAGGTGTTCTGGGTATGCCTGGAGTCTGATATATATTTTGGGGGTTCAGGGCTATGAGCAGGGGTGCTCGTCTAATCTGGGAGGCAGAGAGTTCCAGGCTCGAACAGAGCTCTCGTGTGTGAACTGGGGTCTCACTGTGGATTGGGAGTTCAGTGCTTCAGATAGAGTCCCAGATCTGAAAGGGGTTCAGAGTCTGGCGTGAGGTTTGGAATGTGAGCTGGGGGTTCAAGGTCTCTGCGTATGGGCTGCAGTCCCAGCACAGGAGTGGGATTGACAACTAGGGGAGGGGTCCCCACCCTGGAGGGTTCAGGAGCAGGGTGTACCATGGGTCCGGCGACTGCACGCTCCGCGGAGGACCGGGCCGGGCGCTCACCCAACACCCCGTTCTCCTCGCACCCAGCGCGGGGCCCCCCTACCTGCAGGCTGTCGGCGCATGGCTGCGGCGGCGGCGGCGGCTCGTCCGGCTTGAGGAAGACCTGCTGGCCTCGCCTGAGGAATTGGACAACAGCAATGAGAATATGGTGCAGCACCAGGACCATGCTCGCAGCCGCCCGCCCGCCCGCCGGCCCGGCCGCTGCGCTCGGTCAGCGCGTCCGCGACAGCCTCTCTGGGTCCGTGCGAGTGTCCGCCCCGGCCCCGCCCCGCCCCGCCCACTCCCCGCCCCCCGACTGCCCTGGCCCCACCCACCTTCCCGCAACCGCGGACAGCACCTCTCAGCTCGTCGGATCTTCGGACCCGCACCAGAAACCCCCACCTCTGACCAGCTCTCACCTTCCTTATCTCTCCGCTCTCAAGATTCTTTCAGTTTGTCCGCTACTAGGATCCCCAGCCAGATAGTCGGCTCTTCGCCTTCGCTCCCTTCTCTTGACCCTTCACTCTTTTCACTGCCTCTAAGTGATCGCCTCTCAGATCCCCTCTCCTGTCTGATCACATCCTCTCCCCTCACCACTTATAAAGTCTTGGAGCCAGGCCAGAGCGCCAAGGCAGAGACCAGCGCAGCGAAGGGAAGTGGGGTTTGGAGGGGGAGGTAGAGGGGAAGGGACCACTGACACGACACAAGGAGCCCTGGGCTCGCTCTTCTTCCAGGAAAAACGGGGAAGGCTTGGAAATTTTTAGAGGTCGCTCTGAGTCGGACAGGACCCGGGAGCAGTGGCCAATCTGGGAGGGAGACACGTGCGCACAGACACGCGAGCGCCCATACAGACAGGCACACCACTCCTAAGTTGGGGGGTAGGGACACTGGGCCCCCAGCACTGGGCAGGCAGGTCTGCGTTGGCGTCTCCGCAAGCCAGAGAGGATGCAGGCCCCAAGGCCATACAGTCCACAGTTCCGCGGTGGGACTTGCGAACCTGGAGCGCAGTTCTCTGCAGAGCGGCCCCTGCGCCCTGGCGCTTGCTGCAGCCGTGACGCTCCTGCGCCCCCTGCTGGTCCATCGCGGCGGCGCAGCTCGGCCCGATTTGCTGTAGGCCAGGCCGAGTGGAGCGGGGGCGGGGGCGCCGAGGGAGAAAGGGTCATCTGGGCCAGCTCCTGGCCTGGACCCACCCGGTTCTTAACCTCTGCTTGGCATGAGGTCGGCTGGGGCTGTGGGACGTGTCTGGACTAGAGGGTGCTTTGGGGTCTCTCCTGGACTCTGCCAGCTAGCTACTTACTGCATGACCTTGGTCAGATCCCCTCCCCGGTTTCTGGGGCTCAGTTTTCCCATCTCTTTCACAAGACTGCCAGGACAATCAACCCCACAATGGTGGGAAGGCAGCCAGAGTCCCCTGACACCCCTCGCTGTGGTCTGACATGAATCCTATCCACTGCACTGTGGTCCCCTCCCCTCCTACCCAACACCCGTCTTGGAGGGTGACTCAGTGAGCCCCCAGCTTTCCAGCTCCCCACCTCACTGGGCTGATTCATCTGGGCCCTTTCTCCCTGGGGAATGATTTCCTCAAGGTTGAGTCATGGAGCCCAGTTCTGGGCACAGTCCTAGCACCTGGCACACAGGCTGGACAGAGTCCTAGCTGTGCCACCAGCTCAGCAGGAGGTCCTCCCTGCCAAGATTTCTCCCACCTCTCTTTCTGAGGCCCAGCTCTGGACATGCCTCTTCCCCTCTCAGACACCTTCAGTGACTGCCCACAGTCAGCACAATAAACCCTCAGCCTGACGTGGCAGACCCTCTGTAATTTAGCCCCAACTTGTTTTTCCAGCTCTGACCCTCTGGCCACTTTTCCTTAAATTTATACTTCCTACTCTACTCAGATGGGTGACTGACTCATTCTCACCTCCAGGCCTTTACCCAGCCACCCTAGCCCCAATGCCCTCCAGATCCTGTTGGCCTGCTTATCTTTCAAGGGCCAGTCAGGAGGCCTTCCTTGGATGGTACCTTAGTCTTCTGGGTCCCCCTTCTTGCATCTTTCCTAGGAGTCATATCTGGGGGCACAGGGAGGGATGCGGTGCATCTCTGCCACTAAGTGATCCAGGGCAAGTCAGTGTATTTTACTGCATCTTCAAACAGGGGGCAATTTGTCCTACTTATTAATGCTGTAGAAAACATGACATGGGTTAATGTATGTAAAGGTTCTGTCCCAGAAAAGGGCCTCCCTTCTCTCTTTTGGCCTTAGTTTCTTGCTATATAAAGGGAATGACCAATGTAAGGGCTATTGTAAGGACTGAGTCTGAACCCAGTGCATAAATCTCTTGGCAAATCCTGAACATCTGTCACCAGCTCAGTCTGGGCTCTGGATAGCCTGGGTGGGACACAAGTATCCAGGAGGTATCCATTATAGTCCCTGGCCAGAGCTGTTTGTTCTTCAAAGGAGGTCATCTCAGACCCCACAATCAAGAGCCAACCATGGCCTGGCACAGCCCCCATTTCCTGGGCTTTAACATCTGCTGAGCACTTATTCTGTGCCTCACATTTCATCTTCTCAACAACAGTATAAGTTAGGATCTATTATTAGCTACATTTTACAGATAAGGAAAACTGAGGCACAGAGAGACTAAGTACACTGCCCACAGTCACATGGCTAGTAAGTAGAGCCAAAATTCAAACCCAGGCCATCTGGCTCCAATCTGTGCTTTCAATTCATTTTCCACCTCTTGAGGAAAGGCATGTGAGAAAACTAGTTTTCTGAACTCCCCTTTTGTCCCCAAAATGCAGTCAGGGTCCTACACTCCCAGTCCCTGAACCCTCTGCCCATCTCTGCCATGAGGAAGCCTCACTGCAGGAGTGTCTGGCCTGGCCCCCAGCTGCCTCTTTTCATCTCCCCACCTTGCAGGCCACGCTAAGCTGCCCAGTGGCCCAGCTATCTCAGACTGGGTATTTTAAGAAAAGGTGACTCACCTAAGAGCCTGTCAATCTGGATACTGGCCCACTTGACCTCAGGCCCTGTCCAGGAACCAGCTCTTCCTTCTTCCTAATAATGACCCCTCTGTGGGCCATTGTGCTTACAAAGGTCTTCCTCACCCAAGACTGGTGAGCAGATATGCCATCTCTCCATTTAAAAGCATGGCACCAGCAGACCCTCAGTAGATCCCAAATCTGCTCCCATTCCCCACGACCCTGCGTCCTGCTTCCAGGAGCTTGTTTGGTGCCTGACGTGCATCTATCCCCGGGCTGCTAACCATGGTCAGACTCCCAGGAGCCCAGGTTCAAACCTGAGCCCTGCCCTGGCATGCTGGGTGACCTCAGGCAAGGCTGTGGCCCTCTCTGGCCTCAGAACTTGCAGCAGCTCTGAAGGTTGGCCTGGTTCTCTTTGAGGACTCAGGCAGTGCAGGTGGAGAGAGGCGGGATCCAGGTAAGCCTAGCTGGGCAGAAGGCAGCCCTCCAGAGCAGACAGGTCTGCCCAGGCATGCCAGGCCCAAGGACTATGAGGAAGGGCCAGATCCCAACACAGGGGGCTCCCAGGAGACAGTGTGTGTGACTCAGTCTCTCCATGACTTGAGGCAGAGTCCATGGACTAAAAGAGGGCTTGACCATCCCAGGGTCCCTGGCAAGGGACAATCCAAGAATCATCTCGGAGTAAGCTGATATCTCTGCAGATTCTGCATTCAGCTAGAGCCTGTCCTCAGTGCTTCAGCCCCAAAGAGGGCACAGTTGTGAGCCACCCTTTGTTAGCCTGGTGTGTGCATGTGTGTAATGATGTGGGTGAAGGCAGGAGAGGTATGAGTACAGGTCGGTAAGTTTGTATCTTTGTGAGGATATGTGGTGCTTCAGAGGCAGGGCTGAACATGTGTGTGTGTACACAGATGTGTGTGTATCTACAGGAATGTGCATATTTGTGCGTGTGTGGACAGGTATGTGTGTGTAGGTGTGAGTGTGTACACACAAGCAAGTATGTGTGTACAGCTGTGTTTGTGCTCATGTATCCAAGTACGGCACATGGATGCATTCATATGTGAGTGTACATGCAAATGTGCGAGTCTGAGTGTACTCAAATTCACACCTAACAGAGGTGCTGCCCATGGCCACTAGCCCTGGTCAGCTCTGTGTATCCTCTGGCAGTGGCCCCAGATGTGGGGGTGGCCATTACAAAGAAAGGATCTGGCTACAGGCAGGTGCTGGGGACGATGTGGATTTGGTCTCTGGGTGGGCAAGGCCTGCTCCCAGAGCCCCAGCAGCAGCTCTGAGTGGGAAAGAGCACCAGCTGAGTGAACTGAGGCCCAGGGAAATGAAGAAGGGAGGGTGGGTCAGCCACAGGTCTCATCTATTTCCATGTTATTTGCATACACATTTGTCTGCAGCAGCTGGCCAGCTCCATGACCCTAGCTGGAGAATTCTAGTCTGAGACTAGTCCAAGACCTGCTGGCTCACATCGGGGCTGAGGTCTAGTGGACTTGGGCCTTGGCACAGCTCAGTATCTTCTCCTTATCATCTGCAAACCCCAATAACCTTTTGCCACTCAAGGCTGCCCCAGGCCACACACAATCTTACACACATTCACTGTCTTTCCACAGATATCCATACAGACTCCCATCACTCCTACACACAGACACACACTCCTATACACAGATACATATCCCTATACACACGCTCACTTGGCTCCTACACATAGAACACAAGTAGACACACCTGCCCTAGTGCCTTCTTGGGGGACCACAGTGCCTCCTTCTCCCCGATGCCCACACCTGCTGGAGAGAGATTTTCTTCACTCAGGTCTGACTCTGCCTCACCCACACTTACATGGCTCCCCTTGCCTACAGGATAAAGTTGGAGCCCTGGTCCTGGCCTCTGTAGCCCTTAATACCCACCTGCAAAACATCATTTTTATGCTCTACCCACACTCTGCCTTCTGGCCACACCCCCTCACCGCTCACCAGTCCTCCAGCCAGCACTCTCTGTCACTCCTCTGCACTTTTGCCAGGCACTCAGCCTTCCCCTCTATCAGCTCAAGGGGACAGATCTCTTTCTGTTTTGCTCATTGCTGTGGCCCCAGCACCCAGAACAAGGCTTGACCCAGAGGAACTGCTCAAAAAGACATCAATGGACTATAGGAATCAGTGGTAGAACCCTCCTCCCAGCCTGATCTGTCCTCTTATGCAGGACTTGCCAACTGTATTTGTTTCCCTGTGTGCCTCCCCCATCGGACCCAGTGCTCATGTGGAAAGAAATTGAGTCTGATTCAGCTCTGTGTGTCCATGTGCAACATGGGGCCGGGCACACAGAGAGGAGAGGGGGATAGATGGGGGTGCAGAGCCCAGGGCATGGTGACCCCCTCAGTGAAGCACAGGGATGTCTGGAAAGGGCAGCCCCCTGGGCCAATCACACGAAGCCCCCCTGCCCTGGGGAAGAGGCCTCCCAATCACCTTTACCCATCTGAGCCCCTTTCTGAAGTCACCCTGATTGTCAATCCAGCCTCTGCTTGCAACTCCCAGGGATGGGGAGCTCACTTTCTTCTCAGCCAACCCCTTCTCATGTGGGATGGCTCTGCCTGATGCTGACTCCTCCCACAGCACCATCCTGTCAAGTCCTGATCATCCTGAACCATGATTCCCATGGAAAATGGGAAGGAAGATAACAAAAGGAGAAGCAGATCCCAGCTTTCTCAACAGCTCTAGCAATTTTTCCAGCTTTGGGCAGAAGTAGGAAAAGGAGCTCTTGGCTCTCAGCCTATCCCAGGCTACTATAGGCAAGTAGGTTTAAGGTGCTCAGGCTCCCCCCACCCCAACCAGCATCCCCAGGAGCCTGGGGCAGTGCAGACAGAGCGCAGTGCCGAGAAACTCTTCAGCAGACTCCACTGAGCCCCATTCCCTCACTGAGCCCACTCTTTCTCTCATCCCTCAAGTCCCTACCATACCACCTCCTCCCCTCACCAGTGCCTCATGCCCTCCAGTCTGCAGGACCTTGAGGGGCTGCGAAGTTAGCAGCCCCTCAAGGAGTGCCCCATAGAGTGCCCTAGGAGTGCCCCATGGAGATGCTTCTTCCTGAGCCCTGTAGGGCAGGCTGGGCAGAAGAAGGAGAGCAGGTCCTCAGCCAAGGGTGGCTGCCAGAGTCCCATTCAGTCCCCCTGGACAGCTGCAGCCCACGAGCTTCCCAGTTTTCCTTGCCAGCTATTCCTTGGCTGGCCCTGCTCCAGAGGTGCCTCAGGCTGCTGTTGGTCACCAACCCCAGTCCCCTGTGCGTGTGCACGCGTGGTGCACACATGCACGCACGCGCGCGCGCACACACACACACACTCGGACTGCTCAGAGCTGAGCCCATAAGGGATTCCAAGGCACAAGAAATTTTAAGCAATAGGGATCCAAGTCCCATGCTCTGCAAGCTCCCTGCCAGCTCAGACACTGTCAGAGAGGGAGCCCCAGTCTCTGGCTTCAAGGTTCCAAGAACTACCAGAGCTTTGTGTTCTAAGATAATCAGAGCCTCTATTATAACATCCCATTATTCGAAGAGCTGGCCCTTTTTACATTCAATGAATGTGAGAGCCAGGAGTCCTGAGAATGTAGGAACTTAAGATTCTAACATTCTGTGATTCCAACTGCCTGAAATGCAAGCACTCCAAGACTCTAGCACCAGGGTTTCCATGGCCCTCAGAGCCTGATGGTCTCTGGACTGTCTCTGTGAATACCCAGTGAGGACAGGGGCCCCACAAGCCCCTGCACATGTGAGGTGCCTTCCAGCCTCTATGTTTTTGCTCACACCACTGTCCATGCCTAGGGTCCCATCGCCCTCCTCTCTGCTAATTAAATCTTAGACAACTGTACAGGGGCGGGGAGGGCAATGCCGTCAGGGATGACCTTCTAAGTGCCAGGCCCGCCTGGGTGATTCTCTCATTTAATCCTCATGATATTACTAGCCCGACTTTACAGTTGATAAAACTGAGGTCCTGGGATGTGAGGTCATTTGTGTAAAACCACACAGCTAGAAATAATAGAAGAGCAAACCAAACCAGGCTCCTTGCAAACCTGTGCCTCCCAGTGGCCTCTCTCTGACTCCTGAGAAGAACCCAGGGGCCTCCCTCCTTGGCTTCAGGGCCACACTGGAGCAGCTCCTCCTGCCCCAGCGCCCCCCAAGCTCCAGAAGGCAGAGACCGTAGTCCCCTCTTCTCGTGCCTCTCCAAGCTGGAGGCAGCCCAGAGGTAGCCGTGTTTCCTGCCCTGATTGATCGAAAGGCACTTGATTCGCCAAGACTCCGTGTGGGACCTGGAGACGTGGTGTTTGTTTCTAAGCACCCGTCGCTATGGAAGCCAGGTGCTGCCAGACCAAGGCCTAGCAACAAGGCCTGGCGCAATGTGGGGTGGAGGGCAATTGTCAGGGGCATCCCAGGCAGGTGGCAAGAGAGAGGGAGGGTAGACCACTCGGTTCTCCAGGCTGGAGGGCTG
This sequence comes from Camelus bactrianus, assembly GCF_048773025.1. Taxonomy (NCBI): domain Eukaryota; kingdom Metazoa; phylum Chordata; class Mammalia; order Artiodactyla; family Camelidae; genus Camelus; species Camelus bactrianus. The sequence continues at coordinate 47,412,897 of NC_133548.1, forward strand.
GACCTGCTGACCTGGTGGGTCTTGCAAGAGGAGGAAGGAGGCCAAGGGGGCAGGACCAGACAGGCCCTGAGAGACAGATGTAGAGATAAGGGCAGAGAGAGACTTGCAGAGAAAAAGGGAGTCCAGGGACAGCAAAACATAGAGGCACCATCAAGGAGAAGGAGAGGCAGGAAGGTAGAAGAAGACAAGAGCCGAGACTCAGAGACCATGGAGACAGTTGTCTGAGAGGGGCTAACTCCCAGAAAGGCCTGACTCCTGGGAAGGGGGAGGAGGTGCTGGCGAACAGGAGGAAGCCACAGGGGAATGACAGAGATGGATAGAAGTGTGACAGGAGGAGATAAGCCTGAGCAGGAGGCAATATAGAGACAGATAATAAGAGGAAGGGAGGACTAGGAGTGGAGGGCAGGTGGGGCAATGCAGGCTGGGAGGCAGAACAGACTACAGCAGGGGCAGGACCGTGGCAGGCGCAGGAGAGGACAGTCTGAGGACAGTCTGAGGACAACGGCACCAAGACCATGGGAGTCCTGAGCTGGCCTCGGTCCTGAGCCCCTCTTCCTGGATCTGCCCATCTGTGGTATGGGCATCACCAGCTTTGTACCTGGCCTCTCCTCCAAAACATAGAATTTTCTAGGCAAAGACCCTCAGAAAAGAGGCTGGTCAGAGAGTTTTCATGTCTCTCTGACCCGCCAGAGACAGTCTTGCCCAAGCTCCTACAGTGAGACAGTGTCGGAACAGCAGGAACTCAGGCCTTGGGAATCCCAGTCCAGGGCCCCCTCCCCACCCCGACCTGAGTCAAAACACACCTGATTGTGGAGGCACCATCAGTACAGAGAGGCACACTTGTCCCCCCACCAGAGTGAACGAGAAGGTGACAGAGCCTAAAATGGGATCCCCTTTACTTCCTTCTTCCTCAACAACAGGCGTGTATAGGGCAGTGGGAACCCAAGGATGGACTGGACAGCATCAGGTGGAGAGATGGCCCACAGCTGGCCCTCTCAGGGCTGTGACTGGGGAAGACAGGCTCTGGGGAATCCAGAGTGGCCTGGCCCTTTGGGGGCAGAAAAATGGCAGGCACTGGACAGGTGACATCTCATTTAATCCTCATTGTAAACTGTTACAGATGAGAAGACAGAGGCCCCCAAAAGGAAGGTGACTTGTCCTAACCACCACCAGCCAGCAAGTGCTTGAACCAGGACTTGAACCCTGGTCTCTTGGGGTCAGTGCAAGTTGGAGGGCCTGGTGGAGACCCCTCTGTTGGGGTGGAGGCAGCTGCTCGGGGAAGGAAGGTGATCCAGGTCTTTTCAAGGGCCCTTCCCAGAAGGAAGATAAGAAGGGTCCCAAGCCCTGCTCTGGCCCCCACTCCTCCTGCCACCAGCTGTCCCCCTCCCCATGTCAGAATGGGTGATAGCACTTGGCTAGACTCTGTCACCTGTCAGTTACTAATCTCTGTCAGGGCTAATTGTTCATGCGATTGTTAACACTGTCAGTGGCACCTGACAGCTGCCCTAGGAGCTCACGTGCCCTTAGAGGTGCCCCATTGGCCTCCATTAGCCTCACTCTCTCCAGACTCCTAAGGGAGGAACCAGCAAAGACTAAGTGCCTACTACATGCCCTGGTGGTATGGAGCACTTTCATTCACTATCTCATTAAACTGTCCACAGAGGTTTCTGAGGGCTCTGAAGGCTCGCCCCCACCTCTTGCAGCTCCTGGCCCCTGGCCTCCCTGCCTGCCCTCCTCTCCCCTCACAGCACTCACCCCAGGACCAGACTCTGGGGCAGGGTGGCCCCATAGCAGTAGGGGAACACAGGTGTCTGGGAACTGTTGTTTGCTTCTCAGCTGCAGTGTCCATGGTGATGGGCAGTGGGGGGAACAGGAGGAAGGCGTGGGGCTGGCAGGCTGAAGGTGAGAAGGAAGGAAAGGGAGAGCAGGGGGAGGGGGCAGGCAGGCGACAGCAGGCAGCCTCACTCCACATACATACACCCTGCACGCTGAACCTGGGCTGCAGCCCAGATGATCGACCCGCGGTGCCACACTCCCCTGGGCCCAAGTTCCTGGAAGGTGGTGCTGCAGGGATGATCGATCGCCTGCCTCCCAGCCTCCTCTTCCCACTGCCTGGAGGCTGCCTCCTCCGTGCAGCCTCCCCAGCTGATCAGTGTCACTGCCACGATGAGAGGCTGCAGACAATAAGCAGTGACCTCTCCCTCATCTCTTCTTCTACCCAGCACTCTCCCTACTCCTCAGGAACCTGGTCCAGGTAGATGGGCGGTGCCAGGGCAAACACGGAGGCTGGTGTTCGTGCACGCACATGTGTATCTGTGCACGTGTGTGTGTGCATGTGTGCATGCGTAAGTGAGTCTGAAGAACAGAAGAGTTGCAAATAGAAAAGTGAGTTATACAACCTGGGTTCAAACCCCAGCTCCTCCATTTTCTGGATATGTGACCCTGTGCAAGTTACTTAGCCTCTCTGAGCTTCAGTTTCCTTATATGTACAGCGGGGTTACCAACAGTACTCAACTAACAGGATGAATGAGATGATATGAGCAGAGCTCTGGCTCAATGCTTGGCATACAGTATTTTTTGATATATGAAAGCTTGTATTACTGTTAGCGTGTGTGTGTGTGTCTGTGCGTGTGTGCCTGTATGCATGTGTAGGTTCCCTTGGAAGGTTCCGGGGGGATTTCTGGCACTCTAGCGAGGGGGTGTAAGCTGCTCTCTAACCCATGACTCCCCTAGAGAAGGGGCTGTAGAGCAGGGGCTGCAGCCACATCTCAGCTCAGCCTCAGAGTAGGGGGACCTGCTGCACCTCAAAAAACTCCACCTCTGCTGGGCAAGGCTGTGGAGGGGAGACGGATGGCTTGGAGGCCACCAGGCAGGGCTGGTGATTAGGAAGCTAATGGCCCAGCATCCAGAAAGGAATGGAAGGGAGGCTGAGCTATGGGGCCATCCATCAAAGCTGGCAGGCCCAGAAATGCTGCACAGTGGGATGGAGAGAAGCAAGGGACAGCTGTGAGGTGGGGGAAGTATAGACAATCTCAGGGACAGGCAGCCAGGCCCAGCTTAGTGCTGACCTGTTACTGAGTGAGTCACTGTTACCTTGGGACCTCAATTTCTTCATCAGAAAAATGAGGCTAAATGTCTCTCTCTGCCCAGATAAGTTCCAGCCATAACAGGCCAATATCAGGTCCTGGGGCCAGGGAGAGCCCTGGGGAGAGTGTGAGGGGCTCAGAGATGCCCTTACCTCCCAAGGGGGGCCAACTCAGCCAAAGATCCCTGAGGATGTGGAGTAAGGGCATGTGGAACCCTACTGGGGCTGGGTGCCCAAAGACCCAAGTTTGAATCAACTTCTGACCCTAATCCCTTGCTGACCTTAGCCAAGTCCCTGACTTCCTGGGTCCTTCTCTAAGCCCTTTCCTACTACCACCCACCTGCTACCCCCCCACATACCCAATCCTTCCAAGGCAGGGAGGGCCATAAGCACAGCCCTTGTCTATGCAAATTTCATTCAACCTGAAGGCAAAGTCACCCATGAGACCTCCCCACCCTTTGGAGGTAGTGGTTACCTGGAAAAATGCTGGCCAGCAAGTCTGGGGCAAGAGGTCCCAGCTAGGGTCTAGTGGGACCCTAGCAGAGCCCACAGTCTCAGTCTGTCTCTGAGGACCTCGTTGAGCTTAATCGAGTCACTTTCCCTCTCCAAGCCTCAGTTTTTCCATCCCTAAGATTAAACAAGCAGCAACAACAAATTTCTTCAGGGTCCCTCTTCCTCTGTGGGGCAAACTGCAAACTCCTGAGTCCACTCCTTCCCAGTCCTTTCCTGGGCTCCATGCCTCCTCTGCTCCCCACTGCAGCCCCCACACTTAGGCTGTTCCAGACTTTTATCCCTCTTTATGCTTCACCTCTGGACTCATGCCTTATGGTTCACCAGTTCACCTCTGGACCTCTGTCCTCCACCAGAAAATCTCCCCCTTGCTCAACAGGGCCAGAAGTATCGCTCCCTCTGCAAAGCTGCTTGCACAGCCCCTGGCAGAGCTAAGCCAGATGCCTCACAGAGCCACCAGTGGCCCACACACCTCTGGCACCTAGACCAGGATGTGTCTATGTCCTCTTCTCACTCTGAGCTCCCAAGGGTGAGGGCCAGGCTGGGCCTCATTCCTGGGGGGTGAGGGAGAATGGGCATGGGGCCTCCAATAGGGATGGGGCTTAGAGACATTAGGAAGAAGGGAGGAAGGGAGGGAGGAATGAAAAGGAAGCGATAAGAAAGGAGGGAGAGAGAAAAACAGCTGTCCCCAAGGTCCTTTTGGCTCTAACAATCTGAACTCTAGTCCACTGAAGAGGGAGCCCCCATGCCTCATCCTGCCCCATCCCCCAATCCCCTTTGGCTCCTGTCACACACACCAGTACAAAGGCCCAGAGCCAAAGGGGTCTCTGGCCTGTGCTGCTGCACTGGACTGGAGGCTAAGAATACGTCTGGTCGTCATAGTGATGCTGCAATGCTGTCATCACTAATTCATCGCCTCAACCCTGGGAGGCCAGCGAGGTGTGAGGAGAGCTGGTCAGAATTGATCAGAGTGGCCACTGGGGGCAGAAGTCTTGGGGCTGTGGGCCTGGGTGAGGGTCGGGGATTAAATTTCAACTGATCCAGCTGTGTCCTTCCCTCAGCCTCCCAATGCCCTGGTAGGAAGGAGGAGCACAGACCTTCCCCTAGTCTGTCCTGTGCACCTGCTGTGTGTCCATCTCAGTCCAACCTCAGAGACTGAAGTAGGTAAGGCTGGCATAGGAAGTCCCCAGCCCAAATTCTCTGAGCAAGTGTCCAGGCCCTGCTGTCCTCATGTTACAGGGGCTGAGAAGAAGTGGAGGGAAAGGGGAGGAAATACGCCCGTATGTTGTGCCCTTTTTGGGCAGGCATGTCCCAGGCATTCCTAAGAAGAAACTCATTCTATCCTCCCAGAAAAACTATAGGTCGGAATTATTACTGCATTTTGCAGATGCCTGGATGTTCTCTCTTCCTAAATCCTCCCAGTCAATCCCTTCCCCTCCTCCAGGAAGCCTTTCAGGATGCTGCCCACGGCACTTCATCCCCTCTCCTCTGAACTCCCAGTGATGGTGGGTAAGGGTCCTGGTCTCCCCAGGCAGATGGAACTGCTGTCTCTTCCTCCCATCTAGGGTTGTGGAGGGCACACGAGGTGGACCTTCTAAACCCAGCGACCCTCCTGGTGACCAGAAGACCACACCCATTAACACAGGCTGAGCTTGTCCGTGGCCCTGAACACTCTCAACCTTTCCCTGGAAGTCTGACTTTTTCGTTGAAGTCACCTGTTCTTCAGCCTTGGGGAGAAAGGCCAGACTTCCCCTGTAAGGCTCCTCTGCCCTTCTCACACCTAGTTCCTTTATTGACAAAACCTTGAAACAAGGAACCCATATGGAGCCAGAGAATGGAAATGAAACTAACATGTATTCACTCAACAGCATTTATTGATCAACTACTATGTGTGACCTTGTGAATGGAGCTTGGGACACAACAGCAAACAAAACAGAACTAATTCCTGCCTTTTTGGAGATTCTGAACCTGTAGAATCGATACTGGGGTTTGCTTTATATGTCACATTAACCCACTTGATCCTTACAATATATATATGAAGGTGGATATTATGATGTCCATTTTACAGTGAAGGAAACTGAAGCTTGGGGCAATAAAAGAACCGCCCAAGGGCCACAAAGCTAGTAACTAGTAATGGCAGGATTCAAACTCAGATTTGTCTGACCCCATGTCTCATTCCCATTCCATTCCTGGGTGGAGGGGGCATCGCAGACATAGTTCCTGCCCTCGAGGAGTTCGTGATCTAGTATGCCTGTCACAGTTCCCCAGCAAACACCCCTGGGAAGTGCCCCTTGAATCCCTCCTGCTGCAGCTCTGACTTGGCCTCTCTTTGTTGGGACCTCAGTGGGGCAGAGGATTGGCTTTCATCTCCTTGCAGCACCTGGGGTGCTTCAGAGAGCTCCCAGCCCTTTCTCCAACCCCACCGTGCACAGAGGCCTCCCTCCTCAGGAGGGAGTGAGGTGTGTGCTCTAAAAATACCTTAATCCCTCCCTACTCGTGCTCTAATTAAGATGAATGAGTCACTACTTTAAGTAATTTATTGCTAGTTACATAATTGCTTTAATATTTGGTTCTAGAACTGGGGAACAAAAGACCCCCCCTTCTTTTGGGGAATTGCTAGTCCCCAGAGGGGTTTATGGGCCCCTGGTGGGGGAGATAAAAAGAGAAGTAGAGTCATATTGGCCAGGCCCCAGCTCCAGTCTGGACCAACATATGGCCATTTCCACTTGAGCCACAGGGTACACCTGATCTGAGGAGGGGCAGGTTTTGGGGAACACCAACTGTCTGCTCTCTGTGGCCCATTCTGTGGATTTCTGAGGCCACCACTCCCGGCTGACCCAGTCCTCAGACCCAGAGCCTACCCTCAGGAGCCTGTGGCCTGAGCATCCCTTCCCTCCCTGGCCTCATTGCCTCTGCCAGTCCACAGGAACCAAGGTTCAGAGGCGGCAAGCCATTCCTTGGCATCTCCCAGCATGTCAGACGCAGCCCTCTCTGTGCCTAGGTTGTCAGCTCAAGGAAAACTCAGCACTTCTCACAACCCTGTAAGAAGTCACCCCTTAATAAGGACTGCCTGCAAAGGGCACAAGGGAAGTTTGGGGGGAGGGTGACAAAAATATTCTTTTCTTGATTGAAATGATGGTTGTATGACTGTATAGATTTACCTAAACTCATGGAATCATAACCTTTGAATTGTTATGTTATTATATGTAAATTACACCTCAATAAAATGAATGTAAAAGTTAAATTTAGAAAAGAAGTCACATCCCCTCCTTCTGGACCCCATAGCTTAACAGCTGTGCAGAATTGGCAGCCATGCAGAAACTGAGAGCAGGTGCAAAGAACCAGCTAGGGAGGGCACATAGTAGGTGCTCACACTGCAGATGTTGGTTTCACTCAGTTCCAATTAGCAAGGACTCACTAGGCACCTCCTGGGTGCACTTGCCCTGATCTCATTAGCTCTCCCTTTGCTCTCAGCTGCCTGGGAGGGAGCCAAACTGCGCGCCAGGTGCATCACACGCTTTGTCTCAGCTAATCCTCTCAGCAGCCCTAATGAGGTGGGCTCTATTATCGCCCCCCTTTTACAGATGAGGGAACAAAGGTGGCAGCACTTGGCACAGGTCCTGCAGCTAAGAAGTGGAGGAGCTGAGAATTGAACCAGGAGATAGTCCCCAAGGCTTGGGCTTATCATCACTCACCTCTTCCACCTCCCTTTCCTGCAGTAAGTGGCACAGGTCAGGAAGCCATGCATGGAGGACCTGCCTCTGACCCCAGGCCTTCAATAATGAGGTTTTCACTAGGCTTAGAAGTAGAGACAGGGGACACTCAAGCAAAGATGGCAAGTGAGTGTGTGTGAGCTCAGGGAGGTGGCAAGAGGCAGAGCCAACTCCGAGAAGGAGGGAGCTGGGTCAGGCAACAAGCCTGGAAGAAATCATAAGAAATCAGACAGTCTGAAAAAAATGAGGCAGAGGGTGTCTGGCTATGCCAGCCGCGGGGTTAAGTGCCTGCTCAGGTCCTGAGCAGCCAGGGCTCCTTGCTGCTATTCTTGACTCACTCTCCCCCAAATCTGTCTCTGCCTAGTTTCTAGGCCCTAATCCCCCACTCAGAACTCAGTCACCAGCTCACTGGGTACAGGAAAAAAGCCTTCATCCACAAACTCATAAAGGCTGGTTAGAAAACAGTTGGTGACACTATGACAGAAGAGAGCTCCAAGGCTGGGGAGTATGGAGGGGAAGCCAAGACCTGAAGAATGACAGGAGTTAGCCAGGGAAGGGAGGGGGCATTGAGGAAGAGTGTTCCAGGCAAGAGGAACAGCATACACAACAGCCCAGAGGTGAGAGATGCTGCACAGGCAGGAAACCAGACGTAGCTCCATCTGGCTACTTCGTGGGTATTCTGTGTTTATGCGGAGCTTGAGTGTTTCTGTGAGTGTGCACCATTCATGTGCTGAATCCATATCTGTTTTGCACGTTTGCGTGTGTATACCTGGGTGGTGTGCACAGGTACTGCGGTTCATTCCGTTTCTTCTGTGTCTAGGTCAATTTTTAGATTCATTGTGTCTGTTTCTCGGTGTACACTGATGTCTGTGTTGTGGGTCTCTCCGTGTCTGTGTGCTGTGGTCTGCCTCTTTGTGTGTTGACCTCTGTGTCTGCCATTTTTCTCTTTGTTTGGGTTTGTTTCCCCATGCCTGGAGCTGTGTGTTGGTGGCCAGGGTGCTTGGTCCCGGAGGAGAAGCCTGGGGCCAGTGGGGCTAGAGCTGGCCTGGGTGGCGCACAATAGCACTTGATGACTATCAAGCACTTAGTGGGGTGGAAGGCTGCACTGGGGATACTAATTAAGGCTGATAATGAGTCAGCAGCCTGAGGCCCAGCAGGGGTTGCAAGTGGGTCCCCACCTGGCACAGGGCAATTGGATGAGCTGGCTGGGCCAAGCCCCAGCACCAGGAGGGGCCATCTCACTGACTCATCTCCTAGGGAGGCCCAAAGCCCAGGCTCTGAACAGCAAGAAGGTTTGAGATCAAACTCCAGGATGAAGGCTTTAAAAGGGAGGACTTTGATTAGACTTGACAAGTGGACAGGTCATGAGTGTAATCAAGAGATGAGGCAGCAGTGACACAGCTTTGCCCTTGGGGCCCATGGTCTGAGCGGGTGGCTGATGGGTGCCATGGATGGGTGCTCAGGAGTGTGGAGGACCCAGGAAGAATGAGGCAGGGAGGAAGGCCCCTGGAGGGGGAGTCTCAAGTTGCACACATCCCTGCGTAGGTGGGCAGACACTGGGGAACTAGGGCCGTAACTTAGGCAGGTGAGCTGGGGGATGGCAGCTGTCACTCCTCCCCTGACCTGTCTTGTAAGTCATGTGTTCCCAGCCATCCCTGATGCAGCCTCTTGCCTCTCACGTGGGTCTCCGCACTAACCTCCTCACTTGCCCGTCTAACTCACCCTTCACTTGGAGCTTCCTAAATCCAAAGTTGACCATGGGCTGAATTACACTTCAGCAGCCCCAGTGCTGCCCATACAGGGAGCAGGGCAGTCATGGCAGGAAGTAGCTCCCGCCCAACAGCAGACAACTACATGTACCCACCAGGCCTCAGTGAATGTGACAAAGTGGGTGGGTGTTCAGAGGCAGGGTCTGGCTTCTGGCTCCAGCTCTGAGACTCACCAGCTGTGTGACCTTGGGTAAGTTGGCACCCTCTCTGGGCTTCAATTTCCCATCATCCATTTGTCCCTCCAAATCTTTTCCTACTGTGCTCTGTACCCCAGAGGCTGACTTTTAGTTTTGCTTCACCAGGTTCCCTTGCCCTCCAGCCTCCAATCCCATTCTGCCAATGAGAGCAGGAGAGCAGAGTGAGAAGTGAGAGGGCTCAGGGTGTTCACACCCTCACCCACCCTACCTCCTTTGACAGCCTCTGTAGGGCAACCCTCATCCAGAACCCTGGCTTGGATCTGGAACCCCCTCCTTGCTCCTTGGGCCTCTTGGATGCGAGTCCTAAGTACCTCAACAGGCCCTGTTGGTTCCCTTAATCCTGCCCCACCTCTGCAATCATTGCTTCACCCAACTGCCTGCAATTAAAGCATTTGAGTGTGTCATGTCATCTGCCTCTCCTCTACACAATAGAGCTAGCTCCCTGCAGGGTAGTTGAGGTGATTAAATGAGGTGATTTAAACATTCAATTGGCCTTCCATATCTGTGGGTTCTACATCCATGGATTCAATCAACCACAGATCGAAGACAATTTTAAAAAACAACTCCAGAAAGTTCCAAAAAGCAAAACTTGAATTTCCCACTTGCCAGCTACTATTTACGTAGCATTTACATTGTATTTACAACTATTTACAGAGCATTTACAGTATATTGCGTATTATAATTAATTTAGAGATTAAAGTATATGGGAGGATGTGCACAGGTTATATGCAAATACTATGCCATTTTATATAAGGGACTTGAGCATCCTCGGATTTTGGTGTCTGCAGGCGGTCCTGGAATCAATCCCCACCACCCCTCACCAGGATACCTGTATAAAGGGACAACTGTATAAAGGGCACTCGGCAAACATTACTTCTTTCCTTCAAGCTCCCAAACCCCACTCCACTTGAAGTTTTATGATAACTTGGAATTCTCTAGCTTTGGAAGGATGCAATTCTAGGCCGCCTGCTTCTCTCTTCTGCTACCTCAGTTCCTGCCCAGACTGCAGCACCAGGAAGCTTCTGCCTTTGCCACACCCAGAGCCAATGTTTGAGCTCCCAGCCAGGGACCTCCCATCCTAGACCCACAACTCAGCACAAAGGAAGCTGCCTGTCTGCTCCCTGCTCCCTCCCACCAGCGCTGAACCAGCAAAACCACTGCAGAGTGGCCTAGTCCTACTCATTGCACTCTCATCTCCACCACATCCACCCTCCTGCCTCCAATCCCGAATCTCCAGGAAGACAAATTTCTCTCCAGTTCCCCTCAAAAGTGGGATCTCCTTGCTTCCAGCTGGACAGTCTAACCTCACACTTTTCCACTGCCCAGACCGCCATGGGAAGCACTCTGGGGCTCTGCTGAGAGGGCAGAGGCACGTTCTTCTCTGGCCTCTCCTGGGCAGCTACAGCTTAAACAAACATCAGAAAGTTTGCAAACAGCTTCCCTGCTAGGGCAGGAGTCTCATCTGCCGCCTGCCTAACCAGGCTGCCTAGCCCTCATTCACACCTCCCTGCCCCATGGACAGGAAGCTCACCCTCCTTCCCAGGGCAGCCCCTTCCCTATAAGACTGCCCTGTCCCATTGACACTGAGCCAAGCTGGGCTTCCAGGATTCCCCCACGACCCCAGTGCTGTCTCAGTACTAAGAGCCCAAGGAAAGGTTATAGGGAAAGCCTTGAATGTTAGCACAGCTATCTAAAAAAGCATCTGATGCATAGATGAGGACACAGGCTTCTAGAGAAGGCCCCTCCCTGGCCCCACCCCACTGCTGGGTTCTTCTCCACGGAGTCTCCATGCTCCACAAAATGACAGACTTTACAAGTTCCCAGGAGGAGTCTCACTACAGGCAGAAGCTCTGGTAGAAACTTCAAAGGCAGCATCTAAGGCCTGAGAGGTGTGGAAATGCCCAAGTGCAGGAGGTGGCCGCAAGCCACAGCCTTGGATCTCTACTGTGAGCTCCCTGCTTGCTCTAGAGGCTTGACGGAGGGAGGCCTTCCAGGCCAGACACACCTCCTCTTTCTGCTTCAAGCCCTGCCATCCTGCCCTGGATCCTGCTGTGTAACCCTGGCTTAATCACTACCTGTCTCTGGGCTTCAATATTTGCATCTATATAACAAGAAGACTGGGCTGGGCATCCCTGAAACTCTCTAATGGGGAACAGGTGTGGCCACTAAGAGTTCCCGGGGAGGATGGCAGCTAGATACTTCTCAACTGGGTCCAGCTTCTCAGTCTGATGGCCCAGGATCCTGGCTAGTCCCACCTTAACCTGAAAACAAAGACAACCTGTTCCTTCAGGGGCCCTCACTGACTAGGAGGGAGCCCAAGTCCCCTAAGGGAAGCCCAGCCCCACACATGACAGACCCTGCAGCATAAGTCTACACACATCTTGTCTCTCCCTTCAGGCAGGTGGTACCCAAGAGAGAAAGTACTGAGTAGCCAGACCTTGGGTGTGGCCTTGCTGTCAGCAGAGCAAGTATATGGCCTTCACACACATCTACTCATTCATGCTCTCCTGCTTGGACATGGACACCCACATACCCAGACATGTAAGTCCACAGTTTTTCTAGAACCAGGTACATAACATTACACACAAACCACACCCACATGCATATAACCACTTGCCAATAAATAAGGCATAAAAATGGACACTCACATGTTCACACATATGAATATGTCTCCACTTTTAGACAAACACTGATCCACACACTTTCACCCTCTCAGACCCACATACACACATGTACAACTGGAAACTCACATTCACACACACATACACTCAGAACACAAAGAAACCAACCAATCTCACCCCCATCTCAGTATCAAGGAAATTATGATCCAGTAGAAATCCAGACACCGACTACAATGTCAATCCAAATCCATTTCCAAATCTAAGCCTGCCCACCCCAGAACTATGAAGAAAAAACTTATCACCAGGCTTGCCTCCTCCAGTGTGTCTGTCCCTGCTGTGTGGGGTCCAGCCTCTCTTCAGCCTCCCTTCCTTCCTATACCATTTCAGCAGGGCCCTGTCACCCCCAGCCTGGTGTAAGTGGAGAATGATAGCCTGTCCTCTCCCCAACCTCATCTCTGTTCCTTATCCAACCTCTTCTAACAGGAGAAAGATCCAGGATAGAATGGACTATGGCAGCAACCCCTGCTGGAGACATGTGGCATTACAGCACAGCTCTATGGTACATGGTCATCACTCCCCAGGCTGGGTGGAGGGGAGAAGGGAAGAAGAGTTGAAGGGAGAGGAAGAAGAGGAAGAGGGAGAGGAGGAAGAAGATGTTGAGAGGAAGTGTGGCAGAGGAAGAGGAGTAAAATGCTGGAAGCACCAAGAATGGAGTTCAGAAGCCTCAGGCTGTCTTGGGATACTCCACTCCAATCCATTCAGCCCAGGCTGCACAATTAACCATCCCAAAGCCCAACTCTAATCAGGTCCTGCCTCTGCTCAAAACCCTTGGGTAAATCCTGGAGGGCCACAGCAAGAAGTCCAAACTCAGCCTGGAATTAGTTGTCTGGGGCTGGCTAGTCCACCCTCTTAGCCTCATATCCCAAGGAGCCCAGCCCTTGCCTTCTATCCTTTGAGTCAAGTCTTTGCTCAGTTGCTCCTTTGCTGAGATGTCTGTCCATATCTTGCCTGTCCTTTGAGGCCCAGCCTTTGCCATCTGGGACAATAATCCATGGAAAGGGCAGGAACTTTGGGGACAGACAGACCTGTGCTTCAGGCCTGGCTCCACCAGTCACTGGCTGAATACCTCTGGGCAAGTTATTTCCCCTCTCAGATCCTCTGTCCCTTCATCCAGAAGACAGCAGTCTCTTGGATTTGTGGTGAGGATTAAATGAGATCATAGATGTGAAAACAGTGCTCTGGAAGCTGTAAACTTCTCTGTGAACATGTGAAGAGTCATAATTATGACTTAATCCTTTTATCCCTGCACCCACCTTCACCCGCCAACGCACAGCAGGCTGAGCGATCCCTGAGGGAAGAGATTGAGGTTGCTTCACCTTTGGGCCTTGCACACCCCAGCACTCACCAGGGCCTGCCCCAGGCAGCCTCAGTAGCAGGGTATGGATTTGGATCCCAGGAGGCAGTACTAAAATGCACTCACTGCAGATTCACCCGAAACTACAACTCCCAGAGTGACTCACAGACTGCTATGGGCGTGGCCACAGGCTTAAGCCCTCGTGGAATCCTTTCCTCCATTGTCTTCCCTTGGGATTAGTCTCAGACCAGACAGGGACGCCTAGGGAGGCAGTCCCAAGCCTCTGAGGTCCCTCAGCCCCTCCTACAGAGCATTCATAATTCTCACCATTCCCACCACCACGGCTCCATTTTAGACCACCTTGTCTCTCCCACATGATGACAGCTTCTGGGCTCACTAGCTCTGGTCTCTCTCCCTCCAGCCCCCCCACTGAATCTTTCTAAAAGTGTAGGTGAGTGTGGGTGGTTCATAATGGCAGCAGCTAACTTTTCTGAGTACCTGCTGCATGCCTGGTGCTATGTGCTCCACTTCCAGATCCTTCAGTCATCTGATCAGGAAAGTGTTAGTATTCCCACTCCACTATTCACATGGGTTCAGAGAAGTTCAGTGGCCCAGGACCACACAGCTACAAAATAAAGTTGCTCAAATTGGAACCTATGTCTCTCTGCCACTTTCTCTATTCTATTTTCAAAGCCTCCTCTGAACCCAGGGTAGCCATCCAAAGAGTGAGAGCCCAGAAGCCCCAGGGTTCTCCTATCCCAGCAACTACACTGTTGGGAAGTCCTCCCTGTTGTCTGACTTAAATCCTCTCTGCTGCACAAAGCCCCAGTTGCCTTCTGTTTTTCAGGGAAGGCAGTGAGAAGGGTGATTTCAGGGACTTAAAGAAGTGGGTCACATCACTTGGGACCTGGCCTTTCCCAGGGAGTGGGCAGCTGAACAATGGGAGATAAATGTGTTGAAAAGATCCCCATTACTAAATATATCTACTTCCTGAGAGGATGGGGGTGCTGACAGGGAGCCCATGGCCCCCTCCCCAGAGGCCACAGTCTTATGGCTCAGACAAGCTGGAGTGCTCAGGCTGTCCCGGAGGCAGAGTCAGAGAGGGTGGGAGGCCAGCGTGGAAGGGGGTGACTTCTCATCCTCCCAGCCAAAGCTGCCAAGCCCAAGCTGGTTTATTTGCATATTACTTTGCATTCATTTGCATGCCACTTTCTGGAAGGGGCTCACATTTTCAGCAGCCTCATTTCCAGGGTCTCCGTTTGTTCACTGAATGCCCCATTCTCAAGCAAGGAGAAGACCTGCAGCAGGCCCTGCTGGGGGCACTGGGAGAGACCAAGAAGTTGCACAGGGCCTATGCCAAGGCTGCTGGGGGACATCTTGGCAGCAGAAAGTGCTTCCTACACACTAACTTCAATCCCCTTACTCCTCTCCTGCTCCATCTCTGCTCAGTCCTTCCCCCACCCTTGCACTTCATGCTTAGGCCACTTTGGACACCTACAGTCCTCACATAAACAAAACCATGCTTGCGCTCACCTCAAGGCCTTTGCACGTGGCATTCCCTCTTCCTGGAGCTGTCCCCCAGTTCTGCATGGAGAAGTGCCTCTTCCTTTTAAGGCCAGCCCTGGGGCCCCTCCCCCGAAATGCCTTCCTCCAGCACTGGCAGAGGTAGGAAAGACCATGGGCTTCATTCCATGTGGTCACTTGCTCTGTTCCTCTCCCCACAGGGCTGCCATGTTTGGTTGGGCAGCAATCCACTGAATGGCTGCTGAACAAAGGGAGGAAGGAATCCTGATCCCCCCTCTGTCAGAGCCCCTCCAGTCCCCCTCTCCCTGGATGACATCACTCACCTGCAGGAGGGGCAGGGCTGAGGAGTGCCTCTGCCTCCAACTCCCCCTCCTGCCCCGGGAAGCTTCCCCCTCATGCCCACAGCCAGCTCCTATGAAGCCAGGGGGTTCCACAGTCCCTCTGTGCTGGTCAGAAGTTCTCCTTGTTGTCTATCCTCACTCCCTATTCTGGCTGGGCTTGTTTCTTTATCATTATTTTTGGAGAGGCCTTGGGGACTGCTGCATCTCAGTTTTACCATCTGTAGTTGGAATAAAGGCTGCTCTTCTCTCCTGACTCTGCCAGGATGTGTTCATAGCACTTCTAAACCACTATGCCCCAGCCTGGTCCTTAGGAAGGACAGTGACCCAGGATGGAGAAATGTCAGAAGGCCAGGCAGCCTGGAGTAGATAGGCCCTGTCGAGGAGCCCAGGGAATTCAGAGTGGGTCATGGGGTCAGAGGGAGGGGGGAACCAAGGAGAGCTTCCTAGCGGAGGCTTCCTATTCAGAAGCCTTTCCCAGGCTCCCTAATTCTACAAAGAAGAGTCCAAGCCCCTTAGCCTGAGACCCCACAAAAGCTGACCCCTTCTCCCTTCTGCTCCTCTCCTCAACTCCCTTCTCACCCCTGCCAACCCAAACTCTTTCTGCCCCTTGAATCTGCCGTGCTTTCTCACATCTACCCACCTTTACTGGCTGTTCCCTCTGCCTTTCCCTGCCTGGGCAATTCCTATCCATCCTTCAAGATGCAACTCAAATGTCTCTTCCTCGGCAGCCCTGGCTTGGTGTGGGCCCCCAGAGTTCCCACGGCTTCTCCTTGCACGGCACTGTTCACACTTTGGGGTTGTAGGTTTCCACTTTTGCCTCCCTCATCAGACTGGGCACTCCCTGAGAGCAGGGTCTGGGTTAGAGTCCTCTCTGTGTCCTCAGAGACCAGCCCAGTGGGCACCAAGCAGGCACTGGCAGATCTCTGTTGAGTAAATGAGTGAATGGTTGGCTGCAGGGATGGGAGCATGCTGAGTGGGTAGATTGCTTAGGACCAAGAAGCAGAAGCCTGGGGAGTACAGGCCTGACCTTACAGCAGCATGGCTGAGGGTGAGACTCTCAGTCCATTAAGACTGAAGGGGGTACTGCCAGGCGTTCTGCCTCCCCCATTTGGCTAGATCCCAGCCAAGCCATCAGTAATCCCCAGGGACCAGAGGCTGGAGTGGGAAGCAGCAAGACTGGCAGGAGCTGCTCATTGGGCAGGGGGAGCTGGGAGGAGCATAAAGGCAGTTAACCCTCACTGAGCCATCCCAGCTCAGGCAAACAAGAGATCCTGTGCAGACCTGAAGTGGGAGAGGACTGAGGCTTGGGTCTGATGAAGAGCTTCAGCCCCGACCTTGCAGCCAGAAGAGAATGACAAAGCCACAGCCTCAGTTTCCCCATCTAGGAAGAGGGCTCCATGACCTCTGACCCTCTGCACCCTGGCTAGAAACCCCACAGGGTCCCTCCACTACGTTCCTTGCCTGAGCCTTGTAAGAGCTTTTCTTTCCCAACATCCAGACCCTCTGAGGTCCGGCCAGTGCACCCCCAACCCCAGTCCAAGTCCAAGCCACCTCCATGCTCCTTTCCCCATCCTGTCTCCCAAGCCCCCCAACCTCTCCCTTCAGAAAGCCCTTGGTCTCATCTGCCCCTTGGCCCACCTGGCCCCAGACCTCACTGATACTCACATTGGCCTGGTCTCCACCCGGGCCTCCTGGTCCCCACCCCTCTCTTCCAGTTCACCCTTGACAGTGCCACTGAGGTAGCTTTCTAAATCCCAAATCTGATTATGTCCCTCTGTGGCAATAAAATCTTCCTGGACTCCCTAGGGCCCTCAAGCCCAAGGGCCCTTTATTAGCCCAAGAAGCCTGGAGTTCAAAGTCCTGTATAATGTGGTTCCTGCCTTTCCTTCCAGTCTCCTCACTGCTCCAGGCACATGCCCAACTCCAACCCAGGACCTTTGCTTATGCTGTACCTACCCCATCCTCTCTGCCCCATCTGTTAGCTTGATCCTGGTCCTTATTGCTTAATTATTTCCAATCTATTTTATGTTAGGAAGCTTAGGAGGCCCCAGAGAGCAGAGCCATTATTGCCTATTTCTTTTCTGCATCTCCCCATAGGGTGTAGGATGGATTGTCCTGGGCTCATGGAGGTGATCACACATTCAGCCACCCCCGCCCTGCCTCAGTGGGCCACAGAGTCCCAGCTGTGTCTTTAACCACCAGGGGAAGGAAACAGCCACCCACACACACTCAGCTGAACACATACATATAGACACACACACATACACACACACACACTCATGCACACCATGATCACACACCCACACCAGGACACTTTTGCTAACACAGACACCCACGTGTACACACACACACATACACACAGTAGCACTAATATTCACGAACAAATATACACACAAACACGAACACACATGGAATCAAACAACATGCTCAATATTGAGCCAGTATTTGCAGACACAGCACACTTTTTTGTTTGTTTTATGAGGGGGAGATAATTAGGTTTATTTATTTATTTATATTTGGAGGAGGTACTGGGGATTGAACCCAGGACCTCGTGCATGCTAAGCATGAGCTCTACCACTTGAGCTAGACCCTCCCCCCAACACAGTACACATATTAACATGCATGCCAATAAACAAATTCAAACACACACATACACGCCTACACACGTGCTCTCACATAAACTGTCACAATCACAATGGGATGCTCAAACACCCTGACGGGCTGCTGCTTCTTCAACCACCAAGGATCTCAGAACTCTACATGCCCCTCCATACCCCACACATCCCCTTGAGCCCTACACATGTACACACATACACCCTCATGTAGCCAGGCATAGACCAACACTGCCACTAACTCAGAGACTTGGAGACACATGTCACTTGTCTGTCACCTCAGCAACCTTCAGACAGTGAAGGAGCACCTCCACAGAACCCCCCTCCACTCACCTGCACGTGCATCCCCCTGCACGTGGGCGCACACGAGGCTGGCACACAGGGGCCTCATTCCAACCAGCCCCATGGCTCTCTCTGGGACAGGGGCTTTGGGGACAAAGTCACCTAAATTGGCAGCTCTGAATCCCAATCCACATTCTGTGGAGGGCAGTTGCCCCAGGAATGCTCTCCTGCTCCAGCGACACTCTTACTCATAATTCATGTTGTCTCTTTCTCTCTCTCTCTATCACACACACACACACACACACCCCAGGGTCATCTGGACATCATTCCTCTCCAGGGTCCTGAATCAATCTATCAGACTCCAGAGCTCCTTGGGAATCCCCACGCCCCCACCTCCCTCAAACCTCCCCTACCCTTAAAGGGATGGTTCGGGTTCATTACCAAACCCTCCCCTAGCCACCAGCCCCTTCTATGAGGCCCCAGCCCCAACACCCCCTAGGTTGATGCCAGGTACCCCACCCTGCACAGAGAAACCCCCATGCTACAGTCCAGCAACCTGGCCCCCTGGAGCAGGATCGATCCTCCCACGTGGCTCAGCTCCACACCAACCCCAGCTTCTGGGAGGGACTCCTAGGACACTGTCCATGGCACCTCTTGCAGCCACTCACCCGGACCCTAGCCCCTTGATAGTACTCACGGCTCAGCCGGTCGCGCTGCCGGGTACTGCTGGCTCCTGCAGAGGATGGAGTGGCCGCATGCCTGCCCCATCGCTCCTCATCGTCTGCCTCCCCAGCCAGACTAAAGTGGCACCTCGCCCTGTCCACCCTGCCCGGGGTTCCAGGCAGGGTGCCTGGCCCAGCAGGCACGGGGACCAAGAGCAGTGGCCCTGTCCCCGACTCAGCCTGGACTCAACACCCCAATCCAGTCCTGCTGCCCCGCTGCTCCTGCTTCTCCCGCTGCCACTGCCTCTGCCGCTAGTCTCGCTCTGGGAGGAGGTTGGAGCAGGTCTGATAATGCAGAAGGGGGAGGGAGGAGGGAGGAGGAACAGAGAGGCCCTGACAGAGAGGGAGAGAGGGAGGGAGGGGTAGAGAGAGACTCTGGCTGGGAGAGAGGAAAAGACTCAGAGAGAGAGAGAGAGAGAGAGAGAGAGAGAGAGAGAGAGAGAGAGAGAGAGAGACTGAGAGGGAAAGAAACAGACGGAGACAGGAAAGGGGAGAGAAATACATGAAGGAGAGGAAAGAAGAATCAGAGCCTCATAGAGATCAAGATGGAAATACAAAGAGATCATAGAGGCATAGGGAAAAACACACACAGAGGAAAAAAGATGGGGGGGAGCAGAGATGGAAATGGAGGGAGGGAGGGAGAGAGAGAGAGAGAGAGGGAAACTGATAGAGGAGCCCAGAGAGAAGTGTGAGGATGAGGGATTTTTGAGAGATTTTCAGTGCTTATGGGCCAGAATGGGATCTGGACATGAGGGGAGGTGGACAGAACCCGGATCCCCTCATAGAGGCCCTCAGGGCAAGGGGACACTCCTGTGTCCTCCTCAAGTATGGAAGGGCCAAGCCTCCAGGCAGAACTAGCTCCTTTGTGGTCCCTTCCTGGGTTTGTATCACATCCTAGGATGCATCCCCAGCATGGAGATGGGTACACAGGAGGCTTGGAGGGCTTTTGCTGATGGTTTTTGGACTCAAAGCCTTGTCACAGATTCCACCTCTTGGTGGCTCTGCTGAGCTGGGACAATGTGGAAGCTGATGCTTGAGCATGGACTCCTACTAGGAGTTGTGGGACCCAGGCCACAGCATGCCCTCCATGGCTTCACTGTCCATAGGTTATAAGCCAGGGGGAAGATATGCAACACCTCTGCCCATCCCAGAGGGCAAACGGACTCCTGACTCCCGAGGAGGAAGCCTTAACCCAATGGAATAGAGGCATTTTAGACAATGGGACAGGTAGGGAGTTGTCTCAGCAGAGACAGAGGAGAAAAGGCTCCACACCTTGAGGCTGGAGATGGGGGTTCAAGTCCTGGCTCCACCGCTAACCTACTCACTCATTCATTCACAAACACCTACCACTGGCCAAGCTCATCAGACATGACTCAGGCTGTGCCTTGCCTTGGAGAAGCACCCAGGCAAGGGGTGGGGGGGACTTGCCATGTGACAGAGGAAAGTAAAGGGTCTGTGGTGCCCAGAGGGAGCCCCTGACCCAGTGAGGGGTTAGCAAGCATTTCCAGAAAAGAGGATATCAGCTGGATGTTTAAAGGCAAGGAAGGGACCCCAGGAAAAGGGGTATATTCCAGGCTAAAGGAGCTATATTTAACCCTCACCAGTAACCCCACCCCTCTGAGCTGTAGGAGTAACCCCTGCCGCAAACACCAAGCTCCAGGCAGAAAAGCCCACGAGGCTGAGTGGAAACCTGACCCTGCTAAAGGGCATGGGGGTGCACAGTGGTGGGGGGTGGGCAGGAATGACTGAGCTTGTGCAGGAGGCCTCTCCAGGCTGAGTGCTAGAGAAAGTATTGTCCGTGGCTTAGGAAGTGTTAGGAAAGAAAATGTGAGGGAGAATGCTTTCCACTGTGGCTACAGAAGGTAGAATTTTAGATCTCTGAAAGCTCTGGGCAAACTGTTTCCTCAGCCTGACCCATCCCTGGGACCTCACTGCTCCATGCCTGCAGGCTGGGAAGGCATTCTGTAGGCTCAGAAAGCCAAGGCCCTGGACCATGTCCAGTTGTGGCCTCTCACAGCACCCCTTCATTCCCTGAGGAGCCTGGCAATAAGAAGCTGAGTTAGAGGAGTTCAAAGGAGGGTGCCTCCTGGACGTGGAGGGGAGCAGGTGCACTGAGGCCTCACATAGCCCTCAGCATCTTTCTGCTCTCCAGCTCTGGAGATGATGGTGGAGGCCTCATCCTCAAAAATCTACTGGGATTACGCTCAAGCAAGTCAGGTGTGTGTGTCAGGGGTGTCTTCTTTACATCCCACTGCCACACCAGCCTCCCCAGTTGCCCTGGAAATAAGGATTCTGTAGGAATGAGGTGCAAGATCCAAGACTATGGGTACTCCAGAACTTAGAGCCAGGCAGGTGGAAGTTTGAATCCCAGCTCTGCCATGTGCCCTGGGCAGTTATTTCACTTCTTGGAACTTCAATTTTATTTTCTCATCTGAAAGACGGGGTAACAAATTCCAAGCTCAAAGCTGTGAGGTCTGGGGAATGTAAAGTTTCCAGTAAAGAGTGAGCTTCCGCCTCCCCTCCCCTAAAGAGGCTGAATTGATAGGGCGAGGGAGTAACAGTCTTGAATGCTGTGGTAGGGGTTCCTGCAGGACATTGCCAGGAGGCACCAAAAACGGAGAAGGCCTGAGACTGTTGAGGCCTCCTCTTCCCTCTTCCACCTCGAATTGGCCTGCAAAACCAGCCAGTGCAGGAACCCAAGGCCCTGTGGGATTACAGCGAAGCCCCGCCCCACCGCAGGCCCCGCCCCTGGTCACTCTCCAGGGTGCTGCTCCATGCGTGCCACGTTCACAGGCCCTGGCCTGCAGCCCCGCTACCGGTCAGCAGACACTGTTTGTTTTTGCTAGCTGGGGAGCTGGAGGGAGGCCGAAGGAAGCAGTATGTTCCTGGGAGGCGCGTGGCTGCCTAAGGCGATGGGAGGATGCGGCCTCAGGGATCTGGCCTCCACCCTGGGCCCACCACCTCGCGTGGACTGCAGGCTCCACAGGTTCTAGCATGCTGAGGGCAGCTTCTTCTGAGTCCTCCCCTGCCACTTCCTGCATGGCTCTATCCCTCCCAGCTTCCAGATGGCCCTTTGTCTCACTCACTGGTTCACCCTATCTTCGCTCCTTCAATAAGGGTGCTCCTCACTGGAGCACCAGACCCTCACTCCCCTCATTCTCCACCCCTCCACCCTCACGGACCATGGAGCCCTCCACCAACACACCTACTCCGAGTGCCCCCTGAGGGCCAGCCCTCTCTCTGGAGCTCCAGATATCCAGTACAGGCTGCCTCCTGAACACATCCTCTGGGAACATCCCATAGGCCCCTCACACTCAAATATTCAACACCCAATACATCTTTTGTTTCTACCAAAGCATCAGCAAACGTCTACTCTCCGTCTGAAAACTTAAAAGTTGCTTTGTTTCTTCCCTTTCACTTCCTGTGTCAAATTTGTCACGAAAGCCTGTCAATTCTCCCTCTATAATTCCTCAGATCTATCCACTCCCTCCTTGCCCTGAGCCCCAGCTTATTCCTCCTCCCTTGATCATTCTCCAGTCCCCACCCCAACTCAACTCCTCAATTCCCCCTCTACCCAGCACCTAGCACTGACTTCCTGAGACATCTAGCTGGTCATGTAACTCCTCTTTACGATCTTTGCATGGCTCCCCCGTGCCACTGAGATAAAGGCCAAACTTCTCAGCCTGGTGTTTGAGGTCTCTCATGATTGACCCTGACTGACCTCTCCATTCTCTGCTCGAGGTGGAGCAAGATCTAGCCCCTAAGCACATGCCAGTCCTTTCCTCCTCCTTGATTTGGTATAGCCTGTTTCCTTTCCTAGGCTAACTTCCCTCTCTTCCTTTTCTCTGCCCATCCCAAATCCTGGCCCAGCTTTCCTGGGCCAGTTCAGCCCACACCTGCCCCGACCCACAGGAGACAGTGTAGGCAGGAGGGGTTACTGGATTCTGGGTGGAGCAGGCCTGTCTGTCTCTCCACTCCCTGACTTGCCATCTGTCCCACCACCTCACTCCCTGCTCAAGTTTATCTCCTTTCTCCTACTGAATCACATCTTCCTCAAGTACAGACCAAAGTCCTATTCACCTCAGCCCTAGGCCTTAGCCTTTGGGCAGCCTCACCAGGTACAAGTAAGAAATGTCAATGGAGGAAAGTAGGAAGAAGACACAGTTGAGTGTGGAAATGAGATGGTGCACTTCAGAGCTCAGTCCAGGGTCACTTTGGAGCAGCCCTCAACAAGAGGCTGCAAGAGGATGCTGGGACACAGGTGGTGCGGGGCGGGGGGGGGGGGGGGTGTCTCACTGACCTGCTCTATGGGAATTCACCTCCCCTCCAGGGGAAGACTGAGGCTGTGGAGTGTGAAACAGTCCTCAGCTCTCCAGGGGAAGGCCAGTAATTGGCAGAACATGGATTTCATGGAGGGTTGGCCTGAAAACCCCTAGGTGATTCCCTCTGGCTGGGGGCCAGGATGTCCACATCTGAGTCTTGGCAACAAGAGCCCAGGAGGCGGGTGGCAGGTACGTGTGAGGGAACCATCTCACAGTGCTTCTCCACCTCCTCCTCGACCAGAAGCTGCTACCTATGGCTCTAAGGACAAAGGCTAGAAACCATGTCCCTGGCAAGGGCCTGGCATAGTTTCCTGCACTTCCACACCAAACACAGACCCCTATCACACCATAGGTGACAAAGCCTTTGCTGACAAAGGAACAAAAAGCCACCACAGCCTCCAGAATGGCTTCTTCACCATCTCAGGAAGTTGCCTTTGGGGATGCAGAATGGAGGGCTGAGGCATTGTGGGCCTGCCTCAGGCTCCAGGATCAGTCAGAGCTGCCCCCTGGGGTAAGGGGTGATCTCAGGTCGGGGCAGTGAGCTCCCCATTCCTGCTGGGCAGGGGGATGAAGGGGTGGAACAGATGGCAAGTTCAGGGAGAGGAGAGGCAGCCCCTCAGCTCAGAATCCTACCTTTCTGCCTATACTGCCCCATGGATTGGCAGGGAGGGTAGTGCTTAACTGGCCCAGGGAAGATGGGCAGATTTAGGGTGGGCAGAGAGCAGGAAGAGGGAATTCAGCTCAGGATGGGGCTGGGCCAGACACTTGGAAGTGCCTTCTGCCTGAGGTTGAGGTCATCTCCAGGGATATGAATCAGGTAGCACAAGATGCTAGAGTCAGTAGAGTCCTCCCTCGCTGTACAGATGGGGAAACAGGTGAGAGAAGGCAGAAACACACCCAGGTCACACAGTGAGTAGAGGGCAGGGCTTGGCCTAGGACCAAGGACTCCTGGTCACTGCCCCACTGGACTACCTCCTCCTCTTTGTAATCTTCCACCTCCCCTCTTCCTCCTCACATCCTCCAGCTGAACAGAGGGCTGGGAAGGAAGTCTGTGGCTACAGCCTACAACCCTGGGAAGGGATGCCAGGCTGAACGTGTAATTTCAGCAGGGATAGGTCAGAACAGAAGTAACCCTGTGGCTTCATACTCTGGGAAAGGTTTTACTCTCCGTAGGGCCCTGGCCCAGATCCCTCACCTCCACTACCCTCCAATCCAATACATCAGGATCCTCCTTGCCAGGAGGCCCTGAGCCACCCACTCAGCCCTAATCTACCTCTTCCCCCTCAACTCCCTGTACCTGAGGGAGGGGGGCCAGGAGGGGGTGTGACTCAGTGGGATAAAGGCAGCTGCTATATTTGAATGATTACATAAACCAGGAGGGAAGCAGCTACAACGTGACTCAATCAAGGTCGGGAGGAGAGAAGTTGAATCTGGGCCCAGGAGGCAGGGTCTCCTTCCATCCTGAGGCTCCAGCCTGCATTTAGACATGACCCTAACAGGACCTGGGGATTGCGAGCTAGTTTCTGCATCACAGGACTGCAGGGGAGATTTTCGCTAGGGCTAACCATGCTAGGAGGGCTCTGTTCCCTCTCCATTGCCTTAGAAAAATGGCTTCTAGAAACCCTAAGGCCAGACCTAGACTAAGCCCCAGATCTTCCCCATGAACTCTCTCCAGAAGGAAAGACACAACTGAAAACACAGTTTGTCACTGATTTAGAAAAGAACGCCTGCTGGGGAGGGCACTGGCTGTGAAGCCTTGGCTCACCTGCACCAGCTTGGGAGGACCTGTGTTCCTGTCCCAGCTTCACCACTTACTAGTCTCCTGACATTGGCAAGTCTATGCCTCAGTTTCTTCATCGATAAGAAGAGAACAAAAAGCATCTTTTTCATAGGGATTGTTACGATTAAATGAAATGACACATGCAAAGCCTTAGCCCAGTAGGTGGCAGATGCTTCATAATGGCTTATCAGCATAAACTGTTACTGCCAACACTAAGGACTGGCTAGAGTCCTCCCAGGTGGCTGGATTCCAGGTAGGACTGATCCCTCCCCCTCAGTGATCGCTAACCTGGGTGGAAGGTGGGAGACCAGAAAAAAGAATGGAGGTCTGCGAGTTAGGAGTTCGAACAGACGTGCTGTGTGCCCCTGGGCAAACCCCTGCCCTCTCTGGCCCTCAGTCTATAAATGAGCCCTCCGGGTCCCCAGCTCTCAGGTTCATGTTTGAGAAAAGATTTTCCCTGCACTGGGATTAGTGACTTGTGGCACTGGAAGCTGTGGCACAAATAAGGCTGCTCAGGATTGGGGTAGTGGTGGTACAAGCTGGAGGCGGGTGTGGCAGCAAGCACTGGGCACCAACCAGCACAAGGCCCACCTCCTCTGGGCCTCTTGGCAGCTCCTCCTAGGGGGCACTGCCGCCTCCCCCAGGAAGACTGCCCACCTGGGCTGTGTTGCTATGACGCTGGTCTCCACGGTGCGAGGCACAGAGCCCTCCCCTCATCCAGGAGGAGGGAATGGAAATGACAGGAACTGAGGCTCAGGCCACACCTCTGGCCTGTGAGGTTCCTATCCTAACCCCTCAGGAGGGAGGGCAGGGAGGAAGGGCAGTTTCCACCTCAGACGGTCAAAAAGAGTGGCACAGAGAGGACTCAGAGTGACTGAGGTGGAGAGAGATACAGGAGTGCAGAGAAGTGGCAGAGAGGGGAAGGGTGGGGGGGAGATGCCAGAGGGGGAAGGGTGGGGTGGGGGGTGAGGAATGCACTGTAGTCATGGAGGGGGAAGTGCCTTTCAGGCTGACAAGGGGTGGGAGGCACCATCCAGCCCATCTCTTTGGTTTCAGTGTTTTGAGGTGGGTGGTGGTGGGAGGACAGAGTGGAGGAGGAGCAGGAGGGAGGGGGGCAATTTTCCTAGAGAGCTGTGTGCGGGGGTGTTCATACATGTGCCGTGTGTGTGTGTGTAAGTTCAGGCTGAGGTGTGCAGGCACGTGTGTACAGGGATGAGTGTGCATGTGGCACGTGTGCGCCTGTGCCACTGTGTCTCCAGGGTGATAAATACAGCAGTAGGAGCTGTAACCAGGGCAGAGAAAGTGTGGAAATTTCCACAAGCTGAAAGTAGCATGGGAGAGGGGACATGCTAGGGCTGAACCAGCTTGGGCTGAACTCTGTCCTGATAGCTCTTCCCAGGGCCAGCTGGATACAAGTGACCAGGGCACACACACATACCCCAAGTGCACACAGTACAGTAGGATGGAAGAGCAATCCGGAAGAACTTCCTGAAGGAGGCACCACATTAGAAGAGAGGTTGGGAGGGTCATGCCAACTGTACTTATGCGTATGTAAGAGACAGACAGATATTCCTTAGGATCAAGATCTGGGCACTTAGGTTACAGAGCTGGCTAAGGGAATTAGCAACTATTCCTTTTTGTGATGGGGGAAGACCCCAAGGAGTCCATTTGACTAGGATGGGTCATATTTAAGAGGCAGGGGACAGAGGCAAAGACCCCAACACCAGAAGCACGGGGGTCAGGCCCCAGAGGGCTCGGGGTGCACTAAGCTCCAACCACAACAGGCTGCTCACTACAGGGCCACAGCACCTTGTTTGTGCCATTCCCTCTCTTCAGATGTCTCTGCCTCAACTCCACCTGCAGAAACACCGCTTGTCCTTCTAGGCTCACCTCCTCCAGGAAGTCTTCCTAATCAATCCCTCCACCAGAAGGGTTCCTCCCTTCCCACACTGCTCACAGATCTGCTCTGGCTCAGTGTTCAGCAAAGCCCCGCACACAGTAGGTGTTCATGAAATGCTTGCTGAATAAAAATATACTGGGCCTGAAAAGGACTCTGGTTACCATGACATCTCCCCAGACATATTTGGGGAGGAGGGACAGTGCTAGGTACTTCACACTTATTAGCTCATTTAATCCTCTCATTTGTAGGTACTATTAATATCTCTGAAATACCAAAGAGAACACAGAGGATTAGAGACCTCAAGAACTCAGTCAGAGCTACAGTTTGTAGATGGGAGTGTCGGCATCTGACCAGTTAGCATCCATTCCCGTACTTCTCCAAAACAACCAGCTGTGGGCAGGGGGCTTGGGAGCCACGAGAGCATGGGGCCAGAAGAGAAGGTCTCAGCTCCAGACCAGCCCTCCAATCCCCGGGCTCAGGGGGAAGTGGGGAGGAGGCAGGGCCCATCTTCCCCTCCCCTGTCGCACTGATTTTCTCTGGAGCCCAGGGGTCTCCTGAGGCCCAGAGGCCCTCAGTGCCTGGGTAGCTGGTAAATGCTTTGCAGGGTGAGCAAGGTGAGCAAGAAGGAGGGGGAAGAGAGACAGACATTCCACCCCACCTCTCAACTCCCACTCCCATCCCTTACCCCCCGCCCCCCTTCCCTCCCTCTCTGCTCAGCCTCCTTTCTATCCACAATGCCTTCGCCCTTGGGCTCTGACTTGCCACAGCCTTCTCTCCCAAGGCTCCCTGTGGTCCCCATGCCATTAAGCCCAGACTTGGGTTGACCCTTGAAGCCCTGTCCTCCCTCCAAATTCCAACCTGCCCTCACCTCAGCCTGCACCCATCTGCAACTGGCAAGGCTTCCAGTCTTCAAGACCAACTCAGGGGAACCTCCTCCTTCAAGAAGTCCCCTCCCTCTTCAAGAACTGCTCTCTACCACTCATCAGGTCTGGCTCCAGGCTCCTCCCATATCCCCCAACCCAACCTCAAATAGTATGTGAACAAGCCACCCAGGGTCCCAAGAGGCCCCATTTCTAGTGATAAACACCAGCAGAGCCTCCTGCCCTATTCCACCCAACACTGTTATCACTGCCATAATTCTAAGGTCGAGGCACTGAAGGCTCCTGTCGGGATGTCATCCCTGATCCCAATGAAAAGCACTTTAAGCTATCATTAACTCCTGACAGTTCAGATCCCCTTCCCCAGGGGACAAATGGGGCCACTTATAAGAGGAGACGGCAGAGTTGGAGTCAGGAAGGGAGTGGTGGAAGGAGAAAGTGGGGCAGTGGAAATGAATCTCAACACTGATTCAGGACAGCTATGTGACCTTGGGCAAATCACTTCCCTTCTCTGGGCCCAACTCTCTTCCTCTCCCAGGAGGAGACAGCACATAGAGTACACAGGCACTCATACACAATGGGTGCTGAGTAAAAGGTCTTCCCTCTGTCTTCTGGGCTTCTAGAGCCCCGGGAATCCAAAGCTCATCCTGCACTCTGCTGCCTTCCAGAATATAAGTAGCCTTGGGGTCAAAGGCAGGGCCAGGTTCTACCCTACACTTCAACAGAGTAAGGCCTGGGCCAGGATGGCCACAATGGGGCCCTCCAGCACCTGTTCTGGGATCAGCAATGTTGAGTTGTCTGTGGCTGCCCCCTGGTGGCCAAATGCAGTCACTGCATTCAGTCCCTGAGCCGAGGCAAGTGACATTTGGCAGCTTAATCAGGGAGCGCCTTCAGTCTCACCCACCCTCTCTCTGGGCCTCAGGGCTAGCTGGTTAGTCCAAGGTCAGATCCAGGGAAGAAATCCAGCCCCTGAGCACTTGGACAATGGTCTTGTCCTGGCTGCAGGTGGAACAGTCAACCTGGCCTGGAGTAGCCCACCTAGGGCGGGACAACAGTGGGAGACTCAAACGACTTAAGTCCTAGCCTGTGAAACCAGCCAGAGAACTCGTTCCAGTCTAGCATCTACCTCCCCTTCCTCAGAGACAGGAACAAGGAATCTGGAGTCCAGACCCTCAAGACCCCATCTGCATCCAGGCCTTCCCACTGAGCTGAATCACAAAGTCAGAAGTCATGCGACCTACCCCTCACCCCTTTTTGCCCAGCTACACTGGCTGAGGCTGAGGCTGGGAGGTCAGCCTATCTGTCCGCTGGGCCCCTGGAGAGAGGCTGGTAATGAGGCTCTAGGCAGAGGCGGGAACGTTGTGTCTGGCACCTTCCCAGGGAGTCCCAAATCCATCTCTGAACAGCTCGTTATCTCCCCCACTCGCCAGGGCCTTGTCTTCTTGGAGCAAATGGCCAGGCAGTACACAGAGGGGGCAGTCCAAGGCCCACTTCTGGAGGGGTGTGCACAGGAGCCAAGGGTAACCTGAGGCCCTTCTTCCTAATTTAATTTAGTAAAGCTCCTGTAACTCTGTGATCTTGTGTCCTCAGAGGGGCTGATGACAGGCTACCCTGAGTCACTCACAGGCCACATACCCAGGCCCCGGTTCAGAATCAGACTGTAGCAGGGAGAGGGGCTCGGTCCAGCTGGGGTCCATCCTGGCCAGAGTTAGGACCAAACCCCAGCGTGGCTGCACAGTAATACAATGTGGATGGTGTGGAGCCAGGCCCGGGCTCTGCCTGTAGTGAGGGAGGGTGTCTGAACAGCTCAGGGCCTGGAGAGAGCAGGGCCAGGTCCCCAGCTTCAGGACACTAAGCACTCACCTCTGGGCCTCCTGACCTGCTGTCCCCACTTACCCTGGGACACCTGAAACCCCCAACCAATCACAGACTTCAGCACCAGAGGATAAAATATACAGATGTATTTATATTATCAAAAGGTCCCCAAAGTGGGGAAGGGGCACCAGGCAGCCTGGACCCTCCCAGTAAGCCCAGACAATAAGGTGGGATGAAGTCCCCCAAGTCCAGTTCTCAGTCCTGTAGAAACTTGCCCAAGAGCTCCCTCCCCCTACCAGCTAAGTGTTCCTTTAGCGCATCCACTTTTTGCTGCTCTGGAGTTTATGGCAAGGGGGTTGGCTCCCTTCCAGCGGGGGCCCCGGGGCCTTGAGCCTCTGAAAGGATGGCAATCCTGCAGAGTTCTGGCCTGATGCCCATCTCTCCAACCCCTCACACTCCGGGTGGGTGACCCTGTTGGGGAGCAGGCCAGGAGGACTGAGCACCTGGATGGAACAGGCAAGGGATTCCTCCTCTGACAGACCCTGCTGCCTGCCCGCCATGTCTCAGCCAGGGAACCCCGTGCTGCAGTCAGGATGTGGGGTGTGCGGCTTCCTCATGTGCCCCCTCTGGCTCACACCAGGCACGCAGGGCATGAGGGTGTCTGCAGGGAAAGGCTTCGTGGCGGCAGAGTCCCACCTGCACTCAGACGTTTCGGAGGAGCTGTGGGAAGGCACATAAGCCAAGAGTCCATAAGCACTTTGTGAAGGCTCACAAGGGCCAGGCAGAGTGGGGGTTCCCATGAACTAGGTGAACCAAAGGGAGGCAGGCCTCCCACCAAGGATGGAAGACGGGACAGAGGGCACTCAGGAGAAGCAGAGGTGAGTCAGGTGGAAGGGGGGCTCCAGTCAGGTCCCCAGCCCCTGCCCACAGGGATGGCGAGCCACTCACAGAAACAGGGTCCGCAGAAAAGGCAGCCACACTCCGGCGCATCTCATTCTCACTGCCGCGCAGGGGAATCAGCGATATGCTGCCCAGCCGGACCTCAGGCGCCGCCCGGGACACGCGTGAGGGCTCCGAGGGCCACACGAGGCCGTTGTGCTGGGGAGCAGGGGAGAGGAGGGGCGCTAGGGCCTGGGCTCGGCTTCTGCTGGCCCAGGCACTCAGCTCCGGATCCACCCACCCTTCCCAAAAAATGCCTCCAGCAATGATCTGAGGTGACACCCTCAGCTTTGATCCCAGCTGATATGAGAAGCAGCTGTTAAGAAGAACATGACTGTATCCCTGGCAAAACCCAGCCAATTATGTTACTCAACAACTCTCATTTCCAGGTTCACAAACAAGCTGCTCTAAGAATGCAGCGGCCAGAAAACAGTTCTGGAGGAACATATATGCCTCCTTTCACCAGGAACCAGGGAAACTACAGAATCCACTGTTTCCCTTTAGACCTTAACTACCAGGAAGCTCAGGGCTAAAAGAACTCAGCCCAGGACCCTGGTACAGTGTTGTCTCCCTTCTCCCTAAACAATTCTGAGCTCTCATTTAAAAACTTCTGTTTTAAGTCCAACCCACCTGGCTGGCCCCGCTCTGGCTCCAAGTCCTCCCCTGTCTGTTCCCACCTGGCCCACTGTAGCAGTCACCTCACTGGCCTCCTCACCTCCAGGCTCAGCCCTTCAGCCCACCCTTCCCTGCACACCGTAGCCAGAACAAACCCTCTGAGACTCAACCCTGCACACCAGTCTTGCTTATAACTCTCCCTTTAAACTGCCAGTTAGGTCAAGTTCAGCTTCCCTGGCATGGTCTTCCAGACTTTTTGTTCCAACTCCCTTTCTACTGCCAACTTCTAGCATGCCTGGCTTCTCCCTTTACACCTTCTCAGACAATCCTGCCACACCTGTGCACAAACTGTTGCCTCCGCCTAGAAGCCATCTCGCCCCCACCTTTCTTTGCGAGTGCTCCCTCATCCCCAAAGATTCAGCTTCCAAGACACCCTCTCCCTGCTGCCTTCCCCACCCCACCCACCACTTCCATAAAGTAGGATCTCTGACTTCCCTCTGCACAGCACTGGGCTCTAACAGGCCACCTCTGGGTCTGTTTTCCTTTCCACGTGGGCAGTGAGTACCCAAGGGCAGGGTTCTGCACCTTCTGTCTCTAGCATGACTGGCTCACAGCTGGACCAGAGCAGGTACCAGGAAGGGTTTACGAGTGAATGAACAAACAAATGATTTAAAAGCAATTCAAAATCTTGACGCAATTGGTGGCCTGAGTAGTGAAGAAGCAAACTCTCCATAAAAGAAGCCTCCTGGGACCCCCCTGCCACAATACCCCAAGTCTGGTACCTGCACAAAGAGGAAGGTGGCGAACCACTCCCGGAGCTCCATTTGCGTCTCACAGCACAGGTACCTGAAGGGTGGGGCACAGGTCTGGACACCACCAAAGCCCCGCTAAGCAGGGACACCCTGCCAGCCCCCACAACCAGGGTCTCAGGGGGCAGGGCACAGATCTGGACAGTGAGGGGATCCAATCAAGGGGGATGTGCTACCATCTCTCCTTGGCCTGGGGCTCTTGCTCACCACTGCTGCTTCTCATGTTTCTCTGTCTCGTGCACCACTGTGAAGCCCCAGCTGCAGAGAAGGGGCAGGTGGGGTTACTTGACAGTCTGCAGAGGCCTCACAGCCCACGTGCCCAGGATAGAGCTTAGAAGCCTGGGCCAGAGCCTGGGGCAGAGTTCAGGGCCTTCTGTTGGCACAGCACATCCCGGCTGCTGCCTCTTCCTCTCACAGCCCCTGCCAGCCTCCCAGGCCCTTGGCTCCCCCATCCCTCAGCCCTATCCCACCCCAGGCCTGTCCTAGTTCCCCAGAGACAAGGAGGCACAGCCAGGGGGTGAGAAGAGAAAGTCAGAAACCCAAGTCCAGTGACTGCAATTGAAACAGTGGCTACGCATCACTTTCCAACTTTTAGAACACACAACCATGCTTTGAAACAGGTGTATCATTATTTTCCCCACTCTACAGGTATGGGACACGAGGCATGGAAAGGGCCCAGAGTTAGTCAGTAACTAACTGGCCTTCAGTCCAGGCCAGTGGTTCTCAAACATGAGCAAGCATCAGAGTTCCTTAGATGGCTTGTGAACGCAGACTCTGGTCCCACCCCCAGAATCCAGGATTTAGCCAGTCTGGGGTGGTACCTGAGAAGCTGGGTTTCTAAAGTGTTTCCAGCTGATGCTAATGCTGCTGGCCTGGGCAGCCACACCTTCAGAACCACTGAACCTACCCGTGTCAAGTTCACAGCCCTCAGCTGTGCCTCCCCCATCGGTTCTGAGCCCCGCAAACCCCAGCCAAGGACCCATCTCTCTAGCCTCAGCTCACCAGGTGGGCGGCCGGAGTTTCTTCTTCACTCCCAGGTAGACTTTGAGACTTCTGATGGGCCACTCCTTCTCAGGCCGGTGACTCTGGGTTGGGGAGGACAAAGGGAGCGGGCACTTCAGTCAGTCAGGGTGGGTGCTGGGGCTGATCTTCCAACTGGGTGCCTCCCTGCCCCCTCTCCATCCCAGCCCAGGGGACCTCCTCCAGGAAGGCTTTGTAACAAAGC
Source organism: Camelus bactrianus (assembly GCF_048773025.1). Lineage (NCBI taxonomy): Eukaryota > Metazoa > Chordata > Mammalia > Artiodactyla > Camelidae > Camelus > Camelus bactrianus. Next base: position 47,445,910 of record NC_133548.1, read on the forward strand.
CCTCCCTGCTCACAATCCAGCCCGACAGAGCCCCCAGGCCTCTCTCCCTAAAGCAGCATCAGACAGTCAACCCTCAGTCCCCGAGGCAGCCAGGCATCCAGAGCAGTGATTCCCAGTTCCTCCCTGCTGCCCTGCAAATTGAGAACTGACTCGCAGCATTGGCTGAACCAGATCGTCTGATGAGGAAGAAGTCTGCACATCGCACATCACCCTCTGGCACCAAACTGAATGAATGTGCGCGAGCTGGGAGCTGTGGCTGGCTGTCTGTCTCAGGTTATTTATTCCTCACCCCTCCCTGCCCTACAGAGGCTCCAGGATTGACTGTGTGAACAGAAGGCTTGTGAGGTGAGCAGTCACTGGCTCTTTGGTTCCACAAAAGGAAGGCTAATGACTCAAGCTGAAGCAGGATGGCTGTTTGGTAGACCACAGGAAGAACTTCCCAATGGTCTAGGTCAGGTAGCTAAAGACCAATGTACTGGGGAGGGGCACCAGATCACTGACATGCTCACCTCTGGCCCCCACCTCTGCATTTGGGTCTGGGCTAGGAAGGAACAGGCTGGCTCCGAGGCAGGAGGATGGGAGCAAAGACCCCCAGGGAAGACGCTGGTTGGAGGTCAAACTAATGATCCTTCCTCCTGCTCTGCGAGCCACCTGCTCAAAGCCCTGCCCACACCAGGCACCCCTGCTGCCAGCAGGGGTACCAGGGTGGATGGCAGGGGAAAGGGACTCACTTACAACCAAAACTGGGGGTCAAAGTTTGAGCCACCTCTACCCTGTTTCCCACCATTGCTCCCACCACCCCCAGGCATGGCTTCTCAGCAGGAACAAAAAGGGGACTAGGGGATGGCCGGGGAGGTGGAGAGTTTGGGGAATTGGTGAACCTCCTTGTGAAGTCACAAAAGGATGGGCTGCCTAGGGATCAGTGGAAATTTCAGTGCTGTTACCAGGGGTGTGGTGTAAGAGAGGCTTACTAAGAAACTTCACCTGCTTTCACCCCATCCTCCCTAATGACCAAGCCCCTGATGGGGGAGCCCCACGTCTCCTGCACAGAGCACCTGACCTGATAATGGCCACGTGCCCAAGGGGGCCAGGAACAAGCTGGGCTGCAGGCAGGGAGGAAACTGGGCAGTAGTAAGGGAAATTAGGCTGTGGACATGGGAGAAACAAGGTTGGGAAGAATACAATAAAGAAGAAACCTACATGTAAGCAGGGAAGACACAAGGTTGAGAACACTGAAGAAATCAGACTGCAGGTTGGAAGAAACCAGGCAGCAGGAATGGAAAGACTGAGACAGAGGTCATAAAAGAAATTAGGTAGCAGGCATGGAAAACATCCAGCTCTGGGCATGATAGAAGGAAGGAGGTGGGGTAAACTGGGCTGCAGGTACAGGAGGATCAGGCTGAGGGAATGAAAAGCAGGCTGCAGGTTCGGAAGACATCAGGCTGTGAGTGTGAGGGGAAGAGAACTAGAAGCAAGGAGTAACGTGAACCACACGTGGACACAGCCGGCCAGTGGGAGTGATAGGTATGGTGGTTGCAGTCAGGGTGTGGAAAGGACTGCTGCAGCTCCTTGAAAATCTGAGAAGACAACCCTCAGGCCTCTGCTTCCTCAGGCAGGCACCAGTGTGCGTGGTGTATGCATGCGTGGCAGGTGTATGATGTGAGCATGGCCGAGATAGGAAGGCTAAAGGGGATTTGGGGGGGGAGGGGATTTGGGGGAGGTCAGTCAATGTAATCTTCATTTCTGATCAAACAGATCATGTCTGCAGCCATCTCTTAGTATTAGGTCACCGGCAGGGAATGAAGTTCACCCCTTGATACTCAAAGACCTCTGCTGGAACCAAGATCTTTCTAGAATGTGCCTTTCCCAGGTGTCTCAGAGTCTTAACAATGGGGTACCCCTAGGAAGAGGCTTGGGTGTTCACATATCCTGAACTGGAACTGCCAGGGATTGTCCCAATTTCAAATCTTCTGTCCTGTTGCCCCATAAATCAGCAAGTGCCAGAATTACCAACACCTCAGTAACCAAAACACATGTTCCTGGGGCTGCGGTGAGACCAGGTGCCTGCAGCCACTGGGGCGAGCACCACTTAGCACTGCACTGATCAGGAGTCCTGGACTCCTCCTACACTTCAGGGAATGAAGAGCTTGAGCTTTGAGGCTAACAAATTTGGGCTGGAATCCCAGTCTACCACCAAGAGATGGCCTTGGGCAAGTCACTTGAAGCCTGCTTTCTCCCCCATGAAAAGGGGACAATACTCCCTCCCCACAGGACAGCAGTGAGATTACACATCCCGGTATGTGAAAGGCTGGGCACCAAGCCTGGCTCAATAAACATTGCCCTGTTTCCTTTTTCTAGCTCTCCTGCCTTCTCTCCTCCATGTAAAGGGATCAGGTGCTTTTCCAGGTGCCTCAGCCATCCTCCCTCCTCTCTGCCCACACTGATGATCTTTTTCTACTCCAAGGCCCCCTAGAGGGAGGGGGCCAGGGACATAACATCTCAGAACCAACGGGGCTGACTGGAGGGGTGGACAGGCCCAGAAGTAAGGATGTGATCACAGAAGGAGGCAAAGGAGAGAAGAGGAGGCATTCCCCACAAGGGTCAGCAGGAGCCCAGGCTGCATTAATAGAGGTATAATGTGCAGAGAGGGATGTGAGGATCCTACTCTGCTCTGCCTCCTCCATGCCAGCCAAACCTGTCCAGATGTCCTCAGGAGATGCAAGGGGCAGAAAGGGCTGCAGACACTGATGGGGGCAGCTGTGGGAGCTCAGGTTGGACCCCTGGGCTTGGAAACATGTTTCTGCTACCTGCCTCTGCACAGCGTCTATACTCTGTGGCCCCCAAGACACATGGGACCCATAGGGGTATCATGGGAGGCAGATCTCAGCTGAACCTGAGCAAGAGCTTTCTCCCAGGCAAAAGTGTCATTTTAGGGATAGGGCAGCCCCAAGGGAGGAAAGGATGAGCTCCCCTCTCCCAGGGCTGTGCAAGCAAAGGCTGGCAACCAGCTAGGGAGGCTGAGAAGGAGCTCCTACCACAGGTAGGGGATATGCCACAAGTCTCTGTCATCCTGCTCCTGCATTTCAGGATAAGGGCAGTAGCAAGGACCACTCTAATAGCCCTGGAATTCTCTCCAGGATTGGAAAGGGGGTGGCTCCGGGGTGACAGGAGATGAAGATCAGAGCTCTAATCCAAACCTAAGGGCCTCCATTAGCTGGCTCCACAGCTTCCATACTGAGTCCTTTGGAAAATTCTAGAGCATAGCACTGATGGGCGAATCTTACCTTGGAGGAAGGACTCTGGGGCAGGGTTGGGGATGAACAGCAGGAGCCTAGGCTACGAGCCCCAGAGTGGAGGCCAGTGCTAATGGCAAGAAGGCAGGAAACCATGCCTGGAGACAGCCAGGAGCTCTGGCTGTGTTCCCGTGCTCCCACCAGGCTCGCCTGGCCCCCAGGTGGTGTAAGGCAGCTGGCATTTGGCCCACAGCTACTCACGGTCTCAGGGGCCCCGCTCCATGGCCTCTGGCTCTGTTTGATAGAGGATCAGGGTTATGGAAGAAGGAGGCCCAGCTCTAGAGCTAGGACAGTGTGTATGGTGGTGCATGGTGGGCTGTGGCAAGTATGTGCAAAAGATGTTGGGGTGGCAGGGGCAGGGCTAGGATGGAGATGGAGTCTGGTCTGGGAGGACACCAAACATGTGGACAGAGTGGGCATGGAGAGGGCCGGGAGAGGGTATGGTCTGTGAAGTGACAAGGCACATATGGGCCACAACTTGGAGCTGTCACCATGTAGCATGTCCTTGTGGGTGCCATGACCAGGCACAGGTGAGACAGCACACACCTGATGTGATGGCATCCAGGTACCAGGGCCTAGTGGGGCTCCAGGGCACAGCAGAGTGACCACCCAGAGCCACAGCAGGAGGGTCTCTGAGAGTCTACAGCTCTCCCCCACCGCTGTACCATCCCAAGACCCCGAGATGGGGATGCTCCCATCATTGGCCCCAGGAAACGTCTGTGTGTGGGTGTCTGAGCACACTCGGTTACAAGTGCCCATGGCAGAGCAGGACCCAGCAGGATCACGTACCCGGACCTCCTTGTAGAGCCGCAGGCAGCTGCTGTTGAGGATGAAGTAGCGATCGTGGAAGCCACCTGAGGGCAGGCCCAGGCCCAGGAGGCTGCGGTCCTCTCGGAACTTCATCATGCCGTGCTTGGTTTCGCCCACATGGCTGGCTGGGGGAGGAGAGGAGTGGGCACAGGCTGCGTCAATCCTCTGCCAGCAGACACCCAGGGCAGGATCCCAGAATGAAAGAAACTGCCCCATTCTGCCCCAGCCTCCAAAGAGGCCTGCGCGCCTGGCACTACTCCTACCTGGTGCCACCAGGTCCCACCCCGACTCTGGGTAGCAGGACCCACCACCAGGGCTACCACCTACCCAAGTACAGCAGCATGGCCTCCATGGACTGGTGCTTCTTCACCACCAGGTAGCTGTCTGTGCCCAGCCCATGCAGGATGGGCAGCACCTTCTCCGTAAAGTGCAGGGGGCGCTCTGGGGAGAGGTCAGATCCGCCGTCACAAGGGCCACATGGCCTGATAGCACTGAGGGCTGGCCCATGGACACACATCACCTGTGTCCAACGGCATGGTCCACTCCCTCCGCCTCTGGCACAACACATCACCACCATGACCACCTCTCATACCTGAGCTTCAGGCCCGACACACCTGGCCGGGACCAAACCTGCTCCAACCCAATGCATCCAAAACCAAGCCAGTGCTCTTCCCTGTGTGTTCTCATCAGGGAAAACAGCACTACCAACCAGGCCTCTCAAGCCTCCCTCTCAGCCTCCATGTGTTGAATCTCTCTGCTTCTGTCCTTTTCCTTGCAGCCACTCTGGCCCATGAGACACCTTCTCCTTGGACCAATACTATGGTCTCTGAAGTGGTCTCTACCATGTGCTGTCACCCCCTCTCCCCATGTCTCTCCACCCAGCAGCAAGCAGCAATCTTTTCGCACTCCCAACCACTAATGCTTCAATGACCTTGAATTGTTATCAGGCCCTGATGGCTGCCTCTGCCTCTATCTCCAGTCCCACCCTGTGCCATGACCACTCACTGTCCTTCTCTCAGGCTCCCTAGAAGGGTGGTGTCCCTGGCCACCACAGGGCCTCTGCCCATGCTGTTCCCTCTGCCTGGAAGTACTTTCTCCCTCTTCACCAAGTAACCCCTACTCTTCCTTCACCTCCTAGCCCAGGGACTCCAAAGCCAGAGACCCTGTTATAAGCTCTGGTGGCACTGTGGCCCTTTCCGTCACAGCAGTTAACACAGCTGGAGTTGTATGTTTATCGGTGTGATCACGGGATTAGCATCTCTATTCCAGATCAGACTTAACCCCTGTGAGGGCAGGGAATGTGCCTGGCTCCCCAGCCCAGTGCCTGGCACTCAACAAATGGTAGTAAAACACCCTTATCCTCCACTGCCACTGAGACTGCCCTTCACCCTAAAATGACTTTATCACCCCCGTTCACCATCATGGCCTTTTCACAACACCATCACAACCACCCTTATATACACTGCCCCCCCCACTCCTTGTGCATGGTCATTGCCACCAACGCTGTCACCCACAATCCCATTACCAAATTCAGCATCACCACCCTTGCAAGCAACACCATTCTCACTCCCCACTGAGAAAGCATCATCATAGCCGACACCATCTACTCCTTCACAGTCCATCCCATCAGCCATATTATAGCTGTCACCTGAACCCCCATCAGCACACTGTCACCACCACCACTGAGATCACAGCATGACAACATTTGCATTCTAAAACCCCCTTTACCACCACTGTCGCCACACTGCAGGGCAGGGGAGGATAGACTGGGGCTGCAGCCCAGACAAGGACAGGCTGCCCCATTTCCTGCACCTATCCTAGTGCACACCCACCTGCCTCCTCTCTCTCGTTGACCTCGAAGCACGTCCAATAGTCCTTCTCCCTGATGCCCACATTCCTGCGATCTAAGATCTCCAGGGTAAGCTCCTCAGCTGTCATGGATGCCGGGATCTGCAGTGAGCGAGGAGGAGCAAGACATCAGCCTACCCCAACCCTGGCCCTTGCTGTGTGATCTCGGGGCCTAGCCCATCCCTCTCAGGGTCCTCTGGAGTCCTGGGATGAAGGAGGGTGTCTCTGAGTGGTCCTGATGAGCTGGGTTGGGAGGAGGGGAAGAGACAGGCCCTGGCACTAGCCAGCTACAGGTCCCAAACTAGGGCTCCCTTTGGGACGGAAGCCCTGCTCCTCTGGTCATCTAAGCCTGTGCCTGGCCCCTTGGCTTCTAGGTCCCCAACTCTCACCTTGATATGCTGCTCCATCTCTGCCTTCTTCTCCTCCAGGTATACCGTGCAGATGAAGTCACCGGCATGCTGTGGGGAGACAGGGCTCAGCTGGAGGCCTGGGAGCGGGTGCAGGAGGCTGGCTTGAGCCCCTCACCCCAGGCCTTGTCCTTTACCTGGGTCCCGCTGGCAGTGCCTGCCACACGCATCTTCACAATGGCGGTGATCTCCTCCCGCTGCTTCCTCAGCTCCTCCTCATCCACCTGGGAAAGTGGGGAGGGACAGGGACAGACGGTCACTGCCACCCAGGAGGCTCAGTCCTACCCCCACCACCCACTGGCTGGGGACGCACACTAAACACCACTACATAGTGGTTGATGAGGTCTTCCACCACACGGCCAGCCTTGTAGTCCTGCCCATCTGTCTGGAAGAGCGTGGGCCCAAACACAATAGCCAGGTTGTGCGTGTTCATCTGGTTTGTGTCTGAGAAGCACTGGACACTGGACAGAGAAGGATGGAAGCCTTGAGTGAAGAGTCCAGCCCAGAACTTCCCTGCCTCACCTTCCCTATTCCTGACAGGTCCATGAATGGCCCTTGGAGTGAGGCCAAGGAAAGTCCCGGTCAGAGCGGACCACTAGTTAAGGAAAAGAGGATACAGTCTTTCTGGCCATGTCTTGGGTCCTGGCAAGCAATAGGGCTGGGAAGCTGAGATCTGGCCTCTAGCTGAAACCTCCTCTACTCTCCTACCCAGCACAAAGTAAGCTGGGAGACAAAGTGTCCAAGACCAGGGCACGTCGTAAGTCAACGCTCAGTTCCAAGGCCTACCTGGTTCCCAGGGGAGTGCAATCAGCCAGGTTGGGAGTAGAAGAGTCTTTTCCACCCTCCCCCCCCATCACTCCTCACCAGTACAGGTGGCTGATAAGGGCCTTCACTGTGGCCCGGTTGACTGGAGGCAGACGTGCCAGGAGCTCTCTGTACCTGGAGACCTTCTCCTCTTCATCCTCAATCTCTGGGTCAGGAGAGACAGATCAGGTCAGGAACCCCTCTGTAACCACCCACCCTGTCCTACTCCTCTGGCTGCTCTGCATCTCATCCTAGGTGACAGCACTCCCTTGTCCCCTTCCAAGTCAAATCAGGCCAGGCACACAGCAACGATTAGGAATTCTGTATAGAGAATTCTCTGTATACAGAGAATGGCTCTGTATAGAGTGACAATAGGAATGAGAGGAAAGGAGGGAGGGGACTGGAGTCCACCACTGGGGCATGCCTAGTCCAAGTGCATGAGGGGGAGGGGAGAGAAAACTGAGATCAGAATGGACAAGTCAGCAGCCCTGGCCTGGGTCTCAGGCTAGACACTGGCTGCAGGGCCCACCTGAGGCCTCCAGCCAGGCTAGGCGCTGGACTCGGGTGAAGAGCCCATCAGGCAGGTCTCGCAGGAAGCGCTTGAGTGCCGAGGAGACATCGTCCACGTGCTGTTCGCCCTCCTTGAGGCGCACAGAGCGAGCGTCCTGCCTCAGGCTCTCCAGCAGCCGCTGTGTCTTCGATGTCTGCCCACACTTGCGGTAGATGCCCTCAGAGGTCAGGCCTGGAGAGGGGTGGGGCTGAGCTGGGGGCGGGGCCAAACATGAGGCGGGGAGGGTATTGGTCCTGGGGTGTGCCTCACAGCTACTTTCAGAGGGATCTGGGGAAGGCGAGGCTTGGCCTCTGGGGTAGGTGAAAGTCTCTTTGGCGGGGCGGGGCCTGTGCCACGGGGGCGGGGCTCACCGCACTGGGTGATGTAGTCCACACAGCGGTACACAATCACCGGGATATCCGAGTCTCCAAGCTGCTGCTCCGACAGTGTGTCCCCTGAGCTAGCTGCTGCTTTCTGGATGGCTCCCAGCCAGCCCGTGAAGTCCAGACGCCGTTCCCCCTGGATGTACAGCGTCCTGGGCCGGGGATAGTCAGTCACTTGGGGGCTTAACCTTACTCAACCCCTCCCAGGCCTGTCTGCCTACCACAGGCTTCTCAGAGCCCCTTAAGGAGGCCAGGGCTCACCTCCTTCGCTCCACCAGCACCAGCACCTGGTTCTCGCTGTCTCCTTGGACGGCTGTGGAGGGGCCAGTCAAAGTGAGGCCCAGGCCTTGTTCATGGTCCCCAACCTGCTCCCTCCTGAGGCCCTCTGGGCCCACACACCCCGGGGACCCACCCACCAACACGCTGGGTGGCTGAGATGCACCCCAAGGGCAGGAGAGGACATGACAGGGCAGGCTGATTCCTAATGGCTAGGGAGAGGTTAGGGGCTTGGGAGCCCAGGATAGGGTGCCCTGGAGGTTGGGTGCCCAGGTTCAGGTCCACGCACAAAGCTCCTGCAGTTTCCGAAGTTGCAGTGGCTCCTCACAGGGCCCCTCTGGGAAGACAGCGTGGAGCTCAGAGCCGATGAGGGAGAACCAGCCCTCCTGGGCCTGCTGCAGGCTCAGGCCAGCTTTGTAGGGTAGGCGCCCAAGCCTCTCAAAATCCCGTGCCAGCAGATCCTCAGCTAGGGGAGGCACAAACGCCTGGTGGGGAGGCCGGGGAAAAGGGAGGCAGCCGGGGAGACTGCATCAGCCAACAGCCCTACCCTCCCAGGACACCCTAGGATTTTGGCTTATGGGCATGTGCTCATTTCCCACCCAGCTGCCGCCTCCCTCTCCCCAAGGCCAGAGCCCAGCACAGTGAACAAACTTGGGTATCATGTCCCACTTCATACCCACTCAGATTTGCCCTCCTCAAGAATACCTTCCCAGACACCATTAGGGATGTCCCTTCCCTGGAGCCCCTGGCATCCTTGCCCTCTGCTGTAGTACCAATTACACTGTTTTTGCTGTCTGGACCCCATCTGTCTCTCTACCAGCATGGGAGCCTCTGAAAACTCAGGACTAAGACTGGTTCGTCTGGGTCACCAGGGCTCTGAGGGCTGACCATCAGGAGACTCACAGATGGCTGATCAATGGACAAGAGAGTAAGAGTCACAGGCTCTCACGGCACAGAGGACCCCAGAGGGCACCTGGCTCTAGTCTCCAGGGCAAAGCCTCCCTGCCTCCTTCTGGGACAAGGATCTCACTCCCCCTGGAGGTAGCACTGTCCATCCTAGGATGGTTCTGACTGTCATTGATTATTTAACACTTGTTGAACACCTAAGCTTAGAGTGCAAGGCTTATGGCCCTTCTTCCACATAGTTGAGACAGGTCTCCTGACCTCTCCCCCAGGGGTGCTGCAGATTATATCGGGCCCTTGGCCTGAGAAGCCTGCCCATGTCTGCTGCCCTCCATCCAGCCCCTGCTCCATGAGGTGGGAGAGCTGAGATACAGGGGATGGGCCAGGAGGTCCTACCGTGGGCCCTGTCAGACTCCCCCCACACCCACCTGCTAACCCAGGCCCACCTTAGCAATGCACTTGACCCACTCACGAGCCAGCTCTGCGCTCTCCAGCCCAAACAGGTACAGCCGCTCTCCCTCCGTGTACACCTCAAAGGTGTGCTCAAAACTGTAGATACACAGGCCAGGATTTAGGCCCACTCTACCCAGCCCTGGCCCGCCCCCACTGCCCTCGTGACTGCCCTTCCACTGGCCCCCTAAGAGGTGAAGGAAAAGCCTTAGGCTGGGGCCTCAGGAAACCTGGCTCAGGCCTTGCATAGCCCCAACTTGCTGTGTGACCCTGGGGAAGCCCTGCCCCTCTCTGGGCCTGTTTTCCTGTCTCCCTGATGGAGGGTTGGACCTCAAATCAGTAACAGTCTGTGATTCTGCCCAGGTGCACTCACCCGTGGGTGTCGGGAGCAGGTACTGCCAGACACACAATCTCGCTGGCCCGAATCTCCCCGTTGGGGGTCACTGCCCGTTCATTCTCGTAGTAGCTCAGGACCCCGTCGCTAAGGACACACCAGCGTCGGCTGAACTCTGGGGAGAAGTTGGACGGGGAACCGTGAGGGAGCCCTCCACCCTCACCTGAACACTACCTCTGCATCCTCCCTAGGCCCCCACTCCCACCTGACCCATGTCCTCTTCATTCTAACTCACAAGCTTCTCCCCAATCCATCTTCCTCCCTGTCACTCCAACAACCCAGCCCAGCCCACATGTCATCCCTGGACCTGCAGGGTCTGCCCCTGCCCACCTTGCCAACTGCCTCTCTGACCACTTCTGGGTACACACCCCACACTCCCTGCTTTTGCTCCTTCTTCACCCACACCCTCCACCCTTCAAGGCCAGCCCAGATGCTAGAGGAAGCCTTCCAAATCGCACCCTGCAACCTCATGCCCCACTCTCCTTTGCCAGTGGGACCCATCACTCTACACTCTGCTTCCTCCTATGATGGCTCTGAGAAGACTGACAAGATCCCATAAAGGAACAGAAATGGAAATCTGGAGCAGGAAAGTAGGAGAAAGAACAGAATGTCAAGGTCATGCAGGCTCATTACAGTTCACAGCACTGAGCATCACATTGGCTCAGAGCTTCCTGGCACCCAGGGCAAAAAAGGATGACTCAGACAGTTGCATAAATGACATTATCCAGCAGAGGGAGGTAGACTAGGGGCACTGCCCCAGGGGCAGTGAGGTGGTAAACAGCCCAGAGTTCCAAAGAAATCTGTTGGAGAGTTGGAGGGCTTCATCCGGGGTGCTGAGGGATGCAGTGAGCAACGGCCTCAACAATGCTTGGATAGCACACACTGTGTCTCACCCTGTCCATGAATGAGGGCATGACTTTGCCCTCTGAGGGTGGTATGTCCCAGAGCCTGCCTCCCAGGCTGGGCTTTCTTCAAGAGCACCAGCCCGGCCTCAGTCACTCTTCATCCTGTGACATTTGCAAGGGCCCACTGTGTTTAGGCACCATTCTAGTGCTGGGAGCTTCAGTGCTGGCCAAGATGAGCTTATATTCCAGTAAGGCACAGAGAATCAGTAAATATATCCATAAATAGACAAATTAGTATAAGTGGTGTGAAAGTAGGGTAAAAAGGGCTTGCTATTTTGGATTAAGTGATTGGGGATGAAGTCTCTGAGGAGTGACATTTAAACAGTGACCTGTTTGAAGTGAGGAACTGACCATGTAGATATCTGGAGGAAAGCATTTTCAAAAACGTGCGTGTTTGAGAAACAGCAGAGGCCAGTAAAGCCAGAACACAGTGAGTGAGGGAAGAGGAGTCAGAGAGGTAACAGGGTGGGGCGGGTGATGGGCAGGTCCCTGTGGGATGTGGTAATTAGGGCTATGGATTTTACTTATACTTGGGAGCAAATGGAAGGGAGGGACAGAGCTTTAAGCCTAGTCCTCAAACTTCCCAGCCTCCATGTGCTCCAAATACCAGATGCCCAGAGAGGGGCCCATACCTAGTAGGTGTTCCATAAAGTTTTCTTCGGTCTAAAGGAAACTCTGACTCATTCTGCAGCTCCATGCCCCACTCCCACCCTGATCAGCCCATTTATTAAGCACCTACTGTGTGCCCAAGACCATACCCAGGAGGTGTTCCAGGGTGACTCTGCACTTGGCACCCTCATGTGTCCCCCAGTCTGGCCAGCTAGCTATCTCTAGCTTCTCTGGCCTTGCCACCAACAGAATGCCCTGGGCGGGGTCTGGCCCAGCACCCACCTTCCCGGGCCCGGCGGTCCTGCAGTGGCTTGCCGGCAGAAGCAGTCTTGTAGAGGAAGCCACTGTGGTTCACAGTTGGCAGGACAACTGAGTAGTGCTTTTCCAGGGGCTTCATTGAATCCAGTCGAGGTATCTCTTTGGGGAAGGAAAGGAGGAAAGAATGGCTGGTCATGCCCACTATCCCAGGGTGTTCTCCTCACTCTACTTGGGTTGGGTATCTAAGCTGGCATTCAAGTCACCAGCCCCGCTCCCCAGCACAGCTCCCTGCCTAGCACCCTTGGGCTCTTACTGCCACATTAAGGATTATGCCTAAGCCATTCTCCACCTTTCCCACCTGTGTAAATTCCACCCTACTCGCAAGGCCCGGCTCCAGTACTTCTCCTTCCAGGCAGCTTCCCTGACTCCCTAGCCCAGATCTTCCTGTTGGGGGCACAGGGCCAGCACACTAGAAAGAGGGAGGCCTTGAGCAACTCACTAACGATTCCTACAGGGAGCCCCATCTCAGACAATGCGAAGCCGAAGGAAGCAGCCTGGCTCCAGCCCTGCTCTCAGCAGCCCCAAAGCCCAAGCCAGCTGGGTGGTCTCCTGTGCCTCCCTGGACACCTGGGCTCTCTCCAGCCCAGTGCACCCCACCCACCCGTGGCCCTGAGCCCAGAGCGCTGGCCGCCGAACTCCACCCTCAGTTCTGGGATGTGGCCCCACAGGCCAGCACTGGGCCACGACCAGCAGCGCTCACCCCCACCACCCCCTCCTCACCCACCAAAGAGTGGGAGCCAAACAGGATCCAACCCATCTGCGACAGAGCCCTGCTCAGACAGAGTGGTGGACGAGGCTGCCATGGTGGGTCGCCCGCACACGGGGAAATGTGGCACCACCCCCACACAGCAGCACAGACACACTCTGCACACGCACAATCTCCAAAGCCCTTGACACCCTCTAGGTGCAAGAAAGCAAGGCCACCACAGCTCAGAGATGCACAGACACCAGCACGCGGACGCCACCCTGAGGGCCCACGCCACAGGTCAGGGAGAGACCCACAAATACACAAAGAGAGATGCCAAGACAGAGACACAAGGGAGACTCAAAGGGACACACATATGAAGGAGAAGACAGAGGCACAAATGTACACTGATGTGCAAACCCAAAACACACCCAAAGTCACACACACTGTTACACCACGGCCCCTGGAGGAGCTGCAGTTACAGCTCGAGTTGGTATATAAAACAAACCTCACAGGACAATACACAGCTCCTGGCACTCTGCAATCAGCATCGCTTCCAAGGAGCCAGACTATGGCAGCAGGGAGGCCCCATTCCTCGAAGTGGACAGTCCCACCGGCCACTCACCTGTGGTCCGATTGTTCCGAAGGAATTCCATCTGCAATGTCTGTCCCGCCTGCTCGGCAAGAGCCAGGGGCGTGGGGGCCTCAGGGTCCCCTGAGAAGCAGTTGACCCCAGCCCCACAGCCCAGCAGCGCCTGGGTCTCGGCCAGGTCTGAGGTGGTGACCGAGGCACACAGGGCCTGGGAGGAGGGGAGAGGAGGGAGGGGCGGGTCAGCCCAAGCCAGAGTGAGGGGCCAGTGGGACCAGGGCTGTGAGGGAGGAGACAGAGGAAGAGGAAGGAGTCACTCAGGTCAGGGGCCCACCCTCAGGGTGGAAGACAGAAGAGAAGGGAAGAAAGACAGAGGAGAGGAGGAGGAGGAGAAGGGCCAAGAGGAGTGAGAGTGGGCAAAGGCTGCCCCACAGGGGCCAGGTATCCCAGCAGCCCAGGCCTCACCCCTGCAGGCAGTCCTGTGGGACCCTGACAGCCGCCAAGCCTGTTCTCTAGAGGATCTCAAGCTCCCTCTGCCTTGCGGAAGGGCAGAGGGGGGTGCTTTGTAGCTAATTCCTCCCACATTTGAATTCCTCACTGCCTGCCCAGCCCTCCCAACCAATGGGAGTTGCCGCCCCTCCTGGCTGGCGGGCTAGACTGGGCTGGGCTGGGGGCTGAACGCCTGGGTTCCTGGGAGGTGGAGAAGCCTGGCTCCCACTGGGCTTCTAGCTGGACTGAGCCTGACTGGGTGGGGCTGCTTGGGGGAAGGGCTGAAGGTTGACCAGCGGTCACAAGTGGCATCCCCCTGCCTCGGAGCAGGCTACCTCCCACTCAGGCCCAACCAGACCAGGGACAGGGCTTGGCTCCCGGCCTGTCAGGGCCTGGGGCCCATACAGGGCCTCATCTTGAGAGGGGTGTGGATGGGGGTGGGTCGGAGCAGCCAGCTGTTTTTCATGAGCCTGACAGGAAATAGCATCCCCATCAAGTTCACTCCTTTTGGCATGATTCAGAAGGAGCAGGACGGGGTGCGGAGACAGAGGAATCAGGAGGGGAGGGAGGCAGACAGATGCTGGGGACGTGGCCTTGGCCCAAGGGTCAGGCCTAGGTCCTCCTTGCTTTGTCCCAACTGTCCCCATGGCCTAGGCAGGGCCCCTCTGCCCTCTGGGCCTCAGTCTCCCCCCAGGCCAGCTCTTCACTCTGAGCTAGTAGAAATGATGGGCTGAGATAGAGTGAAGAATGGGGGGCTGGGGGAGGAAGAAAGAGGGTAGTTTCAAGGGGCCTCAGAGGCCCAGTGCCCTGACCTTGTCCAGCTCCTCCTGGTTGCCAAAGAGCGGATGGTAGCGACGGTACTTGCCCTCTCGGTATTTGGCCTCTAGGTGGCACCGCCGGGCACCAGGGCTGCTGTTGGGCTGTAAGGCCTCACTGGGGGGCACATTTGCTGCCCAGAAGTGGTTCCCGGCAGCATTGCCCAGCTGTAGGAAGAGCTGTGGGTGTGGGCAAGAGGTCAGAAGGGCAGCCTACAGCCAGGGGCCCACGTCCAGCAAAATCTTGGTTTTGAGGTTGTCAGGCGAGGGGCTGGTAGAGCCAGGCCACCTGCCATCGGGCAAGCTGAGGGGCAGCCTGGCCTGCTGGTGGCTGTAGGTGCTCCCCCACCAGACCCAGGCCTGAGCCCAGTTCCTCAGCTCATTGATGGCACAAGAGGCAGACAGTTTGACAGGCGGAGGCCCCAGGCCTGGTACCTGGTTGGGGACCTTGCTATTTCCCCACCCAGTCCCACATCTGGGACTCGGCATTCCTGAGACTATCACAGCTGGGCTGGTGGTAGGGGGTGGCTAACTTGTCAGTCAGTTGGGTGGGCAGGGATTCTGGAAACATCTCCTGTCCCTCACATTCCACTCTGGGCTCAGAGGAAACGGGGTGAGGGCAGATTGTGCACAGGGGTCAGGCATTCAGGGGCCTAGTTTATTCATTCTTTCATTCTGCTGATCACCCAGTCCACAGCCATTTCCTGGGTCCCCCACCTTGCCTGTCTGTCAGGTTATGCATGGGGTGCTGGTGTCAGAGCAGAGAACAAAGCGGAAACAGTCCCAGCTGCCAAAGACTCACTCTGTGACTTTGGGCAAGTCATTTTCTTTCCCTGGGCCTCAACGTCCACATCTGTATAAACTGGGGATTCTAACCCTAACTCACAGTGGGTGTGGCACCCAGATTGCTTTAGAATCTGCGGCTTGGCTGGGGCTGTCAGAAAGGCTGTGTGTGGTCAGGCCCTGGTTCAGCCTCCTGTTGCAGATTCTCCCCTGCGACTACCACACACATCAGTACCTGGGAACCCCAAGTACACAGGCACAAGTGTACACGTGAGGGTTCCCCAAATGGACATACTCATACCCACTAGTGCATGTGAATACAGATGAAACGAAGTAAACATTTTAGGTTTTGCAGGACACACAGTCTCTGTGGTATACCCATCATCATCATCATCATCATCATCATCATCATCATCATCATCATCATCTTCTTCATCTTCATCTTCTTCTCTTCCTCCTCTTTCTTCTCCTTCTTCCTTCTCCTTCTTCTCCTTCTTCCTTCTCCTTCTCCTCCTTCTTCTCCTTCTTCTCCTCCTTCTCCTTCTTCTTCTTTC
Source organism: Camelus bactrianus (assembly GCF_048773025.1). Taxonomy (NCBI): domain Eukaryota; kingdom Metazoa; phylum Chordata; class Mammalia; order Artiodactyla; family Camelidae; genus Camelus; species Camelus bactrianus. The sequence goes on from NC_133548.1 coordinate 47,461,775, forward strand.
TCTTCTTCTTTTTACTATTTTAGCAACCCTAAAAATTCTTAGCTCACTAGTCAGTTTGCTGACTTTGCCAAAAATTGACTTTTCCAAGACCCCACCCACTAGATGATCCCGAAGGTCTCGTGCTGGGGTCAGTGAGATGGAGTTGGGAGACCCAGGCAGCAACTAAGTGGGACAGACCCCAAATACAGGTGACTCCTCACCTCAATGAGTGGTTCCGTCCACACCTTCCGGTCCATTTTCAGACTCCGCACCTTGGAGATGCCAGCGCCCAGGCCGCGGTGCTCTCCTGTAGACAGACGCCAGACACGGGTCATCTGGGCCCTCTCCCTTCTATGAGCACTCCCCTCCTCCCCCTCCCCACCAGAGCCCAAGGAGGCAGACAGGAAGAGGCCACGGGCAGGACCCAGGGGCTAGGCCTGCAGCTCCACCTGCCACAGGGCTCTTGAATCCAGCTATACACCCCTGCCCCGGGCGGTACCCTGTAACTGACACATGGGCTCCGGCAGCAGCCGCCTAGCTGGCTCCCTACAGCCATGCTTTGCCCTCTCAGGCCACTCTCCACACAGTCCAGCCAGAGTGACCTCTTTAAAATGCAAACCTCTTACTTCAAATCCCTGCTTTAGACCCTCCAATGGCTCCCCAGAATTAGATCCAAATTCCTTACATGCTTCTCCTCCAGTCTTATCTCATGCCTCTCTGCCTCCCCTTCCCCCATCCTGCTCAGCCACAGTCTCTTCCCTCTTCTAATCACCCAGGCTCATTCCTGCCTCAGGGTCTTTGCACTCACTGTTCTTTCTACCTGGACTCTCTTCCCCCATCTCCCTAGGGTTGGATCCCTCCTGACATTCAGATCTCAGCTGACAGATCATCTCCTCAGAAAGGGCTTCCTGACAAACACATTCTCCACCTAGTACATGTTATTACTGGATACTTCCACCGGTTGCTGTATTTTCTGCCTCTCCCCACTAGAATGTAAGCTGCCCAAGAGCCTTGGTGCCTAGAACAAAGCCCGGCATATAGTGTGCACTTAATAAACCTCTGTGAAATGAAAGGGGAGGGGGGAGCTGGGGCTGGAGGGATGCAGCCTTGCTCAGCTACAGATCCCACAAAGGATCCCTGAAGCAGGGAGGGGGCTGGGGGCACCAGGAGCGTCTGGCACTGCCTGACTCTGGCTTTGGCCTCACCTCCCTCTGCAACTTTCCATGGAGCCTCTCGTCCACTCCAGCTGCCCTTACCCCTCCATGAGCTGATACCTTCCTAATCTGGTCTCTGGAGCCAGACATCTGACCTAGCTGTCCCATAGCAACTTCTCAGAACTGTTCCACCCCCTGGACCCCTACCTCCCAGCCCAAAGCTGTTCCCAAGAGGGCCAAATCCCCAGCACTCAACACAACATGGACCCTCAGTGAAGGCTGGTTGAACAGATGAACGCATCTTGGGTACCACTCTCTTTCTTCTTCATCCTCCTCATCTGATCTGGGACTTTTCCACCATCGTTTCTACATATCTCTCAAATGCTCGCTTTCCCAGACCAGGCTCCCCAACCTCTCTCTCCTGGATCCAGCAGCAGTCTCCTCACTAGTCTCCAGCCTCGCGCGCTCCCACTCAGGTCCCACCCACCAGCCAGAGTCTGATGCACAAATCTGACCATGTCCCTCCCACCCCTGCCTCCCATCCCCCTTCTGTTTGCAAAGCCCTGCCCGACCTGGCCTCCCTCCACTCTTCTGATGTGACAGGAGTGCTGGAACCCAAGAGGCCTGGGCTCATCCACTCATTTACTTGCCAGGTGACCCTGAAGGAGCCGTGTTCCCTCCTTGTACCTCAGTGTCTGTACTCATGATATGAAAAGTTGAATCCGTGCCTTGCAGGTTAATCACAGTGGGAAAGGCTTGGCACACAGGTGCAACTTCATGAACGACGCCCTGATTCTGCCTTCGCTCCAGCACCTCTGGCCAGACCACCTGCCTTCCTGACACCACAGCCCTGTCTGCCTTGGCCTGGCGCCCACCCCCACACACCTGCGCAGCGTTTGCAGATGACGACACAGAGGTTGATGGAGGCCCAGTCAGGCTGGGCAGCCCCACAGTCGGCACAGAACCTGTTGGGGGCCATGGCCCAGATGCGCTCGGCCACCTCTGAGGTAGACAATGCCTCAGCAATGGCTCCTTGCATGGCCTCCAGCCACTGTTCCTTCTCCAGCTCTGACTCGGCCGAGAAGCTGAGGACACAGGAGTGGGCACAGCATGAAGTGGGGGGACAAGGTATCGAGAGCTCACAATCAAAAGGGGGAGGCACCCAGGGTCTGTGGGACAGTGGACATGGACAAAGGCAAGGACACCACAAACCTGAGAGATGTGAATGAGAGCTGGGGGTGCCTGGGGGTGTTCTGCTCTGCCCCACAACCCCAGAGTAGGAAAGGCTGCTGGGAAGAAATGATGCCTAAGTTAATAAGCCTTGATAGCTGAGAAGGGCTTAGCCAGGTGAAGAGGAGAAAGGGTGATCTAGATGAAGGGAGCAGCATTCCAGGACCTGTAGGCAGGAGGGGTGTACTGGCAGAAAGGAAGTTGGGAGACAGAAGGGGACAAGCTTGTGCCAGAGGTGTTCAAAGTACACCCAGAGGACAAAGGAGAAGCAGGAGAGGGTTTCGGGGGGTGGGGGTGGAGGGGTACAGAGATGTCTTCCCCTCTGGCTCCTTCCCTGCTGCCATCAAGTCATACGTGTGCATTCAAGATTTGACTCCACCCAGAACCCACTGCCATGGCCCGGAAGGCACCATTACTGGAGATGGACATTAATAGTGCTTTATGAGAAGTGCTGAAGACCACCCTCATCCACGAAGGCCTGGCATACTGAATCTGCCAAGGCCTTAGCCAAGTGCTAAGCCCGTCTTTGTGTGCTCACATCTACCAGTGCGAGCCCACGTATGTCAGGCCGGTGGAAGCCCCTGGTGCCAAACACCAAATCAACCTAAGTAAAGCTGATGACAATAAGGAATTAGGGGGAATGGGCAGGTCTCTGTAGAACTGAGAGAAGGAAAATTTCAGAAAGTGGTTGGTTACAGTTGTGTGGTAGTTAAGGAGGATGGCAAAGAATCTCAGGTCATGCGTGTCAAAGATGACTTCAAATGCAAGAAATGAACAAATAAAAACTTGGCTTTCAACAAAAAGGAAAGGAAAAAAAAACCCTCTGATGGTCACAGATAGTCAGGCAAAGGGTGAGGAGGGAGGCACCAGGCCAAAGGGCCCACAGGCCTAAGGCAAAATGGTGAGGTGTGGAGAGGAGGGACCAGAAGTTGAGACAGTGACAGAGGCAAGACAGGGGTGGTGATGGGTTTGCATAGGAGTGAGTAGGAGAGGCGGGCTCCCCATGGGTGGAGATGAGGGCCTGGGAGGAACAGTAAGCTGAGGAGGAATATAAGGTGCGGGGCAGATGTCCACAGAATGGTTAGACATGCAGGCCTAGAGTCGAGGAGAAAGACCCTGCTGGAGGCAGAGATCTGAGCTTAGGGCAAAAGAGATGATGCTGGTGGGGTGACGATGCAGAGCTGACTGAGCCGTCACTGCACACTGTGTCGGATAACAGCTTCACAGAGCTTGCAGTGCTCCAATTCCCACAGGAGGGAACTGAGGCCAGAGAGGCCAAGTGATTTTCCCAGGTTATACACTGACCAAGTGATGGACCCTAGATGTTATGAACTGAATTGTGTCCCCCTAAAATTCAAAGGCTGAAGCCTCAAACCCCAACGTGACTGCATCTAGAAATAGGGCCGTTAGGGAAGTAATTAGGTTAAACACTGCCATAGGGGTGGGGCTCTAACCTGACAAGACTGGTTTCTTTATAAAGAGAGGAAGGAACACCAGACAGCTCTCTCTCTCTCTTTCCACATGCACACAGAGGAAAGGCCATGTGAGGACACAGTGAGGAGGTGGCCGCCTACAAGCCAGGAAGACAGACCTCACCAGAAACTAACCCCGACAGCACCTTGATCTTGGACTTCCAGTCTCCAGGACTGTGAGAAAATAAAGTTCTGCTGTTTAAGACGCCCCCGCCCCCGGTCTGTGATTTTCTGTCACGGCAGCCAAACTAATGCAGGATTTGAACCCAGGCACGGTACAGTGCCTCAGAGGTGGGAGCTGAAGGCCTGGGAGCGGGCAAGCCTGTCCAGGGAGAAGACAGAGAGACCACTGAGGGATGGCTGAGCTCAGAGGAAACCAAGACGGTAAAGCTTAGAGGCTGAGGGAGGAGCACCTAGGATGCACATGAGACAAGGAATGAAAAGCAGCCTTTGATCTCAAGCAACCATTAAGGACAGACAAGCACTTTCGAGGGAGCAGGGCAGGCTGGAGGGGCAGCAGGGTGAGTCCTTACGGGAACAGTGTGGCAGGGAAAAGGGGACACTGATAGACAGAGGGAGGGGGGTAAAAGTGAGATTTCTTAGAAGGAAGAGATCAAAACAGGTTAGCAAGTGAAGGTAGAGGCCCAGCACGGTAGGCAGGGCTGAAAAGGGAGGGGAGAAATCCATCCCAGAAGGAGGGGCAGCTTTCTCTATATGCAAGAAGAAAATACTGGGAGGGAGTGAGGATGCAGGTGAGCAAGGGGAGGTAGGCTCACCTGAAGATGCGGTAGGGGGTAGTGAGGTCGAAGCTGCGCCGATCCGCTGTTTCCTTCACGTTGCCCACACTCATGTCAATGAAGGTGATGCCGATGCCCAGGTGGTACTCCTGGCAGGTAGGCAGGAAAGGGTGAGGGCAAGGCCTGGCAGATGGGGCTCAAGGCCCAGGGAGGGGGCAGAGAGGAGGGAGAGGTACTTTAGGGACTAGAAAGTGACCAGGAAAGAGATAAGGGAGGGCTCAGGAATCTGGGCATGGGTAAATGGACCTCGATTAGAGGCCATGTAGCAATAAATAGGGGGTCAGGAGCCAGGGTGGTGGTGAGAGGGTAATGCTCAGAGACCAGGCAAGAGATGGGGGCAGAACTAGGGGCAGAAAGGCACGTAGGCAAAGGGCTGAGTCAGGGGAAGGGTATAAGGGAAAGAGCAGGGCTGAGGGACTAGGCGAATGGGGTCATGGGGCTGAGGGAACCAGGTGGGCGGAGCTGAGGGATCGGATGGGTTTGGACTGAGGGACCCAGTGGGCATGAGGTGGGGCTGAAAGAACCATGTGGGCAAGGGGTGGGGCTGAGGGAACCAGATAGGTGGAGGTGGGCCTGAAGAATGAGGAGGGCAGAGGGCAGGTCTGAAGGAACCAGGTGTGTGGGGGGGCCTGAGGGACCAGGTGGGCAAGGGACAGAGGAGAGGTTTAGCAGTCTGGCCAATCAGTCGCACCTCCAGATTCTTGTAAAGCTGCACTTTGTCCCCGACCACAGCCACATACAGTTTATTTTTGAAGCCACGCAGCTCCAAGCTGCCAGCATGGTCAGGGGGCTCTGAGCCTTGAATACCCAACGGACAAGCCCCAGACAGCCGGGACCGAGCACGCTGCTCTGCCACTGCCTGCTGGAGGGCCTGCATCCACTCCTTCCGCTCCGCTGTGGGCAAAGGGGGAGTGGTAAGCCTGAGCTCAGCCTGGCAGGGAGCCCCTTAAGTGTTCCCCATTCCAGGCTCAGGCAGCACTTCTGCCAGAAAGCCCACCCAGCCTGGCCGGCCTAGCTCTGACTATCTGAGTTCTCTGACTTGGACAAGCTCAGGCTCCAATCCCAGCTGTGACACTTAGGCTGGGCAAGGCACTTTGCCTGTCTAAGCCTGTCTCCCCCTGCACATGGGATGTGCACCTCTAAGGACTCAATGGTGTCTTGAGAGCCAGTCAGAGGGGGCCCCACCCTTTCCTCACCTCAGAGGGCCAACTGTTCTCGGGGTTTGATGTGGTGGGAGCAGATGTACCCTGTACCCTGGTTCGCCTCCCCTACTCCCCAGGCCAAACTGACAGTCTTCTCCCTGCCCCATTCCCCACCATCACTCTCTGCCCGGAAGGCAAAGGTCCTGTTGTTTGTGATCACTTCGAACTTCTGGTCTCCAATGGCAGCCACGCGGGAAATGCAGGTCACAGGGACAAAGCGCTTCGAGTAGGCATCCTGGGGAAGAGAGGAGCTGTACTGTGGGAGTGGGGGTGGGGCCTGCAGAGGCCCAGCCCCTCTCTGACTCCCTCAGTCTCCACTGAAATGAAGGTTGCAGCCCCACCTCCCACAGGTGGTCAGTAATAGCCCCCACACTGACCTTGGCCAAGGCCACGGCCAGCTGCTGGGCCAGAAGGACATGATTCAAGGAATCAGATTGGAACTCTTGTGAGGACTCATCTGGGGAGGGACTCTGCCTGGGTTCAGTGTCAAGGTTCAGCCCAGGCCCAGGCTGGAGAAGGGTCATGTCAGGGACTAACACAGGCCTCACCTTGTTACTATCAAAGTATCGCAAGTGATCGGCATCCAGTCTCACCCATCGCTTCTGATAGATATAAGATCTGGAGAGGGAGAGGCAGGGGAACAACATAGCAAAGGACTGGGAATTAGTGAGCGGCTCTGGGGTCACCCTAGCTCCCTTGGCAGCCACATACAAAGCTAGAAACAGCCAGGTCCAAGAGAGGAAGGATTCCAAATGGTCACTGAGAAGATGGACTTTATCTACAGCAAGAGTGACTGAAATCAAACTCAAAGTAGGACTTCCCAGTTTTAAGGGTAATGAAATATACCCTGGGGGGGGGGTGAGACCTGCTCAAATAACCTTGTCTCCTCTCGTTTTTGGATCCCTGATACCTGTATACTAGAGCCCACCCCAATGCAGGGCACCAGCAGGACCCCACAGGCCTCACTCACCCTTGTGGTGGGTTCTTGTCCAGCCAGCCAGCCTTGATGACTGGTGGGATGGGGGTGTGGCCAACGGGCAGCTTGTCCATGGGGTACGGTGGGAGCTCAGGGATCAGCAGGCTGCTGGTCAAGGATGAGCTCAGGCTGCTGGTGTGCCAATCACCACTGGTGGGGAGGAGAGGGAATAAGGGGGCCAGAGTGCGGGCTCCCAAAGGGTAGGGACTAAAGGGAGGGGAAAGCTGGGCTGGGCTTGGGGAAGGAAGGTGGCTGGGTGGGAGAATCACCCGAGAGAAGTGGACACTCACTTGGGGACGCCCTCGTAGGCATGGTCATCCTCATCTTCATCCCCTTGGTCGTCTCCAGACAGTTCCTCCCCCTCGCTCAGCAGACTGGCCACACGCACGGCCCGTGGGACTTGGCTCACTGGGGGCTCCTCCTGACCCCCAGACCCATTCAGCGTCATGCTTCCCTTCAAGCCCCAGATCACACCCACCTCAGGGCTGCCACACCCCGCTCTGTCCACTCCATCCCAGACCCATACAACTCAGTACGTTTTCTTCTGTTCCCTTATACTCCTCTCCCTCTGCTGGAAGACTGCACAGGGACCCAGGGAGACGAGGTCACATGGATGGAAAAAATCAGTGCAGGCATGGGCCCAAGTCAGAGACAAAGACAGAAGGATAAAGAGATTAAAAACGCATAGATGGAGAGTTAAGACACTCAGAGAGAAGTCGACACAGGGACACAGAAAGTGAAACACAGTCAGAGGGACAGAGACTCCAAGACAGATGTGCTCCAAACACCAAGGGAGAGAAAGGACCACATACAGCCACCCAGATGCAGCTGAAAACTGGAGCTGGAGCCACAAACCAGAGCCCCCAGACCCCGACACCTCAAGACAGCAAAGGGGGAAGGGAATGCTCCCAGGACCCGGCTGCCCACTCTCTAGCTGGGTCTGGAAGGTAGCTGGGCAGCCCGCCCCGCAGGCTGACAGGCAGACAGCCCAAACCCTAACCACCACCTGCCCCACCTTCTTGGTCATCACAGCAGCTGGGGCTCCCGGCCCCTCTTCTGGGGCCTCATCGTAGTCAGAGTCATCTGGGGAGAGAGAGGGGTTGGGGAGACTCAGAAGCAAGGAAACCTGGCCTCCACCAGTCTAAGAGACCCCCAACCCCCACCTTGGCCTGGCTTTTGAAAAAAGGCAAGAGGGACAGGAAGTACTATTTATGGTCTCAGGGCCTCACAGGACAGCACTAGGGGGCAGCCAAAGGAGAGGCTAAGCCACCACAGTGATGCCCAAATAGGCAGCAAGCTTAGGGGTTAGGGGCAGGGGCTGTCTTAAAAAGGCTAAAATAAGGCAACAAGAATTGAAGCTCAGGAAAAGTAGACAATGCAAGGAAAAGCACCCCACCCACGACCATGGAAAAGAGTCCCAGATGTTAAACCACGGGCAACTCAAGAAGTCTGCCATCTGCCCACACCTAACAGTCAGCAGGTCAGATAGGTGGGTGCTGTCTCCATCCTGGAGGATGAAGAGAAGGATGCTCACCTGTCTGGGGCCACACAGTGGGTCGGCGGCAGGACCCAACAGAAAGGGGAGTGTGATCCTTGCTCCTTGCAGACTCTCCAGGGCCCTGATTCCAGGCCACACACCCAGTGCCCCATGCTTCACTACAGCACTCACCGAACTCAGGGAGCAGGCGAAGAGGCTTCAGGGGAATCTCTGGTGGGCTGGGAGGTGGAGATGGGGGCTGGGGAGGAAAGGTGGCCAGGGGCTCCTCAGAGTCCAGTTGGGGAGGGGATGACAGTGGTGGGGACAGTAACTCCTCCTCCTTGGTGGGAAGGCTGGAAACAGACCAAAAGTTGGGCATCAAGCCCAGTATGGCTGAGTCACTGGGCTAGCGACACTGCAGTAGAGCCAGGACTCAAACCCCCTGAGCAGCCAGCTCACCTGAGGTGCAGCAAAACTCATTTGTTCCACACACTCAGACAGGAGCCTCCTCCACACTTCCCCTTCCCTCCTCACCTCACTCCTCTGCCCCAAACCCTTCAAGCTCCCCAAAGCCTAAAGGAAGCAGGTACCTTCCTCAGCTTCATGAGCTGGCCCTGCATTGCTGGGACAGGGTCACCTGTCCCCAAAACTCTAGCTTTTAGCCACAAGTTCCCCACTGGGACTTCACTCTAGAAGAGGGATGAAGGCCAGCATGGAGCAGGGGGTGCTGTGCATCCTAGCCTGGGGAGTCAAGGAAGGCTGGACCTGAGCTTTTAAGGATAAGAAGGCATTTGTTGGCGAATGGATGGGGCAGGATTGAAATGGACATCAAGGCCAAGGGCACAGACCAGAGCCTCAGAAACCAAGTCCTAAGGCCCTGAGTCACAGGTCTCTGGCTCAGGACCATCTTCTCTCTTGTCCCAGATACGGATATTCACATCTCTCGAGGGCCCTCAGACCCCTCAAGCTCACCTGAATGCACCACATGTCTCATCTCTGCTATCACTCCCCCAGGAAGCCTTTTCTGACTCCAAGGCCAGGTCCGGGGCCCCGTGGGCTCTCACAGCCACAGTTCTGCTGTCTGTTTCAGCACAGATCACACTGCTCCCTGCAGGCTGAATGTTTCCCAAAGGCCTTTGGCATCAGAGATGTGGGTTTAAACCTTGCCTCAGTCTTAGTTCCTGTGTGTCCTGGGACAAGCACTTAGCCTCTCTGAGACTCAGTTTCCTCTTCTGTAAAGTGGGGACTACAAAACTGCCATGGCAGGTGGTTGGAGGATTGACCAAGACAAGGCGTATCACTTGCCAGCACACAGGATGCACAGGGACCACCAGCTGGAGCCCTAGAAGCCTGGCCTCAACCGCTGTCTCTGCTAGCATCCATCCGGCAGGGGCTGAGGCGGCGCATCAGAGCAAGTGGGCAACCTTCCCCACTGATTATTTCAGCATGGTCTACTGCCCCAACGTGCCTGGCAGTGACTGACAGCATGTGACTGCTGCAGAAGCAAGGAAGGGCTGGGGCATGACCATGATGCTGGGCCTTTGCGCCCGTTGATGCCTCCTCCAGGAATAGCCCGCTCCCTGGTCTCTGACTGGAGAACATCTACTTATCCTTTAACTTCAAACTCAAGTGTACCTTCTCTGAAAGTCCTTTCTGACCCCTCCTTTCTGCTCCCCCAGGTCCTGCCCATGTTTCCCTCTTGGGAATTGAGTCTTGGATGAATTATTCCAAGTAACTTTTTTTTCCCCAAGATCTTCCTCCTTTGTGCCAGGCACTGTGCTAGCATCTAAGCCAAGACCTGAATCCTGACTCCACAGTCTGTGCTTCTTAAGACACATAGCTACTTCCATATCACCCTGTACTCTTATTTCCTCTTTGTAGGTAAAGAATGAACAAAACCCTTTCCCTTAGAAACCTGCTAAAGGTGGTATGCCAGCCACGTGCCTAGGCAAAACTGCCTGTGCTAAAATGGCCTGAGTGAGGAACTGCACCTAGACTGGGAGAAACTGTAAGGAGTCTCTCATCCTGGGGAAGCTGGAGCTTTAGGATTCCTGGAGTGTGGTGGCTTGTAACTGGGCACAACCTGTGCAGGGACCTGAAACCACACCTGTGCAGTTGTTAGGAGACATACTGGCCCCTTGGGGCAAGAGGTGTCTTAGCCAGAGGGGCTGCCACACCTGTCCACTGTGACTCTCAGTCCTGCACCCACAAGCTGCCCCATGGAGAACCACAGAGAATGGTTCCTGGACAGCTGTGTGGTCAGTGGCACTGACTGCTCCAGGGATCCCATGGCAGAGGAAGACCTGCAGCTGTCCTGATGGACAGCTGTTCCCTCCCCATATGCTTCTCAGGGAATCTGATGCCAAGTGGGCCTCTCGCAGTAGTTTAGCTGGACATACAAAGACCCCCTGATGGGCTCTGTACCAGGCTGTCTCTCCACTTGACCCTGAGTCTCTTTAGGGCAGGGGCAGCTTTGGACTCGACTCTTTATCCCTATAGCCCAGTACAGGGCCTGGCTGAGTCAGCAACAAGAGCATGTTGGATGCGTGGGTGGGCAGGCAGGTGGACAGGTAGATGGACGGACAGAACAGGTAGACAGAAGGATGGATACATAGGTGGGTGGATGGATGGGTAGGTGGACAGGTTGGCCATTAGGGTGGGGAGGGAAGCAAAGGAAAGGCTGAGTGAGTACCCACAGGCTCAAGGACAAGACGTGGGGTGTCGGCCCCCAGTTGCTCAAGTGCAATGTCGTTGGAAACTTGACAGGCAAAGCAGTCTGTCACACACAGCCTCCCACACTCCAAGAGGAAAGGGCCCTGGGGGCCTGGTCTGAGATTAGCTAAAAGCAGAGCTCTAAGTTGTTGGACCAGAACCAGTCAGACTGGCTCAGAGGAGGTGGGGACAGGCTCTCCCCTTTCAATGCCCAGCAGGGCTGAGTGGGGCTGGATCCCTGCCTCCCCCTGGACTGAGAGTCAGTACTGAGGTGAACGTGATGGCAACAGAGTATCCTCAGAGCCCAAGCAGCACCAGCCCTTCTACCTCTGGCCCCTGGTCCTCCCCCATCACTGTCCTGACAGTCTGTGAGGCATCTGCCCTTCCTGAGGCCTGCCTCCCCAGCACGTGGGTTCTCTGAGGCAAGTACCACACTCACCTTCTTCACCATTGTCTACCTAGCACTCAGCAGGGATTAATACATAAATGAAGACCTGGATTAATTAATTCTTATTCAGGATGTGTGTGTGTGTGTGTGTGTGTGTGTGTGTGTGTGTGTGTGTGTGTGTGTGTGTGTGTGTGTTTCCGCAGCTGCATTTTAAGTGCTTTACGTGGATTCATTCATTTACTCATCACAAAGGCCCTGCAAGGTATGGCTTATTGCTACCCCAACTTTACAGATGAAGAAACTGAGGCAAAGAGACAAGAAGTCATTTGTCTTTGATCCCACGGCTGGGATTTGCACCCAGGAAGTCCAGCACCACAGACTACAGGCTCAACCACTAGAGGCAAATGAGGCCCCAGCCAGAATGAGAGGGCTTCTGAGTCCCGCCTCCTCATACTGGCCACTGCAACTCAGGATCCAGGCAGCTCTGGGGCTGATGTTCCATCCAAGAGGAAATGTGATCATACCTCTGATAACAGTGTGACAGTGGTAAGAAGGGAGAGGGGAACAGATGCTAAGGGTTCCTGTCCCAGCAAAGCCTTTGCAGGAAAAAGACTACGTGCCAAGAAGAAGGGGGCAAGAGGGCCCCTCATGGACCTTCTGACCTCATTCCTGACACCTCCTCCAGGAAGCCTCCTAGCTGATCCCTGCCTGCCAGCCTACCACAGGGGACCAGGGCTATGCTGAGTCAGGGCCAGGCCCAGGAAAGGAGAAGTGGTATCAGGAAGGCACAGATGTGGGAAAATCCCAGGGGAAGGGGCAGTGCCACAGAGTGCCCTCACCCCAGCCGGAGTGCTGGCCATGTAGTGCCTGCACCCCTTAGAGCAGCCCCAGCTCCAAACTGCAGCTGAGGCCCAGCTGGGATGTTTCCCACTGACCTCTGACCCACCAGACCAGACAATCAGCCCAACCCTGAGCATGTCCTCAGTGGGCCTGCCTCTGAGTTCGCTCACACCACTTCCTCCTCCTTACTTCTCAGCCCATGGAGAGACAATCTACACCTCAAAACACAGCTCAATGGTCCTGTCCTCCAAGCAGCCTCTGAGATGCCCACGTAGAACTGCTCTCCCCTGTCCCCCACCCCTGGCTCCCCTACTCCTTCAGCTCCTTTCTCCTCTGTCCAAGTGATATATGGACCCGTCTGCTCTCCCCACTATGCCCATGGCAAGGCTGGGCACTCCTGGGCAGGGCAAGGGCTGACCCACCCCAGCCTGAGCCCTCAGCCTAAAGAGGTCTGTTTTGTTGGATTCAGGCACATACACACAGCCAATCGTATAGCTGGGGGTTGGGGGACACATGAGGGCCCCGAGCCAGAATAGGTAAGAGTAGGGTGGCCAAATAATCAATCATATAAACCAGAACAGCTCTGAGAGTTGAAAGAAGCACTATTAATAACTATGTCAGGGCCACAGGTATAAACAGGGCCTGTCCCAGGCAAAATGAGATGTGTGGTCACTCTAGTTAAAGAGACAGAGCTTTGGAGCCAGGCAGACCTGGGCTTCAACCCCAGCTCAACCACGCACTGGTTTGCGTCCTTACAAAGCAGGTCACTTCACCTGTGAGCCTCAGTTTCCTCTCTGATCTGCTTCCAGGCATACTGATAATTCAGTACCGAGAGCCACTTCCACACGTCACCAGCACAACTTTCTCACACTGGCTATGGCTGAAGGAGGCTCGGGCCTCACAGGCTGAGCCAGGAACCTGCTTCATAGCCTCTTCCTCCAGGGTGGCCCCTGGCTCTGCCTTCCCACTTTTCTGTCTGTATCAGTCACTATAAGGGCAGGTGAGCCACAGAGTGAGGCAATCTCCGGCTGGCCTTGAACTCATCCCCTACTCACATTCCAGCCATCCTTGACTGAGCTGCATTCCATAAATGCACACTTCCAGGCTTCTGCATATGCTGCTCCTTCCACCAGGAACACATTTCCCCGTCTGGCCACCTCCTACTCCTCCTTCCAAAGATCCAAACCACTTATCTTCCACCTCCACTTGGTGCCTCCCCTCATGCCCCAGGCTGGGGTGGGACTCCTCCAGCCTCCACACTCCTGATCACTCAGTATAGCTGTGTCTGTCAATGTCTGCTTCTCTGAACTGACCTCAAGGACTCAGGCCTACTCCGTCCTGGAGTCAGGACCCTCCCCCTAAAGGGTCACGCAGGCCTTGGAGTGACGCAGCCCAATCCTAGCCCCTGGACTTTTACCAGCAGGGCCAAGAGGCGGGGTCAGCTATGATTTGGACACATCTGCCTCCTCTCCTGACCTCTTCTGCCCACAGGGGCAAACTTTCCAGCTGCCACTTCCTCGTCCTACGTGGGGCCCAGGCCTCAGTCGTATGCGTCTTGCTTCCTCTGGGGCTGCCCCCCTCCCTCCTTCTCCATCATGAGATCCAAGGCTCAGCCTCTTCAGCACTGTCCAGGTTCAGTTCAATTCACTTCTGCCCAAGCCACAGAAGAGAAAGCCCTTCCTCGGGTCTCCCTGTAGTCCACCTCTCAGCTTCTGCACATGCTGTGAGTCCCCTCAGGCCACTCCCTCTCCATGCCATGACATCACCCAGCACAGAGGGGGCTTTGGTCAGTATGTGTTGAGTGAATGAATATTGATAACTGGAGAAGGCCAACAGCTCCCCAGCCCTCCACAGAGCAGCCCCAGATTAACTCCCTGGACTACAGGGAGACCCGAGGAAAGGCACCCACCCTCACAACCAAGGCTTCACCCACTTAGCACTTCTCCCTAGAACAATATAGCTTCCACTTGCTAAGTACCTGCTATGTGCCAGACTTTCTGCTGGGGGCCTTTTTTCACTGAATCCCCACGATGACCTAGATTGTCAACTCCACTGTGTTCAGGACAAGCCTCCTCCTCCAGGAAGTCCACCCAACTGCTCCGTCCTCTAAGCTCGCACAACCTGTTGGGCACCCCGCTGCCCTGGGCAGGAGAGTGCAGAGATCCAGGTCTCCCATGGCAGCTCTTCATGCTTCCAGGCCTGGCCCTGTACTGGCTTGTGAAGGCAGCAGGGAGAAGAAGTTCACCCCTCAGGGAGCTCTTGACTGTACTAGCCCCTCTCTCCCATCCCGAGCACCCAGCCCAGGGCTGGCCTGGCAGGAGGAGATGGCACCACAGGTGTCTGCTGGGCCCCAGGGAAAGATGAGCCGAGGGCACAGGGCAGGGCTGAGTGCACGGACAGGACCTGGTAAGATAAATTTGTGTCCCCAGTGGCCCAAGCACAGGGTTACTGAGTTCATTAGGGATTCTCAGCAATTGTGGGGAGGGGAGACCAGCTCAGCACCCCCAATGACAGAGGCACCCACCACACTACCAGCCCTGGAAAGAAGGGTAGAAAGACAACTCCTAAGTGCCCACCCTCGCAGGTCTTCCTTCACCTGGACTGGGGGGAGGGCAAGGGGGCTCTGGGAGGAGCTGCCCAGAGCCATAGCACCCTTGAACTTGACCCTGAGAGAAGTCACACCTAAGCCTCCTGAGGGAATCCTCAGTGGGGTGCATGGAGCCAGAATTGCGGAGATCAGCACCGGGTCCCTGAAGAGCAGAGACCCCCTCCCCCCAACCTTCACACAGAGGAGCAGTCTATGCAGCTCACAAGACAGGCCCTGGGGGCTCCCAGCGAGCCCAAGAGAGAGGCTTACGGGGACATGGAGACCTGGAAAGTCCAGGGCAGAGGGAGGGAAGGGAGAAGGGAGAAAAGGAAAGGGCAGGAGAAAAACAGAGAATGTAAAGAAAGTGAAAGAAGAGAGAAAATCCTGAGAGTAAAAAAGGGAGGGGGGAGGAGAACACCACAGAAAACCGGGCCTGTGGAGAGGTGACAGACAAACAGACAGGGATTACTGGCCTCCCAGGCCCGCAGGAGGAGCCTTCTCACCTCCCGTGTGCCGACAGCCCAGCCCAAGGCAGCCCCTCGCTCACCCACAGACGCCCGTTGGGTTCTGGGCCCAGGATTCCACGGCTCCAGCCAGGCAGGCCGCGTGTGCTCAGTGTGCTGTGTGCCTGCCTGTGCAGCCTGTGTCCGACCTGGGCTGGTCTCACAGACAGCCTGGCCCCGCTCCCTGCGTGTGTCTGAGGCCGCGTCTGGGTCCAGGTATGGCTCTGTTCGCCTGTGACTTGTGTCCAAGTGTCTATGATCACTTGTCTGAGTGTCTATTTGTGTGTGTAAATGTGGATCTGTCCAGGAGAGTGAGTGTGTGTATGTGTACGTGTGTGCCTGTGTCTGCATCCAGCTCTGGTCTCTAGCTTCCTGCTCTCCGCCTCCCCCACCCCCTGCAGCCCTGGCCAACAAACACACTTCCTGAAAACACAAATGAGACAGAGAGAAAAGTCACCCAGAATCCCCCGGGGCAGACACTTCCTCTCCACCCCCAGGCCACCCCCTCCACCCCAAGCTGGAGTGGGACAAGCCACCCCAGTACTGTCTAGCAGAGCCTTACACAGTGGACACCCAGGAGGCCCTGGCCATGGCTGGCCCCTCCCCTCCTCCACAAGGAGCCCCAGAGAGGCTGGGAAAGAGGCTCTTCAAAGGAAGCAAGTTCTGCCCCAGCAACAAGTGATCAGCCTTCAGGAAGACCAGGGATTGGTTGGGCTGCAGAGCGTCGCAGGCACAGGTGGGAGGCCTTGCAGTGTGATTCCAGCTGGCAGCTGCCCCTCTAGGCAAAGACTCCCTCTTCCAGAGGTACCTCCAGACATCCAGGTATCAGAGGAGGAAACGGAGGTCCAGCGTAGCCTAGAAGGGGCTCTGCAGGGTGACCCTGGAACCCTGGATCAGAAATGACCCCTCTGCCACTCGCACAGAAGCTGGCTCTGAGGATTGATGTCTATGATGCCTGGAACTGAGCAGACTGGGCATCAGGCCAAGAGGCAGGGTCTGAGTATCGGCTTTCCCTGGGCTGGGCTTTGTGACTCTGGATAAATTTCTCAGCGTCTATGGACTTCCCAGCTAGTTCCTGATACAGACTTAAGTGATGGTGGGGGTGTAAACCTGTTTCTGAGAGTGCCGACCCAGCTAAGGCAGAGGGGAGGGGACCCCATCCCTGCTCATTTTCAGCCTGCCCCCACCAAAGGTCTCTTGCTTTCCAAGATGTCTGGAGTGACATAGGTTGGGCAGTGGGAAGGGATCTGGGGTGTCCTGTAACCCTACAGTATAGGGTCCAATGTGTGCTAAGGGCAGTCACTTGTGCTGAGTCTGCATCGGCAGCACACGTGCTCAGTGCCTGGCAGTATAAAAGCTCACGCAAGCCTCGTCTATTTACTCACACAACCAATACTTTCTGAGTGCCCATTAGGCACCAGGCACTGCTTCAGATGTTGGGGATTCAGCAGTAAGTGAAACTGACAAAGATCTGGGCCCTAACAGAGCTAGCAATTTAGGGGGCTCATCCTCTTGGCAGCACATGCAATCACAGCATGTGCACACAGGCACTCGCAAACACACTCACGCTACTGGAGTCCTCACTGCACCAGTACACATGGGTACACATATGTGTGCACACAGGCCCTGATAAACTCGCACACATACTCAGCAAGTCACCACTGAAACCATGTAAATCCCCACCCGTGTGCACATTCTAGGATCACACGTCACCTCCCTTCAAACATATTCGGATGTGGAAATACACAGACACACTACTACCCTAACACACGCACACCTGTGGGTGCACACACACAAACTGGCCAGGCACCCTCACGTGGAGTCACTATCTCAAGAGTACACACGTGCACACACAGTAGATAATCCCAAATGCTGCTGGGGTTTGGGCAGCCTGGTGATGGGCTGGAGCCAGGCAGAAATGCTCACTCAGTTACCAAATGATCTGGTGTAAGAGGCCCCAAGATTGAGAAAGTGAGACCCCTGTCACTAGAGGGTGCAGGCAAGGACAGGAGGGCCAGCATATCAGGAAGAAGGGACTCCTGCAAAGGAGGAGGGGGTAGGAGCAGACCAGGTGGATCAGTCTTCCACTATGCACCACAGACCCTGGGGTCACAGGAAGGGGCTGTGAGGGGACGGGGTAACCAGTCAGGCTCCATCCTGGCCCCCAACCTGCCCAGCCTTCGCCTGTTACACATACATGAGGCTCTAGCGCCTTCAGTTTTCCTACCACTGGGCTTTATAGAATTTGCATGCCTGGGGAGCCCAGAGGGGTAGGACTGCAGATGCCCACAATTCCACATGTCAAAAACCCCAGGACACAGGAAGCCAGGCTTGCCAGCTCACCTCCCACCATACTCTGCCCTAAGGAATAGCTCCAAATTGTGAGGAATGATTGCCTACAAATTCTCTCAACGTGGAATGAATTTTGGGTCCTCCCATGGTCAGGAGTTTGGTCTTTTCCAGATGTTGGCTAAGTTCAGACAGGATCCAAGAGGAGGGTCTGGCACCTTGGGGTGTAGATAGGACCCTTGCTCTAACCAGAAAGTCTCTTGAACTCAGATGTTAGTATCAGAAGGGCCATGGAGGGCCTCCTTGGCTAAGGAGGACACCTGATGGGGAAAAAGGCTCTACTCAGAGTCACAGCCAGCTGGGCATGCCCAGCTATCCTGCCTCCTAAGCAGGCCTCCATCCTCAACTGGGGTTTTTGCCTCTTTAGCCTTCATGAGCTTCTTATGGACAGGGCCCTGCCTCCTGCCCTTTTTCATCCACTCTCAACCCTCAGAGACAGGCAGACAGATGGATAGGCAGGCAGACAGGCACACGCGCGTGCATACACGTGCACTCTCTCTCTCTCCATCTTGGAGTTAAGATGATGGAGTTAAAGGAAACAGAAATTACTTCTGCATGCAGCAGAGTGGCCACTAGAGGGTGCAGTGGCACCAGGAAACTCAGTCTAGGCTATGAGCCAGGCTCCTAGGGGACCCTAGTACAGCTCCCAATTGTATGAACCCAGGAAAGGAATAACAAACCCTTTTTGTGTTCCACCAATCAAACCTCAAAACACTGCAGCTTGGCCTTCAAGGTCCCTTTACTTAATGCCCCTCTGGATGAGGAAAGCCTCCCAGACCCTTCCCACAGGGGCTCCCCGAGCGTAGATCTGGCCAGTGCTCCCCTCCTTTCTCTGAGCCTTAATTTCTGTTTGAAAACAGGACACAAGTGCCCCAGAAGGCTTGAGCAGGGATCAAACAAGATTATGTAAGCAAAGCACCGAGCACAGTGCCCAACAATAATAGGGACCAGGAGAACTCTCTCTGTACATCCCTTCCTCCTCTAAGAAGCCTTCCGAGATTAGCCTGACTTGGCCCAAGAGCTGCAATAAAGCTCCATTACACTTCTGAATACATGTCAGCCACAGCTGGGATGCTCCCACTGGCTGGGAACCCTAGCAAATGGCAGGAAGCGGGGGGCATATGGAAGGAGGTTAAAATGGAACATCCATAGAAGTAGGAGGAAACTCAAGAAAACAAGGAGTACCAGGAGCTGGGAGGGGAGAAAACAGTTCTGAGGAAGAGGGAAGGTGAGTAGGATGTGGCCTGAGAAGTGTCTCCAGGATCTGGTGACATCTGGCAGGAGCAATGTGAACAGGAAGATGGGCACAGGCACCAGCCCTGGGTGGTTGCTGCGTCCACCAGGGCCCGTTCTTCATTCTAGGCTCTCCATTTCTGCCACAATGCTACCTCCTGACTTGAGAAGTGCACTCTGGTCTCCCAGTATCTCACACTCACTAGGCACCAAACTGAACTACAGACTTCCTCCCAAACTCCCTTCTGTCCCTGGGTCCCAGATCAGGATGGCACCGCTATCTACCCAAGATGGAAGTCTGGGTGTCACATGGCTCCCTGTGCCCTCTCTGCTGAGGCCCAGGCCATCCCAAGTTCTGTGCACTCTAGGGCCCATCTCTCATTCCAATCTGCCTACTTCTTTCCAGTCTTGTTCACACAGCCTAGGTGGGGACTTCCAACCTGGCCCAGTGCCCTCTCATTGTTCTCCCAGCCTCCTCCCCTGTCAACCTCACCTGCAGCCAGGGCCATGCTTTCAGTACTCAGCTTTCATCCAATCACTGCTTGAAATCTCCCTGGCTCCCCACCAGCCTTCACAGCATCCCCCAGCAGCATCGTCCACAAGCCTTACCCTCACTCACATGGCAGTTCAGCCACGTTGTCTGCTCAGAGTGCCCTGGATGGTGCTTCCCACATCTGAGCTTTGCACATGCTGTTCCCTCCAATAAGGTGCCTTTCTTATCCCAGTGCCAAAGGTCACAAACTCCCCCTCCACCTTCTAGGTCCTCTGCCCACGTCCCTCCTGCCCTGGATGGCATCCACTCACCTCACCAGCAGGCGGAAGGGCCCAGTGCGGGGGGGCACGGGTGGAACATTTAGCTCTGCCGAGTGCCGCTTGGCGGGCAGTGGGGGCAGCACAGGGTCTGGGGAAGCTGTGGATGGGGCTGAGAAGCAAGCAGGCGGAAGGCAGCTCCTCCGGGGTGGGATGGGTGGGGCGGTGGGGAGCCCCTCATCCTCTCCAGTGGTAGGCAGTGGCTCCGGTGGAGGGGCAGGCACAGGTGGTGAGCGGAAGACATGACGCTTCATGGGCACAGGCCGAGGGGTAGGGCGGGGTGCAGGGGCTGGGGGCGTGTGGGCACGGAGCAGGCCAGCCAGGATGCGGCGGCGGTGGCCGGGGAGTAGCATGCCCATGTCCATCAGGCGGGCATCGCTGAGGCCTTGGCACTCTGTGGCCCACACCAGTCCATGCTGCTCGAAGAGCCTGGTGTACTGCTCCAGGTGCAGTGCCCGCAGCCACTCAGCCACAGACAGGGCTGCATCCCCGGCCTCTGCCATGGTTCCAGCCAGCAGAGGCTAACCAGCAGGGCTCTGTCCAGACCTGGAATAGACAGATGGGCACAGGTCAGAGGCATGGTTGCCCAGGCATAGGTCCTGATCAGCAACTCTCCATGGAACTCTCGTGCCATGGGGTAAGCTCTGTGTTTGGGCTTTTTCCCCTGGGCCCCATGTATCAGGCAAGGCCAGGTACTGCCAGGTCTCTGAACACACAGGCTTATTCTTCTGCCTGAAACCTGCCACCTCAACCCTCACCCCACCCCTGTGGCTTCCTAGAATCCAGTTCCTCTAGGAAGCCCTCCAGGACCTCCAGAGTTGGTACCATCCCTAAGCCCCATCCACAGCCTTGGCCATTGCTGTGGCTGTGTCTGCACACACATGCTCTCCTGCCTCTGCAAGACCCCAGCAAGGACCCAATTCCTTCCGAGGTACCAGTTCCCAGCTGAGGGCCAGGCCCAAGAGTTAACGAGCATGAGTGGCACTGAGGGACACCACTGCTGATCCCCCTGCAGGCCCAGGCTGTGGGTTGAGCCTCACCCCATCTCCATGCCCCTGGAGGAAGCAGGATACTCCAGGAGGTGAGTCAAGTCAGCATCACATAGCCTCTGGGGTCCTGGCCCTGCGAATGAGTAACCCCTCCCATCACCAAGAAGAGAAAGCGGGGAAGGTATAGGAAAGGCCATTCATTTGTTTGTTTGTTTTTTTGAAATAGCCTTGCACAGGGCAATGGGGACTCAGGTCCCATTCCTATACTCAAGAGATCCTGGCTTGGCAGGAGTCAAGAAACAGACGGTGCAAAGCAGTGATTAACAGATCAAAAGAAAAAAGTCATCTGATCATCTCCACAGATACTAAAGAGGCATATGATAAAACTCAATATCTAGCACATGTAAACAAAAATTTTAGTAAAACAGAAATAGACTGATACTTCATTAAAATAAAAACCAGCATCTTGCTTAATGGAAAAACAATAGAAAAACTTCCATTATCATCACCATCGTCATTATTCACACTACTCTGCAAGTTCCAGACAACAAAAACAAGTGAGAGGTATACAAATTGGGAAAGAAGATACAAAACAGAAAGAGACTCACAGACATAGAAAACAAACTTACGGTCACCAGGGGGGAAGGGGAGAGGAAGGGATAAATTAGGAGTTTGGGATTAGCAGATACAACAACTATGTACAAGACAGAGAAACAACAAGTTCCTACTGTATAGTACGGGGAACTATATTCAATGGCTTGTAGTAACCTGTAGTGAAAAAGAATACATATATATTTATACATCTAACTGAATCACCATGCTGTACACCAGAAACTAATACAACACTGTAACTCAATTACACTTCAGTTTAAAAAAGGGGAGAATGGGAAAGAGATAAATTATCTACTATTTAACAATAATATCAGTTCTGAGTTGGAAAACCCAAGGAGTTCAACTGAGAAACTATTACAAACAAAAGAATTTTCTAAGATAGCTCAGTTCAAAACTAATATAACAGAATCAGTATTTATAAGCAATAACAGGTAGAAACCAGGATGAAAGACCTCATTTACTACAGCATCACAAAATAAAAACCAAGAATAAAGTTAATAAGAAACATTCAGGCTCCATAGGAAGAAAAATGTGGAATGTTATTGAGAGGCAAAGAGAAGAGGTGGACAAATAGACACAATATGCTCTTGGATAGAGAAGATCACAAAGATAGTCTAAGTTAATTCATAAACATCCTCTATCCTATTAAATAAACGCACAGAATTGCTGGGGGGGGTGGTGACTAGACAAGCTGATGTGAAAGTTCATGTGGAAAAACAAACAAGCAGGAAGAGCCAGGAAATTTCTGGAAATAGGGGAGTCGGGGAAAGGAAGAGTGACAGTCAGCCTTACCACATATTAAAATATGAAGTTATGGTAATTAAAACAGTACAGGTTACTAGCACTTGAACAGACAGATTGATTAAACAAAACAGAAAGTTCAAAAATAGACCCAAATACATTTAAGAATTTAGTACACAATAGAAGTAGCATCTCAAACTCACGGTGGAAAAGGTGGATTATTAAATTGGGACAGCTGTGGGGCAATCTACGCAGGGACTCCTACACTTTACAACAGGATAAATTATAAATGGATCAAAGATTTCACTATAAAAATAAAACCATGAGAGGATTTTTAAAGTCCTCTGGAAATGATACAAATCCAGAAGGATAAAGTAAAGAGTAAAATATCCAACTATACAGAAAACAAACATTCTTTCATGATAGGAAAAAAAAAGGGCAATATAAGTAAAGCTAAGAGAGAAATGACAAACTAGGGGGCTGTCGCTTATACACAAAACATAGGGCTAATTTTCCTAAAGCTTGAAAAGCACCTATAAATAAGAAATAGATCAATAACCTAACAGAACAGTGGGCACAGAACATGAACAGAGCAATTCACAGAAAGGAAAATATAAACAGTTCTTAAACACATGAGAAGGAACTTAACCTCCCCACACTGAGCAGTGACAGAGTGAGGCACTCCCCTCCCTGGCAGGGGCAGCGCCTCTGGGAAGGACAATGCCATGGGAGCTTTGAAAATCCCAATACTTCTGTGCCCTCTGAACCAGCCATCCGTGGGCACTCACCCTGCAGTCTTCCTGACGTGTGTCCAAAGTGACGTACATTGGTAATAGGCCACAGTGTTTGTATAATAACAAAAGGTTGGAAGTAACCAAAATATCCATGAGTCGGGGAATGATTAACTAAATTACAGTGTAGTCATATAGAAGAATACTGAGCCACAGAAAATGAGGAAATTCCTATGTACTGGTGTGGGATGACCTCCAAAATGTGTTGCTAAGTGACTGCAGAAAAATGAGGAAACTCTAAAAAAAGAATGAAACTCCTTACATGTTGATGAGGGATGACCTCCGCATGTGTTAAGTGACTAAAGAAAATACAGAACAGTTTATAAAACATTCTGCCTTTTCTGTGGGGGAAAAAGCACAACAACCCTGAAGGGAGAAAATAGATCAGTATGTGTCTATTGGTAAATGCATAAGATATCTCTGAAAAGATACACAGGAGACAGGCGCCACTTGTTGCCTCAGAGGAGGAAAACTGAGGGCTGTGGGGACAGGCGGGAGCAGACACTGCCAGACTTCCTGGGGCCTGCAGCTAACCCAATCTGACTGTCCTCGTTCAGAAAAAGAATACAAGAATATCTCACTTATCATTCTCCAATATGTACAAATGCTGAATCATTATGTTGTATGCCTGAAACTAATATAATGTTATATGTCAATTGTTATTTTAATTAAAAAAAATTTTTTTATTCTTATTTTTCATTGTAGTCGATTTACAAGATTAGTTTTAGGTGTACAGCAAAGCGATCTAGCTAAACATACACTACATACATAAATTACAACTATTTTTATGTAACAAAAAGAGTATCTTCTGTAAAAATTTACAGAAACACACGACCACGTGCACACGCTGCCCGGGCCCTCCCTGGGCCCCTTCAGCTTCCCAGGAAACCCACCTCCAGGTAGAGAGAGACTACTCACTCTACATCTTTCTCTATCACCTAAATTTTTTAACTACGTGAATTTTTAAAAAAGGCTCCTGAGTGTCCCAAAGGAAGACACAAGCAAACAGAAATACATTCAATGTTCTTGGATGAACTGGGTCTTAACATTATAAAGACATCGATTTTTCCAGGGTTAAGCTATAACTAACACAATCCCAACTGAAATTACCCACAGGCAGAGTCTAAAGTTCATATTAAATGCTATTAAAGATGTAATGCTGGGTAGAAAAGCAAGGTGCAGAACAGTGTTTTATTATGTAAACATCTGGGTTAAAGAAAAAAGAAAACGCATACGTATGTGCATATGCACCCAGAAGCACAGACTACTCGATGGGTGTACAAGAAACTGTTTTTGGGGAGGAGATCCAGCAGCAGGGAGGACAAGAGAGGAAGGGTTACCTTTCATTATAGCCCCTGAATCTTTAAATCCTTATGCAATTTTCCCAAAAATAAATACAATTTGAAAGATAACATGATCATCTGGGACTAAAAAAGATGAGAAAAAGACCGTAAGTGAACAGGCACGGAAGGGAATCAAGTCAACAGATAGACACCAGACACCCTACCCACTGGTCCCAGCCCGGCCCCACCCCTACAGTGCTTTCCTGGGAGGCTCTTTGCAAGATCTCTGGCCTCACCCTCTCTCTGTCTCTCAACTGCAGTTTTCAAAATAGAAAATAAGGACCGCAGGTCTCACCTCCACGAACCTCCTCCACCTCAATGTTGGGGTTTAGCCTACCCTACCCAGCCCGGCTCCCCCTTTCCCACCTCTGACTCACCGGCTGGGCAGCCCAGGATGCTGGGGTCCTCCAGAGGCAGCAGCTACTCTGAATGGCTCCTCATCTTGGCTGGAGATGGAAGCTGCAAGGATAGGGTAAAGGAGAAAGTCCATGAGGCAAGGCCACTTTGAGCAGCTGGATGCTGGAGGCAGAGGAGATGGGAGGAATGGGGAGGGGGGAAGCAGAAAGGGGAGAGGGATGCGGAAAAGGAAAGAGAAGGAAGAAAGTGAGAGCTGGGGAAGAGGGTAGAGAAAGGAAAGGAGAGGAGGGGAGAGTTCAGGGAGTCTAACAGAAGCCAGGCGATGGTTAGAAGGAGGAAGGCCCTCCAGCGGGGCGAGGAGGCAGACAGATGACCTGTCCAGAGCTGGAGGAAAAAGAGAGTCAAGACTCCCCACTCTCTGGCCCTCCTCTAGGACCAGTGCTGGGACGTGTAGGGGGTGGGTTGTGGTAGGGGCTGTCAGGCCTGCCAGGAGGCTGGACTGCCCCTAGGCAGGACACTGGGCATCCTCCATGACTGAGGCAGGGCCCCCATGATGCAGAGACTCTCAGAGAGGTGAGGAACCCTGAGGAGACCCGGGGTGACAGGACCCTATCCACTAAGCCTGGGAGCCATGGGGTGGGATGGGTGAGGCAGGGGCATGAGACCTCAGGGGCTCTGCTCCTAACCGTGTGTAGGGGACCAAAAGAAGGTATTTCCAGGCAGAAGGAGAAAGAAGAGGCCATCCCTGAGGGCAGGCCACCAGCAAGCTCAGAGGGCCTGGGCTCTGTTGGAGAGGGTGGGTAGAAGGGGCAGGTCTGGGGCAGAACCACAGTTCCTGACACTAGGGCAGGGACAACTGCATACTGCTGGTCTCTGTGTGATGGCTTTAGGGGTACTGGTGAACTTTTAAAATTTACCAGTTAGGTATTTATCTTAAGTAGACTCCACAATTACTTCTTAAGATGGGGCTAAAATAGGTATGTTTTAAAGGTGAGTTCTTTAAAAATAAAATTTAAGTAATGAGTACTTCAGAAAGATCTGGCAAAAAATGGCAGTGCTACTCAAATAATGACTTAAAAAAAGAATTTTATAAGACAACCTAAATAGCTTTTTGCCACGGTGCACAACTCAGCTCAGTCCAGTTCAAGATGCTGACAAACTTCAGGGCTCGTGATTGAAAGAAGCTTTTCAAGAAGATAAGGTGTGTTTGAACATGTGATGATTGATATATATGGAATAGAGGCTTTTGCTTTCTTTGTCCCTTTCATGATGGTAAAAGGAGTGAACTTTTGGAAGGTACCAAATATCTGTAAGAAACATATATCTACCCCATAACAAATTTCTGTAGAATTCAATTCTTTTATTTAAAATAGTTTTTCTACCAACCAGCCCCACCCAGCCTGAAGCTTGACACAGTAACGCCTATCTTAAAACAACTTTGTCAACCACTTTAATTTTAAACCCCATTCTTTTGACTATTTTAAAGATTATATGTTCCAAGGTATCCTTTTAAATACTTGGTTTTGTGTGCTTACAATTTTTTCTATAATAGACCATTCTAATGATTAAAATTGATCTCTTTGACAGAAAACAGATCAATGGATTCCTAAGAGTCAGGGAGGAGTTTGTTGCAAAGGGCTTGGGGGAGTTTCGAAGAACTGTTGTACACTTTGATTATGGTGATGATTGCATGTGTCAAATTTTGGGGTGAATTTTATTGAATGTAAGTTCTACTTCAATAAATGACTTATAAAACTTAAAAAAAAAAGACAACATAAATAGTCCTTACTATATGCCAGGTATCTAAAGCACTTTTTATTAACTTATTTAATCCTCATGGCAACCCTGAGGGACATATCTCATACTTTAAGATGAAGAAACTGAGGCACAGAGAGGTTAAGTAACTTGCCCAAAGTCACACAGCTGGGAAGGGGCAATCTGAATATAGTCTAGACCTGCTTTGTCCAATACAGTAACCAGTAGTAGCCATATCTGGTTGCTAATGAACACTCCAGATGCAGCTACTTAATGAAGTGTCCTGTATACAATACACACTGGATTTTCAAGATTTAATACAAAAGACAAAAATGCTGGAGAGGCTGTGGAGAAAAGGGAACCCTCCTACACTGCTGCTGGGAATGCAGTTTGGTGCAGCCACTGTGGAAAACAGTATGGAGATTCCTCAAAAGACTAGGAATAGACTTACCATATGACCCAGGAATCCTGCTCCTGGGCATATATCCAGAATGAACCCTACTTCAAAAAGACACCTGCACCCCAATGTTTATAGCAGCATTATTTACAATAGCCAAGACATGAAAACAGCCTAAATGTCCATCAACAGATGACTGGATAAAGAAGATGTGATATATTTATACAATGGAATACTATTCAGCCATAAAAATGACAACATAATGCCATTTGCAGCAACATGGATGTCCGTGGAGAATGTCATTCTAAGTGAAGTAAGCCAGAAAGAGAAAGAAAAATACCATATGAGATCGCTCATATGTGGAATCTAAAAAGAAGGAGGGGGGGGGAGGGGGAGGGGAGGAGGAGGAGGAGGAGGAGGAGGAGGAGAAGGTATATACAAAACAGAAACAGACTCATAGACATAGAATACAAACCTGTGGTTGCCAAGGGGGAGGTGGGTGGAAAGGGATAGACTGGGAGTTCAAAATCTGTAGATACTGACAGGCATACGTAGACTAGATAAACAAGATTATACTGTATAGCACAGGGAAATATATACAAGATCTTGTGGTAGCTCACAGTGAAAAAAATGTGACAATGAATATATGTATGTTCATATATAATTGAAAAATTGTGCTCTACACTGGAATTTGACACAACATTGTAAAATGACTATAACTCAACAAAAAATGTTTTATAAAAAGATTTAATACAAAAGACAAAAATATAAAATACCTCAATAATTTTTTCTATTCATTACATAATGAAATTATAGTATTTTGGATATTTTGGATTAAATGTATGACTAAAAGTAATTTCACCTGTTTCTTTCTAATGTGACTACCAGAAAATTTTAAACTGCATCTGTTGCCTAGCATTACATTTCTGCTGGATGGTGCAGCTCCAGACTCTTAACCACTCTGCTCACTGCCTCTGGAAGGTGACAACGAGCTCTCACAAAGCAACTGCGACAGATCAGGCACTGTTCTCAGGGTTTAACAGGGGCTGATGGATGACGGCCCCAATCGTGCTACTGGAATTACCAGAGCTGGGAAACAGGAAACCACCTCTGTCCCTGAGGAGGGTCTAGCCCCTTCCTTGGCCTCTCTCAAGTTCCTATTCCTGCACTAAAGGCTTCAGGCCAAAGTCAGACTCTGGGACTCCGCACTGGCACAGCCTCAGTCAAGGTGTCGGAAGCATGAGCCAGACCTCAGACCTGGACCTTCCCTCCAGGAGTATCTGGCTGAGGGAGTGGATACCAACCAGCCAGCAAAAACTGCCCACGGGGCCCTTACCAGGCTGGGGGCCAGGGAAGGCTTCCTGGAGGAAGCAACTCCCTGAAAAAAGGATTTTGGAGCAGTGCCCTGCTGAGCCATGCTAGAGTCTGAGACAAAGAAAAAAATCAGCAATATTAAACCTCTTTACTTAAACTTTTGATTTTTTTACCTTGGATTTTTTCATTAATTTTGATTTTTTTTTAAAATTGCTTAAAATATTATTTACCTTGATTACTGAGCCGTTTGGTCACCCCCTGTCTGCCTTATATTTTGCACTCAAGGCAAGTGCCTCACTTGCTCCACTCTAATCCTGGCCCTGGTTTGGAGGTTTCACACATCACTGAGTCTACACCCCCAGGGAAGCAGGGACCAGGCAGAGGAGAGTGTCATCCTGTTGCGACAGCATGACCACAAGTTGGAGGGTTCCCTCCCACCCGACCCCCAGGGCTCAGCTCAGGCTTCAACACCTAACCACCTGACCCTGTCCTTGCTTCTCCCCTGTCTCTCTCCAGCACCTCTCTACTCAAAGCCCTTTCATGGTTCCCAGCGCCCTCAAGTCCAGCTCCTCAACCAGTCCTTCGACCTGCTCTAGCCCTGCTGTTTACAGATGAAGAAATACCCACAGGGAGGAAGTGACTTGCCCAAGTGTCAGGACATGCCCCAAGACCTGGCCAGGCTGGGCTGGCCCACCACTCCCTCCATTTCACTTTTTGCACCAGGCACCAGCTTGACACATGGGAGTCCCTGAAATTGTCTGCTGACAGTGAGTAAATGAACCACATCCTTCCACATTCAGTTACTGATTCCAGGCTGCCTCCTCCAGAATGTCCTCCCTGACCACCCCCTCGGCTCCTAGGCCTCAGTGGCTGAGCCACGCAGCTCAGCGCTGCTCCTGCTCTGTCCCTGGTTGTCCCATTCATGGGAGTCCATCTCCACCCAATTCCTAAACTGGCCTGGGGTATCCTGAGAGTCTGTATCCTTTCTTGTCCCCCTGCCCTCCACAGTAGAGCCCAGACCTGGCTGGGCTCACAAGGGCACTCAAGTCCAGGGGTAAGTAAGGGGTGTTTGGAATCCCTCTAATCCTTGCCAGCCAGTCCTTCTTCAAGTCTGGCCTGAGTCCCTCTTGCTGAAGCCAAAGTTTTTGCCCTTCCTTAACTAACTACCATTCCAACCCCCAAGGGCAGAGTTTAAATCTCATTACCCCTTCTCTATGCCAGCCTAGCATCTCTCTCACGCCATCCCTGCCCACTTCTGACAGTCCAACAGGAAGGTGGCCCCAAGCCTGAGCTAAGGACAGGCACGCTCCCACTTCCTTCGTTTTCTAAATATCCACCACACCCCAAGTCCCTTCTAGATGTCCACCTTCACCTGAGTGGTCCGCATGCTTGGGATTTTTACCCCATTTCATGGAAGCTGTATGAGGTGGAAACTTGCCCATGTCACTTGCTAGAGCCAACAGGGCCTTCCGAGGACGTGACTGTCTGATGGAGTCAGCGAGGCTTCTGGAGGGTACTTCCTCAGCTGGGCCTTGAAGGATAAGTAGGAGGTTGCACTTCCAAGCAAAGAGAACTGAGTGCAAGGCCCAGGGATGGGAAAGGACCTGGCAGATCCAGAGACGGGGAAAGTTCAGTGAGGCAGGAATGTGGGATGTGAAAGGACAGCAGTGACAGACACCCAGAGAGGTTTAGGGATCTGCCTTTAGGTGGCCCATGGGGGTGTGAGCTGCCTTTGCATTCTGATTTGCATGAATGAGTCAGGCCTGGATCAGGCGGTCTTGAAGGTCCTAACTTCTTCCACACTCAGCTCGGGAGTCCCCTTGACCAGGACCCTTCTTCCCCAACAGCATCTTTAGAGCCCCCTCTTCACAGAGCTGTGCTCTGGACTCACGGGAAGGCCCGGTGAGGGGAAGGGGGAGTGGAAGGGGAGGAAGATAGGCCTAGGGGTCTGGACCTGAGGCCTGTGCTCATCCCCCCCACCCCAATCTTCCCCCTCACATCCTCTTGCCCCAGGCAGGCTGGGCAGGGACCGCCGCACCCAGACCTCAGGAAAGCCCTCAGAGCTCTCTATACAGGAACTAGGTAGGAGCAGCACAGGTCTAGCTTCAGCCAGGCCCAGCTCCACTAACCACATCCCACCCCTACCACAGACATGCACCTCGCACAGCCTCTGGGGACACACACCTCCCGCCCCACTCAGCAGCCAAAGGGCAGATCTGCACCCAACACACACACAGCCTTCGGTCCCCACGCTCCCTACCAACAACCTGACTGTGTACAACTGCCCAGATCTCCATGCTGCCCACCCCTCCACCCCCACGTGCCCCCCAATCACCATGTGATACCTGTGGGCAGGGGCACCTTCCTCTGCTGCCCTCCTGGCTGTTGTTCTCAGGACTCTGCTAACGCAGGCAAGAGGACCTGGAGACACTTCCCTTAGATATGAGGAACTGGGTGGGGGCTGGGACCGGAGGGTGCAGAAGTGGCCCCCGCCCCTCTGCAGAAGCCAGCTCCCTCCAGGCCTGTCAGACCAAGCTGCAGGTGCGGCCCTCAGGCAGCTGACTAACCCCTGGACCAAGAAGCCCATTTTCTGTCTCTCAGGGACTGGTAGCCACTGGCTGCTCTAACCCTAGCCCCGAATCTCTGCCCTATCACTTGCCCAGGTAAGAGATTTCTGCCCCATCCCATCTATGATGTGGCCTGTCCTCTGGGGTCCTAGAAGTAGTGGGGGCTGATAAGGAGCCATCCTCAGGGCAGTGAGGACTGTGTCTTAACTCCCCAGGGCTTGGGTGTTTAAAGAGCTGCCTCAGCTATCTGGTGGGGAGCTGGAGGCCACTGGCTCCAGGCCAGAGCCCTGTCCCCCCTAGGATGCAGGCAAGTCCAGGTTCCTGGACTTGTTCCATCATTTCTTGCCTGAAGCCCTGGGCAGGGCAGGTCACATTCTGAGCCTCAGTTTCTCCCTCCACAAAGCAGTGCTGTCACCCAGATGACCGTGACACACCACCATGTGTGTCCTAGAGGCCACACTCCACATCACTCCTCCGCTGCTAAGACAGACACTTCCTCTTCCTATGACCAAGGCCTCAGTGGGGCCTACCAGAGGGCCCTTGGTGCTGGCCCTGTAGCCAGGCTCTAGCCTGGACCCCTCGGCACCCTGGAGTTCTAGTTACCCCAGACAGCAAAGACTCCCACACCCTGCTTCCAGCCACAACTCTCAGCAAGGCTCCCGACTAGATACCCCACTGCCCCCTGGATCTCTTCCTGGGTGGCTCCAGACGCCACACATTCCCCACCCAACAATGAACTCACCCACTCCCCTCTCCGGGGGAAAGCAGGGCTGCCTCCAACCAAGGTGGGGTCTTTGAGCAAATCAGAAAAAATGCCTCTTGCTTCAGGAGCCCCACAGCAGGGCATGTAGTGCAGCAGAGAGGACAGGCTGGGTTTCAGTCCTCCTCTCCTGGCTCTCCCCAGCCAGCTACCCTTGGGCAGTGTACAGCACGCACATGTGCACCCAGTGGACCAGGTGAGGGCAGGATATTTTAGCAACCTCCTCAAGGCAGCCTCTCTCAGTATCACCCTAATAAAATGTAAAACTAGTTTTATTAATGACCAATGGAGGGGGAAGTGGGTTATAGCTCAGTGGTAGAGCATGGTGCTTATTAGCATGCACGAGGTCCTGGGTTCAATCCTCAGTACCTCTATTAAAAAAACAATAATAATAAAATAAAATTTTAAAATAAATAAAAAAATTTCAATGACCAATGGACATTAAAGACTAAGGGGCAGTGGACATCCCTGACCTCAATTTCAGGCCTAGCCCTAATTCCCACTCCAATCTTGAAAGACTATCACTTTCTACAATCTCCATGTATGTACTGTTTAAAGTTTTTACAGTTGCGTATCACTTTCATAATTAGAAGAAAAAATGATAAAAAGTATTTTAAGTCTATTAGAATTGCGCTTGTCCCAGGTTGTTCCCCCTAAACCATCATTATAAAGTAGCTTTATGATTTTAAATATAACACGCATAGACTACCAATAGAACTATCATAAACAAAACCGCTGACTTCCTAGGCCATCTGGACTGCAGGACGAGAAACCGAGCCCCAGTGCTCACCTCCCCCAACCGCTGACCCTCCCGAAGGTCTAGGACACAGCTTAGTGAATAATGTCCCCCTCACGAGGGACCTGGCTGTAGCCCACGGACTTTCAAACAGGAAACAGACTGAGGTCCATTATGAACATGAGACTCCAGGGTCCCTGTGGTTTGTCCTCTAGAGAGCATCTGACCCCACCCTAGCCCTGCCCCGCACCCACGTTCTCCCCAATCTCACCCAGGCCCCCGTAATGCCCAAGCCCCACCCTGGAGAGGGTCAGATAGGGAGTAAGGGTGAGGAGTCAGGGTAGATGTCTGAAGGACCTCACTCACCATAAATGGAGCTGGAAGTTAAAAGGTTTGAAATTTAGGCCTCGTCAAAAAGTCTATGACATATTAGCTCCCTCGGCCCTAGCATATACCAACACTCCAAAAGAATCACTCCGGCCCACTCCTTCCCCTTCCCCTAACTGCCTCCTCCTCTCCCTCCCCACTGCCCCATGCACCCCAGGCCTCCCCAGCCTGCTTGACCCTGGGCCCTCTTCCCTGCCTCTTGCCCTTCCCTCACCTTTGGCCAGAGTACCCTCTACCTGCTCCTCTAACCCCCCTACCTAAGACAGAGCTCCAAACCTGAAACCACAGCCCTGACCCACATCCACCTTCCATTTGCCCCCAACCCTTCACTCTTCATGCCCCAGCTCAGACCCTTCTCGCCTTAAGGGTGGCCCAACCTGCCCCACAGCATCTGTGGAGACCTCCCCTCCAACCCCCTTGCCCTCCCCATCACAAACACACCCTCTGGGGCTGAGACTTCCCAGGGCAGGGAGCGCCTCCCCCACCAAGGTGCTGGGTAGAGGGGAGGCCTGAGGTGCCACAGGGTGACTCCAGGAAGACACTCCTCTGTGACCACTGCCCCTCCTCTGTAGGGGAGTGGTGGGGAGCTCTTAGCACCGAAAGTGAGGCAGAAACAGGAAGAAACAGGGCTGACAAGGGACTCCCAGGCAGCAGGAGTGGACAGAAGCAGAGTCATGTCACACCCTCAGCACAGGCCAGAGGGGTTGAGGCTGACCCTGGCCTGATGGGGGAGGGGAAGGGAAGGTCGCTTGACTCCATCCTCTCTGAGGCCTGCACACCCAGAAGGGGAGACTGGGGCTCCTCTGCAACCAGAACAAGCAGCCCAGGGGAACAGGGGCCCCCACCCTGCCCTCTCCCTAGGGGGCCCCTAGAATGGAGAAGCCAGGCCATAAGCGGGCCCCTTGCTGCTGGCACCTGAAAGGGGAAGCTCCTAGGTTGCGGGGTGGAGGTGACCAGATGGGCAGGGTGGGCGCTGGAAGGGAGAGGGAGACAGGGAACAGCCCCATGGGCTCTGGCCTCCAATTTGATGTGGGTCCTCAGCCTCCCCCACTCTATAATCAGACAACAGACAGGACTCTTCTCTCTCACTCACAGGGAACATTCTAACCCACTTATCTGAACCAGTCATCCCAACTTAAAACAACAAAACGTCATGGTTATGGAGTGCTTACCATCCACCGGGCGCTGTGCTGAACATGCTACATGGATTGTTTCATATAATCCTCACGACAGTCAAGAAAGTTGATGGTTTTAGCCAGACTTTACAGATGAGGAAGAAACTGAGCCTCAGAGAGGTTAAGTAACTTGCCCAAGATCACACAGGAGCCCCTCTTTCCACTCCATCTCCTCAGAAGGGACAGGGAGCAAGGCAGTCAGGCAGGAGAGGGAGGAGGAGGAGGATAAGTGCAGGCTGAGAAGGGCAATGAAGGTCATGCTAAGACACTCAGCCTTACTGTCCAAACCGGAAGCCACGAAGAGGAGCAGGGTGCTTCGGGGCAGCAGCACGGGGCAGCAGGCAGGCAGGCAGACAGGGGTCCTACTGCTGGGAGACCTTGGCATTTACATAACTTCCCTGAGTCTCAGTTTCATCAGCTGTATAATGTGGATTAGGACGGCTCCACCTTGCAGATGTGTGGGGAATGAATGTACCCCTTCACCCATTCTCACTCCCCATTGATTTCCCACCTCACTCAGAGAAAAGGTCAAAGCCAGCACAAGGCCCACCAGGCCAGTGAGGTCTGTCCCTGCCTTGCTGTTATTTCAACCCACTCCATGTGCTCCCACCTCAGGGCTGGGCCCTGGAACTCCCTCTGCCTGAAATGCTCTTCCAGACATCTGCATGACCCACTTCCATACTTTTCCAGCACCTTCTCAAATGCACAGCTTTCCTTCCTGACCACTCGACCTAAAAAAGTGCCACCAGTCCCTCTCTCCTGATCCCATATCATTTTTCAACATCCCCCTTATTACTAGCAGACACCATATTAGGTATTTATTCGTTCACTGTCTGTCTGATTCACAGCTCTATCCCCAGTGGTGAGAAGTGTTGGGCTCCTAGGGGAATAGATAAATGGACATCTACAAAGCTTTGGCTCATTCCAATCAGGAGCTTGGGACAGGAGCCGTGACACGGGTAGGGTGAGGGATGGCTGGATGAGGTGTCAAGATTCAAGGTTCGTGTCCGGAGGTCTAGGAGTGAGAGATTCGACTCAGGCTCCCTGGCAACCGGCTGTGGCTGGGCCTGCCCCTTCCCCCCCACCTTTGAGGTTGCCATGGCCACTTCCTGCTGGGCTGATCTGATAAACACTGCTAGGGGAACCCTCACCCACACAGGGGAAGTCCTGACCCTCAGACCCCTTCATGACACCTACCCCTCAACTGTTCGCTGGAGCAGGTCAGAACCATCCCAGACTTCCAGGAGTCTCTAAGACCAACCCCTACCCCTTCCATGACTCCCCATTAGCCAGCAGGGCTCAAAGGGCCTCCATCATCTGGCTCCTGCCACCTCTTCCTCCTCTCCAGTCTTCTTCCCTCCACTCTCACTGCTGGACACTTGACCTCCAGGACTTTGCTTATCTTGTCCTCTCTGCCTGGAACATCTTTCTCTACCTTACCTTCAAGTTCAAGTGTCACCTGCTCCATGCAGCAGTCTCTAACTACTATGGTCACAGCCTGGATCACACAGGGATGTCACTATCTGTGACTGTGTCACATATTCTCTCTCTTTCTCTCTCATCCCAGCCTTGGCTGGAAGCTCAGGACTAGGGTCTGATTCTCCTGTATCCCCAGCCCAGCCCAGGGTTGGCAGACACTGAATATCTATTGATAGAATGAAATCTTCCAATTTTACACGTGGAGAGCAAGTAGCCCAGGCAAGTGATGACTTGCCCACAGTCACACTGCAATTAGTGGCCGAAGTGTGGCTGGAACCTGGCCTCCAGCCTCCCAGCCTGCTCATGTCTGCCAGTTATAGCTCCAGCCTCATGCCTGCCGGACCCCTGCCCTGCCTTCTCAGCTCTCCACATCCCCAACCACCTGCTCCTTAGGCATTCAGGAATCACCTAATCCAACCCTCCCCACTTCCAGAAGGGGAAAGTGAGCCCTAGAAAGGGACAGGAAACTAGCCAGGGCCACACAAGTCAGGACCAGGACCCAGGACCCCAGCCTTAGCACCTCATCCCCTTCCTCTAGCCTATTCCTTGGAAGAACTGGGAGGGATAGTTCCCTTTGGGTGGCTTCAGAGATACTGGAGTAACCGCCCCTCCACCCCATCTCCAAGTGGGCTAGGCCAGCCAGGCTCTAAGAAATGTGGGTTTTCAGGCCACAGGCAGTAGAGGCAGATGAGAGTTCTGGTTCATGTCCTGGAACAGAACCACTAGAACCACTAGCCGCTCTCTAGATCTTTGGCCTCCCTAGACTTAGCAATCCATCTTTAGAGGTAAGATGGAGGCAGCAGGGAGAACAGCCCCAGTCTGAGTGGAGAGGCAGGCCTTTAGCTGAGGCTCTGGCACCCCTTCACCAAACAAGAGAGACTCTACCCCATAGCCGTCCTGTTGCCATATGGAAAAGCTCAGTCCCCAGTCTTGCCCTCAGCGAGGCCCTTTCTCCCCACCAGGCTACGGTGGCCTCTGGGAACAAACTGCCACATTTTAGCTGCAGAACCACACAGTGGCCACACAATGAAGATTCCCACTCAAGTGGGTAAGAGACTTACCCAGCTCACCTGTCAATGGGTGCAGAGCCAGGCACCTTGTACACCAACCCACTGGGACATGGAATGCTGATCCCACAACACAAAGGAAAAGCATGGGTCCTCCAAGGATGTGTCTGGGCCCAAGAGCACACAAGTGTGCACACAGGAACACGCACAGTGCCCCTCAGAGGAATGTGTGGCAGAAAGGGGCTCACCCAGCCAGGAAGTCTTCCAGGAAGAGGGCACTTTCCTCACGGGGAGGGAACAGCCCTCCTTCTCACAGGGCAGCTCCATGCCCAGGACCCTTTGAGGGCAGCTGCTGTGCCCGCAGGCCCACATGGGCAAGAGAAGGAACTGGGAGAGGCATGGTGAATTACTCAAGGCCCTCAGCCAAGGCCCAGCCTCCTTGCCCCCTGAGGAGGGTCAGGGCCTCCCCTTGGGCTCCCAGGTTCAGGGCTCTGTCCACAAACCAGTCAGGGTCCTTGAGCCTGGCTCTGACATTCCAAAGCTAGATCTGGTCCTGCTGAGCCACATTCCATGCCGGTCCTGGGAGGACCTAGTTCACCCAGCAGTGTGGTCCAGACTCTACTGTGACCCAGTCAGCCCTCCCTGGGCCTCCTCTCAACCCATCCTGGTATCCAGGAGAACAGCCACACCACCAGCAAATGAAGTGGAAGCCTGGCCACTGTCTGTCCTCTCTGTACCCCTCACCAAGATGGCTATCTCTTCTGTTACCACTGAGTCCCTTCTAGGATCTGGTTCTCAGATCTCTTGAAAGGTGTGTGTTAGCTGGGTGTGCCTGCTGGGAGTGGTGGTTGCAAAGAGCCTGGAGGCTAGCTGAGCCACTGACCCAAGCAGCTCTGATAAACTCTCCAAGCCTTGTCTGTCTGATACCAGCCGGCCAACGTGTGACACAGGGCTCAGCCTCAACTCAGGATCCACTCAGTCCAATTCAAGGATGGGTAGGCTCCTGGAACCAAGAATTTTGGAAATTTGGAAGCTGGGGATCATCAGCTCATAAAACCCTAGAATCCTTGATCCCCAATGCCTAGAAGCTTAGACTCAGAATCCTAAAATCCTAGCTGCCCAATATGGGGAGAGGGAGGGTGGGAGTAGAGAGGGACAGAGAAGCCCTCCCCCTGACCCATCTCACCCTTCACTGCCCTGTTTGGTTGGTTCCTGTCCTGACATGTCCACATCTGGAGGCTGCT
Organism: Camelus bactrianus; assembly: GCF_048773025.1. Lineage (NCBI taxonomy): Eukaryota > Metazoa > Chordata > Mammalia > Artiodactyla > Camelidae > Camelus > Camelus bactrianus. The sequence continues at coordinate 47,499,138 of NC_133548.1, forward strand.
GAGCCTGGGATGTCCCAGGAGCTGCTGCTTCCTGCTCCCTCCCTGAAGCTGCAGGGATCCTGAGTCCATGACCAGGCCAAGGCCTCTCATTGAATCAGATGCTGGGGTCAGACCAAAGGCTCCTGACTCTAGGCCTGATTACAGGCAGAGCTCTGGCCAGAGCATTATGGTAGGAAGGAAGGGAAGGGAGAAGAGAAGGCCCAGGTGCAGGGCAGTGCCCTCTGGGGCAGGAGGGAAGATGGCAGAGGAGACCCAGGCTCCTGGGGGTGGAGGTGGGGGTGAGGGCAATAAGCAATGGTAGCTCAGCCCTGCTACTGCTCCCCTATCCTGGGGGCTGACACACCCCAGCACCGGCCTGGGCAGAAGGAGGCAGGGCCAGGCCAGGCTCCCCTAGGAGCTCCACTCAGCTGAGAATCCAGGTGTGACTTCCAGCTTCCTACCCTGGGAATGGGGACAGAGGAGTGTCCGTAAGAGGGCCCAATCCTCCCCTCCCTCCCCCTTGCCCTCACAATCTTTTGCTCTCACAACAATGAAGACAATGAGGAGAAGGAAGATTTTGCCACATTCTATCCTGGGGTGCGGTGGGGATAAATCTGACCCCTGAATCCTCCTCTGGGCCCCTTTGGCCGTAAGCATCACACTCTTGACCGCAGCTGATCTCTACTTTTTAGCCTTTTAGCTCTGGAACCATGTTCCCTAGGTTTGTTCATCTAGTCACAAACACCTGACTGTACCAGACCCCAGGCACTGAGAGGAGTCAGGTTCCTGGTTTGGTCAGAGAGAAAGACTTGGACTCTGTGACAACAGAGGGTGGGCAGTATCCGAAGGAAACTCAGGGCTTCAGAGGCCCAGGAGGCCCTGACCAGGCCCCAGGTGGGCAGGTAGAATACAGGCCTCAGAGCTCCCTGCCTGGCTGCCAGTCCCAGCTCTCCCTTCCTTCAGCTAAAAGAGTGTAGCTGAGTCACTTAACTTCTACTGATCTGTTTCCTCCTTAGCAAAATGGGATCCAGGAGGACTACCGTATTCAACAAAGCCAAGGGTGGACAGGACAGGACCAGAGCAGTAAGCAGACCTCCAGGAGCTGCTCACCTAGGACTTTGACAGCAGCCAGTCCAGCCTGCAAGCAGGATGCCCTTGCAGGCATCCCATCCCCACAGCTGGTCACCAGTAATGTCACCTGTCTAGGTGGCCCTCCAGTCCCTGCCTGCCACCCCAGTGAGGAGTTTGCAGAGTAGGACAGGATGTTGGACTCCTCTGCTTGTAGTGTCTCCCAGTACTCAGGGTTCCCACTGTGAAGCAATAGAAATTCAGACTCCTTGCTCTCCTATATAATAAATGATCTCAGAAAAATCACTTAACTTCTCTAGGCCTCAGTCCTCATCTCTAAAATGAGAACAGTGCCTACCCCATAAGACTTCTTGAGAATTAAATAAAATCAGTACATAAAACGTTTAGTTAGCATAGTGCCTGGCATGTAGTAAACTTCCAAGAAATAGTAGCTACTGCTATTATTATTACTACTATTAAATAGTAATTTTGTTATTGAATTGGTCTCTTAACTCTACATCCCCTCCCAGTGACTCTGATTGTCCCAATGGTCTGGGACAGATGTCCTGATTATGGGACAGAATTTTTTTCCCCGTCTAAACTGTTTCAAAGGATGAGACAGAGAGAAGTTCCACAGGAAAGTCAGACAGAAGACCAGCCACACACTGCCCGCCCACCCCTAGCCCCAGGCCACCCCTGAACCTGGGGTCAGCTGCCTTTTTGGGCTGGGACTATCCTCCTCAGAGCCCCCAGAACCCTAGTTGGAATGTATAGGAAGATGGCCTGATGGGGGTGCTAAGTGGACAAGATGTCCTCTCTGATCAGGGCTGGGGGTGCTGGTGTTGAGTCAGTGGCAGGCCCTGAGCTTTGCGGGGAGTGCACTTGTCAGGGATCTCTGAGGGCCCTTATATGAAGGGCCTCCTGCTGTTTGGACCATTGGTGCAGAGCGCCTTTCTGAAACATGAAATGCCCTTCTGTGCAGAGCTGTGGAGGGGGACGAGTCAGCTTGACTGAGACCAGAGGAAGGGCTGACAGGGGCCATCCAAGGGACTGGGCCACGTCTGCTTTGTTGGGGTCACACTCCACTCAAGGCTGCCTTGGCTACCGCCCATGAGAATGCCTCTCACTGAGTGGGACCCTGGACTGAGCTCAGGGGTGACGTCAGGCTAGGGAAGGGGAAATCAGGCCAAAGGAGGCAAACAAGCGCCTGAGTCCTGATACTGCCAATACCCCTTATTTGCTGTGATCTTGGGCAAGTTACTTAACCTCTCTGTGCCTCAGTTTCCTTATCTGTAGAATGGAACCTAACTTCTAGGCTTCTAGGGAGGATGAAACAGAGGTGCTGTGTGCACACTTGCTGGCATCATTCTCTCTGATGTTACTACTCAGCTCTCTCTGAGGCTGTTTCTTCCCCTATTGTTACTGGAGGGTGACTTTTGTCTCGTGGAATGATGTAAAGTTAAATAAAGTAACAAATGTGCAGTGCCAGGTACACAGTAGGTACTCAAATCTAGAAGAGCTCCCTCCCTCCTCACAAAAGAGCCCAGATAGGAGGCAGGGTCAGTCCTGACCTCCACTAGGGCTTGCTGTGTGACTCTGATCTGATCTCTGGCCCCTGGTCTCAGTCTCTCCTGTGAAAAAAGCCTCAGGGCTGAGCGGTCTCTGACTGGCCGTGGCTGTATCTGCTCCAGCCTCCCTCCCACCTCCGTTCCCTCCTTCCTTCTCCATTTCCAATTCATGTCCTACTGTACCCCTTCCTGCTGCAACAGAACCTTTGGGAGCCTAAAGCAGAGTGGAAGGAACAGCTGGTGGGCAAGGGGTATCAGCCTTTAAGCAGCCCAGGGCCCATCCCAGGCCCCCAAGGGTTAAGATCTAGAGTGAAGGGCGGTGGGGGGGCCAGGGTCAGCACTGGGCAGACGGGCCTGCAGCCCAGGGCCTGTCTCCCCTCCCCCCACCCTGGGAACAGAGGCCACTTGTTTGGGCATCAGCCGGCTGGCTTTGAGCTTGGCCAAAGAGAGGGTGGGGAGGGGAGAGGGCCCCCGAAGAAGCGGAGGGGACTCCCCTCTCTCCAGCTGATTCCCTAGGGCTTAGTACTAGGCTAGTCCACCACTAGCCCTTAGGGCTCTCAGAGGCTTCTTACCCCTCTGAAGTGACCCCTTCCCCCTACGTTCTCCTTGTCTTCATTCAAACACTCACTGCTGGGGGAAGGGTTTAGACTCAGATAGGTCCAATTCTTGCCCCAGCAGAGTCTCTCTTTGGAGTGTGAGACCAGGGCTTCTCAACCAACCCTACAGACAGGGAAATGGAGAAGTCTGGGAACTTGCAGAGTCACATAGTGTTTGGTGGTTGCACAGGGACTGTCCCAAGTCCCAGTCATCCCCATGACTCTGCAAGCCCCTTCCCCACAGAGCTCCAAGGAGGCCCTTCCCAAGCTGTGCCACTATACAAGACTGAAAGGCTAGACAGGAGGAGGCAATAAGCAGCCCACCTCTGAAGTTCCAAAGGACCTAGGAGGTTTGGATGGGGAGAAAACTTCTGGAGGATAGGGGGAAGACAAGCAACCTGCACAAAGGGCTGAGGCTTGATGTGTGGGAAAGTATGGCTGGAGTCCAAGAGATGGTGGGGGTGAGGCTGGGGCTGATAAGGGCGGCCTGAATGCCCCAACAAAGCCTGGGGACAATCAAAGCCTCTGGTGTCTTCTGCCCACTTCCACATCACAGCTGTCAGGACTCTGCCTGGGACAACCCTCCTCTTGCCCTGCTCCAGGGAGCAAGCGGCAAATGGGGAGACAGGATTCCCAGGCCAAGGTCTGGACAATCGTCAACCAGCCATGGGACTGGGGAATCAGTACTCTCTACACCCTACCCCTGTTACCCATTCCAGCCACACCCATCTCCTTGCCATCCCTCAACTTGCAACATTATGCAAGCTGCTGCCTTTGCACAAGCTATGCCCTCCTCTGAGGTCCTTATCCTTGTGAATTACTACTTAACTGCCAAGGCCCATTCCAGTCACCTCCTCCTCCCTGAGCCTCCAAGAGTCTCAGCCCCTGATTCCATCCCAGTACCTGTCTGCACCTGTCTTCTGACTCTGCTGGGCATTTTCTACTCTGTAATGAGCTTGCTGGGAGGTCTCTCCTAGCCTGGACGTTCTGCTCTCTATGCTAGGCATGCTAGGTGCCTCTGGACCTCGATGCGCAGCACACAGCTAAATCCTTCCCTGAGTACCACCATATATCTCTCCAACCCCGCAGCCCTCTCCCCACCAAGCCTGGGTATGGGGGAAAGCTCCCCAGGACGGGAGCTTTGGGGGAGAGGGATGCATATGCCAGATGCCAACCAAAGTTCCGCAGCACCAAAACCCACCTGGGACCACACACCCACCCCGTGCCCCCAGGCTGCACTCCAAGTCTGCTCTCTCTAGTCCCAATAACCCACTCCACGCTTGACCCCATTCAGTGAACACACACCTTCTTTTTACAGCAATTGGGCCAAGTAGGGGCTCTTGGGAGGCCATGCCCCATTTACCGGTGGGGAACTGAGGTGCAGGGACCGGAAGTAGTTTGCCCAAGATCACTAGAGCCCCAGTTTCAGCGAATAGGGTCATAGGAACGTGCAGACCTGTAAGGGTCTCCGCGGTCAACGAGGTGGGAGCCTTCATTTTACAGATGAGAAAACCAAGGCGCACGAGGGCAGGTTAGCTCCGAATCCTGGGAGCCTTCAAGCCAAAAGGCTAAAGGGTTGAAGGACCACTGTCCTGCCGGTTCGCCCTTCGCCCTACCGCCTCAGGCCCGACCTCGCATTCTCAGGAGCCGACCCCCATACGCACCAGCAGTCAGAATAGACGCCGTGACCCAGAGAAACGCCCGCGGAAGTAGGCGCCGGTCGCAGAGTAGCCGAGCGGCCTCGGCGTTCCCTTCTGCGGAATGGGGAACTCCAGGCTACACCTGGCCAAGGGGCGGCGGACGGGGAGGACCCGGCAGCCGCACTGACCTGTTCTGAGCGAAGACTCCACGCGTGGAACCAGGGTCCAGGAACCACCACTGACTCACGCCGCAGCAGTTAACTCGCGGCCACAGGCCGGGCGCGCCCACCCCGCCGGGCGCTTCCGCCCGCCCCACGTGACGCCCCGGGGAGGGGGAGGGCGGGGAAGGGTAGGGGCCCGCCCCCTTCCCGGCCACGCCTATTCGCCGTCTTTGAGTGGGTTAGCCTGGCCCGCCTTGCGGACAGGTTGGTCTGTGCGTCTCCAATCCTCTCGCTACTCACAGGTCCGTTTCTGTCTCCTGAGGCTCAAGTCTACTTTTACCACCACCGCCCTCTGAGTTTCCATGTCTTCCTGACTCGTCATTGCCGCCCTTCTCCCTGGTGACTCTGCCCCTCGTAGGGACAAGCCACAAACCGCCCCTACTTCAGGGCGGTTAGGGGCAGTTGGAGGCTGGAAGACCAAAGTCTCTGACCTCCTCCTCCAGGAAGTCCTTCCCCACTTCATTCTTTGAGGATATCTTACTTCTCTCCCTGGGCCCACATCTTCCAGTGGCAGAGTAGTGGGGAAGATGCATTAGAAGGCCCAAGGATCCCTTGGCTAAAGGCTGTAGCCTGAGGTCCTGGCACCCAGACACCTTCCCTGGCCTAGAGAATGGGAGATTTCCAGCCATCCTGCCAGCACACACACAGATAAGGGCCTTGGGGCTGGTAGGCATTCCTGGGTCCTGTGTCCAGGGCTGAGATTGGGAGTCATTAATTTGAGCACCTACTACATGCCAAGCCCAGTGCTGGGCAACTTATTCCTTTTACTTAATCTGCCTGAAGGTAAAAATCATCACCGCAGGTTATGAATTAGTAAATGAAGCTCCAAGAAGTTCCAGGGCTTGCCCAAAGTTACAAAGCCCGTGTTGGACAAGCTGGTTAAGTCCTGGTGAGTTATAGAAACTCCTGCCTACCCACACTGGACGTTCACTCTGCCCCTCTAGGAAAAAGAAGACTAAGAGTCTTCCTGACAAGGCAAAGGTAAGTCACTTCCCGGGAAAGGAGGGCAGGACCAGACCTTGGGGAGAGCTTCAGGCCCCAAATTCAAATGGGGTACAAAAACACTGGAGAGGGGCAAAGCACAGGCCCCTCCTCCCCACCTGATAGCAGGGGTGTCCCTGGGGCAGCAGAGGGCACTTGGAGACCACAGAGAACAGAAGCTCAGGCATCCCTGTAGACTTCAAACAGCCAAGTGAAACACAGGATCAGGGGACTGGCTTCTGACCACTGGCAAGGGGCTGGAGGCCCTACCCCTTCTGTTAACACAGGCCTGATGTGTTCTAAATGACCTAGGGAGGGCTCAAAACACAGGGTTTTGTCCTTCACTGCACTGGAGTCTGATGACAGTCACCTCAACCCCCAAACTCCCTCCAGAACATGCTGCCCCAACCTAAGCTCTGAGGCCCACAACCCTGTGGTCTGAGACCCAGGGACTTCTTCTCCTCCTTCAGTCACAGCTGGAGAGTGTCAGACCCCCCAGTCTACAGGTTGGACCCAGGGGGGGCCTTAGGCTAAAGTTCTTTCAGTTGAACCCCACTCTCTGACCCCTGACCCTGGGCCTCTGGCCTAACCTGCTCCTTCTCTTAGAGCAGTGAAAGGGAGCCAAATAGCCTGGAGTGAATGGCAGAATGAACACACAAGGACAGGTGGATGGATGAAGAGTGAACTAATGGATAGACACAAGGAGAATGAATACACCATGGACAGGAGGGTGTGACCCCCCCCCAACTACACATGGGGAAATGAGGGGATGCCTAAAGGGGCAAACGCCAAGTGATCAATAATGAAATTAACAAAATGAACTGTAGAACTAAAGGACCAAGGGCAGCGGCTGTGCCCTGAACAGGTGGGAAGCAGGGAAGGGATGAGCCGGCCGAGGCTGTGAGATCGTTTATTGGGGCTGTGTCCAGCCAGGCCGCAGAGCCAGCCTGGACCAGAAGCTCGCATCCCCAGGAGACGCAGAGGCTGGGGGAGGGGAGAAAACGCGGGAGAATCCACCGCCCCTGGGCTCCGCCCCATCTTGTCTGGGTGCCTGCCCTGGTGCTGAGCTCAGGTGAGCGAAGTGTCGTCGTCACTGCCCTCGCCGCCCGCGCCGCCCGTGCGCTCCTCCCGGCTCTCTGTCACCGCACTCTCGTCGATGTTCTCCAGCGAGTCCGCATGCTGCACCGACAGCTCCGACAGCGCCAGGCTCGGCAATGGGCTCTGCTCTGGGTGTAGCCACGGTTTGAAGTGCGGCTGATGCTTCTGCTTCCACTCAGGGTACTTGACGCATGCCTTGTACATCTTCTTCATGGCCTGCGGACCCGCCGCACCGCCGAATCAGGGGTGAGCTAGGCGCGGGACTAGATCTTGGTCAAGTCCTCTCCCGCGCCCTCCAGCGGCTCAGCCCGCAGCTCCCAGGATCCTGCTTCTTGCCCCAGTTTCAAAACTCCGCCCCTCAGCCCTAGCTCCCCACCGTGACTCCCAGTCTCCAACCCTGACTCCCCCTCCTCATCCCGGAACCCTCACCCCAACATCCATAACCCCAAAGTCCCAAGGCCACTCACCTTGGGAGCCAGGAACTGAGAAGATTTATTCACCACCCACTTGGGTAAGGAGCCTACGAGGTCAGGGAAGGGTAGTGAGGAGAAAAGGGAAAAAGCAGCATCAGGGACCCAGCCCCCACCAAACACACATACCAGCCCCCTCCCTCCAGCCTGGGGCTTCCAGGGAGGACACCTTCTTCTCCATGGATGGGTGGGTGGGAAGGTGATGTGAAGCCAAGTTCTTTAAAACTTCATCATCTTCACTCCCTCTTTCTACCTTGGACCAAGGTCCTCAGGCTCAACTCTTGTTACCCCCTCTCCTCCCCTGCTCCCCCTACCCAGCTCCCAGTCCCCACCCCAGGCTCTCTGCTAAGCCCCAGACGGCTGCATGGAAGAAAACCACAGGGTCCTAGGTGACCAAAGGCAACACATGGATTGAAATCCTGGCCAGTCAAACTCCCACCTGCTGCCTGCCCTTCAACTCACACTGACTTCTTTTCTCATACTCATCCCCTCTACCTTCGGTGGCCCTGATGCTCAGCCCCTCCTTTGCCTGTTCTTCCAAGCCCCCTGCCCCAGGAAGCCTAGCTGCTACACAGGCCTCTGGGCTGAGCATGCCAGCCTGGACTCACCTGGAATTCATGGCCCAGTTCTCCACCCTGTCTCATTCTCGAATGTCTACTCTGCCTCTAACACCAGACTCACTCCTCCAGAGGTGCTGGGGAGCTCTGGCCCTGGCCACTAGGCCCTCAGTGATGCTGAGGGTATACCCAGGCAAAGATACTCAGGACTTATTTACCCACCCACTAGTCATTCATCCATTCCCTCGCTCACTCCACATCCATTCAGTGATACCCACACTCGACCAGCCCTGGAGACCTAGAGAGAGGGCCCCTCAAGATTGAGGGGCCCAATAATGTGCCAAGTGCTCTGCTAGAGGGGGACAGTCCCACAGGGCAGGGAGTCAGTGACTCCTATGAGTATCAGGGATAGAGGAGGTGACATCTGAAGCAGCCCTAGAGGGATGCGTAAGGGAGGAGAGGTGTTTCTAGGCTGAGGGAAAGGGCTGCCTAGACAAGAAGGTAGGAATATGTAAGCTGTGTGGAGGGACTGGGAAACCTGAGGAGAGGACTTAGACTCCCCTCTGAAGGCAATGGAAAGTCACATCACAAAAGAATTTTAAGCAGAAGAGAGTCACAAGGAAATAAATCTTCTGGAAAAATTCCTCTGGTAGCTGTATGCACAGACAAGGTGGCTGAGTATGAAGACAAATGACAGATTCAGGAGCTATTTAGGAGGTAGAATCAATAAGAATCAGTGACTAGATTTGGGAGCTGAGAAGAGGGGGCCCCAGACAACCCCCAGGTTCTTGGCATGAGTGACTGGAGGGCGGAGACTTAGAAGAAGGGGCAAGTTAGGAGGGGAGATAGTGAGTTCAGCATTGGTCACAGTGAGTTTCAGTGATACTAGGGGACACATCCCAGAGGCCAGTGGCCACAGGGATCTGGGTCTCCACAGAGACAGATGTGGTCACCTGGCTACAGAAGCCTGGAGAGGAGCTGAGCCCTCCCAAGGAAAAGAGGACTGGGGCCTGGAAAACCCAGACCTCCAGGATGGGCAGAGGATGGGGGCCAGTGAGACAAACGGAGAGGGAGCAGTCAGTGAGCAGGGAGCAAGTCAGAGCATGGGGGTGTAGGAGCCCAGGAAGAGGGCTCTAAGCTTCGCCATGGAGCAATGGCTACCACCCTGGCCCTTGCTTTTCAAACCATTGTAAAGACTCAAACTTTGGTTCAAATATTTGGATGGAGATGCTCCCAAATACAAAACACCTCCTAACAGAAGCCTTTTTTGATCCCAGCTGATCAAGGCCCATCCCCTGTGGTTTAGGGAAGAATCCCATGATGGGCTTCCAAGACCAAGCCCTCACCTTTGGGGTCCACTTGGGCCAGGTAGGTGATGACGCAGTTCTTGGGCCCCGTGCTCTGGATGAGGTAGCCCGTCTGGATGGACACAGCTCGGACCAAGTCTTTCCGAGGTGGGTATTTCTGGGGATGGAAGGCACAGGGAGGTGAGACTCAGGGTGGGTGCAAAGGAGGCATCTTTGTGAGTACATGCGCACGTGCGTGCACGCACACATACACACACACTAGAGTTGGTTCACATCCCCTGGCATCCACTCCAGGCCAGGCCTGATGCTGGGGTGAGGAGGAAGGGAGGAGTGAGACTAGGTCCTCCTTGCCCCTCTTAAGATTTCCCTGTGCCCCTCTTAAGATTTCCCTGTTCCCCTCCAGAAAGACCCCAGTTTGTGGTCAGGATTCATGAGCATACACATGGGCACACAGACACACACATACACATAAACCTACACACTCATCCTTGCCCAGGCCAGCTGTACTGCCTGTCCTGCCTGCCATGGAGATCAAGATGACCATCCTTAGGGAAAGCCAGAGACCCTTGCCTCTCACCCCTTACTCTCCCCTTTCCTGGCCAGCCCATCCCACCCACTTATCCACAGTGATGGCCCACACTGCTCTCTCCTTATCTGCTTGAAAGCCCCAGCAGGGAGATAGGAGCCACTGTTCTCACTACCTACAAAGGAAACTGAGAGCCAGAGGGCATGCCTGGCCTGAAGTCACAGGGAAGTCATGGTAGCAGCCAGGGCCCTCTCCCTGGGCTAGGCCTGCTGGCCCAGCCCTACCTGGTACCTTCCCCTGTTCACCCAGCAGGGAAGGCAAGTTGACTCACAGGATGTTTGACTGAGTAGTTCATAATGATGTAATCAGTGCCCATGGGGAGCCAGGAGCGGAGGGTGATGACATCACGATTCTTCAGGGGCTTTGGACACCTCCCTGTGGAGGGCAAGGGTCAGTTCAGCTACACCATGGGCCTGCTTGCCTGAAAGGGAGGGCGTGGCAGAGCCCAGAGACCCAGGGATGCCTGGTTAACTGCCAGCTCCCCCTGATCCAAACAGGTTCACCCACCCACCCACCAGACCTAGTTTCTGTAGGAAAGAGACAGAACAGAATCCTCTCCCCTCCTATCTCCAGCCATCCCTGCTCCTCACAACCTCACATAGCCCTTACCTTGCTGGCCTGACCATTTGTATATGTGAATGTGAGTGTATGAGAAAACAATGGTATTATTGTGAGTGTGGACATGAAAATGTGTGACTGTATGTGGCAGATGGCTGTGGGTTGTGTACACAACTCTGTGTCCATGTTTTTGTATGGAGTGTGTATACATGAACACGGGAGTGCATATGTGTTTGTGAGTATACATGTATATGTGCCCAAGTATCTGGGAGTGGACAGGGATGTCAGGGAGAGTGGCCCTACATCTTCGGTCTCTGAGCAGCCTGGCCATGGGAGGGACCACAAGGAGAGAAGGTGGGAGGAGAAGCCTTGGCTGGAGGCCTGGATGGAGGTGGAGGGGGCTGGGATCAGCGTCCTTGCGCCTGCTCACAAGAGTAATAGCCCACATCAGCGTTGACTGTCAAGCGGGCAATGTCGAAAGTCTCAATGACGTTGCTGTCCCACTTCTTTCGGTATTCAATGTCATGTAGGACGTCGTAGAGCGTCTCTGCTGGCACATCGCGGCACTCCATCCGGCACTGCAGACAGACACATGGGTTGTCAGGGCCACATGGGGCTCAAAGCCCTGGTCAGGGGATAGGAGGGCAGACAGGCAAAGCGGGTAGGAAGAGAAGGAGGACAGGGAAGAGCAGTGACCTCTAAAGCCAGCATGGGCTCGCCTCTTGCCATGAGCCCTGTCCAGCCCTCCCAGAAGCCAACTGTGCTGGGAGATAGACAGTCACTGTATCAGAAACCATCCGCCCCATCCCAGCCCCTACCAAACCTACCCCTTCGTCCCAGTCTCCTCCTCTCGGAAGTCTTCCTGAATTACCCAGCCAGACCTTCTGGACTCCCATACACTGAGTCTCTTTATCTGTGCCCTCCAGGCCCCTGAACTTCATGGGCAGAGGCTCACAGTCGATTCAGCACAGAGCCTGGCATGACTATACGTTAAATGAAATGAAAATCTGAATGAACAAACAAATGCCTAAATGGATGATTTATTTCCTCCATGATATGTGTATTACCTGGCTATACCATTTGTCCCCCTATTTTTTTTTTTTTTTTACCAACAAATATCTTTGGATTTCTTACTATTTGTTAGCCTGTTCTCAAAGAGCTTTCCATGTAGAGGAGCAAAGAGCTTAGGATACCCTTTTATAATTTAACCCCCACAATAACTCTGCCAGGCAAGAAATCCAAGGAGAGACTTAAGGCTCAGAGATGTTAAGGAACTTTCCCACAGTCACCCAGCTGGTAAATAGCAGAGCTGGCATTTAACCTAGATCACATGTCTGGAAAGCAAGTAAAAATAACCAGGTTTCACTAGATTTACACTCAGCAAGGTGAAACTCAGTCCGTATCCTTGTTCTATGATTTTTTTCACCCGAAAGCCCAAATCCCAGGATCAAATTCACTTCAGTGAATGGACAAATTTTATTGTGTAGTTTTAAGGTTTCCCAGAACAGGGTGTTCAGATGATGCCAAGGGAACCACACATATTACCTTCTACTGAAAAGGAAATACATGCAACAATATGAGGGAGGGGCCATACTGCCTTCCCCCTAATCTTGGGTTAGGCCTTGGCACCATGAATGGTGATGAGAGGACACAGGAAGGACTCATCACACTACCTATTGGGTATTCTGGGCACCAGTGCACTCATCAAGCCCTGGATATGCTTCACTTTACAGGAAATACAAAGGACAGAGGAACAAGTATCACCACAAGCATACAGCTAGGCAAAGCCAGATGGTGAGACATTCTGCAGGGTTACTGGTAAATGTAGCCTCTTCTACAGGTCAGTGTCATAAGGAAGGGACTGGGCCAGACTGAGACTTATAGGATACAACCACCACATAGAAAGTGTGGTCCTGGATTGCACAGTGGCTTGGACACAACAGCTATAAAGGACATATTTGGGACAACTGGAGAACTATGAATATGATCTGAGTATTAATAAGATACGCTGAAAATTTCCTGATACAAAATGGTGGAGATTTCTGCCTGAAGAAAAGCAGGTTACAAAGTGGAATTCATGGTCTAATCTCATTTTGGGGGCAAATATCAGCACAGAAAAAGCTTGGGAAGCACAACTGCTGAAGTGTTAACAGTGGCGATCTCTAAATGGTGAGAATATGATGGTTTTATTTTCCTTTTGCTGTCTGTATTTCTAATTTTCTAGAATATATAGTACTGCTTCTGCAATAATGAAAAAAAGTTTTTTTTAAAAAAGTCCCCCAGAGATACTGAGAGGTGCACTCACCACATGCCAGGTACTGTCCTACACATTACCTTAAGCATTTTATTCCTACAGCAATGCTCTCAGGTATCAGCCCCATTTTAGTTACAAAAACCAAAGTTCAAGGACAGCTCCAGCCCACAAAGACTCATTGTGTCATCCTCCCTCCCTGCGTTGTGTTTGCTTTTCTGCTCCATGAGGGGGTATGATAGAACCAGTCACTTAACCAGTTCCAGCTCTGCGGAGCACAGAAGAGTCAGAGATGACTCTGAGGCCTGTCCTTCAGAGGCTTCCAGTTGAGGAAGGAGACCAACTTGGAAATGAAGAGGTGCCCCAGACTGCCCAATAGAGCAGAGAGGAGGGGGTCAGCTTTGCAGGGTGGGGCATGGGGTAGTCAGTGTTCATGGAGAAGCTCAGGCTGGAAGGTAGGCATCTAGCAAGTGGCCCAGATGCAGGGGCAGGTAAGAGTGTGGCCTGCAGGGGATCTGAATGAGCCCAGGGTGTGCTGTAGCCTAACACTCAAAAGGTCCTGCTTCCAGGTTGTCTTGGAGAAACACGTGATTCTGAGGTGGGGTTGGAGTAGGTATAAGATGAGCCTAGAACATCTTACTGTGCCAGAAAGGAAAGATGATGTACGCACAGAATGATAGGGACCTTGCCCAGCAGACACAGGAGCTACAACCAACTCATCAGGGTTTGCCCAAGGCTCTCCCAGTTTAGCATTAAAAGTCCTGCATTCTGGGAAACCCCTCAGTCGTGGGTAAACTAGGACAGTTGGTCACCTATCAGGGGCTAAAGCTGGGCCAGCCCGTGTATTAAAGTGAATAATGATAATAGCAGATTATATTCTACTGAATAAAATAGGAAACCAAAGTATATACAGGTATGAATAAATAAATTGAATGTTTGATGAGGAATAGTGTATTTACATAGTTTCAAAGTAGCTGCCCATCAGATACTTATTAATTACAAAGGGAAAACCAGTAACTTCACAGTGCCTGGCAGATACTACCTTAATCAAGTGATCAAAGTAAACATCATTAGTGCTGGGACAAGTTACATCTGGGTGTTGCCTGACAGAATGCAATGAAAACAATACAGGCACCACTTAAGTGATATTTCTGCCAAAGATGCATGATCTGAAGCTAATCATAAGGAAACTCAGACAAACCCAAAATGAAGGACTTTTACAAAATATCTGGCCTCTAAGTGTCAGGGTCATGAAAGTCAAGGAAAGACTCAGGAATTATATCAGACTGAAAGAGACTACTGAAACATGAGTGAATGAATGAATGCGTGATTGGGCAAAGTGATGAGAAGGATGGGATGGAGAAATGGCAGAGGCCAGATCTGGCATCATCAGGAGCATCCCAACAACCTTCCACTGAGCAGCCATGTGATGGTCCGAGTGCTGCACCTGACATTCAGCACACACTCGCTCTTCACCCCCAGCTTATGAGCTGGGTCATTCCTGTGCTGCAAAACAGAAAACTGAGGCTCAGGAGAGGAAGCAACCTGCCCAAATCATACGGCAAGAAAGCAGCAGAGCTTCAAAATCGGATCTTCTTACACTCTTAACCATCAAGGAGCACTCAAGTGTGGCTTCTGAGGAAACCAGAACTTCTCTAAATCCAAGTTTGGAAGCTGGTTTGGCTTTGCAAGTAATCAAATGTGTTATCCCAGACAGTGAGTGTATGGAAGGGCAGTGACAACAGAATTATGCTTTGTAGGTTAGAATCCAACCTGGGAATGCCTCTTCCCTTGGGTCAGCCTTGGTGTGCCAGATGCACCCATGCTGGGGGCACACTAGAAGGGCCCACATTGTCCAGACTGCCCATTCTTCTTCTGGACTCCTCGGCCAGAGCTTTTCTGGTAGGACCAGAGGTCTCCCTCTGAGACAGCAGGCAGTGGGAGGAGCACACTGAGCTATAAGACAGACCGACACTGAGTGGAACATAAACTCTGCATAATATTTTATCTTTAAGAAAAAAAGAGAAACTTCAAAGGTTTCCCAAGCTCATAGCAGGCTCCTGGGGAGGAAGGTCAGCTGTGGGGCCTGCTGGGAAGCTGAGAACCCAGGTTGTGGCCGTGGCGCTGCAGATAAGGAAACTGAGGTGGTCTGGGTGGCCAGTGTGGAGCAGCTGCAGCCCTGGCTCTGGGCCCAGCTCTTTCCACAGCCCCTAGGAGGCAGCGGGGCTGCACCAAGAGAGGTAAATTACATCCAGCATTGTTCCTGTCCACAGTGGCAGCCGCCACATGGGCAAGGTAATTCTAAGAGACTTCTGGAGGGACCGGTGGGGGTAGGGGTGAGTCACTGGAGAGCACCTGGTGGGCGGGGCTGTGACTGGAACCCACAGCCACTGGGGCCTGGGCAAGTCAGTCACTTTGGCTGGACACCTGGGAGCCCCCCTGAAAACCAGAACCTAAGGGGTGGCAGTGCTGGGACTGCTTAGCCAAGGAGTGAGCCATGCTTGACTGCAAAACCCTTAAGGCCTGGTTTACAGCAGGAAGTCTGACATGCAGCCATTTTACAGCTGAGAAAACTGAGGCCCAGAGGGAGCAGGTGACACTAGAGAAATTAGACTGAAATTCCCCTGCACCCCACTTTCTCCAAACTCCATGAGGTAGAGACTTAGGATTGCCCAGAACCCCACAGAGCCAAGGTCAGAAGCAAGAAAGGCTATCGGGGAAGCTCCTAGAGGCTTTGAGTCTGGCAATTTCAGGTTCTAACCCCGGCTCCTCCCCTTAGGCACAAGATTTAACTTGCCTGAATCTTTGTTTCCTCATATGAAAAATGGAGATAATAAAGGTATCTATCTTATGGGGATGTTGTGATTAAATTAAATGAGATAATATGTGTAACATACCTGGCACAAATACCCGCAAAATAATAGCTGTTATTACTCTAGCAGGTTTCCACAAGTAGCCATGCACCCTTCTCCACAGGGCCAGGACCAGGTCACATTTGCAGCATGGGCCTCTTTATATTTTGGGCCCCAGGCGCCTCTCTTTCTTCACCTAGACCTGCCCTTCCATCCACTCCACTTTCTGGAGTCTGCTGTGTGCCAGGCCTGCAACTGGGCAGCAGGGACCCAGAGGCAAACCAGACCTGGGCTCTTCCCAAAAGAGGTCCCATCAAGTGGGCGGTGGGAGTGATGGGGACACAAAATCCCCCTAGAGAATGAGCTGGACTGAGGGAGGTGGGGCATGGGAACTAGGGGATCAGAGGGCAACTGAGCCCAAAAGGAGAGAGAAGGCATTTCAGGCAGAGACTGGAGGGTGCAAAGGCCTGGAGGCTAAATAAATAAGTATAGAGCAGGGTCCAGTGCCCCAGCTGTGTCTCACTCTACCCTTCTCCTCTCTCCCACCCCTTGCCCTGTGCTTCTTTGGGAGGCCCTTCCCAGGCTCCGTGTTAGAGAAGAGGAATCTCCACAGGAGGGAAGTGGTGGGGGAGGGGCTGCAGTATCTCCCAGGACCCAGGGAGATGGCTGACCTGAGTAGGGCGAAAGAAGGCAGGTCACGTCCATGGGGCTGTGGTGTGGCTTTGAGGGCCAATGGCCAGGGCAGTAACAAGCAAACTGAGACACAGACAGGTGGACCCAAGTCTGGCCCTCACCCCAAGACCTCACACAGTGGACGGGTCTTCAATATCCTTGCCCATGGGATATGTGGGGCATGCAGAATATCCCAAAGTCCTAGGGACCAGCGGATGATCTCTTCCACCACCAGTCTTCAGGTTACCACTGGGGAACCTGAGGCCCAGAGAAGAGCCTGAAACATCCCTCAGGCTGTGCTGACTTCTCAGCATGCTGATTTTAGCAGTTTTGTTAAAGGAGTAACTGTTAAGTAAATCACCCTTTCCCAAAAGAACTATATTTAAAACAGAGAAAGCGCTCCTGGCCAGGGGTGGGGCACTAACTATCAAATCAATCATAGCCTCAAACAATAGCCACAACCTCAATAACCATTACCATATGCTCCAAATCACTAATTCATCATCCTACAAAGGAGACAGCAGCACCTGGACCGTGGACCCCACAGGGGCTGAAATTTAGGTCAACCCACCTCCGCCAGCTGTCAAGGGTGCCAAGCTGCATTCTATACGGACATTGGTTCTTACCCTTACCCAAAATCCTAATGGGTATCATTATCTCACTTTACAGATGCAGAAAGTAGGTCCCAGAGAGGTAAAGTGATTGATCAAGGCCACATAGTTAACAGAGGTACAGTGGAGAACCAGAGCCTGGTATGACAGACTCCAAAGTGTCAGAACTGTGTTTCCTCCAACAAGGGGCAGGACTGGCTCAGCTAAAATAAACACGCTGGCAATGGAGGCTGCCTTAGTTAATTGATGGTTATTACGCAATATTCACTGGATTCAGAAGGGCTTGCTGACCAAGGAGGCGAAGCTCAGAGAGCCTTCCTCTAAACAAAATTCCTGACTCCATCCTCAGGCCCCACTGGGCTCAAAGGCAAGGTCGTGCTTTTCCAAAGCCCAGCACTGGAGCTCTGCACCTAGAAGCCCCTTCTGAGAAGGCTCAGGCCATTGCATTGCCCACCAGGCCCAGCTTGGCACCCTCAGGCTCAGCAATTCCAGGCTGTCTGGTCAGACAGGCCTCTACCCTGCCACATCCTGCCTGTGTGGCCGTGGCTTGGGCAAAGGGCTTCAGCTCTGAGTCCCAGTATCTTCATCTGTCAAACAGGGATAATCCTTCCCTCAGAGTGGAGCTGTGAGGATTAACTGAGACTTGTACGTAAAGCCCCCAGAGCAGCTGCCCTCCCTTCCGCCCTAGGCTCCAGTAGCTTTCCCTGACGTCTCAGGCCCTGCCGAGGGGAGTGCTTTCCTAGTAATACCAACGGGCACGACATACAGGGACAAGGAACAAAGTTTAAAACAACGAAAATGTCCTGGATCCCATCATAGGGTAGATGGACAGGGAGGGGTGGGTGACCCTTTTATACCAGGGCCCTCCACCGGCTCCAACCTCAAAACCCACAGCGAGGCACTGCCCCCACCATATCAGTCCAAGCACTGAGACATACAGAGACTGTCCCAGAACACACAGCAGATGAGGGGCTCAGCTCCAGTGGCTCCTCTGCCCTGTCTGCTCCGGGTCTTCCTCCTGGAGCCACTCACCACCTGCTTGCTGGCTTCAGGGCCCTCCACTGCCCCTCCCAAAGGCCTCAGAGGGCCAGCATGGAGCCAAGCTGCTTGAGCACCTGCCCTTGCCTCTCGGTTTCTGGGCTTCCCCCAGAATGGAGCCCCCTAAGGCCTTCCCCAATGTCCCCCCCAGATCTTAAGAGCAGCTCAACAGCACTAACACAAGGGATCAGGGGAAGTGGTGAGAGGGTGTGCAGGAGGAGAGAGATCTGATAAGTCCTGCTTTCCCAAGACCTCCCCTCACTGGCTCCTGTGCTATTTTGTCTTCAAACTTTGGCTTGGCTGTTCCCTGTCCAGACAGCCCACCCTGCTCCTTAATTCTTCAGGTTGGGCTGGGGGCCTACTCCTCTACCCCCGACCCCTACTACCAATGCACCTCCCTCCATCAGCACACACTGCAGTGTATCAGTTTGCCTGCGGCACCATGGTCCCTTGTTCATGGCGTCCCCAGTGCCTGGCATAATTTAGCAAAGAACTGTTGCCTGAATGGAAGGATGGATAGGTGAGCCAACAAACAGGTCATGCCTGTGTGAATGTCTCTGTGTGAGTGCTGGGGCCGTGGCCGGTGGTCCTCAGTGCTCCTGTGGAGAAGGAAGGGTCGTCATGAAAACCTCTTGGACTCTTGTAAAACTCTCTATGGCACCTGAGGCTGATTACTACTACTGCCTTCACTCTCTTATAAAATGGAATGTAAGAGGGGGTCAGAGACAGGTTCAGGGCAGATTCTGGGACCAGCTGTAAGATCTTTAATAGTTCTGATAAAGAACAGTAAACTAGAGCTGTACTGAAGTACCAATTCATAATTGGTAAATTAGCAAAAACATATAAAATACCCACTGCTTGGGAGGACGTGATAAAACTGTTACCCAGTTAGTGACAGCAAACACTGGTTCCCCTATTCTGAAAAGCAATTTGGCAAATATTTTTAAAATTATAAAAATGTATCTTTCAACTCAGTTTCTGGAACCCCAGGACCAGAAATGTATACTCAGGAAAAAATATACAAAACAAAGAAAAAACATTCTGTTACAATATTCATGACTATATTATTGCATTTGTAATTAGCACAGTATATTGGAGGACAACCTGGAACATCACCAACAGCAGGGCCTGGTTAGGTTAAGAATAATACATCACCTTGAGTATCACCCAGCTACTAAGGACAGTGGGCTCCCCCAGGTTAGGGACAGGGGCCCCTCAGAACCCAGAACAGGCCTGGCAGGGAGCAGCTGCCAGAAATGTTCATGAATTAATAATTCTGTAGCAATAGGAGAAACTTCCACAGATGCACTGTTAAATGAACAAAAGAGGACACAAACTTGTAGCTGTGCCATGGTCTAAACTGTGTATAAATTATCTACACCCTTGAATGAGAGCTGGAAGGAACCAGGGAAGAGTTTCACTCAGAAATTGAAGCTCTGGGTGATTTATTTACCATTTTTAGATTCTTGTTACTGTTGGTACAATAGAGTTTATACAAGATAAAGAAACGATACTTTTTTTTCTGAGTGTTGTCCAGAGTCCCAAGGTCCCGGTTCCCTGGACCAGGAAGTCTGGAATCAGCTGAGATGGCTCTGAGGCAGCCCAGGCTGATGCCAAGTTACCTCAGAAATACTCTGCATGGTGCAGCCATGCCGGGAGCGGAGCCAGAGGGGACTCAGGGCCCTTCTAACCTCGGCCAGGGCACAGGCATGAAAACCCTGGAGCCTCAGGGCAGGGACCAAGGCAAGTAGGGGACACAGGCACAGGGAGGGGCACCTATGCAGAGTCCTACAGGATGAACAGAAGAGTAGATGGCACCCAGATGTGAGGACAGGGAACAGGCTCCTGGCAGAGGCGCTGGCCTGAGCCTGGGGACTAGAAATGGCCTGGCCTGGCTGGGGGAAGGAGAGAGCTCATGCAGTTCCACGAGGTAACCCGAGTGGACAAGGATAGAGGCAGGAGGAAATGGAGTGGTCCCTTGGGTCCCTCAGACCATTCATTCATTCATCCATTCAGCTAATGTTAACAGTGTGTCAGCCCTGTGCCAGGCTCTGTGCTAGGGGCCTTGTAAATTCACCTAATTCCATCCTCTCAGTCACCAGGAGGAGGGAAGACCATGCCCATTTGTAAATGGTGGCTAAAAAGAGTGAAGTGAAGAACCATCCTGGAACCCAGTATGACCCAGAGTCCACCCCTGAGGCTGTTCCCTAAGAACCAGGCTTTGCTCTGTGAAGAACCCAAGGAATTGCAGGTGGGCCAGCACTTGGCCAAACAAGGACTGTCCCTGGAGGGTCCATTCTAGGGGCTGGGGCTGTTGGAGAGGCTCTGCCTGGAGTTGGGGAAGCTGGAAAGACACAGAGAACAAATGTGGTGTGGGCCCAACACAGGGTCTGTTTCCCCCACCTTCAGGCTCAGAGTTCTTACCTGCAAAATGACCAGACAAGCCCAGTGCCAGGGGATCTGGCAGCAGATACCCCCAACCCATTTTCCCTCCAAAAGTGAAGCCGTCCTGAGACTGGTGGTATGGGGAGGTACTGCCATGCCTCCCCCAGACACAGCTTCCCCAGTCTGCTCAGGAAGACCAAGCCAGGCCTCTCTGCTGCTCCCAACCCAGGGCTGAGTGACTCATCCCTACTCTGCCTCCTTCCCCCTCCCCTCCCTCCAGTCTCCAGCGGCCTCCCTGGACCCACCCCCACCTCCAGGCCCCAGCTCTGCAACCATGAGGAACATTCAGCTCTGACCTCTCAGAAGCTGACCTCCTGGTCTGGAGCTCCACTCTGCTCCAGCCCTGGGGGAGATGGGGGAGCCAGACAGAGGAGGTAGAGCTGAGAAAGATAGCAGAGAGTGGGTGGACTGGCAAGAAAAGAAAGGGGGTGAAGGAGACCAGTGAAATAAGACAGGGGCCAGGGCTGACACACAGATGTCAAGACAAAGACAAATTGGATAAACACTTCCCAGGGCTTTGGGGACTGCCAGTGGCCTGATGCCCCCAAAACTCTCTAATGAGCTCCAGATTGTGTCTTCAGCAGCCTCCTGGGCATCAGCCCCTGGACAGCCTGCAGGCTCACATTCACCATGTCTGCTACTGTTGTATCATCCACCCCCAACACCCACTCCCCTCCTGGTCCACTCAGCCATGACCTTCCCAACAGCTCCTCTTTGCCAACCCTAGGCAGGCCTTACCATCCCTGCTTGGAACACTGCAGCCGCATCCTCATCACTGGTCTCCTGGCTCCCAGGCCAATCTGTTGCCTGCAGCCAGGGAGCTTTGTAAAACCCAGTGATGACGGTACTGCCCAGCTTGAAAAACTGCAGTCTCTGCCTTCAGGATCAAATCCTAACTTTAAAACATCCTCCCCACTCTGGCTCTGCCTCTACTCCCTCCTCACCCATTGTCTATAACCCTGCTCCTGGGAGTGCACCTCACTGAGGGGCTCACCAAGACCTTCTCAGCCTGCCACCTGACTCCTGTTGGGCCCCCCAGGTCCCACATAGATACCACTCCCCCCATCTCCACCATGCTGTCAGCCACTGGCCTCCCTCGTCCTGAGTCCTCACGAAGGGCTGTCAACGTCTCCATTGGTCTTCCCAGCTAGGCCTTAATAGCAAGGCCTGGGGCTGATCCATCTCCAGGTCCCCAGCACCAGCACAGTGGCTGGCAGAGTGGATGGGAAGCAGGAGAAGAGGTTCATCAAATGAATAAATAACTAGGACAGAAAAAAAAAAAAAAAAAGGAGAAAAAGGGACACATAAAGGCAGAGGCAGTAACCATCAGAGACAGGGATAGAAAATACACCCTAAAGGGAGACTCTGAGACCCAGAGACAGGCCCAGGGGCAAAGACAGGAAGCTGGAGGGAAGCAGGAAGCAGGGATGGGAAAACCGAGGCAGAGCCAGAGTTGAGCAGTGGGGTGGGAGCCACCAGGAGACAGCTGAGGAGACATAATTGGATCAGAGACAACTCTGCTGCAGTGAGGGGGTGTGACTCACACACACAGAGTAACGCCAGACACAGAAACACACACAGAGTCTCACACTCAGAGGCACAGACACAAAACCTTAGGTGCATACACACATACACACACACCCAATATGGATTTAATGACCCTTGTCAGGTGCCCGCCCCTGAGGGCTCATAGTCTACCCAACTAAGGACCAGATGACACACACAGTCACTCACAATCCAGCTCCACACACAGAGGGCCCAAGTACAGAAGGCCAGACAACTCCTACCATGTCATCCTGTCCTCATAACACAACCACCATCTGGTATGTTATTTAGTTGTTTGCTTCTGTTTTGCTTGTCTCCCTTGCAAGACGTAAACCCATGACAACAGGGTCTGATCAGTCTGGTTTGCCACTAAATTCCTGGATATACCTGGCATATAGTATGTGCACAATAAATATATGTTGAATGAATGAATGTTGGAGACACACAAGGGAACTCCATCCCCTCTGTCAGGTCTCTGCCTTAAGAATCATCACTTCCCTAGTTCAGCACCAGGTCCCAGGTAACCAGGAAGGGTCCAGAAACAGAGAAGGGGCATCTAGGAGATGGTAGAGGGGATTCTCAGGAAACCAGGGGTGGATGCAGGCTGTGACATGAAACCTAACGTAAGAGATTAAATGGCCCAGGCACTGCAGGAGACCAAAGGTGGTAGTTACACCATTTCCCATGGCAGAGGGTGGGGGTGAGTGGGGGTTAAACATGCAGGCATTGTTCCCCTGCCCCAAGACATAAGGATTCTAGAGAGAGGTCAGAGGTAGCAAGTAGCTGCCTTCAGGGAGCCAGGCTGAGAGGCAGAAAGGCTAAAGCCCCCAGAGAACAGCTCCAGCTGCCCTGTGCCACCTGCACAGTCTCCCTTTAATGACAGGTGAAAGGAGTCTGTATTTGGCATGGGACCCACCACTAAGTTCTGGGCCTGCTGCTGTCTTACACTGCCTATGTTTCTGACGCTCTAGGGGTCCTGGAGCATTGAGGCCAGCCCAGCAAGCCTGAGGGAATACAGTGAGGTACAGGGAGGGACAAAGACACCTCAAGTTCAATGTCTGGTCTGAGCATCTTTACTCCCACCTGTTGCTGGAGCATGCTCACCTGCTCAGGTCAGGGGCAAAGGTGAAGGGGCAAGGCGGGAATATCCCCGTCTATCTTGGTGGCCGCTGGCCCCTCGGGAACAGGCTGGAGTGGCCAAGCTGAGGTCCCAGATCCCTAAAGAGTTTCAGGCTTCTGGGGTCATGGTGCCCATAGCCCTGGCTCCATGAGGCCCAGTCAGGCATGGAGATGCAGGGGAAGAAAGAAAACCCATCTGTCTCCAGGACTCCCTCCTTTCTGTCATCTCCTAAAACTTTAAAGACTCTCAGCTGGAAACTGAGCTGGGGCTTGTTAAAGTTTAAAAGCCAGAGCCTGGAGAGCTAGTCATGGGGGCACAGAGCCAGCCCAAGGGCTGAGGGCTCTTCTAGCCCTAGCATGGAGGCTAACTGGAGGCACATACCCCACCCCACTGGTTCATCGCCCCCAGGGGGCTGCGCATTCATATCATCTCACATTCCAGCTTGCACAAGAGTCTGCATACCATAACCACCATGTCCCATCCTTTATACCTCCTAAATCTCTCTGGATGCAGTCCCTTGCTCCATTCCCCACAGCCCCTGCTTTAGCGCAGGCCTTGGCATGTCTTCCCAGACAAATACAGCAGGGCCCTAGTCTAGCTCTCGAATCACCTCCAGCCCCTTGAGTTCCAGGCACCAACTGAACCACCAGCAGTTCTCCTAATGCACTGCCCTGTTTCCTGCCTCTGGGCCTTTGCGCAGTTTTTCCTCTGGGTGGAACGCTCCCAATGCTGTCAAACTTGTATTCTTCATTCTCTACCCAATTCCAAATGGATCACTTGAGCATTTCTCCCTGACCCTGGTTCACAGGCTCCCCTCTGGGTCTCCACAGCTCCTGTGATGACAAGTGTCTGTCCCAGCATCCAGCTGGGAGTCCTTTGAGTGCGGGGTTTGAGTTTGATACCCCTCTCTGTCCCCAACATCCAGCACAGGGCCAGGCAGAGAGGCTATCAGTGAATGTTCACTGAATGAGCAAAGGAATGAATGAAGTGCCCAGAGGCAGGCAAGACAGCACTGCTATCCACATGTGACAGATGACAAAGCTAAAGCCTCGCTGCCCAAGGCCACACGGCCAGGACTCTGGACCCTATGGCCTCAGGCCAACCTAGGCACCTCCTGGAAATCTTCCCCAGAGCCTCCAGCCATCTCTGACCTTTCCCTTCTCTGATCTACCCCACCTGGAGGTCCAGACCCTGACTACTTGGCGTCATGTTCTTTGGGAATCTGTTCCCTGAGGACAGCTCTGGACTACTTCTTCCAGCTGCCCCCACACCAAGTCAGAGCAAGAGCCAGCCAGGACAGGGTTCTCAGGGCCTCAGCCTGGAATGAGGAGCCCCATCTAGGGACCTCTCTGATGGCACAGCCTTACCCCTCCATCCTTACTCCATGTCTAGCAGTGCAGATGCCCTTACTGTGACTAATCTAAGACCAGGACAGCCTCTACAAACCACCTCCCAGCAACTTCCTGTAGAGATAGATAAACTGAGCCCCAGAGGGGACAGAGGCCCAGACTGAACCTGAACTTACTGAATTCAAACCCCTAAAACCCAGTTAACTCCTGCCTCCGCCACCACAGTTAGGAAGACTGACTTGAAAAGGTGAAGTGACCCCTAAGGTCACACAGTTAGAATCAGGTGTTTGCCCAGCTGGGTTCCCTCCAGGGTGCCCTTCCACAGTGACACAGCACAAGGAGACCCAAGCCAGGAGAGGGGAGAAGGTTCTGAGACACAGAGTCCTGGGGATGGAAGGGCCCAGTGCTAATAAGCAGGCCCAAGGGAGTAAAGAGATTTCAGTCTTGGAGTCCCAAAGACCTGGATTCTGATCCTGCCTCAGCCACCTTCTAGCTGTTTGACTGCACAAGTGAATTCTGCCCTGAACTTTGGCTTCCACATCTGTTCAAGGCAGTTAACAAGACCCACACCACAGGGCAGTTGTGAAGATTCAGTGAGAAGGCATGAAGAAAACACCTGGTCCTGTTGACTGTCCCCACCTTCCTCATGACCCTTTTGAGTCCCACGGACTGTTAAGAGTGAGAAGAACCTCTGGAGATCCTTGAGATGATCCCAAATTTCACAGAGGGAGAGAATGAGGTGCTAAGAGGGGACAGGCCTGAGCATTGGCTTCAGAGCTTGGAACCCAGGGGACCTGTGATGTGGAAGCAGGTGGACAGTGAGACAGGTCAGGGAGGGGTGGGTCACTGAAGCTTTCTCCAAAGGGGAAGAAAAGTTGTAGGACAGGAAGTCGGAGGAGATAGGTCCCCACCGCCCAGCTTCCTGTGGCAAGAGGAAACTCAGGTTCTCAGCTGCTCTCCCACAGGAGACCTCGCACCCATACTCCAGCCGCCAAGCCCCTCAATGCCCCTGGCCACCGGGCCCACTCCTGCCTCTTTGGTCTGCCTGAGAATACCTGACTCATGCATTGGGCAGGGGGTTGCCTGAAATTGTCAGTCTTCCTTCCACCAGGGTCTGGACACCTCTGAGGACAGGGGCAAGGTCTCTTCTGCCTCTCACACAGCTCAGCACACAGCAGCATCAGAGAGCCCAAGCACAGGAGCATCCAGGGCAGGGCTGGGCAGCCCATGTCATCTCCTGCTTCCTGTTCCCCGTGCCCCATGCCTCTCCACAGGCCCCAGCACAGGCGTTGAGTTCAGAGGTCATGGAGCCTGGAGAGCCCCATGGCATGGAGAAATAGCCCAGAGTCATACACACACAGGAAGAGGTTACCAGAGCTGTGACTGGACCCCAGCCTCTTCCCCAGCTGGCCCTGCTTGAAGGAGTGCAGACACCCTGGCCTCCCATTTCTCTACCACTATAGGAACCATGGAGAAGCCTAGCCTGTGCATTGAGAGATCTGAGTTCAGGTTCCAAGCCGCTCTCCATTTGGCACCCAGGATCCGTGTTCAGTGTCTGCCTCTGGGACAAGGCCTGACCTCTCAGGAGGCAGTGTCAGCCTCCTCTCCAGTGCCCCAGGCATAGTGCAGGCCAGGGACCAAACCAGGCTGGAGGCCAGGAGGGAGGGATAGGTTAGAGGTGGCCTCCAGCAGCCCTGTGCCTTTGTCCTGGCTCCAAATGCTATGCCAGAGCCACAGTGGCTTCCAGGAACCTCTGGATATAGGGACAGGGAGAAGGTAAGTCTGGGGGAAGGGGGTGAGGCAGAGGAAATAAATCAGGTAGGCAGATTGGTGAACCTTCTCCCCCACCCTGGGATCACGCCCACAGGGCAAATCCAGGGACAGCTGGCTTTCCCAGCTCAGGGGGCGGGCCCAGAATGCCTCATCAAGGGGGGAGGGGGAAGCTCAACAAACACCTGTGGTTGAGTCCCAGCCTCCTGGAGTGACCCAGTCATCCCTGGGGACTCTGGTTTCAGACCTGCTGTGTGACCTTGGCAAGCCACTCCCCTTTTTGGGCCTCAGCTTTCTCATTTATCAAACAAGAATGGGATGATGAGAACACTTGAGTCCTTCAAAGAGTTATTGATGGATTCAAAGGTCACAATGTTGACTAAGATGTATGCCCAAGTGAAGAGGGACAGGCACTCTGGAGCCAGGATGGCCTGGGTTCCACTCCTGCCTCAGCTGCTGTGTGACCTTAAACAAGTGACATCACCTCTCTCAGCCTCAGTTTCTTTCTTTGTAGCATGGAGACAAGCCTACTACTGCCAAAGACTGGTCTAAGGGTAAATCAGATGATGGAGAGAAATGCTTGACTCAGAGCAGGGGCTCTTATCAGAAATGAGATTCCTAGAATCTTGGGGATGGGGAGCTCAGAGACTTCTGCCCATCCCCCAGAGTTCCACCTGGCTGTGCTGAGGGGATCAGAGATCTCGAGATGCCCATAACCAAGGCCCCAGCCTTCTCCTTAGGCCCCAGCTCAGCTCACCTCCTGCCTCCAGCCTCCATCCACTGTGGGGAGCAGAACAGAGAGGACTAGGCAGGAAGGCTGGAGATCTGGGTTCTAAATCTGGCTCTGCTGGGACTTGGCTGTGTGACTCTGGGCTGGCCCCTGCTCCTCTCTGGATCTCAGAGTCCATATCTGCACTCCAGTGAAACTGGAACTGCAAAGGTACCTGTAATCTCTGCTCAGTCTGAGAGGGAAGGAAGAGCAGGGTCCTGGCTGCCTAGGAGGGTGACAACAAGCCCACAATACCCTGGGTTTTCCAAGTCCCCTCCACTCCCACCGGACAAATCTGATCTGGTCCCTTGTGGCGATCTGGCCCCCAGACCCACCAAATCCAGTCCTAGACCGGGCTGGGTTTATTCATTAACCAAGCCAGATAGAGGTGGCAGCTCCGCCCTGTTGACACAGAGGGTGGGAGTACTGGTCTCAGTTCAGGTCTTCCCCTTCCCTCCCTTCTGGAGACCCACCTCGGTGGGAGAACTACGTTTCCCCATCCCGCTGCACAGCCCAGCCTTGAGCCTTTCCCAGGTTACAGTCAGGAAAACAACCTTGATATCAACCTAGCTCACTTTTTTCATTTAATTTGTTTCTTCCTTCCTTCCTTCCTTCCTTCCTTCCTTCCTTCCTTCCTTCCTTCCTTCCTTCCTTCCTTCCATCCTTCATTCAACCAACATCCCTGGTCTGTGTTGGAGGCTGGCAAAGGATAGGACCTGTCCCTGTCCTCAGAGAGCCAAGCTGGGACACACCAGCTGCCCTTCTTTTTCCTGCTCCTGAGGTTCAGACATAGGTCAGGCCCAAGGACACCCCCAGCCCAGGGTTCTTAGGCCTGAGCAGAGAGTCCCAGAGTGGAAGATGCACATGGAAGCCCAGAGAGAAAGACAGCCAGATAGCCAGGGTGCTGACAGAGTCAAAGAAGGGAGAAGGGAAAACAGAAAGGGTGAGCCAAAAGGCTGCCCAGGGATAGATGGACAAAGCTCTAAATGACTGAGATAAAGTGAGGCAGAAAGGCACAGACAGGGTCAGAGACAGAAGGTCAAACATCTCTGGTCCTGGTGTGTGGCCATGATGCCAGAGCTAAGTCCAAGTCCAAGAGCAGGTCCCAGGCAGGAAGGCCTGGAGAGGGGGAGGGTAGGAGTGCCCTCTGAGTCCATTGCCCTGCCCATCCCCCCGCCTTGCCACAGGAATACACTCTTCACATGTTTGAGAAGGACAGCAGGAAGCGGGAGGCAAGGGAAAAGGAGACCTGCCCCCTTGAAAAGGGACCCTCGCAGCAATGCCAGACGTGTTGTGTTGGAGGAAGCTACTGAGGCTTCTAATCGGTCTTCACCAGCCTATTCCCCATCTAGTTCCCCAGGGTAGGCGGGCTCATGGGGTCCCAAACACCAAGCTGGCCATGCCATCCATGGCAACGAGAAGAAAGTCACAGGGCTATGAGGAGTGAGGTTGATGCTGTGAGGGGGGCTGATGTGCCTGCATCTGCTAACCTCCCTTGGCCCCCTCCTCCCCACCCTCAGCCTGGCCCTGTGTAAGGGGCCCTGCCTTTGGGGTCTGCCAGCCATGATCCTGAGTCCCTGCAAGAGAGACTCAGGAAACAGCTGGGGAGGGAAGAGGGAAGAGCAGCACATCAAGCAGGAAAGAATCAGGTCCCTGGCACCCAAGGGTGCAGAGAGTAGGGGAAGAGACCTAGCTCAGGCTAAGAGAACCAGGAATTAGAGAGAGAAGGGCTCAGTCTCCCACCTGAGATGACTCCAGTCAGAAACCAGTGAAGGCTTCCATGGACAGAGAGCTCCCTGAGGGAGACCCCTCTCCTAGGTGAGCCTGGCAGCAGCCCACCTACCCAGAGCAGGCAGGGGCATGCAGAAGCCTGGGTTCTGGGTAGGTGAGCCAGAGTGAGTCACACCCCCTCTCCAGGCCTCATTTGGCCCACCTGTGTGATGGGGGCTTGCACAGCAAACTGTGCCTCCTTCTGGTTTCTGGCAAAAGACTGAGGTGCACAACCAGGTGCCCGTATCCCTGCAGGAGGACCAGGAGACTCCCTGTCAGAGGCAGCAAGGGCACAGTGCAGGCTGCAGGTGCCACAGGACAACCCTACCTTGATCTTGTGCAGAGTCCGATCCATCTCCATAGCTTGTACCCACACAGACACTCCGGCCTTGCTGTAGGTCAGGTTCCAGCCTGCCTCGGCCTCACACTCTGACCGGAAGCTGCGGAAGTCCTGGTCGTCGGGCACCTGGACGCTGTCGCGGCCCAGGACTGGCCGAGGCCCCTGGGGTTCTGTTGAGGCGGCTGACTTCTCCATGGGGAGGCCCAGGGCCCTGGTTCTAGTCCGGCTCTCCTGGGTCCTCCACGGAGGCTCCAATAACGTCGACGCGGCTGCAGATGCTGACGCCACCTTCCAGGGACCTGCAAGACCGGTTTGGGAACCAGAGTCAGTGCGCTGGGGGCGCGGGTGCGACTGTCCGGGGTCCTGGAGGGTATTGAGTTCGAGATAGGCAAGGGCTAGTCCCCAGGTGAGCACGCACCAGCCGGCACAGGGCAGTCACGAGGGCCACCCCCCAGGAAAGACCCCAGACCTCCGGTTTGGGGGCCGGAGTAGGGGCTGCGTATCGGGTAGAGGGAGCCCGTCGGGACCTGTGGGAGGCCGAGACCCGAGGTGACGGACGGTCCGGCGGGGCCCGCGCAGCGCTGGCCGGACCGGCTCAACTAACTCCGCAGCAGAGCGTGCGCGGGAAGCGCACCGGGCCAGTGGGGGGGGGGGGGGCGCCCGCCAGGCCGAGTCGCTCACCTGTGCCCGCTTCTCCGCCGGGGCCCGCCAGGGCCGGGGGTGCGAGCGCCTCTGCCGCTGTCGCTGCTGCCGCTGCCCGGGAAACCGGGGCCGCGCGGGGGCTCTGGGGGGAGGAGCAGTGGGTCCCGCCGCCCGGCCCCGCCCAGCGCCCCCCACCCACCCCTCCCTCTCCAGGGGCTAGGCTCGGGGGCTCCGGGGGCTCCGCTCGCTGGGGCTCGGTATTTTCCAGGCTGCAGAGGTACAGCTGACGGAGCTCGGAGCCCCGCCCCGCCCCGCAGGGTCCTAGCGCCCTCCCCCGCCCGCCCCCGAAGGAGACCTGGCGCGGGAGGGACAGGTCCTCAGGCAGGGGTTGGGGAGGGATCAAAATAGAGCGGGATCTGAGAGGAGGGGCGAGGAGGTACTAGAAGAGGGATTCTGAAAGTTAATTATAAATCCCTTCTCTCGACCCCCCCTCCCATGCTCACAGGTACGCACCTCTGCAACAACATACTTTCACACAAGCACGCTGTCCCCAGCAGCACCCAGAGACCCAAAGATGGGCATACTC
The DNA here is from genome assembly GCF_048773025.1 of Camelus bactrianus. Classification (NCBI taxonomy): domain Eukaryota; kingdom Metazoa; phylum Chordata; class Mammalia; order Artiodactyla; family Camelidae; genus Camelus; species Camelus bactrianus. The sequence continues at coordinate 47,529,527 of NC_133548.1, forward strand.
CCCCCACCACAATCAAGAACAATTCAGAGATGCCCACAGCTTGCATCCCTCACCAACCCTAGCCTCAAGATTCACAGACTAGCTGGGCTTAGGCAAAATCTCCACTCACTCCCAACTGGGAGCTTTAACCAGGCTCTCCTCCAGCCCCCGACTCTGGCCCTTGTCCACTACCACCCCTCCTGAGCACCCATGCACGTGTCCACACCTCCCATGGATTAGACAAGGCTCTCAACAGCATCTGGCTCCAGAGCTTGGGTGCTCCCCTGTCCCTCCCCAGCCAGAGCTGGCCACAGCTCCATAGCCACAGGGAAGATATGTCCACCAGCACTCCAGCCACCCCTTCCAGCCTGGGAGGCTACTACCTGCCCCGCTGGGTCCTAGTGCCAGCTGTACCTCCAGCTGCTCTGTGTGAACTGAGGCCAATAGTTTAATTTCTCTGAAGCCAAGCCAATGTGAGTGTGGCAATGGGCCCAAGGCTGAGCATTCACTGACCCCAGTGACTGGCCCTTGACCACAGAGGGCTGAGGAGGGCCCGTGGTGAGCTCCCCTGCATGGGCAGCCAACAGGGCACAACAAGTGCCCACCACTTGCCCCATGTCAGATGGCGAGTACATGGCCATCCTGCCCAGAACCAGGTCTCAGCCTCCTCCCACCCCAGGGTTTCCCATCTCTCTGGGTCTTCATTTCCCATCTGTAGAATGTGAGCATCAGAATGTACAACCTTCTAGCCTCACCATCTTAGGGCTCTGGTATGAAACAGCTTTTCCTAAAGGCACTAGAGAAAGATGAGGAGTTGTCACAGTGGGTTCACAAATAGAGGTGTTTCTTCCTGAAGTGCTTAGGGCTTTGAGATGTTTGTGAATCAGGCCCAACTTTAAAAGTAGAGGGGGTGAGCAGGGAGCTGTGATGGCAAGCAATCCTAAGAGGCATTCTGCAAAGTAAATCCTATAAAATGAGTTGCAGGTACCCATGAAGCCTGTGTGATGACTTTAGCTCTCCAGAGTGAGAGGCATGGCCAGATCACCCTTGCCCCTTCTAACTCATTCTTAAAGGGTATGGACATGGGTGGCATGGGGCTGGCTCTGGGCTCAGGGGGCCAGGGCTCTAGCTCTCTGCTATGCACCTCCTCAGCCCCCACCCCAACTCTAGGCAGTTCACTGCCCCTCCCCTGGCTTCAGCAGTTTCATCTGACAGACACTCAGGCTGGTGTCTAAAGAGGGGTATACAGACTGCTCTGTGAACTGTAGGATCTGCCATGAGCACTGGCCTGGTGGCTCCTGCCTTCTTAGGGCCCCAATGACACACATGTCAGCTGACAGCAGGCACCAGGGAAGTACATCTCTTAGCCCATCACCCAGTCCAGGGTAGAAGAGATAAGGCTGGGGTGACAGCAGGAGATAGCAGTGAGGGTGGACTGACAGGACTTCCCCACCCCCAGAGCACTGCCAGTCTGAGGGAGACACACAAACTCAGAGAGGTACAGATGGCAGAAACCAAAACATCCCTCAAATCTAAATATAGATTAACCAAGAATGAATCTTTTGGGGCCCTGGGGCAGAAAAGGTGGGTCACCTGGTACCCCTGGGCTCAGATGGCCATGTCCTGGGCTCATCCCTGCCTGGGTCCTAGGTTTAGGCCAGGATCTGGAGCATCAGTCATCATCCTACTCACTATTAATTTGCTCTTGCAAGCCTCCCAACCCCCAGGAATTTAGGTATCTCTGACTCAAGGGTTCATGACAGCCTCCCAAATATGCCTGGACCAAAGCAGATTCATGTCCTGCCTCAAACACCCCTGAGCAGCAGAGGAAGGGTCCGGTCTGCTCAAGGGTAGAAGAGTGAGCCTGGGAGGGCTGGGATGGGGACTTGGAGGGAGTCTGAAGAGGAGTCCTAGGACTCAGCCACCCCTGCTTCCCACAGCCTAGCAGTGCAAAAGGCCTGTGGATCTGGGTTCAAATCCTGGTCACACCATTTCCTAAATATGTGACCAAGGGCAAGTGACATGTCCTCTCTCAGCCTTAGTTTCTTCATCTAGAATAATAATGCCTACTCTCTGAGAATTACTGCAGAGAAAAGAGTTGTACAAGTGTCAGTTTCACCCCCAAGTAAGTAACCTAAAATATAACTGGAGAGGGAAGGGTAGGGAGGAATAAATACAGTGTCCAAAAATGGCACACTTCCAACAAAAAGTGTAAGGTAACATTTTGGTAGGATGGTTGTTAAGATTCTCACGAAAGATTAAACAGTGGAAAACGTTGGCAAGGCATGACCCTGCTCTGTCCCCTGCAAGCCCTGCCGCAGCCACACAGCCCTTCCATAGGCTGTGGATTGGGCGAGGTGCCTCTCTGGGCCCCAGCCTCAGAACGGGGCATCACTGAACAGGAGTCAGAGTGGGTGTGGAAGGCAGGAGCGAGTACAAGGAGAAGGTGCTTAGCAAACTGAGAGGCGTCATGAGAATGTGAGGAATCATTACCCAGGGCACTGAGAAGGTGCTGGGTCTTACATGTGCCCCTCACAGAGAGAGCAGCTGAGGTGTGGGAGGCACAGGGACACCCCTGAGTCAAAGCAAGTCAGAGCCCATCTGGGGACCTCTAGTACCTCAGGACTTGTGGAATGGGGTAGGGGGCGTTTGGAGAGAGTCACACCAGACTTTGCTCACTGCCCCCTGCTAGCTGTAGAACAGGGTCAGGGTACCTGCCCGGAGCCATTCATGACCTGGTCCCTAGCACTCACCTTAACTGCCCTCCCTGAGTCCCCCCTCAGAACTGAAGACCCTCAGACTAGTGTCATCTGGCCCCAGCCTCGAACTGTTCAGATGGAGAAACAAACGCCCAGCCAATAGGGACAGAGATAAGATCCTAGGTCTCCCAGCTACTAATCCAAGTCTCTGTCTCTGCCACCCATTATATGCCATCCTTTTCACTCTCCTGGGGGTGACCTTCGGACAGTCAGTGCCCTCTCTCTGCTTCAAGATTCATCCTCCACCCAAGGGCCCCCGCCCTGCCCAGGATGTTGGACAATGAAGTGCCAGCAAGTCTTGACTTACTCCTGGGTGCTCCCTCCTACTCACCATCTAGTCAGACAGATGGATGGCTGCCTCAATCTCCCCTCTGGGAGATGAGAAGAAGGCCCCCCAACTTGGCCCCACTTCCCCCACCCCCCTCCTCAGGAGTCACCGGGCCTGCCAGTTTGGGTGGAGAAAATTCCCAGGTTGCCTAGGGTAATGAGGCAGTATCCTGGGGGCACCATTCTAGAAGATTGGGCAATGACCTGTGTGATGTCACCAGGAAGCAGTAGAGAGGTGATTCCAGAGGCCCCTTGGGAAGGGCACATGACGGAACACTCTAAAGTCCCCAGGGCTGCCTTGGCCTTGAGAGAGACAAATCCTTTACAGTTAGGTGGCAGGTGGCAATAGGCATCCCGGTCCCACCTGGAGCCGGATCTCAGTGTTTGCCCAGGGCGGGTCTCCTACCCCTGCTGGGCCTCACTGAGCAAACAGCCCAAACACTGCCCTGAGGGAGTGGCTAGAGCCTGAGGGAGTCACAGAGAGGTATACACAGAGTCACCCATATCCCCTCTCCTCCTGGTGACTCTGTCACAGCCGTGTACCATCACACTGATGTCCTGTCACAGTCCCTCGCAGCCACACACCATCTCAGTCTCCTGAGTGGGTGCCCGACACAGGTACGCTGGCTTGGGTACACCAGGTCACCCAAGTAGAGTTGCCAGATAAAACACAGGACACCTTGTGCAATATGATTTTCAGACTAGCAAAGAATCATTTTTAGTATATGTCCCGAATATTTGTTAAATCTGGCAACCTTACACCTGAGGCACTGCCATGTCCACATCACAAAACCTCAAAGAGCTACACCAGGCCCCCCACAGACCTCAGTCTCACCTGCCCTGGGAAGGCGCAGTCAGCACATGACTCACAGGTATTGAGCGCATGTGTGCATGTGCTGCACCCCCACCCCTCCCCGCCGACACATGGACCTACACATCCTCTCTGTGAAGAGGCACTGGGCCAGACTGAGTCTTCCATACTCATTTTGTCTAACCTTCAAAACAACCTTAGGTGGAAGGTCATGCAGGGACTATTAGCCCCATTTGACAGATGAGGAAAATAAGGCCCAGCAAATGGTCCCCTGGTAGGGGCAGAGGGGGTGTGAGGGAAGTCACGTTATACCTGGGCCAGGCTGTGTCCTTGGGTGGGTCTGAGCTCCTCAAGCAGACTTCTCAGAGGAGCCTCTCCCCTCAGGAATGATAGCCTAGGGAGTTTGGGGGCAGACCCTCCGCCCTACCCCACTCCATCCAAAGGGTGACCCTAAGTACTCCCCTCTAGTCCCAGAGGGTGGAAACTGTCCCGAGTCAGGGTGCCAAGGGCCCAGCTTTGATATTAAAAAAATAAGAAACCAAAAGAAGGAACTTGTGTGGGCTTCCAGAAAAGAGGCCGTGGCTGCAGGGCTGGAGTTCCTGCCTTGGTAGACAACGTCGTAGACAACCTCGTCCTCCCCGAGGACACACAAAGACACACAAAGACGCCTATACCCCCACTGCCATCCAGCCTGAGCATAGAGCAGAGGGGAGGGCCTGGGGTCAGACAGATGGATTAGGAGCCTCTGACAGGAAACTCCAGGGCTTTCGGAAGGTTGCATCGACCCAGCAATCGAACTGGATTCCTGCAGGCAGCAGTGCCCAATAGACATGATCAGCAGAAGGACTCAGCACGCAGAGGGCAGTGCTGGCCATCTGGGCTGGGCCCCCCAAAACAGGAGTCTCCACGGTTCTACACTGGGCTGCGCCAACCTTGGGCAAGACCCTGCTTCTCTCTAGCCTGTTTTCCTGTCCAGGTGGTTGTGCTCCAGATGCCTCTCAGGTTGTGCTCCAGATGCCTCTCCGTTGGGCTGGGGTAGGTGGGAGGGCTCTGTAAATTGTGAAGTCCGGCATAGTGGAGGTGGGAAGGAGCTGTGTTAGACTCCTTTCTCCCCCAAGCCTGAGGGTGCTCTTGAGGGCAGTAAGACCCTGCAAAGCCCAGAGGGAAGCTCCCAGGGCTCTTGAGTACAGGGACTGGAGGATGAGGAGGGAAGGACAGGAGAGGAGGTGGGACAGAACGAGTAAAATATCCTGCTCAGCAGTCTAGCCTAATGGCTAAGAGCTTGGGTTAGGGAGCCAGGATGCCTGGGTGAGAACCGATTACTGTGTGATCTAGAACAAGTTACTCAACCTCTCTGGGTCTCAGTTCTCCTATTTCTAGAATGAACAGGCTAGTAGGACTTGTATCATTGCAATGAGGATGAAGTGAATTAATGCACATAGAGTGCTTAGCACAGTGCCAGGCAAGCGATGATGCTCAACAGGCACCACAGCTGCTATCAGTTCTTGTCTCCTGAGCCCCTTTCCCCCAGGTCTGGCAGCTGTCCCCAAGGCATGGCCTCTTACCTAAGTCTCTACTCCTTGACCTGGAGGCAGTGTCTCCCTCTTCTGACCTGGAGGAAAGGAAACAGTGGGTTCTCCTGGAGCCTGGAGGGTGGAGAATAAAGCAGAAGTGGGCACGCACGATGACATCTTGTCCCCCTCCCTCACTCCCCAATTCCAAACACAGCTACAAAGGCCTGGATGGGTCCCCTTGGGGGGACCTGCACTTAATGGCATAAGCTCCTTGCATCAGCAGAGCCCCCTCCTCAGTGACTGACAACTGGATGCTGGGACAGCAGCAGGCCCCGGGGAGCCTGGTCCTTCCCAGGCAGCAGGCAGGATAGTACTGAGTCCACACTCCAGGGGCTGGTTCCCTGGAAGGTTTTCAGTATGGGCTCTGTCAGAGAGTGGGGCTGAAGGCTCTGCGTTGGGTCATGGTTCATTCTGGGGGCAAAATCCACACCTGGAACATGCCTAGAACACACTCAGCTTCCCGAGGCTCTGCTGAGCAGGGGACTCCTGCCAATCCCTGCCCCCTGACCTGAGGCCTGGTGCCCCCGGTCAGAGGATATCTCCACAGTGCTCCCCCGGGGGAGGCTGTCTCCTTCAGCACCTTCTAAATTTAGGGCTTGGGCTCTGTGACTCATTCCTGAATCTGCTTTGCTCCCCTCCTCCAGGAGTATGCTCCCACGGTATTTTTATCTTCTGCTGCCTCAGACTGATTAATAAGGGCCTAGAATCTTGCAGCAGCCACACACACGAGGAGAGCTCCCCAGTCCACCCGCCCCCAGGTCAGCTCTGGGTGTCTCTCTGACCAGGTCCTATGCTCCCCCTCCCTTTACCTGTCCCTGCACCCACGCCCACCCTGCTACTCTCCAACCATTGTCCACGCAGGTGACTGCACCTGAGGCTGACTCCAAGCAGTCAGTGGTGTCAGTGAGGAAGGAGAGGTGGAGCCAAGCCTTGCCCCTTCCAAATCAGCTTCTGGGAAGAGCCCTGGCCTAACATCAAGATACCTGAGTTCTGGCCCAGACTCACTTCCAGAGAAACAACTGTGGAGCCCAGCTCCAAGGGACGGAGAAAGTTCACTTCCCTGGTGGGTAGCTGCCTAATTCAGGGGGTGGTATGGTGTGCCCACGGTGCCACCTGCCTGCTCCATGTGGCTGGGGGAGTGGCTCTGACTGTGGGGCTCTGCATGAGTTCTTGGCTTCTCTGGGCTTCTCTTTCTTTCTCTACAAATAAGGGGTTTGAACCAGATCTCCATTACGGAGACTTGGACCAGAGCTGAATTGCCACTGAGCCACAGACCTCTACCTTCAAACAGAGGGGGCTGGGGGTAGGGTTATCTGATGTTGGGCCCTGCCTGCTACCCAGGCTTCTCTCTGTCCCCAGCAATTGCTCTGTACAAGGGACACACAAGCCCCTGCTGACAGCCTTTTTGGACTTCTGTCTTGAAGAGAGGAAAGGATCATGCATGACCTCACACACTGAAGGGGCTGGAGAGAGCCCAGGGTCTGGTTCTGGTCTCACTGCCCAGGGCTGTATTGTGCAGCTTTGGACAAGAATCACCTTAATTCTGGACTCAGGCTGTGGGGAAACGAATCACACACATGCAGAGGTGTAAAATGCTCCCTGCTAGGTTCCCAGGGCCAGAGGAGGAAATGGATATGTGAGTGCCTCCCTCCACTTTCAGAAATGCAGGCTCCCAGGGCACAGAGTAGAGGTATCTGGGAGATGGACAGACGTGGGACTGCTGCATCTCTGCCCCTGCTGGGCTCTATGAGAACCTATCCGCATCTAGCCTCCACCTGTGTTCATGAGTAACAACAGTGGCTAATGTTTACTGAGTGCATACCACAAGCCAGGTGCTGTTCTATGCACTTAACAGACCTTAACTCATTTAATTCATAGTTATACATCCAGACAGCCCTGGATAAGGCTTACCACCCCGATTCTACAGACAATGAGGCTCAGACTAGAGAAGTGACTTGCCGACGGTCACGACGTTAAGTCACTGGGAAGGCTGATTAAATGGTAGGTCTGACTGCAAGCCTGCCTTCTGTTTTACCCTAAGGTAGCTCTTCTCAGAGTATACATTAGACACTCAATAAATGTTTGATGAAGATGTTTGATTACTGCCATGTAATGGAAAGATCTTTGTCCTAGTCTAGTCTACCCCAACCCATTGTGTATCCTTAAAAGAGTCCTTTCCTCCTTTGGCCTCAGTTTCCCTGGCTGAAAACAGAGATGGTAAGTGAAGGTCCAGAGAATTAGATACTTGGAGGTGGGAAGGATCTTGAATTTCTATTTCTACAAACACTGCCTTTCATGACTTGCCTGAGGAAGTCCCATCTGCAACTGGACCTTAGGGTCTCTCAGCCCCGTCCCACACCTATGTCCAGGATCTCTCAGAGCACTCTGGAGAGTAACAACTGTGGAGCCCAGCTCCAAGGGACGGAGAAAGTTCACTTCCCTGGTGGGTAGCTGCCTAATTCAGGGGGTGGTATGGTGTGCCCACAGTGCCACCTGCCTGCTCCATGTGGCTGGGGGAGTGGCTCCTACAGCCTCAGCTCAGTGAGCATCACTTCTTCTCCTTATTACCCAGGCCAGCCCAGGTATCACCTCCAGCTGTCACTGGCCCCAACTGGAATCACTTGAGCACTACTGCCTCCCAGGCTGAGAAACAGAGCCCAATGCCCTCCCACTCTTTTCCATTCAGGGTCTGTCTGCTTAACATCACCACTTCATTTGTCACACCTGGGTTCCTTCCCTTACCTGGGCCACTCACCTGAGAAGCAGGGTCTGTACAGCTCCAGCAACACTGTCCTCTTTCTCCAGGATTCTCCAGCTTCTCGTTAGCTTCCTGCCTTTGGCAGTCATCTCAACAGAGCAGGGCCCTCCTCCACTAGGTCCAGGTAGGTAGGAGAAGGATTGGGACTAGGGACTCAGACTCTGAGTACAGTTGGTCTCTCTAAGCCTGTATCCAAAGACAGTAATCCTTAGGGTGCAGGGAGGGGCTCCAGGCCCAAAGGCAGGAAGGCTGGGCTTTAGCCCTTATTCATAGACTCTGAGACCTGGGGCAAGCTCCTCCCCGTCTTGGGGCCCTCAGTTTTGCAATTTGTAGAATGAGGAATTGGCCCCTCAATCTGCAATCGCCCAACTATAATAACCTTTTGCCTTTATAGATTGCTTGGGAATTTTGTTTCCTGGATCTGATTTGATCTTTCCAATAATCTATTTCCACTTATAAATGAGAAGGCTTAGGTCCTCAGTGGAACAGAATTACCCAGGGTCCTAAGCAAGTCAGAGTCAGAACCAGGACTAGAGTCCTTGCTAGAGTCGTTGAATCCTGAATCATTTGTAGTCCTTCACACTCTATGATGCTAGGACTTTGGCTGTGTGACGTTCTCTGACCCATTGCCCTACAGGTAAAATGACTGCTCTGAGAATCAAATTAAGAGGGGCAATGAAGGGGGCTGTGCTTTGCAAATCATGAGAAAAGACAACAGAAAGATAACAGGGCCGTTACGTTACTATTTATTAACTGTTATCTTCGCTAGGGCGCCCCCACGTGGCCATCCCGAAACACTCCGTTTGCGCAGGCGCTCTTGGGTGTTTACAGACGCCTCGAGGCCCTGCATTTGCGCCTGCGCTTCCCGTCAGGCCCGCCCAATGGCCCTCGGGCAGCGGGCTGGTTGATGTTGACCCCAAGTCCCCCAGAGGTTGTGGCTGCTCTGTCACCATGGCTTCCCGGGGCCCTGTCAGCTCCGCTTCTGTTGAGACGTCTCCACAACCCCAGAGCAGCAGGGATCTAAGCAGTGGCAGAGGGAGGCACAGCACGGTCGCGATGCTCCTCTCCCCGGATATAGTTGGCTATATCCGTGGCTATAGTTGGTCACGGTTGCGCTAACCCGCGAGGGCCGATTCTGGCACCCTTCAGGGCAAACATGGCGGCCGCAGCGAACGGCCCACGCACTGCCTTACGGGAGCCTTAGTTCTCCGCTAGAACCTCTGTGGAGTTGGAGCGCTGTGAAAACTACATTTCCCAGAAGTCCAAGAGCCAGAGTTGCAGAAGAAGTGCCCGGGTCATGTTGGGAGATGGAGTTTGGGAACCGTAGTGAGTTTGTACCGGCCAGGAAACGTCGCGAAGCGGTAGAGCCAAGCGTTCTGAGCCTGGGCTGTGGGTTCCAGGTCTGCATGAGTTACACTGTAGCTGTCACAGGAAAAAAGTAGCGCTGTTAGGGCTGAGTTTTAGAAAGAATACTACTCACTACCTGTCCTCACCTCCCGCACGGCTTCCACCCCATCACTCTTTGGAAACTACACTTACAGCAGTCACTGTCGCCCGGGATTCTCAGTTCTCTTACTGCTGTTCTAAAGAACTGTTTGTGATGATGGAAATATTCTATATCTGCACTGTCCAATACAGTAGCGACTAGTTTGTGGCTACTGGACATTTACATGAGGCTACGTGCGGTGGAGGAAGAAAAAACTTAATTGAATTTATTTTTAAAATATTTTGAAAACAATTACTTTAAATAGCTATCTGTAGCTAGTGGCTACCGTTTTGGGCAGCGGCACCGTATACTAGACTTCTTAGTGTTCAGTACCAACAATTACCTTCCTGCTTTGTGAGACTTAAAACTTTAGTTTTCTTCCTACTGCCAACTAAAAAAAGTACACAATCTAAAAGTTGAGAATTATGTTTTATTCTCAGCGGTACTAAGATCCATAGCCAGGAATGGCAGCCTCTCAGATAGCTCTGAGGGGACTGTTCCTAAGAGGTAAGGGAGGAGGCAGGAGTTTTTCTGGAAAAAAACAACCAACCAAGTTGATGTAATTGAACATCAAAAGGTTACTGCTTATCAAACAAAAACCAGACATCTCAAGTTAATGATTTTAGTGCCTTTCTATGTATGAGAAGATGCAAGAGTCTGAGCTCACTGAAATTATTGCTTTGATATGCATCTTAAATATCTAGGGCCAGTTTCCTGAATTCCCCTCTGGGTGCACTGTTGGGTGACTGTAATGGCTGATGGCTCAATGGCAGGCAACATTCTTTGTTTACTGAGGAGGAAGGCAACATTTTTTTGTCCACACTGCCTACTCACTACACTTAGTCTTTGCAGATTCCTCCTCCATTGTGTGTCCTTTGAAAACCTAAAAATAGTTCGGACTGTAAAAATCTACTGTGGTATTCATCCGGCTGGAATAAGAGACACAGATAAAGCTAGCTGCAAAATTAATAGGAAATAATATTTTTCCCAGGGACATAACTGCAGCTATAAAAATGTCATAACAACCCCCTCCTTTGAGTGACTACTTCTTTCTTACTCACTGAACAACTTTGTTTTCTAAAGTAATAGACTATCAGAAACTTTGCTGTTTGAAATTATATAAGTAAGAATGAAACTTTTGCCTAGAGGAGCTAAATCACTAAATGGACAGGATTTACAACCCACGTGCAGAGATTCAGATAAAGGATTTCTGAACATCATATTCCACATCTATCTTAACTTCACTGTTTCCAAGGAAATAGGACCCTGGGTCTGCTGAGCAGTCCAGACCTGATGTTGGCCCCTTTACACACAGCTCTGCTTTGAGCCATCAAAATATTGCTTCATTTAAATTTCACCTAATCCCACCACTCTCTCAAATCCTGTAAGAACTCTCTTTTCCTTTGTGTTGGTAGGACACTGCATGGTTCCTCTGGTGTGTTGTCTTTCTCATAGCAATGGGTCAATAAATCTGACTATGCTGGACAATGGATTTGTCTCTGGTAGTCTTTGGCTGACTGGATTAGGACACCCTGAAATACTGGGGTCCTCCAAGTTCTGTCACAGGCTCTCTCTTCACTCTGCATACTCTCTTTGGATGACCTCTTTCCCTTCCATCTATAAGCTGATGGCTCCACAATTTATGGCTCAGGCCTTTCTCTGACTGCTGAGACATCTGCTTCTGGTTGGCTCAGGTTCCTTAAACTCAGTGTGTTTAATATAGGTTTTTTTGTTTTGTTTTTTTTGTTTTGTTTTGTTTTGTTTTGTTTTGGTGACCACTCTTCACTGCTGTGTTCCAAGTAAGAACTGGGTACTGACCACCTCTCACCGTGAGATGTGTGGGGACACTCCTCACCTGGGTCAGGTACCTTTTCACTCATTGTCCTCAAACTGCATCACATTGGATCAGCTGCTTTTCACATAGGCCAGCATCCTAAAACCTTAGAAAGTTGGGAGGGAATGGGGGTGCAGGTGGAATACAGGTCTGAATTACTCTGCCCCTTTTCCCTGAGACTTTGGTAATGGGTGGGGCCTCAAGAAGGAGGCTGCTGAAGGGATCCTGTCTCTTCCTCCTCATCTCTCATGGTCCCCTCCCTTGAAGCATTTCCAGTGTCATCCCCAGCCCATCCAGGCCCTACTGGTACCTTGGGAATTTCACAGCCACCTGCCTTCACTGAGCCTGGACCCACTCTACAGAGGGGTGAGGTGTGGCCTGTCTGCTGCGGGGAGGGAGGTTGAGAACCGTAGGAGGAAGCTTCTTCTTGGGCTGTGCTTGGTTTTCTCTTGAGCACATCTAAAACAAAACAGATTTCAACATCTTGGCGACTTAACTTCCTTGTGAAGAACCCTTCATCCCACTCCCCTCTGCCACATCTCAGCTACCAAAGAAGTTTGATCTAACTTCTTAGAAGATAAAAAGGGGTCATTCTTCCCTTTCCTGCCCATTTCAAAGCATTGTTTATATTCACCCATATTGAATGATGCCCAAATCACAAGTTTCTCTCCTTGGTGGGTATAGTTTCACTTTACCCCATTCCAAATGCAATAGTCTCTTTTTTCCTTTAAAGCAATAGTCAACAGTGTGCATATATGGGGTGTAGGGAAGGTTAGGGGTCTCAGGACTCCATTAGCTACAGATGAACTTACTTCCCTCAAACCCTGAGTGTTTTGACCATTTCACACTTTTAAACCATTTTATTTTTAGTTCTATATTATTTAATTTATAATCCTTGGTGGGCCATCGATTAGACATAAACAACTATTTAAAACATAGAAATAAACCTTTGTTTTAAGATGATTGTTCTAAGATGCAGATTCTTGCATTTACCCAATCAAAATTCATACATAGCATATCTAGATGCCGCTAAGACTGCAAAGTCACAGCCAGAAAAACGGAAAAAAAAAAAGTGGATCATATCCCATTTGGCTTTTCATATATCGAGAATAAAGCCAGCCTACTCTCACAGGTGTCATTTGTGAAAACTGCTTGTAAGCAGCAGTTTGAACCTTTAATCTCATCATTTAGAAACAAAATATAAACATTAGAAACAAAAAATAAACCTGTAGGATTTTAAGAAGTATGAAATATTTCAGACATATGTTTCCAATGTTAGGACACACAGACCCAGCTCCTTCTTTGTTTTACCTATTTGAGGTGGGGGTGGGGGGTGGGAAGGTAATTAGGTCTTACTTATTTTTAAATGGAGGTACTGGGGATTGAACCCAGGACCTTATGCATGCTAGGCACACACTCTACCACTGAGCTATATACACTCCCACCCAGTTCCTTCTCTGGATTGCACTGAATCCCATCTTGTGGATGTACCTTATATATAAGCATTCATCCTATCATACACTGTGGAGTGCAACTGCTGGGGCCAAGGTTATGTTTGTGTGAGTGTCTATGTGTGTATGGGTGTGTGTGTGTGTAACATGGCCAAAGTGCCCTCCTGAGAGGTTAGACCTGCTTATACGCCCACCAGCAGGAATGATGGTTCCATTTCCCCACACCCTCACCAAATCTGAAAATTAATTTCTTAATTTTTGCCAACTGGATGAATGAAAAATGACGTCTCATTCGTACTTTAACTTAAATTTCCCTAGTTGTGCAGAGTTTTATTTTTTGTGAACCACTTATTTTTCTTCTTCTGATAAAAGTCATTGCTCATTTTTATATTGGGTTTTCTGTTCTTTAGTTGACTTAAGGAAGTTGTATATATCTTCTGGATTTTAAAAATTTGTTAAATATGTTGAAAGTATTTGCTCCTCATCTACTGACTCTTCTTTTACTTTGTATATAGTGTCCTTTTTTTCTGAGAAAATATGTATAACATAAAATTACCACCTTATTTTTAAGTATGCAATAATTCAGTGGCATTAATTATGTTCACAATGTTGTACAACCATTGCCACTATTTCCAAAACTGTTTCATCATCTCAAACAGAAATTCTGTAAACATTAAGCAATAACTACCCATTTCCTCCCTCTAGCCGCAGTAATTTCTAATCTACTTTCTGTCTCCATGAATTTGCCTATCCTATATATCTTATATAAGTGGAATCATAAAATATCTGTCCTTTTGTGTCTGACTTATTTCATGTAGCATCAGTTTTCAACGTTCATACAGGTGGTAGCATGTATTAGAACTTTATTCCTTTTTTCGGCTGAAGGATATTGCATTGTATGGTATAAATCACATTTTGTTTATCCATTCATCTGTTGATGGACACTGGAGTTGTTTCCACCTTTTGGCTATTGTGAATAATGTTACTATAAACCTAGGTGTACAAATATCTCTTTGAGTCCCTGCCTTCAGTAAACCTAGGAGTGGAGTTTCTGGGTTATATTGTAGGTTCTATGTTTAACTTTTTGAGAAACCATCAAACTTTTCCACAGTGGCTACACTATTTTACATTCCCACCAGCAATGCCCAAAGGTTCCAGTTTCTTCACATCCTTGCCAATGCTTGTTATTTTCCATTGAAAAAAAATTTTTTTTTCTTATAGCCATCCTAGTAGGCATAAGCTGGTATCTCGTTGTGTTTTTGATTGCATTTCCCTAATGAATAATAACATTGAGAAACTTTTCATGTGTTTATTGGCCTTTTGTATATCTTTTCTTTTTTTCTTTTTGAGAAATGTCTTTTCCAATCCTTTGCTCATTTTAAAAAATTAAAAAAACATTTTTTCCCTTTGTGCTCATTTGTTGAATTTCATTATCTTTGTGGTTGTCGAGTTTTAGGAGTTCTTTATATATTCTGGACACTGAACCCTTATCAGATATATATTTGCAAATACTTTCTCCTATTCTATACATTGTCTCCTTACTTTCTTGATCATATCCTTTGATGCACAAAAGTTCTTTTTTCCCTTTGTTGTCTGTACCTTTGGTATCCTATTCATGAAATCATTGTCATGAAGATTTCCCCCAATGGGTCTTCAAAGATTTTTTTTAAAATAGTTTTAGCTGTTAAGTTTTGATCTCCAATCCAATTTGAGTTAGTTTTTTGTTTATGGTGTGAGGGAAGTGTCCAATTCTATCCTTTTGCATCTAGAAATCCTGTTGTCCCAGCACCATTTGTTGAAGAAACAATTTCCCCCCATTGAATCGAGTTGGCATCCTTGTCAAAAATCAATTGACCATAGACGTATGGGTTTATTTCTGGATCTGAATCCTATTCTAATGGTCCATGTGTGTATCTTTATGCCGGTACCACCTTATTTTTACTATTGTACCTTCGTAGTATATCTTAAAGTGTGAAGTCCTTCAACTTTGTCCTTTTTCAAGATTGTTTTGGCTGTTCAGGGCCCCCTGAGATTCCATATAAATTTGAGGATTGGCATTTCCATGTTTGCAAAGAAGGCTCTTGGAATTTTGATAACGTATGGTGACTTCTATTGCTCAAAAATTTTACATTTTAATGTGGTTAAATTATCTTTTCTCTTATGATTTTTCTGCTTTGCATATTGTTTAGGAAGGTCTTCCCTATCCCTAGGTTATAGGTAAATTATTGTATTTGTTTCTAATATCTTTATCATTTTATGATTATGGGTCATAATGTAATATAATCTACCTGGAATTTACTTTGTCATATGGTGTGAAGTAAAAATTTGAACTATATTTTTTTCTCTAGCTGGATAACTTCATAGTCTTTATAGTAATTATTGAAGAGACTCCTGGTTTCCATTTATTTGAAAGGCCACCTTCATCTTATATTAAATATGTACATGGGAGGATCTATTTCTGGTCTCTATTCTATTATTAATCTTGCCTATTTTTGAAGCAACAGCAGGCCATATTCATTATATAGTCTTTCCTCATTCTTAAAAAATTTTTTCTTGGGTATTCTTTTTTGAGATCAGTTTTAGAAATAACTTGATAAATTCCATAAAAATGATATCCCATTAGAATTTCAATGGGAATATATTAATTCATAATTTGTGTAAATTATATTTTTATTTTTAGTCTTCCCAACCCCAAACATATTATATATTTTCTTTCATTTGGGTATTCTTTTATGTCCTTTAGTTAATTCAGTTGATTGCATTAAGATACATTAAGTATATAATTGATACAAACAAATTAATTTATGTTGTTCATTTGCAGCTAGTAAATTTTTTCTTGGTCTATTCCTAAGTATATTAGTTTTTGTAGCTGTTGTGAATGACTTCATTTTTACTACATTTTCTAATTGGATATTATTGGGATATATAATAACTTCTGAATATATATATATTTTCTAAGTATTACTTACAGAAACTTTCCTACAGGTTTACTAACACAGTTAAGCAGAAATCTATAAACAAGAGTGTACAGTGTAGCATAGTAAGAGCAAATAATTGGAAATAGCCTAAATATTTATCGATATGGGACTGATTTATGTATATAGTACATCTATATAATGAAATACTATGCAGCTGTAAAAGGAATGAAGTATATCTATATACTCTGAAATGGAAAGTTCTGTAAGATACATTGAAAGTATATTGCTATATAAGGAAGCAACATGTAGAACAGTGTGTAAATGCTACATTTGTGTTTTTATATTCTTGTGCATGCATAAATATTTCTAAAACACACTAAATTGGTAATACTCATGCTTTGTGAGGAGGAGACTGGAAAATTGGTGTGTGTAAGCAACAATGATGTGTTCATGCCCATTTTCTCTTCCAGGGAGCATGGGAAGGCTACATTTCCTAACCTTCCTAGTAGATGTGATCCCACCAATGAAGGTGTGGGCAGAAGAACGTGTCACTTCAGGTCCATGTCAATTAAGTGTCAGTGTGAACGTTTTTCCCCACTCTCTCCCTCCCCCCATGCCCCAACCTGTGTCCCATCCAAAAAGTTGGGATTAAAGAACTGCAGTGATGGAGATGCTAGGTGGAAGCAGCTTGGATCTGAGCCTCTGTTGGAGAACAGTACACCAACATGGTCTACCCGACATTGGGATGTAGGGGAGACATAAACTTTTGTGTTTTAAGCCACTGACATTTGAAGGTTTATTTGGTACCACATGTAGTGGGTTAAAGATGGCCAGAAACTCTTTGACACTCCTTTCATTGAATGCTGGGGTCTATATCCTTGAATCTGGACTGGACTGGGACTGCCCTGACCAACAGAACACAGAGGAAGTGATGCTGTACCAACATCTGGGCTCAAGCCTTAGGAGACCAGCAGCTTTCTTCCTGTCTGTTGGAATGCTTGTTTTGGGATGCTTTCTCTCTGAATCTAGCCACATGGCTAGAGACCTAAGCCATGTGGAGGGACCACAGGTAGGTGTTTTCGTTTTCAGCTCTAATCCACCTTCCAGCCAACAGCCAGCATCTCCTGCCAGCCAAGTGAGTGAGGCATTATTAGCCACCAGCCCAGCTGAGTCTTAATATAACTCCAGGCCTGGTTGTGACTACAGCCATGTGAGACTCAAAGCAAAAATCACCTGAGCTCAGCCAACACTCAGAATCATGAGAGCTATTAAGAAATAGTTGTATTGAGTAGTAGATAACCAAAAGATCACTGACCAGCCTGTCCTATGCTAACCAACATGAAGGTGTGAAGCAAAGAGGCTCACTCTTATACTCTGACTTTTTGGCTAAGTGCGTGTGATTTCTTTTTCAATTAAAAATACTTACAGTTTTGGGGGGAGGTTATAGCTCAGCGGTGGACTGCGTACTTAGCACGCACAAGGTCCTGGGTTCAATCTCCAGTACCTCCATTAAAAAAATTAATAAAATAAAAAGTAATAAATCTAGTTACCTACACCTCCCCAAAATTAAAAAAAAAAAGTTACAGCTTTGAATTTAAAACTTCTAAGCACTAGGTCATGAGAACTGTTTTTGTATATTTTGTATATTTTTGATACCACAGCAATAAATATGTACTGATCATCTAGTCAGCTGATGCTTCAAGACAGAGGTGGGATCAAGGCTGACTTGATCCCAGCTCTCCTGAAGCTTTCAGCCTGGTAGGAGAGATAGGTCACAAACAACTGAACAGACACAGAAACAGGATCCTTTCTGAGAGTGATAAGTGCTCTGAAAGGAAGAACAACTAGATGATTTGTAGACATTGACTGGGATGGGGCTATTTCAGACTGGGTGAACAGGGAAGGTCTTCTGAATCTGACTGGTAGGCAGGAGCCAGTCCCTAAAAGTTCAGGAGGAAGAACACTAGGAATAGGGGACAACCAGGGCAAAGGTTCCACAGTGGAACTGAGTATGGCAGTGATTTCAGGGTTATGAATAGGGCTTTATTCAAAGAGTAGAGAGAGTCAAGGTCAGCAATGTGGGCAGGAGCTAGACCATGCAGGGCTTTGAAGACCACAGAAAGGTCTTCAGGATTTGCTCTGAATGTGCTGAAAAGCCTTAGGAGGGTTTTGAGTAGACTAACACGAGCTGATTTAGGTTTTTAAACAATCACTCTGGCTGCTGGGAGATGCTTAACCCAGGTGCAAGTTTCAAACTATATTCTAAAGTACATTAGGTCTCTAAATCATGATATTATCACTTATATATTTACTGGTCATTGAATCATGGTTTTCTAACATAATTAAAGATAATTTAAATAGCATGTTAAATGTGAAATGTAGAAATTTATCTTCATATATTATGAATATTATCTAAAATTTTAAGTCAATTTTATAATACAACCTTTCCTATTCTAAAAATAAAAGATAAATATTTTTAGTCAAAATCAATAACTTCTTTATCATATACTATTCAAAAACGACAAAATTATTTTAAATTTCCTAGGAGTGCTTTGTGAGTCAGAAAAGGGTTAGGAATGCCTGACCCCAATATGATTCTCCAACTGAGAGAAATAGCACCTCTGTACCTCACAGGTTGGCAGAACCCTGATAATACACCCTTCGATGAACACAGACCCTGCTCCATTGATGGTGTCCCTAGGCACCTGCAAGTTAGCCAGTCCTAAAGGAAATTCATCACTGTCACCAACTGGCCCTGAGCCTCCATGGGTATCATGGCCTTCTCCTGGGCACTTCTAGTTAACATTAACACCCACCACCCGTTTCTTCAATACATAGGCTAGTGTTGGGCTGGGGCTGAGGTCAGAGAAGGCTTAACTCAGTGCAGGGGCAGGAAAGATTTCTTGGAGGAGGTGACCCATGAGTAGGAGCCAGGCCCACTAGAAGGAAAGGTGTTCTAAACAGCAGGCATAGCATGTGCAGAGGAAATGAGGGTCAAAGCCAATGGCATAGGAGGTACTGAGCCAAGTTCACTGTGGTTTCAAAGCAGAGCAGGGGACACTCTCCTGCAGTGTCATCGGCATTTACAACTTATCAAGTCATGACTATCCCCATCTGCATTTCAAGAGATCTGTCACCTCCACTGCCTGCTTGGCTCCAGTGAATCCCTCATTTTTCACACCAGCCTGTCTGCAGGGCTCCGGACAGGGGCGCTGCTGGAGACAGTTTCATCACAGTTCCCTGCAAACCCATGATTCACTGTCAAGTATACCTGCAGGAGACGCTGCTGCTCCTCCAGAGGCCGCCCAAATAGAGTCACCGGTTGAGCCCTGAGTCAGGATACTGGGTTGCTGGCCAGCTCGGCCATCCAGTCCTGTGAAATCTGAGACAACCTTCTTATCTCCTCTGGGCCAGGGGTTGCTAGATGAATCCGCTGCATCCCTTTACTCTCAGGGTCATAAATTTTCTGCGACGAACTGGACCCCTAAACCTTTCTTCCCACAAGGGCGGTCCTGCCTCTTGTTCTTCCAGGCTCAAATCTGCTGGAAGTTTTTGAACTGCATTTGTTCTTCCCGCTGCCTGGAATCCTCTTTTCTCTCCTCCTGGCCAATTCCTATAGCATCCCTCGCGACCCAACGCATCACCTCCGCAAAGCAGGGCCTCGTCCCTTCCAGTCCCTTTCTCCTCCGTGCTTTCTTATCTCTCTGTCATATGTTGTCTGCCTTGTGTCTGTGTTGCCTCCCGTCACAGATCTTGAGCACCTCGAGGGCAGGGTCCGGGTGTGAAGGGGTCTTCAGGTCCCCAGCTTAGAGCGCAGCCATGTCCAGAGCGCCAGTTACTGTTGATTTCGGTCCGGGCGCGGTGGGGTTAAGGAACACTGGCCCCGGAGGCCCCGCCTGCGGAGCGCACCAACAGGCGTGGGCGAAACCGCCCTATCCTCTCCGATCCTGATCCCCGATCACTGTCCCGACAGCGACAGGAGACCCCACTCAGGGGAGACTTTTCTGTGGGGTCCGGGTGGTCCGACTCTGGGGGCTGCTTCCCTCCAGGTTTTCGTTCCTTTCTCCCCTCAAGAACCCTCTTAGAACAATCCGGGGATTCCCCGCTGCTGCCCGCCCCCTGACGTCACGGAGTCCCTTCGGGGCCCCGCCCCGGCCCGGCCACGCCTCCCTCCGCTGGAGGAGCGCTTGGTGCTGGCGGGACTGAGCGGCCATGGCGGGGCCAGAAGACCCCGGCGCTCCCGCTGCCCAATGGAAAAGACACATCGTGCGGCAGCTTCGACAGCGAGACCGCACGCAAAAAGCACTCTTTCTGGAGCTAGTGCCGGCCTGTGAGTGCAGTGCGTCCTGGGGCCTTAGATGGCCGTCGAGGGGATGGGGCTCGGTGCTCGGGTTTGTCTGGCTCCTCGGGCTGTATGTGACCCAAGTGCACCAATGCCTTTTCTTTGGCGCACTTTTCTTTTCGCCTCCGAAGCCTTGGGCCAGCTAGATCTTCAGTCTGTTACGCTCCAGCTCCGACTAGCCAGCATTCTTGCCCTTTCCAGGCCAGGCTCTGCTTAGATCCCCTTCCTGGACCCTCTGGGTGCCCTGCTCTTCCTCGCCCCTCAGGGCCGAGCTCTGCCTCCCACATACTGGGCTTCCTAGGGGCAGATTCGTCAGCGAGTTTTTTTTTTTTTTTTTTTTTTTTAGGGTCTTTTATACTTCCCCTTCCTGGGCAGTCCCCGGAGTAGAGCCAGGTCAGTTCTTTTGGTTCCCGTAAGCACAGTGAAAGAACGCAGGACTGTCTAGAGCAGCTACTTTTAAACTCTGAATCTCCAGGGAGGAAGCTCAGAGCCTGAGGCTTTGCCACAGATAGGTGATTCTGGCTCAGGTTTTTGGAGCATCTCTGTGTCCAGCCAACCACAGCCTGAGGGAGAAGCAGTGGGCTGCAGGCCGTGGAGGGAGGTGGCTGAGCCTAGGGAAGTCAGACTGAGTTGTTTCTGGGGAGCTGGTCACGAGCAGGTACTGGCAGCTCAAACCAGGATGAACAGGTGTGTATCTCTGTGTAGCACCTCTGGTCATCTGAGATTGTACGTCTGTGGTTGAAAGTGTACCCACCTACAGCTCCACCCCAACAACTGAATTTGCTACTTTTGTCCTGGGAGGTTTCTTCGCAACCTTTTGGGCTGCTTGGTCTTCTCCCTTCAGGAATGTGAGGCCAGCCCCCGTCTCTAGGCAGCCTCACTTCTTCACTGCTTTGATGGGCACTGGAACCATCCAATTTGAGGGAGGAGTCACTTCACTTCCACCCCCTGGGAGCTGCAAATCTGTGGGACTGGAGAGATCCTGGAGGGCTGCACTCAGACACTGAAAATCCAGTCTTCCCTGTAGTCTTGGGCAGGTCATATCCCTAAGCCTTGGATTTCTCTCTCTTGTTAAACTGGGCAAAATCTTCTTTAGATTTGCTGGGGGCAGTGCAGTGCCCTGGGGGTTGGGGTGGGGTTTTGTTCGAGAACCAGGCCAGTGACCTCAGTCAAGATGACAGGTAGGGAATGGGGTGAGGGAAAGGAGCTGAGGAGCTAGGGCTGGGCTTAACACTCCTACACTATCCTGCCCTGGAACTGGTGAGAAAAGAGGAAGTGACCATGGGTAGGGGTAGAGGGGTTGTGTTCTAGGGTCTATAGCAGAAACTACCAAACTCAAGGACTTTCTGTTTTGGCGTGGGAGGTACCTTACACCAACCCTGGGGAAGTAAGGATTGTTGTTTAGTCCAGAAAGTTAGAGTTCCTGGAGGGGAAGTAACTTGCCAAAGGCTACAGGCTGGTGGCACTCAGTTTGTTTCCTCACTCTCTGGAGCTAGGCCCTGACCTAGAGGATCGATCCCTGGCCCCTTCCTTCCCTGGGACAGCAGTGCCCAGCCATCTCCTTCCCCAGCAGCAGCTATCCTTCTCTGTCCCTGGGAGAGCAGATCTTTTCCTGGGAGGGCCTGGGGGTTATACTCTGAGGAGGCTGGGCAAGGGCTGGAGGTCCTGGGAGAGCTACACAAACACTCCCCAGGCAAGGGCAGAGTCCAGCCTGCCAGTAGCTCCCCATCTGCATCCCTGGGCTCCTGCAGCACTCCCAGAAGAGAGGTCACTTGTACACCTGGAGTCTGCTGGGAAGTGTCTGTCTTTGCCCCAGGCTCACCCTCTTGCACCCCTAGATAACCGTCTCCTAGAGAAGGCTGAGCTGCTAGCCCGGTTCTCAGAGAAGCTGCAGCCAGAGCCAAACGATGTCACTCCCGCTACCCACCAGGGCCCCTGGTAAGTGTATGTGTGTTTGTGGTCACAATGGGCTTCCTGTGCCTGGGCCCTGCCCCCACTGCCTATGCTGGGTTCATTCTCTCCCTGGCACCTCACTGGCCCCTGGCTGCTGCCCAGGGGAGGGGGGAGGCAGGCTCTTGATCCTTCCCCCAGGCCAGCTGCTTAGAGTGTTTCTCCATCACCCTTCTCAGTCTATCTCTGCATTTGTCCCATCTCCTCCCCCTCCCACTTCCATGCTCCTCTGTCTTTTTCTGTTTCCCTGACCCTCCCCTGATGCCTACAGAAAGGGCATGATGCCACCTATTCCAAAGATGGGGTGAAGATGAGGACCAGGAAAGGGTTAGGGCTTAGAGTTGGGAGGTGCTTTTTGAGGAGCATCCTGGCCAGGGAACTCAAGGCCCGGGGGAATCCTAGAGCGGAGGGCAGCCCCAGTTTCTGGAGACTTGCTCTTTCCTCTTCTGGCTTTTTGGCTCCCACCCTCCTCAGGAGAAAGTTCAAGGCTCTGGTTTCAAACTTTTCATGTGCATCCTCTGGGTGAATGGAGGGACAGTGAACACTACTCTCTGGTTGACAGGGAAGAGGAGTCAGGGCCTGACTCAGACCAAGTCCCATCACCAGCTGCTCAGAGGGTGAAGTGGCAAGAGGAGGAAGAGGGGCTCCGGCTGGTGTGTGGAGAGGTAGGCTGGGCAGGGGTCTGAGAGAGAATGAGGTGGGGCCAGGATCCAGGACTTTGGGGCTGGGAGATGTGGTCCAAGTAGCCAGCAAGTGAGGGACATTCCCTAAATCCAATGCCTTGAGGCTAGACAGGGGTCAGAGTGCTCTCTAGCTTGGCTCTGGCAGCCCAGGATGAAGTGGGCTCCAACAGCAGCTGGAAGAAGTAGGTGAGAGCTCAGGGAGGAGTTGTGTGGGGACCAGACAGCCTCTGTTCTCCCTTCTGGATGGTCCAGCCTGCTCTGCTCATCACTTGCCCCGCAAACCCCAGGACCCAGCACCAGGTGATACTCAATACACATTTGCAGACTAAAAGTAAGGTGGTCCACCTCCATGGCATGGGTGCTTCCTCCACCTGACACTGCACTGCTGCCAACCCCCAATCTCCACCTCCATGGTGTCTCTTGGCTTGTTTTACCACATTCTCCTGGTTTTCCTCTCATTTCTACAGCTGTTGTT
This sequence comes from Camelus bactrianus, assembly GCF_048773025.1. Classification (NCBI taxonomy): domain Eukaryota; kingdom Metazoa; phylum Chordata; class Mammalia; order Artiodactyla; family Camelidae; genus Camelus; species Camelus bactrianus. Next base: position 47,552,874 of record NC_133548.1, read on the forward strand.
TCTGGGTTTTTTTTTGCGGGGGTAAGGAGGGAGAGGTAATTAGGTTTATTTATTTATTCTTGGAGGAGGTACTGGGGATTGAACCCAGGATGCGTGCTAAGCATGAGCTATACCCTCCCCTCTCATAGCTGTTGTTTCTGAACTTTCTTCTCTGGCTCCTCTCCCTCCTCTTTATTCCCCTCCATTTAGATGTGGGTGTTCTTTGGAGCTTGGGTGAGTTCACTGACTCCCGTGGCCTCAGAGACTTCTCTGTGTTTGCTATTCCCAGAACCATCTCTAGCTCAGCCATCTCATATGAGCTCCAGACTTTCTTACTCAGTTGCTTTTTGGACTTCACAAAGTCTGATCTAAAATCAGACTCAGCATCGCCCTTAAAATAATATGGCCAACGCCACCTTAAGGCAACTCCCTGAGGGCACTGGGCATTAAGCATTACTTTGGCTAATCTGCCACAACTTTATGGTTTCAGAGGAAAATGAGGCTTAGGGAGGTAGAGCCAGGATTTGGACTCCCTCCCACCAATCCACCTTCAGTGATCTCCATTCATTCTTCCAGTACTGACAATCACTATATCTAAGGCATAGGCAATGCAGCAGTAAACACGACTTGGCCCCATGGAGCTTCCAGTCCACTGGAGGAGGCTTATAGGCCAGTAAACACCTACCTGGTTACTACAGGCCAAGTCACTTGCTCATCTACCGTGGAGATGGGGCTATGAACCCAGTGAGAGCCTCTCCTGCAGAGCCCCTGTTGCAGCTTTACATTTGAGGGGCTCTCAAACATCTGAGCCTCCTTCTGGGCTGGGAGTGTCTCAAGGCCTGGGATGCCTTTGGTTTGCCTCTGTTGTATCCCTGGGGCCAGGTTCCCCACAGTCCACACTAATGAATATTTGTAGACTAGGTGATAAATGAGGTATATCATTCTTCCCTCTGTTGGTAACGAGCCACGAGGTTAGAAGCTCAAGGGCATCTCTTACCCGTCCCAGCCCTCCATCCTGAGCTAGTCACCTCCAAATCCATCAACTTCTGTTTCTTGTACCCTATCTGGCCTGGTCCAGGTTACTATCTTCCCTCCCTGGATGACTCCTCCTTTGGCACCGCCATCCATTCTCCATTCAGCACTCGAGTGATGTATTTTAATAAAAAAAAAAAGATCTCCATTGAAAAAGATAAGTAATATACTAATACATGCTTGTTGTGAACATTTCAGTAGAACAGAGGCCCATAGAGTGAAAAAGTAAAAGTCCCTTTCACCACCTCTCCCCGTTACTGGTTTGGTCTGTATCTTCCGAAGCTCCTTAGCCTGCGTCCCCAGTCAAGTCCTCTAGCCTCATGTTGCATTTCCTGGCACTCTCTCCTCTCTGAGCTCATGTTTGTTTCAGATACTTCCACGCACCCCTCACCTTCAGCACTCCCTCATCACTTCCTCGGACACATACCAGTCAGGTATCCCATTGGATATGCCAGGAAACAGGGAGGCTTTTTCTTTAATTCTTAATACTCTTCCACATATCACAACAAGCATGTATTATTATTGTTTTAACTTCTTATTTTGAAATGCAGTGCAGAGAGGTCCTGTGTACCCTTTACCCAGTTTCCCCTAGTGGTTACATCTTACGTAACCATAGTACACACAACTGGGAAATTGATATTGGTATAAAGTGTATATAGTTCTTTGTCATTTTGTCACCTATGTAGATTTGTGTGCCCATCAAGATACAGCACTATTTCATCACCACAAAGATCTCCCTCTTGCTACCCCATTTTTGTCACAATTCAGCCCTCTTCTCCAGCCATCCCTAACTCCTGGCAGCCACTAATTTGTTTTCCATCTCTATTATTTAAATTTTGAAAAGCATCCAGAAAAATGTCGAATACTAAAACGTCAGTGAAAGTATATGATGGGTGAGGAAGCAGAAGTGGTGGTCAGATTGTTTAATGGAAGGAATTATAAATGTTATAAACTGGGCTATCTATGAAGGAAAGCTCCCTGCCCAAAATGTGCACTGTCCCCCCCTCCCCGGCCCACTCACACAGTCAATGCAGGGGGACACCAACCTTGCTCCTCAACCCATCCCTCACCAGGCCCTGCCGTGAGAAAGAACACAGGAACAGTTCAGCAGCAAGAGCCCCCAGCCTTGGTTATTTCATGTTCTTCTTGTCATACTATTGGAAACAGCTTTGCTTGGCGTCTGTCTCTCCCACTGACCTGTCAGTTCTGTGGTTCCCTAGCTCTTGGCTCTTAGTTGAAGGACTGTTCAGTGAGGCAGGGGGATAGATGAGATGACCCTTAACCCCACTGTTGGGCTGGGAGGAACTCCAATATTCAGTCTGGGCCCTGTGCTCCCACAGTCCATTCCTGTTCTTAGCCCATCTGTCTCTGCTCAGGTCTCCTTGTTGCTCTCTAGGATCTATGCTTGGGTAGGCCAGGGCTTGAAGGGATGGGGAACAGAACACACATCCCTTAAACCTCTCCAGTGGACCAGTCCTTTAACTTGGAGCGTGCTGTCAGGTGGCCTGGGTTCAGATATCAGTTATGCCACTTAGCTGTGTGACTTTGGGTAAGACACTTAACCTCTCTGTGTCAGTGTCCTCGTCTGTAAAATGGGAATGGCAATACCTACTGGATGGTTGTGTTACGGGTATTAAACGAGTTAATACGTGTAGAGTGCTCAGAACAAGACCTGGCACACATAAGTGCCATAAAAATGATCACAATTATTTGAAATACTATTCCTTATAGTAATTCCGTGTTATCCCCATGAGGTAAGCACTACCATTCCTATTGGGCAGGTGAGGAAACGGAGCAGGTTCAGAGAGGTTAAATGACCACCCCAGGGCACAGGAAAAATAAGCGGCGCTGCCAGGACTGAAACTCTGGTGTTAGGCTCCAGAGCCTAAGGCCCTTCCGTTGATCCCTGAAACAGCAGTGCATTCCTGTGCAAGGTGCTACACCTGTCTGCGCCTCAGCTTTCTCGTGAGGAAGGGGGCGGGTGGGAGGAGAGGAAACCCTGTCCTACCTGCCTCTCCTGCCGGAGAGGGGCTGGAGGCCCTGCCCAGAGGCGCCCACGCCCACCTGTGTGGCCTCTCCGCCGCCCGCCTCCGCAGATGGCCTACCAGGTGGTGGTGAAGAGCGAGGCGCTCGGCGCCCTGGAGTCGCAGCTGGGCGAACGGCGAGGCAGGTGAGGCGCGGGCGGTGCGAGAGGGACCCTGCGCACCTCGGGGAGGCTCGGGGCCATCCCTGGCGGGAGAAGGGGACAGGGTCACCAGCAGGGTCCGGAAGCTTTCCCCACGTCCCCCCAAACGTCCCTCACGCCTGTGGCTGGTCGCAGGGGCCTGGAACCGTAGGACTCCAGGACTGATGGCTTGGTTGAGGATGTTGCTTAGCCGTCTAGCTGGCCGCGTGGCCAGGAGCAAATCTGTCCCAGCTCCAGGACCGCTGTCCCCCCAGAGGTGACAGGTTCTCCCCGTCCTCCAGGCTGGCGGCTTTAGAGGCACGCGTGGCGCAGTTGCAGGAAGCGCGGGCGCAGGGGGTGCAGCAGGTAGACGCGCGGTGCGCGCTGAATGAGGCGCAGCGGGAGGCTTACGAGGCGCTGCGTGCGCGCGCCGGGCACCTGGAAGCGGCACTGCGCAGGCTCGAGGAAGAGGCCCGCGACCTGGTGGAGCGGCTGGTGCAGCGCAAGGCGCGCGCGGCCGCTGAGCGTAACCTGCGCAACGAGCGCCGCGAGAGGTGAGAGAGCTGGACCCGCCTCCGGGAGGCGAGCGGGTCGCGCGCCCTGTGGGAGAAGGGCCTGGCCCCGCCCTTCAAGAACCAGAGCCTGGCTCTCAGGAGGCTTTTCTCCGCTTAGGGCCAAGCAGGCGCGGGTATCCCTGGAGCTGAAGAAAGCAGCCAAGCGGACAGTGAGCATCAGCGAGTAAGAGTGGGAATGCGCCTGGACCTGCCTGCCGAGCCTCGGTCGCCGGCTCCGCCCCGCGTGCTCTGGAGCGCCCTGCTCTTGAGCCATTACAGTTCTACCCTGCCCCCATCTGCCTGCGGCTGCCTGTGCACCTGACTGCGCGTGTGCACAGTTGCAGTGCCGAGGCCCCCACGCTGACCAAGCCCAGCACACGTGCAGACACGTGTGATCATAGGAGCTAGCACACGCGCGCCCACACGGACCCCTTGTCACTGGGTCTGCACATCTTCACTCAGTAGGGCGCAGGGGCATGGAGGTGTCAGCCTGGTCCTTTGGCTTTTCTGAGCTTCATTCTCTCTTCCAGGAGCCCAGACACACTAGGTGATGGGATCATAGAGGAAGCAGAAACTCTAGCCCTGGCTGCTGAGCCAGAGTCCCTGGAGAGTGAGGCTGGCGAGAAATGGAAGAGGCCCTTCAGGTGAGGACTGCCCCAGAGCTCTGAGCTGGGCCCCACCCCACCTCTAGGACCTTGGGCCAGTTCTTGGGTTGAGATGGGCCTTGAGGAGAGACTGGGGTACAGTTCAAACCTCCAAGGACAGATCTGACCTCCAGTGCCTAGAGCCAGTTGGGGTCAGTGCCACCTCAGGGACCCCAGCCTCTGACTTCACCCCTTTTTCCTCCTTCCCAAGAGCAGAGCACTGGGGGTGGGATGTCAGGCTGGTGAAAGGGTGTGACCAGGTGGCAACCTGTGGGCAAGGCCCAGGGCTCACCTGTCATAGGCATGTGTGTGCATACACAGGGACATCAGAGCACGTGTGTGTACAAGCTTAGGTGAGCATAGCTGAGTGCTTGTGAACATATGAGCATGTATTGATGTGAGCTCTCATGGGTGAGTCCTGACTGGGGCTTCAGTCCTTGGGTGCCCCTCCCCTTGATCTCCCCCATCTGTCTTGATTTGCCTGGCATTGAGACTGCCCCCTCCTTGCTCCATTCCCCAGTCTGAAGGCTCTCCTTCAGCCCTCCCTTGTAGGTCACTGGTGTCCAGACCTTAGGGTAGTGAAAAAACCCTGGGGAAGGGTATAACATACCAGTCCTCAAAGCCTTGGCAGCCCCGGTGGGAGCTCTCCTGGGCATTTTTGAGGTCACTCAGTGGGTCAAAGTTTCCTTACCCCCCTGCCCCCAGCTTTGTGCTATTTCAGCCTGGGGGCACCTTCACACATACACCCCCCCACCCCCATGTAGGTACCAGCTCACCCTCCCAGGAGCTTTTGTTGGGGGGCCCTTGAGGTGGTAAGGTAGTTCTTAACCATCATGATGGAAACTTTGGGAGACTTCATTCCAAATCCCTCCCTGCCTCCACCTTCCTGGGACTACTCTAGGTCACCTTGCTCTCCTGGCCTTGGAGGAGCCAAGTTCTTATCCCAGCTCAAGAGTGTAGCTGTCTGCACACCTACTGGCCAGTCCCTTAGCATGTCTCTCTCGATTCTGCCCCAGGTCTGCCTCTGCCACCTCCCTGACGCTGTCCCGCTGTGTGGATGTGGTGAAGGGGCTTCTAGAGTAAGTTTGTGTGCACTGATGTGTGTGATGGGGTTGGGCCTCTTGGATGCCTGTGTCAGGCTCCTGGAGCCCAGGCTTGGGCTAGGTATGCGCTTCGGTCTGCCTTTCTGTATGTTGCCCAGCAGTCTGTGTTTGAGTCTCTGCTAAGCCCAAGAGGCAGGAGCTGGGTGCATGGCCTCATTCCCAATCTGCTGTCCTCCAAGGCTCTGTCCTTCATCCAAGGTCCTCACAGGGGACCAAGAGCTCCAGCCTGAGGCCAAACAGGAACTACTACTCATTTGGGAAGCTGAGGCTCAGAAATTTCAGGGATTTGTTCATGGTCACAGTGCCAAGCAGTGGGAAGGCCAGGACTGAAACCCCAGCTCTGAGATTTCTTTGCATCCACCAACACTGCCCTGCCTCTGTGCCTGTCTCTGTGTCCCTCCTGTCTCCACATTGATCCCTGGGGTCAGAGGCTGGTGGGGACTGTGCTTGCTGCATCTCTGGGTCATTTTCTGCTGCCTTCCATGTTGCTGCCTCAGAGACGCTTGAGTCTCCTGTGTCAGAAGGCCTTACTGAATGCCCTCCTGACCCTCTCCCCCAGTTTCAAGAAGAGGAGAGGCCACTCAATAGGGGGAGCCCCCGAGCAGCGATACCAGAGCATCCCTATGTGCGTGGCTGCCCGACTTCCTACTCGAGCTCAGGATGTGCTGGTAAGGATCTGGGCCACGTGCATGGGGTACTGATATGGGGGTGCAGGTCTCAGGGGTGGTCCAAGGAGGCCAGGAAGCAAGGCTGGGCTCCTCATCAGGGGCCAGAGTTTTATTCCCACAGCCTGTGGTGGGAGCCCCTTGACATTTTATGAGAGGGAGAGACAGGAGGTAGGGAGACCAGGAGGCCAGGTAAGGGAGTATGGGGTAGCATTGGGGGAGGCTGCTGCAGGGGTCCAGTAGAGATGATGCACCCTGGCAGGGTCAAGTCTGAAGCTCAGGTTTGGACAGAGACCTAATGTGTGCATGGAGAGAGAGCTATGTGCATGTTTAAGAGGTGTGTATGATGAGGATCAGGGGCACCGACCTCCCCTTTTCCCCACAGGATGCCCACCTCTCCGAGGTCAACGCTGTTTGTTTTGGCCCCAACAGCAGCCTTCTGGCCACTGGAGGGGCTGACCGGCTCATCCTCCTCTGGAATGTTGTGGGAGGTGAGGGTCTCTCCCCACAGGCCAGCTTAGTCCTTTATTTCCAGGCCCCACCCTTAGCTTGCTCCTTGGTGTTTTCTCACCTGGGACATTTTTGTGGACAGTTGTCAGATGACCCCTTGGCAAGAATTCTAGGATCACTGCTCCTAAGAAGGGCAGAGCCTCCCACCTCCTGGGGTCTAGGCCTGTAGGATGGAGAGGGCTGAGTCCATATGGTCCCTGTTAGGGGGAGTGGGGATCCCATGTCATCAGATTTTACAGGGACAGGCCCTTGAGAAGCAGATACCAGAGAAGCACCTCCTCTTTCAGAACTCAGTTATGGGACAAATATTAGCTATCTAACCTGTGTTCTCCAGAGAGGGGTGCACTGGGGATTGAGAGATGGCTCCTGGAGGCTTCCTGAAGGAGGTGAGTCTCCAGCTGGCCTGGTCCTAGTTTGCCATGTGACCTAGGGACAGTCCCTTCTTCTTGGGCTCCTCCAGCTGTCTGTGAGATAACCAGCAGCCCCCTGGGGCCCCCTGCTGGCAGTTCAGGAAGGTGTAGCCTTCAGCTAAACTCCCAGAACAGACCCAGCAATTCTTTTTGTCCTCTAAGTGGGGAGAGACTCATTTTCCCACTCACAGTCCAAGCTCCTCAGTTTCATGAGATTAGTGACCTCATTTCACCCATTCCTTCTCCTGATCCCCCCAGGTCGCCTGAAGGCCAACCAGACCCTTGAAGGAGCTGGCGGCAGCATCACCAGTGTGGACTTTGACCCCTCGGTGAGGGGACTTTGTCCCAGTAGCAGGATGTCCCTCCCCTGGTCTCCACACTGGGCAGGTCGGGGCTCTGGGACTTGAGGGAACATCATGTTTATCTTAGAGCCAGGCGCTCAGGCTCCTACACAAATCCTCCTCTTTGGGCCTTGATTTTCTTCTGCCTACGTAGGTGACCTGGGCTGGGAGATGCTCAGAGGCAGCCCCTGCCCCAGTTCTCTAGCCTGCAAGCTGTTGCCTCTGGCCAGGCCCAGGCCCAGAACCTCTCATTTCTACTCCTATCTCCCCAGGGCTCCCAGGTATTGGCAGCTACTTACAATAAGGCCGCCCAGCTCTGGAAGGTGGGGGAGGCACAGTCCAAGGTGAGACCTGTTTGGGAAGGCAGCCTGAGGGTCAGTGGTCATGGCTGGAGGGGTTTGTTATGGGGTCTTGGCCATACTCTTAATCCATATCTGGGATGGGGGGCAGGAGACACTATCTGGACATGCAGACAAAGTGACAGCTGCCAAATTCAAGCTAACACGGCATCAGGCGGTGACTGGGAGCCGGGACCGGACAGTGAAGGAGTGGGACCTTGGCCGCGCCTACTGTGAGGCCCAGCTCCCCTCAACCCCCTTACCCACCCACCAGGAGCCCCCAGCCTGGGCCATGAGGGAACTCAGCCTGTTCACTGGGAGTGGCTCCAAGATTTATAGGCATCTGGGATGAAATCTCCCAAGGCCACTCTTCTGTCCCCCGTCAATGATACTTTCCTTGGTTACTTGGTGACCTTTGGGCTGAGAAGCAAGGGACTCAGGTTCTAGTTTTGGGTGGACACTGTCCCTCTGGGGCTTCTGGGCCTCAACTTATCCATATGTCCAGTGAGCTGGCTCCTGATAACCCTTTTCTCAGGCTAGGTCTCTGCTCTTTGGTCCTTAGGCTCCAGGACCATCAATGTCATTTCCTACTGTAACGACGTGGTGTGTGGGGACCATGTCATCATTAGTGGCCACAATGACCAGAAGATCCGGTTCTGGGACAGCAGGTTAACAGGCACAGGCCATGGGTGGTGGAGATGTGGGGACAGGGCTCCTATATTCTATTCCTTTTTCTGGCCATTGAGCCATGGAGGGTAACTTGGGGAAGTGAGGCTCTGGTGGCCTCTGTGCCGGGCTTGGTCCCTTGAAGGCTCAGCTGCCTCAGAGACCTGTGCCTCTTTCTTATTGGCCCTTGGTCCAACCATTGGACTCTGCCTGGGTCTTGCCTACCAAGATGGAGAAGTCTTTTTCCCCTGTAGTCACCACTTTTTAATCAAAAGGAACAAAATTTTTAGTTTTTTGAACCTAAGAGCCCAGCACTAGGCTTGAATGATTCACATTCAAGCCAGTGCTGGAGCCAGTACCAAGCCTGCATCTGGCTTCTCGTTACTCATCTGCAGTGATTGCCGTTTGAAACCCTTTCCTCTTTCACACATTTAAAGACAGACTTTCATTGCTTTCCCCCTGGCACTTATTTTAGTGACCCAAGGGTTTCGGGGGTTCCAGCTTCCAGCCAAAGGCTACCTAAGTTCCTGGTGGAGGTGCTGGCTCCAGTGGGAGATTAGTTGTCAGCCTTGGCCCCAGGGATTTGAGACTAGTGGTGCCTGTGGACTTTGTTAGCCTGTCAGGAGCAGCCTTGTCAGGGTGGGCTGCTCTTCATCCTTGTCTCTGCTCCTCAGGGGACCCCGCTGCATCCAGGTCATCCCTGTGCAGGGCCGGGTCACCTCCCTGAGCCTCAGCCACGACCAGCTGCATCTGCTCAGCTGTTCTCGAGATGATACTCTTAAGGTCATTGACCTGCGTGTCAGCAATATCCGCCAGGTGTTCAGGTACCTGCCTCATGCCTGCTGACCCTGTGGCATTGGCTGGGGCAGCTGGGCCTCTTGTCCCTCGTAAAAGACCTGTTAGCAGGGGGCCCTCCCTGGAGGCTTCTCTGGACTAAGGCCTGCTGAGCTGCCCAAACCCTTGATGAGAGAGGAAGTGCTAAGTTCCAGGCCAAGGGCAGGGACTGGCAGCCACCTCCATTCTGACCTGACCCCATCTGTTCTCAGAGCTGATGGCTTCAAGTGTGGCTCTGACTGGACCAAAGCTGTGTTCAGGTGTGTCCATAAGAGTGCAGTGCCTGTGCCTGAGTGTGCCCCATCTGACTGTGTCTGTCGGTGTGTGTCCCTGTCCTCCCCTCTAATCTCATCTCTTGCTCTGCTGTGGCCTCTGCAGTCCAGACAGAAGCTACGCACTGGCAGGTTCCTGGGATGGAGTGCTTTACATCTGGAACGTAGACACCGGGAAACTGGAGAGTAGCCTTCAGGGACCCCATAGGTGAGCACAGCCACTGCCTGCCCACCCCAGCCCCAGGGCCAGTCCCACCCTGGCTCTAGTCTTAGTAAGTCAGTTTCAGGTCCTGACATTCTTGGGATGCTGGAGTCCCCAGCCCTTCTCCCATACCTTCCCCCTCCACCCAAAGAGCCCTTCACAGTTCACAAGGTATCTTCCCACATACACTTGGGTCTACCCTCACCACAGCCCTCTGAGCCCATTTTACAGGTGATAAGATGGGCTCAGAGAGGGCTTTAAACTGCCCAGGTCCAGTAATAAGGGGCAGACCCAGGGGGTCCTGACACCCCCTGAAGCTGCCTCTTCCTCTTCTCAGTGCTGCTGTCAATGCCGTGGCCTGGTGCTACTCTGGGAGCCATGTGGTGAGCGTGGACCAGGCCAGGAAGGTTGTGCTCTGGCACTAGAGCCACAATTCCCCGAGCTGGAGCTCTAGTCCGAAGCCTGAAGCTGGACAGCTTCCCACCGCCCCAGAGGGCTCCAGGGCCAGTGGGGGTTGTGGGGGTGGGGAGGGCTCAGGGCATTTGGTGGGGAAGGCCTGGCAGGACCTGGCCTGTTTGTTTAAAAACAAAGTGTGGGTTTTTTGGGGGGGTGGGGTGGGAATTACAGTATTGTTTTATTTTTTATTTCTGTCTCCTCACTTTCTCTGGCAAAAGCGGAAAGAAATTGCATCTAAACCGGTGTCTTCTTGCCTCTTAGCAGCACTCAGGAACAGAGAGGCCTTTGGGCTAGAGGCTCAATGAGACCCAGGCTTGGTTCCCTTTCCTCCCACCCAGAGTTGGGGTGGAGCCAGCCTGGCTTCTGTGCTGTTCACAGCTAATGGGTAAGACTGTGAAGAAAGGCCCAGAGGCAGCAAAGGGTGGCAGCTTTTGGAGCCATGGAAGTTTCACCCTAGGTCCAAGCTGGTCCTGATCTTTGGGCCCTCCTGCTTCAGGCTGGGGAGGGTCCATGTGAGTTCTGAGGAGGGAGCAGGGGAGGCAGCCTAGAAGAGCCCTGTGGAAAGGATCCCAACAAGCCAGAATGATGTCAGGTACTTGGTAGACCAGGTCTTCCTTTAGACACGTTCTTGCCCCAGAGGCAGAGCCTGGAGTGGTTGGGAAATGCCCTCTGGGTGTCTGTGTGTTGGGGAGGGCAGCAGTGGGCTGGGCCTGGGCCTGGGGCTTCACTTAGATCAGCATCAGCTTTAATCCATACAACAAGCCTCAGGAGTACAAGATAGACCCTTAAGGGTAAAGCCTGGGCACTCCACTTCCTTCCCAAACCTAGGGCATGGCAGAGGGTCAGCAGGACAACCATTGCCAGGAAGCGGAAGGAACTTCTGTCTTAAGTGATTGGGGCTGACTTCTGGGGGCCTGCTCAGTTGAGATTCAAAGGCTTTACTCTCGAACTCTCAGCCTTTATTACCTTACAGTCTCCCTTGGGGATCTTTGCCAGTCCCAGGGTTTTAGAAACCATTTCTAGGATGGGCAGCAGAGAGCTAAAAGCCTGTACTCTGCAGGTAGACCATCTGGGTTTGAATCTCTGCTCCACTATTAAATAGCTGAATGATTCTGAGCAAGGTACTTAATGTCTTTGTGCCTTAGTTTCCTCCTCTGTAAAATGGGATAATAGTAGTATCCACCTCAAAGGTTGTCATAGTATTCAGTGCATTAGTATTTGAAAAGTTCCTGGCACATGCCAAAGGCTATGTAGGTGTTGGCTAAATACCCAAATCTATACTCCACTGATCTCAGCTCACTCACTGCTATTGGCCTAGCTGTCCCCTGAGATCCAGGTGACATAACCCAGCTGCATCCTGGGCATCACCTCTTCCTGACATAAGCTTTTCTTCCCCTCACACCTCATATCCTTTGGGCACCATGGCCTGGGTCGCTGTGTCTAACTCCTTTCCACTCCTGCTGCCACTGCAGGCTTCCTTCTAGACCTGCTATCTCCCTACCTAGTCCCCTCCTTGCCATGGTCAGAGTGACCTTCTAAGGTGCCATTGTTACACATCCAGCCTTTTGAAGTTTTCTGCTACCTGCAGAGAAACTCCTCACCCTTAGGATGTGGCCCTGCTGACCTCAGCTCCATCTTCACTTCCTTGCTACTTTGAATGCGTCTTGCTGTGATTTTCTCTGCCCAGAATGTTCTTCCCTCCCAGGCTCCAATTCAAATTTGTCCTTCAGGATCCCCTCACTAAGAGCCTTTCCTCACCTGCCAGGCTAGCCATGGGCCTTGTCCGTCTCTGTGCCCACCCCATTTGTGTCTGCCTCCCTCCATTTCAGTCAGGGAGCTTTTGGAAGAGACCAGGATGGGAGCAAAGTATTTCCTAGAATCAGGCCTGAGATCCACAGAGAAAGCCTCAGGAAATGTTTATCAAATGGTAATTCTCTCACTTGAGGACAAGTCTAACAGTCGAAGACTTTAGGAGTACTTTGAATCTAAGTCTCCTAAAGGCCTGGCCCTCACGCCCTGGCTCCCAGTGGCCACCAGGAGTCACCAGCTGCCTATTTCTGCTGAGGCCATTCTCCTGCCTCCTGAGTTCATGGCCAGAAAGATCAGAGCTTCCAGTAGCCACTATTACTGAGCTGTGTCGGGCCCTGTGCCCTGCGCTTTCCACATAGTATCTTGTTCTTCCCCACCACCTTGTGATGTAGGTATCTCTTTCACAGAGGAGAGAATTGTAGCTAAGAGAGGGTAAGTGATACGAGATCATCACAGCTGGCATAGCTAGACTGTGACTGTTATATACTTTTTTAAACAAAATGTCAAAGAATCTAGGCTCCCAATTAGGCAGAGCTGCAGGGCATTTCCCACTGCCCCAGCCATTGGTCCACTGCCTCCACCACCTGGTAGGTGATTCTAGCTTTATGTCTAAACTAAATCCCTCCCTGCATCTTCTCTTTTCCATTGTGGCTGTGGGTGCCTAGGCCTGAGCCTGGAGGGTTAGTGTCCTTTGAAGTGAGGGACATGCAGAGCCACAGGAGAGAGGTGAACTTGAATCCTGGCAGACTGGTACCAGCTATACTATCTGGGGCAAGTACCTCACAGGACTGCAGTAAAGACTGCTTAGACAACACTGAAAAAGAGCTCAGGGAATGATCCGACTCGACTCCTGGGAGGGTGACCTTTCACTCGCCTTAAGTCTTCTCTTCATTTCATGGGACAAATCTTACCGCACACCCTTGCCTCACCTCAGGGAGCACATATACACCGTCACTTACCTGGAGGGAATGCTTCCTGGAGGAGAAGCCTGGAAGGTCAGAAGCAGGCACAGGCATTCCAGGGAATGGGGCAAGCGTGGGGAAAAGGGGTGGCAAAGGCCAAGCAGGGGAAAAGCTCAGAGGAGTGCTGGCTGGGAAGGCTGCTCTCTAGTCTTTGCAGCCCGAGCAGCAGAGAGGACAGGGGTAGAATCCTGTGCTGAAAATCGCTCTAGGCTTTCCGTTCTCTCCAGGTGTTCAGCAGTTGATACTCAGGTCTTCAGGAGAGTACCCTGCAGGTGTTCAGTCCTTAGGTGGTCAGGGGCTGCCTGCCTGCCTGAGTTTGTTCCGTGATGTCAAAACTGTCACCTTTGCTGTGCACACAGACTGAGGCCCAGAGAAGTGCCAAGGCCTTGTGCAAGGTCACACAGCAGAGCTGGGATAAAAATCCAGGCCCAATTCCCTCTTTTCTAAAAACTGGATTCAAGTTCTGTACCGAGCGGCTGGCCTGATCCTCTGGAGGCCAGGTTCCAGGTTCTGCTCCCAGCTGTCTTCCTGAAAGACCTTGGGCAAATCACAGTGGATGGCGTTTCCCTGTATGTGAGACTCTTCCTGCTCCACAGCTCGGGGCCTCACCAAAGGTGACCTGGCTTTTTTCCAGGGCTACTGCACAGGCATGAGTAGCACGTCCTCTGCCTGCCTGAGACTTGAGAGGGGGAAATGCCAGAGGCTTTTGTTCTGGGCTCCTACTGCTCCTTGGTCATCCCCCTGTGCTGGGAGATGTACCTTGGCTTGAAGCTGCTGTTCCTGAGCTGTCCCCACCAGATGTGAGCCCCTTGGGGATGGGGATGGGAACTGAGCCATTTGTTTCTCCAGTGCCATGTTCTGGGTCCTCCTTGACCTTAGGAAGTTTGAATTGTCTTCTCATTCCTACTTTACAGATGAGAAAAGCTAGGCCCAGAAGGGTGAAGGGACAAGCCTAAGGTCACAGCTAATCGAGTTAGCCCAGGGATTTGAATATAGGACTTTTGACCAGGCTCTTCCCATGCCCCTCACAGGAACAAGTTGGTGACAAGAAGCACACTTAAGTGTTTAGCACACAGTATGGAAGGGTATGAACCCTACCTGTGGGTTCATTTCTGTTGTTTCAGGATAACATTCCAGGAAAATACTCCCAGACCAGAGCTGTCCAAAACAGATGTGGCAGAAGTCCTGCATTTGTGTTTTTGGCCAGTGGGACCAAGGGAAAGTAATCCAGGAACAAGATGCTCTTTGGCTTCACAGGGTCCTTGGCAGATCAGGCAGTAACAGCAAACACGAGCAGTGTCTAGGAAGAAACTTACACCGGTTGTGCCAAGTTGTAGGATTTTGGGACAAATTACAATTCTTCCCCTTCTAAACTAAAATTCCAGTAACTTGGTTGTATTTTTTCATGAAAGACAACTTCATAATGAGCAAAATACAAAGATTCAGCCAGATTTTGCCATAATGTAACTCTGAATGGGTTAGGAAATAACTGTCCTCACAATTGAAAGCTTTGGCTGAGCTGTGGGCAGTGAGCAAACAGTGCAGCCTGGGGTGTGACTGCAACCTAGAGGATGGTTTGCTTTGTCCTACTGGAAGGTCTAGTGGCTGGAATTTCCTTTTCAATATCTGGCCATACCCAAAAGTCTGTGTGTTAGTAAGTCTGTTCTCAAATATTGTAACCTTTTTGTTTGATGTCCTCACTCTGTGTCTAGAAACTGATTTTACCTAGAACATCAGAGTTGGATAAGCCCTTGGAAATCTTCTCATTCTACTCCTTTTAAAGCTGAGGATTTGGCAGCCCAGCAGAAAGGTTGTCCATCAAGTGGTGGCAGGGCTACGGCCAGAGGATATCCTCCCACCTGCATCTGTCTGCCTTGTGGATATGGTCTAGGGTGGTCAGAGAGGAAAGGGATCCAGGTGATGTGCTGTGAATCTGGCTTGACTGCCTTACACTCAGTTCCTGTGATGGAGTCCAAAATACAGCTATGATGCAGAGGTGGGCCATTAGCTTAATTCTGTCCCCTGGTCACAGATCAGGCCTCCAGTGCCAACAGTAGTCTCAAATGAAAGCAGCCTTCATTAGCACGGGAAGGCAGAAGAAGATGGAAATGGTATTAAATGTGCACTGACAGCCCTTACCATATTTATGGTAAAGCACTTTCACACCCACACCTTCCCTTGAGCCTCATGACAAACCTGTGTTAGTGAGAGGCTCAAAGAATAGCAAGGACTGCAGTTCTGTAGGGGAGGCCGCTGAAGGTGGGGGAGGTGATGGTGAGGAATGCTTGTAGAGACCACCCTGTGCTGCATATTTGACACATCCTTGGATCCACAGCATTATTCTCAGGTTTCTGATGACACTGAAGCTGGGTTCCCACAGCTGTCAAGTGGGAGCCAGGATTTAACTCAGACCTTCTAACTCCAAAGTCCATGATGTCATCTTCTGTGCTCTTGGTGGGAGTGTTAACTGATACAATCATTTTAGAGGCCAATTTGGCAACACCTAACAAAATTAAATACACACATACCTTTTTGACTCTCAAATTAAGTATTTAGGAATTTACCCAATATTTCTACTGGAACAAATTTATAAAGAATTATGTACAAAGATGTTAACTTCAACTTTCTGATAGCAAATGGATAGATACAACCTAAACATCCATCACTATAGGAAATGTTTAAATCATGATATAACCAAACAATGGAATATAATGCAGCCTTCAAAAAGAATGAGGTAAACCTAAAAGTACAATATAATCTCATTTATATAAAAAGGCAATGTGCGCACGTATGAGTTTTATGCACAGAAAACTTCTGGAAGAACACATGTTGTGTATGCCCAGCTCTGGGAAGAGGAGAGCTTTGGGGTCCCTCTCCAAATAGGCTGAACTCTGGTCTTCACTGGGCCAGCTGGCAGCCTCAGCTTTTCACCCAGAACCCTCTATCCACCCCTGGGACCAGTAGAATCTACTTGGCTTGATTCATTACTCCTCAGGGTGGAAGCTTAGGAAAGGACAGAGGAGTCCGAGTGCCCAATTCCTAGAAGCTTGTGGTTACATCCTCTGAGGGGACTCAGTGGCCCTCCTCTTTCCCCTCCAGCTGCAGAATCAGAGCTCCCTCCTCAGTATACTCCCTGCCCCTCCCTTCCAGCATGTCACATAGTACTGTCTTCACATACATATCTTTTTTCCTCACTGGGAAAGAACCTTGAAAGCAAAGACCACAACTTAATTTCTATCTCTAGCACCTAGAATATGTAATACTGGCAGGTGAGTGGCATGAGGGACTCTGTCCCATGGATGGATTAATTTACTTCCCCCTCTCTGTATCTGTTTGTTGTAGGGCTTAAAGGAGGGCCTAGGAGCATCTATAAGAAGCATCATATATGTCATATATTTGGAAAAGGCTGTTTACCCAAATCTTTCTATAAGGAAACTTAGAAAACTTAATTCCATTTTTTAATTATTCAACATTTTATACATAATAAATACAAAGTTTTTACAGCCACTGTAAAGAAAGCACATTTGCACAAAGGTGCTCCCTCCGAGCCTGGCGCTGTGCACTGTGATGCTGGGTTACATGTCCTGGAGGGAGGGGTTCTTTTTAAAAAGGAGGCATATATTTTACAACTTCGTGTTTTTTTTTTAAAATAAAATTAGCAGCTCTTCCAAAAAAATATTTTAAAATATAACAAAAGATCTCAAATAACCCTCTGAGAATGTGGAAAACCCAGATTCAAGGACAATTTGGCTAGCTAAAGAGAGAATACAAGACTGGGTAGCAAGAACTGCCCAATTTAAGCACTTGGAAGATTTTTTTAAAGTGCTTTGAAGATTTTTAACATGTCAACAAACTTCAAAAATCTTTAAAAAACCAGCCTTTTAATTTCTTTTTTAAACTTAAGAATAAGTTTGATAAACACAAAAAGACCTCAAATAGATCAACAGGTTAAGAAATGCAAAAAAACCAAAACCAAAACCCCTTAAATCATGGAGAAGATTCATCAATGGGTATTGTCACTGAAGTGATCAACTGAACATTTCTTCAGCTATGACCTTATTTTTGGTCAAAAATCCCATGGGGACATTTGGCGAGCAGTTCAAGTTTTTAAAGATTCTTAGGAGGGATGGTGTTTTCAAAGCATACAATGCTTTTTAGATTAAATTCTGCAAATTTGATTTCTTAAAAAAAAAAAAAGAAGCAACTGGCAAATATCCCTTAGTCCCTAAGTAATGCACTCCCTGTCTTCCATAGGAGGTGGAGGGGCCGCCAGAGGCCTACTCTGGGACACCTGCTGCTGTGGGTTTGCTAGCCTGTGGAGAAGGCTACTCCTGCCTCTCCCTGTGACGTGGAGAACTTGTTTTTTCCTTGTCAATTTGAACTTGTGCAGGGTGTGCAGTCCTTTAGTCCTTCTTCATGGTAAGCTGGTTTCCGCCATGAGCCACAGGTTCTTCCTCTCAAGGAAATGTCAGGTCAGTGGGACCTGGGAAGCTACGTTTATACTTGGCTGTCTGGGCCAGTGGACTGGCTTGGGAATAGAATAATGCCATGGGCCTCCCCAGTAGAGAAGCTCAACAAGGCAAGTATGTGTCCCCAGTTTGTCAAGACATTCAGATTCTAAGGATACTGGTCAGAAGATTATATGCCGCAAAAATTAAAGTGAAAAATACCCAAATACAAAAAGAACATTAAATCGGCTCATTTCAGATCTGGAAGCTCCATTTCTGCTTTAGCCGCAGCCTCCTTTCTATTAGTCTATATGATGGACGAGATTTGGCTACTAGTTCAGCCCCGCCATGTTAGCTCCACTAATACTAAATGAATGGCATAAATATTGATACGAAGGACACTGTTATTATTTTAAATCTGTTAGTTGTGGAAGAGATGTACATTAATGCAATTGGTGCTAAACTCAAGGCAGTCCACTTTTTTCCAGTATGGTTTTACTTTCTCAAGTCTGGGGACTAACTGTGGGGAGGAGCCAGCCTCTCCTGAAATCCCTCCTTCTGCTTCCTTACGTAGCCAACATGATCTGATTAAACTCAATCAGGCGAGCAAAAGCCACTTGAAGAAAGATGAGAATCTTTGCCACATCCTTGTGGCCACAGTAATATACTGTACGAGTGCACATGATAGGTATCTCTGTGACTGTGCCCTGAACGAGGCCTGGTCTTGAGTCTCATATAAAAATGGGCCACTGTTAGGTATGAGGGCTGTCCCCCTCTCTGTTTCTAGGGCCCACTAGGATTTGTGCTGTGGTAGGAGAGATGACATAGAAAATGACAACAAAAAAGGCACAAAATATTCAAAATGTGGGAGGAGTCCACCAGGCCACTTGGTCACATATAATTCCTCCTTGTTTTTGCTCTGTTCGAGTCATCATCATGCAAAGGTGCCTAAAAAACAAGACTGGCCAAACTCCAAGCTTGGCCTTGATTGTAGCAGTAACAGAAGGGCAAACCCATCATCACACCAGTGTGATTTCCACATCCTCGATTTTCTCCACTGGTCTTCGGTGGTTCTGCGTAGGTGGAGGGGGAGCTGCCCGGACCTGAGCAGGAAACCATCACATGGATTGTCAGTCAACTTCCTGATTCAGTGCCTGAAGCATCCAATCCCCAACCAGTCATCTATCCAAAAACATGGGCACCCTAGGGCTCTCAGAAATGCTCTGAGCAAGTGCTGTCAACTTAAATTTTCACAACTTCTCACATTGAGAAGTTATTATTGTAGGTGAAATTCATGATTCAGGTTCTCACCTAGGCTGAAAGCCTCATGAGCACAAGAGTCATTATAGTCCTAAAAGCCTTGTCCAAAGCAAAGGCTGGGAGTGGAAGCAAGAAAGAACAATGTTTGGAGAAGTGAAAGCCTTTCAACATGTCTTGGAAGGAGAGTTGCAAGAGATAAGACTAGAGAGAGGCTGGGGGGAAGTCATGAAAGGCCTCATTAAGCTGTATTAAAAATCTGAATTTTAGCCTGTAGGCAAAGAGGAGTCTTTCGTGGATTTTAAACAGCAGTATCAGATGTATGAGGACATGGCTCAGGTAACAGTTTGGAGAAAAGAGTGGACGTAGGCAAGATTACAGATAAGACAGTTTTGGAGACTCCTGTGGTCATCTGAATGAGAGCTGATATTGCACTAGGGTACCAGCACTGGGGGAGCAGAGAGTGAAAAATTTGGCTGCTGTCTCTGAAGTAAACCTTTTGGCCGCTGTCTCTGAAGTAAACCTGGCAGGTTTGTGATGACTCTGTGGGAGGCAGGGCCAAGGTGATGTCAAGAGTGATGCCAGAGTACTGGTAGTATGGGGGTTTTACTCACCAACACAGGAAATATGGGAGAAGGAGCGTGTCTGGAAGGGAAGATAATTTAACTCATTTTTGCTGAGTTTTGGGGGTTTGGTACATATATACTGAGTTGTCCACAAGTATGAAGCTCAGGGAAGAGATTGGATTGGCAGTTATAAATCTGAGAGTTGTTAGTAAATAAATGGTTATCAAAGTTTTGGGAGTGGATCAGGTTACTCAGAGAGTGTGAGTTTAATGACTTTAAGAGAAGCATCAACAGAGATGGATAGAGGCAGAGAAGCCTGCAAGGGTCAATGAAAAGGAAGGGCCAGGATGTGGAAAGCAGACTAGGAAAGTGTGGTGGAACAAATGGGTCCACTTCTCTCCATTCCTGCTCTTACCCACCAGTCCATGCTACCATCCCCTCTTCCCTGGACCACTGCTCCAGCCTCCTAATGTCCATTCTGTCACCTTCCATTCATTCTCCACTTAGCTGCCATAATAGTGCTTTAAAAATGCAAAACTGGTCATCTCACTCACTGTCCTGCTTACAGTCTTACATCACATTTCCCATCACATTTAAGATAAAGAATCAAGTCCTTAACAAGGCACTCGATACATACATATCTGCTGAGTGAACAAAGTCAAAGGTAGTGAGTGGTTCAAAGAACTGTGTCAAATGCTGATAAAGGGGCCTAGGAAAATAAATTGCAAATATGTACTAGATAAGCATGTAAAAGTTATGACCTTGGAAAAGCTGTTCCACAGTGAGGTGGTGCGGTGGAGTTCATGGCAGTGGAGTGAGGGGTGAACAGAGGTGACTATTTGTAAGATTAGATTCCAAACTCTTAAACCTCAACAGGGTATAATATCTTACTATTTCATCTCAGTGCCCCTCAAAGAGGCAAACAGAGGCCTGGAAAATAGGTTCTCTATAAATGCCTGCTAGAAAAAAAATGCTCTGCTTCACAATTAGACTGCTTTAATACTCACAGAGCTTGCTATAATTTACATACACTTGCATAGCTATCACCTTGCGATCTCACCATGGCTCAGTGAGAAGAGTGCCAGTGTGGATTAGACCTTCCAAGATGTGTTCATTTTCACAGCCTTCCTCTTCAAGGCTCTTTTTAACTTCCCAAACCCATCTCACACTGGCATGGAGAAAATAAGTACCGACATAGGGGCCATGGAGAAACATTAATTTCTAACTTTCAATTTAGAAGAACTATGCATTCTATAATCCTTCCAGATAAGAGACTTACAGGCCGCAGTTTGCCGTACGACGTCTCAGGAGTCTGCCTTGGTGCCTGTGAGAGTCCTGGTGATTCGGCATGGAGGCTATTTTCTAAGGGAGGGAACCACAGAAGCCCATTTTATTTGTGTTGTTGAGCAGTAAAAATGCTAATGCAGATCTGTTTGCACTTCAGGTGAAATAAAATGAAAGTGTATTTAGACCCATGCCCAAGAGAACCCTTACCATTTGCTGAAGGAGAGCAGGGGAAGTACTGGGAGCTCCTCTTGTCTGGGCTGGGGTAAGGGCTACTGGGAGGCTGGTCATAGAGCGGCAGTGGAGGCAGGGAGCCAGGCGGCTTGGGGGAAGGAGAGATCTGCAGCAAAGGGAAGAGAGGTTACAAAGTGCTCCTCTCAGGAAGGAGAGACTAGCTGGCGTCTCTGACTGCTCTTGGCGAAGTACTTTTCTCTGGAGCTAAGTTATGACTATTGAGTTTTTTTTATCAGCCTCAGTAGAAGCAAATGAGCCTAGAATAACCACCCCGACCCCCAATTTTGTGTTGCATTTAACTTCTTCCTTCCACAGCTCTTATTATACTAATGATTTTTAGTTTATCTTATACAGTTATCAAGTCAAACTATTCTCTAGAGTTTTACTGAAAATATACCAAATTCAGTCAATTCAGTGAAGAATCAAAAAAAAGGACAAGTTGTATTTTTGGGTGAAGATAAAATAATTGGCTGAGCTTCTGACTTCCCTAGGTTTTGTGAATGTCATGCTGAGTGATCACACCACCACACAAATAAGATGGGCAGACATGTTCTTTATGGTCCTGGACCTGCCAGGCCTGCTGTGACAGATCTGAATTAGCAGTTTCCTGTAAAGACAAGTTTTCCTGTGATGAGCTAAGCCTAGGGCGACATGGGGTTATGGGGCTTTGGCAGGCTCATTAGTTCTCTAAAATGGACTAGTAGGACCTGGGCTGGGCAGGGAGACTCTGACCGTGAGAGAGAGAAAGAGCAAGCAAATATTTTTACTGCACAAACTAACCACAGAGACAATATATTCCCGCTGGTTTCTTTCTTTCTCTCCACCAAATCATTCTTTTCTATGTCATATACAATTCAGTATTTTGACTCACTGGTTCAGAGAACAGAATGTGGGAGAAGTGAGGTGTAGTACAGCTGTTACAGAAAAGCCTGACTGATGAGTCTCTGCTTCTCAAATTTAGTTTTGCAGAAACCTGGCAACCAAGGATTGGAATGGTGAGGGTGAGGATGAGACTACAGCCCACTTTTGCACGGGTCAAGAGACTCCTTGGGAGTCATCTTCTTTAAACATCTTTTAATTCAGCTTTCTCCCCCGTCATGTACCTGAATCTCTCTCATCCACGGAGTGTCACCATTTTCTGAAGCTGAAAGTTCTTCCACTAGCACGGATGGGAAAACTCCAATCCGCCCATTGAATTCCCCTTCCCAGAAGCCATCATCATCCTGGTTTTCTTTGTTCAAGATTCGGATGATTGCTCCCTCAGGAAAAGATAATTCATCATCTGTCTGGCCCTCATAGTCATAAAGTGCTTTCACGAAACAGACTAGGTAGCAAGAGAGAAAAATGCAGTAAGAACACTGACAGCCACGTTGTTATTGCAACCCCCCATGCTCACGTGACAACTAAAAGAGCATCATAGAGAATAAGAGTAAAGCTGTAATTCTGTACTCACTGAAGATCAACTTTAGGGTTCTACTATACAGGATAAACGTGACCAAATAAAGGAAAACATGTAATACAAAAGGAATAAAGTTGTGCTTTTTAACCTACTGAAGGCTGACTCCAGGGTAATACAATTTAGGTCAAATGTGACCAAATAAAGAGTGCCTTGTTTCAGTCTTTACCACTGGCATCTCCGTTGAGGCTGCCTGAAACGAGTTCGGCCTCCGTGGAATTGCTGGATGTGTGTGACCG
Source organism: Camelus bactrianus (assembly GCF_048773025.1). Taxonomy (NCBI): domain Eukaryota; kingdom Metazoa; phylum Chordata; class Mammalia; order Artiodactyla; family Camelidae; genus Camelus; species Camelus bactrianus. The sequence continues at coordinate 47,575,299 of NC_133548.1, forward strand.
ACTGTCCAAAGCAGCCAAGGACTGTAGCATGCTCAGTAGACTGTTCGAGGTGGGAAACTGTAGGTACTTTTCTGGCACATAACCCACTTGGCCAACTTTATTTCGAGCCTGAGTAAAAGACATGTGACAAAACAGGTTTGCACACACAATTTGGACAGGGCACAACACGAACCAAAACAAACTCCTAAAAAGTCACAAGAAGGGGCGATATGAGCAAAGGAATATACCTTTACCCAGTCTTCCATATCTCCATCTTCAATCACTTCTAACACCTCATGCTCCTCAATGGTCAACTCATCTGGTTGAGAAGCCTGCAATGTAGGATGGTCATGGACAAAATTAAAAAGGTTAGATAAAGAGCAGATGTGAACTGATCATAACAAAAACTGGGGATCAAAATATTGAAATGATTTTGAAAAACGTATTGAACATAAAAATTTAAGTGTTGTAAAACTATCATAATGAGGTGAAGTTTTACTTTAAAAAAACTAAACAAAATAAAGCCACAACAAAAACTGGAGAAACGGAATCCTCAAGAGGCAATCAGGTTCAGTGAACACAGCACTCTGCTGGAAGTAGAGGACTTGGGTTCTAGCTCCAGCTTATGTATCTACTGGTAAGTTATTCAACTTCTTGATGTCTCCATTTCTTCAAAATGACAATCCTGCCATTCTCAGGAGGATGAGGGAGTCAATGGGGGATGAATATGGACAGAATCAATGATTTGGGAAGCACAGGCAAAGGAGAAAGCACTGGATTAGAACTGTACAAGAGGGCTACCATGGAAGTGCGTGCTGTGAAAATGCAAAGAGCTATGTACATGGACTGGATGATAGCTTTAAGCAGCTCCTAGACCTGGTCTGGAATCACTGTAAAACAGTGGCCAAGAGAAGGAAGTTGTAGGAGGAGAAATGATTGAGATTGGTCAAAGTTTGGAATTACTATGCTCCAACTTAACTGTGGAGACTGGGCTGATCCCCTTGGGTGCTTCTGCACAAGTCACTAATTGTGATGGTTTTTTTCTCCCTGACAGCAGGAGTCCACGAGCACAAGCCACCCAAATATTGCCCCTGAGACTGTAGAATCTGAAATCAGACTCTCAGGGCTCTGTAAAGGGACTGGAGTGAGAGACTATGTTGCTTTGTTTCCTAAAGAGACTTGCCTGTCATGTGTAACAGGGAGGGGCCTGGAGGCATCTTCTGGCTCTCCAGTGAACAGTCTTAAAAGCTTTTCCCAAGTCCCAAAATCAGTTAAAACTGTCAGACCATATAGTTTTTCATATCTCTCAAAGTGTAAAATATCTCCAAGTTACACAAGCGAAAATAAGGCAAGAAAATGGGTCACTTTCCTCCCACTTCATGTTCATTTTATCAAACCCAGATTCTGCATATTGCTGTAATAGCTGCTTGAGACAGAAAAATAGTATTGAAAATGGCTGACCAATCACAGAAATACTCCAGGATCAGAATTTTAAGTAGTTACATCTGATCTCAAAATATGAGAAAAAGAAAGCTCATTGATTCTTGATAGCTTTTCCAACAGAATTTCTTTGCTAATCAGAAACATTATGCCTTGAATATACCAGCAAAACACACCTATAAACAAAAATGTTTTTCCTAATTCAATGGTAAAATTTAAGAAGTATCAACATAACCAGATTTCAATGTGTGTGAGACCAAAGCAGGAGGGTGAAGAACAACTTTTAAAATATATTGCTGCCCTTGTAAAAAAAAGTCATAGAGGTCTGTGCAAGTTGTCCATCATTGTTTTATAAGCAGACACTAGCTTGATCATACCATCCCTAGCAGTGACCAATACTTCCACTTGACAAGGTCAAGTTCTTTGCATAGCACTCAAGACCCTAAAGAGTCTGGACCCTGTGATCTCTTGATGCTTTGGCCCCAGCATACTATTCCCTATTCTCTGAATATACCATGTTCTTTCTTGCCTTTATACTTTTACCAGGCTGTTCCTTCCATCCAGCAGGCCCTGCTCCCTCTTTTCCATCTGATGAATGGATTTAGATTACTGTGGATTCAAGTCCAGCTTCAGTCTGTTTCTATGGGCAAGGGACCATTAAGACCTCTCACAGCCTCAGTTTTCTTTTTGATTCCTATTAGAATGTAAGCTCTGTGAGGGCAGAGATTTTTGTCTGTGTTGATCAATGCTACATCCCCGAGGCTAGAAAAGAGCACAGCATGGTATATGGAAGATACTCAAATAATATTTGTTGAATTAATAGGTTGGTTGATAGTATCTTCCTTATAGGGTTATTGAAGGGATTAGAAAGAAAAATACGTATGTATATACTTATGATACCAGGCACAAAGGACTTACTAAATGGTAGCCATTATTATTACTCATGATTTGAGGCCCAGCGCATATGTTTTCCAAGACCACCTACGATGAGTTGGTTGCTTTTTCCTCCTTTTGTTTTTGTAAGACTTTGTGCATCCCTCTAACACTGACTACCTTGGTACTCTAGTTAGTTTTTTATAGTTGTGGGCTTCCTACTAGAATGACTTACTTAAGGCATGGAATGTAATTCTCACTTACACCAACTAAAGACAGCAAGTGGTCAGTAAATGGTTATGAAATAAACCCATGGTCTCACACTACCTCCTGAAGTCCTAATGCCCAGTGACAGAACTTCAGAAGCAGCCAGGTCCTCCATTCCCACCACCATCTCTCTAAATTTCCTATTTTCTTTTAAAATAATATATTTCTCCTGATTATAAAAGTAATACATGTTCATTGTAGAAAAGTTAGAAATACATAACTGAGGTCTTAAGATACATACAGTTTGGTGTCTTACTTTTTTGACATATTTCTTCTTATATAAAAAACTCACTAATGTAATTTTCAATTATCTTTGTAATATTTTATGTTATGGTTACATTATACAAACGGTTAACTGATTTAACTATTTCCTTATTGGATTGCCAACTTTGAACTATTATAAAGTAAGTACTATGATTAAAGACCATTTTGTATCCAGAATGTTTTTCTACATTGTGGGTCACTTTCTTAGGATATATGCTAGTAGGATCAAAGTTATGAGCATTTTTAAGGCTTTTGACTCCAATTCTTAAATTTGGCTTTTTTTTTTTTTCTCACCAGATTAACTCAGGCCTTCTTTGCTGGTTGGACTACAGGAATAACAATTAAGCTTATAGTTAGTCTTATTAGTTAGGCTCAATTCTAATCTGTCTTGTAGGGCACCTATACCATGACCAGGGTTACCTTCTTTAAAAACCCAGTCTGATTTTAGGACATCCAATGGCTTCTCTCAGCAAGGATAAAAGCCAAGCATCAGTCTGGTCTACAAGGCCCTTTACTATCTGGCATGTTTCTTCCAGCTGCTCTATTCCCCACACTACATGCTCACACACCACTGAGTTTAATGTTTCCTGAGTATCCTATTATCTCATTAAACTGTGTGTCTCTGTATCTGCTGTTCTCTTTGCTTAGAAGGCTCTTTTCCTACCCCATCTTACCACTGCATCAAGAAAGGTCTTATTCATAACTTAACTGAAATGCTACTTCATCTGTAAAATTTCTCCTAATCATCATAGGAAGAATTAGCAGTTTTACCTTTATTATAAATGTTTTCAAATATATTCTATTTTTCAATTTAATATTTACTCCCTGCAGACTATCCATTCCTGAGAGGCAGGAGTGGTGTCACGTTCATTCTTGCATCCCCCAAACTTATCACATATTGGGCACTCGATAAATGTTCAATGGTTAACTGATTAAAAAAATTTTACAGTCTGTTTTACCATATGGATATGCCTAGGATATGCCAACAGAGGGGATGTCAGATGAATGTTAGCTGTTTATAATCACTCAGACACTTACAACCCTCTCCATTTAAGGACCTTAAATTTTAATTCTGGAACTTCAAAGTAAATATAATATTGAGAGGGAAGATGGGGAAATACTCCCAACACTAGTTTTATAATATTCTAAAACACCTTTCCAAGAATCTCAGAGGTGACTTCAAATTTTCAAAAGATTATCTAAACAGTTTACACTGGAAAAAAAACAACCCAACCCTTTTAGAAAAGAGGGCGTATTATTAACTTAAATATATAATGAAAGGATGTTAAACTATAAAAAAGTCTGGTAATCACTGATACTGAGTAGTAAATACTGCCAGCCTGTAGCTACCTAGGGATGGTGGTGGTAGAAGTGAGACTGTCCCATGTATGACTGTTTTAGATTCTCTCCAGACCCTTCTTCTGTTGTTGTCCCTTAAGCATTGAGTCTCCAATAGCATGGCAGCCAAAAGAGGATTCATTTGTTCATGTCCTAATTATCTCTTGAGGACCTACTACGTGCTGGGTACTGTCCTGGGTGCTGAAGACACACAGACAAGGCTTCTGCCTTCATGGACCTTTAGTAGCAAGTTAGACAAAGAAATATGAAAACAAATAAGATTAAGTTTGGCTGGTGATAACTGCTATATAGCAAATAAATGACGGCAAGAGGGCAGTGAGATAGAGTAGTGACTGAGGAGTGGGTTATGTATTTAGGAGATCAGGGGAGACCTGAAGCAGCACTATTTGAGCTGAGCCTATATGAAGAGCAGTGGGCAGCCAACCAAGATCCGGGAGAAAACAGTTCTAGGTAGGAGAGCAACAAGTGCAAAGCTGTCAAGTCAGGGAGGAGCATGGTGCTTCTGAAGACTGAAAGGCAGCTAGAGTGGCTAATGTGTAGTGAGTGGGTTGGGCAGCAGTTGGGTGGGTTGGTCTGACATGAAGCTAGGGACACTGGCAGGGGCCAGATCAATCTGGACATTGTAGACCCTAGTGAAGTGTTTGTTCTTCTATATGTGATGGAAAATTTATAAAGGGTTTTAAGCAGGGGAACAAAATAATATCCTTTATATGTTAAAGACAATTCTGGCTGCAGAGTGGAATGTGGACTGTTGGTAGACGAGTATGAAGAAGGGATACCAATTATGAGTTTTTTTTCTTTCACAGTAATTAAAGCAATGGCCTAGACCAAGGTGATGAAACGTCAATGGATTTAGGATATGTTTTGGAGGTGGATTCAATAGGACTGGCTACTGACTGGATAAAGGGAGTGAGCAAAAGAGAGAAGCTGGGTAATTAAAACTCAGTTTACTTTGTACAAGTGAAAAGTTACTGTGAAAGCGGGGCAGGGGTGAGAGAGGATAAGAACTATTATACCAAATCAAGTTTGGAAGTCAGGAATCTATCCAGGTTTCTGCTTAACATGGAAACAAGAGGTGGTTATATTAAGATTAGGAAAGGTAAAGTTTAACAAAACTGCTTAGTAAAACAATTTTCTTTTAATATCAACTTTGAGAATTATTCCAGTGGAGGATCTTGTGCACCAAGAAGGCAATTGATAAGGATAAGAGTTCTATTTACATAAAATTTACTAGATGCCAGGTACTGTGCTAACTGTTTTGCTATAAAAGTGTTATCTCATTTAGTCTTCAATCTAGCCCTACAATATTATCCTTATAATATAGATAAGAAAACTGAGGCTCACAGAGACCAAGGGACCCAGCATTGTCATATACCTTGCAAGTGGCAGAGACAGGATTTTAACTGAGGCAGTCTGATGTCAGAGCCTAGACTCTACCATTATGTTATGTTGCCTCTAATATGAACTGAACACCAATTTTATGTTAAGCACATTAGAAGAGGCCAGGTAGATACAGTTACATGTATCTTAAGAATTGTCACAATTTAATATGAAAAATATGTTAAATAAATACAAACCTTATAGGAATAAACAACTTTGCAGGTGAGTGGATAATTTCTTAAGGTGCCAGAAGGGCTGGAACTGCTGTCATCAAAAACATCCATGTTGTCTTCAAACTCTTCTCCTTCTTCTCTTTCAGTATCTGCATTAAGCTAGGAAAAATCAGAAGCCATTCGCTAGGTTACTTACTTCAACAAAATGGATGAAAGCAGGAAAAACACTTAAAGCCTGATTTTTTTCAAAATTTTAATTTACTTATTCAGCTGGACACAGAAATAAGTATCTGTTCTCATTTGCATTTCTCATGTTACGAAAGGACAGAATTTTTTTCTTTTTAAAACCAAGAGTAAAATGTCTTTCAAATATATAAGAAATATTTATCAGTATCCTTTCACTCTTCACTGTTAAATACTAATAAAGGCCTCTTACCATTTTAAACTGACCATATAAAAAAATACTAAAAAGATTTCTAAATGCTACCAATGACGTGGAAAAACAGGCTTTCATCTATGGCTGGTAGAAATGTAAACTGATATATCCTTAAAAAAAATCCTGCCTACTGAAATTAAAAACTAAATATAACACTTCGTCTAGCAACTTCACTTTTGTGAATCTATTATAAAGAAATAAAAGCACTAGGATCGTTAAAACTACATATTCTGAGATGTTTACTGCAACACTGCTTGTAGTGGCAAAAGCCTGGACATAACCTATATCTCCATCAATAGAGGAATATTTGAATAAACTATGATGTGTTCATATTATAGATAAATGACATCTATTAAAAATGAGTTGGGAAATAGAAAGCCCAGAAATAAATCCTCACATATATAGTTACATGATTTTTGACAAGAGTCCCAAGACTATTCAATGGGGAAAGGACAGTCTTTTCAACAAATGGTACTGGGTAAAGTGGATATCCACACGTAAAAGAGTGAAGTTAGGCTCTTATCTTACAAAAATTAACTCAAATGGATCAAAGACCTAAACGTAAAAGCTAAAACCATAAAACTTTTAGAAGAAAACATGGGGGAAAAGCTTCATGACACCAAATTTGTCAATGATTTCTTGAATACACACCAAAAGGATAGGCAATGAAAGAAAAAAAAGACAAATTGCACCACATCAAAATAAAAACTTTTGTGCATCAAAGGACAACAGAGTAAGAAGGCAACCCAATTTATCATGTCTGATAAGGGATTAATATCCAGAATATATAAAGACTGCCTAAATCTCAAGAACAAAAAACAATCCAATTCAAAAATGGAGAAAGGACTCGAAAGACATTTCTTCAAAGAAGATACACAAATGGCCAATAAGCACATGAAAAGATGCTCAACATCACTAATCATTAGGGCAACACAAATCAAAACCATAATGAGATACCATTTCACACGCATCAGAATGGTTATTATAAAAAAAAAAAACCAGGAAGCAAGTATTGGCAAGGATGTGGAGAAACTGGAACACTTGTTGCACTGCTGGCAGAAATGTAAAATGGTGCAGTCACTTTGGAAAACGGTATGGTGGTTCCTCAAAAAGTTTAACATAGAATTACCATATAATCCGGCAATTTCACTTCTTTTCTTTCCATTTCTATTCTATTCTTTCAATTCTTCTTCCTAAAAGGTTCTGAAAGCAGGGACCTGAACAGACATTTGTACACCAATGTTCACAGCAGCATTATTCACAATAGCTGTAAGGTGGAAGCAACCTAAGCATCCATTGAAACAAGTGGATGAGCAAAATGTGGTATATACATAAAACAGAACATTATTCAGCCTTGGGGGAGGGTATAGCTCAGTGGAAGAGTTCATGCTAGCATGCATGAGGTCCTGGGTTCAACCCCCTAAGTACCTCTGCTTAAATAAATAAATAAACAAATAAATCCATCTAATCCCCACCCCAACCCAAACAGAATATTATTTAGCCTTGAAAAGGAAGCACATATTGGCACATGATACAGTATGGATAAACCTTGAGGACATTCATGTTAAGTGAAATAAGCCAATCACAAAAAGATAAATACTGTATGATTTTACTTATATGAGGTACCTAGAGTCAAATTTACAGTCAGAAAGTAGAATGTTGGTTGCCAGGGATTTGGGGGGTTGGGAGAATGGGGAGTTTTTATTTGACTGGTACAGAGTTTTACTTCTGCAAGATGAAAAGAGCTCTGGAGATAGATGATGGTTATGGTTGCACAACAATGTGAATGTACTGAATGCCACTGAACTATATATTTAAAAATGGTTTAAATGGTAAATTTTATGTTACGTATATTTTGCCACAAAAAAGGGGCACAATTCTTTTTGAAAGGGAGCACAAAGGAAATAATTTAACTCAGTTTCAATGTATATTATCCACTATAGCTAAAACATACATATTAATTAAAATGATATTAAGTGTAAAAGTGTATTTACCTAGAGTACTGTCCATGATATTAAAACACAAATAATATCTATATGAGCATAAACATCTGACAGAGGGAGGCAGAGTAAGAAGAATAAAGACTGGAGAACACAGGCAATCAACTTGTTTTTTATATACCTTTGTACTATCTGAACTATTAGTATAAGCATGTTTTATGTTTTAAACTAAAAACCAATAAAGAAGAAACAAAACAGACTCAAAGGTTTCTTTGTTTCTAGCTACATATAAATACTTAGTTGGCTACTTTTCCCCATGTTAAAATGGACAAAGGCACTAATGTTTACAAATTAAGGATATGAGGAATGGACAGTCAGAATTGGGCCTCACAGTAGAACAATTAATTAAAATATCAAATACCTACTACATGCTGAACACCACACTAGGATCTTAGATATGAAATGAAGGACAATGTCTGCTTTGCAGGAGCTCACAATCTAGAGTGGAAAATGAGCACAATCAAATGCTAAGGGCACAGAGGGCTCTGTGAATATGGAAAGTGTAAATCGAGAAGAAGTTCATAGAAGAGTTCCCGGGATTCAATGAGTCAAAAAGTATAGGATGCCTATGTTGTTAAATTCTACTTTTTAATGAGCTAAAGTGATTTCTCTTGAGTAATTATCACTAACGTTTTAAAATTGACTCTTTAACTGCTATTTCCCTAATAAAATTCTATAGAATTGGGGGTAGGAGAGGTTTCCAGGAGAATAAATAGTACGTACTTCCTATCACATTTATTGCCTCCATTTCAAAGCCCCTTTAATATTCTCATTTATAACTATAATTGAAAATTCTCCCCAGCTGAGTGAGGTAATCACGTGCCTCATCTTATAAATAATTCATGTCTGGTCAGGCAGATCGATGACAAAACAGAGTCAAATCTTGACCTTTCAAATCATCTCAGGCTTATGATTCTACTGTTTTCCAGCAGGGCATTGTGTCATATAAAAGATGAGGATCACACAGGAAATTGCCATAAAACTTACTTTAAACGTATTTTTATATACTTGGAAGACATTGCTTTTATATTCTAGTAAAGATTATAGACATTAAAAAAACTATAGGCATTATGAGAAACAAAACAAAACACCCATACATCTATAAAAACTAAAATTAAAGCTAATGTGGGTAGAACAAGTTCCAAAAATACAGTATAAGGAATGTTAATATGTACTGTGTTTTGGCACTGGGAATCAATCCAAAACATTTTATATTGGCAATGCTGTTTGATACTAAACATCCCTTTCTTTCTCCTTTATTTTTAGTTCATTTTTTGATTATCACAGAAGGGAATGAAAGATTGCAGTGACAGCAATAAGGGTCACTGTCACATGCTCTTGCATTGCTCATGCACAGCTTTGCAAAGCATGTCATTTCAGAACAATTTCTTCTTTTTTCCTCTTCCACCCTCGTAACTTAACTGTTGCAATGTTTTCTTGACCCAGCATTTCTAAAATCACATTCTTCCTGTTTCTTAACAACTGCTCACTTATCCCTTTTCCTTCCTGTCACCTGATAGAACTTTAGTTAAAACTACTCTTTCTAGCTGTACTAACATTTTTCCTTTCTTAGATGTAAACTGCTTACTCTTATTGCAAGGACAGATAAGCAGAACCTTCCTGAGTTGGTTTTAGTAGCCGTCCCCTTGTACTCAGCAAAATTACCTCTGAAGGGCTTCATCAGCTTTATGGTCCTTGGATCCAACAGACTTGGGTCTGAATGCTGACGATGACATTTACTTGCTATATGGCTTTGGGAAAATTATTTAACTTCCCAATTTCAATTACCTCTTTACCTCTTACTTCTTAACAAAGTCATGATAAGGATTAAGTGAGGTAACATATTTAAACCCCTAATACATGCTTGGTACATAGGAGGTACTTAATATATTCTTGTTTTTATGAGGAAAGGAGAATCTAGATTAAAAAACCTGGTGAAATCCAACAAAGAGGAAGGCAGCTCCCTATAACTGGGTAGCAGAAACTCTGAATTCCATCTAGACAGAGAAGCGATCACAGTGTATATCATTCCAAATACAACACAAGTATATTATAAAAGATGATGCTGAAAATATCAGCAAAGTGGATTTCTGTTTCCAGGCAAGATGGAATATCAGTGATTAGATTTACATTTCTTCCATAAACAACTAAAAACATTGTTCAACATATATGAAAGAACAAGTTTTCCAGACAGTGGACATCATGTGAAAAAAGGTCAGAGATCCCTGGAGGATGGGAAACAATTTCCCCAACTCACTGTCTGAAGAAAGTTTCCAGGCTGAGATACAGCAGGAGTGGACCCAGGCAGAAGATAATGGTCTCCGTGAATTGAGGATACGGAACTGGAAATACAGGAAGGCCAGAGTGGCTAGAGTACGCAGGGAAGAGTAATGCAGGAGAGAGAAATGCATAGAGAGAACTCTGGAAATCTGCAGAGGGTCCCCAGCAAGTCTTCAGTTAAGTACTAACCCGCACGTGTACATCAAGAACTATCTGAAGCCAGTGATAGAACCACCCAAAGGATTAGCAGGAAAAATCCTCAGTGCTCACATCAGTCTGGAAATATTTCCTGTTTCTTCTTAACAGAGTGGAAAACCTCATAAGGCATAAGGTACCAGGTAGAGAACTCAGAAAATCAATAGACTTAAATAACACTATAAACCAACTTGACTTAACTGACATTTACAGAACATAACACCTAGCAACAGCAGATTATACATTCTTTTCAAGTACACATGGAACATTTACCAAGATATACTATATACTGTGCCACAAAACAAGTGTCAATAAATTTAAAGTGTATTTACTTTTAAAGTATGTCAATAAATTCAAGTATGTTGTCTGACCATAATGGAAATAAATTAGAAATCAATAATAAAAAGATATCTGTAAAACCCTCCAATATTTGGAAACTCAACAACACTTCAAAACAACCTATGAATCAAAGAAGAATTTAAATGGCCAATTAGAAAATATTTAAAACTGAATGAAAATAATAACACAATGTATCTGAATTTGTGTGGTGGAGCTTAAGCAACACGTAGAAGGAAATGTTTAGCACCAAATGCCTATATTGGAAAAGAAGGAAAGTCTCACATCAATGACCTTGGCTTCCACGTTAAAAAAATCAGGAAAGAGCAAATTAAATGCAAACTAATCAGAATAAAGGAAATAATAAAAACTACAGCGGAAATCAATAAAATAGAAAACAAAACAAAAAACAGGGAAAAAGTCAGTGAAATAAAAAGCTGGTTTTTTTTGTGAAGATACCTCAAATTGATAAACCTCTAGCAGAATGATCAGGGGAAAAAAGAGACACAAATAACCAATATCAGGAATAAGAAATGTGATGCCATTATAGATTCTCCAGACAACCAAAGAATAATAAAAATATTATGAACAACTTTATGCTAATAAATTTGGCAACTCAGATGGAATCGACAAATTTCTTGAAAGACACAAATGATCAAAGCCCACTCAAGAAGACTAACTTGAATAACTCTATATCTATTAAAGAAATTGAGTTTGTTGTATTTAAAACTCCCACCAAAAAAAAAAAAAAAAAACAAACCCTCCAGGCCGAGGTAACTGTTCTGGTGAAGTCTACCAAAAATTTAAAGAAGGAAAATATTCTACATAAGCTTTCAGAAAATTGAAGAGGAGGGGATATTTTTTCAAATTATTTTATGAGACATCATTATATCAAAACCAGAAAAACATTATAAGAAAACTATAAAGTATCTGCCATATATAGAGATATAAAAATGCTTATCAAAATTTAAACAAGTCAATTCCAATCAACATATAAAAAGGATAATATATCATGATCCAGTGGAATTCATCAAGAATGTGAAATTGGTTTACTATCTGAAAAATCATCAATGCACTTCACCGTATTAACAAACTAAAAAAGAAAAAAAAAATCATTCGACAAGATCCAACATCCACTTCTATCAGCAAACTTAAATAAAAATAGAGAAAACTTCCTTGACATGGTAAAGGGCATCTGCAAAAATCCTACTGTGAACATCACACTTAATGGTGAAAGATCAAATGCTTTCCCTAAGTTCGGGAACAAGCCAAGAGCATCTGTTGGTTCTCACCACTTCTATTCCAGCATTGTACTAGATTGCAGTTGTTAAGTAAGGAGAAAAAAAGGGGATCATGGAAGGAAAAAGAAGGCACCTGAACTGGAAAGGAAGAAGTAAAACTGTCTTTATATATAGGTGACATGATTATTTGTATAGAAAATCTCCATAAAAGCTACAAAAACTAATAAACGAGTTAGCAATGTTGTAGGATAGAAAATCAATATACAAAGATCAACTATTTCTATATGTTAGCAATGAACAATTGGAAATTGAAATAAAAAAAATCACTACAATAGCATAAAAAACTATGAACTAGACATAAGTCTGACAAAAGATGTGCAAGACCTATGCACTGAAAACTACAAAATACTGCTGAGAGAAATAAAAGACAATTGGAAGACTCAATATTGTTAAGATGTCAAATGTCTTCAAACTGGTCCACAGATTCACTGCAATCCTACTGAAAAAATCCTGGTAGGTTTTCTGGTAGAAAACTGATTTTAAAATTCATATGGAAATGCAAAGGAAAGAGAATATCCAAAACAACTTTGAAAAAGAAGAAAACTGGAAGATTTACGCTAATTGACTTCAGGACTTTAAAGTTACAATAATTCATACAGAGTAGCACAGTCATCAAGCTAGACAAATAGATCAGTGGAACAGAACAGGAAGTCCAAAAATAGAGCCACACATATATGGTTAGTTAATTTTTGACAAAGATGTGAAGGCAATTCAGCGGAGAATGGACAGTCTTCTCAACAACAACAAAAAAGAACTTTTACTCACTCTTCTTACTTAACTCACACTGAATCAGATTTAAATGTAAAACCTAAAACTATAAAACTTCCAGAAGAAAACACAGGAGAAAATCTTTATGACTTTGGCTTAGGCAAAGATTTATTAGCTATCATACCAAAGTGTGATCCATAAAAGAAAAAAAATTAGTTGGATTTCATCAAAATTAAAAATTTCTGCTCTTTAAAAGACACTGTTAAGAAGACCCAAAAAAAAAAAAAAAAAAAAAAAGCTATAGACTGGGAGAAAATTACATTAAGTCATATATCTGATAAAGGATTTGTATCCAGAATATAACAAAACTCTCAAAACTCAATAAAAAGAAAACAAACAACCTAATAAAATTTAGTTGAAAGATCTGCACAGACACTTCACTGAAGAATATACACAGAGGCAAATAAGCATATGAAAAGATGCTCAACATTATTAGTGAAATGCAAATTAGAACTACAATGATACACTACTATCTAATGCATACCTATTAGAATATCTAAAATTGAAAAGATCGATCAGGTTACCAGGAGGGGAAGGGGGTGGGAAGGAATAAGTTGGGAGTTAGAGATTTGCAGATACTAACTAGTTTACATGAAATAGATAAAAAACAAGTTTCTTTTGTATAGCACAGGTAACTATATTCAATATCTTGCAGTAATCTATAATGAAAAAGAATACGAAAATGAATATATGTATGACTGAAACATGTTGTACACCAGAGTTGACACAACATTGTAAATGGACTACACTACCAAAAAAAAAAAAAGAAAGATCGACCAAACTAAGTGTTGGCACTGTTGTGGAACAACTGGAACACTAGTACTCTATTGATGGGAATGTAAAATGGTACAACCACCTGCTTTGGAAAACAGCCTGAGAGTTTCCTACAATGTTAAACATATAGCCACCAGATGACCCAGCCAAAACATACATTCATAGCAGTTTTACTTGTAATAGCCCCAAACAATTCAAATGCCCATTGTCAGGTGAATGGATAAACAAATTGTGGTATGTTCATACAACAGAATACTACTCAGCAATTAAACTAAGTACTGAGACATGCAACAACATGGATGATTCTCAAAATAATCATGCTAAGTGAAAGAAGCCAGACAAAGCCAAGTGTACACTTTTAAATACATGCAGTCTATTGTATGTCAATTATATTTCAGCAAAACAGTCAAAAAATATCAGTAGAGCTTGGGATTTTTTTTTTTTTTTGATAGAACACTTTGATTTTCCATCAAAAGAAAACCCATGCACAGAAAATTCATGGATCCAGAATCCATTCCTTTCATTGAAAGGTTATTTAAATTTAACTATAATTTTACAGGATAATTATTGAGACTAGCAACTGAAGAAGAGCTGAAGATGAATTTTTTTTTTAAACTTCAGCATCTACCTTGTAAAGCTTGGAAACTTTAATGACAACTGGTCACACAGTATTTCAAGATGCTGTAAGACCATTAATTACATTAAAAACAGGACAGTCAATGATGATTCAACAGAGCTTAAAGGGGAAAAAAATGAATAGCAATGGAAATGAATCATGATAAAGGTTAAAGGAATAAAAGGGGCATCCACAGAGTAAGAAAGTATGCTAAAGAGCAGGCCTTTAGAGGCACATATATCTGAATTCTAACTCCAGCTCTCTCCACTTACTAGCTATGTGCTGTCAGGAGAGATAGTTAATTCTTCCAAGTCTATCTTCTTGTCTGTAATACATTCAGGACTGTTGTGATCATTAACTGAAATAATGTATGAATGTGCCTGACAGTACCTGGTACAGAATAGATGCTTTACCAATGTGAATTCCCTCCTTTTGGTAGTATTTTAAGCTTTGTGGATGGTAGAACTGGAGTAAACTGCTTATCTTCAGGTTCAGATGAATATTTCTGAACATGTACTATGTATAAGGATCTGTGTCAGGCATTTGTTATGGCTGTGCAGGAAGTAAAAGAACATGATACAGCTAGAGACACTTCTCTGAGAAGTGAAATTCTCTACATCTTTTCAATGCCCATCTTTGGTCTTGGCTGTCAGTGAGACTAGTTCTCTCAATCTGTAGACACCAACTCAACAGACATTATATGCAGCTAGGTAATTCCCAGCACCCAGCAAAGGGTCTCATGAGCAGTGCAGGCTCAATACATGCTTACTGAATTGAATTAAACTGATCCTACTAGGAATTGGAAATGTCAGTTTCATTAAAAACTATTGGCATTTTGAATATACAGGATCTTGTGGTGGCTCATAGTGAAAGAGAATGTGACAATGAATGTATGTATGTTCATGTATAACTGAAAAATTGTGCTCTACACTGGAATTTGACACATTGTAAAATGACCATAACTCAATAAAAAAATGTTAAAAAAAAAACTATTGGCATTTTGAGTATGGAGTTTAGTCCATTAAAAAGACCACTGCACATTTGGAAATACTGTAAATATAAAAGTGACTGAAAATTTCTGCAGTTACATTCCATTATCTTCTACACTTTACATTTATTTCATTACAAAAACCCACTGTTTCTTTTTCTTTGGGATTTAGCTCAAGTCAACAAACAGATTTTCGTATTTCAAATACAAAACCCACTGGATGCAAGGAGTGTAAGGCATTACTGAGGCAGATGGGAACCAAATTACCATCCTAAAGAAATCTTTAATATTGCCTTTCAAACACATATTCAGCATGGTCTTTATAATGAGTGGAGTTAGAATTTACTTCTAACTTTGCAAAATGCGCATATTCTTAGGGAGGCTTTACAACAGAGTATATGTCATGGTGCCTTTGTATAGCAGTTTGGGGAAGTGGCCAAAGACAAGAAAGTCATGTAAACACTGTCAGCTATAGCTTGAGAATCTAGGGGGAAAAAAGAACAAAAATGAACTAATCTCAATCAAAGAATCTCTGACCCAGTAATTCTACTTCTAAGAATCTATATTACAGAAAAAAACCACAAGTATGAAAAAAAGAAATATGTATACAAATGTTTTTAAGATTATTATTTAGAATATCTGGAGGCAATTTAAATATTAAACCTAAAGAGAACAGTTAAGCGAACACATTCCTGATGGAATACCATACAGACATGAACAAGATGATTATGAAGATCATCCCACAATATGGAATGCTAGATAAAAAAACATACAAAATTACCTTTATTATGATGAATATGTTTTAAAAAGGAATAGTAGAAAAAGGAAGGAATTACATCAAATTGCTAACAGTGGTGTTATAAGGATGGAGCTTTTGGTCATTTTTTTCTTAACCATACTTTCTAATTTTTTTGTTATCTAGTTACATAAATTTTCTATTTTAAAATTAATGTAATTTAAAAATTAGGTTGTAAACTAGGTATGGGTTTTTGAGTAAGAGGAGGCAAGAAAATAAGAGAAGGGAGGGATGACAGACAGAAGGCGTGACTGGGTCACTGGCAGCAATCCAATCATAGGAAGTTGTATGTAGGCTCTGGTTAACCATCAATTGAAAAATTATATCAGAATCCTCTCCTTTTGAAAAAATGTTGCTATATTCTGTGATTTTTTTTCTTCTCAGTCCTATATTCTGTACTCCAGCATAATACAGAAGGCAAAGAGTTAACACTCAAGTAAATTTAGTTCCTTCCTTATTCTATAAGGCTAATAGATGGTACATTTTAAGAACATTTATCTTCTATCAGGCACTTTATTTACACTGATAATGTCCAACAGTAGTATTAACCATATTTTCCAGATGGAAAGGAATTTTAAACCTGATGACTAATGCTTTTGTTGGCATCTATGATGGAAGAAATAATTTGGCCCCCAGAACGTGTATTTCTGCTCTGTGCTCCTAGCCAGTTGTCAGTGTGAAGAGATACAACTCCCTCTGTATTATTTCAGGCTGTTATTTAAAATCAGGCTAAATAAATATTGGGACTTCATTAAGCTATTTTGTGCCTATATCTTTCTTTTATTTATATTGTTAATAGAACTTCCACAAAATATATTCCTCAGCTGAAAGTTGGAAGACACAGGCTCCGTAAGAGTGACTAAAGGGAAGAAAAAAGTGGAATGGGATTGCAAAATGCTCCTTTCACAGATATGTCTCTAGGTGATCTGATGTTCTGTGACAGTTGTTAAAAATACCCAGTTTATTCAACACCACCAGACTGTACTACTCACTGCCAGACACCATACTAGGGACATCATCATTTTCTTCCTTCACACCCTGAAGCTCTTGTTTTTTTCCTGTTAAAATTCCTCAAGAATTGTCTCAAATGACATTTCCTTCATGGGGCAAACTTCTTTCCTATTTTTTTAGCTGGTACAGCATACCTTGGAAATATTGGTGTGGGTTTGGTTCCACACCATTGTGATGAAGAGATTATTCCAATAAAGTGAGTCACATGAATTTTTTGGTTTCCCAGTGCACATAAAGTTGTATTTACTGTCGTTATTAAGCATACAATAGTATTATGCCTAAAAAAATAATGCACATACCCTAATTAAGAAACACTTTATTGCCAAAAAACACTAACCATCATCAGAGTCTTCTGAGAGTCATAATCTTTGTTAGTAAAAGGGTCTTTTGCCTGGAATGTTGATGGCTGCTGACCGGTCAGGGTGGTGCTTGCTGAAGGTTGGGTAGTTGTGGCAATTTCTTAAAATAAGACAATGAAGTTTGCTGCACTGATTGACTCTTCCTCTCACAAATAATTTCTCTGTAGTATGCAGTGCTATTTGATAGCATTTTACCCACGTGGAACTTCTTTCAGAACTGGAGTAGTCTTCTCAAACCCTACCACTGCTTTATCAACTAACTCTAAATCTTCTGCTGTCATATCAATAATCCTCACAGCACCTTCACAAGAAGCAGATTCCACCTCAAGAAACTACTTTCTTTGCTCATCCAGAAGAAGCAACTCTTAATCCGTTGAAATTTTATGATGAGATTGCAGCAATTCAGTCACATCTTTAGGCTCCACTTCTAATGTTAGTTCTCTAGCTATTTCCACCACATCTGCAGTTACTTCCTCCACTAAAGTCTTGAATTCCTCAAAGTCATGTGTGAGGGTTGGAATCAACTTCTTCCAAACTCCTGTTCATGTTGATATTTTGACTTCTTCTCATGAATTACGAATGTCCTAAATGGCATCTAGAATGGTGAATCCTTTCCAGAAGGTTTTCAATTGACTTTGCCCAGATCCATCAGAGAAATCACTATTTACGGCAGCTACAGACTTATGAAATGCATTACTTAAATTGTAAGACTCGAACATCAAAATTACTCCTTGATCCATGAACTACAGAATGGATGCATGAAAACAACATGAATCTTGTACATTTCCATCAAAGCTCTTAAGTGACCAGGTGCACTGTCAATGAGTATATATTTTGAAAGAAAATCTTTTTTCTCTGAACAGTGGGCTTAAAATATTCAGAAAACCATGTTGTAAACAGATGTACTCTCATCCAGGCTTTGTTGTTCCATTTATAGAGCACAGGCAGAGTAGATTTAGCATAACTATTAAGGGCCTTAGGATTTTTGGAAAGGTAAATGAACACTGGCTTCAACTTAAAGTCACCAACTTCATTAGCCCGTAACAAGAGAGTCAGCCTGTCCTTTGAAGCTTTGAAGCCAGGTGTTGACTTCTCCTTTCTAGCTGTGAAAGTCCTAGAGGCATGCTTCCCAAGGCTGGTGTATCTACACTGAAAACATATTGTTTAGTGTAGCTGCCATCATCAATGATCTCAGCTAGATCTTCTGGATAACTGGCTGCAGCTTCTACATCAGCACTTGCTGCTACACCTTGTACTTTTATGTTATGGAGACAGTTTTTTTTTCCTTAAACCTCATGAACCAACCTCTGCTAGCTTCAAATTTTTCTTCAGCTTCCTCACCTCTCTCAGCCTTCAGAGAACTGAAGAGAGTTAGGGCCTTGCTTTGGCTCAAGTGAATGTTGTGGTTAGTCTGATTTTCTACCCAGAACACTAAAACTTCCTCCCTATCAGTCATAAGGCTGTTTTGCTTATCATTCATGTATTCACTGGAGCAGCACTTTCACTTTCCTTCAAGAACCTTTCCTTTGCATTCACAACATGGCTAATTGGCTCAAGAGGCCTAGCTTTCAGCCTATCTCAGCTTTTGACATGCTTTCCTCCCTAAGCTTAATCATTTCTAGCTTTTGATTTAAACTGAGAGATGTGCAATTCTTCCTTTCACTTGAACACTTTGTAGGTTATTAATTGGCCTCATTTCAATATTGCTGCATCTCAGGGAACAGGGAGGCCAGAGGAGAGGGAGAGAGAGGGGGAATGGCTGGTTGGTGGAGCAGTCAGAACACACACAATATTTATCAATTAAGTTTGTTGTCTTTTAATGAGTGCACTTCATGGCACCCCAAAACATTACAACGGTAATACCACAGATTACTAAAACAAATATAATAATAATGAAAAAGTTTAAAATACTGTGAGAATCACCAAAATGTGACAGAGACACAAAGTGAGCAAATGCTGTTAGAAAAATAGTGTACAATAGACTTGTTCAATGCAGGGTTGCCACAAACATTCAATTTGTGAAAAATGTAATTATCTGTGAAGCTCAGTAAAGTGAAGTGCAACAAAATGAGATCTATTAAGCTTTACTGACAGCATTTCACAAAATCATTTGATTTTTAGAGTTGAAGGAGATTCTTAGGATCTCTGATACCCAGAGAAAAGTGACTTTTTCCAAGGTGTGTTGATGAGTTAAGAGTTAGCAATTTTGAGTTTGCTACACAATAGCCCAGTCATACACTGCCATGTATCATTAAGATCCATAAAGGGTAGGGGAGGGTATAGCTCAAGTGGTAGAGCGCATGCTTAGCATGCATGAGGTCCTGGTTTCAATCCCCACTACCTCCTCTAAGAATCAATCAATCAATCAATCAATCCATCAAATTACCTCCCCCCACCAAAAAAAAAAAAAAATCCATAAAGGTTTGTCTGCTCTACCAGCTTGCAACCTCTTTGAGGAGAGAGACCAAGTCTTGTTCATCTCTGATAGGTCTAGGAAGTAGGCATATAGGTGGTAAATGCCTGCCCAGTTGATTAAGTTAGAAAAGGTACTAGCCTGAAAAAAATCATGGGTATAATTGGTTGCCAACAGTACTGCTGAAGAAGCAAGTATGTGCCTGGAAATAAATTGCTATCATCATAAGTTCTGTTAAACAGGATAACCTAAAGTAGATGAAAACTGTGACTTTTAAAATATCCAGCAGGAAGAGACATTCCATGACACAGAGCAACTCTGTTGTACTGGAAACAGGGCAAACTCTTCTAACCCCAAAGTCAGATGGGTAGTATGTGCCTGTTTTCCCCAGCTGAATTATCATTAATAGTGAAATAAAAATAAACCTTCAATAGATTGTTTTTCCTTAAAATGCACACCCACACACAATCCTTTTTAAATGTGCAAGTATATCTCATTAGAAAATCAGATATGTGAAAAAATTGACAAACCTTCCAGGAATGTTCTTAGACTTTGGCCAGATTCTCTAGCAAGGATTCCTTTTATCTGAAGGGCATAAGCATTGAAGAGGCACTATGAATATAGTGGGAAGTTGGG
The DNA here is from genome assembly GCF_048773025.1 of Camelus bactrianus. Lineage (NCBI taxonomy): Eukaryota > Metazoa > Chordata > Mammalia > Artiodactyla > Camelidae > Camelus > Camelus bactrianus. The sequence continues at coordinate 47,595,943 of NC_133548.1, forward strand.
AGATTATAGAATTTTAGCTTTTAGTTTGCTACTACTATTCCATCTATCTGTCTATCCATTAATCCACTGCATTCTTCAACAGATATTTATTGAGTACCTACTGTGCCAGGCACTTTGCTGTGCAGAGCACTGAACAAGGAAGACACAGAAATTACATTCCAGAGAGGGAGACAGACAATAAACAAAAGAAAACAAGTCAAGAAGACAAGTACAGATTGTAATAAATGCCATAAGGAAATAAACTGGATGAGACAGAGTGGTAGAGAGACAGCAGCAGAAAATATTTCAGTCTGACCAGCTAGGCATCATATATCTACCCATGTAGTATCAGGCAAATCACTGAACTTTTCTGATACTCAGATCTTCAGGATGAAAAACTAAGGTTGAACTGGATGACATCAGAGTGGAAAAAGCCTTGGACTTGAAGTAAGAAAACTTTAGCTTGAGTTCTAGCCTTGCTTGTAAAACTATACCTGCAGCACTGTTTCCCTGATGAAAGATACTGTGAGCAAAGTGTGACAGCCCTTGTGAACTGAAAAGACTATGCCACAGAATAAGAGTATTCCTTTCCCTCCTTTAAGAGTGTTTACAACTCTCTGGATGTTTATTCTCATTTACACAGAAGAAAACCTCTGAGAACTCTGAAAATACTCGATTAAAACTTTATTCTGCTACTTTCAGATAAGCAGCATATCTACTTCATGAATGGAGATAATGATAAGCTTACTAGTGATAGTATACTCTTCACTTCACATTTTTAAAAAGTGCTATTTTTTAATCCTTCTTTCTTTCCTGCACTGTTTAACTCAATTAGTGACAGACTAAAGGGGAAAAAAAAACAAGCAAAACTATTATTTTTTTCTTTAAAATTTTGGCTATTATCAAGTTTGGCTACATAGTCAAAGAAAAGTATCCTTCTCTGAAAGTCGGCCCAAGACATCTAAGAAGAGAAACCATACCGAGTGCAAGGTTCCATTATTGGTCACTGCAGGAAGGCGGGCCCATCGCTCGCTTTCCAGCTCTTCCATCACTTGGTTCATTGCACTCTTTAGCCATGTGTCCACAGAAACACCGATTTGCTTTAGTAGGTCCAGCCGGGCTTCAGCTTTCAACTTAATTATCTAAGAAAACAGAGAAAATGGTCAGAAATCAAAACTTCTTTTTCTCAAATAGATTGTTAAGTTATTCCTGACTTATTAATTAGAACAATCTTGGTATTCACAAATAGATATTAATTAATTGTTCACTTGGAGAGAGGGAGAGGGGAAGACTATGGGAGGGGGACACAAGAACAGGAATCAGAGCCTGCTGACAATGGCAAAAGGCACACTCGCATTTTGACAATACACATCAAATACAACTTCTGAATAGGAAGATATTAATGCATCATAAAGTCTGCTTTCTTTTCCTCTTAATAAGGCTATGCCTCAGAACATCCTAAAATTTAGCATTTTCAACAGCCTTCTAACCCATCTCCTGGACTCTTCGTTCTCCGCTATAATCTATCTTTTACAAGTCTACAAAAGATCTCATCAGTCACTCCCCTGCTTAAAAACTTCCATGATTCCTGACTGCCTGCTGAGTAAAGATTTTAAGTTAAATTATGATGCAACTGTCAGAAACAGCAGAAATTGAGAAGAAATAGTTCCTATTGTCCAAACTGAAGAAACGGAAAGAATGCCTATTCTTTGGCTCTTGTTCCAAGACATGAGCAAGTAACCATAGAACCAGTTTAAACCTGTCCCAATCAAACAGCAACTGCTCTGCTTCAATAGCCAAGCCTCTGAGTCAATCAGTGACAGCCCCATGCTTCTGCAGGGCAGTCAGTCAACCACAGCCTCACTCCAGTAAGCATCAGTAGTCAAGCTTCCACTCCTGCTTCCCACAGTCCACCCATCTCTATACACCACAGTTAAAAGTGAGCTCATAGGTAAAACATTCTCAGTTTTGAAAATCTGCCAATCCTTGAAATCCACACTTCTCAAAATCTTACATATCAGATGGCTTTGTTCATTGTATTTTTAAAGTATCATTCTTTTTGCTTTAGCAGCTTCATTGTTCCTCATATTAGGATGATGGTCTTTTCTTTCAACATTTGAAGGCTCCACTGAGATAATTTTGAGGACCTTCACTTGATGGCCTTCTGTGGAACTCCTGGACAATGCAATGTGCTCACTGAGCCCTTCTGGTATGCAATTTTGATTACTCTCTGAATTCTCAGCTGAGGGAGCTGGTATCAAAAAGGATCTGAGCTCTGACTTTGTTTCCCTGAGTTCTCATTGCTGAATTTATTTTTGTACTTCTGAGATTTTAAAGTGAGATAAAATTTACATTACACAAAATTCACTGTCTTAATCATTTTAAAGTATACAATTCATTGGTTTTGGATATCGTATAGACCTTTATATAAAGTATTAGATTTTTTGCTTGGAGGCACACAATTTGGAAAACAGTCTTGTAAAAATCTTATTCTTCTAGTAATATTTTTTTGGCAACAACTTTACTGAGATAAAACTCATATACTATACAATTCATCCATTTAAACTGTATAATACAATTGATTTATAGTATATGCACAGATATGTACAACTATTACCACAGTCAATTTTAGAATATTTTAATCACCTCCAAAAGAAACCACATATCCTTTAGCTATTGCTCCCTTATCCCTTACTCCCTGTAGACTCTGGCAACCACTAATCTTTCTCTTTCTATAGATTTGCCTATTCTGAACATTTAATATAAATACAATATATGATCTTTTGTCTGGCTTCTTTCACTTAGCATAATGTTTTCAAGGTTCATCCATATTGTAACATGTATCAGTATTTCATTCCTTTTTACGGATACTGTGAAGATGTAACACATTTTGTTTATCCATTTGTCAGTTGATAGACATCTGGGTTGTTTCCGTTTTTCAGCTAATATGAATAATGTTACTATAAACATTAACATACAAGTTTTTGTGTAGGTATGTGTTTTTATTTCTCTCAGATATATACCTAGTCATAAAGTACTGGTATGTTTAAATTATTATAGCAAATGTCAGACTATTTTCCAAAGCAGCTGCCTCATTTGATAACCCTACCAACAGGGTATGAGGGTTACCACTTCTTCACATCCTGGTGAACACCTGCTAATGTATGCCCTTTTTGATTCTAGTCCTCCTAGTGGGTGTGAAGTGGCATCTCATTATGGCTTTGATTTGTATTTCCCTGATGACTAATGATGTCAAGCATCTTTTCATATGCTTATTGATCATTTGTATATCTTCTTCAGGAGAAATGTCTATTCGGAACCTTTGCCCATTTTTAAATTGGGTTGTCTTTTTATTTATTTATTTATTTTTACCTTTGTCTCTTTATTGTAAGAGTTTTTGTTTTCTAGATAAAAGTTCCTATCAAATGCATAATTTGCAAATATTTTTTCCCATTCTGTGGGTTGTCTTTAACTTTCTTGATAGTGTCTTGTGAAGCATAAATGTTTTTAAATTTTTATTAAGTTGAATTTATCTATTTTTCTCTTTTGTTGCTTGGATTTTTGGTGTCATATCTGGGAAATTAACCCAAGGTCACAAAGACTTATCCCTATGGTTTCTTGTAAGCGTTTTATAGATTTAGGAGTTACATTTGGGTATTTGATCATTTTGAGTTAATTTCTGTATATGGTGTGAAGCAAGGGTCCAGCTACATTCTTTTGCATATGGATATCGACTTGTCTCAGCATCATTCTAGTATGCATTTTAAACTAATACAGGCAGTGAAATGTGTTTTAAAAATGAGTGAACCAACACACCCTTTCTTGGAAATTATAACTGCCAGTCATTTAACTGCTGACGCAAAGAAACAAAGAAAAGAGAGATCGGTATATTCTATTTTCTCAATATCAAGTAACCTGGTTCTCGTAAGATTTATTTTTTATTAGTATTTTACCAAACAAGTGATGAACATGGTATTTGCAAATTTATATTTTTTAGACTACAGTTCCAGAACAAACATTGCTAGCTTTCCTTTAGAGTTCCACCTGTTTATCTTTTAACAACTATTTAAAAGCAGAATTTTCCAGCGTTTTCAAATGAATTTTGATAATCTGCCAATTGATTAAAATTCTGCAGAGCATAGCTCTCTGTAACTTGATGGCATTCCAGATACTGTTTGACCAAATCATTTTTAGAACTTGTAAAGAGATAGAGCTTTTAAAAATGATGTTTTGAAAAATCAGATCTTTTAGGATACATAAACTTGGTGTATTAACACTGTCAATTAACCAATTTTAATATGAAGTTGAACAAATAAGCATATCAAAGCGTCAACCCAGACCTGAATTTATGAAACTTTTTGACAGTTATAAAGTCTGTAAACCTCATTTGGACTTAGTTAACTTACCTTCAAAATGACATTTCTCTAAAGATAAGGACTGTGTCTACTATTTAGGTCAATGCTTTGCATATAGTAGGAAATAAATAATGTAGATAATATACTTGCTACTCTAAATTATCTTTGGTATCTTAAAAAAAAAACACACCCCAAACCATTTTTTATCATATGAACTAGGTACTATATGATTATACTATTTCATTTATCCCACACAACAATTCTGGGGATGAATATCATAAACTCTACTTCATAGATGAGAAAAATGATTTAACTAAGGTCATATCAATTGTGGTAAACTGTTATCCCCACTGAAACACGGGAGTCTCCATGTAGCCCCTTCCCACATTGATTCTAGCCTTGTCCATATGATTTTCTTTGGTCAACGGAACATATGGAAATTTGATGGAAGCAGAAGTTTGATAAGAGTGCTACCAGGACTTGATTTCTTGGAATGTGCCTCTACCAGTTCAGCCTATTTAAGGATGAAGGACTATATGGGAAAAAGGCCTAGCCCTCTAGCAGACCCTCTGGCTGAATGGAGCTCCTTGAGTAATCTCAGGCAAAACCTGCAGAAGAACTACATACTCAACAACTAGAATGATGAGAGACAATAAATCACTGTTGTTTTTGCCATAAGGCCAGGTATTTTTTTTTAAGGGAGCAACAGATTATTCTGTTTAAGTAATTTAATTTCCAAATACCTGGGAATTTTCCAGGTCTCTTTCTGATTGATTTCCAATTTAACTCTGAAGGGTCAGAGAACATAATCTGCATAGTATTTATTCTTTTGAATTTACTGAAACTGGTTTATGGTACAGTATATACTCTTGGTGAATATTCCATGCCTACTTTAAAAGAACATATATTCTACTCTTGTGGAGAGGAGTATTCTATAAATGTGAATAAGTAAAGTTGGCTGGTAGTGTTATTCAAGTATTCTATATCTTTACTAATTTTCTAGTTCCTTGTTCTGTCAGTTGCTGAAAGGAGGACTGAAATCTCCAACCACAATCATAGATGCGTTTATTTCTTCATTCAGTTCTGTCAGTTTCTGCTTCAGGTATTTTATAGCTCTATTATTATTTATAAACACATCTAGGATTGTTATGTCTTCCTGATGAAATGATATTATTTTAAAAAATTATTACTTTTCTAATTTTAATTTAAAAAATTAATACAATTTTTAAAGGTTACTTTCCATTTCCAGTTATTACAAAATACTGGCTATATTCCCCACACTGTACAATATATCTTTGAGCTTATCTTACACCCAATAGTTTCTATCTCCCACTTCTCCACCCCTATATTGCCCCTCCATCACTGGTAACCACTAGTTTATTCTCTGTATCTGTGAATCTGCTTCTTTTTTGTTATATTCACTAATTTGTTGGGTTCTTTTTAGATTTTACATATAAGTGATATCATACAGTATTTGTCTTTCTCTGTCAGACTTATTTCACTCAGCGTAATGCCCTTCAAGTCCATCCACGTTGCTGTAAATGACAAAATTTCATGTTTTATGTATTAATATTCCATCATACACACACACACACACACACCCCATATCTTCTTTATCCATTCATCTATTGATGGACACTTAAGCTGCTTCCATATCTTGGCAATTGTAAATAATGCTGCTATGAACACTGGGATGCATACATGATTTTAAATTAGTGTTTTCAGTTTTTTTGGATATATACCCAGGAGTGGTTGCTGATTTTTTGAGAAACCTCCATACTGTTTTCCATGAACTGACCTTATTTTTAATCGTTAGGAATCATTCTTAATATTGCTCATCCTGTCTGAAATTAACATAATGATTCCAGTTTTCCAATACTTAGTATTGCTTCCCTGTGATGAGCAACAGCTGAAATTTCTGCTCAGTTTTTTGCCTTCCAGTTGTTGCTGTTCTTAAGAGTTTCTGCTCCATATGTGTATTTAGGTTTGGCCAAGGATTTGGATGGTTATCTACATGGAAATATGAGAACTTCCTGACACCCAAGCTCAAGCCAGTAAGACTCAGGCTCTCTGCTTGAATTTTAGTTGTACAGCCCTTCATAAAGAGATGCATAATGTAAATATCAACAAGTATAGTCCCATGCTTTGAACAGTCTAATTCCTCTCTAATTATTCTATGCCTTAGGTAATTTCCCCATCTATCAAATAGGCATTTTAAATATTTTTTACCCCAGGTTAATAATTGTTATCTAATAAAGGTTATAAACTAGTCCCTTACTACCAGAAGCAGAAACCCTTTCTTGTAGAGGTATATTCTACATTCAAAGAGAATTCAAAGAAACTCTAAATTTCACTCAGTACAAGGGCTTAATTTTCTGAATGTATAAACAGCTCATACAGCTTAACAAGAAAAAAATAAACAACCCAATCCAAAAATGGGCAGAAGACTTAAACAAGCAATTCTCCAATGAAGACATACAAATGGCCAGTAGGCACATGAAAAAATGCTCAATATCGCTAATTATCAGAGAAATGTACATCAAAACTACAATGAGGTATCACCTCACGTCATTCAGAATGGCCATCATTAAAAAGACCACAAACGATAAATGCTGGAGAGGGTGTAGAGGAAAGGGAACCCTCCTACACTGCTGGTGGGAACGTAGTTTGGTGCAGCCATTATAGAAAACAATATGGAGATTCCTCAAAAAACTAAAGACAGAGTTACCATATGATCCAGCAATCCCACTCCTGGGTATATATCTGGAGGGAACTCTAATTTAAAAAGATACATGTACCCCAATGTCCATAGCAGCACTAATTACAAGAGCTAGGGCGCAGAAACAACATAAATGTCCATCGACAGATGTCCATAGATAAAGAAGCTGTGATACTATTTTCACAATGGAATATCACTCAGCCATAAAAAAGAACAACATAATGCCATTTGCAGCAACATGGATGGACCTGAAGATCATCATTCTAAGTGAAGTAAGCCAGAAAGAAAGAGAAAAACACCATATGATATCACTCATATGTGGAATCTTAAAAAAAAAAGATACAAATGAACTTATTTACAAAACAGAAACTGACTCACAGACATAAAAAACAAATTTATGGTTACCAGGGGGAAAAGGGGGATGAGTAGGGATAAATTGGGAGTTCAAGATTTGCAGACACTGACTACTATACATAAGATAGATAAACAACAAATTTCTTCTGTATAGCACAGGGAACTATATTCAGTATCTTGTAGTAACCTATAATGAAAAAGAATATGAAACGAATTTATCTATGTGTATGTATGACTGAAACATTATGCCGTCTACCAAAACTTGACTCAACATTGTAAACTGACTATACTTCAATTTAAAAAAAATGCATCAATAAAAGAAAAAAAATTGCACTCAGTAGTTTAAGAATATTTGTATTGTACTTTTGAAACTGTTTAATATATACTGCAGGATAGCAATAAAATATTAGGATAATATTAGGAAGCAAAATTTTTAACATGAGAAAACATATAAATATAAAATCAAAGAAGTTTAATTACATCTTTCTAATTTTAAATTTTCAATGAAAATATCAATATGAACTTACAATTAAAAAAATTCCTAGCTCTAAGCAAAGAAAGGGCCAAGTAATAAATGACACTCATAACAACAAGCATCTTCACAGCCTAGACTTTAGTATCTAAAAACTATTCTCTATTAAAAGAGTTCCTTGGAGAAATGGCTAATTCTAAGTCTGAGCAGGGAAAATACAAGGTGAGGCTAAGATAGCTTGCTGTGCTAGAAATCAAAAAAATGTTCAAAGATTAATGGAAGTCAGCTTAAATGGACTCTCATGGGCCAAATTTAGACAATATAGGGCTTAAAAAAGGACAGTTATAATACTCAAAATATATTAAATGAATAAAAATCCATAATAAATTGAGAATACATACAAGTGGGACTCCATGAGGAGAAGCAAAGAGTAAGTATTGGGGAAAGAACATCTATCATGGAGCTGTGAACTGAGAAGTTTCCAGAGCTTGTACAGGGCTGAAAAATGCTTCAGTTGTATCCAGTCAGAGTTGAGAGGCCAGAGATCTTATCTGGTACCCATGGCATAAAAAGGAACTGTAGAAAGGAAACGTATCAAGAATAGGGCAAAATTAGCCCTTCTGGAAAGGCTACTCTAAACCAACACAAAGCTTAAAAACAAGCCTTGAACTGATCTGCAGATCAAACTGACCCAGCTGCCGAAACACAAGTCAATAGTATTTAAAAGAAGAAAGGAGAATTCAGATACTCAATAGCCAGTCACAATTTCTAGCATTCATTAAAAAAAAAAAAAAAAAAAGAAGTACTAAGTATTTAAATAGCAGAAAAATATAAGCCATGACAAAAGGAAAAGTTAGTCAATAGAAAGAGAGCTAGATATGATGGACTGAGTAGACAAGGACTTTAAAGTCACTATCATAAATATACTTAAGGATTTAAAGAACAACATGAAGATAAATAGGAGTGAATTGGAAGATATAAAGATCCAAATAACCTTGACTGTGGTGGTAGTTTCATAGGTGTATAGATCTATCAAAATTCATCAAATTGTACATCTGAAATATGTGTAGTTTATTGTACAGAAATTATACCACAACAAAGTTGTTTAAAAACAAAGACCAAAATAGAACTTACAGAGCTGAAAATGTAGTATCTGAAATCAAAATTCACAAGATAGTTTTAGTAGTAGGTTAAACACTACAGAAAAAAAGATCAATGAACTTGAATACATAGTAACTCATCAAACTGAGATTAAGGTAAAAAATAAGGTTGGATAAAAGTGTGTGGAGTGATCTTTGTATGTAATACGTAGGACAATATCAAGTGATCGAACATTCAGGTTGTTGAAGTTAAACTAACCTAAGTGACAGAAAGCAGATCAGTTGTTGCCTGGTCACTAAAGAACTTTTGGGGTGATAGAAATATTTCATATCTTGACTGTGGTGGTAGATATTTAGAGGTATGCATTTGTCAAGGCATATCAAATTGCTTACTTGAAATGGTTACATTTCATGGTACATATATTATACCTTGATAGAGTTGATTTTTAAAATTCTATGATGTCAATAATGATACTTAAGAAAGGAAAATATTCTTTTGCTGCCACTGGAGGTGACTAGTACTTGCTTATTACAATGGAAAAAAAAAAGAATCTTAATGGTGGAAAGATATGGTAGTGTCACCTTAATTAAAAGTGACCATTCTGGAAAACAGTGTGGAGATTCCTCAAAAGACTAGGAATAGACTTACCATATGACCCAGGAATCCCACTCCTGGGCTTACATCCAGAAGGAACCCTACTTCAGGATGACACCTGCACCCCAATGTTCATAGAAGCATTATTTACAATAGCCAAGACATGGAAACAGCCTAAATGTCCATCAATAGGTGACTGGATAAAGAAGATGTGGTATATTTATACAATGGAATACTACTCAGCCATAAAAACCGACAACATAACGCTATTTGCAGCAATATGGATGCTCCTGGAGAATGTCATTCTAAGTGAAGTAAGCCAGAAAGAGAAAGAAAAATACCATATGAGATCGCTCATATGTGGAATCTAAAACAAACAAACATAGAATCAAACAAACAAAGCATAAATACAAAACAGAAACAGACTCAGACATAGAATACAAACTTGTGGTTGCCAAGGGGGTGGAGGGTGGGAAGGGATAGACAGGATTTCAAAATTGTTGAATAGATAAACAAGATTACACTGTATAGCACAGGGAAATATACACAAAATCTTATGGTAGCTCACAGAGAAAAAAATGTGACAATGAATATATATATGTTCATGTATAACTGAAAAATTGTGCTGAACTCTGGAATTTGACACAACATTGTAAAATGATTATAAATCAATAAAAAATGTTAAAAAAAAGTGACCATTCTTGCATTGTGATGAGAGTTGCTTGTATTATTTCTTTTCATAGGGCTTGTTGATGATATTGTTAATCTCCTTTACAAGAATATATTTTGTTAATGTTTTATATGCACTTGAGATGAATATTCTTCATCACTGGGATGTAGGCTCAGTATATATTCATAGGAAATACTTCATTTATTAGGCTTATTTTTATGTGTGTACTCTTGATTAGTCTTGGACCAAAAAAATTATGTATTCAAGTCTTCCACCCAAAAAAGTGACTATTCTTAGCATCAATAAGAAGACAATGTGATAAAAACATAATGTGATGAAAAACATCGCATCATCTATAAAGTATTCTTGTCGAAAATACAGACTATCATCAGGTCTTTAATTTAACTTTCATTTTATAGAATAAATATAAACACATAAAGCCAATATTGCAAAATATTAATAGCTGAAATTAGCATGCTGGAAAACACATATTTATTCTTTCTTTTGTATGCTTGAAAATTTTCACAGTAAAACTGGAAGAAAGTGATTAGTCAAGAGGTCTGCTAACATACTATATTATAAGAGTATAGTGAAACCCCACAATAATAGGTCTGGAGGTAATGTAAATTTAGATATAACATTGGAAATTTTGTTTTTATAGCTGGTTTACCCTTAGCGTTTCATTAACTGTGCAGTAATAAGGACTCCTATTTTATGCAACTGAAATTTTTAGACTTCTCTTATAGCAATATGGCAAGGGTCTTACCATTTTTGAATCATTGAATACACAGGTGACATTGTAATTTTGAATTCCTGATATACAACAAAACCTTGTAAGATGATAATTTTAAAAACTGTACCTATGAAAATGCATATACATAGACAATAACTGATTTTATTTTTGGTTTTGTTAATTCATGTGATATCATGTACTCTGGCTTTCAACTGAACATTCAATTCAGATCACAGAATATACTTAATATCTTGCAGAAAGAATCGTATAGTTGACAGTTCCTCCTGCAGACTTTACACCAAATATGAGTTATTAAAAATTTCTGGATATCTTTGACTTCTTACATTAACTTCCTCCTCTTCATGTTTAACATTTCACTGTTAAAGAGAAAACTGTCCTCAACCCAAGTAAAGGTACAATTTAAACATAAAAAATTATTGTGCCCTGAAACAATGTAAGTCATGTACAGCTTCCCAAAAACGGCATTTAAAACTCTTGATTTCCTGGCAAGCTGCTTTAAAAATAGGTATGATATGCCAGACCAAGAATGTATGCTCATCTGTGTGACAAAAGGCATTTCAGAAAATTCAAATACTTAAATATCAGGAAATGAAAATTGCTACTAAAGTTTAATATAAGCAGATATTGCTTCATTTCAATTCTTAAATAAGTCAGGGGCTGCAAACAGTAGCACAAGTACAAACAATCATAGAGATCATAGCAACAGTTTGTTCATCACTGTATGTCTGCTATATTCATTCATATCTGGTACACAGCAGGCATTCATTAAGTGTTTCTTAAACAAATCAATTAGTGAATCTGTCTCCAAACTAACCAGTCAATAATTAACTAAGCACTATATAACTCCTATTACATTATTCTTTGGAAAAGCACAACCTATTTATATTTTCAATTTCTTATGATTAGAATAATTTTTTAATCTATTACTGAGTACGATGAAGGTTTCTATTCTGATTAGCAACACTGAATGGAAACACAATATAGAAAAGACTAGATAAAGCAGATTAATTAACAAGAGAGGGTAACATTCATTTTAGTAGGAGTTAAAAACCAAACATGAAGAATATAATGGAATTTTAACTAGCTTTCTCCTTTTTACGTAAGTGTTTATAATAAAGTAAATAACTATTGAATGGGAAGAGAAAATCCAATGCAAATGATAAACAGGCAAAATAAAGAAAAAAGGAATCTACTGAAACCATCAGTCAATTCTTCTGAAGGCTCTTGTGGTCTAGTCTATCCAAAAATTTCATTATGACAATCCTATATTGCCCCATACTACCCTCATATTTGCCATCTAATTTTAGCTGGGTTATTTTCTGTATCTGAGCGGAAATCATATGAGAGATCACCTTAAGATAGCAGTGGGGTTAACTACATTTCACAGATACTCAAAACTGAAATAATGGATCTCGCATTGTGATTTTTAGCATATTCCATATTTTTGGTAAGAAAATTATCTTTGAGAATGCAGATTTAAATACCAATATCAAGAGAGATGAGACATTCTGTTGTGGGAATCTCACTTTGTATTTTTAGCTTTAAGCTAACAAACACAGGGCAGTTTAGCACATTCATGGAAATAACAGGTCATTCAGTCTAAACACAGACTCTGTGTGACTGATTAACCTACTCCTGCTACTACTGGAGGATTTGGTGGAGGTAGGGTAACAGATGGCGTCACCATAGATGGAGCCTGGAAATGGAAAATACAGGAGAGAACACACCCTTAGGAAAACTTCTGAGATTCGTCCTGTTCCATCAAGGCTCTGAAACTGGGTTCACCCAAAGTTTGGAGAAGCAAACAGGAATAGCTCTTCTATACAAGCCAACATTTCTCAAACTAGGCAAGGGCTTGCCAACAGTACTTGGCCAGCACCCTAGGGTAGTGGTTTAGCCATGATCCTGAATTCAGTGAGGAAAATGGCTATTTATTGTTCACCCTAGTCTCTTGACTATGGAGGCTGTGGATCATTTGTCAGGAATGAAGGAGAGCTAGGGTTACTGGGACTTCTCTACAGCAGGCAGATAGCAAACCTTTCTGGTTCAGATCACTTCCATGGGATTGTGCCAAATGCATGCTCATGGTCCCTGTGTTTGCCTATGCTGCTTCTCCTCGCATCACCATCCACCTCCTAACCCTGCCCCAACCACTGAAATACTTCCTCAAAGCCTCTGGAGTCTTTCATTGCGGCAGCCATTGGAGAGAAGCAGCCATGGCTCTGAGCTACCCCATACCCTGGGCTTCAAACAAAGCCCACGAGGTGACCAAGAACATGAGCATGAGAGGCATGCCACCACGGGCACCTTGCAAGCACACCAAGTTCATGTGGGACATTATCCAGGTGTGTGGCTTCGCACGTTATGAGCAGTGGGCCATGGAGCTACTCAAGATCTCCTAGGACAAGTGGGCCCTCAAGTTCATCAAGAAACGTGTGAGGACACACATCTGCACCAAGAGGAAGAGAAAGGAGCTGAGCAACATCCTGGCCACCAAGAGGAAAGTGACAGCCAAGAAGGATTGAGCCCCTCCCCTGTGCATAATAAACCTTTTCAAAAACAAACAACCCCCCCCAAACAAAAACAAATAACCTCTAGAGATCTGAAGGGGTATCTGAAAATCATTAGTTTATATTAACATTCAACCCAATGCAAAAATTCCTTGTATAGACTCTTTTGTACACTTAAAGTGCTACATCACATCTCAGGGCAGCTTATTCTGTTGTTGGACAGATCTAATTATTAGAAAGTATTTCCCAATAGCAAGCTCAGGGGGAGGGTATAGCTCAAATGGTAAAGCGCAAGCTTAGCGTGCATGAGGTCATAGGTTCAATCCCCAGTACCTCCTCTAAAAATAAATAAAGAAACCTAGTTACCTCCCTCTGCCAAATAAAACTAAAAAAAAAGAAAGACAATAAAAGCAAGCTCAAATCTGCCTCCTTCCCACCTTCTTCTTTTGGTTCAAGTTCTGCCTCTTGAGGTTGCATGGCATAAATCTGTGCTATCCCTTTCTCATCTGACAGCACCCCTCTTAAATCCTACCTCTTTTGTGTGACCGGCCCTAACAACTCTTCTCACAGTGATCTCTGTGTCCACTAGGCTCCTTAAGTATTCAGTTATACTCATGTGAACCACTCCTCAGTACTTAGGCTTTGCAGTCTTTATCTTTGGCATTCTTTAAGCTTTCCCAACATGAACATATTTTTCTTGAAGGCTGAACATTCTCAGTCTTTTCTAACCGTCCGCTTTCACATCCCTTCACTATATTACACTGGGTAGATAACTATACACAAGTGTGCACAGGTCCTCCATGAACTGGTCCTAACCACAGTGACTTTACTTACTTTCTACCATATTTCCTTACAAAAATCCTCCACTATAATCAAATCCAACTGCCAAACTATACGCTATGTCTTCCTCCTTTGCAAATAACTTTCTTTTCTATCTCAACCTCTTCCCCTCTAGGAAAAGGGAGTATTAGCTCAAGGTACATGAACTTCTGGACATTGTATAAAATGTACATTTTTTTTTGTGGGAGAGAGAATTTCATACTTTCATACAATCCTCAAAGGGTCCCATGACCCTCCAAAAGAGTAAAACCTACTGTTGTAAAATTTTTTTGCCTTGTCTGCTTAACCAATTCTTCTCTATTCTTAAAAGATCAGCTTTTGGAATGCAATTAGAGCATTCTCTAACACTATATACAAAAATAAACTCAAATGGATTAAAGACCTAAATATAAGACTGGATATTATAAAACTCTTCAAGGAAAACAGGCAGAACACTCTTTGACATAAACTGTAGCAATATTTTTTTCAAATTAGCTCCTAGACTAATGGAAATAAAAGCAAAAATAAACAAATGGGACCTAATTAAACTTAAAAGCTTTTGTACAGCAAAGGAAACCATAAACAAAACAAAAATACAACCTACAGAGTGGGAGAAAATATTTGCAAATGACATGACCGATAAGGAACTAATTTCCAAAACACACAAACGGCTCATACAGCTTAATAAAAAAAAAAAACAAAAACACAAACACAATCAAAAAGTAGGCAAAAGACCTAAACAGACATTTCTTTAAAGACATATAGATGGCCAACAGGCACATGAAAAGATGCTCAATATCACTAATTATTAGAGAATTGCAAATCAAAACTACAATGAGGTATCACCTCACACCAGTCAGAATGGCCATTGTTAAAAAGTCTTCAAATAATAAATGCTGGAGAGGCTGTGGAGAAAAAAAAGGAACCCTCCTGCACTGTTGGTGGGAATGTAAATTGGTGCAACCACTATGGAGGACAGTATGGAGGTTCCTTAAGAAACTAAAAATAGACTTAACCATATGATCCAGCAATCTCACTCCAGGGCATGCATCTGGAGAAAACTATAATTCGAAAAGACACATGCACCCCAGTGTTCACAGCAGCACTATTAACAATAGCCAAGACATGGAAGCAACCTAAATGTCCACTGACAGATGAATGGATAAAAATGATGTGGTATATATACACAATGGAATATTACTCAGCCATAAAAATGAATGAAATAATGACATTTGTAGCAACATGGATGGACCTAGAGATTACCATATTAAGTGAAGTAAGTCAGACTGAGAAAGATAAATATCATATGATATCACTTATATGTGAAATCTAAAAAAATGATACAAATTCTATTTCCAATCCAAAACCAGACTCACAGACATAAAAAACAAACTATGGTTACCAAAGCGGAAAGGGTAGGGGGAGGGATAAATTAGGAGTCTGGGATTAAAAGATTACTATATATAAAATAAATAAACAACAAGGACCTACTGTGTAGCACAGGGAACTATATTCAATTTCCTATAATAACATATAATGGAAAAGAATATGAAAAGAATAAATATATATGTATGTATATGTATAACTGAATTGCTTTGCTGTACACCTGAAATTAACATTGTAAATCAACTACATTTCAATAAAAAATAAAATTTAAAAAAATCCGCTTTTGCCCCTGGATCCAGTGAACCTTCTATATGGGTGAGATTCTTCTAGGCTCTGAATTTATGTATCTTAATTTCTATACCATTAATTTGACTTATTATGTACCTTGTAAAAACTTTTAAAATTAGCCTTTGCATTGTGACTTAATTCTTTTGTTATTTAATGTTTCATGATTGTAAACGCTTCAAAGTGGGTTCAGTATCTTTTTGTCATGTGTACTACCATAAAGCAGGCACTCAAAAATAATACTCTGGACACAGACTAAGATGGTGAATCATTTTCAAATTAATCAGTGTGTAGAAACTGAATTGTAAAGGTACACAGTCATGGCTGTGATGCTGTTGGAGTGGGGCAAAAATGCCACAGTTAGCTGCCTCCTCACCTCTGCTTTACGAATATTTTCTCTAGCTTCATCTATTTTCTGTTCCAACTCTGTTCGGCTTTGTTCTGATACTGCAACTCCATGACATTCCAGATCATCTAGAACCTATTAAAGAAAATAGGAAAATGATGACTATTTTTTATTTTTCTCTTTTTTTCTTAAGTGATTATAGTATTTAGATAATTTAAAAGACTTTAGTGACAAATGACCATGACTCCATTTTTAACTTTTAATTTTTTATTTATTTACTTGATAATTAAAGAAAAAACTGAAATAATTACAGTTTTAATAATAAATTGCAAAAGTAGTACAGGGAGTCTCTTCACCCAGCTTCCTCCAAAGATAACTTATATAACTATAGCATAATATAAAACCCAGGAAAATGACATTTGCCCTATCTGTAAACTTAATGTCGATTACATGTTTTTATATATATAGCTTTAATTTTTAAAAATTACATGAATATAAAGCATTGTTTAAAAAATAACTAATAAAAAATGGCAAAAAGTCTATTGTATCTGCACACCCCACCATGTGCCCCCCACCTCTAGATAATCACTGTCCCATCAACTTATTTGTACTTTACCAAACCATTTCTTATGTATGTCCTACGTATTTGCACAGTTTTGTTTAAAAAATAATGAAATGACAGCTATCATCCTTCATTGTGTCTAAGAAACTTACGTGTGTATACAGAATGACTTCATTCTCTAATCCATAGATTCAACAGTACAACTGTACCATACTTTATTTACTCTTACTCTATTGCTATTTGACTTTCTGAATTTCTTGGTATTATTAACAGTACTGTACAAACAATCTAGTCAATGACTCTTTGAACACATTTGGGAATAAGATAAAAACATAGAAGTGGAAACTGTACATTTTAATAAACATTGCCAAATTGCCCCCAAAAGGTTGTATCTACTCTTCTACTAGTAGTGTATAAGAGCATGTTTTTCTATATTTCTCCAGCACGAGATATGGTCAATCTTTGATATTTTATAAAGATTATCTTATTGTTTCAATTTTCATTTCTCTGTAACAGAAAGAGCATCATTTCACATGTTGCTGGTCATCTGTATTTCTACTTTCATAAATGGGCAGTTCATATCCTCTATCCATTTTTTTCAAATTTTTTGGGTTTTTTTGTTACTATTTAAATATTATTTCCTTCTAGATATTGGCCCTTTTTCTGTTACTTATGTTATAAATATTTCCTTCCATTCTATTCCTTTTCTTTTAACTTTTTAAAAGTTCTTTTTTTTACAGAAATTTTTAGTTTTTATGTGGTCACATCTATCAATCTTTTCCTTATGGTTCCTGGGTTTTGTCTTGCTTAATAAGCCATTGGTAATACACCAAAAATATACTATATTTTTTCAGTTTTTAATAATCTTGTATCTAGCATTTAGCTCTTTAATTCTTTTGAAATCTATCTTGTATATGGTGGAAGGGAGAAATCTGACTTTATATTTTTTTCCAAATACACAATAAATTGTTCTAATGACATTTACTGAATAAATTCTTCCCCCAAAGATTTGAAATGCCATTAACATGCTTTTTATTATGAAAAAATTCAAATATACTCAAAGAGACTAGTATGATGAACTCTCATATATAGATCACCAAGATTCAAGAGTTATTAAAACTCGTCTACATTTGCCTTATTCTTTTTTCCGTTGTCAAAGCAAATTTCAGATATCACATCATTTCATTCCTACATGTTTTAATAAAAGTCTCTAATAAACTAAAACAACGCCAAAAACAAAAAAACCCAACCATAATACCATTATCAGACCTAACAATAATTCCTTGGTAGCCTTAACATGAGATTCTTCATTAAAATTTCCTGTTTGCCCCAAAATGACTTTTTATGAATCAGTATCTAGAAGTCCATACACGCATAGATCATTTTCTTTGAAATATTTGTTAACTCTTATATGATACTACAGTTTTAACTACTATAGCCATTATTGTATGTTTCAGTACATTCTAAGGCACATATGGCTTATTATTGTTGTTCTTGGCTATTCTTGTACATTTAAAAAAATCCAGATATATTTTAGAACCAAATGCTAAGTTCCTTTAAAAATATCTTTTAAGTTTCATTGGGATTGCATTGAAATTACCAACAAATTTAATAAAAATCCACATTTTAAAAAAGTCAGGGAAAGACAAATACTGTATGTTATCACTTATATGTGAGATCTAAAAAATAAAACAAACTACTGAATATAATGAAAAAACGAGTAGTTACCAGTGGGGAGAGGACAGAGGAGAGGGACAAGATAGGGGTAGAGAATTAAGAGGTACAAACAACTATGTAAAAAAATAAATGAGCCACAAGGACATATTGTACAGCATAGAGAATATAGCCAATGTTTTATAATACCTATAAATGGAGTATAACATTTAAAAAGTGTGAATCACTATGTTGTACACCTGAAACTTACATAATGTAAATCAACTACAACTCAGTAAAAAAAATTTTTTAAAAATTGTTTAAATCCACAAATTTTGCACCTCTCCAATTACTTTTGTCATTTTTTTTTTACATTCTTTGGTTAAAAAAAAAGTCTTTCTTCTTAAAGGTCATGACATCTTACTCATTGTTATATCAGTATTTTATTGCTGGGGTGCATAATTTTTTCCAACTGTATTTCATAATTTATTATTTCTAGTTAATAGGAAAACTAACTGAAATCTTATTACTTAGTTTGACAGTTGGGTCTCTTATATTTTTAGGGGTACACAATCACATCATCTATAAATAATGACTGACGTAGCTCTTCCAAATATTTAAAAACCTTTTCTTCCATTAAAAGCCTTGAGAAAGTGGTGATGATGGATGCTGTTTTTTTATTTTATCATTGTAGAAGGCAGAATGGCCTCCAAAGATGTCCACATTACCTAATCCCTTGAATTGCATATACGTAAGACATAATTTGCTGATATATTAGAGTTATGGACTTTAACATAGATTATCCTGGATTATCTGAGTGACTCCAATCTAATCACATGATCTCTTTATAAGCAGAGAACTTTCTCTGGCTGGAGTGAGATGAGAAAGGTTAAGTCAGTGAGATTCTAAGCAAGAGAAGGATGCAACGCACCGCTGCTGGCTCTGAGATGTAGGAGTCTATATGCAAGGACCAGAGGGAGAGGCATCTAGGAGATAAGGGTAGCCCCAGCTGATACAGTTTAAGTATCTGTCATACAGTTAAAAGGAACTAGATTCTGATAACTTGAATGAGCTTGGAAGTGGATTTTCCCTCAAAGGCCAGCCTAGTAGACACCTTGATTTTGGCCTTGTTAGAGCTGGAGCAGAAAAACCAGCCAAGCCCAACCAGACAACATACAGAACTGTGAGACAATAAATCTGTACTGTTTTAAGCCACTAAGTTTGTGGTAATTTGTTACCGCAGCTATAGAAAACTAATAGAACCACGAAGTGTAATGTTCGCTATAAATTTCAGAAAGATATCCTTATCAGAGTGAAAAACTGTTTATCCAGCTGGCCAGGAATTTTGTTCTACTTTTTAATCTCTAAGGTATACTGAATTTTATCATGTACTTTATTAGAGAACTATGACAATAATCACATAATTTTTCATTTTTATTCTGTAAATGAAGTTTACTATATTGATACATCTTCTAATGTCAAATTATCCTTGCACCCTCATTAGTCACGTGCTTAAAACACAGCTGGATTCATTTTTATTAAAATTTATCTAGCATTTTTACAAGTTTGTTACACCTTTGTTAAAAGTCAATTGACCATTATGTGTGTGCCTATTTCTAGACGCTTCGCTTGGTTCCATTTATCTATTAGTCTATTCTTGTACCAATCTCAATTACTGTAGCTTTATGTCTTGCAACCAAGTAGAGCAATAGCTGTGGCTATTTCAGATCATTTGCATTTCCATATATATTTTCAAAGCATTTTGTCAATTTCTACAAAAAAACCTTGCTGAGTATTTGACTTGGATTTCACCGAATATATGGATTAATTTGGATGTAACTGGTATTTTTAAAATATTGATACTTTGATTCCACTGACCTATATGTCTGTTCTTATGCCAGTACTACAATGTCAGTACTATAAGTTTTGAAGTTTGAAAGTATGAGTCCTCCAATTTTCTTATTTTTCTAGACTGTTTTGGTTATTTGGAGTCCCTTCAGATTCCATATGAATTTTAGGGTAGGTTTTTCTATTTCTGCAATGAACACTTTTGGGATTTTGATAGGGATTGCATTAAATCTGTAGATCATTTTGGGTGGTACTGTCATCTTAATACTATCTTGCATTCTATGAACACAGGATGTCTTTCTATTTATTTATGCCTAATTCATTTCATCAATGTTTTATAGTTTTTACTGTGTAAGTCTTTTGCCTCCTTGGTTAAGTTTATTCCTAAGTATTTTATTCTTTTTGATGGCAGTGTAAATGGAATTGTTTTCTTAATTTCCTTTTCTGATTGTTCACTGTATAATGTATACTGTATTATATAGACATGCAACTTACTTTTGTGTGTTAATTTTGTTTCCTGCAACTTTACTGAATTTATTAGCTTTAACAGGTGTGTGTGTGTGTGTGTGTGTGTGTGTGTGAAATCTTTAGGACTTTCTACATATAAGACTATATCATTGGCAAACAGAGATAATCTTACTTCTTTTTTTCCAATTTGAATGCCTTTTATTTCTTTTCCTTGCCTAACTGTTGTGGCTAGGACTTCTAGTGCTAAGTAGAGTAGAAGTGGCAGAAAGGGGCATCCTTGTCTTGTTCCTGATCTTAGAGGAAATGCTTTCAGTCTTTCACCACTAAGTATCACTACTCGTTAACAAACTGAATATAATATGCCTTGGTGTGATCTTC
Organism: Camelus bactrianus; assembly: GCF_048773025.1. Lineage (NCBI taxonomy): Eukaryota > Metazoa > Chordata > Mammalia > Artiodactyla > Camelidae > Camelus > Camelus bactrianus. The sequence continues at coordinate 47,617,196 of NC_133548.1, forward strand.
TTTGTATTTTACCCGCCTGGGGTTTGTTGAGCTTCTTGGATTTGTGGGTTTACAGTTTTTATTATATTTGGACAGTTTTCAGCTACAATTTTTTTCAAATATTTTTCTCTACCAATTTATTGCTTAAACCATACTTTACTAGATTAAAGCCTATCACAGGCCAGACTGTAAAAAACTGGGTAAGTTGCTGAAATCTGTCTCTACTTCCTAAGAGAAAGATACGACATGCCTTGACAACAAGAAAGGAAGCAAATTTATTTTTAATATCTGAACATTTACTATCAAATATAGTCAAGCATTCTAGTGGAAAAAATCTCTTTATATGTTTTATATTTTGAAGTATAAAGCTGCAGCAATTATTCATCACTATTTATTGGCTGTGTGGTAAACTGGTAACTTATAGTTCACAAATTCTTTGATTGGGATAAACTGTATTAGAGGAACTATACCCAAGAAGCCTTATCTGTGCTTAAATCTCATTTAGATGATAAAATTCTGGATTTCAAGCTGAAGTCTGACGAGGAGCTTGGGGGATTTGGGGTTAAGAGAGTTGTACTGCAATGCAAGAGGCATGTGAACTACTGTGGCCAGAAGGTAGACTATGGCAGAATGTGTTTTTATAAAAACAGCAACTATAATATTTCCCATTCCACATGTTCTTCTAGAACCTTGCTATTTCCTCACCAAGAAGTAGAGTTCATGTCCTCTTTCCTTGAACCTGGACAGGACTTTGTGACCACCTCAATTAATAAAAATATGACACAATATCATGTTACTTCTGAGACTAGTTCAGAAAAGATGATATAGCTCCTTCTTGGCTCACTTTTGGGACTCACACCTTTGAGCCCCTATACTACCAACTACTGTGTAAGACCTAGAGCTAACATGAAGCCATTATGTTGGAGAGACCACATGGAGAGACCACAGAGAGACAGAGATGCATGAGGAGCTCTAGCCGTTCTAATGCCCAGCTGTTCAAGTCTTCTTGGTCCAAACACCAGATATTTCAGTACGGTAGTCTATGAGATAACTCTAGCACCAGCCACTATCTGACTGCAATCACATGAGAGACTCCTGCCCCACACCCACCCCAAGTCGGAACTGCCAAGCTGAGTCTATCCAATCCCCAGAGTAGTAAGAGACAATTAAAAAGATGTTCTTTTTTGTGGCATTAAGTTTGAGGTGGTTTGTTATGCAGCATTAGATAAGTGGAACATTGAATTTTACATGATGTGAAACATGAAAAGATGATACTAAAATAGGCACAAGGATATATGTATACACAGAAGAAAAGCCCAATGTTGGAGATATTAATTTAGGATTTTTTTGTAAGTGAAACCAAGGTAATAGTAGTAGAGACTCCAATAATGAGAATAAAGAATAAGAAAAGAAGACAGCCAAGTATAGAAATCTAAAAAATTTAAATATTTAAATGTAAGATGAAGAAAGAAGAATGTATAAAAGAATCCAGGAATGTTAGAGAGGAAGAAGGAAAACCATGGCAATGTTTAAGTCATGGATGACTAGAGGGGACTATTTCAAGACAAAGGGAATTGTTAATTGTGATGCAACTGCCAAAAGGTTAAGCATGATGCGAAATCAAGCGTCCATTTTGGATTTGTTAACAGAGACATCACTGGTGATTTTGGCATGTGCAGTCCCTATGAACTGGTGCAACGGAAGGGAAAGAAGGGAAAGTCCAAATACAAAGGGTTAAGAAATAAGCAAGAGGTTAGGAAATATTGATATTAAATATGGACAATTTTTTTAAGAAGTTGGATGTGAAAGTAAAGAAAAAGAATAAAGTTATAAATAAATTGAAATCACAAAAAACTTACTGTATCTAAAATGATTTCTTTCCACTTAAAGTTTAGTCTTGGAGGCACATTTTCATGGAATCAACTGTGTCTTCAAAAGTTTGTCTTGGAGGTGAAAAGCCTAATTCAACACATGCCTGTCTCTCGCACTGCCTAAAAAGACTATAATTCTCTATCACTAGTCTTCCTTATGCAATTCTACGGCAAACAGATAAATTACTGTGTTGCTGCTAGAGGGCTTAAGGAATTTCCAAGTTTGGTAGACAGCTGAGAACATACTGCTGAGTGCTGAGAAATTACAGAAAAACACATACAGAATATTTCTCACATCAATAAAAAAGTCAAATCCTAAAATTGGGTTGACATGTGGCTACAGCTAGACACAGCCTAAGACTCTCTGTGACACTTACCCGTTGCTGGTGAACAATGTTTTTGTGCTCCCTTGCCACACGGGTGGCCCATTTCCGAGCCTCCTTGTTTAGACTGTGCTCCTCTGTGGTCCCAGTTTCTGATTCTAATTGTCGACTCTACAACACAAGAGAGAACAAAGAGAAAAGTACTGTTATCCTTACTGAAATCACTACCATTTTGTAGGTGGATCAGAGGGCCTTCACTTAATCAGCACTCAAAACACAAGGCATGCTCCACTACTGTGGGAAGCAATGTCTCATGTCACAGAACATTAGCAGAAGATAAGGAAGACAGTATGAAAACCATAAATGACCACAGGTTTTTTTTTTGTCTTACATTGCTGAACATTAAAGCTTCATCTCTAATATTGTGGATTGATCCATTCTGGGTATAAAAAAAGCTAGCTAGCAAGCAAAGAAGAAAAAAGTATTCCTGCCAAACTACTATGACACTAAAACATCTGCATAGATAGAATGGAAACAACTCAATAGTTTCAATGGGATTAAAGAAAAAAAATCATTGGGTAGAAGTGAAAAGAACAAAACAAAACAATGCAATAACAGCAACACAACCTATCCACCCTGAAAGATACTGAGTTTAATTTAGTTACAGGTCTGCCATCAACTCACCACCAAACTAGCTTTTTTCTGTCCTCTGGGCTTTAATGTCGTATCAAATATGAGTGCTAGATACCAGATATTAAGTGTTACAACTCTGACTGCAGAATCAGAGCTCTTAACCACTAAATTATTTTCATTTTCTCTAAACTCTTATGAACCCATGAAAAAAAATCTTTATTAAAAAAAACAAGGAAAGAAAACAATTTCTTAAATATGAATTGTTCAAAGAGGATTTTAATATAAAAAGAAGCAAAGTTTTAGAGTGGGAAGATCTTACAAAATTGACTTTTAGAAGGTCACATAGCTAAAAGTTGGTAAAGAGAATTTGATAAATTGGATTAAAAATTTAATATTCTTGTTAGGGGAACTGTAGGCAAGGTTGAAAAACATTTACTCTATGCAGACAGTTCAGCTAAAGTTAGAGTATACAATGATAAATGAACTGAAATACAGCAAAATGTAATCAACTTTACATTTTATATTGATTCCTCCTTTGGGCTAACAGGAATCTGGGAACCAATTGTACTGTTATATTTGTTTTGCAGAAGAACCTAGGCATTTAAATTTATATTTGTTCTCGAAAGCCAGGGATGTTAAACCCTGGACGCAGATGCAAATGTAATCTACAGAACGTATGGTAGAAAGGTATACTCTGAAGAGTCCAGGTATAGGTTTTTAAGCCATACAGACATAGTTTTACTTCTCTCTATGCCACTGACTAGCTTTATGATCTTGGGTTGTTAGTTGATCGGTGTCTTAGCTACATCTGAAAATTGGTGAAAGTGCAACCTATCTCACAGAGATTATTACTACAAAATGAGGTCGTTTTAAACATTCTCTTACAGTATACACATAAGTATCCAATAAATGGTCATTGTGACCATTAAAGACCCAACTGAAAATTACCAGAAACAAAATTTTTCTCATTACTGTTAATAAAAAATCCAAATAATTCCCAGGTTCTTGATAGCCCAAAAAATGAATCAAAAACAAGACTGAAGATATAATGAAAGGATCTCAGAGAGAATGAACCTGTAGAGAGCAGAGTAGATGAGAAAGGAGGCAATTGATGGAGAAATTTAATTTTTATTATTGCACCACATTTTAGGAACTAGTAAGTGGGTCTAAAATGTCTATTGACTGCAGACAGGCCACGGACAACTTGTCCACACAGAATCTGTACCTTTTTACTGAGTATTATCTGTACTTAAGAGTTGGGGAAATAAAGATAAGAGTTTTTTTTCCCATTCTCTATGGGTTTCTATTTCTAAAACAGGAGGGCCCAATGATCAGGAGAGACCACAGATTGGGAGATATGATTTTGGGGTCCTCCGGGCAAGGAATGACACATAAGTATAATTAAAGTTAATTTATCTTTTTTATGAATTCTGAAATCAAGCCATGGAAAGATATGTGGAAGCTACCTGTTAACACAGGTCTAGACAAATGAGAATTCCATATAAGGCAAACAGCCCAGGGTATTAAGCAATACATAGAGAAATGTTCTAATGCCACCTCTCTTATCAAAGATCAATATAAATCAGATCTAGTAAAGATCATTATCTTTTAAGATGGTGGTTGATTCCAGCAAAGGAACTGTTTAGTGACTGCTTCTTTTTAAATGTTGGCTAATTTAATCATTAGTTCATACTTTTAACACTTTCATTTACTTCTTAAAAATGTAGTTAAAATATATAAGAGAATAGTAACATATATAAGCTATTAAGCATAATAATTTAAAAAATACTGTTATTTTCCTGAAGCAGAATATGAGAATTTAAAAACTAAATATCAAACAGCACTACAGCCTTGCTCTGGAAAAGTTCACTTATTTATCTTGATTATTTTTAAAGAGACATATGTAATAACATAACAATTCTTAGAATAACAACAGCACAAAATAATTAAAATAAATTACAAACTGAAGAAAAATGTTATAAAGAAATTTCCTATCAACTTTTAAATGTGGGATAGATAGTTTTTCATTATCCTGTATCAGTCTGGGCATTTGATAAGTTAGGTCAACTAAATCTTGAAATCTTTGGAAACATCGGATTTGAGAAGTTATACAAGTTTTAGTAAAAAATTTTAGAAGTAGATAGGTCTTTTCCTGGAAAATGTCAACTCAAATAAAAGCTTATGCTTTTGAGTACTGTTCTCTCTGGTTAGAATAACTTCCCTATCTTTTTTTGTCCACAAATTCCTAGTTATTCTTCAAATCTCAGTTCAAATCTACATTCTCTGTGAAATCATCCCTGACTTTTGCAGACAGGCTCAGGGGCTCCTTCACTTTTGACATATCTCCATTATATTAATGTACTCATTTGTGAGACATTTATTGAGTGGCTACTCTCAGGCAAATATGACATTACACTGTGATTGCTACACGTATGTTTCTTGTTTGTCTTCAGACAATCTGAGTCTTTGAATAGATGCATTCCTGGCATCCAGCACCATGCCTAATAGTACATAAATGCCCTCAGTAAAGGTTGGTTAAACAAATACAACCTAATGCCCTGATTCTAAAGTGAGGACCAGGCCACCAGACTATTAGAATGGTGCCTTCAGAAGTGACAAGAGCATAAATATACTGAATTAGAATCAATTTCTAATGAAAGAAGGAAAGTATTTTTTTGTGTGGGGAAGAACAAAAAGAGCAGAGGAGAAAGGAAACTAATTTACTGAGTGCCATGCATTTTAATACAGGTTCTCAAAGCTTACTTTAGGATTGAAATGCCTCTCCCGCTTGTAAAATAAAAGGTCTCCTTCTTTCTGGTTAAGTTCTCACTACAAAATTCATTAAAAATGGATGAATAAGAAAAGAATTGTTTTGAATCTCCAAATTAAGGGATTTTTATAAATTTTATTTTATGAAATTTATTTCTTAAAAAGTATACATTGAAATATGAAGTACATTTATCCTCAAATACATTTACATTGTACATATATTTACTCCTCAAAGAGACCTAGCTATGTCATCCTGGCAAATGTACTGAACTGCCTCTGGGCCTCAGCTTCCTCAGCTGAAAATCAAGACACCTGAAGATGAGATGCAATCTCAGATTCTTTTCTTTTTTAAATTGAAGTATAGTTGGTTTACAATGTTGTGTTATTTTCTGGTGTACAGCATAGTGATTCAGTTATACAAATACATATATATTCCTTTTCATATTCTCTTTCATTATAGGCTATTAAGATGTTGAATATAGTTTCCTGTGCTATACAGTAGGACCTTTTTTTTTATATAGTAAGTTGTATCTGCTAATCCCAAACTCCCAAGTTATCCCCCCACCTCCCTCTCCCCCACCCCATAACCATAAGTTTGTTTTCTTTTTTTTTTTTTTTATTGAAGTATAGTCAGTTTTTAATGTTGTGTCAATTTCTGGTATACAGCATAATGTTTAAGTCATATATATACATATATATATATATTCCTTTTCATATTCTTTTTCATTACAGTTGTTCTTCTTTTAAGTTTGTTTTCTATGTCTGTGAGTCTGTTTCTGTTTTGTAAATAAGTACACTGGTATCATATTTTAGATTCCACATGTAAGTGACATCATATGGTACTTGTCTCTTTCTGGCTTACTTCACTTAGAATGACAATCTCCAGGTCCATTCATGTTGCTGCAAATGGCATTATCTTATTCTTTTTTATGGCTGAGTAGTATTCCATTGTATAAAAATACCACAGCTTCTTTTTTTAAAAAATACCTTTACTGTGGTATGGTTCCTGTACAGTAAACTACACATATTTCAAATGTACAGTTTGATGAATTTTGATTAAATATACCACAGCTTCTTTATCCGGTCATCTGTCAACAGCCATTTAGGTTGTTTCCACATCCTAGCTATTGTAAGTAGTGCTGCTATGACCACTGGGGTGCATGTATCTTTTTGAATTAGAGTTCCCTCCAGATATATGCCCAGGGTGGGATTGCTAAATTGTAGGTAAGTCTACTTTAGGTTTTTGAGGAATCTCCATATTGTTTTCCAGAATGGCTGCACCAAACTACATCTCCACCAACAGTGTGGGAGGATTCCCTTTTCTCCACACCCTCGTCAGCACTTATCATTTTTGGACTTTTTAATGCTGGCTATTTTGACTGGTATGAGGTGATACTTCATTGTAGTTTTGATTTGCATTTCTTTGATAATTAGTGATAGTGAGCATTTTTTCATATGCCCATTGGCCGTTTGCATGTCTTTTTTGAAAAAATGTTTGTTTAGGCCTTCTGCCCATTTTTTGATTGGGTTGTTTGTTTTCTTGTTATTGAGTTGTATGAAGTGTTTGTATACTCTGGAAATTAAGTCCTTGTCAGTCCCATCATTTGAAAATATTTTCTCCCATTTCACATCTAACTAATAATGGGTGTAGGTTATCTTTTTGTTTTGTTTATAGTTTCCTTTGCTGTGCAAAAGCTTATAAATTTAATTAGGTCCCATTTGTTTATTTTTGCTTTTATTTTTATTGCCTAGGTAGACTGCTCTAGGAGAACATTAGTAAGATTTATGTCAGAGAATGTTTTGCTTATTTTTTCTTCTAGGAGGTTTACAGTGTCTTGTCTTATATTTAAGTCTTTAAGCCATTTTGAGTTTATTTCTGTGTATGGTGTGTGGCTGTGTTCTTACTTCACTGATTTACATGTGGCTGTCTGGCTTTCCCAACACCACTTGCTGAAGAGGCTGCCTTTTCTTCATTGTATATTCTTATCTCCTTTGTTGAAGATTAATTGACTGAAGTCTGTGGGTTTATTTCTGGGCTTTCTATTCTGTTCCATTGATCCATATGTCTGTTTTTGTGCCAGTACCATGCTGTTTTGATTACTGTAGCTCTGTAGAATTGTCTGACGTCTGGGAGGGTTATTCCTCCAGCTTTGTTCTTTTTCTTCAGTATTGCTTTGGCAATTCTGAGTCTTTTGTGATTCCATATAAATTTTAGGATTATTTGCTCTAGTCCTGTGAAAAATATCCTAGGTAATTTGACAGGAATCGCATTAAATCTGTAGATTGCTTTGGGTAGTATGGCCATTATACAATATTAATTCTTCCAATCCAAGAAATCTCAGATTCTAGTGCTGCAATTAATTTTATGAGAACAAACAGGCTCATGCATTGGCTGTAAGCACTGGGAATACTGTGTTCTCTTGATGAGAGATCCAGAAATTATGCTATTCTACTGCTACTGCTTTGAGCTCCAGATTTCTTTTAAAGCATCATCCAAGAGCCTAGCCTAACCCAAGAGCAGAAGAGACTCTGTAAAAATTATAAAAATATTGTTAAAGCATAATTTTAATTTAAATTCATGGCATAATTTCAGGAGGTACTGCAGATGAACAACATAAAAAAATATTTGATGGGAGGTGCAGGATGTCAAATTTCTGAGATGGTTAGGGAGTATAGATAATGCAAATATTAGATAGATGTGAAATAAAGCTGAATGAGAAAAAAAAGTTTAAATTCAATTCTGTATATTATAAATCCCCTTCTATAAAGTTGTGTATCCACATCCATGTATGTACGTAATTGCAGAGAGATAGATGTTCAGAAGGATACTGACCAAAATGTAACCAGTGGTTACACCTCTGAATAGTGAGGGTTCAAGTGAAAACAGTTTTTAATGCTTTTTTATAATTAGAAAACTATAAAACTGTATTAATTTGGGGGGGAAAGTTACCATTTATTGAATATTTAAGCTCTGTGCTAACTGCTTTACATACATTTAGTTCTCAAAACAATACTACTAGAGACTATTCTCACTTTATAGGTATGGAAATGTAGGCTCAAAAAAGGTATGTGATCAGGTTGCTGACCCTACCTGGGGAAGGAGATGGTGGGGGGTGGTACCAGGGGGAGGAGAAAAGTTAGAAGGAAAAGGAAAAAGGAGACTGAATGGAGAGAAAATATGATTCTGTTTATGTAAAATTATATGAAAAGAGAGATTTATGCCTATAGACAGATAGGGATGGCTCTGGAATACTGAAAGAAAAGTTGCAAGGTAATGTGTCCAAACTAAAAAAAAAAAAAAAAAAAAAAAAAGGTATGTGCCTTTATTAGGCCACTTAGTCATTAAGTGCTGGATCTAGAGCTTGTCTTGAGATCTCATGAGATTCCTTGCTATCTTTATACAACTGTAGTGTTTTATTAATTCTTCTATTTATCTAATGCTAATATAACACAGCTAGAGACAGTAATATTGAAAAAGATAGTTAAAATACAAATTTCTTTTCAATGAAATTTTGGCTAGTCTTTTATTTAGAGGTGGGACATCTTTTGATTTAATTTTATTTTTAGAAAAACAAAAGCCAAACTGTTTCAAAAGAGTTTAAGAAGACTTTCAGGCCTAGCAATGTTGTTTTTAAAAATTACCAATTTTTAGAATGTAATATTAAAATTAGTATGTTCACAATTTATAAAGTTAGTAAATAACTTCAAAGAACTAGACTATAAAATTAACATTCGAATATTCTTGAATTAGTCTTTAAGTCATCTTAACCATTTTGTCCTCAGATACCCTCTCAAGACATCATTTCAGTTCATTTTGAGGTTAACATAAGGGAGGGGATAGAAGGCTCAGACAGGTATCTGAGCCTGAGCATAGAAGGACAACATAATAACAACAAGAAACATAACAATTATTTTTCACATCTGTAACCAAAATATAACCATTTGAAAGAGAAAAAGATGGTCATGTATGATGAATAAAAACCACTAACATAGTAGAATACAAGCATTCCAACCCAATTTCAAGAAAAGATAATGTTAGGGTTGTCATGCCAATATCATATGCCAGGAACAATCTTATTAACTCTCATTCAAGGAATTTGTATTAGTATTTCTCAGTTTATTGAGAGATAAGAAATGTATTAAGTATTTGATCCAACTTATTCTTTATGAAATTAAACACTATACTGTTAATTATTTCAATAAAGTAAAATTATTATGTTTTCAAAAGAATCTCTTCAAGTAAGAAAACATCTGGATCTTTGTAGGCTACTATTTTGTTAGCACTCATGTTTATACAGGTTCACAGTACTGTAATTGTGCAATCCAGAATACTCTGAAAATCACAGGTCTTTTTGGTTTATTTATTTATTTTTTGGCTTATTTATTATTTGGAACAAAAACTCATTTGTGCCAAAATTTGACTTGAACTAAAGAGAGGTTATTTATAGTTTTCATTTATTTCACTTGAAATGCATATTCAAATGTTTTATTGCAAAAATACTGTGTTTGATCACAGAGTACTTCCATACACCCTGCTCAGGGTATTACAACATATGGTATATGGATCATCTTTCTAAAACCTGAGAAAATTTGAATTTTTGAGACACATCTGGCTAAAAGCTTTTGATAAGAAACCATGGAACTTTAATTCACATATTTTAAATTTATCACACACCTTGGAGAGAAGTGAAGCAATGTTTCTTAGAGACATAATTTAACTTATTCTGGCTATGGTTGGACAGCAGCACTTTTACTTAGAAGTGGCAACTCATCTGGATAACTGGGTTAAGTGTGCCTCATCTCTTGAGGGGAGTAAACTGGAACACAATTAATGTGACTTGAGCTTTTGGGCATTTATGGAAAATTGTGGACTACTGAAGAAGAGGATATATACATTTCAGTAAGGCTTGGGTGAGCTGCTGATGAGAACTCTGAAAATGGAGCACACTTGTCTTGTCTCGGCTTAGAATACCAAAGGTAAATCTAAGAGAAAAATATGTTCCTGAGTAATGACATGAAAACAAAACAAGAAACTCCAAAAAAAAAAAAAAAAAAAAAAACCACCTTGTGTCTGGTACTCTCCAGATATATCTAGAGACATGACTGGACAGAATAGCTGCATGAGGAATACACCTTTATTTTCATAGCGCTTACAAAGACTTTGCTTTAAGAGCCACAATCACAAGGTTAATTAATCTCCAGGCTCCTTGTATGTCAATACATTACTAAGACATTGATGGGAAACTCTGGATTCCTCTGGATGGCTAGAAAAGGCACCGGGTTGGGAGAAAAATCTATTATATAGATGGTAGGTTTTCTATAAAAAGTAAGACTTTTTTGAAAGGCTGAAGAACTTAGGACAGCCCCCTTTGAATACCTGACTGTAGGTACTACCGATTCTAGAAAGTGACACTCATGTCCGTAATCAGAACCTTTCATTTTGGGGATACTGTGGCCATTATATGTGTAGAAGGATGGTACCCATTTATCCATCAGGAGGATTTCTCAAAAATTCTCTATCAAAATGCTTTCATGCTAATAAGCCAATGCTATATGCAATACAAGGTTCCCATCAGCAGAAAGAACCACTCATAGTAATGAGAATTTTCAGGTAAATTCTCAGTATGAAATATTGACACCATATAGTCTTTTACAGACAAAGAGTATTTTTGCTAAACACTTATTTTTAATAAATGCATAAACTGCCCCACTTAAGTGAAACTTTAATGTGCAAAATCCTAATTACAGCAAGTGGTCATAACTGTTAATCCATAGACAGTAGAATTAAATATCAAAACTAGTGGTTCAAACAACAGGAAAAGAATATATATTGGAAATCTAATGTTAGCTTCAAAAAAAACAAAAATTATCTGTGAGTATCTTACTATTTGCAATTCAGAGAAGGTAAAGAGGAAAGGGTTTTCTCATCCCCACCAGGAAATCTGGGGGAAACATTTCTTTACGTTTTTCCTGCCTGTACAGATCATACTTATCTAAGTTTTGTAGACATGCATGTTTCTCATATTATTTCTCATCCCAGGTTGACCTTGTCCTTTTTCATAGGATGTGAGGAAATGCTCCCTAAGGGCACACATCACTAGTTTGGTAATGGAAGGGAGACACACTGAGATGTATGTAAGGCAGAGAGGTGCTCAGCAGTGCAAGTCATGTACTTACATAAGAGGACTAAGAATGGACACTGGTAGCTGTTGGCTACTCTTTATTCCACACAGATTGCCTTTTAAGCTTAAAAAACTGAGAGGTTGGTGAGCTCTGCCTTGTGGAATAAAATAGGAGAACAGAAGTCTCAAGGGACTTTCCATGATCAATTAAGTAAGAGATTTGAGAGCTGAGGACCATGACTGCAAAAGTCTTATAATATTTCAAAATCTTGGTATTGTCTTCCATATTTGGTATTTTAGTATCTCCCTGTAGTAATTAGCGGCACAACCTTAAAAAATAAAATATACTCGTCTTGTGGATAGAAAAAAAAGTCCATCCACATTTATTCTGTATCTACTATGTGCCATGCATTGAGTCAAACAATTAAGTATCTCATTTCATTTTCAAACCCAATAAGGGAGTCATTTTACACATGAGGAAGCTGAATCAAAGAGGTTAAATATACATATATTATTAAATATATATATATTTATATGTATGTGTGTGTGTGTGTGTGTGTGTGTGTGTATGTGTGTTTATAAATAAACACAGGTAGCACATAGCACAGCCAGGATTTGGCTCCAAAGCGCATGATTTCTCACTGTACAACACCTGTATGAATCTAATACAAGTAGGACCCATGTGACAGCTGAATGACCCTTCAATATAGAGATCCTGATAAATGTACTCGTCAATTCTCCCTCATAGAATATAATTTTCTTGTGGGTAGGAATTTTAGGGTACCTTCCATATCCTTCTCAGAATAATCATGCATTAAAAACTTTCATTTCGGTTAAAAAAAAAAGTGATCTTTACTCTTTCTAGAAAGGATTTTTGACTTTCTGGTATCATCTAAGAAATGGTATTTGAAGATACTCTAAAGATAGGATATGTTAGAAACCAGTAACTCTATATGGAAATAGAGACAAAGAAATGTTTCAGTATTAACCATGAGACAGCTACTAAGTTATTATATCAGACAAAACTTCCCATTGATCACTGTCATTTGTAATCATCTTATGGTTAATACTAAAATAAATAAATAAACCTAATTAGTGTTACCCACCAAAAAAAAAAATTTTTTTTTAAAACATTAAGACAGTATATGAAAATCTTTAGAAGAAAGTAATTCACATTTAATCACGGTAGTAACTTTAAAAGTTCTGTGGCTTCTCTAAATACATCTTATGAAAATCTAGATAAAATATTTATTGAATACCCTTCTCTATATAAGGCAAGGACATATGCAAATTATATACAATAAATATCTACTGAGTAAATTAAAAATGAATGTGTTACTATAAGTAATTCCAAGTTCCTAATACAAATGATAAAATTCAAAATAAAATTAAGGAACAACACTGTCCTGCAGGGGGAACCCACTGGCAATTATCATATGACTTTCCCACTTGAGAACATTCCATAGTTCCTCATATACTACCATATGTAAAACTCAAACACAAAATCTGGTTGCAACTTAAATTTATGGGGTTGTTCCACTCCCTCACTATCCCAAGACTACTTGCTATTTCAAATACAGATAATATACTTTCAAGCTTTTCTGGCTTCAACACTTATTAGCTGAGTGGTTTTTTTCCCAACATTTTATTTATTTTTATTTTTTGGGGGGGTGAGGCAATTAGGTTTATTTTTATTTATTTACTTTAACAGCGGTACTGGGGATTGAACTCAGACCTCATGCATGCTAGGCATGCACTCTACCACTAAGCTATACATCCTCCCCCCACTTTTTTTTTTAACATTTTTAATTGAATTATTGTCAACTTACAATGTTGTGTTAGTTTCTGGTGTACAGTACAGTGATTCATATATACATATTCTTTTAAATATTCTTTTCCATTATGGTTTATTACAGGAAACTGAATATAGTTCCCTGTGCTATACAGTAGGACCTTGTCATTTATCTATTTTTACATATAGTAGTTGTATCTGCTAATCCCAAACTCCTAATTTATCCTTCTCCTACCCGCTTTCCCCTTTGGGAACCATAAGTTTGTTTCCTATGTCTATGAGACCCTTTCTGTTTTTGTAAATAAGTTCATTTGTGTCATTTTTTTAGATTCCACATATAAATGATATCATATGATATCTGGCTTTCTCTGTCTGACTTACTTCACTTAATATGATAATCTCTAGGTCCATCCATGTTGCTGCAAATAGCTTTATTTCATTCCTTTTTATGGCTGAGTAGTATTCCATTGTGTATATATACCACATCCTTATCCATTCATCTGTCGATTGACATTTAAGTTGCCTTGGCTGTTGTAGTGCTATGAATACTGGAGTGCATGTACCTTTTCGAATTAGAATTTTCTCCAGATATATGCCCAGGAGTGGGATTGCTGGATCATATGGTAAGCCTATTCTTAGTTTTTTAAGAAATCCCCGTACTGTTTTCCATAGTAACTGCACCAAATTACATTCCCACCAACAGTGTAGAAGTGTTCACTTTTCTGCACACCTTCTCCATTAGCTGAGTGATCTTGAGCAAATTTCTTAACCATAGCTTCCTCAACTATAAAGTGAGGATTAAAAATAGCACCTACAATATACGGTTGTTGAGAGGATTAAACGAGTTAATATAGGTAATGTAATTACAAAAATGTCTAGCATGAAATAAATGTTCAATGAATGCCATCTATTACTTTTATTATTTTCAATTAATTTTTTCACTTCCTGGCATGTTGTTTTTCAATCACTGCAGAGTAAATTTCAATTTATCTTCAAGATTTAATCCATACTAGGAAGACAAACAATCCAATTAAAAAAAGACAAAATGTTTGAATAGACATTTTACCAAAGTAAATATATGAATCACTAATAAGCTCATTAAAAGATACTCAACATCATTAGTCATTAGGTTAATGTAAATCGAAGTCACAATAAGATAGTATTTCATAGCCATTAGGATGGCTATAATCAAAGAGACAGACAATAACAAATGGTAGCAAAGTTGTGGAGAAACAAGAACCCATATACATGGTGGCAGAAATATAAAATGGTGCAGCCAATCTGGAAAAAAATTTGGCAATTTCTTAAAAAGTTAAACATAAGTTTACCATATGACCCAGCAACTCAAGAGTAATGAAAACATAGTCATACAAAGACTTGCACACAAATGTTAACAGCAGCATTATTCATAACAGAAAAAAGGAGATAACAACTGAAATGTCCATCAACTGGTGAACAGATAAACAGAATGTGGTATAGTCACACAGTGGAATACTATTCAGCAACAAAAAGGGACAAACTATGGATACATTCTACAATATAGATGAACTTCAAAAACATGCTAAGTAAAAGAAGCAAGACATAAGAGATCACATATTGTATAACTGATTCAGTTTATATGAAATGTTTAGAAAAGGCAAATCTATAGAGAAAGAAAATAGATTAGGGTTGCCTGGGGGTAAGGGATGGGAATAGGGATTAATGGTAAATGGTCATAAGGGATCTTACTGGGGTCATGAAAATGTTTTAAAACTTACTTACTTATTTATTTTTTTTACAAGGTTTGTTTACTTATTTATTTTTAATGGCAGTGCTGGGGATTGAACCAAGGACCTCATGCATGCTAGGCATGCACTCTGCCACTGAGCTATACCCTCCCCCCTCTAAAACTTATTTATGATAATGGTTTCACAATTTGGTAAATTTACTAAAAATCAGTGAATAATATGCTTGAAATGGGTAAATTATATGATATGTCAATATGCCTTTTAACAAAATTGTTAAAAATTATACTACATCAGGATGCATTAATTGTACCCATCAATGGACACCATTAACAGCACTCTATCATATACAGCCCTTGCTTCATTATATTTTCCTTATTTGTGTACATGTCAGTGGGCTCATCTAGCCCAGTGCCTATAGCTTAACAGGTAGTAGCTATCCTCAGCACCTATCTGAATGACTGGTACTCAGACAGATACAGTAGGGGCTCAATATATGTTGAATTTAAACGTGCTTCAAAATAGGATAGGATCAATAGCAATTCAGAAATACAACATAAGACAGTGACAATTAGTCTTTCCTACATGTCCTACATTCACCTGGCAGGAAGGGTGAGTTAATGGGCACTGACTGGTGCTCTCCACTCCATGACTGGCTTAGTGCTATCAATGCCAAGAGGAAACCAGAGAAATAAGTAAATAATGGCTCCATTCTCATATGAAAGAACAGTACTACACTACACTGAATAAAAATAATTATTTGGGATTTTATTCTTTGTGGGCAGTAAGAATACTTAGTTTACAACAATACAAAAATTACATACAAAAATATTTTACAGGTAAAACATTTTCAAAATGATTATTCTAAAGACTTTCAATGGTTGACAATCTAGAATGATTTTTATGAATATGTGGGCATTTATCTTTTTCCATCATGAAAAAAGTAATTGTTCCCCAAGGGCTGAATATTTCTTCCCAGAAAACAGAGTAGCATGTGGAGAGAACATTAAATTGCAATCAGGATGTTAATGTGTCATTAATTCACTGTATGACTCTGGACAAGTCTCTTTTCCTTTCTAGGCTTCAGTTTCTCCTTTAATAAAGGCAAGATTAGCTCTAAGGTTATTTCCAGCATTCCTGTTGAGGAAAACTAATGTGCTTTAGACAAGATGAAAAATGAGCAGCTCAATCTTTTCACTATAAAAACAGGAAAAGAAATCCCTAAATTTTAAGGGAAAACGGAAAGCTCCAGTTTATGTATTCAGCAGCCCCTTACACATATATTTGTAATTTTCATCCCAATACCACCCTTCATTAACATGCAAGCCCACACACACCATCCCTCCCACCCGTGCCCCACACCCCCATATACCTCAGCTATGGTCATTCTCAGAGCACTGACAGGGGAGAGCTCAATATCCACCAGTTGGGCAGCTTTTAAACTCTGCCCAGTAAAGATTGCACAAGGACAGAAAACAGCATAGAGTTAGAATTTTAAGGCAAACCGGGACACACAGCTAAGAACATTTAGCACAGTGTCTAGAAACAAAGGTTTAGGGTTGTCACTGGGCTTTGGACGAGTGAGATGAGAGTCACTGTTATTCTGATTTTTCTGAGGAAAATGGGCAAAGATAAAACAATCTCAAATTAGTCACAACTTTTAGTCAAGTTTGGCAAACTTGCCTATACCCTGTCTTCAGGATAATGTCACTGAATCACAAAGCAAAAGCTGATGGATAAAAAAAAAAGGCACTACTATACAATAAAGGGCAAGAGTTAATAATTTAGAGAGAAATGCTGATTTCCTACTTTTCTTTATATAGCCACTAATAGGGCTACTTAAATTTAGTAGGAAAAGTAATGAAGGTAAGGTTTCTATTAAACTGATACCATTAAACTCTGATATCATAAACTCCCCTGGTTTTGATTCTAGGTTTACCAACAGACTTTACCAATATAACTTGACTTCCCTCTTAGCTTGACTACATTGAGAGAATGTATATGCCAACATGTGCTTTCTCACCTTGCAGAAGTTAAATATCTTTTTTTATGTTATCAAATTAGCATTTCAGTTCTATTTTTTTTAAATTAAAAAATGGCAATCATTTTTCATAGAGTAAACTCAAGGATAAAAATGTATGATGTCTGCTTTTAAAAAATTGCCAATTTGGCATTTGTGTCAATACTTTAACATTCTAAGAAATGTGAAAGGAATTATAAAGGGCCTGTAATTTTTTTAATAAAAATCAATAAAAGTATTTGCATGCACATATTCATTATTCTATTTATTAATCCTATTCTGGTTAAAATTTAACCACTAGTTTCTTTGGAAGGGTATACACGTGAATAATTTCATGGATAGAAAGCATAATTTATATCTGAACTGAAAAATATTTATTAAGTATAGTTTCTTCTTACCTCTGTTCAGTTTTCAGATTTCTATTAACTTGTTTTATAATTTAACCATATTAAGCAGAAAGTTGTTAGCATAGAGGTATTGGGTGTGTTAGTCATATTTTAGAAAGGAGAAATGTCACAGTTTCTCTGCATCCTCACAGTTTTGTTGTAAAACTATTGAGACATACTAAGTTTTTTCTGTCTCTCTATTCCAAGGATAATAGTTACTTAAGCACAAACATAGCTTAAAAACAAGTGAAATGAAAATCTGGAATTTCCTTACAGTATCACTGTCACAAGGCTGGAACTGGAAGGGCTGGGGTTTGTGAAATACAGCATTTTCTTGTAAAAACAGCTGAAGATTATAGTCTCGTACCACCTAAAGAGAAAATAAAATAGTTTTAAGTTTTTAACAAGGTTAAAATTTCAATAATTGCATTTTAAAATCTGTAAGGTTTATTCTGCTGCTTTCCAAAAATGAGAAATCATCCAGCACTATGTGGTCAAAGAGATGATAATTACATTTTTTTTTCATTTTTAGATAACAGTTGTTACCCATATGTCCTATCCTATTTTCTCAAGGATCTAAATTTGGAAAGTACTAGTTTAGAAACTAGCCCAGATTTGGGGACTAGACAGTATGCACTATTTTAAGACTGCAAAAAGATAGTTATTACACGAAGTGCTATTCTTTCTAATGGGGGGGGGGTGCAACTAGGGAAGCACATTAGTCTCTCAGGTCTCTCCCAGCTCTAGAATTTTGTAGGTCTCCTAAAGTCTGTTTTACGGTGATTGCCATCCACTAGGAAACTGTCAGATAACCTTATCCATAACACAAAGTAGTATTTTTATAATACTTCTTGCTGCCTTTTAAAGGAAGTTATATTATAATTACCATCTTAACCAAGAAATTACCAAGAAAACAGGCTAGAAAGGAATTTATACAGAAGGGGAATTCTGATACAGAGAAAGTAGCAAAACAAATAACACCAAAAGACAGCCATCTGAAAAGAATTCATTACATTATACCCTGGGAAAGAGTGGAGATCACCAACACTTGACAGTGCAGAGACCCATTTTCTACTTTGCTATACTGTTTACCCTTTATTCTTTCATTTGCAGTATATTACAGGTCATTAGCACCTCTGCCAGAGGACGGGAAGAAGAAGGTAAGTAAGTTTAAAGCAGCTCTGTGGCTACAGCTTAGTAGTCTTGGGAAGAGTTTATTAAGGAGATGGAGAAAGTAGGGGGTGTATTTTGCATCTTATTTACCAGCACATCCCAGTTCTCTATTGCTCCCTTGCCCCTCCTTCAACAACCATTTACTGAGAGAGTTTACCAGGCCCAATGTTAAATGCAGAGGGAATACATAGTTGAATAAAGATGAATAAACAAAGTTAGTCAAGGAATTTATAATCTGGAAACCAGGAGAACCAAACAGGTTACACAATTAAAATACACAATGAAAGTATTTAGAAGGTAGTAGGGGAGCACAAAAGATGGTAATATTTAATCCAGACTGAAGAGGTGGGACAGGGTGAGGAGTGGTTGAGAAAATGTGGTCAGGGAAGGCTGGCTGAATAAACATATTCTCAAAGGGAAATGTGTTTTTTTCTTTTCCTGGATTCCAGTTTTAAGCTAGAATAGCCATGTCAGCTCTTGACACAGCCCTGAGAGCCCCACTAGTCAACATGCAGAAAAAAATCTAAGAGGATCATCCTTCTAATTGCCAAACCTTCTCAAGCACTAAAAATCTTCTTATTTTTCTTGAGGGGGAAATTTCAATCTTTTCAAAATTTTAACTTTTTGTTATGGAAAATTTCAAACACATATAAAAGTAGAGATAACAGTATAATATATTCCCATGTACCCATCACCCAACTTCCAGAAACATCCCTTCGTGGCCAATCTTGTTTCATTGATAAGCCCACCTACCTCTTCCACCCCCAATTATACTGAAGCAAGTCCCAGACATATCATTTCATCCATGAATATTTCAGTATATCTAAAAGACAAGGACTCTTTTAAAAACATACTCATATTAAAATTTACAACCAATATTGTAAAACAACCAATAAGTGTTCAAATTCCTGTTCAATATTTTTTAGTTTTTCAAATCAAGATCACAATAAGGCCCACACAGTGCAAATGGATGATGTTGCTTAGGTTTCTTTTTATATCTAAGTTTCTTCCTCTGTCTCACTCATCCCCCTTGCAACTTATTTGTTGAAGAAACTGAATTTTTGTTCTGTAGAGTTTCTCACAGCCTGAATTTTGTTGACAACATCCTTGTACTGTTCTGTTTCCTGTATGCCCTGTAAGTCAATGCTTGATTGCAATCAGGGTTTTGTTTTATTTTTATTTTTTGGCAAGGTGGTGTTTACTTCCAGGAGGAGGCTTGCCTCTGACTTGCCTGTTTTTGATATTAACAGCTGTAATGGGCTGAACTGTGGCCCTCCAAAAGACATGTCCAGGTCCTAATCCCTGGAACTTGTGAACATTACCTTACTTGGAAAAAGGCCTTTTGCAGATTTAAATGTTAAGGATTTTGAGATAAGGAAATCATTCTGGATTCTGTGGTTGGGTCCAAATCTAATGATAAGCGTCATTATAAAAGACATACAGAAGAAATCACAATCAGAAGAGGAGCCAATGAGACCATAGCGGCAGAGACTAGAGTAATGTGACCACAAACCAAAATGTCTGAAGCTACTACAATGGAGGAGGTTAAGAAACTGATTCTCCTCTAACATCTCTGGAGGGAGTGCAGCCTTGCTGATCCTTTGATTTCTCACTTTTGGCCCCTAGAACTCAGAGGGAATAAATTTCCGTTGATTTAACCCATCTAGTTTATGGTAATTTGTACAGCAGCTCTAGGAAACTAACAGAACAGACCTATGATCATAAATGCCTAAATCCATTAGTGTTTGCAAAAACTAGAGATTTTTCTATCATTTTATCAAGGCATTCCATCATTCCTTTTTGATTTATTAAACTTTCCAGGTCATTTAGTTACCTTGAGGTATGGTTTGGATAAGGCAAGATAAATGCTTAATTCTTCCCTTTATTATCTAGTTTTCAAATCAAGTTGTTTCCCTAGCAACCTCCAAAGAATGACCAATTATAGCTTTAATGAGTTATTATTATGAAGTCATGAATTTAAAAATATTCAATGCGTTTTCATCAACTGCCATTATTCTCATTATTGATGTTAAATTACCCCATATTTGGCTAGCAAGATCACATCCTGACTCTTTTTGAGATGATCTAGCAGCTTTGATAGTTTTGATAGCTTTCTTGGTTTCCATTATGAAAAATTATTTAAAGTTTAGCATAAATATTTCATGCCCCAGACCCAGAATCTGTGCTGTTGTCCCCAAAAGTGCCTCACCCCCTTTTTAAGACAGTGGGAGAAAGCACATTGAAAACAAGATCTGTACACTAGAGGTACTGGGTTAGTTACTGTCTTTTCTCTCAAACAATTAATTTTGAAAGGAAGTTGCAAAGGGGTCCTGTGCACCTCCCAATGCTGGCATCTTGCATAACTATATTATAGTGAATATCAAAACCGGGAAATCGACACTGGTACAAAGCATAAAGCTTATTTAGAGATCACCAGTTATACATGCACTTATTTGGGGTTGTGTATGTATAGCGGTCTATGCAATTTTATCATATGTGTAGCTTCATGTAACCACCATCACAATCAAGTTACTTAACTGAGCCATCACCATATGACTCCCCTGTGCTACTCCATAATAACTGCATCTACTTTCCCCATCCCTAATTCCTGGCAATTGCTAATCTGTTCTCTCTCTCTATAAATATGGTATTTCACAAATGGTACCTACTGGAACCATGCACCATATATCTTTCTGAGATTGCTGTTTTCACTCAGAATAATTTCCTTGAAGTTCATCCAATTTGTTGCATGTATCAACAGTTTGCTAGTTTTTAATGTTGAGTAGTATTCCATAGTGTGGTAGTACCACAGTTTGATCCTTTATTCACTAAAGGTCATTTAAGCAGTTTCCAGTTTTTGGCTATTATGAATAAAGCTACTCTGAACATTTGTATGGAAGTTCTTGCGCGAAAATAAATTTTCATTTTCTCTGGGATATATGTCCAATCTCTCTGTAAAGGTGCTACTGAAAATAACTGACACACAACAAACTTGTACATATTTAAACTGTATACTTTCATAAATCTTAACTTACCTATACATCTATAAAAATATCACCATATTCAAGATAATGAACATATTCCTCACTCTCCAAAGTCTCCTCATCCCCCTTGGACTCCTCCTCCCCCATCCCTTCCTGTTCCCCTCTGTCATTCCTTGTGAAAAGTGGTATCAGGCCTTAAATCTCATTACTGATGTATCCTTCAGCAACTAGCACAGTGACTCTGTCTAAAGTACCATTCAATAAACACCTCTATATCTACGACTGAGGTTAAATAAAACATTACCAACATTGTTGAAAATCCATATACCCTCTCTTTATCACATTCCCACCTTCCTTCCTTCTAAAGGAGTGTTCCTCAATCTTTTTCTGATGGTTTTAAATGTATCACCCCACTCCCCATTCCAGGGACCTTTTTAGACATATTTTCCCCCACCACCTTCTTCGATTAAATTATAATACCACATATATACTGTATACATGTGTGTGTATGTACTGTGGCCAACTGTGATATCTAAGATTTTTTTTTTTGCAAACTCCCCCTCAATATCCAGAAGCAGTTTTACTCCCTTAGGGAAATACTGGCCCCTCTAAGAGTGCATGCTCCTCTAGAGGCAATCACCCTACTGAATTTTATCATGCTCCTTGTTTGTTTTCCTTTTAACACTGTTATTATATTTGATGTATCTCAAGATGATACTGTTTTTTTGGATATTTCTGAACCCTGTATAAATGGCATCTTAGTGTGTGTATTCTTCTGCAACTTGTTTTTTTGCTCAACATTATATTTGTGAATTTCATCCAGATTAATGCATGTGCCTACAACCTTTCATTTTTATGTGCCTATAGATCTTTTGTTTTTACTGCTATATGGTATTTCATTATTCATCTTACTGTCAGTGGACAACTGGGTTATTTCTAGCTTTTCCTACTCTTATAAAGGAGGTTGCTATGAACATTCTTTTAAAACTCTCCTAGTACACATGTGCCAAGAGTATCTAGCATATATTACTAGGAGTGGAACTGCTGGGTCATAAGCTAAGTGCATTTTTAAATTGACCAGATAATGTCAAATGTTTTTAAGTTGGATGTATCAATTTGTACCCTCCAGGAAAGTTTTAAGCCTCTGTTAATCTATATCCTCACCAACAATCATTCCTGTCTATTTTTGTCAATCTCATAAGTGTAAAACAGAATCTCGTGGTGACTATAATTTCCATTTCATTGATTAACAGTGAGTACAATCTGTATTAGTTTCCTAGGGCAGTCATAATGAAGTATCACCGACTAGGTAGCTCAAACAACATAAATTTGTTTCCTCACAGTTCTAGAGGCTAAAAGTCCAAAATCAAGGTTTGGCAGGTTGGTTTCTTCTGAGGGCCTCTCTTCTTGGCTTGTAGATGACCATCTTTTTCTGGTGTCTTCTTATGGTCTTCCATCTGTGCCTGTAGGTGTTCCAATCTCCTCTTATATGTATACCAGTCATACTGAATTAAAGCCCACACATATGACCTCATTTTACCTTAATAACCTCTTTAAAGGCCCTTTATCCAAATACAGTAACATTTTGAGGTACCAGAGGTTAGGACTTCAACATATGAATTTTAGGGGGACACAACTCAGCCTAAAAAGGCACCTTTTTATATGGTAATAGCTATTTATATATTTTTTGAGGGCGAGGTAATTAGATATACCCTCCTCCCTATAGTTTTTACTCAGTGGGACACATGTTGTATGATGTATCAGCAGTTCATTCCTATTTTTGAACGAATAATATCCCACTGTATGGATACATTGTTATTTTATTTATCTAATCATCAGCTGATCAACATTTAGGATGCTTCCAATTATTGGCTATTATGAATAACACTGCTGTGAACATTTACATATAAATTTTTGTTTAAACATTTGTTTTCAGTTTTCTTGAAGTGGAAGTGCCAAGTCATATGGTAACTCTGTGCTACACATTTTGAGGAAATAACAAACTGTTTTTCACAGTGTCTGCACCGTTCTACATTCCCACCAACAAAGTACGAGGGTTCTAATTTCTCCACATCCCTGCCAACACCTGCTATTTTGTGTGTGTGTGTTTAATTATTAATGCCATCCTAGTAGGTGGGAAGTGGTATTTCATTTTGGTTTTGATCTGCATTTCTCTAATGACTAATAGTTCTGAGGATCTTTTCATGTACTTATTTGGCCATTTGTACATTTTCTTTGGAGAGATGTTTATTCAAGTCCTTTGCCCACTTTAAAATCTGGTTGCTTGTCTTTCATGTGTTGAGTTGTAAGAGTTATGTATATATTCTGAATATTAAATTCTTATCAGACACTTGGTTTGTAAATATTTTCTCCCCCTTTATGGGTTGTCTTTTTCACATTCTTGATAATGTTCTTTGACGCACAAAAGCTTCTAATTTGTTCAGTTATCTGTCTTTTGCTGTTGTTGTTGATTATGCTTTGATGCTAAATTTAAGAATAGATTGCCAAATCCAAGGTCATAAAGATTTACCTCTATGTTTTCTTCTATAGTTTTTTAGTTTAGGTTATTGATCCAGTTTGAGTTAATTTCTGTATATGGAGTGAGATAGGGGTTCAACTTTATTTTTTTGCATGTGGTTATCCTGTTGTTTTACCACCTTTTGTTGAAGAGACTATTCTTTCTCCATCAAACCACTGTGACATCTTGCTGAAATCAACTTCAACAAACTGATGTTTGAGTTTATTTTGGACTCTCAATTCTTACTTAGTTTATACCTCTATCCTTATGTCAGTGCAGTAAGTTTTTAAATTGGGAAATGTAAATCTTCCAACTTTGTTTTTCCTTTTCAATGTTTCAGGGCCCTTTGCAGTTCCATATGATTTTGAGGACTGGCTTTTCCATTTCTTAAAAAAAAAAAGGCCACTGGAATTTTGATAGGAATTGCACTGAATCTTTGGATTTCTTTGGGGAATATTGAAATAGTAGTGATATGAAATCTTCCAATCCATAAACATTTATTACTTCCATTTATTTAGATCTTCTTTAATTTCCTTCAGCAAAATGTTTTGTAGTTTTTAATATACAAGCTTTCACCCTCTTCGTTAAATTTATTTCTAAGTATTTATTTTTCAAGGCTATTGTAGTCAGAATTGTTTTCTTAATTTTCTTTCAGCTCATTCATTGATTATAAGTACAGAAACACAACTAATTTTTGTGTTTTGATTCTGTACCTGCAACTTTTGCTGAATTTGTTTATTAGCTCTAGAACTTTTTGTAGATTCTACAGGATCTTCTATATACAATCATGTCATCTGCAAATAAAGATAATTTTTCTTTTTTCTTTCTAATTTGGATGCCTTCTATTTCTTTTTCTTGCCTAATTGCTCTGATTAGGACTTCCAGTTCAATGGTGAATAGTAGTGGTGAAAATGGACATCCTAGTGTTACTGATCTTAGGTGGGGAAAGCTTTGTGTCTTTTACTATTGAGTATGATATTCAATGTGGGTTTTTCATAAATGCCTTTTATCATGCTAAGGAAGTTCCATTCTATTCCTAATTTGCTGTGTGTTTTTATCACAAAAGAGTGTTGCATTTTGGGAAATGTTTTTTTCTGTGTCTTTTAAGATGATCATGTGGTTTTTTTTCACCTTCATTTTATTAAGTTTATCTTTTTGGTTGGTCTTCAAGGTATTAAGAATGACAGTACTAGACAATTTAATTTCCAAAGAAATACAAAATAACACTGTTACTTTTGAATTGTTAGAAGAGCTGGGTTATGAATTGGAAGAATTTCCTATGCAGACAGAAAGCAAGCACACATAAACAAATGGTAAGGCCGGCAGAACTACCTTTGGAGTTACTACACTAGAGAAAGTATCTGTGACAACATCTGCTTCAGTTACACATACAAAGCATTTCATAAAATATTAAGGATAAAAGCAAGCTTCATAAGTAATTAAAATTAAACAAAAATTCCTAGGGCCAGCTGTTTCCCTTTAGGGGATGAAAAATACAGAGAGCACCTTAAAATTTACAATGTCAGTATAGATTACCCCCAAAATATCTTTCAGAACATGTACAGCTACAATTTTGATATGCGGAAAAAATGATTCTTCTCCCAAAAGACAAAATAATAATGGTGTACAATAAAAACCAAGAGTTTCAAATTTCTTTTTTGATTATGAGATCACTAGGTTGCTTTCAGCAGTATAACAAGAGAAGCATAACAAGTTCTTCATAACAGAAAAGCACATGGCACAAAACTTGGAGGTGTGAGCTCTTCTGGTACTTGGAACAAAAGGGCATATCTCCTAGTTACATCATTCTTATTAAATTTTTATTACTACTACTTTCAATCTAAACATAAGAGCATCTCATTTATTTCTCATCTCTGGGGAGCAAGATACTCTTATGAGTGAACAGAGGAAAATGAAAGCTTATCTCTGTGTCCAAATCAGTTTACACATTTTTAATTCATTTTCTATGAAAATAATATAAGCTAAAAATATAGACAGTAGTAGAGTATGGAAAACACTATGTGTGAGTGTGTGACCTTGGGCAAGCCACATATACTTCCTGAATCTGTTTTCCTCTCTATAAAATGAGCATGATAATACCATCCTCAGAGCATGTGCTTAAAAACTCCCAGAAAATTGGTAAGTGCTGTATAAAATAGTAGCTATTTTTGAAGCTTATGTTTTATTAACTACAGGTAGTGTATTCAATCTTAACTATTCTTAGAAAAAGAGATTTCAAAAAATTTTGTCAGGGGACAATCTCTCTGATAAAATCAGAAATGAAAAATGTCACCCTACTCCATACTCCAACACTTAATGAAAACTGGAAAAACTCACTTCTAAATAAGTCATGGATTAATGAGAGGGAAAATGCAGAAACAATTAAAAAGCCCTACTTACATATCAGAGAATGCAGTAAAGTAGAAAGAGATAATTTTTTTAGCTTTAAGTGGATTTACTTGAAAACAAGAGATACTGAAAATATAGACCCTAATAGAAAAAAAAACTTGAAAAAGCATAAGAACAGAAACTAATAAAATAGGAAGAAATAATGAATATAAAGGCAGAAATTAAGGAAATAGAAAACAACACCGAGAAGTAGAGCAAAAGCTGGCTCTTGAAAAACATTAATAAAATAGACTGGTAAGTCTGATCAAAGTAAGAGAGAAAGCACAAACGATATTAAAAATGAAAAGGGACACAACTATGGAGGCAAACAAATTTATGCCTTCAAATTCAATCAATGAAATGACGACTGTAAAACTAACAGTAAAGTGTAAGTTATCAAAATGTACTAAAAAAGAAACAGAAAACCTTAGTGGACCAATAAACACAATTAGATCACTAGTCAAAAATTAACCTCTCCATTAAAGGAACAAAACCAAAGTGTTTTTAGATTTTTCTCCCCAACATTCTCTTACAGAAAATATCAAATGTATAAATATTAAAAAAAAAGAATTGTCCAGAAACATCCACATACCCAACTACCTAGATTCTTCAGTTAACATTTGTCTACATTTTCTTTCCCATAACTATGCATCTATCCATCCATCCTTCTTTCTATACATCAATCCTTTTATATCTTTTATTGGATCCCAGCGGAGGTAAAAATATGAGAATATAGAAATATGAACAGGATTTCAAAGCATCAGACTAGTGATCTTTGTGTTTCCATATTAACTTAATATTTTAAATGTTTTTCTAAAAATAGAATTGGAGCTATGGCACACTGAAAACAAGAATAAGTACACACAGAGGCATTCAGGAAGGAGTCTGTGCCCCTTTTCTTTCTCATCTTTGGATACTGTCTTGTGAGATGGATATCCTGATTCCTTTCCAAACAATTTTCTAAGGTATTAGCCAGTTCCCGTTCTCCCTACCAAAAAGAGAATTGAACAGGATCTTTCAAAATAGCAGTTATAAAATGAATGCATTTTTATAAATGTATTCATTCAGTCAGGAAACATTTACTATGCACTTAATTTATCAGAAAGAAAATAAGATTTATTAATCACAGGGACAATTTATCTTCCAAAGGACAGTTTTTTTACTGCAAAAAATTTTAATCTGTCAGATCCTGAAGAAAATCAATTCCATTTATTTTCTCTATACACAGTATGACATGCCAGCAAAGTAGATGGACCTCAACACTTAAATGAAAAGATTTCTATTAAGAATGACAGCACAGAGAAGGCAAGATAATTTTTTGAAAACAAGATATTATTTAAAAAACCCAAGATATATTAATTTCTTTGATTATAAAATGCTATTTATAATTTACCTTTTGTGCCACTTTATTATTCTTCACACTCTCACATGACCTTGTTGTTTTCCCACATGAATGAAATGAGTGTATTCAGATTAATTTGAGTGGAAGATAAAACTCTTAAGCCATTCTTCTCAAAAGCAACATACATGGCAATGGACTAATGTCCTAAGCTAGCCTGTATCATCACCTCCCTTTTTAACCTTCATACCAACTCAATCAAGGAGAACAAAATACCCTCTCACTTTGTTAGAAGGAATAATGTTTCTAGGAAATTTGTCCTTTAAAGCATTCTTCTAATGTCATTGTTACCTTCATTTTGTTTGTACGCAAAAACATTTTAGATTCTAAAATGGATAACATCACATATTGCATTAAAGGTAACTTGCCTTGCTGGAGGTTTCTAACAAAAACTGGAATGTGTTCTGCACAGCTTGGCATGTCTCTAGCTCAGTCCGACTGAAGGCTATTAAATAATCCTTGAGGTGATCATACACATTTCCATCAAGAGCCTGTATTAAGAGGAGTAAACAAAAGCAAAAAATTATGATAAAGCTTTGATACATAATGCTTACTGTGTAAAAGGTAAGAGCAGTTTAAGATCTATTAAGAAAAAATTAATAAAAAATAAATATTGTTATGTAACAGTAAACATAAACCTTAAACAATCACTTGGGAAAATGTTGAATTTCTCTATTAATTAGGAACTTTTAAAAAAGGTAAACACCAATATTGGTAAGGCTGTGGTAACAGGATAAAACTTGGGAGACAAAATGCTTGGGTTCTGATCTTTGCTCATCTTCTTATTAGCTGTGTCAACTTCCATAGTTATTTTATAGGAACAGGTGTGGGAGTCGAATGAAATAATGGATATAGATGATCCAGGCACAGTGCCTAGAAGAGAACAGACATTCAACAAACATTAATCTCTTTTATTTTTTCTCATCCATTATTGGTAGGATTATAAATTAATATACTGGTACCATAGAACAGTCAGAGAGAAAACACAATAAAAATGGTTAAAAAAAAAAAGTGACTCAGAAACCCTGTTTGGGGATAGAAACACCAATGTAATATCTACAAAGAGTTTTAAACATTCTTATTTTATAAACATTTAGAGCAAGACTCTTTGAAATTGGAAAAAAAAAAAGAAAAGAAAACCACTAAACATTTGAGAAACGATTAAGTTATGATATACATACTGACTAAAATATATACGGCACCAAGATAAAAGCTGTGGAAA
This sequence comes from Camelus bactrianus, assembly GCF_048773025.1. Taxonomy (NCBI): domain Eukaryota; kingdom Metazoa; phylum Chordata; class Mammalia; order Artiodactyla; family Camelidae; genus Camelus; species Camelus bactrianus. The sequence goes on from NC_133548.1 coordinate 47,646,499, forward strand.
CTGTAGAGATGGAAATGTACTAAATAATTTCAGGTTAAAAAAAAAGTAGAGCAAATAGAATACATATGTACATACTAGTAACAAGTATAGGAAAACATATCAATAATGATGATGATGATGATGGTTCTGGGCTCTTGCCAATCAATGAAGATTTTCTTAAAAATTGAAGTAAAATTCACACACCATAGAAGTCACCATTCTAACTAACTATTCTAAAATGTACAATTTAGTGGCTTTTAGTACCTTTACAATGTGTATAACTAATACTACTATTTAATTTCAGGACATCTGCATCACCCCCGAAAGAAATTCCATACCCAATAAGTGATCATTCCTAATTCTCCCCTCCTCCTAGCCTCTAGCAACCACTAACCTACTTTTTATCTCTAGAAATTTGCCTATTTTGGACATAAAAATGGAATCATATGATATGTGACCTTTGGTGCCTGTCTTTGTCATTTACCATGTTTTCAAAGTTCATCAAGGTATTAGTACTTCATTTTATTTTATTGTTGAATATTTCATTTTATGGATATACCACATTTTGTTTATCCATTCATTAGTTGGTGAACATTTGGGTTGTTCCCACTTCTTGGCTATTATGGATAATGCTGCTATCTACATTTGTGTACAAGTTTCTGTTTAAACACCTGTTTCCAGTTCTCTTGGGTATTAGGTCTGCTGGGTCCTATGGTAATTTTATGTCTAACTATGTGAGAAACTGACAATCTGTTTTCCACAGTGGCTGTATCATTTTGCATCCCTACCAGCAATGTATGAAGGTTTCAATTTCTCCACACCCTCATCAACACTTAATATTTTATGGGTTTTTAAAAAATTATTCACATCGTCCTAGTGTTATTGCTGTTTTGATTTGCACTTATCTAGTGACTAATGATGTTGAGTGTCTTTTCATGTGCTTATTGGTCATCTGTATATTTTCTTTCTTTGAAGAAATGTCTACTCAAGTCCTACACTCATTTTTTAATTGGGTTGTTTGCCCTTTTTTTTGTTGAGTTGTAAGAGTTCTTCATATATTTCGATACTTTTTATATATTTGGATACACATATCCTATTAGATATCTGATTTTCAGATATATTTTCCCATTTTGTGGGCTATCTTTTCACTTTATTAATAGTGTCCTTTGATGCATAAAATTTTTTAATTCTGTTGAGGTCTAATTTAGCTATTTTTTCTTTGGTTTTAGTGTCATTTCTAAGAATCCTCGGTGGGGGTTTTATAGTAAGGAAATTATTTATATGTGTTACTTTGATTATTTCATTAAACTTTTACTATAAAACTGACTTTAAAAAATACACAGCTTCTGTCCCAAAAACATTGAGTAATCTGCACATTCTAGAGAGTTTAAACCACTAGATGGCACCCTCAAGCACTTTAAATATAGGTGGCGCAAATTCCTTAAGATTTCTTTCTGTGAGGTTATGTAATATCCCCAGAGACTGCTGGTGTTAAGTCTGAATAAAAATTCCTATCTTAGAACATGCTTCTCATGAACATGTTAAAAAATGAGCATTTAGCTACTTCTGATAAAAACCTTTTGCCTTAGAAATGGTCTTGGTAGATGGTGATAACTTTGTGTTTTCAGGAAACCAATGGAACATTTTATTTAAACACAGCAAAGGGCAATGTAGGCATCATGAGCTCCCACCCTCAGAGTTTCTGATTCAGTAGGCTAGGGGTAGGACCTGAGAATCTGTATTTTCTAACAATTTGCTGCTGGTTTGGGTACCATACTTTGAGAACCACTGGACTAAACAGTCATTTTAGCTGATAAGGTTGAATGTTTATGTAGACTTAGATCCTGGTGACCCTGTAGAAGCACAGTGGCTAGAGACAGAGAAACCTACTATCCTGAATAGGGTAAACAGCACCAGAAGAGCAAATAGGCAGATCAGCCTCTGTTTTCAACTGAGAACCATGCTCTACTTCAGAAATATAAAGGCAGCATGATACAGTATGGGAAAGAATCCCAGTTCTGAAATAAGCTGGATGTGGATTAGAAACCCAGAACTTTTATTCATCAATGTGATGGTTTTCCCTTCTATAAATAGGAAAAGTGGGAATACTACATATTCCATGGGACACTGTGAAGATCATATAATGTAACAGAAGTAGCACAATGTTAGTCTCCTTTCTGTTTTGGTAAAAAATCTTCAATGCATTGGCAACATATTGATAATTGTTAAAGCTGGGTAATGAGTACAAGGGCGTTATTATACTTCTATTTTTACTTTGGTGTATATTGGAAATTTTCCATAAAAGAGTAAAAAGAAAACCTGAATATCAGATTAGAAAGAAAAAGTGATGTCACAAAAAAAAATTTTTTAAAGCTCCCACTGTATATTTTGAAAAGTCAAAACTGTTCAGTTGGTATCAAAGGTTCTTCACATTCTAGTCTCAAACTATCCCTTATTAGCACCATCTCTCATCAGTGCTGTCTGCACTGTACTCACATCCCAAATACACCAAGTCATTCTGGAAAATGATATTCACTATCATGTTTCCAATTAAGTTATTCTCTTGGCCTGGAATGTCCTTCGCCCTCTTCTCTCCCACTCAAAAAGTAATAATGATGGCTAACACAGACAACTAATATTTACTAATGACTTACTATGTTCCAAATGTTATACAAAACTGACTCAACCAGTTCCTCCTTAGTGCTTCCACAATTTTCTGTATGTTGTATACATATTATTGCAAGTCATGGATTGAGTCCTTATTCAGGCATGGTGTCTGGCAGATAGTAAATGATCAAAATACTTATAGATTAAATGAATGAATGCTTTGCTCCAGAGTTTAATGTAGCAACCAAAATGCACTAAATTAGTTAGCTTACAGGCAAGGTATAACCAACATATTCCAGTATGGAAGAATGTACCATTACTCATCATATACCAAATATAGCAAAGGCTTCTTTTGGCTTCAGCGATCCAAGCGAGACTTAATGAATTTATATTGGTGGGATGTGGGCCAGATGATTGGGAGCCTCTTCCAGCAGACAGAGATTAATCTTAAAATATTTCTTTCACCCTATTCACACTCCCTGAATTTTAATTATCATCTATATAGGGTTTCAGTATTCACTAACCCACCCATGTACCAGTTTTTCTGGTGGATAAGGGTAAGATAGCTGGAAGCCTCCTGGCCTAATGTATTATTGCTAGTGTTTATAAAGTTAATGTAGGAGGTATGAAAATTAAGAAATGATTGGACTTCAAAGCACAGGAAGTGGATGATTACCCTATGATTGGCTCCAGTCCCCTGCTTCAAGTTAACTGTAATTGTTTGAGCCAGTGATGGCACCAGGAGATGAAGTTCAAAGCAATTCTGGGTAGTACCGTCTCAACTTGGTTTGTGATTAGAAAGCAGACTGCATACATGGACTCTGATAAAAAGCCAATAACTGGAAAAGAAGGAGTCCTCCAAAACAGAATGAAATACTGGGAACGAAAGAAGAGAGCTTGAAAATGCTTTTTACAAATTCTTCCATCACAATACTCACCACTGTCTATGATAATATTCAGTACTTGTCTCGTCCGGATTATTGTCGCAATCTCCTATTGCTCTGCATACAGTTGTTCCTCCCACCAACCCATTTGTACACTGCAGATAGGAGGCTATTTCTACACTGCAGATAGGAGGATGTTTCTAAACTGCTCAACAATGTTCACTAGTTACCCATTACATTTAAACTAAAGTAAAAACAAAACAAAACAAAAAACCTTTCATGACTTCCTGACTGCATGATTTGGACCTGGCTTGTCTCTTCAGCTTCTGCACTTATTGCTCCCCATTTCCCTGTCCCATTACACTTTCCCTACGATGTATATCTTCTGTTTCCTCCAATATTGCTCTTTTGCCTCTAAGTTTTCACAAAGGCTTTTCCTCTTTCTTGACTTCTTCTCTACCCTCTCCTCCTTGGAAAATTAAGATTTTCACTTACTCATTATCTATTCTGGACATCCCACTTGTCTTTTTGCTTCACAATTCTCAATCATAGCATAAATTCTTGCACTGGTAATGTCTATTTGTCTGTCTTTCTTAAGTTCGATGAAATTAGGGATCTTGTCTGTCTAAGCTCCTTGTAGTCTCCACTATGCAAAATTTTGGTAGATAACTCATCCAAATGTACATTTTAAACACAGTCAAACTTTATTTTTGATTTTTTTGGTGCAAACTGCTAGAGGAAGAAGTCTATAATATCTAAATTGAGAAACCATGAGGCCTTTGATCAGCAGTATGTCTCAGTGGTCTAGTAATGTTTTTGAAGAAACTGAATTTAAAATGCCTTAAGCATCCATGTTCTTTTCAGTTACCTGTACACCACATACTCTTATGCCCTCTTTACTCATTTGATCAACTTGATCTCTAAAATCAATTGAGTCTGGAATCCAAACTCATAGTAGTAAACATTCAAAATAGTGAAAGAAAAAAAGGATATCTTAAAGACAAATTCAGAAACTTAGAATTCTAGGATGTCCATTAAACATTTATTCTTCAGGAAAGTATAAATTCCAGGAACTTGTTTGAAGAGGAAAATTATGGTGAAATAGAAATTAGGAAAAAGAAAATGTGTCATTTTGCTAAGCATTTGATGCAATTTCCTCTAAAGTAAGAATTTTAAAACAGTGGCCTCCTTATTTAGATCCAGGAAAGTAGAGATTCTGTAGTCATAGAGTTATGCTGAAATTCTTGAGTTTCCTTAATGCAGCCTAGAAGAAGCAAACTCTTCCTTTTCTAAGAGCAATGGGCATTCTAAAATAGTCTTTGGTAAAAGTTAAGGAATAAATACCAAGATGATGATAAATATGAGCTGTCTTAAAATTAAATCATGAAATTCTACAGTCCTCCTTTGCTGAAGGAAGAAAACAACGATTGCCTGCTTGCATTTGTTTATCTTTCTGAGCAGACTCTAAGCTGTACTTAACCAAGATGCAAAGAGAAAACAGATTTTTACAGATTTAAAGAGATTAAAGCAAGTATTGGGCTACATTCACATCACTGTAAATATCTTAATACATGGCTGGAATTGTCAACTGATAAAAGTAAAAGAAACACATTGCCTAATTTAATACTTCGTTATTTTATTTAAAAGCACTGAGTTACCGGCCATAAAAAAACGAAATTTTGCCATTTGCAGCAACATGGACGGACTTGGAGGATATTATGCTAAGTGAAATAAGTCGGACAAAGACAAATACTATATGATATCACTTACACGTGGAATTGAAAAAATACAACAAACTAGTAAATATAGCAAAGAAGAAGCAGACATACACAGAAAATAAACTACCAGTAGTGGGGGCGGGGCAATAAAAGGGTGGGTGAGTGGAAGGTACAAACGACTGTGTGTAAGATAGTCTCAAGGATATACTGTACAACACAGGGAATGTAGCCAATATTTTATAATAACTGTAAATGGAAAGTAATCATTAAAATTATATTAAAAATTTAGAAAAAAATTTAAAAAACAATGGGTTACTTCAGGTTCTACAAAAGAGGAAAGAAATAAGAAAGTTTCTCTCTGTGATTTAAAAAGCCAGGACAGGAAAATTCAATACTGTTTTTCTATAAAGTCTGTGTTGGCCTTTAGAGTTATTTACTGGCATGCATCATCCAATTGTGAGTGTGCTAAAACCATCCCAGTATTTAGTTTGCAGCCTCAAAGCAGCATGGTCCAATAGAAAGCACTGAATCACATACATCTGCATTCAAATCCTAGTTCTACTAGCTAGCAATGTCATTTTGGGGAAACACTGAACCTTTTGAGCTTCACATTTCTGATCTGATGAAGTCAAGAGAGCATGGTACTTGCAAAAGATGGTTATTAAAATAATAAACATTTCTATTTTCTACCCAAGAATTTCACCCATTTCCCTTATAAGACCTGTAATAAGAGATTTTGGTGACAGTCCTGGTTTTGACTCCTGATTCTATTATGTACTTAAGCAGTATAACCTCTCTAAGCCTCAATTTCCTCATTTATAAAGAGATAATAATAGTATCTCCTTATGAGGTCTATAAACAGATATTTTCTAGTGTACCATTTTAATTCCCTTGTATTTCTTTTACTGTATCTTTTTGAGTTATTTTCATAGTGGCTTTCTGAGGATTACAATTGACATCTTAATTTAAAGCAAATTGGTTTGGATTAATACAAACTTCATTTCAACAGTATACAAAAACTATGCTCCTACATAGCTCTCTATTCGCCCCCTCTTCTGTGCTATTATTGTCACACACATATATCTTTATACATTATAAGCCTATCAACATTTTATAATTATTGCTTTAAATATCCTAAATTATCTACTCCTTTCTCTCAGCCTGGATAATCTCAACTGTCATATTTTTAAGTTTATGGATTCTTTCTTTGGCCAGTACAGCTTTGAATCTTTTGGCAAACCCTTCTAGTGTATTTTGATTTCAGTTATTATACTTTTCAACTCCAGAATTTGTTTAGTTCTTTTTTATAATTTCTATCTCTCTGTCGATATTCTCTCTTTGGTGAAACATTGCTCATATTTTCCTTTAGTTCCTTGGACATGGTTTCATTTAGCTCTTTCATCATATTAAATTAAGTGATTAAGAATCTTTGTTTAGTAAGTTCAACGAATGGGTTTCCTTGGGATCAGTTTCTACTGACTCCTTTTATTCCTGTGTATGGGCTATACTTTCTTATTTCTTTGTATGTCTGATTTTTTCTTAAGAGTGGGACATTTAAAATATAACGTGGCAATTTTGGAGATCAGATTCCTCTCTCTCAGCAGGGTCTGTTGCTGCTGCTGCTGTTTGCTTATTTAGTGACCATGTTTTATCTCTGTGTTCCAGAGAATCTCAGAATTTTACAAGGAGCTTCAAAGATTCCACAAACACTTGGTTTAAAATCTTTAATATGCATCACTTTGACTATCTTTTAAATATACATGAATTTATTTTAGCCAGCCATTCGTTATTTTCCATCTCATCCTCTGTTAAACATTAATTTTCATTTCCAACAAACCTACTAGAATTAGCAATCAAGTAAAATTTTGTGATAAAGGTGACTAATTTGTGTAGGCAAACTTAATGCAGCATACTTCAAGAGACTCAAGCCAAGACTCAAGTCAAGATCCACTGGCTTGAGTATACCGCTTTAGGAAATCTCTTTTGACCCCATCCCAATCTCAGTAGCCCAAATCTCTTTCGTTCCTCACATATACATTTATAGGCAAAAATAATTAGAGTAGCTTTCCTGATAGTGGAAGCTGAGGATATAATCACATAATCTTTGCAATTCATAAATTCTTTGTGGGAATTTAAATTTTTTGTTTTCAGGAATTTAAATTTTTTGTTTTCATTTTAATAAGTAATTTTAAAGGATATAATTTAACCCAGGATTATATGGGTGATCACCTTTTATTGGAGTACTACCGTGTGATTTCTGTGCTTATTCCTGTATTTATAATCAACGTGCCAGGCAGTTTTACTCCAGTGGTCCTAGGTTAATAAGAATGGATCTTAAACTTAAAATGACCTTAAACTTAAAATGTAAATGACATAGTTGCAACGTGTGGAGACCAAATGACATCAGTGAATGAGAAAAGGGAGGTGAAAGAAAAAAAAGTCATTGTAGCCATATGGTAGTATAGGCACTGAGAACTCAAAAGAGCCCAGAAACAGTACCATAATTTACATTTCAAGTAGCAACTCAGGTTCAATTAATCATTACCAGCTATCATATTTAACTCACTTTGTCAATTTGAATTTTACTGATTTTATAGATTTGTTTGTAATTAAATGATAGCTCTGCTTTGGTTTTATACTTATATAAAAGCTGTAAGCATAAGTTTTTGCCTAATCCTGCTTATACATATTTAAATAATATTTTAATCAAACTAATCTAAGAGCCCATAGAGATTTTTGCTCATAAAAAAGAGGGTCCTAGGTTACTCAAAGGTAAAAAGTTTCATCACTGTCCCAGTTTTTATTCCATTACAGGACTGTTTAGAAAGGTGTGCCTCCTGCTTAGCTAAATAGCTGACTTCTGTTCACCAACTATACCACTCCCATAGCAAAGGGAGCTGCTTCTTAGCTGTGGTCCTGATGACCAAAGGTAGTGATGATATGGGCACAGCTGCATAGGTGGAAGCAAGAAGATTTGGAGGGACAAAAAACAAGGCCTGAAGAGGAACCTGAAAGGTTTCTGGAGAAACTACAACAGAAGTTCAGATCTTTAGGTACATGAAGCAGAACAACATACATATCAGACAGTAAATAGGACTGCTTCAAACAGGAGAATTTCTGGCATTCCAATTTAGACCTAGAATTTCCCCATATTCACATTTTGGTTATGTTATTTAAATATCATCTTTTGAGTGCGCTTTTGAGACTAATGTATTGAAATGCCAGAAAGTATTTAGCATGAAGAATATAAAGCCTTAGTTTTAATTTAGGTAGCAGTATCCCTGATGTAGGCAATCTGAAAGTTCCTTACATTGAAATTTTAGGGAAAAGTTAATACACATATATGGAACCATTAAAGGAAAGGAAATAGTATAATACCCTTACAGGTTTCCATTACTCTGAACTACAGTTGATGGTTGTACTAAACAGGGTCTCTTCCTTTACAGCTAGCTCCAAGACAGGCTCTGACAGGAATGATCTCAGACGTATGGTATACTACCATGTAACAGTTAAATTTCTTTGCACCTGAATTTTCTATGTGATTTTGAGTACCATGACAAAAAGGAATCTGTGATAAGCATAATAATAAAGTAATTACTCAACAGGTCAATTCATTAAAATATTTCTTGAGAACCTACACTATGCCAAGAACAATGCTAGGGGTTGAGTTTGTGTTTATATATGTGTATTTGAATACATAACCATGAAGAATCAGGCCAAGTATTGGAGACAAGCATGTAATAGTATAATTTTAATTATACAGGGCACTAGTAGAGAAGCACATGGACAAACATGGAGGTTTAAGGAAGATTGTTCTAGAGGAAATGATGCCTAAGCGCATCTGAAAGTCCTTAAGAATTAATTATATTAGTCACATTTTTTATTAAGAGAATGGTTCAGGTCTTAACTACTGAAATGAAAGCTCTCCTAGGACTAATTTATCATTCTGAGCATTTTTGTTTTCCTAATAAATCAATTCAGTAGGTTTTAAAATACTCTTTAAGTTGCACTCTTAAGCGGATTTAACATGATAAATGTTTTCTAAAAAACACAGTAAAGATCAGAGCTAAAGAAATTGTTGTCTTTACATTTAATAAAAGTGGCCTTTGAACTAAACATGTAAAGCAGGATATTTTCAAATTTTAATACATATTGGACATATAGTTATTCAGAATATCAAAGCTTTCAAGTCTAGAGTCAATGAAAAAAGAATTTGGTTTTTCTTATTATAAACACTCACATCTCCACACTGAAGTCAATTCCAGCAACAACCTCTGCTGTGCTCAGCAGTATTTGAATCACAGAAAAAGCATAAGCTCAGGACATTTAAGAAGGAAGGAAGGAATGAAGGAAGGCTAAGAAAGACAGGATCCATTTCTCAGCAGCAAGGACAATAATTTCACTTCTAAACAAGTTACAACTAAACATTTTTGCACCCAATTAATATGACTGTAGTTGTAATAGACTGTGCCTTAAATAAATACCCTTCTAAGTAGTGGATTTTAAATTATAAGACAAAAATTAAGTTTCTGCTTTCTTATTCCAAAGTTTCTTGGTAAATACAATTATAACTTAGTTTTCTTTAGAGAGTTACAGAGGTTTATTCAGATTTTAAATATTGCTTGTTTGGCAAAAAATTTCAGTTTCTCTCAGTTAGATTTTGATCCCTTAGGGAAAACTCCCTGGTTTATAGGAAATCTATTAATTTGGTGAGTGACTCTTTCTTTAAAGTTTCAGGGAGCTTCTTCAACAACCCTGTGGGCTGCTTATTCAGTTTCATCTGGCAAGAGCCCTTACTGCTTTGCGTGATAGCACTATAGCCTCTATGTAGAAGGGGAAAACAAAGCCAAATTTAAAAGGTATTTATGGTCTATCACAGTTGATTCTTGGCTCTAATTTCACAGAAGCAGGACAAATAAATTTTAGTCCAAACTGGGAATGAGCTTTGTCATAATCCTTAGTCTTTTAAATTCATCACTACCAAGATTCTAAAAACTGAGTCTCACAGCAATATTTAAATGCAATGAGACTATGTGTATGTGTGGGTGTATGTGTTCATTCTATGCTTATTAAAAATGTACCACACTTTTAAGGACTTTTATAAAGCATGTTAGTATTTCAGTTGATGTGAATAGGTTTGATCAGACACAAGCATGTATCCAAAATGCAGTTTCCAAATATCATTTTAATATTAAAGGGAATAATCTATTTGTAATGAGGTTATTATAATGTGCGGAAAGTGATAAATAGTCAGTGAATAAGACTATTTTTATATTTTTGTTTTATATTTTGTTCTCCCTCAAGGGGCCAGAGGCCATGTGGATCTTGTTAAGTTTCATATCTTCAGTACATGGCACACAGAAGGCACCCAGTAAATATTTGTTAAATTATGAATAAATGAATGAATGGCCTGCAATGAAAATGTTTGGTAACAGTACTGTAATCCTCCATGTCTAGAACAACATCTAAGAGGATGGAAGTACTTACTAAATTACGTTGGGTGTCAGTTTGCTTGTTATAAAATATGAGCTATTAATGTATCATCACTATCTTTAGTATTAACCATCTTGTTCTTTTAATGATTCATCCCCTTCTTCAGCTTTTAACTGTTGTTTAAATAGCATAAAATGAAAATGTTCAACTTATCTGTAAGCAAAATATTAAAATATTAAATTAAGAATTACATTCATCCAAACTATTGCTCTAGTTATATTTATTTAATTTGAAAACAGAGCTTTGAAAAGGGTGTCAGGAAATATGTACTTTTGTACACTCTTTATAGGATTATAAATTGATATAATCCTATAAATTATAAATTGTTTTTGACCAGGGAATAAATTTTTAAAAAATTATCTCAAGGAAGTTATCAAAGACGTATACAAAGATTTGTATAAAATCTTTACTACAGATTTATAAAAACAGACAAAAAGGGACAAGAAAATTTACAATGTATTAATTTAATCAAATACTATGTGGTCGTTAAAATCACATTTTCAAGTAACATTTAAAGGCAGAACTATTTCAAAATGTATTTTATGTGAAAAAAGGAAAGTACTTGTGAAAACAAAATAATACCAATTTTGAAGCATGTATATGCAATACATGAACAGAAAAAAATTAGAAGGATACGCCAAAATGACAATAAAAAGTGGAGTTGGTATATTGCTTTGTAGGAAAGTCATTTTATCTTTTGGTTTCTCTGTACTTTGCAAATTTCCTTTTGGTACTTTGGTAATCAAACAGAATATATATCTTTTTTAATGTAGGTGTTTATAGCTATTACAGGTTCTGGAAATCAATCAAGAGCAAACAATAAACTGAAAAACTGCTGATCTTTGGATAAGAATAGGGGCAATCTGTGGCATTCTTGCCTGGGGCTGTTTCCCATCTCTTTCAGTTAGGTAATAACAGTTTTTCCAGGATAGGCTGGCAGTGAAAACCAAAAGGTTCACTGCCAGAGAGACTAACTTGATTTGGAGCAGAGGTTAATAAAACTCATGTTCAGTGGTATTATTAATAGAAGTAGTGATCTTGGGAAGTGCATCAGGAAAGCCAACAGCTCTGCTAGCTTGAGGTTGAGGACCTAGCTGGAGTGAGCATCTGACCAGCTGACTAGCAAGGAATTTAACATAAAGATTCTGGAAATAAATGAGCCATAAACTCCGTATACATTCCTAGCTGACAGAGAGGCTGTGCATACATGCAGATGAGACCTTAGAGTGCACAGGTGAAAGTAAAAGCAAGATAAGACTGCCTGAACTTTGAATGTACTCCCCAACTAACAAACTGATCTATCAGCAAAGGTTGAAAGTCTTACTGGTTGGAGGTGTTTGAGCACAGTTTCTGACCAATCACTGACTAAGTGTAAAGCTATCAGACAAAGGAATGAACCATAGAAATCCAAGCTTAAAAATAAGAATAAAAAAAGAAACTGAGCAGAGGCACCAATGGCAGCATACTTCATAATAGACAGATTCTGCAGAATTAGTCTGGGTAAAGCAATGACACATTCAACCACCCAACTCAACAAAAACAACCCTTAGGGGGGTGGAAAAAGAATCCAGATCTTCCACAATTATAATCTCAAATGTCTAGTTTTCACAAAAAATTATGAGACATGCAAAGAACCATTTAAATGTTACTCAGAGAAAGAAAACAGCAATAAAAATTATCTTAGTGGGCCAAGATGTTTGATTTAGTAGACAGAGACTATAAAGCAAGTTTTATAAATATGTTCAAAGGAAATTTTGTTCAAAGCATCAAAAAGAAAATATAACAACCACTCAACAAGTAAGGAATCTAAATAGCTAGGTATCCGTGCATGAGAAATAAAACCATTTGTCCACACAAAGACTTGTATGTGAATATTCATAGCAAAACTACTCAAAATAGGAAAAACCCAGAAAAAATCCAAATTGTATCAACTGGTGAACTGACAAACAAAAATGGGATATTTCAATATAATGGACAATTATTCAAAAATAAAAAAGACCAAATTACTGATACATGGTACAATGTTGACAACTCTCAAAAATATCATGCTAGGTAAGTAAAGAATGTAAGGAAGATATCCAAAAGAGCAACAAAAACCATAAAATAGGGGAAAAAAAAAAAAAGACGTTCCACATCATTAGGAAAAAAATGATAAACCTTAACTGAAAGATGTAAGAAAAAAATTCTAAAAATATAGGTATCCACCAAGTTTTGAAAATTCATTTTATGTTATTTCACTTTGACAAAAAGCTACATTTTTTTTTTTTTGCTAACTCAAATAAATCCAAAGAGGATTTTCACTTCTACAAAAAAAAAAAAGGCAAACAGCAAAAATAGTATTCAGCGCCTGTTCTGCACCGAGTGGTTATAGATAGCAGCACACACCCTGAGTTGCGAAGAGTGTCACTGCCAAGCTCCTTCCCTGGGAACTCCATGCAGCACCTCAGCTCCAAGCCGCTACAGCTTTGAATTGCACCTGTTAGCAGCTGTGCTTTGTCTCAATTTATTCTGTGCATCTGTGAGCAAGATGTGTTCTAAGGTAACTGCTTCTTCACTTTACACCATTTCAGCTTATGAAAGGCTTCACAGGTACACTCTACTTTTGGATGTCAGGGAAAATCTGTATTGAGATGAGAAGACTCAAGATTAAAGTATATCATCCAAGTAATCTATAAATTCAATGTAATCGCAGTTAAAATACACATAGGACAACAAGCTGATTCTAAAGATAACAGAGAAGGACCATTACAAACCAATGCAATTTTGAAGAACAGACAATGTGATATTGGACAGGGATAGACAAAGACCAGTGAAACAGAATACAAAACCAAGAAATAAATCTGCACGTATGAGGGACCTAGTTTATAACAGAAGTCAGTCCAAATCAGACTGTTCAATAAATGGTATTGGGACAAATGATTATTTAGAAAGAGGAAAAACGGAATCTCTACCTTAAGCTATACATACAAGTAAATTACAAAAAGATTAAAGACCTAAATTTATAAAACAAAATTTTAGAACATTTAGAAGAAAACAAAATACAGATTAATATCCTATGATCTCTAGGTGGCAAAAAATACCAATATTAATAGTAAAGAAAATTAATCTTTGATTACATAAAAATTCAAATTTTCTGTTGATAAACTATAGATTAAAAAGCATCAGACTTTGTTACTTATAATATACAATTAGTACCCACAATAAAAAAAGAATTCCTACAAATCAATAAGAAAAACATAACAATAGAAAAATGATGAAGGATATGAATGAGCAATTCACAGCAGGAAAAATAGGAATGATGAAAAATGCTCAACTTTACTAGTGATTAGGGAAATGCAAATAGAAAATACCATTTAAAACCTACCAATTGGCAAAAAATTAAAATGTCTGCAATATTATGTGCTGAGGAGGATGTGGGAAAATGGGAACATCTATCTACTGCTGGGCAGAGTATACACTGGTACAATCCTGTTGGCAGTCCTTAGTGAAATGAAGCTAGACGATGTATATACTCCATGACTCGGTAATTTCAGTTTTAGGTATAGACTCACGTGTATATGAAAACATATAAAAATGTTCACAGGAGCATTGTTTTAGTATAAAATAATAGAAACCACTCAAATGTCTTTCAATAGTAGAATACACAAATCAAATACAGTTTATAAAATGGCATTTAATATAGGAGTTGAAATGAATGAATTCAAGAGATACATTTAGATAAATTTCTAAAACATAATGTATTAACTAAAAATATTAAGTTGCAGAACAAGCACAAGATGATGCCACTGTATATAATTTCTTTAAAAGCTCATAATAGAAATCGTTTATGAATACATATTTATGTGAATTTTTAAAAATACTGAAAACATGGTTAGAAAGAAAAGATGGTGTCCTCAGAATAGCAGCTCTTCCTAGGGTTGAAGGGAACAAGAAAAGAAGGAATGGAATAGGTGAAGGCTACAAGGGGATTTAAATTATATCTGTAGCTAATTTCCTGAAAAAATTTATCTGAATCTAATCAAATGTTACTATTTGCTAACTTTAATAATGGACACATGACCATTTATAATATTATTTTCATATGCTTGAAATATTTAATAATATTTCTAATGTTGAGGAAACAAGGGACTTATTTACTATTGAGCAGAAGTCCAAGATGCCTGATAGGAAGGTTAGAGAAGGAAAGCACTGGTGGATTGAATCAGGACAGCACAAAACAATGTGGTATATAATGAATGGTATGGGGGAGCACAGATGTTCAGGAAAGCTCAAATCTTGGGTGGGGACTTGTAATTCTGTGGAAAATAATTCTAGTTTATGGCTAAGTTAGTGGCGTTTGAAAAAAATCATTTTCTGCTTCATGATTTTCCCTAATTTCACTATTCATTAAGGTTTCTACCTTTGATTACGGGAAGGCAGTAGAGGTGAAATTCACACACCTTTGTTAGTTATTAACAGTTTTAATGAAAGAAGAGGAAATTGAAGAGAATTACTGATGAGGTTTGTAGATGAACCACAAAAATATATTTATTAATTCCCCCTTTCATTTATACAACAATTGATTTTGATTTATAATTCTGGACAGCTGTTTTCTGGTCATTTGTACATCAACGAAAAACTTGTAAACTGCTAAAGAATATTTCACCTATTGCTTAGCAGCATAAAGTTAAATAATACAAATTATATTAAAATATAATACAAAAATAATACTACACACAATAAAATAAAATAGGTAAGTAATAGACATAGTTAAGTTCAAACCAAATGGGCAGAAGTAACTATAGTGGAGTCCAAAATATGCTTCTAAGGGAAGCATTATAGCTTAGTCATTCCTGACAAGAAACTAATATGGATTTTGAACTGTATGCTGTGTATAAAGAGCAGGTGGAACAGAGGGAACAGAATTTTAAGAGGTTGGAGGAATATATGGAAGTCATTTTTGTACAAAAATCATAGGTAATCTCACTATCTAGAGATAATCAGTTCTAAATATTTTGATGACTGTCTATCTACCTACCTAACTATCTATCTATCTGGATGTGTGAACATATATTTATAAACTAGACTTTTAAAATAAATTTAGGACTATATTAGCATACTATTTATGATCTATTTAATCAGTTGATAGTGTTATTTTCCATTTCATTAAATAATCAACATAATTAAAAATGAATTACAGCATATGACATCATTTGAATATATCATAATTAACTATTATTTATATTTCAAATTATATCACATTTAATTTATAACATACATGTTAATGTTATATAACATTATATTATTTATATTTAAACATATATTTAAATTACTTCAAATTATTGAATGTTTTATTTTTAAACATTTTAGTTGCTTTCAATTTTTCATCTCATTGTAATCTTATGTATGTTGCCAAATATTTTCATAGTTATCTATTCATACACTTAGAATAATTTCCTAGGATATAACTGCTGAAGCAAAGAAGGAAAAATAAGTAATTTTTTTCTGTGAGTTTTATAATTTTAGCTCTTACATTTAGGTTTTTGATTCATTTTGAATTAAATTTTATACATGGTATAAAATAGAGGTCCAACTGCATTCCTTTGCATGTGGCTATTCAATTGTCCCAGCACCATTTGTTAAAAGACTTGACTTTCCTTCATTGAATGGTCTTGACACCCTAGTCAAAACTCAAATGTCTATATACTGTTACTAGTCTTTTATATCTTTTTTTACATTTATGTTGAGATATAATTAACATGACATTGTGTAAGTTTAAGATGTACCATGAGTTAATTTGATATATTATGTATCACAAAATGATCACTGCCATAGAATTAGCTAACACTTTCATACTGTTACATAATTGGTTTTTTTGGTGGTGAGAACATTTAAGATCTACTCACTTAGCAACTTTCAAGTACATACATATTATTAGCTATAATCAACATTAGTACCTCAGACCACTGAAATTTATTCTTCTTATACCTGGAACATTGTGTCCTTTGATTAATCCCTCCCCATTTCCCCCACCATCTAGGCCATGGCAACTACCATTCTACTCTGTTTTCATGAGTTTGGCTTTTTTAGATTCCACATATAAGTGATATCATACGGTATTTGTCTTTCTCTTTCTGATTGATTTTACTTAGCATAAATGCCTCAAGGTTCATCCAAGTTGTCACAAATGGTAGAAGTTCCTTGATTCTCATGGCTCAATACTATTGTATTGTGTATAAATGTGACACTTTATCCATGCATCCATCAGTAGATACTTAGGCTGTTTCCATATCTTGGCCATTGTGAATAATCTAGAGTGAACATGGAGGTACAAATAAACCTTTGAGATCCTGTTTTCTTTGGATATATACCCAGAAGTGGGATTGCTGGATTATATGGTATTTCTAGTTTTAATTTTTTGAGGAAGCTCCACACTGTTGTCTATAGTAGCTGTACTAATTTATATTCCCACCAACAGTTCACAAGGGCTCCCTTTTCTCCACATCCTCACCAATACTTGTTTTCTCTTACATTTTTGATGGTGGCCATCCTAATGCGTGTGAGATAATATCTCATTGTGGTTTTGATTTGATTTGCAATTCCCTGATGATTAGTGATGTTGAGCACCTTTTCATGTATCTGTTGGCCATTTGTATGTCTTCTTTGAAAAAACGTCTATTCAGTTCTTCTGCCCATTTTTTAACTGAGTCTTTTGTTTTTGTTTGTTATTGAATTGCATGATTTCTTTATATATTTTGGATGTTAACCTCTTATCTTATATATGATTTACAATATTTTCTCCCATTCCATAGGCTGCCTTTTCATTTTGTTGATGGTTTCTTTTGCTGTGCAGAAGCTTTTTAGTTTGAGGTAGTCCTACTTATTTTGTCTTTGTTTTTGTAGCTTGTGCTTTGGGTGTCGTATCTAAAAAATCACTGCCAAGACCAACGTGAAGCAGTTTTCTCCTGTGTTTTCTTCTGGAGGTTATATGACTTTAAGTCTTATGTTTAAGTCTTTAATCCATTTTGAGTTAATTATTGTGAGTGGTATAACGCAGAGGTCAAATTTCATCCTTTTGCATATAGTTATCCAGTTTTCTCAACACCATCTATTGAAGAGACCACCCTTTCCCCATTGAGTATTTTTGGCTCCCTTGTCAAATATTAGTTGACCTTTATAAGTGAGAGTATATTTCTCTCTTTTAAACTGAATTTGTAGCTTTTCCTTATTTCTTTTAGGATGTTTTGATTTTTCTCATGGATTTATAAGAACACTTTTTAACTCCTACATTATCATCTACTTTGTCAGATATTTAGAAGCAGTACAGATGGTGGTTGTGGTGGAAACTATTTGTTGTCCACCTAAATCTGTTCTCCCTTTCTTCCTGGGCATATGGTGGGACTGGACTTCCTAGCTTCCCCTGCTGTTAGGTATGGCCAAGTGACTAAGTTCTCTCTAGTACAATGTGAGCAGGAGTAATAATATGCCACTTTCAGTACTAGGTCTTAAGAGAATGGTATGTCTTTTCCATGTTCTCTTTCCTCTACCCACTGGGTAGAACGTAAATAAGTTATGAGGCAGGTTTGGTTAAGCTGCTGATTTGAGAAAATGATAGAGCCATTTTGCTACTTGGATAGTTGAATAATTTCATGAGGTAGAACCTACTTTCTATTGTGAATTACTGGATGAGAAATAATTAGTATCTACCTTGTTAGAGCCATTACATTTTGGGTCTCTATTTTAGTTATTTAGTCTTTATCCTAATTAATACAGAATTAGTATGTTGTAGTGGGATGTTACTGTAACAAAGAAACTAATATAGGTAGCATCCGCTAAGCGGCAGAATAGCAAGCAGTGAGGAAACAATGCTGCATATTGTTATACCATGGCAAAACATCAGGTGATATTGTTGCCTGTGATAACATGGACAGCAGATCGGGGTTATAGATCATTCAGTTCTAGGACACAGTTTCTCAATCTTGGCACTTTGACTTATATGTAAAGCACTTCACTACAAGGCTTGGCATCTAGCTCAGTATTACCTATCATTATTATTGTATGACACATTTTAAAATATTGGGACTGTCAAATCTATCTGGAGATTTCCATATAGTGTCTATCTTTGCTAGAATACTTAAAAAAATCTCCTCACACTAAGATCAGATAAGTCTTCACTCATGTTTTTCTCTATTACATTTATCTTTCATAAATCTAAAATTTGGCCTGGTATTACATAGGGATCAAAAAAATTTTTTTTCTAGAGAGCCTCAACATCAGTACCTTTATAATCTGTTATTTTCCACTGGTATGAAATCTACCTTTTCCGAATTTGTTTATAAGTTCTTAACATCTAACTGAGATCAATCATGCTTGCTGAGGAAATGAGGCTACAGTTCATCAGGACAGCAGATTAAGTTCTTACCCCATAAAGCTAAGGGAAAATTCTATTTGACAGAATACTATAAAAAACATATTCTTTCACTTAAAAGATAACTTTCTGAAACTACACATTGATGGCACTCTCAACAGACACACTTTAGAGCATTTTTATTTTTGGTAAGAAACAAACAAAAAAAATCCCTAAATCTTTATGGTATGTCTGCACATGTCTTAATGAAGATAAAGTTAGGGAGGAAGAGCACCCATTAGTTTAACGCTTGGAAACTCCCTAGATACTTTCATTTATATTGGTTTTGCTTGGTCACTCACGTAAAGTAACTCTCTCTTCCCTATTTTAATGTCAGAAAGATATATGAGTTTGTAACGGAAAACACTAATCTAATATTAGCCTTCAGTACTTTTAGAGCAAAAACAATTCCATATACTTTCTGTTAATTTGTGTTCACCAACTTCAGCTATTCTGGTATTAAAATTTGGTTAGATACATAAGATTTTATTAATATAGCTAATACATTAAGTTATGTTGATAAGTGGAAGATAAGGGGAAGAGTATCACACATAAGTGATAATATACAGTATTTGTCTTTTTTCTGACTTATTTCACTAAACACAATACCCTCGAGGTCTATACACACTGTTGCAAATGGCTGAATTTCATTTTTTTATGGCTGAGTAATATTGCATTTTGTGTGTGTGTGTGTGTGTGTGTGTGTGTGTATTCTTTATGTTCTTTATGTCTGCTGATGAACACTTAGGTTATGTTCTATATCTTGGGCATTATAAATAATGCTGCTATGAACACTGGGATGCGTATCTTTTTTTGAATTAGTATTTTCATTTTCTTTGGATATATACCCAGCAGTGGAATTGCTAGATCATAAGGTAGCTCTATTTTTAGCTTGTTGAGGAACCTTCAAAATGTTTTCCATAGTGATTGCACCAATTTACATTTCCATTAACAGTGTACTAGGGTTCCTTTTCTCCAGATCCTCGCCAACATTTGTTATTTGTGGTCTTTTTCATGATAGCCATTTGACAGGTATGAGGTGATATCTCATTGTGGTTTTGATTTACATTTCTCTTTCTCTGATGATTAGCAATGCTGAGCATTTTTTTTCATGTGCCTATTGGCCGTCTGTGTATCTTCTTTGGAAAAATGTCTATTCAGGTCTTCTGCTCATTTTTAAATAAGATTATTTTTTGGCATTAAGTTGTATGAGCTGTTTATATATTTTGGATATTGGTCATATCATTTGCAAATATTTTTTCCCATTTAATAGGTTGTATTTTCATTTTGTCCGTGGTTTCCTTTGCTGTGCAAAGCTTTTAAGTTTAATTAAGTTCTGTTTGTTTATTTATGCTTTTGTTTCTTTTGCCTTAGGAGGCAGATTCAAAAAATGTTGCTGTGATTTATGTCAAAGAGTGTTCTGCTTATGTTCTCTTTTACGAGTTTTATGGTTTCAGGTCTTACATTTAGGTTTTTAATCCACTTTGAGTTTATTTTTGTATATAGTGTTAGAGAATGTTCTAATTTCATTCTTTGACATGTAGCTGTCCAGTTTTCCCAGCACCACTTACTGAAGAGATTGTCTTTGTCTCCATTGTATATTCTTACCTCCTATGTCATAGATTGACCATATGACCATATGTGTGTGGGTTTATTTCTGGGCTCTCTATTCTGTTCTCTCTACACTGATCAATGTGCCAATTTGTGTACCAGTACCATGCTGTTGGGACTACTGTAGCTTTGTAAAACAGTTTGAAGTGAGGGAGCATGATACCTCCAGCTTTTTCTTTTTTTCTCAAGATTGCTTTTGCTCCTCATTTATTGTTGACCCTTTATCCAAAGACATCCAATTAAGCTCTTAAGGCAGAATATTCAATCGCCTGTTGATCCTGTCCGTAGGAGGGTGTAAACAATAGATCACCATGATCTGATTTACATTTTTAAGAAATTACTTTGAAAAAGTCTAGAATGAAGATCATCTAGGGAAAGCTTAGAATTCCATTAAAAAATTCTATTTCAGAACTATTGTTTCCAAATTATGTTTCAAGGAACCCTAGCACTCAGCATAATGCCTCAGGAACCAAGGAAAAGAAGTAGAGGATGACTATGCAAGTATGTCATATGGGGAAAGAGGCTCACAAGCTCTAACCAATCAGCTTCCCTTTTATCTGTTTTGCATGTAAGAATTCCATGTAGGTGTTTGTAGTAGTTCAAATGCTAAAAATATTTAAACATCACTGCTTTAGAAGTTTGGTAAAAATAGGTAAGAAGTATACTAATTTTCTCTTTTTGTGTCACAGGGAGCCAACCATAATATAAACCAATATACCAGGGGAAAGGATCTATTATCACCTCATATTCTATATATCCTTTAAAGGCTGCTCCAGAGATTTATAACCTTTTTATTTCTGGCTTACTATTGTTATGAATCATGGCCAATTCATTTCTATTTGAACACCATGCCTATCACCTAATGTACACTCAAACACTTGCTGAGTTTAATATGACATACAAACAATGTTAAAAGGTATAATAAAAAGTGCTGTAACACAATCTAGCACTCTTTGGTAAAGCTGTTAATTGATACCACTCCTAGGTATGTCCCCTTAAGAAATTCTTGCATTAATACACCAAGAGACATGTACAAGAATGTTGATGGCAGCATTGCTTATAAGAGTAAAACAGAAACAACTAACAATTCAATTAAGAAAATGGATAAGCAATTTATGATATATAGACAAATACTAAATAGCAAAATGATAAGAAACTCAAGTCAAAAATCCATACTGATGAATTTCAACAAATAAAATGTCTAGTGGGAAAAAAGTAAGTTGCAGAATATTACAGGGTACAATACCACCTAAGACAATACAATATATTGTCAGAGTGGTGGTTGCAATGTGGTGCATGAGAGAGATGTTTGGGAGTAGTCACACTGGAGGCTTCCATTTTACTAGTAGTGTTTCATTTCTGAAGCTGAGCTGTGAGATAATGGGTATTCATTTAATTATTTTTTGAATGTATTTATAGATTTAGAAAATTTCATATATAGTTTTAAAAGTTCTATACCAAGAGTTGGCAATTAAGACCTGTAGGCCAAATCCAGCCTAACGTTTATTTTTATAAATAAAGTTTTACTGGAACACAGCCATTTAGTACTGGACTGTACTACAACATCAGAGTTGAGTGGCTGTGACAAAAAAGCCTAAAGTATTTACTATGAGTCCCTTTACAGAAAATGTCTGCCAACCCTTTGTTCAATTTCAAAGTATAGAGTGCAAATGACGGAGCAATTAATTCTGAAATAACACAAAAATAATCACAGTTGTGGTTACTGAGGGAAAAGATCAGCAGGGTTACTGACAGCCAGATAAAGGAGGATGGGAGAGAAACAAGTAAAAACTAAACAAGCTGTAGACCACTTATGTCCAACAAAACTTTCTGTGATGATGGAAATATTCTATATCTACACCATTCTGTATGGTAGCCACTAGCCACATTGCTTTTGAACACTTGAAATGTGGCTACTATGACAGAAGAACAGAATTTAAAATTTTATTTATTTTTAATTATTTCAAATAGTCACATATACTTAAAGACTACCACATTTGACAGTGTACCTTTATGCTTTGAAAGCTAGATGGACAGCAGTTGTCACCTGAAACCTAGGCTGGGGTGCTTATTCAAGGAAACAATGGGAAACAAAGAGTTGCCTCTAGTTAAGAAAGTTTCAGTCACTGATGGAAAGGTAAATATATGGATAACTGTAAGGGCAAGTTTACATACAGATTTGAGAATCATATACTATTAATAAAAACTAGGCCAAATGATTACTCTCTCCAAGAAAGAGTATGTAAAGTAAGAGAAGCAGAGAGCCAATCTTGAGATTTGGGGACTTTCATGCTAATTTGTTAAGTGAACCAGCAATACTAGATGAATCAGAAGGACAACAGCTAGAGCGATGGCAGGGAAACCAGAAGAATTATGACTGAAAATCAAAAAGATGAGAGTTACAAATCTTATATGAGAATAAGGGAGACTTTTGGAATAATTAGTGCTTAGCCAGAAAAGCCTTAAAAATAAGGGGCTTGGATACTAATAATGAATTTATCTTCATTTAACCAAGACAAATGTCTATAAAAGATATGTTATATTTTCTGTATTTCTATCACATATAAAAATGTTCACCTTTTATTATGTTGTCCAATTATCAACTATGCCACATATGTTCAGCTCCACAATAAATATTTATCTAGAAAAGCAGTCCTAGTATTAAGCACTCAGCATAATGCCTCAGGAACCAAGTATTAAGTATTCAAGTCTTTCATTAGTTTGACATTTATTTCTTTTTATACTATGGTATATTGTACTTCATCCTTCCTCATCCAAACCACTAAGAAAATATTCCACAAACTTCTAAAAGTTAAAATATCAGTTTATATATTGGACAAAAAAATGCTACAGAAAAGGAACTTTTTGAGGAACAAACTACCGTACTTCCCAGCAGTCAGATGATTGCTTTCTATAGCTTTTATGAAATCAGTTGTCTAGTTTCCATGGCTTAGCAGTAGCTTTTGTTTGTTAGTTTTAGTGTGGAGTTCAAAAAAACCTGCCTATACAGACACAGAGTAATATATTTAGTATCTGCTCTAATCAGTACTGGCATAAGGAATACAAAATACCCCTTGGGGAATCTGTCTAAATACCTTTATTTAAATACTGACATGATCTTACTTTTTAGGATAATTAGAACAGGGGAGAATTTGCAATTTTCAATTGTTAATTTTATTTTACACTTCTCTCAGAATTTATGACATTCACAGTGTGCTACTGCTTATTATACTAAACTTCACCATCAAGAAGATGAACACAGTATGAAATGTGGGAAAGAATACAGGCTTTGAAGTTAGAGACCTTGATTTAAGTCTTGGCTATTATACATATCTACTGAACTGCACTGAGCCTCCACTATCTGACCTGTAAAAAAGGAGCAATGATATTTACCTTAAGGGATGTTATGAAAACTAAATGCAAAAATGTATTTTAAGGTAACTAGACAGAGAATTTAGCAATGTTAGATACTGAAACAGTTGCTCCACTCTCACTCCCAAGCCTTCGACATCTCTTCTACTCTCCCCCCTTCACCCCTAAAAAAGAAATTTATTTAAAATATAATAATAGAATTTGTTATTTAATAGGATAATATATAACTTGTACACTAAGCTTAAAAATTAACAAAAACACTTCATTATTTCATTCGCTCCTCACAGAAGCCAAAGAAGATAAGATAGTGTAGGATTATCCCACATTTAACAAGGGAAGAGGGAATAAGTCCAACAAGCTGATGTCATATAAAGAGCTAATGGCACCAGCTCTGACAGCAGAGAGACATGTCAGAGTTGAATCCAGGCTTTGTCATAATTTCCTCATTTGTAAAATGGGGATGATTCATTCTGCAAGGATTAAAATGAGACTGATTGTTTATTCATTCATTCATTCATTCATCAATAAGTATTAATTCACAAATACTTAGCACATATTAGGAATCATACACTACTAAGTAGCAAGGATGAAGTCTCAAGTGATACAGACACAATCACTGTCTTCAAGGAATATACAGTTAAGTGAGAGATAAGGCATTATCATGTAATCACACTGATACAGGTAAAACTACAACCATGTTAAGTACTTCAAAGATGAGATAAATCATTTTATGAGACCATCAGACTGCGTGGGAGACGTAACTGGGTTAAGGAGATCATGAAAGTCTTCCTCAGAAAACAACACAAGGGATGTGAAGAAATGATGAAGGGAGCAAAGAAGGAGTTTTGACCATCTCACAAGAAGAGATTTAAAGATACTGAATTAACAGTTTCCCCTACAAATGATCCACCAGAATACCCTATAGTGAAACTCAAAGTTGACAAGTCCCACCCACAGGCTAAAAGAGAGACTATTCAAGGAAAAGAAAACTTTAAAATAAATTCTATTACTGAGACCATCAGAATTAAAAAGAGAAGATAAAGCACAAAACCTGTTATGAAAAAGGAACATTCAGGGAACAAACGGATACTAAAATCAAGTAGAAAAAATTAAAAACTTAATAAAAGAGTTGAACCGTAAGGCTGAAGAAGTGTCCCAGACAGTAGAGCATAATGTCAAGGGACAATAATAGAAAAAAAGAAACTTAAAGAACTAGGCCAGGAGATTCAACATCTTAATAAAAGGAGTACCAGAAAGAAAAAACAAGAGGGAAGAATTAATCAAGAATCAAAAGGCGTACTGAGAATATTTCAAAAGCTTCTAAAAAGAAAAAAACACTAGATCAGATATGCAGAATAAAGAATACTTACATAGGAAACAAGAAAACAAGGAGAATTGTCTTTAACATTTGAATAAAAATGATTTTCAACCTTTAATTCTACACCCAAGTATGAGCACAGAAAAATGAAAATTTCCTAAACATAGTATCTCGAAAAACTTACCTCCCATGCACACTCTCTCAAGAAAGTATTGGAGGATGTACTCTACCAAAAAACAGAGTAAGCCAGGAAAGAAGAAGAGAAGACATGATACAGACAACTGGAGAGTCATCATAGGAAAGAGGCATAGGAAGATGTGAGAATTACTGCATTATAAGGAATGGCAGGAGGCAATTAGATTAGAGGGGTGTGACAAGACAGACAAACATGAGGAGGGCTGTCATCACTAAGATTCCATCACTAAGACATCTTTGGAGGAGTCTTGAAGAGAGAGATGAAGCCTGTAATGGAACATTAATATAGTTCCCTTTTAATGGCTTCTATTTTCTCTGAAAATTAGGAAGAAAAACTCCTTGCTAAGTATGAAAGAGAAGGGGTAAGTCTGAGTCTTGAGAAGGGAAAAGTTGAAAAATTATTGAAAATAGAGAAAGTTAACCAGGTAAATACAGTAGGATACCTGAGCAGTGTTGAGGGTCCATTTGATACCAATTTCATATTAATTTACGATCATTAATCTGCTCTGTTGAAAGATTTTCTTTAACAGTGCTTGGTTACTTAGATGCAGGTAAAGAGAGAGTGGTTGGGATTTCATTTCATTTCATTTCATTTTATTTCCAAGCTAGAGTGTAATTTAAATAATGAACTATACACTCTAACCAGGATAAAGAAGAAAATGAGTAAGGATAATACGCCTAAAGTGATTAGGATAATGCTAGGATAATATCAAGCAATCAAAAAAAAAAAAAGGTAGCTGTTATTATTACTCACCACTGTCCACTGGCAGTAAGTGATTTCATTATTCTGATTTGTAATCATTTCTATATATCTCTCTCTTTGACCAGATTGAGCTCTTTGAGGATAAGGAGAGTGTCTTGCTCATTTTTGCTTCTTCCCAAAGCCTAGCACAGTAGCTACCACACTATCAGTGACTATTAAATGTATAAGATTAAATCAGTGACTCAAATCTCCTGCTTCCAAGCTACTCATCTAATTTAAATTAAAAAAAAAAAAAAGATTCTCATTAGAACATTATAACCTTAACAAAAATCCAGGAAACAGACTTTACCAAAAGAGATACTAAAGGCCACTGTCAATTTTATGATAGAAGTTTACTGAGTAGCTATCATCATGATATATATATATTTTTTGATTCACATACAGCTAACATTATGATTGATGGGAGTTTTCCAATAGTGTCCAGACTACAGAATTTGCATGAGAAAAAAATGAATTAACACACTCAACATGAAAACTGAGAATACATTTTCCTATTTTTAATGGACAGGAGGGACTCTTGCCTCTATTTTTGAAACCATTTAAGTACCCTATAATGTTTCATGAAACAAGTAACCTGAAGCATAAGCTACCCAATGATGGCCAAATATCTAAGTGCATGAGAACTTCAAAGAAAATTTAAGGTTCCATATTCTAAGAGCCCATTAACCTCCTTATTGCTTCTGTCAGGGGGCAGATCCCCCAAATAAGACTGAATCTTTCCCGGTTTAAAAAAGGTCATAGGATTTTAGCTAAGAGATCTTTTTTGGCTGTGGATTCAATTTAAAAAGCACAAAGATTTTATTTTTGCTCCCGTTTAAACTAATGTTCATTTTAAAGCATTCAAAGGGGAAAAACACAGTTAACAGCTTTGATTTAATAGTGACAGTATATGGGAAATTACAAACTTAAATGGAAGCTATACTAAAAATCTTCTTTAATAAACAAGTTCTTCAAAACTGAGTATGTGTATTTCCCTGAAGAAACTATGTTATTATAAGAGGCCAAGTCTCCAGTTGGTCCTTGTAAGTCTGAAGCACTATGTAACACCTAATAAGATACTGAAGTGCCTAAACCTCTAGGGCCAACATTTTATGGAAAACTGTAATGCAGAGTTCTCGTCTGGGATGTCAAAACAATCCCTTGGCTCTCTCACCACCATGTATTCTAGCAGAAGTCAGAAAAGGATAGAAGCCAGGAAAAGGGGATTTCAGATAGTAAACAGAAGGGAAATAAAAGGTTTTTCAGCAGGATACTTCTTAGTTCAGTTTTACTCTCTCCATCCCTCAGTTTTTCCTTAAAGGTTTGAAAATGTTCTATGTTTACTGTAAGGAAAGAACCTGAAGTTTCTGGAAAGTCTATCTCTTTCCCAGAGCCACTATAGAAAAAAAGTGTCCACTCCTGCTGCACCCCTATTCTCAACATCGCTGATTTGCAAACAAGCAATTCAGTGAAAGCAATGTGTTTGACAGTCATTAAGAACAATACATTTGAGAGGGATGGGTTGAAAATAAAGGAGGTAGAATAACCAAATGTTTGGGTCCTTGAGACCACAGAAAATGAGATTCACTTCAAAGCAGAACTTGTCTACCAGCAATGAGGAGAAACCTGGCAGCAGGTTAAAAAGGTTTTCTTTCCTTTCACCCCTTCTCCTTTACTTGAGTGAAAGTTAAAGATATCTATAGGTGTATAAACAAGGGTAGACCAAGATCAAGTTTGGGCATACAAGAACTATAACGCAATCTACCTACATTTTATAGCGATACCCAGGGTAGAGATATATTCATATAACTACTAATTATATTTTCTCTTCTTTTACCCACAGGCACCTCAAAATCATAAAATATTAATGTACAAGTTTACTTATCAATTAAAGATAATATGATAAAATTTTAAGAATACAAGCTTTTAAAAATAATCATACATTAATACTCACTATACAGTAAATATCTTCTACTGCTAGGGAATAATAGAATCTTTTACTGTGGTTTGGCTTTAAACATTTTCTTATACTAAAATTCAGAATTACATGAAACAGAGGTTACCTAAACAATACCAAGTATATTCCAACAAAATGCAAAGTAGTGTGGCTGCTATTCCACAGACTCAATCCCATACACCCAACACTCAACTCATGAGTTGTTTTCTCTTTAATGATATAAAATTACCACTGATATTAAGGCTGTATTACCTTCATAATGTTAACTAAATCTGTTTGATAGTAGCGATCCTGGTGTGCATTTGCTGCTGCTAATGTAAGAAGATAATCATTTCTTGCGTGGGTAGCTTTGGAATTACACTCAGATCTCCGGGCTTTTAACTAAAACATAGTAAGAAGGGGAAAAAAGTCAATGCAAACTGATACTACACTGAAAAACATATGAAGATATCACTCTTAGTTGGCTTCCCAACAAGAATAAAGATGACCATATGGAGAAACATTTATATGCATATAAAAATTCAACACTATTGAAGAATTAAATAGTGACCAGAACTGTTTCACATGGTAAGAGTATTTTCAAATATTTGTTATTTATACTTAACATATTTCCAAAGCTTTTGAGAGAACTTCAAAATATTTTGCTCATTTTATTCTGATGGGAAAATAGAGGTTCTCAAGTAACTCCCTTATCTTCAAAGTCTTAGGTAAATCTGTTGGAGTCAGAAAATAGTTTTTAAGAAAACTAAAACCTCTAATATGCCAAAAGAAATGCATCTTAGTTGGGAGCCTGGCAGCCAAAGACAGGTCATTAAGCTTATTCATCAGGTATTCTACAGCTTGAGGATTCCATAGGAAAAATTCAGTTGCATCTGGCCTAGAATATCTGCTCAGAGGAATAAATATGAATGAATGGATTTTGTAGAGCCTTCTAAAGCCAATGAACTGTTTAAAGTCTCTTGGATGAATTGTTAAAGAGAGCAGGTTACCTAAGCAGGCTAGGTATAGAAACTTATCTCTAAAGCAATCTTGAGAAGCAGACAGTAACCAACAGCTGACACCTAGGTGAAAAACCCCCATGAACTGGGACAAAACGTTCTTCCCTAATGACTTTAATTTGGGGTGGGGGGGGGGGATTAGGTTTTAGTTATTTATTTCATTTTTCTTAATGGAGGGACTGGGGATTGAACCCAGGACCTCATGCACGCTAGGCATGCACTCTACCACTGAGCTACACCCTACCCCTTCTTCCCTAATGACTTTAAAATGCTTCTCTAAATTAGATGGAAATAATTGAACTGTACCCTCAAAAGGCCCAACTCCTTTTTTATGAGCTAAGGTTTCTCAATTATGAAATACAGTTTTCAAAAACTCACCTTTACACTTGCCTTCTGTAAACTGATTCTTGATTGAAAAAGACTAAGTTTAGATCTAAAATAAAAATAGAAAAGTATGTTTATAAAATTATCAAATTATATCATAATAAAATGATTAAGTATTATAATTACTAAAATGTTTAAAAAGTGGCCTTTTCCCACAACACTATTCTAAATGAGAACTAAATAAATGGAAAACCAAAAGCAATGATTGTTTTCCTTTATTTTACTATGGGAAGAATATAATGGTGAAACAGAGAACAGTGGGATTAATAAAATAGAAATATCCTGAATGACAAAAATACAATTTGACAAATCTAATATGTTGGTATCTCCTAATAAACAAGAGCCATCAAATCATAGGCTATTCCCAGTAACAAACTTTAGTTCCTGCAAGGAAGCTTAAAGAAGCCCATGGATAACCAACCTACGGAGACAAAGATCAGCAGGCTTTAAGGGCCATGTGCAACAGGCTGTAACAATACCAGGAATGCAATCTACAGCATGACACTGACTAGACTCCACAAAGTCCTTAATTCCATTATTTTTTCTATTAAAAGTTCTTCTTGTTTGAGTGTCTGCCTTTGTGCTCCCTCCACCCTTAACACAGTATTCTGAACATAGTGAGAAAGCCATTGGTCTCTCTGCCCTATATGATTTTGTTCTATTTAACTATCTCTCATTCTGGTGTCCTTATTTCCCTCAATCTCTCTCAGTTTGGGAGAGGAACCATAATCTAATAACCAGTAATAAAAATACATTGATTTTACTCAAGCAACTAGAGATAAGGAGAAAGTCAAGAGACAAATGCTAAGGAACAACCAACACTTCACGATCAGTGGTTTTTTTTAAAGCTGAAGTGTTTGTCTTGACTGCAGTGTCATGGCGATTGCCATGAGAGAAGTCAACATATGTGCTGGAAGCTATGCCATAATCCGAAGTAAATCTGCAGACCATCTGGGATTAGAAGACAGAGCGAGCCAGTCTCTGCAGAGCAAGTGTGTGGAGGATAGGAAAAGCAACCTCTCATCTTTCTAATGAGACATAAAGACTCAGGGATGTACAAATATGTATCCCAACTACTTCCTCACTGCTCAGGGAAAAAAAAGCTGAGTCTAAGATATTCCCGTTATTTTCTACCTTGCCATATTTTTTGATGGGGTTTTTGTTTGTTTTTATTAATCAGATTCCTATACTCATTTTGATCTAGAAAAGCAAAGGCTTTTAAAACTTGAGAGAGCCTGTCAGGGTTAAGAAAAACTATGGAGTATTCTCATTTCTCCTTTCTTTGTAGTCATTATCTAAATAGTCTGAGTTGCATCTGGATTTCCCAAAATAAGGATTTAAATTTCTGGCTCTGCTCCATTTGCTAATCCTCACATAATCCTTGTATGGTACTGAAGAAGGTACGAGTAATAGATAAGACAATACAGTTTCTGTCCTCAAAGATTATGATCTATACAAATAAAATATATACAAACAATGAACTATACTGTACACTCCTATTCCCCATCTACCTTCCAGATGTTAATGTTCCTTAGGGTTTCAAACTCAACTTCTCATCTCATTTTATATATGATTTCATCACTTTAACCACTATCTTATAGGCAACTCACCCCCAAGCAAGATCTTCAGGCCCAAATTCTCATCTGAGAGTCAGAAAAATAACCCCCTACCAACTATTATTCACCAAAAGGTCCCCAAAGTTCTTTAGAACTACATATCCAAAATGGAACTCATTCTTCCCTTCAAACTGTATGTTCCCTTCCTTCTATGCTCTCTCCTAATGTATACATCTCTGTCAAATCATCTTTCAAAACTATATGTAGTCCAGTTTTCACTTCCCCTTCCTGACTCCTTCTCATCTCTACTTAGAAAAATCATTCTTCAAGACTGTAAATATCACTTCTTCTATAAAGGCTTTCTTTTCCTTTAGGCAAAATTAATCTCTCTCTTCTTTCTATGCTCCCACAACAGTGTTTCCAAACAATCACTAAAATTAATTAATTAGTAGACGAGTGACTTTAGGCAATTAATATCTTTGCATTTACTGTGAATAAACAAATCATAAATTTATTTTAAAATACATTTGTCTTTAATTCTAGGCTTTAAACTTCTTTTTTTTTAAACAATTTTAATTGATTTATAACCACTTTACCCTGTTGTGTCAAATCCCAGTGTAGAGCACAATTTTTCAATTATACATGAACATATGTATATTCATTATCACATTTTTTTCTCTGCGAGCTACCATAAGATCTTGTGTATATTTCCTTGTGCTATACAGTATAATCTTGTTTATTCTACAATTTTGAAATCCTATCTATCCCTTCCCACCCTCGGCCCCCTTGGCAACCACAAATTTGTATTCTTTGTCTATGAGTCTATTTCTGTTTTGTATTTATGCTTTGTTTGTTTGGTTGGGTTTTTTTTAGATTCCACATATGAGTGATCTCATTTGGTATTTTTCTTTCTCTTTCTGGCTTACTTCACTTAGAATGACATTCTCCAGGAGCATCCATGTTGCTGCAAATGGTGTTATGTTGTCGGTTTTTATGGCTGAGTAGTATTCCACTGTATAAATATACCACTTCTTTTTTATCCAGTCATCTGTTGATGGACATTTAGGCTGTTTCCATGTCTTGACTATTGTAAATAATGCTGCTATAAACATTGGGGTGCAGGTGTCATTCTGAAGTAGGGTTCCTTCTGGATATATGCCCAGGAGCGGGATTCCTGGGTCATATGGTAAGTCTATTCCTAGTATTTTGAGGAATCTCCATACTGTTTTCCACAGTGGCTGCACCAAACTGCATTCCCACCAGCAGTGTAGGAGGATTCCCCTTTCTGCACAGCCTCTCCAGCATTTGTCATTTGTGGATTTTTGAATGATGGCCATTCTGACTGGTGTGAGGTGATACCTCATTGTAGTTTTGATTTGCATTTCTCTGATAATTAGTGATATTGAGCATTTTTTCATGTGCCTATTGATCATTTGTATGTCTTCCTTGGAGAACTGCTTGTTTAGGTCTTTTGCCCATTTTTGGATTGGGTTGTTTGCTTCTTATTAATTAAGTCATTATGAGCTGCTTATATATTCTGGAGATCAAGACTTTGTTGGTTTCATTTGCAAAAATTTTCTCCCATTCCGTAGGTTGTCTTTTCGTTTTACTTATGGTTTCTTTTGCTGTGCAGAAGCTTGTAAGTTTCATTTGGTCCCAGTTGTTTATTCTTGCTTTTATTTCTTTTGCTTGAGTAGACTACTCTAAGAGAACATTTTTGAGATGTATGTCAGATAATGTTTTGCCTATATTTTCTTCTAGGAGGTTTACTGTATCTTGTCTTATGTTTAAGTCTTTGATCCATTTTGAGTTTATTTTTGTGTATGGTGTAAGGGAGTGTTCTATCTTCATTGCTTTACATGCTGCTGCCCAGTTTTCCCAACACCATTTGCTGAAGAGACTGTCTTTATTCCATTGTATATTCTTGCCTCCTTTGTTGAAGATTAGTTGACCAAAAGTTTGTGGGTTCATTTCTGGGCTCTCTATTCTGTTCCATTGGCCTATATGTCTGTTTTGGTACCAATACCATGCTGTCTTGATGACTGTAGCTCTATAGTATTGTCTGAAGTCTGGGAGAGTTATTCCTCCAGCCTCTTTCTTTCTCTTCAGTAATGCTTTGGCAATTCTAGGTCTTTGACGGTTCCATATAAATTTTATTATGATTTGTTCTAGTTCTGCCCTGGGTGGCTTTAAACTTCTTGAGGGTAAAGCTTATCTTATTCATTTCTATATCCATAGGACCCAATATAATCACTCAATAACCAGTGAGTGAAGATAAAGAGGCATTTCTTACTCTGCTGTAGAATTAATTTTCCAGAAAAGTTACACATTGAAATAAAATGCCTAATTTGCTATAGCCTCTTTGACTTTGGGCCATATTAGAAAGCAGCATCTGTGAATTAGACCCTGTCAAATCCACACTTCTCAGGAACAGCCCCACAACTGTCCTCATTTTCACCCTGTGGGCCTTGGCTAAAGTAGGTATTCATATATGCTCTACAAATCTATCGATTCTCTGTTCTAGAATCCCTGAGAGTTTTAGAAAAACAAGTTCTTAAAAACCACCATGACAGGATATATCTAATGGAGAACACCTACTCTTAAAAACTTCAGGTCTTACTGGGAAGATGGGTTCAGTGACTTTATAAAAGTATAGGAAATATTTGTATGCTTATAAAAATACAATGATAAAGACAATAAACTAAGCCAGGGAAATATTAAATATGTTTCCCAGTGACATTAAGCACTTTATGAGTATTCATTTAACATCTCTTGGTACTAAATAAACTTTTCAGGAGCCCCTAAATTTTCACAAGATACTTACGAGATTGCTTAATTTCCTGCAGATAAAAAAACATATTAGGAAGATACCCCCTACTCCTTCCTAGTCTGTATAAGTGTTCACTGCCTTTCTGATTTCATGACTAGGGGCTCAAACTCCTACATTTTCCATCCGTGAGCTCAGCAATCAGAAGTCTCATCTTTCCTCACAGATTATCTTCAGAGTCCCATTCTAACACAGGTTCATTTTTTTCTCAGAAAAATTTTAATCTTTCCTCAAGTCGTTACTACAAAAATCTTTACTGCTAGATTTGTGTTTCTTTCTGTTATCAATTGCCAGCTCCTTCTTTATCTAATTATTCTCAAAATAAAGAACTTGTTATTCACATATATTGAAAGTAAAATTTACACACAGTTGCTAAAGCATACATAAAAAGTATATGTGTTAGGATTTCACACTAGAAAAATTCTGGGGAAGAGTTTCTATATTGAGGTCAGTGCTCTTGTTCACTTGATGTGTCCATGACCCTTCAATGGTATATTGAGGATCAGGGATTTTTAACTACAATTGATTTAGTCTAGCATGAGAAAAATGAGGCTCTAAAACTGATATTCAGACACCATAGCAACTTTAACTAGACTTTTACTAAGCTTCCAATACAATGTTTGTCTTCTTTCCCTTTCAAAATTCAATTTAATGTGAAAACTGACTGATCAAATATTCCCATTTTGCTTATATTAATTTAAATAAAATTGGCCAAAATAAAAGAAAAATTTGATCTAAAGTATATAACATTTATAGGTCATTTATAGATGAAACCAACATAGCCTAAGAATAAGTCTATGCCCTGTATTAACAGAAAACAAAGTATGGACAAAAATAACATTTATTTGCATAATCACTTTTTCAGAAACGCTAAAACACATACTTTGCCTCGATGTCAGCTTTCTCTCGTACTGCATGAGCCATCTGTTCAGTCTCAAAGTACTTCTTCTTGCCTTTAGCTAAATCTTTCACTGTCTCTTGTAATTCAGTTTGGATCTTTGTCAACTGGTCCACACACTGTAAAATACAAAGTGCAATTATTATGATTTTAGTCTTCAGGCTTACAGACAAGAGTTTGTCCTAAGGACTATGTGCTATGCCCTCAGGATGGAAACCCAGGAGAAGAATCAGCACTTTTGGCATCCTTCAAATTGCAAACTGAAATCCAGTGAACAGCTGGTACTCCCATCTCAAGTAATGCATCGAATAGTGCTACCATTTGCTTAACAACTTTGCTTTTAGAAATAACCTCTAAGTGCTCCTGATAACTAACATTAATCTAAGGCATAAGAAGAGCAACAGTGAAAATGGTCTGTGTTTCAATAGAAACCTGGTGGGGACACAATCTCAACTGTGTTATTTGGCAATACTATTAATAAATATGACTTTATCTGATAGGTAAATTGCATCAACTTGGGAGAAACTACAAATGAGCTATAAGCATCTGATGGAGAAGTCTTGGCTTTGGGCTTCTGTGAGTATCGTGATTCATATGTATCTGGACATGCCCCTCACAGGGACCTTGGAAGCTCTGTCTATAGAATTGCAATAAAAGATTTTTATCTTCTTTAGGGCCTGTGGCTATCCCTGCACATGTAAGTCTTATTCCCTCATCCCAGATCTGTCAACTGGGGACTAAACAGAGTAACTCCGATTAGCTATGTATACTGAAGCATACACTGGTGGGAGAACTAATTCTACTAAGGCTGGATGCCGCCCTGTGGGTTAACTGTGTTCCCTGTCCTAATGTCCTTCTAGGTATACCTCATGCCAGGTCTGGTCTTTGAACGTTTAGTTACATTTAAGACTCTCTAAGGGCATTGCACAAGTACAATGCACTATGTTTAGCACTTCATAGGTATTATCACATTTAGTTCTCGAAACAACTCTGTGATAAAAGTATTCACATCAGTACCATTTTAAGATGAAGAAACAGACTTTAAAAGGTTAAATAGCTTACCCAAAGTGAGAAAGTGATGATATTATTTACCATGTAACCCATTACAGTATGTACCTTAGTTTTATGATAACTGTGTTAAGGTTTCACATAGAGATACTTTACCTTAAAATAGTAAACTTTAATAAAATGACATATAACTCACATACCATGAAACTGTGCGCTTTTTAAAGTGCACAATTCAGTGGTTTTTAGTATATTCACAAGGTTATACAACCATTACCACTATCTCATTCCAGAATATTTTCATTACCCTAAAAAGAAACCCCAGACCCATTAGCAGTCACTCTCATTTCTACCTACCCCTAGACCCTAGCAACCACTAATCTACTTTCTGTCTCCATGAATTTCCTATTCTGGACATTGTGTTTAAATGGAATCATCTAATATGAGGTCTTATATGTTTCACTTTTTTCACCTAGCATAATGTTTTCAGGGTTCATGTATGTTGTATCACATATTAATTCTTCACACCTTTTTCTGGCTGAATAGTATTTCATTATTTAGACATACTAAAATAATATGCTTTTATCTTACAGAAAAATCCTTCTTCTTTCTCCTTAATTTTTAATAGTCCTTCCCATACACAAATCTCTTGTTTAATGAATAATACCGTGACAGCCTGACATGCCTATAGAGAAGTGCTAAATATCTCAGTAATGCCATGTTTGCATGTGTAAAGAGCTAAGAGAATGCTCCACGGCTACAATTATATATTAAGAACCAGGAACTGGGATGAAGTCTGAAAAACATGACTGGGTTTAATGGGGAAATGGGACAGATTATTTAAAAGAGGAATCAGGTGTAGGGTATCTATATCCAAAATGTTCACTGGAAACAATGAAACTTGGCCTCAGAAAAACTAACCATGGTGATATATAAGCACTGAAAGGGTCTGCTAATTTGAATATTTTGAGAGGAAACAAAACATATTAGGTCAAAGGTTTTCCTGAGGATTACAAACCATGTGGATAGGATCTCAGTATATCCACACAGTCAACACCGCGGGTACCTGTACATAAGCACATATTATATCTCTACCCTCTGAAGCACAAGACATCTCTCCTTAGTCTTGGGTAACAAAACATCTTACAGAGATTACTTACTTCATTTTCATCTATAAAAGGTTATTAATTAAATTACTTTCTATATGTGCCACAATATCATCTGGATTTTATAATTTCTATTTTTTAAAGGACTTCTAAAAAAAATTCTCATTAGAAAACTTTGGTTGATTCTATTTCTACTTGCTTTTCCCCTTTACATAATTTTCTAAGATACTGTTTATCAAACACCATTATAGACAACCTGTGAGCACAGTGAAGAGATCTTTTGTGACCCTTTCTTCCCTAGCACTCAGTAAAACCATAATCAAATGTTTTCCATCACCCAAGTAAACTATTTCAAGTGAGAGTAATTTGGGTTCTTCCTCAAAAGAAAATGCCTGCACATAGAAAAATATCAAAAATATTTATTAAATAAAAAGCCATCAAATTTAATTTGCAGGGGACTAGATTACCTAGGATTTCCTTTCTAACTTTTAAAATAATTTTTTTTTCTGTAGGAATCCAATTTTCTGAGGTGGACCAAATTATATACTTAATAAGAAGCTTAATAATATCTATGTTAAGAAAAGTTTTGATGTGATATACGCCTAGTTCTTTCATAAGAGTTATCAGCACAGAGCAGACAGAGAAATGAGTGTGTAAGTTTACATTAGGGCTAAGGACACACACAAAATGATGGTAAATTTGAATATTATAATTTAGGATCCTAGTGAAGAAATTAAAAGTATGATCCCTGAGTATGATACTGATATTAGGATAGATAGGCTTGCTAATGACTTGAAGACAGGAATAAAAATGAAAGTAAAGAACAGCAATACACACTGGACTCAAGGGACTGTTATATCTGGGAGAAGAGAAGCACAGATAGGTAAGCTCTACAATCAATTTGCCTTTTTCCTTTGGGCAGGTGTTGAATCATGGCACAAAGAAGTAGGATATAAACAGAAAGTGGTTTTTTTCACTAGACTGTGGAAACAGAGGTTGGAGTTTGAGGATGCTGAAAGAGTAGGAACTTGAAAGGCTAGATCTTGAAAGAAGGGTACTACAGAGAAGTAAGCCCAAAAATCTGTATGCAATTTCCCCCTAAGTCATCAATTGACTTCTAAATGGCATGTATGGGGTGAAACTCCAAGAAATTCAGGAAAGAACAGTAACTGAAAGGCTAATGAGCTGAACAGTTAACAGAGGATCAGAGCAGCTACAGGATGTTGAGAAGACAAAGGCTGGAGTCTAAGTCTTGTCAGAGCAGAAAGGCTTTGGTAAGCACCCCATACTTTCAGTTAAGATCCCAGGAATAGGGACAAAAGTGAAACAGATCAGCCCTAAAAAGCCTAAAACCAGACCCTAATAGAATCAAGGAGATCTGATAGGATTCTGTCTACCTGTCAGAAAACCTAACTCTCTTTGGAAACAGAAAACATCTTCCAGAGCCTCTACAATTTTTCCCCACAATGTCCAGCACTGTGATGCCTACTAAAACAGTAGTCTCAAATAACCAAAACAAAAGAAACAAAATACCCCAGTAAACAATAAAAAGAGATGAACAGTGGTTCAGATAGTGGAATTATAAAACAGAGACTAGAAGCAACATATTTAAGAGGATAAAGACAAACCATGGAGAGTTGCACCAGAAGTGTGGACTGTATTTTTAAAAAATCAAATAAAAATTCTACAACTGAAAATTACACTAAGATTCCAAAAGATAAGTTTTAAAAGCAGATTAGAAATAGCAGAACAGCACTGTAGTACTATTTACAATAGCCAAGACATGGAAATAACCCAAATGCCCAACAACAGATGATTTCATTTAAGAAGATCTGGTATATATACAATGGAATACTACTCAGCCATAAAAAATAATGAAATATTGCCATTTGCAGCAACATGGATGGACCTAGAGAATATCATACTAAGTGAAATAAGTCAGATAGAGAAAGACAGATATTATATGCTATCACTTATATGTAGAATCTGAAAAAATAATATAAATAAATCTATATACAAAATAGGAACAGACTCACAGACATAGAAAACAAATTTATGTTAATAAAGGGGAAAGGGATGGGAGGAGGGATAAATTATAAGTATGGGATTAACAGATACAAATTACTATACATAAAATAGATAAGCCACAAGGATTTACTGTATAGCACAGGTAACTATATTCAATATCTTATAATAACTTATAATGAAAATAATCTAAAAATATATAAATAACTAAATTACTTTGCTGTACCCCTGAAACTAACACAATATTATAAATCAATTCTACTTCAATAAAATAAAATTTAAAAAACAAATAAAATTTTAAAAAATAGCAGAACAGAGTATTAATCAACCTCAAGATATCGCTAAAGCACAGAGAAGTACAGAGTACACTAGACTGATCTACAGAGAGAAAAAAGGGTATTAATACAGAAAATTGAAAAGAAGTGCAAAATACACAGAGTCAAAAGTTCTAACAGCACAAAAGCCATAATGGGGGTATAAATGGATTATACTATTAAGACATTTTTATATTGTTCATAAGGTGGTAAAACACTAATTCACAGTAGACTTTCATAAGCTAATTTAGAGTAAAGTCTGGAGAGAAGTAACAGTACCAATTCAAGGTAAACTGTAATAAGTTAGGGAGGCACACTGGAATGTCTAAGGTAATTAACTAAAAGAATAACAAGATTTTAAAATTAAAAAACTAACAGTGGAAAAAGCTGATAATAAAAAGTATAAGATTGCTCGATGTCACTAATCATCAGGGAAATTGCAAATCAACAACCACACTGAGCTGTTACTTCACATCTGTTAGGATGGTTATTACCAAAAAAACAAATGACAACAAGCATTGGCAAAGTTTTGGGGAAACTAGAATACTTGTGCACTGTTGGTGGGAATGCAAAATGGTGCAGCTGTCATGGAAAACAATATAGTGGTTCCTCAAAGAATTAAAAATAGAAGTACCATATGATCCAGCAATTCCACTTCTAGGTATTTATACAAAAGAAGTGAAATCAGGATCTTGAAGTGGTTTTAGCACTCCCATGTTCAAAGCAGTATTATTCACAAAAGTCAAAATGTGGGAACAACCAGAATGTGGATCAATGCATGAATGTATTAAAAAATGTGGTACATACACACGATGGAATATTATTCAGCCTTAAAAAGGATATGCAATATGCAATAACATGGATGAAGCAGAGGACACTATACTTAGGGAAATAAGCCAGTCACAGAAGGACAAGTATTACATGATGCCATTTACATTTACAGTCAAACTCATGGAAGCAAAGAACAGAATTGTGGTTCACAGGGAATGTAAGAAGAGGAAAGAGGGAGTTGCAAATCAACATGTACAAAATTTCAGCTGTACAAAATGAGTAAAAGTTCTAGAGATCGCTGTACAACATTCTGCCTATAGATAACAATACTATAGTGCACACTTAAAAAGTCTATTGAGTATAGATCTCATGTTAAGTGTTCTTATTACCCTAAAATAAAAAAGAAGAAAAGAAAAAAAACACAAGATTAATCCAAAAGAGGCAAAAAAAAAAAAAAAAAAAGTGGGAGGAAGAATTGGAAAAGCAAAGGAACAAGTACAGATGACTTCTGATCCTATGTGGAGTCAATTTGTTATAAAGTTTGGGAAATACAATTATAGAAGCCAATTGTTGTGCTATGTGTTGCTTCTGCTTGCTCCTTTGGGAACTTACCTCAACTTTCCTTTGGAGAATCATCTTTCCCCATTTTTTAGTCCATGTGGTTTACATGAGGACTGTAACCTCTACAACCCAAGATAAGCCAATGAGCCCCAATTTGTTAGTTTTGTTGGACTTTTGGCAAAGTGGAAAATGTGGGATTGCTAGCGGTAAGATTTATAAATCTGGCACTTTGGGGGCCATCACGTGGAGAGAGCTGCTAAAGACTGAAGCCATTGGGGAAAGCAGAGCTAATGGATGGGAATAAAGACTGAATTCTAATACCATTTGAGCACCTGGATCCATCTCTGCTTGGGTTCCATCTATGCAGAAATTTCTAGTTATATAAGCTAATACACCTCCTTCTTGGCTTAAGCCAGTTTAGAGTAAGTTTCTGTCATCTATACTTTCAGAGTCCTGACAGGTACACTCAATATGTTCTTAGTACTTAACGACTGCTTAGATAAAACATAAACATCATTATTATCAGCTATAATATAAAGCAAGTTAATTTACAAATATGAGCACTTGTCAAATCTCACCAAACATTCGTTGCCCAAGAATGTTGGTTAATTTCAGGCTGAGAAGAATACAAATAGCTACTTCTTTCAAAATATTCTGATATTGAGAAAGGTAGAATTTTCCAATAATTCAATTAGATTTAGTGAATGCACTGGCTATCTGAAACATCGTTTTTCCTCCCATCTAGGAAGTTACACTAGTATTAATTCACTACCCCATCTCCCACCCTTTCTCTGCATGCATGGATAGATATACACACACATACATACACACAGACAACATATTTTCTTCCAACTCGAAAGCATTGTTTGGTCAGTGGTCATGTAGCTTATTCACCATGTTTGTTGTGAAAGAGGTAATTTTGAGCAAAGATAAAACAAAGGCATTCTTATATAAATATGTTAAAACCCACGAATATTACATGAATGCTCAATAGAGATTAAAATTTTACGTACACACAATACAGATTTAACATATTGATTTCATGCTACTAAAATTATCTTTGGCAAACAAGAAAGATTAGTTTTTTTAGTTTTTGTTTATAAAAATGTAGTGAAAATCCAAATGACAATTAGAATCAAAATATTTGATATTTGTTTGGATGGCTTGTGAAATATTTCCTTAAATAATTACTTTAATATTTTCTAAAGTATTAATGCTTCCATAAGAAAAATTTAATTATTTATTAGGCATCATGATAATCTCTATTTTTGTAACTACTTCCAAAAAGGATACAATTCAATCACTTACTTTCAACAGCAAGCTTTTCATAAAAATCACATTTAATATGATTTTTTCTATGAATTTAAAAAATTCTGTAAAATCAAAGAAAGATCTATTTAAAAACTTTTATCTTACGTAACCTATATAATTAAACTTTAGAGTACACCATTTTTGGCAATAAGTTTGCTATATATGATCAAAATGTGTCAACTTCCTTTAATATTATGCAAAATGGGTCAAGTTGAAACTAAGACAAATTTTCTCAAGACTTAGTAGGATTAGTAATATTGTAACTATTTTAACATACACCAAACTATACCAATATTACGAAGCTAAGTAGATCTATTTACTTGAGTTAAGCTGAAAACTGGCATTTGTAAAATGTGTTTACTGAGCTTTCAGAATGTCCACAGATTCAAACTACACTCACCTTTGTCAGTTAATAACATATAGTAGTTAGAGGGAACGTGTGGAAATCAGAAAGTTCTAGTAACATGCTGAAATAAGAAAACCCATGTGGAAATCACAAACATTTAGACCATAAAGAAAAATTTTAACTGTTAAATGCAATTTTACATAATTTTGCATATTATAAATGTAGTAGTGAGATATAAAAATGCATACAGGAAAAGAACAAATAGAAACAATACCCTTTTTAGTTGCTGTTCTTTTAAGCTTCTCACTGTCCTTGCAGGCTCAGAAATGAAGTTTTTATAGTTTTCACATATATTGATCCGAGACTGGGCTACCTGCATTGTTCCCTCGAGAAAAGATTTCCAAACAGGATACATGCTCCTAAATTCAAAGAGGGACAGAAAGTATTAGACAGAGAAAAGGAAGACAAAGTTGCCTAACCTTATGCTCACTGGTTAGTACTGACAAGCAGAACGAATGTTTTCTTTATAATTAAAAGTGTATTTATATTGATTCATAGGTAGTAATTTTTAACAAGTAGAAACATGGCATACACTCTATTCCTCTATAGCTTGGCAGTGGACTGTTTTGACTCATCAGCTATTCTTGATACTGGACTAAAGTGATACAAGAATTACAATTTTAGACAAAGCTAACACTATAAAGATTGGTGAATAATTCAGACTGTCCGGGTCTTTCACTTTTTCAGGATCATCGTTATGAATATCAAATTTCATTATTTCATTAAAGTATTTCCCTTATTTTACAGATGAGGTGACTGAGGCTCAGAGAGATTTAGAGAATCACTCTAGATCACACAAGAATGTGGTAGTACTGAGATACAGATGAAGGTTGGGTATCTCTAAAGTATATTTTCTTTCAACTATATAATTTTGCTCTGTTACATAAACTGATGTGGCTGAAAAAATAAGTCGAGAACAATTGTTAATGTGCTTGCGAAATCTATTTGTCAGACAAAAGAAGTCTACAGCATCAATACTCTACATCTGTTTCTCTGTTGTTGTAATAATGCTTACCCAGCATCAAACTGTGACTTGGAGTCATTCCAAGCAAGTCCCATCACCTTTGCTTGATAAATGTGCTCTTAGCAATCTTTCAGCAAAGTCAAAGAATGATTTATCCTTTACTTTCTGTAGCCAACTTCCTTTTCAAACCTTCTTTTCTGTTTTGCTAAATGCCTGAGTCAGTTCTAATATGCTCTTATAATAGTTATAAACATATTTTATAACTTATCACAACAATGAATGGTATTTTGTTTTTAAAAAGAGATATTTGCCCTGAAGATTATAATA
Organism: Camelus bactrianus; assembly: GCF_048773025.1. NCBI lineage: Eukaryota > Metazoa > Chordata > Mammalia > Artiodactyla > Camelidae > Camelus > Camelus bactrianus. Next base: position 47,690,214 of record NC_133548.1, read on the forward strand.
TTCATCTCCCTAAGATTTTCCTTCTTGTGTCATGTGGATTTCCTACTATAGCAATGTGTGAAACCATGTGCTACATAAAATGCCAGCTGTGGGTCAGTAGATGACAGCAGGAAAACAAGAAAAAGAAAAATTGCCTGGGTCTCCAGCCTACTTGAAACTAAAAAAACTTGCAACTGTATTTTTCAACCAAGGAAATGACCAGTTTGTGTAATGGATTAGTAGTTTGTGTAATTCACCAAATGTATCGGTTTAGATGGAAATATTCACTTATTTAAGCAGAGGTATGTTACTTTCCCTTTGGAAAAAAGATCTAGCCTGTTGTGTCAGCAAAAACTGTCAGCATAAAAGCAGCGATGGACTTACGAACAGTAAAATAAACATGAGATAATAAATAACTAAACCTACTATGACAGTCATTTCACAATATATGTAAATCAAACTATCATGCTATACACCTTAAACTTATACAGTGATGTCAATTGTTTTTCAGTAAGACTGGGAAAAAAAGAACAGCAAAATTAATGGCCTTACTGCATGACTACCAATGAAATCTAGAATGTAAACTCACCACAGGAGAGCTTCTAAGTGACCCAAATAATTTATTTTCTTAGAGAATGCACTGAGAGAAAAATTCACTACCACGCTTTGTAACTATTAACTTATACTTGAAATACATTTTAAAATCATAATGAAAATGAGAAACAACCATTATGAACTGTAATCCAAAGGAAGGAGTGAAGGAAGAGCAGAACGAGGGGAATAAGGAAGAAGCCCTTCATCCATGCTATCCCCTTCAGCAGCACCCTCTTTCCTTTTACTCCTTCACCTAGTTGATTGCTGATCATCCTTCAAATCTCAGCTTTAATGTAACTTCCTTAGGGAAATCTCATGATCACCACCACGTCAATGCACAGACTCAGTCAAGGCCGTCTCAGTTACTTGTTCACACGGCTCTAGCACTTTTCTTTCAATTGTAAATATTTTTATATAATTGTTAGTTAATGTCTGTCCCTCTTACTATAGTGGAAATTTCATGAAGACAGGGGTGTCTTTCTCACTATTGTATTCCCAGGGCCTAGGACATAGTCTAACATTTAGAAAGGTTATAATAAGAATGTGTTGAATGAAGAAAGTGAATGAATGGATGTATGAATAAATTATGAGGACTATAAAATAAAAGGGAAAATCCTTTCATTATAGAATTTAAAAAGAGACCTTTAGAGATTATTAGACAAATAGCAGGCAAACATATACTCAACAATGAGACACCGTGAAAAGCACAAAATTCAGTTAACTGTCAGTCAGAAGACCTGGATTCAAGTTCTAGTTAACCAATATAATCATATGTAGCACACCTCACCATACTTCCATTTCTTCAATTGGCAAATGGAAAAATAGCAAAAAATACCAGCACCATGTAGCTTACAGGGCTATTTTAACAATTAAATGCAAGTGATATGAAAATCCTTACCACAGAGATTCTTGAAATGAATAAATAGTAATAGTCACAGAATTGCAGAAGAAATAGAAATACTTCTATTAACATAATAGTGATAGTTCCAGTAGTAGTGGTATTTTTCATCCCAATTGAAGAAAAATAATAATGGGTCATAGAGTGATTTTTTAAAAATTTTATTTCACTAGGCTTCACATATACAATTTTGAAGCATAAGGAAAAGTATCAAGCATTTATGGTATTTTGCTATTCTGCTCAGGTCAGGAAATGAGGCTGAAAATTATAAAAGAAAGGAAGGAAATTCTTTTAAGAACCTATCACATGATAGGCACTATATCATGTATTTTACATTTATCATATCATTTAATTCTCATGACAACTTTGTAAAATAGGCATTATCCCCATTTTGTAGAGTAGAAAAGTAAGGCTCAGAGAGGTTGTGAAATTTTTCTACAGCTATTCACCAGGAAACAGCACTCTTATGGTCATAACCTAGACTTTGCCATTATCAATAACTACTCCTCTGCTCTAATCCCAATTTAATCATCTAATCTATGACTAACACCTCCTATTTCCACTCACTTCCTTTAGGATTCTCACTCTACAATTACTCAACCCGATCAGAGCCCATGATCCATTTGATCCTACCTTCCTATACGGTCTCTTACTCCCTCTCATAATCTTCCTTTACAGCTCCTTACCCAGCCTAGATTTCATGGTCCACAATTATAATCACCTCGTATGTACACCCTATTATCCTTGCCTACTCTCTTTCCATCATTATGGAAAACCCAAAACCTTGGTTAAATCCAAAATTCTGTTTACACCATATCAAAGTCTGTGCAACAGAACAATGCTGGAGAAATCAATAATCATGCTGCCTGGTTTCACTTTAAATTGACGTCACATAAATTCTAGTCACCCCCCTTGGGTGCTACCCAGCAATCTTACTACATTCCCCTAACTCACTTATTCTCTTGCTCCTCTAAATAATTATCTCCCACCTTCTCCTCTCATCTCAAACCTTTAATATGACCCCACTTTCAGCTGACAATAAAGATAAAAGACAATGTCCACATGCTCCCACCATACCTATCTATCTATCTGCCTCTGCACCCATACACTCAGCCATCCCTCCTTTTACTCTGATAAATTAACCTTGTTCTGAAGGCCAATCCTTTGCATTTATACTATACTATATAATCTCTCACTCAAGAATAGCAATTCAGTAATTGTGCTTTTTCCTACAATACCAATTTTTCCACCTCTACAGGGTTATTCTCATGAGCATATAAAAATGCAATAATATCTCCCATATAAAAAAAACCTTCCATCAACCCTCCATTTCTTTCTAGCCTCCATTTCTTTCTAGCTACCACCCCAATGTCTGTTCCCTTTAACAGCAAAACTCATTGAAAGAACCGTCTAAAATTACTGTTTCCACTTACTCTCCTCCTGGTCTCTCTTGATTCAATTCAAATAAGGCTTTAACATTCACCATTCTGAAATTACTTGTCGCAACCACCAAAAATCTCCCTTTAGCTAATCCCAATAGTCAAATTCAGGTTTGGGGCCTATTATTCAATTAGTCAGGAGCACTGACCAAGTTTATCCTTCTTGAAATGCTTTCTTCACTTGGCTTCCAGGACATCACTCTTCTTGGTCTCCTCTTACCCCACTAGCCACAGTTTAGTCTCCTCTGCTGCTTCCTCTCCATCTCATTGCCCCATGAATGCTGGAGTGTTTGCACAGTCAGCTTCTTTTCTGTAACTACATATTCACTCTTTGGACATACTCATCCAGTCTCCTGGCTTTAAATAATGTCAATATGCTGACTATTCCTGAATTTTTAATTCAGACATCTTCCCTAACCCCTCCCTATCCAACTTGGATATTTAGTAGGCAACTTAAAACTAACATGCTCAAAACCAAATTCTTGATTTCCCTAAAATCAATTCTGATCATCTATTTCATCTCATTGACAGTTACTCAAACCTTCCAATTGCTCAAGCCAAAACCCCTAGAGTCATTGATTCCTCCTTTTTCTCTCACATTCCACATCTGATCCAGTAAGAAATATGGTTCACTAGACTTTAAAAATATAATGGAATTTGATTACTGCCTATCTCTTCCACAGCTACTACCCTGCTTTCAGCCACCACTATCTTGTGTCTAAATTACTGTAATTGCCTAAATGACCTCTCTGTTTTTGTTCTTATCTCCCCACATTCTACGCTCTATACAGTACAGCCCTTGCAGTGCCAACCACTTCTTGGTGGTCAGTATTCTTCTCACTATGCTTACTGTCCTTATTACCAACTGACATGTTTAATTACTCATATGTCTATTGTCTTGTCTTCTATCACTAGAAAGAAGGCTCCATGAAGTAGAAGCTTTGTTTTATTCACTCGTGTATCCTCACTACCTAGAACAGGGTCTGGGTAGTGCCAGTAGGCACTCAATAGTACACAGTCTAACTAGTCCATCTGGTATGATGTATCATTTAAGGCCTGTATTTCCTTACTGATTTTCTATCTGGATGATTCCATCCCAAAGCAGCAGAAAACACATTATTCTTAAGTACACGTGAAACGTTCTCCAGGATATATCACATGCTGGGCCACAAAACAAGCCTCAGTAAACTTAAGAAAACTGCAATCATATTAAGTATCTTTTCTGACCACACACTATGACATTAAGATTCAACTACAAGAAAAAAACGCCAAAAATACAAACATATGGAGGCTAAACATACTACTAAACAACCAATAGATACTGAAGAAATAAAAAAAAAAAATACCTAGAGACAAACCAAAATGAAAACACAATGATCCAAAACTTGTGGGACACGGCAAAAGCAGCCCTAAGAGGGAAGTTTATAGTGATACATGCTTACCTCAGGAAATAAGAAAAATCTCAAAACAACCTAACCTTAAGCCTAAAGCAACCAGAGAAAGAAAAACAAACAAAACCCAAAGTTAGTAGAAGGAAAGAAATCATAAAGATCAGAGCAGAAATAAATTAAACAGGGGCTTAAAAAAAAAAAAAACCAGAAAAGATCAATGAAATTAAAAGCTGGTTCTTTGAAAAGATAAACAAAATTCATGAACCTTTAGCCAGACTCATCAAGAAAAAAAGAGAGGGCCTAAATCAATAAAATCAGAAACAAAAAAGAAGTTACAAATGACACCACAGAAATACAAAGGACCATAAAAGACTATTATGAGCAACTATATGCCAGTAAAACGGACAACCTAGAAGAAATGGACAAATTCGTAGAAAGGCACAATCTACAAAACTGAACCAGGAAGAAATAGAAAATATGAACAGACCAATTACTAGTACTGAAATTGAATCAGTAATTAAAAAATTCCCAACTAACAAAAGTCTACAACCAGGTGGCTTTCACAGGTGAATTCTACCAAACATTTTAGAGAAGAGTTAACACCAATCCTTCTGAGATGATTCCAAAAATTGCAGAGAAAGGAACACTTCCAAGCTCATTCTATGAGGTCACCATCACCCTGATACCAAAATCAGACAAAGTTATCACACACACACAAAAATTGCAGGCCAATACCACTGATGAACACAGATGCAAAAATCCTCAATAAAATACTAGCAAATCAACTCCAACAATATATTAAAAGGATCATACAACATGATCAAGTGGGATTTATCCCAAGAATGCAAGGATTTTTCAATATCTGCAAATCAATCAGTGTGATACATTAACAAATTGAAGAATAAAAACCATATGATCATCTCAATAGATGCAGAAAAAGCTTTTGGTAACATTCAACATCCAATTATAATAAAAAACTTGGCAGAAAGTGGGCAAAGAGGTAACATACTTCAACATAATAAAGGCTATATATGACAAATTCACAGTTTACATCATACTCAGTGATGAAAAACTGAAAGCATTTCCTCTAAGATCAGAAATAAGACAAGGATGCCCACTCTCGCCACATTTATTCAACATAGTTTTGGAAGTCTTAGCCACAGCAATAGAGAAGAAAAGGAAACAAAAGTGATCCAAATTAGAAAAGAAGTAAAACTGTCACTGTTTGCAGATGACATGATACTATACATAGAAAATTCTAATAAGGCTACCAGAAAACTACTAGAGCTCATCAATGAATTTGGTAAAGTTGCAGGACAGAAAATTAGTATATAGAAATCTTTTGCATTTCTAGACACTAACAATGAAGTATCAGCAAATGAAATTAAGGAAACATTCTCATTTACCATTACATCAAAAAGAATAAAATACCTAGAAATAAACATACATAGGGAGGTAAAAGACTTGTACTCTGAAAACTGTAAGACACTGATGAAAGAAAATGAAGACAACACAAACAGATGGAAAGGTATATCATGTTCTTGGACTGGAAGAATCAGTATTGTTAAAATGGCCATGTTACCCAAGCCAATTTACAGATTCAATGCAATTCCTATCAAATTACCAATGGCATTTTACACAGAACTGGAAAAAAAGATGTTTAAATTTGTATGGAAATTCAAAAGAGCCAGAATAGTCAAAATAATCTTGATACAGAAGAACAGAGTGGGAGGAATCACACTCTGACTTCAAACTATACTACAAAGCTACAGTAATCAAAACAGAATGGTACTGGCACAAAAACAGATATACAGCTCTATGGAACAGGAGAGAAAGCCCAGAAATAGACTAAAGTACTTACGGTCAATTTATGACAAAGGAGGAAAGAATATACAGTGGAGAAAAGACAGTCTCTTCAATAAGTGTGCTGGGAAAACTGGACAGCTACATTTCAAAGAATGAAATTAGAACATTCTCTAACACCACATACAAAAATAAACTCAAAATGGATTAAAGACCTAAATGAAGATCTGATACTCTAAAATTCCTAGAGGAAAACATAGGCAAAACACGCTTTGACATAGCCTGCAGCAATCTCTTTTTTGATTTGTCTCCTAGAGTAATGGAAATGAAAGCAAAAATAAGCAAATAGGACCTAATTAAATTTAAAAGCTTTTGCACAGCAAAGGAAACCACAAACAAAATGAAAAGACAATCTACAGAATGGGAAAAAAAATATTTGCAAATGATGAGACTGACACAGGATTAATCTGAAAATATACAAACAGCTCACACAGCCCAGTATCAACAACAACAACAAAAAACAACCCAATCAAAAATGGATGTTAGACTTGAACAGACATTACTCCAAAGAAGACATACAGATGGCCAACAGGCACACTAAAAAGATGCTCAGTATCACTAATTATTAGAGAAATGCAAATCAAAACTACAATGAGGTATCACCTCACACCAGTCAGAATGGCCATCATTAATAAGTCTACAAATAATAAATGCTGGAGAGGGTGTGGAGAAAAAGGAACCCTCCTATAACTGTTGGTGGGAATATAAACTGGTGCAGCCACTATGGAGAACAGTACAGAGGTTCCTTAAAAAACTAAAAATAGAGTTACCATATGATCCAGTAATCCCACTCCTGGGCATATATTCAGAGAAAAGTCTTAACTCAGAAAGATACATGTACCACAAGGTTCATAGCAGCACTAATTACAATAGCCAAGACATGGAAACAAGCTCAATGCCCATCAACAGATGAATGGATAAGAAAGATGTGATAAATATACACACAATGGAATACTACTCAGCCATAAAAAAGAATGAAATAATGCCATTAGTAGCAACATGGATAGACCTAGATATTATTATATTAAGTGAAGTTAAGTCAAACAGAGAAAGACAAATACCATAAGATATCACTTACATGTGGAATCTAAAAAAAATGTGAGACAAATGAACTTATTTACAAGCCACAAATAGACTCTCAGACATAGAAAACAAATTATGGTTACCAAAGGGGAAAGGGGTGAGGGGGAGGGATAAATCAGGAGTTTGGGATTAACATATAAACACTAGCATATATAAAATAAATAAACAACAATGACCTACTGCATAGGAGAGCTATATTCAATATCTTGTAATAACCTATAACGGAAAAGAATCTGAAAAAGTATCAGTATCTGCGTAACTGAATCACTCTGTTATACGCTGAAAACTAACAGAATATTGTAAATCAACTACACTTCAATAAAAATAAATTTTAAAAAAAGAAAACAAACCAATAAATTTATTCTGACTGTGGTGGTGGTCACACAAATCTACACATGCAATAAAACATCATAGAACTTAGTATGCATACACCTACATACACATAAGTAATACATGTAAAACGAGTGAGTTCTGAATTAAATTGGTCAATTGTATCAATAACAATTTACTGGTTGTGATACTGTACTATAGTTATGTAAGATATTACCACTGGGGGAACTGGGTGAAGAATATAAGATTGCTCTTTGTACTAATTCTAAAAACTGCACATGAACCTAAAATAATTTTTTAGGTAAAAAAAAAAATTAACAAACAAAACCACAGATCTTCCCTAGGTCTGGAATATAGAACCACAACTCAAAAAGACTCTAGAAAGTGGGATTAAGTTAAATTCATAATCTAAGATTAATTTATATAGTGACTGATAACAAGCAGAAAGTATAATGTTGCTTAAGGTGCCAAGGGTTGGGGAACCAAGCACAAAATTTCAAAGGAGAAATAGCCAGAGATGAGGAGAGAAAGGTAATTTGGGGTCAGGATTCTTCTTGGCTTTGGATATCATTTTAAAAAAATTTTTTTAATTTCATTCTCTTGACAAGGAGAAACAATAGGAGATTTTCAAGTATAAGGGTGACAGTAGGCCTATTTTACAAAGACATACAGATGGTTGGTGGTATTGTAAAAGGGAGAGAGCACAGGCAGAGAAGCAGCTACTTAATATTCCTGAGAGAAGGTGAGATCTGGGAAGGAGTCAAAGTTAGAGGCAGCTAACTTTTTCATTCCCAAGCTGAGGAATTAATAAAAACATAGATCATTACTAGTTTATAGGCAATATTTAAAGACAGAAATGCAGATAAGATTACTTAAAACAGTCAGTCACTAGAGAGCTGAGAGAACTTTGAGAAACATTTACATAAAAATGACTTGCAATGGTCTGAATGTTTGTGTTCCTCCCAAATTCATATGCGGAAATCCTAACTCCCCAAAGGTGATGGTAATAGGGAGGTAAGGCTTTGGGGCTGGTGAAGGCAGAATAGTGCCCTTATAAAGCAGACCCCAGAGAACTTCCAAATCCCTTCTACCACGTGAGGGCACAGCCAAAAGTTGAAAAGTCTGCATCTCAGAAGACAAACTCAGAAGACTCACCATGCTAATATCTTGGTCTCGGACTTCCAGCCTCAAGAACTGTGAGACATAAATTTCTCTTATTTATAAGCCACCCAGTCTGTGGTATTTTGTTATAGCAGCCTGAACAGAGTAAGATAGGACTGAAAAAAATCCTCAGATTTTTTTCTTTTTTAAGTTACAAAAGAAAGTATTATAAAAGTTGAGGCCCACAGAATCCTATCTTTTGAAATTTAGAATTTGTTTCAGATGTAAAGAATCAATGATCATGGTAGACCATTATACTCTTGTTGGTGTATTGTTGTAATAATGTGTTTTATCTATAGGTCACTGAGGAAATAATTTGTGTTCATTGTCATCTACCTTCTTGAAATTCCTTATGCGTGTATTAATTAATTAAACAAAGTATAATCTTGGCTAAAGATGCATGAAAATGATCTATTTTATAAAGATTACATATGTTGTAGAACATTAACATTGATAATTTGACATTATGTCTGAAACCATAAAGAAGCAATTTTTCTTTAAAAAAACCAGAGTCTACATTATCTATATGTGACATGGCTCTGAGTGAAACCAGTTTTAAAGAAAATGGGCAAGAACTACTTATTAAGTTACCTGTAATCATTCCGATCATCAGCTTTTATTCCAGGCCAATCTCTCTTCAGATACTGACTAGCCAACTTCTGGATACCCTGTTCAAAAAAATACACATACATATGTATACAAAATACATAATACAAATTATAAAGTAAGTATTGTGCCATAAAGGATGCTTTTTCCTTAAAATACATTACTTAGATAATCCAACCTTTTCATATGTAAATTTAATTCAGAGATAAAGAACCAATTATGAATGGTAGAGCACTATAACTTGTTTCATTACTGTCAGTCTTTTCTTGTCTGCATTTTTAGGAAAAAAGGTGAGTATAAAGATGAAAAAATTGAAATGCTTTTTACTTCATCGAACTATGTGAGCAGCCATGAAAACAAACTACCTTTGTTATATCACAGAGAACCCAGCTGTCCACCTCCACAGAGATCTCATTACTCAGTTTGACATTTCAAGTTCCCACCATTCCTCTGCTGCGGCATATATTGCATTTCTGAATCCCAGGAGCCAAACTCATACAGCAAGAAAGACAACAACGCATTTAATTTGGAGCAGAAAGATACACACTGGCTTGTAAAATTAATGAACAAACTTTCATGCTATTCTACACTAGTAATTTTTAAGGCAAATTTGAAATGTTTTTCTTTTTAAGTAATACAGTGGCACAAGTAGCTTAAAATGAAAAAATTAGTTTCAAAAGAAAAACTCACTTTTGTTATACACATAACATGAACCTGGACAAACAGAATATTTATCCATAATAGGTACAGTGGGTATCAGGATTTGAACAGAAAAGGCTATTTCACTGGCAAGAGAGGTTAAACTACTCACTCTCAATATAGAACATACTACTTTTAGAAGGAAACATAAGTGGTCCCGACACTATAACAGGTTCCTATGTAATGGATCAGAAGATGTTAACTTTGGGATAGTTGTCTCTATACATGTAACTTTAAAAAGAGCAAATAAAATGCTGAGATTAAGAACAATCACATTAATTGTTTGTCTACTTTAAGCAGAGATTGCCCAAGTAAAATCAATGTGGCACTGTATACATGGTACCTTTCTACTAAGGTCTAATGCCAAATCAATTTGGCTTAATTAAATCCATCATTGAATACTTCTGTTTACCATTATTTCAATGAGCCCAAAGGGTAGCAAGAACTATAGAGAAACACCTTGGAATCTCAACTTCCTTTTCAACTTGGCAATAGTTTCATTTCACTATTTTCAGGTCCTGTGCATTCTAAAAACTCACATACAACTGCATAACCATAATGTTTCCACTAATACACCTTATACTTTGGGGAATACAATTAAGTCTTCCCTGACTATGTACAGGACTTTTTTCACTTCTGTACCTTTTTCATACTGTTCCCTATTTGTATGAAATATCTTCCCACCATTCCCATTCCTATCTGCTTTTCGTACTGCCCTTTCTTTAAATCGATTTTTAAATTTCCTAACATGAAATATTCAAAAGTATATAGAGAAAAATGTGAAAAGTTTCATTGCCTAGGTGTTTGGTTTCATTTCATTAAAACAGAATAGTTAATCATTCTTTCTGCATTTATCAGCTTGAATTTTTTTTTAAAGAACTATCCTATCTAAACTATTTGGGAATCCTAAGGTACAGTCCTTAGAGGAAAAGGAAGATAAATACTTGATTGTGTGGTTTTAGTCCAAAAGTCAACAATGAATTTTCAAAGTAACATTATGAACTCACATATTTTGAATAATGGATGTGTTTCAATCTATTGCAGTCACGATTCTTTTGATGTTCCAAATGCTACATCTGTGGTCAGTGAGAGTCCCTCCAAGTTGGCTCCCATATCATGACTCCAGTAGACTTTAATAATTCCTTTTTTTTCTTTTATAGTTTTTATTCTAGATCTTCAGTAAGCTAGTTTTCCAAGGAATTCTGATTACTTTCAGAGAGAAATCGTATTTAGAGACCATGGTATTTAGAGACCATAATCTTGGCACTCTATTATCCTATAAGTCTTACTTTGTATCTTTCTCTAAGAGGCTTTCTCTAACCACTGTATACAAAGAAGCTTACCCTCCAACAAACTCCTCTCTCATCCACCACCCTACTTATTCAGAATCCTTATACATTATTACAGTATGGTTTAAATTTATTTTGCCTATTTACTGACTATAAGCTCCATCAGGTATGGATCTTGTCTTTTTTTTTTAATTACTGCATCTCCAGGCTATAGCTAAGAGCCTAGTATTTAGTTGGTATCAATTATGTTCACTGATTGCATGAATAAATGTCACCTATATTATTCCATTTCTAATGTATAATACCAAAACTCCTTTTGTGTTTTTGATATTCTGAGTTACAAATGCTTAGATCAAAATTTCTCTGATTCCTAATTTTTGTACACTCAAAGGAAAAAAAAAGTACCAGATTGCTAAGATTATGATCAGGTAGTTTTAATATAATAAATAAGTTCCTTAGTAAAATTATAGTCAAATTTTACCTTCTCCATGATTGAAAGGGAACGTATGTGTGAATACTCCAAAGCAATGGAAAAAAAAGTTTAATCCATACTTAGAAGGCACTACATATTAATTTTTGTGAAGCTTCAAATAAGTCAAGATCTCTGAATTCAAAGAGCTCATAATATGTAGATAGGAATAAGAAGGATGCAACATAAAATGAGAGGCAACACGTAGGTTACTGCCAAACAAGTGGCAAATTGTGATATAAGTACCCAGAGGAGGAAAAGATCATCTGATATTTTCTTTGCAAATTACTTCCAAATAATATGATAGTGACTATTTCAGTTTAATCACTGCTAAAGTGGTCGCAGAACACTTCATACAGAACATGGGATGTAATATGAACCTCAGATTATGAGAAGGACTAAGAGGGCAGAATCACACTATAAATTTAAATAAAACAAATGAACAAGCATCTCAACATGCTTCTTTCTTAATTCTGTTAGGCCTTGTTATAACTACAGAGAAACTGGACACTTAGAACGTACATAATTTACTTAAGATCACATAACTAGTTAAGTTGTTAAGTTTGAATTAGAACCCCTAGTTATCATTCTAAATCTTTGCTCCCAAAATCATTTTAAAGTAGATTTTATATAATTCTTTAAAAATTTTTGAAATCACTTCAACTTGTTATCTTTTATGCATTCTAAGTTACAACCGCAATTTCCAGAGCTCTAAACCACAATGTTGAACTGTATTAAACTGAATGGAGCCCTTCAGGGATGAGATGGGGGATTCATGAAATAGACAAACAGTGAGATCTTTAGATGAAAGACTTTATTCAAGTTAGTTCACAGAGAAAAGAATCATGACTTCTGGGTGCTCCATGCAGCTGTTCAAGATCTAATCTGCATGGATGCTCAAGAAATACTCCACGGTCATTTTAAGAAAGGCCCTAAATAACATTCATGCTTCTGAAAGTATTCTATCCTTAACTGGTTTATCTTTTACATTATGCTTAAAGCTGTATTTTATGAATAAAAGATTTATTTGTATAGAAAATAAAATCTACCCCCAACTAAGCAGTTAAGGAAGATAAACCTGTGGTTGGTAATTTTTGTGTGCGTTGTTAAAAAAAAAAAATCACTTCCCAGTGCATTATTACTTTCTAAAACTGGTGCACTACACACACACACACACACACACACACACACATTTCTATTTACCTGAGTATCACTGATATATAATGATGATTTGATTTCCAATACAGTCTACTCTGAAGCAGTAGTTTTCATAAAAATGTACTGTTTGGAACATCCAATAATATCCCATTTCAACTTTATAAAAAGCCATCAGTGTCTGATGTAAGACCTGCTTTGTTTCACCTCTCAATAACACTTGCTATATTGCTCTAACAAGTAAAGCAATACAAAGAAAGTCCCTGTTCAGCAGACATTGGGAAATGGACTGATAGCTTAACCTTCTGCCCATTTACCACAGAAAGCAGAGCAGGAGTGTGCTCCATGGCTCTCACAGGTTATTCTGTATCCATTTCTTCTCCCCAACATACAGAAAAACTAGTATTTAGATTTCACTAAGGATCTGACCTCAGATGAGACTTCAAAATGATAGGAAACCATGTTATTCATATAGTATACCTTTTCGTCATGAAATTCCAAACAGTATGCAAATGACTTTTTAAAATTAACAAGTTCACTGCATAAATTGGATACTTCTCAAACTGATGTAAATTATACAATGATTATAAATTATACAATGTCTTTACTATTCTTAAATTAATAGAGAATCCACCCCCACCCTTAAGAAAAGTTATGAAATACTTCTCATTGTTTTGTGTGGTACATAATTGAAGTTAAATTAAAAAATTAATCAATAGATTATTTTAAATTACATAATAAATTACCTTTACTTTTCTATTCATTTCATGAGGAAATGAGGCATTAATCCCATGTTATATATTAAACATATATTTACATATTTTAGCCTTTTTATCAAAAATAAAGATTAATATTGTTTAAACTTAATTATGTAAGAACAACCAAGTTCTAATGAAATTTTTATTGATCTATTTGATTTGAGGACTAAACAGAATAAAAAATAGGTGAAATTTAACACAGATTCATGATAAAAACTCTCAAGAAACTAGAAGCAGAAAAAAAATCCTTAACTGAACAAAGGGTATATACAAAAAGCCTACAGTTAACATACTTCTAATGGAAAGTGAAAGCTTTGCCCCTAAAATCGGGAATAAGGCAAGGATGTCCTCTCTTACCAGTCATTTTTTGACACTACTGGTAGTCCCACCGAGTACAGTAAGGCAAGAAAAAGAAACAGAAGGCATACAGATTGGACAGGAAGAAATAAAACTACTTTTATTCACAGAAGCATGACTAGTTATGTAGAAAACCCCAAAGAGTCTACAAAAAAAAATCCTTCTACAACTAATAATTGAATTGAGTTTAACTAGCAAGGCTGCAAGCAAGATATGAGGTCAACATACAAAACTCAATTGTTCTCCTATGCACCTGTAATGAACAATCAAAATTTGAAATTAAAAAAAAATTATAATAGGTGGGAAAATGAAGTACTCAGGTATAAATCTAACAGAACATGTAAAAACTATGTGAAAAAGTTTAAAACACTGATAGAAAAAATTGAAGAAGATCTAAATAAATGGAGAGGTATTTCATGTTAAAGGAATAGAAGAGTTCACACTGTTAAGATGTCAGTTGTTCCCAATTTCATCTATACATTCATTGCAGTCCAAATCAAAATTCCAGAAAGCTTTTTTGTAAAAAAAAAAAAAAAAAAAAAAAAAAAAGTTGTTTTCTTCCTTCTAAAGTTTTCTTTAACTACATTTATACAGTTTTGTTAAAGTTGAGTTTTTAAAAACTCTTTTAAGACTAAGCATTATTATACCTACTTTAAAACATGAAGCTAGACAGTCTAATTCAATTCTGGGAGCATGCAAGGATACAAACATAACTCATCCCCATTGAAGCAATTTCCAGCTAAATGCACAACATAAATGACTTCTCACCAGAAACTGTTACTAATGTTAAAATCAAGTATCAGAGGATGAGCTTGTAATAATAAAATAAAGATCAAAGTTCCCACAACCATGAAAATATCTCAAGTTAGGAACCATATCATTAGAACAGATCCCAAGCCTCCGCAAATTTAGCAACTCAGTAAAGACAAAGTCAACCAAAGTAAGCTTGAACTCTTTTGATCCTATATACCATATATTGCTGAAGTTAAAGAAAACGTTAAAGGAAAAAAGCAACTCAGAAAAATGCCATATACATGTTATTAATACTAAAATTGTTTCATAAGTTTCCATTATTTCTATGTGTAATGGTTACATGATAAATAAAATTTCTGGAAATAACTAACATTATCAAATGATTCTGTATCGTAAGCTTTGTTCATCATATTTAACCTCACAGTCACACAAAATATGCTACTTTTTAACTGGAGGGGGGAAACCCACCAAAGAGTGTTAGTTTGGATACACAGAACTAATACACAGCAAAGGCAGTACTCAGACTCAGAGTATTTCATTCACTGAACATCAAGTAAATTGTGACACAGAACCTCTGAATAGCAAAAGAGAGTAAACTACAGAAGGACACAAAATCAAAACAACCAAGACTGCCTGCCAATCTGTCAATCAATAAGATAACTGAAAATCCTCTGGTGCAAAGTGCCACCAGAATTTTTAAGCAAATTTAAACAGGTCACTCCACAGGGCAGCTAAAGTACTACAAAATAAATGCAACATGTTGAATCAGAGACTCTAGAGGTGGGGCTAAGATATTGATAGCTTAACAAGCTTCAGAGGTGATTCTGATGTGCAACCAGTAATGAGACTCATTAGTACATTGGTTAAGAGAACAGACACACAAGCTTGAGTTTAATTCCTGGATCTTGGCAAGTTATACAGCTTGTCTTTGCCTTGCCATTTCCTTATCTCAAAAATAAAGGCAGTAATAGTACCTACTTCAAACTGATGCTGATATAAGTAAATGAGTCAGTGCTTACAAAGCACTGGGGCCAATGCCTGCCATACATTATGTGCTCAATGCCTACATTCATTAAACAAATCTTTACTGAGCATTCACTACCACATGCCAGATGCTATTTTAAGTACTGAACACTGCTGAAATGTTCAGGTTCTTATTAATGTTGTTACTACTAAAATGAGAATGGTAAAATATTGAAACAAACTTTTGACTTTTAAGAAGAAACTTACAAAAGAAGAAGAAGGAGAAGGAGAAAGGAGGAGGAAGGAGGAGGAGGAAGGAGAAAGGAGGAGGGGGAGGAAGGAGAAAGGAGGAGGAAGGAGAAAGGAGGAAGGAGGAGAAAGGAGGAGGAAGGAGGAGAAAGGAGGAGGAAGGAGGAGGAGAAAGAAGAAGAATAAGGAGAAAGAAGAAGGAGAAGGAGGAGAAGGAGGGGGAGGAGGAGAGGGGGAAGGGGGATGGGAGGGAGAGGGGGATGGGAGGGGAAGAGGGAGAAGGAGAGGAAGAGGAGGAAGAGGAGGAGAGGAAGAGGAAGGAGAAGAGGAAGGAGAAGGAGAAGAGGAATGAGAAGGAGAAGAGGAAGGAGAAGAGGAAGGAGAAGGAGAAGAGGAAGGAGAAGGAGAAGAGAAAGGAGAAGAGGAAGGAGAAGGAGAAGAAGAAACTAATGACTAAGAGCAGACTAGCTTGGCCAGTACTTGAAGGGAACCAGCAGCAGAACTGGTAATAAAACATGGGTCTTTTGATTTCCAAGCTTCCCAGCAGAGCTGAATATTGAGCAGATTTAGAAAGGCACAAAATAACACAATCCAAAGTAATAAAGTGTTAGAGCCAACATAATTTTGAAATGTGCCAAAGGTAGGAAACAATAAAGAAAGTATAGGAAACAGAAAAAGCCAAAAGAAGCAAGAAGGCTTCACAGCCTTTATTCTAGTACAATATTATACCAGGTTACACAGGATCTTTGGAGTCAAACAAATCTGAGTTCAAAGCCCCACTCTACCATTTACAAATTAGGACACTTAAGTGCACTATTAACCACTCTGAGCTTTAGCTTTCTCTGTAAAATGGGCATAATGATGGAACCCTAAACCTAATGATTAGACCAATGCCTGGAATACAGAAGTGCCTGATAAATGGCAATCATAATTACTGTGTGCATTTCTACCCTATTAGAAGTTAGAGTCCAGGCATATTGTGTTCATTCACAATTATTTTTCACCTTTGCATTTTTGATTGCAGGCTTCCATTGATTTAAAAATATCCCTTCTCTATATCCACTCAATATTCCTACCTTCTCTAGATACTCCAATCTCAATTCTCATGTTTTTCCACAAAGTTGGGGCCCTTACTGATTATGGCAGGCTGATGGCAATTAATCATATGAATTGGATAAAACCCTAGTAACAGTATACACTTTGTAACTTTTTATGTATACCTGTCTTACTTTGTCAATTAGATCTTAGGTTCTGAATATAAAAGTCCTAAATTTACTTGTAATTCTACAAAAGCTAACAAACTTGTTACACACACGGCTTACTCTCAAAACACTGGATGACTTTATGAAAAGAAGAGGGCAGTTCTCTAGGATATTCAGACTATATCCTTCTTCTTCCAGTCCCTGACACTGAAGAGTAGGAAAATTAATTTATGTTATTTTTATATGAAATAGCCATGCCCAAAACAGGGATTATTCTAACAAAAAGAATCAGCAAGTTGAGCTTTTTCCACATCTGCTACATGCAAAAATAGTTTTCTAGCTAAAATAGTAAATACAATACTAAGAAATTTTGATAACTGATCCTAAAAGACTGAGAATCCGTCATCGAGATTTACCTAGTTGAACCTTCTCAGATGAAGACTAGGTACTTAGTCAAGATCTCTCACTAAGTAACAGGGCCAATGCACAATATAAATCACAACATGACTCCCACTTCAGTGTTCTTTTTCCAGGACAAAAATATATGGGGGGGGGCTGGATTCTCTAATGACCCCTACCTAGCCAGTATTTACAGCCTTCTATCAGTGGTATCAACGCAGTATATCCCAAGCATTCCCCTTTACTTCTCTCCAATATTACCTAAGTCTCCACAATAATTCCAGAAACTCTGCTTGTTTTTAGCTACAATCACTTTCAAGTTGTAATACCCTTCTATTCCAAATCTTATCCTTCTCTCAAAGTCTAGTTCAAGACTCGCTTACTAAAGGGAAGCAATCCATTAGCTTAGACTTCATCTCCAGACTCCTCTTAGTTCCCTAACAGAGCCTAACTTTCTACAGAGCAAGGACTATGCCTTCGCGTCAAGTACTATGCTATACTTACGAGATAAAAGTTCATTATTCAATCAATAATTATTTAGAAAAGATTTACTCCATGTCATACTGTACTGGACACTGGAAAGAATAGAGCTGATTCTCATGTGGTTTCAGTTCTCAAAAAGCTCAATGAATATAGATCTTCAAATGGAAAAAATATATATAAAAGGAAGGCAGAAGGTTGATAAGTGGTATGTTAAAGGAGAGATTTTAATTTAAAAATGGAAGAAAAACATAGGCAGAGAGAAGTAGCCAGTGTTAAAAAGAGGGACTGAAAACCAAGAGACAATGGATAACAGTTATAAAAATAAGGTCAACATAGCGGGCAAGAGTTAGGGTCAAGATGAAACAGATGAAAGATTGGTTAGAAAGATGAACACTCTTTCAAACAAAGAAGGGAAGGTAACTAGTATTCAGATAAACTTAAAAGGAGAGGAGGGTTACAAAATTGAAATACTTTAATTTTTTAATCAGCATGAGACCTTTCAAAATGTACTAATACAATGTAGAGTAGAGACCCCTGAACTTTTCTGATTGCACAATCCATCAGTTAAAAAAAATGTGTATGTGTGTGTATATATACATATATATAGTTTTAAATCACAACCAGATAATTTTTATTTATATGTTATATAGATTATAAGACATAACAAAAATGCAACTTTAAAGGGGTGAGATAAATATGCAATAATTAACTTTTTTAATGTCTTTCCAATTTATTAGATTCATACATCATATACCAATTACTAATATTTCAAGACAGTTACACGTTTAAAGCTCCTCTTGAAAGTGGTTATAAATCCATTATTAAATAGTCTCCCAGGTAATTACAAGTTATTTTTGGCTTACTTTTTCCAGGTCCATTTGGGCTCTCATCATTTTTACATTATAATTAAGCTGATGAACAGTTTTAATAGAAGTGTCATTTCTGCTACTCTTTTCTTGGTGTTTGCTTATGTTATTAGAATTATTTTCAGTGAGTTTTCACATTATTCCCAGTGACATTTTAAAGCTCAATGTGTATAGTTTTGTGAGATAGTTTAATTTAAATTAGAAAATATCATCAGTAAATCCACTTAGATGAAAACTGTTTACACTGTAGGGCACAAAGGTGAACAAATAGTGGGAGTGCTGTTAAAAACCCCTCAGTCTGTATATAACCATCTAGTACACTACCAATCTTGTAAACAACCTATTCTAGAGATCTCATTTAGTTCACAGGTTTTGGTCTCAAACTTCACATGTATACATGGGAACTTGGGCAAGTTACTTGATCTCATCTTCAGTCTCATAATCAGTAAAACTAGGTAAATGACTACATACTTCAGTAGGTAAATGGATAACAAACTGAAGCACATCAGACAATGGAATGTTACTCAGCCCTTTAAAAAACAAGTCAAGAAAAGACCTGGAGGAACCTTAAATGGGTATTTCCATGGGAATGAGGCCAATCTGAAAGGTTACATACTATGTTTCCAATTATATGACATTCTGGAAAAGGGAAAACCACGGAGACAGTAAAAAGATCACTGGTTTCTAGGGGATGGGGTGAAGGAAGGGAAAACAGGTGGAGCACAGAAGATTTTTAGGGCACTGAAACTATTCTGTATGATACTATGATGCTGGATACATGTCATTATACATCTGTCAAAATCCATAGAATGTACAAAACAATGAGTTAAGCCTATGGACTTTGGGTGTCAATGGAGGTTCATTGGTCATAATAAACGTACCACTCTGGTGTGGGATGTTGATATTGGCAGGGAGGCTGTGCATGTGTAGGGGCAGAGGATATACCGGAACCCTGTACTTTCTGCTCAAAATTACTGCAAACCTGAAACCACTAAAAATTAAAGTCTATTAAAAAATAAAAATACTATCTACCTCAAAAAATAGATTGTTGCAATAATCAAATTGAAACAGCACATGAAAAGTACCTGATACGTATACTATAGGTACCCAGTAAAGGTCTCGTAGCAATATTCAATCTTTCATTCATTCAATAAATATTTACTGAGAAATAAGAAAGTGATTATTGTCACAACCACATAAATTTTGCCCTGAAATAACTCTGGCAAGTAATTTTTCAAATACTTACCAACTCACTGACCACTTATTTGATGTTGAGACTTTTCTTATACAGTACTATTATAGGGTCAATCAATTATAAGTTAATTCTAACATGAAAATTCAATTCAGTGGGTCATTATGTACAAGAAATATCAACATTATGTTACACATAAGTTTAGAAAAAAGAAAAACAAAAATATCTCATCACAGGTTGAATATAGATGATTAATAAGATTAGTCAACATAGCAGTGTATACATTATGAGGACAAAAATTTCCTAAATGAGTCATGCAGTTAATTATTAAGGAAAATGAATGAAGCAGGACTGGTTAGCATTTCAAAGTCTTAGATATTTCTTCTTCTTTTGCTGACTTTAAATGATTGATTATTCTACATAAGTGAAATGGACTCCTAGAAAACATCAGACAAAACTTAATTTATAATTTACAGGATGAATACAAATCATTTTGAAGTTTCTTTTTAAATTCTCACATCCCTAATTAATATTCATGAGGATAATTTCACAAAAGCAGTTACAAAACTATGCCAGAGGGGACATGGAAATATATAGCTGTGCCAGCAGAAGAGGCAGGAAATCTCTCTCTTCCCAAAATGGAAGATTTAAGTTGAACACAAACATTTCCTAAATAATAGTTTCATAATATGTTAATAAAATTATTCATTACTCAGAAATAACTCTATGAAGAAACAGATAATAATGTTGCACAAAGACGGAGTTCATTTGTTCTGGACAGGTGGCCAGTCTGCAGCTCTGTGTCAGCAGCCCAAACCCACCCACAATAGCCCTAAAGACGATTATGCAAATGCCAGCCAACCGGCTATTTTCCCAGGAAGAGGAGAAGGGCTCCTAGTAGAAGCTATCATTGTTCCGCAGTCATGTGGAAAAACAAGCAAATTTTTTTTTTCCTAGAGGCATAGTGCTTTCATTAAGGGCACCACTACAGAACATGTGAGATATAAAAACATACATCATGAAAAGACACAGAAGAACCTTAAGTGCATATTACTAAGTGAAAGAAGCCACCCTGAAAAGGCTACATACTATATGCATGTGTGTGGGGCGGGGAGGGTAATCAGGAAGGTTGTGTATGTGTGTGTTTGTGTTTGATGTGTATTTCTCAAGTAGCATACACAGCTTACTCTATCCTCTTCCCCAAGCTTTCTTGGCTGAGTAGCTCTGCCTTCTTATCAATACTAAGTCTCTTCAGTTGGCTATACCTTCCCTTGTTAAAAAATATATATATACAGAAATGTATTAACTTTTGACTACTGCACCTTATAGGCATGAGATAAATATTGTTTAGCAAAGCTGGAATAAGAACCATTCTTATTGCAATATCATAAAGCATTTTTCTTTTTCATCTAGAGGCATAATGAAACAGGCTGAAGATAGAAATCCATCAGATTTGAAGGACAACAGTGTCAAAGAAACATTGTTCCCTAGCATTTAATTAATGCTATGTTATTAAAATTTGGGGGGGTTGTTTTTTATTTTAAATAAAGTCACCAGATTCCTTCATTTCTAAATGGCAATTTCAAAGTTACCTGCTCTGAAACCAGATTTTACAATTTTCTCTGAAATTAAAGTTATTTCAAATATTATTGCTGTTTAATTTTTTATTCTACAGGATTCAAAAATATTTTTTCTTTTTCTTACCTCTCTTGCCCTACTCACTCCTCAATTCCCTCTTCTGTATGACAAAGTGACATCACCTGTTTTATTTAGTAAAGAGCACAAGAAGATGCTACTATTTTGTCTATCTACATAGAACTCAACAATTTTCTAGAACTCATGTTATGCTAGAAAATGTGACCAAGTCCTTCCACCCTAAATTTACTTAGCGGAAGATTTTTCACAAAATGCTTAGAATCAGATTATGATATTATTCATAGATGTCAGATATTTTAAAATGAGACATTACAAAATTTTAAATGTTTAAGAATATATGGAGGGAGGGACAAATTAGAAGTATGGGATTAACAGATACAGACTACTATATGTAAAATAGATAAGCAACAAGGATATACTGCATAGCACAGGGAATTACACCCATTACCTTGTAATAACTTATAATGGAATATAATCTGCAATAATACTGAATCACTATGCTGTACACCTGAAACTAACACAATATTATAAATCAATTATATTTCAATTAAAAGAAAATACACGTACTCTTAGGATTAAACCAACCATAAGTAGATAACTTCTTTAACTTCAACAGTGTTACTGATGTGAGATTTAATATAAATGTCACATGTCCATGAAAGTAACATTCAAAACTCTTTTTAAAATGATTTAGCTCCAGTTTTGAAGTGATCCAGTTTTCTTCTGATAAACTCTCACAAAGTACTTTGATTATGTCTCTTTAGAGCATGTATCATATCCTTACTTTAACATATTCATTCATTCATTCACTCATTCATTAATTCCTTGACTCTGAATTCAAATAGATAAGTCACAGTTCCTCCTCTCAAGGAACAAACATTCTAGTGAGAGAAATATTTAACTCTTTAAAGATGTTTTGAATATACTCTGATGTAGGTATAGAGTAGACAAAAACTGAGTGTGGTAGACTCTATTTACTGCTCAAAAACATTCCCTACCACTCTACTAGGATGGCTAAAGTTTAAAAAAGAAAAAGGCAGTTAACACCAAGTGTTAGTGAAAATGGTACAGCCATTTTGTACCATTTGGAAACAGTCTGGCAGTCTGGCAGTCTGGCAGTTCCTAAAAATGTTAAACACAGAGTTACTAAATGACCCAGGAATTCCATTCCTAACTGCATACTCAAGAGAACTGAAAACATATTTCACCTAAAAACTTGTACATGAATGTTCATAGCAGCATTATTCATGATAGCCCCAAAATGAAAACAATCCAAATGCCTTCAACCAATGAATAAATAAAATGTGATACATCATAGCTATATCCATTCAATGGGTTATTATTTAGTAATAAAAAGGAATGAAGTATGGATACATGTACAAAATGGATGAACCTTGAAAACAGTATGCTAGGTAAAAGAAGGCAGTCACAAAAGACTACATATTATAAGATTCCATTTAAATGAAATGTCTGGAATAGGCAAATCCATAAAAAACAGAAAATAAATTGGTGGTTGCCCAGGGCTGGGGAGGCTGCTGGGGAAACAAGGAGTGACTGCTAATGAGTACAGGGCTTCTTTTTAAGGTAGTAAAAATGTTCCAGAAATTGCCTGTGGTAATGGTTGCACAACTCTGTGAATATACCAAACACCTCTGAACTGTACACTTTAAAAGGGTGAACTGTGTAGTATGTGAATTATATCTCAATAAGGCTGTTATTAAACAAATATATATTGGGAGGGGTTCCTCCTGCCCCTCTCTAAGAAAGCACTATACTTTCCCATACCAGTGACATCAGATTTGGCCATGCTACTGCTCTGGCTGATGAAATGTGAGTAGAAATGATATATTACACTTCTTCCAAGCAGAAGCTTTAAGAATTAGGACATGGTTTGCTATACCCTCTTTTCCATTTACGAATACTCCAGATAGAGGTCACTTCATCAGACTGAGCCCCAGAGTGAAGCTATGACAAGCAATGTGGGGGTGAGCTATTGCTAACACTCAACAGATTTATAAAGTAAGCAAAATATAAACCTTTGCTATTATAATCCACTGAGATTTTAGGTTTGTTCTTCGCCACAGTCTTGCCTAAAGTGTATACTATACCTGTTACATTTTATGGTAATATGAAGCCATAATAATTATCAAGATATTTTAAAATATTATTTATTTAACTTATCTTTTTATTTTCAATTTTGTGCATGTTTACAATATGCATAATGTGTTAGTCTGGGTAGACAATTAAAAAAATTTGGAAAATATTTCTCTTGATTGCTGAGGACCTATACCTAATCTATTATTCTCTCAGACTCATGGTATAAATTTTCCAGTGTTGTTCTGACAGTGGCACCTCAGGGTGTACAGCAGGGGCTTAATAAACATGCCTCAACTGAAAAAATATTCTTCCAGATGTCAGTAACAATACATAATAATCAGATCAGGAAAATATATTTCAAACTAACAGGCTAGTTATAAGAGTAGCATGAAATAAACCAAGGGGCTAAACAGTAAACAGTAACCATGCTGGGCACATGCCTACACAAAGGAAAACCCTGAGTACAGGTTCCCTCCATAATTTGCACAGATTAATTAATAACCAGAATGGTTAAAATTAAAAAGACTAAAAATATCAAGAGTTGGCAAAGATATGGAGCAACTGGAATGCCCATATGCTATTGCTAGTAGTGCAAACTGGACAACAACTCTGAAAAACTGTTTGGCCATATCTACTAATGATAAAGAGATGTATACCCTATGATCCAGTAATTCCTTTCCTAGGTATATACCCAGCATAAATGTATACAAATTTTCATCTATGGAAATGTTCAAAGCAACACTTCATAATTGTCAAAAACTAGAAAAAAACCAAGGGTCTATCAACAGAACAGATAAATAAAATGAGGTCATTTATATAATGGGATATGTTTCAGCAATGAGAATAAGTGAAATTTACTTACAACGCTTAACATGTAAGAATCTTACACATATAATGTTGACCAAAAGAACACAGACTAAAGAGTATTTACTGTACAATTCCATTTAAATAAGTCCAAAACCAGGCAAGACAAACCTAGCCTTTGAAGCCAAGTTAATAATTACCTTTTGGGAGGGGTTAGTGACAAGAATGAGCAACAAGAGGCTTCTAGAGTGATAAAATGTTCTAGTACTTCATCTGGGTAGTAGTTGACTAAAGCTACGTCAAAATCACACTAATGATTGTGCATATTTTAGTGTATACATATTTTAGTAAAGCATAATGTTTAAAAAAATAAACACACTTTTGAATAACCAATTGGTCCGAGGAAAAATAATAAAATCAGAAAATATCTTTAACTGAATAACAAGTAAACACTACTTAATAAAACCTATAGGATGCTGTCAATGCAGTATTTAGAAACATATCCTTATGTTCAAAAAGAAGAAAGCCTGAGAATCTACAATTCAAGCATTTCTCCATCCTTCAAGAGGTTAGAAAAAGAACAGCTGAGTAATGCCAAAGAAAACAGAGGAAAGAAATAAAAGGTAAAATCAAAAGTGAATCAATAAAAAACATACAATGGAGAAGAACAACAGAGCCAGAAGTTAATTCCCTGAAGAGCCCAATAAAACTGACAAACCTCCGGTGATACTGTTCAAGAAAAAGAAAAATGAGGCATAAATAATAAAAATTAGGAATGAAAACAAAATCATTACCAAAGTTGCATGTAATAAAAGGAAAATTCCAAGTTTTTATGGGTAAATATGTCAATAAATTTGAATATCAGACAGAATAAACAAATTCATAGGGAAAAAATGTTACTTTACCAAAATTTATATGAGAAAAAAAGGGAGAGATTCAGTCATTTAAAAAAATAAATAAGTAATTAAAAATCTTCCCACAAAAAAAGTCCCAGGCCCCACAAGGCTTCACCAAAAAGAATTTCCTAATAATGGAGAAAGAAATAATTCCAGTCTTAGAGACATTCTTCAAGAAAAGGAAAGAGGGGAACATTCTTCAATTCACTTTATGAAGTTTTAATATCAAAATTTGAGAAAGAAAATTATAGTAAATTTCACTCATAAACACATATTAACAAATGGAATCCAACAATATATAAAAAAGCTAAAACATCAAGCCTAAGTGAGTTTTATCCCAAGAATGCAAACTTGGATTAGCATTAGAAAAATTAATAGTATTTGCCACCAATTAAAAGTTAAAAATCATATAATCACCTCAATAGATAAAGCAACTGATGAAATCCAACATCCATTCACAACAACCATAAACGGGCATATAAAAAATTAACAGCAAGCATTATACTTAATGATGAAAGACTAAAAGATCTTTTGAGACCAGGAACAAAATAAGGATGCTGCAATTACCACTTTCCTTCAACACTGTATTGGAAGCCCTTTACTGTGTGATAAAGCCAGAAAAAGAAATCAAATGTCACAGGTAGTCCTCACTCTACGTAGTTTCAACACACATAAATTTCTGTTACTACAGTTTAGTTAAATCACCACTCCCCCAACAACACAGTTTCAATTTCAGTTACCATGGTATATTAAATGTGAGTAACTATATAAAGTAACAGGATTCACTGCTAGCTCTTTGGATGACAAATCACTGCAAGTAACAGATGCATATCATGATCAGTGACCAATGACATCGTCTTTGAAAGTCTGTCAGTGATTGATCATTGTGCATCTGTCATTCAGTTTACACACAAACAGTAAAAATGTAACTATGTTGCCTCTTTGACTTACAGTGATAAACCCACATGACAGCTTATAAAAATGTATAGTCAAAAGAAGGAATTAGCTAACAAAGATCAAAGTGCAGCAAAGAACCAAAAAGTGATAATGCTGGAAGTGAAATTCTAACCAGATATAAATAATTACAGAAGAAATAGTTGACTGTGGAAATGTTGATACTGCTGCCATTTTAGAGACTCTAGATATGCAGTCAGAGAGTGAAGGGGAACACACTGACATAAAATGAAGAAAGTGAGTGTGATGAAAAGAATGGATTTATCCCAGATGAATGCTGCTGGCAAAGAAAATTCACATTACAGGAACTCTCAGAGATATTTCATGACATTGAAAGTGCAAAGGATAAATGTTAGAAGCTAATCCATATATACAGTTCACCAAGGGATATGACAAGAAAAAGGCAATCACTGATCCTTGGGTGGGGCTTCCAGTTTCCGGTTCTGCATATAAGGAGCTTATAAGTCATCCACTCTGTCCTGACATCAAGGAAAAAGCTGAAGAGACTGAAAAATCAACAACTTTTCCTGGATCCTTTCTTATGGAAGAAAGGGGAAGACACAGAGCAAACTGCTGCTCCCAAGAATGCAGAGATAGACAGACAAATGCAGAGTCATGGCTTACCAGTGCAGAGACTCATGAGCAGAAACCACCTTGGAAACTCAATCAGAGCCAAAGGGAGCCATAAATACTATCTAAAAAAGACTTTATGCAAAGATCATACAATAAATTCATGCTTTGATGCAATGTTCGCTCACCCTACTCAAAATATATACAAATGAGAAATTTAAAAATTGAAAGAGAAAACCAGTAAGACAAAGATTGGCATCAAAATGAGGTAACCATCTCCCTGGACCAGAAAGCAAAGCTATGATCAGTTAGAAATATATTAGACTCCAGGTTAAAAAGAAAGCAATGTGAGGAGGATTCTAGGAAGATGGTGTATTAGAAAGTACAAAAATCTGTCTCTCCACCTTTTCAACAATTGCTCTGGCAGAATCTGCTGTAACTATTTTGGGACTCTGGAGACTGCTGAAGGCTTACAACTTCCAGTGGAACATTTGGATGGGTAAATTGTCAATTTTCAGTCAATTTTATTCCTACTACAATAGTAGCTACCCATTCTCTATTCCCAGTTGCATGGCAGGCAGCTGTGTACATATTCCTGAAGCAGCTTGCACATAGCTAGCAGGATCCAGGGTGGCAAAAAGGACACTGTATGTCAAATATCAGCGAACTTTGTTCTTATTGCTGATGGCTGCTTCTGATCACAGAGGTGCAGAAAAAGAGGTAGGCAGTCATTCTGTTCAAGCACCCTCAACACCCTCATTGCTGAAAGCACCTCCCCCTCCAGATGAAGTGACTTCCAGGAAATTTAAAGGACCAGCACTCTTTCCTTCCTGTCATTTTTCACTTTTTTCCTTTAAGAAGCCATACATTAAAGACTAAAAAATTCAAAAATAACTGTATACACAGGGAAAATCAGAAAGTGACCATGCATGCACAGAGAAAGGGTCAGAAAAAAATATAAGAAAATCTTAAGCGACAACCTACAACAATCAAAAACAAAAACGGAATATGAAAACAAATATATGTGTGTATATACATGACTGGGACATTGTGCTGTACACTGGAAACTGACACACTGTAACTGACTATATTTCAATTAAAACAAAACAAAACAAAACAAAACAAAAACCCAACAAACCCTGGGGAAGAGGAAGGATCCAATTTCCAGAGTTACTACATTGTTAGATTCAAATATCTAGTGTTCAACAACAAAAAAATCAGAGGGCAAACAAAGAAACAAGAAAGTATGGCTCATTCAAAAAACAGATTAACTGACACTGTTTCTGAAAAAGAACTTAATGGCAGACAATCTAGACAAAGACTTTAAAACAACTGTCTTAAAAATGCTCAAAGAACTAAAGGAAGATGTGAAGAAAGTCAAGAAAACAATGTGTGAACAAAATGGAAATATCGATCCAGAAATAGAAAGTCTAAAAAGGAACCAAACAAATTCTACAGATGAAAAGTGTAATAACTGAAATGAGTATTTCATTGACAAGATTCAATGGCAAATTGGGCAGGCAGAAGAAAGATCCAGTGAAACTGAAGGTAGGACAATGACAACTGTCAAGTGTGAGGAAAAAAAAGAGAAAAAGATAGAGGAAAATTGAACAGAGCCTAAGGAAACTGTGTGATAACGTCAAGCAGACTAATTATGCACTGTGGGAATCCCAGAAGGAGGAGAGAAAAGTGCAGAGAGAATATTTGAAGAAACAATATCCGCTATACACTAGAAATTGACACAACATTGTAAACTGATTATACTTCAATTAAAAAATAATAATAATGCCTGACAGAAGAAATAAAAGCAAAAGTAAACAAATGGGACCTAATTAAACTTAAAAGCTTTTGCTCAACAAAGGAAACCATCAACAAAATGAAAAGACAACCTGCTAAATGGGAAAAAAATATTTGCAAATGATGCAATCAATGAGGGGTTAATATCCAAAAGATATAAACAGCTCATACAACTCAACATCAAAAAAAAAAAAAAACCCAAAGATCCAATCAAAAAATGGGCAGAAGGCTTGACTAGACATTTTTCCAAAGAAGATAGACAGATGGCTAACAATTCCATGAAAAGATGCTCAACATTGCTAATTATTAGAAAAGTGCAAATCAAAATCACAGTGAGGTATCACCTCACACCTGCCAGAATGGCTATCTTCAAAAAGTAAATACAAATAAATGATGGAGAGGAAGTAGAGAAAAGGGAATCCTCACACACTGTTAGTGGGAATGTAAGTTGATGCAGCTACAATGGAAGACAGTATGGAGGCTCCTAAAAAAAAACTAAAAATAGAACTACCGTATGATCCAGCAATTCCACTTCTAATTGTATATCCAGAAAAAATGAAAACACTAATTTGGAAAAAAAAATATGTGTACCTCATTGTTCATAGCAGCACTATTTGCAACAGCCAAGACATAGAAGCAACCCAAGTACCCATCAACAGATGACTGGGTTAAGATGTGATACATATATGCAGTGGAGTATTACTCAGCCATGAAAAAGGAATGAAATCCTGCCATTTGTAGTAACATGGATGGACTTAGAGAATATTACGTTTAGTAAAATAAGTCAGAGAAAGACAAATACTATATGATAGTACTTCATATGTGGAACCTTAAAAACAATACAAATGAATGTATATGCAAAATAGAAACAGACTCACAGATACAGAAAACAAATTTATGGATCCTAAAGGGAAAAGGGAAGGGGGCAGAGACAAATTAGGTGTATAGGATTAACAGATGCAAACTACTATGCATAAAATAGATAAGCAACAAGAATTTATTGTATACCACAAGGAATTATACCCAATATCTTGTAATAACCTATAATGGAAAATAACTGGCAAAAAAACTGAATCACTATGCTGCATGTATACCTAAAACTAACAAAATATTATACATCAAATATACTTCAATAAAAATAAATAGTAAAAATCTAAAATTATATTCTGCATATAATTCCGCAATTATGTGTGAGCAGACCCAAATAAGTCCTTAAAATAAGACAGATAGCAAATAATAAAACTAAATATAACAAAGTTCCCCCCAAAAAGGCAAAACTAGCAAATCTACATGCCTAAGAATATTCATTTATTCATATACTACTGCTTCTTTTAATAGTTTAAATTTTTTTAATCAAACTATGTATATCAAGTATTTTGAGAAAAATATTGCAACCTAAGGAGCTCAAAAATAAAATAAATTTAAAACATAAGTATCAACATGAACACAGAAAACAACCCTCAACTTTCACTCGATAGTTATCCTCATTGTTCTACAGGAGAAGACTGGCAGAATGGAATGCTCCAAGTATACAGTCCACCATTTCAAATAATTTTACAAATGCTTCTTTAATAGCAATGGCCAGAAAGGTAACTGTACACAGCTAAATTAACTTTTTTTTTTTAACTTTAATGCTGACTAAATTTCCCCAAAAAACTTCACCACATACACACAACACTAACTTCTTAGGTAGTATGCCCAACTCTTAATAAATTTATTTCTTAAAAGAATAAAAATAGCAAAAACTTGAGGTGCGACTGTGTGATACCACAGGCTTTTCTGACAGGGTGTCCGTGTTTGCTCTGTGTTTGTCCTCAGGCGAGGAGCCACCCCTAAAGTCCACAATCTTTTCCTGCTCTTTCTCTCCAGCCACAGTAACCTTTTGTATCCTTCCTTCACTAACAGCATTCTGCCAAAGACTACAGGAAGTATATTAATACACAGACCTTGCCTTTAGCAATTTCAGTTTGAGTATTGCAAATGATTTTACCAATACCTCAGTGGTTAGCTAACTGCAGTCAAAAGCCAGACTTAATTTTACCCTAATGTTTAATGTTTAGTGACTCTTACATGGCTCCTGTGTTTTCAGAGGTTCATTTATTCTATTTATATAAATAGAAAGGCAACACATTTATTATTTCTGGAGAATTACAAAGTAAATTTCACAAATCATGCTTAAAAACAAAACATTAATACTCTTGTAGGAAGTTGAAAGTAACAAGAAACTTGAAAAAGTTCAGGGCTCAAATCCCTTCAAGTATAAATAAGGATATACAGTATTATTTTCTTTCTTCTAACATTCCCCTAAAAATGTATTATAAGTTTAGTTTGCATGTACTTGAGGTACTATTTTTCAAGTTGCTCTCATATGGTCAATCCCACTTAAATTCTTTTCCTTTATGATATTTTTCTATTGGGATGGCTCACCTGTATGATCTCTAAATCTCACACTCAATTTTTTTGGCCAATCAGTTCCTTATACAGAGAATGACAGCATACACCATAAATAATAATCCTACAAAGGGCATTCTTTTCAATTGACCATAATGCCACATGAGTGACTTTGAAAAGAAATAAGTTAATATATTTAATTGGAAGACAACATGCAACCATAGAATATAAGCTCAGCAAGTGCTAGGACTTTTTATTCTTCTTTTTTGGGGTAGTGCTATAGCCACAGTACCTAGAATAGTGTTCAATAAATATTTTCTCAACACATGAAAATTGGTATACGTTAAAATAAACTAATTTTAAAATAGTATTTTATTAAAAAATTAAATACAGTAAAGCCTTCTAGAGCACAGATTCTCATTCATCTTATGGTCTTAAGGAAATATCAACATTTACAAGATTAAGCTCTAACAGAGATGAACCAAAATATTAAAATATTTAAAAGAATTAAATGTTAATATTAAATATTAAAAAAGAAACCAAAACACCACAACAATATTTTTAAAGACTTTTAAAATTGGTAAAATTGATAGAGGAAGTTAAAAATTCAAAGCAGTTTTTCATGTAAATTGTGATTCCACTTCTTTTTAAGGTATGGAACAAATAAAAGCCAAAACTATAAAACTTCCCAAAAAGGAAGCTTATACTAGTGTCATTACCAAACATTACCCATTAGACAGTTGTTAACATAAATGTTCTGCATACTTTCAATTTAACAACTAGTAGACTCTCTAAAGGAAATTCCCATAATAAAGATAAATGCTCTAATTTTCTGCTTATTTTTTAAATGTATATAAATGTAACAGTTAAGAATACACAAGCTTTGATATTTTAAAAAATTTAATGGCTAAACTGAAATGCATACGTTAAAATTAAAAAAAAGCCTCACGGTTTTTTCTCCTTGAATTATGCCTGGCCAAATATTTTTCACGTAACAAATCTTCATTTTTTTAAGAGTACCAGCAAAATGTCACATAGCAAAAAAAAAAAGAAAAAAAAATGATTTGAGATAATTTTAAAAACTGATTAATGATAAAAATCTACTATCATTGTTACAGATTCAATCAGGCTTGAAAATCAGCATTATCAGTGATGTGCCCTAATCTATCATAGTCATCAAAACAAATCATAAAACTTTATGAAGCCCAACATCACCTATGTAGTATTTTTGCTAAAAAGTTAACCTAAATCTAATCAAGATGAAAAAATCTGGACAATTCCAAAATGCTGTCTACAAGACAAATGACCAGATGAGCTAAACAAGTGAAGGAAATTAAGAGGTACAAACTTCCAGTTACAAAATAAATGAGTCACAGGGATGAAATGTACAGTGTGGGGAATACAATTAATACTAATATAATTATTTTTAAAAGACAAATGACTAGCCTTCTCAAAAAGTCAATGTCATGAAAAACAAAAAGGGTGAAAGAAATAGTCTAAATAAAATCGAGAGACACATCCACTAAATGCAATGTGTAAACCTTAAGTGGATCTTGGAAAAACAGCTATAAAAAACTTTGGGAATAAATGAGGAAATTCGAAAACAAACTACATATTAGATATTATAGAATTATTATTCATTATCTTGGCTATAAAAACTACATTAGTTATTTTGGAAAGTGCTCTTGTTCTCAGAAGATGCAAAGTGAAGTATATAGATGAGAAGTACCATGATGGCTGCAATTTACTTTCAAATTGTCTGGCTTAGGAAAAAAAGTGTAGCTATATAATGTAAATGTGGCAAAATGTTAATAATTGGTTAATATAGAGGAAATTGATACTATTCTTCAGTACGTTATTCCTTCAACATTTCTGCAGATTTAAAATTTTTCCAGGTAAAAAGTTTGAAGAGAAATGTCACCAGGTCAAAAATTTTCTTCATATTTCAATTTAATTTCAGTAAAAATTACAAAATCCAAAGCTGGCTAACACATGGAAATTTTATTTTGTAAACATCTTATGACTTAAAGTAATAACTGTTACTGATTCATGTTATAGATACATTATAGATAACTAGGATTATAAAGAAATTCCCATAAATTGATCCTATTACTTGGATTTCTATTATAAAATCTGAGTTATAGTTATATTTTAAAAGATTTTAAAAGATAGCTAAAAAAAATTCTGGCCTAATAAAAAGGTTAAGTAGTTACCCTAATGAAATAGGAAATGTTCTTATATTGGGAGAGTTTTTATAGTGCTTTTCCAAAGGCAAGAAGGCTCTCCCATTATGGGACCTGGATAATCTAATCATACATGCAAAAGTCCACACACTTAATTCATCACTCTCTTTCTACTAGGGAAATCCATTATCCAGCAAAGCTGGGGTACAACAATTTACAGAGAAAAGGAAAACTATCTAATACAGTAAAACAATAAAGATCATCTTATATGTGTAAACATAGACTGGGAAGTATTTTCGTATTTCTCATATGTGTAAACATAAATTGGAAAGAATTCATTTCTGGAAACCAGTGTATTTAGTCTCCAGAACTAGCCTAAAAAGGGAGGAGAGAATGGTCATCATTCTCTTTTCAAAAATGAAGGGAAAAAAAGTAAGAAGTCAAGCAATTTTCCCATAATCATTAATTTGATGTATTTCAGATTCATAATTCCCTTCCTTGAATTAGTGCCCCACTTCCTGTCCATAAACTGAAAAGTATGTAGCTAGTGGTTACAGCAATAAATACAAATAAGGCGATCAGATATCTATTCACATACCAAAAAACTCAACAACAATGGCTCAATATGGATACATTATATATAACATATGTAATAGTATGAATATTTTATTTTGCAACATATTCATCAATCTATGAAAGAAAGAAGCCATTCGGTGTATTCTTTCTTTAATGCCCCCTCCAAGTTTCAACTTTTCTTCAATGAAATCACTATATAGTCCAGAGGGAAAAAAAAGAACATATCTCATCAATTCTATTAACAAGATAAATTTTTTTTAACATTTTAAGATCTCTGAAATCAAGACACATCTAATCATTGACAATATCCCACAACTGCTATAAGGATACAAAGGAATTTGGTGGTTGTTCTATTGGTTTGAGAAAACAACTAACTCCTACACATTTCCAACAACATTTAAGGACCATCTGATCATTGTCTGAAAACCTCCCAATGACACCGTCTGCTAAGATCAAGAAACTTTCTGTATGAAAACCTGGAAAGTGGTGTTAGCAAAGAGGAAAAATTCCTGGAGGCAATACTGGGATAGTCTTGTCAAGAAATGCTGCATTCTAGTACACTAAGTGGTACACAGGTAATACAGTGTAGAAAAACTGATTCTAAAAGTTATTCAGAAAAAAATAAAAATAAAAAAAATAAAAGTTATTCAGAAGAGTCAGACTCTGAATACAAAGACACTTTAGAAACACCTTAACTAACTTATTATACTTATATTTCCCTTTTTAAATATGGCCAAGAGATAGATGAATTTTTTTAAAATTTTAATTAATTCTGAAAAAGCTATTTCAAAAAACATAAGCAAATGATAAAGCAGAGTATCACAGTTTAGCTGGATTTAGGGGAGGTGGGGGTAGAACAAAATATCAGATTTCTCCTTAAAAATATGCCCCAAAATGTCTTAAATGATATCACTTAATAGTAGCAATAACAAAGGGAACAGATACTCTCATGTAATACTGCTGCTGGGAACATAAGTACTTTCTGCAGTACATTCAATATTAATAAAGCCTTAAAGATGTACATAACTTCTTACCCAGAAACTTCACTGAAATAATCAGAGATGAGTGGAAAGTAGTTCAGAATAACACTGTTTATATTTTTTAAGTAAAATTAGAAATAAATACCCCCCCAAAAATTAGTTAAATAGATGTAGCAAATAAAATGAGACATAATTATTCCAAATTGTAACATGCAGTTATTTCAATGATGAAACAGAAGAAAAGATGGTAATAAAATATTGGTAACTAAAGGATACACTGATCTAAACAATACATTTATAAATTTTAAATAAATTTACTCAATATATTTAAACCGTACACATGTTCATAAAAAACCTATTAAGGTCATATGACAGAACCTTAATTAATTAATAATGGCAATCTCTACAATATGGGGAGACAGATGATTTTTTTCCTTTTATTTGCTTTCCAGAATCTTCTACAAAAAGAAAAAATTTTACTTTTGTTATATCTATATGAAGGAAATTGTACAGTTCTTTAAAATCATATCAGGGACTCATAGTATTCTGTGTGCTCAGGCCTGTTCATAAAACTTTATTAAATTATAGTGAAAAAATAAATAAATATAAAATCTTCTCAGAAAATTACTGCATGAAATGCTTCTCCCCTAAAAAGACTAAACTAATCAAGAAGAAAAACAGGATCCAAGAATCAATGAATCCAACACAAGACACAAATAAAAACATATTCAAATAAGCATTATATAGCAATCATATAAAACTCAGACTGAAACAAGTCACCCAAAAAAAGAGGTCTTCCACAAAAGGGAAGTTTTGACAAACTAGATGATGTATTTAAAATACTGGAAAACCAGAGGAAAATTAAAGACAAACTAAAAAATAGAGACATCCATGGTTTAGAAGACTCAATATCATTAAAATGTCAGTTTTCCCCAAACTGACCTAAAGATTCAAAGCAATCCCAATCAAAGCCCCAGACAGCAAGCCGGTGAAACAAACAGATTCTAAAACATATATGGAAATGTAAAGAGCGAAGAGTAGTGAAGGCTCTTATGCTACCAAATATCAAGATTTATTAGAAAGTTACAGTAATTAAAACAGTGTAATATTGGCAAAATGATTTCTTAAAATACAGTAGTGGAATAAAGTCCAGAAATAGACTTATACATATATGGTTACCTAATTTACCACAAAATATCACGTCAGTTCAGTGCAGTAGGGGTGGGGAAACAGACTTTTCAATATATGGTGCTGCCTCAACTGGGTATCCACACAAAAAGTACAATCTTGACCCCAACCCCATAGCATACACAAAAGTTTACTTCAGATAGGCTATGGAACTAAATGCAAAAGATTAAACAATATAAATTCCAGAACACTACAAAAATTTTTAGATAGACATTAGGGTAGCAAGGAATTCTTGAATAGGACATAAAAAATACTGACAACTTAAAAATTTCAATTTTATTAAAATTAAGAACTTGCTTTCATCAAAAGAAACTACCAATAGATAAAAAGGCAAGCCACAAAACATGACATTTCTGCACAAGATCAAAGAGATACCTGTAATACATACATCTGACAAAAGATTCAAATCCAGAATATATAAAGAAACACTATAAATCAATAAGAAAAAAGCCAACAAGCGATTTTAACAAGTATTTCACAAAACAAGATATCCAAGTACACAATCAATATATGAAAAATTCCTCAACTTCAAGAATCATCAGGAAAATGCTAATCAAATGCATAATTCTTTACTATTAAATACACACCAGAAAGGCTAAAATGAAAAACAGACAAAAACAAGGCTTTAAAGCAACTATAACTCTCATTCACTGCTGACAGGAATGTAAATTGCAATGATCACTTTAGAAAACTATTTCATAATATCTTCCAAAGCTGAACAACACATATTCTGTAATTCCTTGGGTATATAACCAAAAGACCACATCCATAGTTACCCAAAGACACATACAAGAATGTTCACAGTGACACTATTTGTAATGATTAAAAGACATGAAAGACAATTACAGTTATTGGCAAGGGTATGGAAGAGTAACAACCCCTTCATACAGTGCTGGTGGAAGTGCAAAACTGAACAGCCAATTTGGAAAACAGTTTGGCCATTTCTTAAAAAGTCAAACATAAACTTACCAAATGCCTGGCAATTTGTCCACACACAAATACTCATAGCAGCTTTATTTATAACATCCAAAAAAAAAATAGAAACAATTCAAATGTCTCATCAATAGGTGAATGGATAAATTGCAGTATATCCATAAAATGTAATAATATTCAGCAAAAATAAGAAATGAGCTATTGATACACAAAACAACACAGATAAACTGCAAAATAATTATCCTAAATGAAAGGGGCCAGACCAAAAAAATGTACATGCTGTAAGATATATGAATTAAATTAAAATTCTAAAAAATGCAAACTAATCTATAGTGATAGAAAGTGGATTAGCGGTTGCCTGAGGGTGATGGGGAAAAGGGACTCAAGGAGGGGTGAGTGGAAGGGAGGGATTATAACGGGACATGAGGAAACTTTTAAAGATTATAGGCATGTTTATTATCTTGATTGTGATGACAGTTATGTCATCTACCTATGTTAAAACTTATCAAACTACAAGTAGTGCAGTTTACCATGTGTCAATTATATCCCAATAAGGCTGTTTATAAAAAGTCAGCACAGTGGAACTTTTGTGAGAGTGTGAGAGTGAGGGAGTGAAGTGGGAGGATCAAGAGGGATTTCTAAAGTGGTGTTAGTGTTCTGATGCTTGACTGGTTATTAGTTATATGGGTGTATTTACTTTGAAAATTCATGGAGCAGTATACTTAGGATCTGCCTACTTTTCCGTATGCACTGTTATACCTTAATTTTTTTAAAGCTTATTAAAAAGAAAATGAGATACTATTATCTACTCATCAAAATGTTGCTCTTTTTAATTTTAGAGAACATCATGTGTTAGCAAAGATGCAGAACAACTGGAACTCTCATACACTTCTGCTGAGTGGGTATAATCACTTTGGAAAATCACTGTATCTACTAAAATGGAACACACATATATACCCAGTGACCCAACAGTTCTACTCCTAGGTGTGTAACCAACAGAAATGCACACATATGTCCATCAAAAGACATGTATAAAACTTTTACTTAGAAACACTAGTTAAAATCATCCAAAACTGCAGACAACTCAAATTTTAATCATCAGTACACTGGAAAAACAAATCGTGATAAATACTGATTTAGTGGACATTATATAGTAATGAAAAAGAATGAACTACTCCTACATGCAAAAACATGTATGAAGCTCAGAAACTTAATGCTGAGTGAAAGAAATCAGACTTGGGAGATGATACCATGAGACTATTTAAATTCAAAAACAGTCAGAAATTCAAAGGTAACAGCTATTCTGGTGAAAGTCAGCGTACTAGTACCACTGGAAGGTATGAATAATAACTGCTTCTAGAGCCCTGGTAATGTTCTATATCAATCTGTGTAGTAGTTATGTGACCATGTTAACTTCATAAAAATGTATCAAACAGTATACTCAAGATCTGTCCATCTTACTGTATGTATATTACAATTAAATTTTTTTAAATTTACTCCTCAAAATTTCAACTCTATACTGAGCCAGAGAAGGAAAGAAAAAGAAATAATTCAAATAGTGCAGCTATATTCTCTGACCACACCCTACTACCAATGAGAATTATGTCCCCAGACAAAGAATACAAACAATAAGCCTGACATACTCAGTACATACTGGCAAAATCTGTAGAAAGAATGTGTTGACTATTTTAGGGGTTTCTCTACTATTGACAAGAAGTAAAAACACTGTTTAGGCAACCAAAGAACAGGGTAGAGAAAACTTTGTCTATATCCTCAAGAAATAAACTGAAAAATTAATTGGGAAAACATTGAAAAAAAATCTAAAAGGCAAAAATGACAAATAACAAGAAGTCAGAAAACTGGCTCTCCATAAATGTGCTCACTGTCCCAAGCAGAGGCAGAGAGATACAGAAATACTCTAGTGTATAAATACGATTACTCTATGAAATTGTGAAATATCCATTATTAGGTTATTTATACAGTTTACATACATTATTAAGTAGAACTGTAAAAACAAAACCAGGTATAATTTACTTGACAGACATTTAAAGACATTTTTCAAGAGTAAATGTGATTGCTCTGTAAAATATAATTTCACTGTATTGTGTAGTATATATACATATATACACATAAATACATATATCTATACATATATAACATGTGTGTGTTTAATACAAGAGACAGTCTAAATAGATTATTCAGAGTTAGAAAAGTAGCAAAGGCACTAAAGTAGTACCAAATTATATTGGAAAGAGTAGGCTGAAAAGGAATGGTTTAAGGTGTTAATTTCTCATTTAACATAAGTAGTAATCAAGCAATAATGTCTAGAGTTGATAAATTGGAATCAATTATAAGAACATTATTTAAAGATATGGAAAAGATCACCAAAACAACCAGAACAGGATTTGCTTTTAATCTTTTCTTTGAAGAAAGAGACTGGGATTATGGCAGGAGACTGCTACTTTTCATACAACTGAATGTAGTATTTTATATTTTTAATCATGAACTGGTCCTATTTGATTATTAAAACTTTAAAATATGTTACAGAAGAATGCAACACACAAAAATTTTCACTCCATTTAATTTTAAAAGCAGATCATATACTTTGATCCCAATGGAAACACGTCTATAGAGGCACTGTATGAAAACATATCTGTAAAGGGTATAACTGTCCCTATTTCACAGGTTTGAGGGAATTAAACCAGATAATATACCAGCAAAGTTACCAGCAAAGTTCCTGTACAATGTAAGGATTCAATCAATATTAGCTATCATTACTAGTGTCTATTATACATGCAGAGAATAAAGATTCAGCACTAGTGTTAGAACTGATGCTAGTCATTATGTAAAGTATCTGATATATAATAAGTACTCAATAACTAATGGCTGAATTAATTAATTACTGAGTCTATAGACTCAGGAACAGATAGCTTTCAAGGAAAAGATAATTCTAAGACTGTTAAATAAAATAAAGACAGCTACCTGGTAAACCACAATGAAATTAGAATAAAAGTAAAATCAAAGCCTAACAAAGTACAAAAAAAAAAAAAAAACTAACAAAGTACAAAAAACAAATCACGCCCCAATTTTATCATTTATAATAAAAATAACAATAGCAGCAGCAGCATAAATTACACGGATAACAGTGGTTATCAGGTATAGCATTTCCTGGGTGTTAATTTTTCCTTCAAATGTTCTCCTGTATTATTAAATTTTTTTATAAATACTACTTCTATAATTTGGTGGGGGGAATCAATATTAGAATTCTACTCCACATAGAAAGTAACTGCTTACAAGGCCAAAATTTCCAAATTACATTAAACTGTTTTTGTACAAGGAAGGGAGTTACTGATTCTTACATATTCACAAGATGATACATCAACATAATTTTTCCTTGGCACATTTAGCTATCTGAGAGCAAATAAAATTCTAATTAAACTTAAATGCTTAAATTTCCCTATAAACAGCACCACACCATCCACTGAAAGCATACCATACTCTGTCAACAGAGACCTAATGCGAAATAAATGCTTGATTGAACAAAACAATAATTAACCTTTCATAAAACTGTAGAGAACAGGATACATAAGGGAGAATGAATATACATACTTGTAGAATACATTCACTACTACTTATACTCATAAATATTTTACGAATATTGTGAATATTATCTTTTCCCAGAAGGTTCACAACCTTCTTTGCAGTAAAGAGCAACTTAGCTTCTCATTTGAAGATTCAAATAAAGGAAAAGAAGGATCAAAGTCAGAGCCAAAAATAAGAAGAAAAGAGGATGCAGGGATACCAAGGCTTCTTTCCAACAACCACATCTGCCCTTAAGCCAAAGAACAAGTAAACAGGATGGGGACCTCCATTTCTAAGCTTACCTGTGCATACTCTCTTTCAATAGCAGCCTTCTTCTGACTGAATGTCCTAAAAACACAAATAAAAATTCATTACCAAAAGCATAACAGTTATTTTGTATAAAGTTATCAACATACCCTCAAATACTGCTTGGTAAACTGTGCTGAAGGGGGAGACACAACATTTCATTCATCTTATGTGCCTAGGAACACTGCTGATACCACAGACTCCAGAGTTAAGACAATCTACATTCAAATCCTAACTCCACCGCTTACTAGCTGTGTGACCTTGGTCAAATCTCTGTGCTTGTTTCCTTCTTGGTAAAATGGGTATAGTAACAGTATCTACCTCATAGGGATAGTGTAAATTTTAGTTAATAAAAATATCTAAAATGCTCAAAATAGTCTCTAGCACAGATTTGCTACTGTTACCAGAATTGCTACTGCATAGCGGGTACTATAAATGTTTACTGAATCTAATAATCAACATAGAGGGAACTACAGAAAACAAAGTGAAAAATCAAATTTTGACTAGCTTCTCAACATGAAAAACAGTCAAATCATTCCCTTCATTCCAGTCTTTTACAAGAGTCACCAAAGTACAATTCCACTACATGTTTGTGGTTATGATGAAAGCACCCTTTCCACACATGTATTATGTTTCTTAAATTCTACAGTAAACACATTTCACATTTTAATATTTATGATATCGGTATTCATCTCTGAATAATGATTAGAAGTATTTTCTTCTATCTTAACAGTATATGAAATATAGTGTACCTTACAAACCAGAGGCAAGATAGACTTAATGAAATATGATAATATTAACAATTTTCCTTGAATAGTCTGACTTTAAAGACTTTTCTGTGAGCTGCCAGATATCTGTGCTCTTAAAATCACTTCATTAAGGCAGAGATATCAGAGTAAAAAGTGAAAAATATAAAGAAAAGAGCTGGAATAGAAAAAAGGCAGTAATACTGAGTGAAATAAGTCAGTCATAAGAAGAAAAATACTGTATGATTACATTTATTTAATATACTTAGAGCAGTCAAAATCATATAGACAGAAAGCAGAATGATGGTTGCCAGAGGCTGGGAGGAGAGGATCAGAAGAATTATTATTTGATAGGTAAAGAGTTTCAGTTTTGCAAGATGAAAAGAGCTCTGAGGATGGATGGTGGTGGCTGCAGAACAATATGAATGTACCTAAAACCACTAAACTGTACACTTAAAAATGGTTAAGACAGTAAATTTTATGTTATATGTATTTTACCACAATTAAAAAACAGAAAAAAAAGAGCTAAACAAGATCTTTTTCCTTACGGAGTACACTGCATTATAAAGCATTTAACACAGTCCTTTAAAATATAATTAGTCTACACTCCTTAATTGAAAACATATAAACTCTATATCATATATGCATATATATAAAACACACTGCATTTCCATTTGTATACTGTTTTTTATATATAAATGTGGTGTGTGTATGTATATACATGCATATATGTATACATGTGTGTTCATATATATACGTGTGTGTATGCGCATATATATATATATACACACACACACACACCTATATGTACATACATATATACATAAAACAGTAATGTAAATTTTCTCTGGGCAATGGGATTACAGGCTTTCACTTTCTTCTTCTGCTTTTGCTTTCTGTATTTTCTGATGTCTTGGTAAGAATATCATGTTTGAAAAAATTAATTCCTTATTTTAAATAAATAAATGCACATTCATAAACATATGCACACACCTTTTTTTCTAACACCCATGCTGTATTACTAAAGATGGACTTAGAAATTATTATGACTAGTGCTACTAAATATATTATCTCCCCAGGCAAATGAGACTAATTAAAATGAACTCATTTATACTTTTACCATTAAAAAATCTGAAAACTTACCTGTATTTTGAAGGAGGTGGTATTTTTAATATTTTACAAAAGATAAATGTAAATATTTAAGCTATTTATTTAGTACACTTTTAAGCTCAGATGCATTTCATCTTGAAATAAGAATGTTCAAATGAAGTATGCAAGAAAAGGAGAACTATTTTACTTTGAAAATGCATGCCAACTAATTTTAAAATTCTCAGTGGAATCTTCAGTTGTCAAACAATTACATAGCTATTAAGTAATTTCCTCTTGTAAAGAAAGAAAACAAAAACAAGATGACAGCTACTCAAAATTTACATCGTATTAGGAAATCTATTTATTATAAACCATTTCAAAGGAACAGAACAAAAAAATCTATCGATAATCTCCATATAAGATGAAAAGGCACTTGTTAAAATTCAACATCAGTTTCTCAAAAACCTCTTTTAAAATATTAATGAGTGGTATAATTAAACAGATGGACAAGAACAAGTGTTGGCAAGGATGCAGAGAAATTAGAAATCTCATGCTGGTATGCTGGTGGGAATGTAACATAGTAGCAGCTGCTTTGGGAAACAGTCTGTAAGCTCCTCAAAAGGTTAAAGGTAGAGTTACCATAAGACCCAACAGTTCTATTCCTAGATATATACCCAAGAAAACTTAAAAACATACTCTACACAAAAATCTGCAAATGAATGTTCACAGCAGCATTATTCATCACAGCCCAAAAGTGAAACTGGTCTAACAATGGCTCCTTATGAAGAAAGGAACTGGTGGTAGTGCCTAAAAGAAAGACCTTTTACTGTTTTCTTGTTCGTACTACTGGAATCTATACCATGTGTACATGTATATATTTCTTATTGAGGTGAAATTTACATGACATACAATTAAGCATTTTAAAGTATACAAATTCAATATAGCATTTAGTGCATTTACAATGTGTACAACCACCACCTCTCCCTACTTTCAAGATTAAATCACTTCAGAAGAACACTCCATACCCATTAAGTAAGTTATCATTCTCCATTCCCCGTTCCCTTTACTCTTGGCAACAACTAATCTAATTTTCTGTCTCTATAGACTTGCCTATTATGAATATTTCATATAAAAGGAGTAATATAATACATGGCCTTTTGTCTTCTTTCACTTAGCATGTTTTCAAGGTTCACCCAAGTTGTAGAATGTATCAATACTTCATTCCTTTTAATGGCTGAATACCATTTCAATACACAAGATATACTGCAATTCATCCATTCATCCATTGATGGACATTTGTCTCCACATCTTCACCAGTATGAATAATACTGCTATAAACATTCATTTATGAATTTCTATGTACAGATAGGTTTTAAGTTCTTTTGAATATATACTTAAGAGTAGAATTGCTGGATCATATGAAAATTATGTTTAACTTTCTGAAGAATCATCAAACTACTTCCCGTAACAGCTACACCATTTTACA
This sequence comes from Camelus bactrianus, assembly GCF_048773025.1. Lineage (NCBI taxonomy): Eukaryota > Metazoa > Chordata > Mammalia > Artiodactyla > Camelidae > Camelus > Camelus bactrianus. The sequence continues at coordinate 47,734,626 of NC_133548.1, forward strand.
TTTCCACTGTGTATTTTTTAAATTTAATAGTTAAATGAAACAAACTAATCTTTTAAAGTAAATTATATTACATTCAGAAGAATCCTATATGGACAGTAAAAAAATGTGGCAACTCTGTATGTACTAGTATGGAAAGATATCCTCAATTAAGTCATTTAATAAACACTGATTTGCTATCATTGGAAAGACACTGTATGGGTACATTGTATAGATATAGCAGTGAATACAACAGACATCAAGTAGGACTAACAGATTATAAACAAATCATTACATAAAGAAATAGTCAATGACAAATGAGATTATTAATTATTAAGTACTACAAAGGAAGCTGCAATGTATTACCAGTATTTTTTAAAGCTTCAAAACAGTAGGAAAAGCAAGATCTCATTTTATCTTAAGAATATTAATATATATCTCTATGTAATATAGGTATCGGTATACACTCACAAATATCTGGAAACTACATATTGAGGAGAACACTCAAAGAATATATGCCAAATTTTTATCATTAAGGGAAGGGGATGTGAGACTTATTTTCTACTCTGATTCTGTTTTTTCTAATAATCATTTATTATTTCTATAATTAGGAAAAAATTAAAGATATAAAACCACTAATTTTCAATCAGCTCATATAAATTCTGTATCATACAGAAAGGAGTAAGAATAAATCCCTGTAACAATTCTTTAATAAAAATCTAATGTTCTAAACAATTTTCCTAAAATAAATCTGATCAAGCCACTTTCCTGCTACATTACTGAAATGGCTCTTCATCAATCCTTGAAAAAAATCTAAATTCCTGTAACAGGACAAATGAGGCTACTGACTATCCAGACTTGACTGCTAGTGTGGCTTCATCTCTGTTAACTGCCCACTTTACACCTGAGGCTCCAGCTAATTTTCCTAAAATGACCAGTAGGCTTATGGTTTCACACTCTAGTAAATGTGGTCCTTTCTGCTTAGAATTCCCTTCCTCAATTACTTGGTCTAAATTTCTCATCCTTCAAAACTTAGCTTAAGCATGTCTTAAGAGAAATCTTCCTGAATTCCACTTGTGATTTAGATAACCTCTCCTCTGAGATCCTCCAGCATCTTATAATACAGCACCTGCTTCAAGTATTGTAATTATCTGTGAAATTGACTATGGAGTTCCCTAAGAGCAATGAGTGTGCATTGTATTTATATGTGTAGCACAGTGACTGAACACTGCAGTAGTTCAATAAATGTTTGCTGAATGAATGAGAGAACAGACAGAAACTATATAATCAGATTTCAGACTCCATAAGTTTCAGTAGGCTAGCTCCTGGGACAGGTGGAACCAAGATCACAGTCTACACCCGTATGCATCAGTTAAGTTTCTTGACGTTGATTGCAGATTGTATCAGTTAATACAACCATTTTGTGCACGTGAGCATTAAAAACCAAGGAAGGTATATGAGTGTGCAATAAAGGTTTAGCCTTGGCCAAAGAGAGGTCTGGCTTTTGCCTTTGTCTTTGGGAGGTAATCTCTAAACCTCTGGAATGTCATGCCTGATAAGAATTTTTTATTTACCTGGGACCCTTAGGCCATGACAGATAGAAAATGCTAACAGTGTGATTTATTGGGGGTGGGTGAGGGTGGAAGGTAGGCCACATGGTGTCAGCTCAACTTCTGAAGGAGCTGGAGACTAAGGTCAGCCGCATGGGCAGTCAATTATATCTAAGTGACCAAATACATCTCTTTCCTTGGATAATTTTAAAATATATCCTTTCACTATAATAAACCAAAACTTAGAGTAATTTTTCAGTGAGTTCTGTGAGTCCTTCTGGCAAATTATCAAATCTGAGGGTAGTCTTGGTGAATACAACCTTGCAAGTTATATAAGAAGTGAGGGTGGTCTTGGAGGCCTCCAAACTTGTAGTTGGTGTCAGGATTAAGAGTTGTCTTAGGGACTCCCTAACTCTGTAATTCATCATCAGGATAAGCAGAACACCTAAGAAAGTTCAAATTATTAATGGTAGTGGTAGAGATGGGATATCAATAACCATAGTGATGAGTATTAAAAATAAAGATAAATACACCCACCAGAATGGCTAAAATTTTTTAAAAAACCTGATAATTATAAATATCAGTGAAGATATAGAGAAATGAAACTCTAACATGATGGTGATGGGAATGTAAAATGGTACAACCACACTGGGAAAAAATCTGGCATTTCTGATGTAACTAAATATAACTTCTACCTTGAGATAGTAATTGTAATGATAGTATCGTTACCAAGAGTAATGATAACAAGTGTCCACAAAAGCACTTGATAAAAATATTTATAGCACTTTTATTCATATATAGCCAAGAACAGGAAACCATCCCAGTATCCACTGGTGGGATAATAGATCAATAAACGGTGATATATTCTTACAATGGAATAAAACTCAGCAATAAAAACAAATGAACTACAAGATGATCACCACATTTTTACTACTCGGAGTTAGCTGACCTCTTATTTTATAAATGACACTGTTTAAATATAACTAATATCAAGATATAAAAAATAATCAGTATGGACAGCAAATTGGGGTTAACGGAACTATACTTATATTATCAGCACATTGACAACTCTTTCATAAAGAAACCTTTATAATTTTGTTCTGGAATACAACAGCTGTTTTTAGAGGTATTATTACCACAAATATGGCAATAGTATTAAAATGATGACATGAGAATATCAAAAAAAATTTTTTAAACAAGGCAAGTAAAATGAATAACTGAAGCTATACAAAGTCTGACAGAGAGGAAACTATTTGGCTCCTAATAAAAAATATTAATTCACCAACATTCATTATCTTCAGAATTTCAGGTATTCTACTAAATATGCACTGGGATTATAAAAATGAAAGAGACATGGATTCTGCTCTCAGGGGATTCATTAGTATAAGATATAAACAGATGATGCCAAGACCCACAAATGCTACAGTCACAGAATGAAAAGTAGAAAGTGTCCTTATTAATTAGGTAATCTTGGGCAAGTTAATTTTCCTGACTGTGCTTCAGTTTCCTATCAATTAAATAGGAATAAAAAGAACATCTACCTCATAGAATTATTATGAGGATTAAATAAGTACATATTTGTGAAGCACTTAGAACAGACTTGGCACATAGTAAATGCTAGAAAAGTATTTGTTAAATAAGTGAAAATATTACATCCACAGTTTATAATTATGAAATTTAATCCAGTTTAAATACTTTGACTAACTGCATGAATACACAAAGCACTAACAAAAAAATACATTTTAAGTAATTCTGGTCTTAGTTGACAGAGCAAAGTCAGAATCTCCCTTCTCCTCTCAGAAATTACCTAAAAGCAACAAAGAGAAAAAAACGTAAATGTAAACACGATTTCTAATAAAACTAGGAAAGATATGAACTATAAGTGGAAGACAGGCCAAAGGAGAAACAATTTAATTGGAGAAAGAGGGTAAATACAAGGCTTGATGCTCCAAAACTCAAAGGAGTTGGGGGGAGTATATTTCTTCAACTGCACTTCCTTAGGTATAAAATTTAAGCCACATTCACAACAACAAAAGCAGGGGACGTGGGCTAGCGGAGGGAGCTTTGCTGTTCATAGACTGAAGAAATAGAGGAGAAAGTATTAAGTTAGAAATCACACAAAACAAGCTACGCTGGCAGAAATTAGGCTGCTAGTGCAGCAAAAAAAAATTCATAGTGAGACAGCTTACACTATGAACGCCCTGCAGCAGCCAATCTCTGGCTGAGAAGACATAAAATAAACTCATTCACTCAATCCTGGTCATAAAGAAAATTACTGTAAATTTAGAAGACAGTAGCTACTCTGAGATACCTACTTCTGATATCCTAAAAAGTAGTACAGGAAAAAACCCTCTTCACTGAAAAATAAACCCGAAGGAAGCAAGAATAGATCAATACAAATAGAAAATTTTTAAAAGAAGGAAAAACACAACAGGAAAAACAGTAGCCAAGGGACACTCATGAGAAAAATGCTGCCATGGAGCCGATGAATTTTTAAAACTTAAAAGCAAAACAAAACAAACCCTAATGAGGCAAATACCACTTCCCAGCAGTTACTGAATGTCAAAGTCCTAAGAGAACAGCAGTGGTGAAAGTGGGCATCCTCCTGTCTTATTCCTTTAGGAGGAAAGCGTTTAGTCTTTCATCATTGAGTATAACATTATTTGTGGGGGGTTCATATGTGCCCTTTGTCATATTAAGGAAGTTTCCTTTAATTCCTAGTTTACTGAGTGCTTTTATCACGAAAGGGTGTTGAATTTTGTCAAATGCATTTTCCACCTCTATTGAGATCATCATGTGATTCTTCCCTTTGTTCTATTAATATGGTGTATTTCACTTCTTGATTTTCTTATGTTGAACTTTTGCATTCCTGGAATAAATTTCACATTGTCATAGTATATAATCCTTTGAATATGTTATTGGATTCAGTTTGCTAGTATTTTGTTGAGGATTTCTGCATCAATGTTCATAAAGGATATTGATCTGTAGTTTCTTGTGGTATCTTTGTCTGACTTTGGTTATCAAGGTAATGAGGACTTCATAAAATCTAATTATAACAAGCCACATTTACTTGACATATTACTCCTCTAAGAATCCAAGAATCAAGCAAATCCTCCTCCAGAGGTTTGTAAAAGTCCTTAAATTTTTGAAAAGCACTTTTGCAATATATTCACTTTTGCAATACCTGAAACAAGATGCTTAAGGTCCCAGTAAATACTACTGCTAAGACAAAAAATGCAAAGCAATGTTTTCTGTTATTAAATAACCTTTAAACAGCTCCTGAGAACTACACAGTCATTCCCCACTGTGCACAGAACTCATTATAATACAGATGCTAGTAGCTAACAGTACAATTCCAGTCCAGCTCACTTGCCCTGCCACTTGGCATTAGTGAGAAACACTACATACTCTTTATACCTGGTACAATTAAATAACACACAAGGTATTACCATCCAACTCTGCATCTCCTAATCATAAAAGACAGTACAAACTTAACGTAAAGCAAGATAGCTAGAGTACTAAATGGTGAAATACCAAATTATACAACACACTTTCATTACATTTCAATAGAATACATTAATTTAGAAGCAATCTAGCAATGGACTGAGCCACAGAGACTCCTGTATAGAAACAATAATAATCACCCTGTTTGTAAAGCACTTCAAGTTTTTCAAAGTCTTTTCCTATCTTATCCTACCTGCCCTTCACAACAACCCTGTGAAGCAACAAGAAAAGATTATTTCCATTCTATAAATGAGGAAAGTACAAATCAGAGCAATTAAAGGACACACATAAAATTGCTAATAAGTAGCTCTGGTTAGACAAGGAGAAGAACTGGGAAGAGAACTTAGAACCAATTTTACCTAACACTGTTTTCACAATAAATAATGTGTTGTAAAAATTAATGATAAAAATGAAGCCAAAGATAAAGAGAATAAGGACAATGCAACAGGGTAATTACCAACTGTACATTCTCTCCCTATTTTACTGCCTTCCCTTCCACTGTTCACAGTATACCCTTCATATAAGAAACCACCATGCCCCACAACCTACCAGGCTCTTTATTCGATGATCTCACTATCCCAGGGAAGACCTCCAAAAGAAAGACACACTAGGGAAGTAGAAAGTGAACAGATCAGAAATCAGAAGACCTTAATTGTTCTAATCCTGGGTTTGGATAGGTATCTTTCCCTCTTCAAGCCTCAATTTTTATATCTATAAAATTATACCTATCTTACCAGGCTGAAGATTAAAGAAATAAATGGATATAAATGCACTTTGGAAATGTGAAGAATTCAGTGTTTATTACTAGGCTACAAATATATGCTACAAAAATTCACAAAAGGTATCTTACATAATTATGTTAATAAATTCAAATTATTTCAACTATTTACAAGTTTTACACATCATACACACAATTAGATTTTAAAATATTTGTTGGACTACTGCAGAATTAACAACAATTTTCAAATCTATTAATTCTTAATGAAGAAAAAGCACTCTATCTTCAGAATCTAAAAAAATCTGACAAGGTATCTGGTAGAGCAGGAACCTGTGAAGTCAGTTGGTACAGAAGCAAGGCCTCAATATTCACAGGATTTTATATTCTATAAAAGCTAGTATTTGTATCCAGGAGTTTCCAGAATTACTCAGAAATAAAATCAGAGAACAGAGATCAACTCTGGAAATCACACAGAAAACACCTTCGGTTCACAGAAAAGGTAACTGAGGCCAGAAAGAATTTTTACATAACTTTGAGATTTCCCTTACTGGACCTGGGGGAGGAAGGTGTGGAGGAGTAGAACATTAAAAACAAAATGAAGCCAGAATTTCCTCCAGTTAGGCTGTTAGGCTCTTAAGTCAGTATTAAAGAATCTTTAATCATAACGACAGAAAACAGCTATAGGAAATTACAGAATCTCCACAGAATTATAAAATTGGTGGCCAGAATACTACAATTCTAATCATAACATCGTATAATAATTTAACATTTTGACAGAGATGAGGGAAGAATCATATTCTGCAGGTATTACATGTATTTATTTACAAATAAATATTGTGGAAAATTCAAAATCTATCACTGAATATCCAAGACTTTGAACTGCTTAGAGCCTAATGCACATCTGTATTATCATTTATTGGAAAATCTGCATTCTGAAAGTTGCTTTGTAGTATTTCCCTAAAATTAAAACCTTTGTATTTGAATACATGCCTGATTTAAGTTTGAGAAGCTCACTTTGGGAAATATTTGCTTTACAAATGTTATATAAAGCTGATAGAGCAAAAATGGAAATGAGAGTGAAGCTTACTCATCTGTTATCTCCAGATGCTGCTTTCAAAAATAAGAAAAGAAAGCAACATACATTTAACAGTGATCATCTCTGGGTGACTGGACTGTATGATGATTTTAATTCTCTATTAACATTTTTAACATAACAGTACAATTAAAAATATAAACAAAAATCCATGTGGTTACCACGAATGTAAAACTTACATCTTATTTGCTTCAGACATACTTTAGAGAAATATAACACCACAGGTAACACTAAAATCCACCTGTTCTGCTTACTCTCAATTCTTCCCTCTCAGAGGCAGCCAATACCATGTCCTTCCTACTCACGTTTTCATACTTTAAACGTATGGGTATCTCTCAATAGTTCATAGTATTTTGTCATTTTGCAATTTGGCTTTTCCAGGGAACATTAAGACTGAGATCTACCCAAGAGATAGATTTCTTTCCTTCTAACTGTTACATTGTATTTCATCATATATGTATAGCACTCTTCATATATCCATCTATCCCCCTTATCAAAGCACTTTAAGTTGTTACCAGCTTTTTGCTACCAAATAACAATAATCTATTTAATCTTTTTATGTAAAACTATTTACATAGACTAAAATGTGAAATTTTATATATACAATCTGTGAGTTCTGACAAACATATATACCTGTGCAATCCAAATGCCCATCAAGATATACACAGAATGACAGCATCATCCCAGAAAGTTCCTTCATACCCCTTCCTAGTCAATTTCCTCCCTTAACTTGCAGAGAAAATCACTGTACTGATTTATTTTCTACTGTAAATTAATTTTGCCTGTTAAAGATTTAATATAAATGGAATCATACAGTACATACTCTTTTGTATCTGATTTCTTCTATTGAGCATGTTTCCTTCATCCACATTGTTGTGTATATCCATAATTCACTCTTTTTATTACTGAGTAGTATATATGGAGGTTCTTTTCTTTAGGGGTGTTTATCTCTTTATTACTGATCCCTATCTTCACTGCATTGGGATCAAACAATATGATGATAATATTATAATAATGATAATGTTAAACATTTACTGAGCCCTTACCATATGCAAGGGATTGCTCTAAACTCTAATCCTCACAACTCTGAGGTGCATACTATTATCACTACCATTTTACAGATGAGAAAACTAAATCTGTAAAGGTTGATAACTCATCTAGGTCATACAGCTATGGCAGTACCAGAATTAGGTCCCTGAGCCCACTCTTAGCCATGTACTACACAAAATGTATGGTATATTTTTCATGGCATTTGTTAAGACTTCCTTTATGAACTAATAATTATGTAATCAATTTTTGTGTTTGAAAAGAATTCTCTATATTAGATATACAATCTATATGTATGTAACTAAGCTTATTAATTATGGAATTTAAACTTTCTATTTGTTTTTTTAATTTGCTTGATGTTAAAATCTCTCACCACGATTACAAATTTGTCAATTTCTCCTTACAATTTTATTTTATTTTATTTTTAATTGAAGTATAGTCAGTTTACAATGTGTCAATTTCTGGTGTATAGCATAATGTTACAGTCATACATATACATACATATATTCATTTTCATATTATTTTTCATTATAGGTTACTAACGTATTGAATATAGCTCCCTGTGCTATACAGAAGAAATTTGTTTCTTATCTATTTTATACATAGTAGTTAGTATTTGCAAATCTCAAGCTCCCAATTTTTCCCTTCCCACCCCCTTTCCCCTTGGTAACTATAAGTTGTTTATTATGTCTGTGAGTCTGTTCCTGTTTTGTAGATAAGTTAATTAGTGTTTTCTTCTTTTTTTTAATTTCTCCTTACAATTTTATAATTTGTGCTTTTTTAATGTTACTATGTGAATAAATCTTCATGCTTACTGGTTCTTCCAGATAGATTAGTCCATCTATCTTTAAGTATCTTTATCCTTATTAATAATTAGACTTCAATTCTACTTTATGTAATAATGGAGTATCATTTCTCTTTTTTAAAGTATTTTTATGGCTCCATTTTCAACTTTTGGCACCATTAGGTTTTTTTACATATGTCCTATGAGTATGTACCAACCTAGATTTTTAATTTTTAGGATTTAAAAAAGGCAACTTCAAAAAACAAACAATAAACTAGGGGAAAGTATTTGCAATAACAAAACAAATAGCCTAAAAAAAAACCTACAAAACTCCTAATTAGGCTAAGGACATAGGATGTGTGAATATTTATATCCTCCCAAAATTCATATGTTGGAATCTAATGCCTAATGCCCGATGTGATGGCATTAGTCAGTGGGCCTTAGGGAGATGCTTAGGTCATGCAGGCAGACCCCTCATGAATGGAATTAATGCCCATATAAAAGAGGATCCAAAGAGATCCCTAGCCCCTTAGCCTTGTAAGGACACAGCAAGAAGACATTAGCTATGAAACAGGAAAAGGGCCCTCACCAGAGAATGAGACCATGCTGGTGCCTTCATCTTGAACTTCCCAGCATCTGGGATTGTAAGCAATAAATTTTTGTTTTTTATGGCTACCCAATCTGTGGTATTTTGTTACAGCGGCCCAAATGGAGGAAGACAGGACAGACGATTAACAAAAAATGTAAAATAGTCAAATATGATGAAAAACCTGAGCTTGCTAATAACCAAAGAAATCCAGATTCAAACAATAAGACCATTTTGCCTATTAGAATGACTAGTATTAGAACAACATTAGAATAGTGAGAATATATGCTGTTCTCGTGTCTGGAAATAAGTGTATCTACACAGACAGGGGTGGGGGAATGGGGAGGCAATATGGTAACAAGTATAAACAACCATTTTTTTTTGTTTGTTTGTTTTGGGGTTTTCTTGGTGGGGAGAGAAGATAATTAGTTTTGCTTGTTTATTTATTTATTTTAATGGAGGTATTGGGGATTGAACCCAGGATCTCATGCATGCTAAGCATGTGCTCTACCACTGAGCTATACCCTCCAACCCACAACCATTTAAACAGTATATGTTTTACCCATCAATTCTGCAAATTTATTATAAAAAGACAGTTACATAAATATACAAGGATGTGAATAAGGACACCAACCACTATGTTACACTGAAAATTAGCTACTATAGTGTAGTATAAGGTCTTTATGTAAACAATGGAAAATAAACGAGTTTAACAATTTAAAAATCTACATTTTAAAATTTCTTAAATATTGATTTGGCCAACAATGTATCATTTGATAACAGTATTTCTTCAGTATCTACGTACCAGTCTGTGATATATACAAATATAAAAGATTTAGTCTTGCTCTCAAAAGGCTGGAGGGAAAACATACTGGAAAAATCAAAAAAACAAAAAATAAAAACACAGATTAATATACAATGTGACAAGGGCCTAACAGTGACAAGTACAGGATGTTACGAGAGCACACAGGCTCCCCAAGCAAGCTAATCTGGCACTTCCTCAAGTCAATTTTGTTGTTGTTGTTCAATGTCTGTTTAGAAAAGAGGCAGAATACTGCTGAAAAGAGGAAGGGCAGAGAGCATAACGGCCAACAGTTGTAGAGCTCAGCATTCTTCCCTATGCCAGCAATTTAGATCTAGCACCAAACTTCCATATCTTAGGAAGTAAAACTTAGTCCTAGACTTAATTTTACTCAATCTTCTTAAAAGGCAATTAAGTATATATCTCTTGAAATCTCTCTCTCTCACACACACACACACACACACACACACACACACACACACACACACAGATATCTAATTCTGCTTATTTCCCTCATATTTATCCCAGAAAGGAGTTCTGGTAAATGCAATCTTCTCCCTCATCTCATATTTCAAGAACTTTCTGTTATGTCCCCCTTAGCTAGACAGTCCATTATTTCAACATTGTATAAAGGAAAGACACCTAAAAAGTAATGAGTAGAGGAGTACAGAAAAGGCTTCCCAGATTAAAGCATTCTAAACATATAACTTTAATAAAATATTTTAAAAATTAAAATTATGATTTGGACAAATTAATGAATCTCTTTAGGTTTAGGTTCCCCTACCTATACGAAGTGAATAATAATACCTACCTCCTCAGCTGCTGAGATTTAACTGAAATAATAGATGTTTAAGCATTTTATAAATAGAAAAGCAACTGTAAAGTTTAAAACAATAAAGTCTTAACAGAGTATTAATAATTTTTAAGGGCCAAAAAAAAGTCTATATCCTTAGATACTCGGTGTGTGTATACAAAAATACTGCAGCATTACCTAAAATTTTGCAAGTGGTCACATATCTAATGATGAATTAGTTAAGTACTAGGTAAATAAGTAAAAAACACCACTGTAAACAATAGTTATTATAACAGTGGTCCTCAAACTTTAATATACATGAGAATCACCTAAAAGGGCTTGCTGGGTCCAACTCTCAGAGTCTGTAAAGTAGGTTTGAAATGCCAACTAAAAATTGTCACTTGCCATCTGCTTCCATAAGGATTAGGTCACTCACCAGGGCAGTTGCTGACCTTCAACACACCCTGAAAGGAGTTCAGGGCAGAGATCAGGAATGAGGCACTCTGTGCTCTGGGAAAAACTGGCAGAACAGGCCTTCAGATAGTTAGATATTTTCAGGAGATGATTTAATGAGCCCAATTTCTTGCATCTTCGCATGTCTAGAAAAGCACTAAAATCATTAATGGAGACATCTGCTCTTTTTGAGTAGCAGCAACCTTCTGGTAACTGGCAGTAACCTTCTGTCAAAGCACGTGCTTGACTGCACATATCTCCCTTCACCGAAATCTCATATATACTGACCTCCTCCATGACCTTTTCACAGTAGTTCCTCAGAACTCTCTGAGAGGCTGTCTCCTGGGCTATAGTCCTCAATTTGCCTCAAATAAAACTTAACTCACAATTCTCACTTTGTGTATTTTTTTTCAGTCAACAGGGATAAAGCCAGAGAAACTGCACATCTAACAAGTTCCCAATTGGAATCAGAGAATTATAATTATAAAACTACTCATCCTTCCTGGAATGTCCCACCAAAAACAAAAACAAAAAAATTAAATAAATTTATATATATAGTTTTTAAAGTTACATACACATAAAAGAAGGAAAAGAACACTTAAAAACAAATCAGACCACCACGTTCTTACTCTTCCAACAAGGTTGTGTTAAAAATAAAAATAAATTTGAAAGACTACCCATTATTTCACTGATTTTCAACCTACAAATAATCTACTCAGTTATTCAGGGTTGATTATCCAATTGACAATTTCCTACAGCTTAGAAATCCACCTCTCATACAGTATCTCTTAGCATTATTTCCTGGAATGCTGAAGGTCACTTCCTGGAAGGCCTAAGATCTGAAATGCATTATTAAACAACTGTGTTAACTCCTAGGACAGCAGTTCTCATCCTTACTTACAAATATGAATCACCTGCAATGCTTTCAAAAATATGTATGTCCAGATCTCTCCCCCAAATCAACCAACTCTGAATCTTAAGAGCAGGGCCAAGCATCTGTAACGTTAAGTGTACAGGTGACACTTATGCAATGCACTGTTAGCATCGAAATCTGAATAGGCTACGTTTAATTCTAGGAATACAATATACTGCAAAGACGACAAGGTCATCACACTGTGATGGGAATATTCAGGAATTTGGAAAACCTCTACGATCTTCCTCAACACATAACCATTCCTTCCCTAATACCTCATTCCACTTCCCAAAGCCACAGGAGTTGGGGAGCATCACCCCTCAAATTGATTAAACGCAGTCTAAAATAGAGCTTTTTCTCTAGTTACATGTGTTGACCAACTGACTTATTTCAATTGGACATCTTTAAACTTCTTTGCCTTTCAGCTCTTGGTGTACTATAAATAATGAGAAAAAATGTTGTCAAAATGAGTTACCTGAAAAGAGATCGTTTTAATCACAAAAAAATTAAAATCCAAGTTGATCATGAATAGGCCCTAAGATGAAAAGAATTACAAGAAACCTTCCAATGGTTTTATAACATCCTTTAAGTAGTATTAGGTCAACTTAGTACAAATTGAATGATGATAGAAGATTATTATGTCCTCTCATTTTTCAAAAGTGTTGATCCCACGACACACACACACACACAAAAATACCTAGAAAAGAGAGGGTTAAAAAAACGCCACCTAAAAATGCATTTTCAAGTAAAAAAAATCACTTCCATTAAGATTTATAAATATTAATCAGGTTGACAAAATCATTTTGTCAGGAGGCCCATAATCAAGTTCACCTTTGAGAAGTACAACTTTAAATGTTTTCATCTATGATATATCATGTTTAAGATCTAATTTAAAATGCCAAGTTTTCTTTGCCAGGAAAAGACTAGGAGACATTCATTAGTCAGATAATCTTTTATTAAAGTAGAACACATACTCTTTTGAGATCATGGCAGAGAACACATATCAAACATTTTAATCAAATGAAAATTTCTGCTATTTCTATAGAATGCAAATAAAAGCTAACACAATTTATTACTATATTATTTGTCTTTAAACATCATTACTGCAAAATTCATCTTATTCCTCATCTTGAATTACACTGTATATTTAAAAGATAGTACATTATAAATCTTTCACAGCCTTCTACCTGGCACAGCTACTCACATAAAATTAAACACTGCAGTCTTTTTCCTTGCTTTCTTCTTCCTGTTTAAAACAATACTAGTGTATAACATATAGGAGGTTTGAAGTATTAATTTTAATACATGTGAACTAATGTATCAAGACTAGACTTAAATCAATGTCAAAAGACACTACATTAACAAAATAGGCCATTGTCAAAGCCATTTTTAAAATTTTAACAAAGTTTTACAATTAGTTACTATTATTCATGTATATTTTTATAAACTAATGAAACTTTGAAAATCTGAATATTTTACTGAAAGTAAATTTATAATTATTCTCTTCTCAGAAAAATATTTGTCCTCATGCATATAGCTAATCAAAATGAAACAATGTAACCGGCTAATAGCCACTTACTTTCTACGAAAGAAGCATTTCAGTAACTTTTGTTAATTTATTGGCTTCAAACTTGTAAAGAAGAAAATTTTTATTAAATTGAGTTTACTAACATAAAGTATCATGAGATTATACACATTTCCATCACCCAGTATAAGCTGATTCTAAGCTATCTGCGGAGTATGTTTTATTTTAGGTATGCTGCCCAAAAGTCAAAAGTAAAGGTAATTAGGTAGCCAGAAAAAACCTTGCTGTATAGCAAGGCTTTAGCTCTATTCAGAAACAGTGTCCTTCGCTCTATCACAACAAAACTGCCTAGTCTTAACGTATAACAACAACAACAACAAAGATAAGGCATTTTTGAATGAAAATATCTCAAAATACAATCTAAGCCCCAGACATAATTATTGGAAGAGCCAAGAGATCCCTAAAAATCCACTTTTTCACACAACCCTTCAACCCACCCTGGATCTTAAAAAAAACATGAAACGCCAGACAGTGTATCTTCCACTCCCGTACTGATCAGCCAGACTGAAATATCTGCAAGGCACTGAATCTTACACTTCTTTCTTTGGTATGTATTCTAAGCGGTAGTTCTCGAAACAAGACACTCCCTCCAGAATATCTGGACATGGTGGGCACTGAAAACGTGTGCCCCCAATTACAATAATCCTGAGTGAAAGACATCTGTCTTTCACTTTCAAGAAAACTGAGTACAGCTATCAAAACCAGGGAAAAGATGTTTCTATATTCAATGGATTCCTACCAAGATATAATAAAGGCTGAAAAAATATCTACATAGGTTTTCTCACTGCTTGGAAATACTATGAAATTTCACTGGATTTCAAATGATATATCACACACCAATAGTTTTTAAGGAGCCAAAGAACTTACTTAAATTTTATAGTCAGTCACAGTACCAGGTTCAAACCAAGCTGTTGCACTGCTTAGTTCTCTGATCTTGGGCAAGTCACTTAACCAATCTGAGTCTCAGTCTCCTCATCTATAAAATGGGAACAACAATGATAATTATGATGATGATGATGGTGGTGGTGGTGGTGATGACAGAATGCATAGTTTCTGGGAGGCACTGAGATATAATTAATGTACAACAACAAGGGTTGACAAGGATATGAAGAAATCAGAATCCTCATACATTGCTGTTGGGAATATAAAATGGTACAGTCCCTTTGGCAAACAGTCTGGTAATTCCTTGAACATTTAAACATAGAGTTAAGATATTACTTAGCAATTCCACATCTATATACCCAAGAGAAATGAAAATATATGTACATGAAGAAACTTGTACATGAATGTTTACAAAAGTGTTATTCATAACAGCCAAAAGTGAAACAACCCAAATGGCCATCAATTGATGAACAGATAAATAAAATGCCATGTATCCTAGAAATAAAAGTAAAAATAAAAAATGAGACCTAATCAAACTTACATACTTTTGCACAGCTAAGGAAATCACAAACAAAACAAAAAGACAACCTACGGAATGGAAGAAAATATTTGCAAATGATGTGACCAACTAAGGCTTAATTTCCAGAACATACCAGCAGCTCATACAGTTCAGTATCAAAAAACAAACAACCCAATCAAAAAATGGGCAGAAGACCTAAATAGACACTTCTCCAAATTAGACATACAGATGGCCAACAGGTACATGAAAAGATGTTCAACATTACTAATTATTAGAGAAATGCAAATCAAAACTACAATGAAATATCACGTCATTGCAGTCAGAATGGCCATCATCAAAAAGTCTACAAATAATAAATGCTGGAGAGGGTATGGAGAAAAAGGAACTGTCCTACACTGTTGGTGGGAATGTAAATTGGTGTAGCAACTATGGAAAACAGTATGGAGGTTCCTTAAAAAAGTAAAAGTAGAACTACCATATGATCTGATAAACCCCCTCCTGGGTATATATCTGGAGAAACTCTAATTCCAAAAGATACATGTATCCCAAAATTCACAGCAGCACTGCAATATTTGCAATAACCAAGACACGAAAACAACCTAAATGTCCATAAACAGATGAATGGATAAAAAAGATGCGGTGTGTGTATACACACACACACACACACACACACACACACACACACACACACACACACTGGAATTATTACTCAGTCATAAAAAAGAATGAAATAGTGCCATATGCAGCAACATGAATGGACTGTTGATAAAATTATCATATTAAGTGAAGTCAGTCAGAGAAAGACAAATATATGGTATCACCTATATCTGGAATCTAAAAAATGATACAAATGAACTTATTCGCAAAACAGAAAGAGACAGACATAGAAAACAAACTTATGGTTACCAAAGGGAAAAGGAAGGGAGGGATAAATTAGGAGCTTGAAATTAACAAATACACATTACTATATACAAAACAGATAAACAACAGAGACCTACTGTATGGCACCGGGAACTATATTCAATGTCTTGTAATAACCTATAATGGAAAAGAATCTGAAAAAGTATATACATATATATGAATCACTCTGCTGTATACTAGAAACTAACACAACATTGTAAATGAACTATACTTCAATTAAAAAAAATTGTCAAGCCAGAATTCATTACCCAGCAATTATACCCAGCAAAATGAAGACTAAATAATGAAATTTTCACATAAAATACAACTAAAATAGTCACCAGCACACCTGAACTTCAAGATATGCTAAAGTTCTCCAAGGTGAAAGGAAATGATACAAGATGGAAACTCAAAACACCAGAAAAGAATAAAAAGCACTGAAAATGGTAAATATCTCGGTAAATAGAAAAGACTTTTTAAATTTTTGCCTTTTTCCTTTTAATTTATTTACAAACCATATAAAGTTAAAAGCAAAAACTGTAATATTGTCTTGGGTTTATAATGCATGTATATGTAATGTAAATAACCACTTTAACTTAAAGGAAAGAAGAGTAGATATGGACCTAGACAGATACAACACTTCTACAATTTATCTGAAGTGGTAAAATACTAACTGCACATAGACAGTAAATAGTTAAGGATGTATATTTTAACCCTGAGGGCAGCTATGAAAAATAATAATACACAGATATACAGCAAAAAACCAACAGATCCAAGATACATATATGTTAGGGAAATACGAGAACTCTATGTCATTCTTGAGTGACATCCTCTGATCATTCCTTGAATTAGACTTATTATTATTATTATTATTAATAATAATAATAATAATAATAATAATGAGTATGACTCAAGGAATGACTAGAGGATGGCACCCTTCTTCTATCACCTTTAATATTTTATATTATAGATGCCACAAGCAGAGGCAACAAAAGCAAAAATAAACAAGTGAGATTACATCAAATTAAAAATTTTCTCCGCAGCAAAAAAAAAAGCCATCAACAAAATGGAAAGGCAACCTACACAACAATAGAAAATATTTGCAAATCATATCTGATGAGGGACTATTATCCAAAACATAAAGAATTAACACAATTCAATAGATAAAAACAATTTGATTTAAAACTGGGCAGAGAATATAAAGAGACATTTCTCCAAAGAAGAAACACAGACAGATGGCCAGATAAATGAAAGGTCCTCAAGATTACTAATCCTCAGGGAAACACAAATCAAAACCACAAAATCACCACAGACACTTGTTAGAATGCTTATTATCAAAGGAAAAAAATAACAATATTTGATAGTTGCTAAGAGAGTAGATCTTATAAGTTCTCATCACAAGAAAAAATTTGTAACTACATGTTATGATAAAAGTTACTTATTGTTATCATTTGCAATATATGCATATATCAAATCCTTATGCTGTATATCTAAAATGAAAAGACTGTTATATGTCAATTACATCTCAGTTTAAAAAATGTTACAATATAAAGCAAAAAAGTAAAAAGTGGTATATCCAAACAATGAGGTTAAAATAAAGACATTTTCCAATGTGTGAAAGCTAAGAGAATTGTCACCAGCAGAATTGCACTAGAAATGCTGGAGGAAGTTCTTCAGCCTAAAAGGAAATAATACCAGGCAGAAACACAAACCTATGTGTTGGTCTCAAGAAGGAAAGAAAAGAGTCAAAATTGGTAAATCCAAAAGAGTTTTTTGCTCAATAACATATTTTCCAAAAATAAATGAAGTATGAGTGAGAAAAAAATTGTTTTTTCCTTCTCTTAATCTCTTTAATAAATAACTGTGTTTAAATAAAAACTAACACTATATTTTAAGGTTTTAAACAGTATGTATCACAAAGTCTGGGATGGAATAAATAGAATTGGATTGTTTTAAGTATCTTAAGTGGCATGGTATAATATACTATTAACTCTAAGTATACAATGATAGATTAAAGATGCATGATGTAACACCTAAAACAACCACTTGAAAAACAGATAGGTATAGCTTAAAATGCAAGAGAAGAAAATGAAATACTGAAAATATTTTAGTTCAATACAGCTGAGAAAATTATTATATAAAATACCTCTACAGTAAAACAGGTAAAAGAATTTCCCATGGAGAAAGTTGGCTAATAATGCAAAATACATTCTACCACAGAAACAATACTTTAAATGATGACTATGATGTAAAACCTTTGAATACAGTTAATTGAATAAAATTTGCACCTGGACAAGAATCTAACCACCTAATGTTTGCTTCTTTGGGGACAAAACAGTTCCACAACACAAAAAGAAAGGAAGATAAAGTACACAGAGCAAGTTTCCCTAACTCTGAACTACACCCAGCTTGAAACCAGTCATTTTAGGAAGAAAATCTTGTGAATTAAGTATTCTTAATACCTGGAATACTTGGCATACATTAGAAATAAACTGTAAAGCCTGATGATGAAAATAACTTCACCAAAAATGAACTAAAAGCCAAAAATGACATTCGAGCATCAACTAATATAAAGTCTTATTTATATTAGTTGCAAATGCAATAAAATACTTACTTAGACTGAATCATTTAATTTTAGTTTTCAGAGTAGATAATATTCACATAGTTCCAAATTTAAAACTTACAAAAAAAGGAATACAATAAAAAGTGTCTGCTTCTAGCCCCCTTCTCCAGTCCCCAATGTGCGGGGGAATAACACTAAAATATAATCAGGGGACACAAATTCCCAATTGTTTCCTGTGGGACCACAGACATGGTAACACTTTTTGTAATACAAGAAATAACATTTTCTTTTTGAATTGGGATTATTTCAAAGTTCACAAAACAGAAAACACCTGGATGACAAGACACTTGTACACGAATGCCAACAAGGAGATCAAATGGAATGGTAAAATAAAGCATGACCAAGGAATACTGTGAGGAAACAATAAAATGAAATAAAAATATCAACTAAGGTTTTATTAAGTTAGTCCTGACCAACACATGACAGGAAATCTGAAGCAGTGGAACAAAAAAGAGGGTTACAAGCTTTTGTGCCTTGTTCCCAAATTAGTCACTCAAGAGCCAACAGCACAAACCAGACTTACAAACTAACTCCTGCTTATGCATCAGATCATTCCTGAAGACTGACACCAACAAAACAGAACAGCATCTGTAGGATTCAAATGAATATTCGAAGAATTTACAAAGAAAAACACCAACTTACCATGACCCGCCTCCTCAGGTAAAAGGTTTCATACTTGATACTTTCAAGACTGAACTGCCAATCCTCAATTATTAAAGGGAAAATATTCAGCTAGGAGTAATTCTCTCTCTTATTTGTCCTTCCCTGCTTTCAGCTTGGCCACTTTACTACTTATTAATTCTTTCCCCTGAGAAGTAAAAGGAGTTCAGAAAAACGGAAACTGCCTGGAGGGCCCTCAGACCACCATTTTCCCAAATTATCAGAAGACCAGAAGTGGTAAGATATTTAACCACTCTAGTATTCCTAAGAGGAGAATCCTAAGAGGTCATTGGCCTACTGGCCCATTACCTATGGTAAATACAAAAACCTACTCCTGACCTAAGACACTGAACTCAAAAGAAGTTGAGAGGAGGGGATACAAATGGCTTCTGAGGAGTCTCTTATTCTCAGTCTGCTTGGGACAACTGGAATTCCAGCTATTTTTCACAATCTAATGTCAACACATTTTTTACACTTTATGAGAAACAGTAGGAGTAAATTAGAAATGGGTCCCCGTGGCAAAAAGATCAAGCAGTAATGTAGAAAAGCCGTATTACCGCCACCAATATCTATTTCTTGCTGGCCAAGATCACCTCTCCAAGAAGGTAATCATATTCTCAGGCTCCTTTGCAGCCAGGCTGCAGGGGCCTATGGAGCAAACTCAGCCAATGAGATATAAGGGGAAAGTCTTTGGGGATAATTTCTGGTAGAAACTGTCTTCCCCAATAAAAGGGAAGGAGGGGAGGTAGGGAGGGAAAATTTGCATGAGGAGTAACTGTCCTTCCCTTCTGTTTTTCCACCTAATGTTGTATGAGAATAGCATGTTTGGAATTGCAGAAGCCATCCAGCAATCATGAGGAGAATCACTATCAACACAGAAAGATGGAAGTCCTGGCTCTGTTTTAAAAAAAATTCTCCCTCTCATGATTTACATCACTTTTAAATTCTAATTTGAAAAAATACTGGATTGAGAAGCAATAATGATTGCTGATGAATGAAAAAGACCTGAGTCCAGTACCTGAACTGCTACTTCCAGTTTGCATCATCTCTAAAACAACACTGATGCAAGACACATTATGTTCCACTAAGAAAAAATGCTTCCAATTAAATTGATACAATGCCCTATCACTTACAATTTTTATTCACACTTATTAAAAGAGCTCTTTGAAACTTCATTAGTTAGATTTTTAGCATGTATTACTCTTGTGCACAGTTTTAAAAAGATAAATGAAATAAACTAGTGCATAAACTGGTCACATTCAGGTTCAAACTCTTCTGAATCCCTTATTTGAATCAGTCATTGATATCCATGTTTTTCCACACAATATCATCTTCTGTGCCATCAAAATCCCAGGTGATCCAACACTTGTATTCAAACCATTATCTGTGGGACTTTCTTCCAAGCCTACTAATAGCTACTCTGCAAGTTCTGCATATGAAGAATAAATGACAACACATCACAACCAAAAGCAATTGTAAGATGTATCCAGATTTCAGAAATATAAGAATGTTAAAAAAAAAAGTGCTTCTTAGAATTAATAAAACACAGTAACTTATTTTGTTATCTTGTATAAGACAACATCCTGTAGCTACCAATAGTGAATACCTACCATGTTTGGTATTTCACCTATCTCATTTAACTTTTACTGAAAAGCAGAAAGGTAGATATTAACCTTATTTTATATACATGAAATATGAGGCTCAGAGAATGTTAGTAACTTATTCTAAATTACCCAGCTAATAAGTGGCAGAGCTAGGTTTCAATTGTTGATCTATCTTCAAAGTCCTTACTCTTTTTATCACTTCACTTATCTCAAAGTTTACATAATGCACAGAAGAATCACCTCAGGTGATTCCTCCACAGAGTGGGAAAAATACTGCAAATACTGCAAATATCTGCAAATCATATAGCTGATAAGATAAACAGATAAAGAACTCTCACAATTCAATAAGAAAAAAACAAATAACCCAATTAAAAATGGGCAAAGGATCTGAATACCCAAAGAAGATATACAAATAGCCAAGAAGCACATGAAAAAATGCTAAACATCATAAGCTATTAGGGAAATGCAAATCAAAGCCACAATATGATACCACTTCACACCCACTAGAATGGCTATAATCAAAATACAAACAATAACAAGCATTGGTAAAAATGTGCAGAAACTGGAACTTTCATACATTATAGTTAGCAGGAATATAAAATAGTATAGCCACTTCAGAAAACACTTCGAAAGTTCCACAAAAAGTTAAATATAGAGTCACCATGTGACCCAGCAATTTCACTACTAGGTATATACCCAAGACAAATGAAAACATAAGACCACAAAAAAATTTGTTCAAAGGAGCATTATTCATAATAGCAAAAGAGTCCATCTGATGAATGGATTAATAAAATGTAGTATATCCATAAAATGGAATATTATTCTGCCATAAAAAGAATGAAGTACTAATACTATAACATGGGTGAACGTTGAAAACGTTATGCTAAGTAAAAGCCAGTCACCAAAGGCCACATATTGTATGATTCCATTTATACAGATTCCACCTCTATAAAGAGAGAAAGTAATTGCTTAAGGCTGGAGAAGATGACGGGAAGTGACTGCTGACAGGTAAAGTTTTTTGTAGAGGGTACAAAAATGTTCTAAAGTATGGTGATAGCTGTACAACCCTATGAATATACAAAAAACTTTGAATGGGCTAACTGTATGGTAAGTGAATTAGATCTCAATAAACCATTTTTTTTAATCCTCTAGACCAGATAACCTCTAAGTTTCCTTTCTAGATATAATGGTCTCTGAGAAAATGAAAAAAGTCCCAGAGCTTCCATCAACAGATTTCAGAATCCAATCCCCAGGGACTCCCATGAATCTACAGTTTAAGAGTGGGTAACATATAATACAGTAATTCTTCATTTGATGTCACTAGACCTCCAGATGTCTACAAAGGACAGGCGCTTCTTGAGCCAGTTTCAATTTTTCAAAACATCTGTGACAAACCATACATATTTTTCTCTGAAGTAATGTTTAAGAAAACAAATTATTAGTTAAAATGTACTTTTTGATAGGCAAAATGTTTCCAAAAATGAGACCCGTGATGAGTTTCTTGGTTAAAAGCATGGGAAATACAGATACAGGGAATACAGATACAGGAAATACAAATATAGCACACTAGTATAGAAATTAGGAGAAATGACTTAAGAGTCCACCTCAGTATGATTCACTTCATATCAACCATGCCTTGGTTTCCATTTTTATCTATAAAATCAACAAATGTGATAGTATCTACCTGACTCTAAAATTCTATAATTTTTCAATATTATATAATGACTTCCTAAAAATGTCTGCTAAGAAGGTAGTTTTTAATATTCTGGGTCCCTGCAAAGAACTTTCTTTACTGACTCTATCATAATAAATAATAAATACATTAATAAACAATACATAGGCTGCAGTATTTAGAAACTTACTTATAAGTGACCTAAGAAAGCAAACAGAGAATAAAAAAATAATAAACTAAAAAGAAAGTAAAGCGTGCTTGTCTACTGCTGACAGCAAAAGTCAACAGGAAACACTTTAGTATAAAATCTCCCCAGAGCATGGAATGTCCCTGATTAACAACAAATGAGTTATCTTTTCTTCTCATACTTTACTCCCAATACACCAGCTTCCACATGCATCCTTGGAACAAATGAACTGAATAAGGGGAGGAAAGCAAAGGAAAAAACTGTATCATAATTGGTCTCCTCCCTTCAAAATTCCAGAAGAGGAGAAGGGGGGAGGGGAATGGGAACTAACCATAACCCAGTATAAAATTTTCCTATTTACAGCTTAATGCATTGTGGTCTTTTTTTTTTTTTAACTTTTTAAACTTTTTTTAAAGTCACAAAAACTGTTCTCTGTCTACTCACTTCTTTTTGTTAAAAATGAAAAATATCTGGACTTTTTAGGGTGAATTAATACTAATTTAAATTGAGCATAACACTTGTGGAGGGGGCATCAGTGAGAAGGAGAGCTGTTTGTGGGATTTTGGGGAACAGGGTGGTGGGAGCCTCAAAAAGGGAAAAGCAGTCAAGATCCTTTGCAACATAATACATATAAAATCCAAGTTCAGAGATTTCTAATGAATTTTTAAAAGGTCATTCCACTTGCTAGGACAGACCGAAAAAACCAAACCACCGCCTCCTAAAGCAATTACAGTTATCACAAATACCAAGAGTAGGTAATTTTCAACTTCCAATTCAATATTATCATTTTTTTAAAAAAGTAAATCAGAAACCTGAACTCATGTTTAGGAGGTAATATAGTATTCTGTTCACAACTACATTGGAATGAAGGGATTCATTCTATTTATTTAATACAAAAAAGAACACACTGAGTCCTTTAAAGTAATAAAGGATTCACTAATTCTTGAAGCATCAACAGTCTCCATATTTACGCATTATATATAAAAACAGATATACTCTACATCAAATACCCACAGTCCATTTTAAAGTGCCTACATGAATCAAGGTAAAACACAAGCTCAACAGACACCACTATAACCCCCTACAAAGAGAGCTTATAAAATATCTCACCAAGTGGGGAGGATACAGCTCAGGGGTAGAGTGCGTGTTTAAAATGCACGAGGTGCTGGGTTCAATCCCTGGTACCTCCAGTTAATAAATAAATAAACAAAAAATCCTAATTACCCTCCCCCCCAAAAAATTCACCTAAAAACAAATAAGCTATATTAAAATATAAACAGTTACATTCATTTAACAATTCTGCCAGCTTAAACAAAGGGTAGAAAGACACAGAAATGAATAAAACTTAGCTTCTGACTTCAAGGAATCCACAAGAGGGGGGAAGCCAGAAGCATGTGAAAAATCAAAATTCTTTAAGATCACAGAGAAGATCAAACTTGCCAACTTAGTTAATAACCAGAATTTGCCAAGTGAAAATTGGGAGCAAAGGTATCAACAGGCAAGGAGAACAGCACAAACAAAGCCATGAATGTAGAGAAAACAACTAGATAACCAGAAGTCCTGAGTGGCCAGGGCAGGGAGAATAAGGAGGGAGGATGCATGGGCATGAAATGGTAGTAACTACGCCAGGAAATGAAGCTTGTAGCTAGGCTGCAAAGGGCCATACATGCTATGACAAAGTGTTTGGTCTTTATCCAGAAGATCAAAGAGAACCTGATATATAATAAGCAATGTTACTAGAAAATTAACTGGTAACAATGTGGAAGACAGATTTAAAAGGGGAGACTGGGAAGTGGAAGATGAGAACACTGCTGCAATAATTAGGATATTACTGCAACAATGCAAGTGAAATGTGATACAGTCAGGAATAATACAAACAACTAAACAGTAGCAGCAGGAGCAACAACCTACATCAACTTAGCAGTGACTGTGTGTCCATGTATTTGACTATAAGCCAAGCTACAGGCAATAGGGGAAATAGAGAAAAGAATGTCAACAAGAAGTCTTCAGAATATAATCAACAGGACTTAATGACCACTGACCACTCATATCCCATAAAGGATCTTATACATTAATTCTACCTTCCTAAACTGCTTCTGAAAATTTATTACTTCCTTCATCTAGAGATTTCTACTAAAATAACTTAGTTCACTTAACAGACATTATAAACTTAATTTTTAACCATATGGTAAGTTTCAGGTATCTCAAACAGGAATTAAAGTCTAAAAATTTCCCTGTGGCCACAAGAAAAACAAACAAACAAACAAAAAACCAAACACAGAATTAAAATAGAGTCGTTTTCAATCAGAAAACAGTAATATTGGTATATCCAAGTTTGGATGAATATAAATTTACATGCCTTAGTTAGAAACCCTGAAAAGGCAGGTAAATAGTAGAAATACTCACAAATAGTACCTAAACTAAATATGGGGGAGGAAAAAAGGAACTCTTGATATTAAAATCTTTGGGCTATGAATAATTCGGCTATCCAAACACATATAATTTTATTATAACAATAAATAGTTAATATTTTTCATGAAACCAACATGTGCTTGTGCACCACAGGAAAAAACAGGTAACTGATGAGGCTTACAGACACAATTCCAATTTAATAAATGTGCTACTTAAGGGAAATAAGGGCAGCTACTCTGTTTCAACATGCAAATCATCCTCCACCCTTTACAAAAAATATGTTTGTTGAACTGTCAGTTTGTATTACAGGATTGTTAAATAAAACAGTGGTGTTTCTTTCAATAAAATGAGTCACAATTCCCTCTATAAAGAAAGATACTGTTCTTCACAACTGACAAAATGTCTTATCTTTTAAATTCAAAGTTATCTTGATTATGGGTACAGGTAACTTCAATGATAAAATATGATAAACACATTTCCCACTAAATGTAATAATGTTCAAAGACAATGTTACATTTGTTATGTTGCAATAAACAGTGTTAGCATATAATCATCTGAGGTTGACTGGCTCACCCCCAGATATTAACCATTAACCAGGTGTCAGTTTAAAAATCTGTGTGATATCGTTAAGGTCAATAAATGTTACAATTCAGTAGAAAGATTATTTAAATATGAATTTCTACTTCAATTACTATAATTTGATAAATTTGTAAGATCCTTGTTTTTTTCATAATAGTGCGTGTACATTATAGGTTCTTCTACTAAAGGAAAAAAGTTTGTATTGTGTTAGTTCCAGTTATAATTTCTAGCTGAGTCAAAGTTCTATCCGCCTTAACGCAGGAAATCCAAAAGGAAATTCCACCATCAGTTCCTGGGGCTTGGTAACGCAAAGGTTCTTTGAAACAGAGATGCAGAAGTTTTCAAACTATTTACAATAACCTTACCTCATATCTTCAAGCAAATCACATTCTGCTTGATGTTTGGCTTGAAGTTTTGTCATCTGCTCAACTTGAATGTTTTTCAGTTCTTGTGTAACTTTCACCTAAAATATACCATATATTCATGAGGTTTTACTGCGACCTAAACAAAAAAAAAATTACTTGAGGAAGATACTTAACACTTGTCAGAACGTATAACTCTTGCTTGCCTCTCCCCTGAGGACCATAAACCCATTATTAGCCACCTAATTTTGTTGAATGCAGATACTTAATGAAAAAAACAAATATCCTGAAGCAGAGGCTAAATTAAAGTACACGAGTTTAAAAATTACAGATTAAAGAGGTGCAAAATAAACTGCCAGTCATTTCATTTCATGCACAAGCTCCATACATATCTAGGTCTTAAGAGTTTTAAAAAAGTCTGTCTTCTATTTCTTCCAAAAAAGATTCAGACATTAACCACCAGGAGAGTTGAGCAGAGTGTAGATGGGAGAAGGGGGCGTAAGAATGCCTAATATCTAATGACCAAAATTTACACAATCGGGAAATTATATGCATGAATCAACTACATATATTATTTCATAATGGCTGCGAGAAAGCACAGTCTCAGGATGGTGCCCTCGACTCGCTACCGGCACATCAAATCACAACCTCGTTCTCATAAAGGAGAAAGCAAAAGTGACCTTCCAGCATATGCAGTGCTTTTCAGCCACCCCAGCAAGCCGGTCCCCGTGGCGTTTCCACTTTAAACAGCTAGAATGGCAAATGCAAATTGGCCAGTGCCTTCCCCGACAGGCCGACGTCTAGGTTACAGTGGGCGTGGAACCCCCACCTCCCGAGCAGGGTTACAGGAGGGATTAGGGTACGCGTATTAAAGAAAAAGACTCACTTAACTGGAGAACCAGGGTTAAGAAAGAGAAAGAAGTGGGAGCAGACACGAGTGAGTTAAGCATTCACCAAATGTTTGCCCAAGAGGGGAGGATAGAACAGTCTCCTCCACCCAACGCCCAAAGTAGACACTCAGTAACCATCTGTAGGATTAAAAAGACAAGGACACAGCCTCAGTCCCTGGGAAAACTGGGGAAAAGGACAGTGAAACAGTTCTGGAAGGGCGAAGCGGGGA
Organism: Camelus bactrianus; assembly: GCF_048773025.1. Taxonomy (NCBI): domain Eukaryota; kingdom Metazoa; phylum Chordata; class Mammalia; order Artiodactyla; family Camelidae; genus Camelus; species Camelus bactrianus. The sequence continues at coordinate 47,761,951 of NC_133548.1, forward strand.
AGCTGCTGACAAGCCCGGAGCACCCGTCACTCCCACCCCAAGCCCAGATCCTCGTGCACATGCAACGCACCGCCAGGTTCTCGCTTTCCTAGGGGCAGCACCGCCGCCTCCTCGCCCCCTCGTAGGAGGGGCGGGGCAGGAATAGGCGAGAGAAAGGCAGGAGAGGTCAACGCTTAATTTCTTGTTTTCCCCTGGGATAGGGGTGACTGACTACTGCAACTTCTTTTCGGTTGCCCCGTGGGAAAAAAAAAAAAAACCTTAAGGCTAGGCTGGAAACAAATTCTCTGTAAATTTGCAAATAGGCGAGGAGGGAGACAAGCTGGCGGAGGGCTCAAACCTGGTGCAGACTAAACAATCACAAAAGCACAAGGCTCTGTAAAGCTGCAAGGACTCCCCCGCCTCCCCTCGGTGCAGCCCCGAGAAAGCACTTTGCAACGAGCAGCACTGCCGTGCGCGCTCACACACTCACACACACACACAAATGCACATCCGAAACTTGTGAAATGTCTGGGGGTCTCCCGCGCGGTAGAGGGTACAAGCTCAGGCTGCCCCTCCCTAGAGAAGGCACCGAACACGCGCGCCCCCAGCCTGGGCAGGCGGCAACTCGGTGACAAACCCGAGGCGACAGCGGTCAAGGCCTCTTGCGCAAAGGGGGAGGGGGCGCAGCGGTCGCCCCAGTCGCGTTCCTTGTACGCATCCCCCTCAAACCTCAAACGCCCCCAGCTGCATCCTCACCTTCCTCGGCGGCGGCTGCATGATGCTGAAGGGACATCAATCCTCCTCCGACGGCGGCGTTAGCGAGGAGAGAAGGGCCGAGAGGAGGGGGTGGCGCAGCGACCGGGCTTGTGTGCGTGTGTGAAATATGTGTGTAAGGAGAGCCTGAGAACGAGGACTCACCCTGGAGGGAGCAAGGCCGGCGGACCGCAGGGGGACCCGGGCCGGAGGGTGAGTGTGAAGAGGAGGAGGAGGAGCGCTGGGAAGGCCTGGGCTCCAGCGGCCCGGGGGGGTGTGTGAGGCAAGGAGGCGGAGACCGCGAGGGGGCGGGGGCCCGGGAGCTGGGGCGCAGGGTCTTCAGCTCGCGGAGCGGCTTTAGAGGAGTAACGCCGTTGTCCAGATGCCTGCCCGCCGCGGCTCCAGCCTGCGGCCGACTCCGCAGTTCCTCAGACGCGGGCCCCCAGCCCCCACTCCGGCAGCCCAGCCCTCGCTGGGCCCAACGCCCCCGCCCGGCCTGGGGAGGTGGAAGGCGGCGCCGTGTTCTCCGCTTCGGTTCCTCCACTCAGGCCGCGGGAATTTCCGGCCCCACCGCGCGGCGCAGCGCCCCGCTCCGGCGGCGGAGGGGACAGCTCAGGCCAGAGCTGGGTTCGAGGGGCCGGGACAGGCTGCTAGGAGGGAGCGTGGCCGCGGCGTGGGGCTCCGTATCGCGGTGGGGGACGGCGGCAGCTAACGGGTCTGTTGGAGAATGAGACGGGTAGAAAAGCCACCGCAGGACGAAAATTCTCCCCTTCTCTCTGAGAGTGGCACGTTCCAAACGCCTCTTGTCCTCCCTCCCCCACACGGGGAGCCAGCCGGGGGCTTCCCGCGCGCTTTCCCGCCAGCCCGCCGCCGCGCGCGCGCCTCCGATCGGGGACGCGCACGTGGGCGGGAGAGGGCTCTACGCCGACGCACGCGCAGAAGCCGCCCCCACCGCAGCGTGTGTCAGTGGGGAGGGGGCCAGCATGTCTGTATGTCTTGGCAGTAGGAGAGACACCTTTTCTGCTTCTCCGTCCTCCCCCAACGGATGAGCGGGGCAGCCAAGAGACCAAGGGCCGACCTTGGACTAGTCCTTTCGCAGCGGCCGCGGGTGCCTGGCTTGGGCGGGGACATCTAGTTTCCCTGCAAAGAAAAAATCGGCTCTTTGCTTTAGGGCTTCCAAGTCAAAGAGCACGTACTCTGTGCTGGAAGACCGCGAGGTCCTTAACCCTCTTTTCACTGATAGGAGGCCAGAGGAGTGGAGAGTTTCTGAAGGCTGCACAGCAGGACTAGATTCTCTGAGTAACTAAGTGTTCTCTGGGTTATAAAGAAACAGATGCAGATGATAACCATGAGGAAAAGTACAGGAGGCAGCAGAGGCAATGAAGGAAGCCCCTGAATGGAAGTCAGGACCCCTGAATGCCAGTCTACTCTGCCTGCCCCTGAAAGGCTGGGTGAGCTCAGGCTTCCTTACCTACCAGTGAGGATGCTCATCCAGGCAGCTTCCCTACTCCACCTTCCTTCTCTATCCAAACCGTCTTGGGATAGGGATATCTGCCTCCCTTGGGGTACTTAGAAGAATGAAAACACCTCTTACGAAGCCACAGTGCTGTATGGAGGGTGAATGAGATCACCCCGGTTTTATCAGAAGTTCAGGTCTCAAATACCTGTTCTCAGAAGTGGAGTCAGGCAAAAGAGGAAAGTGAGTGAAGCCTGGAGAGACCCAAGTCTCCCAAAGAGACCCAAAGCCACTTGGCCGGAAATTGGAAAGATGGAACAACTCAGGTTGTTTACATTGTTAACCTAGCTTCTTGTACAAGAAGGAGATAGAATCAGAGCTGTAATTGAGTCAGATTAATCTAGAGCTGTGTAGGAATTAGAAGACCAGGCATACTATTTCTGGTTTCCTTGAAGGCATTCAAAAGTGAGCCCTTCAGGAGAGTCCTTGATTACTATTAGGGAAGACCTGGAGCAATGAAACAGATGGGTGGAGGCCCAGCTCCTTGACAGTTGTGGGGCCCACAGCTAGAGCCCAGGCTAGAGGTAGCCAGACTGGGCTCCAGTCTCAGCTCCACCATGAACTCATTGTGAGGCCTTGACCCAGGTAGTTCACCTCTTTCAACTATTACTTCCTCACTTGTAAAATGGGGGTATAATACCAGCTTCACAGGCTTGTTGTATTAAATAAAATTTCTCCTACCACACAACCTAGCACATAGTGCCCAGTAATGCTCGCTGATTCATCATTTATTCAGAAAATATTTGCTAAAGTCCTGCTTTGTGCCAAGCTTTGGGCTAGACACTGAGGATACAGGAGCAAGCAAGAAAAAATCAGCCTAGGCCTTTACCTAGTCAGGGAGGGGTAACAGTGCTTGCCCAGATGCAATGTCCTGCACACAGAAGGTGCTTAACAGAGATTAGCTGAATCCTAGTTCTGGGGATAACTAGTCTGGCCCAGAAATTATCCTCCCTTCACCTCCCTTCTCTAGAAGTGAGCACTGGGGGTATAGAGGTGCTGGGTGTTGGGAGATTTGGGATCCACCTTCTATCACTGATATGCTGGGCCTTATCTAAACCTTGATCCCCAACTGCAGAGTAAGGTAAGTGAATGAGCGTGAAACTTAGTAGGCCCTTCACAGCTGAAGTCAAACCTGGGGCTTTATTTTATGGATTTAGGAGGGCAACCCCCACTGGATTTGCCATTTTTCTGAAACCAGGAATGGCATTGACTTTCTGGAATGATATCCTTTGGAGCTGTTATAAAAAGCTAAGGGGCAACACCAGATGGGCTCACCTGCTACCTGCTTTCTCAAAAATGTAGTTTCTTATAAAATGTGTTTAATATTTACCGAGTGCCTTTTCCAAACCCCAAACTCTCATACTACTTTTCTAAGCCAATCTTCACTATAATCCTATGACAGAGTATTATTTTCTTCATTTTACAAATAAGGTACCAGAGACTTCGTGAAGAAAAATGACTTGCCCTAAAGTGATAGATTTGAGACCAGAACCCGGTTCTCCCATTTGCCTCTAAGAGGGATGTTCAAAGGAACTGGGAGATTCATCTAAGGAAAAAGCACACTCAGGAAGATACAATCCATATGTTCCAGACTCCACAAGGATAGGGAAAGGATTTCTGTGACATGTAAGCCTGACTTAAAATGCACCCCTTTTGAACCAGGCTGGAGACTTCCAGAGCCTTGCTCCTGCAATGCAGGCAAGCACTGTGTTACCAGTAAGATCTCTTGAGATTCTTTGGGGGAAATGCCATAGAGCTTTCCTTTGGCCACAGAGCAGCATGCACTGTGGCCCCAGACACAGAACTGGAACAGGTCTCAGCTTCACCTAAGGAAGGACATTTTCCAGGCAGAGCTGCCCCCAGAAAGGGTGAGCTCCCCTGTCCCTGTGCAAGCAGGTGCTGGCTGCCTTCCATCAAGGAGGCCACAGATGGGATTCTCACCCTGGGAAGAAATTAGTAACAGATACCATTTATTTTGCCTCTTCCATGTTTAAAGCATTGAGCTATGCACGTTATTTACATTGTTCCTAACCCTCACAACAATCCCAAATGATACATGTGACTCATTTCTCAGATTTCACAAAATGAGGCTCACAAGTGAAATGACATACCCAAGGTCACACAGTTAGGACAGGAAAGCCAGGCTGGCCCCTGCTTCCTCTGGCTCTGAAGCTGTGCTCTCCCTCCAGCATGTGTGCTGCTGTGCAGTCTCCCAGAAGGAGTGTGATTCTAAGTTTAAGTCAGAGCCAGGATTGAAAGTTGGCCTGGAGCAGATATAAGAATGGGCATTGGAAAATGAACTATTTCAATATTCCACAGGGCTCCCAGGAGAAACCTCAGGGAGACAAAGTATGCAGCAGCCCTTGAGCTAGAATTCTATGGCTAGAATGTGAACAGCCCCCTGCCTGGTCCAGAGTGGGCACCCATGACAGGTTGGCGCTCCATCCAAGGCTTTCTCCAGAGAAGGTGGCCACCATCCCCTCTGCCAATTCTACACTAAGGTACCCATTTCTCTTCCTGCAGCTGGGGTTCACAGCCCCCTCTAGTCCCTTTCCTGCTCTGTCATCATCCCTAACCTTTCAGCCCATCCATTATCTGTCAGGGGATGCCAGCTAACCCCTGCCTGAGCCCCACCAAGCTCACCAGGGGATGCTGCTGTAGACAATGCTGTCTATGGATCCCACCCCCATTCACCACCCTTCTACCCTAGTCACCTTTCCCCCTCTGCCTCATCCCACACACACACATGCTGGCCTTTGTTCCTGCGAGAGCTGATCTCTCAACATAGCCCTCTGGTCAGCCTGGTGGGGGAATGTACCTGTCTCCTCCACTAGTCAACACTCAAGGCAGAGAATCACAGCCCACTGGAATGACACTTTAAGATCAGTGGCCACAAGAAGAGGGTAGAGGCTCTCCCTAGGACACAAAGTGAGTTTGTGGGCAGAACTAGACCTTGGACTCCATCCAGCATCACTCAACAATCCCCTTATTCTAGAGTTGGAAGCAGGTCTCTAGGGTGAGACCCAAACCCTGCACTCCAGCAGCTCCTAATCTTAACTCATGGACCAAAGGTCAGAGCAGTGAGTCCAGAACATCCAAGTCAGCTCAGGAGAGTCATAGGGACCCAGATTTCACCAAACAGTACCAGGGATCTAAGGCCAGAGGTGAGTCCCTGAGAGGCAGGCACTGGGACAGGGTATTACCTAGTCAGCTAGTTCCCCTGTCAGGGAATGTTACAGTGGGGGTAAGGGGACAGTCCCAGGGCTATAGTAGGAGCTAACAGTCATATGATTTTGCCATCAGGAGTCAGGAAACCAAAGTTCTAGTCCTATCTTTGTCAGGCACTTGTTGAGTGTAACCTTTAGCACACTGCAAATTCTGTCCTGTGTTCCTCCTAGTTGGGGGGGGGGGGTTTCAGGTTAAATGAAATAACAAGTATATGATCTGTAAAGGGCTGGGGAGCTATGTAAGCAAGTGACTACCCATCCTGGGATACATTAAGGAAGGCTGAGTGACACCATGTGGGACACTGACAAGGACTTTCCCACTGGGAGCTACACTATGATTACAGCCCTGTGAAACTAGGACTTATGGGTGAAACAGGTTTGGGTGGAAGGGTAACATCACAGGGATTTGGGGTCAGACAAACCTGGGTCAGATGTCCATTTCCTCCTCTGCCTAGTTTTGGGTGCTTGACCAAGTCCTGAAACTTCTGAGTTCCCTCTACCAAGTTCGCTTGTCCATAAAAGGGGAATAATGATTTTTTGTAGGGTTGTGGTGGGAATTAAAAGGGAATGTTTATATAAAATGCCTGCAATTGTATTGGCTCACAAATGTGAATTTCCTCTGTGTGTCTTGTGTCTTTCTTCAATTTCCCTTCATTTTGTTCTGGTTTTGTTTGCAAGTGAAAAAAACAAAACACAAAAAGAGGAATTCACATAGGAAGAGGTTGAGCCCAACTACAGTCCTCATTTTGCCCTGACTCACCGTAAGGACCTGGGAAGTCCCTGCCCTCCCTCAGCCTTCATTTCCTCATCTGTAACACCAGGGCTTCCACCAGGGAGCCTCTCCAAAGCCCAGCCTGGAAGGTGTGGAATGCTACCCATCTGTGAGCCCCTTCCATGAAGAGAACCTTCCAGGCTGAGCTGGGGGATGGGGGTCAGGCAGGCACCAGGAGAAGGATATGGAGCTGTAGGGGAAGGACAGCAAAATGGGGAGGTGGCAGCCCTGTAACTACTGTGTTCTGACCTGTGGAAGGAACAGGCCATGCTCAGATTAAGAAGCCTACTGCCTGTTTTCCCACAGGCTGCCAGTGAATGCCAAAACAAAACATGCTTGCCTGCTCCCTGCCTGGAGGGTAGCAGGCCAAAATGAGTGTCCTAGAGGGCTGGCAGATGCCCTGGCATCCTGCCTCCTCCCTAGGCACCAACCCTTCCCCTGTCTGCTATATATCCATCCATACACCCGTGTCCTGTGATCTGGGTGAGCTGAACAACCCCCTCAGCCAAAGCTGGCCCAATGTATGGAGAGGAACTTCCCCAGGACCTGTACTCCCCCTCTCATTTTCAGCTCTTCTAAATGGACACCTCCAGTTCCTAAACACCCTCTAGCTTCCCAATCCAGCCTTGGCCCCAAGATGAGATCTAATTCTCGCCATGCTGCTGTGGGCAGAGTGCGTGGCATCAGAATGCTGGGAGTTGCTGTCAGTTGCTAGGGGAGGGAATTCCCTGGCTCAGGAAAGCTCCTCCAGTGGAAGGGAGCAGGTGGTGAGTCTCCCCAAAGAGACAGACACCGCCAACGCTGTAGGCAGAGCCAATCCTGGGGTAAAAAGCATCAAATCCACCACCCCCACCTTCTCTCTGTTGCTTGTCTACACTGGGCACAGTAATAACAATAGCTTACACTTTCTAATAGCTACAATGTGTCCGCGCTTCACATAAACAATTAATTTAATTCTCACAATGACTTTGAAGTAGGTAATATTATTAGCTCCATTTTATCTTCAGGTCACACAGCCGATAAGCAGACTGAGATTTGTACCCAATTAATCAGGCTCCAGGGTCTGTACTATTAACTGCTACGCGAATCTGCCACCAGAAGATGGCATTTCCCATAAAACCCAGTTCCAAACTTGGAATATAGCAAGATGCTTTCCCTAGTATCCTAGAATCAAAGCATTTTTCCAGACTTGCCTGAGCTGAGAATCTCCTAGGGGTTCTTATTCATCCCCTCCTCTGAGGATTTAGTAATCTTTGTGTAGGAAGAGAGGCAGTGCCTGACACATGGAAATTGTCCATAAATATTTGTTCAGTAAATGAATGCCACTGCCTTCTCTGAGCCTCTGCTCATCTATAAAATGCAGTTTCAGTTCCCTACCCTGCCCCATCTCCAAATGTGGCTGTACATTGAGCTGGTGTGTGTATCTGCACAAGCTTTGCTTGGGTGTGAGAAGCTGTTTACAGTCACACACGCTGGCTCCTAATGACAGCTGTAATAATAATAGCTAACATTTGGTACATGCTTATGGAGTACCAGGCACAGCTCTGAGGGCTTTGACTGTGTTAACCCATTGATTCTCACAATACCAATTATCCTGACTTTAAGGGGAGACTGAGGCTCAAAGAGGTTGAGTAACTTCCCCATGATCACACAACTGGAAGCAAGATTTGAACTCAGATGGCCTTACTCCAGTATCCAGAGGTTAACCATTCAGTCATAGCTCCCCTCTTGGGAACTGGGCTGCCAAAGTTTGACTGAGCAAATGGTTACTGCACCTGTAGTATTCAGGGAGGGGAGAATGGAGAATTGAATTAACAGGCGCTCTCACTATAGATGAGGCAAGATCTAGAATTGCTTCACTATTATTTAAGCCTGAGTAAGAAATTCCAAAACACAGAATCAAAGTGCTATGGTAGTCCCAGGTGGGGAAGGCTGCCTCAGTCTAAAAGAGGGGACCTGGAAGGCTGCACTGTAAGTGGGCCTTGATGCATGGAAGGTACACACTCCCAGGAGAGGAGCAGCAAGAGAGAGAGAGCAAAAACCTCTGGCTGGATGGGCCTGAGCTGTGTTTGGGCAGCCTAATTAATACTGGGAAATGAGCCTACAACAGTGAACTGTGGCCTTGGTATCTCACTTGGATGTTTGGTCTAAACTTTAAAAAGTGATGCCCCTTTATGGAGTTCATCACACTCTGCAATAATTGCCTGTCTCACCCATCTTATCCACGTTTCCCATCCCCATAGATCTCTGGAAGGAGATCTTGTTTGTCACTGTACCCCCAGCAGCTAGGACAAGGCATCCTAGATGGATGGACTTGAAGGTCTGAAGACCCAGAGGTTTACCAGCAGTGGACAGCCAGCTTACAGAATGGAAGGCCCAGTACAGCACCCTAAGGGAGGGTGTGCCTGAGGGCCTCCATAGGCCTATCGTCTGTTCATGTTCAGCCTTCTGTCCTCACACACTGTACTGAGCTACTGACTCACTGCTACTCTGCCCAGGTGGAGGCTTATAAGTCCATGGGTCACAAAGGAGAGGCTGGGTGGCTCTGAAAGACAAGGCACATTGGCTGGGTCACGGTAACTCCAGTGCCTTTCCTCCCTGCACATTGGCCACTCACATTGGGTTCTAGGTTAAGAGCTTACGTCAAGTTCTAAGACAGACTAACTGGTTTGAATTTTGGCTCTGCTGCTTTCTAGCTCTGTGGTCTTAACTGAATAATCTGGATACTGCCTGTCTCCCATTGGTCCTGTGACTCCGGCCCAGCTCTCACTTTCCCTGTGCTTCAGGCACTGTGTATGTTGGGATGGTTACCCTTGAGACCCTGGCGGCTCTGTCATTCTCCAGGTCACCAGACAGTGCTTTCTGGGTGGTGGTAATATGAATGTAAAGGTGAAGCTTGATCTTTTCTCTGGGGCAGTCAGAAAAACCTTTTCCAACCCAGCACTGACCACAGAGAAATGACTGGGTCAAGGCTCATGCAACATCCAGATATTCCTTCTGGGTGACAATTTTTCAGGCCTATCTGATGATAGTTATTCTCCACTTGCACCTGACCTGGACCCTCAGCCCTGCACTGTGCTCTAGGAGGCTGGTCCCTGTGGGCTGTATCACCAGGCCCCTTGGCCAGCTGGCTTCCTCAGGAGGATGAAAGAAGAGAGGGGTTGGGCTATTTCTCCCTCTGCTCTCTCCCTGCTTTGTTGCCTTCTCCACTCCCTCCTTGATCCCACTCCTTCCTTGATCCTATCCCTGCCAGGCAGCCCTACCTCTCTCTGGGCTCCAGTGATGTGATTCCTGCCCCTCCTTCAGCCCTAGTCTCTGGGTGGGTGCCTCGCCATCTTTTATTTGTTCCCTTAACCCACCTACACCTCAGTACAGCAGTACCTTCATTAAGTCTCTTCATTTGAACCATTAGAGGGGAATTGCTTCCTGCTGGCCTCCTGACTAATACAGGACCCTCCGGTATTATGCTAAGTGAAATAAGTCAGACAGAGGAAAAACAAATACTGTATGATATCACTTATATGTGGAATTTTAAAAATATAACAAACTAGTGAATATACAAAAAAGAAAGAGACACAGATATAGAGAACAAATCAGTGGTTACCAGTGGGGAGAGGGAAGGGGAAGGATAATAAAGGGGTAGGAAATTAAGAAATACAAACTATTATGTGTAAAATAAGCTATAAGGATACACTATACAACACAGGGAATATAGCCAATATTTTATAATAACTATAAATGGAATATAACCTTTTAAAATTGTGAATCACTATATTGTATACTTGTAACATAAATATTGTATGTCAACTATACTTCAATTAAAAAAAAAAGGAGTTTAGGCTTTTCAAGCATGATCTGCCTGTTCTTCTTGCTTAGCCCTGCAATAAACCTTTCTCAAAGAAAGAAAGAAAGAATGGGAGGAAGGGAGGAATTACATCTCCAGTATCTCTTTATAAATAAATAAATAAATAAACCTAATTACCTCCCTCCCCCCGCCAAATTTTTTTTTTTACCTCCACCTGGATCTGCCTTTTCTCAGTCAGGTTGAGACTTTCCCCAGAACAAAGACCCAATCAGCCTGGCCGATGAACAGCCCTCCCACGCACCTGCTCTAGGGCAGACATGTGCAATGTGTCTCCTTTAAGGGCCCCAGAGTCTGATTCTGACTTACTGTCACTCCTAAAGGCACTCTTGTGGGCAGAGTCAGATGAGACAGGGGCCCCTGCAGTAGAGTAACAGTGACTATGTGGCATGGTGAACCAAGACCAAAGAACAATATATGCCTCAAGGCAGAGCATGGTCAGGTCAGCACTCAGGCGGAGTGGGCAAAAGGCTGTGGGAAGCCAGGGACCTGCTCTACTCAGGGCAGGCTCCCTGGAGGGCCGGGCGGCCTGGTTGGGAACCACAGGGTGCTGACAATGTAAGGAAGAGAAGGAGGAAAAGCTTATCCCAGGAGAGAGCTGAACAAAAGCTTGGCAGAAGGAAGTGGGATTCCTGAGGGATTTGATGGGCCACACAGTCAGTGGCAGGTGCTCCCTGGCCTCCCTCAGATCACGGTGCCTAAGGCTGCCCTATCCTGGAACAGGGCTCTCGCCTGAGGACAGGCCTCCTGCATTCCCTCACAAGCACTCCCACCTCCCCCAGGATTGAGCTGTCAGTCACCCCAACCCTTTCACTTCCCGTGCTAACCGCACCTGCCCAGACCACAGCCATAGCAGGGCCCAGGTTTCAATTCTCATTTCCTCCACATTTCTGTAGACTCCTAAAAGTTTCAATTTCTCAACAGGGGTTGAGCCTGACACTGACCTAGCTACCCTGAATCCTCTGTCACTGCCTCCTTGCCATCCTTCCTGTCTCTCCCCTCGCTGGTTCTCTCCTGCCTTCTGCCCTCCTAAGCAGCTAGAGCAAGCCCTCTAATACGCTATTTTGACCACGCACTCCTCTGCTCAAGACCGTTCTCTGTCTCCCCTGCCCTACAAATGAAGCCCAAGCTTCTTAATGTGACATTCTGCACCCTGCACCACATGACTCCTGCTGGCTACCCGACCTCATCTCTCAGTCTCACCATTTTAGGTGCCCTTTGTTCCAAACACAACACATATATGCACTTTTCCAGAACTCATCAGGTTCTTTTCGCAGCTTCACACTTCTGAATCCACTGTTCCCTCTGCCTTCAGCCTTTCCCCCTCTCCTCTGCCTGATAAATACATATTCATCCTTCAAACCCCAGCTCAAAGCCCCTGCTTCTGGAAAACCTTCCTCCTTCCCTTAGGTCAGAATTAATCTTCCTGTCTCTGAGTCTCCATAGCCTTGCTCAGATCTTGATGACAGCACTAAGCACAAGCTGACTAGACTCCTATTTCATTGTCTTTTTCTGAATTCCCCTTCCTTTCAAGTCTCTGGCCCAGCTGGACCACTTTTAGCTATGTGACCTTGGACAAGTAACTTAACCTCTGGAGCTCTCCCTGTTGACAGTTTTTCAGCATTCTTATGTACATTGATAACCATGATTAACTTATGATTCTCTAACTATCTCCCACTAGGCTGTGAGTTTCTCCCTATTCTCCAGGGACTGCCCCCTCCACCTCCACCTACCCAGCATGGGCCAGGGCCCTGGACCAGAGAGCAGGCCTATGCCAGGCATCACCTGTTGCTGTCCCATGGGCTTTCAGGGTGGAAGCTGCCAGATGCCCAGACAGTTTTACTTCCCTCTTGGCTGCAGAGCACTGAAAGCAACTGTCAGACCTCAGGCACTTCCGTTTCACTCAGAGCCAGGCTTCCTTTTCACCCCTTCCGTAGGCAGCCAGCCGACCATGGGCTACAGGCTCTGAGCCAGCTCCTGGGGAGTTTTGTTTCTTCTTGGGAACCCAGCCCAGAGTGCTTTGGTGGTGGACTCCCCTAAAGACAGTCTCCACCTTGGGGGTTTGTGGCAGGAAAGCCTGATTACCCAAAACCCGGGGTGATTGGAGTCTTGACCTCATTTGACTTGTATAGTTGTGGAGTGAAAGGCTTCACATAAGGGAACTCCTGCAAAATCATAAACCCTCAGAGCCCTTGTTGGAACCTGTTTATTTTACATATGGGGAGACTGAGGTCCAAAAAGGGATTTTCCCAGACCAGAAGCAGTGATGTACCCAGGGGCATTTATGTTAGGGAGGTCTGACCTGAACTAAATGGTCCCAATCTGTGTTGCTCTTAAGTACTTTTGCCTGTGTAACACTGTTTTGTTTTTCTATTTCTGTTCTGCTCTCTCATCAGGTGCTGCTTTTCTCTGCTGCCTTGGTAAGTGCCTGCCTGCCTGCCTGCCTGCAATAGCAACTTCACACCCCACAACATGGCTGCCAATTAACCTTTAAACTATTTACAACCAGATGCCAAGGGCATAAAACTAATGTGTAAAATATGAATAAACAGGCTGAGATCAAGGGCTTGAGGGACATATTTGGGATATCCAAGGGCCTTTTAGGCTTAGAGCCTTGTTCTGTGGCCTTCCCTCAGCAGAGAGGGAAGTCCAGGCACAAAGACGGGGCTTGGGAATATATTCTTTATCAGTACTCACCAGCTCACACTTAACCCACATGTTCTGGGAGGGTGTCTCTGGAAGACAACAGCTTGATAACATCATCCCCAAGGCTGGGAGGGGCAATAAATAGGAGGCAATTCAACCCCATGTTTAATTCAGAAATCATTGCTTCCATCTATTTTTTTCTCTCTACAACCTTTCTTGGACTCACACCAGATCCAGTGCTTGGTATGTGAGATCCAATGGGTCTTGTCTACAGGGAACACACCACCACCACCATGAGGGGAGAGACAGACACATCAAAAATCCTACAGTGGAGTACGTCATGTGCCCAGGCTTCCCAGGGATCTTCAAGGAAGAATTCACCAAACAGAGAAGTGAAGGAAGGGCTCTAAGGAGCTTTCTATATCCCTATCACCAGAGCCCACCTTTAGGCAGGCCCTTCCTAAATCAGACTCCCTGACTTTTGCGTAACACTTTGCCTTTCCTCCAGGCTTTATTCACTCATTTTGTTGGTCAACAAACTTTCCCTGCTCTTCATCTGTGAAGACTCTGTATTGGGCCCTGAGGACTTCTGGCTTTGAGGAGCTCCCAGCCTGCTGGGGGATGGAGGCATGGAAAGACAATGACTGCGTGGTGTGGACATGGTGTGAGGGAGGGAAGGACAGAACTGGAGAGCCAGTAACGGCATCTGAGCCATTCTGGGAAGTCAGGGAAGACTTTCTGCAGGAGGAGATTTATGCCCTCAAATCTGAGATGTGGCATCTCCTTTGATCCTCCTAACATTCCTCTAAGGTAGGTCTTATAATCTCCATTGTAGAGGTGATAAAAATGAGGTCTAGAAAAGGTCAATGCCTTACCCAAGTTCACATGATTAGTAAGTTGCAGGGGGGGGGCATGTTCACTCCTGGGCACCCAGCAGCAGAGTCAGATGATGGCATCACTGGAAAAGCTGGGCCTAGGGGCCTGGGACCAGAGGTGGAAAGGATCAGAGGTACAGAGGGAGGAGATGAGAGCCTGGAGCTGGGTGGAACCAATCTCCCCCAACACACAGTGGAGCAGAAGAGAGGACAGGAATACCCAACAGGCCATCAGTTCATGGCTTTGGGTCAGCAGAGCTGGCTCGGTCCTTGGACACAGTCTCATCCAGCCTCCATTAAACTGAGGCTCATCCAGAGCAACTGATGAGGACATACAGTATCACAGGGGATGGTCCTGGACTAGAACCCAGAGGCTCTGCTCCCCCAGCCCAGGGCTCTGTGCACAGCCCTGGCTGCCACTACATCATTTAAGCCAACCTATGTTTACTGACGTGCACTCTGGCTTGGACACTCTTCTAGGCACCATGGGGATCACAGAAATCCTCTCCATCACTGCTGTCAGGAGCTTCAGCTGGAGTGGGGAATTCAAATCCGGCTCAAAGACCTGGACTCCAGGCAGCAGTGGAAACTGGGGCAGCAGCAGGCATGAACAGATTGCTGGGGAGTGGGTTGGGAGGATCTTAGGATCCCAAGCACCCAGAGAAAGTCCTTGGACCTCGGTTCTCCCATCTATTCCAAGAAGGGACTGGAGTCAACAATTTCTAAGGTCTCTCAGTTCAGACAGTCAAGCCTCTATCCCTGCTTACCTTGCAAGTGTTAGGAGGTGGGGCTGGGCCAAGCTTTTGGTGGGCTGGGTGGTGAGAGGCAGAGGAAGTGGCTTGAGCCACCCCTGGATGCCCATATCAAGGCTGTCCCATTACCAGCAGGGAAATCACAGACTCAGCGCTCAGACATCTGGGAGGTGTTGGGCAGCCAGGGTATTTTTAGAAGGCTACAGGCAGACATGCCCGGAATCCTGGGCGTTCCTCAGCCAAAGCAGCTGGGAGCCCAGCAAAGGAAGAACCAAAAGAGGTGGCCCCAGTCCTGGCTCTTACTGCACCAAGGTCAGCTGGCCTTCCCTTTCCCCAGAGACCAGTGCTCAGGCCTATCGTGCTCAAGCTCTGGTTTCCCTGACTTGCTGCCGATCCGCTTCCTCCTGGATCATGAAGTGCAGAGCTGTTGCAGGGCCTTAGCAGGAAGATGTGCGCCCGCAGCACTTGGTCTCCATTGATTCCTTCAGCTATCTCTTTGGGTGCTTTCTCTGATTCAGGTGAGCTGCTGGCCCTAGGGATATAAAACAGAAAGGAGGCAACCTTGGAGCAACTCAGGTCCATTGGGGTGGAGGGACCGGGTTGGGGGCAGTGGGGGTACAGACAGTGATAACACCTGATGTCACTTTGAGGGAGCTTGGTTGACAGGGCTGCCACAAGGGCCTTTGATCTGTAGACAAAAATATAAGCTGCTAGCTAGGGGGGCAAGCTCTGGATTATAACCAAAGGATGGTTATCAGTCTTTTCTAGAGCCATGCCTCTTCCTTTTGAATTATTTCTGAAAGCTGATGTCTCAGAATTAGAGTAAAGGGTAAGATAATCCTTTTAGCTTTGGTCCTATCAGCTACCAGAAAAACTGCCTCATTTGCAGTGGCAGCTCTAACAAAAAGGTGCTCCTGCCCCCTTCCCCCACCCCATCCCCACCAGTCCCTCCACTTCATTGTGTTACAGATGAAGAGCAAAGCCCAGAAAAGGGCTTGTCCAGCCCAGAATCCCTCAGCAAGGCCTAAGGAAGGACTCATCTCTGTCTGGAACCTGCAGATTCCCATGTAATCAAAACCATGGGAAGGACACTCCCAGGCCCACCTGTCACAAGGAGGGGCTGAGGCCTGGGGTGATCAGAGGGCAGGAGTCCAGCCCCGCACTGTGCCCCATCACAATGGACTCTGCAGCGTAGACCTGTTTGCCCCTCTCCCTAGGACTATCTGTCCTTCCAGCCCATTTCTCAGACTGAGTTTCTAGCCTTAGTTATGAGTGTCTGCAAATTCTCTACCTCAATTTTTTAATGTTGTACCTTCACTTTAATGATAACATGAACAAATTGATATTAGAATAATCTGGCTTGGCTAAAATGCAGAGCATCTTATAAAATAGGCAGCTCTAAGTGTCAGTGCCCATGTCTAGGTTTATCGGCAAACTGGTTCTAAAGATCCTTCTAAAGTGACCACATTGAACTTTAGTGCAGTGTCTCAAGCTGACTTGGAAGTTTGAGACTCACTGCTCTAAAGTGTGTGCTTCCTTCCTGCAGGATCCGGGGCAGAGAAAGAAGCCCCTCAGTTGGGATCAGAAGACCTGAGTTCTAAATTTGTCTTTGCTCCCAGCTCACTGAATAGCCTTGGCTATTACCTGAGTCTAGGTCTGAGTCTAGGTGTCTTCATTTGTAAAATAATTAGCTTGGGTTAGACAATCCCCACGGCCCCTTCTGGCTCACACGACAGGATTCCAAATTGTGATGAGCTACGCTTTCATCCCCACCCATCCCTGACTCCTGATCCAGTACATGCCATCCCAACCCCATCTCTGAGGCCAGTGCTGCACTGGGCAGGTAGGCGGAGACATCAACAGAGAGGTTGAGCCTCCAGGAGTTGGCAGTGGAGTAGTCAGGCAGAGATAAAGGAGACATAAGAGGGGTTGGAGAGCTTCAGGAAGAAAGCCATCAGGCCAAAGAGAGCTCTTACAACCAGCCAGACTGTCACCTAAGACCCATCCTGGAAGGTCCTCTCAGGGTGGTGGGATTCCACATCTTGGGTTCCTGCAAGGCCAGGGAGCCTTGCCTTCGCCTGTGTAGGATTCCCCTCTAAGGCTTCTGAGTAGGCCATCCCCTATTCCCCCATCCCTCCAGGGACCTAGAGCCATTCTCTCCTTAAACCCTCCCCCCATCCCAGCTCACAGTGGGGCCTCAGGACCCAGGGGACCCCAGGCAGTGCCAGAGCTACCTCCTTATGGCTAGACTGTCTTCTTTGAACGCCTACCCCTTGGGCCTGCTCAACTCCTGAAGATTGCCTAGATTTCAAATTAGGGATACCTTCTGTCAGGAAGCCCTCCCAGATTCTCCCACCCCAGGCAAGGTCAGGGCCTTGCTGTTTGCCCTCTGGGGCTAGGAATGGGGTTCTAGTAAACCTTTCTCCCTTTGCTGGGGAAAGATTTGAAGCTCTGTCCCTTGGCCACAGAATTTTAGGCCTGGAAAGAGCAGCTGAAGTAGGAGGAAGTGTCTGTCCTATAGGCCCCCCTGAACTTCGGCCCCAGGCCCCAGGCATGTCTGCCCTCCAAATCAGTGTTCCCTAGTACTTCGAGTAGTCTTTGCCCACACATGACAGTTTGCCGACAGAATAAACTCATCTGGGCACTCAACTGCCTGACACATCAATTTGTCCTGTCTTGTCATCCTGTACCTAAAAGGGTCTCCTGGGGACATAGGCTTGAGAAGTGAGTAGGAACACTGTCAGTTGGAAGTAGAGGGTGGAATGGGGGAGGGAGGATGGGTAGGGAAATGCTTGGGGGTAGGTGGGGCATCCACACCACACCTAAGTGGCAGTGGCTGGCTCTCCACCTGGGTGTGGGTCCATCTTAGTCTTCAGTGACTTGGTCCCCACACTGGCCCAGTGGGAGAGGCTTCAGAACCTAGAAGGCACAGATTATTACCTTCCAGAGAAACACTGCCAGCCCCAAGGTGATCTATTCTCAGCACCCTAGCTCAGGGAAGAGAGCACTGGGCAATGAGTTAGTAAAGCATGTGGCTTTGGGCAGGTCATGACCTCTCTTTGGGCCTCACCTGTATAATGAAGTTTCTCCACCTGTACAATGAAGAAGTGGACTCTAAACCCTAAAGGCTCTTCAGTCAGGACAGTAGAGGCAAGATGAAGCAGAAGAAATCGCTCCTATGTGCAGGGTGCTGACCAGGTGCTCCCATATCTCTCATCCCATCTAATCTCACAGTCCTGAAGTGAGAAAGAATGTCTCTGCCCAAGTAAAGCTGATGGAACTGAGGGCACAGTTTGCCTTGGCCCCTTCAGAAATCACACCTTTGGGCAGGGAAGTCCTTTGAGCTGAGATGGGGCTACCAAATTTTGGCTCTAGGCAAAGAAGGGTGGCCTGGATATATTTTGTTTTGTGGTAAAATACATACAACATAAAATTGACCATTTTAACCATTTTCAGGTGGCATTAAGCATATTCACAATGTTGTGTGACCATCACCACTATCTATTTCCAGAACTTTTCCATCATCCCAAACAGCAACTCTGTACCCATTTAACAATAGCAGTAATTCCCCATCCTCCCTCCCCCTAGCCCCTGGTACCCTCTTATTCTACATTCTGTCTCTATGAATTTGCCTATGCTAGACACCTCATTCAACATTTGACTTTTTTTGTCTGGCTTGTTTAAATTAGCATATTTTCAGATTTCACCCATGTTGTAGCATGCATCAGAACTTCACTGCTTTTTGAGGCTGACTAGTATTCCATTATATGGATATCCCATATTTTGCTTATTCATTCATCTATTGATGGATATTTGGGTTGTTTCCACTGATTGGTTATTGTGAATAATGCTGCTCTGAACATAGGTGTACAAGCATCTGAATCCCTGACTCAAGAATCTGAATTGAGTCTTCTATTCTTTTGGGTATATACGTAGAGGTGAAATTGCTGGATCATATGGTAATTCTGTGTTCAACTTTCTTAGGAACCAACAAATCATTTTTCACATCAGCTGCACCACTTTACATTCCCACCAGCAATGCATGAGGGTTCCAGTTTCTCTTAAGAACACAGGCTAGAGACACTTGTTGTTTCCCTTTTTATTATTTTATAACATTAGTCATACTGTTGAGTGTAAAGTGACATCTCACTGTGGTTGTCCTAGGTTTTTTAAAAACATATTTTAGCTGCAGAGTCCTTTCATCAGAGGAAGTTACCCAAAGGCTACATGAAGTCTGGGTGAGGAGCTGGCAGTGGCTAACTGGAGACGAGAGGGGCTGGGGAGGTGTGTGTATGTGGTGGTGGGGTTGCTCGTGTGTGAGAGCACTTTCTCTTGGTCTCCCCTTCCCTGTCCTGCCCCACCCTGAAGTCTTTCTGAGGAACCTGGTAGTACAGTGTAAAATGTCCCTGACTCACGGCCACTTCCCTTCTAGAGTACTGAGTGGAGGAGGCCAAGTGTAACAGCAGCAGGAAGCTTTTCGTTCTTTGTCCTTGGGGGAGGACTTAGCCAGCCACCTTGAAGGAGGCCTTCTCTGTTTTGGCAGTCACTTGAGGTTATCAGATGTAAATAGACCCTGGCAGAACAAAACAGAACCCTTTGTGCCTTAACAAAGGCTGCCTCTCCCAAGAATCCCAGGGAATGCAGAGCTAAGGAGAAGGTAACACATTTGCAGGGGACAAAGGAGCTTCCAGGGTGCAAGTGGAAGGAGGCCCAGCCTCTTCCCTGTGAGGTTCCAAATTATTCAGACTATCTCTCAAGATAGCCATTCCCCATAAACAACCCCAGTCAGTGGAGAAGGACCCCTAAGTCCCCAAGGAGAACTCAGTAGTGTGGGAAAGGGGCTTGGCACTGGTGACCAGGATCAACTCTGTGGCTTTGGACTCTCCTCCTGGAGGAAATTGCTTGAGCTCAGGAGTGTGAATGAGAGCTGGGACTTTGGAGTCATGTGCTCCCAGTTGCTGGGGCTCTGAGCAGGGGGTGGAGCAAGGCTGGTGCTCAGCGTGACCTTGGGAAATGAGCTAGTCCCTGAGGACTGTGAGCAGTCCTCCACGGTGGGAGAGAAGGCCTCCCAAGGGGCAGATTGGACTTCCTATTGATAAGATCTTGTGGGAGCTCGAGCAATTCATGGGAGGGGAGAGTGGGGTGGTATGTGACTGTAATTTGTATCCTGAGCTGATGGAGTAACCATACCAGTCACATGTAGTTCTCAATTTCTTGACTTCTCTAGCTTCCAGAAGTGGGCCAGGGTGAGCAGGACCAAGTGTCTTATCCCTGTCTGTACCCAGACCAGCTCAAGACATCCCTGGGGAATGAGAAGGAAAACCTCTAGGCCTCTTTCTGCACTTCACTTCCCAGCAAATCCTTCTCAGGTACCTTCAAGAGCTCCCCAGCGGCTCCTTATCCTCAGGATCCACCACACCCCCTTGCCTAGGTCTACAGCCCAGGAAAGTACTCAAATGCTCAGCGTGTCTCCTGTTCACTCCCTCCATCAAACTTATCCAGCCTGTGCCCAGATCCCACTAAACCTCATTAGGCACACAGTTCAGATGACAGTCCAAATTGACCTGAGGAGTTGTTGGCACTAGAATTTAAGCTAGCCAACAGAGAGCTTCACCTACTTCCCTTCCCTGATTCCATTCGCATTTCACTAGGGATATTACTTGCTCCAAAATGCAACAATCTGAACAATAGGTTGTTGGAATGTACCATCTCAACCGTCTTTCTGTCGTGCAAAAAAGGTGTGATTCTGTTATTGGAATTTTAGGCACCTTGAAAGGATGTTTGGGAAGCTATTTTCTTGCCAAAGAGACACCCTTGTGCTAACCCACAGAGAAGATAACATTTTCTGCCTACACATGAGCGAGCCCAGATGAGGCCCAGCCCCAGCTGTGACCTTCAGTTTCCCTGGTCAAGATGCTAAATTCAGATCTCCCATCAGTCCTGAACCAGGTTAGACCAGTCACCATAGGCATGTTCCTGGGCAACCAAATTTGCCTACAATGAAATCCTGATTATGCTAAAGGAATGTTTAGCCTCCAATATTTTCCACACCCAGCACACAAATGAAAACATTTCTTCTTACTACACTGCGAAGGAAAAGAAAGACAAGCAGGAAAAAGGGCAAGATAAGAGAATAGAGCAGGAACCAAGGAACTGAATCCCATCAGCCATCAAACCTTCATTCAACCAGCCTGCTCATCTATGCCCTATATTTGCTAACTCATTCTTGCAACCAACCAATCAGTCTTCATTCAACTGATCAATAAATGAACCAGTCTGCATTCAAACCTCCTGCATTTATTGGAACAACCAGTTAATTTCACTCATTCACTTCCTTTAAGAAATCAACCTTCATCCAGCAAAGTACCAAGTAGTCATTCAATCTTCATTCGTTCAGTTCAGTATTCCAAATATCAAAGCTCAGAGCTGGAAGAGACCTCAGAGGCCATTTAGTCAGCCATATCAATCTCATAGGAATCTTCTCCACTGCAACCTTGCCAAATAATCACCCAAGCTTTATTGGGCACCTCTAACAACGGAGAGTTCACTATTTTCAAAGGCTGCCTGAACTCTTGTTGGACAGCTCTGGCTGTGAGAATGTATTTCCCAGCCCCCTTGTAACGTTCATTTCTGCCTCTGGTGCTGCCTTCCAGGCTGCCTAGAACAACCCAGCTCCTGTGCTAGAAGAGCTTGCCAGTAAGTATAGATGGAGATTACGTCCTCTAAGCTCCTCCCCTCACCTGGCCCTTGTGGATGATGTTCCCTCTTTGCTCCAGTCTCTTTCTTCTTGTCAGGCAGCCCTTACTCTGTCCAGGGTTCTCCCTGGTTTGGGGATGGGAAGGGGAGGCCACATTCCAGGTGTGTGTGACCAGCTCTGAGGTAAGGGAACAGTCACCTCCAGTTCTGAACAGAGCAAGCCCCAGCGTGTTTGTCATGCCTGCCCTTTTGTGAAGGGGTCACCCCTCGACCTGGTCCATATGTCCTGCCACCTCCCTTAGCTATAGCTGAGCACCCTTAGGGCAGCTGGTCTAGGGACTTGCTAGAGACCTCAGAGATGGCCTGGCCCAAAGCTCTTCCCAAGTCAGGGTAACAGGTATTAGGTGGGCCGGCTATTTCTCCCCCTCCTTTTGAGGAAGAAGCTAAGCCATTAAAAGCAGAAGATGACGCAGGAAGACAGAAGTGCTTGAGTCAGTACAGGCCACAAGAAAGGAAGTAATCTGCTACATCAGTCAGGTTGTGGAAATGAGTGACAGAAACAAACTGACCAATTTAAGCAGAAAAATAATTTCTTAAAAGGATTCCAGGTAACTTGCAGAAATTGATCTTCAGTTAGAGGGTGATTTAGTAGTGGGGTATATATTTGATTCTAAAGAATTAAAACACACGGCAGGAAAAAAGATACATATTTGTTTCAGAAAATTTTAAACTTCTCTTCCCCCCATGCCTTTTAAGGAAGATGTGTCCAGGTAGCTGGAGGGTTTCTGGCTAGCTGAGAACAAAGTCTTGGTCAGGGGGATGGATTTTCCTATACTAGATCACAGCCTTACATCATGTGTAAGGAAGAGAAGCCCAGAGCTAACTGTGCTGCCAAAAAGAGAGGGCAAGAAAGGTTGAGGGGAGGGGAGGCCCTGGAAAGGAGAGAGGCTGGGGATCTTTCAGGGGAGAGCCGATTGTTTGATGTAAAACCCTATTCCATCTCTAGATAGAAATCTCTGGTACAACGTCCGTTTCTCACTAAGGCCTTCTGGTAAATAAGATTTACTTTGGGGTAATTAAGAGAAGCTCTTAGTCCTGGTCCTTGAGGAAGGGGCATGAGTCAAGGCTGTAGTGGGAAGGCAGACCCACCTGGATGACATTTTGGGACCCTGCCCAGGGGTTTTGATGGGACATTCAATTCTCAACTGAATCTAGGTTTTAATCATTGCCCTAAAGAGTCAAACATACAACATTTTACCTATAGTTAACATTCCTCTATTCTGCACTTAAATTTTGTTAAGAGGGTAAATCTCATGTTGAATGTTCTTAGCAATATAAAAATTAAAAAGTCAAACATGGTCCTCCCACCCCATTGTTGCAAAAGTGTGGAGTGGGCTGATTCAGCCTGAGTAGAGATGGCCCTGGGATATTACCTCAGCACTGGAGGGAAGTTGTGGCTGTGAGGTCAGCATTCTGGCCTGATCAAGAATGGATTATTCAGAAGGCATATTAATCAGGATCCTTTTGGTTGCAAATCATGGAAATTCATCTCTGATCTCTAATTATTCAAATTAAATAAAGCTTAAAAATGTAAAAGGGGAGGGTGGAATTATTGGCCCACAAAAATGTGAAAGCCAGAAGTAGTTCTAGTTTCAGGAATGGCTAGATCCAGGCAAACAAATCCAGGAATTTGCCTCCATCTTGCCACTCTGCTTCTTCTGTGTTGGCTTCTCTCTCAGGTTATGCCCCCAGCCCATGTGGTGGTAAGATGGCCCCCAAAAGTACCATCCTGATATCATCAGCCCTTCTGGGAAGACCTTACTTTCCCAATCATTCTGAGAAAATTACCAGGACTGAGTCTTATGGGACTGGCTTGGTTACTTCCCCAACCCTGGAGCTGGGAGGGTGGGGTGAGCCACAAGGGAACTGCTTGAACTAAGAGCATAGGCATGAAAATCTCCCAAAGGAAATTAAAGCGCTGATACCAGACATGGAAATGGGAAAACAGCTGTCAGTCAGAAATGGAGACATGCACCTCATAAAGTGAGCTCAGGAAACTGATGTCAAAAAAACCCCCAAACTTCCTTGTGTGACCCCAGGCTGGAAATTAATGTTTAGTCCAGCCTCGAAGGACACATGACTTATTAAGAAATGAGAATGTCTCCAGGAAGGGGCGAGGTGGACTGGGGCAGATACCCTTGGCTGATTTGGGCCCCCACCCCCTCCCCTTTTAGCCTGTTTCAGAGACAGGATTTCCTGGAGCTGGAGCTGCTGCTGGAGAGCTGGCTACCAGACAAGCACTGAAACCTCTGGTCAAGGCTACATGCTACCAGAAAGGAGAAACGTTTGCAGGAGTACAGCCCGGGGCAAGAGAGGGGAATGCCGAATTGCGGTTAGAGCTTCCCAGTGAAATGTTACAGGATGACAGTGGGAGAGGGAGAGAAGTGGCAAAAATTAAGAGGTTTTAGGTTCTAGCAGTAGGAACCAAACACGAATTCAAAGCTGCAAATCAGTGCCTCCATCTCTGTGCAAGAATGACCTGTGCCAGTTAAAGGGATATGCAGTGATATGGGGAGGCACCAGGATTCATAAGTCTCAGAGACAACAGGAAGGAGACAAGGGCTAAGACTGAGACTTGTGCGATGAGCCATGAGCCATAGGACAAGATGTGCTTGACCACAGCTTAGAGAATCTGGCCCTGCTAGAACAGATAACCATGGGTACAAGTGATAGGGAAGCTTTACGGAAAAAGGCAGAAACTCCTCGGACACTGGCCCTCCCCACCCTGCTCTCTGCCCCAGGAAACTGATCGGTATGGACTTATATAACAGGAGTTCTGTGCTTCTGGCTTCAGGCTGGGTTTGGACAATAGAAATCCCAGGAAGGGAGGGGAGTGAGGTCAGGGTACTTCTTCCCTTGGCTCCCTTCTTGTGGCAGTGCTTTAGGTTGGTTCTGTCCCTCAACTAAAGGTCACAGCTCCTTTCAAAGAGGCTGACTCCACATGACTTACTCATTCCAGGTTCCAAAGGCTGCACCCTGCCCACTTCGGCTGTTCAGGCCCGGAGGTGGTAAGAGCTCGGCTGCTACTAGCTCCAGGTTATTGCACTTGAAGTTTCCCTACATTTTGTAAATAGGCCCTTTATAAATAAGCCTTCTTCCATTTTCAGTTGAGTGGCACCATCTGTGTCTTGTTGGGACCTTGAATGATGCTGTCTCTGAAATTCTCTTTTAATTAAGTGGGAAGAGAAAGATGGGGATGTGAGTGGGGCAGTCCCCAGAGAACAAGAAACAACAGCGGAGTTTTGGCTGGAGGAGTCAGTACCAACTGGGGAGGCAGAAGGGAGGCAGAAGGGATGCAGATATACCCAGCCTTCTGAGCCTGCATTCCTGGCAGGAGACAGGGGCAGGAGGCAAGCAACTAATAGAAAGTTCTACAGAGCCAGCCTGAAGCTCAGGCTAAAGCCCTGGGCATCTTCTCCATGGAGAAGAGTCTGGTCCCCAGGAGGATTGACACTTGCTGGCACCTAACTGGTCCCTGTACTTGCTAATCAAAATGAAGGGCAAACTGATGGACGCCAAGGACTCATGAGTTTGAAACGCTCCAGCATTTATTTTCACTGTGACCAGGAAAGCCATCTTGTGGGAGATGTACCTCTGAGGAAGCTCAGTAAATGCATCAGTTTTTCCCTTTTACAGGAGATGGGGAGAGGGGAGCTGAGGTAGGGAGGAGCCTACCTAGCGCCAGGGAGGAGGGGGTCAAAGATGTGGGGACCAGGCTTGTCTCTGAAGCGAGAAAAAAGATCAGGGTTGAAAATTCCAGCAGCTCTCTCTAATTAGCATTACTGCTAATGCTTTCACATTTCAAGCAACAGTGGCTCCAAAATCTCCCAAATTTCTCTTCCCCATCAAAGCTAACTGTATGTGTGTCTGGGAGGGCAGAAGAGGGAGAATGGAGGCATCCAAATGGCTCCCTTGAAGAGATCGTGGTGCCTGCAGAGGGGAAGAGGGGAAGGGGGGCTCCCCCACCCCCCACCCCTACTGGCCCTCTCTGAGCTGGAATTCAGCCGGCGCATCCTGGTGCTGCTGCCGGAATAAAGTGTAATGAGAAAGCCGGGATGTGAGCAGGGAGGACCCGGGCTGTGTTCCCATGAGACTGCAGGTGTTTGTGAACATAGATAGGGTGTTAGACAGTTCTGAAGATAGGAGGCTCCTGGAAGGGCCTGTGTCAGCAAGCTTGTCAGGATCAGGATATGGTGGGCCTGGGAGGAAAATAAGGTTACTCCTCCCAGTTCCTCACACTTCCCATGGCTCCACGTGAAAGAGTATGAGGGTTAGAGGAGGGGCAGGAGCCAGAGGGCCAGCCAGCAGCCACCAGGCCAGCATTAGGATCCCCAGTTTGGGGGAGGGGCTGGAGACAGACAGATGGTAGGGACAAAGGAAGGCCAGGCAGCCCCTATCTGTGGGAGTCCTTGGCAATAAGGAGGCCAAATTAGAGCTGAACAGCACCCAAGAAACCACACATACCCACTCTGTGGAGACCACCCTATCACAGAGGCCACAAGGGCAGACAGAACCAGAGAAAGACCAGGGCTCCCTTTGCACTGCAGCTTGAAGTTGGGCTGACAGGAGATCTCACCAGGCTTCCTCCCCACCCCCAGGAGTTAGTGACCAGAAAAGAGAGCAGAGTGTGTCATTGGCATGATCCATTCCCACACCAAGCCCCTCTAATCACAATTCTAGACTGGTGGTGGAGAATTGCTACAGATTGGATAGGAGATTGAAGTTTTCAGCTGAGTTGGTCTAAGTTTAAATAATTGCATGAGACCAGAAAGTTATAAAAACTCTACCTATGATGTTAAAAGAAAAAAAAAAAAAAGAGGAACAAGTAAAGGGAGTGATCAGGAAGAAAGAAAAAAAAAAAAAAAAGACCCAGAACTACTTCATGTGTCTACCTCAATATGTTGAATGAAACTCCTCAACAATCATTTGTGGTAACAAAATCCCATCTCCATAGGGATGCATTCCACCTACCTGAGCAGAAGAGAGCGCCTGTGAACCAGAGCGTCTGCAAAAGTCCTGAGCTTCAGTCTGAGTGGGCCACTTTGTGTGACAAGCCCCTCTGGAACCAATCACTGTGGCTAAGAGATGGAATGTGCTGATTGGTTGAGCTGAGGTCATATGTCCACCCCTGGAGCTGGCTTCTCTTGGGACCACAGGGTTCCCAAAAGGGATGTGGGAACAGCAGGGAAGAAGGAGTGGGAGATGAATTGGGAGGAATTTTGTGTTGGGGTTTTCCCCATTCATTTCCCTGAGAATATGAATTTTCTGCCCCAAGAGTAGAAGTAGGACTGAAACTGAAATTTCAGGTGTTTTATAATTCCCAGAATAATAGCCATTGGCAATTTTAAAGATGATGTTAAATGGTGGGTTAGAGTGGCAGGGCAGAATTAAACACCTGCAGTAAGAAAAAGGAGGGAATGGGAGAAAGGAGACAGGGGAGAACTCCCGGGGTCATTCAGGGGCCTGAAGCCTGGGGTGGTGGGCAGGGGCATCAAGATGAAGGGAGAATAGGAGTGGTCTGTTCCAGGTAGAAAAGTCATATGATGGGGATTTTCTGAAATGAAATTGTGAAAGTGAAGGAAGTCACAAGAAAAGCTCTTTCTGTTTCCCATGTGAAATCATCAAAGAGTCAGTTTCTCCTGCTATAGGCTGGAGTGGGAGACATGATGACTAAATGCAATTTAGTACCCTGGATGGGATCCTGGAACAAAAGAGGACACTGCTGGAAAAACTGGTGAGATCCAATTAAAGCCTGGAGTGTAGTTAATAGTAATTACCCATGTCAATTTCTTAGTTGTGTTAGCTGAGTCTGTCCCCTAGGAATGAAAGATGTTAACAATGGGGGAAACTGGATAAGGGGTATATGGGACCTCCCTGTACTATCTCTGCAACTTTTCCATAAATCTAAAACTATTCCAAAATAAAGTTTATTTTTAAAAGAGCCAGTTTCTCATGATGTAGATTCCCTTTCACAGTGTGGAAGAGCACTACATCTGGGATTATACATGTAAGTAACGTTCATCTGCCTCTAGGTGTCGTGGCATCACTGGTACAGTGTCAGGGGTGTGAAAAGAGCCAACTGCCAGCCATAACTCCTCCAGGATCCTGTGAGCTGGGCATGAATGGACCAGATGGAGTCTGTGTTGCACTTAGTAGAGGGCCGGGCACACAACTTGTGCCCAGGGGAGATTAGTGGTCTTCACTCCACTCTTATCTAGAGAATTTATAATGTGCCTGCCCTCTCCCCTTGGCCTCCCACATCCCCAGGGCCACTCCTCCCTGTGCCTGGGAGGTGAGGTGAGTTGTTCAGCTGCTTAGTGGAGCTTCTCCACTGGGCTGAGAACCCCAGCCCAGAGGCTCCCACATCTTTGGGGCAGGTTGGCTGTGCTTTACCTCCTGCCATGTTTGTGGACAAGTGAGATGACTCTGTGCTGGGTTATGACCTGATGAATTTCATTTAATCCTTATATCAGCCTGGAAGGGTAGGGGATCACTGTCCCCATTTTAAAGATGGGGAAACGGAGGCTGCAGAGGCTGGTATTTGTTTTCTCTCAGAGCAGCCTCCTGGGGCAGATAAGATGAACAGCACCAATAACTCTGGGGCCAGGTGAGCTGATAAGCAGAAAAAAACTGGGAAAACATGGAGAGGAAAGGTCACCTCTGTGTCCCACAGTCAGTAGACTTTGGAGCCAGGAAGGTTTCCAGTGAGAAGGGGATGAAGAGAGCATCCAAGAAGAGGAAACAGTGAGATGGAACACCTAGAAATCTGGCAGTTCACAGGCCATGCATCTGGGTGGGCTGAAGCCCAGGATCCAAGCAGAGAGTGGGTTGAAACCAAAGCAGAGGGACTGGTGGGAGCCCACAGCACTCTTTACATCCCACTCCACAGGCCCTATTTCCCCTTCCAGGTATGCCCTGAGGCCAGCATTAGCTTTCCATCATTAATAGCTAAGGACTGCCCACTCCAAGGCCTCTTTGTTTCTGTTGGAATAAGGTCCCTGCTGGGGTCTTTATGGGTCAGTGCTGCGAGGACTCAAAGCAGTTCATGGGTGGGAGAAACGATTCACTATCTATTTTGTGCCAAGCCCCAGAGAGGGCCTTGGGGATCAAGATGACTCAATCCCCTTTCCCTAGAGCACTCAGGCTATGGAGTATGCTGGCTGCTGTGCACAGTGTGGTCAGCTAGTCCATGAGAAACAGGGCTCAGTACTTCTGATGCCCAGAGGAGGCTCACAGCCTCTGAGGGGAGGGGATGGCAGGGTAGCCAACATGACCAACAGTCCCAGTGGGAAGGAGAACCCCAGGGTCTATTCTGGCTGCCTCTACAGGAGGCAATCAGATCCAGGAAGCGGCAGGCCCAGCAGGGTGAACCAGGCCTCTGTACCTGGGCAGCCCTCTTCCGGCAGAGGGCGATGTCTGGGCACAGCCCAATTGTGACGCTGGGCAGGGGCTTGTCTCCCAGCAGATGTGGTGACCTTTTGCTATTTCAGATGACCTTTAGAGCCCACACATTAGGTGTGATGCTGTGAACTGGCCATTTGCCAGGTGTCTGGAACCAGACCAATCCAGTGACTAACTGCCTCTTATCTCACATGCTGGGGCTCGTGACACCAAAGTGCTGTACTCTCTTAAGTGTTCTGGCTACCTCTCCAAGGAAGTGCAAAGTGTAAAGTCTTCTGGGCCTATAGCCCAAGCCAAAAAACATGTATTTCTGCAGAGCTTCAGGAAAAGGGACACCTCTGTGATGGTAGGAACGCAGGCTGTGTGCTTGTGTGCCTGGAGATGCAGCCATTATTTGGGGGCTTTTCTGCAAGCAAGCATTCTTTCTATTCTTGTGAGATGAGTAGGAAGGGGTCAAGATAATTTCCTGTTGGAGGCAACCCCATGATTTTGGGAAAGAAGGGCCTAGAGAGGCCCAGAAGCTTATTGGACATTGAGTACTGGACAGTGGGGTAGGAGTCCCAGGAGCTCTCAGGGTCTCAGAGGAGATGTAGAAGGAAAGACCATGAGGCTGGATACAGGGTGGATTCTGCCATGGGAACGCAATCCCCAAGATTATTGCTATAAGTGGGGAGGTATTTGGGAGCACCTATGGACAGGGGGACTACTTGGGCCCTGCCCTGACTCTGTGGGGATCACTGGATCCTGGATCATCAGAGCCAGAGAGGCTACAGAGCCCGTGGCATCCAATCCATTACGCTAAAGGGAAGACCAAGGCCCAGAGGAGAAAAGGGCATGTCCTAAGTCACTTGGTGTGTCAGGGAAGGGTCCAGCCTCAAACCCAGGGTCCTGCCTCCCAGCCAGAGCATTTCCCACCCAAACCCAGGAAAGTCAAACTCAGCAGGAAGTGCTCTATCTGGGGCTGAGGAAAGGAAAGGGCCCCTAGAGAGAACGTTTGGTGCCCCTGCCTTATTTCTCAGATAATGAGTGGGTGTCAGAGAGGGCCAGGGACTTGCCCAAGGTCAGGCAGCCAGTGAACAGCAAAACCCACCCACTAGACCCAGGTGTCCTTACCTCCAGCCCAGGACATGTCACTGCACCACTATCTCCCAAGGAGAGGAAAGGGCGAGGAAAAATGAGCTAACATTTACTGAGCCTCTGTTATGTACTGGGTCCTTGACACATATTCTTTCCAATGCCCACAATGGAGGCAGGCATTCTTGACCATGTTTAACAAATCAGAGAATATAGGTTCAGAGAGGCAAAGCCACTTGCCCAAGGCCACACAGCTGGTAGATGGTAGTGCAGAACCTCAAGCCTAGATCTGTTCACTTTCAAAGCTAGTGCTCTCTTGTCCTTACCCAGGCTAGATTGTGTTTGGGACCCAGGGCTGACAATGCAAGGAAGTAAGGGGAGGGGGAATCCAGGGGCCAACTCCAGGCACTGCCCAGGCTCCTAGCCGCCAGGTTTTACCAGTGACAAAGATCAACAGAAATGACCTTGGGACAGTACAACCCCATCTCCTGCTGACAGGTTTCTTTCTTTCTTTCTTTCTTTCTTTCTTTCTTTCTTTCTTTCTTTCTTTCTTTCTTTCTTTCTTTCTTTCTTTCTTTGTATTGATCCATACCCTGCAAAAAAGCCATGTAAAACAACAGAGCTGATAGCATGGCTTCTGGTGGTGCTGAGGTACTCAGCACCAAGTGGCTTCTGGCCAAGGCACCACTGACCTCAGAAGCTCAGGTTCTTAGATTGATTTAGGAACTTAGACTCTCTCAAAACCCTATCACAGAGGGGCTTTCAATCCACCCTACCAGGAGAGGAATCTTCCTCACAGACTTCCCAACTGGGCTCATCTAACCTAAACCCTCATTGCCTATATCTAGAAGCTGCTTCTCCTGCAATAGGACTGCCTTTCTCATGCTGGGCTTAGACCAGCCTCCTAGGACATCCCCATAGTCTCCTTTGGGGCCCCAAATCAGCTACCCTATGGCCCTGAGTGGCCCTTTTAAGCTGGGAGAACAGTGACTGCATCCTCTCTGCTCTGGGCGTTGAACTTCCTGGGCAGGGGCATCAATGCTGAAGCCATTGTTGAGAAATGGGCACAGAGCTACAGAGAAGAGCTGGTTGGTCACCTCCCACATTCTATGCTTTATGCCTCTGCTAATGCAGCCAGACATCAAATCCAAATTTGTGCTGGTCATGTTCCACTGTGTTCCTCTCATCTCAGACCCCAAGCCTTTTTAAATTTGATCCAAGTACAAAGTCTTTTTTAAAAAATTTCTATCTTGTAAATTCATAGTGGTACAGTGCTTTACAGTTTACAGTTTACATACAGCTGCTTCACATACATAATCTCCTTTCACAGGGCAGTTTACGGACCCTACAGAGATGGGTGATGTGAAGTGTCCCCTGGGGACCCTGATCATGGCAGGGGTCCTAGCAACAGCTGCTGAGATGACCATGAGCATTAGGCAGGCAGGATCCTATGCTCTGAGAAGCAATAGATACAAGACCATGAGAGCTCAGAGAAAGGGAAATAGTGTACGGCCCACATGAGAGTCCAGAAGGGTTTCAGAGGGCTACCCTAGAGGCAGCTCAAAGCCTCAGGCAGGAGCAAGCCTCAGGGCAAATAAGATTGGGAGCCTGCAGGAGAGGAGAATGAGTGGGGACTGTCTGGTTTAGGTGGCATTCTTCCTGAGGCAAAGGGTGGGCTAGATGCTTCTGAAGGTCCCTCCACCAGCACTTGGATTTCCTCAAATGAGTATTACCAACCCTCCTTCCTTCTCAGGACTAGAGGTCTCCAGAGGGGCTCCCTAGCCAGGAATCTTCATCAAACCTGGCCCAATGGTCTATCCTGAGTGCCCTTAGTTGGCTTGAGGAGAGAAAACATGCCCCTGCCCTCTTGGGGCTCCCATCTGGTTGGGGAGGTGGGCTTTCTCATTTTGTGTGAGGTCATCCAAGCAGGCGGATTCCAGGAAGGCTGATGGTGGAAATTCAGGCACAAGTAACAAGCCTGTGGGCATCACTCTGGACCTGGACTGGGATCCCAGTCTCT
The DNA here is from genome assembly GCF_048773025.1 of Camelus bactrianus. Classification (NCBI taxonomy): domain Eukaryota; kingdom Metazoa; phylum Chordata; class Mammalia; order Artiodactyla; family Camelidae; genus Camelus; species Camelus bactrianus. Next base: position 47,793,584 of record NC_133548.1, read on the forward strand.
GGGCCTAGGATGAGTTGTTTGGGAGCTGGGTCTGGCTGCAGATCAGAAAGCAGGGCCCACCCCAGCCCAGGGGCCAGGCCCGTGGGTGGGTCCAAGCTAAACCTCCACACAAGGGTCCATTGTGGTTGCTCAGCCTGGCCCTGAATAATGCCAGCCCTTCCGGCTCCTGGAAAATGCTTTCCGTCTGGCAGCTCCTGGAGCGGCCTGTCCTTGGCCAAGGCACCAGGCCCACACCCAGGCCTCTCTTGCCCATTGGGGAGCTTGGACTCCAGCAGCTCAAAGCTGTTGGGTCCAGCCTCTATTTCACAGCCAGTTTCCCTGAAGCTCACATGTGGGCAAGGGCCAGAACAACACCCCAGGACCAGAACCCAGCACTCTGGCCTTTTTTTCAGCTCTCATTGTCCACAGGAGGCAGTAGGGTTTAGATTCAGAGAGGGGAAGGGGCTGTCCCATTACACAGCTGACTGTGGCAGAGTCTGGGTGAAATGACTGTACCTAGGTGGCTGCTTGCCCAATCTAGTCCTCTCAGGAGATCTGGGCTCACTAGGTTCAGCTGTGTCGTTTTGCAAGGATCACTGTTCATCTGCATATAGGGGTTAGGAGGATCCCCACTGTCAATCCATCCCTGACATCCTGAGCTTTTAAATCAGGCGTGGCTGCACTGGATGGGATGAGAAGCAGCTCTGGAATCGGAGGGTTTGACAACCCTGCACCATCTCTGCTTGCCGGACTGCACCAGGGCCAGAGGCTCTGGGGCCCCCGAGGCTTCCAGGTCTTGCCTGGGCTGACAGCGCCACCTGGGGCCCAATCGGTGGACATGAATCCCACTGGGGATGCTACCGCCAGCCTTCGGTTATTGAAGGACCTCTGTGCTGCTGCCCTTGGTAGGTGCTGGGATGAAGAAGGGATTCTGGTCCCAGACATGGGGGAGGAAGCCCGCTAAGAGTGACCACTGGGGATGAAGGGCTGCAACAGCAGAAAGTCCGGGATGGAGGAGGAACTCAGTACCACAGGGCCATGGAGGAGAGCAATTACCATCATCCCAACCCTCATTGCCTCTCCTCTGGGCCAGGTCCTGGGGACCCTCAGGAGTCAGTTATGCCCTAATGGAGAGGAAGGAGGAAGAGGTGGGAGCCCAGGGATAGACATTTGGAGCTGAGTCTTGGAGAATAATAGTAATTTTCCTTGTGAATAAAGGTTATCCTAGACTCAGGGAACAGCCTGTGCAAAGGCACGGAGGAGTGAGCTTGTGTGTGTAAGCTTGAGGGTGACAGGACTGAGGGGGAAGAGGAAGTGCCAGGATGTGAGGCCAGGAAGGTCATGGCCCAGGGGACCTGTGGCCATCACAGCTTCCCCACAATTTCCTTCCCCCTACTCTCACCTTCTGCTTTGACCCCTGATGCTGGCAGGTACAGAGCCCCTGCCTCAACCCCCATCCCTCTGAGTCAGGGGTACCCAGCATCAGAGGTCCTGATTCCTGGAGCCTCCCCTTTCCCTCAAGGCCAGGGGTTAGGTCAAACTACACACAGACTGATCTTAGGAGACTTAATCATGTGACCTCACTGGCCTCCAGGGAGCCCAGGTGCCATCCTTGGATCAGGAGAAGGATCTCTAAGCAGTTACTGAACTCTGGTCTCAGGTTCCTCTACTCTAAAACGGGCGTAATCATAGTGCCCACTTCATGGGGACATGGTGAGGATTAAATGAGAAAATACATATAGTCACTCATTAGCATGTTGCTAACATGGGTTGATATCAGAAAGAGGATTTTTCCCATTGCCCATCCCTCTGGGTACATCCCTTCCAGAAAGGGAAGTTGGAGGGCTTCAGACTTGGCCGTCTGGTCTGCCAATCCCCCAAGCTCGGGTCTCTTTCTATTTCCCTAAGCCCAGAGAGGATCTACAGTGGGTGTGCCCAGCAGGGCTATTTGTTTATTGTGTTTCTCTCCATGCTTTTCTTAAAATAAAAATATTCAAAATCAAAGGGAAAAAAAGAGTACAATGAACATCCGTGTGCTCCTCTAGATTCAGCAATTAATGATTTGCCTTATTTGCCTCATTATTTTCTCTTTTTAAAAAATAGAACCATCTGAAAGTAAGTTGCAGATACCATGACACTAGATGACACCCATGCCTAGGCATGCAGCTCCTGAGATTAAGAACATTTTCCTGTATAGCCATAATTACAATTCTAAGAAAAGGATGAATAATTCCATACTGTCACCTAATACCTAGTTCAAATTCATATTTCTCCCAATTTCCCCCAAATGTATTTTACAGTTATTTTAGGGGAAGGCTGGGGAGGGATGCCATCCTTGTTCACAGGATCCCATCAATGTTCACTCGTATTTGGCTGTTGGTCTCTTCGTTCTCTTTAAAACCAGAATAGGTTCATTACTTTTTTCTCCCCAAAATAGGAAAAATTATAAAAGAAAATAGTCTGTAATCTGACCACCTTGAGCTATCCACTGTTGGCATTTTGGTATATTTCCTTCCAATTAAAAAACATTGAGTGTGTATGCATTTTAAAAATAATCTCTCTATTGAGATAAATTCGCATATCATTTAATTCACTCATTTAAAAGTATACAATTCAATGGCGTTTAGTATACTCACAGTATACATAATCGTCACTACACTCAACTTTAAAACATTCTATCACCTTAAAAAAAAAGAAGTGCTATGCACTTTAGTGATCACCCTGCAGCCCTAAGCAAACATATTTAATTTTTGTCTCTACCGATTTGTCTATTCTGGACATTTCATATAAATGGAATGGTATAATATGTGCTATTTTATTACTTTTTTAATGCAGTATAATATATTCAAAGTTCATCTATATTGTGATATGTATCAGTACTTCATTTCTTTTTATGGCCAAGTAATATGCATCGTGTGGATATACCACATTTTGTTTATCCATCCTTCAGTTGACGGACATTTGGGTTCTTTCTACATTTTGGCTATTATGAATAATACTGCTATAAACATTTGTGTTCAAGTTTTGTGTAGACATACATTTTAATTTCTTCTGGGCAGATAACTAGGAGTGAAATTGCTAAGTCATATGGTAACTCTATATTTAACTAAGGAACTGCTAAGCCTTTTTTCAAAGTAATTGGCACCATTTCACATTTCAACCAGCAATCTATGACATATATACGTGTCATTTTTCATGTTATGGTTGTTCCACTGGGGAGAGAGTCTGCAGGGCTCCTCACGCCATCATTCCAGAAGTTGTCCACCAGCTCATGACTTTATATTGCTGAGTAATATTTCATTGTATGTACGTGCCACAATTTGTTTATCCACTTATCCATTGATGAACATTTGGGTTGTTTCCAGTTTGAGGGCTATTAAAAACAAAGGGGCTTTGATTATTCGTGTACAAGTCTTTGGACATATGCTTTCGTTTCTCTTGAGTAAATACCAATGGCTGGATTATATAGTAAGCTTATATTTGACTTTTTAAGAAATTGCTAAATTGTTTTCCGAAGTAGTTGTACCATATTACATTCCTACCAACAGTGTATGAGAGTTCTAGCTGCTCCATATCCTCACCACACTTGATATGATCAGTCTTAAATTTTAGCCATTCTAATAGGTGTTTAGTGGTATCTTATTGTAGTTTTAATTTGCATTTCCCTAATGACTAATAATGTATTTGAGCATCTTGCATCTATGTTAATGAGAGATAGTAGTCTGTGGTTTCTTTTCTTGTAATGTCTTTGTCTGATTTTGGTATTAGTGTAACTCTGGCTTCATAGAATGAGTTAGGAAGTATTCCCTCTGCTTCTAGCCTCTGAAAGACTTTGTAGAGAATTGGTATAATTTCTTCTTAAATGTTTAATAGAATTTACAAATGAACCCTTCGGAGCCTGGTGCTTTCTGTTTTGAAAGGTTATTAATTTTTGATTCAATTTGTTTAATAGATATAGGGCTATTCAAATTGTCTATTTCTTTTTGTATGCAAATTGTGTCTTTCAATTTAGGCTATCAGATTTGTGGTCATAACTGTTCATGATATTCCTTTATTACGCTTTTAGTGTCTATAGGATTTGTAATGTTGTCCCCTCTTTCATTTCTGGTATCAGTAATTTATATCCTCTCTCTTTTTTTCCCATGGTTAGCCTGTCTAGTGTTATATCAATTTTATCAGTCTTTTCAAAGTACCAGCTTTGGAGTCATTGATTTTTCTCTGTTGATTTTCTGTTTTCAATTTCATCTCTAAATCTTATTATTTTTTTTACTATGCTTCCTTTGGATTTAATTTGCTCTCCCCCCCCCCACCCCCCAGTTTCCTGGAGTGAAACAGATTATTGATTTCAGATCTTTCTTCCTTTCTATTATATGCATTCAATGCTATAAATTTCCCTCTAAGCAATTCTTTCACTGCATGCCATAAATTTTGATGTTCTGTTTTCATTTTTATTTAGTTCAAAATATTTTAAAAATTTCTCTTGAGATTTCTTCTTTGACCCATGCATTGTTTAGAAGTGTCTTATTTAATTTCTGTGTACATGGGGATTTTTCAATTATGTTTCTGTTATTGATTTCTAGTTTAATTTTATTGTGGTCTGAGGACAAACATTGTATGATTTCTATTATTTTAAATTTGCTACGGTGTGTTTTATGGGCCACAATGTGTCTATCTTGGTGAATGTTCCATGTGAGCTTGAAAAGAAGGTATATTCTGCTGTTGTTGGATGAAATAGTCTATAGACATCAATTATATCCAGTTGATTGAAGGTGCTGTTAAGTTCAACTATGTCCTTACTGATTTTCTGCCTGCTGGATCTGTCCATTTCTGAAGGAGTGTTGAAGCCTCCAGCTATGACAGAGGATTGATCTATTTCTCTCTGTACTTGTACTAATTTTTGCCTTTTGAACATCTTTCCACGTGCTTATTTGCCATCCACACACCTTCTTAGTGAAGTATCTTACTGAAGTATCTTAGTGTTCATATCTTTTGCCCAATTTTTATTGGGTGGTTTGTCTTCTTATTACTGAGTTTTCAAAGTTCTTTATTTTTTAAATAGTTTTGTTTTACTTTGTTTTGTTTGTTTTTTGTCTTTTGTAGTTCTGAATACAACTCCCTTTTTGGACAGTGACTTGCAATAGTTTTTCCTGGCCAATGGCTTGTCTTTTCATTCTCCTATCAGTACCTTTCAAAGAGCAGAAATTGTCAGTTTTGATTAAGTCCAATTTATCAATATTTTTCTTTTACAGATCATGTTTCTGGTATTGTATCTATGAACCCTTTGCCTATTCAAGGTCAGAAAGATTCTGTTTCTTTGGTGTTCCTTCTTTCCAATTTTTGGTTCACATTGTATGTATGGTTTTATGTGTTGAATTTTTTCCCAAAAACTTAAAAATTTTTTTTTAATCTATGGGAAATTTTAAAGAGTAGTACCATGCACACCCATGTATACTTCATCTACAGTGCCTCAACTGTTAACATTTTGCCACATTTGCTTTATCTCCATGGATAGCTTTTCCCCCCAGAAATGTTTGACAATGAGTTGCTAAATTTTGTAACACTCACTTTTTGCAAAGTCTAGGCAAGCTGTCCTGGAAATATTCTTTAAAAAGTAGCAACAGCCACGTGTGTCATTTACTACAGGCACAAAGGCAGCATTTGCCCAGTGTGGAGGACTTGAAAAAACAGGAGTACAGAAGAAAATAAAACTGCCTCCTCCCTATGATCCTAGGGAGGCCATTTGTCTGAAAGGTGGGTGGGGAGGACACACAGGTCTCAGAAGCAAATCCCTGATTCCCACTGCAGCCCCCAGTCCTGGGGCCACTTCCTACAGAAGAGCCCTCTCCTGGGAGACCCTGATCTCCCTATGTGACCTTGAGTCAGTTCAGCGCTCTCTGGGCGAGCCAGTAAAAACAGATACGGTGGCTGTTTGGCCTCCCTGCCAGGAGACTATTTGTATCTTTACACAGTAACTTCCTATTGTGAGAAAGCTAGGTGCCTCTCCCTCCAAGACCCAACCCTATTCCGCCTGTCCTTTAACCCTTCCCTCTTGCTCGCGACTCATATCCCAGCTGCTTTTGCCTGCAATGTCAGCCTCCTCCTCAACCAACCCTTCATCCTTCAAGGTCCAGCTAAGTGTCTCTCCCCTCAGACCTCCGCCTACATCATCCCATGCTTAGAGTCAACCTTGCATCTATCTGTTTCCTTGCAGCAAGTTACTTACCTGCTGTGGGCCAGGCCTGTGCCAGAGGCGCCTTCACACTACTCTCTCACTCAATGCTCATGACAGCCCTCAAGAGAGGTTATCACAGCCATTTCACAGATTAGGAAACTCATTCTCAGCTCATTGGGCAAGGTCAATCACCCTGAATTAGGGCAGAGCCAGGCTTGCTCAGGCCGCCGTCTCTGCCTATAGAGGTATTAGAGCCGTTGTCTGCAACCCCAGCGGTCTGTGTGCAGAGGTCAGGCCTATGTCTGATGTATCTGGGATCTGCACTCTACCCTCTCCCCCATCTCCATGACTCTGAATCTGCCTCTTGCTTCAAAGTCTGTCTAGCTGTGGAGTTGCCTTCTCCATGAAGCTTTCCCTGATTTTTACTGAAAATGATATTCCCCTCTGGATACCCCTACACTCTAAAATCAGTGGCCTAATTCTTCTGCCTTTTCCATCCCCACTTAGACCTCACCTCCAAGTGCCTGAGATTCTGCATATGGACGTTTAATCAGCTTCATTAAATACATTTTTAATATTTTATTTTAATTTCTTTGCATTATTTCTCTTTATAACATTTACTGATTTTCTTTTATCTTCTTTTATATTTTTCCCATCAAAGTATGTTCAAATTGTCAAAAATTTAGGAAAGAATAAAAATCATGCAAAATTGTCCACAGATAAACCAAACTAACATTCTGGTAGATTATTTTTTAGCCTGACTTCTGTAGACATACATATTTTATAGAGTTGAGGTCACACTGTATAAACAGTTCTAAAGTCTACTTTAAAAAAAATCTAACATTACACCAAGAACATTTTCATGTCATTAAAAATTATATGGGTCACACCCACTAGGATGGCCAGAATATAAAAAAGACAGTAACAAATGTGGCAAGGATTTGGAGAAATTTGAACCACAGGACACTGCTAGGGTGAATGTAAAATGGTGCAGTCCCTCTGGAAAAACAGTCTGGCAGTTCCTCAGATAATTAAACATAGAGTTAACATATATAATCTAGTAATTTCATTCCTAGGTATATATTCAAGAGAAATGAAAGCATATGTATACACAAAAACTTATACATGAATGTTATTAGCAGCATTATTTATAATAGCCCGAAAGTGGAAACAACCCAAATGTCCATTAACTAATGAACAGATAAATAAAATGTGGTCTATTCACAGCAGGGAGGAAGTACTATACAACATGGATGAAACTTGACAACATTATGCTATGTGAAAGAAAGTCAGACACAGGGGACTACATAACATATGATTCTGTTTTCACTAAATGTCCAGAATAGGCAAATCGACAGGGACAGAAAGTAGATTTGTGAGCTGAGTTGGGGGGAAGGGGAGGTTTGGGAGCACATGAGGAGTGACTGCTGATGGGTGTGGGGTTTCATTGGGGGGTGATGAAAATGTTCCAAAATGGATTATGGTGACGGTTGCAAAACTTTGCAAATATGCTAAAGCCATTGCATTGTGCACTTTAAGTGGGTAAATTGTATGTTGTATGGATTATAGGTCAATAAAGCTGTTATAAATAAAAACAAAAGAACACCATAGCAGCATTTTTAATGTCTCTAGACACTGTTCCTTTGCACAGCTGCATCATAATTTATTTAGATTTCTATTGTTAGACCTTTTTGTTTTCTATTAACTCCTTTGTTTCAAAACATTTCAAACATACACAAAAGTGAATTGAATAGCATAATGAACCCCTGTACCCATCACCCACTTCAACAATTATCAGTACAATTTTTGCTTCTACAGATGAAGATTTGGTGAACATTCTTGTGCATAAATCTTTGTCCACATTCCACACTGCTTCCTTCCATTTATACTACATTCAATTCAGTTCAAACCACTTCCCTCAAAGCCTTAACAATGCACTCTCAGCATACCCGAGGGATGTGATGAATCAGACCCTGCCTCGTTCCTGGGAGGCTCCCAGTCTGGTGGGGGAGGTAGGTATTGGATTGGAGTGACCAGTAGGGGCAGGGCCTGTGTAACTGAAGAGAGTCCTCACCCTGTTACCCAAGAAGGGCACCCCACACACTGGAGTCAACTCCACCCACAGAACCTGTTTTCCTGATCTCTGCCCAGGCCTGTCTTTCTCCCTTTCTACCACACAGAGGCGCCAGAGACAGAGTCTTTCACAGCCTCATGAGGAAGCTCTTCCATCAGCAACGCAGGTGGGCCCTGTGCCCCTTTTCCAGGTGACCCTGGTTTGGTGATGGCCCTCTCTTGGCCTTAGGATCCTTATGGAGTAAATGAAGTATGTGAATGCAGTGAGCCATCTGGACTCATCAATGCTATAATTCAGTCTCCCACCTTTAGCCAGCTCTCATCAGCAGTGTGTCCTAGGCTCCATTCCCCAGCACCTGCTTCTGAGGGGTCCAGGGGATTCATCTGAGTGCCCCTCCATTCTGGGTACCAGGAGAGACTAATGCCCACCAAGGCAAATTCCCACTTTTTGCAGAGGCCTGCAGGAAGCAGGTTATTACTCTAGGAGTGACTCGGACAGCAAACTTGCTGGCAATACTTGGCTAGTGGGTAAGAGGTCTGACTACTGATGCCTCACAGCTGCCCATGCTGGGAGCCACTCAGGTGAAGGCAGCATCAGGGACACCACGGCTCTGGGAGCAAGGTTAGGATATGGGTGGAGGAAGAGAAAATGAGTCACCAGGAGCTTACAAAGGCCCGACCTAACAGATGTCCGGCCCAGCCCAGAGGAGACTTGGCCCCCAGTGGGCACTGTCTGTAGAGGACCAGGAGGACTGATGTGTCTGGCATAGCTGAGGGCTGAGTCAAGGGACAGGGTGTCTGCTTTCCTGAGAGGGCTTCTCCTGAGTTGAGGAGGGGTCTCTAGCCTTGCAGCCTTTCCTGTCTCAGCCAATGCAAGAGGAGTGGTCCAGGCTCTAAGCTCTGTCTGGATGTCTGTCTCTCTCTAGGGGTCTTGCTCAGCTGTGAGCTCGACTCCTCCCTGTTGGCCGTGCCCCTGTTTGTCAGAGGCACTCCTCAGGATGTCTCCTTTTAATCCAATGAGCTGGCTGCAACCAGCCAGGCCAGAAGCCACTCCCCAGAATGCCAGGCAGTTCAGTCACCAGGATGGGGTGGCGGGAAAGAAAGGCCAGCTCACCTGAGCTGGGCACCTACTGTGTGCCAGGCTGGCCCTGTGAGCTGCTTTGTACGCATTATCACATTTCTTCCTCACTGCAGCATAGATTAATTTCACAGAGGAGAAAGTTGAAACTAGACCTAGCAGTGTGAGGACTCAAGCCCAGGCTGGTCTGACTCGTGCCTGTGTCTCCTTCCTCCTCCCTACCTGCCTCTTCAAAAATTTTTTCTTTGTTATTTTTGAGGGGGGTAATTAGGTTTATTTCTTGATTTTTAGAGGAGGTACTGTGGATTGAACACAAGACCTCATGCATGCTAAGCATGCGCTCTACCACTTGAGCCCCACCTCCACCTGCCTTCTGTACACGCTCTTATCCTTGTGCACTGACTCCCACCTCACCTCATTTTTGCTGCTGCTTCACTGCTGCACTCATCCAAGCCCACGCAATTGCACACGTGCTCCCAAGCTCACATGCACCAAGGTAGGTGCCCTGACAGACGCATGCGCACACACATAGCTCAGCCCTGACCACAGCCCCAGCTGCCACTTAACAGCCTCGATAAATGACCTTGAGCAAGTCACCTGGCCTCAATTTTCTCATCTCACCAGACTTGTTATGAGCCTTAAATAAAATACCGTGTAAACTTGTTAGTACCTGGCCTGGGCATAGAGCTCAATAAAGGTTGGCTATTTTTTAAAATGTTATCTAATTTCATTATTATTGTGCTAGTACATCTTTGTACATTCTCTACACATGTAACAAGTCACAAGCTGAATACTCAGGGGCACAAGGATTGCCAAGCACGCCTGCACACCCACAAAGACACCCAGAATGAAACAATCAACCACCTGATATATCGTATGCCCACGTGCCTGTGCCAGGCTCTGCTGGGGTCAGGGTGGGGAATACCTGGGGAACAGAAGACAGGCAGCCTGGCCTTGGGTCCATCCAGGCTGGCTGGGAAGTAAGATTTATGATCAAAGTAGTCTGCAGACCGACGGCTCTCAGCAGCAGCTGCGGCTGCTAACAGAAGTGGCTGTTGGGAGAGAGACTGAGGGAAATAATGCTGCCTGGTCCTGCCCTCGCGTTTTCCTGTTTAACCAATCTGGGACCTTGTTAGAATCTTGAAGAATCTCACGTGCTGCCTCAGACCTCCTGAGTTAGAATCTGCATTTTAACAAGATCCTCAGAGCTCTAAGCAGAGCTGAAGGAAGTGCACAGAGCTGCTGTTCCTAAGTGGGAGGGGCTGGCTTTGGGCCTGGCCCTGGTGTCTCCAACCTACTCCCGTAGCAAGCTGGTATACCTACCTCCTGGCTCCTCCTCTGTGCTTGGAAGTTGGTGCTAAGGTATGAGGTTATCCAACTCAGTCTTGGGAAGACACACTGGCTGCCTCAAACTTGCTCTTGAAAAATATCAATAGCGAGGTCCTTCCCTGGAACCTCCCAGGGTTCTGATGGGATGGGGGATGGGAGCTACATCAGGGCCCAAGCAACTGGCAGAGGGTGCCTGCCCTTCAACCCTCCTCCTGAAATGTGTCCATACTCATTTGTGACTCTCCCCACCCAAAATCATGGTAGAGTCACTGCCAGAGCTCTGACTGACGTCTCCTGCCTTGAGAGAAGTTTGGGCTCAGTCCCTTGGGGCCACTAAAGCCTGACACCTGGGTCAGTGCCCCCTCCCTATCCCTGTTAGGGCTAATTTTAGGGCTGTCTTGACAGCTGCCTCAGCTCAACCTGGGTCAATTCCCAGCCACTCAGTGTTAGGGTCAATTGGGGTCAGTTGGGGAGTGGGCCAGGCCAGCCCCAGCTTTGGCTGCCACAGATGAAACTAGAATTCATACCCCCTGGCCACCATCTCTACTGCCTAGAGAGCCCCCTCAGTGCTGACCAGTGGGAGAATATGGGAACTGGTCCTGCTGTCAGCCTGGCACATGCTCTACAGACAGATAAACCCAACCCAGGGAACCCTGGAAGTCACAGAGATCAGAGAGCTCAAGATCTTGAAGACCCTCTAACTCAGCACCAGGACTGCAGAAGGCAAAGGGCAGAGGGGCTGAGGTCTTGGCTAGAGCCACACAGCTAGTAACAGAAGTGTTGGGGCTGGAGCCTGGGCTTCCTGGTGTCTGGCCAGGTCCTGTGCCCTGTGGCACCAGGGCTGGGTAGAAAAGCAGAGGGGCCCAATATCTAAAGTAGCTGATGAAGGTCAAGCCCAGGTGGTGGTGCCTCCCAGCGTGGAGGGTGCAAGAGAGGGGACTCTTCTCAGGGACCCTCCCTGATGCCAACCTGCCACAGACTTCTCGAGCATCCTGTGCTGTGTCCAGAGGGTTCAGGAGCAGATGGCACCTGGGATTGTTGCTAGAGAAAGGATTTTAGCCTCTGAGGAGAGAGGGATGGGATTCCTTTCTCTGTCACCAACATTCTAGTCCTTGGTTTTCTCCCTGATGAAATGGATGTGGTGATATATAGTCACATGCTGGCTGGGAGGGACAGAGGAGATAAATGGAGGATGGAAAGTGTGCTGGGAACTCAGAGCATGCTGAGCCCACAGGGCTGCTCGGTGGCTGGGGACCTAGGCTCCTTTGGGGAATCTGGAGTCTGAGTGGCTCCTGCAGTCTCCACCCCAACTACCTCCATCCCCACCCTGTCCTCCACCGGCAACGTTGCAAGAGGAAAGGGGAAAAGATCTTGAAGCCGACCTGGGCAAGAGGGAGGGGAAATGCAAGCAGGGGCCACAGAGGAAGCTGTGGTTCTCCTCCCTCCCCAACTTGCAGTCTTTGCTCCTTCTGCTCCCGCCTCCTGTCATTCCCTTCTCACTGTTCTCTCCTTCCAAATCCCCCTACTTCTCTAGCCCTTCTCTTCCTTTCTCCCAACTCCTCTAAGTTCCCTCACCCTGGATCCCTGTGCCCTGGCCCTCCCGGTTCCCAGGATCTCAGGTCTGCCAGAGAGAGTGAATGCGCATGCGCACACAGAGCTTTGCTGCATGTGGCTGCTGCTCAATAAATGTTTAACCATCCACCTTCAATCCATTGTGAACCAAGCCTACGTGTATATAAATAAACAGACAAACTTTGACACTAAAACACACATACGCACCCTGAGGAAAGCCTTGTTTATCTATCCTCCTTGAATAATAAGTTGACTCCCACTGTGGACTCTCCAGGTGGTTGAAGGTGAAAGAATCTCAGTGTTAGGAAGGAGAGAGCATTCCAGATGGAGGGATCACCTTGAACCAAGGCTAGGGGCTGGAAGCTCAGCAGCCAGTGGAACAGCAGTGCAAGATGAGCTGGTGAAGTTGGCAGGGTCCAGATCATGAAGAGCCTCTAGTATCAGGCCAAGATACTGACTTGGTCCTGAGGGCAGTGGGGAGCCATGGAAAGGTTTTCAGCAGGAGAATGACAGGGTTGGATTTGACTCCAGTAGGATCCCTCTCTGGATGCTGCATGGAGCATGGATTGAAGGCAGAGATTGAAGGAGCCCTCTGCTTTCAAGGTTCAGGTGAGAGAAGATGAAGTATGAACACAGGTGAGACTAATAACGGTGAGAAGTGGGCAGTTCCCGGGATATCACTGCGGGATGACCAGGGCTGAGGGCAGGATTGGAGGAGGGCAGGGAAGGGGTGAGAGGAGGCTCTGTGATTCTCAGGATCCTGGCCCGGGTGGTCAGCTGGCTGGAGGTGCCCTCACTGAGGTTGAGACAGGAGAAGATCCAGGGGAGAGATGCAGAGCTCCCCTTTGGACATAACAGGGAGATGGTATGACTAGAGGTGGAGATGTCTAAACTGGTCAGAGGGCTGGGGCCAGGCCAGCCTGGACAGACCTCTCTGAGTAACATTTTCTCTATGACTTTGAAGTGTTCCAAGTGCCCCAAGACAGTCCCTGAGGCCCCAACCACCCATGGTCTTCAAAACAGATGAGGTCCAGATCATGGACTTGAGCCCCAGGCAAGGAATAGGGTCAGCAAAGGGCCTGACCAGGATAAAGGGAAGGATATGGGACCTAAAGATCAGGGATACCCCCAGGGTATAATATCTAAACAGAGGTTGTGGTTGGCAAATTTCCCTATCAAACAGACCTTGAGAAGGATGGGACACCAACGTCTTGTTTCTTCAGGGTTTTGAGATTACTCAAGGGAGCTTTGCTGCTGACAGTCAAATAGGCCCATAAACATTATCAGAGAAGCAGAAGGTACATTTATGAGAAATATCTGCACATCTGAGGGTTGGGGACTGCAGCATTCTGCAGCGTGCTCCTCACAAGCTGAGATGTCACAGGGGCAATTTCCTTCCACCAAGGCTCACTCAGCACCTACTCAGTGCCAGGCACTGTTCTAGGATCTCAAGATAGTGAATGACTATGTCTAACACAATAAACTAACACACAATATAATGTCAAGGAGGGAAAAGTTAGATGAAGAAATGCAAAGCAGTGTAGGGGTGGGCAATTTCAACAGGGAGCATGGATTGACCATTTGATAGAAAACCCTTGCCTGTGGGCCTGATTGGCCAGCTGATTTTGATCAAGTCCCTGCCCCCACCCCTACCCCCTACCTCAGTTTCCTCATGAGAGTTGAGCTAAGTCACCTCTGAAGGGCCTGAGGGGGATGGCCAGGCAACGAACTTTCAGGAAAATCAGCCTCTCCCACGAAGTTCAGCCCCACCCACTGGCTCCAGTCTGTGAGACCACCCCGCCCACAGCTCCTCTGGGCAGCGAGCCCAGCAGGAGCCGAGGAGCCCAAGGCCTCAGTACTGCTCTAGATGTAGCCTGGTAGGTAGAGGTGACTCACCTGGGGGTTTCAGGATCCAGGAGACTGCCTGGGGTTAGAGGAACCTGAATGCTCCCTGCCCTCCCTTACCTGAGAGGACTTTGGCCTTTCCTAAGCCCCAATCCCCAAGGGTCCTTCTGCTCTCCAGGAGGCCCAAGTTACAGCCAAGTAGTTGTGAGGGGCCCAAGGGCCTGCCAGTGCCTGTCTCCTCTGGGCCTCAGTCTCCCAGTCCATGTACGCGGGAAGGGATGAGACTAAATGATCTTAGTATCTCTTCCATCTAAATTCTGGCTTTGGTGAGTGTGTTGCAGGAGCCCCATGACCTCTCTGATGGCTGCCAGAGGCTCAAGGCAGCGGTGAGTGGCAGATTCTGAAATGGGAGTGGGGAAAGGTTTGCCAGGTTTAGCAAGTAAAAATTTGAATTTCAGAGAAACAACAGGTAACTTTTTAGTATAAACATGTCCCCAATATTACTTACACTAAATGTTCATTATTTGTCTGAAACTCAAATTTAACTGGGTATCTTGTATTTTACCTCGCAACTCCAGGAGGGGAAGGTGACTGGAGCTGGGACTTCAACAGAAGAAGGTCCTAGACTCTCAGATGACTAGAACTGTGGCCACCTACCTGGCTGCTCTTATCCCAGAGTGCTGTCAGACTCACTGTCACAGAGCCATTCAATCAACCAAGCGTCTTCTATGCAGCAGGTGCCAGACCCACAACAGTGATCAGGCCAGACACAGCCCTGCCTCCATGGAGTTCACAGTCTAGTGGGGAGACAGACACACAGTCACAAAACATGAGGACAATTACCCTTTCACTGATGAGTCCACGTGACCGGAGGCTTCATGCAGGTGGGGCCCTACCTGTTCTGTTTTGTTCAGGCCCTACTACAGAGCAGCCTTCAGTCAATAGTAGTGGAAAAAATGAAAGTGCTGAGGGAGAACAGTGGAGGGAGGGCCTCTCAGGAGACTTTCCGCATTGGAGCTGGGAGTAGGGCCTTCCAGATAGAAGGAAGAGCGCAGGGGAAGGCCAGGTGTGTGCAATGAACTAAGGGAGAGGGGCGTGGCTGGCGAGGAGGATCAGCACAGACGAGGCTGAGAGCCTGCCGAAAGCTCCAGTGCTGTGGCCCCGGGACCTGGGAAGGCTTAGCATCGTGATGTGCCCTTGCTCAGAGCGTGGCCTGACCTGTGAGAGTCTACATTTCCAGAGGGCAGCGGCTGGGTCTCCCTCTTCTCTCATGCCCTCCAGGACTGAGCCAAGAACCCAAAACTGAAGATGGATTGATAGAGAGCTGAGTGATGGGTATGGCTGCTCCCGGCTGGCTGGGAGGACCAATCACACTCAGGGCATCGAGTATTGCTGGGGCAGTTTTAGTAAGTAATCGCAGTCACGCAGCAATATCAGATAAGCCGAGTGGCTTTCCGCCCCAGATGGAGGCCCCTATTGCTTTCAGCATCTGTTTGCTCAGGTCCCTTGGCGGCCATTGTCTGGGACAGTGCAGTGTCAGTGACAGGTGATGTCTACCTACCAGGCACCGAGCCCCAACTGAATGAGCCAGGCCCCCTCCAGACACCAGCTCCAATGCCCAGATTCAAGAAGAAAATTCAGGTGCTAGGAGATTAGGGGTTTAGGCTAAAACAGGATTTTAACCCAGGTTTTTCAAATTTTGATCTTTGCTACTTATGCTGCGGATGCCAGCAAAGCTGTTGCTTATCTGTGAACTCTCCAGTGGCCTTTACCCAAAACAATAAAAGAGTAAAGGAAGCAGGAAGGCAGGGATGAGGCTGGCTTCTTCTGGAGGTTCACTGGCACGTTCCTGGGGTGCCCCACCCTTCCTCCAGCCTGAAGCCCTGCCCTACCCTGAGTCATGAGTCTCCAGCACACTTAGGGCAGCTGGGCCCCTTGCACGCACGCAGTTTTCCTCCTCTGTGGCCCAGGCTCACACTGTACTCCCAGGCATCACCTAGGAAAGCTCCCTCAAGGTATTCAATGGCCACAATCCAAGCCTACTTCTGGGCAAGATGCTTTATGGGTTTAGGGTGTGCCATGTCTCCTCTGCTAGACTGTGAAGGCCTGGAGGAGAGGGGCTTTCCATTTTTCTCATCTGTGTGCTCAGTAAGCACCTACTGCATGCCAGGTGCAGTGCTGGGCACCAGGATACCATTGAAACTGAAATGCCCGGAAACTTCCAACTGCTCTGCCATGCTGGCTGCTCCTGGGTGTACCACCCAGGCCTCTTCATGGTCCATCAACTAAGGGGCTAGTGTCTGGTGCACCAGGGGTGCTCCAGGAGCTCAGGCCACATCGACCCACCTCCTTGGACTTCCCTGGCCTCTCAAGGTAAGTACCAGGTACAGGGCAAGTCCTCACAGGGGTGGGTGCGGGGCAGTGTTCATGATGATTCATCTGCTGATGGCCCAGGAGAACGTAAAGTTCTGTTGGGCACAAATGTGCCTGAGGCCTTGAGAGCCATTCTGTGTCAGTCTCCTCACCGGTAACCCTCAGAGTCAAGCTTGGCTGAGTAGAGGCCTTTGCTACCCCTTCCTTTTCTCCCACTGGCTCCAGGATCCAGCCGGCTCTCTCCCCCTCACCACCTTCTGTGTCACTTATGGACTGGTGGCCTTGGTGGCAGGTGCCACTTCCCTGGAGCCTCTGGACTCCTCATCAGCTCCATCTAAGAACCCTACAGGAGCCTGAGACCTTATACAGGTTCTGTTCTAAGCACATTACATGAATTATCTCATCTCATCCCCCAACAAGCCTATAAGATAGACAATATTATTATTTTTATTTTATTTGTGGAAACTGAGGATTATAGAGTTTAAGTAAATTAATAAGTGATTAATCAGGATTTGAATCTAGGGTTGTCTATTCCAAACAATTCCTCTTAACCTCTACAGTGCCCTTCCCTGCATTTGTGCTTGAGGAAGGCCTCGTTCAAAGGCATGCTTGATATCCTCATGTGACAGATAGAGGAGTGTTTGCTCAGTAGAGAAGGAAATAGCCCCTGAAAAATGGGTGGGAGCATCTATGGATATTATGTGGGATTAAGGTATCGTTCTGCTGATTGATTTAGAACATAACCATCAGGCCTGAAGACTACGCCTGTGGAAAGGCAGTGAGGCGTCTCATCTCAGGTTCTTCCTGGTGTAAGTCCCCTGGGGAGGATGTGTGGTCCAGGGCCTGGAAAGCAGGACTGCTGTGGGGTCCTAGGCTACGGAAGAGAGATCCTGACTCTCTTAGTTTGAATTTTTAAAGATATTGGTGTCTACAAGGGAGCTCCCAAGCCAGGAAGAGGCTGTTCAGGAAATTGAAAAGCAAGGTCGCCATCAGGGAAGCCTTATTTTTCTCCCTGGGGTCAATTAGCACCTGGAAAACAAATGACACCTTTTAAAACAAATGGTTTAGTAGGTCACACTTTGTTCCCCCATTGCCATCTGGGTCTGAACAGCCTTGTTACAGCCTTTGTAAAGGTTTTAAAACGATACATTTTTTTTTTTAGGTAATTAAAAAAAAGCTTTAAAGAAATCAACTTTTAAAAAGAATAGTTTTCTATTTACAGAGAAGTTGCGAAGATTGTACAGAAGATTCTCATACACTCAGTTTCCTTTGTTGTAACATCTTGTATTTGTCACAACTAATGAACCAATATTGGCACGTTATTATTAACTAACTAGAGTACATACTTTATTCGGATTTCCTTAATTTTTACCTGATGTCCTTCCTCTGTCTCAAGATACCTCCTCACATTTAGTTATCTTGCCTCCCTACCTTCTTGCTGGTCTGGACAATTGCTTAGACTTTTCGATGATCTTGACAGTTTTGAGTGGTATTGGTCAGGTATTTTGCAGACTAGCTCTCAAGTTGTGTTCTTCTAATGTTTTTCTCATGATTAGACCAGAGTTAGGAGTTCCTGGGGGTAAGACTTCACAGGCAAAGTGCCAATCTCATGACATCAGATCAAGGGTTCATTCCATCATCGTGATTCATAGCTGTGATGTTAACCTTGATCACATGGCTTCTGTTATATCCATCAGGTTTCTCCACTGCAGAGTTACTAAGGAGATGCATTCTGTTCTGTACTAATCCAGCTCACTAAGAAGGGAGGGGCAGCATCCCTGGAAGTCTGCATGGTGGTGATCACAGTAACCAGTGAGAGAATCCACAGTGAGGAAGGTGGATCTCAGAGGGCAGCCCCCTCTTAGCTTCAAAGGCTTTGGGCTCTACCAGCTTCAACAGGGAGTAGGTCTCATTCATCTCTGAGTCCCAGATCCCCAGCACAAGGCTGTCTGCTGAATGCATTGGATCATTGGATTTTTTTTTTCTTTTGCAGATGTATTTTTTAAATTAAAGTGAAATTCACTTAACATAAAATTAACCATGTTAAACTGCACAATTCAGTGGCATTTATACATTCACAGTGTTGTGCAACCACCCCCTCTATCTGGTTCCAAAATGTTTTCATCACCCCCAAAGAAAATTCCATCCCCATTAAGCAGTCACTTCCTATTTCCCTCTCCCCCTCAGTCTCTGTTACCTATTCTGGATGTTTCATATAAATGAAATCATATAATATGTGACCTTTTGTGTTTGGCTGCTTTTGCATAGAGTAATGTTTTCAGGGTTCATCTACACTGTAGCATGTGTCAGAACTTCATTCCTTTCGTGGCTGAGTAATACTCCATTGTATGTATGTAGCACATCCTTTCATCCATTGATGGACAGCTGGGTTGTTTCCACCTTTTGGCTATTGTGAATAGTGCTGCTATGAACATTCATAAATATGTATTTGTTTTAGTATCTGCTTTCAATTCTTTTGTGTATACCTCTGCACGACTGGATTTTTAAAGAAGGTGTTATTTCTTCACAGGTTTTCAGGATGTTGATCAAACTTATGCAGCAGCTCAGGTTATGGACCAGGACCTGTGGGAAGGGGATCTCTGTCTTGGGCTCAGTTCAGGTTATCATCTTATTATTAGGTTGGATAAAGATAGCACACATGTATCAAATTCACCCACAAGAAGTCAAGAGGAAGGGTTAAAAGCGACAATTCAAATACATAAAGCGGGCAAAGTATCAAGTCTTGCATTAGGTTTCTTCAAATGATTATCCAAGCACAGGATGTGGGCGAATTGGTTTACCAAAAATAATGCTAAAAAGAGCTCAGAGTTGGAGCTGACCGCAACTCTACATGAGTCAAAGGCAATGGCTACCAAGCAAGCAAATATAGGAGGCATTAACAGAGATATACTGCGCTCTCAGCCAGACCTACCTGAGCTGGGGTCTCTCTGACATGTTGAGCTGTGCTCTGGGTCAGGAGAAAATGACCAAACTATGGAGTCCTGGAAACACAGGTCATATGACTAGTGGGCAGAGGATTAAAGTGTAAGCAAGGGGGCTGGAGCAGGGTCTTTGTTACCTGGGGTCTGCAGGGCTGGTACCTGGGAAAGAAGGTTTTTTTCCTACCAGGGAGTGAGCAAGCCCCCTTCCTTTTAGGGTAGGGCATATGGAATGAGCAGGGGAAAGATTCAGAAGGACATCAGGTGTGCCCAGGTGACTGGGGGGGGGGGTGGTCGGATGACTGCCCTGAGGTGTTTCAACAAGAAACAAATTTAGCCTGAGGGGGAGAGGTGGGCAAAGGGAATGAACCTCCAGAGGGGTTGGTTTTGTCTCTTCACCTCCACTCTCCTTCCTCTCCTCCTCCTCTGTCTCCCTTTTCCTCCAGGCTGGCACCTAGGACCATTCTATCCTGGGAAGAGAAAGCAAAATCTCAACACAAATTAAGGATTTTTGTTAGAATGATGAGCTCAATTCAGCAGGGTAGAATTTTACTGGCTAGGTTGTAAAAATCCGGGAAAATGTTTGTGCCATTATGGTGAATTTAAAAAAAAAAAAAGCAGAGGATACAATTGTGTATACATTATGACTGGGTTAAAACGCATAGAAAGCTGGTATAAAACAATCCAAATCTTGACATCAGTTATCTGTGTGGATCAGAACTGTTAGAATTTTTTATTTTGTGTTTTATATTCTTCTGCATTTTTCAAATGTTCTGTAATGAGGAGATGTTATCTCTCCAATCAAGAAAAAAACCCAGAACATGAAAATGAATATATGTATATTCGTGTATGACTGAAAAATTGTGCTGTACACCAGAAAGTGACACAGTGTTGTAAACTGACTATAACTCAATAAAAAAAAATTCTGAAATAAACTCAACCTCGGCATGAAAAAAAAAAGAAAAAGATAAAACCCCAACTATGTTTAGTACTTGAGGACATACTTAACAGGGAAAGCTGTGGAGTGCTATGGAAGCAGTGCCTGCAGTTTTCACGTGGCTGCTTCCTGCCCTGCCCTGGGCTGGCTGTATGGCACCTCCCGCCCCTGTCCCCATTCTCAGTGGTTCTTCTGGTCCCTTGGACCTCCCCACACAGGGCCCCGTTCCCAGCAGGCACTTGGGAAACTTCAGTAAACACATGATGTTTTGCTTGAAGAGTCATACAAACAGGTGAATCTAGAGTAGAGAGGAGAGACCTAGCTCACTCTCAGATAGAAAAGATCCCAGGGGTGCGGAGACCACCAGATGGGTGCAGCCAGTAGCGCTGAGCCATTGCAGATTGGAGCAGGCCTCTCCTTTCCTGATGGCCCTGCAGTCAGCCATCAGCCTGGATGGACCCTAAGTCCTGAGGAGCCAGGGGCAATGTGTGCAGCTCATGTGGTCTCCAGACATCACCAAGTGAGAGCCGGGATTCACTGATCACCTCCTTAGTGCTGCCCTGGGCTGACTCTTTGTGTCCATTAATTTAATACAAGCAGGCCCACCAGGTCAGTGTTGTTACTCCATTTTACCTACAAGAAAACTGAGACTCAGATTAAGCACCAGGTCCCACAGCTAGTGTATAGTGAAATGCTTTTAACCATTGTTGCCCACAGCCTCAAAATAATCTACAACACTTCAGCTTTCTGCTTGGTGAAATGGCCTGTCTCTTGTCCTTCTTGGCCTTGATGCAGCCCCATTGATGGTTTGGTTATTGCATGTGATGACACTTTATCTGTGGCCTTGGAGAAAGGACCTCCTGCTCACTTCCTCATCCCTCAAGGATGGCAGAGCTGGAGGTAAGAGTTGCAGAGACCCCACTCCTACCCCGACCTGGCTCTGGTGAGCTGTTCTGGGCCCTGGGGTGGTGGAGTCTGTGTGGCCTTGAAGATATAGAGGGGACCCTCAGGGGAATCATATAAGGCAGGTCTCAGGTCCCAGGTTGGGGTGAGTTCCTGTTGCCAAGGACACTGTGATCAGAACCTGGACAGGACAATTGGGATTCCATGAAAGAGCAGCTGGAAGTCATGACCACAGAGGGCCTTTCTATCCTTCAGATTCTAAGATTCTACAACTTGTAAGACTCTCAGATATTGACAGGGTCAGGAGGCAGTGATGAGACAGTGGGTTGGTGCCTTCTCCCATCTGGTCAGATGCTTTCAGAGCCTTAGCCTACCCACAGGGACATAACCATGGGCATCCTTGCCACATTCCAAGAGTGGGACTGTTGTTTGTGTAGCTGCTAGTAGGACTTCTGCTGGGAGTCAAAGACACTTGCCCCTAGGGGCCAAGACATTGCACTCTGAACAAATTCAAGAGACATTTTCAGTCATGTGTTGGGGAGAAGGGGTTGTCTGGGCTGGGCACCGTGGATTCAGTGAGTGATCATTCAGTCCCTGCCCTTGGATGGAGGTGGACAGACCCAGAGTCGGGGGCTCAATGCTGAGGTGGAGGGCACACAAGGGATGCAGAGCCAGAGGGAGGGTTCCTAACTCTGGGGACATATACCCAGGGACTTTGCAGGGCTGGTTCTCTCCTCCTTCAGTTCCTCCAGCAATCTATGGGGCCCAATCTGGTGGCCTCAGAATAGCCAGTGGTGTGCTGATGCCCAGGCCCCAAGTACACTGAGTCATGGCAGCCCAGCTCTGGTTGCTGGACATCAGGAGAGAGTCACAGCTGCCCCATGAGGCCCACTGGGTAACTGAAACGAGACTGACGGTTTGTGGACATTGAGCAACTGCTGGGCTTCCTGAAACTTCAAGTTTCTTTCTGAACCACTCCCCGTCTTCCTCTTTCAGGGTCAGGCTTGGGGCTGGGCAGTATCCACAAGCCCACATTCACTTATTTATTCATTTAACAGTCATTTGCTTACCACTTCCTTGTTCCTGTCTGTCCTGGGCTTGGGGGCCTCAGAGAGACATCTATGAGGTTTTGCCCTCTTGGGTTCCCTGGCTCCGATAACAGTACCACCATCTACTCCTGCAGCCAAGGCAGAAATCCAGGCATTAATCTGGACCCTTTCCTCACTTTCCCCCTCCCCCTGCCCCCCCTCCTGTTCTCCGATATTGCCCTATCCTTCCCCTGTCACATTTATTATCTTTTATTGTAAAAGCTCCAATTGTCTACCTTTGCCTTCAAGACGGAATGAAGGCAGAGACTGTGTCTGTCTTGTTTTCTGCTGTATTCCTGGCACCTGGCACTTAGTAGATGCTCATTAAGCATTATTGAATGAATTAGTAAGTCCCTTTAATTCCATTTCCTTAGTATTCCTTGGATCCATACCCTTCTCCCTATCCTTAGCCACAACTTTTGTTCAGATCTCATCCTCCACCCGAACTACTGAGCAGCCTCCTTATGGCACTGCCTGCCCACCTCCCCGATTCAGTTTATTTTCCACACCACAGCCAGACTGCTCATTCTGAAGTGCCCATTCACCCTACTCAGAATGCTTCCCAGCTCCCCACCACTCACAGAAACACAGCCACATTTCTGGGATGAAAAAAAAAATTGAAGTAGATATGACTGATCATCCCACTCTCTACTGCTTGTGAAAATAATCAGGAAGGAAAGCAAAAATACAAAAACTTGCTGTGATACTATATACACTAAAGATAAGAGACAACACCAACGTGAAGTGCAAGGGAGAAATTGCACTAACTAGATGGTAGACCGGAACAGATTGAGAAACACATTCTTGGATGACACATTGCTTCCTCCTCCCTCTGAAACAGAATAGCGTGTGTCATACTGTGTCATTAGCTGACCATGTGTCCCCTTCTCCCTTGACTGCCAGCTCCCTATGGACAAGAATCATTTCTAACTTCTCTTGGTGTCTCTGGCACCTAGCACAGGGCTTGGCACATAATAGGCACTCAGTACATATTTGTTGAATGAATGAATCAGAGGATTAAGTGAATTAATGAATGAAGAACTAATGGTTCCAAAGTAAGTAAATTAGACTAATTCCCTCTGCCTACTGTTCTCTTAGGGACTCAGGGGCAGCACTGACTAGGTGGACCTTTGGCCATCCCTCAATGACTCAAGATTATCTTCTAAGCCAATCAGACTGGTTGAGGGCACAGATTCTAGGGTGAGAAAGCCATGGTGGAGTCTGGCTCCTTCAGTGAGATTGGCAAGTCATCTAACCTCTCTGTGCCTCACCTTTGTCATCTGTAAACTGAGGATAGTCATAACACCAACTTTAGAGGGCTGTTGTGAAAACTGAATTTATGCCTGTGTGTGTGTAAATTTAGTGTATATCTATTTAACGTATATATATAGGTATACATAAATTTACATGTATATTCTATACCATATATTATACAATATATACTATATATTTATATCTAAATATAGATATAGATAGTGATATTTAAGTGCCAGCTATTATTGATGATGATGGTGATGACAGTTCTCTAATCCACCCCATCAGCTTTTCTTTTTCTGTGTCTACAACATCTGTCTCGCTGTGGGATTGAGACTTCCACCATTATTAAGCAGTGCAGCACACAGCTGGGAGGGGCAGGAGGCGGTGCCTTGCCTGGCTTTCTCTCTGCTGTTGGAGAGAGAGTGAACAAAAACAATCCATATGGGACCTGTGGAAAGATCCTACATACAGAAGGAAGAAAATCTCTTAAGTGATTCAGATAAAAGAAAAAGAATAAAACTCTAAAAGTCATCTACTGAGTAGTCTCAAAACAAATACTCACACCAGGAAGCTTTGATATAGTGGTTATTTGCTGGGTGCCTCTCGAGTGGGCAAAGGATGTGAATAGACAGTTTACAGAAATGGAAATGCAATTAGCTCTCAAACAAGAAAAGATGCTTGTCTCTCTCATAAGAGAAATGCAAACCCAAACTAGAGGGAGATGTGATTTTTCTACCTATCAGATTGGCAGAAATCCAAGAAATCTCACAGGGAAGCCCTTGTGAAATCCACTGTCAAGATTTTAAATCCTTTGGGGATTTCACTTTGAAGAATTCACTCTTCCCTCCCTTTCAGCCATGTTGATAAAGTGAGATTTCTTTCACTCCAGCTCCAAGGATGGCTGTGAATCCCTGAAGCCCACTAAGTTTCTCATCATCCAGAAGAGATTATCAAAAATTGGGCCAGCTACTTAGGCACTCCGAGCTTTGTTTCCTTGTCTGTAAAATGCAGACAACAGTAGGGACTCATGGAAAGCAGCCAGCACATTCTGTAGCACATAACCAATAAGTGACACCTTTTATTGACTTTAGTAATTGGATACATATGACTTTAAATATATGTGTTTGACAATCTAAGGCTTATAGAATTACAAACTAAAGCTCTACTTTCTAAATCATTATAGAAGATAAAAACAAAAAAAACATAGAAAGTGTAGCAAGAAACAGAAAAACAAAGCAATAAGGAAGCACAAAAATAAAGATGTAAAATGAGGCTATACCAGTTATGGAATGAATGTAAATAAATTATGCTATGCTATTGAAGGCAAAGATTCTCACAGTCTCGGGTTGTTTTTTTTTTTAAGTCTCAAGTTTAAAAACAAAATTAAATCCTTAAAATACACAGAATGTACAAGGATATTAAAGATATTCATGTAAAAAATGAGATGAGTATCAAAAGAAAACATAGGCAAGAGATCTTGGAGTAGGAAAGGACTTTGTAATTATGGCTCAAAATCCAGAAGCCATAAGAGAAAAGATTGATAGATTCAACCACAGAAAAATAAAAACTTCTACAATTAAAAAAGAAAAGTCAAAGTAAATTCAAAAGACAAATGATAAATTGGGAAAAATCATTTTTAACTCAGACAACAGAGGGATAGATAATCTTCCTAAAATCTAAAGAGCTAATAGGAATGAATAAGACCTTGAACCTAATAGAAAAATGGCTAAAGGATGTAATAGAAAAAGAAATGCAGATAGATCTTAAATGGCTCCTTTGTTATGAAAGATGTGCTCAAAATAAGAGAAATGCAAATTCAAACTACACTGAGAAATGATTTTTCACCTATCAGATGGGCAAAATTCCAAAAGTTTGCTATCACAGTATTGGCAAGGCTATAGGGAAATAAGTTCTCTCATTCAGTGTTGATGGTAGGGTAAATTACTACAACCCCAGCGACGTGCAATTTGGTAGTGGTTATCGAATTTGCAAATGCACAATCCTTTTGATCTAGTAATAATATTTCTGTGAAATTTTCCTACATGAACAAAAAGTATGTACATATTCATTGCAACATTGTTTGCACTAGCAAAAATTGGAAACAATCCAAATGTCCACCAACAGAAGACTGGTTAAATACATTTCTGGTACCCTAGAAAGAATGAGGAAACTTGTACTAATTTCGAAAAATCCCCAAGATACAAGTAAGTGATAAAATGTAAGGTCGTGTGTATTATAATGCTATGTTTGTGTTTTTTAAAAAAAAGGAAAATAAGTAGAAATATTTGTGTTTGCACAGAGAAACTCAAGGATACACAAGAAACTATAAAACCACCTTCCAGCTTAGGAGTGAAGGGAGGAGTGGGAACTGGGTAGATGAATGGTGGGGAATGGAGGGAGACTTTTCTCTGTATATCTTTTCCCCTGTATTTCCTATATTTTCAATTGTTGAAACATGTAAATATATTACTCATTCAAATTTTTAAGTAAAAAAAGACAAAGAAAATTTACGTTAAAAATACCATAGACAAAGCTATGTTAGCTAAGTGCAAAGTAGGGGATGGTAATAGTGATATAATAACAAAAATTCTCCCTCTCTCCGTTCAGAGACAGCCCGCACTCTGTCTATGGAGTGTGTACCTACTTTTAATCTGAGCATCCAACCCCCACACCTCGTGGCCTTTCTCTTGCCTTTCAATGTATCTCTCTGAATAAATCTATCTTTACTCAAAAAAAAAAAAAGAACAAAAATTGTGGCTAAAAGCATTAAATGGGATAAAAGTATACTTTTAATTATTAAAAAATATACAATCCATAGTGAGGAAGACATAGTGAATCATAGAACATCGACATTGATTAAGTACAAATAGAAGGAGAGGTTAATATAAATAAAGTATTCAGAGAGACTTTATCTGTCTGATAGGTTATATAAGC
This sequence comes from Camelus bactrianus, assembly GCF_048773025.1. Classification (NCBI taxonomy): domain Eukaryota; kingdom Metazoa; phylum Chordata; class Mammalia; order Artiodactyla; family Camelidae; genus Camelus; species Camelus bactrianus. The sequence continues at coordinate 47,820,063 of NC_133548.1, forward strand.
TAAAAATAAATATATGGATATACATTATTTTAAAATACATGTGTGCATGTACATATAGAATACAACTAGACTAATAAAACATCAAAAGATGGCTCCTATAAGTGCACACGTTGCCTTTTAAAAAATCCATAGAACACATAAAAAGTAAATTCTAAAAAATAAAATATATACAAACTACAAACTTTAATTAAACCAACGTCCCCTATATACCTGAAATAAAACTAGGCATTCTAACACAGGTTTAAACAATTAAAAGAAACAACACCTAAGCCTAAATATTCCCCTAAGAAGACTTTTTATTGGGTCAAAGAGAAATTAAAAATTCAATTGCCAGCCATTTATAAAATAATGGTAAAGAAACTTTACATATCAAAATGTACAATATGCAACCAAAGCTAAATTTAGAGGGAAATCATAGCCTTAAATGCTTATGTTATTTAAAAAGAATGACAATAAACAAAATAGGCATCCACTTTAGAGAGCTTGTAGAAAAAGAACAGAAAAGCTATCCCAACGTAATTAAAGGGAAGAAAATAATAAACAAAAAAGCAGGATTACTTAGTAAACTATAGAAGTGAGAAATAAATTCAGGTGTATTTTAAAGAAGCAAACAAAAAAATTCCATAATGTGTCTTATGAAACCCGTCATGACTTGGCCCTTGCGGTCGATCTACCCCTTGACACGGCCCCCAACACTCAGCTCCAGCCCTTCTGAATGGATCCCTTGCAATCTGAACTAAATAGATTGATTTAAATAAAACGTTTGCGAGAGAGCTTGTTCTGTGAGCTCTTGTTCGTTGCTTACCGCTGTCATCCACAAGTCAAGTCCACCTGTCCTTTAAAGCCCAGCTCAATTGCCCCCTCCTCCAGCAGGCTTTGTGGATCCAGAATACAGCAGAGTGGCATAAGCCCTGCAAGAGAATGGGTGAGTCCTACACTGGGGACAGAGTGTTGGTTAAATCCCACTGTGAGGGTGAAGAGCTGCCTGGGGGAGGGGACTTTGAGCTGGTTTGTGAAGGAGAAGGGATTTTAGCCTGTTCTCCAGGACAAAAGAAAAGCATGAACAAACGTAGGGATGTGTGTGTCAAAGGACTGAGTGGCTTGGAGAACTGTGGGACATCCTGTAGGACTAGAGTGTGGAAGGCTAATAGGGAGTGGGGACAGGGGAGTGTGGAAGGGTCAACGGAGCAGGTCACACAGGGCCTTGAAGGACATCCTGAGAGACTTATGCTTCCTCCTCCTGTGGGGGATGGAGAGTTGCTGAGCAGGATTGTGAGGTTGGGATTGTCAGATGGTCAACTGCCTGATTGAGCCCCACTCTCAATGAAGTGGGGGAAATTGAGGTGGTAGCTGGTATGAGGGGGCATTCTGTAAGCTGGCAGGCTGCCCAGAAGAAGCTGGGGAAAGTAGGATAGGCAGCTTGAACTCTGGCTCTGGAGGCCTGGGGTTGGGGTAAGGGGCCAGGCCCTGAGTCTGTTTCTCCTCCTCAATCCATTTCCTGGCCTCCTCTTCCATGCCACCTCCTCTCCCCCATCAAGACCAGAGAGGGGCTGGGAGGCAGCTCCTGGTACCTCCCCCAGTCACTATGGGGCTGTTCTATTCATCCATCTGGCCCAGCCCCCGCAGGGGCCTCTGTAGTCAGGTCTTTGTGTCTGCACAGTGGCCCTCTTTGTCCTGAGCAGCCCCCCCCCCAACCCGCCGCCGCCATCCTTCTCTGTCTGCCTGTGTTACAAAAAGCACCAGTTTCGCAGAGAGACTGATCAGGGCTCTGATCTTGGCTTCCTTCCCCCATTGCATCTCTGTGTGACCCTAACCAAGTCATTTTGCTTCTCTGAGGTTTGGTTTTTGGTCCATGAAAAGGATCTTTGTGAGGAATCAAACCCCTGACAAGAACTGGTCTGCTACCCAGTGCTGAGAGACAAACAACAAATGATGTCCACAGGGACCCCTACCCAACCTCATGCTGTTCACTGAAACTCCTGCTTCCACCACTCACCTCATTCTCACCACTGCCTGGCCAGGTGGCTGTCATTCTCCCATTTGGCAGATGAGAAAACCAAGGCCTGAGGATAGGTCTGTCTTCATAGACGTGTGACCTATGCTTCGAAGGGCCTCTACTTGATTCAATGTTCTGCTAGCCCATCTTGAGACTCTAATTAGTTTTTTTTAAAACAAGTTTTATTTTATTATCCTTATGCATAAAGGCCTATATCACTGTGGTTTTTAAATAACAGTGGACAGAAAAACTCCTGGGGAAAGGCTTCTGATTTGAGATGTCAAACTAAACTCATCTATTTACCTCTTCTTCCTCTCAATACCACAGTAAAATGATCATAAGATAATATGAAATGGTATGCACACCAATAGCCATGATTACAATGGGGGCAGATATCAGCAGATGCAGTGGCCAATATATTTTTAGTAGATATTTTATAATAGGCAGCATAATGACCCACAACGATGTCCACATTTTAATCCCCAGAACGTGTAGCTATGTCACCTTACATGGCAAAAGATACTTTGCTGATATGATTAAGATTAAAGATCATTTTAAAAACATTTTTAATTGAAGTGTGGTTGATTTACAGTGTTAGTTTTAGGTGTACAGCAAAGTGATTCAATTATACATGTATATATGTATATATTTTCTTTTCTGATTATTTTCCATTATATGTTATTACAAGAAATTGAATATAGTTCCCTGTGCTATACAGTAGGTCCTTGTGAGACTCTTAGTAGTTTTTGAACAAGAGATCTGCATTTTCATTTTGCCCTGGGTCCCCCAAATTGTCCTGCTGTCAGGGAGGTAGGGAGAGGCTTGCCTAGGCCTGGACCAGGCTTCCTGCCTCTTGGGCTGCCTCTCCTGGGTGCCTGCATCCTAACATGCCAAAAACCAGAGTTTTCAGGCTGCATTTGGCATCAGAGGCCTGGCCCCTGCCAGGGAAATCTGAGGAGCACAGTTCCCGGTCAGTGAGGCAGGCAGGGATGGGCCAGGCCAACACAGCAGTTCAGAGAGCAAGACAAGGCTGCTGGAGCCAGCCCAGCCCCATGTAACCGGAGCCTCAGTGTGGGTCCCAACGCTGAGGCTCAGTCATCACTTTGAAAACTCAGCGGGGCCCTCCTTCCCAGCCTATTGCAGTTCCAGGACCAGGGGACCTACCACAGACTCACTGTGTGATTTGGACATTCACTTCCCCTTTCTGAACCTCATTTTCCCTATATGTAAAGTGATAATGATCACACCTATCTCATAGGATTCTGGTGAAGATTTAAATGAGATACTTGAACACAGACTAGCACACACTAGCAGAAAATGATCTGTAAATAGAGTTCTCACTCATTCACTCATACAACAAATATTTATGGAGGCTATCCAGGTGACAGGGACAGTGCTGGGTGCTGGGTATTTAACTGTGAACAGGATGGACACTACTCTGCCCTCAAATAGATCCCCATTAGAGAGGGAGATAGACACTGACAGTGATAAGATGGTGGTAAGTGATGTGACAAAGCAGGGTACCTGATGGGGTGCCTGGGCTGGGCCTTAGAGGAGCCATGATGGGGAGTCAGGAGAAAGGGCCAAGGGCAAAGAAACATCCAGAGGCATTGCAGGCAGAGGAGCAGCAAGAGCCAGGCAGCAGGCGAGTGAGGCCCCAGCACAGCAGCCTGGCTGGATCAGAGGCAGGAGGTGAGGAGGGTAGTTGGGAGAGCCTGGAGTGGCAGGCTGCAGAGCCAGGCATTATCTCAAGGGTGTGAGGCAGGCGATGGCTGGGAGGGGCCATGGAAATACCACCCTAACCTGTGAAGGGGGGCTTGGAGGTGTCCGGTCTCAGCTGACTAGGAGGCCTGAGCCAGGGCAGGGGCTCCACCCCCAGCATAGATTCTCAGAGTGGATTTTCTCAGGGGAGATGAGGGAAGTCAGAAAGGGAAGATGAGAAGGCTTGAGAGAGCCAAATGCCTCCTCAGGGTCAGAGAGGCAGGAAGAATCCTAATGCCTGGGGAGAAGCGCTCCTGGTCTTGCCCTCCCCATCCTGACCTGCTGGTGCTAATGGAACCCTGCTCCTTGCCTCCTCTCACAGTGCCCCCTCCTCACAGGGACCCTTATGTGCCTGCATCTCCACCACTAGCCTGCCTTGGCTCCATGATCTTCCACCCACCCAGATGGGGCCTTGTGTGGGGCTTGCTGTGGGACTCCCTGGGCCTCAGTTCCTGGCTGGATCAATGGTTCATCAAAATCATACCAGGAAATGTAAGTAAATACAAATATAAAAGCAAAGGAGCTCAGGTTGAAGTGAGATGGAGGCTCCTAGGGCTGCCCTGATTAGAGGAGACTCTGCTGGGGAGCCTGCTGGACTTGGTGATCTTTAAGCTTAGTGATGAGAGTGCCAGGGGGAGATGTCAGGAGACCTAGCCCCTCATCAGAGGGGAGTACTAACCTTTTGAACCTTAGCTGCTTGGGATGGTAGGCAAAACCTTGAAAAAAGAACCTTAGACGGCCAGTGAGAAAGGGATCATTACTGCCATTTTGCAGAAGGGAAACAGACTCAGAGAAGCATCACAGGAGGTGAGGCAAGAATAGAACATGAACTCAACATGAACTTTAAGGGCAAGTCCCTTTCTTCTGTGCCTCAGGCCTAAGTCACCTGTTGTGGTAGTTCAGACACTGTGTGTCTTAGGGATGCAATTTCTTCCTCTGTAAAGTAAGGGGGTTGGACTGGAGCAGGAACAAGACTCTGGGCTGCCCACCCTCTGGCTGGAGACTGAGGTAGAGCCCTAGGTCCTCATCTTGGTATCAAAGGAACTTTTTCTCTGGGCCTAAACAGCAGTTACAGTCAAGATATGAAGGGAGAGGAGAGAAGGGGGTTGGCTGGGGCCTCCAATGTTCAGGAGGACTTCCCTGCAGAGACTCCAAGGCCTGGGCTCCATAAGTAAGGGCCATAGGGATCCCCAGCTCCCCAGAAGCTGCATGGATCAACTTGGAGAGTAAGTGGAGGAGGCTGGACAAGGAGCCTTTGTGTCTCCTGGGTGAAGGTTCCTGGGGCACTGCAGGGGTGGCTCAGCCACACAGGGCTGTGTGTCCACCCTGCTGCAAGCCTGCAGCCAGGCTCCAGTCAGCTGATGTGGAGCCCAGCAGGACCCAAGGTCCCAGGGTTCTGGGCAAGCTCCTTGGCCACAGAAACAGGTCACCTGTGCACTCGCTCAGACACTGACTGTCCAAAGCCCCACATGGAAGGATACTGGTGGCAGGAGGGTGAGTGTGATTGTCTCTATTTCACAGAAAAGTAGGCCCTGAGAGGGACTGGAACTGGGTCAGGGTTTTCCAGAGTCAATGATTAAGCTGAGCCAGAACCTGCACTCCTGACACCTAGACAAGAATGACAGACAGGGGCATTCGTTCATCTCCCATTCCCACATTCAACAAGTATTGGGCAAATCCTGGGACTTCTGGGACGACAGCAGGAAGAAGGCAGATAGACCTGGTCCCTGATCTGGAGCTCACAGTCTAGGAAAGGGAAAGACTTAGGGTCCCTAGCCACAGGAGCCATCAGAGTGGGGTTGAGGGTAGAGAAGGGAGTGATGTTTGTGGCTGGAGTAGTCTGAGAAGGCGACTCAAGGGAAGCAGCTTGAAATGACAGACCAAAAAGTGGATTGTTCAGGAAATTTCTTAATCTGGATGAGATTAAGCAAAGAAAGCACAGAGGAGGCTCCCTCCACCCTCCTCTCCGGAACTGGAGAGGCAGGACCCTGAATGCCTGGATTTCCTCCCTAGGGCAATGGGAGGCTAGGGCTTTGCGCAAGCTCTCTGGGAGGAGTGGGCGCAGGTTCGCAGGAAGGTCTCTAGGTGGGCTGTAGCAGGGGCCACACAGGCGCCAGACAAACTTTGCAAAGCTTTAGCGTCTTTTGAAAACCTCTCATCCTCCCGTGTAAGGAAGGCGGGGGTGGGGGAGATGGGGCGATGGCCTTGGTCCCCAGGCGGTAGGACCGTCACCGCCGGCCCCTCCCAAGGCAGCACCTGAAGCGGACATGCTGATCCCGCGGCCCTATCGCTGGGCGGCGTCCTCCAGCGGGTGGCTGGGTGTCTGTCGGGGCGGGAGGTGGTGGTAAGGATGCCTGGGTCTGTCCAGAGTCTGCCCCGCCCCCGGCCTGACCCGGAGGGGTGGAGAGCTGCGCGGAGTGGGCAGGGCTCTCAGGCACGTGGATCCTTGCGGCGGCTGGACTCGGGCGCGGACACCCGGGAGCAGCGGCCCGGGCACCACGGGGCGAACGGACGAACGCCCCGCGAGGTGAGGGCGGGCAGTTTACAGGGGCCAGAGGCGGAGAAAGGGCGGCGGGCGTGCCCGGGAACGCGGCGGGTGGCGATTCAGCCGGCGCCAGGCAGGCAGAGCCGCGCATGAGGCTGGCCGAGGGGGCACGGTTCTGGGCCTGTGTGAGCGTTCCATCGGGTCCATGGTGGAGCTCAGTTTTCACTGGAGCATCGATCTTGCGGAATGTGGACTGATACCCTGGTGAGTGTGTGTTCGCGTATTGGGAAAGTTTGGGTGTCACTGGCTGAGTGCGTGCGCCCCTGCGGGGTTGAGTGGCTGAACCTGTGGAACTTGTTTGAGTGCTCTGGTGTGGGTGCCCTCGCGGCATGGAACCACGGCCAGAGACAGGCCAAACCTGGAGTCCCGCTGAGCCCCCTACCTCCAGGGGCACTCTGGGTGGCAGCTTCTCCTAGGCTTCGGCAAGATTGGGAGGGCTGGGGCAGTGGCCTGGAAGGACAGTTAAGCCTCTGTCAGGGGACTTTTAATCTGGCAGGCTGCTGTAGGAAGGGTCAGTCGGGAGAAAGGCATTGTATTCCCTCCTCTCCCCAACTAAGGCTGTAGCAGGCTTAGGGTCCCCCCAGGAGCCCAGACCCAAGGGCCAGGCCCTACTGCAGACCAGGACTGACTGTTCAGGGGTCTGTGGGGGCTCTTCCTTTCAGCATGCATCCTCAGCTTCCCTGGGCCCACAGCGTGAAGTGCCGGTTTTGTTTTGTGTCTAGGCTAGAATAATGAGGAGCTTTTGAGGGCCAGGGTGGAGCCCAGATAAAGTCTCAGCTATCTATGTGTAGGAGTGTTTGGGAAGGAGAGTCTTTGAGCAGACAGGGCCCTCAAAAGCTCTCTGGAGACCCAGAGATCCATACTCCATCCTGCCATGCACAGTGTGACCCTGGGCAAGGCACATCCCTTTTCTGAGTCTCAGTGACCTCATATGTAAAAGGGGAATAATAATGATGTGGAACTTGAGAGCTGTTGAGGAGCTGGTGTGTGGGTCATGTTTAGCACCAGTGTCCTCCTGGGCAGGCTTACTGCTTGAGGGTAGGAGGGTCAGTGCCTGGAGGAAACTTCCTGAAATCCAAATCCCAACCATTCTCCTCCTTGAGCTAAACTTTCACGGGACTTACACAGGTCCAAGCCTGGATCCCTTAGCCTGGGACTCAAGGCCTCTGAGAACTGGTCCTTGCCACCCTCTCCAGACACCTCTCCTGCCTAACTCTTCACCCTCTAGTAAATGCATGTAATCTGCTGTGCACACTAGTCATTTTCTTGCCTCTGGACCATTGCATAGTCTATGCTCACTGCCTGAAATGCCCTCCTACTCTCATCTTCCTCAGTTGGAGAACTACCTAGCATTGAGGCCCAGCTCAGATGTCCCCTCCTCTGGGAAGCCTTCCTTGATTCCCCAGCTGGGTTGGAGCCTCTTCTGAGCTCTTGCAGTCCTAACACTGACAGCCCTGGTCCCACCTTAGACTGTTATGGTCTCTGTCTCTCTTCTCCTTCCCAAGGTCTGGAGACCACTGGAGGGCAGGAACTGGGTCTTACTCATTTTGGTGTTGCCAGGACCCTACATAGGGCCAAGCTGAGCTGAGAGAGCAGCAGCAGCCTTTAACTCCTGCCTGCTGTCCCCAGCTTCCCCCATGAAAGCCTGTTTATAGTGCAGCTCCGTGTCATTACAAAGAAGGGAAAACCAGAATCCGGTCATCAGAATGGGTGGCACAGATTGTTAGAACAGTGTGTCCTGGGGCACTACGGGACTCAGAGTGTGCAAGCTAAAAACTTGGATTTCGGCTTATAGGCAAAAGGGAGCCATGGAAGGTTTGTGAACAGGGCAGATTCATGGTCAGAGCAGCATTTCAGAAAGATCTCTCCAGCTACACTGTGGAGAATGAATTGAGTAGTGTTAAGTATAGGGAGGTCAGGACATTTGTGATATAGACACCAGAAACATCCAGGCATTATTTAAACTCTGAGCCCTTGCCCCCTTGGCCAGATACTTCTCTGAGTTCTCAGATACTCTTGCTGAAGAATTTGAGGACAGTTAGAGCTTGAGATTGATCTCACCCCAGCTCTGTCCCCAACTTGCTGGGTGGCCTTGGGGCAGTTCCTGCCCTGCCAGCCTCTAAAAGAAGGCCAGAACAAGCGAAGTCCTGAACTGAGAGTATGTGTGGGGAAGGCCCTGGCACAAAAGGCTTGTTACTCTCTACTTCCTCCTGCCTTGGGCTGTCCTGGGGTCTGGCCAGCGGGGTTGGAGGATCACAGTGGGTGACACTCCCAAATGGCTGCCAAGCTGAGACTGTAGAGTGAGGCTATGGCCCCTCCATTCTTGTCATTCTCCTGCCCAGGGTGCACAGGGCTCTGAGAAGTCTTGATCCTCCAAGGATCAGCTCAGAGAGTGTGAGAACTTCACCAAGGCCCCATAAGTAACCCCGTGAGTGCTTTGATTTGGCTTCTTTCCTGGCTGTGAGAAGCCACTGTGCCCCTTTCGGTGTCAACTGTGCCATCTGTAAATTGGGCGTGATGATCCTTATGTATTTGAATGAAAGATTGCTATGAGGACTCTTGAGACAGTGTCCAGGCAAGGGCTTTGTAAGCTGTAAAGTGCATACACAGGGGAGACATATGATACTCATAGACCTAAATGCATTTTCAGGGTGATACTAGAGCACAAGTACAGTAGCACAGGATCAATCGTGCTGGTTACTGGAACTTTAGCTATTGACTTCCTTTCTCCCCCTGCTCCCTCTCTGCAGAGATAGCTTACTAGTAACATTTTATAAATGTCCCTTATTTTATCTTCCGTCAACCCTATGAGGGAGGAATTATTGTCCTCGTTTTGCAGATAAAGAAATAAAGGCTCAGAGAGCATCTTGCCCCAGGTCACAAAGCAGAGGTGAAACCTGGGGTTCCTGCCTACCTGCCCTAGCTTATCCCTCCCCGTTCCAGACAGAAGCCCCGTCTGGGTAAGGCCTGGTCCTCTAGCTTTCAGGCTGAAGGAAGTTTGAATCTTGCCCTGAAAACATGTCTTTAGTTCTTGCTTGAGGTCTGGTTACCCAGCTGCTGATAAGATATTGCCTACTCCAGCTGCCACAGGGCCAGAGAAACCTCTGCTGATCTGAGTGAGAGGGAGTAGAGTGAATCTTTCCTCTCTCCAAATGTCCTTCCGTGGGTGTGTCTGGTGCACCTTTTGGTCCACACCTTTGGTCCACACCTTGGTCCACACCTTTGGTCTATAGGCTCCTTTGTGTCTTCAGGCCTCTCCCAGCTGTCCAGCCCTGATGTGGGGAGGCTGGCTATGGGGGCCTTCCCTGACCTTTGCACTCCTCCTGGAGGTCAGCTGCAGGACTAGGCCAGGCCAGGCCCGCTTTCGCTCCCTGTCCACGCCACCCAACACAGGGTAGGCAGAGGGTGCCAGGGAGTGTTTGGGAAATGAGTGACCAGGTGAAAGTGAGCATATGATGGAAGGGGGAGGCCTTACTCCATGGAGAGCTGCAGTTGGCTCTTGAGCAGAGGAGTTCTTCCACTCCTCTGTCACCCCGTCTCCTGGGCCTGAGATGTGTCTGGTCCGGTGAGTAGCTGGAGTCCCTGCTGGGAAGGTGGGCATCCTAGGCTCTTCTGGGCAGCTGCTTCCTCCTTGGCCCTGTACCCTGGTACCCTGTCACTGTCATTGCAGTGATAATGATACTACCTGGGCCCTGGAGCATGGGAGGAGGGCCTCCTTCAGACTTCTTGGAGCCCAGTCCTCTCCCCCTGCCTCAGAGGAGGATATTGGTGTTGCTGTGGCTTCCTGGTGAGCGCCCAGCTTCCTCAGCCCCAGCTTCCTCAGACCCAGCTTGCGGGAGGAGGAGGCTTGCTATGGCTTGGCTGTGGGCTGGCAAGGATACTTCTCATCTCACAGGGAATCCAGGGCCAAGGGACTGGATCTTCCCACCAGACCATGGTCTGTGTAGTCTCCTCGACCTCCCTGCCTTCTGACTCCCCTTTCCTATCCACCATCTATGTGGCACCATCTCTGCAAAGGTCAACTCTGACCATGTCCTTCCCTGCTTAAGCTCTATCATTGTTCCACATTGTCCTCAGGGTTGAGGCTCCCACACATTCTGTGCCACCTAACCTTCCACTCCAGCTTCATATATACCAGGCCTTCCCTTGATAGCCCACACTGTCACCCCACTGAGCCTTTGCACATGCTTCTCCTTCTGCCTTCAGTGCTCTCCTCCCTTTGTGTCCACCTGACAAACTCCTAATCATCCGTCAAGTCCCAGCTCAAATGACCCCTGGAAAGCTCTCTCTGACCACCTCCTCAGGCCAGCTAGGGGTTACTGTGGGTTCCATGCCCCCTGGGCTTCCCTTGGTCATGGCATAAAAATTTAAGTGGACTTGGCCCATGTCTGTATCTTTCTCCTCATCCAGACTGGAGCTCCTCAAGGGCCTGACCAAGTCTGATCTGAGTCTGAGTTTGCAGGGTCTCTCTGGGGTCCAGCACATGGGGACATTGGCAAGTGTTTGCTGAGACATTGTGGCTTCTGGGAAGGTGATTTATGATTGTGTTACTCTGAGAGTCCAGACTCCTGTCGTTCTAAGAATCTCAAAACCAAAGTCTATCAGGAGTGAGTAACAGAATTAAAGAAACATTCAGCATTCACTTCTAGAACCAGAGACTCAGAATTGGACTGTAAGAGCCAATGAACTCCAAAGCCTGGAAGTACTGTAGTGGGACAGTCTCAGAATCACAGACTCATTTGTATCCTGTTCTACATTTGTGTCCCTTTTTCTATTTTAGGGTCCCCCTCTTCCTCCCAAACTGGACCCTCCCTGCTTCTCTGCAGACCTGATCACAGGCCTCTTTCAGGAGCCTTCCCTGACTGCTCTGACCATAACCCCTGCTCCTCCTGTAGGTCACTCGGGAAGGCCCCCTGCTGAGAAGTGTTTCAGGGTTTCTCTGCCAAGAACAACAGATGCAGCCCCCCGCTACAGGACAGTGCATGATTTGCTAGCCCCATGGAGTACCCACTTGCCCTATTGTCTTACTCATTCCTCATGAGCTGTCTTATGTAGCAGTGATTTGCCCTGTTTGACCAGTGAAGAACCCGAGGCTCAGAGAGGGGAACTGACTTGACCAAGATTGCACAGCTTGGATGGTTCCAAGTTGGAAACTGAACCCAGGGTCCTTGCCTCTTGAGTCTGACTGGAGGCAGTTGAGTGTGATGGGTCAGGGTGAGGTCCAGGGCATTGTGTTCCTGAACTGGCTCAGTTTAGCAACGTGTCTCTGTCGCTCTGTGCTGGGCTGGGCTGTGTCAGAGGTGGGTCAGATGGTCTGGAGTCCTACCCCAAAGTGGGGCTGGGGTGCTTAACCCCACACTGAAAATAATTAGAACACCAGACCTTGATAAGGTCATTCTTCTTAAGGAGTCTTGGTTTCCTGATCTGTAACTGGGGAGGACCAGCCTGGCTGACCTGAGACCCACATACTCAGATGCTCTGAGCTCAACACCAGCGGGTGGCCCCTGAGGCTGAGGTCCTGGGGGCTTCCAAGAGGAGATAGGCTCCAGAAGGGGCTACAGAGACCCAGGGCCTCCAGAGGATGCTGCAGAAGCTTTGCACTGCAACAGCACCTGCTGATAACATCTGAGGTTATTACCCCTCAGCTATTTCCCTAGACCAGCCCTAGTGTTTATAGTACAGAAAACACACCAGTCATGCCTGGGGGCCTACTGGCCTTCAGTCCTATGGCGGACATTTGGAAGAGGGGCAGAAGGTAACTTTCAAGATTCTTCCTGTCCTCCAACCCAACCCTCTCTATTCCGCTCAAGCCATAGGGATGACTGACTATTCCCCAAACATACTACATGATCTCCTGCCCCAGTTTTTGCTCACTCTGCTCCTCTTCTCTCTTCACTGGCCTGATTCCCACCCATCTTCCAAAATGCAGATGTCCCCTCATCCAGGACGCCTTCCTTGACCACCCCTATTCCCATTAGGGGCCCTCTTTCTTCCTTCAGCCCTGATCACCCTAAGTTATCATTGCCTATTTCTGGGTCTTCCCCAATACTCTTCCCCTCCACCCCCAATCTTGATAGTGAGCTCCTTGAGGTCACAGAAGGTTCTGACCCATCTCAGAGTCCCCAGGTGCCCTGCACAGGGCCAGGCATAGATATGGGAGCCTCTGTAAAGGGTGAGTGAGTGAAGGCATAGGGTGGGGTCTAAGTCCTGCTGGGGATCTCTAGGCTGCCCTCCATTCTGAGGATGGCCTTCGGTGTGGGAACCTGGACATGTAGTCAGTCTGGCTGTGGTCAGCCTTGTTACTCTGCCCATAATAGCTGTGGGTTTCCTGCCCCTCTTATCTTGCTGAGATACCCCCATCCTCCCTGCTTTCTCCACCTATCGAAATCATCTCTTTTAATTATTACACAAAATGAGTCTAAATCATCTCTTTTAGCTATCTTGACAACCTATGAGGCTGGTACTGTTCTTAGATTGCAAGAAAATTGAGAGTCACGTTGTGGAGCTGAGGCTTGTTCGGGTCACTGAGCTGGAATGGCAGAACTGGGATCTCCCACCCGCCCAGTGCCCTCCTCTGCCCCTCCGTGGTGTTCTGGGTCCAGGGCCTCTGTTTCCTTTCACAGCACCCCACCCCCAGCAGAGTCAGGCAGCAGGAGTTCCCAGAATGGTGACAGGTCACTTTCCCCTGCCAGGCTGGACAGGGCCCGCTAGGTGGGTGGCAAGCAGGCAGTACACTCTGGAGCCACCCTAATGGAGAACCTGGAATGTTGTCCAACCACCCTGGAAATTCTGCATCCAGCCTTGGAACTGCCTCAGCCACTCCTCCTGGCTTTGGGCTCACTAACCTGGGGCCACAGGAGAAAGACCCTGTGTGGGTTAGAGGTAGAGCCCCGTCAAGGGGATGGGTAGTCTGTATGCTAGGCTTGGCTCTGACCTTGGCTTACTGGTGACCTTGGGTGAGATCTTGGACTACCCTTTCTGGCCTTGGAGTTTTTTTTTTTTTTCTTTCTTTCTTTTCTTTTCTTTTCTTTTTTCTTTTTTCTATTCTTTCTTTCTTTCTTTCTTTCTTTCTTTCTTTCTTTCTTTCTTTCTTTCTTTCTTTCTCTTTCTTTCTTTCTTTCTTTCTTTCTTTCTCTCTTTCTTTCTCTCTCTCTCTCTCTCTCTCTCTCTCTCTCTCTCTCTCTCTCTTTCTTTCTTTCCTTCTTTCTTTCTTTTCTTTTTTAACTGTGAGATGGGGACAATAACCATCATGGCTGTTTCACAATGAGGAAGCACCAGGAAGAGCACATCTTGGGCCCTGCCAGTAGGGCATTCCCCTCTGGCAGGGAACTAATCAGACAGGCAGAGCTGTGGGGCTCAAAGAGGGCTGGTCAGGGAGCTTCTTGGAGGGGATGATATGGGCTTTGTAGGGTATGAAGTAGTAGTCATGTTACCCAAAAACAGTGTTCGCCTCTTGGTGGGTGTGGAGCCAAAAATACAACCAAGCCAAAGAGTGGGAGAAGGAAGGATTTATTACTTGCAGTGGTTAAGGAGAACACCGGAAATTTTTCCCAAAGCCGTTTCTCCCTGAACAGCAAACTTGGGGAAGTTTTCAGCTAAGGGTACATACATATTCATGAAGGTGTTTGAGCAGAGAATTCAGCATAGAATTGGGGTAAATGTTGACAAAGTCCAAGCTTTAGTTGATTGAAGTTTCCAGGATCAGAAAATGTCAACATCATCATTCCTTAGGTTCCAGTTGATCTGGTGGTTGAGCGCTTCAGGCTAATCTTTACCATCGAAATAGAACTGGGAGTCTTTTCAACTGATTTATTATTTGCTATTGCTACTTGTCTTGCCCTTAAGATCATTAATTGCTGAGACCTGTTCAAGGGCAAGCATTGTGGTCAGGCTTACATGCTAGGCCTAAAATGACTTCTCTTATGTCAAGAAAGCCATGCCTGATTCTCTTTCTCCAGGGACTCCCTCCCCTATCTGTTTACAGTCAGGGGCACAGCTCCTAAAGTCAGACAGATCAAGGCTGCTCTGCCATTTGCTAGCCTTGTGACCCTGGAGAGGTCACTTAGCCTCTCTGAGCTTCTCAGGATTAAATGAGAAGAGGTCGATGGAGACACCTAACATGGAACTTGGCACAGAGAAAGCCCTCAACTCTTGTGATATAGCTGTTAGAAGATAGGGAGGGTGTCCTTGAGCAAAGATATGACCATGGGACTGCTTTTGCTGTGCTGGAGACAGAAAGATGAAGGTGGAGGCAAAGAGGGAGGGCAGTGTGGAGGGGTAGTGGGGACCAGATCAGCCAGGGCCAGGAGGGATAGGAGTGGAGGCAAGGAGACCAGTAAGTAGGCTGTGCAATGGTCTGGAGGAGAAATGCAGGCTGAGGCACCGGCGCGGGGGGGGGGGGGGGGGGCGCGTCTGCATTGGTTACAATAACTGCGCTTGGTGAGTGATGATTTCACATGAGTGGGAAAGGGATTGTCAAGGATATATTGGAGCTTTGAAGCCTGGAAAGATGGGTGGTTGAGGCTCTTTTCAGAAATGGGCGTGTGGCTTTGAGAGTGTCTTGTTCCACCTTAGGCTTTTGAGTGAAAGCAACTCCTAAGGAGGAGAAGATTGGGTGTGACCCTGGGTAGAACCTTGTCACTAGACTCTAGAGCAGACTGGCAAATAGCTACTAGCCCACTGGTCCACGTCGGCCTGAGACTCCTGGGACAAGGTGCATTGGGAAATGGTGGTCCAGTCTTTCCCGATGCCCCTCCGCCACCCTATTCCTGCAGCCATCCATCTCCTCTCCCCACATTCCCCAATGCTTGCATTGTACTTTCAGCTTGGGGGCTGGCCTCAGCTTTCTCAGACCCCACTCCCCTACTGTAGGGAAATGAAACCTGTAGATAAAGGAAGGGGATATTTTTTCCTCTGAGATTTGTCTGAGGTTCAGGTAGATGCTAGGACCCGCCCACAAAGAGCAGTTCCTCCACCAGGTCACCATTCCCAACTGAAGCCCTGTGCCTGCTATGTGTGGGGGGCCCCCAGGCAAGATGGAAACCAAGGCCAGAATCCAGAAGACCTGGGTTCTGGTCTTGGTTCTGTCCCTGGCTTATTGTGGCCTCAGTTTCCTCCTCTGTCAAATAGGAGTTTGGCACAGGTGATTTCTAAAGGCACTTCCAGACCCTGACTGTCTAAGACTGTGTGTACGAGAGAGTGTCTGTATTGTGTATCTGAGTGTGACTACATATATCTCTGTGTGTCTGGGTGTGTCCACGCCTATGTGTGTCCATGTGTGTTTACAACACCTATGGAGGAATGATTAGAGGTGGGATCAGGGAACAGGGGTACTCCAGATGGAGACCCAGCCTGAGCAAAACTGTGCTGGCCAAAAATACTGCTGAGTGTATATTCGACAAGGACTCTTTCCTGCCGTGGGGCTGAAGCACAGACCAGGACCAAGGGAGAGGGCACAGGAGGCTCAGCTCAGCTCTGCAGGGTGTCGGGGGAAACTTCCCTGGCAGAACGACCCTCCTGTAAAAGAGGGTGCCGGGAGATCTAGGCTGGGAACAACCATCCCTGGAACATGTGAGCTGAGGGTGGACGGCTAGTGGGTGTGGTTGGGGAAAGGGCACTCCTGCCTACTGAGATGAGTACACTAGGTCACCTCTCTGCCTCTTTCAGGCCAAGCTTGGAGCAAATGAGGCAGCCTGTAGAGGGCTCAGCCTGACTGACTTCCTGTGACCCAGAGCCCGTGCTGTCTCCACCTCCCTGTCTTAGGAGCCCACGGCACTGCCTGCTCTGAGAAATGCTGGAAGCTGGGCGAGGCCCAGGCCGGGGGACCTGTTTTTCTTGTTTCCCACAGAGTTCCCTGCAGCCCTGTCCTGGCGTGTGCATTCATGAGTGAGGAACCTGAGCCAACGCTGAGCATCCCAACAGTGAGAGCAGGGGCTGGTCAGGTATGAGTGTATGAGGAAGGGGTCCACTGGCTGGGAGGCTGGGGCAGGCACATTGACACATGTGTATATGCTGAACTGGGGGTAGATCAAGGGGATCCATGCCCTTCTCATCCCAGGCTGTGATGAATTCTAGTTTCCAAGCCAGACAGTCCTGGGTGCCAAGCCCAGTTTTTCCAATTCTCAACAGTGTGATCTTGAACAAATAGCTTAACCGCTATGGCAGTATCTGCCAAGGAGTGAGGAGAGGGATGAAATGATCATGCTGCAGAGTAGCTGCCCAGCCCAGGCTTGGCCCCTACAAAGTGAAGGGTGGTGGTGGTCCAGGATCAGGAGCTCCTGATCCAAACTGACCCACAACCTGAGCCAGAGATGGGTGAGACAAAGCAATGTGGCTCAGACAGATGACCCGGCTTCAGAATGCTCGGGTCCAGTTCCCCTCCCTCTGACATTTCCCTGATCTGTCCAGAGAAGGGCAGGGCTCTTGAAAGAGAGATGGTCCAGGGCCTGCTTAGGGAAGGAGCAGACCTCAGGCCAGCTGGACCCCTGGAGGGCTGGTGTGATCCTTGGCCACCTAGGGTCAGCAAATGAGGAAACTTTAAACATCATTGTTCTCCAAAAGGCCATCAGAGAAATAAGGGAAGGAGAACCTTTATCATAAAGCTCAGCCTCCTCTGGGCTCCCATAGCCTCTTGTGCTTGCTTCATTCACTCATTCATTCATTCTCTCACTCACGTCACACCTGCTTTGGCTCAGGCCTCTTGCTGGATGATAGGGACAGGGAAGGGAATTAGATGGACCTAGTCCTCTAGGAGCACCTGGAATGTGTTGGGGTAGAGGGGTGGAAGGACAATGGAATGCCCTGGGAGGTTAGGCTGGAGGAGGGGAGCTCCAGAGATGAGATGACATTTGAGAAGAGCCTTGAGGGATGGGCAGGATGGAGTGCAGTGTGGGTTGGTCTGGAAAGGCTTTCCAGACTGAAAGAACAAAGGCTGGGAAGCCTGTCAGGGCACTTGCATGGCTCACATCTCCCTCCAGATGAGGAGCTCTTCAGGGCAGGGCCAGCCAGAACCAGGCACAAGGGGCTGGTGAGTGGAGTTGGATAAAGTTTGGTGGGAGCTGGTCTCTGGGGAGTTAAGGATGAGGCCCCAAGGACATCTAGAGTCAGGAGAGGCAGTGGAGAGGGCCGAGGAAAAGGGACGGGGACTTGGCTGTCTCTATAAGCAAGAGCCAGAGGTTTGAGGGGGAAGTCAGGAAAGATGTACTCACAAGTTGGTGGGCCAGCCTGTGGAGAAAGAGGGCCGGTAGGGTCAGTCTGGCTGGGGGCCACGGTAATAGAGTCCCCAGCTGGCCTGGGAAGGTGGAGGCCAGGATGTCTTAAAACAGGTAGAAAGGGCAGCTCCCTTGGTTCATGAGAGATTTAGGGGAGTTTCCACCCTTCTCAGCAGTGTCAGAGATTCTACCAGGAGTTAGTAATTAGCTAGAAACTCTTTGTGTAGAGCAATGAGATGTTGACTATGAAAGGAAGATGAGGGCCCTGACCCTGACTCTGAGAAGAGATCCTCCAGGCCTCAGCCCCAGGGCCTGAGCAGAGCCGGGGTGTGGAGCCGGGACTGGGTGTGTGTGCCCTGAGCATGGAGTATGAAGGGGGCCACCCTCCCTGTCCCCAGTGGGGCAGAGCACCCTGTGGGGTAAGTTTTAGGGCCACAGTTCTACAAGGCTAGGGGATTCAGCCCATGAGAGGTCTGAGCCTCCGGAGGCAGGAAATACCTGATGTCACTTGGGGCTCTGCTGCAGAGCTGGGTACCCCAAGCCCATGTCCCCAGAGGGAAGGTTGCCACTCCCTGACCCCAAACAGCTCCTCAGTCTCACACCTGGGCCTCCTGCAGCTTCTGTGAGCCAACAACTCTGCCCGCCTCCCAAAGTGCCAGACCTGATGGTCCCAGCCTTACCCCATCCCTACATGCCACAACGTCCCTTCTGGGCACCCCACACTTACCTTTTCTGACAGTGAATTCCCCCTGTCTCCCACCTGCTCCCTCCCCTCTTCCCGACCCCTGAGCCTGAGGCATCCCGGCCCCTCCTCCACCCAGACTCACTCTGGGCCAGTCTCTCCAGCCTCCTTCCTAAACAGCTCTCAGATCTCTCCCCTCAGGAGGTCCCCAGGCCTGGCCCCAGCTTGGGCCTTGGTGTTACTCCCCTGGCCCACCACACACACCGACTCCACAGCCTCCAGCGAGGACCTCTGTCACTCCTCCACCAAAGCCCTGAGAGAGCATCCCAAAGATTTCAGGAAAAGGCTGTGTCTGAGCAGAACCTTGAAGCACATAGCACTAGAATGTACCTACATGTGTGGCAGGCACAACTCCAAACATTTTACACAAATTCCTCCCTATTAATAGTAGGTTCTATTAATCACCTCATTTTTGCATCTGAAGGAACAAAGGTAGTCTGGCTCCAGAAGCCAGGTTCTTCTGAATCACTGGAGTTGGCTGCACTGAACGATAAAGAGTTATAATTTCAAAAGGTGAAGAGATGAGGGTCTTGAATGGATTCCAGGTTGAAGGAGCAACATGAACTAAGGCTGGGAGAGGAAATGTGCTGGATGCATTCAGGGAACTTGCAGGTCACAAGGAGTGGGGCTGGTGACAGAGGCTGGATTATGAAAACCTCTGGTACCAGACTGAGGAACTGGGTTTTTTCCTGAGAGCAGACAAGAACCACAGAGTGTTTCAAGCAGGGGAATGAATTTGTCTTTTCCAAAGACCCCTCTGGACTGGGGGGCCTGAGGCTGGAGACAGGGAGGCTGATGCAGTGACTCCAGCAGCAAGGACAGTGACAACACTGGGGAGCAGGGAGCAGGGGCCAGATGCAGGAAATGCTTTAATGGTGAGTCCTGAGTCCTCTGGCTCCAGGCGAGAGGGGTCCCAGCAGCTTGGTCCTGCCAGAGTTACCCCCTTACCTGCATCCTCACCCTGGATCTGACCTGGCTTCTTGGGGAGGAACCTGTATCCATGGGAGGGAGTTCACAGGTACAGGCTCCCTGCCTCCTGGTTGCATTTTTGCTGACAGCAGGAGCTAGGGAAGTCCCCCTAATCTCAATCTCATGGACTCTGAGCTACTTCTGGGAGGCCAGGCTGGGTGGGAAGCTCAGAATCTAAGGGAGTGGATGTCACAGGCCCCTCAGAATCCGAGTCCCAGCCTCTCAGGACCCCAGGTTCCAAAATGAAGGGGATTGTACAGCCCTAGATTTTCAGGATAAGGAGGACTCACACGTCATCTGCCCTCTCTGTCCTCCCAGACACACCCCTGCACCCAGGGCATGAGCCCTTTGCAGACTTTGCTGGAGAGCTGTATACACACCCCAATAAGCAGGGAGTTCACCACGTCCTCCTATAGCGCCTTCTATTGTGGGATGGACCTAGACAGGAATTGCAGCCCATCCCCAGCTCGTGACCTGGGCCAAATTACTTGAATGATCTGTATCTCAACTTCCTTATCAGAAATCTGGGTAGATAGCCTGGCTTCCAGAAGCATGTTGTAAGGATGGAATGAAGTAACATTGATACAGCACACATAGTAGTGGGGTTTGAAAAATGTCAGCTCCCTCTGCCCCTTCACACTGTTAGAAAGTTATTCTTTGTATTTGTCCCAAACCTGCCCATCTGGGACTCCCACTATGATTTCCAGCCTGCTTTCTGGGACCTTTGGGCAAATCTTTGCCCTCCAGACTGCGATATCTGCCCCCTGCCTCTCAGCTGAAAGAGAGCCTTAAGTGGTGATGTTGTAGGGGGTGGGGAGAGGAGGAAGGTGATGTCCTGACTCCAGGTGCTCACTCTCTGGGCAGTCAGGCCCTTTGGGTGTGTTACATGCCCACCAGGGACAAGTTCGGAGAAGGTCAAGGTAGTGATGATGTGTGAAGAAGCTGGGCGGGCCTGGAGGAGGCTGAATTTGCCCCACAGCAGAAGTTCCCCTCCGCCCTTACTCCCACCTCCACCCTAGACTTACCTGGAATCTTCAGGAAGGTCACTATCCCATCTGGTAGCCTCATAGGCCAGGGAGCAGGACTTCTGTTCACAGATGCAGAAAGTGCCAGAAAATAGGAGTGCCTAAAAAATATTTGCTGAGAGGTGAATGAATGACTGACGAGGGAGACCCCTGGAAATACTCCTTCAAATACCAAAATACCAGGCACAGAGCCGGAGCCTCCCAGAGATTGGAAAGATGAGCCAAAAGAAAGAACTTCCTAATGCCTCCAGGGAGGTATGGGCTGCCCACTGGCCAGAAACAGGCAATGAGCACTGGGTGTGAGGTGGACCCAGTCAGCCTTGAAAGCCCCTTTGCATGAATCTGAGATGGTTCCCCTCTGAGAGCCCCAGATCCTCAGATTCTAGAGCTCACAGTCATAGTCTAGAACTCTGTCCTTGAGAGTCTCAAAGAGTCGCCAAACTTTCTAAAGGCCAGATGGTAAGTGTTTTAGGCTTGGAGGAATATATGGTCTTTGTCATAACTACTAACACTACATAAACAGATGGGCATGGCTGTGTTCCAATAAAGCTTTATTTACAAAAACAGACTGGTGGGTGGGCTGGATTTGGCCCTCAGCAGGTAGTTTGCCCACCTCTGTTCTAAAATGTGAGAATTATATGATCCTGACATTCATGGATCTCATGCATTCTTAAGGTTCCAGGGTTCTGATGTCCTGGGTCCAGGGAGAGAGGCAGGTCAGATGGAGCAGACTCCTTGAATGCAGTTTGGGCAGATCTTAACCAAGGGAGTCTATGGGCACCTGGTGTCCCTCATGGCCCTGTTCAGGTGGGTGTGTCAGGTGTCCCTGCTGGGCCCCGGCCATGACCCTGATGGCTGTTCTCCCTGCCACCCCCTTCCCTTCAGGGCGATGGCCACAGGCCTGGGCCTCTGGAATGACACCATCAATGGCACCTGGGATGGGGATGAGCTGGGCTACAAGTGCCGCTTCAATGAGAACTTCAAGTACGTGCTGCTGCCTGTGTCCTATGGCCTGGTGTGCGTATTTGGGCTGTGTCTGAACTCCGCGGCGCTCTACATCTTCCTGTGCCGCCTCAAGACCTGGAACGCCTCCACCACATACATGTTCCACCTGGCTGTGTCGGATACGCTGTATGCGGCCTCCCTGCCCCTGCTGGTCTATTACTACGCCCGTGGAGACCACTGGCCCTTCAGCACGGTGCTCTGCAAGCTGGTGCGCTTCCTCTTCTACACCAACCTCTACTGCAGCATCCTCTTCCTCACCTGCATCAGCGTGCACCGCTGCCTAGGCATCTTGCGTCCACTGCACTCGCTGCGCTGGGGCCGGGCCAGCTATGCCCGCCGGGTAGCAGCTGCCGTGTGGGTCCTGGTGCTGACCTGCCAGGCCCCAGTGCTGTACTTTGTCACCACCAGTGCACGTGGCGGCCGCGTTACCTGCCACGACACTTCAGCACCCCAACTCTTCAGCCACTTCGTGGCCTACAGCTCCGTCATGCTGAGCCTGCTCTTTGTGGTGCCCTTTGCTGTCATCCTCGTTTGTTATGTGCTCATGGCTCGGCGGCTGCTGAAGCCAGCCTATGGGACCATGGGAGGCTTGCCACGGGCCAAACGCAAGTCAGTGCGCACCATCGCCGTGGTGCTGGCTGTCTTCGTCCTCTGCTTCCTGCCTTTCCATGTCACCCGCACCCTCTACTACTCCTTCCGCACGCTGGACCTCAGCTGCCACACCCTCAACGCCATCAATATGGCTTACAAGATCACCCGGCCTCTAGCCAGTGCCAACAGTTGCCTGGACCCTGTGCTCTACTTCCTGGCTGGGCAGAGGCTTGTGCGCTTTGCCCGGGACGCCAAGCCACCCACAGACCCCATTCCTCCCATCCAGGTTCGCCGCAGGCTGGGTCTGCGCAGGTCCGACAGAACTGACACTAAGAGGACAGGAGACTTGGCCAGGAGTGAGGACTCTAGGCAGACAGAGTCCACACCAGCCGGTGGTGAAAATACTAAGGACATCCAGCTGTAGGACCTGAACCCTTCAGACCCGCACAAATTTATACTGGGGTGTAGGAACTAAGACTTATTCAAAGGGGACAGTCTCCCCAGATATGGACCATCAGTGACTCAGGCCGGAAGGTCAAGGGAGCCACAAGTCCAGTGCTGTGTCATTTGGCATGGGCTCGGTTTGTTCTTTGTGGTCCAGGGAGCTCAAAAGTCCCCACAGTGCCAGGCACCATTTGTATGTGTGAACTGGGGAATAAGGTTTTAAGAAAGGCAAGGGTTCAGGGCCAGTGCTGCCCCTGGTCTGACTCCCACATAAATACCTGGCTGTGCCTGCCAAGGTACCTAGGCTGGAGCCCAGGCAATCAAGCCAAGTAGAGAAACAGGCCCAGGGAGGCAAGTAACTTACCAAGGTCACTCAGCCAAGCCTGAGCCTCAGCTCTCTGGGAGGCGTGGGGCCACACGTTGACCAGAGGACCCTGGTAAGGAGTCAGGGCTGAGCAAGAGGTTCCCACAGTGGGTCAAGGTGGTCTGAGTGCCACCATGGTCTCAGGTCTGCGGAGTCCCCCAGCCCAAGGGCTGAATGTTTGGGAATTTATGTCATAAACCCATCTGGAGGCTGGGAGCTAATCTGAGACTGTGACTTCTACTAAAGTTGTTATCACATGCTGAGCCAGGCCGTGTTGTGTAGTTGGAGGACGGGGATACAGCCTGGGAAACTCTTGCCATCCACACCAGTGTCCTTTCTCCAACCTGTTCTCTTCTGCCACCTGCCTTCCCACTTAGGGGCCTCAGTGGTGGTTCACATCGGGACTATCCTCTCCAGACCCCAGGTCATCCTCCACTTTAAAGTTAACTGGCTTTTGTACCTGGCTCTGCTGGGTGCAGAGAGGAATCAGATAGGGTTACAAGATCAAGATCCCCCAGTTTAGGATTTAAAGGAGGCAACCAATCATGTGCTGATAAATGTTAAAACATTTAACTAACTCTTCAGGTGAGTAACGAGAACCCCTTATTTGTAGCATTGCCAATTGCCATGGTACAAATACTCCTACCATGGCCGGTTTCAGACTACCAATGTGATGTCAACCTCCTTGCAAAATTCCTGAAAATTTAACAATTGGCTTTTGTAAGCAGCTACAATTTCTCCAGCACACCACTGGATAATGCTGAATGGCTGAGGCTGTGGACCAGGGCATCAGGGAAGGCTTCCTGGAGTCAGGGGGTGTCTGAGGAAAGCACTTCATCAGAGAAGAACATCCAGGTACAGGGTGCATTAAGGCAAAGATGTAGGGGCAGGAGAGCAGGGTGTGCAAGAATTGGAAGCCAGCTGGGCAGCTGGCACCCAGGTTCAAGGCTGGAATGAGGCTGGGGTTGGGTCACAAGGAGGCCAAGTCAGGGCTCCCTTCTTGTCCTGAGCATGAGGTTTCCTTTGCACTGGGGATGAGTGTGGGAGGGAGACACTCCCCTTCCTGTCCAGCCCTTTGTCTCCTGGGAAAACCTAACTACATGGCATATGGTTAGTGCTCAGGGTGGGTCAGGGCTTAGTGTAGGGGAGATGAGTCTCACCTGGAACAGGTTCTGGGTCCAGCCAGAACCACTCTGCAGACTGGTGGAGTTCATCTGGACAGGGCCCAGCCCTAGCCTTTGGGCAGGAATAGAGCAAAGCTGAGAGACCTCATTCTTAAGCTCAAGAATAAGGACTCACTTTCTCCCCCTCTGGGAGAGCCCTTGCCTTATGGGCCCACTCTGCCTGAGAGAAGGTCCTTCTTTCCCCACCCCACCTCCACCTACCTCCTATGACTTCTCCACCCTTCTGCTCTGCCTGGCCCAAACGGCTCCCCCAGAGGTTGCTCTACTGAGAGTCTAGCTCCAGAGCGCCCCCATGTGACAGGGACCTGTCACAAGCCATGACCCAAATGATTACTCTGCATTGTGCAATGTGGGTGACTTGCCTGAAGTAGTTGTGAAATGCTCACCCCTCACATTCTAGGTTCTATACTTCTGATAACATAGCCAGGGTCTACATTAGTGTTAGTATTTTTGTGATGATATCTTATAGTCTGTCCTTGAACCTTTCTTGCAGGCCTGAGCCTATCTTTCCTACTAGCTACTGCTCAGGTTGAACCCCATCCCAGTTTATAAGGAGCCTCTACCCAGATAAGATCCTCTGCTGGCCAGGAGTGTAATGCTGAGCTCTGACACCCTCAGCCCTGCTCAGACCCGGAGGCAGAGAGCTATACATCATGACTTTTGGGGCTCTTGATTGTGCATCTGTGTTTGGGGATGGGGCTGTGTCCACCATGGGCCCAAGTTCTCTAGTCCCATTCCTTTCAGAAGGGGTACCTCCAGAAGCTGCCCTGAAGACCCCAAGAACTGAGGGCCACAACACATGGAGACCAAACCATGGCCTAGCACCAGGAAGTCTCCCTTGAACCAGCAGCCTGAGATTTCTAAGGACACAGGACCTAGGGGACAGGAGGGGCTTACTCGCCATCTAATCCTGTGGCAGGCACTAGTAGGGTGGGGAACAGAGACCTAAGAGAAACACGGACAGGCCCAGGGCCCCTCTGGACCCCAATCAAACTGCCTGGCCCTTCGGTATGGACATCTGGCCTTAGTGCTCAGTGCCTGGGCCACCAACCTGGTGGGTGAGTTTCCTGACCCTGCTGCCTGGTACTATTTTCAGCCCAAGTAAGAGCAGGATTTTCCACTCCTCCCAGCCCCAGACCATTGTCCAGCAGTGACGTGGAGGGACCTGCCTGCTCTCAAAATATCTCCTCTTACTCTCTGGGCCTCCCTGCCCTCTCCCCACCTCCTCACCCTGACATCACTTCCTGGGGCTGTTGATTCCTGAAGGCCACTGTGAAAGGGCACAACCCCCTGACAGGGACTCCAGGGATTATTCAGCCCAGCTGCAGACTCAAGGCCAGAGAGGGGCGGGGCCTTGCCCAAGGTCACTCAGCAGGTCAGCATGGTGCCTGGATGTACGCCAGGGGCTCAGGCTGCCCCAGCTGCTCTGTTCCCTTTAGTGCAGGTTAGTGCCTTTGTGGGAATCCTCCATCACCCACTCTGTCCCAGCTCTTCCCACTTTGTAGGAGGAGCTGGGGAGCTGAGGCCAGGAACCCAGGGGCCGGGATGGTAGGGAGAGCAGGATGGGAGGAGTAAATGCCTGCTGACTGGCTTACAGCACTGGTCTCAGTGAGGTCTGTGCAACAAGGGCAGGGGCCCTGGCACATAGGGTTCTCTGCTTGAGTGGCAGTTATCCCTGGGCCCAAGAGGGAGGGGGGATCCCACAGACATTCCCACTCTTACTCTCCAAGGTTCAGAAAGGCCCTGACCAACATGTCCTCTAGACACAGTTACTCGAGTCTTAGACCAGGTCAAGCCACCAAAGCTACCCCTCTGCCACCACTCTTGTCATGGCAGATTTGGGCTGATCTGTTTAGAGTTAGGCACATGAGGAAGGGAGCTGAGGTACTGGCCCACATCCCAGGTACCATGCAGGGCCCTCTCACATCCATTATATTATTTATTCTTCACTGCTACTGTGTGAAATCAACATGATGCTCCCCATTTAGTAGATGAAGGGACAGGCTCTGAGAGTTAAGGACTTGCTCCAGGTTATACAGGCAGTAAATGGGTGAGTTAAGATTGAATCCTGGTCCATCTGATGCCCAGATTAGCTCCCTTTCCAGTATCCCATGCCTCTAGTAACCCCTGCAGGGCAGGAGAGTTTGTAAACGACCCTTCACATGATTCAAGATGAAAGGCCATCAGTGAGGTTGGGTTTAAGAGCACCAATTCTATGACCAGACCACCTGTGTCTGAATGTTGCCTCCACTTCCCCCAGCTGTGGTATTTTAGGCACCTAATCTTGCAGCACCTCTATTTTCTCATTTCTAAAAGGAGATACTACCTCCCATGTGGAGTACTAGGAGGCTGACCTGAATTAATACACATGAAGCACTTAGAACAGAGCCTGGCACATGATAAGCATTTACACGCCAAGCACTGTGCCAAGGGAATACGAAGGCAAACCAGCTGGACCCTGTCATCCTGAAGTTGACAGTTTACTATGTAACCACCTTAAGATAAATGATTTGAAGGAAAGGACAGTGTGTCTGGCCAGTGAGCAACAGGGTGTCTGCTGTGGCTGAGGCTTCCCTGGGGTGCGGGAGGAGGGAGCGGTTTCATCCTGGGGTAAGATGTGGGACCACCATCTGCCCTGCCTGGCATTGGGTGGCTTTCAGGCTCACAAGCCCGTGTGGGTTTACAGAACCTTGTCCAGGTGCCTGGCAGTGTAAAAGCAGCAGGGAAAAGTGACAGGGGGTGGAGGACGAGGAGGATGTCCTGGATATCAAGCTTCCAGAGTCAGTCCCTATGGACTCGAGGGCTCCCACCCACCCATGGCAGCAGGCTTAGCCATTTCTCCTTGACTGGTGGTGCCCACCACAGGATACTGCAGCCACCCTTGGTTTAACCAAGAGTCAGAGACTCAGGGCTGGAGGACTGGCCTGGAGCTGGGCCACAGCAGGCAATGGATGGGTGGTTTTTGCCATGTGACCTGAGATCACCTGCCTGCCTTCTCTGGGTCACTTTAAAGCCTGGAGACCTTGCCTCCCACATTCCAATTCTCCCTACCTCAGGGCAGCAGCTGCCTAGATTTTTCATCAAAGACACAGCTGCTTCCCCAGGCACTCCCAAGACTCCCTGAGCCCTCAGTTCTGAGGACTAGAGTGGGGCAGTTGGTCTCCCCTGGGCATCAAGTGACCAGAGAGGTGAAGTGACTCCACTGGCACCACGTAGTGTCTTGGAGTAGAACCAGTTGAATGTCTGATGCTTCTGCCTCCTGTGCTTGGCCAGGAGTGATGGGCTGCAGGGTGAGGGATGTGTTTGCCTTCCCAAGGCATATGTGCTTGTGGTGGGGGGTGAAGGGTTGGGGGAAATGAGCCCCAGAAGCTAAGCTCATCCTCCTCTGCCCTGATGCACCATGTGATGTGGTGAATCCCTTTTTCTCTCTGGGCCTCAGTTTCCAGTTTCCCCAAATGCAACGGACCTTGACTCTATCCAGCCGCTCTACAGTGGCCCAAGCCTCTTTAGTAGAGTTTGCTTCTGTCTGGGTTTCCACTCAGCCAGGTGTCCAGTCTCAGCCCCATCCCAATCAGAAACAATGAGCCAGACCCAGCCAGTCC